>NC_140419.1:40199504-42699504 GCF_965140295.1 Lepidochelys olivacea
GGGGGGCGTGTCATAAATATAAAGGGAAGGGTAAACCCCTTTGAAATCCCTCCTGGCCAGGGGAAAGCTCCTCTCACCTGTAAAGGGTTAAGAAGCTAAAGGTAACCTCGCTGGCACCTGACCAAAATGACCAATGAGGAGACAAGATACTTTCAAAAGCTGGGAGGAGGGAGAGAAACAAAGGGTCTGTCTGTGTCTGTCTGTAGTCGTCTTGGCCGGGGACAGAACAGGAATGGAGTCTTAGAACTTTTAGTAAGTAATCTAGCTAGGTATGTGTTAGATTATGATTTCTTTAAATGGCTGAGAAAAGAATTGTGCTGAATAGAATAACTATTTCTGTCTGTGTATCTTTTTTGTAACTTAAGGTTTTGCCTAGAGGGGTTCTCTATGTTTTTGAATCTAATTACCCTGTAAGATATATACCATCCTGATTTTACAGGGGGGATTTCTTTATTTCTATTTACTTCTATTTTTTATTAAAAGTCTTCTTGTAAAAAACTGACTGCTTTTTCATTGTTCTTAGATCCAAGGGTTTGGGTCTGTGGTCACCTATGCAAATTGGTGAGGCTTTTTATCCAACATTTCCCAGGAAAGGGGGGGTGCAAGTGTTGGGAGGATTGTTCATTGTTCTTAAGATCCAAGGGTCTGGGTCTGTAGTCACCTAGGCAAATTGGTGAGGCTTTTTACCAAACCTTGTCCAGGAAGTGGGGTGCAAGGTTTTGGGAAGTATTTTGGGGGGACAGACGTGTCCAAACAGCTCTTCCCCAGTAACCAGTAATTGTTTGGTGGTGGTAGCGGCCATTCCAAGGATAACGGGTGTAATATTTTGTACCTTGGGGAAGTTTTGACCTAAGCTGGTAAAGATAAGCTTAGGAGGTTTTTCATGCAGGTCCCCACATCTGTACCCTAGAGTTCAGAGTGGGGGAGGAACCTTGACAACCTATATGTTGCAGCATTAGTGTTGAGAACAAGAAAGTAACATAAACTAAAAAACTGACTCTGAGCACAAATCAAACTGGCTAGCCCATCGTCATTGTCCAAAGTGATATAAATGTGAACAATGAACACACTGCACAGTGAGTGAAAAGTAAGACCTAAATCTGCAACAGTTCAACCATGCACAGCTTCAGTGAAGTCAATAGTGCTCTCTGGGGGTGTTAAGTTCAGTATGCCTGAATCTGATTGCACTCAGATACTATGGGGAAGCACATGGTATATGAATCTATATAGAACACAGTAGAATAGAATTGCAGAGTTGGGATCTAAGTTAGCATTCAGAAACCACAGTGACTGCTTTATAATTGCCTGCCTTTGACAGTCAGGAGAACAGGAACATTTGCTCACTTGCATCCAGATTACAGACCATGAATCCATCAGGTCCAAAGAGGGGCTTTCCAGTTCTGTCCATCTTCTTCCTGCACCGTACCCCACCCCACCCAGCAGAGCCTCAAGGTGCCAATGTAGTGGCTCTATAGGCTATAGGGATATTGGAGGGATGGTGCCATAAAGCTGTTTTACTCTTCCATTCTCCCAGTGCTACTTCCTCCTCCTCCAGTAGAAATGGAGAGAGCATTGGACACCTAGAGATGGTTTCTTTGATATGTATATTTGAACATTGAAATGGTCACTTCTACATTTCCGATGTTATCAGACATCTAAGGAGGCACCGCATCTGAAGGATGTGCCCTGAAGTGGATGTGGGCAAAGCTCTGGTACACAGAGTGAGCTTTGTACAGAGGCCCCTTAGGAAACCATGAAAAATGCTTTTTATAAAAGTCTTTTGATGCTGGCAAACATGTATCTGTGTTGCACTTGGCTCAGCTGGTAAAGACTGTAACAAGTATGGAACACATCAACTCCTGGGGGGAAAATGCAGTTCTCCCTGGGACCAAAGAAGAGAAACTATTCCTCTTCTGTTTGTTTTTGTTGTTGTTGTCAGTTATGCTGAGCACAAGCTGAAGGATCGGAGAGAGGAGCACCTCTGGGAAATGATGGTTTATCACAGACTCCAAAGGTGGATGGCAAAGATCTGACTTCAGGCTTGCTTTAATCACAGAAACACCCAAAGTGTCATTGACAGTGCAGAGGTTACGTCCCACGCTCCTAACTGTATAGTTAACCTTCTTACCTTGAGGAATGGCTGGCGGGCAGCTTGTCAGCCAGTGTGGGTAAGATAGTCAAAGAGCTTTGACAGCTGACTGTGAAGGGCACAAGGTAAATTTTCATTGCATGGTGTGAGGTAAATTAGCAGAGCTGTGCAAAACTCAGAGGGTTCAACTCTCTGGTTTTGCTTCTCAATGCTCAAGTTTCATGATAGTTTTCAGAGTCAAATAAATCACCAGATCAAAGTGAGACACAGTTAAAGCCCATTGAGTCTCCACCCAAAACCAGAAATTGACTGTCCACTTCAAACTTGGCCCAGAGTTACTTGACACTAGGCCTGAAAGGCGCATGAATATTAGGTAGCCTGGCTTGAGTTTTGCATTTGTAATGACACCCCCAGTTTTATTATGAAAGTTTCATGGAACTCTGCAAACTAGTCTTGCAACTCTTGTTCTCTTTTGTGTATCTTTGAATGTGTACAGGATTTGCCCACGTTTAATATCCTGAACACTACAATAATTATTTCCATGAAAACAATCCTCTCCTCTTTCTTGATCTTTTGCCCCTGCCATTCCACATTGGTAATATCTCAGAAACATAGATGCTACTAGATTAGTTCATTAATATTGTGAAATTCGCTGTTGTACGATATGAGCTAATGTGACTGTATGAAAAAGTGAAGTGACCTTTTAGAATCACTGATGTTTGAGAGAATTATTAAGATTTGTATTGTTATTTATTTATAATTCAACATCATAAGGACACTCTTGAAAACAAATAAAAGATTAACTTCTTGTTCCACTGAGCTGTGCTTGCTGCATGGCTTAAGGAGGAAGGGGAAGATATAGTTTACAACCTCTAAGCCACCTTTATACTCCCCAGTCCTGGAGAGGGCTGCTGGTGGGACTGTCCCCTGGTATAAATTAGAGCAGATTACAAATTACACTATCAGGAATGGTCTCCTAGCACCAATCTCTCTCTTTTTCTCAATTTAACTCCATTGACTTCAGTTGTAATTGCTGCTGATTTATACCAGTGTAAGTGAAATCAGAATTGGGTCGCACGACTATTCAACTCTTTTTCTTTGTAAATGTGGCTAGTTAAAGGTACTACTGCGAAAATCCAGGCGCACTCATGGCTCCCATTGTTAGAATTTCTGGATTGGTCTATATTCAAATGCTCCATGTTCATGAAAGGCACATGTTGTCTTTAGTTTTTTCCAGCTTAGCTTTAATAGCAGCCAGGTAAGACACTGAAACACAAGGGAATGACAAAAATATACTTAAATTACTTTGAATGCTGAATACTGTACAGTGTGTCGGTGATATTGTACAGAAACACATAGCTTCAATTGAAAGAAGATACATCAGGAGAAAAGGTCAAATCAAGTAAACTGGGGCCTCATATTCTATGTTTCTTTAGATGTGCTTTGTTGCTTTACAAAATCACTTTCTGCTGTAGATTGTTTTCAAAAGACATCCTGAAGTTTCTATAAAAATTACTAATCAGACTTCATCAGATAGACAATGAGTATTGTTAAATGTAGTTCATTATAAAAGCTACATAATTATACTGGGAGAGTATTGGATAACGTATCCTTTTCATATAGCAAAATCTAAAACAAACAGTTATATAACTTTTATTGCCAAATAAGCAAAATCACAAGGGAACATTAGATCCTGGCTTATGTACCTGGTTTTGTAACTGTATCTGAAAGGAAATAATTTAGGTCTTCATTAAATTAATTAATGTAATCTTATTCCCTTTTCCATTCTGCTATTGATTAAATGAAAACCAAACAAATTTTAACACTGATTTAAAAAATCAATCTGTGTAATCAGATCTCTGCAGCTTGAATAAATATTAAAAAAAAAGGCATAAATGTAAATAAAAAATAACATTAAAATAAGCAAGAAAAGATTGAAACATATCCCATGCTTTGGGATTGTTCTGAAATAGCTATTTTTCTGGTGCTCTGTAAAAAGGAAGTCTTACAATATATCCAACGTTACACAACATATTGCATCAACTGTTTGCTTCTTTGGATTGGAGATAGATAGAACAGACAGGATTCATGCCAGACTTTTAGGGCCAGTTTGAGCCTGGTCTTTATATAGGCTCACATGGTGGGGGCATTCAGAAATGAGATGGCAAGATATCTTCCTTCCTCTTATAGGAGTGATCTTTAAATGAGAAGTGTGCATGTAGATGCACATATGCATCACAGCTGGTCTAAAACCAGCATTTCTATCCTACAGGCTATTCCGATATTTTGACATTTGTTGTTTTGACATTTGTTTTTGCCCTTAATTGGGACAAAAAGTCAAAATATTGAAATGTTTCATGTAATGAAAAGTTCTGAAAAATTTCCATTTGGAAATATCAAAACTTTTCATTTCAGCTCAATTTGACATTGAACGGTGCCTGCCAGAGCTGCCTCAGTGCCATAGGAGTTGTAATTTGGGTGCTTCATGTCCCTGTTTTCCATTGGGCTGAGATCCCTGGATGATCGATATCTCCCATGATGCACCATCTCAGGAGACTCCCTTGATGCACGCTGGTGATTCAACCAGAAGGGAGACTGTGGTACTTCATGGGAGGTGTAGTTTGTCCTGCAGCAGAATGGGGACATGAGGCACCTCAGGTTGACACCAATCAACATCAAACTGACACAAAATGAAAAGTTTTAATTCAATTAGACAAACCACAATTTTTCAAATTGCATTGACTGACCTGAAATGGCATATTTTGTGTAAATTTTCCTGATTTGCTGGTGGTGGTGGGGAAGTTGTAGCATAGTTCCTGGGTTTTATTGGGCCAGTAAAACTTGGTGTTGTGTACTGCAAATGGCTTTCTTTTTGCAGCTCTTTAAATGGAGCTCTCAACAGAGCACTATTGCAGGGAAGAGCATGGACTACCCCCTTTGTACTGCCTTCCCCAGGAACACCCAGCACCCTGATCCCAAAGGGAAGGGAAGGCCAAAGAGTAGGCAGAGCTCGGCCAATCCAAAGTATGCTGCATCGCAAAGCACAAGGAATATGGTCCATGTATGCTGGGAACCTTCAGGAGGCATTCTAGATTTTTCCTTTGACTCTGATTGGGTGGAATTGCCTCTCTCTCACACACACACACACACACACACACACACACACACACACACACCCCACCCACCCACCAATGGAGAGTTGTACTTTAAGGGCACAAACAAGCACTTAATCAGCAAATTTCTTTATTGCATTTAGAAAATGATTTCCAAGTCCCAGAAACTCATCCCTCAGTTCTATCAGCCTCATTCACATAATACCTTACTTCCAATAGGGGACTGCTTGCATAATAAGGTTCACTCAACCTAAGCAAGGGTGACAGAATCAAGCCTTCAGTGATCCCACTCCAGTCACCGCTGGTTAGTTGCCGTTGAATATATCAGCTTTACAAATACGGTTAAAGATGAAAAGTTCTACAGGATTCAGCGCTCCTTAGGAGTGTACATCAGGACCTACAATAGGCACAAAACTATGAATCAGTTTGGTGCCAAGGGTTTAGCAATAGTAGCCCATGTTCCACCAGATGTGTACATCATCTCCCATGTTTGTACAAGAGTGCATTTCAGCTCATAATTTACTAGTGGTTCTCAGTCTTGCAGACCTAACTATTCAATATATTTCACATACAGAATTTCCTTCTCTGTTTGATTTTGTTAGGTGATATTCACCTCATGTTCAACTCTGTGCAGTCCAATGCACTTACACCATAGATTAATCTCTCATGTATTTCCATATTATATGTTGTTTTCCTGACCAGCTGGGTGTATTCAGCCACAACCAAGAGAGCATTTATCATTCTCATTTAAAATTGCATGCATGTAAGCACTGTAAAATTGATAGAGATTCCTAGTGAATTAAAGAAGAAGTGTACTATAAAACCAGCAGCTCTTCACAAACAGCTTCATTATATTTTCCTCTGTATTTGCTTCATTGTATTTTCATTGCTGTTCCCCCCCCCACCAGTGAAATTAACATTAAGAAAACACCATTTATCTGTGGGGGGAGGGAATTATTAGTCCAGCAGAAATCCAGGCAAATTCATTTAAATATTAATGAAAGGAGTTCATTTTGTTATTTTATCACAGCATTTCAAGGAGACAGATGACCCTACTTTCTCATTATATGAAGCAAAAGTTTTCCCACGTTCTCAGAGTCCCAGACTTTAGCTTTATTTGGCATGGAGAGCAATGGTTTTTCAGCATGGAGTTAAAGTTATATAAATAGAATGCAATGCAATCAGTTTTCCCTGTGCAAAATTTATTAATTTCAGAGCTCTTGAGAATCATATGGTGAAACAGATAAGTAATTTTGCCTGTTGCTTACATTTGAATGATTTTCCAATGAGTTTGTTTTCCCCTGGAAAGAGACAAAATGTTTGGGATCCTGTCAAAACTGAAACACTTTTTTGACTTTGTTCCGGATATATCAGCAGGATCTCCATTTTCAGGAAGGTATGCTGATCAGAAAGCAAAGATGTATTAAAGCACCCTCTAGTGTTACTTTAGAAACTTTGGAGGAAGATAAAAAGAACAACCAGAGTTGTGGAAAGTTCATATTGAGGGTGTCACTGTAAAATAAATGAAATATTTTGAAAGGGAAAAAAATACCGCCTGGAATAGGCACAGTACAAAATAGTGGAGATATGGAGAGTGTGAAGATGAATCAGTGAGGGTTTTATCCCCAAGTCTTTTGGGGTATGTAAGGTCTTTAACCCCTATTCAGATGTGTGGAAGAGAGGGCTTAGGTATATTATTTCAATTTTGTTCAAAATTTAGGCTGTGCTTTTCAACTTGCTAAGGGATTTAGGCTCCAGCTCCCACTGAAAATTAATGGAAGTTAGGCTCTTAACTTCCTTAGGCCCCTTTGAAAATCCCAACATTCATGTCCAACCAGAACGCAAATGGAGGAGTAACCTGCGACAGGTATGGCACTTTTCTGCAATATCCTGGACAAGCTGTATTGAATTAAGTTAAACCTCATTGAATTAAGTTTATGCCTGACTGTGGGCTAAGGATTTTATGAGAAAGGAGGACCACAACCCTCCAGGAACTAAGAACATTGAGGGTGATTCAGGAGGTGTTACAACCTGATTGAATTTGCTTAGAGGGACCACCACCGGGAGAGGCTTGCATATGCTGGTTCAGATTGGATTGTCCAGAGACCAACAGAGAAATAAAGGACTTTTGGATAAATAACCAGAGTTCAAATTGAATCAGGGCTTGCTTTCTGATCTAGCAAATGGTCAGGACTGTGTGTCTTAAGGGAGGCCCCAATCCTTTCTAGGAAGGTTGGAAGCACTTGACCTATTCGTGGGAGTGCTTGTTTGGAGCTAACAGCTGTTACAAAGTTGTAACCACAGAAAAAACCTTTGATGGAGTTTGAAGGACAGATCACCAGCTAGAGCCTTTGTTGGAGATGGGGTGATCTCTGGTAAGGTTATTTGGGTGGGTGTAGGTTCATTTACTGTTTTAATATGTCTTCACTGTAATGCTTTCACCTTAAGAATAAATGTATTTGCTTAGAAAGGGCTGTGTGGTAAGATATACCTATGGGCAATTTGTTTATAGCTTCTGAGGAGAAGGCAAAGCAGGCCTGCTGAGGCAGTCTCACTTACTCGGAATTCATAGTATAGGCAGGGAATTTTGAAACCTCGAAATACTCAGATCAGGAAGAGGACAGACGTGTTTCTGCCCAAGAAAGGTGATTCTGGAGAGCCAAAAGCCTAAGAGAGGGTGTCCTTGTGGACCACAGAGCGGGAGTACTGGTGCTGTTGCCCTGAACTGTGACAAAGCCAGAAGACCACTTCCCATTAATAAAAATACAGTAAGTAATTTGTTGCATCTAGGAGTGGACAAAAGGAAATATAATTATGGCATGCACCAACATGTTTTGTACTTAATCCAGATTTTATTTTGTTCTTTTCCTGTAAAATCTATCTACCCACCAGTCTGTGGTACTTATGACATATGTGGCCTATTGCACTCATGTACCTATAGTAGACTATCACAGCTGGTTAATATTACAGTGAATATGATCTTTCACAGCCCTGGTTATTCTATTTAAGTAATTATGATGTTTCTTGAGCTACCACTGGATGGTGCTTTAATACAGCCTTGTTTTCTGATAAGAAAATTCCATGCCTTTCTGAAAGTGGAGATTCTTCTGCTATATGAAATTAATGTTCCTTCTATACCCATATGGTGAGAGGTTCTGGGATTCATCATTAGGATTCACTTCATTTTCTTCCCCTCTATTGGAAACCAAACTCATTGTAGAATCATTTAAATGTAAGCAACTACCTACAGCATATTAGGTTACAAATGCCTATCTATTTCACTATATGATTCATAAATAATATGAAGGTAGTTGACTGTATGTTGGAAACTGGTGGAGCTTTATTCTGTCCAATTACAATAGAACCTCAGAGTTACAAACACTTTGGGAACGGAGGTTGTCTGTAACTCTGAACAAAATGTTATGGTTGTTCTTTCAAAAGTTTACAACTGAACATTGATTTAATACAGCTTTGAAACTTTAGTATGGAGAAGAAAAATGCTGCTTTTAACCACCTAAATTTAAATGAAACAAGCAAAGAAACCATTTCCTTACCTTGTCAAATCTTTTTTTTAAACTTTCCCTTAATTTTTTCAGTAGTGTAGGTTTAACACAGTACTGTACTGTATTTGTTTTGTTTTCTTTTGGTCTCTGCTATTGCCTGATTGGTTGACATGTCAGTTTGTAACTCTGGTCTTTGTAACTCTGAGGTTCTACTGCATATCTACAGCTTATCTCAATGATGAAATAAGGTTACCCCCTCACCTCATATGTATGGATGATTATACTGTCATAAAATACAGAATCATGTGATAAACTGCATTTATCACGAACTTCTGAATGTCTGTCCTGCGCTCCACCCTCTCACCCACCTCTGCCAGGACTACTTCCAACATTCTAAATTACTGAGCAGCTTTCAAACCATCACCAATTTTTAAAGAAAATCAACCTCTCACAAAAAGGTGGTTGTCTCTGACTGACCTGTGCTAGGGTGTAAATTCAGAATTAACAGGAGTGGACTGAGGACTGAATTAGCCCACCAGGTCACAGTGGGGAGGAGGGGTGAATGGGAAAGGCCAGGACTAATTTAATATCAACAGAGAAGGAGGAGGGGGATCCATAAAGACAGGCCTCAAACAGAGTAGAGGGAAGACTCTGAAGTCAGGAGGTTGCCAAAAAACCTTAGGAGGGCCTTGAGGGTGCTCATCAGTAGTGGGCTGAGCAGAAGCCAAATGAGGAGACAGAACTCCAGAACAGCAGTAGGAGGAGGGATACTGGCAAACAAGGAAAAGGTAGGAGCCGCCCAGGAGTTGTAGGGGAACAGTACTTAACTGCCTAACACAAGGTATCTGGGTGGCAAACCAATGGAGAGGGCTGTCTTGGCTTCTCTTCCTTTTCCCTTACCTCTGCAAGAGGAGAATGTAAATTTAAGAATTAAAAGAGGGGAAAACTGATGAGCCCCAAATGGGGGCTGAAGGCCTCACATAAAGGCCATTAAGTTTATGTGATTTTCTGTTGGACTTTTCTGTTACCCTGGAAAGGGAGTGAACTTGAAGTATAACCTGGCCAGACTGATTTTCAAAGGTGCTGAGCATCCAGAGCTTCCATTGTCTTTAGTAGCAGCTATAGTTACTCAGCATCTTGGAAAATCAAACCCATTGTGTCTCAGCTTGGGAACTCCAAACGAATGACCACTTTTGAGAATAATAGCCTTGACAAGCAGTGTTGGAAATGATAGAAGGTGTCTAAGAGCTAAACGCAGTGTCTCATAGCCCTTGGTAGAGCTCCCCTAACAGGTCACACACCAGGCTGCTGAGTTTGGGTCCCAACACACCAGTCCCATACATTCTTAAGTATCCCTTGGTCTGGGTAGGCTGCAGCACTGTCTCTTTCCTTGGCCTCTCTGGCACACTTCCTGGGTACAGGCTCTGTGTTTTTTACCCCTTCATGGAAACGGGACCTTATGGCCCAGCACCTCATGGCCCTTAGGATGAGTGCTGACGCCCTGGGCTCCTCAAAAGCTTAAGTCCAGCCTTTCCCAGGGCTCCAATCTTTTGGGCACTCTGTATTTATAGTTCAGTTCTTCAGGGGCATACGATAGTGAAAGCAAACAGACACACAAACTTTGTAAGGGTTCCAAAAACAGTCATCCCTTTCTTTGGCTAGCACAAGTAATACACAGATCTAGACTATATAATGAATGCCTACACACATTTCTCTGCCTCATTTTCCTCTCCATTCTTGAGTATTCTTTGGGCATAGTTCAGAGCCCTCTAAAGTCCTGGATTTCCCTCCCCCCCCAACTTACTGATTCTCCCCCAGTTCATGGAGGAGCATGAAACTAGCTTCTGTGCAGCTAGTTTCCTCCTTTCTTGGCTGGTCAATAGTTGAACAGGTCCCCTCTGCTACAAAAGCCTGCCCCTCCCTTATCCAAGCTTACTGTGGCTCTCTGAGTCCCTCTGAGTTTCTTTTGAGTTTCTCAATCTTTGTGTGCTTTTCGAGACCCAGTGTTAACGCCTAATTTCTCCATTCTGCTTCAGTGGAAATTCCACTTTCTAAACCCCAACCCTGCAGACAAACTTGGTTGGATTGGTTTCCCATGACTTTAACCATCCCATTGTCATCAAGGTTTAATGATCCTCCATTGTCCCTGGTCTAGGAAATACATGAGAGCCCTGATACCATCTGACTTCATTTCTGCTCAGGCATTCAATGATACAGCAGTTTCAAAAGATCAGCCAGAATTCGTAAGTTGCACATTGACAGATTGTCCAAATCATCACACTCATTTCTAAGCAAGCATCTATGGATCTGATCCAAAGTCGACTCAAGTCAATGTAAAAACTCCGATTAACTTCAGTGAGCTTTGGATCAGGCCAGGTAAGTTGCTCCTTACAATCAGAAGGAATAGACTTGGAAGAAAATATGATGATGCTGAAGGAATCAAAGTCTAAGAAATAAAATAACTAGCCAGTAACTAGAGCAGATTTCACAGCACTCCTGTCTGAGTTCAAATATTTGAGAGTTGAGTTTAATTCCAAAGTTTTAGAGTCAGAAAGAGATTCTTTTCTTGTATGGCAGGGTTTTGGCTGTGGAGGAAGAGGTCAGATTTAATGATTGAGGTGCAGCGGGACAGTACAAAAGCAAAGGGCAGAGAGAAAAAGATGAAAGTGAATTTTGATGGCCTCAGAATTGCAGTGTGCAGAGAGAGTATCTAAGAACTTAAAGGGTACCTGTAAATTTTGGAAAACTAACTTTGTACAGAGCGGAGTAACAGAAGCTTTGGGACCCAGCATGAGTGAGGGAGTGGTGGTGAAATGGAGACACCATGTATTATTTCTAATCTGGGAGCCAGCAACAGGTCAATGATTCGTCATTATTATTTCTATTATGATAGAACCTAGAGGCCTCAACCCCTGATTAGGACTCCACTGTGTTAGGCACTCTACACACACATACTAAAAAGACAGACTTTGGCCCAAAGGGTTTATAGTCTGTACAAGAGATTAGGTAGAGAGATTAAATACCAAAAAACCTCTCTGGAAGAATGCTAGAGAGAAAATGGTCTTCATCATCCAGGCTTCAAGAGTCTAATATTTCAGGATCACTCAGCTCTTACACAAGCGAAGAGAAGAAAGTGCCACCAGGAGGATTCAGGGGGCCTGGAGCAAAGCAATTTCGGGGGCCCCTTCCATAAAAAAAACAGTTGCAATACTATAGTATAGTATATTGCCCTGGGACAAATTGCCCCACTTGCCCCGCCCCACCCCGGGCTGCTCTGGAGAAGAACACTCTCAGCAGCTGCCGGAACCTTCAGAAAGATGGAAATCTGTTACAGTTGGAATTTACCATCCTGATGTGTAAAAAACCAAGAACTTGGAATCCAAGCTCTTCAGAAAAGAAAGGAGAGTTGTTACTCTCTGCAATACCAGTGGAAAAGAGGGGATTCACTGAACAGCTCACAGGAGCTGAAGGACAGTATGGTTCCAGCATATTGTAATTTTTAAAACACACATGGAGGAAGCCACAAAAGGAAAGAGGAAGAAATCTACATCAGAGGAGAATGACTAGGTTTAGCAGTTCCCAAGCAGTCAAATCAAGGCGTGCCAGCCTGCCAAGTTCTCTTGGTGCCACTTAAAGTGAAGCCAAAACTTCCAGAAGTTGTCACTGAAGACTTTCCCCTGTGTAAGGGGTATCTCCCCTAGTATAAAGCTGGCAGAAGCAGCTGTGTTGCCTTCTGTGCTGGAAATCCCCACCTCTTGATATGAGGGTTAGGAGAGGCTGGGAGGGCAGGGACAGTGGCTCAACTGTGCCTGTTTCTCCACTGGCCTAAGTTAAAGCTTCCTCTCCTGAGGCTTTATTTGCATTGAGGTTGGCTGTGTAAGGGAAAAAAAGAGAACTCCCTGACCCCAACTCTCTCAGCACTACATGTGAGCGGAGTTCAGGTGTGGTGGCAAATCAAATCCTTAGCACAGAAGGAATTGGTGGCATCTTCATTTTGTTCCAAACCTAGTTGTACTGCCTTGTTGTAGTACCAATGGGCCTTGTATCACAGTCTTAATGAAGAAGATAACCCTGTGGAGATGTCATATGAGGGGACTCACAATTGAAATATTTATTAAAGATGTTATTTTTTTCTTGTGTTGAACAAATGATAAAAGTTAGCTGCTTGTTTGGCGCAGGTCTCTGGCTACACAACTGCAAACCTGAATTATTGTTAATGTGGTATCAAGAAACAAAAAGGGATAAGGAGGGTAACTTAAAAATGATAACTTCTAGGGCTGTCAAGCGATTAAAAAAATTAATCGTGATTAATTGCACTGTTAAACAATAATAGAATGTCATTTTTAAAATACTTTTTGATGTTTTCCACATTTTCAATTTTATTGATTTCAATTACAACACAGAATAAAAGTATACAGTACTCACTTTATTTTTATTTTTATTACAAGTATTTGCACTGTAATAAAACAAAAGAAATAGTATTTTTCAATTCACTCAATACAAGTACTGTAGTGCAATCTCTTTATCATGAAAGTTGAACTTACAAATGTAGAATTATGTACCAAAACTGCATTAAAAATAAAATAATGCAAAATTTTAGAGTCTGCAAGTCCACTCAGTCCTACTTCTTGTTCAGCCAGTCACTCGGACAAACAAGTTTGTTTACATTTGCAGGAGAGAATGCTGCCCATTTCTTGTTTACAAGGTCACGTGAAAGTGAGAACAGGCATTCTCATGGCACTGATGTAACAGGCATTGCAAGATATTTACATGCCAGATGCACTAAAGATTCATATGTCCCTTCATGCTTCAACCACCGTGCCAGGGGACATGTGTCCATGCTGATGACGGGTTCTGCTCGATAATAATCCAAAGCAGTATGGACCGACGCATGTTCATTTTCATTATCTGAGTCAGATGCCACCAGCAGAAGGTTGATTTTCTTTTTTGGTGGTTCGGGTTCTGTAGTTTCCGCACTGGAGTGTTGCTCTTTTAAGACTTCTGAAAGCATGCTCCACATCTCGTCCCTTTCAGATTTTGAAAGGCACTTCAAATTATTAAACCTTGGGTCGAGCGCAGTAGCTATCTTTAGAAATCTCACATTGGTACTTTCTTTGTGTTTTGTGAAATCTGCAGTGAAAGTGTTCTTAAAAGGAACAGCATGTGCTGGGTCATCATCCAAGATTGCTATGAACATGAAATATATGGCAGAATGGGGTTAAAACAGAGCAGGGGGTATGCAATTCTCCCCCAAAGAGTTCAGTCACAAATTTAATTAACGCATTTTTTTTCAAACGAGCCTCATGAGCATGGAAGTATGTCCTCTGGAATGGTGGCCAAAGCGTGAAGGAGTATATGAATGTTTAGCATATCTGGCATGTAAATACTTTGCAATGCCAGCTACAAAAGTCCCATGTGAATGCCTGTTCTCACTTTCTGGTGACATTGTAAATAAAAAGTGGGCAGCAGTATCTCCCGTAAATGTTAACAAACTTGTTTGTCTTAGCAATTGGCTGAACAAGAAGTAGGACTGAGTGGACTTGTAGGCTCTACAGTTTTACGTTGTTTTGTTTTTGAGTGCAGTTATGTAACAAAAAAAATCTACATTTGTAAGTTGCACTTTCACAACAAAGCGATTGCTCTACAGTACTTGTATGAGGTGAATTGAAAAATACTATTTCTTTTTTTTATCATTTTTACAGAGCAAACATTTGTAATCAAAAATAATATACACTTTGGTTTCAGTTACAACACAGAATACAATATATATGAAAATGTAGAAAAACATCAAAATATTTAATAAATTTCAATTGGTATTCTATGGTTTAACAGTATGATTGAGACTGTGATTAATTGTGATTAATTTTTTTAATCGCTTTTAATTTTTTTGAGTTAATCGTGTGAGTTAACTGCGATTAATTGAGAGCCCTAATAATATCCTAAAAATGCTTTCTGACCCCACAATGGTGCACACTTCTATGGCTGGATGCCAAAGGAAGACTTGAGTGACTATTGAGACAAACATCTAAATATGAGAATAATTAACTCCTTTTGGATCTAATATACAGCTCACTGAATTCAACAAAAAGAACTTTGACTTCAGCTGGTGTTGCAGCAGGTCCTAAAGTCTCATACTTCTGCTATGAAATGAGTTCACTGTTACCAAATATGATGTCGTTTATTGTGAGTTTTGTGATACTTGATGTTTTTCTTAACATTGCAGCTGCTGGAATCAAGAGATTGCATGAAAATCTCTGCTTTCATTTTTATTAAGTATTTATGGAAAAAAGGAACTTTCTGATCCTTGGGATACAGAGACAAACTTGAAAATGTGGACACTAAAGGCTCAAAAACCAGAAGGCAAATTGAAAAAACGCACCAAAAAATGTATTTTTTTAAAAAAATGAGTGATTTTAAAATCAAAATCAGGATAGTTTGTGGCCTGACTCATAGTTTTTGAATGTACGGGGTTGGCAATATTGAATGTAGTTGCAAGGGTGAGGGTCAGGTATGCCACACCCTGAACGCAGGCCCGCCAAGCAAGTACCTTACTTTCTTCACCACAGTGCTACAAGGCCAGATAGGGAAACTGTAGCTGATACCCCACAAACAGGGGCTACACCAGCTGACTCAGGAGGATCATGAGACTAGCAGCAGACTTCTGATTTGCCATCTCTTAGCATAAAGCTTCCCGTTCCTGCTACACACCTCATGTGAGCAACTGCTTGCTAGGCTTGCTGCTGACCAGACCCCTGAGACCAAATTCCTGCCTCCTGGCCTGGTTCATGCTCCTTGGTCCTTTTACCTTGCCTCATTCCTTGTTCCTGCTTCTTTTCCCTAACTCCAGTTATTGACTCTGCCTTGACCCTTGGCATGACTCTGACTCCAGTTTTACCATCAGCGTGGCTTCTAACTCTGACTGTGACCCTTGGAGTGACTCCTGACCAGGACCCTGACTCTACTCTGGGCTCTGACCATTATGTCAGCCTGCTCATGTATGGGTCTGACAGTGGTTGTTAATACACAATGTGTTCTGTTGACATGGAAGTCTCACATTCAGCTTTTTCACCTAGGGTGCATCTGAACAGTTTGTAGAATGCCCTCTCTGAGTGGCATTTATACCTTTTTATAAAATGGAGATTAGCTGCATATGAATTCCTTAAGGCTTGAGAAGTTCAAGGTTAAATAAATTAGTTCTAACTTCTGCCTCAAGCTGCCAATAGGTGCTTCACTTTTAAATCCTATATTTGGACTTTTATAATCTGAACATTCTTTCCTGTTCCTTAATATTTCTTAAGTTATCT
The DNA here is from genome assembly GCF_965140295.1 of Lepidochelys olivacea. NCBI lineage: Eukaryota > Metazoa > Chordata > Testudines > Cheloniidae > Lepidochelys > Lepidochelys olivacea. The sequence continues at coordinate 40,215,514 of NC_140419.1, forward strand.
TTCCACATTTTTTACGTTACTGTATGAAAATATTTACATTTACACAAGATGGACACCAGATGGCGATGTAAACATTTGGAAGCAATTCCTCTCTAAATTCAGTTGTTTGTAAATGGAGGGGAGAGGGGAACATAAGGAAGATGTCCCTTTTTCTTGTTGTTTCAGCTTGGTGATGAGTAGGCATGGATATTGTACCAAATGAAGCTGCATTGATGGGGTCCTGGTATTTGATGGATGCTTGAGTTGCACGGACATATTTGGGAAAAAAATTAGAACTTGCTCCAAACCAGGTCTTTTCGAATCTGATAAAGGCAAAATTAACTTTTGTGAGTTTGTGTTAATCGTGAATATTTTTATCATTATTTATATTACTGGGGCCCTGACTGGTGTTCAGGGCCCCACTGTGCATGCACACCATGAGCCTTCGGTGTCCATGTTTTCAAGCATGTCCCCATTATTTTGGTAGTTACTAGAGGCCCCAAGTGTTCTAGGCACTGTATAGATACATAGTGTGAGAGCCCATATCCTCAAGAGCTTATATTTCAGACAGACAAGACTCCTAAAGGGTGGAAGGGACAACAAAAGGAAGGAGAGAGGAAGTGACTTGCCTGAGGTCACACAGCAGCTCAGTGATAGAGCTGGGAATAGACCCCATGTCTCCTTGGTCTCGGTCTAGTGGCCTGTCTACTGGACCATGCTGCCTATCCTAGAGAGTTTGCAATCTACACATATGACATGAGCCAATGGGGAAATAAAACAGATAATATGAATAGAGTTGTTTGGAGAAAGTTCAATGGAAACATATGCTATCAGAACATGTATCTCAGTTGAAATTGCAATGCTTTGCAAAATCACATGGTTTTCACCAGAACTTCGTTTTGGAAGAAAACTGGAAAACGTTTCTATCAGTGTTGAAACATCCTGTTTTGATAACTTTAGCATGAAACATTTTGGATTTTGTTTTGAAACAACTTTTCATTTCAAATGTTTTATTTTGTGCTGTGTGTGTAAAAAACTAAAATGGGGGGAAGGGAGAGAGGTTTGATTTTGTTAAAATGAAATGTTTTGATTAACCTGAAACAAACAAACAAAAAACCTTGACATTTTCCTTCAATGACAGTTTCAACATTTTCAGTTTTCGTTCTGATTAGGAATGAAGCCAAATCTCAAACTCTTGAAATGCTTCATGAAACAGAACTTCCATTTTTGTACATCTCTAAAAATAAATGGGCGTAGGACAAGGAAAACAGTGAAACAATAATAATTACCATAATATGTAATAGTTTCAGCATTCCTAGGGCCAACCATGGGTGCCAGGTCAGTAGTCATTGCAAACATCGTCATGTTGTAATGCGAGCCCGGAAGAGCCCACATTCTGGGGTTGCAAGAGAGAGTGGCTCGCATGGATTCACCCACACTGGTAGCAGGTACTGTATGAGTCTGGTAAAGGTGCAGGGAATTAAAATGACTGATGTACAAATGTGCAGTACACAAAAGCACATGCAGTGTTAGTGACAAAACTTGGTCTTAGCCACCTTTCCACCTTCCTCTAAATTATTCTGTCAGGAACATTTTCCTAGAGATCTTTCCATTGGACAGGAATTGCTGCAGTTCAAAGTGCTCCAGTTGTCCTATGAGCCTCCCCCAATATGCCCCAACACTGAGCTGGCTATGCTGACTTCCGCTACATGGCAATTCCCCTACCCCTTAGAGAGGCTTTCTAACTGATTTGCACAGCCTCAGCAACATAAAACAGTCAGGTGAGCTACGGATCTGGCCCTCGGTTCTCCTCTTCGCTTACTTCTGTGCTGCTGCTGTGCTCACTTTTCTATCCACCAGAGCTCACGCTTTAGCCTTGCTCATTCAGTAAGAAGTAAGAATAGCCTGAAATATATAATGGAATCCCCTTAGACCAAATGTGACAGGTGTACCTTGGGTCCTTCTCCTGTTACAATTTTATCTGAATGTACACATACATTCTAAAATTATCATCAAAATAATATCTTATCTCCCAATACAAATGTAAGTGGAATACTGGGTATTCAAACTTTTACTACTCTCCATCCTAACTTTTATGGGCAGCTCTGATTTTGATATAGCTTTCCCATAAGTTGCAAGTTGATTTTGGTGGATATTAAGGGCCGGGAGTGAAACCCTTGCTCCAGTGAAGTCAACAACAAAACACTCATTGACTAATGAGGCCAGGCTTTCACCACAGATTTTTCAAAAGTGCTTAGTAGCCAGTTGCTCCTATTGTGACACTTAGGGGCGGATTTTCATAGATTCATAGATATTTAGGTCAGAAGGGACCATTATGATCATCTAGTCTGACCTCCTGCACAATGCAGGCCACAGAATTTCACCCACCACTCCTAAAAAAGACCTCACACCTATATCTGTGCTATTGAAGTCGTCAAATTGTAGTTTGAAGACCTCAAGGAGCAGAGAATCCTCCAGCAAGTGACCCGTGCCCCATTTTCAAAAGGACTTGACATTCAATGTGCCCCCCCAGTGGGTTGAGCTCGTTTGAAAATCCAGCTACTTATTTAGGTGGCTAAATGGGCACTAGCTCTTTTGAAAATCAGGCCATAGGAGCACTGACAGCTGAGCCATCAAGTTGTGATGTTCCACCATATGTTGCTCCCATGTGGAAATACAGTGACACAACCGTCATAAAGCTGAGATGCAATAACTTTGACATTGAGGACAAAGTTCTGAAAGCAGCAACTCTAATTACAGCTGTTTCTATCCACCATGCCATCTCTTCTTCACTGTGACACTCTGGCTTAGATATCATCCAGTGTGATGTTTGCATAACTGCGCCTGATAAAGTGACAATTGTTGCCTTGTTTTATGACAGTGGAAAGGAGGTTAACTCAACTGTACCAGATTGACTTTGAGTGAATTTCCCCCGCTCCCCACTTCTATAGCAGTGGAGCATTGTGCATCACAGCAGCCATCTAAAGTAATTAGATTCATCTCCAGATAGCAAGTTGCTTCCACTGTGGAAATTCTGAAAACAACACAGTGACATTTGCTAAATTATTTTAACCTCCCGGCTGGAAATTTTCTCAGTCACTACAGTTCTTTTCACTTTTTCCTGCAAGAGATACCTCTTGGTAGGAGGTATTTAAAGAAGCACAAAAAGACTGACAGCCTCATTTAATTGATGTCTCAGCTAAAATGAGACTCTCCTTCCCCCTCCCCCCCATGAAGATAGCAGGCTGAAAATGAATAAATTTGAGAGTTTTCTGTGTAGCAAAATATATTGCAACTAAAAATTTAAATTATAGCTAGGGGTAAAGATTAACCCATTATTGTATATCATGCTATAAAAAAAGACAGTATAAAGAAAGCAAAATAATGGTTGTGAATACTGAGATTTGTTTATTGCTGTCAGACACACAGAGGATTTATGCACGCATTATTCTGAGTATAGAAATGAAAAAACATGAGTATATGTGTGTGTGAGTGAAGTTGTGCAGCTTGCTCCATAATATCTATCATCTAGCAAATAAAGGTCTATTTAGCCAGGTACACATATTACTGTGTATCTGGACTTCTAGTAGGTAGTGAGGGATGTGAACAGAAGCTAGTATTTACTCTTTCCTTGCATAACCTGAGGTTGATGGGAATTGTAGTCCTATCCACTCCATTCTTGGGCAGATGCTAGATGTCAGAGAACTGGATGGCAACAAGATAGCAATGAGCATGGCAGGCTGGTAAGCGACCAAGCTCCAGATCGGTTTTTGATTAGGTGGCAGAGTGAGGAGTACAGTTCATAACATACAGCTGTGTGTGTGTGTATGTGTAGTTATCTATCTCTGAGTTTTCTATTGCACTAAACACTAATCAAGTAAATGAAATGCACATAAAGGTTTCCCAGTGGACCATATGGAGTATCCTACACTTCTCCCTTCACTGGTTATTGGAGGCTGTGCTTGGGGTTGGTGGTTTTGTTTATTGGTTGTGAAAAGTTTGTGCATTAACTGATTATACAGTTTAATTAAAAACCTGATTTGTGCTTAATTTTAACCACAGGTTAGTCCCACTGTCTTTAGTAGGACTGATAATGTATTTGAGGTCACGGCTGTATTAGAGCACTCATTTTTACTAGTAACATATTCATGGCAAACATGGAAAATTCTGTGCTCTGTAAGATGTTAGTAGTGAAACTGGTAGGTAGTAGCAAAGTGTAATATCATTTGAAGAGGACAGATCTCAGTACTGTGAAAGAAATCCTAAATCTTTTTTATTGCAGAATTTAATAAACTTGACTTTGTTGGCAGGCAGATGGCAATCTAAAAAACCAGGTGAGAGCAAAGCTGAATTAATATCTTCCTGCCCCACTTCCAAACACTTACTAGCTAGTTTAGTGTTCCCCGATAAGTTGAAAGACCTTGGTAGAGTTTTCAGAGATCATTTGGTTACAATAAGGATCAGACTCGGATACTACAGGCAGGACAATATTTTAAGCATGCCATGCTAGTAATATGAAGCAGCAAGTGACCAGACAAACTCTGAATCCAGGCTCTGCCATTAGAGGTCTGTTTATATTTGACATTCTCTGACCTACACCCAAGATCTAGGACCTGATCTGAATCTAGTTTACAGAGTAGAACCTCAGAGTCATGAACACCAGACTTATGAACTGACCAGTCAACCACACACTTCATTTGGAACCTGAAGTATGCAATCAGGCAGCAGCAGAGACAAAAGAAAAACAACAACCCATATACAGTACATTACTGTGTTAAATGTAAACACTAAAAAAGAAAAAGGGGAAAATTTTAAAAAAGATTTGAGAAGGTAAGGAAACTTTCTGTGCTTGTTTCGTTTAAATTAAGATGGTTAAAAGCAGCATTTTTCTTCTCCATAGCAAAGTTTCATAGAATCATAGAATATCAGGGTTGGAAGGGACCCCAGAAGGTCATCTAGTCCAACCCCCTGCTCGAAGCAGGACCAATTCCCAGTTAAATCATCCCAGCCAGGGCTTTGTCAAGCCTGACCTTAAAAACCTCTAAGGAAGGAGATTCTACCACCTCCCTAGGTAACGCATTCCAGTGTTTCACCACCCTCTTAGTGAAAAAGTTTTTCCTAATATCCAATCTAAACCTCCCCCACTGCAACTTGAGACCATTACTCCTCGTTCTGTCATCTGCTACCATTGAGAACAGTCTAGAGCCATCCTCTTTGGAACCCCCTTTCAGGTAGTTGAAAGCAGCTATCAAATCCCCCCTCATTCTTCTCTTCTGCAGGCTAAACAATCCCAGCTCCCTCAGCCTCTCCTCATAACTCATGTGTTCCAGTCCCCTAATCAAATCTGTATTAAGTCAATGTTCATTTGTAAACTTTTGAAAGAACAACCAGCATGGTTTTTTTTCAGAATTACGAACATTTCAGAGTTATGAACAACCTCCATTCCGGAGGGGTTCGTAATTCTGAGGTTCTAGCATACCAGTTATACATCTGTGTAACTCAGTAGAACTACTCCTGCCATACAGCAGTGTAAGTGAGAGGAGGAGGTGGCAGGTTTTTGGGTTATTTCTCCTTTTTTATTATGGGCAATGTCCACTTTACCCATCAGTTAGGAACTAAGGAAGGACCAAGACAGCTGCTCTACACTGTGCCATAAAAGAGCTTACATTTCCTTTTGTGGATTAAATAGTAATTTTTGGTGTGTGGGAGCTGAGGACAGTAAGACAGAGATAACTTCTTAGCTATTTTTAAATCAACTATTTTTAAATCAACTAGCCATGGTTACTTGTGCATGCAAATTAAATCCATTCATTATTCCTAGTTTTCCTCCTGATATTAATTTTTCTGGACTGTTCTGGCAGGCAAACCACATCAACTCATACATTGCACTTTCCATTTACTCACTAATGGATTTTAGTTTCTCAAAGCAATAAAATTTGCTTTGTGCCCATGAAAGGGGGGTCAGCAATGTTGTTAAATAGAAAAAAAAAACTGGCAAAATCAAATATCTACAGGAAATCCATTTTGCCACAAAGTAGTAAAGATACTTAGAGGCTGGGGGGAAGGAGAGTAGGGTCACACCTGCTACTTAGTTTCACCATTTCCATTTTGATTTATAAAGTTCTTTTCATTCTATCTGTTAGTAGCCGAGATGGTGAAGCTGGATCCTGTAGATTTATTATTGTCAAATGCTTATTATTTTCTGACCCTGCTGTTATTGGAAACATCTATTATCCTTGTGGCATTCTGAGAAATTTATGCTATAAATTGTTGGTAATCTTTACTAAATGTGATAAACTGGCTGCAATTGTGAGAGGAGATGGAAATCTTATTATGCGATCATTCCATGGCCACTTCCAATCCTTGAGCAGTTCAAAAGTTGTGCAGATGTTTAGCAAACTTGATTAAACTTTTTAAATACAGAGGCAAACACTTCCTTCTGCAGAAAATAGTGATTTTTTTTCTTCCCACTCCCACCCAGCAACTTCCTATATTTGTGGTCTGCGTCTTTTTTTTTTTTTTTTTTTAACCCTCACACTGTGCAGGCAGGATGGCTGTCCAGGTGACTTTGCCATTCACTGTCTAATTTTTATTTTTAATCCAATGTTGAGTTCAGTCCTTTGCACATGAAGAGCACAGTTATGGACAATTGTATGAATCTGCCAGAGGAATAAGAAAGGCACTAGCACATCAGATTCAGAGCAAATAACAATATATGATTTAGTTGGGGATTGGTCCTGCTTTGAGCAGGGGGTTGGACTAGATGACCTCCTGAGGTCCCTTCCAACCCTGATATTCTATGATTCTAATGACAGGTTTCAGAGTAACAGCCGTGTTAGTCTGTCTTTGCAAAAAGAAAAGGAGTACTTGTGGCACCTTAGAGACTAACCAATTTATATGGAGCTTTCGTGAGCTGTAGCTTATGATTCTAATGTAATTCATCACAAAAACTAGTAAGAGAAGAAAAGAAACACAGACACCCATACACATAATATAATGGGGTAAACACAGTGCTGCTTTCAGCTTCACCTACTCTTTTGGTTACTTTTGTGATCATTGGACTTAGTTTTTATTTGCTAAACACTGGTAATCTCATCATGATACTGTGAAGTCCCAGGGCCGTAGTTCCACTTACTAAAAGGCCTCTTTGTCATTCTGCCAGAGCATTGTAAAGGGTCCCTAGGAAGTGTTTACACAGATACATTAATTGGGTTAGCTATAGTGGAATAATTATACTGCAACTTTGTGTGTGAACACCCTATTCTGGAAGAAAAGTGACTGTATTCCAATGTAATTACTCTGCTTTGGAAGACAAGCCCTAAATGTAAATCAGGATCATGCTCCGAGAAGGCTTTTTCATCTGACGATTCAAATATTCTTCATAAACATTCATTGATTAAGTCTTTTTTGCACTCCTGGAAAACAGGTGAGTATTATCCCCATTTTACAGATGGGGAAAATGAGGTACAGGAAGGTTAAGTGATTAGTCCAAGGTTACACAGTCAGTCAGTTGCAGAGCTGAGAAGAAAAACCAGAGCCAAAATATTCAGGCTTGGATGACTAAAGTTAGACATCTAAATCCATATTTAAATGCTGATTCATTAAGGTACTTAAGCAAGTCCCCCACTTTAAGCACATGCTTGAAGCTAGCCACATACTTAAGTGCTTTCCTTAATTAGGCCTTAGACATTAGAAGTTACTCTTAGCAGTGCTTTGAAGAGGAGCCTATGGGACCCAAGGCCCAGAGTTCTGAGGACCCAATGTTTTCACGTGGGTGGGAGTTTGGGCGGTTGTATCTTTCTTTCATGCCTGTAAGTCAAGACATTGGGAAGGTGCAAACACAAATGTAATCCTATGGCTGTTAAAAACCTGTCTCACAAGAACTGTCTCCATGGTATAGATGAACCATAATATTCTTAAACCACATTAATGCAAGTCTATGTAACCTATACAGCTGCCCACTAGGCTGAAAATAATGATTTTCAGTGTGAGCTGTTCTTTATGCTGGCTGGTGCTTAGTAAACTCCTATCTAAGCCTTGGTCTACACTAGGACTTTAGGTCGAATTTAGCAGCGTTAAATCGATGTAAACCTGCACCCGTCCACACAATGAAGCCCTTTATTTCGACTTAAAGGGCTCTTAAAATCGATTTCCTTACTCCACCCCTGACAAGTGGATTAGCGCTTAAATCGACGTTGCCGGCTCGAATTTGGGGTACTGTGGACACAATTCGATGGTATTGGCCTCCGGGAGCTATCCCAGAGTGCTCCATTATGACCGCTCTGGACAGCACTCTCAACTCAGATGCACTGGCCAGGTAGACAGGAAAAGAACCGCGAACTTTTGAATCTCATTTCCTGTTTGGCCAGCGTGGCAAGCTGCAGGTGACCATGCAGAGCTCATCAGCACAGGTGACCATGATGGAGTCCCAGAATCGCAAAAGAGCTCCAGCATGGACCGAACGGGAGGTATGGGATCTGATCGCTGTTTGGGGAGAGGAATCCGTGCTATCAGAACTCTGTTCCAGTTTTCGAAATGCCAAAACCTTTGTCAAAATCTCCCAGGGCATGAAGGACAGAGGCCATAACAGGGACCCGAAGCAGTGCCGCGTGAAACTGAAGGAGCTGAGGCAAGCCTACCAGAAAACCAGAGAGGCGAACAGCCGCTCTGGGTCAGAGCCCCAAACATGCCGCTTCTATGATGAACTGTTTCTCACCCTAGACCTGGAGCCAGTACCCCCCGAACCCACCCAAGGCTGCCTTCTGGACCCAGCAGGCGGAGAAGGGACCTCTGGTGAGTGTACCTTTTAAAATACTATACATGGTTTAAAAGCAAGCATGTGAAAGGATTACTTTGCCCTGGCATTTGCGGTTCTCCTAGATGTAGTCCTAAAGCCTTTGCAAAAGGTTTCTGGGGAGGGCAGCCTTATTGCGTCCTTCATGGTAGGACACTTTACCACTCCAGGCCAGTAACACGTACTCGGGAATCATTGTAGAACAAAGCATTGCAGTGTATGTTTGCTGGCATTCAAACAACATCCGTTCTTTATCTCTCTGTGTTATCCTCAGGAGAGTGAGATATAATTCATGGTCACCTGGTTGAAATAGAGTGCTTTTCTTCAGGGGACACTCAGAGGAGCCCATTCCTGCTGGGCTGTTTGCCTGTGGCTAAACAGAAATGTTCCCCGCTGTTAGCCACAGGGAGGGGGGAAGGTTGAGGGGGTAGTCACACGGTGAGGAGGCAAAATGCGACCTTGTAACGAAAGCACATGTGCTATGTATGTAATGTTAACAGCAAGGTTTACCCTGAAAGAGTGTAGCGACTGTTTTATAAAATGTGTCTTTTTAAATACCGCTGTCCCTTTTTTTTCTCCACCAGCTGCATGTGTTTCAATGATCACAGGATCTTCTCCTTCCCAGAGGCTAGTGAAGCTTAGAAAGAAAAAAAAAAACGCACTCGCGATGAAATGTTCTCCGAGCTCATGCTGTCCTCCCACACTGACAGAGCACAGACGAATGCGTGGAGGCAAATAATGTCAGAGTGCAGGAAAGCACAAAATGACCGGGAGGAGAGGTGGAGGGCTGAAGAGAGTAAGTGGCGGGCTGAAGAGAGTAAGTGGCGGGCTGAAGACAGGGCTGAAGCTCAAATGTGGCGGCAGCGTGATGAGAGGAGGCAGGATTCAATGCTGAGGCTGCTGCAGGACCAAACCAGTATGCTCCAGTGTATGGTTGAGCTGCAGCAAAGGCAGCTGGAGCACAGACTGCCACTGCAGCCCCTCTGTAACCAACCGCCCTCCTCCCCAAGTTCCATAGCCTCCACACCCAGACGCCCAAGAACGTGGTGGGGGGGCCTCCGGCCAACCAGCCACTCCACCACAGAGGATTGCCCAAAAAAAAGAAGGCTGTCATTCAATAAATTTTAAAGTTGTAAACTTTTAAAGTGCTGTGCTTAAAGTGCTGTGTGGCATTTTCCTTCCCTCCTCCACCACCCCTCCTGGGCTACCTTGGTAGTCATCCCCCTATTTGTGTGATGAATGAATAAAGAATGCATGAATGTGAAGCAACAATGACTTTATTGCCTCTGCAAGCGGTGATTGAAGGGAGGAGGGGCGGGTGGTTAGCTTACAGGGAAGTAGAGTGAACCAAGGGGCGGGGGGTTTCATCAAGGAGAAACAAACAGAACTTTCACACCGTAGCCTGGCCAGTCATGAAACTGGTTTTCAAAGCTTCTCTGATGCGTACCGTGCCCTCCTGTGCTCTTCTAACCGCCCTGCTGTCTGGCTGCACGTAACCAGCAGCCAGGCGATTTGCCTCAACCTCCCACCCCGCCATAAACGTCTCCCCCTTACTCTCACAGATATTGTGGAGCACACAGCAAGCAGTAATAACAGTGGGAATATTGGTTTCGCTGAGGTCTAAGCGAGTCAGTAAACTGCGCCAGCGCGCCTTTAAACGTCCAAATGCACATTCTACCACCATTCTGCACTTGCTCAGCCTGTAGTTGAACAGCTCCTGACTACTGTCCAGGCTGCCTGTGTACGGCTTCATGAGCCATGGCATTAAGGGGTAGGCTGGGTCCCCAAGGATACATATAGGCATTTCAACATCCCCAACAGTTATTTTCTGGTCTGGGAAGAAAGTCCCTTCCTGCAGCTTTTGAAACAGACCAGAGTTCCTGAAGATGCGAGCATCATGCACCTTTCCCGGCCATCCCACGTTGATGTTGGTGAAACGTCCCTTGTGATCCACCAGAGCTTGCAGCACTATCGAAAAGTACCCCTTGCAGTTTATGTACTCGGCGGCTTGGTGCTCCGGTGCCAAGATAGGGATATGGGTTCCGTCTATAGCCCCACCACAGTTAGGGAATCCCATTGCAGCAAAGCCATCCACTATGACCTGAACATTTCCCAGGGTCACTACCCTTGATATCAGCAGATCTTTGATTGCGTGGGCTACTTGCATCACAGCAGCCCCCACAGTAGATTTGCCCACTCCAAATTGATTCCCAACTGACCGGTAGCTGTCTGGCGTTGCAAGCTTCCACAGGGCTATCGCCACTCGCTTCTCAACTGTGAGGGCTGCTCTCATCTTGGTATTCATGCACCTCAGGGCAGGGGAAAGCAAGTCACAAAGTTCCATGAAAGTGCCCTTACGCATGCGAAAGTTTCGCAGCCACTGGGAATCGTCCCAGACCTGCAACACTATGCGGTCCCACCAGTCTGTGCTTGTTTCCCGAGCCCAGAATCGGCGTTCCACAGCATGAACCTGCCCCATTAGCACCATGATGCATGCATTGGCAGGGCCCATGCTTTCAGAGAAATCTGTGTCCATGTCCTGATCACTCACGTGACCGCGCTGACGTCGCCTCCTCGCCCGGTATCGCTTTGCCAGGTTCTGGTGCTGCATATACTGCTGGATAATGCGTGTGGTGTTTAATGTGCTCCTAATTGCCAAAGTGAGCTGAGCGGCCTCCATGCTTGCCTTGGTATGGTGTCCGCACAGAAAAAAGGCGCGGAACGATTGTCTGCCGTTGCTCTGACAGAGGGAGGGGCGACTGACGACACGGCTTACAGGGTTGGCTTCAGGGAGCTAAAATCAACAAAGTGGGTGTCTTTACATCAAGGAGTATTGCAGGCAGGACTTCACGGAGGGTTCCAATAAGAAATGGTGCACCTAAGTTATCGTTCTTATTGGAACAAGGAGGTTAGCCTGGCCTCTGATTGATACATGGCTAGATTTACCTCGCTGCACCTTCTCTGTGAGTGACTGCAGTGTGACCTAGAGGAATGAGTCCCCTAGACAGGGGAGGAGGCAAATGAGTACAAAACAAATCTGGTCTATTTCTTGTTTTGACCCACTCCATCTATCTTTTACATCTTTGGCTGGCAGCAGACGGTGCAGAAGGACTGCATGCCATCCACATCTCATGGCTGCTCGGCAGAAGATGGTACAGTACGACTGCTAGCCATCCTCATCTCTTGCCTGCCTGGCAGAAGATGATACAGTACGACTGCTAGCAGTCCGTATCGCCTGCCCGCTCACCATAAGACGGTTCAATAGGACTGACTGCAGGACTAAAGAGAATGACCTGGTCAAGTCACTCCAAATTTAGTCCCTGCGCCCATGTCTGCCCAGGCGCTCCCAGCCGACGTGGCCAGGAGCACCTCGGACGCGACGAGGACGACTACCAATCGTATTGCACCGTCTGCTGCCAGAAGGCAATGGGTTGCTGCTACTGTGCAGCAAAGCCGTACCGCGTCTGCCAGCACCCAGAAGACATAGGGTGACGGTTACCTGAGCGGGCTCCATGCTTGCCGTGGTATGGTGTCTGCACAGGTAACTCAGGAAAAAAGGCGCGAAACGATTGTCTGCCCTTGCTTTCACGGAGGGAGGGAGGGAACGGGGGCCTGACGATATGTACCCAGAACCACCCGCGACAATGTTTTAGCCCCATCAGGCATTGGGATCTCAACCCAGAATTCCAATGGGCAGCGGAGACTGCGGGAACTGTGGGATAGCTACCCACAGTGCAACACTCCAGAAGTCGACTCTAGCCTCGGTACTGTGGAAGCGCTCCGCCGAGTTAATGCACTTAATGCACTTAGAGCATTTTCTGTGGGGACACACACACTCGAATATATAAAACCGATTTCTAAAAAACCGACTTCTATAAATTCAACCTTATTCCGTAGTGTAGACATACCCTCAATGTAGAAGTGTAAAACCTTCTCTAGCACTTGAGGTATTTGCATCAGACATCAATAAAAAGAAAGTAATAGAAATAACACATTTATTTTCTCTCTAGTCTCTGAAGACAGCAATGCTGCTGCTGATCCAGTTCAAATGAATGATTATTTTGCAGCATTTTTCGGGAATTATGTTCAACTGAATATATGTTCACTCTTCAAAGTAGATGATGGCGGATTCATAAAAAGGTGCAAAAATGCTAATTACTTACCCCTGAAGCAGCAGCACTGATTACCAGGCAAACAGATGAAAAGATTAACTCTTTGACATCTGGAAACATTGCAGTTTCTCCTCAACACCTTTCTTTCCCATCCCTGAATATGCATTTCACAATATATTAGAGAAGAACAACTTGTACAGAAGCCAAGATAAAACAGCTACTTATTTATGTGACATCATAGACATATCTGTTTTACTGTGGTGGATGGTAATGGTCTTAAAAATATTTTGATCAATGGAAACATTTTCCAGGAATTGTCACCTTGATTAGTGACATTACTAAGAATAAAAGCTGCTTCATTCTAGATACAGGACCGAACACCAAAGCACCATATGAATATCTCCTGAACTTGGGACAGGTTTGAATCCAGATTTTGCAGCTGGCCCATATCTATAACATGGGCCAAACCTCCATTATTCTTCTAAGAAAAGTAAATAAACTCTTACAGAAAATCCATTGACTTCCTCTTGAATCCTTAGCATTTGGGCACGTGTTTAACGAGAGATGAAATCAGAAGAAATGTGCAATTGCTACAGCTCAGATTGGGCATGGATGTGCTAAGGGAGATAAACACCTTGAATGCCTGGAGCTGAATTGAGACCATCCAGTGCCCTAGGGTACCATGACACAGGACTGTAGCTCCATCCCAGCACCTGACCCCTTCCCCTTGTACTCCAGTAACAAGTGATGCCCCCTCCCAGGAAGCAGGGGAGGAGACACAAGGTCCCGTCTTGTCCCAAGAATGGCAGCAGGGACTTCTTCTCAGCGGAGAGGGTGGGGTGGCAGCAAGGGGACCTCTCTGCAGCTGGGAGTATCTGGTTGGGTAGGTGACTGAACCTGCTGCATTCTTTCCTTCATGCTACCTATGGAATCTTCTGCTGGATAGGTGGTGTTGACAGATCTCCCTAGCACATGAATCTTGGAATTAACACCTCCTTGAGATGCATAGGGCAGTTCACACCTCTCAGAGCTATTGTTTCAGGCTCTCTGTAGACTCAAATAGCTATTACTGCTTTGGTTACCCCCGGTTCTTCTATTCAAGCTTTTTTTTTTAAATCAACCATGAGGGCTGGAAATTTACTTAAAAAAAGAGATCTGGGATTCTGATGTAATCGCATGATTCCAAGAGCTTTGGCCCTAGGCATGGGCTTAAGCTTTAAGCTAGCCTTGTTTGTGCCCATTCCTTGACCCCTTCAGTGTATCTGTACAATGTAGGGCAAGATTTTGTCAAAGTGTATATGCTCATGTTGCCTTCTAGGCCAAACCCAGTGGCACTCACACTTTCTTCCTGTTTTTGCAAGGCATTAGTTACTAACTCATTTGACTTTTTAATATTAAACCTCAGGTACTTTATATGTTTTTTTACCAAACTCACTTCATCAGATGCATGGAGTGGAAAATACAGTAGCAGGTATAAATACACAACACATGAAAAGATGAGAGTTGCCTTACCAAGTGAGAGGTCAGTTTAACAAGACAATTCAATCAACAGTAGGATACCAAGGGAGGAAAAATCACTTCTGTAGTGGTAATGAGAGTGTCCCATTTCAAACACTTGACACGAAGGTGTGAGTAACAATAGGGGGAAATTAGGTTTTGTAATGATCCAGCCACTCCCAGTCTTTATTCAGGCCTAATTTGATGGTGTCCAGTTTGCAAATTATTTCCAGTTCTGCAGTTTCAGGTTGGAGTCTGTTTTTGAAGTTTTGTTGTTGAAGAATTGCCACTTTTGGGTCTGTTATTGAGAGACCAGGGAGACTGAAGTGTTCTACTGGTTTTTGAATGTTATAATTCCTGATGTCAGATTTGTGTCCATTTATTCTTTTGCCTAGAGACTGCCCGATTTGGTCAATGTACATGGCAGAGGGGCATTGCTGGCACATAATAGCATATATCACATTGATCAATGTGCAGGTGAACAAGCCCCAATGGTGTGACTGATGTGGTTAGGTCCTATGATGGTGCCCCTTGAATAGATATGTGGACAGAGTTGGCATCGAGGTTTGTTGCAGGGTTTGGTTCCTGGGTTGGTGTTTTTGTTGTGTGGTGTGTAGTTGCTGGTGAGTATTTGCTTCAGGTTGGGGGGCTGTCTGTAAGCAAGGACTGGCCCGCCTCCCAAGGTCTATGAGAGTGAGGGATTGTCCTTCAGAATAGGTTGTAGATCCTTGATGATGTAGATCCTCTCCAGCGCATCATCAAGGATCTACAAGGACTCCTCGTTGTTTTTGAATGAAATCTGTCACTCCTATCCTGAATGGATCGATGATGGGAATGAAAGAGGGTTCCTGATGGATTTGCATTGAGACCTGAGAGCTTTCAGGAGTATACACTCGTTTTTATACATAGGGATATCGGTGTGTATAAATCCTCATTGCATTAATGGTAACAATTTACCTAACTCCCCTTGCATCTTTTGAGGGAATAGAGCTGGTTTAATTAATTATTGTGAATAATATTTTTTTGAGAATTCTGCCCAGTTGTTTTATGAATTGAGCCTAATTTCTACGAGTTCATTTGTTATTCATAAGTAGTTGCCAAATAAGTGATGGAAAGAAATGTCAGTCTCTATTTCATTTCTGGATTGTTTGCTTCAAGTGCTTGCTGTCCATTATTTATGGAGTGTGACTAGTCCCATGGTCCCACTGTATTAAGTCTGCTTTCTGAAAGGATGACTCAAACTTTTAAAAAAGTGAAAAACAATGCAATTTCTCAGAAAAGATTTCTAAAATATCTGTGCTAAATGTAATGTTATTTTCAGGTTCTGCAAATATTTTCCTGTGTACCTGGAAACTGTCCACATTCTCACAAACAATGAGTAATATCACCTCACAAGCAACAGTGAACTGAACCTATCACGCTCATTCACAAAAATGTTTGCCAATCACTTTGTTTTCCTTGACAGCCTCTACTGCGGAAAGGAAAAAAAAATCCCAGCAACTCATGTGTTTTGCTGCCAATATCTTTTAATGTACCAAAGAATAAGTAAGATTTCCTATGGCAGGATGCAGTAGCAACTGGAAAGAATGAGAAAGAACAGTGCATTAAAAGACAGCTATCCAAGATAAAATATCCTGCAGCTAAATTTTCAATGTAAAACCATACTGTACATAAATACAGTGGTAGGGCATGACAGTAATACAGGTGCCAGAGAAGATTATATTACAATATGCCTTGATTACCATCTGCTTAGTTTTAATTAATTTCCTTAATTGGAGAACAATGCATTTTCTAATTACACATGAAAACACTACCAGCTATTTCAGGGTCTTTATCTATTGCACAAATTCTCCTGGTAGACTCACTTTCTGCCTAATTTATACAACCCTCATCTCAGTGGACATAGGCTGTTTGGCAGACTCTTGACAATTACTCAAACTAATCATATGTGAAGCAACACTCCAAATTTGTAATTTAGGTGCAATAAAACCCTAAATGTGAATAATTCAGATCATACAAATACCAGGCTGAAACTTCAGGCAGAAATGTAATTATAAAACAATACCAATGCAGCTAGAATCAAAATTTAAAGTGAAACATACCATCTGAATAAATGTTGACAAGAAGATGGGCCTGGCCACTAAAATGGAAATTCATTTCCCTACTTTACACTGAAAAAATATCATAATCTAATGGGGTTAATAATAAAATATTTAAGATACAAAATAAAAACATTAGTACCAATGGTCAAAATTTATCCCTTGTGTAGGATTCATGCAGTTGTACCACAAATTAATTTGGCCTAATGAGTTAAACTAAGTTTCTTTCCCTATATATCCCTCCTGTCCTGAGGGTAATGGAATGAATCTATCAATTTATGCCTGTCCTCTGGCTTCATCTTTTCTCAGATGTATTCCATCACAATTCAGCAAATCACCTCTGCCATTCCATAGGCGTTTAGCTCTCTGCTTGAGACTTGAAAGTGACCTAAGTTAGAGAAAGGAGTATTGCTTCCTCTCTGATTTATAGTATTCCTTGTTTCCACAAGATGAACGCCAGGTAGGTTACTCATCTTCTTAAAACAGCATCCTGAATTATTACTAAACTCTGCTTGAGTAAGGGTCAGCGTATGGGTGCAATGTCCAGGTGAAGCTTCCCATGTATGTCAGAGAAGCACAGTTCCAGCCAGGGCTTCTCTGTTCCACTTGGAGAAAGTGATTTGCAATACCCCTTTAGGGAGTGCAGCATACTGCTTCTTGCACATCCACTCAGCTCCACCCTGGCTCCCTGCCTACTTTCTCCCACAGAGAAGTAGCTCTTACACTTCTCCTGAGCTATAATTTATCCAGCTGCAAGGAACTTCAATGCAGGAAGACCCAATGTGACCGATGCAAAGAAGGGGTTTGGCCCTTGCTTCCTTCCATGCCCTGGGCATGCTGCACAGAATATTCAGTGACTTCTAAATAAAGATTCATAGATTCACAGATTCATAGATATTAAGGTCAGAAGGGACCATTATAATAATCTAGTCCGACCTGCTGCACAACGCAGGCCAGAGAATCTCACCCACCCACTCCTGCGAAAAACCTCTCACCTATGTCTGAGCTATTGAAGTCCTCAAATCGTGGTTTAAAGACTTCAAGGAGCAGAGAATCCTCCAGCAAGTGACCCGTGCCCCATGCTACAGAGGAAGGTGAAAAACCTCCAGGGCTTCTTCCAATCTGCCCTGGAGGAAAATTCCTTCCTGACCCTAAATATGGCGATCAGCTAAACCCTGAGCATATGGGCAAGATTCACCAGCCAGATACCCAGGAAAGAATTATCTGTAGTAACTCAGATCCCACCCCATCTAACATCCCATCACAGGCCATTGGGCCTATTTACCATGAATATTTAAAGATCAATTAATCGCCAAAATCATGTTATCCCATCAGACCATCTCCTCCATAAACTTATCGAGTCTAATCTTAAAGCCAGATATGTCTTTTGCCCCCACTGCTTCCCTTGGAAGGGTATTCCAAAACTTTACTCCTCTGATGGTTAGAAACCTTTGTCTAATTTTACGTCTAAACTTCCCAATGACCAGTTTATATCCATTTGTTCTTGTGTCCACATTGGTACTGAGCTTAAATAATTCCTCTCCCTCTCTGGTATTTATGCCTCTGATATATTTATAGAGAGCAATCATATCTCCCCTCAACCTTCTTTTAGTTAGGCTAAACAAGCCATGCTCCTTGAGTCTCCTTTCATAAGACAGGTTTTCCATTCCTCGGATCATCCTAGTAGCTCTTCTCTGTACCTGTTCCAGTTTGAATTCATCCTTCTTAAACATGGGAGACCAGAACTGCACACAGTATTCCAGGTGAGGTCTCACCAGTGCCTTGTATAATGGTACTAAAACCTCCTTATCTCTACTGGAAATACCTCTCCTGATGCATCCCAAGACCGCATTAGCTTTTTTCATGGCCATATCACATTGGCGGCTCATAATCATCCTATGATCAACCAATACTCCAAGGTCCTTCTCCTCCTCCATTACTTCTAATTGATGCGTCCCCAGCTTATAACTTAAATTCTTGTTATTAATCCCTAAATGCATAACCTTACACTTCTCACTATTAAATTTCATCCTATTACTATTACTCCAGTTTACCAGGTCATCCAAATCTTCCTGTATGATATCCCGGTCTTTCTCTAAATTGGCAATACCTCCCAGCTTTGTATCATCTGCAAACTTTATTAGCACACTCCCACTTTTTGTGCAGAGGTCAGTAATAAAAAGATTAAATAAGATTGGTCCCCAAACTGATCCCTGAGGAACTCCACTGGTAACTTCCCTCCAGCCTGACAGTTCACCTTTCAGTAGGACCCGCTGTAGTCTCCCTGTTAACCAATTCCTTATCCCCCTTTCAATTTTCATATTGATCCCCATCTTTTCCAATTTAACTAATAATTCCCCATGTGGCACCGTATCAAACGCATTACTGAAATCTAGGTAAATTAGATCCACTGCGTTTCCTTTGTCTAAAAAATCTGTTACTTTCTCAAAGAAGGAGATCAGGTTGGTTTGGCACAATCTTCCTTTTGTAAAACCATGTTGTATTTTGTCCCATTTACCATTGACCTCAATGTCCTTAACTACTTTCTCCTTCAAGATGTTTTCCAACACCTTTCATACTACAGATGTCAAACTAACAGGCCTGTAGTTACCCGGATCACTTCTTTTTCCTCTCTTAAAAATATGCCAGAATCTGACTCAAAACCCAAGCGTTCAGCATAGACGCTTAAAATGCATGTTACTTGGTCACAAGATCAAGCTTCTGTAAGGCTATCCTTATTACCCTTTGCCTCCAGCAGTATGCAGGCCGGACCATTTACAACTTACCTCTAAGCCCAGGCAGATGCTTTCAGCTATTTAATTGGTTTAGTGATTCCTCACTTTTACTGCAGAGTTGGGTCCTGTGCTGGAACTAGGGGTTCGGGAGGTGCTGCAGCACCCCACAGCTTGAAGTAGTAATAACAGCCCAAATACATGGTTCTGCCCTCAGCATCCCCACTATAAAAATTGTTCCAGAACCACTGGCCCACTAATCCTCAGCTGGTGTACATCAGTGAAGTCAATAGAGCTTTGCCAGTTTGGACCTGCTGAGGATCTGACTCTATATTTTATAGCATATTTATTTAGACAGCAAAAGCGGTTTCTTCTACATGTTTTGTCCTTTTACAGAAATAAATCAAAGAAAAAAGAGGAAGAGAAAATATCGCCCATAAATAATTAGAACTGTGATATACTGCTGGTCAGATAAAATGCACTGTAGATTTCTCTCCTAGTTCTTGCGAAGGTTTGAATTTCTGCATGGATATCTTAACTGTCACATTTTGTGAGACCTAATAGATTTGAATTGATAGAACTTTGATCAAAGGAAAGTGTCACCTCAGTTCACTCTTGCCTTTTTTATATTACTTGTAGATTGTAAAACATTTCATTACACCCACAGCCTCACAGTGTTTTCATTTGCCAAAAACACTAATCACAGCTTTTTTTAGGAACTGAAGCTATGCTTTTTGAAGGCATTAAAATGTAAAAAATCAGCAGAACCTCAGGGTGAGGAATGAAACCTGTGTTTTAAAAATAAAAAGTTGGGGTTATGGAAATAACCGATTTTTTTCAGGACTAGACAAGAAGGCTGTGGGTTCTGTTTATTAAGTGATAGTGATACTTTCTAAAGCGCCATCAGTCAGAAAATTCTGACTTGCTTGTTTGCAATCCTGGAAGATTTTTCATTTATAACCAGGGAATGAGGTCAATAAATGTGCGTCATTGCCAGGTACTGAGCCCAGGGCCTCTAGCATTAGAAGCATCATGCCACTTAAGGCAAAGGTGTGACTTCTTCAGCTGATATCTATAGCAGAATCACATCTTTAGAGGATGAGTCACAGAAGGGGGATATATAACACATGCTGAGTAGAGGGGTCTACATTTTTATTATAAATCCTGGCAGATGAGAATCATGGCACAGTGCTATTTTAATAACCATCTTGCTGAAGACGTTTTCTTTCATCTATTCTGTCATCATTTAACCATTTAGACGCAAGAGTTAGTGTCTAATATTATACAATTCAGTGGTTGGAGCCACATATATTTGGCCTGCAGGTGTAGACTTTGGTGCTGTGATCCTAGCTTGTATCATAATATAAATATTATAAGGATGGGCCAGTAATTGGATGTTCCAAGAGAGAAGTCTTGGTGGTTGAGTATGTGGCCATCTTTTCTTTGAATCAATAATGGACTGACCAGTGGCTCAGCAAGTGTATGCCCATGAGCACAGGAAACTGCAAAAGTTTTGTAGATACTGTATGTGAGGAAACAGTATAACTTGTATGTATTTGTGTGGCTGTGCGAAAAGTGAGTTGATAGATTATAGTTGTTGCCAATAGGTTCCTATATCTACAGGTTATGTCTTGTCACTAAAGCTGGTTGAAATTTTTCATGCATAGTTTTTCTAACAAACAATTACCATTTTTTCAAAAATGCAATTTTTATGACAAATTATCAACTTCAAGATTTCCATTCCTCATAAACATTCCCATGACACTTATAATTATTGTAACTTTAGTGCCCTCGTGCCAAGATGGAGTCTGCTCTGCAGGCAGCTCTGGCCAAGAGACAGCGCACACAGCAATGCAGCAGGAAAAATTCCTTCCGCCCCATGTTCCAAATCCCACACACACCCACAGGAAAAGTACAATGGATATAATAAAGGGAGATATTTATTTACAGAGGGATGAGAGGAGAAAAACAAGGGGAAGTATAGGGGGAGCAGTAGAACAGGGTTGCATCCAAACCAAGGCCCCACAGGCCCAGTGGTAGCACAGTCTGAAAGGGCAGACACTGAGCAATGTGTCTACACTCAGAGTTCAGGAGTCCTGAGCAAAGTTCCAGTTCAATGGTGAGTCTTGGGTGCTCCTGGTCACCTTCAGCGCCAGTGAACTTTCCCCAACAAACCTCTGGTGCCCTCTTCTGCCGCTCTCTGCAAAGCTGCACAGAGTGACAACCTCCCCACTTAACTAGCTAGCAGCCTCCTCCTTATTCCCAATGCAGAGGCACAGGCCCCAGTACTTACAGCCCCGTGCAGCTCTGGGCAGCAGTGATACTGGGTCCAGCTCCAGCCTGTCCTCCTTGGGCGATTCCTCCCTGGCACAGTGCTCCTCCTGGCTCCTGTCCTGGGGTGTCCCTGACCGGCCGCCCCGTCCTTCCCAGGCTTCAGGCAGGTTCTCTCTCCTTCACTTTGTCCAGGGCCTCCTTGCTGCAGCCCTTCTCTCCCTGGGCTCCAGAGCCACACCCCCAAGTTTCCCTCCTTTCTCTCACTGCTCCCGCTCCCCACTAGGAAAAAGATTTAAAGGGGCCATGCTCTCTAAACTCCAAGGAGTTACATTATATTTTAAAATATTTTTTTACAGTCATGTTTGATATCGTTATTGACCAGTTGTTTGTCAACAAGTGTTCAATAATGATTTTGAACTCAATTTGGTTTTAAAAAGGTGATTAGAAATGGTCATGGGAACATCCTTTGAAAATGCAAATGTGTGCAGCTTGGATCCTGTGAAATAGAAAGAGTTTTTAAATTTCTTGCAAAACTGTTCTATTTTTTCAGCCAGCTCTATTTCTGACAAAACCTTTCTGAGAACGTATCCATACAAGGAGGGCAGAGACCTGTCCTTGATCTCTGTGGTTTCAAGAAGTACATCAAGTATATGAGATTGCACATGGATATCCTGGCTACTATTCTTCCCACATTAAATCAAAATCACTGGTTTGCTGCTCACTTTCTTCAGGATGTCTATTTCAGAGTCACGATTTTCCTGGGCCACAGGAAGTTTCTGAGGTTCTTAGTCACTGGTCAACATTATCAGTATGCAGTTCTTCCCTTTGGCCTGTCATCAGCCCTATGCATCTTCACCAAATGTATGTTGGTGGTAGAGGCCTATCTGTGAAGGAGGGTAATTCATGTCTTCCCATACCTAGACACTTGGCTACTGAGGAGCAGATCCGAAGAACAAGTCCTCATCATGTCGAGTTGACACTGGGCCTCTTCAATCAGCTGGGATTGATTTTGAAGGAAAATCAACATTGAATCCAACACTTGTGTTTAATAAATGTCTGTGCCTACACCTCAAAGAACAACAGTTACAGTAGACTGGTAAGTAACCCTCTTATTTATGCACAAGGCCTATGCAGCACTAAAGTAACACTTAAACACTATTTTGAGATCATAAGTACAACTTACATGATCATTAGGTGTTCAGGAGATTTTCAACGAATCATTTTTTCATTGAAAAATGCTTATTTGTCCAATTAAAATGTGTCTATAAAATGTGGTCTGATTTTTCAACTCAAAAATAAATTGTCAAACATTTAATTTTTACATTTCTAAACAAAAATAAAATTGTTTTGAAATTACTTTTCATTTGAAATTTTAGCTAATCAGATGGGGAGAAAGGGAGTGAAAGGTTTTTAAAAAAAAAAAAGAAAAATGGCCAAAATTAAAACAATGTTTTGTGACTCAAAAAAAATCTGTTTGTGTTTATGAATATTTTCATGTTTTCTACTTTGTGTCCTGATTCACAATGGGGAAAACAAATTAATTATCATAAATATTCATGGGCTAAGAAAAGCATTTGTTACCTGGATCTGGTGGTCATTAGGTTCTCTCCGAGTGATGAAATTCACCCAGAATAAACATCTCATTCAAGGATATTTTGACTGTGAAATTAAGGCTATCAAAAAACTGTGTAGCAATAACAGATTTCACACTTCAGAGAGGTCAGTTGCTATATAATTAACATGCAATATCTCTTAACTATATACCAATACATCTAATTGCAGTGTTTATTGTACATCTTTAAATACAAATTGATCACCAACATGTTTGAAGTTTAATAGCTATGTGATAAGATATGAATTTGTTATGCAGCATTTCCACTTCAGTAAGTACATTCTTACCTATCACTTGGTGTTTATATATCACAAATTACCTTTTTGAGTTTTTGGAGACTCTGAACACTGTGCTGGATGCACCATTTTTTATGGTGGTGTAACTCTATTGAAATAAATGGAGGTGCATTAGAATCAGTCTGGAGTGCTGCATGAGGCCCAGCATATGAAATATGATCAGAATTTCTCTTTGTGAACTTTGCAGGTGGCTGAAAAGCCTTTTGGTAAATTATAGCAACTTGTATGTACTTCTTCAATATAGGCTGCAAGAGTTAGTGGAAACTGATTAAACACATTGAGGGTTCTTTGGCAACTGCAGCATAACTCATCAGGAGGGTGAAAAATGAATTAACTGAGCATTGTGTCAAATATAGCGGTGACATAAGTTATTTAATGAGCTATGAAAAATGCCTCCCAGTATTGATAACCCAGTCTGAAACACTTGTGATAGCTATACAATAACACCACCATTCTCTTTGTTTTATGTAGCTCTCGTATTTGAGGCGCACAAAAACGATTTAATATAATTTCACCATCTTAGTACTAGTGTCAAGAATAATATCACAGCAATAAAAAATCAGTAGGATAACCAAAGCAATTGTTATCAGACACCATATAACTGAGGATTGCGAGGCCAATGATGATGCACACAAATTTCAGGTAGGATTTACCAAGTCTTTGTAAAATAGACTCAGCATTTCAGGGTTGTACAATCAGATGCCACACTTAATTCACTATTACTGGAAATTAAACACCCGATTGATAGCACACAAATTAAATGAAGCATCCCCAAAATGAAATAAAAACATGCAGTTATGTAGGAATTTTGAGGGAAAACCCTGGTCTCTAGGTATGCACAAACAGACTTTCTTTCTTTTTCCTCATCTGCCTCAGGACTTTCTGGAATGTTCTTTGACAGTCTTTCTAGCTCATTCCCTGAGGTCCAATTACCTCATGTTCACAGCCTTCTCAACACAAATGGAGAGTTCCCAAAAGCTACCTGCCCTTCACAGGTGTTCTGACTTGAAGCCAGAGCTCAACATGTTATGTGGCTTTTGCACCCCCCAGTAACTTGGCCTGGATCCTTCCACAAGAATTCCCAACTCCCCCTGTCAGAGGTAGGGAAAGGAAGCTTTTGCACTAGCTTCAGTGAAAGGGAAGAAAATAGAGAGAAATACAATTTAGTATCTGAAATCACAGTTCCATATGTGTGCATAATGCCAACAATGAGCGTGCAAAGCGCTGTTTTCTATGCTCAGTCCACAAAGAATGTGATTTTGCTACAGCTCCCAGCTAGGAGAATTACTCCTTTAGCTCATGATTTGGCTCTGGAGATCCCATTTCAATCCCTGGTAAAGAACAGGATGCTGCTGCTGCATGTAGATTATATTAACAGATGTGCTTGGCCTTAGTGTGGGTGCAAAGTTTAAAGAAGCTCCAAAGAGCCTCCCCACGTTGCACAGCTCATGTAATAGCCATGCAGAATTTCAGTTGTCAGAGTGAAGGGTCTGCTTCCTGCCATGCCTCCTGGGGGTGAACAGCCCTTAAGGTGTGTGTGCTGGGGGAGGGGAGACATAAGAGACAGAAGGAGCAGGGGCCCTGGCTTCACTGCATCTGCACTGGCTGGCAAAGCTGGACCAATATAGTAGGGGATGTAAGCTCCTGAAGGGATGTAGCTGCCCTGCATTCTGTGGAGCTCAGGGAGGAATTCTGCCTCACTGAAGGAGAATCCCCTTCACTCACCAGTCCTTGCACGCTCTGTGGCAGTGTGCTTGTACATCACTTACTATGGACTAGACCAAAATGGCGCCATTCCATTCATAGTAAACTTTTTATATCTCTGTGATGGGGTGCCTGGAGGGGTTAAAGTATCTAGGCAGGTCAACTGACTGCCCAGCTGCACCTGAAGAAGGAGACAGGGAGCAGGCCACTAACTGGAAATTGGCTCAGCTGGCAAGAGTAGGTCAGGAGGGGCCTTTATATATAAAGTCCAGGAGCTGTGAGCAGCAAGGGAGATGCAAGGAGGTAGTCTACAGCCACTCCCTGAGAAGAAAGAGGTTGGGCTGGCAAACCCAGAAAGAGGGGGAAGCCAGATAATTAGGAAGAAGCCCAGGGAAACAGCAGCAAGGGATATGACAGTACGGACTTTGGCTGCTTGTTATAGGGTCCCTGGGCTGGAACCCAATATAAAGGGCAGGCCTGGGTTCCCCTACCAGCTGCTGGGAAAGTGGCACAGGGTGTTGGAGATGCCAGCTGGACAGCTGGTCTGGAAGGACTTTGATTTCCCTGGAAAGGGAGGACCTTCGTGACCTGACCGGTGGGCCAAGCCACAAACAGGAAGCTGCAGCTCCGGGAGTGAGAGGGGTCACAGGGTGAAAGAGACAATGGGTAGAGACACTGCCAGAGAAGGATGAACACGCTTGGCAAGAGCTAATTCCTAGAGCCACCAGGAGGAGGCACCACATGCAGTGAGTGCATCCTATGACAAGCCCACTCACTAATAGTAATAATTCCAGGTATTTATTGAATGTTTTCCATTTTCTGCAGTGGAGTTACTCCTGATTTACCCTGGCCTATGAACATTTTCTGTTACTGTTTCTGTTACCAAGGCAGTATTGCAGGATCAAAGAAATGCTGGGCCTGGGTCAGGGAAAGGAATAACACTGAGAAGTTACGTGAAATTCAGAGGGATGATCAATAAGGTGGTGTGACTTAGACCTCTTCACATATATAATCCTCTTCACAGTCAAACCTACTTACACCCATTCAACTGGTGTGTTGGTGCAACCTACACACTGAGGAGCTGGAACAAAGTGCAAGTTAAAGAGCTATCTTACTTACACCTTTAAACCTGTGCCTACCCTTACTAATTGGTACAGAAGGTGTAAATAGGTCTAAAGGAATCCAATTGTGTGTGTAAGGAATCTAAATTAGTGTATGGAATCTAACTTTACATCAGCTCTGAATTCAGCCTTCTAACTTTTAAGTTTGTTCATGAGACTGATGTAATAGCTCATGCTATATTTGGCAACATGTATGATTCTGGAGTACGCTGTGTGTGACTGGATAAAGACTGGATTGGAGCAGCAGCCTATGGATCCTTTCAGGTACTAAAAATGAAAATGAAAACAGATAGAAGCATCTAGTTGGATATTTAATTGCTTAAATAAATATTTAAAAGGTACATTTTAAATATTTTTTTAAGCAATTAAATATCCAACTAATTAAATGTTCACCAACCAAAGACACATATTTGCTTGAAATAATAAATATGAGGCAACAATCAGTGAAATAATGTTTTTACTGTCTGCATCTCTATAATAACACTTAAGAAATCGTGGCTTTTTACAAGCATAAAATAAGCATGTGAAGATTTACTTGCAGAACAAACCTTGTTTTGTGCTCTGATTTTTAAGGCATTCTTTCCCTCAGGTGACAATTGTCTTGATTAATTTTGACATGAGCTGCCTTCTCTCCTGTTAAGGGTTTGTAGAAGGCCATTCATAGTAGAGCGGGTGGAAATCAGCAATTCTGAGCATTTCTCAAGCCTTTCTGTAGTGCTTCAGAAACCCAGCATTGACCTACTTTGCTGGTGTCTCTGATTGAAATAACTATCAACAAATTGGAGCAGCAGTGTTCAGAATCACAGAATACCTTTAATGATTTATGGATTGTAGTTAGTGAACTTGCTTGTCAGATGGGTCTGCAGTAAAGCAAAGCCAAGCTGACTTCCAGACAGCAAAACTGTAAACTCATAGCAGTATACTTTCCTCTTGATGTGTGCATGTAATTCCTGTTAGCATTAATGATGCATCGAGAAGTGCGTGCAGATTCATCCAGAGGAGAACTGATCCCATGACACTAAAACTGTAGAGAATTACTACAGAATGGCTATATTATGCAGTATTTTTAAATGATCTTCTAGCAGATTTTCAAGAGCTGTTTTGCTTTCAACAGAACATTCTCTATTCCCTTTTTGCCCTGATAGTACGTTAAATCGTTTGGGGTTTTTTTAGGTCAGCATCTTTCAATGATTTGCTGCCAAGCTATAAAACTTTCTGACTCATTTCTGTCTGAAAGGACAAAAGATAAAATTCAAGGGTAGTATGCAATATGGCTAAACTTCTGGAGAGGAAAGAGTAATGATGAATGGCCTGCAAAATGGCTCTTGTACCTTCGCATCCTGTTCTCAGCAATTTCGCTCAACCATCTGGAGGTTACTGACATCCCAATGTCAAAGATGAGTAGAGAGGAAACTTTTCCAACCCTAAGGTTTGTGATATTTCACACCAACAACGGAAGAAAATAGATTGGCATGGTCAACTTTACTTTATATCCTGCAAGAGTTTACCAGAGTTGTTCAGAATGTTATTGATGATCTGATTTTTTTTTTTTGCTTTGTGAAATATAGGAAGGAATAGACTCCTTTGTATCACCTTGGGCAGGATTAACACCTTCTGAAAGCATTGCTACCCAGCACCATGCATGATAGATAAGAGCTATACTTCCTGATAACAATAAAGAGACCTGAAGCGTACAACTAACCCTGTCATGTATGGAGTGTCTGAGTGATAGCTGTGCACAGGCTAGCCTGTACAAGCTACCAGCTATCTCAAGTACTTGTGAAGACAGGGCAATGCGGGGTTCATTACGGGTAGTACAAGCCTGGCACAGACCCTGGGTACGTAGTTGGCTTACTAGACTGTTCTGAAGCCTGTTCTGTGCTGTTGGCAATACTATTATTACCTGTGCTACCTGGATTCAAGCTAGCTTGGGTAGGCTAGCCTGTCCACAGTTATTGCTGTGTAAACATACTGGTAACTGGCCACCTGGTAACACTGAGGCCCCCTGACCCACCAGCCTGGGCTCTCTTTACACTGTTTCAAAATATTTTAAGCAGCTGTATATGTAGTTTCCCATTAATTTCAATGGGGCTGTCCTACACACAACTCAATTCAATGGTAATGGTTTTAAGTATTTTTTCTCTTAGTCTGCACTTTCTATGGTACGTGAGAGCATAGAGAGAACACTGGTGTATATTACTGCAATCATATTCTTCAATTAAATCACTTCTACCTATTACTTTTCAGCTGGACATAATATATGGCTCTTAGAGTCCCCTTAGCTCCATTGGAAATTACATTACTATTAGATGGCAATGGTTGTCTCATTCTCGAATTGAAAACTTTTCTTTTTCAGAAGCTGTCAAGGTTCCTTCCCAGCTCTGAACTCTAGGGTACAGATGTGGGGACCTGCATGAAAGATCCCCTAAGCTTATTCTTACCAGTTTAGGTTAAAAACTTCCCCAAGGTACAAACTTTGCCTTGTCCTTGAACCATATGCTGCCACCACAAAGCGCTTAAAGAACAGGGAAAGAGCCCACTTGGAGACGTCTTCCCCCAAAATATCCCCCCAAGCCCTACAACCCCTGTCCTGGGGAGGGCTTGATAAGAATCCTCCCCTATTTGTACAGGTGAACACAGACCCAAACCCTTGGATCTTAAGAACAATGAAAAATCAATCAGGTTCTTAAAAGAAGAATTTTAATTAAAGAAAAGGTAAAAGAATCACCTCTGTAAAATCAGGATGGTAAATACCTTACAGGGTAATCAGATTCAAAACATAGAGAATCCCTCTAGGCAAAATCTTAAATTACAAAAAGACACAAAAACAGGAATATACATTCCATCCAGCACAGTTTATTTTACCAACCATTAAACAAAAGGAAATCTAACGCATTTCTAGCTAGATTACTTACTAATTTAACAGGAGTTGTGAGGCTGCATTCCTGATCTGTTCCTGGCAAAAGCATCATACAGACAGACCAAACCTTTTGTTCCCCCCCTCCAGATTTGAAAGAATCTTGTCTCCTTATTGGCCATTTTGGGTCAGCTGCCCACGGGGTCACCTTAGCTTCTTAACCCTTTACAGGTGAAAGGATTTTGCCTCTGGCCAGGAGGGATTTTATAGCACTGTATACAGAAAGGTGGTTACCCTTCCCTTTATATTTATGACAGAAGCCCTCTGTCTTTGTTGTTGTTTGCGAACAAGAGTTGTTAGAACTATATTATTTTTGTGATAAAATGTAGATTAGGGAATATAGATGGGGGTTATGTCACTGCTATTACAGCTCCCTTTGGCTTTCTGGGTAGGATGCAGGTAAGCGCAAAGCACATGCACACTGTCCCTTGGAGACTTTTCCACGAGTATTTTTAGCTTCTGGGACCTATTTGAAGAATATGGTTAATTATTTAAAGTGTTCATCACTTCTAATTGGAATTCTTCCAAAGACACTATAATGTGTACAAGTCTCTGAGGGGATAAACACCTCTGTTCTGAATAGCATGCATTTTGCAAAATGCTATCCTTTGGTGTTTCTTGATACAAATTAAAACAGGCAGACAGCTTGGCTTGATTACCCTCCCACTAACTTTTCTTGTTGTATGAAAGATTGATTGCACTTCCCTTATATAAACTATTGATGGCAGTGTTACATAGATTACTGGAGTTGTCTCTTCACAGGGAAAATGATGACTTAGTGTTAGCACAATCAAAATCTTGGGAACAAGTTGTCCCCTTTTCTTATTTGACTTGGTCATTGCCTCCTTCATTGTATTTGTTGATACTATTAATAATATGCCTTCTATATACAATATATATTAAACATGAAAGCAGTGCTAATCAGGTATTTAATCAAAGCAAAGGGTCGTATTCTTAGGACTAGAATCTAGTCACTAGCTCCTCAACTAGTATAAATTGCTGTAGCTCTATGGGCTTAATTGGAACTATGCCAATTTACACTAGCTGAGGACCTGCTCTGTCTTTTGAGTTTTTCCTGGGATTTGAATCCCTTCTCTTTATAAGTAATTGTTCTATTCTTCCTCAAATGATTGGACATGTTGATTCAACTGTAGGTGTTTGTGAGCTCCAGTGCACAATTGTTGAAGACCGAATGGCTAAGCAGAAGTTCTGCAGAAAAGGACCTATGGGTGACAGTGGACGAGAAGCTGGATATGAGTCAACAGTTTGCCCTTGTTGCCAAGAAGGCTAACAGCATTTTGGCCTGTATAAGTAGGAGCATTGCCAGGAGATTGAGGGACATGATCATTCCCCTCTATTCGACATTGGTGAGGCCTCATCTGGAGTACTGTGTCCAGTTTTGGGACCCACACTACAAGAAGGATGTGGAAAATTGGAAAGAGTCCAGCTGAGGGCAACAAAAATGATTAGGGGGCTGGAGCATATGATTTATGAGGAGAGGCAGAGGGAACTGGGATTATTTAGACTGCTGAAGAGAAGAATGAGGGGGGATTTGATATCTGTTTTCAACTACCTGAAAGGGGGTTCCAAAGAGGATGGATCTAGACTGTTCTCAGTGGTAGCAGATGACAGAACAAGGAGTAATGTTCTCAAGTTACAGTGCGGGAGGTTTAGGTTGAATATTAGGAAAAACTTTTTCACTAGGAGGATGGTGAAGCACTGGAATGTGTTACCTAGGGAGGTGGTGGAATCTCTTTCCTTAGAGGTTTTTAAGGTCAGGCTTGAGAAGACCCTGGCTGGGATGATTTAGTTGGGGATTGGTCCTGCTTTGAGCAGGGGGTTAGACTAGATGACCTCCTGAGGTCCCTTCCAACCCTGATATTCTATGATTCTATGAGTTTTTCCCCCACAGTAGTACCCATCAGGGCATCTTGAGTGTCTTCTGCTGCTTCGTGGACCATGTGCAGGCATGAAGAGCCAAACCACTCCTGACCTCCCACAGTTCCTTCCTATGTCTGTGAGAGTTATTGGAGCTCCCTGTTCTTGCTTCTGCAAGTCTGTAGTCAAAACCTGTAAATAGTAACCATTGTATAGTTAGTGTAGTTTAGTAGCCAGTTGATTGGTTGAATATCCAACAATTTGCTTAACTACAAAGAAAGAGATTTTAAATCAGCAAGTATAAGGCATTAAATTCAGAAGTGGCTACAAGAGAAATGAAGATAAAACGCTTTCTAGTAACTAAAACTTAACTAGCTAGGCTTGGTTCAAGGTCAGATCTTTACCTCAGGTTCCCAGAAACATTTCTGACCAAATTTTCAGGTTCCTTTGTCATCTTTTGTGAAAGAGAGATAGGGAGAGAAACAAAGATAGATAACCTGGGGTGTGTTTGCTCCTCACATTTGTAGTTCAGTCACCCTTTGAAATGCATTTTTCTGAGGGTTATCCCTAGATAAAGTTCTTTCCCTCTGTGAGGATGGAGACGTGGAGTCTCGTGGTGAAAGAGGTTCCATGTTGTTGCTTGCTAAAATGCCAATTGATCTGTTCCTGCTCCCCTTCGTTTTCAAAGAATGGCCAGCTGACAGTTGATTGCCAATCAACTTTGATGACACTTGGCTCAAGGCATTAGCTCTTCCTTTGTCTTTGAGGGACTGGTTTACCCACTCTTGCTGTCCCAAGGACCCTGTTTACTGCTTATATGTAAAATGAGGTGAACACACATTTCTTTGCTTATGATAGGCCTGTTTAACAACTTCTGCCTTGTCAGGGCTATGTGGGCTTGAACATGTGCTAACAACATAATTCAGGGGGAATTCATAACTTTACATATAATGTTGCTACATACATTTTCACATGATTCTTTTGACTGGTGAGTTATAGGTTTTCAAATGATACCTCACAAGGTATATTTTATACATAGATTACTACAATATTGTGTAGGCTCTGAATAGAGGGGTGCATTCAGTCACACCAAGTCACATCTTATCATCCCTAATGTGGATCGACTCAGCTAGTGTCTGTAAAGGAGTTCCTTTTGCTCCACCTTGACAGTCTCTTGCCTTAGTCATAGATGCCTCAGACCTTGGTTGGGGGGGGTGTTACCTGTGACCCCTGCAGAGGCAAGTCTCTGGTCTCTCCAAAATCTCAAACATCAGGGAGTTGCAGGCTATCAAATTAGCCTGCATGGCATTTCTTCCTCACATCAGGGGAGCGGGTATATTGGTGCGGACCAACAATATTTTTATGTTTTATGTGAACAATCGGTGGGGAGACTGGTCCTCACTACTCAGCTGGGAAGCAACACTATTTTGGGACTTTTGTACTGACAACTCTCTATTTCTGAAATTGGCCTGTCTCCAGGGGGTTCAGAATATGGTAGCAGATCACCTGAACAGGTGGTTTATCAATAATCATGAGTGGTCTCTTTACCCAGACATAGAAGGTCCATTTTCCAGCTCTGGGGAACAATCCAAGTGGATCCATTTGCAATGAAGAACAACAAAAAAATGTCACCAGTTTTGCTACAGAGCAGGATACAGCCCGGGTTCATTGATGGACAATTTTCTTTTCTAGGGTAAGAGGTTCTTCTGTGCGCTTTCCCCCCATCCTTCTTCCGCCCAGAGTTCTGTGCAAGGCCAAGTAGAACAAGGCCTGTTTTATACTGATTGCCCCAGCATGGCCCCATCAACACTTGTTTTCACAGCTCTTGGACCTCTCAATCAATTCCCCACGGTCATTCCTGCTTCACACAGACCTAATTTTACAGAATCACAGCTGCCTCCTCCACTCCAGTCCTCAGGCCTGTCACTTGATGTCCTGGAGTATTCGTGGTTAACTTTGGTGGAGGAGTCCTGCTTTAGAGAAGTGCAGAATAGTAAAAAATCATCAGCTGAGACAAATAACCTTGCTAAATGGAAGAGGTTTTATGTTGGGTCATATTCCATACAATCAAGCTTCTTTAAAAAAAATATCCAGAAAATGTTCTGATGAATGCTCTGCAAGACTGAGAAAAGTTCTGTGGGAGTTTCAGCTGTACTGTTTGTTTAACAACTGAAAGGTGTTAGCGACACTATAGAAGAAAAAGTAGGATATATCTTTCTCTGGAGAAACAGAGGTGCTTCAAAGGAGTGAAGTATGACAATTTAGGATGGCATCAAGATATCCAAATGCTGACATTTACTGTTCAATTGCACCTACAATTAATGTATTTGACTCCTGGGTTCATCTTCATATTTATAGCAGTCTCCCTTCAGGATTGTCAATCTTTAAAACATCCCTCCAGGGACAGGAAAATAAACATTCCTTTAGTTAGTCAAAACCTATTAACTCTGACATGAACATTGATTTCCCCCTTGTAGTATTGTTTCCTCCAAGTCTCACTTATGATTCCCTTCCCATGTCACCTGGCCGGAGGAAAGCTCCAAAGTCAGGAAAGAGGAGAAGCCTCTACTCTAGCTACGAATCTGGATATAACCTTTGGGCAACTAGATCTCTGAGCTTCCAGGTACCTCCTCCCCATCTTCCTTCTCATGTTCACATTTTACCACAGGCACCAACTTTCTTCTTTCCGTGTGGGTGCCCCACCCCTGCTCAGCCCTGAGTCCGCCCCCACCTTCGCTATGCCTCTCCCATGAGCACAACCCACCCTCACTCTGCCCTTCCCACCCTGTCTGCCTCCTGTCTCCTACTCTTCCTGTCTGTCATTGAACAGCTGATTGGCAGGGGCCCCAAACAGCTGATTGGTGAGCGGCTGGTGGGTGCTGAGCACCCACTGTTTTTTTTCCTTGTGTGTTCCAGCTGCAGAGTCACCCATGGAGTTGGTGCCTATGCATTTTATGATGGGGAAGAGGGCACTGGTGAATAGGAAGGCAGGGGAAGTTTGGTGTTAGAGGGTGCTTTTGAGCCAGGGTAATAAAGAGAGATGGTTCCATCTGGGACAGATAAACAGAAGTGCAGCTAGGGATTGCCCTGACTAGGAAAACATGAAAATAACAATGGCTAGTTATTGGGGCATGTTGGGAATGCTTATAATTTAAAGGGTTTTTGAACTAACAAGACATATACTAGTATCACTCTGCTCACAATACTTCTGTGTTGCATTCGTTTCCTTCATCCTTTGTTAGTTCCTGCCTCTTTTAGATGGCATATTGTTCAGGACAGATAGCGTGTCTTCCTATACATCTGTGTATGGGTGTTTGTAGTGGGGTGGCTGCCCCACTCCTTTGCTAGATGGGGCTTCAGCAGGCCAGGGAGGCAGTGCATGTGGGCGGCCAATCAGAGAAGGTCTGCTAGGGAGCCAATCAGAGGCTGAGTTAGAGTCAGCCAATCAGATCCAGACTCAGCCATATATAAAGGCTGCCCATTGCCTGGGTGGTCAAGGGAGGAGGATTGTCTCCTGAGCTGGAAGGTAGCACCTTGGACAGAGCGGTGCTGGGGAAGGGCAGCAGGAGTTGAGGAGCTCTGGCCAAGGAAAACCCCAGGCTGCTGGTCTAGGCCAGGCAGGTGCATAGGGCCGAAGGGAAAGTGGCCCAGGGACAATAGCAGGGCAAGGGGAGAGAAGGAGGGCAGAGAGGCTGCTGCTAGAGGGTCCCTAGGTCAGGACCCAGAGTAGCACGTGGGCCTGGGTCCCCCCCTTCCCCTTTTGCTACACCTGGCTGAAAAGGAGCGTGGCCTGATCCAGGCTGTGGCCGGTCCCTGTGACAAGGGGCTAGACTTAGAGACTGCAGCCGGCCACTACAGCAGGTGCAGATCATGGACTGCTGATAACACCTCAACCCTGGAAGGGGGTGAGACCGGAGCAGTGGGCACTGCCGGAGGGCAGTGTCATGAAGAGGACGCTGCTGAGCAGGGAGCAATGAGGGTCCCCAAAGCAGCAGAGCAGATGAAAGGCGAGGCACCACGCGAAAAAGGTGCTCCATGACTGGACAGAGCTAATTCATGGAGCAACCAGTGGTAGGCGCCAGCGGTGGTGAGTCCTAACCCCATCACAGTGCTCAATAAATAAAAGTAATCATAATTCTCTCTTCTTGTCCCTTGGCCTGAAGGGGGTGGAGAACAACACAAGTGCATAATTATATGAAGAAAATAAAACCTACCACTGATTAAAAGAAAAAGTAAACTTATTTTCAGGATTCACAACTTTCTTTTGTACAGCTCAGTAGGAGCTTGGGTTTAAGTCTCTTCAAAGCTAGGTGGATTTTGCAGCTTCCCTGTCATAACTTCCAGTCTGCCATTGTATAGCAAAAACAGATATTAATTTTGCTGTTGGATCTGTGCAAAATATTAATCATGAAACAAAATAAAACCAGTCCAGTTTTGTTAATTCTCCAGGGTTCCCATGTGAGCTCCGCATTTTGCTTTGAACTGTTCATCCAAACAAAAACTATGCCAAAGTTACATGAAAAATATTTTCCGCAATATAGCTGCCCAAGAGAAGGCAGCATGGGAGGCAGCTTTTTGCAGTGTATTTTCTAGTTTCCAGCTGGGTTTGGTTAGATGGTATTGGTTTTTGTTCCCTCCTTGGCTTTTATATGCCTCATGCACTCAACAAAACCAATTATGTCCTATTTCTTTGAGGGAGAGGCTGTAGTTTAGCAACTTTGTACAACGATAACCAGAAAAATATGGTGTCTCTGCTTTTCTTTGCCATCAAAATAAAACTTCCACATTCTGGGAACTGAGTTGTTTGAATGTGAGTTTGATTATCTACAAGGGGAAAACAAGCAGCACAGACTCACCGTGAAAAAAACGGAAACACTAACAATTTGTCTCTTCTCTCAGGCTTTGAAACAAAATATCAGAGAGGCTCGGATGCCTTAAGGGTATTTTACCATGTTTTGTGTACACCAGCCACAAGTTGGGAGAAAGAGTCATGCGACAAAATTTTATGACCAGTGCCAGTGCAGGAGTTCAAACCACATGATCATATTGGTGCCTTCTGGTCTTGGAATTTGTGGAAGTGGGAGGAGTTGTTAGCAAGTTCCCATCTTTTCTCCAGGTGTGTGTCATCACATAATGGCCAAACGTTGAGGAGTACACTGTTGGTGGGTAGTTTTGGCTACATTCCCTGCTTTGTTAATATTTCCTTTGATGTTGAGGCAGCATGCAAAAGAACAGCCCACTGCTTTCTTCACAGTTTGGCCATTGCCTGTTGCAACGAACCTGGAGGATCTGGAAGAATCCGGTCAGTCATGCTATGAGCGCCAGTTTTTCCTCTATATATAGCGTACACACTATGTTAAATGAATGTTAAGGTTGAAAAGTCAAATACTTTAATTCTGGCATTTTCCAGATTTTAAGCTGCCTATGCAACTTAATTTGGTCCCCTTGTGCAGGTACTTTATGACTCAGCCTTTAGTTACATGGTCACATGCTATTGTTCTCACAGGAGCCCTGGATGGACAGCTCTCCAATGTTTTATTTTCTCCTTGTTGTTCAGTGTGTCCCCCAATGTCCTATTTACTACACAATAGTAAATTGACTTGTTAGAAAATGCTCCACTGGTCCATTTTTCTATCAAAGTACTTAGCATTTGATGTCACTTTATATGTTCGAAGCACAACCCCCCATTGTTTTCAGTTGACTCTTCAGAGAATTTAGCTGCAAAACTCTTGGGCATGTGGGAACTGAGATTTTTCAAAGTCTTATAATGTGGCCAAATTTGGGTGTTTTTTTACAGGAACAACAAAAGGCACATCACTGACACAAAGACCTCTGCTAAATTTCAAGGAAAATTGAACAGCTCTAAAGAATGGATGCTCAAGAGATTCTCAATGAAAAAATTC
The DNA here is from genome assembly GCF_965140295.1 of Lepidochelys olivacea. Taxonomy (NCBI): domain Eukaryota; kingdom Metazoa; phylum Chordata; order Testudines; family Cheloniidae; genus Lepidochelys; species Lepidochelys olivacea. The sequence continues at coordinate 40,252,432 of NC_140419.1, forward strand.
AAAGAATTTTTTTAACATGAGCAAAACATATTTCCGAATGAATCATTTCCTTAGAAATAGATGAACAATTTTTTTCTGAAACATTCCAAAAACATTCAGTCTGAGGCAAACACGTGGCATGGACAATTTCAGGCCAGTGGTTAAAGTTTGGCAAAATTTATGAGGAACTGGAAACAGGTTTTTATAATGGGAAATGTTAAGCAACCTTAATTATAGGCAATGATATCTGTACTGCATATAACAAAGTGTGTGTGTGCATGCATAAGAATATACAACAAAGATATTCTTATTAAATAGAATATCTATTTGCTAGAGATTTCAAATCCTTCAAACACAGATGCACTCTGTAAGTATGTTAATGCTAAAAGGAATCTAATATGCTTCCCCCTCACTTATCTCTTTTCTCTCTTGCTTCCCAACCTTTTTCTTCTGTCTTAAGTGCTTGATGAGCTGTATTAAAGTGATTCATCTACAGTGTTAATGCGGCCAAGGAGGAAGCACATCATCCTCTCTGACTGCCAGAAGGTGTGGAGTTCAGCGCTGCTCACTGAGCACGTCAAAGAAAATGGAGGAGGAAGATGAGCAAACCACAGAAAGGTTACATGTGAGGAAATTTTGCATGTAGCTGCCCTCTGACATTGTATGTATGTATCCCTGAGAAAGAGAGGGAGATTGCCTTGCTGTCTGTCTTAGATGCTGTCTGTAATAATGAGATGTTGAAAGGACTCGGTAAAGAACAAACCTGGTAAATTGTCATCTGCATCTAGGAAAACATCTGATAATTTGGAGAACTAACAGTGTTGTATGCTTGGATGCAATGATCTTTGGGTAGAAGAGGTAAATATTTTCCTAGACAAAGTCCTTTCTCTCTTTGTTATTGTTTGTTAATGCTATTATGATACGGCCCAGATGCTGCAATCATCATCATGTTAGATGGTCTACAAACACCTATTAAGAAACAGATCCTTAATCTCATTTATATTGAGACTGCTTTACTCTGCTCTGATATTTTAAAATTACATTTACATCCATTCTGAGGACCCTTTACCCTGCAGGGGTGGGGCAAAGGACTAAATAAATGCAATTTTATGTGTTTGCACTCTGACAATTTTTACTTTAATTTTAATTTAATTTAATTATATGACCGCTATCCCCTCCTGCACCTCAAACCATTATTAAATGGCAGCTTTCCTATAAGCATCCTGATAGTAGTAAGTCTTGAAGGGATGTGAAGAAAGAGAGAATCAGTTCAGGGATGTCATTCCATGCATAAGGGGCAACTTGGGGGGAAGGCAGGACATGCTTGCATAAGGAGCTGATGAATGGCAGATGAAGCCAGCAACTATGCCCTTTAAAGCTACAGTCTAAAAGGTGCACTGGGATTTGAAATTATGCACTGCTTCATTTATTCCTTGAAATTAAAATGGGGGAAAAAAGAGGCCATGAACTGCTTGATATGATTGTGATTTGTGATGTACTTCACAACTTAAAATCACTTATGACTGTGGCCTTAACTTTTGATGAGCAAATTCTTCCCTCAGTTACACCTGTGCTGCTCCACTGAAGCCAGGGGTCTGTTTGACAGAGAGAGAGAGAAAAATCAGAATAAAGCATTTACAGGTATAGCTGAAATGCTTCTCTAAAAATGTCTGTTCTTTGATAATAAAAGCTAAGATTCATTAGCTCTACCTCTATACTGCCAATTTACTGCAGTGGTGCAGTGGAGGTTGCATTGCTTCCTCCCTCCTTCACTGGAGTGAACTCTGTAGGCAGAATTTCAGAATCACATGTTACAGGCTCTGGAATATACGGAACTGAGCCTCAGGCATTTTATGTGTTATATCTATACAATGTCCTGCTTAATTTTCATTTCACTCAAAACTCTCTCATTGAAATTCACAACAGCCAGAGGAACAAGAAACGAACACTCTGACTGGCATCTTTTAAATAAAAAATCACTGTTTGCAATTTTTCCATGGTAAGATTTACACAAGATATTCATGATCACAACACATGACTTATACAAGTCTACAATGTACTTTGTTTCACTAAGAGCCTTGTATTTATCTGAGGCCAGAGACATCAGTGAACTTTCAAACATAAACATACCCCTGGTGCTAAAAGTGAAAATTTTACTGTAATTTCTTGGGTTTGTGATGGATGTGGTATTGGATCTGTCATTGAAGAGTAATGCCTAATTGATACCTCTTTGACCTGGGACTGGTAAATTAATGCAGATGGAAAAAATAGCCATTCTGTTTAAACAGCACTGGTAAAGTACTCCACAAAATTACCTGCATAAAGTGTTTAGCATTGTAAGAATATGCATGTAAATAGGGACTGGGCAGTTCAGGAGACTGATCATAGGATATAGACCCTTTTACCAAAGATTGCTCATTTGAATTTGGCCCAGTTTGTTAGTAAATGAAAGTATTTGATGTCTTTTGGATTCTTGGTGGTCCATTCAATAAGACTTTGGTGGTTTCAGTCCAACTTTTGGTAGACTGCAGTTCATATCATATCCACATTTTCATTACTTCTATCTGTTTATGGTATTTGTGGGGCACCTATTATAGTATCTAGTTAATCCCAACAGTGAGCCCAGATTTGAATCCGTCTGGAGGCTGCATAGTCTTCTGTTTCCTGGAGGTAGCCGTCTCAAGTCAAGCCCTCTCGAGTTGAGGCAGGACAGCATGTACGAGGAGCTTGCATTGCTGCTGCCTATCCCTGTTCTATAGATAAACTGAGGAAGTTGGATTTTGGTGCTGCCAATCTGTTACTTTTCACAAGCGCTGACTAAACAAACTTGGCATGTGAGATGTGACAAACTGAAAGTAGTTGATTGTATAATGCATTTTACATAGGCAGTACTGAAGCCACTCACTGAGTCAATGCACTGTGCATTTATACCATATCACTACTGAATTCAGTTGATCTGATACATCCCCTTACCAGGTAATGCCCCCGTAAATCGAGTATATGTTTCTGTCAAATCCTAGCTTTAAGATACTGAATCAAAGTTGCCAGCAGTTCAATATATCACTAATAAATAAAATAGTTTGATGGGTGGTGTAACTTTTTTTGGAGAAATGTGCTATTTATTATGTAATGCACTGTCATTTGTGTCACCCTGCCTGATTCCAGCTGGGAGGTGTGCCAAGGGGACCCTCACTTCCCCGCAGCAGAACAAGGCTGGTCTGCCCAGCAATGTGGACTTTAATCCATTATGAGTATTATGTTTCTTAACCTGCTCTTCAGTGTATGCTGTTGCATTTGAACTAATATCTGAGAGAGAGGGCCTTTAAGTCTCTTCTAGGATTGCAGTGCTGCTGAAAATCAGCTGCTAGAATCTATATATGAGAAAACTATATTTTATCTCCCGAGGCTAAGAGTTTTATGTCCACAACTCTATTCCCTGCAATCTTAATGTATGAAAGGCTAAGATTAAGCTTTGAACCCAGGTCTTTTACAAGGTACCTTGGTGCTATCAAGCTGCCCTAGAGATGTATTTCTATATGGTATCTTTGTTAGAATTCTATTTAATCTACAGATACAGAGCTTGTATGAGATATACAGAAGTTTATCAACTTCACAGATGCAGAAGGCCTGCTGTGGAATGTATAATATGAAGAGTTTTCCTGAGTGCTGCAATCATTAACACTGTCTCTTTGTTACATCTTTCTTAAAAAGAACTCACGAGCAAAGGGATCATTCGCTATAGGCACAGAAATATTGCAAGGGCATATGCAAAGAAGCAACGCCAAAAGAGCCTGTTAACTGGCATAACAATAAGTCACTGTGATCTAAATCTCTGGTCTAAGTCAGGCCTTGGCATAAAGGAAGCTAGACACACTGCAGAGGTGATATAGTCAGCCTCTTGTGGGAAGGATGGAATACATCATTCTTGTACATCCCCAAACAGACATCTAAAGAAATTTGGCTCATTTCTCTCAAGTAAAGGGCTTACAAGCTGTGAAAAAGCCAAGTGAGTGTCACTGGCAAACCTATTATAGAATTCTGAATATGCCATTAAAGTATATTATGGTGGTTTGTTCTTGCTGCTATAGTTAAGGTGTTAGCAATTTCATTAGAAACCCCATTCTTTAAAGGTTTATAACTCAGCCATAAAATGTCATCTTTGAACTGCCATCTTTCAATAGGTGCTTAAAGTTTTCTTTCTTGTTAACAATTAGTTTCGCCATTTCTTAAGCTGCATTGTGTGAGCCATTCTGCCCTCAGCTATAAAAGTGCAATTCCCCCAGAATTTGCCTCAATGAGTGTAAAACAAAAGAGAAGTTTACTTAAGTTTTAAACTCCTTGGTGAGGGGACTGTCTTTTAAAAAAAATGTGTGTACAGTTCTTACTATAATATGACTGGGGCTCTCACTTGCTACTTTAATTAGAAGAATCCATCGTAATTACACAGGTTTTGGATGTTTTTAAAGCCTTCATTGTTTTAAAAACAATTATATAAAACTCTAAAAAGCATGTTGGATTTTCAAAGCTGCCTGAGGATTTGGATGCTCAGTTCCCATTGGAAATTAATGAAGTCCATTCTTTAGAAAAAAATTTGTTGTCCCATGAGGTGAAGAAAAATCATATAGCAAAAATACAGTAGTACTTACTCATCTGATAATTTATGAGGCTGTACAAGTTCCATAACATTTGTAACATTAGACCAAAGATGTCTAATATTAGGACATTGCCAAATAATATGTGTCAAATTATCACCCCAAACCCTACCCCACCAATACACTTCATTGTTCCACTAGGACCCATTTGAACAAGTGTGCTGGCATCCAGTAATTTCTTTCAGTGGTTGCAAGTATTTATAACTTCATTTTAGAACCACTAGCAGCTCTTGTCAGACGGGTTAATAGATTTTATCATCACCTCTCATCAACATGTGTTTGTCTAGCATACAAATCTCAGTTTAAGGGATTGAAATGCACAAGTAGGATAAAATAGTTCAACTAATGCCAACTACAATTTTTGAGTTTAGGTAAGAAGAGGATGCAAGATTTGATACTGAAAGAGCTACAGGAGATGGCTCTCGGCAAGCAGAGATACAGACAACTTGAAATGATAAAAATCTCAGTTATTCATTGCTTCACAAATTAAAACCGTCTTGCAAAAATGTAGCTGATAAGTGGTCCTGATATCCATCCTCAGGAAAAGTGATCCCTGCCAATTCCCATTCCTCTCAATGAAGAGACGTACCCTCACTTTTTATTTCAGCATTGTTCCAGTGTGACGAATCACAGGTTAATCATGGTAAAACACATGAATTTACGATCTCTTCCCTAAGGATTCTAACTATACTGTGTCTTAATAACTGATTGATCAAATTTTTCATTGGTGTAACTAGGCCAGATTGGAATGGAAAAGATGCAACTGTAGCTTCTAAATGTATCCAAATAGGAAGGGGATAAGTGGAAACAAGAAAATGAATCTATAGCAAATGACCATTTGCCATGTAATGTAGGTCTGTATTTGGAAGCTTTAAGCCAACTTTTGCTTTATGACCTTTTAAACTTTCTAGTTAAATGCTTGGTCTGGTCCCTTCCCATTGACAGAACAAATTAGTTGAGATTTTGTGACAGCATATTAAATAAGTAATTTAATTTCAGAGCTACTCTAATTTTGATGGTTTGAGTTTGATCCCACAGTGAGAACACCAATTTGATGCTGGTCATGAAGTGGGCTTCCAATGGATGGATTACCAGATTGATATTGTCCATAACATTATTATCATATTTTCTAGTCCTTTGTTTAATGAAGTGCCTGAGTATTTTCTATCCTTTGGTAGCCCTTCAAAGTTCCATTTTGATAGTAGGGTATTAGATCAGAATTGAGACAGGGAATCTACATTTTTTTCCAATTTATTTTGTATATAGAGAATTTTGAACATGTATTAATTCATTAAATGAGCTATGGATTTCTCTGGGTTAGTTCACACTAAAAGATATAATTCAAGTAGTAAAATGCCTTATGCTCCTCTCCCTCTGTCACAACTCCAGCAATTCTCAAATGCTTTCTGATAGCTTCTGCCAGGCTTTCCAAAATTATGATAGACAAAATTGGTGTCTAGACAAGGCTATTTGTTACCACTTTAAAGTTCAAAGGACTGGGACATTATTCCATTAGAAGTCCTAAATACAGCAACCATATATTCTGAACTGCTTCTGGGCTAAAATCACAGTTTTAATATGAAAAACAGAAGTGAGGTGCTTTTTCATAGTCCCATCATTCAGAAACATCCCTCATTAACAATTAAATTCAATTGGTGATTACTGCCTAATGCAGTATAATTGCTTCTGGTACGTGGACTAAAATATTAAATTTACCTCCCATGGAACCCCAGTGGATGTGAAATTGCCATCAGCACCAGAAACTGGGGGAAGATGAAGGGGCAGCTGGACTTCGTGGCCCTCCCTGACAGAGCCCAGGGGAAACTATCCATGTCTTCCACTATTCTGAATTCCAATGAGCAGCACTTAAAAGCCCCCAGGAGACCTGGAGCTACCACAACCACTGACAGAGCTTGAAAGTTCCAGCAGATATGGAATCCCCAGGGATGGAAGCGACACCTTAGCAGCAACTTGGCATTTCTACTCTTCATCACCCTCAGCTGTATTTCTCCAAATCTGCACCTTTGGTATCCAGACTTTTCCAGCTGCAGTTAGTAGACTCTTCTATCGACATTTACTGTCATTCATTTGTTCTTTGCCCCTAGTCACCTTGCCATATCTCCTGCTTTTGTCCTCATGGTTCATCCTCCTTTTCCCCATGTCTATCCTTAACACATTTCCTAGCCCATTCCTTACACTCCGTCAGCCTCTTCTATCATCACTCCCTCTCATCTCCCTCACCACTGCTTCTCACATTCCCAGCAAAAATCACACCTGTACAAAAATAAATGTTAAAAATCCAGCTATTTTACTATTAAGTAACAAATACATGACAAAAATGAAATTTATACATAGACAACATTAATATTTTGCACAAACACACACAATGCATGCTTCTCACAAGTATTTATTGCAACCATCCAGGTATACACCTATCACCTCCATGTAATGACCTTAAATTGCAACATAACTTTATTGCTGAAACCTTCATCCATCCCTCTCTTTTTTCCACCTTTATTGTGCATTGCTTTCCCTCACTAAGACTTTCAATGGAAGCACTTAGTGCCTTCCTTTCTTGTGTGTTTGTATAGCACCTAGCAAAGTTCTGCGTACCCAGCAAATTAAAGAAATAACAGAACTTTTAAAAAATCAAATTTTACAACAAAATATTTGGCACTAAAGATTTTTTTTACCATGTAGATTAAGGGGCTTGTTTTTTGTCTCCATAAGACTGATGTTAATAGGAGATGCAAGGTTGCATGGGAAGGAGAACAGACAGCTAGACTGACACAACAGTCTCTAATAACTCTGAATAACTGTTAACATCTTTCCTTCATTCTTGTGAGAGGTACCAGACTGACTGCTCTGGAGACTGAAGTTCTCTGCATATCCTCAGAACAGGTACGGCTTGAGTTAGCAGCAGTGCTAGCTTTCTCCCATTGCTACAACTATGTACCTCAACTCCACAAAAGAGAGAACACCTGAACACCAACTATTTCCATACAGGCCACCACACAGCAGCAGATTGTGGGTGAAATATCTGTAGCGAATACTTACATCTAAGAATTGTGCATCTTGTTGCTGGTTGTTTACTAATAGACCTAGGTAAATATTAATTTGTACGTTATTTGACATTTTCACCAAATCTTTCATCCTATGGATTCTTTGTCACTCACGTTTGCTGTCTGTATTTCATTATGGGATTGGTCATGTTAGTTACATGGTACTGCTCTATGTCCCTTCCCTAATCAGTTGAATGTAACTGTAATGAAGAGAGGGAGGGCATGATCAAGTCACTGGGCCCTCGTCAAGACTCCAGGAGTCTCAGGGCAAGGATGCAGCAGACTGTGAAATTAGGAGGTGTTAGGCCACCAATATTTTTAGGATATTTTAATTCTTTAACTTCATGGGACAAGTTAATTAATCCTTCCTTAAGACATCAAGGCTATAAAAATTAGCCTATTGTATTATCTTTCTATTGTGGGCTTCCATTAAGATTTGTTTTAAATTACAATACTGTATTCCCTGTCACTGAAGATAACCTCTTACAATTTCCATTCAGCTGTGCATGGCTCTTGAACTCCCCTCTTTCTCTTCATGTTGTTTTCATTTTCATCTGTCTTTCATTGTACTATTCTTTTTATCTGATGTTGAATGCATTGAAGAATGAAATGAGAAAAACATTAAGATCCTAAAGAATTTACTCGTTGTTGTATAGGCAGCATTATTATTATCTGCCTTAATTATAGCTAAATACTAAATAGCATATTAAGGCATCTTGTTATGGAGACAGGCCCAGGGACAGATACTAGACAAAATTCTCTTTCAATTGCCCTGTAACCCATTGAAATGAACTTGGAGTGACTGAGAGTTCCTCCCAAAACCAGCTTTTCCACCCTCTGTCTTTAATATGTAAGTGTCATAATTTGCATTTGTATAGTAAATTACAAATATTCTTTAATAGCTTAAAGTCACTACTCCTATTGAAGATGAAAAGCGAGATGCAAAAAAGTGACTTGCCAGGATGGCACTGAGGTATAGTGGATTAGGAATAAAATTGTGTCCTAATAATCCTGGATCTGTCAATGATTTGCTGTGAGCAGCGAACAGCAGAGAGGCTAACAGAGGGAGTTTGCCTGGGATCTGTCTGAGAGGAGGTACGCTAAGGGCTGCATTAGGGAGGCTGTGTTGGTGAGTATCTGAGTGTCTGTTGTGGGGACAGTTTGACCGCGTGCTTGATTGGTTGTTTGTTTGAAAAGTGTGAATTGGGAGTGCTTTGTTCCAGGTGAGCCTTGAGTAGGCCTGACTGTTATAAAAAGCCAGTCCACTGCTCAGCTGGTTCACAGCTAACAGCAGAGAGGCTAACAGAGGCAGTTTGCCTGGGAGTTCACAAGGGGAGAGCCCACTGAGGCTTACATCTTGCCAGCTTCTGAGTAGTTACTACAACTCCTGAGGAAGCTCGTAGAAGGAAGGTAATATGGATGGGGAGCGTTCAGCTATTGTGACCTGCACTGGATGTGCCATGTTTGTCTTTCTTCCACAGACAGAAGCGACTTTGTCTGCACAAAGTGCAAGCTGATCTCCATATTGGAAGAGAAGGTTCAAGATCTGGAGAAACAAGTATCGATCCTGCGTTACATAAGAGAAACTGAAGATTTCCTGGACAGACGTCAGGATATGCCTCTGTGGGCACAATGTTCTGAAGATTCAGAGCAGGCTGCGCAGCGGGGACAGGGGGATGGTGAAGAAATTTGGCAGCATGTGACCTCCAGAAGAAGAAAGGGGAGCGTCCATGTACCAGCAGTGCAGATACAAGTAAGCAACCGTTATCATGTTCTCTCCACAGGTACCAATGCGGAGAGTGGACTATGATGCATCTGAGGGAAGGGAGCAGAAGGAGACTCCGCCGATTGGAAGGCATGAGATGCACTGTCCTATGGATGGGGGTTCCACGACTACCGCTCCCAAGAGAAGGAGGCGGATGGTGGTGGTGGTCGGGGACTCTCTCCTCAGGCGGACTGAGTCATCTATCTGCCGCCCTGACCGGGAAAACCAAGAAGTCTGCTGCTTGCCAGGAGCTAGGATTCACGATGTGACGGAGAGACTGCCAAGACTCATCAAGCCCTCGGATCGCTACCCCTTCCTGCTTCTCCACGTGGGCACCAGTGATACTGCCAAGAATGACCTTGAGCGGATCACTGTGGACTACATGGCTCTGGGAAGGATAAAGGAGTTTGAGGCACAAGTGGTGTTTTCGTCCATCCTCCCTGTGGAAGGAAAAGGTCCGGGTAGAGACCGTCGAATTGAGGAAGTCAACAAATGCTACACAGGTGATGTCGGAGAGAAGGCTTTGGATTCTTTGACCATGGGCTGTTGTTCCAAGAAGGAAGAGCGCTAGGCAGAGACGGGATCCACCTAACGAAGAGAGGGAAGAGCATCTTCGCAAGCAGGCTGGCTAACCTAGTGAGGAGGGCTTTAAACTAGGTTCACCGGGGGAAGGAGACCAAAGCCCTGAGGTAAGTGGGGACGTGGGATACTGGGAGGAAGCATGAGCAGGAGAAAGTATGAGGCAGGAGCCCTCCCATTTCACAAAGAAACCAGGACAAACGGCAAGTTATCTCAAGTGTCTATAAACAAATGCAAGAAGCCTGGGAAACAAGCAAGGAGAACTGGAAGTCCTGGCACAGTCAAGGAATTATGATGTGATTGGAATAACAGAGACTCCGTGGAATAACTCACATGACTGGAGTACTGTCATGGATGGATATAAACTGTTCAGGAAGGACAGGCAGGGCAGAAAAGGTGGGGGAGTTACATTGTATGTAGGAGAGCAGTATGACTGCTCAGAGCTCCAGTATGAAACTGCAGAAAAACCTGAGAGTCTCTGGATTAAGTTTAGAAGCGTAAGCAACAAGGGTGATGTCATGGTGGGAGTCTCTGTTCTAGACCACCAGATCAGGGGGATGAAGTGGACGAGGCTTTCTTCCAGCAACTAATGGAAGTTACTAGATCGCAGGCTCTGGTTCTCATGGGAGACTTCAATCACCCTGATATCTGCTGGGAGAGCAATACAGCGGTGCACAGAAAATCCAAGAACTTTTTGGAAAGTGTACGGGACAATTTCCTGGTGCAAGTGCTGGAGGAACCAACTGGGGCAGAGCTCTTCTTGACCTGCTGCTCACAAACCAGGAAGAATTATTAGGGGAAGCAAAAGTGGATGGGAACCTGGGAGGCAGTGACCATGAGATGGCCGAGTTCAGGATCCTGACACAAGGAAGAAAGGAGAGCAGCAGAATACGGACCCTGGACTTCAGAAAAGCAGACTTTCACAACCTCAGGGAACTGATGGGCAGGATCCCCTGGGAGAATAACATGAGGGGGGAAAGGAGTCCGGGACAGCTAGCTGTATTTTAAAGAATCCTTATTGAGGTTACAGAGACAAACCATCCCGATGTGTAGAAAGTATAGAATAAATATGGCAGGCGACCAGCTTGGCTTAACAGTGAAATCCTTGCTGATCTTAAACACAAAAAAGAAGCTTACAAGAAGTGGAAGATTGGACAAATGACCAGGGAAGAGTATAAAAATATTGCTCGGGGATGCAGGAGTGAATCAGGAAGGCCAAATTCCACCTGGAGGTGCAGCTAGCAAGAGCTGTTAAGAGTAACAAGAAGGGTTTTTTCAGGTATGTTAGCGACAAGCAGAAAGTCAAGGAAAGTGTGGGCCCCTTACTGAATGAGGGAGGCAACCTAGTAACAGAGTATGTGGAAAAAGTTAATGTACTCAATGCTTTTTTTGCCTCTGTCTTCACGAACAAGGTAGCTCCCAGACTACAGCACTGGGCAGCACAGCAAGGGGAGGAGGTGACCAGCCCTCTGTGGAGAAAGAGGTGGTTCGGGCTGGATGCGCTGCATCCGAGAGTGCTAAAGGAGTTGGCGGATGTGATTGCAGAGCCATTGGCCATTATCTTTGAAAACTCATGGCGATCGGGGGAGGTCCCAGACGACTGGAAAAAGGCTAATGTAGTGCCCATCTTTAAAAAAGGGAAGGAGGAGGATCTGGGGAACTACAGGCCAGTCAGCCTCACCTCAGTCACTGGAAAAATCATGGAACAGGTCCTCAAGGAATCAATTCTGAAGCACTTAGAGGAGAGGAAAGTGATCAGGAACAGTCAGCATGGATTCACCAAGGGCAAGTCATGCCTGACTAATCTAATTGCGTTCTATGACGAGATAACTGGCTCTGTGGATGAGGAGAAAGCAGTGGACATGTTTGTTCCTTGACTGTAGCAAAGCTTTTGACACAGTCTGCCACAGTATTCTTGCCAGTAAGTTAAAGAAGTATGGGCTGGAGGAATGGACTATAAGGTGGATAGAAAGCTGGCTAGATTGTCAGGCTCAACGGGCAGTGATCAATGGCTTCATGTCTAGTTGGCAGCCGGTATCAAGTGGAGTGCCCCAAGTGTCGGTCCTCGGTCTGGTTTTGTTCAATATCTTAATAAATGGTCTGGAGGATGGTGTGGATTGCACCCTTGGCAAGTTTGCAGATAACACTAAACTGGGAGGAGAGGTAGGTACGCTGGAGGGTAGGGATAGGATACAGAGGGCCCTAGACAAATTAGAGGATTGGGCCAAAAGAAATCTGATGAGGTTCAACAAGGACAAGTGCAGAGTCCTGCACTTAGGACGGAAGAATCCCATGCACCGCTACAGACTAGGGGCCGAATGGCTAGGCAGCAGTTCTGCAGAAAAGAACCTAGGGAGGTTACAGTGGATGAGAAGTTGGATATGAGTCAACAGTTTGTTCTTGTCGCCAATAAGGCCAATGGCATTTTGGGCTGTATAAGTAGGGGCATTGCCAGCAGATCGAGGGATGTGATCGTTCCCCTCTATTCGACATTGGTGAGGCCTCATCTGGAGTACTGTGTCCAGTTTTGGGCCCCACACTACAAGAAGGATGTGGAAAAATTGGAAAATGTTCAGCAGAGGGCAAGAAAAATGATTAGGGGACTGGAACACGTGACTTATGAGGAGAGGCTGAGGGAACTGGGATTGTTTAGTTTGTGAAAAAGAATGAGAGGGGATTTGATAGCTGCTTTCAACTACCTGAAAGGGGGTTCCAAAAAGTATGGATCTAGACTGTTCTCAGTGGTAGCAGATGACAGAACAAGGAGTAGTGGTCTCAAGTTGCAGTGGGGGAGGTTTAGGTTGGATATTAGGAGAAACTTTTTCACTAGGAGGGTGGTGAAACACTGGAATGTATTACCTAGGGACATGGTAGAATCTCCTTCCTTAGAAGTTTTTAAGGTCAGGCTTGAGAAAGCCCTGGCTGGGATGATTTAGTTGGGGATTGGTCCTGCTTTGAGCAGGGGGTTGGACTAGATGACCTCCTAAGGTCCCTTCCTACCCTGATATTCTATGATTCTATGTTGCAAACTTTTGTGAACAACTCTGGAGCAATACACCTTAATTCATACTTGCGGTGCTCCTGGACTGCTCTCAGTCAGACTTCAGTCTTCGGAAACTAAGGGTTACACGGCTGCCTCCTACTGGGTATTTATATTTATAACCTGTCCTTCTAGCAAGTGAATGTTGTGGTGCTTATTTTCTAATATGTGTTTAATTTAAAATCCATTGTTCTCTTGAGAAATTATTAAAATATTTTCCTGTTGAATTGCAGCATGTAGAATTTCTGTGTGGAAAGGATTGCTTTGGCATTTGGGGAGTACAGTTTGTATTTGAAATGCAGGGGAAGTACACAACAAAGGTTCTAAAGTTGTTAAGTGCATGCGGCAAGATTTTAAGATTAATTGGGTTTCACTCTCTCTAGTGAGATTAGTGTATTATAAATCATAGAAGCATATCCCATCAATCTGGAGAGAGGATGCAATACACTTGATAACCTCTAACTCAGCATAAGATGGTCTTCTATCCCAAACTGCCTGATTCTTGGATTAACTGAAGTGTTTCTCAGAAAGATGCAGGGTAGAGAACAACATTTCTATAAACCTTAACTAAAACATAATTTATTATGAAGTCATTGGGAAAATTGTATTCATCTTTTTCAGTATACTGGAAATTAGCTTTTGAAACAATGATGCGAATATCAATCTTTGCTTTGATGTTCAATGGGCAGGCAACAAGTTCTTTCTTCAAATACAGTTAGTATTCCAAAAATTACATTATCAGGAACAATGAATTATTGCAATAGGATTTGCTAGATGAAATAGGATTTAGGTTGTTGTTACCAACCAGAAGCCAAATTCTGATGTTGATTTCCCCCCTTTAAACTCATTTATTTCAACATAGTCAGATACCAGAGTGAAGGACTTGTTAAAAGAACCTGTATAGAAGTGGGCTTGCACCAGTTTAACAAAGGTCATAATTTAAGGAAAAGGTGGAGGGAAAACTTTGCTTTATTTTTTTGGCAAGTTGACAAAAAGAATGGTGTGACAAATGAAAACTTCATAGATCTGAGAAAGAGGGGGAAATTATTATTGGATTTATCTGTCCCATAAGAAATGTTCAAAAAAGTAGAACATATAAATAGCTACAATATAAATTTATGACACAAAGATGAGCAAAACAATGGTGTAGGTAGAAGCACGTGTGTATACACATATATTCTAAGGCGCGCTGGCAAATGGGATATTCCAGAGGTTCTATGGAATAATAAAAGAAAGAGACAAAAGAGTAGAACTAATATACCTTGTTTTTCATGCAATTATTGTGCCCAATATTCACCTTCTTTGGCATTTTTTGCAGATGGGCTCAGAATGGAGTGGAAGTTTGTGCCTGATAAAGTACTGATTAGAACGAGGAAGAAGACTGGTATTTTTTGTTCAGCTCAAAATCTCCTGTTACAAGTGTTTATGATGATGCGATAAATACAGATCAGTTACATTTACTGTGTAATAATTTGCCGACATTTAGGAAATGGTAAACAGGAGTGATGACTGGAAGTGATTTGGGACCCAGGGTGTCATCCCAAAGACCTAGCAACACCAATTACTGATAATGTGCAGCATGTGATCATTCACATCCCGTGCACTTTTTGATGTTTGTATGGGATGCTGTACTGGGCCTGGCACCATTTCCGGTGTACTCAAACCGCAGAAGAATAATGGAATGGGAATACAGTTAGTAAAAGAGTTGTGCCTTTTCTCTAACAACCTGCTTCCTGATTGTATTACTACGTATTGGAGTATGTATACAAAATGTACAGAGTGGTACAAATATCTAACTGCTTCAGATGTAGAGTTGCCCAGGAAGAGATACAGTTTTAGCTGCCTTATAGGTAATTACAGTACACTGACAGTCCCAGGGACACCTTCAAAGGGGGAGGAGGAATGCGAGGAGTTAGGATAATTCTAGCTGGGCCTTTTTTTTTTTTAACCTGAAATTTATTTTCAACAGTTTTCTATGGCTGCAGTCCTGTCAATGACTTTTGAAGGTAAGCTTAATGTTCTTATACCCTGGGAAATTTTATCTTAAATTATAGATGTAATGATTCTAGTGGGAATCCTATGGCTTGAAGGAGATAAAGTACTTTTCTGTCATGTTCTGGTTCAAGTCTTGCATGAAACAAGCCTGGTGCTCTGAACTCAGTTTAAAACAATAGTTCAATGTGACAAGAAAGCAGCTTCCCTCATTATATAGTCTGAATTTGCTACCTTTTGACTTTAACAAATGCCACATAGATTTGTATTCAGGCTGGCCCTTAATCCTTGTTGTCATAAATATTAAAGGGAAGGGTAATCACCTTTAAAATCGCTCCTGGCCAGAGGAAAAATCCTTTCACCTGTAAAGGGTTAAGAAGCTAAAGGTGACCTCGCTGGCACCTGACCAAAATGACCAATGAGGAGACAAGATACTTTCAAAAGCTGGGAGGAGGGAGAAAAACAAAGGGTCTGTGTCTGTCTGTGTGATGCTTTTGCTGGGGACAGAACAGGAATGGAGTGTTAGAACTTAGTAAGTAATCTAGCTAGATAGATATGTGTTAGATTATGATTTCTTTAAATGGCTGAGAAAATAGCTGTGCTGAATGGAATGTATATTCCTGTTTTTGTGTCTTTTTTTGTAACTTAAGGTTTTGCCTAGAGGGATTCTCTGTTTTGAATCTAATTACCCTGTAAGGTATTCGCCATCCTGATTTTACAGAGGTGATTCTTTTTTTTCTTCTATTAAAAATCTTCTTGCAAGGAAACTGAATGCTTTTTCATTGTTCTAAGATCCAAGGGTTTGGGTCTGTGGTCACCTATGCAACTTGGTGAGGATTTTTACCAAACCTTCTCAGGAAGTGGGGTGCAAGGGTTGGGAGGATTTTGGGGGGGAAAGACGTTTCCAAACAACATTTTCTCAGGAACCCAGATAAAGTTTGCTGGTGGCAGTGGAAGTCCAAGGCAAAGGGTAAAATAGTTTGTACCTTGGGGAAGTTTTAACCTAAGCCGGTAAAAGTAAGCTTTCATGCAGGTCCCCACCTCTGTACCTTGGAGTTCAGAGTGGGGAGGGAACCTTGACACTTGTTGTTTCACTTCTCCTTGGAGGCCCACCTTCAGCTACTTCATCTCTCTTCAGGGACCCTCCTTTGGCTTTTTCACCTCACTTTGGGGGTGCTGTCCACTGTTTGAGCTCTCTTCATACTCCCTAGTACACGCTGTCTTTGTCCTTGTATGAGATGACTCACATATACCGGGTTAACCTTCTTGCCAACTGGCTTGCTGAACGTTTCTGTCTTTAGCACTGCCGCCCTGTGACAATGGCTTGTAAGTAAACTCTTAAACAGGACAAGCACCCTCATTCTGACTAGAACCACCGCTGTCTGCCTGCTCAGTCATATTACTTATCTCATCTATACACTGGCATAAGGCTTATCATGGACAATGGTTTTAGCTGGGCTATACCCTTGACTGGCTTGCATCGTTATGTAGTGTCTACTTCATAGAGTTTAGGACTAATTCAGCAACGTGGCAGACTTACCAATCATTAAAACTATTAAATGATCCTTTCCTTGTGGTTGTACTAGGAATTAATGTATCAGGAGAAGTAATGGCCTTGTCAGGGCTGTTCTTGGTACTACAACACTGGGCCTGAACCTTATCCTACATTACAGTGGGTGGGTGCGTGACACTGAGAGGATGGAACCTTTAACCCATGAAAGTCCTACAATCCATTAAATGTGAATAGAGGCATTGATCTGAATGCAGAAGTGTGTGTGTGAGTCACACCTAAGATTCCAGCATAGAATATGAACAAGGATACAGGATACATCTGAGTCAGGAGTCTGTTATGTTGAAAGACATTTGGGGGATTATAGACCTATCTAGTAAATAGTAAATCTATTACTTTTTAAGTGAGGCCACTAGTAAGCAGGTGATGCAGAGAGAGAATGCAAACATACAGAATGGAATGGTTGTATCAGGGGAATGGAGAGCAACTTGGCTGGGCTTAGATTTAAAAATAGTAAGGAGGATTGGGAGGAAGAATATGATCAAGGGTGACGAGAAAGTGCAAAATGTTTAGAGAGACATGCAAACCTTTCAGAACTAATTCAAACTAAGGCCCTGCACTTTTGTTCTGACACACTTTACTAATTTTGTTGTAATCCCATTGTAATTCAATAGACTCCTGCACATTTCCTTAATGTTGCTCTTGTTAGTTGCAATTTTGCCATCTTGCAGTTCAGCCCTGTGTGCCTACTGAATCTTGCATGTCAGGTCATTAAGCTAGAGTAAATGCTGGAGAGTTTGTTGTAGAAAGTTAATCATCTTGGCTTCTCTGCCTCATGGTGCAAGGAATATTCCTCCTTGATCTGTTGTTCAGGCTGTGAGCTGTACTTCGTTTCTCTGGAGCTGCTAAGCAGAAGTGTGCATCCTAATTCTCATTCTCTGTCACCTTTATGCTTCTGATATTCCATGACCACAGCTAAATAGGCAACATTAAGATCTGTCAGGAACAAAAGCCATTAGATGCAATAAGACCTTTGTATTGAATTAGCAAAAGTTCACTATTAACATTTCATGAGAGATTAATAAAACAATACACTTAAATATTTCATAAATTAGCAATTGCATCTGATTATCAAGTTCATGAATAATGCAGAGAAATATGATACATTGAAAATGCTCCAATATTAGGAGACCATTGCTATACAGATCCTGGAAGGGCAAATCTATTACTTTAGCAGGTTGTAATGAATTGGTGAAAATCACATGTATTCATTTAACAGACTTATTCTTTTAACTAGACAAATCATGAATAATTCAATAGTTATTAGTTGTTAGCAAGGTTTTAAATGAGTAAGTTTAGACTTTAACTGATGTGCAGGAAGTTTAATCTTTAAATAGGTTTGTTCTTGTACTGGTCATCTGGATAACTTTCATTAAATAATCTCCAAAAATGATCTGGAAGGAATCTGTCTGAAATACTCCAATATTTTTTGCAAGGAAGAAGGTTTCATTCTTATGTTTGTCTTTAGTAGAACTGATTCAGGATAAACCCATTTTGGAATGTTTCTAAAGATATGGTCTAGTTCAAAAGGAATTATTTTGGGGAAGTTCTATGGCCTGTGTTATACAGGATGCCAGACTGGGTAACCACAATGGTCTCTTCTAGCCTTGGAAACTGTGAATCTTTACAATGTACTTACATCTTTATGCTGCAAATAAAAGGCTAGACTGCGAACTCCTTGTTTACTCTGGTGAGTAGGCCTATTGAAGTCCATCTGAGTCTACATGTGAACTCACTCTGTCACTTTTTTAGCCCCCTGATGTGGGAGATTTTTCCCATTAACCTGCTTCCCACTGTTTGTAAAGGACATATGCTGGCATCAATGAAATATCCTGGTACAGCTGCAGATGTTGGGCTGAACTTTGGCAATTCCCTTAATTCTTCTGTGCCACGTTTTCTCCCATCTTTAACATGGAAGTAATAATTACACCCATCTAGCTCATGAGGTTCTTAGGTGTGTTTGATTATTGTGTGTAAAACACTTCGAGATCATTGGATGGAAGGAATTTAGAAGTGAAAAGTATTATGTTGTTATTGCATCAAAGATGAGGTTAGACTTCAAGTCAGGGTAAGCATTTGGATGCTTATACAAAGCATATTTGAATTTCCTGAATCTGCAAAACTGAATTGGAATAAGCTCTTTTGCTCAATTTCCCACACTTCTGCTTCTAATCCTGGCCTGAAAGGGGAAGTGAAGTATATATTTCCAGACCGTTATAGAAAGTTTGGTTGGAGTTCAGCTCTAGAAATGTGAAGGTGTGGTGTGGCCGATGGTCTTGCTTTTTTGGCTTTCCAGTTGCTTTTCCCATCACTGTTCTCTATGTAATTAGAGAACCATAGATTGAATACAGTGATATGGGGTGAAATCCTGACTTCATTGAGGTCAATGGCAAAGCACGGACTGCACTGGAGCCAGGATTTCATCCAGAATGTCTTTAGTATTTTGAGAGATCCTATGGAGAGGAGTCGATGATCCCCCTTAATGTTCCAGGTATTTGTTTTCACACATCACTGTGTACTATTCTTTCAACAGGTTCATTCCTTAATTTCTGTACCAACTGTTCCTACTTCAGTCCCTATTTAATTTTAGCAAAATAGTCAAATCTGTAAAAAATTGTGGTGAAAAATTCTTGTCATACATAAAAGCGGCAAAGAGTCCCTGTGCCATACATAGAATTTATTCAAAACATGCAAAATACTTTGACCAAATTTACAACCTATCTTATCATTTTTTCCCCTCTATTTCCTCCAGAAAAGCTCTGATCTAATGTATTTTAATGGAATTAAAGTACACGTCCTTAATGGACTGTGCTATGCAAGAGGTCAAACCAGGAGATCAAAATGGTCTCTTTGGGCCTTGAAATTTATTTTTCTTCCCAACTGTCCCCTATTATGGGTTTTAAATGTTGGCAGATGAGTCTCAATACGTTTTCAATTAAAACGATGACTATGTGTATGAGTAATAAGACTGTAAAGAACATAGAACAGGGTTACAGTCCAGCAGCCTCCTCTCTGCTTGCCTGCTACAGGCTCCCAGCTCCATCAGCACTGAGACCTCCTGCTGCGAGAGCACAGGGTACATTGTACAACATAACCCCCCCCCCCTTACAAACTTCTAACTCCCACAATAACTAAACCCCAAACAAGCCCATGTTCTCCTTTTGTAGGTTGACTAGACAGCAAGTGTGAAAAATCAGGATGGGGGGGGGGTAATAGGTGCCTATATAAGAAAAACCCCCGAATATTGGGACTGTCCCTATAAAATCAGGACACTGGTCACCCTATCCTTTTGTGTCATTTAAACTCCTCTCAGGATGCTCTTTAAGCTCTTTTTGGTTGTTCCTGTAAAGAACATAGAACAGGATTACAGTCCAGCAGCCTCTTCTCTGCTTGCCTGCTAAGTGCTCCTAGCTCCGTCAGTGCTAAGACCTCCTGCTGCGGGGAGAGGGGCAGAGGGTACATCCTGGTAGGAACCAGGAAATTCTCCCCACAAGTTGCAGTTTTGTAGTCCACAACTTGTAGTTCCCAGGGCTGCTGTTGAAGCACACTGGATCTTGGGCTACACCAGGATACTGGGCTAGATGGACCTTTGGTCTGACCCAGTATGGCTGTTCTTATGTTCTGGTGTATTACCCATAGCAGGACAGCATGCACATGCATTTTGTTTGCACAAATAAGAACATGTGGTTGCACAAAAGGATATCTAGGGAATTGTATAGATAAGTGACACAACAGACAGGAAAAACTGTTGTATAAGCTTCCTGTTGCAGAACATGGTGGATGCTACAAGGATGTCATTTATTTCTCCATTTCCAAGGAGATTGCTGCACTTATAAGTTATTGTCATGAAGCGCTCATTGTTAAAAGGGATGACCTTTGTCAGCCTCATCGTGGTCTGGGTTGAAAGTGGCAACAGAGCATTTAAATTGGCTGTGTACGAAGATTTGTTCTCAATTCAACATTGGGCTATTATTGTGTGTTTGGGATTCAGCTTTCCAAGTTTCTCATGACTTCAGAAAGTTTAAAGAACATAGTATATGTCTGGAGAGAATTTAAAAAAAAAATCTTTGATCTAGATGACAGGATTTGAAAAAAGTTCCCATTCAGAAGGACATGATTCATTCTAGGTGGACTCACTGGTCCACATTGCAAAGAGGTGCCTAGTAGAAGAGCAGCAAAATTTCTGAGTCTCTAGGACCCAGCTGGAGCTCAGGAAGAGAAGGAAGGAGTAGTTTTTTGGCCTTCTTGGCAACAAGGGCACACTGTTGACTCATATCCAGCTTCTCGTCCACTGTCACCCCTAGGTCCTTTTCTGCAGAACTGCTGCGTAGCCATTCGGTCCCTAGTCTGTAGCGGTGCATGGGATTCTTCCGTCCTAAGTGCAGGACTCTGCACTTGTCCTTGTTGAACCTCGTCAGATTTCTTTTGGCCCAATCCTCTAATTTGTCTAGGGCCCTCTGTATCCTATCCCTACCCTCCAGCGTACCTACCTCTCCTCCCAGTTTAGTGTCATCTGCAAACTTGCTAGGGTGCAATCCACACCATCCTCCAGATCATCTATGAAGATATTGAACAAAACCAGACCGAGGACCGACACTTGGGGCACTCCACTCGATATCAGCTGCCAACTAGACATGGAGCCATTGATCACTACCCGTTGAGCCCGACAATCTAGCCAACTTTCTATCCACCTTATAGTCCATTCCTCCAGCCCATACTTCTTTAACTTGCTGGCAAGAATACTGTGGGAGACCGTGTCAAAAGCTTCCCTAAAGTCAAGGAACAACACGTCCACCGCTTTCCCCTCATCCACAGAACCAGTTATCTTGTCATAGAAGGCAATTAGATTAGTCAGGCATGACTTGCCCTTGGTGAATCCATGCTGACTGTTCCTGATCACTTTCCTCTCCTCTAAGTGCTTCAGAATTGATTCCTTGAGGACCTGCTCCATGATTTTTCCAGTGACTGAGGTGAGGCTGACTGGCCTGTAGTTCCCCAGATCCTCCTCCTTCCCTTTTTTAAAGATGGGCACTACATTAGCCTTTTTCCAGTCATCTGGGACCTCCCCCGATCGCCATGAGTTTTCAAAGATAATGGCCAATGGCTCTGCAATCACATCCGCCAACTCCTTTAGCACTCTCGGATGCAGCGCATCCGGCCACAGGGACTTGTGCTCATCCAGCTTTTCTAAATAGTCCCGAACCACTTCTTTCTCCACAGAGGGCTGGTCACCTCCTCCCCTTGCTGTGCTGCCCAGTGCAGTAGTCTGGGAGCTGACCTTGTTTGTGAAGACAGAGGCAAAAAAAGCATTGAGTACATTAGCTTTTTCCACATCCTCTGTCACTAGGTTGCCTCCCTCATTCAGTAAGGGGCCCACGCTTTCCTTGACTTTCTTCTTGTCGCTAACATACCTGAAGAAACCCTTCTTGTTACTCTTAATATCTCTTGCTAGCTGCACCTCCAGGTGGGATTTGGCCTTCCTGATTACACTCCTGCATCCCTGAGCAATATTTTTATACTCTTCCCTGGTCATTTGTCCAATCTTCCACTTCTTGTAAGCTTCTTTTTTGTGTTTAAGATCAGCAAGGATTTCACTGTGAAATCACTCTATGTAGAAGTCCAGTCTGCTGTTTCGACCTTCAGGAGGAGTCCACCTAGAATCCTTCTTTTTGTAGTGTTGGTAGGGAGGTCTCTGTGGATTAGTATGTTGTTCAGAGGTATGTTGGAAATATTCCTTGAGTCGGAGACGTCGAAAATAGGATTCTAGGTCACCACAGAACTGTATCATGTTCCTGGGGGTGGAGGGGCAGAAGGAGAGGCCCCGAGATAGGACAGCTGCTTCTGCTGGGCTAAGAGTATAGTTGGATAGGTTAACAATATTGCTGGGTGGGTTGAGGGAACCATTGCTGTGGCCCCTCGTGGCATGTAGTAGTTTAGAAAGTTTAGTGTCCTTTTTCTTTTGTAGAGAAGCAAAGTGTGTGTTGTAAATGGCTTGTCTAGTTTTAGTAAAGTCCAGCCACGAGGAAGTTTGTGTGGAAGGTTGGTTTTTTATGAGCGTATCCATTTTTGAGAGCTCATTCTTAATCTTTCCCTGTTTGCTGTAGAGGATGTTGATTAGGTGGTTCCGCAGTGTCTTTGAGAGTGTGTGGCAGAAGCTGTCAGCATAGTCTGTGTGGTATGTAGATTGTAATGGATTTTTTACCTTCAGTCCTTTTGGTACAATGTCCATCTGTTTGCATTTGGAAAGGAAGATGATGTCTGTCTGTATCTGTACAAGTTTTTTCATGAAGTTGATAGATTTCCACTCCATACGGCTAAATGCAGTGCCTTACATAACGACAAGTTTCAGAGTAACAGCCATGTTAGTCTGTATTCGCAAAAAGAAAAGGAGTACTTGTGGCACCTTAGAGACTAACCAATTTATTTGAGCATAAGCTTTCGTGAGCTAGAGCTCACTTCATCGGATGCATACTGTGGAAAGTGTAGAAGATCTTTTTATACACACAAAGAGTGAAAAAAAACGATGGTCACATAAACACCTCCCTATACCGGAAACCTACTGACCACTATTCCTACCTACATGCCTCCAGCTTTCACCCTGACCACACCACACGATCCATCGTCTACAGCCAAGCTCTGCGATACAACCGCATTTGCTCCAACCCCTCAGACAGAGACAAACACCTACAAGATCTCTATCAAACATTCTTACAACTACAATACCCACCTGCGGAAGTGAAGAAACAGATTGATAGAGCCAGAAGAGTTCCCAGAAGTCACCGACTACAGGATAGGCCTAACAAAGAAAATAACAGAACGCCACTAGCCGTCACCTTCAGCCCCCAACTAAAACCCCTCCAACGCATTATTAAGGATCTACAACCTATCCTGAAGGATGACCCAACACTCTCACAAATCTTGGGAGACAGGCCAGTCCTTGCCTACAGACAGCCCCCCAACCTGAAGCAAATACTCACCAGCAACCACATACCACACAACAGAACCACTAACCCAGGAACCTATCCTTGCAACAAAGCCCGTTGTCAACTGTGCCCACATATCTATTCAGGGGACACCATCATAGGGCCTAATAACATCAGCCACACGATCAGAGGCTCGTTCACCTGCACATCCACCAATGTGATATATGTCATCATGTGCCAGCAATGCCCCTCTGCCATGTACATTGGTCAAACTGGACAGTCTCTGTGTAAAAGAATAAATGGACACAAATCAGATGTCAAGAATTATAACATTCATAAACCAGTCGGAGAACACTTCAATCTCTCTGGTCATGTGATTACAGACATGAAAGTTGCGATATTACAACAAAAAAACTCCAAATCCAGACTCCAGTGAGAAACTGTTGAATTGGAATTCATTTGCAAATTGGATACAATTAACTTAGGCTTGAATAGAGACTGGGAGTGGCTAAGTCATTATGCAAGGTAACCTATTTCCCCTTGTTTTTTCCTACCCCCTCTCCCCCAGACGTTCTTGTTAAACCCTGGATTTGTGCTGGAAATGGCCCACCTTGATTATCATACACATTGTAAGGAGAGTGGTCACTTTAGATAAGCTATTACCAGCAGGACAGTGGGTTTGTGTGTGGGGGGGGGGGCATGGAGGGGGGTGAGAAAACCTGGATTTGTGCTGGAAATGGCCCAAGTTGATTATCATACACATTGTAAGGAGAGTGATCACTTTAGATAATCTATTACCAGCAGGAGAGTGGGGTGGGGGGAGGTATTTTTTCATGCTTTGTGTGTATAAAAAGATCTTCTACACTTTCCACAGTATGCATCCGATGAAGTGAGCTGTAGCTCACGAAAGCTTATGCTCAAATAAATTGGTTAGTCTCTAAGGTGCCACAAGTACTCCTTTTCTTTTTATTTTCTTAGTGTGGACCAAAGCCGAACCCAACTAATTTGGCTTAGCCCTGGGATCCCTGTGGAGGAAAGCAGAAGAGACCCTATGCCACAGAGTGTGAGCAGACCTGCTCCACAGCTGTAACTCCTGTGTAAGACCTTGGGTAGGCTCTTTGGCCTTAGTGCCCCTGCCCTCGAGCAAGCGGAAGGAAAACAGGATCCATCTAGCAGTGGATCCTCTGATCCTGCCCCGAAGTGTGACAGCACTCTGGGATCCTCCACACAGCCTCCCCAAATCATGTCCTCTGTGCACTGAGTGACCACACCAGTTCTGATGCATAGGTGGACATCTACTACTGCCGGTGGAAAGTGCAGGATTTGCCCTTAAAAAAAGCCCACCTGACTGGTTTGGACTAGTACTGTCTTAACAAAACCAGTGATTGCTGCAAAAATGTAGTTCCAATGACACGATCTACAGCTCTTGTGCCTTTCCCATTACTTCCGCCTGAGAAAAGGGGACAAAACAAAAAAATTAGGAAAAATGCTTAAGGAAAATGAGCAAAACCTAACATAAAATTTTTAAAAATAGCAGAACACATCTGAAGGAGTAAAAATGTTATTGAAGTTAGTGCAATAAAATTGCTTATGAGAGCAGAGACCTTGGCAACTAATTTACCTCCTTTCAGGCTCCACAGCTGATCAATAGTATTGTTAAGATCAGCAGTCCACTGCATGAGAAGATGGCTGTTGACTAACATCAAGTAATCAGCTCATCATATGCAAAGCATCATTTATAGTGCCCCCGCATGCCTTTATTTCCAGCTCCAAAGGCTCCAGATAGGATGGTCATGGAACTCTGAGTCCTGGATGTTTCTTAACAAAGTGTTGAATCCTGTGAGTTGTTGAGCACCTCCTGCAAGCTCTGATGTCAATGGGAGCAGTAGCTATTTAGCACCTCTGAAAATCTGGCCCATTGTCATAAGAAGAGTGCAAAAATACTTAGTACTCTGCGGGATGCAATAAGTTTCTTTGTGGCAGTATATATAACTCCTTGAAAAAGCGCAACTTGCAGGAATGATTATGAAAAAAACCACTGAGCAATGGTGATGGAGCAGCCTGTATACACACTTTTTGTCACCTTGAGACTGTAGGCCAAATGAGCTGTGGTGTAAATAGCTGCAAACTTCAATTGAATTTAATGTAAGTTCAGTTTGCTTATGCCACAGCTGATTTTGGCCCTATATCTTTCATATATTGGGCCAAGGACTGCTCTTCTTTATACTGATGCAATTTGTTTGAAGCCAGCAGGGTTGTATCAATGCAAAAGAGCAGAATTTAACACCCTGTAGTTTTTTTTTTCTCTCTCTCTCTCTCTCCTTTTAAATACAGGTCAGACTAGATGATCACAATGGGTCCTTCTGGCCTTGAAATCTATGAAATAGTGCCATAGAGTGCACTGCCATTTAAAGGCAGGCTTAAGCCCGTCATATCCCTATTCAAAATTTGGGCCTTTTATGGAACCAGGGTTCTGGGATTTGTGATTCCCAGAGGGAGCATCTGATAGCCTTCTGGAAGAAGAAACAGATTGCAATATAGAGAGGCTACAAGAAGACCACAAAAACCAGAAAGGATAAACTATGGCATAGGATTGTCCTGCGAACCACTTAGACCTATGTCACTCTGGCCATCAGTCACATTATTCAAAGATGACTTACAAAAAGCTTCAGCAAAAGGAAAAGGAATCTTCCATGTATATACAATGTACGCTTTACTGTAAAAAGAACTGATGCTGTTATACCAGTAAGTAAACACTCAAATTTAAACATCACCAACTTCTTTCTGCCTATCTATTTAACTCTTACTACATCAGAAAGAATGCAATTTTTCCAGGTTGATGATACATTTTCCATATTTCTCCATACTTCAGACATGACCCTTTCTTTCTGACTTATTGAAGTGGAAGTAATTATCAATGTTTCACATAAAGACAGAGAAGCCGAACATGAAAATTAAATGAAATATAAAATGCTTTAACAATCTTCAAAGGTGGCTCAAATTTGCTTCACAATATAGTTTCAAACCACAAAGTAAGGTTATCACAAAGATCTGAGCCATCTAAATGCTCAGACAAACCCAAACCTTTCTGATTTAATATTATTTTCACAAAACTCCATGTTTTCTATGAAGAATTGCATTATGCTTAATCAAAACACTTACTAGCATCTTAGTGCTGTCAGACAGCTTTTCTCCTTCATCTTTCTGTTAAAATTCTCTTCTTTAAAAAGGTAGATTTAGAGACTACTTCTCTCAATTTGATCAAAATGTGTTCTAGTGTTTGAAAGGCAGATAAAACTATATTGAGTGATTGTATTAGAAGGCAAGAGAATCGTGTGGTCAGAGGCCAATACAGTGATGAGAAAAAGGGAATCCCTTCAGGTTTCTTTTTCACTGTAGAATGTCACAGAATCTGAAAATATATTTTCTACATCTATTTTTTTTTCTTTTTTGGTTTCTTTTTGGAAACATACTACAAGCAAAAGAACAGAGTAGAGAAAATGAATAAGATTTGTTTTAAAGCTCAAAACCATTTCAAATTCCTTAAAAATATCTTCTCCATTCTATTCCTCTGACAAATTATACACCTTTTGATCATCTGCATCTGCAGGCTTCTCTTTAATCTAGCACACAACTATCTACTGTTCTTTGCAAAATCAAATAAATTTCTTGCCTTGCTTTGGTTATCAGTTTTACCCCAAATAATTCAGTCTTTAAATTATCTACCTGTTTATCTGTTCATTTTGTGTGAGTTTTATCACAAGGGTGAAACCCATAGAAAGGCTGGCAAGAGCTTGCTTTTTAATTTAATGGCTCCAGTTAATACATATCAAGATAACAAACGGTTTTGCTAAGATCAAATGACCTGGGTTAGGGTCTGCAGGTTTCTGAGGTAAAATCCAAAATGTTCGCCCTATTATATATGTTTCAGAATTTTCTCTTGACCACTTTGTATTGTGGCATCCTATTGTCTAATCATATCACATTCTTAATCAGACAAAATGTGGTAACTTTTCTTTTCTTTCACTCTGTAGGCAAATAGGTTAACAGTGAAGAATATGTCAGGAAAATACTCTTCAGAACTGATCATCAGCCCCCGCCCTTTCATGAATTTTTCTAAAACTTACTGCAAGCTTTCTGTTGGCTTGCCTCATAAATGAATAGCTCGCTGCCTTTAGCCATTTCCCCTGTGAGTTTTTTTCCATTCTTCTTGCCATTTATCATCACTGCTTTCTACACTTGCACACATTCTTCTACAGTTTCTTTTTCTGTTCCTTTTGCTCTCTTTCCTTTCTTTGACTTAAAGTATTTCTTTTCATATTTAATTTATTTTCACTCCATATTTCACTTTGTAGTTTTACTTATCACTGCTAGAAACGACCATATTTTATTATAATAATTCCTTTTCTTCTTCGATGCCATTCACATTAATCCCCACAGCTCCTATTCCAAGTGCCCCAGTAATCTTTTGATCACTTATTTATTATACTTCTTTTATTTTATATTTTACTTACTGCATCATTTGTTTCCTGATTAGATTCTCTGTATGTCTTTCTGTTGTTTTCCATTACCTCCTTCTGGTATTTCTCTCGCTCTCTCTGCTATCTTGTCAAAATTCACTCTGTAAAGTTTACTAACCCTTTAGATTTTTTTTGAAAATATCCCAGATAGTAACCAATTATGAACAGTGAAGTTGGCAGCTGTTAACATAACCACAATCCCTTTTGCTCTTGTCTGCAGTTTGACATAATTAAGCAGAGCCTGATTTGTCAGACAGATCAGAAAGTATTGTTTAAATTAAAAAAACAAACAAAAAAAACTATTACCATAGACTTACTGGACACACAATCCTTTCTAGTTCAGTTGAACAGTTTTTGTGCATTAGAAACCTTTTTACAACAAAGGTTTTATAATCAACTATTGATACTGGTGTGTGTGTGTGTGTGTGTATATATATATTACCTACCCCACCCCCAAAAGTATTTTTTGGCTACTACTCAATGTAGCCAACCTAATTTTTTCTTTAAAATGTTATGATTAGGAAGACTCCACCCTGCTTGTACATGGGTGACTTTATTGAAGAGATGAACCCAAACCGATACTCTGGATCTGAACATTTGCAGAGTTAGCAAAGTTCAGGTCTGAATCTATAGACAAACTCTACATTTCACTAGAGTGTACATATAACAGTCAAATGAACATTTATGGTTTGAACATTCCTGAACTTTGTGGAAGTTTGGATCTGGACCTGAACTGCACAGCTTTGCTCTGGCTGTGATGTATTAATTTACTGGACTCTTTTATTCGACTGGTGAAAAGCATATTTTTTTTCCATAGCAACTTATTCATGTGACTCCTGGGAAACTAATGCTGGTGACAAGGAGAAAATTAAAGGCATTGAGATGTGGTGCTGGTGAAGACTCCTGTTTATTGCCTGGATGGAAAAGAAGACTAACATTATGTAGAAATATTATTGGAGAGAAATGGACTCTGCTTTCAGAAATCAACAGGCTCAAACTTATGTACTTCAGTCACATCAGGTGTAGTAATGGATATAACTTTGACAAAGTTTATCATAGTAGGAATAGTTGTGGGTCACTGTGGTAGTGGACAACCAGAAAGGTAATGGATAGATGGACTGCAGCAGATTCGTGGGAGGTTAGCTGTGCAAAGTTAGCAATGGATCTAGAAGGCTTCTAAAAATTCTGCCAATAAGTCACCAGTAACCAGACAGGAATAAAATAAAGTCCATTCATTCATATCTGTTGTTCTTTATCTTGATTATACACTGGATGAGGAACCTTGTAAAATGCTCAACATTGTATGTTGAGCAAATATGGAGTGTCATTCTATAAAACACTTGACTGGTATATATAGAGAGAAATTGCTATAGCAAATGGAAAAAAATCCTTAATCCTTCACTTATTTTTGAGCTCTCTTATTTTCTCTTACCCATAATTTCCCATCCTTTATTTCAACGCTTTTCTTTCTCCTCATCCATCTTACTATTCTTTCTTTTTTTGTGCTTTTTTTTATTGGGGAGTTGAGTCATCAAAATGTGCTTTTTTAAACTACTAAACAAGTGGTCCAGACAGATTGCTAGGTCCTGATTTCATTTACATCAGGGAATCTTTGGCTCTGCTGATGTAACTGAGACCTGAATCTGTCCCAAAGATTGAAGGATTTTCTCCATCGTTTTGTTCTGGGTCCCTCATTGTCTCTCATTTTCTACTTCTCAACCCACAGGTATCTGGTAATCTTCAGGGATTTACCTCTGGCCAAAAGGACGATATTACAATCAGTGCTACTAACCCAGATTGCACTGCGCTGCTTGTCTGTAGCCCAGTAGAGTCTGCCCATCAGCCCACGGTCACATGGTGTTGTACTGACTTAGTACAGCTGAAGGTACTTTTGTGCTTTCTCCCACTGACTGATTGAAAGTGCTGCTTTCACCAAATGAATTCAGCTAAATGTATATATAGAGAAGTCAGGGGCTAGGAAAAGCATCTGTTCTGTTGATTGCACAAAGACAGAAGACAGGTTTCAGAATGGTAGCCGTGTTAGTCTGTATCAGCAAAAAAACCAAGGAGTACTTGTGGCATCTTAGAGATTAACACATTTATTTGGGCATAAGCTTGAAGAGTTTTGCAAAAGAGGGACAATAGCTTTTAAAAAATAAACCAAGACAAGATGGCAGGATGACTTTTTATAAGTATGGACACTACCTCACATACATATTAGCTATTTTTCAGAATGGTGTTTAATCAATCGCACAAAACCCACCAATTTCATGTTACAGTAGAATTTAAATCATAGTTATTGAAACAAAAGTGAATCCGCTCTGAAGGAGTTATTACATTATCAAGGAAACACACAATTCAATATTATGATTACTAAACTGGGGGCATCTTAATATGAAAACCTCTGGCCAAAATTTGCAAATGTGGGTGCCTAAAGTTGGACACCTTAACCCATATTTAGGCACTTAAATAAGTAGTCACCTTCAGAGGTGCTAAAGTGCTCTGCACTAGGTCTCGTATTCAGCAAGATATTTAAGCACTCATCTATCTTTAAGCAGGAGCAATCCCATGGACTTAAGGTCCTGTTCTAGTCAATAGGACTACTGTGCTTAAGTATCTTACTGAATTGGGACTTATATTAGACCACTTATTTAGTGGATTTAAATACTTAGTATTAGGCAGTCATGTATGAGATCTTGACCTATGTTTAAATCACATTATGGTTATAATTTAAGTTTATGAAAGGAACTTCAGAGTTATTATCTCTATCAGACCAGTAATCATATATTTTAAAAAGGCATGCTTCCTTACTTTGGTAACATAGGAATCAGTTGGGCTGGCTTAAACACACTCGTGATCACTTAGTCATGCAAGCAGCTCTATTCACATTAATGCAAATACTCATCTGTGTAAGGGCTCCAGGACTGGGCAGTTGTGATATTAAAAGCTATTTGATAGCTGCTTTCAACTACCTGAAAGGGGGTTCCAAAGAGGATGGCTCTAGACTGTTCTCAATGGTAGCAGATGACAGAACGAGGAGTAATGGTCTCAAGTTGCAGTGGGGGAGGTTTAGATTGGATATTAGGAAAAACTTTTTCACTAAGAGGGTGGTGAAACACTGGAATGCGTTACCTAGGGAGGTGGTAGAATCTCCTTCCTTAGAGGTTTTTAAGGTCAGGCTTGACAAAGCCCTGGCTGGGATGATTTAACTGGGAATTGGTCCTGCTTTGAGCAGGGGGTTGGACTAGATGACCTTCTGGGGTCCCTTCCAACCCTGATATTCTATGATTCTATGATTCTATGAAAAGGGAAAGCACTGTAAAAAAAAATCTCATTTAAAATAATTTTCGTGTTTCTCTACCATTTTAATGATCTGTAGCAACAAAAACTGTCTAGTATATTTTATTTTGGTTTATGGTGGGTTTCTAGTTTCCTCATCAATTTCCTTGTTGTTTCTTTGATCTTTATACAACTTTAATAATAATAATACCTATCTCTTTTATATAGTGCTTTTCATCCATAGATCTCAAAGTGCTTTACAAAATGGTCAGTATCATTATCCCTATTATTCTTCATACTATGAATAAGAGGAAACACATTGACACAGGTGGGTTCCAAATAACTGCATTTATTAACTATATGCAAACATAGTTTGGCAAAGTTATAAACAACTGATATTGTGGTGTTACAAAGAGAAGTGTTCAGCAGCCTTAATAATAGTAGACCATGATACCAGCCTCCCCTTTAATGTACTTTGTCCTTTATGATGTACTCTTATCTACTGCAGGCTGGTGATGTAACTAGCAGCCTGCCAGATAATGAAGTAATAAGTTCTACACAAGTGGCTACTGCTCCTAATTGATTCTGGGATCACAGACTAGTGCATTGGAATTATAAATCTTACCCATGCAATTATTTAAACATATATCTTGTATTTTATAACCTATTTGTTCTGCAAATAACTTCCCTGTGTACTATAACTAATCCTGCAGTGTTTTTTCTTCTTTCCTCTTTTTTGTTCTCAGCAATCTCTCTCTAATTAAACATTGTTGGTTTGTTTGTTTATTTTTGGAAATATTCTGATTAATACACAACCTCCTTTGCAGACATTAAATAATGTGTAGGTATAAATGAAGCAGTATTTTAAAAACTGCTTAATAATGTCATGCAATTGGGCTGCCTTTGAGGGTGTTGCTCTGCGTACAGTCTGCTCTTGACATATACGGCATGACAGTCATTTGTGTATAGTTTTGCAGATAAATTTGTTTTATATTATTTGCAGGGAAACTAATGAGTTGCTCAGAATGCCAAGGAAGATAGACTGTCACAAAGGGAAGAGATGGTACTGTTTGCTCTCAGAATGTCTTTGCATACTTTCCCAATGCTGGTATAAAATTCAAATAACAAGCAGAAGCATTCTTACAGTCAGTCAGATGTACTGGGGGGAAGGAAAGAGGTCATGGGGGGAGGAGATATTGATTTCTGAAGATAGATTAAAAGAGTTATTTCCAAGCATGTTTAACATCCCAGATATTGAAGTGGGAAGGAAGGCAATATGATCCAGAAATAAACTAAAGCCAAATAGCATAGTTAAAAGTAGTACAGTTCTGTTTTCATAGGGTTATTTCCTAGCTCATATAGTTGTGCATAAATTGTCCCATAAAATATGTGCAGCCACGATCTCCACCACTACAAGGAGATGGTTACACAAAATAGTAACAAAAGGATGAACATATAAAGTGGATTTTCTTCTTGGTGTAAATTAGCAGAGTTCCACTGAATGAAGAATCTGTGCCATCTTACACTAGCAGGTAATCTGGCCCATTGTGTAGTGCCTGCAGTAAGATTAATGCTCCACATGTTTCCAAGAGTGCTTGGCCTCAATATTAGCTTCAAGATTTGGCATGAATTTATATCACAAATAATTAATGATGACCAACTTTCATCAATTAAAAACATATAATTCCCTCTAGCAATTAGCATGATGTGCCATGTTTTCTTAATAAATTTTAGTGATGGTGAACATCCTTGTCCTTCAGCTATCTTCTTCAAAAGGAAGAAACAGAGTAATAAATTGTCAATTGATTTTTCTGGATGGCAGAAGCTTGAGGTAGAGGGCTTTTTGGGTATTGGTCTGGTTTATATCCTTTGATATGGACTTGCAGTCTTTATTAGAATGTTCACAGATTCTTGTTTTGCAATATTCACCTCGCTCTACAAAATCCATAATTTTACCAAATTCACATCAAATCCAATAAACAATGTACAGCACTAAATAGAGCTGGTTTGAAATTTTCAAGTGGAATGATTTTCCAATACAAAATCCAGTTTGGGATTTTGCTCTAAATTTTCAATTTTCCATTGGGAAATATCAATGAAATATTTTGTTATGAGTCTGTTCAACCTGAATCACAACATTTCAATATTTTATTGAAGTGGCCCGAAACCTTTTATTTCAAATTAATTCAACAAAATATTGACCAACATTTCCCTATCAGTGTATTGTTTTATAGGAGTTGCAGTTGGGCTCCCATTCTCTCCTGTGTCCGGGCTCCTTCGAAGACTATTATCTCACATAATGCAATGTGTTTTTCATCTGACCACGTGGTGTGCTGCATCATGGTAGTCATGTGACACTGGGTGTTTCATGAGCGATGGAGTCTGGACAGATAGTCTGAGGCATCGGGCTCCTGAATTACTATTCATGTGAGGCAATTCATCACCACGGAAAAAAGATGTTTAATGTGCAACTGATTCAAAATGAAGCATTTTGGATCAGTTCAACAAACTGAATGGTAACATTCTGATTTCAGAAATGTACCTAAGAACATAAGAATGGCCATGCTGGATTACACCAAAAGTCCATCTAGCCCAGTATCCTATCTTCTGATAGTGGTCAGTGCCAGATGCTTCAGAGGGAATGACCAGAACAGGGCAATTATTGAGTGATCCATTCCATGTCATCCAGTCCCAGCTTCTGGCAGTCAGAGGATTAACAACCCCCAGAATATGGGACTGTGTTTCTGACTATCTTGGCTACTAGTCATTGATGGACCTATTTTCCATGAACTCATCTAATTCATTTTTGAACCCAGTTATAGTCTTGGCCTTCACAACATCCCTCTGGCAAAGGTTGACTGTGCATTGGTGAAGAAGTACTTCCTTTTGTTTGTTTTAAACCTACTGCCTACTAATTCATTGGGTAACCCCTGATTTTTGCCTTATATGCAGGTGTAAATAACACTTACTTTCTCCACACCAGTCATGATCTTGTAGACCTCTATGTACTCTTCTTGTTTAAACTGAACAGTCCCCATATTTTTAATCTCTCCTCATATGGATGCTGTTCCATACCTCAAGTTATTTTCAGAGTAGCAGCCCTGTTAGACTGTATCCGCAAAAAGAAAAGGAGTACTTGTGGCACCTTAGAGACTAACAAATTTATTTGAGCATAAGATTTCGTGAGCTACAGGATGAAGTGAGCTGTAGCTCACGAAAGCTTATGCTCAAATAAATTTGTTAGTCTCTAAGATGCCACAAGTACTCCTTTTCTTTTTTCTAATTATTTTGTTGCCCATCTCTATACTTTTTCCAGTTTTAATATATCTTTTTAGAGACGGGGCAAGCAGAACTGCACACAATATTCAAGGTGTGGGTGTACTGGTGATTTACATACTGGCATTATGATCATTTCTGTTTTATTATCTCTCTCTTTCCTAATGGCTCCTAACATTGTTAGCTTTTTTGACTGCAGCTGCACACTGAGCAGCTGTTTTCAGAGAACTATCCACAATGTCTCCAAGATCTCATTCTTGAGTTGTAACAGCTAATTTAGACCCCATCATTTTGTATGTATAGTTGGGATTATGTTTGCCAATGTGCATTACTTTGCATTTATTAACATTGAATTTCATCTGCCATTTTGTTGGCCAGTTACCCAGTTTTGTGAGATCCCTTTGTAACTCTTCATAGTCTGCTTTAGTCTTAACTATTTTGAGTAATTTTGTATCATCTGCAAATTTTGCCACCTCACTGTTTACCCTTTTTAACAACCTTTGAATCTGTTGGATGGCACAGGTCCCCAGTACAGATCCTTCGGGGTCCTCTCTCCACTGAGAAAACTGATCATTTATTCCTTTGCTTTGTTTCCTATCTTTTAACCAGTTACTAATCCATGAGAAGACCTCCTCTCTTATCCCAGGACTCTTTACTTTGCTTAACAGCCTTCGGTCCTTGTCAAAGGCTTTCTGAAAGTCCGAGTACACTATATCCACTCTCTTGTCTATATGTTTGTTGACCCCATCAAAGAATTCTAATAGATTGTTGAGACATGATTTCCCTGTGCTGTCTCTTTACATATTGTGTTCATCTATGTAGAAATATATTGCTTTGATTTGATCAAAAAAGTAAAAAGAAAACATTTTGACATTTCTGAATTAATTTTGTCAGCATATACATTACTCTAAAAATTTCAAACTTTCAGCTTTTCAACCCAGTGAGATCTGGGGGGCAGGGGAGGTGAAATGTTGGAATTTCCCATGGGACAGAAATCCCAATTTGTGAGAGAAGTAGTCAAAATATGCTGCAATTTTAAATTAATTCTGGATAACTAGAGCTATGACATTGTTTTGCCTGATATTGCAGACCTAGCCTTATTTGAATATAGTTTATTGCATATGTATTGGAAAATGGAATGGAAGAAGATGCATTGGGCTTGATTTGTTTTGCACCTTGTATAATTATTTACACCTGTGCAAACTTGTACCAAATCTGACTGTGATAGCATTTTACCCCCATTTGCACTCCCTTTACTCAGGTGTAATTGACTGCATAAGGTGCAAGGGCAGGAACTAAATGTAAGGTTCTTCATCCATTTTTAGGAATTTGAATACAAGTGACCTAATTTTTTTAAAATCTTGGAGAACCTCAATGTCAATGCAACCTGTAGACTCTTAGTACCTTTAAATAAGACTACCTTTTGGGTGGCAGGCATCTAGGAGCCTAACCTGACGCATTCCAATTATAAAAACACGTCTTAAAGTATTAGGACAAAATTATGTCTTCGAGCACAATAGTTGCGGGGTGTGTGTGTGTGTGTGTGTAGGAGCAGGTGTGAGAGGGAGAGAGGGAGGATTGCAGTAATGCCTGAAAGCTGGTGGTTTAAGGCAATCTTCTTATGCAATAAGAAATGGACAGACTGGCTCGGGGATTTGGGATGAGGACAGCACTATAGTGAGTGCTCACTACACATCCTTTAAAAATATGGCCAGGAACAAGTTCTTGTTGGAAATGAGAAGAAGGTTTCTAACTGTCAGAGGTGGAGGTTCTGTAACAGCTTTCCAAATGTTGGAGTCTGTAAAAACAGTTAGTGAGGAATATGTACTATTCCTAAATACCATGAAAACAAAATGTATGTAGATTGACATGGGAAACAAAAACAGGACATCACAAATAACGGACAAGCTGTAGAGTCAGTAGATGAATTTAATTATCTGGGATTATATATATCCAACCAAGGAGGCTGTTCAAAAGAAATTGGAAAAAAGGCTAGGGATTCCTTGCTCAGTTATGGCTTTCCTTAAAGTGTGGAAAAACAGTGGCATGTCAAAATATACGAAGCTGCAACTGCTGGAAAGCCTAATTTTTCCCCATGGTGATTTTTGGATGTGAATTGTGGGAAGTCAATATTGCTGATCGGAAAAAAATTGAATCTTTTGAAATGCGGTGCTGGCAAAGACTCTTTCATATCTCCTGGACAAAAAAAACCCCAAATGCCTATGTTTGAAATATTATTAAAGAGAAGCAAACCCCGATGTCAGAAATCAACAGATGTAAACATATGTACTTTGGTCAGATTAGTGTAGAAATAGAAGTAACCTTAAGAAAGTTATTTTGGAAGGAATAGTGGAGGTTTATCATAGTAGGAGATGACCAGCGAGAAGATGGATGGATGGTGGATGGGCAGGTCTATGGAAGGTCAGCTATTGATTGGTAAAATTAATGCTGGATTGTGAAGTCTCTAGAAAATTCTGCTGTGATATCACCAATATTCAGTTATGAACAGAGGTGAAAGTAAGCCAGTACACTCCAGTATGGCATACTGGCAAGAGCCCGAGTGCCGTACCAGGGCAGATCGGCTTCCCCAGGCGGCAATTTAAAGGGCCTGGGGCTCCCAGCAGTGGCTGGAGCCCTGGGCCCTTTAAATTGCCACCAGAGCCCTGCTGCCAGAGCCCTGGGGAAGTGGCGGCGGGGCTTGAACGGTGATTTAAAGGGCCCGGGGCTCCTGCCGCACCTACTAACCCGGGCTCTTTAAATAGCTGCCAGAGCGGCAGCAGGGCTCCGGGGATGATTTAAAGGGCCCTGGACTCTGGCCACCGTTACCACCCCAGACCCTTTAAATAGCCGCCAGAGCCCCGCCGCCACTACCCCAGGGCTCCAGCAGGCTCCAGGGACAATTTAAAGGACCCGGGGTGGTAGCAGCAATCGGAGCCCCAGACCCTTTAAATCGCCACCCAAGCCCCGCTGCTGGAGCCCTGGGGTAGCGGCAGCGGGGCTCCGGTGGTGAAAAGGCCCCACCTCTTCCAGTTGAGGCCCCTCCCCCTCCTAAGGACTCCGGAGCACCGGCAAGTCCTTTAAATTACTTTCACCCCTGGATATGAATACATGGATTTACTTACTTAAAGAGCTAAATTTTGATCCCGCACATGCCAATCCTGCAGAGGAGACAGATCTTGCTCACTCTGTGTCTTGTTAGCTTCAATCATTTCTGACCCTAGGTTTTCACTTTGAGCAGCAAGAAATGATAAAATCCTGTTTTAATATAAAGAGAGAAAATGGGCCAAATGTGGGTCTAACTACTGGTTGTGATTTTGTGGATCCCAGTTAAGATCCAGGTTTTGGTTGGAGCTCATATGTAATTCTTCAGAAGACTTTCCACTGTACCTGTCTGAACTTTATGCAATGGGTTGTGTTTCTTGCCTCAGTGGAAAGAAAAGGCCAGCTCACGAAAGCTTATGCTCAAATAAATTGGTTAGTCTCTACGGTGCCACAAGTACTCCTTTTCTTTTTGCGAATACAGACTAACACGGCTGTTACTCTGAAACTTGCTTCAGTGGAGAGCCTTCGCCCTCTACATGCTCTCCATCCCTTACAGGAGTTAGCCACATTTGCAATCCCTCTGTTCCCTTGAATGCAAAGACTACTCTGTGCTAATACCACCTTGTTGAATGAGTCACCCCAAAAGGGGGTCAGAATAAGGAAGGATGATTACCCTGCCATCCCTCTACAGTGGTCAGCAATTTTCCATGGAGAGAAACATACACAGTTCCTTCCTAAATGGGGGCACATGACACATTTCCCCAAGTGTGGGGCTCCCATAGTAGTGCCATAATTTAATTTTCCACACAATATGGATAGAATTACAGTAAGTTTGATCAAATTCTCCTCTCTCCATTTTCTGAACCCAATTTGCTGTCCTCTGTGCAGGTTTCCCATGTTCTTGGGCAGCTTGTTCATCCAGAGTGTAAGTATTTTTCTCACCCCAACAAAAATAGGACGTAAACTAGATTATTTTTAGAGTTATCCGTGGCTTTTTTCAATATCGCTGCTGGCAGTGAATGAAGGCTGAAACCCTGGGCTGTTTGTGATAAGAATGGAACTAAGTTACAGCTCTGATAGCTAACAAAATCAGATTGGGACAGGACTGCCGCAGGCTTTTTCTACTCTGTTAATCTTTCTACTTTTCTAGCTTTCTAGCTCTTACTTAGCTTCCTCTTATTTCTCTACCTTACATATATTTCTAAGATACATTCCCCCTTGGTACCTAACCAACAAGAGTGCTCACTTTCCCTAAGTGATTGGCTCTCAAATATACTGACTAGTTAAAGAGTCCAGTCAAAGTCCTGTCTTTCTTTGCTAGTTTTCAGCACCCCATTTGGGCAAGTTTCTAGACATCTGGCACTACGGCTTTGAAGCTGCATGACAGATTTCTAAGGTACCTTTATTGTTTTACTAACTGACAACAACAGCTTTGATCTGAAAATAGCTATTAAAATTACCCAATGGAAAGTGTAAGCCTGGTGGTACAG
This sequence comes from Lepidochelys olivacea, assembly GCF_965140295.1. NCBI lineage: Eukaryota > Metazoa > Chordata > Testudines > Cheloniidae > Lepidochelys > Lepidochelys olivacea. The sequence goes on from NC_140419.1 coordinate 40,291,601, forward strand.
GGGAAAACCAACAACCACACACTGGCCCAGTTTGGAATACTAGTATCCTTAGGAATCCTGCTTCTTAGAAGTCTGATTGTGCTCGTATAATTACTTTTCAATCCTGTGAGTATTCCCATTGAAGTCTAGGCTTTCAGCAGCTGTGGAATGCTTTGGGAACCACTAGCAACTCCCCCACAATTTACACAAATAGAGATGAGAGAATATTCAGCTGTTTGTTGATACCTTGATCCTACAGTGGAAAAAGACTCGAATTCTTAAAATTCAAAATAACAGAAAATCGTAACATTGAAAAATAATAATCTTGCTCTAATGATGACACACTTGCTAACATGGAAGGAACAAAGAGATAAAGGCTATATTTTCTCCATAGTTGACAATCACTGGTTGATGTACTAGAATAAACGAACTGTTTTTAAGTGTTGGAGGAAACTACTTTTTAAGTTTACTACCATCCCACTGAAGATGGGGAACAAAAGTGCTATGTAAGCTTTTCAGAAAGCAACCTTACCATTCCACCTTACTTTCCAAACTCGCCTGCCATCAATTTAGTTTTATTCTTTATAAATTACTTAAATGATTTATAAATCAGTGGCATGCTTTATGAAGCTGTTGGGTAACATATATTTTGTGCATGACCAATAAATTAGTTATCTGACCTATAAATTATTGCTATGATTTAAAAATCAGCTGTATATTATATAAATCAAAAACTTACATGTGTGGTAGACATTTAAAAGTTCTGATTTATAAATCAGGGTATGATAAACTGGACCACATCGTAAAGAGGAAAGCATCAAATATCAATCACTACCTGCCCTTACTTGTAGATATTCAATACGTGGCAGACTATGGAAAAGAATGGCAGCTAATCATTTAGGTCAGAGACATACAAATGATGAGACAAAATATGCTACTGGATTCCGTAAAACAAATTATTCATGAGCATTTTGACTTTTATCAACCTGCATTGACAGGATATAGGATATTAGCTGGAGTAGAATTTATATATCTAGTGCAACTAACTTACAGTTCTTATCTGTTTTTCTTCCAGTGACTCAGATTAGCCAGTCACCATAGTTATAACTGTACCAAATTGTTAGGATGTGTTTTTTCTCCCCTCTTTTCTGATAACTCTACATTTTCTGCAATATCATTTTAACACACTACTAGTTCCAGCATTTCCAGTTTGTGAGTCATTCTAAATGTGGTGCTTTCCATTAAAAATCATTTTATCAATTGCTCATAGATTGCAGATTTTATATTAAAATATTCAGTGATCCTAATCCTCAAAGTTGTGCAGCAACACATGGCTTCTTAAATTACTGACACATGGTGCATGCTAAGCTCCATTATGCTTTATAATCACCCAAGGCAATAGCTTTTGATGGCACTATATAAAGTGTAACCATCATAATTAAATATGAAAACTTACTGGTTAGTACCATAGTGGCATGACAGTAATTATAAGCAAAAATACATGGTTAGAGAATAGCTCAAGATGCAGAACTGCTAGCCAACTATAAAACAAATTGCTGTATCACCCTTGATTTTCCAGGAGCATGTGCTTCACAGAGCTCCAGGATCAGGCGGTAGACAATATTAGATTGATTCAAGGTGGACCTTCTGACAACCATCTCAAGATAGGAAGAAGCAAGGCATTGCTAAACTATTAAAGAAAGGCCTGGGGGGTGGTAAGGGGAACAACCAAATTTCCATTCTGGTCAGAGAAGAGGTTAAAAATGAAGTGAAGTCTTCACAGTGAAGTCTTCTGTCTCTAGCAGTAATCAATATCAGATGCTTTCAAGGAAGATGTCCATGCCCCCATAATACAGTTAATGGAAAAACCTGCCCAACCAAAGAAAGAGGAAGAAACAGAAATAATACCTGTGCACTGTAAAGAATCCCATCATCTAAGACTGCAGTAGCCAATTATATCTAGATGATGATGGGTATTAACATGTATTGTTTACTGGCAGTTATTAAGTGACAGCTATCAGTGGTATGCTCAGAAATGCATATGTAATTAAAAACTTTATTGTGAAATACATTTCATAGTTCATTCATGCTGGGCTGAGCCAAATGAGTGCTGTTTTCTTGTGTTGTTCAAAGCACCATTTACAAGACTCACAGTAAAATGGAAATTGCTTATTCAAAAACTGGTAGCATTCATTATCAAGAGATCAAGGTCATAGATGAAATCTAAAACTTTGTTACAAGGGGAAATTAACTTGTGAATGATTGGTGTAGAAAGAGTTTAAGTTCAACTATTATACAGTCAGACTGCTTGAATTAAACAGTGTATATATAACTCATGATTCTGAGTCCATCAATAAAATTTGAGTCTTTGGGAAATTGCCTTTATTGGCAATGGCATTATTGTTGTTTATTGTTACATTATTTTATAATTATATTATAAGTATATCATAATTATAGTATCTTGGCACACTTTACAGGGATGAGATTACCTACAACCAAACTGCCCCCCAAAATAGTGAGACAAGATGGATGGGGTAAAATATTTTATTGGACCGACTTCTGTTGGTGAGAGAGACAAGCTTTCGAACTTCTGCAGGTCTAAAGAAGAGCTCTGTGTAAAGCCTGAAAGCTTGTCTCTCTCTCCAACAAAAGTTGGTCCAATAAAAGATATTACCTCATCCACCTTGCCTCTCTAATATTCTGGGACCAACACAGCACACCAAAAAGAGTATGCAGTCAAAGAGGAGCCTACAGTATGACTTTTGTCTGCTAATAGTCTGTACTTCCTTATGTACCAAACATTCAGAACCTTTCCCATATAAAAGCCTGGGAGCTAATAATTTTATACTGGGTCATGAGAGATCTATTCCACTTCTGTGCCTGGAGGAACATTCATTCAAATAATGGGAGTTACCCATGTAAATACATTTCATATTGATGGGACAACAGACTTTTAAATATGTACTATGTAGTTAATCTAAAATATGTTTCTAATAACTCGTAGACATTTAAATAACACTCAGTAGAAATCCTGTCAAATGGATATAAAATGAGCCTTGTTTCAAAGGATTTCTTTCTACTGAATTAAATTAAAAATGATCACAAATCATATCCAATTGATCAAAGTGAATGTTAAGCAGCAAGTATATTTTGAAGTAAGTACATGTTGCCAACTGCACATTACAATGCATTTCACATTTTTTCTTTTAACTCTGCCAGGTGTGTACGTGATTACAATTACATTTTTAGTCTCTAAAATAAACACAAAATATATAGGGAAAGGATTCCATTAAGTAAAAGAAACCTTTCTTGTTTTTTAAAAAGCATTGCCCTTCTAAAACATTACCAGTCAAATGCACATGAACAAGTAGATAACATGTCAATACAGTATGTCACTGTGCAGGCTGATCCATTGTTTCTGGAACAAAATAAAGCTACTAAGTGAGCCTTTTGTGTAAATTAAACTTTACTTGTAATTACATGTATTCACAATTACATGTATTACAATTACATGCTTTGCTGGTGTAGAAAATGGCATTTTTCTTTGAGCTAAGTTACTTTTGAAAATTATTTGAATAAGGGTACCCTTGTACATCCAAATCAATTTCTTGTTAGAATAAAACATTCTTGAAACATAGTTTACTTGTATAAACATGTTTAATCATGGTGGAATATTCTCCCATTTTACCAGCACCATTCAGCCATGGAGTTCAATGATTAAATTAATGAACATGTCTGTGATCCTTTTTCTGGTGTCTAGAAAAATGGCAATAAATTTGTATAGCAAACAGTATAATATTTACCTTTGTTGTATTAAGAGAAAGTAATTAATAAAACTTCAATAAAAAGGAGGGTTTCTATACAATATTTTATATACATTTTTGTGAGAAATTGGAATATGTAATTGATAACTTGCAGTTGGTAATTGTATTATTTGTACTGCATTCTCAATCTCTCTGTCTAAGATCTGTTTATCCACTCTATCACAGTACTAACTATTTACTGATCTAATTGTAGAGACATTAAATTCTATGGGTATTGAAAGTTGAATTAATACTGAAAACTCCTAGGGTGGAGAATAGAAATAAAATTAGTATATGACCACAGATAGCTTTCTAAGTGGTGTCTGTTTTGTGTAATGAGAATGAGGTGCTTTCTTCATAAATGGCTTTATAACTTATTACATATATTTGGGGAATTTTTGTTAGTATTTATTATAATTCATTTGATATAATGGTCATTCTTAAATTGCTTATGTATTTTTGTTCTTCCATGTCTGTCAAATCCAGTAACATTTTTCAACTTTGAAGACGATGTGACGTGCTTCTTTGCTGTCCAGACAGTAAGGATGAGCTATCAAAGGTGGTGCCTGTCTTCATAATTTATCTGAGAAACAGTACTAGCAAAAGTCAAAAGAATAGTACTGATGTGGGGTTGATGTGTCAGAGTGCAGATGGGTTTGTATAAGCATATAGGTTCGAGATAGTACTGTATGTTTAAAAATGATTGTACTGGTCTCTTAGGATGGAATACTGATAACCCTATCAATGCTGATTACTATCTCCCTCCACAAACGGTTCCATTGAAGTAACTGAGACAGTTTTGGAGTAAAATACTTATCCAACACAAGTAAAGGTAGCAAAACCTGGCCTCAAAATTTATTTTATTGTAAACTAATTTAATGCTTCTGAAAGTTGCCCCACTTGCTAGCCACATAGACTATATATACATTGTGATTTGACAAAGAACTTCTATTGTGATTAAACAGAGGACCTTATTGCAGCAGTTAGTGCAAGTTTACTTACATCATTATCCCCTCAGTTGTCTTGTCTGGCCTAGTGAAGGCACTATCTTTGGGAGTATGCCTACATTTGAGCAGGGAGGTGCGAATCCCAGCTGGTGTAGAGGTATCCATGCTAGCTCCGCTTGAGCCAGCACCTAGAAATAACAGTGTGTCTGCAGTGACACTGGCAGCCCCATATGCTAGCCACCCTGAGGATAATCCTGCTCAACCCCCGGGTGACTACTTGGGTGGCTAGCTCGAGCTGCTGCCTATGCCACCACCGACACACTGCTGTTTTTAGGTGCTATCTTGATCTTAGCTAGCATTGGTATGTCTATGCAAGCTGGAAATCAGACCGCCCAGCTCGAAATGTAAATGTATTCTAAAATGCACAGCGGCCAGTTCATTCTCTATCCATGCCCATTCTTAGCCACTCTGCTGAGTGTTTAACTTAGAGTGAATTATGATGGTGAGTTTTAGATGAGAACGCCTGCCCAGTTGGGAAATGGAATGCAATTACCAGCTTTCATATAGTGTATTGAACAGCTATCACCTATCAGTTGGTAATGACTTCCCATTGCTATTGAAATGAGATGATGATGCACTGGTCATTTTCACCATCATTGGTATCTTGGCAATATCTAATCCATGAGAAGTGGTCTGAAGAAAGAAAACCATTCAAAAGAAGTTCATATTTTGGTCCTAACAAGTATGATGATATGCCTTTTAATTTAAAAGAAAAGTAATATTTAGGGGTTGCACCTTAGTGTAGATAAAGATTTTTAATTCTTTTATTTTTGCATTTTGCAGAAAGACTAAGTTGTTGAGATTTATAAAAACTCATCTACTGCAAATGCCTAGCATAGGAGCAACAGTAGTCTTCTTAATATTTTGTGGTGTTGACAATATGAAATCCAAGACATCAAGGCCTTCTAACTGGGGAGGCATTACAGTATCCACAAATGTGTCTGAAGTAATTGAAATGATACACAGTTTCATTGATAAAGTCAATTTCAGTGTCCTATATACTTTCAATAACATCGTAATGGCTGCAACGCTGCAACTGAGCCATTACAAGGTAAGTCAGAGTATTTCTTAAAGTGCTTCATTGTAACATCATTGACAATATCCCCTATCCTTTATACTACATATAGTTTAATATCCCATATCATCTTAGAAAAGCATTAAATACAAAAATGCCCTGAAAATGACATTAAGGTTACAAATTAAATAGACAAAAGCGAGGTACTGGATGAATATGCAGATCATTCATCATTTGGAAGTCCTTTACAGAAGATCATAGGAACTGCATTATAGTCTCACAAGAGGTGGAATGGATTTCACCCCTATAAACCTCAGGTAATCTGGTATGCAGCTGAGTGCAGCGAGGCTTAGAAAAAGAAAACCACCCCCCAATCTGGGCCCAAAGCACATGGTTGCAGGGCTGTCCCATGATGCAAGCTAGAATAGTGGCTGCTGCTTCTCTACACCTGTTGCATAGGTTTTGTGTGCTATTGAAGCTATAAACATGGCTACAGTGGTCCTCACCTACAGGTCATGTGCATTGTAGTTGGCATTGAGACACCTTCTGTAGCATGCAAAAAGTGCACCAGGTACCTCTGCAGGATCTATGCAGTCTTCCTCTATTGTTTCTTTGTGCAAAGGGCTTTGCATAGGGCATGTCACCCAAGAAGAATTACGGATGAGTGGCAGTCTCAACTATAAGTCTTCTTACTTAGTCATTTTAAATCAGTACATAATTTGCTTTAATATGGATTAGCCACCACAGTGATGGCTTCCATTATACTACTGTAATGTTATAGTTTTTGCATATCTTTTTTGTGGTCAAGCATGAGAGGGTCAGACAAAGTCTATAATTAGATAAGGGGTGATCAGTATCAGTTAGTAATATGCTAAATGCCATTTATGTACTATGGTATTTAAAAGGGGGCATTTTTCAGTAATACACTCAGAGCAATATTCTCTTGCAGGGGAAGAAGAGCAGAGGAGGTACCACATAGGAAAAAATAAATAGCAATGATATTTCTGGAGGTCGATAACTTCATTTGTACGGCATTTGGCTTATGGCCACTGAAAGTACAGTTCATCTGTTGTAGACTGATAAATCTGAACTAATGGAATGGAAAGAGGCTCTCCATAAGAATTAGCTGATGAATTTATATGTGTAATGAGCTAAGACCAAGATCAGGAGGGAACAATATTTTTATGTGCTATACTGATTCCATTCTGTCCTCCTTTTACAGTGAAACTTTTTTGGGGGTGAGGGGGAGGCAGGGAGGGAGAGCGGGAAATCCGTGGTCTTTATACCTGCAATAGTTTCCATAGAAACTCATTCTTTATAGTCCTTGACTGTTGTTTTCTTTGCAAAGTTTGTCACTTGTCAAGATAGGTTTCATTTTAAAACACTTATCCTTTTTTTGTAATCCAATTGAGTGGATGGGTTCCCTAAAGAAGGCAAGAGCTGAAAAGTTGGAACACTGAACTTCACTCATAGACTAAAATTAGCCAACGGGTATTTGGGGGGTGGAGGGGAAGAGTTCTAAAGTTAGATGACTGAGAATATATAAAAATTACTTCTACGCTTGAAGTACTTCAAGTAAATCAAAAGCTCAGATGTTAACTGACAGCACTGTGAAGAGAAACTAATCTTTTCTCTGGGATTGAGTTGACCTTCAGAGTTCAGGTTGGGATATTGCAAATGAACTGGGATATTTAATCGGTCTCTCTCTTTAAATTCCAATACACTTGGTGAGATGTCCTGCACTAAGACCTGAAGTTTTACAGTAGGGATATTTCTCTTAATTAAGTGTGAGCATAAGGGAAGTGGAAATATATTACACTGACTTTTTCTCCTAATTAGTTGCAAAACACCAGGAGAAAATTCCTTCCAGCAAAGTGCCAGGTCCTGTCTTTTTACTCTGAACTTTTCCCTCGTAAATTTCATTTGTTGGAATCAAAAAGTGAAACACTGTGATTTCTTTAAATGAACAGGAAGAACTAAAATGTTTCATCATCATGGACTGGCGTGAGTGTTCAAGCTAATATGAGCTCTTTAGCCCTGCAGTTTTCTGAACAGCAGATTTTTTTTTAAATGAATTCACTTTGGTATTCATGAAAATGTCTTTGGTATTTCCATAGCTCTTCATTGTAATTCAGCATCAGTGGCTATGCCATTCAAATGAGTTACAGAACATTGGAAACAGCAGCCAAGCAAATAAAAATTATTTACTTCTTTGTGCTACTGAAATGCTTCTTGAATATCTGTGGAACAGCACTTCAGCACTCCAAGGGAAGATACTGGTATTGTCCTTAGTGATGTGAGGCCTGTAGTTGCTTGAGTTATCACATTGAGAAGTTTCATAACACTCAAATTAGCAGAATGTAACATATTCCACAGATGTTTCCTCATTATTTCATTTGTTAGTAAGGTAATAGGCATCTTAATACCACCTTGATAGATTAAATACTTATTTGTTAATAAATTGCATATCTTGATGAGCAATATGCTACCAAGGATCCATTAATACATCTCCAGCTAAAAATGGTTTAACTTATAGGAATAGAGTACTCTATTATATAAAACTCAATACAATTTCATGTTTGACCCAATCACTGGTTTTCAATGGAGCCACAAATACAGCACTGCAGAGTAGTACAGAGATCATTGCACCTGGAACACTCCAAAATGTTCCAAAAGACCAATCACATCCATACAACACCTGCATAGGCACCTGTTTGGGAGGGCTATACTTGGTATAGTGACATAGGTGTCACGAGAGAACCATAGCTTGGTTTGTCTGGCTATGCCGAAAGAATGACAGGAAATATTAGAAATGGATTTAATCAGGTAGCAACTTTATTATTAGATGTCTGGGACTAACCCGGTGGATAAAATGTGAAGTGCAGGTGAAAACCCCCACAATTCACTGGAGAAGGGGGGCGAGTGCTTTTTTCATCCCCCGCCCTTCAGTTCATGTCCCTCCAGCAGATCCATTGCTGGGGATCCATTGCTGGAACCTGGGTGCAAATTACATTGCTGGTGCCTCACTGGGAAGTAATTCACTTATTTTGCATTGTTTTGGTTATATTTGTGTTGTTTTGGGTCGGAGATCCAACTTTGTAAGCTAAATCATAGAATATCAGAGTTGAAAGGGACCTCAGGAGATCATCTAGTCCAACCCCCTGCTCAAAGCAGGGCCAATCCCCAATTTTTGCCCCAGATCCCTAAATGGCCCCCTCAAGGATTGAACTCACAACCCTGGGTTTAGCAGGCCAAAAAATGTGGCACAAGATCCTATGGACTTCAATGGGAGACGAAAAAGAAAAAGAAAAAATGCGCAACCTTAAATGTATTGGGTTTTATATATTTCTGCCTAGCTCCCTTTCCCCCAAGTGTCTCCTGATTTTTGGCTCAGTTACAGAAGGAGAAAACGAACAGTAGTTGGGTTTTTACTAAACCTGTTGCGCAGTTTGGATCCAGGTCCTTTTTATGAAAACACCACAGCAAAAAGTTGAGTGATGAGAGGAATAATTTGAAGTGGAGACTAGGAAGATGTTAGTGCTTACTTGCACATAATCAATAGAATAAATAAAACATGCTGATTTACAGCATTACATTAGCTATCCTACAGTCATCTGGTACTGAAGCTGATTTAAATAAAAGGTAACATACCACAGTTAGTAGTTCTGCAAGCCTCTATTATGAGCCTCTATTATGGTATTTTTTTAAAAGTTTCCACATAGCTTGCAGGCGTCACTCTGTGAAGCACATACTCCTGGAAAACCAAGGGTGATACAGCAGTTTGTTTTATAGTTGGCTAGCAGTTCTGCATCTTGAGCTATTCTCTGATCATGTATTTTTGCTTATAACTACTGCCATGTCACTATGGAACTAACCAGTATGTTTTCATATTTAATTATGATGGTTACACTTTATATAGTGCCATTAAAAGCTATTCCCTTGGGTGATTATAAAGCATAACGGAGCTGAACATGCACCATGTGTCAGTAATTTAAGAAGCCATGTGTTGCTGCACAACTTTGAGGATTAGGATCACTGAATATTTTAATATAAAATCTGCAATCTATGAGCAATTGATAAAATGATTTTTAATGGAAAGCGCCACATTTAGAATGACTCACAAACTGGAAGTGCTGGAACTAGTAGGTGTTAAAATGATATTGCAGAAAATGTAGAGTTATCAGAAAAGAGGGGAGAAAAAACACATCCTAACAATTTGGTGCAATTTTAACATGGTGACTGATTCACTCGAAGGAAAACGGATAAGAACTTTGGCATTCCCCCTTTCCCCTCAGATGTTACATTTAATTATATTATGGTTGCTATTTCTGAGCAGTTCAGATATGTTCACCTCTTAGACCAGATACTGTGCTCCACTTAAGACTAAATCAAGAATAGCCTCTTTCCTTGTGGGTTCCAAGTGTAGCTGCTCCAAGAAGCAGTCATTAATGGTGTCTAGAAACTTTATCTCTGCATCCCATCCTGACGTGACATGTACCAGTCAATATGGGGATAGTTGAAATCCTCCAGCATTATTGGGTTGTCTATTTTTATACCCTCTCTAATCTCTCTGTGCATTTCACAATCAGCATCACAATCCTGGTCATGTGGTCGGTAGTGTGTTCGTACTGCTACACTCTATGCAAGCAGGGAATGTCTATCTCTAGAGATTCTATGGTACAGTTTGATTCATTTAAGATTTTTACTGTGTTTGGCTATGCTTTCTTTTACATATAGTGCCATTCCCCCACCAGCATGACCTACTCTGTCATTCCTATATATTTTGTACCCTGTATTACCATGTCCCATTGATTGTCATCATTTTGACTAGCTATACCTATGTATATATTGAATAGGGATGAGTCAGAACCAAAAAGCTAGTTCCAAACTGTTCCAGACTTCAGGGAATTTGGAGTCCAGTTCTGAACTCTGTGGCTCTGGCACCTAATGTTGAGGGTTACAACTAGGAAATAATAGTTGAGATAAATATTGTCACACGTTTATTATTCCTTTTAGAACAATTATTGATCTTGGTAGACTTGAATGTTAGAGGTTAGTTTTTTTATGCTCTTTATTTTTTCCTAATGGAAAAATAGATATTTTTATTAAATAAGTGATGACATTCTCTACCTCTGAGCAATTATAAAAGTAAAGGAAGTTTTAAAGGTGCTGAAAACTCATAGAAGTAAGGACTTTAAAAGCTGTGCTACTGAACACAAAAGAACCCCCTAAGTCTCAACCACCTGTTTTCAAGCTATGCAACCAAAAACTGGAAAAAACTGAGACAGTGCATCACAACTTAATTGATCCCATTGTGCTCAGCTGGTGCAGAGCAGGGGTCATTTTTCATAATATTTGAACAGCACCATCTAGACACAACTGAATAAACTAAGCGTGAAGTGGCGACTTTCATTCTGAATTTCCTTGCTCTGGTGGGTGAAGTCTGAACCTTAACACTATTTTAATATATTTTTGACATTACATGGATATTAAATTACATCCATATCCAGCTAGAGCACTAAGATTGTGAGGTATGGGATGCCTGGATCTTAATATGAGCATTCTGAGTCATGGGCATAATGCAGCGAAGGACAGAGTCTATGCTGAAGGCTTATTCATGTTTTTCTTGCATATTTGCAAAAAGAAAAGGAGTACTTGTGGCACCTTAGAGACTAACAAATTTATTTGAGCATAAGCTTTCGTGAGCTACAGCTCACTTCATCGGATGCATTCAGTGGAAAATCCCAAGATAGGACAGATTCTTCTGCTGAGCTAAGAGTATAGTTGGATAGATTAACAATATTGCTGGGTGGGTTAAGGGAACCACTGTTGTGGTCCCTTGTGGAATGTAGTAGTTTAGATAGTTTAGAGTCCTTTTTCTTTTGTAGAGAAGCAAAGTGTGTGTTGTAAATGGCTTGTCTAGTTTTTGTAAAGTCCAGCCACAAGGAAGTTTGTGTGGAAGGTTGGTTTTTTATGAGTGTATCCATTTTTGAGAGCTCGTTCTTAACCTTTCCCTGTTTGCTGTAGAGGATGTTGATCAGGTGATTCCGCAGTTTCTTTGAGACCGTGTGGCACAAGCTGTCAGCATAGTCTGTGTGGTATGTAGATTGTAATGGATTTTTTACCTTCAGTCCTTTTGGTATGATGTCCGTCTGTTTGCATTTGGAAAGGAAGATGATGTCTGTCTGTATCTGTACGAGTTTTTTCATGAAGTTGATAGATTTCCACTCCATACAGCTAAATGCAGTGCCTTGCATAGAGCATAGTGACAGGTCTCAGAGTAGCAGCCGTGTTAGTCTGTATTCGCAAAAAGAAAAGGAGTACTTGTGACACCTTAGAGACTAACAAATTTATTTGAGCATAAGCTTTCGTGAGCTACAGCTCACTTTATCAGATGCATTCAGTGGGAGGATGCATAAGCTCACGAAATCTTATGCTCAAATAAATTTGTTAGTCTCTAAGGTACCACAAGTACTCTTTTTCTTTTACTGTCGCAGCAGTAGAGGTAAAATGACCTGACTGAAGCTGATGATTACTGTTTTGTCTTTTTTGTAGAAGGCATGACAGAGCTGAGCCTTAGGCACTGCTGGTTTAATAATAGCAATGGGCATTGCATTGCCTTTTGCTGTTACTTCTGGCTTATGCCTTGTTCCTTTTTTTTTTTTCATTGGCAGTTTCTCTGCTCAAGTGAGGGCAAGGAGTGCAATAATTAGGACGATGTAGGTCATGATTGAACTGCCCTGGCAGAGCTGTGTAGTGAAGCTTGAACAGCATCTACTTATACTATAACTGGCTCAGATAAATACTATTTATCCCTCCATTTAATAAGAACTATATTCATGCACAATATAAAAATAAGCACATTATTTTTCAGACAGTTTTTTAAAATTATTATGATGCTAATTCTATAGCACCAGGACCTGAACATGACAGTGACTCACAAGGCAAACTACATGGTTGTCCAGGAATTTGCCAATCCTCTCTACCAGTATGGATACCCACTCTCCACCAAAGAAGGTAGAACTCAGATAAAGTTTTTGAAGCTCTGTTCTAGCTTGTAAAAGCTTCTCAGAACATTGTCTAGTTTTCCAAGTGATTTTTCCAAATAAATGCAATAGGGCATACTTTCAGCAGGAGCATGCAAATTTTGAATGTTCACCAATTGCATGTGCATATTTGGTTACTCAGTGTGCTGTTACCCAATTGGTCATGTAGGTTTTCTGTACACAAATCGAAGGCCACTTGGAAATACAGCCCAAACTCATAGACTGTCAAATGAGGCCTGGAGACAAGAAAGTGAGTAGCCATAATGTGATTTTTTTTTCTTGCAAGATCTCCTGAGACCCATGGGTCAGCTAAATTCTTCTGCTGATAACTCTGCATGTGCCTGAGTTTTTTTCTACAGAACCTTAGTGCAGAACTGAGGAAAAAAACAAAACAAAAAAATTGGGAGGGGGAGGAGGAAGAGGGCTTCATACCTGGTACATGAACAGCATCTGCTGTGAAATGCCAGCTGTCAAATTTTTTCTTGCTTATTTGGATTATTAAATTACAGATGGCTCGGCGAGTTGCAGGGCTCCATCTTCTTTCTCTGGTTTTAGTTTTAGTATGTAAATTTGTTGTCAATTTCTTCACACATTTTACAGGTTGCCAGAATGTATAGTTCTCTTACCCTTTTTTTAAATCCTACCTCACTGTAGGACACATTTCTGTCCCCATCTGTAATCAGTTGTACTGTCTTGTTGGAAGTAAATTCAGGCACATGTGCAGGAACAAATCCAACACAGTTTCACTGGCAGAGTCCCGGTAGCCTAGGCTACATTCAGCAGCAGGCTGTGCACTATTAACTGATTCTAGCAGAATTGCTGGGGTTCTCAGCTGTAGCTTGGTGACTTTAAAGAGACACACCATTATAAAATGCTGACCTCCTGTTGGCTCTTGCCTATATTTTCTCTTTCATTTTGCATTAAAATGTGCATTGATGTGTATAGAAAGATACACTAACAGATTTGCCTCTCCCGCTTTATAGCTCTTCCTCCTAAACTGGGGCATACACAAGTAGGGGCATGACTGCCCCAATATTCATCTAAAATATGTATTTCTGCATATCAAGTCACTGCCTTTTGTGCTTTCTATCACTGGCTCTCACAAACTGAAGTAAATGTATTTCCTCAATAACATGCAGCTATGAGCACGTGCAAACTCAATTAGGTTATACATGTGAGCTTATGGACGTGCGCACACTTGGTTTGCACACATTCTCTCCATAATGTTAAGGATGTGTGCATTCATGGTCTATTTCATGATAGAGATCAGTTGTAGGGCAGAATGTGAAGAAAAATAAAAGAAAAAATCACCACAATGGACATAAGAAATTCTTTAAAATTGTGTCACCAACATCTGAGTTTCAGCCATCTGATTATCAAGAGTCTGGACCTTCCTCAACTTCCACTGAAGAAAACCAAGAGCTTTGCACACATGTTTCAGCGGAAGGCAGTGCTTCAACTAGTAGCTTCAGCGAGAGAACCGAATGTGTAGCAACTGAAATGACATTAATTACAGGGACTTAAGGCTTCTCTGAAAGTGAGTATTTGAGTAATTCTCATCATGGGCTGCCCTTTTCATATAACAAAATAGAACTCTTACGCATTCTAAAGCAAGGGCCACATCAGCTAGCGCTGAAGAGGTATCTCCAACAAATGTTTAGAAATAAAGTACAGTCATTTAATGCAGCATGATCTAAAATACCAGAAGCATCCTTTTGGTTTGAATATTCCAAAAAAAAAATGACAGAATGTTTTGTTTTTCATGTAGATTGTTTTCATGCAATTTAACGAGCAAAAATGACCTAGTTCAGATATCGATATCATCTGGCCGCTGCAACTGGAAAAAGGGACCTTAACGAATTAAAGAGCATGTGTCAAGGTTCCTTCCCCACTCTGAACTCTAGGGTACAGATGTGGGGACCTGCATGAAAACCTCCTAAGCTTACTTTTACCAGCTTAGGTTAAAATTTCCCCAAGGTACAAACTATTTTACCTTTTTCACTTGGACTTTATTGCTGCCACCACCAAGCGTCTAACAAATATATAACAGGGAAAGAGCCCGCTTGGAAATGTCTTTTCCCCCAAAAATCCTCCCAAACCCTACACCCCCTTTCCTGGGGAAGGCTTGATAAAAATCCTCACCAATTTGCATAGGTGAACACAGACCCAAACCCTTGGATCTTAAGAACAATGAAAAAGCAATCAGGTTCTTAAAAGAAGAATTTTAATTAAAGAAAAAGTAAAAGAATCACCTCTGTAAAATCAGGATGATAAATACCTTACAGAGTAATCAGATTCAAAACATAGAGAATCCCTCTAGGCAAAACCTTAAGTTACAAAAAGACACAAAAACAGGAATATACATTCCATTCAGCACAACTTATTTTCTCAGCCATTTAAACAAAACAGAATCTAACGCATATCTAGCTAGATTATTTACTAAATTCTAAGACTCCATTCCTTTCTGTTCCCAGCAAAAGCATCACACAGACAGAGAGAGCCTTCGTTTCTCCCCCCCACACTCCAGCTTTGAAAGTATCTTGTCTCCTCATTGGTCATTTTGGTCAGGTGCCAGTGTGGTTATCCTAGTTTCTTAACCCTTTACAGGTGAAAGGGTTTTTCCTCTGGCCAGGAGGGATTTTAAAGGTGTTTACCCTTCCCTTTATATTTATGACAGGGCTATTGCTGAATTGGATCTGCAAATGCCAACTTACACGAAAAGGCAACCGGCAAAACTCGGGATCATTTTTACAGGAGTTGCAGAGAATCCTACCTTTCTGAATCTTTAGAAGAGAAATATAAAGTCAATTTCTTTTTCTCTGTACTTGATGCTTCAAATAAGAGAAATCAACAGAGGATTTAATCAGAAAAGTACACAAATACTCAAAGCTGCAAAAAAAAACTTGTTGCAAAAAACCTGAAAACTGTTAATATACCAAAAGGAAAAGAAGCACTTCTGATACTTTCGGTGTTGAGTTCCTGAAACATAGTACAATTTATTTGTATACCATATTGAGCCTATTTAAAATGCTTGGGGACTGGACAGTGCAATATCTTTTCTGGAACTCATGAAGGTCTGTAAAGAACATGACACTGAACTTTTGTATCCTGATGTATTGACCTTTTGGTGCTTTTGGCAATGCTGCTTGTTACAGTTGCAATTGCAGAAAAATGTTTTAGTGCTAAAAAGCATATCCTTAGTAGACTTCACAGCAGCCTGACAGAAGCTTGTTTTCAGCAACTGTTATTTCTTGCAGTAGACACTGACTTAACCAACACTGTTAACATAGAAGAGGCTGTGGATATCTTTATTTAGATGGCTCCATGGCGCATGGATTTTTGTTGAAATGGTGAGTG
The DNA here is from genome assembly GCF_965140295.1 of Lepidochelys olivacea. Lineage (NCBI taxonomy): Eukaryota > Metazoa > Chordata > Testudines > Cheloniidae > Lepidochelys > Lepidochelys olivacea. The sequence continues at coordinate 40,307,808 of NC_140419.1, forward strand.
TACTGCTGTCTATTTCTATGCATATGATGAATGTGCATTTTTTATATGGTTTAATGTGTATAATATGTGTGTGTTTAACTTGGCCCTCCAAAAGAGGTCAAATTTAAATTCCTGCACATGCCCCTGCTCCTAAAGGTAGTTTATTATTTTGAGGGCAACTGCTATACCTAGAGTGACCAGACAGCAAGTGTGAAAAATCGGGACAGGGGTTGCGGGTAATAGGAGCCTACATAAGAAAAAGCCCCAAATATCGGGAATGTCCCGATGAAATCGGGACATCTGGTCACCCTAGTTATATCTGGACCTTTCCTGCTTTTACCTTGAAAACAAGGTAGTGGCAAAAAAGCATGCCAGGAGTTGGAGTCCATTCCTCTCTAATGAGAACCTCACAGCCATAATCCATATGTTTATCACACCAAGACTGGATTACTCTTATTCCCTCTACCTAGGGATAACGATCAAAGCTACTCAGACTCCAATATGTGTAGTGGAGTCATAGGGTGGCAAGAGAATAGAGTAGTTCTGATTTTATTTTCTGCTACTAGGCATGTTGCATAGATATTTTGGCAATTGGTCTCCTATAAATAGGATAGAGAGATGATTATATAATTAGTACTGAACAACCAAGAATTAGTCTGAGCCAATCATGCCTTCAGCCTGCGCTTCACTGCACACTCTACGGTGTGCACCTTATAGTCGTTAATTCATTAGGAGAGAACCTGTTCTATTTCAAAGATACTTGCCATCATTTATCGGACTGTCACGCAATCCAGCTCTTTTAAGATTTGATAGATGTTAGTCATCCTTTAAAGGAGCATTTTACTCATTCACCAATGTAAGTTTCATCAATGACTGTGGAAAATATTTGTTTCTAAGAGTTGGTATATTTTGAAAATACGTAGTATTACATTTTTTGTTTTCCAAGTATCATTGGAAATATATTGTCTATTTGCCAGCTGATGCTTCATTTCACAGTCAAGATTGCCTAAGATGGAAATTAGCTTAGCAGTTTTCAAATGTTGCTCTGGGGACCAGTACACTTGGCAACTTGAATCCTTGCATCATTAGATACTGCAGAAACTGGAACTGGTGCAGCAAACAAAGGTGATTCCTCACTTGCTAAAACACCTTCTTTCATAGAAATAGCACATTCATAGTGCCCATATGGCATAAAAAGGAAGCACTTTGTCAGTAGGTTCCATGAGATAATTAGATTTCTTGGGTAGGGCTTCAAGGACAGTCTTTTCAGTATTTCTTATCTTTTGAGTGAGAGAGATTTTCAAGGTTTGTTTTCAGCATCTTACATGGATGGTCAATAGTTGTGATTTTTTCCCCCAAATTCAGCAAATCAACATATGAAACATGATTTTTCATTAGTTTTGTATATTGTGATAAGCCATCTCCATTTACTGTACCAGTGAAAATGGTGTACATGAGAACAGTTTGGAATGTTTGTGGTTGGTTGTCAAGGCAATGCAATTAGTAAATTGTCTTATCAAATGGAAAACCAAAATTCCTTCCAGTAAAATTGATAACATTAAAAGGAAAATGAGCTAATCTCATCCATTAGCTAAAGTTAATAAGAAAGTGAACCTGATTTTCAGAAGTGCTGAGCACTCACAACTTCAGTTGACATCCATGGCAGCTACAGGTACTCTGAAAATCAGGCTAAAATCTTTTAACATTACCATTAAAAGGTTTATAAGAGTTCCTTGGGCATCTGAAAGAGGGAGCTGAAGGCCAGACTGCAGAGCCTTTACTTACATGGCTGAGCATTTACTCACACAAGTGGTCTCATTGAAGCTAATAGGTCAACGTGTGTAATTGCTCACTAATGTGAGATAGGACTCCACTACTGGCCCAAACAAATCAAACCCTGGTTATAACGGATGGAAGAGCTAAAATTGCAGCCACTTGATGCCAATGTTATAAACGGAAAGCATGTAACCATAAACTGGTTGTTATTATTTATTACTTATTAGTTTATTGTATTCTTGTATACAGTGGTCTTGGGAGAACTGCAAGAAAGTCTGATCCAGAATGGAGACATTCTAGAATTTTAGGCAAACAATCTTATACCATTCCCTGCTGGACTATATACATAGAGGAAATGCCTTCATTGCAAAATAAACTCATTGACATTCAGGGAGTCAGTGGAGTGACTGTAGTGCAAGAGTAATAAGTTCATCAAATATCATTGTTGTAAAAAGTCTTCCTACCACTAGAGAGACGATAGCATCAGGACCCGTTCACCATCTGTACTGGTGTTAAGCAGGGCTGTGTTATTGCCCCAATGCTTTTTTCCATCTCTCATGCTGTAATCTTCATTTCTTATTCATGATCGCCTTTCTTCTGGAATTGAGATTGAGTATCTCGTGGATGGCCAGCTCTTCAATCTGCAAAGTCTTCATTCTAAAACTAAAGCCACCAGGACTGTTATTACTGACCTCCAGTATGCTGATGACTGTGCTATCCTTGCACACACTGAAGCTGATTTGCAGTCCACCCTAGATCTTTTCTCAGGTGCCTATCATATCCTAGGACTTCCCCTCAACATTGGGAAGACTAAAGTGCTCCACCAGCCTGTCCCAGTACAAGTTGCCCCCATTCTCCCAATAATTGTCATTGGTGGTGAACCTATGCAAAACATTGCGCCAGAGCAGCTGGCCCTGGGTTGCTCCAGCAGAAGCTGGTTGTGAAGTCAGCTGCACCAGCCACTGGGGAAGTCACAGAGGTTGCAGAAAGTCACAGAATCTGCGACCTCTGTGAAAGAATCACAGCCTTACCTATAACTCCATTGAAATCAGTTCCGTGAGGAAGTTAGGCACTCAGTTGAACATGTATTATTCAACACACAGTATGTACAATCTAAAATGGTTACTGCTGGCTTTCTTAGAAAAGTGGCTATGTTCTATTCACCCTTTCCTTAGAGTTAAAATAAAAACAGCCAGCCAAAGTATCCTCTCAGTTATGCTGCTGCAAATCCAGAATGACCCTGTTGATATGAACAGTTACTCTATATTTACACCAGAATTTGGCTCATAATTTTAAATAAACCATGCTTCTATTTTTAAATAACTCTGGAAAACTGCTGTAGTTCATGGAATCTATAAATGCACTGATGCATGGGGCTGAGTTGAAACACTAAACTAGTCTGCTACAGTTACAGGATTAATAGTATGAGCCAGCATATTTTGTATAGAATAGGGAATACCACTGATATTTTAATGGTAAAAAGGCATAAAGATATTTTTGGATATACACTCTAGCAAGGCAACTCTTAAATATGAAGTGTCTACAATGGTTCCACAATTGAAAACTAGAGATGGACCAGTTTGGATCCATATTCAAACTTGCCCAAATTTCAGTAGTTTTGGGTTTGCGTTTTGGGTCATTCCTTAGGTTTTGTTTTGATTCTATTGAGTCACTTTGGCTGACTCTGTTAAAGGTAAAGACATGCAAAATAGGGCTTAGGAAAATAAAGTCAAGGAGTAATATAGATAGATTCCTTTGTGGATAATTTGTGCTAAAGAGGATATTTAAGATTAAACACAAAAGCACCCATACCTGCTGATGCCATATTGAGCATTCCAAAGAAGACTGTGAGAGTACATTTAAACTGTAACTAGAATGGGTGAGTCTTGTTTCATTTACCATTCTTACTAAAAGCTTTGCTGGAAGATTAGATTCACTTGGTACCAACTGCAGTTTTTATCACAATCTTCGATGAGGGGATGAGACATCAGAATTTCAATATCTAACACACATTGTGAAATATTTTTGATTATACTCTGAGATTTTTTAAAAAACATTTTATATTTTGACTGTTTGGCCTTTCCTATCTGTTAACTGTAGTTTAGTAAGGCTGAAACATGAGAAAAGAACGTAAATAGCCTTGGCAACAAATGAAATTACAGAATATTGAAAAGGTCAAAGCAGTACAGCACACCACAATAATTTACAAAACACATGAGGTGTTCAAATTCGAATGCATCATTTTTGTGACAGAAATTGCAAAGAGCACAGCAAATGACACAAAATGAATCCTTAGTGATTGACATAAGAATGGGAAAGAGTTCAAACTTAACCCATTCCTGATAAAAAAAAAAAAACATTTTGTATCATCCTCAAAAGTGAAACTTGAATTGCTGAGAAAAACAAAATCAAAACGAACCAACCAAACACTCCACACAATTGCCATTTATATTTGTATTCTCTTCAGTGTTAGCAGTCTTACTATTGTTTTATTCTATAGTGCCCTAATGTGTCATATAATACTTAATAAAAGTTTACTCTGAAACAGATGTCTAGGAGCAGAACAAAGTAATGCTGCAATTCTAGATGATGCTGACATTTCGGTGGGCTACACTTGCCTGCTAATCTCATGTTTCCAAATTAATTTCCTTAGCTGATTGCACTTCAGTGATTGGTGAAAACGTATGAGGTGGAAAATGTCATTTCTTTGTGAGGACACTCAAAAGATATGAACAGGAAGTGATAAGGTCAGGAAAATACCAAGGGGCAAATTAATATGGGGAGAGAGATGAAAATCACTGTCCGAATTGTTCTGTCAAGAGCCATTATGCCTTTATAGGGCACAAGACCTCCAGAGGCAACATGGAGATGAAGGGAAGAAGTTCTGGGCAATAGGAATTGCTACACTGTTAAAGCATGTAGTCAGGGATCCCGCCAGAACCCTCCCCCATGTGTTGGCTGGTACACAGGTGCGGGAGTGTTGTAAGCAGCACGAACTGGAAATCACTTGTGCTCCCGCACTTGTATGCAAATTATTGCTCTCTTTGTGCAATGCACTATAAGGGGATAGGGCTCCCTGCACTCTAATGCACCCTGGAAGACCTAGCCATAATTGGGTTCCATGATTTTAAAATCAAATGGGATATCATTTTTAATTGATCTGTAATGGCAAGTACATAACAATGGGTAATATTCTACCACCTTTATCCACAATGAGTAGGAACTTATTTTGTAAGTAGTCCTCTCACTGGGGCTACTCACAGAGTAAAGTGCTACCCCAGGTAAGTGTGGTTTAACATACCCAAATATTAGTACATGATGATGATATATTTACTGTGCTCAGCACCTGAAGACCTGATTTTTTTAAAAGTTTGCACTCGGATTGATTTGCATGATTCATTGATTGCTGCTGTTGGGGTATTATACTGCCTTCTTCGAGGAAACAGTTCTAGGTTGTTTCTTTTCCTAATAAAAAAATTTGTACCCATCCATCCTCTAATAAAACTTCAAGATTGCTAGGAAGCTGAAACCTTTCTGTAGAGATTTCTAGATAAATTCCTCTCTCTGCGTTAGATCTATATTTGCTAATTTGTGGGTGAGTTTTTATTTCCAGTTGATTTACGCATAAGCCCTTTCTCTGTTTTACTATCCAATTTCTGCTTCCAAACTACATATCTTTGTGTTACAACTAAGTGGCATAATTCCCCAAAGTACTCACTAAATAGGGTCCACTTTTTAATGTTATGATGGTTTTTAGGGGTATCTTTTTATAAGTATGTTCCTTAAACAACTGTCTTGTTGCTGTCAAATTTATTGGAAAGTCTCATCCATTTTCCAGTCATTCATTGCTAGGGATTGAACTAGTACTGCCTTTTGACATTAGCCTGAATAAAAAATGATCAGATCTCAGCTGGTATAAATTGGCATTATTCCATTCAAAGTTCTATGCCAATTTACACAATCTAAGGGCGTGGACCAAAATCTTTACTAAAATTAATAGTGACAATGTAATATAAAAGTAATGATGTACCATACAAATTATTCCTTTTTTTTTACAATATAAATTATACATTATGTTCTTCACAACTGGTGCATCACACTTTCAAAAAAGAAATTCAAACACTAGTTTAGTTAAAAGAACTGCATTATTCAGTTCATCACTTCAGAGAAAAAAAAGTACAAAGTATGGAGTAATCAATAGCTGGAGATGGGCAAAGTTGTATGGCGCTTAAAATTAGTTGTCTCATATATTTTTAAAGGAGAGCAAGCCTGTCCTGGAGCCCCATTGCAGGGCTCTCTAAAGAAGAGGAAAACTACCCATGCTACACTTGTTCTAGGAATAAACAGCACACTTCAGACACCAGAGTTCTTTGTCCAGGTAAAAGGTGCCAGAGTCAATACTCTTGATTTTAAAGGCATCTCAAACAACCCCTAAAATCTGAAGCATTTAACATGGAAGTAGCAGACTGTTTGATATTAGGCAGGACTGAAAGGAAGCAAGCGACGATTCAAAGAATGACGCAGTTCCAAACTGGTTTGGGCAGATGATGATAAAATAATATGTCAACATCAGAACCTTTAGGCCATGAGGAGGAGGTGCTTTGGGGAAGATAAAGGAGTTAGCTTTCCCCATAAAGCTCATAGACTTTGATGGAACAGACACACGCTGGACCTGGCCGTGTAGGGTGAAATTCTGGCTCCACTGATTGGCCCTCTGTCATTCATAGGTTTCTAAGGTATCAGACATTTTGCAAGATGGATTCAGAAAGTATGTGAAGTAAGATAAAAGAAGTGGGTTAGCCTCTTGAGAAATGTTTTTTCCTAGCAAAGTGTTGCTTCTTTATTCAATGGGGAATAGTGGTGTCCATTGGTGGATACAAGTGAATTCCTGAGTTCACCAGGATTTATAATGTAGCTTATAACAGAATTTTCTATATAATTTCTTCACTGACCTCCTTTTACTTTCTGGGTAAAGTTCAAGTTACTCAGCTTCACTCTTATTGCTCTGTACAGCTTAGCCTCATATGCATATTCATCTGCCACGTACACTTGAATGTTACTATACTACTGCCTAGGATTGTTTTGACAGCCTTTTTTCTGTGTACCAAACATCCTCAATCTCCATTTCAAATTCCTCCTCAAAACTTCACTCCTTTTGCCTGGCTTCCTACTGTTGTTTCCTCTCCTGCAGTGCCTGCTCCTCCCCTCTTCCATTACCTGATTCTCCTTTATAAACTATGTGAGCTTGTCAACTTTGCTGGCAATATCATAAGAAGATTCTCAGGATAGTTATCTATTTTAACGTGACCTTCCTTTCTTTCCTATTTCTTTTAGTGTGTGACTACTTCCTTGTTTAGCACATACTATGTTTGCCTGTTTTTGACTGTAAGGTGTTGGGTGTGACTTTTAAAATTATCTGCACACTGCTGTGCAAAGTTATTTCGTTATGTTAGGGTAAGATTGTGTCTTCAGGCACAGCCCCGAGTAGTAGGTCATGCATTGGCCCAGGAGGAATACAAGAGACTTTATGCCTCAGAGATATAATGCAGTGATGAGCTGGAGCCAGTTCGCACCGGTTCACTAGAACCGGTTATTAAATTTAGAAGCCCTTTTAGAACTGGTTGTTCTGCAAGGGACAACCAGTTCTAAAAGGGCTTCTAAATTTTACCAGCCAAAAGTGGCGCCTTAGGCACCGACTCCATGGGTGCTCCAGCCCTGGAGCACCCAAGGGGAAAATTTGGTGGTGCAGGGCACCCACTGGCAGCTCCCCGCCCCACCCCTGGCCCCAGCTCACCTCCACTCCACCTCCTCCCCTGAATGCACCACCCCGCTCTGCTTCTCCGCCCCCCCAGGCTTCCCGCGAATCAGCTGTTCACGCGGGAAGCTGGGGCAGGCTGAGAAGCAGGCCGTGGCTTCCCACTCAGGCCCAGGGAGGCGGAGGTGAGCTGAGGCGGGGGGCATGAGGGCTGCCCGCACCGCAGCAGGTAACCTGGGGGGGGACACACGCAGGGGAACCGCTCCCCGCCCCAGCTCACCTCCACCACCCTCGGCCTGAGTGTGAAGCTGCCGCCTGCTTCTCAGCTCTCCCCGGCTTCCCGCCGAACAGCTGATTTGCGGGAAGCCGGGGGAGGGGGCGGAGAAGCAGAGAGGGGCAGCGCGTTCAGCAGAGGAGGCAGAGCGGAGGTGAGGTGAGCTGGGGCCAGGCGTGGGGTGGGGAGCTGCCGGTGGGTACTCTGCACCCACCAAATTCTCCCCATGGGTGCTCCAGACCCAGAGCACCTCCAGGACTCCCCACCTCGCCCCCTGGCAGGTCCCTCTGGCTCTTAGGGGCGGGGTGGGGTGGGCACCCACTACAGTGGCCCACGAGACCCTCCTGCCCAGTTCTGGGGGCAGTCAGGGGACGGGGGGGTGGGGGGGTGGATGGGGTAGGGGTTCTGGGGGGGGGAGGCTTCAATGAACGCAGGGGGGTTGGATGGGGCAGGAGTCCCGGGGGGTGGGGGTGGGCAACGACCCCCTCGTGGGGTGAGGAGGGAACCCGTTGTTAAGATTTTGGCAGCTCATCACTGGATATATGTCATAGTTATAATCCTTTTTTCAATGTGTAACATACTTCCCCAGAGCAGCCAGTCATTGGAACAATGCCATGGCTGCCTGCCTAGTACTCACCCACTTGCTCTTGAGCTTCCCTCAGCACCTGAAGCTAAGTTCTGGGTATCCCTGATGCAGCTGGGAAGCAGAGGGGGAGGATGTCCTTCCTTTTGCCTGCTTGCACAATCTATCCCTAAACATTTAATATAATGTCATTGTTACTTCTCATTTGGGTAAATGTCTTACTCACTTGAAAAGGAGTTTGTGTCTGAATTAGGACATCTGGATTGGTTCATGTAATAAACTCGTGCCATTGTGTGACTGCATGTGCAGTGTACATGAATATAAATTAGAAACTCTTTTGGGTAGATGAGGATAGAGTCAGATACACATGACTCATTAATGTTGAGGTATTATATCTCTGTGCTTTGTACTGGGAGTTCACAACATTGTGATGCATTTGTTATTTTGTTTCAGTGGGAGGAGGATGCTTTCAGCTGTCACCCTGAATTAAAGAAAGGGAAATCTCTCATCAATCTGTTTCCGTCCTCTAGGGACAGTAAGAATTGACTTTGAAAATTTCTGTACTTCATGGTGAATTGTTCTGTTGGGGCTGGAGGAGAGAAAGAAGAAAAAATGAAAGGCACGAGGAAGAGATCTAGATAAAAAGATTATGTAGTTCAAAGTAGAGGAAAACTGGAATCAAACTAAATTTGTTTTCTTTTTCCTCTCTATCTTAAGCCCAGATTCATCAAGGTACTAAATATGTGCCTAACTTTATGCATGTGAAGAGTCCCATTGACTTCATTGGGGCCACTCATGCTCAGGGTTGGGCATGGGCTTAAGTATCTTGCTCTACTCTCATGTCTAACAGAGGGTTTTTTAATTGTTAATAGTATTTAGTCCAAGCTTTGCAATAAATATATTTAAATTTCCTTCCCCCCTACTTTGTAATTCAGATTTTAAAGCTACCTGAAATTTATATAGAATGATACCTTTTCAGGTGTGAACAATCATGTATTATGGACAGCTGCTAGAGTTTAATGACCGTAGGACTTGAAGATGATTAGCTGTAAGATGCATAAGGGGTATAATTAGTTTTCCATAGAAATTAAATTATCCCTTTTTTAGCACCCGACCAGATGTGCTCAGTAATTTCTCTGTGCATGTTTGATATATTATTTCTTGTACACAGATGGAAGCACTAAAATGGTGTTTTGTAAGATCATATTCCATAGGCAGTTCCTCAAATGACACATTCCTGTCTAGATCTTTAAGAGTCAGGCACATTTTTTGTGACTGAAATCACGATAGCATTTTGGTCCCATGCATGCTATCAGCTAGTGTTGTGTTGCACAGAGTAGGTTATTAGGAGAGAATTTATTTTAAGGATGATTTAAAAAATATTTAATGGAAGAATCTTAGCTGACAGGACAGGACATGTCTTCTGTTTATATTTAGGGACAAATCCAGGAGCCTTAACTCAGTTTCTACTCCGTCCTTTCTCAGGCAAAGTCAGTGGGAATTAGATCAAGTAAGAACCACTAGCCCTTAGAAATTATGCCATCTAGAGTGAAGAGAAGGAACAAGAAGAGATGGGTAAATAATAGGGTTTTTTTGGTTTGCTGACAATTTAGAAAAATCAATCCGAATTTTTTGTTTTTGTTTTGTGTCAAACCAAAAGGCCAAACAGATGTTTTGTTTTGATTTAACCTTTTAAACTTTTTTAAAAGTTAAAAAAAAATAAAATCAAGGGAAATTACTAAAAACAACCCCTCATTTTTCAAACAAAATTTTCCATTTAGAACATGTTGCAAATGCAATTATTTTAGGACTTCTCTTGTTTCAATAAAAATATTTTTGTTTTTGCAAAATTGCCAAAAATTTGTGAGATGTTTCAGCAACGATGAATCGGCATTTTTTTTGCTGAAAAAGGTTTTGTGAAAAAAACATTTGCCATGCTCTAAAAACAAGGCTCACTGAGCTGTAAATCTGGAGTAACTCCATGGAAGTGAGCAAGTTTTGCCATTGACTTTACTGGGGAGCAGGTTCAGCTCTCTGGGATATATTCTACCCTGGACCGGTGTAGAGCGCTGCACAAATATAAACACAAAGTCAATAGGGATGACTAGGATTTAGAGTAACTCCACAATCAATTCCTTAGTGAGTAACAAAAATCCCATGTGTTGTATATAAAATATATACACTTTTTTTCAGCACTGCTGGTACTGAAAAAATATTTTCTGTATGAAAGTTTTGATGTGAAATATTTCTATTTATATGAAAACATTTTGTATTTGCTATATTGTTTTTTATTGCCTTTAAATAGTAGGTATGAGCAAAACCTTAGCTAGAGAAAGGATCCTTTAGGAAGGAAGGTAATGCAGATATTGCCAAATATTTGATTGCAGCAGTTTGCTGCTACCTCCAAGTTTTCTTTTGAATTTCATCTTTGAAGAAACCCTCAAAATCAAAGAGACACTTATCTGAAACCAGCAGGTCTTGCCTGGTTTTATATCAAAACCAGAACTGAGGCAATTTCTTTTGAAAACAGGCCCATGGTTACTCCAAAGTTCTGCAAACTTTAGCTTCTCTTTCTACAAACATGGAATTTGTGTGTAACAAACTAGAAAATATCCCCAAGAAATACAGTAACTCCTCATTTAACGTTGTAGTTATGTTCCTGAAAAATGTGACTATAAGCGAAACGATGTTAAGCGAACCCAATTTCCCCGTAAGAATTCATGTAAATAGGAGGGGTTAGGCTTCAGGGAAATTTTTTTTTGACAGACAAAAGACTATATACACACACACTAAGTTTTAAACAAACAATTTAATATTGTACACAGCAATGATTATTGTGAAGCGTGGTTGAGGTGGTGGAGTCAGGGGGTGGGATGTTTCCCAGGGGATGCCTTACTGCTAAATGATGAATTAGCAATTGGCTGAGCCCTCAAGGGTAAACTCGTTGTTAATTTAGCCTTACACTCTACAAGGTAGCACAAATGGAGGGAGGGGAAACAGCATGGCAGACAGAGACACACTCTGTGTGTGAGAGAGAGAGACACATTGTCCCTTTAAGTAAGCTGACCCACTCTTAAGTACACTGCCTTGTCAAGTTAGTCAGCAAGCTGAGACTGCAGCAGCTGCTGCCAGAAAGCTCCCTCTGTGTCCTGAGCCCTGTTGTGTGTTCCCTCTGCACTATGGAGAGGAGGTAAGCGGGGTGGAGGAGCAGGGGGAAGGGGGACACCTGCCATTAGCCCCCATCTTTCCCCTCCCCCCCAGCAAGCAGGAGGCCCTGGAGAGCAGCAGTGGGGGGAGGGACAGCTGACGTGCTGGCAATTGATAGCCTGCTGGGGGGCTGCTGCACAGGGAACTTAGGGGAGCGGGGACCTGATAGGGGGGCTGCCAGTCCACCCTGGTTGCAGGCCCACACCAGCTAGCTGCAACGGGCTGCTCTTTCTGCAAGCAGTGGACAAAGCAGGCGGCTGCCAAGTTATAAGGGAGTATTGCACAAGTTGAAACGAGCATGTTCCCTAACTGATCAGCAACGAAACAACGTTAACTGGGACGACTTTAAGTGAGGAGTTACTGTATGTCCAAATCCAAATCCACCTCAGATAGCTAGTTTAGGATCTGGATTTTGTAAATGATCCTTAATGTTATTTTGGGGTGAGAAACAATCACATCCTCACATCTGAACACTGTGCAAAGTCTGGAATAGTTGAAAATTAGATATCTGTCTTGTAATTTGAGCCCATTTCCACAATAAAAGAAATCCAAAGCCACGTAGGTTTTGCATGGTTTGGGGGTTTATTTGAGACATCTTGCACAACCCTTGTAATTGCATACAGATGTATTCATTTGCATGCACAACAGGTATGGACAGTTTCTTTCAGGGGCACCATGGGAATCCTCATTTCAAAACGTAGGCCTCTATATGACTATGAGACAGCATATGATGAACTTTTTGAACACTTCATATTGCATTAAATGTAATGCTGAGCAAAGATCATTTATACATTATGTATGATAATGCCTCAGGAACATTATTATGGAGTAAAATCAGAAAGGAGTGCAGAAGAATACTAAGAAATCATTTCAGATTAAATTCAACTTTATCACTTGTGGGAGATGCCTCCCACTTAGGTGAACAATGTTATCACACTATTAAATTTATTTCTGCCAACCTTTATGAAAAGTGTTCTCATGATTGCTTGAGCCACCTCTGCCTGTTCTATCTTTATGTATATATCTTTGCTCACATTTTTTCTAAAAGAAAACCACAGCCATGGTATGCTCTAGGGAGATGGTAAATGGATTTTTCAGGACTTTGGAATCCATTTCACTCTCTTTCTGTAGCACCACAAACAGACGGCCTTTCAGAGCCGTCATACACTTCACCTTGACTTCAAAACAAAACAAAAGCAAGCAAACAAAAAATACAAGTGAAATATCTACTAGAAAACTCCTTGGAGGTTTACTTTACTCCCCTGACTGCCTCCTACCCTTCAGACCTTTTACATGCAGACATTTCTTACTATTCTGAAAACCCAGAGGTTTATTTTTTAGTGAAGATTGCTGAGTAGTAGGTGGCGTTACAGGTCATATCATGTGCAAAACCCTAAGCACTTAATAGCAAGGAAAGGAGATAAATAGTTAAGGACATAATAATTCTTCCACTGAACACAATGGGCCAGATTCTTGGCCCCAGCTGCTTTGTGCTATTGAAAATTGCCCTATGTGGCAGGCGAGGATTCCTCCCTTAACCTCTCTGTTCATATGTCAGGGCAGGGACATGCCAGGAGCTGGCAAGGCAGAGTCATGCCTAATGCCCTAATGAGCCTGGTCTAGGGTCAGCACTGTTTTGGTCCAGGGAAAAGAGGTGATTTGGAAATGTTTAGAAGTTTATTTAAAATATACATTTTTTTTTCTTTATTTTACAGTGGAATTTAAAGAAGAAGAAAAATCGGCTACAGGATTGTCCTATTGCACCGTACTGTAAGCAAGGTTTAGAAAGTCTCTTGTACAGTGGTTGGTTTACCTGGTTGCAACAGCACCGGGAACAGCTTCTCAGGGAGCCCTGCCTTAGGAAATCTCCACTGTTACTGTGTCAGGAGACCGTCCGACTATAAGCAGGGCTCAGAGACAGGCCTGCATTTCCTAGGACGCAGCTGAGTCGGATCTATTTCTGCTCTGTAAGGCTCTGTTGAGTTTGTTCACGTTAGCCCCTGTTGTGAGCAAATCTAGCTTGTACAGAACTTGTGCCAGGAACTGGGTTACTGCCTTAGCCCTTCATTTTGTTGTCTTGTACCTAGACCACTTGAGAATGGTTTGTGGGAGGTCTTCCAGGTGGTCAGTGAGGACCTGGAACTGCACCATCATGTTGCTAGGCTAATAGGATATATAGCTGAGACTGAGGCATTCCTGTGAGACGTTTCCTTTAGTGACAGCTAGGGAGGTTGGCACATCCATTCTGAGCCACACTCATTGATTGCCTAGGGCTTTGAAGTATGAAGCCTAATGCTTACTTTTAAGTGATGGTATTGCCCTTAAATGGGAAAATGCTTTGGGGAAGAATTAAATAATGCCAAAATGTTCCTTGATCTCTCTCAATCCCAGCTCTCAAGCCTGTTTTGCAGAAATGTCCTCCAGGATATTCCGTGAAAAATTGATTTGTTTCACCAGGGAGTTTTCATTGCCTTGCTTTTGCAAGGTTGCAGCAGACGTGTAAAATTACCTGAACATCATTGTATGGCTGCATAATAGGCTGTATTGAGAAAAACAAGAATGCAGATTGAATCTTTTCAAAGCAAGACATGACCAAATTTAAAACAATATAATCCAACAGCATCTTTTAAAAGTTTTCACTTTAACATGTTTAATTCCTTCTGGTAAGCTTTTTCTAATGCAGATATTATCACCTGGTATAATATTTCCACAAGGTCAAATCTGCACTGAAGTTGAGAAAAAAATCAATATTTGTTAATAGATGTTATTGTTTATTCATCCTTTAATCAGTTAAACAAATAATCAGTATAGCAGCTTAAGCAGTTGTAGAAGGTTATCTCTTATTGCAGTCTACTCATGAGTGATGGTCTTTCTAAAATGAGAAAGCACAAGGAGATAAGAGAGAAGGGACACAAGAGAAGGGGAAATTCAGAAGCTGATGGAACATTTTCCAAATACTCTCAGCAACAGGATGAACATTATAAAAATGAGTTGTTTCTGGTTCCTGACTCTTTAAGCAAAAGTTTTTCAAACTGTGATGTCCTAGTAAAACTTGCACATAAAGGAGAAGAACAATGGTTTCCAGTCACACTATAACATGGCAGTAGTGAGCCTGAGTTCCATTATTTAGAACTTGGCTGATCACAGTAATATAGACCAGGGCCACTGGGCAGGTAACAAAATATTCATCTCCACTACTAGGTAAAAGTTGTCACACTTTGTTTTGAGCTCTATATAGGCGGCACATTAGATCTCTGTGGAAGGGATTTCAGAATTATCTGGTAGAGCCCCTTCTAAAATGCTCTCTTCCCCCGCATGGGACAGTAAGTGGTGTCACCCTAGTGTTATTAGTTTTGATATTAAATTCATTCTGCCATCAAATTGAACTCTAGGTTAAATGTTTGCACTAAGAATACTGGGGAAATCAGACTATGCAAAATTTGCTGACTTCTAACTGTTACCTTCCTCATTGAAGCATCTGGCTTTTCACCAACATTTTAAAGTTTTGCTCCTGTTTGTGCATTTGAACAACACTTTCTTCCTCACACTGCCCTCTTTGAGCCCTAAAATCTCAATAGAGCAAAGCACTTGCTTAACTTTAAGCGCTTGGTTGGATTAGGATTTAAGTATGAATTTGGTATGAAATTCCTCTTCCACCTCATTTGATAGGAAAACTGTGCCACCACACTTTGATTTCTTCTCTCAGCAGTGCCAAAGGACCACTCAAAAATGAGGCCCCATTGTGCTGGGGCTGTACAAACACAGAATAGTAGACAGTCCCCTCCCTGAAGCACTTACAATCAACATAGGCAGGAGAGATGAAGAAAGTGATATAACATTGTAGGGAGGCTAGCCAGGGCTCGTCTCTCTCCGGGGCAGCAGGGAACCTTTGAGAATAGCTCTTGCGGGGGATTAGTCTGGCCACAGGAGCCTTCTTCTACGGCCTTAGTGAAGGTACGAATAATCACAGTGAGCCCTGGCCCTGGGTCAGGGTGGGGCACTGGTGAGTCAGGTACTCAGGCCCTCAGGCAGGGGCTGAGCAACAACAGTATACAGTAACAGGCCCTAGGTCAGGGCAGGGCACTGGTGAGTCAGGTGCTCAGGCCCTCAGGCAGGGGCTGAGCAGTAACAGTATAGAGTAACAGTAGGTCCAGGCCCTACGTTCCAAAGGGCCCGGGAGAAGGGGAGACTGCCACCCGTGAGTTCGGTGGCAGGGGGGGACTCAGGCCCTCCCACTCCACTGCATCCCAGCCCGGGACCCTAGCAGCAGCAGAAGACCCGTTGCTGAGTCAGTGGGGATCCTGGCTACAACACACTGACATGGGTTCGGGCAGGGCTGCAGCCAGACTAGGGTCAGCTGCCCCTGGGCTACTTGGACTCCCCGTCTTGAGGTACCTGGGTGAGGGTGGTGTCCTCAGGGGGATCCAGCATCATGGGTTCCTCGGGTTAGCTGGCCAGGGACAGACTCAGTAACTCCTCTGGGTAGCTGGCGCGGGGGAGGTCGGGCCAGTCCTCAGGTCTTCCGCAGGCCACTGGGCTTTCCCACTTGCGAGCTATGCCGGAGGCGTCTGGCCTCCCCGGCGGCTGCTTCACCAGTGAGCCCTGAGGTCGGGCCTTTAAACTCCCGGGGCAGCACCTGACTCTCTGAGGGGCAGTCCTCAGAGCTCCCTGGCTCCGCCCACTCTGGTGTCCAGAGGGGCTCGTCTCACTCCAAGGCGACAGGGAACCACAGCGCCTCACTACACACACACACCCCTCCACAAGTCTGGCTCCCGCTCATCAGGGCCAGGCTCTTCCATCCCTCCTAGGACAGGACGTCAGCATTCGCATGGTCTTTGCTGGCTCTATGCCAGATGGTGAAAGCGGAGGGCTATAATGCCAGGTACCCACGCAGTAGTCTAGTATTGTTGGTTTTCATTCTTGTTAACCACTGGAGTGAGCCATGGTCCGTGACTAGTGTAAATGGGGCCCAGAGGAGGTAGTACCGCAGGGCATCACAGGCCTATTTCACCGCGAGTGCTTCTTTGTCTATTACTGCATAGTTCTTCTCGCAGGGCTAAGATATAAGACCGGGTGGTCTTCTCCATCGATTTCTTGGGACAGGACGGCCCCGAGCCCTACCTCCACGGTGTCCGTGTGGAGGATAAAGTCACGGTCAAAGTCCAGACTATATAGGACTGGCTCCTGACAGAGGCACTCTTTGAGTATCCAGAAGGCGTCTTCATATTCTTGGGTCCACAGCACGCGCTGGGGGCTGTCCGTAGTTAAAAATCCCATCCAGGGGGCTGCGATGGAAGTGAACTGGGGGATGAATCGCCGATAGTAGCTGGCGACCCCAGGAATTGTCGCACTTGGTGATTCGTGGTGGGTGGCGGGCAGGCTGCCCATGCTTGAACCTTCCGCACGATGGGTTTCACTCGTCCTCCCCCTATGGTGCATCCGAGGTATGTTGCCTCTTGCGACCCAATGCGATGCTTCTTTGGATTGGCCATTAGTCCTGCCTTTCGCAGGGATCTCAGGACCGCAGCTACGCATTCCAGGTGGTCCTCCCACTGGCGGCTGAAGACTATGATGTCATGCAAATACGCCACTGCATAGTCTTAATAGGGCTGTGGAAGGTGATCCATTAGTCGTTGGAACGTCGCTGGGGCCCCATAGAGGCCGAAGAGCATCCGGGTAAATTGATAAAGCGAATGCCGTCTTCTCCTTAGAGATGGGGTTGAGCGGGATCTGCCAGTGCCCCTTACTGAGGTCGACGTTGGTGATGAAATGGGCCTCCCCTGGGTCTGGTCTGGATGGCATGATGGACCAGGGTCATGTTACCAGGTGAAACCGTAAAGGTTCTCCTGAAAGCCTGCAGGAGACATTGGGCCTGCTTTCACTGCTCCTCCATGAGCGTGTCGCCGAGATGGGGGCCTGTGGGGGTCCTCTGTCAGGGGCGTGTGGGGACCCAACTCTGGTTCCGGTGGGTAGGGGTTAATTAATAGGCCCTCCCGCTCCCGTTATGGTTTCAATAGATTCACATGATATCGCTACGTCTTCTTGTCAGGCTGGTGGACCTCAGAGGTGATGGGCCTGATCTTCTGGGCCACCTCATAGGGTCCCTGCCAATGGGCCAGCAGCTTTGATTCACTCGATGGTAGGAGGAGCAGGACCTAATCACCCGGTTCAAAGGCACGGACCTGCGCTTCTTGGTTATAGGTTCATGCCTGGGCTTCCTGCGTGGCTTTTAAGTTTTCGCGTGCTAGGGCTCCGGCCTGAGAGAGGTGCTCCTGGAACTGAAGAACATACTTCAGGAGGCCCTGGCTTGGAGACAGAGACTGCCTCAATGTCTCCTGCATTAAGTTTAATAGGCCTCATGGGCGGCGGCCATATAGTAGCTTGAATGGGGAAAATTTTGTTGATGACTAGGGTACCTCATGGATCGCCAGCAATAAGGGCGGGAGTAGCTGGTCCCACCGGTGTAGCTCCTCTGCAGGGAACTTGCACAGCATCTCCTTCAGGGTCCGATTAAATTGTTCCACCAGTCCATCTGTCTGTGGGTAGTAGACAGAGGTGTGTAACTGTTTAACTGCCAGGAGCTTGCATACCTGCTGCAACAGCCAGGAGGTGAAGTTGGTGCCCTGGTCCATTAAGATTTCACTTGAGTGGGTCTGCCCTGGGAAGTTCGCCGGTGATGGTCTGGGCGGTGGTGCTCTGCAATGGTAAGACCTTGAGGAAACAGGTGGCATAATCAACGATGACCAGCACATACTGGAATCCAGCAGCACTTTTCGGAAGTGGACCCACTATAATTCTGTGAAGTCCATGGGCACCCACTCAAATGTCATCTCCACTATGGGCATGGGAACCAAAGGGGCCGTGGGTACCCGTGGGGGAGCTGCTAACTGGCACTCCGGGCAGGAGCTACAATAGTTCCTCACCTCCTGGTGAACCCTGGGCCAAAAGAACCGCATCAAAATCCGGGCAAGGGTCTTTTCATGGCCCAAGTGCCCTGCAGCAGGGATGTCGTGTGCGAGCTTCATTACTGCTCATCGGTGGCACTGAGGCACCAGCAGCTAGATGTGTGGTTCTCCCATGCTGGGATCCTGTTCCACCTGGTAAAGACAGTCACGGTGTAGCTCAAACTGGGGCCACTGATTTGCGCGATGCAGATCGATCACAGCCCCATCGACAGTGACTAGTTGTCCATAGGCCCGACTAAGGGTGGAGTCTGCTCTTTGATTGTGGCAAAAGTTGGTGTTAAGTCAGGGTTCGATAGCCGACCCAGATGGGGCATCCTCAGGTTCCTTGGTCCCTTCCTCAGGGTCTAGGGTCTCCTCTGCCTCCTCCAGTTGGGCCTCGGGACAATCTCCTTCCAGCACAGGGGTCAAGTGGAGGATCTCCTCGAACACTGGCCAGTCTCGCCCCAGAATCACCAGGTAGGCTAGTCAAAGAGCCAGGCCAGCAACCATCCATCGTGTGACCTCGGCCACCATTAGTGGGACCCGGGCACTGGGGTATGGCTGCACGTTGCCGTGGATACATTGCAGCCAGATTGTCCCCAGGTGGGATTTGGCCCAGGGCACCAAGGTCTGATGGATTAGTATCTGTCCACAGCCCGAATCGATCAGGGCCAAGGTTGGATGGGCCCCGACAATTACCGGAACCGTGATCTTGGGGACCTGTGGCAGCCGGGCCCGGGTCTCTCCCGCACAGACATGGCCGAAGCTGCAGTCCATCTCAGTGCAGTCACACTGTAAGTGTCCATATTTCCCACATACAAAGCAGGCCCCGAGTTCCAGGTGACCACTCCGGTGGGGGCTCCTATCAGGCCCCTGGGAGGATTCTGACAGGTCCTCGGGACACTCAGCACAGGGGGTGAGGATCCTTATCAAGGTGGGAGCTCAGGGCATCTAGCTCAAAGCCCCGAGCGAGCCTCTTGCCCGCGGGGGAGACTCTGCACTTTGGTCTGAACGCCCCCTTTCTTTTCGAGGTTCGGACGCTCTGGTCCTGGGGGGGTGGGCTCTGGTAGCTGGCCCCATCAGCACTTTGGCCGCAGGGAAGTCTTCTATCAAAGCTACGGCTGCGGCTAGTGTTGCTGGCTGATGGCGAAGCACCCAGGGCTTTCCTTGCGCCAAGAGGATGTGTACGAATTGTTCTAAAATAATTTGTTCTGTGACCTTGTCCACAGACCTCCTCTCTGGCTGTAGGCACCGCTTGCATGCTTCCTTCAGCTCTTGGGCCACCAACTGGGGTCTGGTGCCGGACGGATAGGTCTGGCTCTGGAACCGCTGCTGAAAGGTTTCTGGGCTGAAGTCCAAGGCATCCAGAATCGCTGCCTTTACCTGGTTATAGTCCTGTGTATCCTCCATAGACAGCCCTCTGTACGCTGTTTGGGCTGTCCCTGTTAAGTATGGGGCCAAGAGAGTGGCCCATTGGTCAGGGGCCCACCCTGCAACCAGTGCTACTCTCTCAAAAGTTACCAAAAAGTTACCAGGGTCATCATCAGGTTCCATCTTGGTCAGCTGCACTGGCGCAGTGGTGCGGGGTGACCCGTCCGCGTCTCCCGGCTGGGGCTCTGTAGGGCACGGCAGCGCTGTCGCCAGCTGCTGCCGGCATTGCCGCTGTTGTTCCTGGTTCTGAACCCCCAGGTCCCGAATCAGCTGCTGTTACTGTGCTCCCAGCCGCTGGATGAGCTCCTGCTGCTGTTGGAGTTGGGCTGCCTGCTGCTGCTGCTGCTGGAGCTGGGCTGCCTGCTGCCGCTCCTGGATCTCAATCAGGAGCTTGATAAGTTTGTCCATATCCATGGCTCATTCTGGGGTACATTCCCCCCCAGACCCCTTCTCACACAGGTGTTGCGGGATCGTGCCCACGTTCTCCACCACGGATAGGAAGGCTAGTTGGGGCTCATCTCTCTCCGAGGCGGCAGGGGACCACACTGACTCGCTACTTTTGGGAATAGCTCTTGCAGGGAATTTGTCCGGCCATGAGAGTTTTCCTCTACGGCCTAGGTCAGGGCGGGGCACTGGTGAGTCAGGTGCTCAGGCCCTCAGGCAGGGGCTGAGCAGTAACAGTATAGAGTTACAGTAGGTCCAGGCCCTAGGTTCCAAAGGGCCCGGGAGAGGGGGAGACTGCCACCCGCGAGTTGGGTGGCAAGGGGGACACAGGCCCTCCCACTCCACTGCGTCCCAGCCCGCTGCTGAGTCAGTGCGGATCCTGGCCGCAACACACTGACATGAGTTCTGGCAGGGCTGCAGCCAGACTAGGGTCAGCTGCCCCCGGGCTACTTCCAGACTTCCCCTCTTCAGGTACTTGGGTCAGGGTGGTGTCGTCAGGGGGATCCAGCACCATGTGTTCCTCGGGATAGCTGGCCAGGGGTAGACTCGGCAACTCCTCTGGGTAGCTGGCACGGGGCAGGTCAGAACAGTCCTCAGGTCTTCCGCAGGCCGCTGGGCGTTCCCACTCGCGAGCTATGCAGGAGGAGTCTGGTCTCCCCAGCGGCTGCTTCCCCAGTGAGCCCTGAGGTGGGGACTTTATACTTCCGGGGCAACGCCTGACTCTCTGGCTCTGCCCACTCTGGTGTCCAGAGGGGCTCATATCTCTTTGGGGTGGCAGGGAACCACACCATCTCACTACAAACATACAGTGCTGGTAAATGTCATGATAGTTCCATATTATTATTTTTTTGTGGGAGTGGGGAGTTGATTGGTGGGGGGTTGGCTTTTGTTTTTTTAATTTTTGGGAGGTGATTAGTTGTACGGAAAGAAAAAGGAAGAGAGCGGGGTCATTGAAGGGATTGTGTGCAAGGGGACAGGCCGATGAAAGGAAGTATGGAGAGCAGGTGGAATGAAACAGAGGTGAAGGGAGAGAGTGAGGCAGGGATGGTGCAAACAGCCAATTGGCACAGTGGAGAGAATGTCCAGTCGTGAAAATGTAGGAAGCTTTGTGATGACACCATCTGTGTCTGACAGCTCCTGCTTAAGCTGCTTCTGTAACTGCTGTTTCCAACTTCAGTCTCTGGCTGGTTCCTCCCTGTAGTTTCTTCCTTTTTTTCCCCCAGGGCCACATAGCTGGTAGGGCCACCATGTAGGTCGTAATGTCCCCAGTACATGGAGTCTCCCCTGCACAGTTCTAGATCAAGGGGATACTAGGAGGAGGGGTAAACCTGGCTGGAAGCCATCTTTCCTTTCTTCTCCAGGTGCTGCAGTATCTGCTTTAATTTCTTCTACACCTGCAGAGATTCAACTGGAGATCAACTCCCCTGAATTTAAGAATATCTTTGTACTCACCTCTAGCTCAGTTAGTAGAAATTTGGCATATTTCTGCTTTATGATATATTAGAGCTACATCTTTGTGTTAGTAAGAGCATTCATTATTGAAATGCCAAAGTTCTAACTACAGTAGTTCCACTGAAAGGCATTTCAAGCAGTTTTAGAGAGAGAAAATGGAAAATGAAGAAAGATAATGAACCTCAGCATTATCTTTATTTCACTGACAGGGAAGACTTAACATCAAGCTACAATCATAAATGGGATGTGAAAGATGTTTCATGAATAAAGACACACAAATATTCACTTAAACTGGGGTGATAAATATTTTAAAGTTGTAGCATGTTGGCAAATGATTTAAAGCTGAATATATTGTACAATTATTATAATACGGTTCCAATTTCACGCTAAAAATCCAATGTATTAATGTGAATAGAATGAAAAAAATGCTGGAAACTTTAATCATAGCTTGTAGCCCGGAGAATTTGACAATATTTCCATTTTTAACAAACGTGCTGTATGTAGAAAAATAATTTTTCTTATAATAAAATATTTCCAATATTCTTGAGTAAAATTATAGTTAGGATGAGGTTTTGTATAATAAAAAATTAGTCAATGTGAAATACACTTAACTACAGAGTTGCCAAATTTCTTTGGGACATATTGTGCACTAATTTTTAGAAGTATTTCCTTTGAAGCAGAGAGTTGTTATTAGTAGTAATAATTATGTGCTACAGGAACTCCTTCAGCTAGACACCAAGGCACTGTACAAACCATAGTAATAGAAAGTGAAGAGTTTACTGTCTGACCAGAACAGACAGACAATAACTCCTCATTTTACAGATTGGGGAAGACAGAGCACAAGAGGTCCAGATTTTCAAAATGTACTTAGATGCGTAAAAATTTAGATGGGGCCTAATGGGGTGTTCAGTGACAGAGCAGCCATTTTTGAAAATCCCACTGGGGGCTTATCTTCATCTGCTGAAAGCCTGGCCCAGAGAGATTAAATGACTTGCCTAAGGTTCCATAGGAAGGCTGTAGCATAGTCAGAAATGGAACCCAAATATCCTAGGGCCTAGTCTGGTGCCTTAATCAAAAGACCATCCCTTTTCTCTGTTGAATCCACTAGAGAGTTCTGCTTACAAAGAAGTTCTGAACAATGTATTTGTTCTATATCCTAAATAGAGCTGTGCGAAATATGGGACTGAAAATGAAAAGCTTTGATTGTTCACAAATATTAATAAGTGCCACAACATTATTAGGATTGTGAAATTTTCCATAGCTTGCCATTACATAATGTATCCCATAGCAACTCACAAGCAAAACAGAATATTTTTTTCAAAGACAGGGACTAAGGGTTGAGTGGCTAGACATCTCAAGGGGTTAATTACCAGTTGTTAATGGGAGATGGAATATTTCACTTCTAGGTTATTGATGTAAATCTATAAGAAATGCTCATTATCCTCTGATGCCTCTTCAGTGGTGTGTGTATGAAATGAATTGTTGGGATTGGTCCATTTCCTTCTGGACAGATGTCCACATCCTGAAATTCACTTCTACCAACTGACACCTTTGTTGGCATTTTCAAGAGAAACCAAAGAACGAAAATGCATGGAACCCAACTTACCATCTTACCCTTTGAGCTGTTCCCTCTAAGTTAGAGGTGAAGCGCATTCATGGGACAAGTGAGATGATTTCATATTGCTCTGTTAAAATAATATAAAATAAAAAAATGCATCAGGAAGCAAAAAGTTGAGCTTCTAAAATATTAAGTCAGAAACCATCTATTCCAGGAAGGGAATGTGAGATATTGCACACACTCCAGTCTCTTTATGCTGGGTAAAAGGGCCAGCTAAAAGAGATCCCCAAAGCCTTGTTTCTGACCATGGAAGGATTTCCCCAGCCCAGGCACTGTGGAAGATGGTTGTAAGTCTGTCTACCAGAGATACACTTTGCAAGCTATAGCATGGCAGGGGAGGGGCCACAGCACTGGAAATACCAAGAAGTGATGAGACCCAGTGGGCAGCTCCAGGAGGCTGTTGTAACTTTTAGACAGGCACAGTGGGAGTTTCCAGACAAGCAGGATCATAAAGTTGGTGCTTAAAGCCACCTTAGCCCTGCCTCCCCCAGGCTGCTTATTCTAAGGGCTTGGTTACATGGGGACACTCAGAATAGTTAAGATGAATAAACTAATGGTGTGGAGTTAATGCATGTAAATTATAGTGCATTAAGCCCTTATGTGGACGCTCTCATTCAGAAGTAAAATTGAGTAAAATTATAATGGAAGAGGTTTAAGCTACAGTGAACGAAGGCCACTTTACTTCTGAATGAGATCACCCACACAGGGATTTAATGCGCTTTAATTTAAGCACATTAACATCACATTTTTAGTTAACTCCGCTTAACTTTTCTGACTGTCCCCATGTAGACAAGACCATAGTATTTCCACACTGACCCTAATAAAGGAAGGTCAGGTTATGATTACATTATGTTTACTAGCATCTTACTCAACAAGTTGTTCCAACGGGCCAGATCCTCAACTGATGTGAATCATTATAGCTCCATTGACTTCATTAGAGCTGTGCCATTTGAAACCAGCTGTGTGGTACTATTTATGGAGAAAGGTTCTATTCAGTGTGAATAAGAATAGCAGAATCTGTCCTCAAATTAAAAAAAACCTGTCATTTCAGCCACATGGACAACTGGCTGCCACACTCATGCTCCCTTAACTCATCCTTTCAAACGTACAAGAATGAAGTCACTCGAAAGGTATGTCTGCACTGCAGTCAGAGGTGTGACTGCAGCATGTGTAGACATATCCAAGCTAGCTAGCTCAAAAAACAATAATAATGAAGCTACGGTGAACACTCACTCATTCCTGGAATACGGGACATTCTGGTACTTCTGGGAATGGTATGGGCCTGCCCCTACAGGCATGACCTCACATGCACAGTACAGGCAAGGTCACATTGCATGGGGTGGGGAGCACCATTTTGAAAAGTATACTGCCTTACCTGTCTCCCAACCCCCAGTGTGACCTATCACTCTGGCAGGGGTGGAAAGGCATGCTCTCCATCGTGCCATTCCCTCATCTGATACTGGACAAAACCGGTCTGATTTTGTCTCAGGATGCAGGACAAGCAAGTAGGACTCTCTGATTTAAAACTGGATGCG
Organism: Lepidochelys olivacea; assembly: GCF_965140295.1. Taxonomy (NCBI): domain Eukaryota; kingdom Metazoa; phylum Chordata; order Testudines; family Cheloniidae; genus Lepidochelys; species Lepidochelys olivacea. The sequence continues at coordinate 40,332,806 of NC_140419.1, forward strand.
TGGCCGGCCTTAGTGCAGCTGCAGCAGCACAGGCTGTACAATCCCACCCAGAGCCCTGGTTATATACATGAATGGCTAGCCCCATGCTGCCACCTGCGCTCTCGCAGCTTCACGGCTATTGCTCTTCCGGCTATCTAAGTCAAAGCTAGCTCAGGTGCGGCTACACATGCTGCGGTCACACCTCTGACTGCAGTGTACTCATCCTCTAGAAGTAACAAGATTTAGAGTATGCAGTGTTGAAACCTGCTAAAGTCAAAACATAAGTAAGAAATTAGGGCCAAACTCTACTCTCAGTTATACAGATGGAATTGAAAGCAGAAGTTGATCCATAAAGAGTGAGATCCATGCCTGGTAAAATGTAAGTGTAAAATGCAGTCATCTGCATTTACGTTGATGCAAGAAAAAAGAAGTAGGATTTTTTAAAAAATTCCATACAAAACAACTACAGTGACAGAACACTAAAAAAACCCCATTCATATATCAATAAATGACAACATTAAGTTTGCACAGCCTCAGCTCTGCTCCCTTAATGTATGAATGACAGCTTTTAATTTTGTGATTATGTTCTATTTTTTCTTGAGTTCTACCTACACTTTCTCCTGAAGGTTGACAATGGCCCTCAATATAGAGCTAGAGCAATATAGAGCTCAATATGAGGTCTTTGGGTATGTCTGCAATGCAGTGTAAGCCCAGAATTCAAATTCAAGATCAAGCCTACCGCTACTTCTATCTACACACAGATTGTGCTAACCAAGCGCTTGGATCCAGGGTCCCAAGACCGCATGAAAGTCGAGGGTCTGAGACTGAGTCAAGCTGGAACTTGGGGTTCAAGCCCTATTGCTTTGCAGTGTCGATGCTGGCCCACTGGACTTGTGCTCTGGTAGTCCTCCAAAAGCATCCCACAATCTCATGGGTTGACTCTTTTTGTCCTCTAGACAGTCAAGTTCGGTGGACAGTCAAGTTTTCCCACATTGCACCACATTAGAGGGGGAGGGGGCACTTGGTGTATGTTTACATTGCAGTCAAACACCTGCGACTGGACCATATCAGCTGAGTTGGGCTCACGGGACTTGGGCTACAGGGCTGTTTAATTATGGTGTCGAGTTTGGGCTTGGGCTGAAGCCCAGGCTCAGACTCCATCTACACAGCAATTTTTAGCCCTGCAGCCTGAACCCCACCAGCCAGAGTCAGCTGACCTGGGTTGGGCCTGGCCATGCTGCAGGTCTTTTATTCCAATATAGACACACCCTAGGAAATCTGGGATATAGATGGTTGGATTCAGGCCTGCATAATGCAGCATAGATGCTGGGCCCCCAGTTTGGGACCAAGGGTTCAACAATTCCTAACCTGGGTACAAATGAGTGTAGACTCTCAAGCACAAGGTTAACAAACCCAGGGTCTGCTAACTCGAGTTCCACTAATCCTGGGTTTATATTGCGGTGTAGGCATACCCTTTATGTAGAACAGTGAGTATCCTCATTGTTTCATGACACCACTTGTCATGAGATCAAAGCCAGTATTTCAACCTATTCTTTGTAGCTTCTTATACCATGTATGTCATTGTGATATGTAATTGTATGACTGTAAAGCTTCAAACACACACATGCCAATGTGCCTAAATTTATGGATAAAGTTAAGCACACGCACAAGCGTTTGCAGGGACAGATTTTTAAGAGGATAGAACACAGTTCCTATCTTTATATAAAAAGAAAAGGAGTACTTGTGGCACCTTAGAGACTAACCAATTTATTTGAGCATGAGCTTTCGATGCATGCATCCGATGAAGTGAGCTGTAGCTCACGAAAGCTCATGCTCAAATAAACTGGTTAGTCTCTAAGGTGCCACAAGTACTCCTTTTCTTTTTGCGAATGCAGACTAACACGGCTGTTACTCTGAAACCTATCTTTATATAGAAGGTGGTATATCGGATCTGCTCTCTTTTATGTTCTTTTCCATTTTAATAAGAATTAATAATAAAGAATATGAAAAGTTAAATCAAAACCCTTTAAAGTGCTTAAAATAATTAACTTAATGAAAGAAATAACCTGAGTTGAACAAAATAAAATGTGCGTCAAACTGAAGCTAACAGCAGGCTCATTGCCCATGGCAAAACTCTGCTAATGAGTGATCTGATGAAGGCAGCCAAATCTGAATCCTAATTGTCGCTCTAATTTCTGTCTACTAAATACATTAACCATGTCATCAATAACCACTGTTCTTCTTTTTGGCTTTGCCTGGTCTCTTTGCCATGGTGGCACCCACAGACTTAGAGGAGATCAGAGAGGGCAGCGCTGATTCATTACGAGTGCAATGGTAGATTTTATTTCTGGAGCCTGTATAGTTGACAAAATGAGTGATTGTTCTGGAGGAAAATGGGTGATTGCCTGTGAAACCAAAAATTTAGGGAGTGATGCAAAGAATTCTGATGCTGAGAAAATACTATTAATGATTATGTCTGTTTTGGTCTTTTTACCACCACCAGTTTTCACTACAAAGGCTACTATGCCGGTTGTACTGTTGATTTTCATATTTAATTGGAAACCTACACATTTTCCATTCTGCAGAATCCAGAGATCTTGTATGAAAATTTGGCCTTGCTTGCCTGTGAATACATGGGGCCTTGTGTATATTTATTAACAGTACATCCCATCTTTCATAAAAGAAATAATTACTGCCTATTTTTTTCCCTGGCTATATTTTGGCTCTCATTTTTTGTAAGATATGCAAGGCATTTAATTGTAAAATGGCTCAAAGTAATCCCTGGTTAGATTAAGTTAGTATTTTATCAGATACTTTATCACATAGAAAAATACCAGGTTAATTCAGAAAAGAATCATTAATTTTATCTGCTGCAGTCAATGGACATTTGAAAATTATCTGTGATGTGGTTTTTTTAATCTCCTGCATCAATAATCTTCCTTTAAATGTACTTTAAATAAAATTAATTCTACTTGGCTAACAAGGGATTCTTGCACAAATATTTGCGTTAATTTTAAAAAAATACAAAGTTAAATTTAAAAAAAATACAAAGTTATGCTTTTTTTGAAGTGTAAATTAAAGTCAGCTGTATTTTTTTCTCTCTTTCTCCTAGTAATTCTTGATACAAGCCCATAAAAGCTCCTTAGGAGACAAATGTCAATGCAGTTTGCCTTCAAACCAGTGTTCCTGGCCTGTAAAAGAAGTTTATCCCAACATAAAAGAAAAGATTCAAAATGTAAGCATACAATCTCCTGGGAACAGGTAGAGTTATTTGCATCCCCTAGGCAGCTCTTTTAATGTCACATGTCAACAGATTAGCCTGACACTGTTCTCAGCAGGGCTCTTTACCTTGCTTGAGAAACAAGATTGGAAACTGACACAAACTCTATCGACCCTTCACTACAGAGCAGTAGTGGGCAACCTGAGGCCCACGGGCCACACGCAGCCTGTCAGGGTAATCCGCTGGCAGGCCACGAGACAGTTTGTTTACATTGACCACCCATGGCACAGCCGCCTGCAGCTTCCAGTGGCCACGGTTCACTGTTCCTGGCCAATGGAAGCTGCGGGAAGTGGCGGCCAGCACATCCCTGTTTATGTATTGCTTGCTATACATGTGATTTTGTACAGTTGATGCAGTTTTCTTTAAACTTTTGCCTTAAATTTAAATACTGGAGAAGACAGAAAAGAGATGTTGTTGACAGCATTAACTATCCCCTACACTTTGGGCATATTTCTGACACCCTCCCCCGTCCTCCTCTCCACACTGGTATAAATATTGGATCATATTAAAGAAGTTCTATATTAAAATCACAAATGAGTTTGATTCCCCAGAGTTTAAATCCCAGGGTATTACTAATTAAGAGGTCTCTTGGTTTTTGGTACTGTTTATCTCCCTCTATGTGTGAAACTTGCAAGCTGCTAATTGTGTTAGTACATTCTAAGACAGAGTCTGTTCTCAAAGCAATTCTTTGTAACAACAACTACTCACACAGAGAGAGACTTAAAGCCATAGTCTGTATCAATAGAAACAGCACCCAGAGACTCCCCGCCCTTTTGTTGTATTCATCTCGCTTTGTTAACAATTGTGATTAAAATAGAGATAGAGGTATGTATGTGGATGGATGCTTGGTGTGGATAATAACTGAATGATCAGGGAGGTGCCAGCCTAAGAATCCAGTGTCCATCGGCTGAAGAAGGCGTCAAGTGGAAATAACCAGAGGACCCCCCGGAGGGCAGACTGGAATCCGCCCAACAGCCTCAAGAATGGGAGAACCAAAGAACAAGATAACATCTGGCAACACGGAGCCATCAGGAATGTGACATCTGCTGATTGATTCAGCAACAGCATGATGAAGCAATTCCCATAGACTGACATAGGAAGAAATTCCTATAAAAATGCACTCTGGAAAGTGAGAACTTTGAGGTCTGATTCTGCAAACCAACTTCCAGGAGCATCAGATGAGCATCTGACAAGGCCCTGCTCCCTCCTCATGTCCAGACCACCTGGCCAGTGGCTTGGCATGAGCAACTCTAAGGCTGGTAACTATGATAACAACCTTGCAGAACCTGTGTGTGTGTGTTTGTATGAATGAATGTGTGAATAAATATGAGATTGAATGGAATGTTATAGCTATAACTGCTTACTATGATTCTTTCTGTATTCACAATAAATGTGGTATTTTGCCTTTTCCCCTTTAATAAGATCCTGCTGGTTTTTATTTTATTGGTATAACATTTCTGAGTAACTCCAGTGAAGCCAATGGTGTCACACCATGTCAAAAAGGTGCAAATCTGGTCAGAATCAGACATCTCCTGTTCAGATGGTAGGCACTGAGCTGAAGTGCCAGGCTGCATGAGACAATTTGGCACAAGAAGCAACAGGCTGCCTGATAAACTCTTCAGTTGGTGGTGTGGCCATCTTTGGGGTTGTCCATGTGCCTGCTGGTGGACTGTCCTCCTGTAGGCAACAGTAATAATTCCCTGTGACTCACCTTGGATTCTGCAAAATATCTCACACTGATCCTTGAAGATTTATGCACATCACATATATATTTGAAAAATTAAAGATCTTTGGTTTGAAGTACTATATGAAAAGAGCCAGAGATTCTTTGAATAGGGCACTGAACTGGAATTCAGGATACCACAGTTTTCTTCCCTGGAGAGCATGGATCAGCATATATGTTACACTACCCGTCAGTACCCAACCCAAAATTCAGTGATGAATCCTGGTTACCTGTCACCTGAGGCATGTTGTGCATACGCTAATAAGAAGTTGTTCTCTTCCCAGCTCTGTCACTGGCCATCTATGTGACCTTGAGCAAATTACTTTGTCTTGTCTATTTAGATTGTAAGATCTAAAGCAAAGGCTATATTTCACTGTGTGTCTGTACAGCGTCTAACACAATGGGACTTCTAGACGCGACTGTAATATTACTAATAGGGCTGTCAAGCAATTAAAAATTCATCACACTGTTAAACAATAATAGAATACCATTTATTTAAATATTTTTGGATGTTTTCTACATTTTCAAATATATTTATAACAGACTACAAAGTGTACAGTGCTCACCTTGTATTTATTTTTGATTACAAATATTTGCACTGTAAAAAACAAAAGAAACAGAACTTTTCAATTCACCTAATACAAGTACTGTAGTGCAATCTCTTTATAATGAAAGTTGAACTCACAGATATAGAATTACATTTTCAGGAGATAATGCTGTCCGCTTATTGTTTACAAGGTCACCTGAAAGTAAGAACAGGTGTTCTCGTGGCATTGTTGTAGCCGGCATTGCAAGATATTTACGTGCCAGATGAGCTAAAGATTCATATGTCCTTTCATGCTTCAACCACCATTCCAGAGAACATGCGTCCATGATGATGACAGGCTCTGCTCGATAACAATCCAGAGCAGAGTGGACCGATGCATGTTCATTTTCATCATCTGAGTCAGATGCCACCAGCAGAAGGTTGACTTTCTTTTTTGGTGGTTTGGGTTCTGTAGTTTCCACATCGGAGAGTTGCTCTTTTAAGACTTCTGAAAGCATGCTCCGTACCTCGTCCCTCTCAGATTTTGGAAAGCACTTCAGATTCTTAAACCTTGGGTCAAGTGCTTTAGCTATCTTTAGAAGTCTCACATTTGTACCTTCTTTGCATTTTGTCAAATCTGCATCAAAACTGTTCTTAAAATGAACATGTGCTGAGTCATCATCCAAGACGACTATAACATGAAATATATGGCAGAATGCGGGTAAAATAGAGCCAGAGACATACAATTCCCCCCACAAGGAGTGGTCACAAATTTAATTAACATATTTTTTTAACAAGCTTCATCACCATGGAAGCATGTCCTCTGGAATGGGTGGCTGAAGCATGAAGGGGCGTATGAATATTTAGCGTATCTGGCACATAAATACTTTGCAATGCCGGCTACAAAAGTCCTATGTGAACGCCTGTTCTCACTTTCTGGTGACATTGTAAATAAGAAGTGGGCAGCAGTATCTCTCGTAAATGTTAACAAACTTGTTTGTCTTAGCGATTGGCTGAATGAGAAGTAGGACTGAGTGGACTTGTAGGCTCTAAAGTTTTGTATTATTTTGTTTTTGAGTGCAGTTATGTAACAAAAAAAATCTACATTTGTAAGTTGCACTTTCACAATAAACAGATTTCACTACAGTACTTGTGTGATGTGAATTGAAAGATACTGTTTCTTTTGTTTATCATTTTTACAGTGCAAATATTTGTAATAAAAAATAATATAAAGTGAGCAGTGTACACTTTGTATTCTGTGTTGTAATTGAAATCAATATATTTGAAAATGTAGGAAAACATCCAAAATATTTAATAAATTTCAAATGATATTCTATTGTTTAACAATGCAATTAAAACTGTGATTAATCACAATTAATTTTTGTAATTGCAATTAATTTTTGGGTTAATCGCATGAGTTAACTTCTATTAATTGACAGACTTAATTACTACTATTAGTTTACATACTATGGTTTTGGCATAATTTTTATTATTTACTTGTATTACTATCATGCGTGGGAACCGTAATCAAGGAGCAGGATCCCATATGATGGTATAATTTTCTTTTTACCCATGCTGAGATAATCTCCTTTTCAACAAAATGTAGTCTTTTAACCAACAGATGTAGAAATGACAAGTGCTGGATCTTGTCAACCCATCAAACAGCAGTTGCAAACATTGCGGTCTGCTCTGTCCTCTCAGGATTGTAGAGCCATCATGAGCTGTGAACTTTTCCAAGCTCCCAGGCATACCCTGACTTCAGATTATAGTTAGGTCAAAGCGGTAACGATTTTTATGTCAACATGATGATCATTCCACAAGTTTAAAAGGGGAATGTGTTATAGCTTGTTCATATTTGTTCATAAATATTTTTATTGAAAATTTTCAGTTTTTGCCTTTTTTTGTTTTTCATCCCTCTCTGTTTTTTTCTTAGATTCCAAGGTCAGACGGGACCATTGTGATAATCTAGTCTGACCTCTTGTATAACACAGGTTATAGAACTTCCCCAAAATAATTTCTAGAGGATGTTTGTTAGAAAAACATCCAATCTTAATGTAAAAGTTGTCAGTGACGGAGAATCCACCATGACCCTTGGAAAGTTGTTCCAATGGTTAATTATTTCACTGTTAAAAATGTATTCCTTATTTCCAGACTGAATTTGTCTAGCTTCAGCTTCCGGCTATTGGATCATGTTATACCTTTCTTTGCTAGACTGAAGCAGCCATTATTAAATTTGTTCCCCATAGGTTTTCTATTCTTTTTTTTCTTCCTCTCACCATTCCTCTTGCCCCCCCCCTTTTTCCACAGTAAAAAGAAGGCAGGGTAGGGAAATGGAGGAAAAGGGACAGAAATATAAAATCTGAAATTTTGTTGTTGTTGTAAGGTTTGGTTGAAACAAATTATTTATTTTTTAAATTCAAATTCTCCTGAAATTTTTCATTTTGATAAAAAGCTATTTTTTTTTATTTTTTATTAAATCTTTTTAACTAGCTCGAATTCAGAATTGTGGAGGTTTAATTTGTGGAAATGATAGTCGTGTCTCTGCATGACCTGTGTGAATACTTTTTGCTAGCACAAAGTGATGGCTTTCTGAAAAGAAGTGCCCATATGTTAACATGCGGAACCAAGAACACTTCAATGAGGCTGGAAGATGTTTCCTGGGTAGAAGAACAGCTGGGAATAATAATGATTTAAAAAAACACACCAGAGAATTGTTGGGTGCTTAGTGCCTGATTATACGAATGGTGATATACATCCATCTTAAATAATTTCTCACAAGCTCCTATATTTAGGGATTCAACACATACAGTCTGCATATGCCAACCAAGCTACAAGATAATGGAAAATTATCTTAACTTGAAGGGGAACTTGAAGGGGAAAGGAGTCCAGGAGAGCTGGCTGTATTTCAAGGAATCCCTGTTGAGGTTACAGGGACAAACCATCCCGATGAGTCGAAAGAATAGTAAATATGGCAGGCGACCAGCTTGGCTTAATGGTGAAATCCTAGCAGATCTTAAACATAAAAAAGAAGCTTACAAGAAGTGGAAGGTTGGACATATGACCAGGGAAGAGTATAAAAATATTGCTCGGGCATGTAGGAATGATATCAGGAGGGCCAAATCGCACCTGGAGCTGCAGCTAGCCAGAGATGTCAAGAGTAACAAGAAGGGTTTCTTCAGGTATGTTGGCAACAAGAAGAAAGCCAAGGAAAGTGTGGGCCCCTTACTGAATGAGGGAGGCAACCTAGTGACAGAGGATGTGGAAAAAGCTAATGTACTCAATGCTTTTTTTGCCTCTGTTTTCACTAACAAGGTCAGCTCCCAGACTGCTGCGCTGGGCATCACAAAATGGGGAAGAGATGGCCAGCCCTCTGTGGAGATAGAGGTGGTTAGGGACTATTTAGAAAAGCTGGACGTGCACAAGTCCATGGGGCCGGACGAGTTGCATCCGAGAGTGCTGAAGGAATTGGCGGCTGTGATTGCAGAGCCATTGGCCATTATCTTTGAAAACTCGTGGCGAACTGGGGAAGTCCCGGATGACTGGAAAAAGGCTAATGTAGTGCCAATCTTTAAAAAAGGGAAGAAGGAGGATCCTGGGAACTACAGGCCAGTCAGCCTCACCTCAGTCCCTGGAAAAATCATGGAGCAGGTCCTCAAAGAATCAATCCTGAAGCACTTGCATGAGAGGAAAGTGATCAGGAACAGCCAGCATGGATTCACCAAGGGAAGGTCATGCCTGACTAATCTAATCGCCTTTTATGATGAGATTACTGGTTCTGTGGATGAAGGGAAAGCAGTGGATGTATTGTTTCTTGACTTTAGCAAAGCTTTTGACACGGTCTCCCATAGTATTCTTGTCAGCAAGTTAAGGAAGTATGGGCTGGATGAATGCACTATAAGGTGGGTAGAAAGCTGGCTAGATTGTCGGGCTCAACGGGTAGTGATCAATGGCTCCATGTCTAGTTGGCAGCCGGTATCAAGTGGAGTGCACCAAGGGTCGGTCCTGGGGCCGGTTTTGTTCAATATCTTCATAAATGATCTGGAGGATGGTGTGGATTGCACTCTCAGCAAATTTGCGGATGATACTAAACTGGGAGGAGTGGTAGATACGCTGGAGGGGAGGGATAGGATACAGAAGGACCTAGACAAATTGGAGGATTGGGCCAAAAGAAATCGGATGAGGTTCAATAAGGATAAGTGCAGAGTCCTGCACGTAGGACGGAAGAATCCCATGCACCACTACAGACTAGGGACCGAATGGTTAGGCAGCAGTTCTGCGGAAAAGGACCTAGGGGTGACAGTGGACGAGAAGCTGGATATGAGTCAGCAGTGTGCCCTTGTTGCCAAGAAGGCCAATGGCATTTTGGGATGTATAAGTAGGGGCATAGCGAGCAGATCGAGGGACGTAATCGTTCCCCTCTATTCGACATTGGTGAGGCCTCATCTGGAGTACTGTGTCCAGTTTTGGGCCCCACACTACAAGAAGGATGTGGATAAATTGGAGAGAGTCCAACGAAGGGCAACAAAAATGATTAGGGGTCTAGAACACATGACTTATGAGGAGAGGCTGAGGGAGCTGGGATTGTTTAGCCTGCAGAAGAGAAGAATGAGGGGGGATTTGATAGCTGCTTTCAACTACCTGAAAGGGGGTTCCAAAGAGGATGGCTCTAGACTGTTCTCAATGGTAGCAGATGACAGAACGAGGAGTAATGGTCTCCAGTTGCAGTGGGGGAGGTTTAGATTGGATATTAGGAAAAACTTTTTCACTAAGAGGGTGGTGAAACACTGGAATGCGTTACCTAGGGAGGTGGTAGAATCTCCTTCCTTAGAGGTTTTTAAGGTCAGGCTTGACAAAGCCCTGGCTGGGATGATTTAACTGGGAATTGGTCCTGCTTCGAGCAGGGGGTTGGACTAGATGACCTTCTGGGGTCCCTTCCAACCCTGATATTCTATGATTCTATGAAAATATTTGTAAATGAATTGCATTATTTATCACCAATATCAGTTTGATATTATCATGGAGAATACAATGCGTATAGCCATTCATTTCTTACCAGTGTGTTGTTTACAAATAGAAGAGCATCTCTAACTAATAAAGACAGGCCAGAGAGAATATGTGAACATGGAGAATGGATTTGAAAACAGACTATGGGTCAGTTGCAGGAACATCTGGAGGGATGGTGTTCTACACAGAGGATGGGGTTTTGATGATGGGCAACAAAGGTTTTTAACTAGGTATCTCAATCCTAACTAATAGGACTAACAAACCAGCAGCTAAAGATCTTATAGCCCATCCTGGGCTATAAGGAATGAGAAGAAACAACGCAAAGTTGTGAGAAGGTCAAAGTCTCAGAGTCCATTCTAAATTCAATAATTAAAATTTCTAAACATGTTGAAGCCTTACAAGACACCACTGGAGGGAAAGTTAAAACACAGTGTTCTGTGATAGTTTAGAACAGGCAACTTGCACCATTTTGACCAAACTGAGGCCAGTGAACTCATCTGTAGTATACTACCCAAGGATATGCAATAATGAAAGTATCTACTTTAATAAATAACAATCACATTCTTATATATAACAAGACAGGAGAATCTAATTTAATGCATTAACTAAAATGGAAGCAGCTAGGGCTGTTGTGTATACTGTCTTGTCTATAAGACAGCCAAACTTTCTCTAGTCTTTTTCTAGATGAGTTAAAAAAAAATGTGAACTATCAAAATTTGAACCTTTGCCAGTCCCTGCAAGAAAAAAGAATGGCTTTTGATGAAGTATGAGGAGTCCTAAGGAGAGTAAATTCTTCCCAAGAGTACTAGACTGCAGTCTGCTCTCTAAAATCAAAACATATTGGCATCTATTTTTCAGTCTATTCCAATTGACTTCTAAACCCTAACTTTGGATCCCAGAAGTATTAAAGAAGATCAATATCTCTTCTTTGTATTAATGTTTTAATTGAATACATTTTAATAGTGTCTTACAACAAAGTATCTGAATTATATCACCAGAACTTAATTTTGTCATTCTGAGATATTTTGATGGAGAGTGTCAGAGATTTCCCTCCTTTTTGTTAATCTTTCACAGCTGTAAACATTGACCAAAGAGTTAAGATTTCACCAAATAGATTGGATTGCCACTATATATTCCACTAGCCACTTTTTTATTGGAGTGCTTATGGAAATTTATGCTGGAAAGCCTATAAAGTGTTTCAAGATAGTTTTGCATTAAAAGCTATTGAAATGCTAGAGAAAGAATATGTGTAATATGACTTCCTTTGGACTGACACTTGCAAAATCTGTTTCTAAAGAACTGCACTGGAATCAGCCTTTCATAAATTCTTCTCTATATTAATTTTGGGGGGTAAAAATTGGCAGTTCATACATGTTTATCTTTAGTAAAATGCTGACAAAATGTGACTATATTTGATTAATGTGAGAATGTTTGATAGGTTAATTATTGTACTCATAATTGTTGACTGCTTGAAAACAAGTAATTATGTCACTAATTCATAAAATACTTCTAATTACATTTAACATGTTTAATTTTTGTTTCAATACCTAGATATATTGATTGTCTTTGGGATTTTTTTGAATATGCAAGTAGTTAATATAGCACTCTTGTGAATTTAGTATGCTTAGAGAGGTTATTATGAATGAAAAAGAACATATTATTTTAGTAAAAACAATGTGCTTTTATTCTATCCCACCAATAGAAAAATAACCTGTTAAAATAAAACACCAAAAAGCTTTCATGGAAGATGTTTTTAAGGCACAAAACAAACTATTATATTAAGATAAAATGTCACAGGATTTACTGTCATGGCTCAATCAGACATTTATAGATTTACAGTCATAGGCATTTTTTTGAAACCAATAAGTACTTGTTAAGGTAGCCAATGATCAAACTAAGCTAGGTATGTTATGGAAAGACAAAGTGAACTACATTTCATTTTTGTAACGGGCCAGCACTGTTAAATTATGTGAAGGCTTCAAATGGAATTCAGTATTCCAGTGAGTAATAGTCTGCTGTTTGAAAATAGAGTAGATTTCAGCAAGCCACTAACAGAGGAGTACATTGTGGGTGAAATCCTGATCCCACTGTAACCAATGGGAGTTTTGCCATTTGAAGACATCAAGAGATGGAGACTCCTCCACTTCCCTTGGTAATTTGTTCCAGTGGATAATCACACTCACTGTTAAAAAAACATGTCTTATTTCTAATTTGAATTTGTGTGGTGTCAACTTGCAACCATTAGTTCATATTCTGCTTTTCCCCACTAGATTAAAGAACCCTTTATAACCTTTTATTTTCTTCCTATAGAGGTGCTTATAGGCTATAATCATGCCCTTCTCAATCCTCTTTTGATAAGCTAAATAGATTGAGCTCTTTAAGTCTTTCACTGCAGTGCAATTTCTCCAACCCTTGAATCATTTCTGCAGCTCTTTCTTGTACCCTCTCTAATTTTTCAATGTTCCTTTAAAAATACGTATATCAGAACTATATGCAATATTCCACTGTCAGTCTCACCAATGCCTTATGTAGAAGAAGTATCACTTTCATACCCCTAACTGCTACTCCCTTCTTTATACATCCAGAGATCACATTATCCCTTTCTGCGACAGCATCACACTGGGAGATCTTGTTCAATTGCATGTCCACTATAATCCCCAAAATCCTTTCCAGAGACATCACTTTTTGGAATACAGTCCTCCTTTTTACAAGTATGGCCTGAATTTACTCCTAGATCATTGATGAAAATATTGAATAGTCTCATGCCCAGAACTGATTCCTGTGAAATCCCACTAGAAACACCCCCCTTCAATTGTGATTCTCCCTTGACTACTACTTTTTGTGCTTTGTCAGTTAGCCAGTTCTTAATTCACTTCACATGTGGTTTATTGATGTTCTATAGTGCTACTTTTTAAAAAATCAGAATATCGAGTGCTACTAAGTCAAATACCTTACAAAAGTCTAAATTTATTATAGCTAAACAGTTGCCTTTTTTCAACCAAACTTGAAATTTCAACAAAGAATGAAATCAGGTGTGTTTGACAAGACCTATTTTCCCTAAAACCATGTTGCCTCACATTAATTGTTTTAGTAACCTTTACTTCCTTATCAGTTGAATCCTGTACCAACTTTTGCATTGTTTTGCCCAAGGTTACTGAGTTTTGTCTTTTTTTGAACATTGGCACAAGATTAGCACTCTTCCAGTCTTCGGGAATTTTTCTGGTATAGAAAGATTTATTTAAAAATTAATATCAGCAATCCAGAGACCTCCTCGGCCAACTTTTTTAGGATTCTTGGGTGCAGGTAACCAGGGCTATTGATTTAAAAATGTTTATTGCTGGTAGATGTTGTTTTATATCCTCCTTGGTTACTAATTAACAAGAAAGTACTTCATTATCCTCGTGTGACATGACTACATCATCCTGCTTCTTTACAAATACAAAAAAGAAATATTTATTGAACATTTTTGCCTTTTCACATAATTATTAACAGTTTTACCATCTTCACCTAGTAATGGGCCTATACCGGTGTTAGGATTTCCTTCATTTCTAATATACTTCTTAGCCAGCCTCTCATGGAGTTCTCCCATAAGCTTCCCTTATAAATGTTCTATACTTCATAACTCCTAATTTATATCAATTTCTATCTATTTCCTTCTTTTAACATTTGTTAATATATTGCTTATTTATTTTTAATTGTTGCCTTCACCATAGAACGAGGCTAAGCTTTTAACCAGAATTGTCTTTCTTCTTGATTGTCAAATTGTGCTTTTTTGGCCATCCAATAAACTCTACATAAAGAAGTCCCTATTTTCAATCAAATTTTTCCTTCTAAATTTTTGCTCCCAATCAATTTTGCTCATAATTTTCCTCTGCTTTGTAAAATTAGCCTTTTAAAAATACTTAGTAGATCTGCCTCAACTGTTAAACATTGCATCTACAGAGAACAGTTTGTACCATAGGCTTACTAAACACGTGGCAACCTCTGGATCTGCATCACCTTGGATCAGTCATGCCACCAAAAATGTGTACTTTAATGTTGAAGCTGGAATCAGTGTATTGGTATTGAAAGGTGAATGAGGAAATGGAAGGTGAAATTCACTGTAGTGCATAGGGCTCGAGTAGAGCCCTATGCACCATATAAGCCCCACATAAACTTTGTTAAATCTTCATCCTACTGAAATCAATGGCAAAATGTCTACAGTTTTCAGTGGGATCAAGGCTTTGATCCTAAGGGCTTAAATTGATATGCAAAGATAGGCATGCTCTCGCTGATATGCAAAGATAGGCATGCTGGGTTGGATTTTACGACCAGCAGCATCAGAATAAAAAATGGGTTTGACATATTAAAATACCTAGTGCAGTGGTTCTCAAACTAGGGGTGCTGCTTGTTCAGGGAGAGCCCCTGGCTGGCCAGGCCGGTTTGTTTACCTGCCACGTCAGCAGGTTCGACCAATCGTGGCTCCCACCGGCTGCGGTTCACCAATCCAGGCCAATGGGGGCTGCGGGAAGGGCAGCCAGCACATACCTCAGCCCGCGCCACTTCCCACAGCCCCCATTGGCCTGGAGTGGCGAACCGCAGCCAGTGGGAGCCGTGATCAGCCGAACCTGTGGACGCGGCAGGTAAACAAACTGTCCCGGCCATCCAGGGGCTTTCCCTGAACAAGCGGTGCCCCTAGTTTGAGAACCACTGACCTAGTGTGACAAAGTCAGATTGGACAGCTATAAGAGCATGGTGGAAGGGAGGTATATCAGCCCTAGGTTAGTAAAGGTCCGTTTTCCTATGAGCTGAAAAGAGGTTACTTCAGGTTAGTTAGGGACACCTGAGTCCAATTAAGGGCTGCCTGAGCCCTTTAAAGCCCCCTCTTCTTGTGAGGGAGAAGGAGGAGACATGAGAGACAAGCTGTAGTAGGGCTAGTGGCAGTGGGGAGAAAAGGCATCTTCTGGGTGGAAGGCTGCTCTCCTCCCTACAGGGAAAGCAACCAAGCTGAGTGACTGTGTGGGGAAGGATTGGCACCCCAAAGCCAGCATAACAAGGCAACACCCCATAGAGGGGCAGGGAAAGGTATTCCCTTCTTGTGTTCTGAATTTGTTTCTTTTGTTTGGCTGAAGAGTAATACGTAGTTTTCCCTGAGGCCCACCTTGTAATATTGAAAAATAAACCCACGTGAGGAATAAAAACTCTCCTGAGTGGGACTGATTTATTCCAGCCCCCGCCAGAGGGGGAAACACTGAGCCTGATGAGGTGAAGGAGGTGCCTTGCCTCTCTCGGTGATGTAAACAAAGGGAACATATTTGCTTGGGACATACTGGTGAAAGGAGAAAGCACAAGTAATAGTATCCTAGAAATAAGATGTATGATAAAAAATGCAGGTCTTAATTATTAAGCAATAGTAATTTATTTACATCCCCCAGCATAACTCATCAATTTGGAATTTTAAGGTGTAAATTATAAAGGTTAATTAAAACAAGATCCCAATAGTCAAATAAAGACACTATCATTGCCAAAACTACTCTTCTGAGATAGCCACTAGGCCACTTGGATGATGCCTTTAAACTAAGCAAGCAGTCACACATACAACTTCTGTGTTCCACTGAAGTCCCTGAGACTGTCCTTTGGAATAACAAACTCTGTCACTGTCAATTTTCAAGATTGCACAGATCAAACAATTTGTCCAGGAGGGGGATCTTACAAGGGAAGAAAAACTGCCTGTATCACTGACTAATGGACAGCAATGAAGCAGAGCTCTGCTATGTGCAACTGGTAACTTTCTATCATAAATAGGAATATCCATGGGATCTCCTGAGAAAATAGTAGGGAGAGACTACAAAGGACAGAGATTGGGGCAAAACCATTATTATAACAACTGTCAACAATTTATTATGGTTTGTATCAAGTTGGATTCCTCAGTACTTGTATCCCCACCACTGAGAATCACTCAAATTGCATTTTGTTTTCCCTTAGTGAACTTGCAAATAGCACCATTTTTGCATTAATTTTACAGTGATGCGTAACCTACAAATATGACAGATGGATAGCCAAAGATAGCATCAGACCCGGTACAACACCCATTAATGTCAATGGTGTTCTTTTCATTCTCTTCAGTGGGTATTTAATCACTCCTGAATTTATAGAAATACACAACAAATACGAACCAAATATTTCATAGCATAGGAGAGCAGATTGTAGCTCAAGTCCAAAATTAATAGGTCAGCTGGTTTTAACCAACAGAAAAAGGACAATGAGAAATGTGTTAACTTTTGAAAAGTCCATATAGATGCATCCTAACATATTCAGCACTTTACTTGTGGTGGCTTCATATTCTCGTTAGAGATGGGGTAACTCAGTGGTGTCCAGATCCAAATTCAGTTCTAGCATCTGAATCAGAAAGAAGCTGTTCTCAATTCAGTTACTAAGGAATCACACAACCATTTCTGTAGTGGTGTACCTATGTTGGTCCTAGGATATTAGAGAGACAAGGTGGGAGAGGTAATATCTTACATTTGCTCAGGAAGTAGATGTCACTGTAAGAAATAAAACATCCCAAAGACCCAGAGGTCTTACTATCTATAAGACCATTACATACAATTTCAAATATGCCGAACAGCTCTGCAGACACGAAATTGGTCCAATAAAAGATATTAGCTCACCTACCTTGTCTCACAAAAGTTTCTGTGATGTGATTCTGTGAAGTTTTGGTGGCCCCCACTATCAGTAGAGAGTGAACTATATCACTCTCCCTTACCCATGTGTGTGAGATGAGGAAATGGCGAGAGGAAGGTGTGGAAGCCAGACTGGATAGTAGCCACAAAGCAGAAACTAGAGCGGTGGTCAGCTAGCACTCTCTAAAGAACTAAGCAAGGACTGGAAGCCTGTGAATCTCTTCCCAGAAGTAAGCAATGATAAGTGGGGACCCCAAAAAGGGGGTTGCATGGGGAGAGGGAGTAGAGTGAGAACTGGTCAGGGCTGGGGCCATGGCTTCTTCTGAACCACGGAAATAGAAATTAGCCACTATAAAATTTGGATATAAAACCAGGAAGGTAGATTTCAATCTATAATCCCAGTTCTGAATGCTTGAAAAGTTTGAGGGTGTTCAGTTCCAAGTTTCCAGTTCATACCCATTTCTAATCACCACCACTGAGCCTGCCAAGCTATTGCAGAGCTTTGACTTTTCTAGGTTAATGGCAGGTTAAATATATAGTAGGTATTTGGGGATCCGCTTCAGTGTCTCCAAAGCTACTCAAACTGGAACAGATGGATTTTGGGACAAATATATTCTTGCTATAAACCCACCACTATATCTCTTTTACCTGTTCATGAGGTCTGATGTCGAGGCTTTCTTTTTTACTTGTTGCCTGTTCTGAATTTTTCCATTTAATCTTTATATGCTTTCCATTGCTTCTGATTATGCCGAGTACACCTTTAAAACCTACACTGTCCCTTTACAAGTGAGGTAAACAAAAATGACAAAACAGCATGCAGTAAGATGAAATATTGTACTTTATACAATTGTCTTCATTTCCACTAGAGTTGGTTGGTTAGTATTTGCCACAAACAAAATTTAGAAAAAGTTGGCTATTTTTGGCTTTGTTTCATTATTTTGCAAATACCTTTGATGTTTGAAGATATAACAAGTGAATAAATGTCACTTTATTGATTATTTGTAAAATATCCAGTTTTGTTGTTCATATTCAGGCTTTAAAATTGCTCACACATGTATTCTACTGGTTAGACTGTATTTATTTGACTTTTTGTTTTGAAGAACAGTTACTAAGCTTTGCAAATTTATGAATACTAAAGGGCATTAATTCAGTCAAATTGAACCAAAGCCCTAGTATATGTGAAATATTCACTGTTCCCCCCCTAGTATTCAAACAACTACCTCTGTGAATATCATCTTATATCATTCTGTCTTCATCTCTGTCCTCTCCCCCCCCCCCCACATGTAATAAAGGTTGGACACACAACAGCACTGGACACAGACTGCTCTTTATTTTCTGGCCCCAGTCACATGGTATGTGTCAAGGTTTCATACCCTTGTCACATAGCAAAAGGTTATATCCCATGATATGCGCTAGGGTTGCAAAAGGCTATGATCCTGTCATATGGCAAAATGTTATATTCCTTATAAAAGATTATATCTCTGTCTTACAAGACAAGAAAAACTGTCTGTATTACTGACTAGTAGACAGCAATTCAACAGAATTCTGTGCAACTGGTTACCTTCTGTCATAAGTGGATATGGGGCTTGTCACTGAGAAACTTGTGGTGAGAGAATAAAAATGACAAAGGAAGGAAAGTCACTTCAGAATAATGAAGCTGTTGACTCCAGTGGCTACTGTTACAGCTTTGCCCTTAAAAAAATTAAATGAAAACAAATCATACTATATGTAACAAGAGCAATCACAATCTAATAAAGCCAAGTGATAAAAATTCACAAATGGTGACTTCTCGGATGAGTGCCGGGGAAGTTACCTGAATGCCCTTAAGAGGTGAAAAGATTATTTTGTCTTAGAAATCCCACTGGCTTTCAGATCACATTTACTTGTTCCCCAGACAATTCCTTTATGAGGCTGTCTGCCCAGCTGCTGAGAAGAATCTGCCACCTAGGGTCTGTATATGCTGGTCTTGATGTTTTGCATTGCTATGGATTGGCTGGTGGACAGTTGTTTTTGTTAGTGCCACCCTGAATGACCTCAAGAAACAGAGAGCCAGTGTCCTCTTTGATTTTGTTTCTCTTTTGTTTTCTTTCTATTATATGGCTGATCATGGCACTAGATCTTGGAATGCATGGTTTAGCTGTTAATATACAAGCCTGCCAGCCATTTTCTGTTTAAAATCTGCTATTCTCTACACTTGTAAAGGGAGTGATTGATTAGCATTCTTGTCAGAGCATTTCTTCTGTTCTAGTTTCCTAGCATGTTGCTTTGTCCTACCTACTCCAGGA
This sequence comes from Lepidochelys olivacea, assembly GCF_965140295.1. Classification (NCBI taxonomy): domain Eukaryota; kingdom Metazoa; phylum Chordata; order Testudines; family Cheloniidae; genus Lepidochelys; species Lepidochelys olivacea. Next base: position 40,352,265 of record NC_140419.1, read on the forward strand.
TTAATTTTCTTAAGAAGCTCATTAGGTGTGGACACTGAGATTTTTGCCTGTCTGTCAATAAAGCAGCTTCCTGCAATTTGATTGTCTGATCGAGGGAGTGGGAAAGTAAGATCCTGTGACATTTCAGCTTTAGAGGGGTAGTAAGGAGAATTATATTCACACCTCAAAAAATTCCTCTTGGAAAATGTTCAGGAGATGGGAAACCCTTTCCAGACCTAGATCTGTTTATTGTCCAGGACAGAGGTTCTCAAACTGGGACACACAGAATGTATTCTTGGAGGGCATGAGAAGGTTTTGGGGGGTGGGAAACGTACTGCACACATTTTACCCACAGCAAAGAATAACAAGCAAAGCTGATTTGTCCAGACATATCAGACACTGTGCATTTGGCTCTATATGGTGCTGTGCATTTTGACTTTTCTGTTAAGCTTGCATAGCATTATACAAAGTTGTTGTCATCTGTATGTTAATCCGTTTGCTACAATGCCATCTGCACATTTAATTGTAAGCACTGACCTCAATCACAGTTTTGCTTTTGCTTTTATTACAATGGATGGTTGGCTCTGTTTGAATCAGCGCCTTACTGTTTTTAATATTTAATTAGAGTTGCATGTTGATTTTTTTTTTTATTGGTATATGTACTTGGATGGTGGGAGGGGAGGGACGTAAACTACTACAGACACAAAGAAGCGGGGCGTGATTAAATAAGTTTGAGAACCACTGGTCTAGGAGTTGTGGGTATGTGGTTCATATGAGGAGATTATTTATTATTTGTGTTGCAGTAGCTGCTAGGCACCTCAGTCATGGACCAGAACTTCACTGCGCCGGTTGCTGTACAGACACCGAACAAAAAGAAGGGCTCTGCCCAATAACTGACAGTAGTTTGAAAATTATCTGGTGGTTGATTTTTTCAAATTTTTTACAGGGGAAAAGAGGTGAGTACTTTTGACCGCGGTATTTAAATGACTGGTTTTGTATTTAGGAGTCTTTCTGAGGTGTGGGCGAATTAAAGAGGATTTATTAAATATTTGGCCCACTAGCTTGTAATGGAACTCGGCATTTGATTATCTCTCTGTTTAGGTTGATAGTGCAGAGGGTCACTTTTCACTATTCTAGCAGAGGAAGGAATTTGTTTCCATTTGGACTCTTTGCCTCAGAGGAGACAGCTGAAGGACACAGACAAATAAATTTTTGAGGCACATCTTTCTGGCCACAAGGTGCCACCGTAGTGCTAGTGGAGTAACAGAGCTAGAGCAGCTGAAAATGTGTCTCACAGAGATTAGTCTGAATATGAGCAATTTCAACCTAGTTTTTAAGCTCTAATGTTTATACACTGATATGTTATAATCACGTAATGATAATTTGCTATCTTTCAGAGTTCCAGAGGACATGTAATCTATTTGAATTAGGCAAGGCTTTTTCTTCAAAGTGGTCCCCAATGAACTAACAATTTTTGAATCGCTCAGAAACTAATCCTCTGTATTTTAGCATTTGTCATGTAGCTTGGCCCAAGTCTGCACAAACTGTTTATATGCTGACCACAGAAACAGCTTGGCATTTCAAATAAATAAATGTGATTATATACTTGCTGTGAAGTGGCTGTGGCAAATAATAACTGTAGCCCTGTACACTTCATCATATTACACACAGACTGTAGCCGTGAGAATTAGGTGAACTTGCTCAACTATTATTTGGCTGTTCATTAGTGTTATGAGATACAAATAGTGGGCCAAATTGTGCTATTACACCAGCACAAGCCCAAAGAAATCAATAGGTTTGCACAGGAATACCTGACAGTTGAATGTGGTACAGTGTGTTCAGTTTCTCTGAGGGCTCACTTCTGATCTCAGTTACAATTGTATAGATACAGGGTGACCCGACTGAAGTTAATGAAGTTATTCTGAGTTTACACCTGTATAACTGAGAACAGAATTTGGGCCACATGGGGTGATTTAAATCAATAAAGGATGGGGAATTCAGAAAAGCAGAAAACCCTGGTAGGACTACTTATTTAAGAATGGGGAGGAAGTGGATGGGTGTTTCTAAAGGTCCTGTTTCAGCTTATTGATTATTTGCTTTTGGGAGTGCAATTTCAATTCTTGTGTGCAGAAGATGGGGTATAATTCTATTTTAAATCCTTTGGAATACAAACAGACAGATTCAAAACTAAGCAATAGAGAACTTCTTCACACAGGCCTACTTAATTTGCTGGTTCCTATATTATCGGTAGGTCAGTAGTTGCGATGGTAGAACAGATTTACCCAGAATGGCATGTGGACTGTTCTGACATCCCTGGAAACCAAAATGGAGGAAATCTGTTCTAAAATAAAGAAAATGGATGATCACTTAGAAAAAGTGAAGGCCATGCTTGATAATATACCACTCTGACCAGAAAATGACTTAACAGGCTTGCTAGCATATCACTGCCTGACATATCTGGAAACTCATGAACTCCCTCCCAGTAAATAAAGAACATCCTGATTCCCTTTAAATAATTAATACTTCTATATATTCCAATAGTGCAGAAAAGTGCCAGTCAGGATTGGGACCCAGTGTACCAGGCACTGAACATAAACACACGGAAAGACAGCTAGAAAACAAAGTGGGGGAGACAAAGTGGGATACAAAACAAAGTGATTGGGGCAACCATTGACACGTCTCATTAGTTTCATGTATTCTGGTATTTTTTTTGTTAAATATAAGCTGTCTCCAGCTACTTAGCTAAGCAGCCATTGCTGTTGCCTGTATATATCTAGTTAGTTAAATAGGAAAGGTACCAGTATAAGATTATCTACATAGTTCCCAGGTTTTGTAGGACCAATACAACTTGTTGAGCACTATCATTGTCTTCTTCTGGAAGGCTGGGGTCCTGGGCATGTCAAAGTCCAAAGAGAAAGTTCCTCTCCCTCCCGCCACAGTAGCAGCCCCTGCTGCCTCTTATCCTGGTCTTGTTGCCTCAATTGCTAAATTTATTGTTAAAGAAAATCCCATTGACACTGAGAGGGCATCTTGGAGTGTTATGAAGAGAAATATTAAGGACAATCGGGTGGGAAGTGTGATCCTGATTGCCACTTCTGACCAATAGGCCACGAGGTCTAATGCACACTGGCCAATTGATTAAAGCAACATTTCCCCCCAGGCACCTTGCCCAGAGAGAGGAGCTTGCTGTTTAGAGAAATAATTTGATGATAAAGGTCTCAAGGCATTTATCCCAGGAACAGCAAAACTGGGAATTGGTCACAAACAGAAGCACTGATTCTCCTGGGTCACACTCCTGAGAGCAACATAAGGAAGAACAAGCCAGCTGGACTTTCAGACACTAAAGATAATGACAACACTTAGTTTGAACTGTTGCCACAGGTTTTATCTAATGACACCAACCTTTTTCTTTCTTGATTGTGCTACAGTGGTCTCCGACAGTTGTATATCAAAGTAATCTTATGTGTAGTATTTGAGATGGATTGAATAACTCTCCAGTTCAAATTCAACAAAGCTATGACTCTGTTTCTGTTATATACTGTGGTCTTCTTACAGATCAATGCTGTATTGGTAGAAGCTGTGTGAAAATGAAATTCAAAAATGGATTTTTGCTTTATTTAAATGTGACTTGGGAAATCTGCAGCAGTTTGAAGAAAAGGCTAACCCTTCTCTAACTCTGTATCACTGTTGTTTGGGCCTGGACTCTCCAGTGCACGTTGCCAGAGGAGAATCTGACTTGCACAAAGCAACTCTTCAGAGGCCTAAGTCTGGTAAAGGTAGCAGAGGTGGCTCCTGTGCCATCTGCCCTAGCTGCAGGGTGGGTGGTTTGAGGATGTGGCAGAGCTATGCCAGGTCTTCACTGGAATTAGATTCTAATTAGATTAGAGACATAAGTTAGGGCAGTACTCAATGTTGGGACAAGGTGAAACAGGAATTAGGAGCTCCAGTTGGCAAGCACCCCAATCCATTGCTGTGAGCGGAGCTCTAGTGTTAGGCAGAATTGAGCCCCTGGAATTTTTAATCCCTTTTGTCTTTTAGGAAGGGATTTTTCTTTGTTATAGGAGCTCAGTGTTATTGAATTGGATTCACCCTATAGGACAGGAACCTCTTTACAGGAGAGCTGGAATGTTAAAGGTTGTGGTTTGTACATGGCTCCCATTCATCTCACACTCAGGACAGGACAGTATTGGTATTGACACTTTCAGGGCTCTTGCCCTGTTGAGGGAGAGATTCTGGAGTAAATTTGCTGACAGCGTGAGGCCCTGGGCCTTCTTGTTTGTGGTCTAGTTGGTGCCAGTAAAGTCTGTGCTCACAAATGTTGTTGGTATAAAATTTCCACCTATGTGATTTGTCCTTGCAAATTAACTGTGGTATATTTTATATGCTCCATTGAATTTTTAGCTGCTTGTTTTAATGCCCCAGCTTGTGACTGCAGAAGGGAGGCTGGCTTTCTGAGAAGTTAAGGCTCCCTGTGTTATAGAGAGGCATGGTCAAATGGTCAGTACCTGATTTCTAATCCTGGGTTTAATTCCTGTCTCAGAGGGGGATTAATGAATAGGAACATAGGATCAGACCTGTGGTCTTGTCTCAGATATTGGCAAGTATCAGGTACTTCAGGGGAAGATGCACATAACTCTGTAGTAGACAATTGTGTAATAATCTACTCACAGGGAAAGTTTCCATCCTAACCTTGATTGCTTAGAGGTTAGCCTATGCCTGGGAGCATGAAAACCTACATCCTTTTGAATGCTTATTTATTTTTGTTTGGTTTTTAATTCTTGCTGTTATAGCTCTGGCTGTGTTATCCATCTAAGTGTCTAGTTGTCATAGGGCTGCCCCAGCTGGAGCTCCTTCTTACTGAAGGCCATGCCATGATAGGTGAGCCTACCTCAGTTTTCCCTTCTTAAGTCCCCAGTAACGCCACTTGAGGCTCTGTTGGTTAAATAACAACTCTCCTTGGGGGAGGTTTATTACAAAAACATTGTGCAAATAGCCTAAAACACATAATCTTTGTATCACCCTAGTGCAAGCAGTCATTAAAATCCAAAGGTATCACATCACTCAGTGCCTCATGTACCACACACCAGTGCCTTTGGTCACACACAGTCTCTCTGTGAGTCCCTCTGCCAGCTCAGCCCCCCACACCTCACCATCCCAAGCGCCTCCAGGTGGAGTGTAATCCTGCTCTTCATAAGAACCATAAGAATGGCCGTACAAAGTCAGATCAATGAGCCATCTTGCCCAGTATCCTGTCTCATCACAGTGACCAATGCCAGGTACTTCTGAGGGAATGAACAGAATAGGGCAATTATCAAGTAATTCATCTCCTCTTGTCCACTCCCAACTTCAGGCAACAGAGGCTAGGGACACTTAGAGGATGGTGTTCCATCCCTGGCCATTTTGGCTAATAGCCATTGATAGATCTATCCACTATGAATTTATCTAGTACTTTTTTTGAATCTTGTTATCATTTAGCCTTCACAATATTCCCTGGCAACGAGTTCCACAGGTTGACTATGCACTGTGTGAAGAAGTACTTCCTTTTGTTTGTTTTATACCCACTGCCTATTAATTTCATTGGGTGACCCCTGATTCTTATGTTATGTGAAGGAGTAAATAACACCTATATATTTACTTTCTCCATACCAGTTAAGATTTTATAGACCTCTATCATATTCCCTGTTAGTCATCTGTTTTGCAAGCTGAAAAGTCCCAGTCTTTTTAATTTCTCCTCATATGGAAGCTGTTCCATACTCTTAATCATTTTTGTTGCCCTTCTCTGTACCTTTTCCAATTCTAATATTTCTTCCCAGTGGGAAGCCCCGCAGCCTCTCTGCTGTGAGATCATCTTTACCAGGAGAGTGTCCCTCATTCCCCTGACTCTCTTGCTCCTTCCCGGGTCCAGTTCTTTGGCCCTGGAGATGTCAGTGGGTAAGCTCCTCCACTGCTCCTTCAGTCCTCTCTGGCCCTCAACTTTACCTCTCTGGTTTAGAGCCAGCAGTCACCTCACTCTGCTGCTCTCTTGCCTTAAGCTCTTTTCAGTCCTGGCTCTGTGGCTTTGGGATGCCAACCAGCAAACCTCTCTGCTGCTCTCTTGCTTTCATCCTTCTCCCAGCAACCCTTCCCCAACTGAGTCAATCTGTGCTCTAAGGCAGCTTCCACTCACCACATCTCTCTTGCCTCTAGCGCCCAGGTGCACTCTTAACCCCAACTGGAGTGAAATGATGAGGCATGGGTACAGTGGCCCTGCTCCCACTTACAGGATCTGTGTCACCCTGTGACACCAATCCTTTTTTGGATCTTGCTTTCTTTGAATAAATCTATATGAAGTGCAGCTAGATATTTAGGCAGGTAACTGCTACACCTGTTTTCCAAACCTAACTGCCTATTTGTGTATGCAGATGTGGGATTTGCACATGTAATCTGAATAGATACTTTTAAAATTGGCACATTGCAGATTAATCACTTGCCAGTTTAATTTGTAATTATTTTTATATATATACTGTTTTGGAATTTCAGCAGGGAGAGAGAGAAAAGCATCTAAAACCCAATAATTTGGCTTTCTGCTATTTGGCTTGTCATATCCTAAAATAGCTGAACCACACTGTAAATTTTCAGAAAGAATTTACATCTGAGCTAAGTAGCCATTTTTAAAATTCAGCCTGGAGGAACTTTTTTTTATGGCCAAATTATAAATCGGTGGAAAATAGATTTTCTAATGAAAATGCTGATTCAGCCTTCAGGGATGCTACTAGTGCTACTGTACTTTGATTTTCCATATAATAACATAATGAACCATAGATGCCAAGTTTCTTAAAGCATTTCTTGGAGGAACATTTTTTGCGCCGGACATCCTAGGATTTATTATTATCACTGAGCTGAAAGTGACTTTGATAAAGCTTTGACTAAAGACTTTTCTACAGTAGGTAGCAGAAACTCACAGCTACAGTTGACAAAAACTATTAGGTGTAGAGCTGTGAAGTTCAGATCCAGACCTAAACTTGGCCCAGCTATAGGGGAGTTTGGATGAGGTCCACTCTCTAATTAATTCAAATTTGTCCACCGAAACCTGGGCCACCTGCTTTTTCATTTTGTTCAATTGCCTCTCTAGGGTGTAACATTACATTTGCTGTCTGTATAAACAAGTGCAGCCTCCAAACCCATACAAACGTTAGTCTCTTTCATGAGACTAGCAACCAGAATGCCAGTCATGGTGGCAGCTTCATGATTAGGTACACTCTCCAGGAACTTGGACGGAAGTCATCAACTAGTTTCACACAGGCCACCATACAGTCATCAGATGGCAATAACAGTTAGTTACTACCTTCTTCAGCTTTGTTTGAATTAGTAACTGAGAAATGAAAGTCTCCATATCTTATATCAATCCCATTAGCCATTCAGTCTCCCATCAGATAGCATACGACCTGTGCAACTTATTGAAATAAATTTCTCCTGGGGGAATTTAGTGCCACCGTGCATGTGCAGAATTCATGTCCCCTACAGAGTCTTTGCTTCCCCACCGAAAAATGACTTCTAACAGAGAAGCAAAGGAAGCTGCAAGAGCCAACACATGCCCCTCTCCAGCAATGTGGGTGTGTCATTTTGTGTGCCCAGAGCAGCCAGCGGAGAGGTAAATCACAGTGGGGCTAGGGATGCTCTGGCCAGTGGCTCCTACCCTGTGCTAGGCTCATCTGCTAGTCCTGGCTGGGCTGGAAATGGGTGAGGATGGGACTGCCTCTTTCCCAGCAAGGAGTGATTGGGCTGGGTCAGACCCACTCCCGGCTGCAGGAATTTCTGCACTCCCCCACTGCTTCCTGCCCCCCCATTGCTCCTCAGCCATAGGGGGAGGGGTCACTGTATGGGGAGCTGTTCCCCCATTTACCCAACCCCTGTGGATCCAGGGCCCCCTGCACCTGGACCACCCCAAATCCCCACCTTCCCTGCATCCGGACCCCCCACTGATCCCCTCTGCCCTGCATCCGGACCACCAGCTCTGCACCCAGACCATTTCTCACTGAGCCCCTGCCCTCAGCCCCCAACCCTAATGACCCATCTCCCTTCCTGCACCTGGACCACCCTGATGAGCCCCCTCACTTGGATCCCCATCCCACTGAGCCCCAGACAGCTTCACCTGGACCCCCACCCCACCAAGTCCCACTCTTCTAGCACCCAGACCCCTGCCGAGCCCCCCACACCCAGACCCCCCTCGCGCTGAGCCCCATCCCCCACACAAGACCCCCCCACTGAGCCTCAACCATCTTTACCTAGACTCTCCTGGAAAGTCCAATTGCCCCTGCACCCTGAACCCCCCAATGAACACCCCTCCCCCAGCACCTCTACCCCCCACCAAGCTGCCTGCACCCAAACAGAATCCTGTCACCCCACACCTGGATCCCTCCACATTAAACCCCTCCACACCGGATCCTGCCTGGCTGAACCTGCCAGCCCCACATCTGGGGGCCAGGACTGAGTGTGTATGTAAGACTCTGTCCTTCTCACTTTCTTTCTTTCTGCACATGGCATGAAGGGTCAGGACTCCGGGGTGTTTCTAGGGCAGGCCTGGCCCTTGCGTTTTGTCAGAGTTATGTGCAGCTTCAATGCCGAGTCTATGTCCAGGAGGACAGGAGGGGACACTACAGGATGATCTCCCACCTTCGTGCAGCCAGTGGCCTGTGGTCCCAACTGCTATGCTAGAGCCTCCACATGTATTTATTGACAAATAATATATGCAGAATTATGCATATAATATTAATATTTAAAATATTGTGTGTAAAAATTTTATTTTTGGTGCAGATTTTTTTTTAAACTCAGGAGTAATAAATAGATCACGCAGCTAAAATGAGCAACTGTTAAAATAAATATTTGTGCCAGTATTTGTTTTCTTTCTGATAGCTGCAGAACACCTTTCCTGATTTTAATGGAGTATGATAATATATAATCCGTCCTAGGAGCTATAGGTTGTATCCTATATAGATAAGTGGTTCAACCTCAGAATGATAACTCATGTCAAGATATCAAAGTCATTTCATTTCCTTAAAAATGAAAAGAAGATGTAATTTTTAAAATGTCATATTTGGGGGATATATGAGCAGGATTCATGTAATCAGTCATCCAAAATGAATTATATTACTTAGGATCTAGTTGAAGGTCGATAAGCCAAAAATATCTTTTTTTTTCCAATGCCAAGTAGGTTTACACATCTAAGTTGATTTTTTTTCATATGCATACACATTGATTTTTGGTTTATACTTATTTTTTACGGTGTAACTCAGCACCATCACAAGGCAGTGCAAATGTTATAGGGAGGGAATATTTTTTCTCTCATCTATACCCCTGCAGCCTCATTGAAGTCAATGAGGGCTACACTGGTGTAAATGTGTGCCTAATTTTCCTCAGCTGGGTGCAGTAAGTGAATGGCTTCCAGTAGAGGATAACTATCAGATGAGGGAATACACTAATAAAACTGCTTATATTCATTCAGTGGGAATTTTGACATTGACTGCAGTGGGAGCCTGATCAAGCCCTAACTAGGGCTCAGTCCTGAAGCGTGACTAATCTTTGCATTAGGGATGCACACAGTACCATACATGGTGAACTAACCTCCATGGGTGCTTGGCAGCCTGGAAGAATTGTCTTTGCTCCGGTAAATTAAGGTAATCCCTGCTCCCTATGTCCAAAGCTATCTTTTGTTCTGTGTTTGTACAGCACCTAGCACAATGGGATCCTAGTCCATGACTGCAGCGCCTAGGCGTAACAGGTTACAAATAATAAAGATAGATACAGTGAGAGTAGATATCCTAGCCCATCTTCCCCATGAGTGAGGGAAAATGGCTGTTACAAAGTTAGTCTCTCACACTGTGATTCCTCATAGAGACTTTGTAATTATTCCTTTTCTTCCTTTGTTTCTGTTAATCAGTCATGGGCACTTCTTTATCAAAGGGTCATATAGAGGTGCACAGTCCCTAGAAATATTGCATCTAGGGATGATAGGGATAATACAGTCATAACTAATGCCTGGAATACGAACAACCTGGTTTTTTTTTTCAATTGACCTGTTTCAAAAACCCTTTAATATACATAACTCCTTGGTATCAATGAGTATTACCCTGCTGGGACTCCAAATCCCCTTAGTTGGGTTTTGGATCCACCAGAGAAATCTCAGCTCACCTCCCTCCCCTGATTGTTTATCTCAATATGGCCTCACTGTGGAGATGCCACCAGGAAAAAATACCCCTGTATAAAGAGAATCCTCTGATGGCATAGGGCTGATGGAGCACAGAAGGGATGGTGGCCAAAGTGTTCTAGTGGAGTGGTCCCTAGGTGACTGTGGAAAGCTACTATTTTCACAGGGCTGTTGTACATTGTGCTGGGGCCAGGCCCAATACTAGTAGGTGCAAAAATGATTGAAAACCTCCTTTGTCAACACCTTGTCTGTCTCATGCAACTTGACCTGTGCCAGAATCAGGGCCTCTGCTCTGAAGGCATGTAAAAACAGACAGGGAAGGCTTCAAGTATGTGGGGTATATGCAGCTGGTCTTGATATCCCATCAGGCACAGCTAAAAGCTGTAAAAGAAGAAGGAAGTGAGCAGCAGTAGCCTGTAATAAGACCAGTCATTGCGTATGATGCTGGGCTTTCAGTTCAGCATCAAAAACAAATTTGAGAAAGCTTGATTCAATCCAAGCACAGATGTTGTGAATTGCATGTGGTGCCTTCATCATAATGCCACTGTGCGTACTGCAGATAGCTGCAGGTGAAATGCCTATTATTTTTAAAATGAAGCTTTTAGACTTAACCTTTTGGGCTAAAGTAATTGGAAACAGTGAAGTTGGAAACACTAAGCTAATATATGATGAAGGCTGGGAATTATGTGGTCAACATGTAAGGAAAAAACTCAGAATGCCTCATGTAAGTAAGATTAAAGCATGGTCAAAGAATCTGACTGAAAAGAGAAAGGGAGTACTGAAAAGAGTCACCTAAAAGGTTAAAAATCTATAGTTTGGGGAAAATGCATTATAATCGGACAATTATACCTCCTGAGGTAGGTATGAAATCATAAAATGCAATTAAGGGGGAAAGGAGTGTTAAAAGTGCAAGATATCACAAACATATTGATCTGCTATAAGTGGGGAACCTACTGCCAAATGTATACTGACAGCTCCAAAGATGTAAGAACAGGAAGAGTGGGAACAGCATTCTGCATTCCTTCGCTGGGAAACAAGAAAGCTATAAGGCTAACCAATTTTGTAGCCATTTTGATTATGCTCCCATTAAATTGAGGGATTATGCTCCCATTAAATTGGATCCTAAATGCGCACCAAGCCAGTGTGGTCACCCTGACTGATTGCTTATCAGGACTACTAGTGATCAGAAATGGCAAATCAATTAGTAGAAATGATATACGTTATGAAATATTACCGTTAACAACAGAATTGATGGGATTGGATATCATCTATAGTATGGATATTAACAGTAATAGCATGAATCTCCGTGCATGTAGGGGTTGTGGGAAATGAGCTGGCAGGCAAATTGGCAAAAACTATGTCAAACAGGAGCAAGTTGATCTAGAGATCCCTTTAAGTAAACTGGAGTTTAAACATCTAGTTAAAAATGAATTGAGAGGAATGACAAGAAATATGGGCAAAAGAATCATAGGGGAAAAGATTCTATGAAACATGCCTAAGCGTCAAAAATGATGGTATGCTCCAAGGCCCTGAAGGAAAGAGTGAAATGGCTCTGTTTAGAATTTTAATTGGTCATTGTGGCTTAAACAGTAATTTGTTTCTAATAAACAAAAATGAAGATGTATTACGTGGGATGTGCAAGGTCTGGGAAACAGCTGATCATCTTCTGTGGGAGTGCAAAGAGTGTACCGTTGAAAGAGGGTATTTATAAGAAAAACGTAGAGTTCTTAGAGTATCACATTTTTTTCTGAAACACATAGTAAGAGCACCAGAAAATGTGGCCCTATTTAAAAAACAACTACAACAAACAATATTGCAAATCTTTAAAAATACTTGGAAAGGTGAAAGACTTTAATTCAAGAATTAATCTGTGATGTGCAGTGCTTGGCAGTCATAGACGAGCAGATGAGTCTGCTTAGCCATAAAGCACAACAAGAAGCAGCAACAGAAGCCTGACAGATAGGAGAGCCTAGATGTGGGAATGTTGGGCTCTTGTTGGAGTTTAAAAAACGTTGCCTAAATCCGACAGAGGGAAGACTATTTTATATAGACGTTCTGAGGCTGTGTATGTGGTGTGGTCTGCTTAGTGTCCCCTGCTGGAGTCTTCTGTTGGATATTTGATCCCACAGAGTCTTCCTGTCTGTCTACTCTGACTCCTCTTTCTCATTGAAGGGATAACCATTGTTGTGCTCAGGGAAGGCCTTTTCTAGGGCCCTTCTAGACTCTTATTGAGCTCAGATAGAAGGAATGGGAAATGGGAAGGAAACATTGTGTATTGTTTCATTGTTGGACTGCCTCTTACATCCCATGCAAGGGAAGACTTCTGAAGTTGTTTTTCTTTTGTTTTGGTGTAGGCTGCTTGCTGCTATTACAAGGATATGTCAGACAGTAAAATGTTAAGAACAGATCGTATCAAAAGGCTGAAGAACAAAAGCTCTGATTATCTCTCCCACAAATGCTGGCAGAAAAAATGACCTGTGCTGAATTCCCGCTCCACCCACTTAAGCAGTAAGTCCAACACTCCAGACTTTGTCCCTTGATTCTTCCATGACACCATAGTTAATTGATAATGGGGGAGGAGGGTAAATGTATCTTGATTGACTCAGATTTCAAAGTTGAAATCTTTGAATTACTTGACCAGGAAGATGCCATTCAATTTTTTATATCTGTCACCCGTTCTCCTCTGTAACAGAGTGGACTGACATGCAGCAACCTATGTCCACGTATGAAAATGAATTACAAGGAGGTAGATCAAAATGAAAAATTTCCATTCTCTCTGCAGGTTTGAATAGCACCTGGGGACATGGTGGAGGTGCAAGACTCAGCACAGAAGGGCAAAATGGGAAGCAGAATTTCAGAGTGCCACAGTAAACTGAACAGTCAGTCTCTAAATGCACACACCATAACCTCTGCTCCGCCAGGGAGATAAATTCATTCAAAAGCAACCACCCACTTTTCCTACACCCTAATAATCATCTGTACAATGAACTCAAACAGCTGCAACCTCTGCTGGAATGGGTAAAGGAAAGTGGCTCAAAGATCCTCAAAATGATGCATTTCCTACAGTGGAATGGTTTTAGACTTACACTACACTGTTTCCTACCTTCCTGAAATGGAAGGCAATACATTTAATCAGATTAGACATTGATTCTAAATTGATCTATGGAAATGAAAACCGGGTGTACTATGCATGGAAGACTTATACATGGAACGTATATAGGAGCCAAAGTGGGTTGGAATACTGCCTATACTGGGTTAAGATTAGGCACAGCATTGAGCACAGACCATATCCTTCTCCAGATGCAGGTGTAGGAAATGGCAAAGTAACCTAACAATCCCCTGAAAAGTTGCAAATTCTAGTGCTCTGTACAGCACAGACACACATGTTAGGGCATAAGGGGAATGTACATTGTAACTCAAGAAGGCTAATAATTAGATCTAATAACCTGTCTCTTTGTATGGTTCCACACCTAACTATGTACAGAGTGGGCTTACCTTTACACTAAGCCTCCTTTGCACCACTCTGACAGCGTAAACAGCCCTTAAAATGGGTATAACTGTAATTTATGCCCACTTTAAAGTCCTTTGCACTGCTAGAATGGTGTAAATGTGAATCAGCCCCAAATATGTTGTGTCAGTGACCCAAATTTTCAAAGTTTATGTCAAGGCTCTTGCAGATAGGCAATAAATCTCTGTACAAACTTGTCTATTCAAATATTTAGTTCTCAGCAAGCTCTGTGTGTGTGTGTGTTGGGCGTGGGGTAAATCTACCTCACAGTAGCCTGCTGTGCACTGTGTGTACTATGATCTATGCTGCTTTGAAACGGGAATAGATACCAGTTCATTAGGGAACTTTTACAGTACGTCCCAGCCTGGGTAACCAGACTACTGTAAGCTGGGTTTGAGCTAGTATACTAAAAATAGCACTGGGGATGTTGTGGCTCTGGCAGAGACTTGAGCTAGCCACCTAAGCTCAGACCCAGGACTGGGTGCATTTATAGGCCTGAGCGGCTGCCTGAGCTGCAACATCCACACGGCTATTGAGGCCAGCTAGCACAAATCTGTCTAGCCAGGCTGGGAGACTTGCTTCTAGCTGCAATGTAGACATAAGTAGATCAAAGCACACTACAGAACTTGTGTGGCAGCAGAGTCCACACAGACACTTAATACGCGGATGGCTAGTGTGCGGAAGATTTATACCCCAGCTTGCCACGAATTATGTGCCAAATACGTTGCATGGGTAAAATCTTGTACTTTCCCACTAGGGATATGGGGATTATCACTTTTTTAAAAGTATATTTTAAAAGCTGTGTTTAACCTCTAGCCTTTTGGTGGTTTGAAGCCAGATTTTGAAAGCTGTTTATAATCGTGTTGGTGCTTTTGTGAAGAGCAATGTGGTGTTCTGCATGAAAGATGTTATGTAAGATACATAATATGTTGAAATGCAGAGTAGACTATGTTTGTTGCCAAAACTCTGATGCTGTATAACACAAGGGCCAAAATGTATTTTACTTGAGTTTGTAGATGAGTGATTGGTATCTGAGCCCCTGAAAGCAGCATTAGTCAGAAGCTTAGCTCCGGTTCATTTCTAGTAAGGGCCTGAATGGAAAGAAGGCATCTCCATAGAGCCTTCAGTAGTCTGAGGCAGGGAGGAAGAGGCATTTGTGGGGGAGGGAGGACAGAAAAGGAGGTTTTTCTAAATTCTGAAAGCATTTTAGCCTCTGACTTTAGTGAAGAATGTGTGTCAAGTCTAATGAAACAAGGAGACAGATCTGAAAGAGTCACTTTTTAAAAAGACAGATGACAAAGAAGCTGTCTTTGCTCTATGGAACCCGACAGTAATTTCACTTTTCTCAAAAATGGCAACTTGCTGCAGCAAAAATAAAAATGGTAATGAACATATTTAATCCCAACTGGCTCCTGAAACAGAAACATGAGGAAATGGCAGTGCTGGCTGATTTCCCATCATTTAATAAAACATCATACTTGTCTTGTTTCTTTTTAATTCCATTCTTTTATTTTTTCTTCTGTTTTCTCACTAGTGATCACTTTTTCAACAGTATTTCTCTGGGAAATTGACAGAGCTATTCCCCATCAGGAGATATTATACCATAAATTGCCTGCTTTAAACCAAATCTACATTTTCTTAAAACAGACTCATCAGTAGAATATTTAATCTATAAAATAAGTGATTTTTTTTCTGTCGTTCATTCCTTGTGCTCTGTGCATTGATTTACTTTTCTTCTTTACAAATCATTGAAGCTGAGTGTTGCTGTAATATCTGCCTTGTGTATTTCTACCTCTGAGCTGGTGTTACACAGAATTCTTTTTAATACTGCAGTAAGCTCAGTTGATATCAAACAAAATAATTCCTCTGTGACCAAATCTACTAATTCTGCACCCATATCCAAGAAGTGGACAGATTTGAGATCTTGTTAGTCTTTTTAGTTATCTCAAAATTACAACCCACTGATTCTCACTTTTGTTGCCAAACCTTCAGCATTCTGAGATTAGCTGCCACGGAAGAGGCATTTTATGTGAAAGTGTGATCAGAATTTGAGGCCACAAATCTTAAAATGATTCCGAGTCAACAGCTTAGGGCCCTCAGAAATGGAACAGCCCCGAGACAGAAAAAGCCATCGGTATTCTCAGGAAGAGGAGGAGTTAGTGTAGTTCCATTTAAATAAGAGATGATGATTGTGAATAAAGTAACTTTGCTAAACTCTGGCTTTTGACATTAGAGAATAACCCGAGTCAAATGTAGAGAAAAAAAAATGAGGTGACTGATATGAGGGAGACTAATGATGACACTGTTATAAAATAATAGCTTCACTGTCTGATATTTTTCCTTTATGGAAACTGGCAGAAATGTCATTTTTCACAGAAATAACAACTTGTTGCAACCAAAAATACAAATTGTAATTAGAGATGGTGTCAAAACAAGACAAACCCCTCAAACATCAGGTAGGGGAGTTCAGAATAGATTGGGATCCTTTTTTCTTGTTAGCGTCTGAATAACCTAGACTTTGGAGATCCAGGTCTTTAACTACAACAACATTTTTGTTGCCATAATATGTTGAGGGATCAAAAGACATTATTAATCCCTATGTTACCCAGTCTGAATTTATTGTAAAGCCAGTGGACAGATTGATTTTATGAAAATTGACAATGAAGTTAATATTGGAACAATTTGGAAATCCAGCTGGTCAAATATTGCTGGCCCTCTTCCTTGTCTACAGCTATCAAATTGTATTAAAGCTAAAAAAAATGTTAAAAGACAACCTTTACTTTCCCAGGTAAACAGTTGTGTAGTTGCTACAAGAATGCTATGCAATCATGGTGGGTAGAGAAGAGAAGTATTTGCAATCACAAATAGAGATTGCAGTTGGTCCACAAGACAATCTTTCTAGTAAAGTGATGTTCAAGCTATGAAAGTTTTGTGAACCCTTGCTTTAGAGCTAATTTCAAGCTAATATTGGAAGCCTGCATCCCAAGAAAGGGGAAAAAATTCATAGGCAGGAGTTGTAGACCAAGCTGGATGAGCAAGCATCTCAGAGAGGTGATTAAGAAAAAGCAGAAAGCATACAGGGAGTGGAAGAAGAGAGGGATCAGCAAGGAAAGCTACCTTATTGAGGCCAGAACATGTAGGGATAAAGTGAGACAGGCTAAAAGTCAAGTAGAGTTGGACCTTGCAAAGGGAATTAAAACCAATAGTAAAAGGTTCTATAGCCATATAAATAAGAAGAAAACAAAGAAAGAAGAAGTGGGACCGCTAAACACTGAGGATGGAGTGGAGGTCAAGGATAATCTAGGCATGGCCCAATATCTAAACAAATACTTTACCTCAGTCTTTAATAAGACTAAAGAGGATCTTAGGGATAATGGTAGCATGACAAATGGGAATGAGGATATGGAGGTAGACATTACCATATTTGAGGTAGAAGCGAAACTCAAACAGCTTAATGGGACTAAATCGGGGGGCCCAGATAATCTTCATCCAAGAGTATTAAAGGAATTGGCACATGAAATTGCAAGCCCATTAGCAAGAATTTTTAATGAATCTGTAAACTCAGGGGTTGTACCATATGATTGGAGAATTGCTAACATAGTTCCTATTTTTAAGAAAGGGAAAAAAAGTGATCCGGGTAATTATAGGCCTGTTAGTTTGACGTCTGTAGTATGCAAGGTCTTGGAAAAAATTTTGAAGGAGAAGGTAGTTAAGGACATTGAAGTCAATGGTAAATGGGACAAAATACAACATGGTTTTACAAAAGGTAGATTGTGCCAAATCAACCTGATCTCCTTCTTTGAGAAAGTAACAGATTTTTTAGACAAAGGAAACGCAGTGGATCTAATTTACCTAGATTTCAGTAAGGCATTTGATACCGTGCCACATGGGGAATTATTAGTTAAATTGGATAAGATGGGGATCAATAGGAAAATTGAAAGGGGGATAAGGAATTGGTTAAAGGGGAGACTACAATGAGTCCTACTGAAAGGTGAACTGTCAGGCTGGAGGGAGGTTACCAGTGGAGTTCCTCAAGGATCGGTTTTGGGACCAATCTTATTTAATCTTTTTATTACTGACCTCGGCACAAAAAGTGGGAGTGTGCTAATAAAGTTTGCGGATGATACAAAGCTGGGAGGTATTGCCAATTTAGAGAAGGACAGGGATATCCTACAGGAGGATCTGGATGACCTTGTAAACTGGAGTAATAGTAATAGGATGAAATTTAATAGTGAGAAGTGTAAGGTCATGCATTTAGGGATTAATAACAAGAAATTTAGTTATAAGCTAGGGACGCATCAATTAGAAGTAACGGAGGAGGAAAAGGACCTTGGAGTATTGGTTGATCATAGGATGACTGTGGGCTGCCAATGTGATGTGGCCGTGAAAAAAGCTAATGCGGTCTTGGGATGCATCAGGAGAGGTATTTCCAGTAGGGATAAGGAGGTTTTAGTACCGTTATACAAGGCACTGGTGAGACCTCACCTGGAATGCTGTTTGCAGTTCTGGTCTCCCATGTTTAGGAAGGATGGATTCAGGCTGGAACAGGTACAGAGAAGGGCTACTAGGATGATCTGAGGAAAGGAAAACTTGTCTTATGAAAGGAGACTCAAGGAGCTTGGCTTGTTTAGCCTAACTAAAAGAAGGTTGAGGGGAGATATGATTGCTCTCTATAAATATATCAGAGGGATAAATACCGGAGAGGGAGAGGAATTATTTAAGCTCAGTACCAATGTGGACACAAGAACAAATGGATATAAACTGGCCAGCAGGAAATTTAGACTAGAAATTAGATGAAGGTTTCTAACCATCAGAGGAGTGAAGTTTTGGAATAGCCTTCCAAGGGAAGCAGTGGGGGCAAAAGGCCTATCTGGCTTTAAGAATAAACTCGATAAGTTTATGGAGGAGATGGTATGATGGGATAACATGGTTTTGGTAATTAAATATTCATGGTAAATAGGCCCAATGGCCTGTGATGGGATATTAGATGGGGAGGGATCTGAGTTACCCAGGAAAGAATTTTCTATAGTATCTGGCTGATGAATCTTGCCCATATGCTCAAGGTTTAGCTGATCGCCATATTTGGGGTCGGGAAGGAATTTTCCTCCAGGGCAGATTGGAAGAGGCCCTGGAGGTTTTTCACCTTCCTCTGTAGCATGGGGCACGGGTCACTTGCTGGAGGATTCTCTGCTCCTTGAAGTCTCTAAACTACGATTTGAGGACTTCAATAGCACAGATATAGGTGTGAGGTTTTCTGCAGGAGTGGTCGGTGAAATTCTGTGGCCTGCGCTTCGCAGGAGGTCAGACTAGATGATCATAATGGTCCCTTCTGACCTAAATATCTATGAATCTATGAATCTAAGTCTGTTAGTAAAAAACTTGATACATTTTGTTTTTTTCCATATAAGAAGAGAGCTGTAATATTCTTGGGATTCCTCAGATGGTGTTATAACAGATAATGTTGTAAGATTTATTTTCCTTAATGTTTGTCTTAGATCTTGAAGATATGCTTCATTGTCGGCTGGGATGTGGTTGGTTGGTGTGGAGGGTTTGTTTGGTTTTGTTTTTTCTTAATGGCTGATTATCTCTTTAGTAAAATCTGCTCTTCTTTAGTGTATCACTCGACAGCTCATTATTAGAGTGTAATTGCTGCCTACAGGTTATAGTTAAAGCAAGCAAACAAAATATTACAAAACTGTTAAACCATAGTATAATGTCAAAATGATGGTAAATGTTAGACAAAACAAGAACATCAAGCCAATCAATAGGTATTTGTTACAAAAAAGGAATTGTCTGAACAATTAAAAAGTGACCATCCTTCCTGCTCCCACCCTCTACTCTGTCTCTAAAAGCAGTTGCGCTTTTAGTCCTGCATCTACTAAAAGAAAGTTGTGACCTAAACAACTGTTACTCTCACTGTATGGGTATTCATTTTAAAAACATTCAAGATTTAAGACTTTTCTGAAGAGGGTTTAAATGTTCTCAGCAGAATAGTAATATCAATAAACGCTTTGGAAAGAAATTATTACAATTTTTTTTAAAAGTTCAGGAAAAAAGGCCCTTTGAGACTTGAGAAAGGACAAGTTGTCCTTAACTCATCATACTCTTGTAAGCTACTCCCTGCAAACTTTTCTCTATCTTTAAGGGCCTAGTAAAATGTACTTAAAAGAAAATAGATTTTTAATTGTAAGCCCTGATATAGAACAATATTATCAGATATCCTAGGGAGACAAAGTGGGTGATCAGGTCATATGTTTTATTGGAACAACTTCTGCTGGGGAAAGACAAACTTTCAAGCTACAAAACAAACAAACAAACAAAAAAATCAGATATCCTGTCAGTCATCAAACAATTTGAAATCCTGCATGCTTTAATTTCCCAGAACACTGAGTTTTATTTCTCTACTGTTTTGTTACAACATAATTTCTTGTATGAAGATATGCATGATGTATTACAATATTAGCTAGAGATTGGCCTGTAAGATTCAGAAAAGCATGGGTATTTACAGATACAGGACTCTATTCAGATTCACAGGCACAGCTCTCAGAGGACTGGCACTGTCATAAGCAAACCAGACTGACTACTTGCAGAGACAGGAAGTCATACTGAGAGCATATGACATAGAAATGGGATTATAAATCAAATATAAAAATTTATAAGCTTCTTATAGGCTGTTTTCTCATTTCCATAAAGACCAGATTTACCATTGATTTTAATGGGGTTTGGATTAGGCCTTTAAATGAACTAACCAACAGAGCTGGCAATGGAGGAAGAGCATGGGATATATAGACGTTTAATAACTGTGATAACTTTTGTGGTTGCTTCATCTTTATGGTCTGGAATATTGTGGGCTGATAGAATTCAGAGCGACAGGCCACATGGAAGCAGCTGAAGCTGGAGTCTGAACCCGAAAATGAGGTGCGAGGTATGTACTTTGTAAATAAGTAGCCATTCACTGTGCTAGGTCAGCTTAGAATTGTTAGAGTTGTATGAAATCTTTTTACCAAAACTTTCTTTGGCAAAAAATGAATATTCGGTGACTCCAAAACACTTTGTGAATATGTACTGATTTTGCTGAATTGTTTGGATCATGAAATTCACTGTACAAGATTGTCCTCACAAATTTTCACCTTGAATCTGGGCCTATAGACCATGAAAGCCTATGATGATGGCCAAGCTACCAAGCTAGGGCTTAACCAACCAACCAGTCACCTCTTTTAGCTACCATATGAAGATAATAATGAGAAATTTTCACACATAAATAATTCCTTAGTCAACTAGACGTAAAACTATAAAGACACTAAAATGTAACAATTCTCTCTTTTAAAATGCACTTGATCCAGCACCAGCCACTAGTAGTGGTTTGTTTATATAATCAGCTGATCTGAGAGGACACGTTCATCACAGTCTAATCTTGTGCCATCAGAACCGAAATATTTTTATTAATATTTATGAACATTTTAAACTCTTTAATATGACAAAATCTATATCAGTTAACAAAAAAATTATGCCTTTTACCAAATCGCATCTCTTATTTGCTTAAATTTGCAGCTCTAAGATGAGAGAGTGTGTCACATTTTGGTCCAATAGGGATGTGCATAAAAACAAGTTGCAAAACTTATCAAATGCCAGAAAATTAACAAGTGTCTAAATTTGAGGCCCAGGCCAAATGGCCCTCCTGCACACACACACACACACACCCCGCCCGATTGGCCCTGGGTCTTGTCTTACAACACAGGAGCAAGAGGAGCTCTTCTATGCCATTTATATTGACTTATGCCATTGTAGTAGCTGTCTGCTGTGGGAAGAAGAAAAATGAAAGTGAGAAAAAAGCAAACCACATCTCAGTGTGCCATGGGAGCAGGGCTATTTTGTTTTATTACAATCATTTTATTAAAGTTAGTTGACTTAAAAAAATAAGAGGAAAATTTGATTGATGTCTTTCCTAGGGTCTAAGTCACTATCACTGATTTCATTTCGATTGCTCTGCACAGTTAGAAAAGTAATTTACCTGTAAGTTTGTAAAAAAATAGATTAAAAAAAAGAATCTTTGTTGCTTTTTAAAAGTTCTTCATTGCCAAGGTGCTAGTCATATTGACCCATTTGATTGTCACTGCTTTGCACCGACACTAAAGTTAAGTTACAAAACAAAAAGAATAGAAGAAAAATACTTTCAAGTTTGAAAAATCCTGTTGTGACTATGTTTTTAAGACTAATTTCATGTAACCTTATCATAACAAGCTATCTTAATGATAATACTATTCTTTCCATGTCACATAAACAAGTTACCAATAATCACTTGGCCTTTGTCACATATTCTATGCATTCTATACGATAAGAATATCTCATTTTACCAGTTCCTCTCACATAGCAAAGTTCAGCTGCAAAAAGAATGACAAAAAGAGAAATTAGAAAGTTGGCTATGGGGTCTTACAATACTGCTGTTTGAGGGTTCTACAGATTTTTCTGCTTCAGTCAGGCTCTGATCCATGAATGAGCTCTATGCAGACAGACGCTGTGGACCTCATTGTAACATAAGTGAGAAGGGTCATGTTATCATCACCACTCTTGCCTCTGATAGTGCATTTGTGTCCAGTACTTGTTAAATGTCCATTAAAAGAACATTTCATATGAGACAGTAATGCTGGCTGACAACTGGAAAACATCCCCAAACTCCCAATTAGAGATGGGTGAAACTGGAACCTCATCTCTCCTTTTCTTTGAATTTTTGGGAAAAAGGCTCCTAGTCTAATCGGAGCATCCAACCCCAGACCAGGTAGAGCTAAACTAATAGCTCATGACACATAATTATATTCAAATTATTTGGTCATTGTTTCTGTTGGTGGATTAACCATGAGTAGATTGCAATTCTAACCAATGTATCCATTTATTTATTTAGTGAAAATCTTTGATTTTTTTTAAGGATTGAATCAGAATAGTCAAGTGTTGAGCTCAATTGCTTAGTTGTAATTAGATAACTCAGTCTGTTCACTGCAAGCACTTCTATTGTTGCTGTTTGTGTGTGTGTGAATTTAAATTAGTTTCCACAAATCTGCATGTATGGCAGTAGAGCTGGTTGGAAAAAATATGATAACTTTTGTTTGCCAGAATTTGCTAGTTCATCAAAATTGCAGTGTTATATGCTGATGGTTCGATTTTGATGGAGTTCCTGGTTTCCTGAGCAGCTTGCCTCCTGAACTGCCCCAGCCCAGAGAACAAAAGGTCCAAAGGTCTGCAGCAGCCCACCAGCAGATTGCCAAGGAGTTGGGGACCCCAGGACTTCCAGAGTTCACAGTTCCAGGCAGCCTGCCAGGCACAACTCCACAGAGACACAACTCCATTCCTATTTGAAGTTTTTTATTTTCATTCTGAACTGGAACAAAACCAACTTTCAAATGATCAAAGCCCTCCATGAAATGGAATTACCTTTATCTGCATCTTGACATATCACCTTGAAATTAATTTCTTGTAAACATTTATGTCTGCAAAAGTGAAATGGTGAAATGTTCACAGAAAGCAAGCACAAAAGGATTATTGATATGGATTAAAGAAATTTATTTTAAAAGTTGAAATAATAGTCACTGAAATATGTTTGTAGGATCGATCCTAGAACTTGAGCTGGATAAATAAAAGGCTCAAATGGGACTCTTCTACTGATCCAGTTAGAATGGTTCCAGTCAGAAATCTCAGAAGAATAGTTATAATTGTAATAATTGGGTTTGGCTGAAAACTTTAGCTTAAAAGTTTTTTCAATTAATGTTTAAAAAAAAACTTCAGAAATTTTCATGGAAAATGTTCACGTTCAAAATTTTTCCTCAGAATGAAAATTTTCATATTATTTCAAAATTTTAATTTTTTATTTATTATCCCCTTTGTTCTTTCTTTTTTTCTCCATTAGGAAAGGGGTGTTACGAATTACACCTGATAGGACACGCACATAACTGCTGCGAATTATACCTGGTAGGACACGCACACAAATGCTACGAATTATACCTGATAGGTCACACACAGTTTGAATCTAGGCTGAGGCACATAAACAAAGTCCACAACTGCAGAGTTCCCAAAAGACACTAAGTTTATTTCGCTCGAGCGTGGTGCCCCCCTGCTAGCCAGGAGAGGACCCCGAATACAGATTATACAAAGGTTATATACTTTTTAGCAAAGCATGTTGCCCTCGTGCATCGGAAACCTTAGCCAATAAACAAACCCTTTTCTTATCTACCACCTATCCCTGCTTGGTGCATTCCTCGTGCTAAACTAGTATGTTAATTACACAGCATGGTCCTAAAGCCATGCATCAGTAACTTTTATTATCAGGATGGGAGGCCTCACATCAAAGGCCAGGAGATAGGGAGTTAGAGACTGACAAAAAACAGATACTGGGAGTCAAGGCAGGCTGGAGACAAGGAGGAGGATTTTCACAGGGATGCAGTGTCTAAGGAACACTCCTTCTGGTGCATGATGTGCTTGATTTTAGACAATGGTGGGCCCCAAACCAAAATGGAGTCACATGTGCTAACTTTTTCTTAACAGGGGGTGGGGGGAAATGGGGGGAATCCAACATGAAAATTGTTCCTTTCAAATCTAACTGAAACTAAATTTTTTGTTTAAATCAAAACTTGAAAAACACTGGAAAAATTCAAGAAAAATATTTTTCCCCATTTCTCTTCAAAACATTGGTTGATGGTACTTAACATTTTTTGGCCAGTCCTAGTGATATTTTAGTCCAAGATAAATGTTCTTTACTCCAAGTTTCCCAAGATTTCCACCATTCAAATTTTCAGGAATTTGCAGTATTTTCAGAGACATTTCTGTCACTGTGGACTGAAATCTCATGAGATCAGCCTACTACATTTCAATATTGCAGAATTCAAACCTAAACCCAAGTCCTATATTGGCTTTGAATGGCAACCACGGAGGGCAAGCTGGAAAATAACAATTCCATTTAACAAAAAATGTTGAGGTTTCAAAATTTGGTTTTAGTCTGAGGCAGAACGAAATCAAGGTGCTTTGAAATTTTTTGCAAAAAGAGAGAGAGAGAGAGAGATCACAAAATATCTAGTAGCCTGTTAGGGTATGTCTACACTTCACACTAAGCCTGAGTTCTGACTCAGGTTTGAGCCCAAGTTCCCCTTGCCTCTATATACACACCAGTCTGACTTGGGTCAGCAAGCACTCAGGCCCTAGGACCTTGCTGGGAGGTGGGTCAGAACCTGCTGTGACTCAGGTCTAAGCCCTGTTATCTTGCAGTATGGATGCAGCTCATGCCGCAGTCCCGAGTCAGAAGGTCTGCATGATGCAGTGTGGATGTGTTAGAATGGCTGTGAGACCCGGGTCCAGCAAACATAAGCCTGGGTTTACAATGCAACGTGGATGTTCAAGGGCAGGCTTAGAAATATCAAATCCACAAGTGTGGGTCCCACAGACCAGGGTTTACAATGCAGTGCAGACATATCCTTAGTTAGATGCTCATTTGGGAGTGTCCTAACTGCTACACTATAGAGTTGTGCTCTCTTGCTCTCGCTGTTTTTCTCTCTCTCACCTGTTGGAGCTGTCAAGCTATCTGGAGTGGCTCAAAAGCATGGATACCAACCTCAGAGTAGACTGTTACAAACCAGGGCACAAACCCCAAACAGGTTGTGAGTTCCATACTAAGATTTCACCAACCAAGCACCAAATGTGAACTCCTCAAACACTAGAAAACCCTTAACATGGCATCACAGACAGTCCCGTTGGGTACACTAGTTTATCTTGCTACTTAGATCAGCTTGCCTATGTGATAGATGGTCCATTACACCAAAATCACCACAATATACAGGTTACTCCCAGTCCCGAAGGGCCAGTCACTTACCCTAGGACAATTGCACCTTTGATCTCATACCAAAAACAATGCTTAGCGCCAGTCCTATGATAGATTATTTAAAGATTTATTAACTAAGAAAAGGAAACAAGAGTTATTTATAAGTTTAAAGCGGACAAACATATACAAACAAATGAGTTACCGTTCTTAGATTCCAAAAGGTGATAGAAGCTGCTGTAATATGCAAGCACTTTATTTCCTTTAGGGCGAACCCAGGCTAAGCAGCTGGGGATCCCTTGCTTATGCTTAGACATCTTGCCCTCTCAACATCCAAGCAGCTTGGAGATGCAGTTTCTTCCTGTCAAGGATTTTTATTCCCTTCCCCCAGAGTATGGGTCAAGTCCATATGCATGTCTCTTCTTCATAGGTGGGGCGGAGGAGCAATCAACAAAGTCTTTTGTCCTCTCATGTTCCACAATGGCTCATTTGGTTTCCATAGTCCTTCTTATGGGCAGGACCTAATTCCTTCTGTAGGAAGCCAGCATTTTACGTTAGTTAATGCTTCTTTCCTGTTTGGTGAGTTACACAGTTACAGAGGTTTACCATGCAAACTCTCAGTATAACCTTGTAACATGGGGTACAGATGTTATAAGTGAGATTACTACATAAAGCATCCTACAAGCATTTCCTAATGTCTAAACACTAAACACATTCTTATAAACTTAACATTTATTTTAACTATGCTAACACAGGTGAGCCAAACTGGTTTCCAATTATGCATTGTTCAGTTGAGGCCTAGAGGCCTTGGAATGAGCTGGCATTGCAGGAGCTGTTCTACTTTGTATAAATAATATTCATTGGGCCCAACAGAGAAACTGAGTCTATAGTCTGGTTGTTAGGGCACTCCTGTGGGATATCGGAGACCCAGGTTCAAGTGCCTGTATTTCCAGAATGGTGTTGAATAACAACGATAAAAACATGGCACCAACCTGGGAAGGGTACACTGGGTTAATAACGTAGGTATTAAACTCGCAACCAATAACTTTTTGTGTTTGTGGAGCAGGCAGATCTACCTGACTACCCACTGGTATGTTTTGGTTCCCCATGGTTTTGAAAATAAGTAATTTGTTTGTGATCCATAGTGGCTTGTTGTATAAGTACTCTGCTGGCGTGAAAAAAGAAAAAAAGCAAAATCATGAAGTGATGGAACAGGCTGATGACTAAATATAACTACAGAAAATCTCTTATTGCAGTAATAAGTGTCACTGCAATTCATGGAAATTTTGTTAATAAAAGCAAAGATACTTTAAAACAAAACACTAATGTAATTAGTTTAGACAAGGGAAGTCAACATGAGAGCTCCACAAAAGAAAAGTTTATCTAAATTTATTTTACAATAAATTTTCCGGGCCGCTAAAAATTCTTTGGAGCCTGGCAACCTGTGAATCACCTATGGATGTTTCACCTAGATGTTGTACAGATACATTAGAGTGCCAACCTTTCTCTATATAATTCCCCATGGTTTTTCTTTTGAGAAAGGTATGAATAAGCACATGACTGACAGGAAAGAACTCTTAAATCCTAATCTTAAATCTGACACTGGCTTCCTCTGTGACTTTGGACAAATTTCTTAACTTCTGTCTCCACTTCTGCAAAATAAGGATACAATTGGTTACACTGGATACCTATATCATAATGGCAGGGTGAGGCCTGATCAGATAATGTTTGCAGTTGAACCTTTGCAAAGGAGAACAAAATTTAGCGCAGTATTTGTTGAGCACTTCAAAACATGCACACTGCTATGTAAGTAATACATTTATTATTATAAAGTTGTGGTGGACATACAGTAGCTACTATAATTCCCACTAGTAGTGAGATTTGTATAAATCTCTTTCAGATAAGCCAGAGAAGCAGGAAGTATTTGAAAGAGAGAGTCAAGAAGAGATGTGTGGCATTTTAATTTCCTTATCAAACTTCTCATTGTATTGATTTGAATTTGATTAAGTTACAAGACTCTACAGAGAATGATGAGATCTCACTGTATAATCTCACCCTGGAGTTTCTTGGTATAATTAAAAATAGATCTCTTAAATAAAATCACAGAGGGAAAAGCACAAAATAGTTCCACTAAACATATATATTCTGAGCTGAAATGCTAATGCAAACCCAAGAGAACTTGAACAGCGGAGTGTTTTGCCAATAAAAGTTTCCCAAACTAGTAAGGAGATGTCCTTACGTCAGAATACATAGCAACTCTGAAGTATGGCTGTCGAAGGAGCCCAGCACCATATGAAATGTTTATGAATGTTTAGTTATTATTAAATGACAGCAATGTGTTCAGACTGTAAAATGTAAACAGCCACTGGACTAATGTCTGAGAAGGACAAAAAGATACAACAGGGAATAATATGGGACATTTTCCCCTTTCCTCCTATAAATATAATAAAAATAATTTCCTATGGGAATCAAATCAGGGGGTTGTGAGAAAAGAGTCTGTTGGCTGGTTCAGTGATTTGGGATTGAGAAACTCTTCTGAACATAGAAGGAGAACTGCTCCAGTGGAGTGGCTACCAGAACCTCTACAGGCTACAGCTTCCCTTCAGATCTTCATTGAAAGGTGGGGGAGAGGCCTATGCAGGAAAGTCAGTACAGCCCCAAACTTCATTTGATCTTTTTCTTTATCTCCTTCATGGCCATGGGGTGACTTTGTGTTTTCCATTGGCCCTGTCTATGGCTTGGCCCAGCGCCGGTCAGATCCCTTTCCCTCCCAGCTTCCTTTCCTTCTCCCTATTGATCCAGACCCTAAAGAAGTTCAAAAGAGGGAAGATGGATGTTGCTGCACAGGCGATACAGGACAAAGAAGATGCACAGGCAGAGAGTTGCTCAGTGTGAATCAGCGCAGAAGCAGCTTGGCAAAGAGCTGATTGTATGCACTTAATTATTTGGTGCACTTTTTAAAAAAAAATGAGTGAGCACACCTGCTTGGTGTGTTAAGGTCTTATTTTCTCCAAAATATTTTTATTAGGGTTGTGTCATTAACTTTTTAGGATCCTGACACCTTTAAGAACTACATCTTATTCCAGGCACTGGAAGTTGGAACCATGGGGATGGAATGGGCTCTGCTTTGGATGATAGCTGGAAATGAAGGTTGGAGGCCGCGGCAGGTGTTCGGATGTGATTGTTCTTGGTACTAGCAAGAGAGCATCCACATGCTTCTATGTGCGCATTAGAAATAGAAAAATAAGTCTCTGCATAATGATATCCCTAACATGCTCAAAACCAAACAGTCAATTTATTATTTAGAGACCTTTCAAAATAGCGTGGTAAAATCCATGTATAATGATGGTGTTTGATTGCTTGTTTAACCTTCAGCTTCAAGAGGATTAACTAGTTTACAGTTCAATGCACGCTATGGGTATAAAACCAAAAGAAATGCAAAACATTGTTAAACTTGCAACCACTTAGTCAGAAATATTTGAATATATGGTGTATTGTTCTTGAATACTTTCACAGCCTCCAAGTAAGTTTATTTATTGCAAGAAAGGCAGAAAGCTGTAAACCATATTGTAGAAAAAATGTAGTGATTTTGTTGAAAGTGTATGAAAGGTTAGGATTTGTAAGAGAGTTTGAGGTCACAAATACAGGAGTGCACCCAGCACTGGGCTGGTGGGGGCAAAGTTATCTTCGCTAGGAGCCAGATTCTCAAAAGAACTCAGCATCCAGTAGGTCATGTTGTGACATTTCTGGTCAGAATTTAAAGATGTGAGCACCCAACATGCTCACATCTTTTTAAAATCTGGCACCTTATTTGGTGCCTAAATGGGAGCTGAGTGGTCTTCAAAAATCTAGCCTCAGCTGTAAATTGAAAACCTGGGTATGAATTACTAAGGATTTGCATGAGTATGCAGGATAAACATGGTGCACGGGCAGTGCAATTTGAGGAAACTGTATCTCTTCTTTGGATAAACAGAAGATTTCTTTGTTCTGGGTTTTCAGTCTGATACCTTTTATGAGCATCAAAATCAGACACATCAAAAGACTGTTTTACAAAAGCATCTGAAAAATACCAACAGCCTTTATTTCTTGACCTCTGATAAACTCATACCAAACTGAATTATTTCAACATGACTGTGGTGGGTTTTTTGGGATTGCAGAGCCTTTTGTTTTCCTTTGAGGTTTGTCTCAAATATGTCTCTTCCAACTATGAAAATTGAAGATCAAGATGTTCACAGAAACACTGTTATTTCTTGCATGACTTTGGCTGTCTGTACTATGATTTTTTTTAAAAGCTGAAAGATCATTTGGAAATGTTTCCTTAGAGCTTCTAATGTTAATATTTATACACCCTAGTGAAGAGAGGAAAACTTTTGGGGCCATACATTTTCAGGGTTTGAATTTAGCTGTGGGTGAACGTCAAAGTTCAGAGACTTACAAAAGCTTCCAAAGTTTTGAAAGGGCATTGGAAGGTTATCATACTTAACCAAACTTCCTGTGTCTTAGCAATTTAGAGTGGATATCTTCCAAGTTTAAATTTTGTCACAACATTTTCTGCCTTTGGTGAGGGTAGAACTACCACCAGAACAGCCTTCTTAGGAATATTTTAGTAAATCTGCTTTCAGTCTCTTCCAAATCCAGGATGTGGCTTAAACAAAATAGCATACATGAACTTGTTTGACCTCAGAAAGGGCTTGGGTTCAGGTCTGAATTGAGTTTTTGGCAAATAGTCTTACTGTAGGTAAACTAGTTCATCTAACCCTAGATGAAACACAGCCTAGTGTTTCTTGAGTACCTTACAACATCACTTGGATGATACTCCTACGTACTTTTGCCATGGAATTGTTGTATGTGTTTTGTGAAGGCAATTAATGAAGAAATGGAAGTTCTGGATTCTAGGTTGATGTGGGGTATTGTCTTTCTCACACATTTGATTCTTTATATTTTGAGTTGTGTTTTTGTGGACCTTTTGCCTGTTACATCCATAGTGGACACTCAACAGGATGCTGATATGGACTGACATCTTGGATCCCATGTGCTGTGGTCTTTCTGGGGCTGGTCAAATTTTCAGCACTATCTCTCTGACTCTGGGCCTCTAGGCTCATGTGGTGTTCAGTGATCACTCAGTGCTTGCCACTGTTTTATTTGGAGTTTCATTCCATAATATGCACATAACAGGAGTTTCAAAGTACCCTGCCCAGACTCAGTCTAGAAGCTCAGCCCTCAAAGGCACTATCCCCAATACCACTATACATATGCATATACATACACATGCCACTACACTCCAGGTGCAAACCCCATGCCTGACACCCATCTTGGCATTTAGGATGCTGTGGTCCAATTGCCTAGGCCCTGATATTAGTGTCAGTTCTTCCAAGCCTCCCAAGGTAGCTATTGCATGCTCTCAGAGCTCCATCGAAGCTGTGGACCCCCTGATTTACTGCTTCTGTCTTTGGACAATATGTGACAATAAAAGCAAGTAACACAGAGACTCTGCAAAAGAATTTCTAAACACGCACACACTTTGCTCTTATGACAGGTTTCAGAGTAGTGGTCTTGTTAGTCTGTATCTGCAAAAAGAAAAGGAGTACTTGTGGCACCTTAGAGACTAACAAATTTATTTGAGCATAAGCTTTCATGAGCTACAGCATCTGATGAAATGAGCTGTAGCTCATGAAAGCTTATGCTCAAATAAATTTGTTAGTCTCTAAGGTGCCACAAATACTCCTTCACTTTGCTCTTTCATAGAATCATAGAATATCAGAGTTGGAAGGGACCTCTGGAGGTCATCTAGTCCAACCCCCTGCCCAGAGCAGGACCAATCCCCAACTAAATCATCCCAGCCAGGGCTTTGTCAAGCCTGACCTTAAAAACTTCTAAGGAAGGGGATTCCACCACCTCCCTAGGTAACGCATTCCAGTGTTTCAGCACCCTCCTTGTGAAAAAGTTTTTCCTAATATCCAACCTAAATCTCCCCCACTGAAACTTGAGACCATTACTCCTTGTCCTGTCATCTGCTATCACTGAGAATAGTCTAGATCCATCCTTTTTGGATCCACCTTTCAGGTAGTTGAAAGAAGCTATCAAATCCCCCCTCATTCTTCTCTTTCACAAACTAAACAATCCCAGTTCCCTCAGCCTCTCCTTATAAGTCATGTGTTCCAGACCCCTAATCATTTTTGTTGCCCTTCGCTGGACTCTCTCCAATTTATCCACATCCTTCTTGTAGTGTGGGGCCCAAAACTGGACACAGTACTCCAGATGAGGCCTCACCAATGTCAAATAGAGGGGAACGATCACGTCCCTCAATCTGCTGGCAATGCCCCTACTTATACACCCCAAAATGCCATTGGCCTTCTTGGCAAAAGGGCGCACTGTTGACTCATATCCAGCTTCTCGTCCACTGTCACCCATAGGTCCTTCTCTGCAGAACTGCTGCCTAGCCATTCGGTCCCTAGTCTGTAGCGGTGCATTGGATTCTTCCATCCTAAATTCAGGACTCTGCACTTGTCCTTGTCGAACCTCATCAGATTTCTTTTGGCCCAATCCTCCAATTTGTCTAGGGCCCTCTGTATCCTATCCTTACCCTCCAGCATATCTACCACTCCTCCCAGTTTAGTGTCATCCGCAAACTTGCTGAGGGTGCAATCCACACCATCCTCCAGATCATTAATGAAGATATTGAACAAAACCGGCCCCAGGACCGACCCTTGGGGCACTCCGCTAGATACCGACTGCCAATTAGACATGGAGCCATTGATCACTACCCACTGAGCCCGACAATCTAGCCAACTTTCTACCCACCTTGTAGTGCATCCATCCAGCCCATACTTCTTTAACTTGCTGACAAAAATACTGTGGGAGACCATGTCAAAAGCTTTGCTAAAGTCAAGGAATAACACGTCCACTGCTTTCCCTTCATCCACAGAACCAGTTATTTCATCATAGAAGGCAATTAGATTAGTCAGGCATGACTTTCCCTTGGTGAATCCATGCTGACTGTTTCTGATCATTTTCCTCTCCTCTAAGTGCTTCAGAATTGATTCCTTGAGGACCTGCTCCATGATTTTTCCGGGGACTGAGGTGAGGCTGATTGGCCTGTAGTTCCCAGGATCCTCCTTCTTCCCTTTTTTAAAAATTGGCACTACATTAGCCTTTTTCCAGTCTTCCGGTACTTCCCCCGATCGCCATGAGTTTTCAAAGATAAAGGCCAATGGCTCTGCAATCACATCTGCCAACTCCTTTAGCACTCTTGGATGCAATGCATCCGGCCCCATGGACTTGTGCTCGTCCAGCTTTTCTAAATAGTCCCGAACCACTTCTTTCTTCACAGAGGGCTGGTCACCTCCTCCCCATGCTGTGCTGCCCAGTGCAGTAGTCTGGGAGCTGACCTTGTTCGTGAAGACAGAGGCAAAAAAAGCATTGAGTACATTAGCTTTTTCCACATCCTCTGTCACTAGGTTGCCTCCCTCATTCAGTAAGGGGCCCACACTTTCCTTGGCTTTCTTCTTGTTGCCAACATACCTGAAGAAACCCTTCTTGTTACTCTTAACATCTCTCGCTAGCTGCAACTCCAGGTGTGATTTAGCCTTCCTGATTTCATTCCTACATGCCCGAGCAATATTTTTATACTCATCCCTGGTCATTTGTCCAATCTTCCACTTCTTGTAAGCCTCTTTTTTGTGTTTAAGATCAGCAAGATAGCAGAAGAGATATACAGATCTATGGAAAAACAACAAAATCTCCACACAAATCCCTGCCTTGGTTTCCTTATCACTGCAGGAGGTCTTTGGGATGTGGTCAGTCTCTTTATCGGCAGTCCAGGATTCCTCTGCTCCTCCAGTTCAGCCTCATCAGCTCCCCACACCTCATCTTGCAGAGGTAAGTCCTTTTTATAATGTTGCAGTCACTGTTGTCAGGTGACCACCTCATTGACTTGAAGTCATTCATCAGACGATCCATTGCTTGGTTATCAGCCTCCTGGAAGAACAACTTCCCCTGGGCATTAGTCAGCTCATTGTCTGACATTGTTCAGTTGTTGATGGTCCTCAACAACTGTCCCATAAAGGGGCAGACACCCCAGATGCCAGTTTCCCTCCCATGAACACAAGAGGTATGATATTATGATATAGTGAAAGACAACCATTCCAGTATAATTCAAAGTTCATAAAATCATACTGGAATTAATAACTTTAA
Organism: Lepidochelys olivacea; assembly: GCF_965140295.1. Classification (NCBI taxonomy): domain Eukaryota; kingdom Metazoa; phylum Chordata; order Testudines; family Cheloniidae; genus Lepidochelys; species Lepidochelys olivacea. The sequence goes on from NC_140419.1 coordinate 40,385,925, forward strand.
TAACTTTTTAATAACTTTTTTAGATTCTTAAACTGTGCCAGATTCTTAAAGTGTTTTATCAATAAAATTTGTGGTGGTGTTGCAGGTATAGTGTCTCCACCTCCATTATCTCTGGTAGCAGCTTGGGAGTCATGAGTAGTCCTAAATTCACTGCTTTGTGATTTCTATCCATCTGACAATATAATCAGCCAGACTCACTCAGGGCATGATTCACAGCACATTAAAGTCCATGGATAGACTCCCATTGACTTTAAATGGCTTTGGACCAGGAATCTGTAGGACAGATTCTTTCCTTTCTTGACCTTTGGGCCTGTATTATTTTTACTTATTTATATCCAGATTTCCAAAGACTTTCTCCTGTAGAACATCTTCAATAATTTCAGTAACTCAGGCTTTTTTTGTCTTTAATATCTAATTTTATGAAAGGAGGCAGCATTTTGCTTATTACAGAAGATTGCTGAATTTCTTTTCCATACATATTGTATGCTATACAGGTTGTATTTTGCGTGTGCTGTTATTGCAAAGTATTGGCAATTTTCAGTAAAAATAATATTTTCTGGATTTTTTTCTAGGAAAGAACAGTCTAAGCAAACAAACTTAAGTTGCTAGAATAAAGAAAATAGAATACTGTTACAGGGTATTCAAATTTTAAAAAATCAGTTTATTTCTCAAGCAAGACAGCAGCCAGCATGATGCGATCACTTGGCCCCAAGTCAGCCAAAATGTAATGATTAACTCCATTGCTGCCAGTACAATTTCAAAAAATTGCTGAATGATCAATAAACAGACTAATGACATGAGAGGATATCTAGTTACAATAAAAATCACAATCAAGACCTAAATGTACAGTGTCAAACAATGCAATAAATAAATGGTAATAATCTTCCCTTCAGTCATTTTTTATTTTAATTAATTATTATTAATATTAATATATTATGTATTTTTATTTATCAATTTACAGTGGTGATAAGTAAATGTATTGCCATTCTACAGATGGGTAAGACAAGGCATGGAATGGCTGAATAACCTGCTTATTGTTTTAGAGATTTATATTGTGCTCATAACTATAATATCTGAGCACCGATGAACCCATTTGCAGAGTTGGTACAGAACACAGCCTCCTGAGACAAGAGGTCACCAGACCACACTACCCAGCTACCAGACCATCCTAATTTTCACACATTATCTATACCTACAATATTGAATAGAAAAGATCCTTAATGATGGACACCATTCATATTACAATAACCAAATTAAACATCCTGTATCACTGAAGACAAAAGCTGTTGCTAACGTTAATTTACATTAATGCATTATAAGTCTGAAACAGTTATTCTACTGACCCTTAGGGAGAAAATATCCTCTACCCCCAGCACTAATGTAAATAATTAATTATTCACATAGAGAGAGAAATGTTATGAATGATTATCTATAGATAGAGATCAATATTAATATTCCAAGGTAACCGTAAAAATGTCACCACTATAATTAATTGTCTGTGAAATTAAAATTTGGGAGGAGGATCATGTTCAGAAGAGCCAGACTCTTTTTTTTTTTCACCCTCTGAGAAAAATCTTGTTCAGAGTGGAACAAGCTAAATATGTATGGAATCAAACAGGCATGATTAAATTATTCATCCACTCCACAGGCAGTTTGCTGAGAAAGTGGAGATAAATGCAGGATATTATAGATCTTGCACCCAGTAGTGAAAATAAGAGCACTTGGCAGGCTTGCCATAGTTGTCCTGTGAAGGGTAGGTAAAGCACTTCATGTGAGTAAGCACACTGTAATCCTATGGCACTCAGACATTGTACTGATGAGTGGCTAAATGCTTACACAGACTGATCTGAGTTAAACAATCATACACAACTGTTAGTTATAGTAGGGAGTGCCCAGGGGAGTACCAGACAGTTCAGGCTGAGCCCTGACAGGAAGGAAAAAGTACTGGTAAAATAGCCTGGCACTACAAAGGGAAAATCTCCACTCCAAAAGAGAACACTGTATCAGTGTCTCTACCGTTCAAAGACCACACTCATGGAAAATGTAGCATGCATGCTACATGCATCCACACCCTCTTGCATTTCACAATTTAGAAGTCCCAGGTCACAGCCTACCCTGATTTAGTAGGCTGATCGCTGAATCTCTATAATCTCTAGAATATCTATCTCATCCCTATCTATCATCACCATGAACTCGTAAGATCTGGTTATGCCTCATCTGCACCTACAACACACCTCTTTCTAAAAGTATGTAGGCTCCAGTCATGTTCCTGAACACAGCTTAGATGAAGCCCAGAATCTGGCCTTTCTTTGTGTCACTTATATCAGTGACTCGTACCCTCCCTAGGTACTGTCGAATACCATGGAAATTGGTGTTGCATAAGAACCTGAATAGAACAGAGCAGCTGAGCTAATAGTATCTAAATTTATATGCCTGGAAGCTTAGAGTCCTCAGCGGAAGACCTTGGATGCTGGAATTCACTTTCTTTGCTGGTCTAACATAGCCCAAAACTCCTGCCCAGAACTGAGAGGCCCACCTCCTTTCTCATACATTTTCCTGAGTGGGAATTGCTTGCTTTTGATGAACATCATCGTATCTTTTCACTTTGATAAAAGGAGCAAAAAATGTGTGTCTGTTATCTTGTGTTCTCATAAGTGGAGACATTTTCAATAAGTTACACTTTATAAAACCGAGAAAGTGAAATAAGTATTTATACACTTGCATGGCTCTTAAAGAATATAAAGTCTTTTAAAAATAATACATTCTGCCAGTTTCTAGAACTAGACTATCACAGATTACATGGCCACCTCATAAAAAGACAGTCTAGTAAAACCGGAAGGCTCTTGTCTGGGTATACCATAAGGACAGGAGATGTGTTATGGGTTTTAATCAGGCCACAACTTTATTATATAGATATCTGGGACTATCCAGCAGATAAAGTGTACAGTGCAGGCAAATCCATGCTTATTCAAATCAATTTTCTGGGGCTTTCACCAGCCCTGCTTTGTTTAATCCATGCTTATTCAAGTCAGTTTTCTGGGGCTTTCACCAGCCCCCCTTTGTTTCCATCCAGGTCCCCTAGTCGAGCCATGGCTTGGACTTTACCATCCACCAGCCTCGTAAGAGGGTTAAGGAGGTCTATGAGAACGGAAGGGGTTGGCTCCCTGCCATATCAATCATAGGAGTTCCCGAACCTCCTCCCCTGTTCTGTTCCTTAATCCAGGACCTCCTTTTAAATCCTTTACCAGGCCATTTATCTGGTCACTGGCTGCCCTCCCTAAGGAATACCTGCACTGAACATCCACCCAATATTACAAAATAAGTTGCAACATATGGCCTACCACCTTTTCTATTAACCAGAAAAGGTCCATCCTCACACCTGCTGTGAGGAAGGCAAAAAAACCCACACTCCACCGAAGCCAATTCTGGTGGTGCGGGAAAAATTCCTTCCCAGCCCCCCCTTTAAAAGGGGCGACTAGCGTAATGCCCACAGCAGGTCCTAACCCAGCCTGCCATTCACCTCCACTAGGGGAGGGAGGGTGGGTGCTGGCTTCCTCGCTGCATGGACATAGAGACTTGCCCCATCCAGGTTTTGTACCTTTATGCACATTCCTGCAGGGGGGGGGTCATTGTTGCAAAGCACCTTTTGCAGCAGTTTCTGACCTTCCTCTTCTCCCCCCGCCCAACCACAAAGCAGAGCTGCCCTTCTTTGGATAAGCCCAGACAAATTCTGCCCCACCTTTAGTTGTGGTGGAGTCACTACCATACTCAAGGGTGAAAGTAATTTAAAGGACTTACCGGTATGCCAGAGTCCTTAAGAGTGGGAGGGGCCTCAACTGGAAGAGGTGGGGCCTTTTCACCGCCGGAGCCCCACTGCTGCTACCCCAGAGCTCCAGCAGCAGGGCTCAGGTGGCGACTTAAAGGGCTCCGGAGGGTAGCGACAGTGGGAGCCCCGGGCCCTTTAAATCGCCGCTGTGACCCCTGGGGGCTCGGGCGGCGATTTAAAGGGTCTGTGGCGGCGGGGGCTCTGGCAGCTATTTAAAGGGCCCGGGGTGGTAACGGCGGCAGGAGCCCCGGGCCCTTTAAATCATCCCCGGAGCCCTGCTGCCGCTCTGGCAGCTATTTAAAGGGCCCAGGTCAGTAGCTGTGGCAGGAGCCCCGGGCCCTTTAAATCGCCACTAAAGCCCCGCTGCCGTTTCCCCAGGGCTCTGGCAGCAATTTAAAGGGCCTGGGGCTCCAGCCGCTGCTGGGAGCCCCAGGCCCTTTAAATTGCCGCCTGGGGAAGCCGATCTGCCCCAGTACGGCACTCGGGCTCTTGCCGGTATGCCATACTGGGGCATACTGGCTTACTTTCACCTCTGACCATACTTCAAATATTCACAATAACAGGAAATCTCTAGAGATGAAAATCTTAAATTCTAAGAAAAAACAAAAGAAAACAATAGGGACTTTAAGGGTCCTCGTATTTGGTATGTGTGATCTCTTTTGTCCTTTGTAATACTCCATTGTGAAAACTGAAATAGACAATTTTTTGCCGTCTATCTCTCTCAATAAAATATAGAAAAGAAGAAAAAAATATATGTACTATCTTTAAGAGGCTCCATTATTGACCTCTTCTTCCTTAGAGCTTGACATTTTTCTTAGTTTATCTTGTGCAATATTCCTTCCATTTTCCACCTTTGATTTATTTAAAGGCTGTTTTTCTTAACTGAAAATAATTGTACATCTGTGTGCTCCTTCTTGGGGAGGCAAATCCTTTATATCTCATATATGCCTCTTTCTTTACCTTCCTAACTTTTTCTACACCCTTTATTTTCCACTATTGCTTTTTATTTTATTTTAAGTGTCTCACATAATCCTCGACACAAAATGAATCTTTTAACATTTTCTATGTCCTCTTTATGTCTTTACATTTGTCATTTTCAGGCTCAACTGAGAATTTCCCATTTAATACTAAAATTGGCTCTGTGGAAGTTTAGTATCTCCCTAGCTCCACTGCATAGTTTCCCCTAGCCCCCCATTTTAGTGCTAATTAGAAATGTAGGCCTGGATTCTGGATGCTTCTGGACTTCACATCACAGGATTGGGTTCTATACTAAATGGTCACTGGGGGCCAGATGCTTCTATCTCCTACGCTATCAATCACATCCTCTGTCAAACTTGAAACTAAGCGAAAAGATGAGATCCAGGTGTACTTCTAAATTGTGAACCTTGTGGACAAATTTAAAGAAGCACATTAATCACAGTGCCAGGTGCCATTCTCACACTAGTATCTGAATTATTAGAATCAATTATTAATATTAAATCTTCACTCCTGATTGAAACGGTCAATCTGACATTTAATACACATGTTCTGAGATTAGGATTTTATTAGTTCTTGGACTGCTCCTGGATGCTCATCTGCATCTGACAGACAGTGTGACCTTGTCTTTTGGAGGCAGACCTTGCTGCTGTCATCCATGCTATTGTTATCTTGAGTTTGTACTATTGAAATATGCTGGATAGGGGATCATACATTTGCACTACTCAAGGTTGTGTGCTCCCCCTGCCCAGAAAATTAGCTTTTTGTTTGTTTGTTTGTTTTTGTTTTGTAAAACTAGAAACTTCCATAGGAAATATCCACTTTTAACAAAACTTTTTTGGGAGGGAGGGCTTTTTGACAACCCAGACTGAACAATGTAACTGGAAAATAAACATTTTGAGTTGATTTCAATGGGAGTTTAGTTTCTAGGCACTTTTAGATCCCTCTAGAACAGTGGTTCCCAAACTTGTTCCACCGCTTCTACAGGTGTCATAAATATAAAGGGAAGGGTAAACCCCTTTAAAATCCCTCCTGGCCAGAGGAAAAATCCTCTCACCTGTAAAGGGTTAAGAAGCTAAAGGTAACCTCGCTGGCACCTGACCAAAATGACCAATGAGGAGACAAGATACTTTCAAAAGCTAGGAGGAGGGAGAGAAACAAAGGGTCTGTGTCTGTCTGTATGCTGTTGTTGCCAGGGACAGAACAGGAATGGAGTCTTAGACCTTTTAGTAAGTAATCTAGCTAGGTATGTGTTAGATTATGATTTCTTTAAATGGCTGAGAAAAGAACTGTGCTGAATAGAATGACTATTCCTGTCTGTGTACCATTTTTGTAACTTAAGGTTTTGCCTAGAGGGATTCTCTATGTTTTGAATCTAATTACCCTGTAAGGTATCTACCATCCCGATTTTACAGAGGTGATTCCTTTACTTCTATTAAAAGTCTTCTTGTAAGAAAACTGAATGCTTTTTCATTGTTCTAAGATCCAAGGGTTTGGGTCTGTGGTCATCTATGCAAATTGGTGAGGATTTTTACCAAACCTTCCCCAGGAAGTGGGGTGCAAGGGTTGGGAGGATTTTGTGGGGAAAGACATGTCCACACTACGTTTCCCAGTAAACCCATTTGAAGTTTGGTGGTGGCAGTGGAAATTCCAAGGGCAAGGGGTAAAATTAATTTGTACCTTGGGGAAGTTTTAACCTAAGCTGGTAAAAGTAAGCTTAGGAGGTTTTCATGCAGGTCCCCACATCTGTACCCTAGAGTTCAGAGTGGGGGAGGAACCTTGACAACAGGGAAAGCCCCTGCCGGGCCGGGCCAGTTTGTTTACCTGCCACATCCGCAGGTTCAGCCGATCGCAGCTCCCAGTGGCCGCGGTTCACCGCTCCAGGGCAATGGGGGCTGCAGGAAGCAGCGCGGGCCGAAGGACATACTGGCCACCACTTCCAGCAGCTCCCATTGGCCTGGAGCAGCGAACCGCGGCCACTGGGAGCCGCAATTGGCTGAACCTGCGGATGTGGCAGGTAAACAAACTGGCCCAGCCCACCAGGGGCTTTCCCTGCACAAGCGGTGGAACAAGTTTGGGAACCACTGCTCTAGAAGACAATCTACATACCTTTGAAAATCTGGTCTTTACTATATTGTCTGTACTAATGCTGTGTAAATAATATCCCAATTCAGAACTTCACTTGAACAAAGACTTCCAAAGTCTAAACTAAAATAGTTCTGTGATGTTACCCACAGTGCTCTGGAGACGAGAAAAAGATAATCAAAGTCATTTGGGTCTGCAGAGAAGAATGGCTAGTGAGTTAAGTCCCTGTGCCCGTTAGCTAGTAACCTAGCGTTGTGCAAGCAAACTATTCAACCCTCCACATAAAAGTGCCAAGACCACAATGATTTAGAAATGGATCCAAAGGATGTGTAATATATCACACATTCATAAAATGGACACTATTCAGAGCCTCTCAGCAGGAGTTTGATATATGACATTAGAATCATACTGTGGCATAAATCAGATAATCTACTTGATATCTTGAAAATGCTGTGTAGGTACAATATATCAGGGAAACAAATAATGTACAGTACTGATGACCCATTTTAATAAGCACCTTTTCATCATTCCTACACTGGAAACCTGCACTGCTAAGTGTTTCCATCACCAGGCCACAAAATCTATAGGATTTGATCATAACTGCTACATACTACGTGGAGAAAACATCTAGATTCCTCAGCATAATACAATTTAGGTAATCAACTACTCAGGCATTTTCTCCAGCCCTCAAACCATTTTTGTGGCTCTTTTCTGAACGCTCTTCAGTTTTTTCAACATCCTTTTTTAAAATATGGACATCAGAACTGTATGGCGCATTAATTTGAATATTAGGAAAAACTATTTCACGAGGAGGGTGATGAAGCACTGGAATAGGCTACCTAGGGAAGTGGTGGAATCTCCTTCCTTAGAAGTTTTTAAGGTCAGGCTTGACAAAGCCCTGGCTGGGATGATTTTGTTGGGGATTGGCCCTGCTTTGAGCAGGGGGTTGGACTAGATGACCTCCTGAGGTCCCTTCCAACCCTGAGATTCTATGATTCTATGATTCCAGTGCCCTCTACGGAGGTAAAATCACCTCTGTGCTCCTACTTGCTATTCCCCTGTTCATACAACCCAGGACAGCATTAGTTGGGATGTAAGAAAGTTGTGATATTTGATTCAAAAGTTGTAGCCACAGTTGTTAAAATTGCAGTTTTGGTGCGGTCAGTTCAGGTACCATATTCTGCCTTCAGGGCAGAGGCATGGGGGTGGAGGTGTGGATGGGTGTCTTGGGAGCTGTAGAACCTAAACTTTTCTTTGTAACTGACTAGATGTCAAGTTGGCAGCAGGGTTTTTCCCAGCAATGGGGGCTGAATACCCTCCCATTCCACCGATCCCCAAGTGGGGTGTGGGGCCCAAGCCCCTGCACCTTAGAGCCAACCCCAGCTCAGAAACTCCTGGAGACTCTGTGTGGAGGGCTGGCACCACCAGGGCTCCTCTGTCTCAGCCCCATGCCCTCTGGGAGGCACAAGCCCAGCCCTCACCCAGCTCCACTCACTGGTAGCTGTGGAAGGTGAAGTCTTCGAGGTTGTGCAGGAGTTGCTTCTGTTCGGCAGGCCTGGCACTCACCTGGCACAGGCTAAACTGCACCTGGATGAAGTGCAAGGTCAACACCAGCAGTGCTGAGTGTAAGTGGTGGCACTCGACCCAGAGCCAAGACAGCTAGCGGGGCAAGCCTCCAGGGGAGCCCAGCCCTGTCCATCTACGTGCCACCTCCAGCATTTGCCCCAGGTTGCCAGGCCACTCTCTGAAATTTGACCCAGCCACCCCTCCATCAGGTATTGGAGAAAATGTTGCAATGAGCCTTGCAAGCTGAGGTGAATGCTGGAAATTGAGATGAGCATTGGAAGTTGTAGTTTCAGCAACAAAATCATGGCCTGTGATTTATTGCCTTATATATTATGCTACATAATTGCATTAGGAGTGCATGTTGAGTTGCTTGTCCACTATGACCCCTAAGTCTATTTCAGAGTCACTTTTTTCCAGGATACAGTCCCCCATGCTGTAGGTATGGCCTGCATTCTTTATTCCTAGATGTATATCTTTGGATTACTATTAAAGCACATTTTGTTTGAGTAGGCTCTATATAACAGCTGCAGGGGAGAAACCACAGTATTGATGGAAAATAGTTTTGAATTAAATTAGTATTATTTTATTCTTATTTTAGGTCATTGCAAACTTATATGGATCTTTAAGCGATAACTACAATTATGTTTATACCCATAATACTTGGAGAATATCACATACTTCTGTTTTTGGTTACTCGTTTTATTAAATTAAATATCAGGCTTATTTAAAGAAATTCCAGGAGGCGTCTGCTTTCTGTCAACTAGTGACAGGCTCCCAAAGTGTAAAAGAAGATGACACCCTTAGTCATAAAACACAGATGTGTTGTATAGTGTGATGGGGTATCTGCCCCCACAGGTGATGAAAGGGTTAACCTCAGCAGGGAGAAGTGGAGATAAGTCCTCCAAGCTGCCTGGAGAGGCTGTGTGAGGCTCAGCCAATCCGGGGGGGAGTTGCAGAAAGCAACCAATCCAGGTCTGGCCAGCTCAGATAAGAGGAGCAGCAAGGCAGAGCAGGGTCAGGAGCTGTCTGGGGCTCAGGGAGTGAACTCTGGGCTCCCAGCAGGTGGAAGAAGCACTAGCACCATGGACAGCATAATGCTTGAAGGCCCTGAGCTAAGGGTGAAGTCGGTACAGGGGCAATGGGGAAAAGGCCCAGGGAAAAGTAGTGAGCAGCTGCAAGAAGAGCAGCATGGAAGAGCAGAGTTGCAAGAAGAGCCATGGACAGGGTCTCTTGTTCAGGACCTGAAGTAGTGGGTGGGCCTGGTGAAGGGGCATGATTATTGAACTGTGATATTGATCCCCGGAAGGGGAAAACACACATGATGACATGGCCAGAGGGCTGAGCCATGAAGAAGACGTTGCTGTTCTTGAGGCTGCGAGAGTGGATGCTGAGCCAGAGTGACACAAACCACAGATGGGGTACACTAGCCTTGAGCTCATCCCCAGTGAAAAGGAGGAGGCACCAGCCCTGCGGTGAGTGTTGTGCTCTGTGATATATAGGTTTAAAAATGCAGTTTTCATAACTTCTATTTAGTGTGTACTCTATCGTATTTTCTTTTATGCTATGTTTTGAAACTGTATAAAAGCATTGGTGCTTTGTGCTATGTATACAATATTTAATAAGAAATCTCTAGCTGCAAGTTGTAAATACACTGCAAATGACAGGTCTTAAACCCCTGGACACCAAAGGTAACCAAACCCCAAAAGGTATTATCTTGTGTAAGATACCAGTTCATGTAGATATTATCTTACCTTGAAAAACAAACTTTGTAAAATATTACGGTTTAGAAAATCCTGAATTTAAAAAAAATGCAAGGTTGTTCTGTTTTAGGAGCAAAGAGGAATGTAGGCATCCTTATCAGAAGCCATAAAACTAAATTACAAAAGTGAGCTTTCTTTTACCACCCATCTCTGCCTGTTGCAAGAAAAAGCCTCTAATTTAAACCTACTCCAAAGGTGCTAAATAACTTTCTTACTGAAAGTAATTTCTTTTGCAAGCAGCATAGAGTCATCTTTAAGAAAAACATTGATGGCTGGAAAATAATTTATGGGAGATGTGGGTTACTTCTGTCTAACTCATATTTCTGCTTGATGGTGCAAGCCTTAAATGTTTGAATATGGCATCAGAGTCTTTTGAAATATATATTTGCAAATATCTTATCTAAATGCAAAGCTTCTAATGTAGTAACTTCCTAATATCATTGCTATGTAAATAGTAAGTAGCTTCATGTACCCGCATGGACTCCAATGACTTTGTTAGACTGATTACTAACACAAAAAGCAATCATAACATAGGATATTTTATAATGAGGAATTAATTAGTTATCTGATAATGCCTATGCGGCTTCCTTACCAAACTCAAAAAACCAGAGCCATCTTTCCAAAGACTCTTAGGAAGAAGAGAAAATGCCACTGTGCCCAGCTATTTGCATTTAAAGTCCCTCTTTAAAATTAAGTTTAAAAAGATTATTTTGAGAACAAAACCCCTCTTTATATAGAAAGTAGGAGTGTTTGAACTTACTTGAAACAGAATTTGAACTCCTATTAAACACTGACGTAAGTGAAGGAATCTCTCAGAAAATGGGCTACATAAAAGAGAGAATTAAAAATTTAACACTTTAAAATGTTCTGAGAATTTCCTGTGACAAACCCAATATACCAATTAAGTTAAGGGGAAAATTACAACCCTACTGCATATGCATTCACAGACTAAATATTCATGAGATGAAAATATTACTAAGGCCAACCCACAAAGACATTAAGCCAGTGAAAGGATCTTAAAATTTGAATCAAGACAAACACCTGAAAAAGGTGCAGTTTTTCCCTTTCATTCTATGCGATTAGAGGAAATTGAGGATGTGATGGGGTGTTCACCCTGCACAAGTGATGAATGGGTTAAGGTGGCCAGGTGGGCCAGTTAATTCCCAAGGCTGCACCTGCAGGAGGAGCCAGGGAGCTGGGATTGACTAAATGAAACTCAGCTGGGCAGGAACAGGACTGGCCTGTATAAAGCCCAGGAGCTGAGCACAGAAGTAGTCTGCAGTTACCCCTTAGGAGTTTGGGGATATAGCAATAGGCAGCCTGCAGTTACTCCCTGGGAGGAGGGACTTTGGGCTAGAAAACCAAGTGACAGAGGAGAGCTAGAAAGGTAAGAAAGGCTTATGGGGAAAGCAGCAAGGTATGGGATTGGGAAGATCTTGGCTGCTGATGAGAGGGCTCCTGAGCTGGAACCAAGAGTAGAGGGGAGGCAGGTTCCCCTTCCAGCTACTGGAGAAGTGACATAGATCAGGCAGAGGAGAGTGGACTGCCTGGGACAATTGCCCCAAAAGACTTTAGTACCCCAGAGTGGGAAAACACATAGTGGCTTGGGCAGCAGCTCATGGAGCAAACGATAGAGATGGTGCGCAACTGCGGGAAGGGCTGTAGACCTCGCAAAACTAACCCCCCAAAACTGCCAGAAGGAGGTGCCATCCAGCACTGAGTACAGCATTCTGTGACAATTGGTGAGTGGATGCCATGACAGAGAGTTATAAAAACACTCTGAATTCAGTGTCACTCTCAAATCCATGCAACACCCTCTGTTTCAGCAAGACCTCTAAGCACATAGCCACATAGAAGCTTCAAGAAGCAGTGACCTTCCAAATCAGATGACTGCATCAGCACAACTTCAACATGGATTGGTGAAATGGAAGTTGGCTAAAGCACTGCCAAGAAATAGCATGTGTGTACTGTGGGTCCCAGGATAAGAGAGACAAGGTGGGTGAGGTAATACCTTTTATTGGACCAACAGACAAGTTGTCTCTTCCATCAAACTTGTCTACATAAAGCTTGGTTTTTCCACCAAGAGAAGTTGGTCCAAGAAAATAAATTAGATTTATTTTTTTCTTGTAATGATTTTTATGGAATAGTGATATACTATTGTAACTTAAGATACTAAAGGCTTCTTCTGTTAGACATGAAATAGTTAAATTCGTTACTTAAAAGAAGCCATTCAAGGAGTTGTCAATAAATGAATCAATGAACATTAAGAATTCTAAATCTGAAATTAAATCCAACTATTTATCTTTATAGATCCAAGTCTCTTGTTCCAGAATACATGGTCTAAACTAAGTCCTATGAAACGAGGAAATTTCTAAGAATAAGATTATAGAACATCCCCCCCACCAGACGCAGGCCTACTCTCAAAGGTGTAATCTCTGTTAAAAGCTCTCCCCAGTAGCATACAGAACAAACTGAAACTAAAGTAACCATTGTTTAGTATTTGTGTTCTATTCTGTTTTTGTTTTTTTAATTTCTTTTCCTTTCTTTGCTAATAAAATAGTCATAGTTAATAATTGTGGTTATTCTGCTTGTTTATAATAGTGTTCCCTAAGAAATGGGGGGGGGGGGAACTTATGTAACCAAAATAGTGAGAGTCATGTCCCTGAAATTAACAGTGAGACAATTATTAAGATTTGGGCCCTACCATTTCTTTTTTACTTAGACTATGAATTTTAGTAATTTGGGGGATGAAATTGCTTGGTGCTCAACAACTTGAAATACCCCTTTTACTCCTATGCTGCCCTGTCCTCCTCATCATTTACCATTCCGTCAATCTTTGTCATATGCAAACTTTAACAGCGGGGAATTTATATTTAGTTCCAGATCATTGATGAAAATGTTTAATTATATCAGTACCTCTACCTCCAAGTGTAGGATGTGCAGCTACACCCTCTGGATCTCCCCTGTTTGTCACTCCTGTTCCATTCCTTACCTTACAGGGGTGTTGTAAGAATAAATGGAAAGAAGTGCTATTATCCCCATTTTACAGATGGGTTATAGAAGCAAGGCAGACTAAGGCCCAGATCCACAAAGGATGCCTTTGTGGATCTGGGCCTTAAAGTATGTGCTGGAGCAGGGAATTTAACCCAGTATCCCAAGTTAGCACCTCAACTAGTGGACCATTCCCTTTCCCTGGTGAGGCAGTGATTCACCCTTTTGCAAACCTTCCTTACTCCTCCCCACAACAGCCACTGTCTTTGTTTCCCTGTCCCCTAGCTTTTTAAAAGTGTCCTGCTACAAGTAGTGGAGACTTGTAGCACTAGCCTTCCTCAGGCCTGGGCCTGACCTCTATCAGACCCACCCCCCAAGCCTTCCTGGAGTAGAGAAGTGAGGCATACTGAAATGAGCAGCCACAGGAAAGGATGGGCAATGAAACAAGCCATCATTGATCTCGCTCTCTGGCTCAAACAGGGTTAGGACAGGGTAACACTGAGGTTTTATTTCCCTTGCAGTTGTGCTTTCTAATCATTAATTGGCTGCTCTCATGGTGCCTGAGCAATAACTATCTGTCCCCTCTTCTTCCTTCCCTCTCATTGTGCTCCTAAAGACCCCTGTGCAGCATAGTAAGAAACCAGCTAGAGAAGAAAGTATTGCTCATGGTGAGCAGAGCCAGAAAGAGATTTATTCCTGCAACCTCAGTATCTCTCTGTCTTAGAGCAGGGAGAAGAGACCTACTGCTTAAGTTCAATGGCAAGTTATCTTTTTTGAGTAGCACTGCACTAAGGGTGGGATGGAACATGAGAAACTGAGCATCTGTAAATCACTTGGAGGTTATGCGGATGAATATGAGATGGATAGATGACAGATTAGATGCAAAGCCTAGGGATAAATACAGAGCAGCTGAAATGGGAGGCATTAGGATTTCAGCCTACCCTCGGGTATAAATGTCACTTGCAGAGTTGTTGTAGCCATATTGGTCCAGGATATTGAAAAGACAAGGTGTGGGTGAAGTAATATCTGTTGGAGCAACTTCTTCTGGTGAAAGACAAGCTTTCGAGCTTACACACAGCTCTTCAGGTCCACAAGAAAAGCTTGTCTCTTGCACCAACAGAAATTGTCCAATAAAAGATATCACCTCACTCACACCTTGTCTCTACTTTTTCCCCTTCAAGTCCTGGGATTCCTCACTTAGGGAAAATACAAATGGTTTAATGTGTTTTGTTAAGTGATTTGAGTTTTACAGTGCTCTTTTGGCACCTGTAAATTCTAGGGAGGGATTTCCTGAGTTTCTAATGAGAGACAGCAGAGACTTGTTAGTTTCTTTATAAAAAATTTATCTAGCTCACTTTTCCTCATAGTGCTTAGAAATACAGCAAAAGTGGTTATTGCTAAATGCTACATCCTTCCCTGAGGGCTACACTTTGACCTGGTGGGAAGGCTTGTGAGCGCTAATGATCCTGACAGCTATGCCGGCAGGAGTTTAACTCCTAGTAGGGCCACCCCAGCCAGACAAGTCAAAAGGTAGGGATCAGACAAAAAGCAATCCATCATTGGGGAAGACTAGACTCCTTAGCCCTGATAGGCGGCTGTGCTAGGAGAAGGCATGCTCTAAATTCAAACTGGGACTGCCTGGCCCACTAGCCAGTTATGGACTTCAGTGGAGCAGCTGCTTTTTGCTTTAGTCTGCAGTGGCATTAGCAAGTCCCCTTCGGCACTGCTACACAGACTAGGCGGTGGGCTGTGGTCAGCTTGGCCTTCAATGGGTTCTGCATGTGACTGTCTTGCAGGCACCACACAAAAGGCTGCATCTTTATTTGTTACCCATTTGTTGTAACTTTCTGCACCAGTGGACAAAATGGCCGTGAAGGCTGAGAGGATGACAGCTCGTGTACAGCCCAATGCCACTTTAAACAACTTTGTGCAGGCCTGGAGTCCTTATGACCCACATTAAGTGACACTAGCTCATCCATCGATCTCAACAGCGTACTCTATCTGTTCCTTCAACTTAACAATCATTATGTGTACAAAGAAACACATGCCTCTTTTTCTCTGTGCTAATAAATAAAAGGTTAAGAGCTATCATGTAAAATTACAGAGGAGACGCTACCAGAACTGCTTAATATATATTTGGTTCTCATAGTAGTGATAAACATTTGTCTGAGCTATGGAATATTCAGGTGGATTCATATTACTGGTATAAAGTTTACTTCTAAGATTAACTATTTAAAGCTTCAAATATTTGAAAGATCACAAAAACCAGTCTGTCTTCTAACTTTGCATCTAGTTTCCTGATGGTGAGAGATTATTTCTAATATTCCGAAGCTGGCGGGTTTTTCTTGCCACAGTGTAATTGCAACACAATTTTTTCCATCTGGCCAGGACCAGCAAATCTATCTGTAGCACAGCATGCTGCCATGGGGAGGAACTTTGAGCCCAATTAAGAAGGGACATAAATGGTGGAAAGACATGGTTATAACAGGAAAGAAAGCAGTTTATGGAAGGCAAAGGAGGCCTACACAACTGATCCTTTTCATAGGGAATAGGGTTATAGGCTATACGGTTACCACTTGGATACTACTGGGTGGTAATAGCCCCCAGCATAATACAGGAAATGTTTGTAGTAACTGTTGGGGGCAAATGATGATTTTATAGCTGACCAATAGTTAGTCTGTCAAAGCTGGCTGCTCCTTAAGGGGAGTCTGGCTCAGCCTTGCTGGTGATGTAGCAGTTGATCCTGGTGAGTGACTCTACAATTAGTGATTCCATCTGTGAAAAGGTCATTGGGGTGGGGGGTGAGGAGACCCAGGAGAGAGGAAACTTCCCTGTTTCCTTCTCTGGGAAGGGCCTGGTGAAGGCTGGCTGGAGAGAACCAGGGAGCAGGCTAGCCTCCTGTGAGGGGCCCTGCAGACAGGGCCTGTCAGAAGTAGGGAGGCCCTGATAGTAGCTTACAGAGTTTCTGGGGAGGAGGGGCAGTGGGGAAATCTGCTAGGAAGAGGGGCCTCCAGAGAAAATGTCCACAGAACTGGAAAGAGGAGACCTGGCAGGAGGGCTGGGCCACAGAAGATACAACTTGACAAACCATTGCAGGGTCAAAGTGGTTAAAAAGGGGTGCTGGTAATGAGCCCTGCAGTGCTCTGATGCTATGGCAGTGAATACAGCCACTTACATAGTCCAACACAAAAGAGAAAAGAGCTGCATATATGGTAAGCCATTGCCGTGGGAATAGGAAGTATCCTTACATATATTTAGCTGAAGGCCTCGAATATCTAACTTTTTTTTTTAGGAATTCTGCTTTTCCCTTCCTAGTTGAGAACTTCAGAAAAGTTGTTCTCAGCATATTATTGATCTTAAGTCTCCTAAATAAAATCAAAAGGTTTATGTGTAAGTATAGATTAAGTAGTAAAGTTACATAACTAAGCATGAATTTAATATGAACATTTTCAAATGGGTGCCCAAATCTAGGAACTCAAATGGAAAAGACCTATTTTAATGTCGGCAATACTGACAAAGTAGACTAACATAAATGTCGGACTGGATTAGACTATTGCTCCATCTAATTCACTATCCTGGCATCACCAATAGTCAGTATGAGCTGCTTCAGAAAAAGGTGCAAAAGCTTGCAGTACAAAATTATAGGCTAACATTCCCTTGGGGAATGTTTCCTCCTATTCCCCCCAATAGCTAGAGGTTGACTTATGGCCTGAAGCATGAGAGCTGATATCCCTCCCAAAACGCTTGATTCTTAATCTTTGGATATTCTTGTTAGTGTTATAAATATCCATTTAATCTTTTTTTAATCCTGCTAAACTCTGCACAGCAGATCCTGAGTTGGTCTAAATTGTCAGTTGAAATGTCAGTTTAAATTGTCTCTTCAATCGAGCTATAGAAATTTACACCAATTGGGACTTGGCCCCTTGGTCTCAAAGACATCCCATGACACATAGTTTTACAGGCTAATAGTGCATTTTGTGGGAAAAGGATGTATTTTTATCAATTAAATTTGCTTTCTTTTAATTGCATTGCATGTTCCCTTGTTTTGTATTATGAGAGAGGGTGAATAGAAATCCCTGATCTATCTTCTGTGCTATTCATAATTTTGTATAGTTTTAATCATGTCACCTTTCATTTGTTTCATCTTTAATGTGAACAGTCCTGATATTTCCAGTCTGTCTTCCTGGAAATTTTAATAATCTCTAATCACTATTGTCACCCGTCTCTGAACCTCATCTGTTTTAAGCCATATCCTTTTGAGATGGCTCTTCCAGAACTGAATCCAGTATTTCAGGTTTGTGTGTACCACTGATTAATATTGCTCCTTTATTATCTTCATATAGTCTCCATCCTTTCTTTATATGGCCAAACATTTTGTTTGCTGTTTTGACAGCACACTGAGTATTGAAGGTAATCAGAGGAAAACCAATAGCCTTGACTGCTTCCAAAGTGTTAGCTCAAATCAAATTACAATTCAGTTTGTCTATTTCACACAAAGCCTTGAATGGTCTTTCCCATCCAGAATGTAAGTACGTGCAGCAGGGTCGGAAGAACTTAATGTGTTAGGAGTTGGAGGAATGTTTAACTCATGAGACTGTAAGCCTTTGAAACAATTGAGCAGATGCAGAATAAGATATCAAGGGCAGATCCAAAAATTCAATTTTATTTTCATTTTTATTGTATTATGGTTCTTTTTGTTGAATTTGTTTCTTTCACTGTTTCAGTCAAAGATGTATCTTTGTGTTCCTCTGACAGACGTTGTGGTGATTAGATGAGTTATAGAAAAAGAATGGCAACATACGTGGGAAAGTCTGGGCTGGAGCAAGCCAGGAAATGACTTGGGCAGGTGACACTTCAAGATCAGACATGGCCATCAGTGGCTACCTGAATGATGACTTGTGCTTTTTAAAGCTCTGAGTGTCTAGTGTGCCAGGCACAGTTTCATACCTGTTTCTATTGGGAGGGGGATTTTGAAATCTCCATTTTGTGGGTTACATCTTAACAGAAACACTGTCTTCTGGACCAAACTCCCCTCCCTTTCATGATCATACCAGTCACTTTCCCTCCCATCTTGGATCACTTCCTTTCGGATGGCAACCTTGTATCAAGTGCTGATATGGAAAAAGATGATGATGGGAAAATATTTAATGGATCTCTAGCAGTTGTTAATGGAAGTATGCAGCTGGAAACAAAGGAGAGTCAACACAATCTGACGAGCCAGCCCTCCAGAGATCGTCAGACTCCAACTAGTGATCCTTGGACCACCGTTTGGGAACTGCTGTATAAAGATACAATGGAGTAATATTGTGGAGAGCAATAAAGTAACTACCATAGGTGACTTGTTCTGATTTCATTTTCCCACTAGTGGTACACTAGTACAGGGTTCTCAAACTGTAGGTCAGGACCCCAAAGTGGGTCACAACCCCATTTTAATGGGGGTCACCAAGGGCTGGTGTTGGCACTGGGCCCCAGTAGGGCAGAAGCCCAAGCTCCACCACCCAGGGATAAGGTTACATGCCCCCCCGACCAGGACAGAAGCCCTTGGGTTTCAGCTTTGCCACCACCCCCCAACCTGGGGCGATGGGGCTCAGGCAGGCTTGGTCTTCAGTCCCCGCTCCTGGGGTCATGCAGTAATTTTTGTTGTCAAAAGGGGGGTCACAATGTAATGAAGTTTGAGAACCGCTGCATTAGTATTTAAATTTAGTCTTTTTATATTCATCAACTCTTTAATATCTTTAACTGGCACCTTGAGCAAATTGTCAGGAACTATGTTTAGGGCAGAATGATGGAGGGAGGAGCACAGTCAAAGACCAAAGGTGCCATGTCATAGTTGTAATGCTTGTCTAACAGCCTAGTCCAAAAGAACCATTAATTTTTGGTGTTGAGATATTTTTGTGTGTATAAGCATTTATTGCTGAATGATGATGTAATTTAACAATGTTCTCCACAAACAAAAACTCAGCCTTGTGAGTCAGAGTGGACAGAAGGTGAAAGTCAAGGAGGGAATATTGGTTGCTGTGGCAGCTTTTCAAGAGTAGAGTCAATGCCTGCAGGGTAACAGGACTCTCACTTCACTGTAGGACAGCAACAAAAGGGAGGTGCAGGGAGAGACTTTGAAACCAGGTGGCAAACCCTGAAATGCCCAAACCAGTGAGTTGTACTTGAAGTGCTTCTTCCCTCGCTCCTTTTCTTTCAGTTACTATCCAAAAACAACAACGATTTGTTTTGTAAGCCAAAGGGAAGGGAAAGACAGCATCATTTCTACTGGCACCAATTCAAAAAAACTGGGGAAAGCAGCTAGGGCAGATGACACTTGTAGTAGCACTAAAGCGATGATTGGATGAGGATGCTGAAGTGGCAGTAACAACTCCTGTATTATAGCCTTTTCACCTGCAACTTGGCAGAGCCACAGATCTACCTTCTTGAGCATTTGCAGGGCTGTGGTTCACCACAGTCTGCTGTGGTGGGTTCTTCAACCTCAGTATCATGCATAGCAATGTTACATTTGGGAGGTGGGAGAGGAGTGGGCAGAGTTCTCTGGATGCAGTTAGGCTGATGCAGGTTCTTACGGTTCTTCCTCCAAAACCAGTCATGAGTGCAGGGGTCCTAGGTCATTGGGAGAACAGGTTCCTTCACCCTCAAAGGTTAGTCTGGTCTTCTCTTGCTTAGTCAATTGTTCTTCTCCCCCCGCCCACCACCACCACTTTTTTAAATCAGGAGGAGCAGCGGTTGGAAAGAGCAGGTACACATGGTGCATCCTAGTGGGACCCTTCCAGTTGGTTAATCCAAAATGTCAGCCTTCACGAGTTTCTCAGATTTTTTTCATTTAAAAAAATAGTCCTTATAGTTTTGAAGACACATCCTAAATAGGAGGCAAAGACATTCAGTGGCACAGAATTTCAACTGAAGCAATACCTCTAGTGAATATCCCTCCATCTCAATGGATGATGATTCTCAAGCCTAATGAAGGCAACATAAATTATCAATCTAGCAAGCTACTACTGATCACTTTAGCAGAATCTAGGGCAGATTGGGAAAGCAATTTTCTGTGGGGGGAAAAAAATTAAAGGTTTTAAAATTAGGTTTTGATCTGATGCAGACCTTGCAAATTTTTTTTGTAGGGGGAAAAAATGGCCCAGAGTAGCCAAGGCATGTGCCTGGAATGTGGGATCCACAGCTACAAGTCCCTGCTTTGCCTGAGTTAGCCAAGGGACTAGTCAGTCTGTTAACCTTCCTGACAGAGCTTTTGTCAAAACCAATATATGTCAATGAAACATTTGTTTTGACAAAATCGTATTTTTAGATGGGGGATGAGGGGAGTTTCTGCTAGAGCTAGCTGATTGATTTATTTTATTTATTTATTATGAAACTATCCTGGGAATGTGGGCAGAGCTCAAATAGTGACAGCATTTGTTTCCTCCCTCTTTTTTTACATCTAAAAATGGTGTAATTATCAAGAGGATATACACTCTGGGAATAATTCTGTTCTTTCTTACACTGGTTAAATCAGGAATCTGATGGTTTACTTTTTTGGTTTTGTTTTAAATATGAAATTCAGAATGAGGATTGTCTCCCAATGGTTCTCTGTTGCTTATGGCTCAGTCATCTTGAAATTTGTTTCAGCTTTGTAGAGGCATTGCTTCTTGCCTCCCTCTTCCTGCTGCAGTTGTTGAAGAATTTACATTGTGAATTTTGTGGGCAATTTCCAGTTTACTGGGGTAGAAGAGCAAGTCTCTCTTGTATTTTAAACCATCACTTTAGATCTGTTGGTTACTATTTCAGCTGTTGGACAATAGCTGTAGCTTGTTTACATTTAGAGCCAAATTCTGTTACACTGGTGGCACTTCCATTCATAAAAATGACAGTAGGAGTTGGTCCTTAAAGGATTGTTCTACAATCAACTATTCCTTAGCACTGGGGGCAACAAATTCATCTCTGATATAACTCTGTTGACATCAGCATAGTTACATCAAGCATGAATATGGCCTAGTATGACTACCATCTGTCTATCTCAAGCAGTTTTAGTTGTTAGGGGGAAGTTTTAAAATCTATGTCAGCATCTGGTCGGTGACAATTAAGGTTGCTGGAGAATTGCATGAGCTATCTATTCAGCATCAAAGGTCTAACTCCTTCTGACTCTCCTTTAGCCAGAAGGAGAGAGGTTAAGTTGTTGATGTCCTGTAGTGAGAACAGCTTTATCATGGAGAGTTAGATAAATGTCCTGTATAATCAGAGTTGTCTATGGGGTGAGGCTCAGATTTATAGTGCTCAGCACTGTAAATCTGAGCCTCACCCCTATTTCTTGAGCTGACATTTGTCAGCATTTAATTTGCATTGATTTAATTTTTTGTCTATTTATGGTTTGAATACTCTTAACACATGTACCATTTTGGTTTTTGGCTTATTAATTTTTAATCACTATTCTGAAAGGCATTGTAATTGTTCTGCTGCCAGCTACAGAAATGCATTAAGGGTGCAGGATTCTTATAACAAGCTGATAATTCTATAGTCTACATTCAGAATGACGTTCTTCTACAGAAGGCCTGCAAACCTAGCTGGGCAACGAAAGCATTGTCAAGACTCTGACCTAGTTTCTAAATCAGTAACTAGGATCATGTATACTTGCTAGTGTAGGTGACATATTAAACTGGTGTATTGTGTCTCTGAAAGTCAGTATTGTTTCTGATCCTCTTCTACTAAAAACTGTAGAAGGATTAACACACTAGGATTTGAATTTAAATAGAATCTGCTAAGGGGATTAATCTCCCACTAGTTCTGACACAAATTCTTAATAGAAGGTCTACAGAGACTTCTGATTTCCTTGCTGGATAAAAGGACCCAGACAGCAACCTGACTAGATATAGTCATGTTTGCCTGAAGTTATAGTAACTTTCTCATTCCCAGATATTCTACCAAAATTAAATACCTAAACAAATTGGATACAAGTGCATAGCATGCTAACAAGAAGGCAGCAAAACCAGATTTCCAACAGGTGATCCTCAAACAGCCACACCAATCACAGGGAGAGAGGAAAGGGCAATAGGTTAGAGAAAAAATGAATAGTTATTTGCAGATTTACTTCTGCAACCCAGTAAAGAGGAAGTGTGACTTTACACAGCTTTAAAGAACATTATCCAAAATTCTCATAGTCTTCACTTCACTTCACTATGTATAAATAAGGTTCTGTATAGGATATTTGACAAAGGGAAAAGAACTCGTGTGTTAACTAATTTAGAACACCTAAGAACTCTGGATCTGATCCTGCCACCCTTAGTCAGGCAAAATGAGCATTAAATGCAATGGGATGATGATCTGATTATTACAGCACTGGATCCTTCATAGACTCAGCTCCTGATCGTGCAGCTGATCAACACACATGGATCTCTGCACCCTCACATTCACCCTGGGTACCTGGACAGATGGGTGTACAGGGTCAGAGGCTAAATTATTTATTTTAAATTGAGCTTAACTCAACTGACTCCATTGAAATTAGACTTGTGCCTTACTTTTATTTAAGCATTCATGCACAAGGGTTTGCCTGCAGAAAGCATGCACTTATGCTTACACTGAGTAATTGCAGGTATGAACAGCTCTTAAACTGTAGACATTGTGAACCCTTGCACAAATCTTTGAGATAGATGTTACGATCACCTTTTGTATTACTTTAGGAGGATTTCTTTTCTGGAACAATTATTGCTTCTGACTGCTTTACCTGAGAGGCAATCAAATTAGAAAATGAAAAGCTGCATTGACAAGTCTTCCTGAGGACATTCCAAGGGATCAAAATGCAGCAAACAACTTATGTGGCCAAAATAGCCCAAGAGTTCCCACGCGGAGAAAGATTGACAGTGTCTCACTAAGGAGTGTATTGCTTGCAGATTACACGTTTTACATATACACTTTTGCATGCTTGTCTCCTTTCAAGTTTGAGCAAGTTTGCAATTTCCTGTTTGCTCAGCCACACCAAACCTCTTATATTGTAATAGTTCTAGCCTATCTCAAAAAGTCTCTTAATTCACACACAGCCTAACACATTCCTTGCTCCCCACCTTGATTTTTCCCCCTAATTAAAGTTGGTAATATTGCCTTTGCAAGTGTTAAAATTACAAATTTAAGAGGCCTTCAAGAGTCAATGTTAGCTATCTCCATGGCTTTCTAGGAAGCCACATCAAACTTGTATAGGTACACTAACTTTTTGGCAGGAGCCATCGTCCCATTGGCTGAGTCCCCCTGCAGTTGCTAAGCAGCAATCACTGAGGAGACTCTGCTGGAGTTAATGTTGCTTCAAGTAACACCCTGCAGGAATTCCAGTCAGGTATATAGGGGCCTAGCATGGGATAATGTTGTAGAGCCTCGATTCATCTTAGAATCATAGAATAGAATATCTTCTCCCATCCCCGAGCCCACACAAAGATTCTTCTATGGAGGGGTTTCTGTAAGCAGCAAGGAGCCTCAGAGGGTGATGGGAGAAATGTTGTATCCACCTTTCCATCAGAGCCAGGACAATTTGTGGCCATGTGGGATCCCTTGTGCATGATAGCAGAGAGGCTGCTCTGGCCTTATGATTCTATACAAATAGACTGTTGCCTGAAATCAAACTGTCTAAAAGAAATTTAGTCACCACAAACATATTAGTTTACACTTCCAAGGATGATTAAAGGAATATGAAATACAAAGGACCACACCAAGTTTGTAGTTCAATGCACTGAATACTTAAGCCAAATCCTTTTCCTTTCACCACAGTAACTGATGAAAACACTACACATCGTACAAACAAATGATACAGCATGCTTGAATAATCACTCCCAAAGCCCAAGAAAGCCTCAAATGAACACACCATCTGAGCATACTGATGTGCTTCTTTGTCATGACAAATGAAGTCTCCCCACCACACAAGGTAGTTCAAAGCATTCAGTCGATATCTGCAGAACTATCTTGTGCAGCAGTCAGTTTACAATCCCAAGAAGGAACTGTACATGTAGACAGTGACGGAACAGCAATTCAAGATAGGCAACTTCGTCTTGGTCACTTCCCCTAGGGCACCTTGTTTGCTGACTTGTTAATGTCTTTTACTCTTAACAATTTCACACTTGGGTTACTCTTCACATTTATTACATATATTGAAGTAAAGATAAGAAATATTCCACCCTGCAAAGTTCTAGTCTCAGTGCAGCACTTGAGGATAGATCATTTACTTTAATATTACTAACCATATTTAGCTGTTATACAGCACTTTTCATTCATAGATGTCAGTGTTCTACAACGGAGGGTAAGAGTCGCTATCCCCTTTTTACAGACAGAGGTTAAGTGACTCGCCTAAGGTAACACAGGAAGTCAGTGGTAAGTGAAAGAATAAAAACTATCTAAGAGAAACAAAAAATAGGTCAAAAGGGTGTCCTCAGAATGGGATGGAATTGTTGGGTATTCCAAGCTATTCATACTGAGCCTGGTGTTTAGTGTTAATTTATTACATTAAAAAAATTTAAACTCATTCAGGTTTCAAAGGGAAATGCTTGAGTTAACAAATGTCAGATTTATGGCTGCCCATGCATCCTTAATTCTGTCCCCTTGTGTGTCCAACCTATGCAATGAAAAGACCAAGGGGTCCTGTGGAAAATGTGATCATGTAATTAAAGATTAATGTGTACCGGGGCAAATTAAAAATCAACATTTTTATTTTTACTTGTGTGCAATAAAACATTATAAACATTAAAGAGGAAAAGTATATTCAACAATTGAGTCTCAGCACTATATTAATCTCAACCTGAAGAATAACTCAGCTGTATTCCTCTTGCTCAGTTTTTTTTTGTCCATTCTGTAGCTACCTTAGCTGAGGATTTCCAATATCTCTTGAGGCGTTCCAAGTGTGCCCAATACTCATTTCAGTATATTTTCACTCTGTACAAGTAAGGGCACACTTTGAAGTCAGCTGTGGTTATTGACTGACTTTAGTAAATCTACTGCTTAAATGACATAAGAACCTTCTCTATAGCAAAGCAGGAGACTGATACCTTGGGAATCAACAAATGAGGTAATGAAGAAATTACTTTAAGTATTGGAAAAACTCTTTCCTGCTAATTAACATCTCCTGAATATTTTTGAGTTCAAATCTTTTTTCCATCTTGAATCAGGACAAAAAGTCAATATCTTAAATATTTGTAAACCAAAATCATTTATTTTTGGATCATTTGAAACCCTTAGTTTCCATATTGACCTTTTTTCTTTTCCTACCTTTTTCAGTGCAATAGCTTAAATTTCAGAACAAATCATTTTGGACCAGAAAATTGGAATTTATTTAAAAATTTAATAAATAAATAGAGAATGTTAGCCTTTTTCTAGTCTTTTTTGGAGTCCAGAAATTTGTCGAACCTAACCTTGTTTTGGAAACAGTTTTTGTTTCAATGAATTGGCATTTTCTTCAATGAAAATCTATTTTGTCAAAATTCCAATGAGCTCTGTTAATTTTACTTTTTCCCCTTAAACAACATTTTTGGAAAGAAAGTTCTTTGAAATATTAGACCAGATCTGCAGTTGGTGTAAACCTTCATTGCTCTGTTGAAGCCAATGGCTGAATCTGAATGGAAGTTTCATTAGATTCCAAAGCCGGAAGGGACTTACTGTGAGAATCTAGTTTGACCTTTTTATAACACGGGCCATAGGACTTCCTTAAAATAATTCCTGTTTGAACTAGAACATATCTTTTTAGAAAAAAATAATCCAATCTTGGTTTAAAAACTGCTAGTGATGGAGAATCCACCAGTCTTGGGTAGATTGTTCTAGTTGTTGACTACCCTTACTGAAGACCTGAATAACTGACAATATAACTATCATGCGTGATATACTTGCACGTGTATTTTTTATAGGCATGTTGCCCCTTTTAAAATCTATAGGTTGCAAAATTGCCTTCAAAATAGATGCCATTGTGCCTCAGAAGTTACTCCATAATTAAACATGTAACTAGCTTTCCAGTATGAGCCAGATTTTTATTTATTTGTTTTTGGCCACTCATCCATTTCTCTCCCCTGCCACCCAAAAAGTCATTTCTGATTAAAATCTTGAATATAAACTTCTTACCAGAGGATATTGAGCCATATCCACAACTATGGCTACACTGAACAGAAGCCTGGTAAGTGGGTAGCAGTGGTCAGCAGCTGAAGTTGCTTTTATATATCTTTTCCCCCGATGCTGGTCTTACTGCTGCTTTATGAGGGACTCTGCAACAAGACAGAGCAACCTAAGGGCTTAGTATGGTTTACGGATGTCTTGGCCATACCATCTCTCGCTCCACCGGTACCATAACAGGGAGGAGGGGAGTCGTGTAAGAATCCCTACTGTGGCTCTATGCCACTGGAGGAGATTACATTGGCTTTTGGGATGATTGCATTTTTAGTGCAGCACAAAGGCAGCGTTGAATAGGAGAACATAGATGAGCATTTTAGTAGACTTTGAAGTGTATTGGTCAAAATGTTTCTAAGATATGGAACTCTGAAAATAGTTCCTTTCATGTGTTGTTATGAAGACTTGTCTAAAAAACTTCACCCCAGTTTGGTCTAGAAGCTTCACATCTCTTTTATTTGACAGCTTGAGATCTAATTCACAAGACTTTTTTCAGATATTCCACCTCCCCAAGCTCCTCAGAAGCAAGCTCTCTACCAACCAGCACACACCAACTCAAAGCAACATTAGACTCTGCCATAACAGATGCAAAATCTGTCAACATATTCCTGTTGCTACAATGATCAATACACCCTACAAGATCCATGGGTCCTAAACATGCTTATCACAACATGCGGTATACCTCTTCCAATACACCTAATGCTCCAATATCAGCTATGTGGATGAAATGAGTCAATTAATATGCCCTTGAATGAACTCTCACAGACAAATATGCTATCACCCATGGGCAAATGCTTTTCACAAAACAATCACTCCATATCTGACTTCTCAGTCCTTATCCTCAAAGGAAATCTACATACCTTCAAAAGATGAACTTGGGAATTTACATTCATAACTCTGCCAGCCACTAACATTCATGGATTAAAGAAAGAGACTGGATTTATGGCTCATTAAAACAACCCGTAATCCACTAACCCTCCTTTGTCCTATGATTGTAGAGGTGTTAACAGCCCGCTTCACCTTGAATAGTCTCTTGCACCATATGTTAACACCTTTATCTGTTTCACCCTTGTATTTGGCTGTGAGACCCTGAGGGAAAGTCTAAACTAAAAATTAAATTGACTTAATTTACATTGATGTACAGTCTCCGTAGCAATTAAATCACTTTTGCATGCCCACACAATGCTCCTTGTGTCGGCAGTGCGCATCCTCACCAGGAGCACTTGCATCGATTTAACAATCAGCATGGGGCATTGTGGGATGGTTTCTGAAAGGCAGCAACAATCACTGTAAGCAATGCATTGTCTACACTGATACTGTATCGACCTAAATGCTACGTCTCTCATGGCAGTGGAGTTTTTAAGTGAGAGTAGTGGGTGAGTAGTTACATCGGTGGGAGCTACATTTTAGTGTCAATGCTTAGGTCAACATAAGGCAGCTAACTTTGTAGTGTAGACCAGGGCTGAATACCTTTCCCATACCTGAAGAAGAGCTCTATATAAGCTCAAAAACGTGTCCTTTTTTCCACCAAAAGCTTGCCAGTGAAAATGAGAGCATCAAAAGCGTTATTAAATCACTGACCATAATTAATGAAACTTTATCTTGAGATTGCTTGGCTTTAAGCATCAAAGTGAGCAGTAAAATAAGTTTAATTCAAAATGAAATAATTTCACTTTCTTCAAAAATTTTCCCTTGGTACAAAAGGAAACCAAACAATCTCAGCTGGGTAAATTGCCAACTGAGCTTTAAGAAAATCTGTGCTGTTCCTGCTTTTGTCTATATGGAGAAACTAACGTAATTTCAGAGAAACTGAGTGAAATTCTGACCCCGTTGGGATCAATAGAAAAACTCCCATTGACTTCAATGGGGCCACGATTTCACCCTATCTTTCAGAGTAAGCAAAGCATGGTGCAGGGGACTAAGGGATTCTAGGGACTAAGGGTATGTCTACACAGCCAGAAAGAAATCCCACAGTAGCAAGTCTCAGAGCCAGGTTAACTGACTCCAGCTCATGCTTTGGGGCTAAAAATAGCAGTCTATATCAAACCCAGCGACTGGGGGTGGAGGAACGGGAGGGAATTCTTGGAGCCAGGGCTCCAACCTGAGCCAAGATGTCTACACTACCATTTTTAGCTCCACAGCATGAACCAGTCAGTTGACCTGGACTCAGGCTGGAGTCTGATCTCTGAAACCTGGCAAGGTGGGGAGGGTCCCAGGGCCCGGACTCCAGACCAAGCCTGAGCATCTACATCTCTTGTTTTATAGCCTGCAGCCCAAGCCCTGCAAGTCCCAATCAGCTGACACAGATCAGCCATGGGTCTTGTAGATCTGTGGCAGTGCTTCTCAGGGTGTTTTTGTTGTTTAGATATACCTCAAGAGACTGAAGTAAATCAACTTTTCAGTGCTTGCTTTGATAGCCGTTATGAAGGGCCTAATCCAAGGTCCATTGAAATTGAAGTCAATAGACTCCTATTGACGTCAATGCACTTTAGATCAGACCCTAAATGCAGCTGTTATAAACATGCAGGGACTTAATCAATTGCCATTTAATGAAATTTGAAGACATTGACAAGTCATTTATGAATATATGACTAATTGTGTAAATGTTGGAATGAAACCTTTAAATTTGTTTCCTGTTATAAGATCTACATCAAATGTAATTATCTCTTAATCAATCTGGAGCAACAAAGAGTATAATGGAAAACAGGATCAATTAAAAAGTTGGATCACTTCATCAATACAGCTTTAAAAGATTATTTTAACTCTGATCTAGTTTCTTTTGTGTTGTCTACTTTATATGTATGATGCAAAACTGAGGTCAGACCTAAATTATTCAGGAAAATATATTATCAAAATGGCAGTCACTACCGAGCCAGCAAAATCAAACTTAATACATAATTAACTTGAACATAATACAAATAAATTCCATGGCATAACTCATTTATTTCTTTGTGGTATTTACACCAACCATTTGTTTGCTCTAACCCACAATTAAAATCCAGGAACTTATACAGTACCCAAGTCCATCTTTCTTACCTAGAGCTTCACCCCTTAAAAGGATATATGCAATGTATCAAAGTGTGCCAGGTGGTCTATTAAGAAACAAAGAGATGAATTGTTTGTGAATTAACTGAAAGGTGGTATCTTCTGTTGCATATTAAGGAAAATTTCAAGCAAATGTAATGCTGACTGGGACAAAAGTAGAGCGCTCTGGAAAGGGAGAGATATTAAATTGCTGCTAATCTGTGAATGGCTTCTAGAACTAATATTGGCAATGACATGCTGTCTCTTTGTATGTTCTCACTATAGTAATTAATCTTATTTTAAAATCCACTGATAACTTTTGTGATGGTTCTTCACTTTGAAATAATTGCAATGACTTTTTTTTAAAAAAATCAGACATCCAAATTAAATGCAAGCCATATATAACTAAACACATGCACAAACAAACCTACAGGAAAATGTGACGTTTCTAGCAGAAACCAATGCAAGTAAGATAAAAATCAGCTAAGGCAGCAAGAGCTGCTATATCGACCAATAGCAGCAGAGGAAGTCTTCTATGAAGAGGTCTTACAACAGTGAGATGCGCCATATATCATGCTATGGGCCTGATTGATTTAAATGGGTTTTCAATGGAAGCCTTTCCGTGGACTTCAATGGACTATGGCTCAGGCCCATATAATCAAAGGGGGGGGCTTAGTGGGGCTCAGACTTCAGCCCTGGGGTGGTTGGGCAGTGGGGACTTAGGGCTTGTCTACACTACAAAATTAAGTTGACTTTATCTAATTCGACCTCAAGTCCCCAAATTAATTAAGTCGATTGTGCGTGGCCACACCATGCTCATTGTCTTGATGGCATGCATCCTTACTAGCAGCACTTGCAGCGATGCACAAAGCAGTGCATCATGGATAGCTATCCAAAAGTAAAACTTGCCTCTGTGTGCTTTGGGAAGTTTGTGCAATGCCTCATGGGACCAAAACATTGTCACAGGGGAGAATGGGAACATTGCATCAGCATCCCATGATGCACTATGCTCCCTCCCTCACATCAACAGCAAACAACCCAGTGGTTTTTGCACCTTAAAACCACCATGCATATGCCATAACCCCAGAAGCATGGAGCCTGCTCACCTGTGCACTCTTGCTGTGAGCATCTCAAACACCTTGCACCTTCTCATGCAGTATTTCCAGAGCTGACGTAGGGTCTGCCGTGCAGAACACAGCAATGTCCTGCAAGCAGCCTTGCAACAAGCCATTGAAAAAAACAATTCACAGTTACTGATGGCAGTCACAAAGCAGCTGCACTTGAGCACCATTTCTGGTCCCGTGAAACAAGCACTGACTGGTGGGACCATGTTGTTTTGCAGGTCTGGGATGATGAGCAGTGGCTGCAGAACTTTCAAATGCAGAAGGCCACCTTCCAGGAACTTTGTGCAGAGCTTTCCCCTGCCCTGCAGTTCAGCAATACAAAAATGAGAGCTGCTCTGACAGTGGAGAAGTGAGTGGCATTCACTGTTTGAAAGCTTGCAATGCCAGAGAGTTACTGGTCAGTGGGGAATCAATTTGGAGTAGGTAAATCAACTTTGGGAGCTGCTGTGCTCCAAGTATGCAGGGTCATTAATCGACTTCTCCTACAAAGGATAGTGAGTCTGGGAAATGTGCAAGACATAGTGGATGGTTTTGCCGCGATGGTGTTCTCTATTTGTGGTGGGGCAATAGATGGCATGCATATCCCCATCTTGGCACCAGACCACCTTGCCAAAAAGTACATAAACCAAAAGGGATACTTTTCAATGGTGTTGCCAGCACTGGTGGATCACGGGGCATTTCACAAACATCAATGTAGGACAGTGGGGAAAGGTTCATGACACGTGCATCTTTAGGAATTAGAGTTTGTTCAGAAAGCTGCAATCCGTGACTTTCTTTCCAGACCACAGAATTAACACTGACGATGTTGAGATGCCTATAGTTATCCTGGGGGACCCAGCCTATCCCTTGCTCCTATGGCTCATGAAGCCATACACCGGCCATCTGGACAGCAGTAAGGAACGGTTCAACTATAGGCTCAGCCAGTGCAGAATGGTTGAATGTGCCTTTGGTCACTTGAAAGGGTGCTAGAGAAGTTTCCTAACAAGGTTGGACCTTAGTGAGGAGAACATCTCCATGGTTATAGCTGCCTGCTGTGTGCTCCATAATATCTGTGGGGGAAAAAAAGGGGGGAAATTTTTCCCAGGTATGGGCACTTGAGACAGATCGCATAGCAGCTATTTTTGAGCAGCCAGACACCAGGGCAATAAGAAGAGCACAGCAAGGGGCGCTGCATTTCCGTCAGGCTTTGAAAAGCCATTTCAATAATGAGTCACAGTAATGTGAGCTGCTTGTTTGCACTGTGCTTTCCCAAACCTTCGCTTGGCTTGTATCACTGTCCCTGCAAAGCCAACCCCTTCTACTCAGTAAAGAAAATTTATTTCTCAAATCCATTTAGTTTATTTAACAACCATAAGTAAAGAGAGAGAGAGCAGAAAGAAAAGGCAACCTTGGGGAAAGGGGGTTGTAAAGTTGGAACGGGAGAAACATTTTCAGCTGTGTAACCTAACACCACATTACAGACCATCAAAGGTCTGTGAATGGTTCCTTGTACCCCCTCCGCCCACCCCCCTGAGTAAAGAGAAAGGGATAATGGACTTTTTGCCCACACCTCATGGAATGCTTGGGGAGGGTGATTCTGCGCCAGGCGATGCTGGCTGGCTGTCCACCAGACTGCAGAGGAACACTACCCTCCTGCTTCTGTTCCTGCAGTTCAACCAGACACCTCAACATGTCTGCTTAGTAACCTCAGAATCCAAAGCATCTCATCCTGCACCGCATGCTCTCGCTCATTGGAAGCTTTCCTGCTCTCCATGTCCCTCTCTAACTTCTCAGACAGTGAAATCCTCCATGCTCTCAGCTCTCTGTCAGTTGTCCTGGAGGTGTTCATTATCTTGGTGAACATGTCCGCCCGTGTTCTCTTTCTCCTCCTTCTAATCAGCAAAAGTCTACTTTCAGGTGTAGACACGCCGAAGGTCACATTTGCAGCTGTCAGTCAGCCGGAAAAAAATAAAGGAGCCATTGTAGATGAATAAAATGTTTCCATAGCAAAGCTGTTTTCATAAATAAAACCCCTTATTACACGAGGTGCAAGCCTTAACATAATCAGAATTCGTAACCGTTCACTGTGCCGCTTTGCTGATCCAGCCACGGTGAGTAGGCCCCCCCCGGGTTATCAAGAATCACATGCAGCTCGTCATAGAACCGGCACGTGTGGGGTTCAGCACCAGAAAGACTGTTCACCTCCCTTGCCTTCTGGTACGCCTGGCAAAGTTCTTTTATTTTCACAGGGCACTGCTGTGTAGCCCTCGTGTAACCCTTCTCCCCCATTCCACGAGCAATATTTGCATAGATGTCAGCGTTTCTTCTGCTGGATCGGAGCTTTGCCTGCACAGCCTCTTCTCCCCACACAGCGATGAGATCCACCACCACCTGTGCAGACCAGGCTGGAGCACGTTTGGGGCGTGTAGTCTCCATGATCAGCTGTGCTCAAGCTGGCAAACTCCCAATGCTGATCAAACAGGAAATGGAAATTCAAAAGTTCCCAGGGCTTTAGCAGGGGAGGGGTTGTTTCCTGTGTACCTGGCTGCAGTGCAGCAGAGTTGAAAATGATCTCCAGAGCGGTCACAGATGAGCATTGCGGGACACCACCTGGAGGCCAATTAAGTCGAATTACACAACACTGCATCTGTTACCTCACAGTTGGCCCATGAAAATCAAACTAAGTGCTACACTTCTCACAGAGGTGGATTACAGACGTTGACATCAGAGGTGACTTAGGTTGTCGTATAGGACTCAGTAGTGTAGACACATACATTAACAAGTCGACTTAAGGCGGCTTCCTTCGACCTAACTCTCCAGTGTAGACCAGGCCGGGAGCCTGGCTGCAGACTAGGGCTCCAGCCATGGGGCTTCAGACTCCAACCCCTGGCTGCGCGGCAGCAGCAGGCTCTGATCTCTGGTTCGGGCTGGGTGGTGCCAACCCCCAATCCCACCAGTGGCTGCTGGCCTCAGGTGCTGACCCCCATCTGTGCACTCTGACCCCCAGCCCTAGTCACTGACCCTGGGTGCCAGCCCCAGACGCCAACCCTAAGCTCGAGCAGCTGCTGGCCCTGGGTGCAGATCTCTGGCACTGGCCTTGGGCTCCGGTGAGTGCTGGCTCTGGATGCTGACCCTTAGCCATGGCTGTGAGGCAGCAAGCGCAGACCCCAAGTGCCAGCCCCAAATCCGGCAGCAGTCAAACCTCAACAGCATGCACTGACCCCGGGCACTGCTCCTGGATGTCAATCCTGGGTTCTGCCAGGTGCTGGCCATGGGCACTGATCCCCAGCCCCAGTCATACAGCAGCGGACTCCAACCCCAGGGTCTGCCAGGTGCTGACCCTGAATGCCAATTTCCAGTCTCCGTTGTGCAGCAGCTGGCTCCGGCAGGTGCGGGCCCAAAACTCTGACTCTTAAGCCTGACTGTGCAGCACTGGGCACTGACCTCAAGCGCCAACCTCCCCAACAGCCCCAGTTACACAGCAGCAGCAGGTGCCGACTCCAGGTGCTGACCCCCGGCTACATGGCAGTGGGTGCTGATCCTTGGCCCTGGCCACACAGCTGTGGGTGCTGACCCTGGGCTCCAGTGAGTGCTGGCCCATGGCACCAACCGCCAGCCCCAGGTGCTGACCCACACTTCTGACCATGTGGTGGTAGGGCCCAGCCATCTATTGTCCCTGGCCTCTGCTGCCTCACCCGCCCCCACATCCATCCTCCCTGGCCCTTGCTGCTGCAGCCCCCACCCCTCCATCCAGGTTTTAACTTGCCAGGACTTGCTGTGAAAAGTGATATTAACAAACATACAGGTATTACTTTTCATAGCATTATTTTTATTGAGCCTGCAAAAATCAAAACCCTACATAAATAAATTGCAATGATCTGGATGTGTATACATGCATATTCATTTGTTTTTCCTAAAGTTAATTAAGTATTTAAGGAAAAAGTATCAGTGTGGCCACCAGCAAGAGTTGGTGGCCGCACTCTGAGGCCACCAAAAATTTTGTTGTGAGAACTCCTGGCCTAGCACATGTTTGGGTACTATAAAAATAATACCAATATTGATAGCATAGCACCATTTTTAACATTTTTTTTCTTTACATTGTTTGTCAGTAGCAGAGTAAAACTTCCTGTATTGACTTGGATAGAATGTTTCTCATTTAAATGGGTGTTTTTCTTTAGACTTTTTTTCAAATGTTTGGTTCCCTACCTCTTGGTATCCTTACATCATGACATATCTTCATTGGATTATAACAGGGTTCCTTTGGTAATCACACACTTCAACATCTAAAAGGATATTATAAATAGAATTGCCTTAGTTATCTCCTATTTGTACTGTACCTAGGCTTGGCAGGATTAGATTTTTATTGGTAAATGTGAATTTCACCATATTCATACAAACCAATAATACTGAAATTTACACATAGGTCAAGTAAGAAAACTATTGCTTGGGAACTTATCAAAGTTAGATTTAAGCATATTTACTTTGTATATTTTTACATGTGGTGTCAACAGTTTGTTAGCTTATAAACTTTTTGAAGGTCATTAAATATCTGACCCCCCTCCCTATTTTCTGACATCTCCACTAGTTTTCTGCAACTGTGAATTTAAATCCATAGAAGAAAATGCTTAAAAATAAACATTGATATTATCCATCAAAATAATTAAACTAATTCTGCCAAACTCTATCACAGATAAGAAAGTGAACAGGGCCAATGCAGCATGAAAAAGTCCTTCCCTAAGAACCCAATCCAAAACACAAAGCCAAAGCTTCTCAATTGTAGTCAATGGAGATTGGATTGGATTTTTCCATCTGAGGTTCTATCTATATTCAGCTCTGAGGTCTCTACAGCTGTACCCCCACTCAGCAGGAATGGATTCCAGCTCAATCCTCTAATTATGCTCCACCTTTTCATTCTCTTTCTCTGATGAGCTTGAGAGAGTGTTTAATTCTAAGCAACTAACTTGTCTAATTATCATCCAACAGTCTGACCTGATTATCCTAGACAGGAAGTTAACTCTAGCAGGGCTTCAGCACCCTTTCAGGTGTCATTAAAATTCCCCTTCTTAATTTGACACTGAAACACACCGCAGTGAGATCTGTACTATGAAACAATCACAATTGTTTTGTCATTAAACAATAGGAGCTATAGTTATTTTTGAAAATAATATTCCATCTGCTTAAATCTAAGTAACCATTCTCCATAAGACTTGTAAAATCTTAATTTTAATGCAAAGCCACAGCATTCCCCCCACCAAATATTTAATCTGTGGAAAGGTTTCCTTTTCCAATGTTTATGTGTACAGCTGGTTTATACTGGTGCCTGCACTGCAAAATTCTGGGGGAGGGGGAGGGGAGGTAGGAAATAATACCCAACTTCTCTGTACACAACAACCCCATGATTAAGGGAGTGTAAAGGTGAACCCCTGGGCTGCAGTTTGTCTGGACACCTCAGGATCTGGCCTGGATAAGCAGTACCACCCAGAGGATTCAGGGGGCCTGGGGCAAAGCAATTTCGGGGGCCCCTTCCATAAAGAAAAGTTAGCTTTGCCGCCCAAAGAGGCGAAGGAAAAAAAAAAAAAAAAGAAAAACCCAAGTCATGCCAGAGAAGAAAGAAGAGGACAGGAGGACCCGCTGCCAAATTGCCGTAGAAGACTGAAGCGGAGCGATTGAGCTCCCACCAAAGTGCCGCCAATGAGGAAGAGAAGGACTGAAAGACTCGCTGCCGAATTGCCGCCAAAATTGCCCCCGCCCTGTCTGCAGGGCCCTGGGCAAATTGCCCCACTCGCCCTCCCTTCTGGGCAGCGCTGCGGATAAGAGGAAGCAGAAGTATTGGCATCCTTGATTAGGGAGTTTAGCCAAAATTCAGGGGTATTGTCTGCTACCTGGGCATTTTGTCATCTGCTTTTGATGAAGCTAGTACTTTTTCTTCAGAACATGTACTTTGCTACATGATTTTCATGCTTTTGTCACCTTAGATTAGATTTCTATGATGCATTCTACATAGGGCTACAGCTGGAGGCAACATGGACATTGAAGCGGATGCAGAATTTCAGTGGCCTGTTTGGTATTCCAGTGTCTGCACCATTTAACAATGAATTTAGGTGCCCGTCTCAACCTTTTGAAACCCCAAATGATTCAGGAGAGCCTCTCTCCAACAAACAGCAGAAGCTCTTGGGCTGGCACTCCATCTCTGTAAATGGGAGTGGGCTGCTAGCAGGACAACCTCCATGAAGGCCCGTTTATTATGGATCTTCTTTCCCTCTGGCTCTACCTCAGTCTGGATGTGTTAGTTTTCCAGGCACAATGCAAGGCCCTTCTTTTCTACCAAGTTCTCAGAGAGGAAGCAGTTCAAGGGAGCTGGGATTGATTGTTGGGAGCAGAGAGAGACATTTTCTATTTAGCTACCTATGATGGAATAAGCTCTTCTCATACTTGCTGTATTAGATTATTGTTATTTTTCATTAATGTAAGGATGCCCAGAATATAGGATGGATACCTGTTAGTGGGGAAATTATTTCTGTTA
Source organism: Lepidochelys olivacea (assembly GCF_965140295.1). NCBI lineage: Eukaryota > Metazoa > Chordata > Testudines > Cheloniidae > Lepidochelys > Lepidochelys olivacea. Next base: position 40,422,894 of record NC_140419.1, read on the forward strand.
AATAAAGCAAAAGTATCAACTACATCAAATCCAAATTCTGTTTTTAAAACCCAATAAACTTTGGATCCAGATGTAAAATTTGAAGTTCTGGCCCATCTCTTATAAACACCCAACCCCAGATTTTATCACTGATATACTAACAGCGCCCTACAGTAGTAGTGCTAGAGATGCTTCTAAAATACTGAACGAGGAAATGCTAATTATACGGTGTTCAAGTGTTGTGAGTGTAATGCCTTTTGCTTTCCAGTGTTTTGATCTATTCCAACATTCATTACACTGACAGCATGATGGCCTGTTCAATAAAACCTAATCTAATCCATTCACGGAAATGTAATAATTTGTAAAGACTAAATTACAGGAAACACCATTTTTTTCCTCAGTGAATCACATTTAGTTAAAAGAAAAAGCTTTATACAAATAAAGAATAGTAAGAGTGGTTTGGAACTTGCTGTTGGCTTCACATATGTGTTCTGCAAGCAGAATTATTGAAATGCTGAACAAAAAATAAAGGTAAAACCTACTAAATTAAACCTGGCAGTCAAAGTGCCATGTGACCACATACTATGTGAATGATTTCATTGTTGTGTAGGCTTTTATATAAAGAAAGGATTGGACAACCATGCGTCTAGGAGAATTGACAGACATATGAAAGGAACATATCGAAGTTTACAAATTTGTTTTCAAGAACAGATACATGAGAACATTTTAGATTGAATTTATAATAAAATTATATAGTTGCCCAGCAACATAATACCTTATGAAGTTTGATACCATATGTCACAGACAACAGCTAGCTGGACTCAAGGTTGAATAATATACTGATTTAAACTTTTTAAAAACAGCTTGAAAGCACCCTTACAAAACTGCAAACCACTCTTATTTTTAGATTTTAATACACAAAGTACGACCTGCCAATTGTGAAGGAATGGGATCCAGAAAGCATTAGCATTTCAGAATGAAATATTCCTCTGAAGATTCAAAATGACAGCAGCTTCCCTTTTGAATCCTATAGTATCCCTGTTAATATAAGCCGTGGATTCAATGATATTAACATTTCAAACAAAGATAAATATTTGAAAGGAAAGTCCTACTTCTTAAAATGAGAAACACTGTGTATTATCTTTACCGGTAGTTTGTCAAAGAAATTATGACAAATCACTTTTAGCTCAAAGCAGGAAAGTGTGATTAAACGATCCGAACGCCTAGTGGCAATATCAATGCCAATTACTTCACTCTGTGGCTGCACAGGAACTTGTCAAAGCTCTGCCTGGGTCACAACTTGTTTACAGACCCATAACTTTTCTATTTGACTAAAACTGCAAAATGGGGTGCCTAAAGCCAAGCTCCAAAATCCATATTTAGGTACCGAAATAGATGGCCTGGTTTTAGAAGGTATTGAGCACCTGCACTACAGTGTGGGTGCATGGAAACATTAGAAGTCTACATCAACCAGATGGGCCTTCCATTTTGTCCTAAAGGTGGTCAGGTTTGGTCTCATCCGTGGCTTTTTGGGAAGAGAGTTCCACAGTCATGTGCCAACGATTGAAAAGACTCTGTCTTCCACCCTTACCCGGCCCATTGAGAGTGTCATTGCTCCTGGGGAAGGTGGCTGCCTTGGAATATCATGGCCTGGAAGGAATGGTGGTCTTTGAGATAGCTCAGCTGCAGCTTATATGCTTCAGCAATCATGACTAGGACTATGAATTTGATGTGATAGCTGGTGGGCAACAAGTGAAATGAGCTGAACATCAGAGTGATGTCAACTCATGTTGACCTGCGTTTGCCAACAGTCAGGCTGATAACATTCTGTACTGGCTGGGGCTTCTTTCATGTTTTGTGGATGCATTTCCAAGTGCAGTGTGTTCCGGCAATCAAACCTGGAGGCCACAAGTACATGAGTTGCTCCAGACAGATCTTTCAGCAGTAACTGCATTTAAAGTAGGCTGTCATCAAGTATATTGGGTAGTGCTGGGCAATCATTTTGCCTAGCCTTTCTGGAGAACCAGCTGGCACTGATGTGATTAAGTGCATTGACATTAGAGCTGCTCAGAAAATGAGATGCAATTTTCACAAAACTTCTCATCCCTCTTTTTCATGAAAAAATGTCAAAATTGCAAACTTTGAAAATTTTCAACCAGCTCTAATAGTGTATCCCTGGTATAATTTCATTGTCAGCGAAACTACACCAGGGATATAAAAGCCAGTCTTATTAGCATGTACTCTTTTATTTGATCTACAGTTTCTGTACATGTGAATGGTGCCATACCCAACATTTGATTCAAAAGTGGTGCAGCCAGTCTCTAAATGGATTCCAAAACTCATACAGGAATGAAATACCATCTTAGAGGCATAGATGTAAAATATACAACAAAGAAAAAAAAAGAAAAGAAATAATTGTTTGCTGAACCGGGATTACTTGTTGTCTTTGTCTTTCTATAAACACAATTTTAAAGATAACATTGAGGTCATCCAGTTATCCTAAATTAATTCCTGGTTTACTACCAAATCTTTCACTGAAGAGTAACTCTCTTATTTTATCTTCCTACTCCTGATGGATTAATCCAAGAAGCATAAATCCAAGTGTCATTTGCCCTATGATACATTGACTAGCATTGCTTGTCATCCTATGACATCTTTTGTCTAAATCTACTTTTTGTTTCTAGTATATGAGTTTGTTGTACTCAAGATAACTTGCTCAGTCCACACTGTCAAACTACTTACTGTATATCATATACATAACATTGGTAGTCACATGGGGGCCTGTTTGCTGTGGTATGTTGACCCCAAATGAGCGCTCTGATTCTTTTTTTTAACTACTGATATCACAAATTACCTGTGCTTGTTGTATCCTTAACATAGCTAGTTACTGCTTATTGTTCCATCTCCCTATGACCAGCTCCGTAACGTTGTATAATAAGTGCTTCGTAAACACTGTAGTTATTTATTAGGTGGTGTTTGTTGCTGAGACCATGTTAGTTTTTAATCCATGATTGGCACTAGTGGCTATATTCACAAGGGGGATTTGGGTGTTGCAGTGCTCAGCATAGGCAGAAAAGGTGGTTTCACCTGGTCTGCTGAATGCTGTGTAAATGTCCTGCCCACTGGGCTACTGGGTGGGGGCAGTGGTGCTCCCTCCAGTAAATTTGTGCAGGGCTCAATGTGGTAAGTATATTCTAAGGTGACCTCTGAGCATGCCTACGGACTGAAGCTCACAGGTGGGCAGATGCTTAGTTTGAGGACCTTGCTGGTCACAGGACTTAGCTTTGCACATGCCCACTGGCATTAAGCCACCTGGGGACTTCAGAGTCTAGGGGAAGTTCAAGTACCTAAGAAACTTAGGTGCCCACAGGTTTAGGTAGCAGCTGAACAGGAAGGCTTTGAGGATCAAAATTTTGGGCTTTAGGCATCTAAATGCCTTCCATGGACCAACCCTATGTGTGATGTCTCTGACAACAAGGTTAAACTACTCTCAGGTTGTACAATTTCAGATTAGGACAGAATAAAGAGAAATATGAGGTTATATGGCATGTTATCAAAATCTATGGTGGCAGTAAGTCATGGGGAAGTTATTTTACTTGTAAAGAATTAGATACCAAATTAAATTAATTTGTAAATGAACCATGTGCATAAACTGTAAAATTACCTCTGAATGCTAATCCTATGGAATTGACTAGAAAATGAGTAACTACTCCATAGCAAACCGAGTTTCTTTTTGCATGAAATGATCAGTCAAAGAACAAGTTGCAAAAGATAATGGAGCCACATTCTTATATCACAGATGTCCTCTTACTAAACTAATATTTTTCATGGTCAGATATTTCTTGATCTGCAAGACTGATTTGAGTTACAGATTAATTGTCACTGAGCTCCATGTACAGTATTTGGGCAGTCTCAGGGGTCAAGCACTGCTGTGCTGTTTTGTGTATTTTCAGATCAACACACAAGAGTGATGCAGCCAACTAGTGTCAATAACTTAACAAATTACCAAATTATAAATCAATTTAGAGGCTGCAGCTCATGTCTGCATCACATCAATAAAACTCTGCTCCAGCCAGTTTGCTGTCAATCTGTCACGTGCCCAGACAGCTTTGGCTCAAGCAACGTCTCACAGAATGACTTAACTAAACATTAAATTGAATCTCATTTTTTCTCTCCTTTGCTATCAGGTAATCATTTTTTGCTGTGGGTACAGATAATTAATTCTTGTTCTAAGGAGGAACACAAACTGTGACCTAAATTAATCAAGAGTTTTGTAGCAAGTGGTGTGCATGGTGTGGGAGAGGTTGGGAGAAGGAGGAGGTTGGTATTTGATGGTTCTGCTTCTTGACGGTAAGTCATGTAATAAACCCAAATATCTTCACCCTTTGTACTCCTGGCTGCTACACAGTAGCCTTTCTGCATTTACAGTATTGGACTATACTTTCTGTCTACTGCATCAGTGTCATCTAATTGATCAAACAATACATTAATCAGTTTCACTGAGTTAGGCCTAATTGCTACCCAGTATGGCACAGACAGGTATATGGTATTGAGCAGTAAGTGAAACTAAGACTGGTTTGGTATCTGCTGAACAGCGTGACCCTTGCAAGCACTTCACTAAATCCAGCTCAGCCTAAACAGAGTACGTGATCTCTAGCCTCGCAAAAGATTTGTGTGGCAATCACACTTTCATTTCTCTGTAAAACAATCCGCAGCCTTATTAGTTAACAGATTGGATTATTTAAACAGTTCAGCTGAGATTGTTTTTGAGATTTTTGATAATTTAAGTAGAATAAAGTGACCACAAGTTGAAGTCAGCCTGAATACTAATATAGGGTATGTCTACCATGTGTTTTAAAAACCTGTGGCTGTGAGTCTCACAGCCAAGGTCTGAAGACTCAGGTTTGCACTACGCTGCTAAAATCAGCTATTTAGACATTGGAGCTCAGGCTCTGAGTCCCAGGGAAAAGCCTGGGTTTCAGTGCCCAAATGTCTGCATGGCTGTTTTTAGCACTGTAGTGCAATCCTGAGATTCACTGCAAGTGCCACAGGTTTTAAAACACAGAATAAACATAACCGTAGCGGCTTCATCTTTTGCCTTTCATGTTTCTGAAAACTATAATATTTAGACAGTGTATATAAGAGGCTTAGAGTCTTATTCGTTTTGAAAGTTCTTAGGGCTCTGTTTACTAAAAAGGCTTACATAGCTAAATGAAAAGGGTATACGTTCATAGCCTCACATAATAGGATTTGTGTAGAACTTAGGCCAGCACAAACAGCTTAATGCAATCAACATTCAGATCTAGGAACTTTTAGAAAATCCTTCCCTGTGTGCAAGGAACAAGGAAGACTGGGGGGAGGTTACAGAACAGAGAGCATATTAAAATAGCCTGGAAGAACTGTTGGTGCGAGTGATACAGGAATTAGGATCTTTTCTAATGTCGCACTGGCAAGTTTTACTTGTAAAGCTTTTGAATATGATAACTTAATGTACGTCCCCAAATAAAAACTGGGTATATAATAACACTTTCAATGGACAAATATAGACGTTTTCAAAGTGCAATACAGCGTGGCTTTCCCAAGTATGAAGTGACTTTGCTCCCTACTGCACACAATCATCTGTTTGCCATTCTAAATTCAGTCACTGACCATTACACTGGGGAGCATTCCCAGAGGAAACTCCTAGTCCTAGTTTCGCACATCTCTTTCCAGGTTCCATTAATTATTGGTTTTATTATCTATATTACAGAAATGCTTAGGGAACCCAATCAAAATCAGGGCCCTAGTTCATTAGGCACTGCACCATCAGAGATTAAGAGGCAATTCCTGCCCTAAAGGGCTGACATTTGAAACAAACAAGCTAGGCAGACAACGGGCAGGGGGAAAGATGTACAATACAAACAGCATGAACAATGTTTCAGAGTAGCAGCCGTGTTAGTCTGTATTCGCAAAAAGAAAAAGGAGGACTTGTGGCACCTTAGAGACTAACCCATTTATTTGAGCATCAGCATCCGATGAAGTGAGCTGTAGCTCACGAAAGCTCATGCTCAAATAAATGTGTTAGTCTCTAAGGTAGCATGAACAATGTGATGGTTTACAAACATCTTAGTGCCATGGTTTTATTAATAATAATAATAAATACAGTAGAGTTTTGTTAGTGATTTGGCTAAACAGAGGAGAGGGTAGGTGTAATTGAGTGGGCAGGTGTCCCAAGCCAGACTCTGAAGTGAAGGGTCCGCTGGGTGTGGGGGCAAAAAATAAATCAGAACAGAAGAGAGAATGACTAGGGTAAAAACTTTAAAAAGCACTGTTCGACATGGACACCTGTGTTTAAGGTCTCTGCTGCAGCGGCTTGTCTCTGCTCCTCCCAGCTGAGTTTGAGTGTTCCCTTCCAACAGTTTGGTCCATAAATATCATGCATTGTTACCTATTGGCTTATTTTTATTCTTTTGGGGCAAATTCAGAGCAAGTGTGAGTGAGTGCAACTCCATTCAGCTCCCCCAGCTTACACAGGTCTGGGTCTATCAGCAAGCACCAGAGCTCAGCTGGTGAAAGTTGGCATAACTCCATTGACTTTAGTTGCTCAATATCCCTAGATCAAAGACAACATTAGCATTTTAAAATGTAGACCCCCTCCCTGAGATGTGGCACAAGCCCTCCTCCCTGTTGCTTGCACCTGTCCCATTTCCTCGCATGTGTTGGGTCCTGGGTTCCTTTTAAGGGATGTCTGGTACCTCCACCCAAGGTGAGTCCTCTGTGCCCAGGACACAAGGGGTGCTGTCCTTTGGGGAAATAAATACTGCTACCACTGCTGGCAAGGAGTATAACATCCAGTACACAATAAAGTACCTCAACACAAACCCCAACAAAGTAATGATACACCCCAAAATAATATAATAAAGAGGGATTCTATTGGAAGCAAGAAAATATGGCTAGGGTTCACTAATAAGTACTAAAATATCAACGTTTCCCATTTCCCAACACTCCAAACTCATCCCAACCCCCCAGACTCCCTGGCACATTCCCAGAATAATGGCATGCCAAGGATGGAGATGAGTGCTGCAGTGCTGTGAATGTTGGCTGGCTTAAACCAAAAAAGATTCCCCTTACCGTGTCTTTGCCCCTGGATTGAAAAGTATCCTTGTGACGCTTCCTGGGGTTATCCCGGGACTTTGGGTGAGCTTTATTCTACAGGACATGAAGGTATCTAGTTAAGTAATTACAGGCTTTGGAACGTGTTATGCTTTTACTTTATACATAGCAAGTAGATGTATTGGAAACAAATGGTTATCACATGAATCTCTATGCTTTGTTAAAACTTATACTTGACTTCTCTATTGAGGTATGTCCATGCTGTGTGTTAAGCGGAGCAGTGATTTGAGCTGGAAATGGTAAACGCAGGAAACATTTCTTTGGAAGCAACCAGTTTGTGAATACTGCAAGTCAGAGACAACCTGTGCCAGTTGGTAGTTGAGGGGGGAGGTGGGGCGGGGCAGCGTGAGGGCAGCCAGCTTCAGCAGTGTTACTGAGATGCTCACTCCATGTGAGCATGCGCCGTACAAGGCAAGCAGCAAATCTAGGAGAGCACATGACTCGCTCATGCTCCTCCCATGCATTGCCTCTGCGGCAAGTGTCCAGTGAATCAGGGGCTGGACACTCCAGGGGAGATGCTCTGGGAGCTTTAGGGTTGGAATGTGCCAGTTTTAACCTGTAGAGAGAGAGTGGGGCTTGGGGAGGTCTGGAAGGCAGTGCTTGTGTTGCCTATGGCTGAGGGGGTAGGGACCCTCTAGAGGCTCAGTGCAGCGTTCCAGGAGCTGGAAACCTCTACCTGGGAGTTGCACAATATTCCCAAAGCGGAAACAAATTGGACAAAGCTGATTTCTTTACCTCATGTTCCTTTTCTGTTGAGCCCTGATGCTTCAGTGTCTTCTTCACCACCATTGTGGAGGGTCTCCAACTCTCTCCAAAAGACGAGATGAAGCCAGGAATTTTGCCTTTTGTTGTAATTTTTAATAACTTAGTAATGATTGAGATGGAAAAGGAACACTGGTAAAATATGAAAATTAAGCACAATCAAAGTTACATTTTAAAAGTGTTATTTTATTTAAAGTCTAATTACCTTAACAGTTCCTCTCTAATTACCCTCAAATATCTGCTGGCAAGCTCTTTTGGGTGGGGCCTCGTATAGTGAGGTTCTGGCCCCTGATTGGTGGGCCCGAAAAGCTACTGCAATACTATTACTAATAAATTCACACTTCCTTGCAGCTAGAAGATGGAGCAATACATACATCTTGATAAAAATAAATGAAATACAAATAATTATAAAACAGAAAAAAGCAAAAGCCCATTGTAACAAGGCTTATAGCATAACCAGTTCAATGCCTTGATTCTGTATTTCCTGTACTCCCTCGTTAGGCTAATACATAACAATGCCAGTCTGAAAAGGTTCTGGAGTAATACAAATAATTTATTTGAATGTTAAGCACTTCTCTCCCTTAAAAGCTTTATTCTGTTATATCCTGTTGCAAAAAATCAGTTTGTTCCTCACACTGTGTGACTAACATTTTCGGGCATGAGTGTTATCACTGCATTTTGCATGAAATATCATTTGTCATGATTCATTATTCTCTTATTCCTTACATAAGTGCTACTTCATTCTTCATTCAAATGCTTCATAGTCTTAATAGAGAAGTGTTTTTTGTCCATAGTGCCCAATTTGCATATTCATTTTGAAGAAAGATATGAAAAGTACATTTCTATTCAGGCTATAAAAGCAAAAGCGTGAATGAAAAGATTTTTCCCAAGTTCACCATACTCACAAGCCAGTGCAAAGTTAATTAGTATCAATGGAGAAAGAAAAGAAAGCCTTTAAGGACTACACTTTCCAAAGCTCACAGGTAACTCATTTTCTCCAAGTCATTTTAAAAGAACGAGACCATTATGAAAAGGGGTTTGAAGATCTTACTTTGCACACAACATAACTATCCACTAGGAAACCTAGAGGATAACTGATTGCCCATCATAATGGACTTGTCAAAATACAGATTCTTAAAGGGAAGTATTAGTGGGTACAAAGCTGGAATGACTGCTTCTCTAATTCATGGGCCATGGTGCTAGAATAAACTTCTGTGCAGGCTTCTAGTAAAGTTAAATTTGGTCCAACTGAAACCAATGGGAGTTTTCCCATAGATTAGGAGAAGGGTTGCTGGGGTTTGGGCCAAGGTCATTTATTATTATTTTTGTCATTAAAGTGTAATTTTACCTTGAAAAAACTCTGTAAAAATCAGATGGTTGGTCTTTTAATGTCTTCCATATCTAATACACTCCATTTCCAAAGAAAAAGATGGTGTTTTTTCTGACTCCCAATCCTACAAACATAACCCGGGCTCTAACTCATACTGAGTTCTTTCCTTCTCATTTATAATCACCAGTAATAGAGGGTCTTTGGGTAAAAGTTTGCCCTCAGCTACATCAGTGCAACCTTATTATCAGTGGGGTTGCCCTGGTGTAACTGACAGGAAACTACTGACTGTATAGTCCGTCTCTCTCTCTCACCTGTATCAGTTCTTCCGTGCTAACAGGAGAAATGAGCAGTACAAACTAATTTTTGTCACTCAAGTAAGCGCACTTGCCTTTAAACACTCACAAGAGGCAGATCTGTTTTATTTGTACACTGTCACTTCCCAAAGTGCAACTGCCTCCTGCTAATTTAGAGCCCTACCCAGCAAAGCACTTAAGCATATGCTTAACTTTCCATTAGCTTCAATAGGTCAATTCATGCTTAAAGTTAAACGTGATTTTCTGCTTTAGATGATCAGCACTATAAGTTCTGCAGGGACTGGTCTTAGTGCCGATGCAGTGGTAATCACTCAAAATAATCAACACTTATTGCCAGCACAATTATTTCCTGTTCAACAAAAATAATGGAACATCTTGAATACTGTTGCAGCCTAACTTTGAGGAAATGTGTTTCATGAAGTCCATTGCAAACATACTACATTATGGATGTTTGAGAAGTCCATTCTCTTGACTGTTAGTCACCTTCTGTTGAAATCCAGATCACTCGCATGTGAATTCATCCTTTTCAGAATCATATTGTGCAGTCTGTGTGTTCATTTGTAATGAATTACCTAACTATGTGAAGGACGTTACACTTGAATATGAAAGATCATGTATGTATGGAAAAATCTGTTAGCAACTTGATGCAGTGCAATTCTTCTTTACATTATGCAAAAGCAATAATTTCAGCTTGTTTCCTTTCAAATCACTATTTGTTTTTTGATGATGGATGATAGGAATCCTGTTCAAGCATGACATTTTAATTAAAATCTTCTCTTCATTTTCATGGAATGCAGTGAGTTGAGAAGATTTATCATTTGGCAATTGTTAGCAGATAGCTATAGTATATTAATTTTATCTTGTAGAGCCTAAAACTGATACTATATTGTGTGTTGTTAAAAGTCACGGATGCCTTCCAAGTGAGGTTATATAGCAAAAGGGAAATATGTATTGCGCCATATAATACCCCCTTGAAGGCAAACCTAGTTCAAAATTATCTGTAACCCTTTTAAACACAAACGGGTCCCATTGAAGTCAATGGGTTTTTTTTGCTGTTGATTTGATTAGGATCCTGAGGCTGTGTGTGACTTAGCAGCCGAGACTCAGGGTAGCTCAATTGTTCTGAACCAAGATTTGCCTCTGACAGAGAACGCTGGTGGACTTAAAAATATTTTGTTTTGAAATATTTGAAGATTTTTTTTCTGGCTTCTTTCTGTTATCTCACGAAATGACTGTCAGTCTCTTGGGCATCCTCCCCCTAGAGAAGTCTTTTACATCCCCAAGGAGGTTCTAAATTCTCTCTCATCTGTATCCTTTGGGATATATTGTGCCTTGCCATGCCCTGCCCTGCACAGGAGCATGGGAAAGAGGATGCAAGGAGCTGCCCCTCACTGCAGCATCAAATGGGGACACACTACAACTGTAGTCACCCCTAATTCTCATTTTAAATCAGTGGGAATTAGCTGCTTAAATACATTTTGGGGTGTGGGGCCCAAATCTCTGTGCTTACCTACCTCACAGGGGAATTGAAAAGACAAGTTAGTTACTGTTAATGAGGTGATCAGATACAACACTATTGGGGAGCTTGGTAAGTCTCTAGATAGTTAAAAATGAGGCACAGTATAAATTTAAAGTATTGCCATGGGCTTCCCTTCCCCCACTGGCTGGACTGCAGGTGGGAGGGTTTAAGAGACTAGGGGAATGGGAATTGACACAAAGCATGTGGGGCTGCCTGTGGCCAGCTTTAAGGGAAGCAGATACTGCTGGGAGTGGCTCTGGCTGCGTTAAAATTTTGCTGGATTCTTTTAGACATTGAGGCTTCAAGTCCATTCCCTTAGATATCCCAACGTTACAATGTCTATTTGTTTTTTAACGTCTAGATGTCTTATTCTGGTGTCAAAGTACAAAATGGACTCTAAGTGATTTTCCTGCTTGAATTTATGCTCATTTTCTTCCTTGCAAGGACCAGGATGATCCAAGTTCAATGTGTATCAATCTGAAATAGTGTTTCATGGCAGGTTCTCTCATATGTACTTATATAATTACCCATCTGTAATGAGAAGGCTGCCTATGGCAGCATAATATTAGAAGGATTACCATGTTCCTTTAGCAGGCCTAGAATGCCAACGCAAGAGGAAATAGGGAACCAAAGTGCTTTCAAAGAGACTTTTGACTGACATTATTTACCTTCAAAAATGTACAAAATAAAGAAAGCAAAATGGTTCTTCCTCCTTCCAGAAAATGTCAGGAAACTTTTTTTTTTTAAATCGATTGCTACCCTACATAAAGGATAAGTGCAGCTGTAATAGAAACAGCCACTAGAAGTATTTTGTTTTCTTCCTTCGACCAACTCCTCAAGCCAAAAAGCAGCAGGTTGCTTTCTACCAGTCTGGTGGCTTATGCACCACAGAACACCTGGTGACCACTTGCTGGCTGAATATAATTAGCTTTCAATTAGCACCAAGTAAATTGTCACCTGTTCCTTTCCAAATCCCCAGCATTTTTAGCTTTTCCAATTAGTGGTGGTCTGATTCACTCCCCACTGGCAGAACGTGAGGAAGCAGCCCTTCAACTAAGGAATGACTATTTATTGAATGCTAATGGTTACATTTTAAATTAGACTGATACAGCTGAGACGCACATGATACAGTAGACACACAATGGCTGGAAACTGGTCGTATCACAAAATGGTAAAGTAATAAATTATATAGCCTACTCTATTGTACCCCTTGTTCAGGATTAGAGACAGGTTCAGGATAGTAGATATTGTGTTAAGGTTCCTCCCCCACTCTGAACTCTAGGGTACAGATGTGGGGACCTGCATGAAAACCTCCTAAGCTTACTTTCACCAGCTTAGGTTAAAACTTCCCCAAGGTACAAATTAATTTTATCCTTTGTCCCTGGATCTCCACTGCTACCACCAAACTCTAACTGGGTTTACTGGGAAATGTAGTTTGGACACGTCTTTCCCTCCAAAATCCTCCCAACCCTTGCACCCCACATCCTGGGGAAGGTTTGGTAAAAATCCTCACCAATTTGCATAGGTGACCACAGACCCAAACCCTTGGATCTGAGAACAATGAAAAAGCATTCAGTTTTCTTACAAGAAGACATTTAATAGAAGTAAAGAAATCACTTCTGTAAAATCAGGATGGTAGATACCTTACAGGGTAATTAGATACAAAACATAGAGAATTCCTCTAGGCAAAACCTTAAGTTACAAAAAGGACACACAGACAGGAATAGTCATTCTATTCAGCACAGTTCTTTTCCCAGCCATTTAAAGAAATCATAATCTAACACATACCTAGCTAGATTACTTACTAAAGTTCTAAGACTCCATTCCTGGTCTACCCCCAGCAAAAGCAGCATACAGACAGACACAGACCCTTTGGTTTTTTTCCCTCCTCCCAGCTTTTGAAAGTATCTTGTCTCCTCATTGGTCATTTTGGTCAGGTGCCAGCAAGGTTACCTTTAGCTTCTTAACCCTTTACAGGTGAGAGGATTTTTCCTCTGGCCAGGAGGGATTTTAAAGGGATTTACCCTTCCCTTTATATTTATGACACATTGTGACTAAGGATGCTCAAATTCTACATGTTAATGTTCCTCCTGCATAGAGTTTGCTAGAAATTTTTTGTGATTTTTGGGGCGGGGGTGTCAGAAAATGCCAATTCATTGATGGGGAAACATTTCACAGAAACAGTTTAGCTGGGAAAGGTTTCTCGGGTCCAAGATGGAATTTTGGAGGGAAAGACAGAGACTCCAAAATAACCCACAAAGCAGAGCACCCTAAACACAGTTGTGATGGGGGCAACCAAGGTTCAAGTCTCTGCTCAGCCTATTTTGAACCAGGGACTTGGACATGGGTCCCCTACAACCCAAGTGGAGGCAGTTTGGGCTAGTAGGTAGTGGAAGTCAGGAAACCCGGGTTCTAATATCTGCATTACAACTAACCTGCTGTGTGATCTACTACAAGTCACTTAACCTCTCTGGGCCTCTCTCCCCTTCCACCATCTGTCTTGTAGTATGAGTCTGTTTATATTGTAAGATCGATCTGTGTGCACACTACCTAGCACAGTGGGACCCTTGATCCTGGTTGGGATCACTAGGCACCAGTGTAGTACAGATAATAATAAATGGCCTGAATCTTCACCCAAAAGTCACATTTGAACCAGTTTAACACAACAGAGACCTTCGTGTGCTGGCAGTGGCATTTCCCTGTGTGCATTGGGGGATAGTCCTGGTTGGTATTGCCAGAATTGGAGACCTTCTGGGTCGGACTGTGACACTTGGCTGGTGCATGTGGTTGCCCACCCATGTGTCCCCTGTTTTGTGCTCTACAAGGTGAGGCAGCCTTGCCCCCTACTTCTCTCAAGTGGGTCCTGTGAGAGGGTACTCTGCACCCACTCTTCACCCTGGTCCTCTGAGTTGCTGCCTTGAGCCCTCACCCCAACCCCCAGCTGCCTCATGGATCACTAGAGCAGGCTGAATGGCATCCAGATGGTCTGTCTCTGAACTGCACCCTGCAAAGATCTCCATATTTTCATGCTCCATACCATCCACTTCCTCGCCCTCATGTTCAACTTAAACACCAAGTGGTTAGATGTGTTGCCCCTGCAGAGGGGAGGGAGCCCCAGTGGGCCAACTCTACTCCACTTGCCAGGCATTTGGCAGCTCTTCCATGGAGCTGAGAGCACGGGTGTGTGGTTGGCATGATTGATAGAATCTCTTGATACCTACTGTGTTTTGCAGTGAGGAGACCCTGGAGCACATTTGCAGAGTGTTCCAGGTTGCAGCCCCTTTTCTGGCTCCTCCAGAACCACCTGAATAGATTCTGGTTGCACTTTGACCCACTTCTCCTTATATTTGGACATCCCATTTGTGCCCCACAAAGGGTCAAGGAGAAAGCATGATGAGGGCATGCTCTATGGCTGTGGGGCCTGCTTCAGTTCCTTCATTGCTTCATGTTTTTGAGTAGAGTTCCTCTGGGTAGCATCTACTGGCTTCTTAGATATCTTTTGAGGAACGGTGGGTGCTGTACAGGTTCTATGTTGGTGTCATCTACTGGATCCCTAGTTCTGGCCCTCTGACCTTCTCTCCTGTCAGTATTACACTTTTTGTCCCCTGAACTCAGTTGTGGTCTGGGCTTTGTGGTCCCTTCTCCTCAGTTGAGTGGGTGGGCCTTTAGGTTTGGGCAGGCCTAGGCAATAGGTAAATAGGCAATATCTGCAATAGGTAAATCACAGGTAAGTTGTTGGGAGTTGTTCTAGTTTGTTTAATGAATTAATTAATTAATTGTTCATTGGGCCAGAGAGAGACTGACGATAGCCCTGTGGTTCAGGCACTCTGCTGTGAGCTGTGTAAGGGTGAGTCAGTTTCTTTTCTCACCTTTTTAATGGAAAAATTCCAGAGGGTCTCAGTTTCACCCCAATATGGAATGAAACCAAATGTTGAAACCTTTCCTCCCCAACTTTTCCCCTCAAAATAGGATTCTTGTTTTCTGGCCAGGCCTACTCCTGAGATCCAGTAAGATCCTCCGAACTCCCTCTGCAGTGTTGCTGCTCTGCACCTCACCATTTGGCTGGCCAGCATTTACACAGGGTGGCCTATAGGCCACATCACCCTTGTCATGGTCACAGCATATACACAGAGAAGTTAGATTAACCATAAGGAAGGTTGCAACCTAATGCTACTTTTAATCTTAGAAGCCAGAATGATAGCACAAGGTAACCCTAAACAGAGAGACAAAACGCAATTTTCCCTAAGGCAGACAGGCACAACTCACTCCACCTGGTACTAGGCTGGCTGTTTCCACAGTGCCTCTGATTGCAAGCTTCACTACACAGCCCCCTAACCAGCAAGTAGGACTAGGACCATGCCCCCCCACCCCCAACCTTTAAACTCATAGCTTGCAATTTCAACACAGTCTTTGGTGCACCACAAGCCTGATAATGTAGCCCTAAATGTATCATTTTCAAGTGCTCCATTAACCAAAATGAATGCAGCTTTCTGTCAAATAAATTTGCCAGCAGGGAATAGGATGTGATCTGAGTATGAGATGGGCAAAAATATCCAGCACTGAGCTGGATTAACTTCAACTTTTCTAATAATGCAGTCTCTTCCACACTCTCAAAAAAACCATATTTAGCTCTCCAGAGCAAGGCCCAGAGCAGATTAGCGGTAAAGAATCTCATTATATAAATCTTCTATCCCTGACTATCTAAAGATGGTACTTATAAAAATGTAAAGCATAACACTTCTGTAGCCAGGCTGAATTCCTGCTGGATTACACAGTGATACGCAGAAATCTATTCTACAGCTTTACATAGCCTCTGAAGACTCCTGCAGTACATAATTCACCACAACAGACCCACCCACTGAGTTAAGAGGGAGCTGAGAGGAGACTTTTGTTACAAATATTTTTAATATACTTAGCTAACTTAGACAAGTAGAGGTTCGTTTGTATGGATGGATATAATCAAGTTTGTGGCTGCCAGGCCTGGATTTAACAATAGAGGTACAGCAGGCAATGAACTAGGGAGCCATTGGTTGGCACCTTTTGAAATTTGTTCATGAGAGGGTGATTCCTCAGAAGAGACTATGATGGGAAAAATCTGCACAGAGAACCCAGCAGAGTTTCCCCAAATTGTTCGGTTGGATAATGGGTTCCCTCATCCCCACCCCCAGTGGACAGGGCACTGTTTCATCCTTTAGTCCCTGAAAGTAGCAGAAAATCACTTTCTCTCTGGCCCTGCTTCCCTGGCAGCATGACTTCAATGTTGCTGTGATTTCAGGGCTTCCCCCTACCGCTGGATCCCTACACATTGGCTCCTGAAGTGTTGTTAGAGTTCTGTTATATTTGTAGCATAGAAATAGAAGTTAGATTTAAAAAAAACATAGTACTCCTTTTGAAATGTGGCAGTATAACACTATTTGCTTTCTTATAACCCAGAAGCATAACATGCTGTAACCAAAAAAATGAGAGAAAGAAAGCAGGCTGCTCCCTAAGGCAGAGTGACACAGTTTACCGTACCTTGTTCTAAACTGATTCTTCCCAGACTGATTGCTGTTCCCACATTGCATGGTTCACTATAGAGTCCCTTGCCAGTAAGCAGGACAGGAACACTCTTAAAGTGATAGCTTGTAATTCCAGCACAGTCCTCAATACACCACATTCTCCACTATTGCAGTTTCCTCTCCTCAATGAATACAGCTGGTGCAGGAACAGATGCATATCTTCCTGGCTCTGCTCCAACTTTCATCTCCGTATCCCCTTCCACATGCCAATACTAATGATTCCTCCCTCCCAGAGTGGAGAGAGGTATCAATGAGTTATTTGAGCATGGAGGGAAATCTTCACACACAATCTTGGGAGCATCATTGTCTCCTCAGGGTAAGATCCAGGAGGGAGCCATCCGATTCATCAACATTACTGACCTTGTCCAGGATTTTTGTTGGCTTCTTACTGGTCAAGTAAACTGCTTCAGTTGTATGAGAGTTGTAATATGTTAGTGTCGTTCTAGTCTACAGAGTGCCATCATATGCTTTCATGTTTATTGTGATTCAGTGATTTCTAGATCAAGTTTGATCATTTTACAGTTGGAAAAGAATTGTTATGCTTGAATATAAGATGGTGTTATATGTACACATACATATATGTCTATATACACTATATCATATCCATATTATTCATATGTATTAATTATTTGAGAGTGCCTCTAAGGCTCAATCATAAAACTACATTCCCCAGTCATGGTCCTGGGCCTAACTTTCCCAGGCCCAGCATAAGGGACTACACATGATTGGACAATAAAATCTGTCCATCAGTTGTACGAGGGAATGTGCAAACTAAGGGACAGATGGGGCACAAATGTATGGATGGTAAAGTAAGGTGACCACATAACAGTGTTTAGCCCACTAGGTCATCTTCAGTCCATGCATTATGAAGGGTAAACATCCTCCCAATAAAAAGACAAAACATGGGGGGTAAGAAAAGGGCCTGAAATATAAGCCAATGCATCGGAGGCCTGGTATGAGGCCTGGGCTAAAGTAGTAAAAACTTTGCTGATATAAAGCAAAGCTATGTTGTGAACAAGAGGCAGGCCCTGCTCCCAGAATTTGGCAAGCAGAGGGTTGATATTGCAAAAACACATATTCCTAAGAGGTGCTAGGCACAAAACACTCACACCAGCACATTCCAGAAGGGTGGGACCCAGAACACCCCGATAAGCACATTCCCCAAAGATAACAGGAACACACTGACCCATCCTTAAGGATAAGGTCAGGCTGACAGCATGATGGATAGAGATGTTTTGATCAAACCAACCGCAATGGGTGGCACCCTAATACGTCAGGGATGATACATAATTTGTTTGTATTGATATATAAAGATGTATCTCAGAGGGAGTGTCTTTGTCCAGCCTAAGGGGCAGTGGAAAGTCCCGCCACTGACTGAGCTGCATCCATTGTCACATGTGCTAGTATAACTGTAGACACTGATACGGGGAACTAGGACTGTCCTTCATTGACAATAAACCTGAGCAAGTGCCTTCGTACCTTAACAGATTTTGTGGTCATTGGGCGATTCACTCGAGGTCTGCTGTGCCAGCTGTTTGCACAGAGCTGAGGCACCACACAGGGAGAACACACACATGCAGCTGAACATCTGATGATATATTCTTTCCGGCTTCACCACCACCAGTAACTAAGAGCTTTAGGTTAAATTCTGCACATACTATGCAGAATTTGTATATATGTATACTGTGCAACACCATTGTCATTAAAAAAAAAAAAGGACCAAAAATTTTAACTTTAGGTTTTGATGACAGAATAGCTTATAGGAGTAAAGTATATAAAAGCTTATTATTATCACTGAAATAAGCAGAAGTTCCACTGAATAAACATAGAGATCCACACACTTTTGAAAAGTTGGGCCTAGAGGTATTTACAATGCATGTGTCACCTCTATTGATACAATCACTCTCAACTTTAAAACAATAGGACAAATCTTCAGATAGTGTTAACTGGAATAGCTCCACTGAAGTCAATAGAATCATACGACAGTATATCATCTAGCTCTTATACAATGCTTCCTACCAGTAGATCTCAAAGCGCTTCACAAAGGCAGTCAATATCATCATTTCACAGATGGGGAAACTGAGGCACTTGACCTGTCTTGGCCAAAGTTACACAGCAGATCAGTGGCAGAGCTGAGAATTGAATCCGGGTCTCTTGAGTCACAGTACAGTGTATGATTCACTAGGTCGCATGGCTCAAATATATGCAGCCCCCCACTAATATTTTTGTTTACTTTTTCCTTAATTTGGACCCTGAAAATCAGTGATGGTTATGGTTTGAGTTCTGAGATTTTATGTATCAAACACTTCTGTAGGGGGATGTATGTGGCTTGGGGGGGGTATTTGTTTATTTTTTAATCTATATTCCTTATAATTTTAAAGTGGCGGCAACATTTCCATTGGTCTTGAGTCTAATAAAATCTTCCTTTAGAAAGATTACATTTTGTGTGGATTTTTTTAGCTGCAAAACCCTAATAGAGCTCTACTGTACAATTTTTTAACTGTGATTTTTGTTCAAAAGCTTATAACTAGCTTAAAATTGGGCAGATTTTCACAGGGATGACAGAAGGCACATTGCAGACAAAGGCCATCCTTTGTCCAAAGGGATGAAATTCGGCAGTGTATGGCAGTGCTCAAGCTGTTCAATAAAAAGGTCACCAGGTTTTTTTGTTCACTCTATAGATAAAATGTGTCTTTTTCCTAACCTCATTTCTAGGAATGGCTGAAAAATTCCAAAAATTCCTGAGGCAGATACCTGACATGCAAAATTTTAGTCCAAAAGGTTCGAGCTTGGCAAAGGTTTTGGGGGTTTTTTTTAATAAGCAATTGAATGCAGGTCTTACGATGGGAAGTGTCAGACAATCAGCCCACCTGTGCGCTAGCTGCACTTGTATTAATACATATATTTTGAAATGGCTAGTTTGAACAATTTTTGATTTTTAGTAACCAATTTAAGCTATTTGCCAAATTCATGACTAGTTTTCGGGTATTAGTTATCATGTCCATGGGAAACTCTTATATTTTACCCCATGCTATGTTTACGTAGAACCATCCTCCAATGCAATTCTAATAAAAAAATATATGGGCTCTGCAATAAAAGTCCATTGAGAAGATATTTTTTACAGTAATAAAATATATAACAAATAAATCACATGCACATAAATGCAGACCTACAGTATGTTTGCTCTTACATAGGAAAATACAGTACAAGTAGCATCAACTCTACCTGGAATACTGTGTCTAAGTCTGAGCATCACACTACCTGAAAGATGACAATAAATTGCAGGGAGTTGAGACCTACAGAAATTACATGGCAGGTAGAGGGATTTATTTTTACGTGATGATTAGAATAACCATGGGACTGTTCCTGTGTGATTCAGAGCACCTGCAACTCCCATTGTTTATTTTTACTTGGTGTTGATATCAAGACAAAACTGTGTATAATTTTAATTAAGAAACAACAAAGGGAGGACATAACATCCTACAAGCACTGGAAGGATGTAAACACCAAAGAGGGAAAGGAATTATTTATTGTCACTTAACATTTATATTGTGGTCATGCCTACAGGCTACAATTAGGTTGAGCCCCATTGTGCTAGGTGCTGTACAAATATATAAGTAATCACGGTCCCTGCCCCAAAGAGCTTGTGATCTTGGATGAAAACAGGGGAATAGTTAGAAGCAATGGGATGAAAATTGAGAGAGGAAATTAGACTGAATATCAGGAAACATTGGCTGATAGTGAAGTGTATTAGACAGTGGGAGTTTCTCAAAAAAGTGGTGGCACTCTTAAAACTGAACTGGTCAAAATAGTCAACAATGTACTGTAAAGAATAATGCTGTAGGGCAGGGAACTGGACCAGCTTCTCCAGTGGTTGTTTCATATGAACATAGGAACTGCCATACTGGTCCATCAAGTCCAGTATCCTATCTTCAACAGTGGTTGCTACACTTTGATGTAAGATAATTAGAGACCCTTTACAGTATATTTCCTGTTTGGTTTGGGTAGATATCCCAGTTCTGTCTTCACTGTTAACTGGAATGGAGCAACATACTCACTAACTGTCCTTATGAATCAAATTCTACCACCTATGACAAGCCCAAGCAACCAGGCTGGGTGAATGGATTAGGTCCTGTTGTGGTTCAGTTGTAGGAAGAGGAAGGACCTCTTCTCTTCAAGCCATGGAGATAGGCTTCAACATGTGCATCTGTTGATTTGGCAGCCCTCTCCTTCCCCTGAATCTGACCTTTGTTGTAATAGTACCTAGCTCCTATGTAGCACTCTTCAACAGTAGATCTCAAAGCACTTTACAAATGTGCCATGTGACTATCTCCATTTTACAGATGTGGAACCTGAGGGACTCAGCTGAGAAGTGAGTTGTCTAAGGTCACCCAGTGGCAGAATTAGGAATGGAACCAAAGTCTTCTAAGTGCTAGTCCAGTGCTCTGTCCACTAGGCCACACACAGCCTCTCTATATAGAGTGGACGAGTCTCTGCTGTGTAGTACACAGCTCCCAGGTAGTGTGGGCCCTCTGCTTGGGATCCACACAGAAAACCTGCACTACTTCTGCCATCAATTTATTCTTCTACTTCAGAGGGAATGGTGAAGTTTGATTTGGCCCTGAATGCATAGCCATACACCTTACCTATAGTTTTTGACTTTATTCCCCTACCTAATTTCTAGTTTCTTTTAAAGTTGGAAGTTGCATGTTCTCAATTACATAGAATTTGTGCTTCAATCATCTTGTTATTTTACTAGTTTCAAAATTCATAGGGAAATTTGCATCCTTCCCTACCATCTTTTTGCTATATATATGTTAAGCAACCTTTCAGAAGAACAGCTTGAATGTCAGTAACTCTCCCAGCAATGCATCAATCTTTTTAATAGAGTTCAGAGAGGTTTTTTCCCCCTCTACACTAGTAACTAACACAGACTCTATAAATTCTTGGGACTTTCAGGCTGCAAATAACAATCTCCTGGATATGCACTTGCATTTATAAAGGTGTTAGTTGCTCAGGGAGTTTCCTGCTATTCAGCATCACCAGCTCATGACAGGAAGAACGCCTCTTACCCATCCAAAATCAAGTTACTATCTCTGCTGGGGCACATTAATGGCTGTTCAAATACTTCAAAAAATGTAAGGACCAAGGTTTTAAAATTGCCCTCAAAAATATGAATACCCATAATCACACACCACAAACATGGGCAGCCACTGTGTTGCCAAGCTATCAAGTGGGGTTGGCTGAAAAATGGTATATTTTGCTGTGGAAAAATTTTGACAAAAACAATTTTTGTTCTCATCATCAACATTTTCCTTTGAAACTTTTCAGGTGTTGTGACTGGAAATTTTCAGCCAGCTCTGCTGTCTGCTCAGTTTTGCATGTGAACGATGTAGCTGATTTGTATGAGCAAATCTTATTTTGGAGGCAAAGAAAAACATATTCATGCAAAGGTACCTGCTTAAATTCTAGGGTGGGCTCTTCTATAGTTTTAGGAGGAGGATGTGGGCATTTGGAAAATATAACCATCCAGAGAGGAATTTTACCTTTAAACACTTTTTGAAGCTTGGAAGAAGATGTAAGCTAAGAGTCTGGTTGCTCCCTGCCCAATCACATTAGTTCTTGGTGCCTCGATCAACTGCTTAATCAACTACACATATACTCATACATTTGTGACGTTGCACTCTATAAGTTTATGGAAATATGTTTATGAGTATAAATATGACATAACTGGAATATGCTTTGTGCTAGATATGCCATCTAACATATTTTTGCAAAGGTTATGATCTACTGAATATATTCATCCTATTTATAGGCATGTATCATTTTTATATCTGAATTTATGAGCATTTTCTCTATGCTTTTATCTGAAGTGTTTGCTGTAGGAAACACATAAGGGAGGTTTGACCAACATATTGTGAAGGGTCTGTTCAAGTAATGGGGAGTACTGAACTAACAAGGGACTTTGGGAGAAGCTAATCCACAATTGCGCTTTCCTGGGAACGTTCAAACTAACATGTAAACAATGGTGTCAGTTTGCAAAAAGCTGAATCGTTCATGGACATGTGACTTGCCCAGGTGGCTACAAACTCCATCTTGTTGCTGTGATTTTGCACAGAAAAACAAAGGGGTTTCCGCCCACAAGAGGGAGCATATAAAAGACCCTGGAAGCCTCTCCATTTTGTCTTCAGCTGGCTCAAGAGATGGCTTCTCTACTGCAAAGAAATGTCTGAAAGAAACTGGAACAAAGGACCGTAACTACGGGGGTGTGAGTGATTGCTGGACCAAGGCCATAAACTACAACGTTGGTCTTTAAAGGATTGTACCTGAGATAACATCTAGGGTGAGAAGTTAGTATGTGTAACTAGATCCTTCTGTGTTTTGTTTTATTTTGCTTGTTGACTTACTTTGTTCTGTCTATTATTACTTGGAACAACTTAAATCCTACTTTTTGTATGTAATAACTCAATTTTGTTTATTAATTAACCCAGAGTAAGTAATTAATACTTGGGGGAGCAAACAGCTGTGCATATCTCGATCAATGTTATAGAGGGTGGACAATTTATGAATTTACCTTGTATAAGCTTTATACAGAGTAAAATGGATTTATTTGGGGTTTGGATCCCTTTGGGAGCTGGGTGTCTGGGTGCTAGGAGCACTTCTTAAGCCGTTTTCAGTTAAATCTGCAGCTTTGGGGGTGTGGTTCAGACCCTGGGTCTGTGTTGCAGCAGGCTAGAATGTCTGGCTTGACAAAGCAGGATTCTGAAGGGCCAAACCGGCAGAGAAAACAGGCTCAGAGGTAGTCTTGAGCACATCAGGTGACAGTCCCAAGGGGGTCTCTGTGACCGAACCCATCACAGCATTGTTTCTGACTGAACATATATTCTCCTTCCAAAAAAAATCCTAAAACCAGGTAAAAAGAGTATTTCTAAACTCCAGCAAAAAATCATGTATTAGTTAATGTAAACCTTTCACAGTGCCTAATAGGAGGACCAAGTGAATCTAGGCATTTCTATTATTAAAAACCTGATAGCCTGAATTTGTTCTGTTATATTAAAATCTGTGTCTTCTTGAGAGAAGAAATAATGATAATAAAAATACATAAATGCCAAGAACCATGTCTGTTGCTGGCAGTTTCTTCAGCACACTCAGTACTGTTTCATTTCTAGTGTCCTGCACTATGGACTCTGTGACTTCACTAGACCTATTCACATAGTTATAGTTTAGCATGCTATTTGGTGCTTTGCTGAACTGGTGGTAGGAAGCTCAACTCAATGCAAGATTGCTCCCTAAACTGTGCTGCAGTGATGTATGCTGTAATACTATAATGTTCTTGATGTTTATTGATTTATTCTAGTGTAACTAACAGTAGAATTTGACTCATGTACCATTTCAATGGGGGGAAAGTGTGTGTGTGTGGGGGGGGGGGAGTTTACTTTGTTTATTGATAGAATTCTGTATCAGTGTTCCATCATTATTCCTGGGATTGATATCAAGCTAAATGGCCTATCATTGTCTTGGTGAGCCAGTTTACTCTTTAAATATTCACACCACTTTTGCTTTCTTTCAGTCTACTGGCACCTTCCCAATTTTCAAAGATTTACTCAAATTTAACATCAATGGTGCAGAGCACTCCTTAGCCAAGTCTCTGAAATAATTACCTTTAATACATGCTGTTATCAACTTCAATAATTACTACTGAAAAAAATATTTTGTCCTCATCATGTTATATGGACCCATTGTTCAGATTGGTTCCATTTACAGAAAAGAAATATTTATTTTACACTTCTGCCATTCTGTTTAATTTTACCATCTCCAGGTATTAATGGACCTATACCATGATTAGGTTTCCTTTTCCTGATGTATTAAAAAAAATCCTTATTAACTGTAACACTATTGGCCATCTGTATTTCATTGATATCTGTAGCTTCTTATAATGACCTGCATTTCTTAACTGTTTATGGATTACAATCTACCACCTCACTTCCATTTGTGGTGTAATAATTTTACTTTTACCAAGGCTTTCCCATCCCCTATATCCCTGGATGATTTTTTTAACCAAAGTCAAAATTTTTGCAAATTAATTTTGGCTTTTCAAGTATCTAGCAAATATTCTTAACCAATTCCCAGTTTTCACTTTTTCTCTCAATCAATGTTGATAATCATTCTAGTTCTGGGATGTTTTCCTTGAACTGTGGAGTGTGCCTGGGTGCATCCTTCTTTGTTAGGACTGTTTACTGCATAAACGAAGTAATCCCAGGTCATAATCACTTGAGTTTAGGCAACTTTTTAATTTTAGTTCAGTAATCAAGTCATCTTTATTTATTAGCATGTCTGCTAATATGGACTCCCCATATACTGGGTACAATATCAGTATTAGAAAATTATTGGAGGTGTTCGAAGGCACAAGTGATAGTTAGGTACTTAACATCATTGACTTTTATAGCAATTAGGCCTGGTCTACACTAAAAAGATATGTTGATCAGATACATCACTGAGAGGTATGAAAAATCCACACCGCTAAGCCAACCTAACCCTTAGTGTAGACAGCACTAGTTCAATGGAAGAAGTCTTCCATTAATCTAGTTACCGCCTCTCAGGTGATTACCTACGCTGATGGGAGGCCCTCTCCCATAGGCATAGGTATTGTCTACACTGAAGTGCGAGAGTGGGGCTGCTGAAGCATTTCAAGTGTAGACAAGCCCTTAGTTGTGCCTAGGAGAGTTATGCAGAAGTTGTGATAATAGAATCCTTTCCTACTCTTGGCTGTAATGGGGCAGCAGATATGCCCTACTGTATTGTTGAGTTGTAATAGCATCCACAGAAATTTTACTTTCGCCAGTGGATATGGGTAGTCACAGATTAGTCAGTCATATGCTCTCCATCCCACCCTATCTTCCAGAGGCCTTGTAGACTAGGAGAGATGGTGATCCCATTAAGAGTAGCTCTGTGCATAAACTGTGGCTTATCTCACGTACAAAGTGGGGGTCGAGGGGAGAAATTGTGAATAGACAAATCTTAAAACTATAAACACGGAACTGAATTCCTCAGATTTATTTTCTTTCAAACTAGTGTTAATTGATTCAGGCCAGCTGTTTCCTCTGGTAAGCTCTTGGCTTTGAAGAAGGTGATTTGACAGCCACCTTCATTACCTGATGTCTTGTTCAGCATGGTTGGTTATAGATATTTCAAATGACAAATGGTTATGAAACAAAACGATGGCTCATCTTATATTCAATTATATATACATCTTTCATTTTTTCACCTTGGCAACTCGCCCAACACGAATGGTTGCTCATTGTTCCCTAAAAAATTACATTGGTTCTAAACTGCAATGCAATTTGATACTTACAGGACCTCTGTGTTTATTTACTGGCACAGACTGCTTTAAAGATATTCAACTTCTGTGTTTCGGCTTCTGTCACACTCATTACCTTGAGAAGTAATTATGTAAATATTGTACTGCATTAAATTCAAATGGGGTTTTATTTATTTATAAATCTAAATTTCAATTTCAGGGCATGCATCTGGAAAACCTGTGCGCGAGATGGGAGAGTGCGCCACTCTCTCCCACCCCCGCTGAAATTGAGCAGTAAGCAGTATATAAGCAAAAGTGTCCCATTCTTTGCCTTGCCTGTTTATAGAGGGAAGGAATGCAATAAATTGGTCTGTAGACATCCAAGCACTATGGGATTTGGCTATACTTGCAGAAGGCAGGCACTGAGCGATGTGTAAGGAATTTAACACATTTTTCTATTTAAAAGAGGCAACCCTGGGGAAAAAAAAAAAGAGAATGGAACCGAGATAGAATAAGTGAAAGGTTTTCATTTTTAAAGAAACTAATGCCTCCACAAGCCCCACAAAATTAATCAAAAACATTAAAGCCTGCAGGGTACCGCACATGGGTATAAATCGGATGTGGCTGCTATAAAAATCAGTGGAGTTACTCAGGTATAAAACTGGTTTAAGTTAGCTCAGAATTGGGCCTCTGTTTGGTTGTGCTTTTGCATATTATGTGAGGCCCGATGCTGCAAGGTGCATCTCTTGTGAACTGCTAAGTGCATGAGTCTCTATGGGAGCCAAGGGCTTCCAGGAGCTCAGAGAAGATTTTCAGCATCTTCCAGGCTTGTCAGGTCTTTTTGGTGTAATTTATACACTTGAGTCTCCTAATAAATGATCTCTTACTCTCCTGTAGTGAAATCTGCTCACCTCATTATGTGCCCTAAGCTACAGAAGCTATGCAGTGAGTACCACTGATAAACAGAAGAGATGGAGGGAAAATAGTTTAAAATTGAAGTTACATTTATTTCCTGACCTGTGCATCTAATTGCCCTTCAATTAGCATGTTGTACCCATGCATCTTGGAAAAACAGACTCCCTTCATGTTTGCAGGCTAAAAATCAAGGGGCTATAGCTCCATCGACTTAAAACCATTGAAAATCTGGTGCAAAAAAGTGTTACTGGGTCAGCTTCAAGCTCTGATGGAATGGTTATGTATTGTCCTTGCTCTTCATGTCCAACTCATCTGTACAAATAAATGTAGTGCACAGATTGAGGAAAAACATGGAACCTGTGGAGTGGATTCCCCTGTTTCCATCTAGCAGTAACATATAAAACAAAACCCATGTCGGGAAAACACTAAGGCTGCAAAGTGAAGCACTCAAGTTAGGAAACAACAAAGTTACAGTTGCATGCTCAATTGTCGCTGTGTCCTATCATGCAGAGGCATTATAATGCAATCTCTAATTATCTGACTGTATAGCCTTTCCACAGGATACTAGCCTCGTTCATTGCACATAAATGGTGCATAGTCAGTTTTGCCACCTCTTAGTGAAAATGCATTCTCCATCAAAATTCATAAAAAGCAAAAGCTAACTCTTTTTCATTCCTAGTTGTAATTAATATATAACTTAGGCCGAATATATGCACTGAATTACAGGGACATCAAAAGAAATTATAAATGTCTAATTGCAGTACAGAAAAGTACATTGAATTAGTATGATCTTTACTTTTTTTCCTCCCCTTGCAAAAATCACTTTTGAATTTTGTTTTTCAGGACCTTTCTTCTGTGAATCCTAACAGTATGTGGTCTATGCCTTTCACAACATCTTATGCACACACAGCAGGAGGAAAATAATGTTATGGGACTAAAACAAGTATTTTTTTGTTAAATATCCATTGACTTTCAACCCTCTGTAATGGGAACATGCATGTTATTACCAAATTTTTACATTTCAATTCAGCTGTGCAGTACACTCTGGGTTCTGCTACGTGAACTTGAAAAGGAAGTGAAGCTTTGTACATAAAATTTACTCCTACTTCTTCTTTTTTTATAAAGACATTTTAAAAATATAAAGAGGAATGTTGGAGAAGTTTGGAGAAGGATAGATGTAGATAATTACTGGGGTGGCAGGAACCCAGGAAGTCATATGCCACTGGAGAGGGTAACAAGTAACATCAGTACTGCGGATGATGGGTGCTTAAAGGGTTTTAATTAAAGGAAGGATAGTTATGTTGTAGTATCAGAGGGGGCGGGGGAATGAATAATAGTCCTCAGTGGTCCAGTGAGGGACCATATTTAACACCTCCACTACTCCCTTTGACCTCAAATCCTGCTTCAATGAGGGCTGTATGAATAAGAAAAACCTGTTTTGGCACCTTGTCTTAATATACATTACAGAACATAATGACCTGGTTGATGCAGGCCAAGTGATAAAGAATGCATTCGTATCTTTTATAGGCCTTTAGCCTATATTTTCTAGAGTAATTAGGGATTTTAGAGGCCTCAATTTTTTGGATGCACATCCTGAAACATCGCTGAGGGCAGGTGCTCAACACTTCTTACAGGAGCCTGATTTTTAGAAGTTTTGCAGTGAGCACCCAAAAGCAGAGGCGCTCCAAATTACTAGTCTCTTTTGAAAATGTAAATGTTTGCAAGTAGTATCTCTAGACTTGTCCAAGTTGAAATTATCTGTCAGTAAGGGGATGAGCCCAGATCATACATTACATGAAGTATCACTAATAGTTTAGTGACTGGCAAAGAGGATGAGAAGATGGATTTGCTGGGGTCAGTTTTTGGCTTTGCCACGGACCATATGTGACCTTTGGAGACACTTGCGCATGGTTTGCAGCTCAGTTTATACATCTGTAAAGTGGGTATAGTATTACTGTGTTACTGTAATGAAGTGAAGGTAGTTAAAGTTTCACTGTACTTGACTCTGATGAAAGGTGCAATAGAAATACAAAATATTAACCATACATACGAATAAGTTATTGTTTGCCTTAAGGTAAAGCCAGACAGCTGCATGGGATGAAATAGGCATAGTAGATACCTGGGAGTTGTGTACCCGTGTGGTGAATGATATTTGTTACTCCAGTGCTGTAACCTGCTGTGTTAATTGGTGTATAGTTTCTCTTGCTGCTGGTATTTTCCAGGAGTAACTATTTTTTTTCAACAATATACTAGTTGCCAGTCTTTTGTGACCCTCAGGTAAAAGACCTTCAGGTAAAGTGAGCATGATCCTCAGCATGTGACTGAAGTGCAGAAGGACATATTCCCCTCTTTGTCCCTGCTTTTGTTACTAGGGATGAGTACCTTTGTGGTCATGCGCTTCTACATTCATTAATACCAACCCTGTGTAGCCTGTCACCTTTTATCTTGCACCTAACGCTCTCACTCTGCACTGTGCATGATCAAGGTCCAGGAATAGAGGCGGCAGGGTGAGATATGAACTCCTGGCACAAATTACAGATATTTGTAGAATGGGCTTTATGAGGTGCATTAGTACCATGTAAAGTGTGTTGGTGGCCCATATAGCTATTTATAAACAAGTTCAGAATTGGCCGCTTAGGAAGTAATAATCAAAGTATTAACGTAGGAGATTGCTGCAATGAAAATGAAGAAGTCAGTTTGTATTAGTTTTTCTTTAAAGGTGCTATGCACTACAGAGCTGGCTTCTGAGATTTGCACTCTATATTTTCATGTAGAGCACAAAATTTTCCTCATGTTTTGGTGCTATTTCTAGGCTAAAGAAGGCAAAAGACAATGTTGAGATATTTATTTATTAGAAAGATGTTATTTTGAAGAGTTTACTTTCAGATCTTAGGCTGCATGCTAGCTTCAGTCAAAAATATAGTAGATTTTTTCAGACCTTTTCTTTAAAAACAAAACATGCTGTCTTGTTTCTTTGAAGCTTAGAGCTGTTTAAAGAAAGCAGATTGAATACTCCGCAGCAAGCCCCATCTGCCTCTGGCTTTCCCATGCCCACCTGGAGTAACTACCTGGAATTGGGGAAAAAGAACACAAATTCAGAGTTAGGAATATTTTAAAATACATACAATTTGCAGGGACTTGGTATCTCAGGTGTTAAATGATGGGGTAATAGTTCTTCAAAATGTGGTCTACATTTTCAGTGGAGCTCAGAGTCAGATTTTCAAGTACTCAGTACCCACAATAGAGGGTAGATTTTTCAGAACAGCTCAGCTATCACTTATGGCCAGATTTTCAAAAGAACCCATTTTGAGCTCTTTTGAAAAATCTAGTCACTTACTTTGCTGCCTAAATGGAAGTGGATCTCTTGAAAATCTGGCTCTCAGGGTAAGTGGAAAGTAAGCAAAAGCCAATGCATCCGATGAAGTGAGCTGTAGCTCATGAAAGCTTATGCTCAAGTAAATTTGTTAGTCTCTAAGGTGCCACAAGTACTCCTTTTCTTATCACCAGATGGTGGCTGTTTGGTAGTCTGTGTACAATGTAATTATTTGTGAGATGTACCTAGCACCAGCCTTTAAGTGCCAGTTGCAAGTCAGCTAGGGAGAGATTTTTAAAAGCACTTAGTCCCAGTTCCCCAAAGGTATTTAGGCACCTATTGGCTATTGAAGTCAATGGGAGTTAGGTACCCAAATGCCTTTAAAGTTCTAGGCCCTCTGGCATTTAAAAGCATAAATCCCATTGAAAGTCATTGAGACTTGTGATCCTAAATTCCTGAGGTGCTTTTGAAAAGCTCCTCCCTAGTTCTTCGTGGACAAGTGTCCAATCACAAAAAATACCATCAGAACTCAAACGAATTAGTTGCCAAGTTAGCCGTGTCATCAGTCAAGTTTAAAAATGGGCATGGCAATTGACCTTCATCCCTTGCTAGAATGGGGTTGAGTCACATCTGCAGCCTCCCTTACACTACCTTGGGCTGCATTGCAGTTGTTCCGTTCACAGAGCAAAATTAATTTTCATTGTTAACCTAGGAACTTTCTCAAGGACGAAAATAACTTAAACAAGCCACATTTCTAATTAGGGACTAGACTGGGCAATTAAAGCACAGCTGTGATTGGTGGCAATACAGAGTGATCCCTCCCCATGGTTCCTAATGTACAGGGGTAGTATGCAGTCTGTGCCATCCTTCAGGACCCGCAGCGTGCCCAACCTGCGCCATAGGCTTGAGGTGGGAGAGGAATGCCTCACCTCTGGGCCAATGTGCTTCCCAGAAAAGATGTCTGAAAGGAGCAGATCCTGTGCTCCTACAGCTTAGAGACTGTAATTATCTGTGACACTTGTGTGCATATAGAGCCTGGGACAATCTGGCCCTGATATAATAATGTCTTTGATCAATTCTTTTTGGATAATTGGATATGTCAGAAAATATTTTATTATTTTGTATAAATAAAACGTCTTATTTAATGTAAATGCACCGTGAGAATGTAACTCTTCTGAAGTTTCCATGCAGTTGGTAAAGTAAAACATTCTAATTTTATGCAAAAAGAATGGCGGTAAGTTTTTTGTTTGTTTTTTTTTTTAAAAAAAAGATCTATAAATGTCTGTCAAACATGCTTTCTCATTTTCATTTACCATGGAACTCTTTGCTTATGTAAATTACAGCAGATGTTAAGCAAGCCTGTGTTTCTCTGGAATATTAATACAACTCTGCTGCCTGGAGAAAGAACTGTTTTCAAAAGGAAAATCAATATAGTACTCCAGTGTGTCAGATAAAAAACAAAATACTGTGTTGAATATGTTAAGTATGGGAAGTAGAGCTGTTCTGGTGGTCCAGAGGTAGTGTTATTATTAGCACTCACGTAGTGAGTTATCTGAGTGCCATTTCAAAGCTAGACTCTTACTAAATCCAGGTGACAAGGGACTAGGAGCCTTGGAAGGATAAAACTCTGTGAAGTGAAACTGGGAAGCATGAAGGGAGATTGTTCTGCATGGAACTACAGAGTGAAATCCACCCTTTCACAGAGCACTTACGCAAAGGGCTATGTATTGAAGTCCCACATAAACCCTTTATTGGGACTCAAATGGTGCATAGAGCCTTTTACTGGCTCTCTGTGCTGGGATGATTTGCTCTTGTATGTATAATGGTTCCTAGTGGAAAAATAAATGGATTGAATACATGTTTTTGGCCAAGATTTAGAACACAGAGGTGACATCTGTGTGTGGTGCTGGGTGCTCGGCACTTGTGACAATTAGGTGTTTATTTTTGAAAATCTTGCTTTTTTTTTTCCTTAAAACCATAATAAGAGAGGCATTTGACAAGGGTGCTGAGGGACATTCTGAAACTGTCAGTCTAATTCTCTTTGATTGTAAACACTTTGGTGACCGGGACTATCTCTTACTGTGTGGCCATACAGCACATAGGACACTGGGCCCCTCGTCACAGTGTTAGTTAAAAGATATTATGTACTTGCATGAAGATTGTAACCATGGTGCTGCTCTACTGTTGACAAATTTGGATGAGAAAAAATAATCTGTGGAGAAACCTAGTACCTTTCAGGATTACGGACTAGTATGCTGAATCACTTTCCTGTGACAGTACCCCATGACATGTGTTCTTCTTCATGGATAGAGACAAAGAAGAATTGGAATTGAATATAGGAGGATGGAAAGGCAAAATAACTACAGAGAGAGGGACAGATTTTGCTGTACCTTACAAATGTCACTCCATTGACCTGGACCGTTTATATTGATGGCACGAACTTTAAAGAGATATTCCGTGTTTGGATCCAGATTATGTATCTCAAGGTTCTGATGCTTTATCCCATGCAGTTCTCCAGCTAATTGTGTCTGGACAATGTTATCAGGACTAACAGAAACAACTTCATAGAACTCTACATCAAAGAAATCCACGTCTTCTGTGGGACATGTCCAGTAAATCTATGGAGGAAAAAAGATCTATATTGTCCAATTATATGTTCTTTGTTTTATTTTCTTACATTTTCATTTCAATTTTTTTTTTTGAAAGCAGGCCACCATCTTACTGCTGCTTCTGCATTTAAAAATTAAAACATGCCTAACAAAGCATGTAATAAGTGAAAGGCAATGACATGTGGGATTGCATTTTGAAAAATGGTAAGCAGCTTCTGGGAAGTTCAGAGCACACTCATCTCTCACACTGAAATTGATGTCTGGTGTAAGCATTTAGCGCTTTCTATGACTTATTTGGCAACTCATTTAATTGGCTTCTAATAGGCGCTGAGAGCCGATTAATATATAAACGTAAAAAAAAAACAATTTTTTAAAATATCACTCAAATAGGACCCAGTTCTGAGAGATGCTAAGCAAAACATAACTTGATTTTGTATAATCCACACCCACAATGCCCTCTTATGCCAGTATTTAATATTAAAATACATCTACTTCCTTTGTACTGGACCTTTCATATAGTAAATACTCATAATGGCCCGATTGACTACAATGGGTTCAGTGTCTTATTTATTATTTCCCAATGAACTTTATCAGCATTACTCATTCACAAAATAAATGTTTTAAGCTATATTAAAAGGAAAACCAATTTGACCAGGACCAACCAGAACCTAGTCTACATACATTTTAAATATAAACACAAGTCTTACTTTGGCCGCCCTTGGATATACAAGAGTCTGGTAGATGATAACTAGGCCTGGAACCATAGATGATCCATTGTCAAATGGTTCTGGATTGTGAATGATACTGCAGCTTTGATGGTTTCTTTCTTTTCTTGGAACTTGAGTAGATGCATCCCAAAATGCAAACATTTCATTACGCTCTTTACGATGAGGGGGAGGTGTGGAATTTGGTCTTCCACACATTTCTTTCCTCATCACTCTTGTTTCATATTGTGAATTTAAGTTTGATAAAGATGGACTTCGGAGCATGGTTGAATGTTTTTCTGAATAGGTACTGGAAATTTTCTTTAGAACCATTATGTCTGAATTACAGGGATAAGGAGCTTTGTTTGCTTTATCCGCTGATTGCTTCATTCTGACAGGTGATTGGAAAAGGTCATGCAAGTTGGCTGAAAGATCTTCAAAGTTGAGTTTAAGGTTCTGAATGGGGTCTTCTTTGAGTCGTGCGCTGGGCTGATAAATATTAGTAACTACAACTTCTATTTCATTTACCAAAAGGTTTGCAGACTGCAGAAATGCAATCTGGTTTTCCTCCTTCAAAGCCTCCTTAGAATACTGAATAAGGCTATCCATTTGAGAGATTTTTCTGGATGTTTGTGCCACATACTCTATAATTCCCTGCTCTTTTTTAAGTTCAATGTTCTCAAGCAATTCCATCATCTCCTTTTCTTTTTCATGGAGAATGTTCCGTAATTTGAGAAATCCATTTCTGATCTCCTTTCTCTTAGTTTCTTTGTAGGTCTTAAAATTGTTCTTTAGCAAAAGGATTTCCATTAGGTCATTATCGACCCCATATCGGACTGTAAAACAAAATCAAGCCAATTATTTCAACATCCCATTGAAATGTTGTGTAGCAGTTAGTAGGACTCAAGCTGGCCTAGTATAGCATAGAGGGACTTCAGGATTGGTAGAACATAAGACAAGGAATCAGAATTCTGATGCTTTACTCTCCATTGTGCCGCTGCTTGCTAAGTGTCCTTATAGTAATGATTGATTACTTTTCAAATTTGAATGGATAAAGTTAGGGGCCTCAATAGACATGACCTACTTTCGAGAGGTGACAGAGCTTGGCACTTCTGAAAATTAGGTGACCATTTCTTTAGATGCCAAAGTAGGGATTTAGGTGCATAAATTTACATATCCAAATTCAAAAAATTTGGCCTCATCCTCTTAGCGCCTCAATTTGGTCTTCTGTAAAATACATCTGATAATGCTTATATACCTCACCTTCGAGCTTAATTTATGAGTGATCATAAAGCCCAGAGTAATCTTTGTGAAATTTACCATGTTAGTGCAAAGTATTACTTATTATGAAAACCATACTAGCAAACAGCAGCAGTTATCTGAGTTTCTTGTTTTGCTTTTTATTCCACCCGTCTGTCTTTTCAAAGGTTGTTATAGGGATTTAGCCATGCAACTCCCTTTGAATTTAGAATCTGGTGCCAGGGTAATATCCTGGTTAAAAAGTTTATACATATAAATTCACTTGTAAGCAGGAGGGAAAAGGGGAGGGGCAGGATTCTGGGAGAGGGTCTGATGAGGAAAACAGTAACTGGGAGGGAGAGGCATAGAGTATCTGGTCTCGAAGTGGGGAGCACTGGGTAGGCAAAGGAAAGGGATGAACGGAGGGGAATGTCAGAAATGCAGGGTACCTGATGAGGGGTGCTGAGGATTATGAGGTGGATGGAGGGTGATGCAAGGAAATGTGAGAAGGTGGGAAATCCATAAACTCCTATGTCTTTTAAACTGTAAGAGTCAATTTCTGGCCCATGCTATAAGCCCTTTGTGGTACTTTGGCAGTGTAAAGTGACTGGAGAGATGCCACACCTGTACAGCTAAAGAGTCCCCTGTGTGAGGGAATATCTGACTTAGCTGGCTCTGGACCACCCCAGGACAGAAGGCACATCTGTGAGAGAGAGCACAGCCATAGTGCTGTGGAACTCCAATAAATCCTGACCGGTACAGCACCCAGGCAGGACTTGCTAATGACTGCAGCAGTGAAGTCTTGTGTTGATTTCATATCTATCACAGCACATCCTTTCAGTGGCTGTCATGTGTTAATGTGCTTTAAACTTGTATATATCTATATTTTTGTATAGATGGGGTAATATTGTTTCAGCTGGACTCCCCGAAACACACTTTCAGCAACAACGATTTTAATGAAGTTCTTTGCACGTTTCTGATTGATAGATGATAGAAAGAACTTCATTAAAATCATTGTTGCTGAAAGTGTGTTTCGTGGAGTCCAGCTGAAACAATAAATATTACCCTATCTATACAAAAATCACACAGCCAGTTAAAGACAAACATCAGAGTTTTTAAAAACAGTGCAAACAAGCAGAAAAGCTGACATAGGAACCTTTTTTAAACTTGGCAATAGCACTGAAGAGTGAAGCAGCCTCATTTGAGCACGCCACTGGCAAGGATAGTATCTCATGACCATTGTGCAGGGAGGCACTGCAGAACTCACAGATTAGCTCGTGGTCATCTAGACAGTATTTAGAAAGGTTTGAGTTGGGATGGAGTAAACAACAGCACTCTCCTTGATCTTCTCGATAGGCTTTGGTAAATATGTGGTCTTGAGTGGTGATCTCACTGTGATGTAACCTTAGACACTCGTTACAAAAATTCAGCCGGCATGTGAGACATCTCTTGGATGCCTTCTTTGTCTTCTCTTTGCAAACTTGACAATAGATTGGTGCTTGGGTTTTGTCAAATCTCCACCTCAGAAAGCCATGTCTGCGCATGTATCTCCGAGCCAGTTTGGCTCTCAGGTAATTCATCCTCAGATGAGTTTTATTAGTGTAGGGGAGGCAGTGTGCTTTGACACACACTGGGCATACAATGATGAAGAAATTCTCAGTTACTTCAGCCTGGGCTTTGCTTTTACTTATACACTTCTCACAAATGCAGTGGTTGCATGGTAGCATAAATGGGTAGAGATAGAGTTGTTTACACAATGGACAAATGAGTTGGTCACGAAAAGCATGTCCTGATGCATCCCTCTCCAGTGTAATGATTGATGTGTCACTTTTACTTCCAAAGGTTGGCAAGCTAACTCTTGAACTGAAAACAAACAAAAAAAAAATTGGATACTCACTAAGAAATAGATTCTAATGTACACAATTCTGCTGTACAACCTCATCCATTTTTATTTTTCCAAGATTTTGATTTCAAGAAACAGGTCATGACTGTGTTCTGTTCTGCCAGCATTGCACACAAGTGAGTAAAAAGAAAAGAAGTACTTGTGGCACCTTAGAGACTAACCAATTTATTTGAGCATGAGCTTTCGTGAGCTACAGCTCACTTCATCGGATGCATGCCGTGGAAACTGTAGCAGACTTTATATATACACAGAGAATATGAAAAAATACCTCCTCCCACCCCACTGTCCAGCTGGTAATAGCTTATCTAAAGTGAAACCTGACACAAGTGAGTGTTTCTGTTCATGGTAGTAGTTGCACATTTACTACAGATTTGTACAATGCATGCAAAGCTGCCTGTTTTATTTTTCAAGATGTTCATTTCCCCACCACCACAAGTGTTGCAGCTATTACACAAATGTCACCATCCAGCACCTATTTTTTGCTCCACCTCTTTTTCTTGTTTATATGCTTTGCCTGTTAAAATTACTATAATGAGTTATGATTCATGTGAATAGTAGAATAAACAGGTACCTTAACCACTGTATCTAACTATCCTTTGCCTTACAAGGGGAATCAAAATCGGCCTCCTAATGGAACCCTATTGCCAGCTCAAGGATCTTTGCGGACAATAGTTTTTAAAAGTGGCTGGTGATTTTGGGTGTCTCAATTTTTGCAGTGCCCAGCTTGGGATGCCTTAATGGGGCCTGATTTTCAGAAAGTGCTCTGTAAATCTCTCTGCTCTGTAAGTGCTTTTGAAAATCTTGGTCAACTGTCTCTCCATCATAATTCCAATGAAGATGACACAAGCTCAAGTGGTTAACATAGTCACCAGAAACATGAGATAAAATCACTGCCTCATCATTCAATTTTTGCTGTAGACCTAGTTGGGTTGGACAGTCTTGTACCCACTCCCTGCTTCCATAATACTGCCTTCACCACTACATTTCTTGTTGCTGCTGTTTTCAATCTCATATCTCCCACTCTACACACTCCAAAACTGCTGCTCCTCCCCCTTGAGGTGTGGCCCATCCCCTCCCCTGTATATAAGTTAATGTGTGTAATATCATTAACTAAATAGATTCTTCCCAGCGCTGCCCTTGTTCTATCCACTTGTCTCCCCCACTTTCAGAGCCAGAGTTACATATTTTAAAGGCAAGAATCACTTATGTGTCATGGATCTCTGAAGATCAATCAGTTCTTCTCCACTCGCAGTCTAATCTTTATAATCATTACCACTTCTTTGGTCTGGCTAGTTTCTTAGAGCCCTAGGCATACCGTTGCAGTAATTTCTTTTCACTGTCTGCTCTTCAATTTAACCTGTATTTAATACTTACATTTTCCCATCCCTCCCCCACCCCAAGATTATTATCATCCCATCTTTCCACTCTTTTCAGAACATTTTTATGCAGTTGACTTTCAGTTTCCTCTACTCCCCTACCCTGACCACCATTTTCCATTAGTCAGCATTTTTTCTCTTACTCTCACTTCACTTTCCTCTTTATCAAGCATGTGTCCCTTCTAATTGTACAGTCCTCTTTCTTTCCTTTTCTCAGGCTTTTACTCAATTAAAGCTTGTGGGAATTTTTCAGTTAAACATTTTTTTCACTTAAAATGTCAATTTGTCAAAACCAAAACTGTTCACAGATCAATAAATGTCCTGTCTTGAAAAAATGTCAAAATGTTTTGAAATTGTCAAAACATTTCATGCTTATATTTTCTAAATGAAAAATTCCAGTTTCCTGGAACAAAATAACTTTGTTTTGAAATTTTATGCTTAACGGGGGTTAAAAGAAGGGGGGGGGGAAGTCAACAGTAAAATGGAGCATTTTGAAATTATTGAAGCAAAACATTTCAATTGATCCAAACTGAAATAAATCTTCAGGGTCTCGGTTTTGAATTCACAAATATTTTTTGATTTTTTTTTTCTTTTTTAACTTTCTTCCTGATTCAGGCATGGAAATTTTTTTTTCTGGATGGGAACACTGTCCTCCCACTACTTCAGCTCTACTTTCCATGCCCAGCTTGGTCACACTGACAATAAGTGACAATTTTTGATTCGCGCCCCCCCCCCCCATGCAGCATATCCATTGTAATGTAATATGTAAAAAAAGACTCCTTCTTTGAATGCACTTACTGACGTCTCCTTCTGACTCTGGGAAGGTATGATGCGTAGGTGGTATTCCTGCAGCATCTGCTCTCATAATACTGACAGCTGGTGTTCTCATCAGTGGTACAGCAACAGCACTTGCAGTCTGGGTCATTTGAACAGGAGCAGCAGCACCAACGGCAATTTGGGCTCTCTGAACATGAGCAGTGACAACATTGGCAAGCTCTGCCTTCTGCATATGGGCATGGGAAACAGTTGCAATTCCGCTCCGCAGTAAAAAGGAAACGCCAACATGAACAGCATCCTTCATTAGCCCTTTCCAGTGGTGGGCAGCAACGGCAGCCCAGACAACATGGCCAATTTAGGCATAAAGTATTGGCCATGGCTCCACAAGACACTCGGAAGAAGGTTCACTGATCCTTTGAACCCTATCCTCACTTTACACGGTAGCACTTCTAAAACACATGAGACTGGTTTGACGACTCAGGCTTTGTGTTGGGATAAATGGTTCGCATTCCAGTTAGGAATAATGATGTCACAAGGAGCTATTTAACCAAGGACAATCATATTTGCATATGTAAGTGATGTGCTGATTACATCATGTATATGTCACAATTACTAAGATCTACCTTTGCTGTTTCTTGTATTGGCACCCAACACAACAGTCTCTGAGCTGGCAGAAGTTACATCTTCATCCAGCAGCCAATGGCGCTTATGAATTTCCAACAGAAAATTCTCTAGTGTGTTGAAAATTTGGGAGCCACATTAAATAGAATACAGTATAAAATAAACACAAGTAATATTGTGCTGGTTGTATATTCATGCACATATTTAGAGTTAGTAAAGCCTATATTTTGAAATTTGCCTCAGAATTTTTAAGGTACTGCGGAAACACAGGGTGTCTTGCTGCACAATGTAGATCCAGCGCGCCACAGAAAACATGAGGATTTTCCACCTACCTTCTCAAAGGTATATATGAGAGAAGCATTTTCTGAAGGCTTCTCTTTTTCAGTGCAGACGACCAGCCACTCTACCCCTACCCGACTCTCCAAAAATAAGGCAGAGTCTGATCCTGTTTAACTTCCTCTTCTTGCAGTTTCTTCCCATCACTTTGGATGGTGATATAAAGGCTTTGGAAAGAGAAGAGTGCCCTGCACTTTTCCAGAGGGGACAATTTCAGCTTCTGCCTTTTATATCTGCATGATACCCAGTCATTTCAGTGCCTCATATTGACAATTAGCATTCCTTTGCCATCTATTGAAGAATAATCCCACACACTGTTTGATACCAAAAAAGCAAGGGCAGTATGGTCTAGCCTATTAAAAAATTTGATACAACAATGCAAGGAGCTCTGGAACCAGCCAACTTCAGTTCTTACAATTTATTGCTTGCATTAAAGGTCTCCTCTAGGGACCACATCCAAA
Organism: Lepidochelys olivacea; assembly: GCF_965140295.1. Lineage (NCBI taxonomy): Eukaryota > Metazoa > Chordata > Testudines > Cheloniidae > Lepidochelys > Lepidochelys olivacea. The sequence continues at coordinate 40,463,060 of NC_140419.1, forward strand.
TATGGGGCCCCATTATGCTGGGTGCTGTACACATACAAAACAAGAGACCCTGAAGACCTTACAGACTAAATAGGAAAACAGGCAAAGGGCAGGAGAAAGAGATATCAGTATTTTACCTATTTTACAGATGGGGAATGGCTGGATTTTCAGAGTGATTAAGTGTTTTATCCGAGTTCATGCAGGAAGTCTGTGGCAAAGCAGTAAATGAACGTAGGTCTCCTAAGTGCTGGCTCTGTGCCCTCACCACAAGACCATTCTGTTGTAGAAAACTTTTCCTGGCAAACTTTACAAAGCTGCTGATTTTTTATCATAGTTCCCATCCTGAAATTTGGTTTCTTCTTTAGCTATCCTGCCCCAACCTCCTGGAAGGACCCTGCTGCCAGACAGACCCCGGAGAAGGTCTTCAGTTCTGGCGCAACTTATATCCATTGAGGCTGCAGAAATGTTGTGATTTCACACAAATATTTAACAGATTGATCTACACATTTAATGAATATGCATTCTTTTTTACATAAATAGCAAAGATCCTGATTACCAGACATTAAGACTGTACTGCTCTTACAAACACAGGAATAGCTTTGGTCCTGACAGGCTCCTGGTCATTATGGTGTCTCCTGAAGACTCTGCACCTGCCCTACTTTTCCAAAATGGATGGACACCTGTGGCTAGATCAATGAGCTTGGTGAAACATGCTTTTGACAATGTATGATAACTTTGATGCTGATGTCATTCACTGGCATGGGAAGGGAATGGTTGACTTTGCATTGACAGCATCTCTCAGGAAAAACAGAAAAATGTCAACCTCATCCCCCATAAACCCATGCCAGGGACCTTCTACTTGCTTCCCAAGATACAAAAACAAGGGAACCCTAGCCAAGACACTCCTATGGAAGGAATATTAGGACTCATAAAAACCATCCTCAAGCCATTCAACACACAAAGGGACAGCTTCCTCCAGGACACAACTGACTTCCTCCAGAAACTCTGCAACATTAACAGCCTCCCTCAGAACACCATACTTGCTACCATGGATGTCTCCTCCCTATTCACCAGCATCCCTCACAATGATGGAATCACTGCCTACCTCAGATATCTACAAGAAAATAGAAAACACTCAGATGTCCAGTCCAAACACGTTGCCAAACTCATCCATTTTATAGAACAGTATCCATGTTTATCCATCATAACAATTTTATATTCAACAACAAACACTTAGTCTCCATGGCTGTTTCCTTGGTTTGGACAATGATGACTCCCCAATATGTCCACTCTTGAATGAACTGAAACAAAAAAATGCTAAAAGACCAAAACATCCCATATCACTTGTGGGTGAATTCTTTTCACAATGCAATCACTCTATAACTGACTTCTCAGTCCTCATCCTCAAAGGAATCCTTCAAAAGATGGCTTTGCTAGACACTAAACATCATTAACTGAATAGGGACATGGAATTTATGGCTTTTTATAACAATCTGTAACCCACTCCACTCCCCTTCCCTAGCCTCTCCCACCTCTTTTCCCTCTATGACTGAAGTGGTGTTAACTGGCCCCTTCACCTTGAATGGTCCCTTGAAATGTAACTGCTTGTGCTAAACAATCTGTTCCAACCTGTATTTAGCTGTGACGTGCTGAGTACATTTCCCAGACCTGAAAAGGAGCTCTGTGTTCGCTCGAAAGCTTGTCTGTGTCACCAACAGATGTTGGTCAAATAAAAGATATTACCTCCCCCCACCTGGTCTCTCTAGGTAAATACAACGGTTACCATTAAACAATCAATAGCGTCTAACAATTACCGCACAGACATCTGAGATAGCGCCGTCTTTTCCCTTTACTTGAAAGTGAAGACAACAGTAAGAACAGTATAGTATATGTTGATTTTTTTAATGGCACCTATTGTGCTGTAGGTAATTAAGAGTTTCTTTTAACATGCAGAATATTCATCAGCTTGGATAATGGGCTAATGAATAATTTGGGCGTAATTAAGACAGAAGTCTTGACAAAGTTTGTTATTACAATGACTCAAAAGTAGCTGTAGGCTATTTGCTTAAAGCCTAATCTACTTAGATTTTTCTGATTCACTGAACCACAACCCAATAGACCATAATGGTGCATCCTTATGGGAGGCCATTTACATGATGGACCATAACTGATCCTATGGAATGATTATGGTCAATTTTGTCAATAGATTTTTCATAAATAAGCCTTAAGTCAGCAGCTTAAAAAAAAATCGTTCTAGACTGTGGGGAGGGGTGAGAAGAATGTTGCTACAAATACTTTGGACCGCCCCACTACTAGATATTACTTCCCTAATGCAATTCAAGCTTCTCATCTTTGCATTCAGGCCCCCATATGGTAACCCCTAACTGTCTTCCCTTGTCTTTTACTGTTCTACTTTGAACGCCACCCTCTCCAGCACCCCCAGTTTGGTGCAGCCTCCAAAATCATTTAATTTTTTTTCTACCCTAGACCCTGCATTTGGACAACACTTTCTATGATCTTTGTTTGGATATACAGCCAGTTCTGCCAAGAATGGCCCATTTTTGATTAACAAGTTTGTTCACCTCTAGCAGATACTGAATGATCAGATCATTTTGGCTGCCAGAGGAACTGAATCAGAGGCAGCAACTGCAGCCAGGCTGACAGAATTTTAGCATTCAGCAGTGTTTCTTTTTTTCTGTTGTGACTTGGCCCAGCTACCACTTATATCACATGGCGTAGTAGGCATGTTTTGATGTAGTTTTGATGGTTTCACCCACTAATAGGTCCAATCCTGCAAGATGCTGAACACCTCACAGGTTGAGGACTTGCAGGGGGTTTTGTGTGTGTGTGTGTGTGTGTGTGTGTGTGTGTTACCTAGCTATTACCCCAGTCAAGCAAAAAGAAGAGAGGATAATATAAAGGTTGAGAAAACAGAATAGTACAGGAATAGAATTTCAATGTAATTTAAACTAAATGAATTAGGAATAACCATTCATTAAGGAAAAAGAAAAGGAGGACTTGTGGCACCTTAGAGACTAACCAATTTATTAGAGCATAAGCTTTCGTGAGCTACAGCTCACTTCCTCAGATGCATATCGTGGAAACTGCAGCAGGCTTTATATATACACAGAGAATATGAAACAATACCTATTCCCACCCCACTGTCCTGCTGGTAATAGCTTATCTAAAGTGATTTCCAGCACAAATCCAGGTTTTCTCACCCTCCACCCCCCCACACAAATTCACTCTCCTGCTGGTGATAGCCCATCCATTCATTAAGGCTTCATTAGCTATCAATTGGTTTATTTTAATCTGATGTCTTCCACCCTTTGAATCATCTTGTTCATTGCCCCTCCCCTCCCCACCACCACTTTTAAGAGTGCTGGTTTTTTTTCTTCCTCCCCAAACATCTCATTGGTATTTACAGATGTAGGAAAAGAGGCTGACTGAAATGCACACGTTATCCAGGGCTTTACACATGACCAGTATGTATATTGACATCAGATGAACTCGGCTGAAGAATACATTATTCAGGGGTGTGCCTGCTGTTTCCATGTTTATACAGCTTAGACTAAGCAAAGCACACTAAATAAAGAGGGGAAAAATACTGAGCTCAGAATTGCTTTTGATTTTAGCCTGGATTACTTTATATAGTGTAGAAAGACAGCCCAGCATTACTGCCCTTCCACACCTGGGCAAATTTCCCTAATAGGCCCCAGTTCGTTATCCTTTGTCATCAGTCCCAATTCTCAGTCCATGCAGTTCAGCAGGGTTGGCTATTTACATACGACTCTCAGCATTTTTACAGTTGTTTTCCTTGGCCGGTGGTGGTAGGGTGTTAGACGCTTCTGTGTCCTCGGGGTGTGGGACATTTGCCCTTCTTGTTTCAATATTCATCTTATCACCATTTTAATGTGTTTTCTCTAATGTTGTAATGTATGTTTTAGCTTAGCAACAGGGATAGTTGTGGTGGGGCACGTCTGGACAAGCTGTATATGTGCATGTGACCATCACAAGGCACATGAGTAACTTGGGCGAGGGGGAAGGGTGTTAAGAGCTTCTCTTTGGGGTGGAGAGGTGACCGACTCTGAACAAAGAGGTTCATCTGCCTGCAACTGGTACATCTCGCTGCTGGCAGGGAGTGAGATTGTTTACTTTACTTGCTGTACTGTAGCTTACAATCACATATTTGGATTCTATTGTAGTTTTCAATAAATGGTTAAAATCCAGCTGGTCTCTTGAACCTAACTGAATTGCTTGTAGTAGGAAGGGCAGTTCATAACAATTGGTGCCCCATGTGAGGACCAATGGATCTTGCTAGATTTGAAAACTACAACACTTGGAGTCAGGGAATCACAATCTTGCATTTCAAGTGGGGGAAGCTATCTTAATCTCTTGAAGAGAGATGGTGGTGGGCTAAAGCCTGTACAGAAAAGAGAATGGTGGAGGAAGAGGTACACTGTTACATCTCCTTACTGGTCCTTAGATGCCTTCATGGCAGACTCTCAATTATTCCCTTGGAATTTGCTCCAAGAGCAATGGGAAAAGTTGATGGCTACTAAGCCTAAAGGCATCATTAGGAAAAAGGCCCTAATTCAAGGATGCTGGAAAGACCGCTCTGAAATTCTTGAAAGACTGTGTCAGATCCAGGGAGCCTTCAAGGATATACAAGTACAATAGGCAGGAGAACAGCAAGCCCATCAGTTCCTTGATAGCAATCTGCAGACTGCTCAAGCCTCTATCTTGATCTTCTTAGTGACACTGGGAATGGTCACTAATGAAAAGGAGGCATTGTCTGAAAAGTGCCAACAACTTGGGCAAAAAGCAGGGGAATTAGAGAGAGAATTGGAAGATGCTCAATCTGCCCTTCGAGCTGTAAAGCAGGAGAACCAGGAATGGAAAAGGGCAGCCTCCCATGATCACTGCAATTGAATAATTGCTAAATTACATGCCCAGTTACAAGTGAGGCAGGATAAGATGGCTGCCATTACAGGTTGCTGTGCAACTCAGTACTCACCCTTCTCCTCAGAGGAAGAGCTTGATGAGGGAGATTTATGTCCCCTGTATTAGTGTGGTTTATGGCATCATGATCCAGATCAGGGAGATAAGATTAGGGTGAGTATGTCCCTACTCATTAGAGACCTGCCAAGGGAAGCAATCAAAATGGCAACTACAAAGAAGTGGTAAATGAAACCACAACTACTTCACTTTCCAACAAACAAATCTGAGCCATTGCTCAGTCCATGGGACCTTCAACAGGGAAACCATTTGCAGCTGGATTCCATAATGGGAAAGGGAAGCTAAAGTAAATGGGTGGACAAATCAAAATCATTGCCACCCAATCTCAAATCACCTATTCCCACCGAGCTTATAGATAAGCATATAGATGAGGAACCACGATCAAGAGAAGCTAAAAAGAACCTAGCTGCCACACTCTTAGGGGAAAATCATTTGTACCCTAGTGTGATGCTGTATGATTGAATATGGCCACTTTTATAATTGATATTACCACTGTTATACAATTGCAACAATTCTTATACAGTGTTTGTCATGTAAGGTATCAATGGAAAAATTGTAATCTGGTAGGTATGATCTTATTTATATGGATGTATCATTTTTGCATCTGAAGTTATGAATATGTATTTGTATCTCAAATGTACTTTGTTCAAGGGTGACACCCACAGGCTAGTTTAACATCCAGTCTAGCTAGCATCTTGTTGCAGAACCATTAAATTGTTTGATGGACCATTCAGGTGGTGATGGGCCATTAAGGGAAATCAGCTCAATAATGAGTCTTCCTGTGGATGTCTCAGACGGCGTGGGGCCAATGGCTATCCCTGTGATTCAGCAAAACCTGTAAAGACATGTGAAGTGGACATGTGACCTAAGACACCATCTTTGCCAGTAACTTTCCATGCACATGGGCTATGGGCACTGTTTGGGACTGTAACTTTCCATGCACCTGGGAGAGGGGGTAACTTGTAACTGGACCATCTCCATTTTGCTTCATTCCTGCTCCAACTCTCCTCATGGAGCAGGTCCTCAAAGAATCAATCCTGAAGCACTTGCATGAGAGGAAAGTGATCAGGAACAGCCAGCATGGATTCACCAAGGGAAGGTCATGCCTGACTAATCTAATCGCCTTTTATGATGAGATTACTGGTTCTGTGGATGAAGGGAAAGCAGTGGATGTATTGTTTCTTGACTTTAGCAAAGCTTTTGACACGGTCTCCCATAGTATTCTTGTCAGCAAGTTAAGGAAGTATGGGCTGGATGAATGCACTATAAGGTGGGTAGAAAGCTGGCTAAATTGTCGGGCTCAACGGGTAGTGATCAATGGCTCCATGTCTAGTTGGCAGCCGGTATCAAGTGGAGTGCCCCAAGGGTCGGTCCTGGGGCCGGTTTTATTCAATATCTTCATAAATGATCTGGAGGATGGTGTGGATTGCACTCTCAGCAAATTTGCGGATGATACTAAACTGGGAGGAGTGGTAGATACGCTGGAGGGGAGGGATAGGATACAGAAGGACCTAGACCAATTGGAAGATTGGGCCAAAAGGAATCTGATGAGGTTCAATAAGGATAAGTGCAGGGTCCTGCACTTAGGACGGAAGAACCCAATGCACAGCTACAGACTAGGGACCGAATGGCTAGGCAGCAGTTCTGCGGAAAAGGACCTAGGGGTGACAGTGGACGAGAAGCTGGATATGAGTCAGCAGTGTGCCCTTGTTGCCAAGAAGGCCAATGGCATTTTGGGATGTATAAGTAGGGGCATAGCGAGCAGATCGAGGGACGTGATCGTTCCCCTCTATTCGACATTGGTGAGGCCTCATCTGGAGTACTGTGTCCAGTTTTGGGCCCCACACTTCAAGAAGGATGTGGATAAATTGGAGAGAGTCCAGCGAAGGGCAACAAAAATGATTAGGGGACTGGAACACATGAGTTATGAGGAGAGGCTGAGGGAGCTGGGATTGTTTAGCCTGCAGAAGAGAAGAATGAGGGGGGATTTGATAGCTGCTTTCAACTACCTGAAAGGGGGTTCCAAAGAGGATGGCTCTAGACTGTTCTCAATGGTAGCAGATGACAGAACGAGGAGTAATGGTCTCAAGTTGCAGTGGGGGAGGTTTAGATTGGATATTAGGAAAAACTTTTTCACTAAGAGGGTGGTGAAACACTGGAATGCGTTACCTAGGGAGGTGGTAGAATCTCCTTCCTTAGAGGTTTTTAAGGTCAGGCTTGACAAAGCCCTGGCTGGGATGATTTAACTGGGAATTGGTCCTGCTTTGAGCAGGGGGTTGGACTAGATGACCTTCTGGGGTCCCTTCCAACCCTGATATTCTATGATTCTATGATTCTCTGGACTGTGGATTTACAACAAAAAGGAGTATTTTGAACTAGGGACTGAGGACCTTCCAATCTTTTGGAAATTACCAAAGACTTTTGCAAGCCAGCAGTCTATTCCATCATTGCTACAAACCTGACCTAAGGCTTTGCAATTATTTGCATGTATATGCTCTTCTAACCATTTTAACTCTATTCTTGTCTTTTATTAATTCTTAGTTCGTTTACAAAGGATTGGCTGACAGCATGATATTTTGGTGAGATCTGAAATCTGTATTGACCTAGATATATATTGGGGTAAGTGTCTGATTCTTCTGGACTGGTAGAACCTCATGTATGGTGAATTGGGTTTTCAGTAACCTTTCGCTGTACAAGACCAATTTGTCTGCATGGGAATCGTGGGCTCCTTGGAATGCCTAAAGGGGACTGTGTTTTGGCTTCTTCTCAAGCAGTGTGGTACTGCAGAAGCTCTTTTGTCACTGGTTTGCTGAATCTAATTGTAGTATAAACGACCAGTTTTCAGGTGTGCCTGCCTTGTTTCTTCAGTCTGCCCTGAGTGTGGCATTCTCGGTGTGGTCCATTCTAGACACCTGGTCACACCTAGCATCATGAATATAAAACAAAGGGAGCCTGAGATCTCCTCAGGGTTTTGAAACTCACTTTTTTTTGGATATTATGATTTAATCTTCCTGGGTGCCTCACTATGTGGAGGCATAGTGCTCTAGGCTGCAGTACCTGGGGGAGGGGCTGAGCTGCCCTCAACACAGGGTTATGCCTGACTTTGAGTGCCCAACTTGCAATATATTAGTGTCTCACATTGCATGCCCAAAAAGGGAGGCACCCCACATTAGCAGTCACTTTTGAAAACTTGGTTGCCTGTGGCTCACCCTCAGCACCTGTGACTGAGCCAAGAATAGAACCAATGTCTTTTGCCAATAAACAGGATCTCTATTTTTTTTACCCTGTCAATTTCACTAATACTTTACGACTGGCGTAGCAGTGTCTGTTACGTGGCTGCTCCCTGGCAATGAGCCTACCTGGAAGATAGCTGGTTTTATTTCATTTGTTTTTAACTTGTTTGCCAGCCCTGCTTGCTTCAGCACCTGATTGGGAACCGGCCCTTTCCTCCTAATATCTGTGATGTGTCAGCCCCATTTAGCTTAAACTCCCACATGATAGAAATGTTTTGCTGGCTCAGTTGCTGTTAAATGAGAGAGATTTGAAGTATTGAACCTTTCCAATTTCTTGCTCTTATAATATAAAATTAAAATTCAAGATGATTCAGTTGCCAGTGAGGTGCATTGGAAATAGCTAGACCAAAGTTGAGCTCCTGAGGAGAGGAAGGCTCCAGCTAAAGATTAGCAGCTGGATAAAGCAAGAGAGCAAAAACCATATTGTGAACTTAAGACTGCTTCATTGCCCTAAAGCTACAGCAGGAGTTTGCTGCACTGAGCATCATACACCACTGAGTAAATAAATAGGAGGAAAAAATAACATGGTTTCCTTTACAACATTTTTCCTTCTGGTTACAAGAGAATGTAATTTGCCTCATTTAATGTACAACCACCCAATGGATTAAGTTGCACTATGACACATCTGGCAGTCATTCAGCTTGTCCTCCCCATCAACGTTAATTTCTGAATACTATGTAAATGCTAGAGCTGGACGAAGTACCAGGGATAAGTATTTGTCGAGTAATTTATTTGACCGTTATTGCAGTTACCTGCAGAACAGATTATATGCAGACAATGTTCAGCCAGCTTTAAAGCTGGTTGAATGATGCCAAAAATTAATTGTCAAATCATGGCAATATTCATCATGAAAGAATATAATTGACAAATGAGCTTTACTTGTATAATCATGTGGTCATGATGATGCTGTGAAATCAGACTTTCAAAGTAATATACAGGTGATTTATAAGGTTAAAAATATCAAACATAGAAACTGCCATACTGAATTTGATTGGATGGCCATCGAGTCCAATATCCTGTCTCCGACAGTGGTCCATATCCTATGCTTTGGAGGAAGGTGTTGGAAACCGTGTGAGAGAGAAAACCATTTAATAATTTGTCCATAAGGGAAGTTTCTTGCTAAATCCAGGCATTTAGGCATCAGTCCTGCCACATGCAACATTCTCTGGCCTTGATGCACCAAAATACTCATGCACATACTTAACTTTACACATGAAAGTATACGTATTTGTGCTTAAAGTTAAGCACAAGCTTAAGTTCTTTGCTGTATTAGGGCTGAGGTGCTCCGTACTTTGCAGGATTGCTCCCTTAGTTGGTGATACATGAGCTGAAGCACAAGGGTTTATGGACCTCCTATTTCTTACCCTATCTTTATATAACTTCACCTGTTTTCATTATGCACGTGTCCAATCCTTAAAAATCTTGGCCTAATGATTTCTTGTGGAGAGGAGTCCTGCATGTTAATTATGCACTGTTTAAAAATGCATTTCCTTTGAGTTTCATTTTGTTGTATTTCAGTTTCATTAGCTGCTTCTTGTATCAATTGAGAGGGTAAATAGAAATACCTGATTTACCTTCTCCATACCAGACATCTTTTTTTTTATATCCTACCTTTTAATCCCCACTTATTCCTCTCCTTTCCAAATTAAACAACCCTAATCTTGTCACTCTTCTTACACAGACTGTTTCAGCCTTCTAACCCTTTTTGTCACCCTGTCTATTGCAGCTGTTATTAGGGTTACCATATTTCAGATTCCCAAAAAGAGGACAGGGGAGGGAGGAGGAGCTGAAGGGGGGTACAGTTGGAGGGTGGTAGGGGGGCACCTGTGGCAGGGGTACTCACTGGACATGAGGGGGCAGTTTCGCTCCCTGTCATGGTGGTAGGTCAACTGGCATAAGCCCAGGACACAGCAATAGCTGTCGGTCAGCACCTCCTTGTGGGACCGCCTTCCCAGCGCTTGGACCTGGCGCCTGGGTGGGCAGGATCCAGCAACTGTGGCTGCAGGGGAATGGACCAATCAGCTGTGGATGCAGGGGAGGGACCAATAAGGAAGTGGACCAATTGGGTCTCTTCTGCAGCGTCTGCTCTTCAAAAAATCTCAGACGTTTCCTGTTCCAAAAATCTGCCCAGACAGAGGATGGAGCCACAAAAAAGAGGCAATGTCAGGGAAAACCTGGACGTATGATAATCCTAACTGTTGTATGACCTAGCTGCTCCCCTGTGTGTAGGAGGCAATCATCCTATGGAAGATGTCCCTCTCTCTGGTGCTGCTGAGGCAGTAAAATGGTAGCATTTTGTGCCTTTCCCTTGCTATGTGTTGGATAGTTGTGCCTCATCCATACTGTAGCTATAAAGAACTTTAAAAGCTCTTTATTCTTTCTTCAGTGTTGCCAACTCTTATGATTTTTATTATGAGCACTGTTCCCTCTAAGCTGTGTATGAGTGTGCACGCACACAGAGATCCTAAATCCCACGCACACGGCAAAACACCGCGCACACAACAATTTGCACAGAAGAAATATTTTGCGCACACAGCCTGTCAAAAATTAGAGGGAACATTGATCATGAGTCTTGCAATATAGTGTTTTTCTTTAAGCCTCAGATGCTGGAGTTATGAGATTGTGTACAGCTTTCATTTAAAAAAAACCCAAAAGGTAAGTTGCTAGCTCTCATGGTTGCGAAGAAAAGCTTGAGAATATGACAAGTGCACCCTAAAGATACAGAAACCAGAAAGCCAATACCAAAAATCTAATTTTTTTTATTAGAAACAAACAAACCCCATGATTTTTAAGCCAGTCGCATGATTTTGGGGGCCTGCCTCATGGTGTTTGAACATATGGGCTTCCCAATAATATAATCCTTCATTTCATAATACCAGCATGATACTACAGGACATAGTAATGCTGTCCATATATCTAGGCTGAAGACACTGAGGCCAAGTTTCTCAAAAATAGGAACCCAACTTTTAACTTATTGAAAAATCAAGAGTCCACATAAGCATTTAAGGGCCGAACATTTGACACCCAGTTTTGAAATTCTTGGCCAAAGGCTCCAAATTATTTGGTGTTTTTCTGTTTGAGTCTTTCACAGACTGATCCTTATTCATTAGTTGTATTTTCCAAATAGCTTATACAAACAATTGTCAGCCTGTGGTCTGTTTGCAAACTATTAAGTTGCAAGTTCGTTCGTTCGTTCATTCATTTATGTATGTGCTTTGCAATAAGTCATCTTTGACATATGTTATAGCTTCTGATCCCTGGTTGGATAATTGAAATGTTAAAACAGAAGACTAGTGAACAGCAAATGTTAATAAAAAAGAATAGCAAACACTCTTGCTTGCATATGAAGCTGCTTATTCTGGTGCAAATGTTGGCATTCATACAAGGAACAGACATTTACGTGACCACGGACTAGTTTACTCTAATGTTCATTAACAGCAAACAGTAAGGGGTATGAACATGGTCAAACCACCACACAGTCAGAATTCAAATGACCACTCACAAATGCTGTTTTGCAGCTTTCAATCATCTCTATTGACAAGACCTCCTTGATTTCATGGTATTATCCATCAGCACAGCCGTTTAAGTGTTACTAAGTTACTTTCAAGCAAAAAAAAAATCATAAAGCAATCTTAAATAATACCAATCCAAAGCTCCCAAACATTTTACAGTAAGATCCATAATCAAGATGTCAGCAAATCATTGTGGTGTTGTCCTAGAGATAGGAAAGGTTCTTGATGGGACAAATAACTTGTAGATTTAAGCTTTTAAAAAACCGACAGTTACCAGATCATGGTACAGCTACAACACTACAGAACAGCATATAGCCCATACATTTATACAAATGTAATCTGCTATAATAACAATCAGCTAAAGAAAAACTTAGAGAAGTGGAGAAATTAACGGATGTTATAGTTTGTGAGTTAGTAGTTTGTGGAGAGGGATAGGGAAGTAGGATTCTGGTTTTATTCGTGGCCCTGGGCAAGTCACTTTGTCTTTCTGTGCCTTGGGTATGGTTCTTACTGTTTTTCTCAGTGATGTTGCTGCTGAGGCTTAATGAATTAATAATAACTGTAAATCACTATTAGCTCCACAGATTAAAGAGTCTCTATATGTGCAGTTATAGCATGCGTAAGTATAAATTGTACTATGAAAGTTCCTCATGCTGTTGAATCATCCTCCACCTCCCATATGTAATGATGAATCCAGGCATTAGGCAATTTCATGTAATTAAAATGTTGTGCACTAAAATCGCCCCCTGAGTTGCAGCTCTTGTTTTCATGGGGATTCCCGTGGAAGGCAATAGTCTTCCAATGTTAGCTGAGCACACATGAGCAGAATACCAACAGTGTCATGGAGGGCATTGTCTAAAATAGCACCAGGCACTTTAGGCAGCCACAATTTCAGTGAAATGACAGAGTATTTTCAAGACTCAGGACTAACTTGTCTTTGAGCGGGTGTGAATGCTCTTCTTACCTAACAACCCAGACACATTCAAAGGCTGCATCATCTTGTTTTTTAATATTAGTAGATTGAATTCAGAATTTTGCATTGTTGCGGTTTTTTTTGCTCCATTTATAATCTTAGCACGTCGCACACAATTAAGCAGTTTCACATATTCTTAGCCTTCAGCCATTCCATTTTGTGTGACCCCCATTAGCGCATACAAAAACTGAATAGTTTTGAGTCAAGGGCATAACTAGCTATACATTTGTGGGGCGGGGAGGAATTCAGTTTAACTATATACCCCCCCCCCCGCTGGTCTCCTCACATCATCACAACCCACCAGTCCTTTCTAGACTTTCCAGCAACAAAGGAGCTGGATTCTAAAAGATATGCTCTAGGAATTATTTGTTTGTGTTATGCAGGAGGTCAGATTAGATGATCACAAGGGTCCTTTTCTGGCCTTGGAATCTATGAATTTCCCTTTCCTCCCAAACCATCATCCCTTACCTGACTTTCCTCCCTTTCCTCCATCCAATTCTCAGCCTTAGGCCATACAACTGCACAGGGTCTGGCTGGTTGACCAGGACTTGTAGCAGAATTGACTGGGATCTGTGATTATTTACTCTTTTTGTGATAGAAGATTGGCTCCTTACTCCCCTCTGCCATATATCTGTCATATGGGAGACCTTTTTCTTCACTACAGAGGGTGAGGGTTGGGGGTAGGACTCATGATTCCATTAGCAGCAACTCCTCCCTCCCCTGAGTACAGTAGTACTAGCAGTGTGGAGATGCTCTCTCCTTTCCTCACCTCAGTTCCTGTGCTTGGCTAACATTCTCTGATGATGATTCCTGAAGTGAGAGCACTGCAGACCAAGCAAAGGAGGAGTCATGGTACTGAGAGAGGCCTCACTAACCCCCAGGCAACAGCAGATCTGTAACAAGGAGGCCTGTCATACTACAAGCCAGTGACTGACATGTGAGAGGTTTATGCTCCCCAAACATTTGATCAGTGCCACCCTCATTGGACTCTGGAGGTCAGCATTTGAATGGGATGCCTCCAGGGGATGCCTACAATGAAGTCTCCCAGAAGCATTGTTGGTGATCCAGGAGCTTCAGACTTCCCTGTCAATAAGGATGGTATCAGCGCTGCAAGACTGAACTCTGCGGCTGAGCCTGCAGTATTTTGAGTGAAATGTAAAGACTACATCTACCCTCCCTTGATTTAGTCATTTACGATTCCATAGCACTGTTAGTCCTGGTCACAATGCCAAGCTGAATAAAATACATTATGCCTATCTAAATTATCCCAGTGTTTTCAGTTGGATTTGTTTTCATTTCATTGTCTAGCATTGATGTATGCCACTGAAAAGCGGCCACATTTCACCCCAGAAATAGCTTCATTTTGATGCTATTGAAGCAATCCCTTTGTATAAGCTGTATTTTAGCATGTAAAGCTCTTTTGGAGCCTGTAAGTTGAAAGCTGCTGCACAAATGGAAAAACAACCTGCTTTCATCAATACCCTCATTATCATGATTAACTTGCCACAAATCATCAAGGGAAACATGGGAATGTCATGGAAGTTCTAAGTCATGATTCTTATGTCAAATCGAATAAGAAGAGCATGAGAGGACAGTTCCGCTAGCTATGATAAAATCACGAGAAGAAAAGACTCAATCCTCATGCTTCATGTGGTAAGAATAGTTGTGGTCAGGAAGACTTTTCCATCTATTGTATAATAGGGCACAATTAGATACATTAAATCTCTGAGGCATTTGATAATAGCCATTGTGGAAAACAGGATATGGGACCTGTATGACAATTTCTGTGGTCCTGCAGTTACCTATCTGGCCTATGCTAGATATAAATATAGACCAATATTTGATCTTCTTCCACTTCTTTCAGTACTTACTTATTTCTTCAACGGCAAATATTTAATCCCAGCACTGAGGTATCATAAATAACTTATTATTTTAACCAGTTATGTTGGTTACAAGCTACCTTGGTTATATCGTGGGCACTTGGTAAAGAAAAAATTCGCCATCAATCCAAGAACATAAAGTCCTCCTCAGTATCATCATTGTATGGTTCTTGAAGATGAATGTTAGGACAGAGTACTCATTTGCTGACATAAATAACAGACCTAAAGACTGGCCAATAGCAGTAATACATGACTGCCAGAGTCCTTCTTGAAAATGGGTGTGTCTAGTTACCACGTTCCAGTTGGAAAATTAAATAGGTCCAGCTAAAGAAATAGATTGAAATGACTGTTCAGTCGCATCTCAGAATTTTCCGAGTCTTTTATCTCCTTGGGAATAACATACCTGAGGACAGAGGCTTGGTCTACAGTACCAACTTATGTTGGTATAACTAGATCGCTCAGGGATGTGGAAAATCCATACCCTTGAGCAATGTACTTATACCGCTCTAACCCCCGGTGTTGACAGAGGACTTCTTCCATTGACATAGCTACTGCCTGTCAGGAAGTGGAGTCTTCACTAAGTGCTAGAGCACTGCAGCTGCACCCATGCAGCTGCAAGTGTAGACAAACCCTCCCAGCCTGCAACTGCTTTATTTCTTATCAAACAAAACACACAAACAAGGTGTAAACCAAGAGATCTTTTTTATGCAGAATGAAGTGAGAAGTAAACAGTTGCTCTGCCTCTATAACGCACACCTGCTCTTTGGAAACTTTCAACAGGAGTGGACCAGTTTTAATAGTATCTGCCCATGCTGCTGCTTAAACTGTGCTTGTTTTCCTTCAAAAATGCTGTTTTACTACAAATTTTCACTGTTTATGGCTAAATGGCCCACAAGCGGTTTGAGAATTTTGTTGTTGTTGTTGTCTATAGAAATATACATAATAGCAGGAGGGCACACGGCCTATCATTCTAAATGAATGACCATATGCCACCCCTCACATGTGGGAAGTAGCTGTCAGTGCAACTGTAGATCTGGTCTCTGGGTTCCTCTCAGAATGTGCTGCCAGTGAGTTAAACTAGCCAGTCCAGAAACGTAAGACTGTCCTTCCTGTTCTGACACAGCACTATTAAGGGACTGGCTGGAGATTGAGTTCAGTTCCCAGCTCTGTCCCAGGCTTTCTCTATAACCGTAGGCAAGTCACTTTATCTCTCTGTGCCTTAATTCCCCAACTGTAAAATCTGGATGATCATAAACCCTCCTTTGTCTGACTTGTCTATCTCCTACTGTGTTTGTACAGCTCCTAGGACATTAGGGTCTCTATCTTTGCTATTGTAATACAAACAATTTTTAGCTCCATGCAGAGAAGATAGTGTCCTAACAAATACGATGTATATCTAAAACTGAAAAATATTTATGTTTAGCAGGCTATATGTAAAACCCCATGATGAGCTCAGCTGAGGATGTCTTACAGTGTTAGACTGAACCACAGCTGCTCCTGCATATTGTCCTTTCAGAAATCTAATTATCACTTTAAAAACAAGATCTGAATATGGGAAAAAGGTAACACTGAGCTGGGTGGCATAGGATACTTCTGCACCATACTTCTGCAGCCCTGTCATTTTTGTGGAGAATGAGAGCTGAATTGTGAATTGTTTTGCAATGTGTGTGATACATAGGAAAACAGCTAATCATTTTTAGGATTTAAATGTAGATGACAGTATTGATAGCAGAGCTGGGCAAATGTTTTTGACTGAAATTTTTTCCACAGAAGAAATGCAGATTCAGGCCAACCAAAACAATTCACAGATTCATGTCATTTTAAAAAAAAAAAAAATCAAAGCTTTTCATTTTGACATTTTCAAAACTAAATATTTTAATTTTTTATTCAAAATGACTTTTCATTTTAAAATTTACTTCAAATTTACAAAAAATAAAAAAAAAATTTAAAAAGCTAAAGAAGAAATGAAAAGTTTTGTTTGACCCAAAGCAAAATTTGCTACTTTTCAGTTTGCCAAAAAAATTAAACTTTTTGTATCAGGTTGACTCAAAATGTTGTTTTTTTCCTTTTTGCTTTTTGTTTTGTTTTTGGAACAGCCACTGAAATGAAAAAAAAATCAGTTATACACATAGCTTTGTTTCTGGAGTTAACAGATACAGGATTGAACAGCCCAGGGTAGAAACATGTAGACAGCTCTTGGCAAGTTCAGGTGCCATCTTCTCATTGTATGTTTCACAGTAAGTTTCAGTTTATGGTACAGAAAACATAAATGTCACTTGTGATACACCATACATCTTTTATACAGATTATTCAAAGGTCAGTCTGCAGTTCTTATCTCTCAAAACAATATAGACATACTATAGTGGTTTGAAAAGGGGAGAGATTTGAGAGTATATTGGCTAATCTTTGCCAAAAGGAAGTGCAAATTCCAGTGCACTGAGCTATTACAAATTTGTGATAGATTACAACTCTTATACTTCAGCTTTCTATTATGGAAAGTAGAGTAACTAAATTAGGGAATAAGGTCACCTGCTGCTTGAGGAAAACCATTTAACTCTTCCATATGCTAGTATTTTAATATTAAAAGACTTTATCTGGTCTCCTTAGAAGGTGGGTACCCTTAGGCAATCGTCAGTAAAGCAGTATTTAAAATCACTGTCTACTTTTGTCATTCTCAGATGAGTATCTTTTTTTGGCCTGTGGCCCCAGTTAAAGCTTGCATTACAAGAAAGGAGAATGAACCTAAAGAGCCTAAGGTGTCTTTACAAAACACATGTGACATGCTGGCAGACCAGGTGCCATCTCTTGCCAAATGCTTCAGCCGAGCACTGACAAATTCATTGCTGGAAATCAGTCTGTTATAAATTCAAAAATCTTAACTATACTAACACACGGGTGAAACAATGTGTTTAATTTTTATGAAATACTTGTAAATTGCTGCCTACATTAATATCTTCTCTCAAATCTGTATCTCACGTTATAAGGTAATATTTAAGTTTTTGCTTTATGACTGTAAAAAATGTTTGCTCTGAAACTGTGAACCCAGTCAGGAGGAATCATCTCCTAACCACCAAGAAGGCTGGTTTGGGGAGATGAAAACTGTACATGCACCTTTGTCAGGCTGTCCCTTTGTGACCCAGTGTGAATTCATCTCAAAGGTGGGCACCTGCCTTTCCTGAGGGGTTCTATAAGGTGGTGGCAACTTCAAACCTTCCAGCATTTCCACAGAAGCCATTCTGATGGAGGTCTGGTGGGACAATAACAGAGAAATGTTTCCACTGCTTTCTGGTGTGTTTAAAATTTCATTAACAACAATAAGATAATTCTGAGGAATTGGTCCCACCTTCTGAGTATGGCACCCTCATTAAAAACAGGGCCTTCTGCCTTCCTGTGTGTAAGGACAGGAATAATTGGCATGCCTTAATTTACAGTAAAGAATGCTTAGACACTAGGGCCCACATCTTCAAGTGTACAGTTTTCACCTCCCAAATTAAAAGGAGCTAGGTACCTAATACCTTTTGAGGATCTGGCAAGAGCCAAATTCTACACTCAACTGCACCGCTGTAACCCACTGATATCAATGGTGCTGGCTAACAGTAATACAGAGCAAATAATCTGATATATTCATGACCAGAGTTTAGCTTGTACAATTTATCCCCAAACCGGGCTTATGGTGAATTGCCATTTTCCCTATGCACTCAATTGCTAAGAAGGCTTTGAAGAACACATACAGATAATTTTAAAAGACCACTGCAGTGTGCAAAATCATATCTCATTTATTTTACCTTAAAATGAAATAAATTTCCTGCTTTAAAATAATTTTCATGTTAAAATGGTCATTCATTGCATATTAGTAATTAGGCTACCAGCCAAAATTTTCATATGTGGGTGCCTAAACTTAGGTGCACAGATATGGACTTAGATGTCTAAATGCCTTAGGCTTTGGTTCAGCACAGCATTTTAAAATATATTTTAATGCCTATTGATGTCAGTGGGAATAGACTACTTACATTGAGTATATGTTCAGGAGCTTTTGTGAATCAGGGCCACCTTCCTGATTTTGAGAAGTACTGAGCAAGCATTGCTTCCATTAATTTAGGTGCTTAAAAGACATCTAACCCTTTATGACAGTCTGACCCCATTTGTGAGCAATAAACTTTTCTTGAAAATGTAACCCATTGACTTTGGTGGGATGTGGGTGTTCAGCACCTGTGAAAATCATTTCACTTCCTGCGATACCTCGTTGTGGGTTTTACTGCTCAAACTATATGCATCACCATTACATTTACTTAAACAAAGTATTGTTACAGCCTACTGAAAATGGCTGCTATTCAGACCAGTGTTCAGTTCACTTTTCTGAAGTATTTGTACAAATACAAATAGTTAGAAAATAGCACAAATTGAATACAGTGACACAAATCAAATACTAATTGAATTTTCTTCCCATCATTACCAAGAAAACAGTCATATTTCTTTCCTAAACTGCTGTCAACTATCTGGCAAGGAGACTATAGACTGCACACCAAACAACTGGAAAAGAGCCAGTTCTGACTTTCCTAGGTTCTCAGACTGTGGGTCGGGACCCCAGTGTGGGTCATGACCCCCTTTGAATGAGGTCACCAGGGCTGGTTTAGACTTGCTGGGGCCCGAGCTGAAGCCCAAGTCCCACTATCTAGGACAGAAGCAAAAGCCCAAGGGGCTTCAGCCCTGGGCAACAGGACGCAGGTTGCAGGTCCTCTTCCTGGGGCTGAAGCCCTTGGCTCCCCCACCCAGGGCAGTGGGGTTTGGGTGGGTTCAGGCTTCGGTCCCCCCTCCTGGGGTCATGAAGTAACTTTGTTGTCAGAAGGGGGTTGCGGTGTAATGAAGTTTGAGAACCCCTGTCCTAGGTATTATTATTCAGCCAGTGGAAACATCTCTGAATGTTAGTGGGGATAGTATGGGGACAATGCCCACCAATCATTATTGTACCTGGCTACAGAAGGCAGGAAAGAACATATATTCTGTTTATTTTCACCTATCAAATGTCTTTGTTTTGCACTGAAATGTGTGGATTCCATTCCTTTTGGATTCCATCCTCTGCCCCCCATGATAATCAGTTAACCTGTCTTGGATATTGATGACAGTTTACTTTCCACCAGACTTGATTTTAAATATTTGTCATGGACAAGGGTAAGGCCTGGAGCAAGCTTCACAACAAAACATTTTAGCTTCTAGATGCGGAAGTTCTGATGCCCATTTGTGATGGACATGCTTGTCTGAAATATGTATCAGCTGCTTCATCCAAGCCCAGTAATTCACAACCACAACTACAGCAGCACTCTCTCTCAGCATTAGTAGACAGTTGTAAAATTCAAACAAACAATCTCAAACTGGAATAAGTCAGCTGAAATATTAAAGATAACCTTTGGCTTTTTAAGCAGGGTCCAAAGACAGGTTTTGACTTGTGAGTCTAAGCTCCTTAGCTTTTAGTGTCTGGTGTTTTTTTTTTTTCTTGTCATCAATATAATTAAATTTGCATCTGACTGAACAGGAGTGAGATCCTGCTTCATTTGCAGATTCAATCCTACTAATTCCTTGTGCCCCGAATGGAACAATATAAGACATAACCTCCCTCTCCCCCTGCAACTGTAGGAGATTCTTTCATAACAGCCTGCATGATGTTTTTAACTTTTGAAAAGTCTTTCCATGTGGCACCTACTGAGTATCACAAGGCAGCTAAGGCCTAGATGAATCTTTGTTATCATTGGTACCACAGTACTGCCAGGAGGCAACGGTGTGAATGGCTCTACTGGGCTAAGGGCTGTACAACCACTTAAGAAAAAGTCCCTATTCCAAAGATCTTACAACCTTAATAGACGAGACAGACAAAGGGAAGTATTATTATCCCCACTATACAGTTGGGAAACAAAGAGACCAGGAGATTAAGTGACTCACACAAGAATACACAGGAAGCCTGTGGCAGAGCCCAAAATGGAATTCAGATCTTCTAAGCTTTAGCCCAGTGCCTTTAACCACAAGATCATCCTTCCTTTTAAACTCTTTACTCTGTTCTACAGCCACCAGTCTGATGAGCAAACAAGGTATTGTAATGTGAGTTTGTTATATTTTTGTTCTAATGTAGGTGAGAGAGTGTGTTCTCATGTAGCTGAGAAAATTGAGGAGTTGTTTAAAAATAAAATGCCATTGTTTTCACTTGGATCAATACCATTCCCTGAACCTAAAAGAACCACTAAAAGGGTTTCTCACAATAGAAGGCACAAGTTATTGTTTTGTACTAAGCCCTCTGACGTTTGACTTTCTGTATATAAAAGACCATACAACGTAAGCCACCCCTCCGCATACTCACAAAATGCAGTGGTAAAGAAAACAAGGGGGGAGAGAGTAGAAAATGCTATGGAATATAGCTAACATTCACAGTATTAAATACTACATGTACTTTGGTTAATTATATATACACATGTTGCCCAACTATTTTATTTCCATGCATTATAAAAGTATGAGGATGTGTACAGTACCTGCAAAAAACCAAGCAATCCAATGCTACTTAGCATGAATTTAGCCAGGCTATAATTTACATAATACATTTAATCTGTGTTTTGTCACCATTGAACTGTTTCCATCTCCCTTCTGGGTTCATGCAGCTGAGACATTCGACTTATATCCACATAGTCACCAGAAAAATACACTACTAGACATTCAAATCCCAAGTCAATGTCAAATAAAATTAACATGGCACACGTCACATCGAATAAAAGTTGTCTGATAGGTCTCAAAACATAATTGTAAATGGGGAATTTTCATTGAGCGGATGTGTTATTAGTGGGGACCCATAGGGGTCAGTTCTTGGTCCTATGCTATTTAACATTTTTATCAATGACCTGGAAGAAACCATAAAATGATCACTAATGAAGCTGTAAATAATGAAGAGCCCAGGTCACTGATACAGCGCAATGTGGATTGCTTGGTAAGCTGGGCACAAACAAACAAGTTATGTGTTTTAATACAGCCAAATATAAGGATGTGTCTACATTAGGAGCTAGGACAGAGGTGAGCAAACTGTGGCCCGTGGGCCACATCTGGCCCGTGGGATGGTCCTGCCCGGCTCCTAAGCTCCCACCCCGCAGCCGTGCCGCCATGCCGGCAGCGCTCTGGGCGGCAGGGCTGCGTGCTCATGCAGGGCAGGACGGCAGCATGTCTGGCTCCAGACAGGCGGTGCGGCAGCCAGACACGCTGCTCTGAGTGGCCTGGTAAAGGGACCAGTCAGGGGACAGGGAGCAGGGGGCAGTTGGATGGGGTGGAGGTTCGGGGGGGGAAGAACGGGGGGGTTAGATAGGGGATGGGGTCCTGGGGGGGCGGTTAGGGGGTCCCGGGATGGGGGCAAGGAGCAGGGGCGGTTGGCTGGGTCAAGGGTTCTGAGGGGGACAGTCAGAGGACGGGAAGTGCGAGGGGACAGATAGGGGGTGGGGGCTAGGCTGTTTCGGGAGGCACAGCCTTCCCTACCCAGCCCTCCATACAGTTCCGCACCCTGATGTGGCCCTCGGGCCAAAAAGTTTGCCCACCGCTGAGCTAGGATTTGATTCCCCGGCTTTTGTACACATACTTACCCTAGCACTCATGCAGCTAGTGCACATATAAATAACGTACCAGGAGTAGCACAGACAGTGGCAGTGGACACACAGCTGAGCCATGCTGAGTATATACCTACTGGTTTCCCAATTACATTTCAACACTTTGCTAATAAAAATCACAATAGTTATCCCTTAAAGAGAGTCTTTTTGATTTATGAAGAGCAAAGAAACTGTAGACTGAATCTCAGCGCCGTGATATTGTGGAGTTGCACACAGTAGTAGTTTGGTTTCACCTGTCTGCTCTTTCTTCCCCCCTCTGATTCACTGTAGCTAATTATGTTTTTTCAAGTTAGGATCACTAGATTCTTTGAATGTTTAGTGTTGCTTTCCTGGTAATTTACACACAATCTGTTTGCTCAAGCTGATAGCCTAAAGCTAGATACAGTAAATTCCTAATTGTCTGCAAAATAATAAACCAGAGCTGCATAAGATTTTAACTCACAACATTTAACTGGAAACAATACATACATTCTACTTTATCTTCTGACAGAGCTAGTAAACCAGAGCTAAAAAGCCTTTCCTAAGTTACTTCAAGAGGAATTTAACTTCCCTGAGGTTTATGTTTACTCAGATAAATTAAAAACAAACGCTCATTCACGTCTTACTTGACTGAGGTCACTCCTCTAGACCACATATCATATGCCAGCTACTGCATAGGGAAAAGTGATGTATCTGCCACTGCTGCTGTGACTTCTGCCCCCGTCTCATGTAGTTTTGAAGACGTTGCTGAAACACTTTCCTCTCTCCTTTCCCCATTCCTACCTGAACTTTTATTCGCTTTGGGGCACAGCCATAGCTGAAGTCCTGGAAGTCAATGGACATATGACACTTTATACCAGAGTGGTGTCCTAGATACACACAGTTCATGGATGAAAAAATAGTCAGTCTGGAACTTAGAGCAAATGTCAGCTTCGCTCCAGGGCCAGAGAGGTAGCTGGATACACAGCCCATAGACCCATACTGTGAACCCAGACTCCCAATAGATTATAGCAAAGCCTCAAAAATCTTTTTATGAGGTTCGGGATCTGAAACTAGATGGCTCTACAGATTGGTAACAAGATACCAGTGCTTAACCTCTTGCTCATCGGCTTCAATCAAGACCAGTTCTCTAATGATCAAAAGTCCTATAAAAGTTGTTTGGGAACCAGTGTGGAATGAATACAACCGGTCACTGGAATTTAAAATGTAACCCTTCTGCCAGGTGGAGTTGGCAGCAACCAGGGCCAGTTCAATATCTAGGGGTTCCTTTTCAACAATATAACACAGAACCGGCTCAAGCCCCTACCCAGTAATCTGGGAAAATTACACACCACACTGGGTGCATCTGCGAGGCAATACTTCCCCTCTCATAAGCACAGAGTCTGAATGTAGAAAAGTAACTAGTGGTGTTCCAGAGGGTCAGTCCTAGGACCAATCCTATTCAACTTATTCATAAATGATTTGGAGAAAGGGGTAAACAGTGAGGTGGCAAAGTTTGCAGATGATACGAAACTGCTCAAGATAGTTTTGTGAGATCTTTTTGAAGTTCTTCACAGTCTGCTTTGGTCTTAACTAAGTGATTGGGCAACAAAATGGCAAATGAAATTTCATATGGATAAATGTAAAGTAATGCACATTGGAAAAAATAACCCCAACTATACATACAATATGATGGGGGCTAATTTAGCTACAACTAATCAGGAGAAAGATCTTGGAGTCATCGTGGATAGTTCTCTGAAGATGTCCACACAAAAGCAAACGGGATGTTAGGAATCATTAAAAAAGGGATAGAGAATAAGACGGAGAATATTTTATTGCCCTTATATAAATCCATGGTACGCCCACATCTTGAGTACTGCATACAGACGTGGTCTCCTCATCTCAAAAAAAAGATATACTGGCATTAGAAAAAGTTCAGAAAAGTGAAACTAAAATGATTAGGGGTTTGGAACAGGTCCCATATGAGGAGAGATTAAAGAGGCTAGGACTTTTCATCTCGGAAAAGAGGAGACTAAGGGGAGATATGATACAGGTATATAAAATCATGAGTGGTATGAAGAAAGTGAATAAGGAAAAGTTATTTACTTGTTCCCATAATACAAGAACTAGGGGCCACCAAATGAAATTAATGGGCAGCAGGTTTAAAACAAATAAAAGGAAGTTCTTCTTTGCACAGTCAACCTGTGGAACTCCTTGCCTGCAGAGGTTGTGAAGGCTAGGACTATAACAGGGTTTAAAAGAGAACTGGATAAATTCATGGAGGTTAAGTCCATTAATGGCTTTTAGCCAGGATGGGTAAGGAATGGTGTCCCTAGCCTCTGTTTGTCAGAGGGTGGAGATGGATGGCAGGAGAGCGATCACTTGATCATTACCTGTTAGGTTCACTCCCTCTGGGGGCACCTGGCATTGGCCACTGTCGGTAGACAGGATACTGGGCTGGATGGACCTTTGGTCTAACCCAGTATGGCCTTTCTTATGTTCTTAAGGACAAAAATGGGCTTTGAGCTTCCCAATAGTCTACGAGGAATATGAGGAATATTGGAGTTTGGATTTGGGAGCTTGCTGGTTTCACAACAGACCTGCATTTCTTCACTGATCAGAGCAGAGAACTTGATAGTATTCATATTATCCAAATGTGCACAGAAATTCAGAAGAACAATTCATCCATTATCACTGTCTCCGTGAATCCTGCAAAGAAAAGATTTAGGTGTGGATGATTTAATTGTTGTTATCATGACACTGAACCTCATTAGATCACATGGCCTATATTATTTCTAGTTGTTATTATTTGTATTTCAGTAGCAGTTGAGGGGGGTCCAATTGAGATAATGGACTCATTGCGCCAGGCTCTATAAAACATACAGTCCCTGCTCTGCAGCGCTTACAATCTAAATACTGTAGACACGACAGACAACAGGTGGGAGGGAAAACAGAGGCACAAAGAGGTGAAGTGACTTGTCTATAGTTATATAGCAGATATGTGGTAGATCCAGAGTCAGAACCTAGCTTTCTTGATTGCCAGTCCAGAGCCCTTATGCACAAGCCCATGGATTTCCTTGTTGAACTCACATCTGAAAAGAGTGATTTGCTGTGCTACTCTGAAATTAGACATTTAAAAGGAAGGAACACCTTTGTAAAATTTCTTGTATTTCTAGAAGAGATCAAAGATTTTTAACTGGGAATGGGAAATCTGTTGATATGTCTGAAAATTAAAAGTAGCTCTTTGATCTTGAAGGGCTCATGGATATTAAATCACATCTATATCAAAAAATGTAAATTTCCCTTTTCGGGGTTAGAATCTGAGGCTGAATTTCAGGTTCAGATCCACCTTCCAAACAAAGCAGACTTATTTCAAGCACACCTTCAGCAGAATGACATTTCTTACTTATGCCTAAAGACTCAAAAATATCAGTGAGATCACACATTCCAATACTGAACATGGATCAACAAGTTTAATGATTCATGTGTTTGATGGTTCAGGACAGAGATAAGAACATTTTGTTTTTAGTGGAATCGGATGTTGTTGAGACCAAAGCAGAACTCAGATACATTTAATACTCTGAAATTTATTAAGGAAATTCACAAATGCTAATCTTATTGGGAGTTATGAAATTCAGTGGGAGGGGACTGGGACCTTAATGAATTCCTATAAATGCCTGCTGAGTACAGATAACAAGAGTTAACATACAGGAGATGCCATTTCTGCAAGC
Source organism: Lepidochelys olivacea (assembly GCF_965140295.1). NCBI lineage: Eukaryota > Metazoa > Chordata > Testudines > Cheloniidae > Lepidochelys > Lepidochelys olivacea. The sequence continues at coordinate 40,489,033 of NC_140419.1, forward strand.
AACTTTAGAAAGACTTGTAATGGTGACCAGGGCTTTTCTATTACAAATGGGAACAAATAAAATCACTGCAATCCCCTAACAGACTCAAACCTACATTTTAAAAAGTGTATAGCCACCTCAAAGATACAACCACATATCAATAAGTTGGTTTCAAAGGAGCTGTGCCAATCTTCCTATCTATACTACTTCTCCTGTCGCCTCCAGCAGCACTGGAGCTAGGCACAAACAGACTAAGCAATTGTTTGGAGCCCCAAGCAGGTCAAAGGGAGGGGTCCCCTATTCAGTTTTTATGTTGTGGTGTGGGCTGAGGGCCCAAAATATTCCTGCTTAGGGCCCCCAATGGGCTAGCATCGACTCTGGCCTCCAGTCAGTATTTTGCTATTTTGTGTGTTTTGAAATCTTTGTATACTCTTCCAGCTCTTTGAGGTTGCAGGAACAAACCATCTCAATGTGTAGAAAAAAGAGTAAATATGGCAGGCGACCAGCTTGGCTTAACAGTGAAATCCTTGCTGATCTTAAACACAAAAAAGAAGCTTACAAGGAGTGGAAGATTGGACAAATGACCAGGGAAGAGTATAAAAATATTGCTCAGGCATGCAGGAGTGAAATTAGGAAGACCAAATCACACTTGGAGTTGCAGCTACCAAGGGATGTTAAGAGTAACAAGAAGGGTTTCTACAGGTATGTTAGCAACAAGAAGAAGGTCAGGGAAAGTGTGGGCCCCTTACTGAATGGGGGAGGCAACCTAGTGACAGAGGATGTGGAAAAAGCTAATGTACTCAATGCTTTTTTTGCCTCTGTCTTCATGAACAAGGTCAGCTCCCAGACTACTGCACTGGGCAGCACAGCATGGGGAGGAGGTGACCAGCCCTCTGTGAAGAAAGAAGTGGTTCAGGACTATTTAGAAAAGCTGGACGAGCACAAGTCCATGGGGCCGGATGCGCTGCATCCGAAGGTGCTAAAGGAGTTGGCAGATATGATTGCAGAGCCATTGGCCATTATCTTTGAAAACTCATGGCCATCGGGGGAGGTCCTGGATGACTGGAAAAAGGCTAATGTAGTGCCCATCTTTAAAAAAGGGAAGAAGGAAGATCCGGGGAACTACAGGCCAGTCAACCTCACCTCAGTCCCTGGAAAAAATCATGGAGCAGGTCCTCAAGGAAGCAATTTTGAAGCACTTTGAGGAGAGGAAAGTGATCAGGAACAGTCAGCATGGATTCACCAAGGGCAAGTCATACCTGACTAACCTAATTGCCTTCTATGATTAGATAACTGGCTCTATGGATGGGGGAAAGCAGTGGACGTGTTATTCCTTGACTTTAGCAAAGCTTTTGATACGGTCTCCCACAGTATTCTTGCCAGTAAGTTAAAGAAGTATGGGCTGGCTGAGTGGGCTATAAGGTGGATAGAAAGCTGGCTAGATCGTCGGGCTCAGTGGGTAGTGATCAATGGCTCCATGGCCGGTTGGCAGCCGGTATCAAGCGGAGTGCCCCAAGGGTTGGTTTTGTTCAATATCTTCATTAATGATCTGGAGGATGGCGTGAATTGCACCATCAGAAAGTTTGTAGATTATAGTAACTGGGAGGAGTGGTAGATATGCTGGAGGGTAGCAATAGGATACAGAGGGCCCTAGACAAATTAGAGGATTGGGCCAAAAGGAATCTGATGAGGTTCAACAAGGAGAAGTGCAGAGTCCTGCACTTAGAAAGGAAGAATCCCATGCACCATTACAGACTAGGGACTGAGTGGCTAGGCAGCAGTTCTGCAGAAAAGGATCTCGAAGTTACGGTGGATGAGAAGCTGGATATGAATCAACAGTGTGCCCTTGTTGCCAAGAAGGCTAACGGCATTTTAGGCTGTATAAGTAGGAGCATTGCCAACAGATCGAGGGACGTGATCATTCCCATCTATTCGGCATTGGTGAGGCCTCATCTGGACTACTGTGTCCAATTTTGGGCCCCACACTACAAGAAGGATGTGGAAAAATTGGAAAGAGCCCAGTGGAGGGCAACAAAAATGATTAGGGGGCTGGAGCACATGATTTATGAGGAGAGGCTGAGGGAACTGAGATTATTTAGTCTGCAGAAGAGAAGAACGAAGGGGGATTTGATAGCTGCTTTCAACTACCTGAAAGGGGGTTCCACAGAGGATGGATCTAGACTGTTCTCAGTGGTAGCAGATGACAGAGCAAGGAGTAATGGTCTCAAGTTGCAGCGGGGGAGGTTTAGGTTGGATATTAGGAGAAACTTTTTCACTAGGAAGGTGGTGATGCACTGCAATGGGTTATCTTGGGAGGTGGTGGAATCTCCTTCCTTTGAGTTTTTCAGGTCAGTCTTGACAAAGCCCTGTCTGGGATGATTTAGTTTGGGATTAGGTTCTGCTTTGAGCAGGGGGTTGGACTAGATGACTTCCTGAGGTCCCTTCCAACCCTGATAGTCTATGATTCTATATTTTGTTTAAATGTGCATTTATTTTTGCTTAAAATCCTACGCATGTTTAGTTGTGGCCCTCAGACTCTTAGTAAGTTGTCTACACAGCTCTCAGCACTGCCAAGATTGTGCACTGCTGACATAACATATGGATTATTTTAAGTAATCTCATTATGTGACTAGAAATAGGATGAAATCTCAAGCATAACTCTGAACCTTTCATCTTATATTATACTCTCTCAGTTCCAACTGCTTTATTGAAACATCAAGGTTAATATATAAAACATGTTGTTTTGTCCAGTGTATATGTGTCTTCATACAATTCAATTGTTTTAACAACCCTTCCTCTTCTAGCAAATTCTAGCCTCTTCTGCTACGTCCTATCTATCTCCATTTGTTACTCAGATTGTGTCCTGAGAATACACAACTTCATACCACTATTGTATGTTTCACCCTTGTAATTATTCCAGCTGGCACACTCAAAGGAGCCAAAGAGAGTTAGATACCCACATACCTTTAAGATTCCATAGAAGTTAGATATCTAGCTACCTTTGGCCACTTCGAAAACCTAGGCCTATAATACTGAATATTACTATTATTTATTAGAGGCTCCACTGCTCTAGGCACTGTACAAACACATCATAAATTCCAGCACTCCATAATGTGTAATCTAAACAGACAACAAAGGGTAGGAAAGAGGAGGAATAATTCCCCATTTCAAAGATGGGGAATTGAGGTTGAGATTTTCAAAGCTATCTAGGGGATTTAGACAAAGATTTTTCAGTGGAAATTAATGGAAGATCTGTGCCTAAATACCCTCCTTGTCTTTGAAAATGTCAACATGAGAGATTATGTGACTTGACCGTGGTCACAGAAGAAGCCTGTGGCAGAGCAGAACAGCACCCCCAAACTTCTGGGTCCCTTTACCACGCAACCGTAACAATGCAACCATCTTCTCTCTTAGCAGCAGAGCTTTGAATAAAACAGAGAATGTTTTTCTTCATATGTTTACTCTTTAAAAAGGAAACTAAAAATTCCTAATCAATTCCCTGACCAGAACTAATAAAGCAAATATAAAAACTGCAGTGAAAACTCATCTCTTTTAAAATATCTGTGCTTTAGCTACAGAAATGAGAACCAAACCTTCCAAGAAAAGACAGTGCCCCCCATCCCCCTTTTGTGTGTGCATGTGGCAGGGGCAGGGGCAAGGGCCACTTTCCCTTTTAGAAAAAGCAGTCAAAAAGGTAAGTCCCAGCCATCATGATAGCCAATGAAATGGATACTTTCTTAGACCAACTCTATTTTATTGCAATTGCAATTAATACCGTTATAAAATTATTATCTTAAAATAATCTCTGAGTGAGGAAATAAATGGTGGCTACAGATGGCATCACTGTCAGTGGAGTGACACGCATTCCCTCTTCTCTTTTCAGGCTAATTGACCAGCTTGTGCCTGTCTCTCTTGTGGCAGCTCAATTGTTTCCCTATTGCTCTCTGATCTTTCTTTCTCTATGCCTGCTCTCTCTTCCTTGCTTGTCCATTTTTTCTCCTCAATCTTTCCTTCAGTTGTAAAACAAGGACATTTTTTCACTGTCAGACTCAGCATTATCATGCACAAGAGGAGCTGAGCCCAAGGCACACTGCAGGGAAGTGATTGCATGAAGCTGCACACAAGATAGTGATTTGCTTGCTTCTGGTACTGCAGGAAGCATGAACAAACATCTCAGTGACAGCAGCTGAAAGCATTGCAGCAGAAGGACTGAGAGTGCTCACCTTCATGCAGCTGTGAAGAAACAAAGCGTTTCTACTTTGTACTGAGTCCAAAAAACCCCACTCCATTTTCTGTGTGGGCTAGACAGGAACATTCTGTCATTTTCATTTCATTTCATTCACACTGGCAATTGAGTGGGATGTGATGTTTTGGTTTTTTTAAAAAAATTCCTGTCCATTAATGTATTCATTTCTTTCTCAGATGGAAAGACACTGGTTTCTCTTAATTCGTCCAGCAGAAACTCTCAATTCTGGGCTGTTTAATACGGGAAGAATTATTGCTATGCAAAGGAACTTGGCACCTTTTGATTATTTCTGTTTTAAGAAAGAAGCAGACAACAGGATTAAACTGAATTCTTTATTCAAGCAAATTCATATGCTGTAAGTGAAAGAGCTACCAAACATCGTGCCCATCTTCTCTTGATTCTGTTGTTTAGAACCACAGGAATCACCAGACTGGATCAGAACAGTGGTCCATCTAGTTCAGCATCCTTTTTCTGACAATGACCAGAAAGAAATAAAACTGGGCAGGAAAAGGTTTTTCCATCCTGAGAGAGACTTTTTGAGATTTCTAATTTTTTTCCTCATTCTGAAGCAAGATGAAAAATTGAAATCTCAAATACTTCCATGAAGCATAAATCAATTAAAAGAAAGAACAACTTAGTCTCAGGTCAATTCAAATGTTTCACGTCAATAATTTCGATCTTTTAAATTTGTTTTTCATTTTTTACTATAAAGTAACTTAAATTTCAAAATGAGAGGACTTTTCAACAAAAAAATGGAACAGTTTAGTTTAGGAAAATGTCAAAATGATATTTCTTGACAACTTAGGGTATGTCTACACTGCAGTTAGACACCCATGGCAGACCCACACCGTCTGACTGAGGCTTGGGGGCTGTTTAATTGTGATGTAGACTCTCAGGCTTGGGCCCAAGCTTTGGTACCCTCCCACCTCGCAGGGTCCTAAAGTCCAGGCTGCAGCCTAAGCCTAAATGTCTATGCTGCAATTAAACAGTCCATTAGCCTGATCCCCATGATCCCAAGTAAGCTGGCACAGGCAAGTTTTTTATTGCAGTGTAGACATACCCTGAGAACCAATCCTGTCCTGCAAACAGTTATGGTTTTTCCATCACAAAAACATTTTGTTGAAAAATGCCCAACCAGCTCCTGTACCAGCTGCTGCAGAGGGAGGTCCAAGAAGCACCGCAGTAAGAAGTTATGGGAACAATCTGCCTCCAGGTAAAGTTCTCTCCTAATACCTAATAGTTAGAGGTTGGTTTATACCCTGAGGCATGAGAAGATACAGCCAAATCTTTTGTTTGTTTCTTTAGGTCCCTACAGCACCTAAAGTATGTGTTGAATTTATTCACTCTTGTTCTATACCAAGGGTGGCCAAACCACTGCTTGTGAGCCACATGCAGCTATTTTACATTTACAATGTGGCTTGCAGAGCCCCTCAGCTCTTCACCATTCTCACCTACCAGATTGTGGGAGAGCTCGGGGCTTCTACCCTGCAGCAGGGTGGTGGGGTTAGGGGCTTCTTCTGCCCAGCAAGGAGGGAGGTCTTGGGGCTTGAGCCCCGCGGGGGCACCTATCAGAGCAGGGCTGAAGCCCCAAGCCCTGGCAGGTGTCTCCTGCCAGGCTGAAACCCCAAGACTTCCCACCCCTCAGGGCAGAAGCCCCCAGCAGATGCCTGCCACGGAGCTAAAGCCCCAAGACCCCGCCCCCCCACCGTTCGGGGTTGGGACCCTGAGCCCCAGCAGGCATACCCCAACTCTCTAACTTCTGAAGACTGTCATATGCGGCTGAGAGGGTCAGTAAGTTTGGCCATCCCTGCTCTGTTCAATCAGCATTAGATTCAACATGTGACAACTAGATAGTGATGAATATCAAACGATTAAATAAATCACAAAAAAGGTGAGTCAAATTTGTTGGAAATGGTGTTAAAAACTGCTTTATGTTTGGTCCCATAGTACAACACTGACATATTTTGATCTTTATATTAAAAGTAACACAGCAATTGTTATTGCCATCATAACATATAGCAGTGAGAAATGGCAACTTACCAAGAAAGATACGCAAAAGCTGGATGCATTTCATCACAAATGTCTGAGAACAATATTGGGAATAACATATAGAGATAGGAAGACTAATGAAGAAGTCAGAAGAATGACTGGACAAGGCACCCTCTCACAAATCATCTACAGAAGAAGACATTAGTGGCTGGGACATGTGCTGAGAATGGAAAAAAGAATGCTTACTAAATACACCCTTGAATGGAAACCAGAAAATGCAAGAAGAAAGAGAGGAAGACCGTGAATAACATGGAAATGAACAGTTCTGAACGACATCAAGCACCTCAATATGAAATGGGAAGATTTGGAGAGAAGAGCAGTTAGATGTGCTTCCGACCCCCAGACCTCTATAACACAACATCCCTGCTGGCTTATCATGACCCATGACACCACATCTTGCAATATAAATTTTAGGTCTGAGCTTCCTAGCAACATCCCAGTGACGAACATCCCCCAGTCCAAACTCTACTGCCTACAAACCATCCCCACACCTACAGTGGCAAACCCACCAATCACTGTGCCATCAGAAAAAATTCCTCCATTTTCCCCATGTGGATTAAAGGAGCCCAATTAGGGCCTCTGGAAATCTTACTTCATAATGAGCCCTGAAAACCTAGAGGTCAGAAGTGGATTTATTTACATACACGGTCTCTAGTCCTGCAAAGACATCAAATTCAAAGTGTAACTACTCACAGTATATACCATTAAGGATGTGTGTAATTTGTTGCAGGACTGAAGCCTATGTCACTAACATCTGTATATGAGATTAATTAGTACAGCTTGTCCAAAAGGTTCCCTCAAAACATTTTTTTCAAAGAAAAAAAGCTTTTTTGACAAAATGGACATTTTTGTAAAAAAGCTTCCATTTTCATTCTGTGTGTATGTGCGTGTGTGTGTTTTGCTTTTCAGGATCCGAATCCCTCTTCCTCCTAAATTTAAAGATTTTAACCAAAGCCAGACATTTTTTAGCTTTTGACTATAAAAACATGAAGTGTTTGTTGTTCTGGATTTCAGTTCTTTTAAAACCCCTAAAATGTTAACAAAACCTGAAAAAACAAAAGTTTTCATCAAAAATGTTTTACAGAGAAAAAAAATTATTTCCTGGTGAGCTCTGTTAATTTGCCTTATATTATTTAATATATCATAAAAAAATTACTTTCCCTATTTTATTTATCTCCTTTTCCTCCCCCCACTGCATCTCAAGTCTCATTTGGACACTCTGCATATATAAGAGTAAATACGACAACGTGTCTCGTGATGCAGAGTCGGCAAAGAGGAGGACATAAACTTCCTAGTCACAGTTTAGTACTGTTTTCCTGCAGGAGTTTGCAAGATATTAAAATAACAGAAACATGTCGCTATAAAATCATATGTTTCCTCATCCTGAGTGTGTATTGTATTTTATCCAGTTTTGGAAGTACCAGTTATTAAGAAAACCTATAGGAGATTCCCCACCCCAGTCATTTAAAACACAAAGTTTGATTTCAAGACAGAAAAGGGCAGTTTGTTGTCAGGGCAGATGTCTAGTGAGGCTGATTGAAGAGTTTTGGAGAAGGGAAAATGGGGCTAGTGGATACTAATTGTATGAACTTCAGGGCAAGGGCTGGATCTGCATATGTTTGAAAAGCACTTTGTGTGCTGTGGATGTGATCGCAAATAAATAATAGATAATTTTGGAGCTATTGGAGAGATGTGTGGAAACAAGTTGTGGGCTGTTGGGGCCTGCGGGAAGGCTGTGACAAGGGCTGAGCAAGCCTGGAAAGACTATTGGAGGCCTATGCTGAGGGGCTGCCACAGTTTGGGATCTATTAGAGTGTTCTGCAGAGGGTAAGGGAAGGCTGGCTGGCCTACTGGAGGGTTATGTGGATGGGATAGTGAGGCTGGTGACATCTATGGAATGGTATTTAGAGGGCTTGGCAGAGAAACTGGTGAAGGGCCATACAGAAAGAAGGACACAGTTAATGGGGCCTGTATTAGGGTTGGATAGACAGGACCATTGTGATTATCTAGTCTGCTCTTCTGTATAACACAGGCCATAGATCTTCCCCAAAATATTGTAATATAATAATAATGACCACATAGAAGCCCTTTCATCTCCTCCTTGAAGAATGCCTCTTTGAACTTTCCCAAGCCTTGTAAAACATTTAGTTTCACTTGAGTCTCTGATCTGTTTAGGGTGACCAGCTGTCCCGGTTTTATAGAGACAGTCCTGATATTTGGGGCTTTGTCTTATATAGGTGCCTATTACCCCCCACCCCCATCCCGATTTTTTACACTTGCTGTCTGGTCACCCTAGATCTGTTGTTTATCACCACTGATAATATAGGGTTTCATATATACAGCACTGAACTGACCAATGCGTATTTTGTCAGTGTACCATTGCTATCTGCTGTATCCGGGTCATTCAGCTCTGTGGTATGGGCCCCATATTAATAAAAACTAAGGAATAATCTACTGAAGGTGAAATGGTAGGGATCACGGTTTGGGAGCTATCCCCATTACCACTGATATGAATCACCATAGCATACAGTACAGTTTTAACTATGGAGTGCTAGCTGGCCAAAGATTAATGTATATATATACACTCATACACACATACTCACATGAGTGAGAGACATTTCATATAGAAGTAGAAGGACATGATATGCAAGTAGAATACCAAGATGTGATGGAACACTATGGAGAGGTTGATTGATTGAATGGGGTGCCAGACAGACAAAGATAGACAGAAGTACACAGCCAGAGAGGGATACAGATGCAGTCAGCTGGGGGGAAAAATGGCAGAATACATTACAAGAAGAGAATGGAGTAATCCCAAGAAAAGCAGTACCTGATAATGATTTACATTTCCACAGCACTTTTCACCCAGGACGCTTTACAAACATTTTACAAAGGGATCTCTCCACTCATCCCAGAAAAACAGTTACCTCTTGGGTGAAGGTGTTAAAAAAAAAACAGGTTAGAGGAATGTCACAAAACAAGGAGAGAGAGAGAGAGAATGATAACATAGAGAAAGAGAGGGAGGCAGAATAGTTAAGGCTGATATTTCATTTAAAATATATCCTATTCAAAACAAAGTCATGCCCTTGGACCAAAGTAAAATACACTTCAATCAAAACAGCATGATAATGAACTTATAATCGTGTGCTAATTAATGTCTATATTGTAACAGACAAACAGCATTATCATTTCAGTTACCCTCTGAACTTTTATATTTAATTAGTATGTTTTATCATTCAAAATGAGAAAAATATTAAATCATCAGTAACTTTTGCCTATTGTTTCTCTATCAATAAGAAATAGAACTGATATTTAAGGTTGGAAGGCCTAATTTTAAAACCAAATATCTAGTTTTGCAGTTTTCATCCTTGGATAATTTTATCCACAACTTTGAACTTGCAGTGAATTGCTAGGTAGAAGCATGAGTGAATGGCAGATCCAAAAAAATGGTGGCCCAGTTTGAAAAATAAGCATATATACACACCTATACCCACCCACCCACACACCTTCTAAATCTGTTCATTGAACACAAGCAGAAGGACTCTTTTCCTCTTTGAACTATTGTCTTACATTCATTATGCATGTTTGTATTTTGCAACCACAAAGACCATCAGTCTGCCCTACACTAAAAGCAAGAGAGAACATTATATTACAAAAAACAGCACTTTAGCATCTATCAATACAAACAGAACATAGCTGGAATATTACACATTTTACTGAGAACTGCTGACTATAGCTGCACACTGCCATGATGGCATATGTTGGGGGTACACTACTGATCTCCAGCTATACAGATTTTGTATTTGTGGTGTGCAGTGTGTTGCGTGTGTGGGGTTGCTGTAGAAAATTCTCTCTCAGCTGTTGTACAGTCACATCTGAAAGCTGACTGATTATAGTGTCCACATTTCATTTTCAGATAGGTTTACATGACCTTTCTCCACTACGAAGTGTGGTCCCATTTCACTGTGTATCTGATTATGTTCCTAATTATGTTACCCTCATCAAAAAGTAGAATGAGATAGTATATAGCAAGCTGATGCAATGAGATCTGAATCTTCTCCACATGTCCCCTTGTACCTTCCACCCTAAACAGACACCACCACTCCTCCACCATCAAGACATATTCTGGTGAGTAATTCCATTTTTAAAAAGTAGAAGATGTGCAGCTCTCAGCTATCTGTGGCTACATGAAATAAAGATGCATGAGCAGCTCAGGAGATGCATGCACAATCCTTTGTAAACTGCACCAGAGAAAAGCAAACACCTCATACTGACTGACCCCTAAACTTCCAAATTACATTTCACTCTTAACACATTCAGATTAAAATACTCCCCTCCAACTTTATACTTGGCTTCACAATAGGTGTGCTTGATCTTGTCCGTGCTGTATCTATTTCAGCCTTGCTTTTTGATTCTGGGATTTATTCCCTTTATCTCATATACTCTTGTTTTTTGGTATTGGTACTCTACATCATTCCAGCTGACATCCCATTTCTTTGTTCTGCTGTAGTTCATTTTTGTTGATTTCATTCTTATACCCACATCCGTCTATACGCTTAACTGAGCATTTCCTTGCCTACCAATGATTCAGAATCTTTTAAAAGTTAAAACCATGACATTAGACTTTCTCAACATTTGCAAAGTTTAGATGTTTTAAAGCAACACAAATAAATGTCTAAGGCACTGGGTGGGGTAGAAAGTGGCCCAGAGGAAGATGAGTAGGAGGTGGGCTAAGTATAGACCATCCCATGCTATCATACTTTCAGGGCCCTGGACCAGGACACAATGGAGTAGGAAGGCCCAGGTCCCCCTACCCTCTCCACATTCCCCTATCCACCCCAGATTCCCCTATGCCTAGCTCTTTAATGGGCAGACTAAGGGGGTTGCTGACAAGGAAGCTGACCCAGCTGAGACCCATTTAGGGGTTCTTGCCACATTGAGGTAAGAGAGAGACCCTGCTGACCAAACAAACCATTCCACATCAGTCAGGAAGCTGTTAACAGTCTTGGTTACCTCTTCACTCTCTAGAGCAGTTGGTTTATGTTTTATTCTTTTTTTCTTTCCTAATATATAGATTCTGTGGGTTCTTCTGAGGAGTCTAAATATGTGTTTATGAAGAGAACAAAAGCCTATTTTTTTTCTTAAACATTTAAATGTTGTTTGGGTTTATTCAGATGCTCGGCCAGAACACCTGAAGGGAGGTCAAGAGTGTGAACCAATGAAGGTCTCCACATGTCAGAGAAATGACAATACTGATGTAGTATGATGAGAAATCACCTCAGGAAAAATACAACTGAATCTTTTGAAAAATAGCCAGAAATTATACTTGCATCTGAAGTGGAGGTGTTTTATCATTATTCCTGCGACAGCAGGAAAGCTTTGTTATGTATTTTAGATGTTTGTTATCTTGAGTAAATCTGCTTATTACTGCAAAAAAGATCACATTCAGTTGTTCAGGGATGTGTTTTCTAGTAGACTCATGGTTGTGTAGCAAATTGTGATGTGAGATTACTTTTAATTCAGACCTATTTTAGCTTGTAAATAGATATGGATAAAGCCTTTTTAGATGCTACCCCATGAGCAGAGCAATGTCTGTAAGCTTCAGTTGAGTGCAGTGAAAAAGAAGAGTCTTGTATTCACAAACAACTAGATCAGAGCTAACATACACATAAAGTTACCAATATCGTCAATAGGGTGTGTTTTATTGCGGGCAAATAATCAACATTTGTCAGAGCATTCAGAAGAAAGCAAGTGAGCATGGATAGACTGGTGGTTATTGTCACATGCAGAGATTACTTCTAGTACAGAATGGAGTACTGTGACCTCAAGTTCTAGGTTAGTGAAATAAAGAAGTTGGACGAAAATGAGTGAAATAACTGATTTAAAAATCATACACACAGACACACACACACACATACATATATATGTTTATTTGTTGTGGCACTAATGAATCTACTAGTCAATGAAGATTACAGGAACTGAAGTGACAAGTATCTTCTTGGTTAACGGGACTTTTAACTGAGTTCAGAAAAATCTGCAAAAAAGGATGCTAATGAGTCACCAAATGCTGTGTCAGGGTCAGTAAAGCCATTCACAGACTCAGAACTAGACAACCGAATTTGTTTCACTGACTGAAAATCAAACTGTTGTTACAGAATTTATAAAGGGAACAATCATTATCAGCATGACCTACTCAGTAGCCACATTCACCAGCCTGTTAAGTCTGATTTGAATCACTCCAGTAGAGTGGAACAGACAAAGTCAATGTAAGCGATTATCTGGGAAGTGCTGCAGCATAGGGGAATCCACTGTTGTTGTGGTGTTAGCAGCTTGACTTCTTTGCCAGTTCAGATACAGAGAATGACTGGAGAGCCACTACTGTTGCCTGATACCCAGCTGCTGCAAGTGACCCTTGGACACATAAGCAGCCTAAGTAAGATGCAGCACCCGTGAGGCTGCTCAATTGTTTATACCGGTGGCCCAGGTCTTAAGTCATGTCAGTGCCATGATCAGGACTTAATGCCAGCTTTGAACTACACAACTTGTACCAAGAGCAGCATGACCAGTGTCGTGTATCTGGCCCTCTGTCACGTGGATTCATCATTACAGGATTACCATTAGTGGTGCTGGAACGCTTTTAGTAGTGGAGGTGCTGAAAGCCAGCCCCCTCGCCCGTGTGTGCATCCACCCCCACCAAGCTGAGGCTGGGAGCAGGGCTGTGTCTCTGGGAGGGGGAGGAACGGGGACAGTGGTAAGGGGGCCAAGGCTGTGGCCGCAGCTCGGGGTGGGCGTGGGGCCAGGAGAGGCCCTGGGAAGGGGCCGGGAGCCAGGACCCCACATGAGGGGCCAGGAGCAGAACCCTGGCTGTGGGGCTGGGCGTGGGGCCCTGGGAGTGGAGTCCTGGGAGTAGCAGGCCGGGTGCAACACCACAGGACTAGAGTCCTGAGAGCCGGGGATGGAGCCAGGCAGGGGCCCCGGGCATGGTTAGGCTCCAAAAAATCATTAGATTCACTGAAAAAATCAGGAGATTTTTTTTAAAAAATCATTAATTTGGGGTTCTTTTAATTTGTCTTCTACTTTGAGTCTTTAGGTTACACTTGCTTCATATTTTCAGTCTTTTTGCGGCAACCATAAGGATTAGAAATTTACTCTTTTTTTTTAAAATGAAAGCCAATATTCTTATGTAATCTACTCACTCCAGCATTGGGAGGCTTTATGGAAAAACACCAAATATAATAAAAAATTCGGATACATGGCAACACTGGATCTATTTCCATGTTCCACGATCATATTTTTTCATATGTAAAACTGCATTGGCTTGTTTGTAATATATCCTGTATAAATTGCAAACTCTTAGATTTTTTTCTTCTGATGCCAGCCTTAAAAACTGTAGATGATTCTATTTGCTGGTCAGGTCTTATAGAATAGTAACAGAAGCTGAGACTCATTGGTCTCCTGTCAATGTTCTTGGGGATATGGACATGAATGATGATGCTATTGATGACCCACAAAACTGAAGACTCAAGATTTATATTCTATTCACTTTTTCAGCTATTGCCAGTAACCATACATTACATAAAATCTGATAAAATAACAAAACTTCAAAAGATCCTCCACTTTTAAACTGGTCTTTAGCTCTTGCTTATACTTCTATTCTTCACCTGCTCCCTAGGTGTTACTATTACTGACTTAATTATCATTTGTGAATAAGTTAATTTACTTGGGGGGGAAGGGTTTTGTTTACAAACCTACAATGATTTCTCCAAATATATGCATTATTCACAACTTTATGCAAGCCAGTCTAAGTGGGTTGGAAAACTATTCATTTGAATTATTTGTGATCCTTCTTTCATTACATAGCTTGATCACTCAAGCCACATGGCATAGTTTTAGTTTCGCTGAAGACTGAATGCTTCTGTACATCCAGTAGTCTTGAAAATGACTGACAGCTACAGGCTTGATTTTCAGAATTGTACACGAGCAATTATAAATCCAATGTGTGTCTGCAATTTTGTGCCTAAACTGCAGGTGCAATTAATATGACTGCACATGCAATCAGATCACTTCATGTTCAAATGGCCCTGCACATATAACTCATGATCTGAACACACACTTATCCATTTATGTGCCTATTCGTTACACAAGTGCATGCACAGTTTTACGTATGTTGCACTGCGAGGCAATGGTCTTTTTTAAACTGGAACATTTTATTAAAGCTTTTGTCAAAATGCAAACAAATACAACATGCACAAGCCCTGCTACTAGAGAGTTTTCAGGGGGCATGAAACTCTGCTTGCCACCCTGCTCTGTAGAGCTTCGTGTCTGACTTCTTCAGCATGGTCTCATCCCTCAAATGGACCATGAGGAAAACTTCCTCACAAGGAAACTTGCCCCGGCTGGCATTTCAGCCTGTTCATTTTCTCTCTCTCATACACACACACACACACTCAAATACTTGCATTTACATTAACATACTCTAACATTTATATTCTCAAGTGTGAGAGCAACACATACAAAACAATGCATCTAGTTTTGAGACTCATCTGCCTAGCTCTCAGCAGCTGTATTTGTCTGACTGCTCAAGGAACTGGTTTTTTCCTTGGGACACTGGTCTCATCTAGCCCTCTTTTCTTCATCCACGTTTCTGGAACAAAGCTGTTCCAAGTGGATCATTTTAGCCTTCTGATAAGGAGACATTGTACTGACCTTCCAGGATAAAAAATCAGCTAAGCCTTTTATAACTCAGTTTACAAATAAATTTTATCCTGTACTTTGGCAGTCGGGGGGGGCATGTACAGTTCAAAATATCCCTAGGGCATCAAACAGAGAGAAGGTTAAACTAAAGAGCTACTCGAATGGCAGTGGGAATTGCTACCATCATTCTGTCAGCATCCTGTCAGCAGGAAGGGCTAGAATGCAAAGTGCAAAAATGCCTCTTATTGTGTAGCTCAGCAATCTCTGTGACCAAAGAATGAGACAGTTTGTAGGGAATTTACTGTTTTGATAACTCTCATTGCCTAAGCAGAAGATTTTAATGCCTTCATCTGTTTGTGTCTGTCTGCTTTCAACCTCAGCAAACAGAGCAACTATAGGAAATGGGGGGGGGAGGGGAGGCAGAATCCTGAAATAATAAATGCTACTTTCTTTCAGAATCCCAAGAGACTTGTAATTGGTTTGTGTTCTTAGAAAGTCTCTGATGAGCTGCAAAGTATGTTTAGACTAACATCTTACCTGAAATGACTTTTGTAACTCTCCTAAGCACTTACAGTGCAGGAAGAGTTTTATAAAGTTGGTGTTCTTTGCCCAGCAGATGATTTGAGAGCGAGAGAGTGAAAAGAGAGACTTCAGGGGAGAGTAACAGTCAGCAATCTTGCTAGTACACTCAGGAAAATATCAATGAATTCCTCTAGCATTAACTATTGATATACCAACCAGCCATACGATCCCCTTAGAGTCTAAAAACATTCCTACTAATATAGCAGAGCTTGTGTTCTGCTATGTACCTTACCTTTTGCTCACCCCAACAGCCTAAGCATAAAGTTATGTGAACCAGTCAGGAAAAGATCCCCTGCTGCCTCTGTGCACAGAATCTGCAAGGAAAGAGCACTAAAGATGAACTGAATGTGGAGAAATAAATCATGTGTTTAACATACAGTTGTGCACACTGAGGTCTCCTATTTCAAAATGAACGAGGAACTCAGACTGTGCTTTTGACAACTTTAGACACGTTTCAAATATTTTATTATCCAGTTGCTGTAAAAATCTGCTAGAATAATCAGTTTGTAGAATGATTCCATTTGACATGGGTGAAGCTTCAGGCCATTATTTGTGTTACACTGGTGCCTAACTGCCTCAGTCAGAGTTGTGGCCCTGTTGTGCTAGGTACTATGTGTACACATATTGAGAGAGAGTCTCTGTCCCATAGATCTTGCAATATAAATAAAACAGCCAAAAGGAGGGAGGTGAAAACAGAAGCAAAGTGACCTGCAGGTTAGTGGTAGGGCAGGGATTAGAACCCACGTTTCCTGCTTCTCCATATTGTGTTCTATCCATTAGATGAAAGTACCCCCACTTCTTATTTTATCCCAATCATTTCACTTCTTTCTCTTATAAATCCTGAACTTAGTTTGGCCCTTACCCTTAGGGTACCCTCAGGGTGACAGTGTGTAGCATGCAGGTTCTACTCCACCTCTGCACACACATGTTGAGCAGCACCCAGGCAGTTCTTGTTCATAGCTCAGGACCTGGGATAATTTTTCCATTTGATTTGATTTTGCTGTGGTCCACTGGATGGCTTCCTCATCACTTGGACAAGCTTTAAACATTTCCAGCTAGACCCCACTTGTGTAGTACAAGCCTAGAAGGGGGATGTCCCTTTCATAAATCTCACTTACAATTGTATAAATTGCTATGGGCCAATGAGTGAAGTCCTTACTTTGGTTTTGCTAGGTCCTTACTGAAGTCAATGGGAGTTTGTGACAGTAACGTTTCAGTAGCAGTTAATAAAATATTTTAAAAGACATCAGGATATGCCCTGTGTAATTATAGTACTTTGTATACTGTACAATGGATGCCATTTGCTATTCAACATTCACCACAACGTGGCATTGGACTTTACTGTGGTAATTTCTATGGTAATTACTATGGTGAAGCCAAATCAGTATTTTTCACATCACAGTAAGTAACATACAGTGTATTTCCTTTAAGGCTCTCAAAGCAATTTATAAATTTAAAGAAGTCCCCTGGGAGGTAGGTATTATTACATTAAGTGTACCAGAAAAGAAAAGCAAGAAACAATCACAATGGGAATTACATAACACCACACAATGCAGCGGAAGCAGCGCAGAAAACAGAATGCAGGAATCGTTCCTCACAGTCCTCTGCCCACCTCTCAGGCGAGTGACCTAACCACTGGGCTATGGGATATTCTCAAACTCTCCTACTGTAGCTGAGGCACTCTGGATAAATAGTTAAAAAGTCGTTGGAGCAGGGGGAGCGTCCCAGCTCTCAGGTAACTGCTCTCGCCACGAAGCTGCAGACATTCTTTATGCTTCTGCATGTTCACTCTCTCTGGCCCTAATGAGAGCGAGAGAGAGAATGTCACAATGCCTAACTCCTGTGAATTCAGGCATAAGCCCCTTGCTGGATTGGATCGGAGGGTGTTAAAAGTGAGAGCTTGTACAGTAATACAAAATGTAATGGATCTGACAGATTCTGGGCTAAATTCTGCTCTCATTTGCATTGGTGTAAACCTAGAGTAACTCCACGTAGTTCAGTGAAATTGTTCTGAATTTACACAACAGCACACAAGGAAAAAGTTACTGCTGTCTACTGTCTCTTGAAATAAAACTTCAGACAGAAGGATAGCCCCCAAGTACAAGTTAATCAAGTAAAGCTTTGATATGGCAGACTCATACTCTCTGAAGCCCACTCTCCTCCAGTATGAAAGTGTAAAATCACTGACTTTTTCCTATTCTGTTTAGTAGCTGTTTTATTATGATGTTACAGCATCATCTTCATTATCAAAATCTGACAGCCTGGCTCACCAAGAGTGTGTCTTGTGTCTTTCTTGGCACACCTGATTTAGTAGGGCATGTTCCTAACATAACTCCTTTGACATCATATAGGATGTTGTTTTTGAGTCTTAATGCTATATCTATAGTCGAGACCAGATTCTCCACTGGTGTAAAGCAATATAGTTATATTGACTTCAAATTATTTGAAGTTCTGGCCCTATGTATTGACTTGGAGCTCAATCACTAACACTGAGCTATATCCCTACATTTCTTGCACACAGAACTCCTCTGTAATTTGGAGGAAAATGTGGGTAAGTAAGGAGTGTGGGACGAAGTACACTATGTGTACAGAACCTGATGAAAAATATAGCATATACTGACTTGTCAATATAAAGGAAAAATACTTATATACATTTTCAAAGTTTTTATACAGTTTTCATCACTATTGCCCTGGTGCAGCAAACAACACAAGCAGATGCTTAATTCAAGCAAGTAAATATTCCCATTTTAGTCAAAAAGACATAAAAATGTAAAGCTAAACTTACTCCATGTTTTGGTTCAACAATCAAAATGTGGTAAGATGATGAAACTGAAAAATAAAAATCTGGCTATGGTAGCGGTATAGGTGACAATCCAGCAAAGCAATTAAGAATGTGCTTAACATTTTAAGTACATGAGCAGTCCCACTGATGTTTTCTGACGTCTTCATTTTGGCAGAACTGTAAGTGCAGATATGGCCTTAAGTAGGATTTACTTATCCATGCTTGGGGAACATACCACTATTCAATGCAAATCTATGGCTTGTCCAGGTCTGAGTCTTCATTTCGGCATTATTTTCCACCATATGTGTCTCTCACTATCCAGAAGATTTCCCAGTCATTTCTTTACAAGAGCAACTGTAGCAACTGTGAATGATGAACCCACTGAAGAGTTATGATCCCAGTCCTCCAAGGCCTCTACACATGGATCTTTCATTCTGTGCACAGTGGGTTTATAGTATTGGACCCTATATCTGAAATAAACAATCTTAGCCACAAATGCTGAGTTCCAACATCTTAGATGACTTAAGATAACTTTTAGAATATATATCCTACTTAGCTTTAGTATTGTAAAATAGAGAACCCAGAGTATTACTTGCCTTTTACTGAATTGAGAGGCATGTCACATAGCAAAAATGTTGCAATGGCTTTTCACATTTTGTATAAGCAATTTTCATTTGGTTGTGGTCTCATATATGCTATTCTGAAACAAGGAAATCAAAGAATATTTTAACTTGAACTAACTTGCTTTATATTGAATTATTTTGGGATTTACCTATCTTAGCTTACAATATGCCTGTCACAGACTTAGACAAAAACCAGGTAAAGGCTACATAGATGAAAGAGTATAACCAGTTCATTGGTTTATGGACACTGAAACCCCAAGAGTAATCCATGTAATAATCCCAAGTGCTGGATTTTCCATTTGGATCTGAGTTAGCTGAAAATTACAAAGACACAGACAGCCAAACAGCTCCTCTTGACTACTCATCTGGCTCATATACACAGTTTATCCCAGCTAGTGTAGAAAATGTGCACACATGAAACATTGGCAAACTACTTTCAGAAGTGACTGTATGACTCTCTTATGGACAGGGATAAAAACTCCCTTTTATTTGTTTCCAGTTCCTCACTTTGGATATTGTCAAACACAGATACAGTACACAGGGAAACACTAACCGAACAGGGCTTTTTGATAGCTGAATCAAGGCAGAGCACTTTGTGAGGCGGGGAATTTGCAGCAGGGAGAAGAGGCTGCTGGGATCCATTCATATGTATAGATAACTCTGCTATTTAGTGCTGTGCTATTTACATACTTAAGACAGAGAACAAGCCATGTGTGCTTTTGCTCTGTATTTAGGGTCCAATAGTTTAAGCACAGGGCTGTAATCAGGAAGTCCTGTATTCTAATCCCAATTCTAATGTGGTGTCTCTCTCTAGCCTTGGTCAAGTCACTTTGGTCCCTAAATTTCTCCATCTATAAAGTGAAACTGGGAGGCTTTATAAAATTAAGACCTAATTCTTCCCTTGGTTATTCTGGTTTCTAGAAGCACTAGGACCAAGGCTGGCTGCCAGCTAGGAAAAGTTTTTTGAGCTAGAGCTAACGTCTACTGACAGAGCCGCACAAGGGAGGTTGGCTATGAAAACACTATCTGCTATGCTCTTGGGTTGAATCTCATCTCCTAAGGTGCCATGGCTGGTGGGGACTCAAGGGTACAGTATCAGCAGGGGTGGATTGAGACCACTAAGTACCTTGAATGTGAAAAATGTGAATGTGCTATAAACTACAAGCTATCCATATCCTTTCAACTCTCATTAACAATAAACACCCATAGGTGTCCTCTTAATATATCCCCCTATCAATGTTATAAATCCTGGACTGTATGAGAAACCACAGGAATCAAAACCAAAGAATAAACTCTTGAAAACACCTAGGAATCAAAATGACCACGTTTAACGCGGATTTAATTAAAATTCTGTAGCACAACAGGGGTTTAGACTCAGAGAACCTGAGTTAGTTTGGGGGCTGACTTAACACACTGTTCCAGCGTTGATGCTGGCTTAACCATGAATAATGGGTTTTCTGTTTGTTATTTAAATAGATGATTTAATGTTTAAACAATAAATAAATTTCTACCAGCTATTCAACCAACCTAGTGCCACACAAACCACACAAGATTCAATGAATATCTAAACTCTTGGGTATACAAAAGCAGGGCAGGAAATCTAATGTATCCTTCTACTCCCAGCCCTGGCCAGAACTAGAAAGAACAAATTATACACCATTGGGAGAAATAAATTTTTCAAACATTTTAAATATCTCAAAAACAAGTTTCAGGTCAAGTTTTGTTCTGTGCATGGGGGAGAAGTTGGGATTGAGGTGTTTGATTTCATGATTACCAATTCACTCTTCCTCATCTAAAATCTTAAATTCAGAAATATTTCATAGTTTACATATGGAGAAATAGGCTTCTCACCATTTGCCATTTCAGAATCATGTGAGCAAAATATCTTTAAAATATTATTTAGATTCACCTACAATGTTTTTCTATATACAAAGAACAGCCGTATGTGCTCTGTCTGAATGACTTAGGCAGAGCTAGCATTAGCATTCTGAGGTGGCCCTATCCTTTTTGCGCCAAAGCTAACAAATTCTTGTCCCCTGTTATCGCACCACTGTGCATAGGGCTGATCTAAGGTCTTGTCTATACTACAAAGTTTTGTCACTGCTGTTGCATGTCCTCACTAGCTCCTTGTGTCAGCAGAGTGCATCCACAGTAACAGCTCTTGCATCGACACAGAGAGCAGTGGACTGTAGTAGCTATCCCACCCTGCACCTGGTGCTTTGGGAAGGGTTGCAGTGCTTCATGGGGTAGGCACAGCATCACATGATGCAGGTTTCTCAATCCCATCATTCCAGGGGCATCCTAGTAGATTGTCCACAGCTTTTTCAACTGAAGTGGGGGAGTGGGAGGAGGGAGAGGAGAGTGGTGAGTCTGGGGTGGGGGAGACAGCAGCCTGCTGCCTGACTGACCTATCCGAAGGCAGGGTGAACACGTCAGGCCCCAGCTCTGCTCAGCACAGCAGGCTCTCCCAGAGCAGTTCATTCTGCCTGCCTGCGGTTCTGTGATTCCCTACAAGTTCTCCCATACCCTCCTCAGCTGCTGGGGGGGCGGCATCCTGAGCAACCCTGTGAGCTCTTGGTGCTGGGGAATGTCAAAGCAGCACAGCAGTGCCCCCCCCCCCCCACACACCCACACCCACACCCCGCTCCCTGCAGCAGCAGTCTGCCTGCCACAGTGTTCCTAGTGCAGGGCAGAACAGGAGCATTCCACGCTAATGATTTGCTCTTTGTTCCCCAAATGGCGCAGCATGCTCAGCTGTCAGATATTTCCGGGAGCTTTGAAAAGTGAGGGCCGCATGCCTGCAGGGCAGCAGAGATCAACACAATGAGCAGAGCGGACACGGCAGGCATTGTGGGATACTGGTGGAAGCCAGTTATGTCAACAAAAGAAACAGCAGTGTCTACCCTGATGCTTTGTCGCTTTAACTTTGTGGCAAAAATCTTTATGCCTCTCATTGAGGTGGTTTTATTTTGTCGGCAATACAGCAGAGTTTTGCCACCAAAAGCAGCTTTGCAGTGCGTACACCTCCCCTGTTCTGTTGGCAAAAGCTGCCTGTTGCCGACAAAACTTTGTAGCGTAGACAAGGCCTGCGAATTTGGGGGAAGTTCACAGGACGAGTCTTTCAGATACACCCCCCTAACTTAACAAGCATGTCACATAAAGAGCTTCATCCAGAAAAAGAGAGAGAGTTCTATTTACCTGTTCCTGGATGGCCAATTAACGAACATCTCCTTTCTGACAAAGTTGCTCTGAAAGTATCAGCATGATTACATCCATTGGCTCTCTGTTCTTTCTGAGGCATGGCATGGAAGGCAGGAAACCCATAGAAAAGCCGTGGTACTGGTGCTGAGGCAGCTACACAGAGGACAAATTGATACTCTCCTCACCCTTTCACTGGGGCCACCACTTTCTCTCCCACAGGAAAAAAAAAGCTGTCGAGGGTGCAGTCAGCACACTGCCCCTCATAGGGACATAGCTCCACATAATACTGCTCAGCTTCCACAATCAATAAGACAGAGTTAGCTTAATAGCTGGTTAACATAGTTCGTCCTGTAGGCTGTCTGATGGCTACGACATGAAGATAAAAAGAAAAGGAGGACTTGTGGCACCTTAGAGACTAACAAATTTATTAGAGCATAAGCTTTTGTGAGCTACAGCTCAGTGCATCCAATGAAGTGAGCTGTAGCTCATGAAAGCTTATGCTCAAATAAATTTGTGAGTCTCTAAGGTGCCACAAGTCCTCCTTTTCTTTTTACGGATACAGACTAACACGGCTGCTACTCTGAGACATGTAGATAGTCAAGCCAGCTAGGCTGCCTTTGGGGATTGGTCCTGCTTTGAGCAGGGGGTTGGACTAGATGACCTCCTGAGGTCCCTTCCAACCCTGTTATTCTATGATTCTATGATACAATGGCGTATCCGCTTTAGACAGACAGCCACAGACTGCAGATTGGGTTCCCCTCTGATCCTTGGCTATTTCAGCTCCATTCCTTCTACTTCCCAGCTAGGCCTCCCCTGCAGAGGGACAAAGGGGAAGCTGCCCAACAGCCATGGAGATTTTGGACGATGAGGTTTTACATAAAACAGGCAGACAGGAGAATATTGTTGGTTTGTGTAACCATTTGTTTCAGATTAGACAGATTTTCTAATTTTCCTCAGAAACTGCCCCCCACAGGTACAAGTACAAAGCTGTTCCTCTGAAATTGTTTTTCAGAGAAGGGATCATCTGTTCCAGTGTGATGCATAAGTGTGTGTGTCTGTTTATGACCAGAGAGTGGCATTTTAAAAAATATAAAAATTGGGAAAATAATTATATGACCGATTACACCATTCACTGCTGCTTTTTAAAAAGTTCTCTAGTGAAGATCCTACCTCTGTTGAAAGCAATGATGGTTTTGCCACTGATGTTATTGGAAGTAGGTTTGACAATAGAGCCAGATCTTCAGGCTGGTACAAATCAACGTACCTCCAATGACTACAATGATTTAACCCCATAAGGATTTTATGTCATGTTGATTTATATCATGTCTCTATACATTTAGTTTCCCCACCCAATTTTTGGCATCTCCAGTCCTTTTAGAAGTGGTAGACACATATTGTGCTGGTTGTTAACTTTTATAAAAAGGATAGTACTACAGAAAAACTTCTCACGGTTTCCCAAATCCCTTGCTCTCATACATTAATGTTTTCATCCAAATTTTCAAGAAAACTATGTGTTTCCAAATTCTGGACTCTATGGTCTTGAGTTCCTGGGAAAATAAAAACAGGGAGCCTGGGGAAATGTTCATTACTGAACTGATTTGCGCTGGCAGCTTCTTTTAAATACAGCTGTCATGCTGCTAATGGTATGGAGATTTCTTTCTCTCTCTCTCTCAGAGAAAGGCAGTTTTCTTTTCCAGCAAGAAAATCCACAACATGATGCAAAATGTCAGGAGTAATTAATTAATTAGTTGTGTCAACCATTAGCAAAATCTCTCTGAGAAGGTCATTGGTTAGCTAAAGCAACCACAAAGGAAACCACAAGGGTATTGTAACTAGAGCTGGACTAATTTATAAGTTGTATTTAGCCTTATTTTGCTTATGAAATACCTCTGTGTCACCATGATTTCCTTGAACCTGTTCATTTCCTGAATGTCTTAGACAAATTTGGTTTGTTTTTTCCCCTCTGTGGGCTTACTGCAAGCAGTCCTCTGTGTATTTAATATGTGCTATTTGAACTGTGTTGACTAGTTATCATTATTCAGAGACATCACATGATACTGTTTCTCTTGCTTGATTGGATGAGTGCATTTGTGGTGAAAATACATGCATGTGCAAATTTAAACTTTGGTTTCCATCACCATTCAGACCAATAAGATCTCATTCCTTCAAATATTCATGGAAAGCCATTGTGCTAATACAAAAGAGGGATGAGCCCAGTCCAAAGGGAATTCACTTAAAAAGCTGGAATGAATATTTGTAGGGAAAAACTTGCAACATTCACTCACTTTCACCCACTTGTAATAGTGATTTCACAGCACTGGCAAAAAAATAATGTGATTTCTTTTTTTACCCTTTTCGTCTGTTAGAGGAATAACTGGCAATTTCATTTCTGATAAACAAATTTTTAATAGAATCTAGGTGCTACTTGTTTTTCGATTGTATGTGTCCACCTCTGGAATATTCATCTCACTAATTTTAGATAATTTGAATTAAAAAAAATTACAGGTTAGGTCCTTAGGTATGAACCACCTCTGAAGGGAGGACAAAAGTGGCTGTGTGTCACCTTTATGCCCCCTAATTCTGATTCCAGCACCCCCAAGCACATCTTAGGCCAGCCTCAGGGCTACTTTAATTGGCAACAGCTTCCAAGGAGCCATTGTAGAAACTGAGAGTCATTGAAGCATAGCAGTGTTCTGGTCATGCCACAAGAGGATTCCGCTTGCTGTGCTAAGGAAATCTTCAGTTTGGCCACTTAAACCAGCACTGGAGCAGCAGAAAATGCTTATTCTGGCCCAGGATCTGGACCTCTGGATCCAAATACCTCTTAGAATCTGATGCATTAGAAGTGTGGACAGGATCCTAGAGTACATCATTATACAAGCTTAGGCGAATCTAAGGACTTGGCCTCCATTCCTTCTGAATGTGTTATTAGAGGCAAGGGCACATGGGTCCTAGCAACCAGGGCAGACCACCAGAGTAAATCCTCCCTCTCCCTGCCCATAATGCCTGAGGTAATACTAGGAGAATGGATTGGTTGTTGCACATTTCTTTGTGAATGTGACATCACTATCCAGTGTTTCTGTGGATGCTCAAGGATGGCTTCTACAGCATTATTAGAAGTTCAGCTGGGAGAGAGGACCAGAGGTGAAAGTAAGCCGGTACGCCCCAGTACCGCGTACCGGCAAGAGCTGGTGCGCCATACCAGGGTGGATTGGCTTCCCCAGGCTCAATTTAAAGGGCCTGCAGCTCCCAGCAGCGGCTGGAGTCCCCGGCCCTTTAAATTGCTGCCAGAACCGCATTGCCAGAGACCCGGGGTAGCAGTGGTGGGGCTGGGGTGGCGATTTAAAGGGCCTTGGGCAGTCGCAGCAGCTGAGCCCTGGGCCCTTTAAATCATCCCCGGAGCCCCGCTGCCACTTCCCCAGGGCTCCAGCAGGCTCCGGGGATGATGTAAAGGGCCCGGGGCAGTAGTGGCGACCGGAGCCCCGTCCCCAGAACCCTGCTGCCAGAGCCCTGGGGAAGCAGCAGCGGGGCTCCGGGGATGATTTAAAGGGCCCAGGGCTCCGGCCGCCGCTACCGCCCAGGGCACTTTAAACCACTGCCAGAGGCCCCGGCTGCCACTGTTACCCCAGGGAGGGGGGAGGAGGCACTTGCCAGTACAAGGTGGGCTGGGGATGGTTCTGACGTGCCCCAGCCCCGCCCCTTCCGCCCGAGGCCCCACCCCTTCTGGGGGCCAGAGCCGGCCCCAGCCTAGCCCTGTACTGGTAAGTCCCAAGACTTACTTTCACCCCTGGAGAGGACATCCATTCCCAAACAAGAAGAGGAGAGAGAATGTCATATGACTTATCTGACCAATTGCAACTCACCATTGCAGCCCAGATAGATAGTAAATATTGTCTACTCAGTGAACTTTTCATAATCTATAGAGTTAACACTTTTTCAAATTAATTTCTAATGACTAGGTTAAAGGAAACTGAAATATTCCATAGGGGAAATAAAATGTCAAAGACTAAATTCACTCTGAGATTTAATAGATTTGATCTATAGAAGAAAATATAAAAGAAAAAGAGCACGCATTTTGATGCTACTCTGGCTTTACAGTCCAGCACCGCCTGCTTTGAACCAAAACCTTTTTTTATTTAGATAGCTTATTTAAAACAGTCTGCTCTAAATCAGCTATTGTAGATTTTCACTTTGAGTCTGTAACAATATAAAAGATTGTTGAGTTACAGACTCAGGGTGACAGTACAAAAATCTTTGATTGGTGTCTTAAGAGCAGCGCTTTTGTTCATACAAAACTTGAATAGAGAATTATGTATATTGATTCTCTCTGAAAATAATAGGAAGCATTATATTTCAGAATAAGAAGGTATTTGATATATATTACCATCAGCACAGTTACCCAGACAAGAACCTCTTTACACAGAATTTTTGTCTCCAGGTATCAAGCTTCCATTTCTCAGGAAAATGTACAATTTTATAAGCATATGGAATAATTCCATTACAACTTTTCAGGATCCCAAATGGGTAAAGAGGATGATTTGCAAAGTGGAGAAAGTGGCAATTATCTTGATGATGATTTATCGACTAGCTGTGCTGCTCGATTATGAATAATTATCCAGTTAATTGCTATACGTGTCAGTGACTAAGTTTACTTTTCAAAATATAGGTTTATAGTTCATAATGCTAAAATGGGTATAATCACTACAGATACTCACCTATTTATTTTCTTTCTTTATTCCATGGTGACTATCAGATTTTGTGACAAGAATGACAAAGCTTTCTCTTTTCCTTGTGTAAGTAGTTAAAAAAATTAACATAATTATCACTTGTCTGAATCAGTTTTATATGTTAATTTTTATTTAAAAGATACATATTTTTGAAGAGAGAAGTAAAGAGAACGTTGCCATTTTAGAGTGTCCTAATGAACTTTAATACTTGTAAGTGAAGAAATAAAGTTCAAAACAACTGTTGACATGTTAGTCTGATTTTACTCTGAGGCCCCTTTACATCACTCTGGCAGTATAAAGGGGCCTTTAAAATGAGTGATAATTATAGCTATAACTACTTTAAGGTCAGTTTTCACTAGCATTAAAAGCCTTACTGTAAATGAAAACCTGTTGAACACTATCATACCGTATTAGTAACTTGTTTAAATACAGAAGTTCTATTGCATAAACTTTACCAATATAGTTAAAGTGGGACCACCCTCCTAGTGCTGATGCAACCATATTGGTATAAGATATGTATGCCAGTATTACTTATTTCTATACGGGAAATGAAATAAATTACACTAGTGTAAGGCATTTTTATGCCAGGGTAATAGTGTCCACTGTAGAGGTTGTACTAGTTTAACTATTTTGGTTAAAAATAAAATACATCCCTATCCAAAATACTAGCACAAAAATTGTGTGTGGTTCAGTCCCAAGGAGTGCAATGGAAAGAGATTGCAATTACAGTACTCAAAGTAACTCTGACCACCTGTCAAAGTCATTAGCTAATAAGGTAGCCTGTTCAATTGAGTAAGATTTTAATAGCGCTATTAACAAAAAAAAAAGAATTATGCTATTAAATAATTAGCCTCCCAAAGTTTCTGATTGTGAGGTAGTTTAGTAGATAGGTCAAGAAGGTACAAACTGCTTAGGAATTTTCTTCAAACCAGGATGATATTAAGCAGTATACTTGAAAGCTGGTTGAAACCATAGATTGATTAATAGTTCAGGGCTCTTCATAATGCTACCTTCACTTTGATTCAGACCCAGACATTAGATTCAAGGTAAAGCAGACTCTTGTGAAGAAAATAGTTGTAAAATGAAATAATATTTTCTTTTCAGAAGAAATTAATCAAGTAGTGGTTGGTCCTAATGGATTCTGCCTCTGCTGCTTCACGCACCCTTATCTGGTCTGCTAATTACAGTACATGTCATGAAGAGATGATCAACTCTGCTTCTGAAAAGAGTCCCCCGTGGAGACTGCCTACGGTTTTGACGTTTTCAATGCCAAAAATGAAAACTGACAATTAAGTCAACCTTTCACTGAACCAAAAGAAAGGATAAAAGGTCCTGTCAGTCATAGTCCAATACATATATGAATGTTTCAGAAACAACTGGGGAGAATGGAGCAAAATAAAAGGAACAGAGATGTGAATGAGCAAATAGGGAAATGGATTGTCAAGCAGTTTGTCCTGAAATCTGGGCTTCATGAAATGTTTCACTAAACTGCAAATGAACAGAAATGTTTTCATGAATTCCCTTTTTAAGGATGTGATCCTGTGGGTATTGAAGTCAAAGGTGCAAGATGAGGCTCTAAGGGCAGATTATTAAAGATATTTAGATGCCTAAAGATGTAGATAGGTGCTTATGGGAGTTGGGCACCTAGGCCTCTTGAAAATCCCACTAGGCACCTATGCACCTAAATATCTTTACAAATCTGACCCTAAATCAATTAGAAGAGTGTTCTTTTGCATTTCCATTTCCCCTGGGTGGATGAAACCTACCAGGACAGGAGTTTAGTGAATCAGTTCTAACAGCTTGGAACCTCAAAATCCTGTTACTACTAAAACAACTAAACTGATGTATGAATAAAGTAAAGAGTTAGTGTACAATTAACCTCATCTGCTTGAGGACAAAGATGAAGCTGGCAGCATAGGCTTCTTCAGATTTTGGCCCGCACTAGACCCAACGGAGACAATAGAGGAAGACCGTGTCCAGTCACTACATGAGTGAAAAGTAGGGACAGGGTGCAAGGATCCTCCTCCACTGTATGCTGTATCAGTACCGGCCTCAGTGTCAGTCCTTGTATTCTTGGGCTGAGATTCTGAGAGCTACTGGAGAACTTATACACCCATTTTCCATTCAAATTAATGGGAATTGTTTGTTCAAATCCCTTACGTGACTTTAAAGATCTTATCCTTGAAGTGCAAAGACTTTGTAGGGCTTGTATCCCTGCTGGCACTAACCTCTCCAGGGCAGGTAGGGAGAAGAGCCATGTCCCACACTTGTCAGCAGAGATGGCCATGGAAAGTTGGAAGTGAATACCATACCTACTTGAAGGGTGGCACAGCCACCATGCCCTTCTAGTGCCCCTTGCAGCCAAGGAAACGTTGTGCCTCCTGCAGGTCCATTGCTTTCCAGAGCAACTCCTGGGGTGGTTGCACTTCTGCACCTCCCTCACCAAGAGACTGGTTCTACCTGCCAGAACCCACACCAGAGACTCTGCCAGCTCATACTGCCAGCACTTCAAAGACAGTTGCTGAAAATAGCCACTCTGTAAAAGAAATGCTGGAGCTGATCTCTCTTTGGACAAATTAAATTTAAAGCTTCCTAGAAGGGGAAGATTAATTCCTTTGTGTCCAAACAAGCAGAAGACGCCACCCTGTAATGTTGTAGGGAAAGTAATTACCCCAAACACTAGTGAGAAAAATCATCTGAAATGAAAATTCTTTACCCAAAAGAACAAAGCTTCTCCCATTTGACAGGAGTCTAAAAGGATAGAAAATAAAGTCCAGTTACAGAATATAGAAGGTCTTGTGCTCCTCTACTCTATTCTGGTTCTGATGCCATACCTAGCATTATGGTATTTTAGCACCTTAGCATCTGTTACCTACAATTCTTTCCTTCTTACTCTCTTCTTACCCAGAAGGGAAAATTTAATGTGGATTTTCTTGATTTGCATTTTTTTGAATTTTGTTTTTTAAGTGTGCTGTTTTATGAGTTATTAGTGAAGGCAAGGTCAAAGTAGCACACTTTGCATTCAGTCCTCAGATCTTTCTGTCTTCATGGAAAAGTCTCTGACTGGTCTATCCGGTCTTGAGTGCTATAAAATTCTTATTGTACACACAGAGATGGAGTGCATTACAAAGTTATCTGTGCAGAAAGATCAGAAAAGAAAAGAAAAAATATGACAGACCTAATCACATATGGTTGCAATGAACATGCTGGTCACATGTTTTTGTTTTGTCTAAACAGTTGTCACTGTTACACAGTCAAGTTTCTCTTCTCTTACCCCCTTCTTCCCTCCCTTCCCCGCCCCCCAACCCGCCGACCAAAGGAGACAGTTTTGTTATGAGTTAGGGGTTAGTATAGTCAGACACAGTTTGGATATATTGGGCCTGATTCTTATACCAGGATGAAACTGGTATGATGGGGTGAATTCCCCGATACAGTCATAGAATGGAGAATAAGGGTCCTTGTTTAAATCTTGGCAGTGCCCCTTTAAGATAACTGCATTAGATTTATATCACTTTGAGGCAGAAGTCTCATTTTTGGTCTATATTATGTGAAAGTTTCTTTGGTCTGCTTGACGACACATACATGTCAAGGGATTAAGAGCATTCCTTAGAGAGCAATGATGACTTTTAAATTTGCCTGGAAGCAGTGCCACTTGAATCACCGAATTAATTCTTACCAGTCCATCTTACATACCAATGTTGAGTCCCCAGATACTGTATTTTCATTATCAGTCAGTTTGTGTACACAATGAATGCAACCTATGCACAAGAATTAAGCAGCATACTTATTATTCTTTAGCAAAGACATTTTCAGAGCTGAAACAAATAGAAGCCTATCTCAGCACTAGAGGGCACTCTGTAGTTAGGCACCAAGGGCCTGATTTGTAAAGGTACTAAGGAGCATAAAGATGCACATAGTTGCTCTGTGGGATTTTCAGAAGTGGCTGGCTGTGTATCTGTATATTTAGGAACCTGAAATACCTTTAAAAATCTGGCCTGAAACACCAACTACTATCTTTAAATTGTTTAAATGTTTAAATTGAAAAAAAAAAAAAAAGGCAGTGCAATGCAGAAACACCCAGGTGCTGGCAGGACAGGGATTAATTAGAATGTTACTTCTAATGTGGCAGATGAAAATGACGCAGCCTTTTTTGGAAAGTGGGTCTCCATATAAAGCTGATCCAAACAGTTGTGAAGTGCAGTATGTTACAATGCTGTTCCTGCACAAAAGAATCCTCTCTGACTTGACACAACTTCACAAATAAGAATTGTCATCGTGTATAAAAGACAGGGAGTTCAAGAATGCTTAGAGCTTCCCTCATAAAAGACCTGATTTTGATCTCAGCCATGCCCATTTAGAGCTCTTGACCTCAGTGGCATTCACACTAATGTGAGGTAAGAATTGGGTCACAAACTGGGTTTAGAACAAGGATCTGAAAAAGGACTACAGAAGAAATGGGAATATTTGCTGTGTACAAATATATGGAGAAGTTTGGCAATTTCTCAACTACTGAACAAGGGGAAGCCTGTCCTGGCTGGAGCTACCTTTTTTAGAGTCCCTTTATACCATTGCAACCCTTTCACCCACTGCAAAGGGGCTAGAGCAGGGATGAGGATTTCACAGGTATTTTCAGAGATCCAACCTACCTAGGAAAGGCTGCCAGAAGAATTAAACAATGAAGCTTATCTACACGATTATCAGGTAAATTCTGACTAAAATGAATATTTGGCCATCATGACAACATGGAAAAGAGGTAGAATAAATATTTAATTTTCAGAAGAGAGAGAGGTAAGTAGCAGGAGAAAATAGTTATTCTGGTTGTTAGTAATGGAGTAGAGTTGTCTGCAGGTGCTATTTTTCCCCTTAGAGTAAGTAGTTGCAAGCAACACATAATAAATATGAGCACTTGAGTTGTGAAAGTGATGAGAGCCCTGGTGAATTAATAAGGAAAGTCTTTGCCCGTGAAAAAAAATTTCTCTCATGATTTCACTCTTTCCCACTTACAAATCTTGGTATCAGAGTAGCAGCCGTGTTAGTCTGTATTCGCAAAAAGAAAAGGAGTACTTGTGGCACCTTAGAGACTAACAAATTTATTTGAGCATAAACTTTCGTGAGCTACAGCTCACTTCATTGGATGCATTCAGTGGAAAATACAGTGGGGAGATTTATATACATAAAGAACATGAAACAATGGGTTTCACTGTAAGGAGAGTGATCACTTAAGGTGAGCTATTACCAGCAGGAGAGCGGGGGGTGGGGTGGAGGGGGAACCTTTTGTAGTGATAATCAAGGTGAGCCATTTCCAGCAGTTGACAAGAACATCTGAGGAACAACGGGGGGTGGGGGGTGGAATAAACATGGGGAAATAGTTTTACTTTGTGTAATGACATCAGGAACAGTATCCCCGATAATGTCACGACAAACCTGGTGGCTGAACTTTGTGACTTTTTCGGGACAATGTATACCTTCAAGTCAGCGGCACTGCCCCACAGTATGTCAACATTTTTATGTCTGACTTAGAACAAAGCTTCCTCAGCTCTCGTCCCCTAATGCCCCTACTCTACTTGCACTACATTGATGACATCATCTTCATCATCTGGAACCATGGAAAAGAAGCCCTTGAGGAATTCCACCATGATTTCAACAATTTCCATCCCACCATCAACCTCAGCATGGACCAGTCCACACAAGAGATCCACTTCCTGGACACTACGGTGCTAATAAGCGATGGTCACATAAACACCACCCTATACCAGAAACCTACTGACCGCTATTCCTACCTACATGCCACCAGCTTTCATCCAGACCACACCACACGATCCAC
This sequence comes from Lepidochelys olivacea, assembly GCF_965140295.1. NCBI lineage: Eukaryota > Metazoa > Chordata > Testudines > Cheloniidae > Lepidochelys > Lepidochelys olivacea. The sequence continues at coordinate 40,521,740 of NC_140419.1, forward strand.
TGTTTACAGCCAAGCTCTACGATACAACCGCATTTGATCCAACCCCTCAGACAGAGACAAACACCTACAAGATCTCTTTCAAGCATTCTTACAACTACAATACCCACCTGCTGAAAAGAAACAGATTGACAGAGCCAGAAGAGTACCCAGAAGTCACAGGCCCAACAAAGAAAATAACAGAACGCTACTAGCCATCACCTTCAGCCCCCAACTAAAACCTCTCTAACGCATCATCAAGGAGCTACAGCCTATCCTGAAGGACGACCCATCACTCTCACAGATCCTGGGAGACAGGCCAGTCCTTGCTTACAGACAGGCCCCCAACCTGAAGCAAATACTCACCAACAACCACATACCACACAACAGAACCACAAACCCAGGAACCTATCCTTGCAACAAAGCCCGTTGCCAACTGTGTCCACATATCTATTCAGGGGACACCATCATAGGGCCTAATCACATCAGCCACACTATCAGAGACTTGTTCACCTGCACATCTATCAATGTGATATATGCCATCATGTGCCAGCAATGCCCCTCTGCCATGTACATTGGTCAAACTGGACAGTCTCTACGTAAAAGAATAAATGGACACAAATAATAACATTCAAAAAACAGTTGGAGAACACTTCAGTCTCTTTGGTCACTCGATTTGGTCACTCTAAGGTGCCACAAGTACTCGAAATCTTGGTATGTTTGTTCCATCTCCCCTTACTTCCAGCTCAAGTAGCTTATCAAGTACATTACACACTGTTCTTGCAACCTTGTTATGGTCTTTTTGCTTCGGAGGTTTAACATAAGAAATGTCAAAAAAAAATGCTACACATTAGACCTGGGTCTAGTACTATGACTGACTGATGAATGATCAGACCTATGCAAACATGATGAAAACATTTGATTAATCAGTTCTAGATTTATGAACTCCAGCCTAATCATGAACGTACATCCTTAAGAAACACAGTAAATCATTCCTAACTTCTATACCTCAATGCAATGAGCATGTAGTTAGAGTGGAGTTGATTTAGACATTACCTGTTTTTTAGGAGCCACATAGTTTTGGTTGTAATGTTGATTCCTTCAAGTCCCTCCTCAAAGGTCACCTCTACCTTAACACATGCAGAAAACTGCCATCAACCAAGCAGGTGGTGAGTGTGATCAGGGCTACTGATTAGCTAATACAATTAGCCTGTGCTAAAACACCCTATCTTTTTTGTTACCCCAAAACCTGTTTCTCACTCACCAGTTCTGTTGGGTCTTAAGCTCTAATCCTCTGTTGACTTCATTGGGGTTACATGTATGGGCAGTAGTTAGCTCATATTTTATCAATTGCAGGATCAGAGCCATAGATTGTAAGATGTTTTGGGGGGTAGGGACTATCATTCACTATAGTCACTATACAGTGCCTCTGTTTGAGGCCTCAAGGCAGTGCAACAATTTAAATGTTAAACAACAAAATAATAATGGTACCCATGATTCCCAGCCTTTTATATATCTCAATTCCAAATACGCACAAGTTTCAGCACGCAAAGGAATTATGCAACTGACTTGGCTTTAAGGCTAGTGAATGTTTCTTTTCTGAGAATTCACTAAATGGAAGCATGTATATTAGGGTATGCCTACTCTGTTCTCGAGAGGTGCAATTACAGCTATCTTTGATGTAGCTTGATGCCAATTGCAGTGTAGACACACTCTTAAGTATCTATCTCCTTTTTTGTCTTCCTTGACATGTTTTTATTTAATAGGCTAGTTTCTCCATCACCACAATCTATCAGACTTTATTTTATGCTAAACAATCCTAACGGGTGGTTCCTTTCTTTTCCATTATTTAGCCCTATTTAATGCTTGATTTCCGAATCCTCTCTGCTGACCACTGATGCTGTTATGGATAATTTTGCAGCCTAATGACATAGCTTGTAGGTAAAGTACCATATTCGGGGACCCTTGGGGCCTAAGAATTTAAGCTCTCTGTCTAATTTGGCAACAGGATTACCTATATTACATATATATATATACACACTCCTATATGGCAAGTCACTTAATCAGCTTGTATTACAGATTACTCATTTGGAAAGCTGTGATAATTGTGGAGCTCATACCGCACAGTTCTCATAGAGGATATGTTGTATGAGGCTCTTAATAAAGCTAGGGCCTTCAGGGTAATAAAAAATAAAGTATAAAAAAATTAATCCTATTGAACTACCTGCCTTGCTATGGCATGATGGGTGATGTGGAGAGCTGAGTATTATTAGTGCATTTCCATAGGCAAGGGAGTATGACCAGGACATGCAAGGTGACATTTGTATAACACTATAGATGAAGTATTAGAATGAGAGAACAGGCATTATGACAAATGTATGCTATAAGAAAGTCCAAATTGGTTTGAAGTGCTTGAATTTAGTGTGTAATGAGTGAGGTTACTTTATAATACAAGGTAGTATTAAACTAGAAAAAGAGAGACAGCACTTTTATGGGATAGCTTGTAGGTATTAGTGCAATGAAACAGAGAGATGCAGGATCTGAAAAGATGCACATCAGAAGATATTGGTATTTGGCCCATTTAAGTGTAAAAAATTCTCTTACAGCTATAATAAAATGAGTGATTTGAGTCAAGTGTTCCATTAAACTAGATCATAAATCTTCCTCAGCTCACAAGAGAGAAAGTTAGACATAGCTGAAGGAAGTGTCATCCCACATAAATGGGATCTGGTGAACTTGATGTGGATTTGGCACTTTAATGACTAGGCAGGAGGGGGACAAAGTAGAAAATATTCTGATACTTATAAAAGCTTTCTGCAGAAAGTGCCCTGTAAATAAGCAAGGCAGAACCCACTGACATTGCCTCTTGTCTCTAGCCTTCATGTGATAAACTGATAAGTTTATCCCAGCAAATACATCTTGACAAACTAGATAAATAGAGATGTGAAATGAGGCTGTATGGGAAGGAAGGGCTTTCTTTTGCTTAAGGCACAGTTCTGGGAACCCAGAGAGCTAGTTTGTGTTCCCACTTCTGCAACAGATTTCATGTGTGTCCTTGGGCAAATCACTTAACCTCTCTATGCCTAGGTTTTGTCACGTGACTCCTTGAAAACTCAGGGCCACTCTTTGTATACAAAATCACAGCAGGAGTGCATTCATTCTTAAAAAGAAAACTTGATGATTTGATTAATCAGTTCTAGATACATGAACTCCAGCCTAATCATGAAGATACATCTTTAAGAGACACAGTAAATTATTCCTAACTTCTGTACCTCAATGCAATCAGCATGCAGTTAGAGTGGAGTTGATTTTCCAGTCCTTTAAATCCTACCTTTTTTCCTGTGACATCTCTAGAGAACTGTTAGATATTCAAGGTGTAAATGAGGTGAATTTGTTTCTAAAATTCTGAATGTCAATCTCCCTCTCCTCTAATTTTATTAAAGAAAGGTGTTTTTATATCAGTGATCTTCTGTCTATTCATATCCATAGGCTAGCAGCACTCACCGATCATAATAGCAAAATTTGTTGTGAGGACTTTCTCAGGTTGACACCATTCTTACTGTATATGTTATGGAACAAAAAGAAAAAAGCTGAGATAAAGATTGTCTTGAGTTTATCTGCGCCACTGGCCACCAGAGGCTGCAGCATTAGGATGAAGACTGTCTTGGACTGTAGGTGTTCACACATATACATGTGAGAACAAGGCGGCAGGTTACTGAATGTAACGGATTGAGGCCTCATGATGTCCCTTGTAGCATGTATGCCCCCTGCAGGTCTCACAAATCACCACTGAAGCGATTCTTTCAAAGAGCAAGCCATGTTGGAACTCCTTCATTAGCTAAGAGCGTTCCAGTCCAACCCCAAACCACAGCTTTAATGAAAAGTCCAAAACAGCAATGGCGGATTTAGAGTTAGTGGGGTCCTGTGCGCAGCTTCATTTTCAAGGGGCTCCCCTCAGGACCTAGCCAAGAAAAAGAACATTCTCCCCCCTGTTTTTCATTCTTTTTTTCTTCATCCTCCTCCTATATTACAAGTAATGGGAAGTAAATGAAAATAAAGTGAGGTACCTTGATTGGGGCAGGGGGTTGGGGTACAGGAGGGGGTGGGCTCTGGGAGGAAGTTTGGGTGCTGGATGAGGGCTCTAAGATGGGGCAGAGGGTTGGAGTGGGTGAGGAGTGTAGACTCTGGGAGGAAGTAATACTGATTGTGTGTATCTAAGATGCTACTCATAAACAGACAGTTCCTGTCCATCAATATAACTATTGATTCAGAGATCAAAAGGAAATATTAACATTTGAATGAATCTTGGGTAAAATAATGTCATTGTCTGTAAGTCTCTTTGAAGTTTGTAATAGACTGCCTAATGGATAAATTGACCTATGTTCATTTGTGTAACTAATTACTGGTGGTGTTTAGAAAGCAAAAGGTCACATCAAAAACCTATTGTTTAACCAGGACTGTGTGATCAAGTGGATGCTAGGACACTCTAGAAAAAGACCTTTGAGTCCTGATCCCATTCATCTCAGATCTGCTTAGGCTTCATCAGGGGACATTTGAGTTGCATGACTGGGGATCCCAGTTATGCTGATGCCCTGAATATGATATTTGGATATTGGACTATAACCTATGAACTATTTCTGAAAGAACTCTCTGCAACTACAAAGCTCACCATCTGTGCTATGAATCTGCACCTCAATGAATTGAACTCATGTCTGTATGTATATTAATCTTTTAACCATACTCTCTCTCTTTTACTTTTTAATAAATTTTAGTTTAGTTAATAAGAAATGGCTGTAGTGTGTATTTGGGTAAGATCTGAAACATTCATTAACCTGGGAGGTAATGTGTCTAATCCTTTGGGATTGGTAGACCCTTTTCTTTTATATGCTGAAATATGATTTACAGAAATTTTCATCAGATTTGTCATGGGTACCAGGATGGGGACCTGAGGCTGGATCACTTTAACGGAACTATGTTGTTTGAACTTCTGAGTAACCAGTAAGGTAATAAAAAAGCAGTTTTGTGCTGGTTTGTTAAATATAAGTATTGGAATATCCACCAGCTTTTTGGGTATTATCTGCCCCATTCTTTGCAGTTCACCCTAATTGAATGACCACAGCTGGCTATTAATTTTTAATAATTTGAAAATACACAAAATACATTATTTAAAACATTAAATGCTTTAATGGTACGTATACATTTGCAATTATGTAATGCATCTTATGAAATCTTATTTTTACAAATTGGTCTGAACATTAATTATAGAGCTGCAATTTTTTCCCTCGCTTTCATTTTGGCGAACTCATTAATAATGTAATCAAAACCTGCGTCTTTGGCTATTTCATATTCTATGCTCAAAGTGAGCAAATGGTTCAGCCTTTCTTCCCAGTGGCTGAACGCAAACAATTTTTAATCAATGTTAGCTTACTAAATGCATGCTCGCCCGATGCTACCAACACTGACAACACTGTTAGTAGGCGTAAACAAATACAAATCTGAGGAAACATTTTCCAACCCTTTTTTGAAGAGAGCATTAAGAAGTGTAAGTGCAGAGGTTATATGTATACCAACTCTTAAGTTGGAATCTTCTTTTATTTTGTAAAAGATTCTAAGTTCCTCTTTACAATCTTCTCTGTGGAGGTCTTTTGGATATGCTGTGGCCAAAGTGTCAACAAAATTTTCTATAGAAGATTCATCCTCTTTATCTGGTGGACACAAAATGGTTGAAAATAAATTTGAGACTTCAGCCATTCTTTCACCAAGACTTCTTAGCTCTGATAGAAGCAAATCCATTGTCGGGAAGAACACCTGTATTTTGAACTGAATATCGGGAGAGTCAAACATGCCAAATCGGTCCCCCCAAGAGGCAGTTACCTAGTCACAGATACTGGTCTTGATCCCTCTTAAAGGGACCATGTACCCTGTGACACTACACCAGCAATTATTCCCTACCAATTGATCTAAGGAGTAGCTAGGGATTTGTAGAAGATTTCTATTTACTTCCCTTCTGGATGAGATTTTCAAAGGTGCCCAAGGGATTTAGGCATCTAATTCCCACTGACTTTTGAAGGGCATTGGGTGCCTATCTCCTTTGGGTTCTTTGGAAAATCTCAGGCTTTGTCATTCATAGCAGCATGGAGGAGAAAAAAAAATTCAGTCTTAAGTACATGAGACCTGGTGCAAAGCTTATGGTGAGTAAAAAACTTATGAACCCACTCAGAGCACCCTAGGCATATGTATTATGTTCATGGCATATACACAGAGGAGTTCAAAAATGAACACAACAATACTCTTTCTGAAAGGTTGCAAAGTAATATTGCTTTATTTCTTAGAATCCAGAACTGTAAGCCTACCTTGCTGCAGCCTACCTTGCCGCAGTCCCACTGAAGACTCACAGGGTGTCCCTCAGACCATACAATTCTACAAACAGGACCAGGCTGCGCCTTACAAATTAAAGTGATCACTTGTAATTTTCACACAGCTTTCAATACACCACAATATGCTTTTAGTCAGGGTGGTGAGCAAGGGCTAACTCTTGTTCAGATGCCTTAAAGTGTCTGACCGCATCTGTGTGCACTCAGAAAAATCTTAATATGCTACTGCAAAAATAGCTACTGTATGATTTCACATAAGGAGGGTTATGACCTTTCTGTGTGAGCAAGTGATAGCTGAAGTGCAAAACAAGATTGGAAGGACGGACTTTCTATGATCGGGACTGGCAAGGAATCATAAGTGAGAAAATAGGTTTGTATCTCAATGCCATTTTCATTGCCCTTTGACTGAGCCTGAAAGAAGATAAGTTTATTTAAAAAAAAAAATCAATCCATGAGGATATTATCATTCTAAAAAGGCCTCTTCGGGCTCAGGTGGATGCACTGTGGAAACCAATGTCCTTTCCCAGCCTGCTTACACCTCGAGGAATAAAAATAGTCATTCTATTTGTCCTTCAGCTCTTTATTGAACCAGGCCTTCAGAGTATGGTTCACTTTGAATTCATGCTTAATGAAGCATAAGTTGTATTAATAGCAGCTATTAAATCTAGATAGCTCAATAGGTTATTTGGACTTAACACACTGAGTCAGACAATGCTAAGAGTGGCCATGTCCAGTTTGTGATGCACTCCAGAAATTTCATTTCAATTCCTAATGCTCCTGGCTATGAATCATAGTCCGCCACAGAAGCCTCATTCTGTAGAAGTAGTCTCGTTTACAGGGAAGAACTCTTAGCAACAGTTATCAGTGAATGATGAAGCCCACAGCTGCTAGAAGAAGCAGGATGGAAAATAGGAAAGAAAAACTCAAACAAATATTGTGATGTTGCACTACATAATGTTTTATGAAAATATGCTTATGAGTGTGAATATAATGTAACTGGAATATGCTTTATGCAAAAGGTCTCTTGTAAGGTATCATTACAAATATTCTACTGAGTGTGTTTATCCTATGTCTATGAATGTATCCTTCTTGTATCTGAAGCTAGAAATATAAAGTACAACTCAGGTCCTATCGTAATTATGCAAAGTGTGGGCCATTGATGGTAGTTTAGAATCTTGATGGCTCCCATTGACTAGGACAATTGGTTATAAATGGCTCTGTTGACTTTCAAGCCTTCCTGTGTTCATGTAAGCCAGCCCAAGAAGCATGGTGGAATCCATCTTAAACCTGGTGCTTTTCCATTTAGAAAAAGGGGTGGGGATCCAATGAGACAAAGATTCCCGCCTTGTGCCAAAGCTATAAAAGGGGGTGGAAGAGAACAAAGGAGACTGCTAGTTCTAGACTGCTAGGAGAACACCTCTAGTTTCCACCTAATATGCCTGCTGGAACCCACAAGGACTGTGCCGAGGAAAGGATTGGCCCAGACTAGGAAGGAGTCTAGTCTGTGAAAGAAGCTTATTGGAACATCCCTTAGGGTGAGATATTACCTGTATCAGTTTCATAATGTATGAGGCTTAGACTTGCATGTTTTTGCTTTATTTTACTTGGTGACTTACTTTGTGCTGTCTGTTATTACTTGGAACAACTTAAATCCTACTTTTTATTCTCAATAAAAATACTTTTGTTTATTATTGAACCCAGAGTAAGTGATTCATAAGAACATAAGAGTGGCCATACTGGGTCAGACCAAAGGTCCATCCAGCCCAGTATCCTGTCTACTGACAGTGGCCAATGCCAGGTGCCCCAGAGGGAGTGAACATAACAGGTAATGATCTAGTGATCTCTCTCCTGCCATCCATCCCCACCCTCTGACAAACAAAGGCTATGAACACCATTCCTAACCCATCCTGGCTAATAGCCATTAATGGACTTAACCTCCATGAATTTATCCAGTTCTCTTTTAAACCCTGTTATAGTCCCAGCCTTCACAGGCAAGGAGTTCCACAGGTTGACTATGCGCTGAGTGAAGAAGAACTTCCTTTTATTTGTTTTAAACCTGCTACCCATCGATTTCATTTGATTAATATCCGGGGGAGCAAACAGCTCTGCATATCTCTATATCAGTGTTATAGAGGGTGGACAATTTATGAGTTTACCCAGTATAGGCTTTACACAGAGTAAAATGGATTTATTTGGTGTTTGGATGCCATGGGGAGCTGGGTGCTGGAGACAGGTAATCTGCTGAGCTGTTTTCAGTTAAGTCTGCAGCTTTGGGGGAGTGGATCAGACCCCAGGTCTGTGTTGCAGCAGGCTAGCATGTCTGGCTCAACAAAACAGGGTTCTGGAGTCCCAAGCTGGCAGGGAAAATGGGCTCAGAGGTAATTTCAGTACATCAGGTGACAGTCCCAAGGGGGTCTCTGTGACCAAATATCTTGCCAGCTAAGAAAAGGTAGGATATTTTTAACTATCCAAATAATATAACAACTGCCATGGCACATTCACATTGTCCCTTCTACTCAAATGGTCCAAAAATGTTGGACAGCATTAACAAAAAATATATAAACTGCATTATACAATCTATATGCAAAACTCACTTCCTCCACTTCTGAAGTGGTATGGAACATACCTAATGCTACACTATACTTAGTGGTATGAAACATACCTGCATGAAACATACTGAACGCTACACTATACTTAGGACCCTAACAAATTCATGGGCCATTTTGTTCAGTTTCATGGTCATCAGATTTTAAAATTCATAAATTTTATGATTTCAGCTATTTAAATCTGAAATTTCACAGTGTTGTAATTGTAGGGGTCCTGACCCAAAAAGGGGTTTTGGTGGGGCATGGGTGGGTCGCAAGGTTATGGCGGGGGGGTTGCAGTACTTCTACCTTTACTTCTGTGCTGCTGCTGGCAGCAGCTCTGCCTCAGAGCTCAATATTTATGGTATTGCCACCCTTACTTCTGCGCTGCTGACTGCAGAACTGGGCCCTCAGTCAGCAGCCACCACTCTCCAGCTGCCCAGCTCTAAAGGCAGCACAGAGCTAAGGGTGCCAATACCATAACCCCCCCTAAAATAACCTTGTGACACCCCCCCCCGCAACTCCCTTTTGGGTCAGGACCCCCAATTTGAGAAATGCTGGTCTCCCCCCTGAAATCTGTATAGTATAGGGTTAAAGCACACCAAAGACCCTGATTTCATGGGGAAGACCGGATTTCATGGTCCGTGATGTGTTTTTCATGGCCGTTAATTTGGTAAGGCCCTAACTATATTATTTGATTGGATGGCAAGAAGAATAGCATATAAAACAGCTGAACCTGCCAGGGGACTTTAGGTAGGCAGAATGTCATTTCCCCAACAGATATTGTTTCCACATTGCTAAGGTTAACATCTCCTAGATCCACCAAGTCCAATATGCTGCCTCTCAGAGTCACATATGCCTGCTGCTTCAGAGGAAGAAAATAATACAGTGATCTGAGCATAGGCCTGGGAACAAGGACTTTATTGGGTGAAATCTTGGCCCTATTGCATTGGTGAGAGTTTTGCCATTGACGTCACTGAAGCCAGAATTTCATCCCAAACTTTAATCCCTGCTCTGAGACTGACTCCCATTGTGAGATTGCATGAGTCATTAAACATCTCGGCTTCATTTCCTCATCTTTAATAACCCCTATTTACCTCAGAGAAGCAAAGGGAAAATGATTGGGAATTACACGAAAACTACATATGCTACTAAATTCTAAGTATAATGAATGATTATAGGATTAACAACACTCCATCATGCTTCTGACCAATTGTTCAGTGGTGTACAATAAATGTTGAACAATAGTAGCTGTGGTGCATATTCTCTCTTGACAAAGCTAGCTAAGCCCTGAAGCAAGAGAATTATTATTTTCTTAAAACCTTTTAACTGTCCTCTTAGTTTCCCAGTGTGGTTTGATCAGACTTTTGTCTCTCTTTCAAATTGCATTACAGCTCTGAGGAGCCACCTTAAACAGCTCTGAGATTTAGCCCATAACAAATGGATATGAATAAAAATAATTAGAATGGAAAATCCACAATGACTAATTCACCTAACAAATTTAGACATTTTTTCTGCTCCTGAAAAATTATTCTTAGTGAATTTTACCATTATTCACATTTTTTCATTAAAGTTTTTTACTCTGCCGATCGATCAAAGTTACTGTGCTTCCTTGTTTCAAATTTGAGCTATAATGTCAAGTTGTGATTGTTTCTGCTTCCTAATTGGATACATATCACGTTTGGAGAGGCCACTGGGACAGGCAGAAAATAAGCATGATAAAGGAATTTTAGAAATATAAACAATTTTCCTTTTTGGGCCTTTGTCCTGGTATAACTCCTTCCACAAGGTTTCTTGGCAGAGCATAAATTTAGCCATTTAGAAGAAGTAGCTGCATGTGATCATAATTGCTAAGGGGCCAGTCACATGCATGTGGGGGTCCCATGTCATTTCTGCATTCTGGAGTTGGCTTTTGGGAACCCTGTCCCCCTCCTATGTCAAGCAGCATCACACCTCGTATAGAGTACATCACTCCAAGTGCAAATATTTCCAGTTTAAGCTTAACACTGCTTTCATGTAAGCAAAACTTATTTGCTTGAATGTTGCACAAAAGGGATGTGAATGAGATCTGAGCAAAATTCACCTTTTAATCAGATTGAATTGTCATGGAAAATTCTTTGCTATATAAGCCCTACTCAAATAACAATGAATATAAGCTGTAATATCAGTCCATTTATTTAAAGCCAAGCTGTGCTATGTATGTTGCTAAAGAAGCTTAAGAAAGTAAAGGAGAGTCTTCCCCAACACAGAGTTACATTAGCATAGCCACATGGGCCACTATGTTATGTCAGTAAGTCTGCTCCCTAGTGCTAGCCCCACTTTCCCCTCCCCAGATCTCCAGCTTATCTCCCTTGTGCAGATTCTTTGCCTCTAAAGAGGCACATTCTTTCCTCCTTTAAACCCCCAAACATCCAGCTCCCCAGTAAAGCCAGGCATCTACCTTTATTTCTTCCTAAGTGCTGGTCCTGACTGTCTCTGGATGGTGGTGAGAGGTGATGAGATAAGGTGGTTAGGAGGCAAGCATGAGATGTGTGTCTCAGTGCTGACCTAGCCTGTGGCCCTCTCCTAGAGCTGGAGCTCACTAAGGGATAGTGAATGCACTGCAAGTATAGATGCCTATATCTGCATCTACCTAGTGGTCAGAGCTGCCCAAAGCCAGACTGTTACTATCGTCCATATTTTATAGTTATAAGATAAAGATTTTGGGAGGGGAGTAATGATTTTGGGTGCTCAACTTGAGACACCTAAAAGGGACTTGATTTTCAGAGGGTGTGCACTGAGCATTTTCTGAACATCAGCCCCTTTAAGGTGTCTCACTTTGGGCACCTAAAAATCATTACACCCTAAATCACGAGTCACTTCTGAAAATCTTAGCCACCCCTCCCATACCATTATTAGCTACCTTTTAAGAAAAGCTGTGCTTAGAATGGATTTGCCTGAACACAAAGATGCTATTCACAGCAGAGATCTTTACTAAATGGTACAATGAACATCTGTCTTTCACTTCACTAAAGCCCAACAGACAACATAACATTAGACTTTTGATATAACAGAAATGAAGTTGATGTTTCTCACTTGAAAAGGCTTTGCCTCAACATTTATTTTGGCTAAATGCCTCAGCTTCGCCTTGGCATTTTACCGAAGCAGCGGAGGAGCAATATTCTATGTCACTGTTCTGTTCCACTGACTAACTCTTAATTATTATTCCAAATGGAACTGAGACCAGCTAATCAGGGAGCTAGAGGATGACTGACCTTTATTTATTGCTGAAAGGAACCCAAAACCACACTGATACCATTAAACAGGGGCAATCTCTAGGATATAGCCTTAGATATCTGATAGCTTTTCCTAATAGTAATAAAAGCATTTCTATAACACTTCTCATCTTCAGAGCACTTCACCAACTATAATTCTTTTGGCAGCCATGAGGTTGTTAATGTCCCCTAAGCTGGAAATGCATTTGGCTAGTGGACAAAAAAAAATGTTACTTTTAGAAGTGAATTCTGCTACTAACATTTCAGCGAACTCACTATACTGGTGTGCCAAGCATATTCCTTCCTCCTCCTCCCCACAGCCCACCCAGGATTGGCTCTAGGTGTACTGTGTCCTAGTCAAAGGCATGAATTTTCCATGTCCTGTTGCTCCCCAGAATAATGAGCCCTGTCTGCAGTGGGGAATCTCACTCTCAGGTATAAAGAATCAGTTGGTATTTAAACTTTGCTTTTAATTTTTGTTATGAGAGGCCAGTAAGGAGCAAGTTCATGAGAAGTATCCAGATCTGTCCCTGTCCCCCTGCTGTTCTGCCTATAGCTCATCATTTGCGTCTCTGCTGAATTTTTGCATACCAGCAGACTGTCATCTTTCCCCTCTTGAGATCATGTTCTTCTGATTTCTTGTTGATCCAGCTTGCCAGAAGGTAAGAAACCTCCCAGTCCTAATACTATTCCAGTAGTATTATTCCTTATTAGGTGCACCCTAAGCAGTCACCCATATACCCTACACAATATTCAACACAAAATATTGTGGGTTGAACCTTTTTTTAAAATGTTTTAGCAAATAGAAAGTTGAAAAAATTTGTTTCAGGTTGAAATGGTTCAAAACCTTCTCCCTCTTACAGTGGTGTAATTCCACAGTGTGAGAGTGCACTACGTGGCTTACAATGTTCCAGCTAGTCCTGGCAGATCTGAATATGCAGTAGCGGTGTCAGTCCCAGGATATTAGAGCGACAAGGTGGGTGAGGGGATCTCTTTTATTTGACCAACTTTTGTTGGTGAGAGAGAGAAACAAGCTTTTGAGCTTACACAGAGCTCTTTGACAGAGAGACAAGCCTTGTGGATGGGGAAAGCGGTAGATGTGGTATATCTTGATTTTAGTAAGGCTTTTGATACTATCTTGCATAGCCATCTCATAAACAAACTAGGGGAATACAACCTAGATGGAGCTACTATAAGTTGGGGGCATAACTGGTTAGAAAACCATTCCCAGAGAGTAATCATCAGTGGTTCACAGTCAAGCTGGAAGGACATATTGAGTGAGGTCCTGCAGGTATTGGTTCTGGGTCTGGTTCTGTTCAATAGCTTCATGAATGATTTAGCTAATGGCATAGAGAGTACACTTACAAAGTTTGTGGATGATACCAAGCTGGGAAGGATTGCAAGTGCTTTGGAGAACAGGATTATAATTCAAAATGATCTGGACAAACCGGAAAAATGATCTGAAGTAAATAGGATGTAATTCAATAAGGACAAATGCAAAGTGCTTTACTTGGGGTGGGGGGGGGACACAATCAATTGCATGCATACGAAGTGAGAAATGACTACCTAGGAAGGAGTACTGCAGAGAGGGATCTGAAGATCACAGTGGACCACAAGCTGAATATGAGTCAACAGTAAAACATTGTTGCAAAAAAAGCTAACATCATTCTGGGATGTATTACCAGGAGTGTAGTAAGCAAGACACATGAAGTAATTCTTCCATCCTACTCCATGCTGATAAGGCCTCAGCTGGAGTACTGTGTCCAGTTCTGCGTGCCACATTTCAGGAAAGATGTAGACAAATTGGAGAAAGTCCAGAGGCGAGCAACAAAAATGATTAAAGGTCTAGAAAACATGGCCTATGAAGAAAGATCGGGAAAAAAATGGGTTTGTTTAGTCTGGAGAAGAGAAGACCGATGGGGGACAGGATAACACTTCTCAAGTACATAAAAGGTTCTTACAAGGAGGAGGGTGATAAATTGTTCTCCTTAACCTCTGAGGATAGGACAAGAAGCAATGGGCTTAAATTGCAGCAAGACAGGTTTAGGAAGGACATTAGAAATAGCTTCCTGACCATCAGGGCAGTTAAGCACTGGCACACGTTGCCTAGGAAGGTTGTAGATTCTCCATCATTGGAGGTTTTTAAGGACAGGTTAGACAAACACCTGTCAGGAATGGTGTAGTTATTATGTAATCCTGCCTTGAGTGCAGGTGGCTGGACTAGGTGACCCACTGAGGTTCCTTTTGATCCTACACTTCTATGATTCAGGTCTGGGAAACTTACTCAGAGTGTCACAGCTAAATACAAAGTGGAACAGATTGTTTAATACAAGTAAACACATATTTCAAAGGACCATTCAAGGGGAAGTGGCCAGTGAACACCCCTCCAGTCATGGGGAGAAAAGAAGAGAGGGGAGCAGGGACCAGCTGGGAGGGGAGATTACAATTGAGTTATACATGATTGTAGTAACAGTGTCTGTTCAGTCCATGATTTTTATGACCGTGATAGAGCGCTGGATGTTTACAGGTGAGGCAGCGCTCTGATTACTTTGGGGCAAGTCTACACTTAAAATGCTGCCTCAGTGCAACTGCACTTTTGCATCTTTGCTGCTACAGTGCTTTAATGAAGATGCTCTAAGCCAGTGGGACAGAGCTCTCCCATCAGCATAGTTAATCCACCTCCTAAAGAGGCGGTAGCTATGTTGGCAGGAGAAGCTCTCTTGCCAACATAATGCTGTCTCCTCAGGCGTTAGGTCAGAATAACTATCTCGCTCAGGGGAGTGGATTTTTCACACCTGAGTGATGTAGTTATACCGAGACAGTGCTGTAGTGTAGGCCAGACCTTAGGCACCAATCAGTTCCCCTGGAGAAGGCAGAGTGAGGGTATGCAGCTAATTAGCTGATCAGGCAGGATAGGCTGATGAATCAATTAGCCATCAGCTGAGGGATATAAAGGACGATTCTGGGGCATCCCAAGGACAAGGATAGAGCTTGCTCCATTACAATGACACATTTGGGATGGAGTCAGCTAACTAGTATGGGTGAAACAAGCTCCAGTCTTGAGCTCTCTCACTCTCTGCCATATCGATCTCTTATCTTGTCTTAAACTTAGATTATAAACTCTTTTGGGAATGGCCCTTTGTGATATGTTTTCACAGTGCCTTTTGGGGCTCTGGCCTCTAGGCACTACTCTTATACAAAACAGTGCCCGTGCTAGTCCACTGGGGGGGCCCAAACAGGGATTATTTGACCCCCATCCCCAATCAATACTAATAATTAATAGGGGGACCCCCTCGAGCTACTTGGAGTCCTAAACACTTGCTTAGTCTGCCGGCTCTGTGTATAAATAAATACGTAAAAACTTTCAAAAATGCCACCTTTTTTTCAGTGATTTTTCTCCTTTCCTTGCTACCATGGCTCGAGTTTGTAGAGGGGGCTGGGAAGCACACTCTGGAAACATTGTGAGTCTGTCTCAGGAACTTTCCACCTCCTAAACTATCAGAGTTCAACATCTTAGCATCTGAATAACTAAGGCTCATTTTTAAATGGAACCAAACTTCTGAATCTGGTGAGAATTGCCCAGAGCCAGGAAGGGTGAACACTGATTGTGTTAACATGGTTCATACAGCCATCATAAAAGTGTTGATAATAATTAACAGAAATAGGTTTCTGATTGAGGATATATGTTGCTTCCTGCACAGATATCTATAGCTGTATATTAAAAAAATACTTACTAGATCATATTACAGCTGTTGGTTCAGATTCACTCAAATTTTGCACAGAATAGAATTAATACATCTTCATGCAACATGCTATGACATCACCTCTTACCTTTTATTAGGAAACAAAATTAGTTCTGGTAATCACTTCTAAATCATCAATTAGGATGAGAATTTCACACACATTTCAATGGGAGCAGTTAGGCTGAGGGCTTTTGATCATCTCACTCTGAAGAACTCATACATGTTACCAAAAAATTTAAAGTGTTGCCGATAAAATGGGTTCAGAGTTTGAGTTAGGTTCATATTTTCTCTGAGTTCATTGCTCAATGGGCTAAATATGTTTTATTAAGCAGGAACAGAAAGAATTAAAGGTTATTCTGGGGTGGGTTGGGATGCAATTCTGTATTTTTTAAAAAACTAATGAAAAAAGGAATAAAACCCAATTGCTTTCAAGGGATTGAGCAGGGAAAAGGAGGAAGGAACTGCTTTATAAGGAGGGGAGGCTCATTGGTTTTTAGGAGGGGCTTTTTCTGTTAGAAAAACACACTTTGGAGCTATGTCCTTATGCCAGCTTACAAGGCTTTGTTCAGGTGATATTATAGCCAGCCAGTACAGCGACTGCTAACTAATATTCCAGGCCCTCATGATGTTTTATAATTAAAAATTATAATGATTTATTTTAATCATACAGTGTCCTGAAGGGAATAAGCTTTCAGGAATGCAGAAAAGAGCTACATATGCCGCACCTTCATAACTAACGAGAAAATGGAATCTTAAACCAGTAAGCTTGGCCAAGCCTAGGTTACGTGAATTAGAGTATGAAGGAACCCATCTAGCTCTGGCTACTGTAACACCAGGCCCTATGTAGGTTACCAGCAGCAGGGATTGAAGCTTGGACTTCTGGATCTTAAAGCATGAGTCTTTACTACCTGAGCTAAAAGACTCACTGTGTTAGCCACAGCTGTAGCTGGCCTGTTGACCTCTGTGTGGCCCATCTGGAGAGGGTGTGGGATACAACCCATAGCAGCCTTCATTAATCTATTGCTTGCCTATCACAAACCCGAAGATGTGATGATCCACTCCCACACTCACTTTTACGTGAGGCTCAATAGCCTCTGCAGGAAACACTGGTGGTTGAAGGCAGCAGCCGGAATATCAACTAGGATTTAGAAGACAGGATTAGAAAATAACCAATTGAGAGAACAACCCAGAGAAAAAAACTACAACATAATTGGAGACATTGTGGCTGACAAACCAGGTGTTAATGTATAAAACCCTAGAAAAAGCAGGAACCTGGGTCATCCCACGAACAACATAGCCCACGGTTGATGCTGCTGCTAGTATCATTTTGTTTAAAACATGAAAAATGTGGATATTGTGAAAACTGAAGAGCTTTAAAAAGTAAAACAATTGGAGTTTTACAGGTCCTTTAAGGTCTCTTCAAAATTGGAAGCAATTGCTCAGATATATTTTTCTCTTCCTTTTACCTACAAAATAGGCTTTATTATGTAGCCTAAATAACAGCAAATCAATATAACAATGGAACTAGTATCCCTGAATTGATTATACAAGCGTGTTTGCTCCAAATGAACCATTAACTATTTTCACTGTTTACTGTGGGAGCTTGCAGTATGGGGAGGGGGTGGATAAGTGGAGAGTGGTGTGTTCTGGGGTTGTTGTAGATGTTTGTTTATTCTTAAGTGGTGGCTTATGAGAGTTACACACGTAACTATAGTTGGTAATTTTAATCTTCTTTGTGTCCCATAACTGTGTAAGCAAATGGAATTTTATATTTTAATCAAATGGTTCTCTCACTACAGGAATCACCTGGTGTTACTATTTTTATTTATTTATCTGGGGTTATCAGTCCATCTTTTACAGTCTTGGCCCCTTTGTCAGTCAGATATCTGTTGTGTAGTGTGCCATCTTTCAAAAAAAAGAAAGAAAGAAAGAAAGAACAATGGATCCAATATGTTCATCAAAACAGTTGTCTTTAATCTCTAATCCTTTACATTTCATCACTCAAGTAAAATGGGATACATAACAGGACCCTGTTGAAAATAGTTTGTATAGATTATACTCTAAATAAATTTGTTAGTCTCTAATTTTCCAACAGTAGGTTTTGCCAGCTCTCAGGGCTTCTAGGTTCCTCACTCTGTGGGAGGGAGCCTGACAGCTCCAAAACTGTGAAAGTCCTGTCTCAAGCCTGGGTTTCAGGCTCCGAGCTGCGCTGCAGGGATCCTAGAAGCAGAGCTACCAGATCTCCAGGCTGCTTGGAGAGCCTCATCAATTTCATTTTGAAAAGTCAAAACAAAGTGTTGTTTTGATTATTTCTAAATGAAATGTTGGAATTCCCATTCAATGGAAAATGTCAATGTTTCATTTGGATTCTTTTTCGGGTTCCATCCCACCATAGCACCAACCCTTCAACAGACCCTCCACATTACCACCTCATATCCTCCCCAAATTCACAAAAAAGTGCTGAAGTATTTTATAACCATGAGTCTTTTCATAAAGGCCCCATTACTCCATAATATAGACTAAAAGGTATAGCCAATTGTTTGACTAGCTACATTCGTGGTTCTTCTTAAAAGTGTTCAAGAGAACAAATACCCAAACTCAGACAATAAATTTGGCTAAAGACAAAACTGTACAATATGAAAAGGAGACATCCATACCCCTTCTTCTGAGAAGAATTTTTTATTCACAGCATGCTCACCTTATGCAGAAGATGTGCTTCAAAGATATGCATTTGAGTTAGTAGTATTTATAGTAAGAGTTTACAAGTTATAAAACTTTACACATCACTGAAAGTTTAACCCACTAATTGTGCCAGTTTTGTCCTTGATATCTCCCCCTCTATTTTTCCCATCTCTCATTTTGAATATTACATTCAAAGCGTTGACGAGTCATGAAAGTATTCCCTAACTCTACTTGATATCAAATATTCATGCATCTTTGTTTTGACAAGTTTCCTATTTTCTAACGGCAAAACAGACTTCAGCTTTTCAACGTATTGTGGGATGTTTGACATAGATGAACAGAATTGTGGGAAGAGCATAATACATTCAGTTAGCATAACTTCCTGTCATAAATATAAAGGGAAGGGTAAACCCCTTTGAAATCCCTCCTGGCCAGGGGAAAGCTCCTCTCACCTGTAAAGGGTTAAGAAGCTAAAGGTAACCTCGCTGGCACCTGACCAAAATGACCAATGAGGAGACAAGATACTTTCAAAAGCTGGGAGGAGGGAGAGAAACAAAGGGTCTGTGTCTGTCTGTATGCTGGTTTCTACCAGGGATAGACCAGGAATGGAGCCTTAGAACTTTTAGTAAGTAATCTAGCTAGGTATGTGTTAGATTATGATTTCTTTAAATGGCTGAGAAAAGAATTGTGCTGAATAGAATAACTATTTCTGTCTGTGTATCTTTTTTGTAACTTAAGGTTTTGCCTAGAGGGGTTCTCTATGTTTTTGAATCTAATTACCCTGTAAGATATCTACCATCCTGATTTTACAGGGGGGATTTCTTTTATTTCTATTTACTTCTATTTTTTATTAAAAGTCTTCTTGTAAAACACTGAATGCTTTTTCATTGTTCTCAGATCCAAGGGTTTGGGTCTGTGGTCACCTATGCAAATTGGTGAGGCTTTTTATCCAACATTTCCCAGGAAAGAGGGGGTGCAAGTGTTGGGAGGATTGTTCATTGTTCTTAAGATCCAAGGGTCTGGGTCTGTAGTCACCTAGGCAAATTGGTGAGGCTTTTTACCAAACCTTGTCCAGGAAGTGGGGTGCAAGGTTTTGGGAAGTATTTTGGGGGGAAGGACGCGTCCAAACAGCTCTTCCCCAGTAACCAGTATTAGTTTGGTGGTGGTAGCGGCCAGTCCAAGGATAACGGGTGTAATATTTTGTACCTTGGGGAAGTTTTGACCTAAGCTGGTAAAGATAAGCTTAGGAGGTTTTTTCATGCAGGTCCCCACATCTGTACCCTAGAGTTCAGAGTGGGGGAGGAACCTTGACACTTCCAACACACACACAAACATACATACACACACACACATAACACCTATCAATGTGGTGTTTACTATGCCTAATATATAGGCATACAATGTATATGGCTAACATATAACAATATGGTTAAGGACCGTAGAGATACAAACCTATTCTTTTTTTCTTGCCATAAAGGTCCCTCATTTTCCTCTTGAATGGGGGTTCCTGCTCATGCAGTGAGACAATCCAAATCTTTATTTGGTGAAATAAAGACTACAGAACATTACCTTTTATGTGAAATTCTAAAATCATATTTATTGGCCAATTCACAGAAAGTGCCATAGTGACCACAAAAATGAATCTGTTTTTAATACATGTACAGGCCAAGTTTTAAAATAACAGGTCTATTTTCAATATGCATTTAACAAATCATGTGGAAAATGCCAGGATTTTAGCAATCTCAAAATCAGAAACGATTGTTCAAAGTGACATGGTTTCCATGGATTATACCACAATGTTGATGCGGGGAGGGAACACAACTTATTCCCACTACATATAAAGTTCATTTTCAATGCACTTTTCTGTGTATCAATTTTTACTGAACAATTTATTAAAGAAAAAATGGAAAAAAATCAGTAATCAGATTTGTAGTAAATGTTCAAAAAATCAATAAAAACAAAAATGAGGAGTCCTTAAAGGAGGAGCACCTTAAAGACTAACAGCTTTATTTGGGCATAACCTTTCATGGGTTAAAAAACCCCGCTTCTTCAGATGCATGGAAGAAGTGGGTTTTTTACCCATAAAAGCTTATGCCCAAATAAATCTGTTAGTCTTTAAGGTGCCACCGGCCTCCACATTGTTTTTGTGGATACAGACTAACATGGCTACCCCTCTGATACAAAAAATCAATGTCAGTTCATATTCACCTTTTTAATTGCATATTAATTTCAACATCCTGCAAAAATTGTATAGATCCTCTCTTCCATACACATTTAGCACTTGCAACAAGACATTTCTAGGTGTGGCTTTGATCACTTCACGTGTACAATAATATATATAATATAATGAGCATCTCTCCTATGCTGAAGAGATTGTTTGAGACACAATAAAAGGCTTAGAACAATCATACAATATGTGTCTGATTCATTTGTATCCCATCTGGTATATTCTGTATTGCCTATAAATATGGTCACAGTTACACAGAGATTAAATTGTTTAATTGCTAGGAAACCTCCCGAAACTGGAAAAAAAATGCTACTGGCTAGAATTATTGCTTACAGGCAAGAACTAAAGCACCAATATGGAAGCAAATCTTGCAAATTAAAAGTGCATTTTCCAACAAGGAAAGGTATCTTTTCCACTATTCAGTTATTATAAAATGTAGTGACTAGAGAGAATATGAAATATAGTTAAATGAACCGACCCAGTCAGCCAATTAGAGAAAAGGGATATTGAACTCAAAACGGTGTGGTTATTTCCTGCTGTGCAAAATCCTGAACTCTGATTGGCTTATAGGTATGATTTGCATAACTATATTGTTATATCTGAATAAAAAATGCCCACAACAAGCACAGATGCCTGAACTTTTGCCTCTCGACCTATCCATTCATCCCAGTTAACCCCATTCTTTGCTATTCCTCCCCCTTGTCCACTTACAACCCCTCATCAAATAAGATTAATCCTTTTTAAATTGTATTTAATGTGTGGGGTCAGATGGGGGTGAAGAGCCATAAGAAGCTGGAAAATGAAAACAAACACTGTTGAGAATTTGCTTACCATTTTCCAGCCAGCTCAAAAAGTGGCCACGTTTGTTGTAACTTGGGAATTCGGAAGCCAATAGCAACTGTGGAAAATATAATAGCCAGAGGTGATTTGCACTTTCACTGCAAAAGGACCACCCATGGCTAGATCTTGCCTGTTAGGTACAGACCTGCACTAAGGGAAGAATAGAGCCACTTCACACCCAGATGAGCAGTGGAAGGTCTTCTGCTTCACTGAGGCACAATGCCACCCTGACCTCCCAAGCAACCAATGGGGTGTGCATCCACTATTGTAGCCTTTATGAGGTGCTCTCTACTTCCCCATTTCACACCACAGATCATAATGGGGGTAGCATGGTTCTACCTCCTCCTTTCTGCCCCTTTTGGAGCTCTATATGTACCTGGAGAAGTGGGGATATGGCAATCTCTACTCTCCCCTGAACACAGACCGCAGAATTGGGTCACACAAGGTTGGGGTGGGAGGAAAAGCTCCTTGCGCCCTGCCTTCTCCCCTGTAGACTCAAATAAAAGCCAGGCACAATTTAGCCCATGATGATTATACACAACACTTGAATCTGATTGGCTAATAACTCCAAACTAGAGAACAGGGAGTTGCACATTCCATGGTTGAAAAATAACCATACAATTACGATGCCATGTTTATAGATTTGGGCCTGTGGTAATGTCCCAAAGCTCCAACAGGTTGACACAATTCCATTTCACGGGGCAACCTCAAGTACTTATCTACATAACCAAGCACATTCAGCCAATCAAATCACATGAATGGATGAAAGTTCTAGTGTCTCAAAGAAATAAAAACCATGCACCAGTAATGACAACTCTTGACGGTTATTGTTCAGAGGGCAGGGTATTTCTTTCATCCCTTTTACAAATTAGAGTGTTTAATAACATAGTCATGTGCACCAATGATGCCTCTCTTTGTATTTCAGAGTCTAAGCTGTGACAAGCTACAACGGCTTAAGCTTGCCTCCTGACTCTTTCAGTCTTGCATCAAATACACATTGATATGAAGAGAGACTGTCAAGTTCATATCTGGCCATATATATATATATATATATATATATATATATAAGCAGTATCAGAGATCATCAGTCTGTTACTGTCTAGCTTGTTAAAAGAGAGTTTCATTATAGGTTTTGTATTTGTTTATCTCTGAGATACTGCACAGAAGTACACAGCACTGAGAGAGTGAACTGACCATAAGTAACAAGGGGAAATATTTTTTTTTTAAAGATTTTGTGGTAAATAGAAATTCATAAAAAAGGCAACAAAAATGATCTAGGGATTGAAGACCATGAATAAAGAGACATAATTAAAAGAACTGTGAATGACTTGTCTCATAAATGACCAGTGGAGGAAAAGTGATAACCATCTACAAATATGTGGAAGGTATAAATCATAGTTAGGGAGAAGATTGATTTAGCTTAGGGTAAGAGGGTGTAACTAAGAGTAATGGGGGGAAATTAAGAAAAGGAGAATTTAAACTGAATACCAGGAAAAGCTTCCTAATGATGAATTCTATTAGACTCTGAAACAGTCTCCCAGGGGAAGCAGTGGAAGCCCCAGCCTTAGAATCATTAAAAAAAAACTAAACTCGGGGGAGAGGGAAGCATTAGAAAATATATTATAAGGAACAATCCTGCATTGCTAGGATAATAGACTAGCTAGACTATTTTTTTTTCCTCATCTTCTGATTTCTATGACTAAGATTTGATGAGCTAATATATGTTCTAAAAGTAACCTTTAAACATTGTGGTATTTTTCTTTCTTTCCTACAGTTTGGTATCTTTGTACAGGGCCACGTATATCAACAGGAATCACTTGAATGTCTGTTACTGTCTAAAGCAATGATCCACTTCAAATCCATGCTCTTTTGTTAACACTGTTCTTATTTTCTGAACTACTGAATTCCCAATTAGGTACAAACTGATATTACTCAGATTGTGGTGGTGCACTATATACATCGTAGCATGGCCATTTCAAACATTTTCAGAAGTGACCACTTATTTTTGATGCCTCAGTTTTTGGGTGCCCTAATGCAAGACATTTAGGGGCCTTATTTTGTGAGGTGCAAACTATCTTCAGTTTCCCCTGGAATTGTGGGTAAACAATATCCCTGGAAAAAAATATTACACCTAAGGTTTTCAAAATTGTAGCACCCAAAATGAGTGGATACTTGGACATTTGTAGCAACTGTAGAACGGTTTAATGTAGTAGTTAAGACCTTTGTATTATTGAATGCAATCTTTATACAGTGCCCCCTGTTCTTTATGTAACATGATTTTTTTCCACAGCTCTCTGAAATATCTTAACACAAATCAGAGTGCTGAAATGTCTCTGAATCTTCCCTTAATTCTAATAACACAATCACTGGAAATTTTAATTATCTGTGAATACCTACAGAATTTGCATTCTCACAAATCAGAAAAGACCTAGTTTGACCATAAAGCATTCCCCACACAATGCAGGCGTAGCACAGTGACATTTGTCATGGTTCTTTTGCCTTCCTGTCTCTGCTGGAGGTGTTGTAACTAATGTACCAAACAAGCCACAGGCAGCAGCAACCAACTTAAATCACTCACAGTTTTAGTTCATTACCACAATAGCCTCCATGCTGTGAATGATTAAATATTAAGCAGAAATGTATGTATTGTCATCTTAGAACACCTGTCAATTTGACATTCAGCTTCCTTCCTAAAACTGCTAAATGCAGATAACGGTCAATCCAGAAAGGATTATAGGAGATGTTTCTATTCTCTCACCATTTGATACTCTGAGGATTTGAGCCTCCAATGCTTGTCTCTTTTACACCAACCTGATAACCCGCTTTAGCTCTGTGTCCACTATTTACTTTCATCTCTGCTGTGTCACCACTCACCATTCATTTCTTAAATATTAATCCTCTGTTTCCTACATTGCTCACCTAACATTAGCCTATATTCTTTTCACATTCCAAAAGATCATACAGCCAAAACATCCATATAAATCTTTCCCAGCACCACAGGGCCTCACTCTTTGCAGCCTACTGAAAATGATGTATCGCCAGTTTTATTTCCAATGTGAAACTTCACTCTAGTGACTAACATGGTCAAAATTATCTGAGTAAGCCTTTTATTCAACTGAGATGTGTTTAATACTTTGGAAGGAATGGAAGGGGAAAGACACTGGGGAAAAAAAAAAAACTAATCAAGCCCTGGAAAACTTAGCAAAAGGTCTGATAAAGGATAAGATAGTCAAAGGAGCCTAAAGAAGCTAGGTGCCCAACTCCCATAGAAAGGTTAAATTCTTTTGAAAATCCCATCCAAAACCAATGGGTCAGAAATTTGCTCTATATTCAGACACATTTCTAAAAATGCACCCTGTCATTTTACAGACATATAACACACTGCACAGCCTGACAGGTTCTGCTACATGAAAAAGGTCACCGAATTTGCCACCTAAAATGAAATCAGATATTTAGCTGACAAAATTAAAGTCACACTTCTATGAAAGAAGCATGTAAAACTTATGCTTCTTCCCTAAAAATTCTTACCGTACAAATACAGTTGTACCTATTGGCCTGGATGGAAGTTTTGGGCCCATATTGGGACCAATATTTTCTAGCTCAGGTGCCTAAAGTTTATTGTCTAAATCTATATTTAGGCATCAAAGGGCTAGATTGCTGCTTGCCTTCAGGGAGCTGCACAAAGGAATTCAGGAGTGCAAGGTTCCCTGTCCTTCTCCATTAGGCTACCCAGATCTTGGGCTGGGGTCCTGTGCACAGTGTAACACAGTCATTGCTCTCCCTCACAAGCGGAATATGAATGGAGTCATCTGTCTTCTGGAGCTGGCTGGATCTGTGTTGGGGGTGGGGGGTGCAAACTGCATCCATTCCAGTGTCCTAGGAGGAAAAGTGACTCTGCAGGGCTGATTGTCCACTACCTCATGCAGCCATTTATACCAGTGCAAAATGAACACACTGTGGGTATAAAGCACTACCAAGTCAGAACTGTACTGTTTTGCATTCATTTTGTAACAGTGGAAATGACTGCAGCAGGCACAGGACTAAGAGAATCAGGCCCGATGACTCATAGAACCTTCTGGAACTCCCCTGGGACCAGCACCCTGTACTCAGAGCTTCATAGGTGGCTAGATTTTCAGTGGTGCCCATAAATCTTTATTTTCCACAAAAGGAAAAAAATCCATGAGACATTCCTTTTAAAACAACCCCCATTTCACCCCCCAATGTTTATCTTTTTCTACAGGATCAGTATAAGCTTTTAGCATTACATACTTTCTCTCTGTTTTTATTAGTATTTTAAGTGTATTTCATTTTATTAAACATCCTCTTCAGAAAATCCAATTAAAATGGACAAGAGAATAGACCAAGGACACTCTCTCTCTCTCTCTCTCTCACACACACACACACACACACACACTCTCTCTCTCTCTCTCTCTCCCCCTTGTTTTTGGCAGGATTTGTGCCTACTGTGCCCAGAAAAAAGTTTTTTCATCACACAACATACATAATTGCAAATTCATTCCTCTGTCCCTCCTCCCACACTTAGCAGACAGACACACTCCAACATGTATGCAGTAAACAGAGACCTTATATCTGCAGCCGGTAAATGTAAAACCTCTAAAGAAATTAGGAAAGTTAAAAAAAATGGTTTTTAGTTAACTTTGTTGTAAATGTGCATTTCTACCAAGGTTTCAATAGCCCAAGTTTGTCCGGTTTTTGGTTTCCTTTCAGAGAGCATAAAATTACTTCAAAACAATTATTATTTTCCCCTACAGTAATAATTAAAGAATCAACAGTGCTAGCAGGGGCAGGGGCTTTCTTTCATTGTGTGTGCATACAGCAGTGCCTAGCACAATCAGACGCCATCCCTGACTGAGGCTTCTAAGTGCTTCTGGAACACAAGTATTAAATAATAAATTATAATAACTAAGTTCTCATGAGGCCTGTTCCAACACCTATTGAAGTCAACAGAAAGACTCCCAATAAATACTGCATATCAGGTCCATGCGCGACCCACTTTTTCAATCACCAGGACTCTTGCAAACTCTTGTAATCCCTGTGTGAGAATGCTGACAAAGCCTGTGTCATTTTTCTACTTGTTATATAACAGAAGCTTCACATAAGATGGTGGCGGGTTTTTTTTTTTAAAGTATTTTCTGTGGTATCTTTCACCCTTAATTACAGTCAAGAACTTTGTGGAATGAATATGAACTGTTTTTATGCAATTCAGGCTCTATTAATTTCTGTTTAATCATCATGGCTCTTTTCCAGAAAAATAAAACACAGCAGCTTGCTAAGTCATTCAGAAACAAGGAAGCTTAGCTGACTTGCTAGACATCACTGGTGAAGTTTTGCTGCTACATCAATGTTATTTTAGCAAAAATATTTCTCAGGTCTGATGGAATGTGCTGTAACAATAGCGGTTGTCTCTTGGACAACACAGTCCAACTGGATGTCTTTCTGCCACTCTCCAATCAAAAAGGATTGCGCCTCCAGCTGGCATGGTCTAAAAGAAGAGTTAAACCATTACAGCATGGTCACAAACTTGCATTCATTCCAGGATGGCATTTCCTTTACTAAAAATATTATAATATCCTACAGCAATGGTCCTAGGCCACTCTGGCTTACAACTGTTTTCCAGCTGTGTTTACACTGTAAACTGCAGGAAACATAGCAATTCTTAAAGAACACCCTGGCTCCCTATTTGTTTTGAGTGCAATTCAAGGCGCTGATGCTGATTTGGGAATCTCTATGGTGGTTGGGCATAGGCATAGAAGTCAAGGTTAGCTGGGGATTCTTTTGTTGTCAGTCCTTAGACATGGATTTCTGAGGGCTAGTAGTTGAAGGGGTCCTCAGTGGAAAGCAGTTGGATTGGGAATTTTTATGATGTCGGGTGTGCAGAGCCAGAGTCTCTGGTGGACATTCAGGCTTTGGTGTACAGTTCGTATCTTTCCCTTGGCCTTATCCTATGAAGACAGCATGACTGTGACGGTCCTACATAGTTTAGGGATGAGTAAAAGTGGTCAAAAGGTGAGGTACACTATCTTTAAATAGCATAGAGCAGTAAGACACTGGCCATCGCTGAACCCTCTGACCAAGTCACAGTCAAAATGGAGCCCTTTCAGGATATAAAGAGTTCACCAAACTGTCTACCCTTACCAGGGTCTTCAGCCTCATCTATGAGCCCTTTAAATCCAGTCCTTTGCTCAGTTCTCTAAAAAGGCCTTGTCCCATTCTCCTGACTTAGGGCACCTGGTCAGTGATGAGGGGAACCCAGACTTGTCCACTACTCTGGGTTCCAACCCAGGGACCCTACAAACAGCATCCACATACTGCTTCCTTGAATTAGCTGCTGTTGAATTCCTTGGATCTGGTCCCTTTACCTGAGGCTTAAAGTTCTCAGGTCCTCGGTCTCCCCCAGTCCAAGTCTAGTAAATGCACCCCATCAAGATCCTTTGGTCAGAGGGGAGCACTCCTCTTCATTCCCTCTGGCTCCAGCCTGGAACTGAGCTGCTAACCCCTGCAGCTCCTTTTATCTGAGCCTGCTGAGATCTGATTGGCTGCTTCCATGAGGCTCTCCAGGCAGGCCTAGAGGACTCACCTCCACTGCTCCTTTCTGGGGTGGGGTGTAGTAGAACTACAGAGCCTTCAAACATATACTAGGGAATAATCAACAGTTACACCGACTGGCCATCAATCCCAAAGCTTATCATCAGCCTGAATCTCCTACACTGCACAGCAGTAAGAACTGAACCATCAGAGAGATGGTTCAATATGTTTTAAAATGCATATGAATCTGACACCATTAGTAACAGACAGAGTACTATAATTCCAAAAACTCCAATAACAAAAGGCTTACATGAGTCATAGTGGTTTACTTATCAGTTGCAAATATCCAACTATGAAATGCCTCCGCTGAGAAAGCTAAAATGAGAAATCACCAGGATTTCACCTGCTGTATAACTGGCAGAGGACAAATACCTAACTATATTTAAAGTGGTAAAGTACACACTATGACACCTTTATTTCCTATCCAAAGTTTAATTCTCTTGTTGTTGCTGCTGCCATTATTGGCTTGTTTTGGAAGGGGAGTGGAAAACCACTATACAGAAAACAGAGGAAAAACATGACCCATAAAGGTGAAACAATTACAGTTGGAGAAACTAAGATGTTAATCATGTGTTAGACATCAAGATTTACAGCACTCTGTTTCTTTCCCTCAAGCTAGATTCCTACAAATTGGGTACATGAAAATTAAATTGTGCTACAAGGTTTATATTGTCATTTTCAATAAACATACAACTGGCACAGATATGCTTAATCTAATCAATTATGTATTGTAGTAGGGAAGATGGGATTTCTACTGGCTTATAGATCATCAAGACCTGTATTTCTCCTCTCTATAAACAATCAAATGCTTTCTAGATGTTTTTAATTTTTGTGATTTATGGTATATTTCCCAGATATCATCATATTTGAATAAATGAATATTCAGAACAAACACTAACATTTTATTTGAGTTAATACAAAGATTTAATGAACCCTTATTTGAACTGGTGTCAGCTGGTGCAGTACATCTTGATATTGATCTCAGCAGCCATATGTCTTTAGAATCATTTGTATAGATATCATACGTGTGGTATGGGTGGAAGTGAAAAAGAAATCTGAGCTATTGACCATGAAAAGCAATGTAAGCAGCAATATTAGTGCAGATAACACATTGTGCAACTGGACTGAATTTGCATTAGTAAATTTTGCAGCTTTTTCCAAGCTGCCTCTATCCTCCAAATGTCAGAAGAGAAAACGTAGGTATCTATCTTGGGGCATTTTTAACACCCCAATCCCCACAACAGCCAGATGCCATATGAGGAGGTCTTGCTTTTGCGGTTTTTCAGGGACTTTTGGGGCCTAATCCTGCTGCTTTTAATAAGGTAAAGCTCTCATCTTAATGACATCAGTGTGAGTTTGGCTGAGTAAGGGTTACAAGACTGGGTCCATTTTAACACTTGCTACTGGAAAATGAGGACTTTTATGGGGCTTGATGATCCAGATCTGTATTTGGAGCAAGGGGATATGCCTCAGGCAGCTAGATTATTCAGGGGAGTGCAAAAGAGTAAGGATATTATACTGCCCTTTTAAGAGGTTGTACAACAGTTCCTACAGCAGGGGGTGGGGAGTGGGCACCACATAGCTTCTTGAGTGTAAAGACTGCAGTTTACCTGTTTTCTAATAGGAGATAGATGGATGCTCCTTGTATACATTCTCCTCCCTTGTCATGAACCTGTTCAGGGCTGGGTACAATCTGGCCTTGAATGAAATATAGTCTCTAGTCTAGCCATAGGATCAAAGTGATAAGATTGAGGGTCAAGGGAAATACACTTTGAAATCTCTAAGGAAGTGAAACAGAGACCCCCCTATTAGAAATATTACATAGTATTTTTCATTATTCAACCAGTACAGTCATGTAAATTGTAGTGTGTTGTAGAACTGGTTGAAAGTTTTTAATGTAAGCATATTTTTGACAAATACTTTTTCAAGCAAAGTGATTCTCCCCCCCCCATTTTGGGTGGAAAAAATGGCAACTGAAAAAAAACAAAACAATTCAGTAAAAATGTTTTGGCTTTCATAAAGATTTTTTACCTTTAGGAAAAAAAAAATCTAGTTTTGGTTTCAGCAAAAGTGAAATATTTTTACTAAAAATGCTTTTTGAAAACCAAATGTGTTTGGTTTTTATTCATTAAAAGAACCTGAAAAAATTGTAGAAATGTTTGGAAAAAAAATGAAATAATGAAAAACAATTCCTTCAGAAATAGATTGTAAAATGACAGTGTTCCAGTGTTTTGGGCCATTGCTACAGAAAACTGTAGTGATGTTTCATATGTGTGTACATTTTATAAAGGAATATCCAGTTCTCACTGAAATTTTGTAAAAATGACCTTCCTGATTATTTGAATGAAAAATGCTTCATAACCTGCTCAGATGATTAACCTAAAATAAGAACATTTTAGTGTATAGACTACAATCTTGTAAAACCAGTAACAGAGGCTCTGCTTTTACTCATCTTACTTCTATAAATTAGACATTTACAAATATAAAATTATTCATATTTCCTCCTTCTGTAATGTACCAGCATGATCTGAATAGATTTGCATCCAATAACCAAAATGTAAATATTTAATGAATGTTCATATATTTATCAAGCCATGAATAAGTTATAAAATAATTAGACCATTAATAATGTTGTAAGTTGCTGTTTTAAAAAAAATGGTGAAAATCATTTGACAAAAGTTGAATTTTTCAATACAATTTTAATTTTGAGATTGATTTTTAAATCTCTAATTTTTACTTTCTGTCTGAGCAGAAAGCTTTGTTTAGTTGTGTGCTGAAAATAAAACCACAAATGAAAGGCCTGCTTCATATTATTATTAAAAAAAAAAAAATTATGCCTTTTCACCAGATTTCCTTACATCATACTCTGGAAGGAAGAAAACACAATATATATACACTTTAATAATGAGTTGTTTGTACATACACCATCTAAAATGCAAAACAGTAAGTGGCCTAAAGAAATATCTTGCTATTCAAAATATTAGTGAGTATAAAAATAAATTAGGGGACCAATCCTGCTGTTCTTACACCCTCAAGTAAATGGGACTGTAACACATGAGAAAAGTTCCATATTGCCAACACCAAGCATTCAAAAATCATGAGTCAGGTTCCCCAAAATCATGAGGTCAGTCTAAAAACCATGATTTTTTTTTAAAAAAAGGAATAAATTTGGGACTGTCTTCATTTACCTTCCAATTTTTTAAGCTTGTAGGGCCCACTCGGGTCTCATTTTCAACCTTTTTTGCACCCATAAGAGCTAGAAACTTGATTTAAAAAAAATGAAAGCTGAGATTTTCTGTATTCACATTACTGTAAGAGCTGAGGCTTTAAGAAATATACCAAGTAGCAAGAGAGCTAGCAACCCTAGAAGTTATCCATATGAACCCAGAGTGAGTAAGGGTTGCCCCCTGCAGGATTAAGTGCCATGACTGTGCATGGAGCCATGGCATCCTAGCAAAGAAAAAAGATTGACATGTATTTTTTGTTCTGTTACGCTCAACACTGTACTGCTACTGAGCTTCTTGGGGGCACACAGGAAAGATAGGAGGAATGGCTCACTCCAAACAGCAAATTACAAAGCCAAATCCAACAAACAAAATCTAAAGGAAAGAAGAGGGTTGGAAACAGGTGAAAAGCCACAGGGCAGCATTCATGGTCATGCCAGTTGGTTTGTCTGTTATACATTAAAATAGTTACCCTAGGAAGTGCTGCCTCATTTGTTGTTCATGTCATTTTGAAGATGCAGAGGATATTAAAGGGAGGAGGAAAAAAAAAACAAAAAACCAGAAACAGACTTACCAGCATATTTTGTGTATTTTTTTCTTTGAACAGTGTTTAGGAAAAAACATGCTGCATTAAACTAATACTTGCTCAAGCTCTCATTGTACTTTTACTACTTTTGGTTCCAGGTGGATTCTCTTTCCTTGTTCCTATTTTATTTTACAGACCCCTTTTCTCAAAGAATAAAGGGTTCAGGAAGAGGAGAAAAAGGACAGTTTTAAGAGCAAAGGAGAGCTGGAGAGTCTAGGTTATGTCAGTTTTTTCCTGTGCCACTGTTTGGTTGCTAAAAGCATAGCAAAAATGTGGGACGATATTTTACAGAATAAAGCCAGACAAATTCCAGCTGGCATCATTTAATCAGTCTTTCTACAGGCAGAAGGGAACATTTCCCCAAGACTGTATTTCATTTTCATGCATACATGTAAGTACCTGTCTAAGTCCCAACCAGAGGCAACTTGAGTATACTGGGGTTCATTGATTTCCTGTTACTGCAGTAAGATACTGCATCAAGATAATGATTTACAATGCAGATTACAAAACACTGATTTGCAGCAAATTACTGAATCCATGGCTAATGATCAGCCCCACAGGTTTCAGCCGAAGCCAAGTTGAATTAGAATTTATGTTTCACATAAGAAAACATTGCTTAATCTGTGGGCAGAAGATCTCTGAGACTTAACAAAAGAAAAAAAAATTTTTTTCTGGTGGTTTTACATGATAGTAGTCAGATTTCAATAGGTGGACTGGTTAAAGATTATCTTCAAGGTCATGACACATTAGCAGATAAATGTATTACCCATTCCTATTCTCACATACACCCTACATGTGAAGTCTTAAATATCCCTCTGCAGAATGCAATTAACATCCAAGAAGGCCCAAAAAAAAAAAAAAAAAGGGCGGGGGAGGTGGTAAATGGCATTCAGCCTTGACACCTGTAGCACTAAACCTCTGCTTCCCCCCCACCGCACTCCTGGAGACACTGCAATACCAGGTCAATCTGAAGGCAGATTTTTTTTTAGACACAAGAAAGTGAAGCCAAATGGCAACAGCATTATTTGGATCCACAGAAATAATCATCATAACAAGCTGAAATCTCTCCTATATGAAAAAATAGCAAAGGCAAAACCTCTATGGATTGAGTGACAGGACTTTTATTGGATTATTTGGAACAGAAACTGGAAATTGAGGGACTAAATTGACGGACCAAGCTCCAGACTAGTGTCATTACCATAGAGGACATTAAAGTTGGTACCCTGTATTTCACAAGGCATTGTAAGGAAAGGGACAATTCTATCAATAGCAACTGATACAACGATATCAATTTGGGCAATAGAACTATATCTATTTTAGGCAATAAATTCAAATCCTGTCAGTTAATTCATAGACAGAAATTAACTTGACTCAGAAATAAATTGTATTGCTGTTTACAAAAGGAGCAATAGGACTGGCAGGTTCTAGTAAGGGAGTGTTGAATCATCCCACTCCAACTGCTCTTGCCTGGTGGCATTCTGTTTGTCTCCCGCATTTCCAATTTCTTCTTCCTCCTCCTCTTCTTCACTTTCACCTGATTCATCACTGGTTGTATCTTCCTCCTCTTCTACCTCCTCCT
This sequence comes from Lepidochelys olivacea, assembly GCF_965140295.1. Classification (NCBI taxonomy): domain Eukaryota; kingdom Metazoa; phylum Chordata; order Testudines; family Cheloniidae; genus Lepidochelys; species Lepidochelys olivacea. The sequence continues at coordinate 40,555,416 of NC_140419.1, forward strand.
CACTCTCCTCTTCTACATGGTGAGGGTCTTCATATTTCTACATTATGTTAGAAAACACAGAAGGAAAAGGACTTGTTCATTAACCTAGCTAGGGGAACATAAAGCAATTGAACCAGTAGTTTAATACCTCCTGTAACACCCATGAAAATACATAATGTAGCTATATAATGGCTTGCTTCAGAAATTAATTGCTAATATATTGGGAAAGCGTGATTTACGTGACTACCTGGTTACTAGAGATATATATAGATAGAGTAGAATAAAGTAGCAAGTAAATTCTAAAGCTTGAAGCTATTGTAGCAAAAATGGAATATTTGTAAATGATTGTCCTTGTTTAGCAAAGCTACCCATAGTTAGCTCTTAACTTTTGCTCATGTGTCAGTTTCTCTAGACAGGTGTTCAATTTTGTTGCTCTTTTCTGAACCTCTGCCCTGGACTTCCGCTTGCCTTCAGTTTGTCAATATTTGGTACCAGCACATTTTAAAATGGACAAATTGCATTGTTGTGGGTGCTTCAAATTGCAAGAGTCTATGCTGGGCAGGAAGTGAGAGGGCAATGCTCCTCTCCCCCTTAAGCCAATTCTTCACCATCCCATCAAACAACAATCAGATGTAGGAGGACAAATAAAATAATAAATAATCAGAAGCATAATCATCACCATCTGTATTATAGCCATGCCTACAGGCCTCACCTTAGATCGGGGACCAATTGTGCAAGATGCTGTACATACACATAGTAAGAGACAGACCCTGCCCTGAAGAGTGATCACACAAACAAAGTAGCAATCTAAATAAATCCATCTTTAAAGTGTTTTTAAAAAACAGTAACTAAACAAGCTACCACCCAAAATGCTAACTCCTGGAAGTGCCATGGCAATCCACCTTTTTTGCATACCTCCATGGGGTTGACAGTAATGGTTAGAGCAGAATCATCCCAATCCATTTCATTTTCTTTACTTCCTTCATTTTCTGTAGAGCTGGGCTGATGAGAAGTCCGAATTCTGTAGATGCCCAAGGCTATGATGAAGACTAGTATGCTGACACAGATTATTATAACAATAGTAGCCACGCTTGGAACAACTGAAAAAAATAATGGAATAATTTCTCTACAGATTTGGCTAAACACCACTAAAAACATTCTTTCCTTCTGTTTTTTTCTTTTCTTATGCTGAGATTCTGCAATCTGCACATCACTGGTAATATTTCCAATAATTACATTCAGTGATCACAAATGGTAAGAACAATGCAGAACAACTCAATGTTAGACAGTTGTCTGTTGCTGCCAGAAGGTTAAACTGTCCTTCATCCATATTGTCCCTTTCTGCTAAGGGCAGCCAGCACGTCCCTTGGCCCGCGCCGCTTCCCACAGCCCCCATTGGCTTGGAGCGGCGAACCATGGCTAGTGAGAGCTGCGATCGACCGAACCTGCGGATGTGGCAGGTAAACAAACCTGTTCGGCCCACCAGGGGCTTTCCCTGAACAAGTGGCGGACCAGCTTTGAGAACTACTGTGCTAAGGGACAAATATTCCCAGGATTACAATTAGAGAATTAACTTCATTTGTGAAAATCACTGATGTCTGGAATTCTGCCATTTGCCAGTTTTAAATTTTTCAACTTTCTGGTCTCTATTTAAAAAAAACAAACAAAAAACAAAAAAACCTGGCCACACAATTTCCAATAGTGTATTTTTTAACGAAAGCACAACTCCTCAGAAAGACAGAGGGGGACAAATGTTACTTTCTTTTACACCTATGCAATGACTTCTTTTGGGTTGCCCAGGGTATAAGTGGGGATTCTATGTCTTCATTGGTTGACTGAACTGAATCACAACAGAAACACTGACAACACCTTAAGTATTATGAGCAATCTCTGTATAGTTAATACCTGAGCCAGGAATGCTGTTTATGTTTTCTTCTGGGTGATGGATAGACTGGAGAAACGGTGGCTGTATTACCATGTGATTTACATGCTCCATAAAATTAGAGTTCGAGTTGTGTAGGATATTGACCTGGAACAAAAGAACAAGCAGCATGATACTACAAAGTGCTGTAAATTCCAATACCATGCCTTCTGGTGTCTGAAACTGGTCTGATGATGAACTTCACAGCAAAGATTATAGTATATTGATCTTAGTAGAAGATTCATGTTCATTTTGTAGGCACTGGAGACAAGATCAAATGTCTCCCGAGTCAGTTAACCTATCCTGCGTTATTTTATGGTTTAGCTGGGCCACTTTGTTATTGGTAGCTCTTGAACAGACTCAGAGAATAAAGAAGCTCTCTCTCTCTCTCACCTGTGTGAACCAGCTCTCTTTTTTCATCTTTCTATCATAAGTTAGATGCACTATTGGAGTCAATAAGAGTTTTATCATTGTATTTAACTGGAGCAGGTTTGGGCATTTGTAGAGCCCTTATTAATTTGATGGAATTTTCTAAAGTACTCTAGAGAACTGTCTTGAGGGCACTCTGTTCTCTGTCCTACTCTAAGTGCAAGCACAGCCTCTTGTTTGAATGTGATGCTATCTCTGTTCTACTCCAGGTTAAGTAACAAATGTGGAATGTTTCTTTGGGGCTCACTCAGCTCTTTTCTATTCTGCTTCTATGGGGAACGCTATGGCAAGTTGGGAGTCTTGCAGTGTGGGGAGTCACCCAGTTATTCAGTCTGCTCCCTGTATGTATATCTGCTGACATTAGTGACTGATACATTTTATTACTCTTGCTTCTGTTAGCAATATAGAGCCATGCCAGCTGTGGGAGAGTGGGCTGAATTCTATTTTGGCTCATGCATTAACGTAATTGTTAATTAAGTTGCAAAGGCATGGTCAAATTCAGTCTTCATTCACACCTGTGCCACAACACTAAAGGTAATGGAGTTAGGCACACAAGAAACTCTAGAGAATCTGGCCTAGAAAATCTTTATGGAGATGATCAATGAGCCAGAAGGAACAAAGCTGGATTTTCAGAACCCAGATTACATTTATAGGACCAGCAACTAAACTCAACCTTTTTTCTTGTAAACCAAGACAAACTGTTCTGAAAATCATTGAAACCCCAACACAGAACTCTCCAATGACAGATTTAATGTCAATTTGCACAGTGCAACGGCATTTGAAAAATGTCCAGATGAAAGCCCAAAGAATCATCAACATGGTGCTCAAGAAAATGTTTCACAAAAGTAAGTATTCATGGCAGTCCTGACTATGCAATGTAGCAGGTGTGCACTATGCTTGTGTTCTTCCTCCTTGCCCGAAAATGAGATCTGAGCCCAAGTTAACAATTTTCAAAACACTGAGTAAGATGAGCAATATATTCAAATATTGATTATATGTTTCATTTACCCGTGGCAAATAGCATCCTTTGTAATAAGTCCCCAGGTTTTAGAAAGGACAAAGATTTCTCACATGACAGCACATGTACATGAAAAATTCTACTTGTTTCCTCACAGAACTTACTTCTCTAAAGGTTCCTTCAAAGGAAGGAAGGAAGGAATGTAATTCATAGCACAACGCAACTCTAACCCCTTCTTTTCTCATAGTCTATATAAATACCAATAATAGGCCAGGAGGAAAGCTGAGAAAGGAAAGCAAAAGGCAGAGCAGAGGTGACAGGAATTTGTTTTTTTTCATAGCTCATGCATGCATTTTAAAAAAAATTAATTTACTATTTTATTTTTAAAGGGCCTAATTATAGGATCTCTGGGCTTGGACCTCTATTACTTTGCAGTATGTCCAGTCATTTACACCAGTGCAAACTGGATATAAAATGATAGCAATGCCAAAAAAGTCACTCTGCAACAGGGTGCACTCACCCTTTAAGGAAAACTACAGGCTCAACACAACATACTTCTACTTTTATCCCCAGAAAAAGAATTCTGGGAGAGGAAGCACCCAGATGGATTCTGGGAATTGTAAATTGGACAGAATATAAGAGGCAGCCTTTCCTCACTCAGTGTGAGAAATAGAGATGTGGAGTGAGGAAGGGAAGGTGGCAGGCATGCTGGGGAGATTCAGCAGAAGCTGGTGAAGCTAGCAATTTAGAAGGTTCTATGGAAGCAATCTAGAAGAGGTGGGTGGATAAAAAAGTGTAAAGAACCCAAGGGAGATGGGAGTTCTGTGACTTTTGTAAAGAGCCTTGGGGTGGACAGAAGTAGAGGATGGTAACCAAGGGTTGTGAAGTACACACAAGGAGGGGTGCTATTAGAAATAGCCAAGTCCCAGCTGGAAAAATCAAGGGATTACCAGAGTGAAAGAAAAAGCTGTGGGCAAAGGGAACATACAGGGAATGGGGCACCAACTGATTGATAACTTACTGATTTGGGACCCACCACTGGAGCTTCCAGACAGTGAGAGCACTCTCTAGCTTCAGTTCCCTGCAACATGAGAAGGGAAGAATGGTAGACCCTCAAAGAAGGCCTGTGGCTCAAAAGGACAGGCTGGATGAAGTGCTATTACATTCCAGAGAATGGAAAGATGGACAGAAAGGCTCATGACCCAGTAATGGGACTGCATGGAGCTTTTGTGTTGGTTTTTAATTTGAACTCCAGTTTGGGACTTCAGTTACCCCAGGAGATATGGAATCTTTCTGAGTTAGCTGGAGGACTTAATTTAATCATTGTACCTGCCTAGAGAGAAATTGAGGCACAGCTAGGAAAGGGAAACTGATGCAGTAACCACATTATAATAGGACACCTCTGACCACAAACACCAGTCCTGATTGCATTCCTCCCTCCCCTCAAAAGCCTATGTGAATAAATATGTCTGGTAGAGTGACCTACAGAGAAACAAATATGGGCTATTTCAGATGAAGGGTGGGTGTTAGTTGCAATTTAAGGCCCCTTGTGAAAAATAGCATGCGGGTAAGTTCCCTTTCATGTATACCGAGTGGGCTCCAGCTCTTTAATCTCCACTGACCAACTTTAGCTCTGTTGTGCAGGAAGAAAGGCAGTGTGTCACGTAGGCAGTCCTCATACCATTCAAGATCAATGCCAATACTTTAATTTCCTTTCAGAAAGGAAGAGATATCTATTGCAAATCATGGCACAGAATTATCCTGTCCGCTAGCTTTGTCTCCAATTTGGTTGAAGGTGTAGCTCCAATGCTGACTGTATTGCAGTAATCTAATTTTGAGGTGATGTGGCCATGGATAACCACCACAAAGTCTGCCTCCCACCAATAAGGCCACATTCTCCTGACTAAGTTGAAAACTGGCCTTCCTAGACATGTTATATGTTACATGATTTGGGAGGAGTGGTAGATACGCTAGAGGGCAGGGATAGGATACAGAGGGACCTAGACAAATTGGAGGATTGGGCCAAAAGAAATCTGATGAGGTTCAATAAGGATAAGTGCAGGGTCCTGCACTTAGGACGGAAGAACCCAATGCACAGCTACAGACTAGGGACTGAATGGCTAGGCAGCAGTTCTGCGGAAAAGGACCTGGGGTGACAGTGGACGAGAAGCTGGATATGAGTCAGCTGTGTGCCCTTGTTGCCAAGAAGGCCAATGGCATTTTGGGATGTATAAGTAGGGGCATAGCGAGCAGATCGAGGGACGTGATTGTCCCCCTCTATTCGACATTCGTGAGGCCTCATCTGGAGTACTGTGTCCAGTTTTGGGCCCTACACTACAAGAAGGATATGGATAAATTGGAGAGAGTCCAGCGAAGAGCAACAAAAATGATTAGGGGTCTGGAACACATGACTTATGAGGAGAGGCTGAGGGAACTGGGATTGTTTAGTCTGCAGAAGAGAAGAATGAGGGGGGATTTGATAGCTGCTTTCAACTACCTGAGAGGTGGTTCCAGAGAGGATGGTTCTAGACTATTCTCAGTGGTGGAAGAGGACAGGACAAGGAGTAATGGTCTCAAGTTGCAGTGGGGGAAGTTTAGGTTGGATATTAGGAAAAACTTTTTCACTAGGAGGGTGGTGAAACACTGGAATGCGTTACCTAGGGAGGTGGTAGAATCTCCTTCCTTAGAAGTTTTTAAGGTCAGGCTTGACAAAGCCCTGGCTGGGATGATTTAGTTGGTGATTGGTCCTGCTTTTGAGCAGGGGGTTGGACTAGATGACCTCCCAAGGTCCCTTCCAACCCTGATATTCTATGATTCTATATGGCTGTTTAGTAGCAGCTGGGGATCCAGTAGTTCCCCCAAATTCTATTTAAAAAAAGTAGGCGTACAACATGAATAAGAAGGGCAGGTATAATCCTTGTTCTAACTTCCAACGGCTTCCCCCAACCTACCAATAGCAAATCAGTTAGCTAGCTGTTACCTATTCTCCTTTGTCAGAGGGTGCAACAGTCAAGAGTTGCTGCTGTTCTTAACTGAGAGCAGGGAGTGGCATAGAAATGCTTAAAGAGAAGTGTTGAAGCAGTTCAGTGTCTGAGAAAAGCACTTGCGAAGCTTTTGAGAAGAGGTGAAGCTGTAAACTCAGCCAGACTTGATAAAAGAGAAAAAAAAAAACAAAAAAAAAAACAGAATATAAGCACAGCAGCAGCCCGAATTCGCCACATTTTCTAAATGCAGGATTTTATAAGAGCTTAAAAATTAAAAGGAAACTATGCCAATTGTGCCATGAGCTGAAAGAAATGAAGTTCTTCGTGGCATTACAACAGCCATACAAAGGAGACACTGGAGAACCATGTATGTGATTGATTAGATGAACATATGGGAGCATCCTGCGGCATATTTTGCCATAGAAACCCACTGTCAGGCTAAACAGGCATTCAGAATTCCAATAGAGAGGACGCATTCCATAGACATAAGGAAGAGAATGGGACAGTCATCCCAGGAAATGGGAGATAAGTGGTGAGCAGAAATGATTTCAAGTATACAGCACTTGTGGAATTACTCCCAGCAGCTGTTGCCCCACTCAGTTTGGTTGACTGTGGAGCAGACAATCAGTCACCAGCTGAACAGCTCACTTGTGTGAATGTAGTGCCTCTAGGTCTGGTTTTAGTATGCAGCCTCCAACTCTGTAGCTGAAATTTTTGCTAGCCATTTTGAATCCATTTCAGTTGGAGGCACAATTTGTTCCATTTCTACATTTAACAGATTTATGGGTGCAAAAGCAGGAGCAACTGTTTGTAGGTGAAAAAATATGTACTCAAAAGTGGAGTGAATTATTTTTTAAAGTATTGACCTTTCCCATAGTACTGACTATTTAACCTATTTTATAGGTGTAATTTGAGATCCTAATGTGGGAAAACAAAAATGGAAATACCCAGCCCTGAAACAGCTGTGAATTACATCTATAACTGTCAAATAAAGGTGTATCTTTCAAAGTGCATGAAGTCAAAATCCAAAGGTTCAAAAAATATGCATTTTAGAAGGGAAAAGGATCAAATAGAGTGACCTGGCCCAATGCAACTGCTAGTGTAATTCATATTATCTCTATTAAAACAGATAGTTATTAAAATGCAATATTTTTGTTGGCAGGATTGGACTTTTTCTGTGAAATTTCATACCAAGGAATACTGCCTCCATTTGTAGTAGATAAACTTGGATATACACGTAAGCAGAACCTTTTCTACAATGCTATTAATCCAATTCCAGTTCTTAATGAACAGGTGGCCATCTATGTTATAAGTTGCCATATCAGATTGGACCGGAATTGCATCTGGTTTTTTATCCTGACTCTAGCAATCTCTAATACCAGATTAGACCATGTAAAAAAGCACCACCACAACTGGCACCCAGGTTCGGACGAAAGAGGATTACATCAGCATGGAAACTGAGCAAAACAGCCCCTCTCACTTGTGAAAGGTTGACTTGAGCCCCATTACTGGGATAAGCGTGGTGGTGTAAGCCTCCTTACTCTGTTTTGTGCCTCCACAGAGAACTTAAGCCCTGGGATATCAATCTGGCATATTATACCAGCATGCAGTTCACTTTAAAGAAAAAAATTGTTAACTAGAACAGGTGCTAGCGGTGTTGAGTGAGGTCTCTGAAGTAATGCCGCATACAAGAATGAAAAAGGCTCTTTTGTGCTGGAACAGCACGCTGGTTACTAGGCAGAGCTCGCTTGCCTGTGATTTGTGGAGACACCTGCAGTATCTCACATCGCTGTGCATAGGAAGCAATAGTGTTCTGCCTCATTTGCTGGAGACAAAAATATGTGGACTCTCTGCTTTATATGCAGTTATTTAATTGTGACTATGTGTGAGCAGCAAATGCTGTAGAACAGAGTGTTGATCCTGAGGTTGAAAGATGCAGTACATCTGATGCGTTAGACTATGAAAGTGAAGATCCTCTATAAAAAACTGAATTGAACTCTATCCTCATACTGACTTAGGAGGTGCAACTTAATCTGGAATGATTTCCTACTGATGAAGAATACATCATTTCACTTACCGCAAGTCAGTAACACTTGGTGGCACACAAAAAAGCAGCACTGACAAAAAAGAAACCGTACGTGAAGTTGGAAAGCAATGAGCGTGCAGCATGGTGCTTTCAAGCTGTAGTATAATAGCTGGGACATAGGTTGGAGCTTGAATGTGGGAGGCAGTTCATGGAAAAATATTCATAGTAAATAGGCCCAATGTTAGATGGGGTGGATCTGAGTTACTACAGAGAATTCTTTCCTGGGTATCTGGCTGGTGAATCTTGCCCATATGCTCAGGGTTCAGCTGATCGCCATATTTGGCATCAGGAAGGAATTTTCCTCCAGAGCAGATTGGAAGAGGCCCTGGGGTTTTTTCGCCTTCCTCTGTAGCATGGGTCACAGGTCACTTGCTGGAGGATTCTCTGCACCTTGAAGTCTTTAAAACCATGATTTGAGGACTTCAATAAGCTCAGACATAGGTGAGAAGTTTATTGCAGGAGTGGGTGGGTGAGATTCTGTGGCCTGCATAGTGCAGGTCAGTCTAGATGATCATAATGGTCCCTTCTGACCTTAATATCTATGAAAAAGTAAGGATGACCTACACCTCTACTATGCATGGGAAGAATGTGGTTTTGTATATTATGGGATACAGCATGGCCAGAGGGCAACAGGAGAGTACTAAAAGGGAGCCTTATTCCCTGTAGAGGGAAGAAAGTTTGCAAGAGACTAATTAAAGCATCTGAAGCCAGTCGCATGATAAAAAATCCCTGCTTCAATCAGACCAGGAGGAGTTGGAGCAGAGAGCAGTTTGGAGAAGTGCCATGGCTGGCTAGAAGACCAAGACCCTAGGTAAAGAGACACCCGGCTTGTGGGGGAGGGGAGAGGAGAGAGAGAGGGGGCGGGAGCAGGAAGCCCCACAAGCTGAAGAGCAGGAGAAGGAAGTAGCCCAGGGGAAGGAAGCACTAGTTCAAGTGGTTTACCACTATCCCTAGGGCCCCTGGGTTGGGACCTGGAGTAGAGGGTGGGCCCGGGTCCCTCCCTCTCCACTATCCTTCTCTGGGTTAGTGGTGGGACAGTAGATACCCTAGTTCAGGGGCAGGAAACTGCCCTGAACCACTGCCCCACTCCCCAAGCAGAGGAAGTGTGGGACCCATCATAATTGTACTGGTAATTTGCCACAATTAGCATCAAGTGAGAGTTCATCTTGTCGTTACATACCACTGAGTAGGCTAGGCAGAGCAACATCCATTCAGTATTCCCAGCTAGAGATGCCATACAAAATGAAAGTGACCTATGACATATGTAGAAGTTTTCCTCTCATAAGTTACTACTACTCTTTCATTATAGCACCCAAAATGTGGTAGGTACTGTACAAACACAGGAACACTCAATCCCTGCCCTGAAGGATGAGGGAAGAAATGTAGTTCATCAATAACAGAGGGAAAGTTTTGGTAACAATGCATCTTTTCATTACTCACCTCCAAGTTAAAGTCATTACTGGTGTATCGGCCATTCAGCTCTGAGCACTTGATCCTGAACTTTCTATCAAAGATGTTGAAAGTGTGCCAATTGCGATATCGAACCTGTCGAAGCACCAGTTCATAGTTTCTCATTGTGTCCACACCTGAATCAGTAACACAACATGAAAAAATACCAAAAGATGCGTAAGAGGCAAGCATTGTAGAAACCTTTGTGTTTACTACAAGAGTACTGAACAGGGAAATCACATGTTCTAAATAATAAAATAAAGTGGATAGAACAATCTGAATTTGTCAAAGATTCCAGTTCATATCAAGTTAAGTGAGCAATGTTAGGACTTCAGGAACCGTAACAAAAAAACCCCTTATTTTCATACTAGAGAAAAAAATATACAGATGTGGCACTAATAATTTAGTAACTTCAAAAATTACAGTGTGGCCTTCAGTGGGTCAGGAACTGATCAGCACTTGTGTGAGAGCACCAAGGAATCCTCTCACTGACATATGCCATAAGGTCTTGTCAAAGGGAGAATATGTTCTGTGTCCCCATATGCTCCTGGGGGTTCACTTCACCACATAGGGGTATAAAAGGTGGGGCTATGGACATGCTGAGTCCTACAGGATGAACCAGTTACCTGGTGGAGCAGGCTTTCATCTGGGAGCTGAGGTGGAATTGTGCTTTTTTGAGGCACAATCCCTTATTCAGCTTCCTCTGGATAGTGTGATTCAGGTCTGCTCTGTCCCTAACACAGAGTGGTACCTTAAAGGCAAAAACCTGGCCCTTTCCTTTTAAGGATGTAATTAAAATGTAAATGACTCATTAGCATACCATAGATAGAATACCCTGCTGTGGAGTTGGTGGCATCTAGATGTTTTCCTTGGTGCTCCTTACGATCCAGTTCTAAACACTCCTGTCTGGGATCTAGTTCCACACCAATGACCAAAATGTCACAGAAATCCAGGTTGTGAACCATTTCCTCTAACACAACTGGCTTATGGACTGTAAACACAGGGAATAGACCATACAGAAATAAGAAACAAAATCAGAGAAAAAACAGTCATAAAACAGATTTATACTTTAACATGGTTTGCACAGTGCTGTCAGCTTCCAAAGGGAATTGCTGAATAGTTCTAAGCATGTATTAAACATTGACTATAGCATGCAAGTCAAAAGCAAGAAATCTCCAGTACTCAGATGTGACTATGAGGGGGGCATATCAGTACTTAGATGAATCCAAAATATAGCAAACCATAATAAAAAGTACTCAAGAATATGTGAGAAATAACATTGAAACATGATTTTGGAAGTAACTTCACAGCTTAACAATTTCGCTTTTCAATACTGTATTGACATCAGCCTGGTACTACTTCATTCAGTACATTACTACATGTGCCAAGGAGCTGTGAACATAAGTCTTTCTTTCTGTGATTGCACGATTCTCTCAATTCTTCTATGGCCCATAAAGAATTTTGTATTAGAGAGGATGCTATACTAATCTATCCAAGAACTAGCAGTCATAAACTGGAATATCAAATGATCACGCGTTTTCCAAGCTCAAAGTAATTGAGTTGTAAACTGACTGTCCTTCAGTGAGTAGTATAAAATCTATCCTGTCTCAGAAGAGAGTTAGATGCATATTTAATATTTTAATTCTCTGGTTTACTTGGCACAAAGTGGCTGGAACACTGGCTTAACTGGCTCCCTGCGGACAACCTTTGCATAATATAAATCTCTGGAATCACAGCAACTGTCAACTCTCCTTAGGGTCCCAATTTAGAGGCCACTCCCAAGAGGAAGGGATTAAAGTCAGAACCACCCTATTCCCTGGCAATCTTCAGCTGCTGGAATAGCCCATGAGGGCTGTGGATTGCTGGGCACAGCCTTAACTGTTTTGCCTGAGATGCATCCAGCCCCCAGTCAGCTGCAGAACTGGGGGGGTGGGGCAGAAAGACAGATAGCAGAGTTACCTTTGCCCCAACTCCCTCAGCTGTGCCAAGTGTATCTCTGCTGCAGCTGGGGATCTAGCTTTACAGAGTCTGTTAGGCAACTTTTCTAAAATCAGTGAAAAACTTCCTTAAGTTAGCAAGAATTCACAGGTTTCATAGTGGTAGCCATGTTAATCTGTATCAGCAAAAACAACGAGGAGGCCTTGTGGCACCTTAGAGACTAACAAATTTATTTGGGCATAAGCTTTTGTGGGCTAGAACGCAGAAAGCTTATGCCCAAATAAAGTTGCTACTCTCTAAGGTGCCACAAGGACGACTCCTTGTTTTTTCAAGAATTCAGTTACCTTTGCTCTTTGATCCATGGATGAAAGTGTCCAAATGCAAGAATGATTCAAACCACAAAACATGGTACTTATAATTCAATATTTTTTGCAAAACCAGAATCTTTTCCAATAAGAGTTGCAACAATTTAACAGATACTTTATCCAACCATTTTTATTTACTACTGTTAATAGATAATGGTATGAGGTAACATTTTAAAAAATGCCTAAGTGATTTGGGGACCTAAATCAATTGGACCTAGATTCCTGAGTCACTTATGGACAGGGTGCATTAAAACTGAGGAGTTTTTAAAAAATTAAATCTGATTTTTTAATTTAAATTAAAAGCAGGATTATTTTAAAAATATTTAAAAATTAAATTTGAAGTTGACAACCTATATTAATCCCTACATTTAATATATTAAAATTTAAATTAAATACAAAAAATAATAAGCAGTAAATGTTTGCTCACAAGTTCCAAAGAAAGTCAAACCACTGAACTGGTCAAAGCCACTGACTGAACACCTGAAACCAGAGTTTGCTGAAATATTAAACAAGCTTTTGACAGCAGTAGCCTCTTCTACATGTGCAGAGAGAATATTTTCTTCATTTTAGTTTATTCAACTAGTTCCATGCAATGACTAGTTCATTCAAAGTTAAGAAACCCACTGGAAGCTGAAAAAACAGGGAAGCTTGTTTTCCTCTTCCAATCTATGAAGAGCAATTTAGTGGGAGAGAATGAGATCTACTAGTTCTAAAATATTGAAGGACATGGTAATCCATTTACTAATGACAGATAATACTTCATTTGTTTAACACATCAGTTTTAAATGCAAAATGTCTCGATAAATAATTTTTTTCCTTACTTATCTAGCACATTCAAGATAGTGTAAGAACAATATTTTTTAAAACCATTTAATTGGGTTTGAATTTCCATCCATATACAGATGGACAGAAATTACAAGTTAAAATGAAGCATCTAATCTAGTAAAAATGTAAGATATATTACTCAAATAAATGTGTATCAATATAGTGCATCCTCCTGATTATTATGAAGCACAATGTTTCATTAATGTTGCAAATCAAAAATTCTATTGGTTACCCATCAGTGTGGATCAATCTTCCCTTAGCAAAATAACTAAAAAGTACAAATGCAAAACACAATTAAAATCAATTACTTAAAACAAGGTTTTCTGCTTGTTGATTTAAATTACAATTAAAACTGGTGATTTAAATTGCTTTGATTTAAATCAGGGGTCTCAAACGCAAATGACCACGAGGGCCACATCACTGACACCCCACTCTCGCTGCCCCCCACACTGCCTCTTTCATGAGGCCCCACCCCTGTCCCACCTCTTCCCACCCCTTCCCTGCCCCCATTCCAACCCCTTCCCCAAAGTCCCCACACCAACTCCGCCCCCTCCCTGCCCCCAGGGGGTGCAGGAGGGGTGCGGGGTGTGGCAGGGCGCTCAGGGCGGTTGGGGTGCAGGAGGGGTTCGGGGTGCAGGGTCTGGGGTGGCAGCGGTGTGCACTGGGGCCAGGGCAGGCTCCCTGCCTGCCTACCCTGGCCCTTGCGCCGCTCTGCTCCAGGAAGCAGCCGGAACCATGTCCCTGTGGCCCCAGGGGGCGGCGAGGGCACAGGGCTCTGTGAGCCCGAAGCTCCCTGTTCCCGGCCAATGGGAGATGTGTGTGTGTGGGGGCAGTGCCTGACAGCCATGGCAACGCAGGAGCCCTCTGCCTCTCCCCCGGGCCACAGGGATGTTGTGCTGGCCGCTTCAGGGAGCGGTGCGGGGCTTGCAGGTCAATCCCGTGGGCCGGATCCGGCCTGCAGGCTGTAATTTGCCCACCCCTGGCCTGGAGGTAGGCTGGGGGCGGGCTGCAGGAAATAGCTCTGCGGGCCGTGTGTTTGAGACCCCTGATTTAAATCAATCTGTCCTGTTTAGGACTAGATTTTTAATGGTATTTTGGTGCCTAAAGATGCAAATACATGCCTAGTGGGATTTTCAAAAGCAACTAGGCACTTAACTCCCAATGGGAGTTAGGCACTGAAGTACTTTTGAAAATCCCTTTGATCACCTAAATACATTTAAAAATCCGGCACTTAGGCATTTTTACTCATAATGCACAGGGATCGGAATGAAATCTCAGAGTCCCTAACATGCAAAGTGACTGATCACCTCTTTTGAGCAGGTATCCTTTTACATATTACATTGCATGCAGTGACTGTAGCTCACAAAAGCTTATGCTCAAATAAATTGGTTAGTCTCTAAGGTGCCACAAGTACTCCTTTTCTTTTCACTACGATCTAGAATACTTTCTGGCCTTTGGAGGGCAGATATAGTTTAAGGCAACCGATAATTAGGATTGTTACAGAAAGAAGCTTTAGAGAACCAGTGCCACTATATATCATTAGCAATTTCAGCTTTTCTGAGAGATGTAGAAATAGTTGCCTATTATTCTGGTCTGAGAAATGTAGCTGAGGAGGATTCCTAAGACAGCTGGTTAATGGCTTTTTAATTAAACTTCATAACAGCAGCCAAAAGGAAGATTCTTTTTTTAAGAAATTTTTGGTGATGCCTTATTAATATTTCCTAGTGTTTGCCTACCACTGAAAGGATATTCACGTTAGGATATTCAAAAGATATTCAAAGAGTCAGGATATTTCACGTTAACTCTGTTGAGCACTTCTAATAAGAAGTAGGCTCTTCAAAAGCACAATGTAAAAAAAAAATTAAATGGTTTAGAGAAACTATACTTAATGAACATACACACAGTAGGCCTGTAAACTTGTGCCTGAGGATCTGCCTGTTTGTTTCAAAAATTGTTTGAAATACACAGTAAAATAGTCTAAATCCAAGATTGTGAGCTCTCTGGAGCAGAGATTGTCTGTGTTATTTCTGTGTACTGTATCTTGTACAATAAGGCCTTAACTCCAGCTTGGGGCAAATGTGGAAAACAAATACACAAACCTCCATCATTTTCTTTAAAGTCCACAGAATGTTCCACTTTGGTGACTGTGCTGACAATTCTGATATCTGGTAACAGAGTCACTCCTCTTTCACTTTCAAATTGCGTAGCTGGTCTAGCAAAGTGGTCCATTCCACTTATTGTGATCTTGGGCTCATTGGCCTGAAACACCATTACATAGGCTTCTATATCTGGGATGTTAATGCAGACATCTTCACCAAAACACCTGAAAAATATATTTCTTTAATTGCATGGAATAGTTGTCAGGTGAAATTCCTCCCTTGCTAGAGGCATGCAGTAAAAAGCAAGCTAGCATGGCTACCTCACCCACTCTTTCTGTGCATGTTTCTGTCTTTACTTTCTTTTGCCCAATGCCCAACTAGTTAATTTTTGTGCTTATTTCTCCATGTTATTTAAGCTGTCTTTGCCCCCAGATAAGTCCATTTCATACTGTGATCCACCAGTACATATGCACATATTTCTGTACTCTGCCATCTGTAAAAGTTAGCAATGGTACGAACAGTTCTGGGTTGCAAAGTTCACGTGGGCCTATATACAAATGTTCACAATTACTGGAATTACCTTTGAGTAGTTTAACACTTCAGTGGCAAGTGCAATCATTAGTAAGGTCAGTAGGCAAGAAACATTTAGACACTTAATTAACATTTAACAAAAGAGTCAATGGTTAAAAAATAAAGTTAATTAGATAACAACTAATCATTGTAAGCTTAACAGAAGGGACCTATAATAACCATACAGCTAAGGGTAGCCTAGAATTCCTCCTAACCTGTAAGGGGTTAAGAAGCTCAAATAACCTGGTTGGCACCTGACCAAGAGGACCAATGGGGAAAGAAGGTACTTTCAAATCGGGGGGTGGCACGCGCAGAACGCTTTGTTGTGTGTGTTCTCTTGGGAAGTAGAGAAGCATCAGGTCAGAAAACTCCTTCTCCTATAAACCATCCTAAAAGTCTCTCATATTACAAAAATTGAGAGTAAAAGCCAGGCAAGGCATGTTAGATTATCTTTTGTTTTGCTTGTGAATTTTTCCTTTACTGGAGGGAGGTTTATTCCTGTTTTTTGTACCTTTGAAACTAAGCCTAGAGGAAGTTCTGCTGTGTGTTTGAATCTTTTGTTACTCTGTAAAGTTATTTTCCATCCTGATTTTATAGAGGTGATTTTTACCTTTCTTTTAAGAACCCAACTGATTTCTCTATTGTCTTAAGACCCAGGTGTTTGGATCTGTGATCACTTTGTAACCAATTGGTTAGATTATTATTCTCAAGCCTCCCCAGGAAAGGGGGTATAAGGGCTTTGGGGAATAGTAACTCCAAGTGGTCCTTTCCCTGATCATCACTTGGTGGTGGCAGTGTACTCTCCAAGGGTAAAGAATTTGTGCCTTGGGGAAGTTTTAACCTAAGATAGTAGAAATAAGCTTAGGGGGTCTTTCATGCAGGTCCCCACATCTGTACCCTAGAGTTCAGAGTGGGGAGGGAACCCTGACAGGACCAAATTGATACAACATATGTGGCAAAATACCTTGTTTACCTCAGTCCTTTTTAGCCTTGGAGACTCAAGTTTAGGGCAAGACAAATCCCTATAGGTTGCACAGGGTCCTGCTACTCCTCTCCTCAGTCAGTCCCTTGTGCTTGTTTTCCTGCCCTTCTGGGGAAGCAAGTGCAGCCTCCCTACTGGGAAGGTTTGGTGTCTTGCTGCAAACAGCCTACTAGCAGTTTCCCTACTCCCTCAGTCTCCTCCTCCTGCTACCCAGCAGAGGGTTTAAAAAGGTCCCAAGTAGATGGAGTCAGCTGAAGCTAATTGGTTCCCTAGCAACCCCTTTTCCAGCTGAACCCTATTGCCCAGTGGCTCTCTCTCCTCAGTGGATAGGGAGGGGCCTTTTAATCCCCTGGGACTAATTACTACCCCCCTTTTGTATCTTTGTCCTGGGTTTACCACACATAGTTGTCTTGTTAAATGTGAATCAAGAACTTAACTATCCACTTAAATGGAATGCATCATGGGCTCAGTGCTGCTCTTCCTGAACACCAACAACTCCAACTGAAGTCTGTGTGTACAAGGAATGGAAGACTGTTCCTTTACCATGGAGAAATGTTATCATTGTTGTTTATGCTATTCTGTGATAGTTGTATGATAATAGTAGGACACAGTAATTTCTACTTTGTCCAAGATGCCACAATTTTGCAGTGATTGTGGCCCTATCACAATATAGGCAAAGGCTATTTCTAGCAGAGAGGCATTGTTCCTGTAGATGTACCCTCTAGTCATTATAAAAGGCCTGATTTAAAAGTTATGGCTCTAAGTATGTCAGAAGAAAGCTTAAGCAATTGGTCAAATGGGAATAATACTGACCTTCTACTGATATATAACATACACACAGACACTTCAATATAGACCAAATGCTTCACAAATGGTACACAACTAAATTACATTTACAAGAAAGACACCATAAAAGCAAAACATAAGAAACCCACAAAGTAATTCAGTATAAAAGCAAATGCAGCTCATGCCTTATGCTTGATAGTGTAAAGGTATAGTTTATCATATATTTTAAATCAAATTCTATTTTTACATTTCCAAAGAAAAAATAATGTATTTAAAAATATAACTGATCTAATCAGTTTAACTGAATGTAACTTACTGGACTTTAGATGAGACTTTAAGACGCCGTACGCCCGCGGTAGGGAACTGTCTAGAGTTGATATATGAGACCTTTTGGAGAGCTTGATTTATATTCTCAATATCATCTCCTTCTATGACAAGGACTGACTGGGAAGGGTTGAAGTGATACTGGGGAAAATGCATATAATTAGTATTTAGGGTAACAGATGGATAACACACTTCTAAGGAATTATTTAGAGAGACTGGCTAAAATCTAATAATTTAAGAAACAAATGCTGTGAGTAGTCAATATTAGTTAAGTACATATATAGCTTTTAGGAACAAGTACCCAGCAGATGCTCATCTATCACACATTTTAGAAATTGTTATTGCTATAGTTAACCGTATAGTAAATGAGGAGCTAGTCGAACTACTGTGAATCTACACTATTTACTCAGCTGCTCATATTTTTGAAATGCGACTTTTCATAAATGCATCATTTTATTATTATTATTATTATTACAGGATATGCTAGGGAAAAATTATTGCTGGTAGAAAATCATTGACTTTAATAAGAGTTATACATGAAGAAAATCTGTCCTGCCTTGTTTTCACTGCCTCTGTGTATTTTTATGCCAGTCCATCTTTGAGATATTTTTCCACATGAGTGAACAAAGCAATTAAACTTTCGTTGCCACAACCCCAGGAATGACAGTCACAACCAAGGGTATTCTCCTCCCTCTATCTCATGATCACTGGAGGGATCACTGTGTAAACTGGGGCTTCCTCCTGCATAAAACCTGCTGCTCATTTGAACGGATAAGTCTTATTAGAGAATCATCGGTTGTCTTTGTAGCTGTGCTAACCTTTCCAAAGCTCATAAGACTGAAAACAAAAATGTAGCAGCCCGCTGACAGAGGCCAGCCTATCTATGTGAACTGTAAATGCTGATTGGTTTTATCACCACCAAGACCGTGAGGCTTTTCCACAGTAGTGACACTGCAGGGGTGTGATTTCTAAAGCACACTAATGCATTACACATGTAGCTCCCACTCACGTGCACTAAATCTTCCTGACTGCGCTTTAATGTCATGCTGTGTGAAACAGCACGATGGTAAAGCACACTAGACAACCTGTTATGTGCAGCAGCAGGGTCTACACGGACCAATTAATGTGTAACACATCAGTGCACTGTGGAAATCACACCCCACTATGTAGACAAGCCCTAATTCTGAGCTTCATTTACAGACAAATAAGTTTGTTTTCTACCTTTTTTGTTAGTTTGGTGTATGTGTGTGAGAGAGTGAGAGTTTGTTGTTAATTTCCTTCTGAAAGATGTCTGTTAATCAGGTCAGTGAGCCATCTGTGCTGCACAGAAAACCAGATCAACCTTCTGAGTTTACATCCTCCCACTTAGGCTCCATAAAATGTAAGGAAACTAATACCAAACACACTTTCATTCCATGCAGTCATTTCCTGAGGCTGACTGTTGATTATGGGAACATATTTTATAGTTCATGTCACACAAACGTCTACATTTTAAAAGAAAAAGGTTTAAAAGATGAAGATTAAATAGAATGTGCACATGAGAGAGGCAGGGCAAGCTTCGAGCTGAGTAGGACAGGGAGACGTAGGTTCAAGCCTTGTGAATACACATCATGAAAAATTTAAGAGATTTTCTGCAGAAGAATGTACTAACACTACACATGATCATGCATATCACTCTTTTTACCTGTAGACTAGCAACAGCAAAGAATGACATTAGCAAGGGGTGACTCAAGCTAGCTAGTTAACTTAATGGCTCAGGTGCAAGAGTTCTGGAATGCTGCCAAAGGGAGTGGAAGAAAATCCTAGCCCTAGTCTACACTACAGAGTTAGGTCAACATAAGGCAGCGTTGACTATGGAGTTGCTTACACTACAATGTTCCTCCCGCCACTTTAACTCCCGCCTGCTATGCCAATCTAATAAATATGCGTTAACCTAAGTGGCCACCATGAGGTGTCCCACAATGCCCTACCATGATTGCTCTAGTCACCATTTGAACTCCGCTGCCCTGTGGCCAGATACACGGGTGTACGCCCCTCCCCTTTTAAGGCCCGGGGAATTTTTGAAATTGCTCTATTTACTTGGTGTGGAAAGCGAATATAACTGCCCAGCTGACCATGCTGGCTCCATGCAGCACTGCAGGTGCTGGATCTCCTGGGTGCAGGCATAGCTCTGATCCAGCCATAGGAACATTGACATCTATGGCCAGATCGCTCGGGGCATGGAGGAGAAGGGCTACAATAGGGATACGCAGCAGTGCCATGTAAAAATCAAGGACTTGCACCGGGCATACCAGAAGGCAAAAGAGGCAAATAGTTGCTTGGTGTGGAGCCGCAGACATGCCAATTCTACAGGTAGCTGCATGCCATCCTTGGTGCCTACCCCACCTCCACGACGAAGTGCCAGTAGATACTTTGGGAGGACCTGGAGTCACAGGCCACCAGAGTGAACCCTGAAGATGAGGTGCTGGACAAGGAGGAGGAGGAGGAGGAGGAAGGAGGACGGGCAATACGGGCATCTGGTGGAGTGGCAAGCCAAGATCTCATTTTGACTCCTGAGCAGTTAAGCCACTCCCAGCAGTCCAGCACTGGAGAGCCTGATGCAAGGGAAGGAACCTCGGGTAAGTACTCAGTTTGCTTCAATATTGCAGGGCCACATCTGTGAAATAACCAGTAGAGGTAGAGTCACTATTTGCTTCTCATTCCCCTGTACAGCTGGGCAGAGGTGGCCCTGCCGAACAGTTTGTCTATGTGCACTGGATGTCCCATGAATCCTCCATAGAGGTCTTTAGGAAACTTTCCTGGAGGTAGTCTGCAATCCTTTGCCAAAGATTTCTTGGGAGGGCTGCCTTCTGTCTTCCCCTGGAGTAGGACAGCTTGCAGCTTTCTGTACAGGCCTGTGTTCTTAAAGATGCATGCTTCATGCACTTTCCCTGACCAGTTCATATTATGTCAGTGAAACAAACCCGGTGATCCACCAGCGCTTGCAATACTGTAGAAAAGTAGCCCTTTCTGTTGATGTATTCCGTCGCAAGGTGGTCTGGTGTCAAAATAGGGATGTGCGTGCCATTGATTGCCCCACTGCAGTTCAGCAACTCCATTTCTGCAAAACCATCCACTATTTCCTGTACATTGCCCTGAGTCACAGTCCTTTGTAGCAGGACATGATTAATGGCCCTACATACTTGCATCCACAAATGGTGGATTTCCCAACACCAAACTGATTCCCCACTGACCTGTAGCAGTCTGACATTGCAAACTTCCACAAAACAATCGCCACTCACTTCTCCACTGTGAGTTCAGCTCCCATTTTGGTGTCGCTGCACCAGAGGGTTGGGGCGAGCGCCGCACACAGTTCCAGGAAGGTGGCCTTGCACATCCAAAAGTTCTGCAGCCACTGCTTTTCATCCCATACCTGCATAACGATGCAATCCCACCACTTGTTTCTCGGGCCCAGAACAGACGGTCCACCATGTGCAGCTGCTCTGTGAATGGCAACAGCAATCTTGAATTGTTTATTTTCCTGGCGCATAGCAAGGCAGAAACCAAGGCACCATCATCAAACTCACAGTTCAGTAAATACTGCTGGATCAGGCATGTTGTGTTTGTGCTGCTCAGCACAATACTGAAGAGCAGTGAGGATCCATGTTTTCTAACAGAGATGGTGGGCACTCAGGTTACCACAGCTGTTGAAAAGTGGCACAAAACATACTAGAATGTCGATGGAATGGAGTAAACCGATTCAGGAGATGCTGAACCTGCCCCCATGAGGCATTACAAACCCTTCCCAAAACACCCTGTGGTAGATTGTGGTGAGTTGCACAGTGGGATAGCTACCCAAGGTGCATTGCTCTCTGAGTCAATGCAAGAGCTGCTACTGTGGATGCACTCCACCAACACAAGACGGTAGTGTGGACATGCAACAGTGGTTTAATTACATTGATATAACTTAAGTCGACTTAACTTTGTAGTGTAGACAAGCCCTAGGCTGTTTACATCTTGCTCTTGGAGGGTGTGGAGAGGGGAGAGATAAGTTAAAAATAGCATAGACAGTGTCTGCAAGATTTGTTGTGTATATCTGAAAATTAGACCATGGAAGAAGCATAAGATAAAAATTGCAACATAAGAAATCTTGTGACAGTATTAAACTGTTCTTTTCTAGATAAATATAAAGAGATCAAAGGGACCAACTGACAATCCTACTAACTTTTAACATTCGCTAGTCATTTTCCTTCTGGCGGTGGTACCATTCAAATATCCATATTGTACATATCCATGGCAGTCACATACAATATCTGATGTCACCAGGTGTGTTTATTTTGGGACAATGGACACGATCTTCCTCTATTAATTTTCAACCCAAGGTCAGGCACCAACTGTGCCTCTTCTATCTGTTCCTCTCCCTCTTGGCACAACCAGAAAACTCTGCCTGGTGTATCTCTGACTGCTTTTTTCCATTTTTGCCTCCTGCTGTCAACTCGGACTGTCAGACTGGTTGGGGAGGTAAAAATGAAAGAAGCACCTTTAAAGAAACACCATGCCACTGTTGTAATTCTGAAATTGAAAACGTTTTGAAGTTCAGTGTGGGAAGGAAAAAAAATTCCCTGGACTTCATTTTTCTTCCACCCACTGCTGGTTCATAGAGAGAACCATTCATCCGTGCGGGAGCAGCAGTGGGAGGCAAAACTGAAGAGAGGTTTTTCCACCCACACCTGAAACCACAGGCTACTATAATAATGTCAATTTCAAAATGACAACAGGGGTGCAACGACTAGGTATGTTTTTAATAAGCATGAGCCAAGTATAAGCTGACTTATGACATACAAATTCCAACATACATGTATTGGTATATATTTGTGAGGAAACAGGATTTTCTAGTAAACAGCCTTATGTTACATTCATAATCTTAATTTGTAAAGGACATTGCTAAGAAGCATGCCATCAAAATTTACTGAATTGCTGGGGTGGAAGTCCTATGAAATCATTTATGTTCTCACTATAATAAATAAAACATGAAAATAGAGTACTTTTGGGGCTCTTTGTTCAGTATATAAAGGTAGTACCACAAAAAAAGAAGGTTTCATGCAATAGGTTTTACCCAGGAAAGAATGAGGTGGTGAAATAGAGCCACTCAATACTGACACGAGGGTTAAAGTAGAACAAGGTGAATAACTGGGGTTTTTGTAGGTCTCCGGAAGTTCCACAAAAAACATTCGTTTGTCCGAAACTGAAACCGATTTTTTTCAGTATTTTCAGCTAATCAGAAAAGTTGACAAATTTCATTTTGGGTTAAATGAAACAAAATATTTCATTTCTGGGTATTTTTAATAAAAGCAAAGGAAAATGAAGGGCTAGATTTTAAAAAACTACTGGAGGAAGTGGAGGTAGTGGTGGAAGTAGGGGTGTTCCACTTTATATAAAATGCTTGAATAGTTTTTGGTCCAAAGAAAGTGAGAATGAGGACACTCATCTGGAATGTGGGAGACCCAAACTCAAGTCCCTGATTCTATACCTACGTAATTATGTATGCAACAGGAAAGACAGAGAGTGCCACCCCAGAATAGCCAGTAGCCTAGTGGTTAGGGGCACTCACCTAGGAAATGGGAGGCCAGCTTTCAAGGTTACTGAGTATAAGGGGCTACGACTACCTCCTCCTCTGGTACTTTTGTGATTGGCATCTAAATTCCCTTGTCAATATAGGGTCCCCTTCCAAAAAAATGTGTTTTGTTGGAAACTAATCAGCAAATTTATATCAAATTTGTTAATAGCTTCAGCCAACCTGACTCTTCATTTTTCAGCGAATAAATTATTTGTCCAAAAACTTTAATCAAACTCAAGTTTAAAGACAGTGAAACAATCTTATCTTTACCACATAAAGCTAACTCCTGCAGCTGTTACTCATGTTGAGTATTACCTATTTTCACAAGTAAAGGTTGAAGAATCTGGTCCTAAGCTTGCACATGCAACTTAAATTTTGCCCCTTTGTCTGCAGATACCATAAATCAAGAGTACAACATAACCTCTTGTCTAGATTCACATGTGTATCTTCTTGCAGCTCTGTGTATTACTTAGTATATGCCACATTTGGCATATGTCAAAACCCACTCAAATAATTTCCCTGAAAAATACACATAAACAGTACCTTCACAACATTCTCTAGATTAAAATATAACACAGAGTAACAATGACAATTTGTTGCCAGGTGGAGGCCACATAAATTTGCAGTTAAATTACCTCCCTAGTTAATTGTTTAATTCTCTGTTCTGTTCCAAAGGAAGGTTGTACTGTGATTATCTATACTGCTAAAATAACTCAATATTAGTGAACTGGCTGACTCCCCAAAATATGCCAAAGCAAGATTGTGCTGCTGATTAAAAAGAAAATGTATAATACTTGGGAACTGACAAATTTGTTAAAATATGCAGTTTAGAGAGGAGTATTTGTTACCTAACAAGTCTCTTAGTAACTAGAGCTGTTCTGGAATATTCTGACAAATTTGTGTCAGCATAAAAGGGTGAAAATTACATTCAAGAGGCTACGTATGCATATCCAAGAAAGTAGAGAAAACTATGAGTGAAGTCTTGGCCCCACTGAAGTCCTAGCAATTTTGCCATTGACTTCTATGGGGCCAGGAGTTTGCCCTATATTGTATTACTTTATAACATGATTATGTCATTAAAGACCATAAGATAATGGATATATACAAACACAGTTAAAGTTGCACATGCAAATTTAATCTTTGCATTTCCTGACTTTTGCATACTTAATGGTCCCATCTTAATGTCCTATTAATGTAGTTTGCCTTGTGAAATATATGTTAAAACTAACACACAACCCAGTTTGCAGAGCTGCCACCAGATGAAATGATATTTCACTTATGTTTCCTGTTGCTTTAAAGCTATTTCAGACCAAAATTCAATAAAATACAGCAGTCTGTAGAAGCATGCCTATTTTTGTAAAGGTTTCAGAGTAGCAGCCATGTTAGTCTGTATTCACAAAAAGAAAAGGAGTACTTGTGGCACCTTAGAGACCAACAAATTTATTTGAGCATAAGCTTTTGTGAGCTACAGCGAAGTGAGCTGTGGCTCACAAAAGCTTATGCTCAAATAAATTTGTTAGTCTCTAAGGTGCCACAAGTACTCCTTTTCTTTTTGTAAAGAGTACCAAAACAGGGCTTTGACAACATGACCTGGAAATCCTTAGGGACTGTGAAATAGCTGCGGCACCTTACTTTCTAAGTGTGTATTGTTGAAATAATGGAAATATTTTTCTTTGCATTATCACAGCTCCTCTCCTTTATGCTTTTTCTTTGCATGACTTTATGGGAAATTATATTGCTTCTAGGAGTACATTTGTACTGTGTGTACTTTACCTCTGGCTCTCCACTTCATAAATCAGGTCTAAATTTTATCAAAGATGATGTCAGTTCATCCCTCACCTTTATTCCTTGGCCAAGACTCTCAAGAGAATTAATATCCAGACCTTCCTTGCAGGCCTGCAAACAGGAAATCACTTTCTGACTTTCAATTTTGCCTGGACGGATAGTGAGACTGGCAAGGCTGCCATGGAAATACTGAGCAAATCTGGGCTTAGCGACTTCCCCTCCTAGGAAGAAACAGAATGCAAAATTATTCTGTTGATAATACCCAAATACAGATATTCTAATAACTCATCTTACAATATTGTAACATACAAATATAGGTTTGATATCCAATTTAGTCAAACACTGTTAAACTCCTGCAATCCCAGTTACCACAATCAAGTGAACAGAATCCCAACTAGAATACGCTTTAGGCATTGTTGTGATGGCATCCAGGAACACCACTATATTTAAGGTTTTGTCAGCATTTCCATTATCGTAAACTGCTATTTTCAAGGGTTTCAAACATGTACTTGTTGTTGAAACATAGCACACAAAATCCCTGCCCAGGAATGTATTGTTATTTCAGAATATGTGAATAAAAAGGTATTTGACTATTTTTTAATTTAAACAGGATGCAAACAATCTAAATTAAATAACATTTTTATGAGATTTTGTACACCATTTTATGCTTGCACAGACTAAACACAGGTTTCAATGTATTTGTTTGTACATATATTTATTTGTCCTTTTTCTAAACACTTGTCCATCACAACAATCTCTGGCAGCATGTGCATTTCTTTAAAAAAACAATGCAACTTTATACAATGTTAAGTAAAAGTAGCCTCCATCCAGAAATTTAGCTTAGCTATAGATTAACATAAGCATTGCCTGACCTCATCCCCTCAAGCAAATCCTAAAGAAAAGATAGGGCTATCACTGTATCCTGGAAGTCAACAAGACTTGGCCTCTTGGGAACTAACATGAGAAGTGAATTCTAGAGTTGAGGTCCTTCCTCTGTGTACAGCCCGCCTCTAGCCTCCAAACATTCTAACTATCACTGGATTTCATTGAGTTGGCTAACCAACTGCCATGAACGTGAGGAAATGAACAGAGCAAAAAGAGGCAGCTTCTCCAAATTCAAATCCTACAGGGTTTCAAACATCATGAATTGCCACCAGAAGTGAATAGGAAGTCATAGATGCATTGGCATACTACAGCCAACTCATTAGGCAAACGGGCTACTTTATTCAAATGCAGCATCTGAATGGTATTCAAGTATAGCATCATTTTTAGTGGTCAATAATAAATGTTAACATCCACCACTTGCAAGCAATTGGAGTTACTGAGCTACTGCCCACGAGCACTTTGTATAAATCTCCTTATTCTCTTCTGGGTACACTTCTAGACATTGATGAGTAAACCCCTGAGAACTCCCTTCCCCACTCTCTCTCAACACTGTACTCACTACAGAAAAAACAGTTATTTCATATTATATATATATATATATATATATATATAATGTGACAATACACACTGGAGTAATGGGGTTGGGGGAAGGTTTTGTAGACATAGGTTTGGGATTGCTTCATTCCCCAGTCACGGAAGCAGACATGTCACCATGTACTCTTAGATGCGTTCCTCAGCCAAAGAGCATCCCCTTTTGTCTTCTCTGATGGCATCACATTTGGCATCACTATTTATCTCAAAGAAAACTCCCCACAGTGAGAAAAAAAATCAGTCTTTTTCTCCAAGCTGTCCATCATGTAGAAAAGTTTCTCTGGGTGGATTTTTGCAGAGTACAAGAAAACCTTCATTTTTTCAACATCTCTAATTCAGGATTAGTTTCTACTGTACATTAGGCCTTTCAGTATTTACCGAGTTCATAACACCATTTGGAAAATGGTTAGTGTACCAAAGCCACATTCAATTTCTCCCTCCCCCCCAAAAACCTAGTAATAGCAACAAAGTAATAGTAGGTGTTCTTTAAAATTAGCAGTTAAGTATTTATGCACAGTAGATATTTTTAAAATATAAATTATAGTACATAAGAACACATTGAACTGAATTAACATTCATTTTCCTTTTGTCAGGAATATCCTCAAACAGAATATAAAATCAAACAAAATACCCTTCACACCCTTCCCCCAAAACCAGACAAGAGCTCAAAAAAAAAAAAAAAAAAGGAGGGCCTCTAATTGTGCTTTGAAGTTGTGCATGTTCAGGCTTCAGCAGACTCCCTAAGAGACCAAGCTCCACAGATGAGGGCCTCTGGCTAAACCCCTGACACTGATCCTGGAGTTTTAAACTTCAGAAACCAATAGCAAGAGCTTGCCAACTGATCTGAATTGTTGTAACGTGATGCAGGATGAGAAGTACACAATTCAAGGATTTAAAGATTACAGCCTACTCCTTAAATTGTATCAGGAAACGAACATGAAGTTAGGGCAATGGTTTCAGTGTAGGTGATCTCCACTCACAGGGCCTCAGTCGGTAGGCATTCATTCTACACTATATGGCGTTTCTGGGGAGATTTCAAGGAAAGCCATGACAACTAATTAGGGTGAACCACCGTAGTCTTGTCTGAAGGTGACAACACTAAAGATGATCATTGTGTGGTCAGTGTTATAGACGGATGATTCAAGCATCTTGGCCAGGCTGTAGAGAATAGAGTGATGCACAGATATTTTTTGCTTCTTATTAATCTGGGTTCAGGCCTTTCACTTTGTAGTTGGTCACTTAACTGGTTTGCCAGTTTCCCGGGGATTCATCCTACAGCTTCATCGTCCTGGCCCACACTGAAATGTAGACATTGAAGGGAAACAATAATGAACCTGCAGGACCAAGTGGGGGGATACAGAAGAGGATGAAGAAGGCATGATAGAATCATATTTCCCATAATCTTTTCCTGTTAGATTAGCTGGAATGTCTCACTGGGGTCCTTCCTTGATATTCCCTTACTCCCTAAGTATATATAAGGAAATACAGTAGTAACATCTACAATACAACTGAAGCTACATATTGTGGTTGATTACAACATATCATTTGAAGAAGTCTTTATTGTGTCATTTAAAATGACATAATTGACCTTGGACCATACTGAATACACATAAAGAGAATATTATTGTGCCAAAAACCCACTTGTAAAATCCATTTAAACTGGTTTACAAGAAAGCAGAATGACCATCTGGAGCTGTTACAATCTCTGAAGTATAAAATTCTTGTTTTAAAAATTATCTGTCATGCTGGGAATCAATGAACTTCCACAAACCTTATATGATTTGCCCATCACTATTAAAATACTTATTGTACTGCAACTCTACAGTCAATAAGTGCACGAATCTGACAGCCAGCCAGTGATTAGCTTCTGAAGGGGCAGTAGGGGTGAGAGGAGCATTTCCCCCTTTAACCTCTCCTTTTCCTCTATGCAGGAGCTGCTCACAATGGCAGTGATTGCATTCACTTGATTGCATGGGGCTATGATTATTAATGGAGCTAACCACCCCAAAAGGGAGACAGGGAAGGCCCAGCAAAAGAGGGGGTCATGTTCCCCCCACTATGAACTGGCCAGCTGTGAAAGGAAGCTTGTGTTTTCCCTGTTGGACGTAGCAATGTTCTACCCTGAATGCTGGGGAGTTTCAGGATGGGTTGAGAGTCTGCACAACTCCCTCTCCCCCCACTCCCCCGCCACCTCCCACTCGATTTATAAAGGCGTAAAACCAGGAAGCTGATTTTCATATAAGAAGCCATGACCATTTCCTAGAAATGGTCTACTAGAATGCTTGGTGGATGCAGAAATAACCAGAGACACCAAAAATATCTGAAACAACATGCTCAGATACTACTCTGGTGCTTACACACAATGATGTCGGTGTCTATACAAGTATATAGTATTGTATAGTTGGTGTCTATGCAAGTATATAGCTATTTCAGATAGATCATTTCTAAACTTTACAGAGGTATGCTGTTTTCTTCATAGGGTGGGGTAACTTCCACTAGAATAAACAGGAATGATTGTACACGCATGCTTAGAAAGAAGAATGCATCTCATAGTTTGCTGAAATAGGCCAATGAATAAGCCTTCCATATAGCACTATTTAGCAGAGATAAAGAGAAAATGATGTACCTGTCATTCTTGTCCTTTTATGGTAAATACCAGTAATTTTAACTGACCACCATCATGGGTCTGATAGCACATGGACATTTTGCAATGTTTATAGCTCAGTGTTTCAACTCGGATATCTTCTCAGACCAATGAGCCTATATCAATTTATTGTGCACTTCAACAGCCAGTAACTGCCACCACCATGCAAAATGAACAAAATATACAGTAAAACAAGAACCGAAAACCAAAGCTTTCCCCAATTTTGAAGGCAAAATTGACAGGATAGATGAGTGCTGATCTGTTATAACTCAGTAATTTTCTGTTTTCCAAAGGTACAAAATAAGAGATCCCCACTCTGTGAAGAATAAAAAAAGTGTCCTGAGTTTTTATAAAATATTGCTAACTGATAACACATAAAAAACTTGTTGCAAGTGGAATTTCCAATAGCAGTATAGAATCAGTATGTGATTATGGACAGTAATGTTTATAAGAACAAGCGTTTTTATTTGGGAGCAGGATATTCTTCTTCTAAAGACACCTCTAACTCCTCTGGGGCTCATTCTGATCTAGTTTTATCCTTGTGTAACTCCATTTAACTTTGGTGCTTTTGCTCGATTATACCGGTACAACTTAGATCAGAATCAGACCTATTTACTTCAACAGAGTTGTATCCAGTTACCTGATGACTGAATTTGACCCATAATACCTAAAATAAACACATGCTAAGAAACATCCCCTCAAAATAAAATTTAAGGGGTAGAAGGGTGAGTTGCTTCCAAGAAAGTTCTCTGTCTGTGACACTTTTAACCAAAATTTGAATTTCTGTTACAGTGCTGAGTCCAAGCAATAATCTTTTGCATTTGTATGTAGGGTACTCAGATGCATTTAGCTGGAAATCTCCTGAATGATAATATATATATATATATATATATGGGGCTAGCAGTAACCAGGAAGAAAGGCAAAAGCTTTGGTGATAGAGGTCTGGTGATGAACCAGCTCACCTTCAATATAAGGAATTTTTAAACTCATATGCCATTGTGTGGCAGAAACTAAAACATTCTTCTTCTCTGGCATAGCACGTGCAAATTCCTGTCCTTCAGAGCTGTCCTTCAAAGCAAGCCATCTAATTGATCTAGAAATCATTGATTCTCAAACTTTTTTTTTTTGCAGGCCACTTGAACATTGCTGCGGGTCTTGGCGGACCACTTAATGATATTTACAATAGTTAGCTAACGGTACAAACAACATTTGGAAAGTGCTTTGGATAAAAGTGCTATATTTAAAAAAAAAAATCCTTAATAATTAACTTTTTTGTTCTACAAATAAAAGCACAACTCATATTTTAAGATCAGTAGTCTTACCTGTCTAATGCGATGGATGTGCCCTCTCTCCCCCACTCGGCAGCCCCAGAGCTGATACTTGGAAGGAGGGGGGGGTCTCTCCCTCTCTCCCCTGCCGCGGCAGCCCCCGAGCTGGGGCTGGGAAGGAGGGGGGGTTCTCCCCTGCCCTGGCAGCTCCTTAGCTGGGGAAAGTTGCCTCTTTCTCTGGCCACCTCAGCCCTGCATGGCCCAAATTCCCCGCAACCCCTCTTTTCACCCCACTTCCCCCTCCCACCTACCCCTCTATTCCCTCCAAGGCCATCACCTCACCTTACATTTGTGTCTTCTCCAGGGTCCAGGCACCTAATTAGTGGAACCATGCCAGTGCAGCTCTACTGATTAGGTGGGTGGCCCTTCATTCTCTTGTGTGCGGTCACCCAGGCATGCACCTTAGCGGGAACTATCAGCGGGAACTATTTATCACTATGAATGGAGCTCGCAGACCACTGGTGGTCCATGGACCACAGTTTGAGAACCTCTGATCTAGATTATCTCAACCAATTTCAGTGTCAGCTGTTCCTCATAGTCAGCCACTTCACAGTTAAACTCAATCAGATATTGATATGCTTTTCTAAGAGTCTGTAGTAGTATCAAGGACTGTGAGAATAAGGACACTATCTTCTCTGATAGAGTTTCATTTAGTGTCCCAGCTGGAAACTCTACAGAGGGAGATGATGAATCAGATTCATGCCTCAATGCACTAATTCACTTAGGGAAATAGTTACGGTTGGGTGCTGTATGCTGGGCTACATGACAGCGAATGATGAGGGGAACTCTTGCAATTAGCTTCCATGCTGTCAGCCATGGAGTGCTGTTGATATATATACGCAATCCATGGAGAAGTGGAATAACCTGAGAGTGCCTCTGCTTATTCCCCAGAGAATGGTGACAGGCAACTCTCCAAGTGCTTTTAGTTTCAGAATGTCACTCCTCTTCTTTAATGTGTATGTTCAGTTCAGTGAGGCAGCAGGGGTCACAGTATCTTTAATATGCTGATAATACAAGTGTGCATTGCTTTTTTATCAGACCCAGATGGAGGCAATTACTTGCTTTCCCAATGTCTGGCAGAAACAAATAGATGGATGAAGGCTATCTGGCATAAACTCAACTCATATAAAATGGAGGAGACAACAATTGGCTATCAGAGGCATCTGAAGAAACTGCCAAAGTCTATTATTGCTCCCTGTATTGAGCATGTCAGAGTGGGTTGCAATCTCAAGTATGCCAGACACCTCCCAACTCCTGGATTCCCAGATAGCCAGAAGCACTTTTTTCTATATTGGGACATGCAAAAAAATCTTACTTTCTTTGCTCTGGTCCAGATCTTGCCACAATCATCCATGCCTTTACTGCCTTAAGCTAGACCAGTGCACTGCAAGAATCCATGCCATCAAAACAGTTGGTGCATTACTGGTGTGTGTCTCGAATGAGGCCAAAACCACTGACACAAATGATGTCTGATGTTTCAAGAGCACAACACAATGTGGTGGAGGACCTTCATATAACAAGCATTTTGGTAATGTGGACCCACCAGTAGGTTCTACTGAAAATCGAATCAGAGGGTCTGGAGAGAACTGAAGGTCCTTGAAGTCTCAAGTGCAGACATCAAGACATATAAGCCATTAAAATGAGGCTCATCATCAATACGGGTAGGTCTCTACACATATTTCAAGGAAGGTTCAATTGCTTTACCTTTTGAATTAGAATCAAGTGACACACTGTGAAGGTAAGAGCACTGATGTGTCCAGGCAGTTGCTTCAAGACTGTCAAAGTGCCACTTTTTTCTAAAATGCCAAATTTGCACTAAAGTGCCAGCTTCCAATGCCTAGCCTCAGCCCTCAACCAAAATATTTGATTCATCTAATCTCAAGGACCTTCTCTTTGGGGCTGCCAGATGTGCTGAAAGCATCAGGGAAGGCCAGACACAATGATAGGTTATTGCCTGAGTTGATGGCTCAAGACAACATCCAGCTGAGTTGTGATTCTTTTGAGGAATTATAATGACTGGTCGTGCTTTCAGTGTCAGGCATCTTCCAGGTTCATGGCGGGCAGGGGCAGGGGAAACAGAGGGAGGAGAGCTACAACCAGACAGCAAATGTAAATAGAAAAGGAACTTGAATTGAAACTTATTTATGGGTCAACAGACAAGACAAAACAACTTGCCTCATAAAAAGAAAATGGTGAGTCAAAGAATTAATGCGCCAGCGGAGCCCAGGCAAACTTGGTAATACTTTTAAGGGGGCTTTTAAACAAAAAGGAAGTCAAGAAAAAACAAATAAGACAACTTCAGCAGCTAGCTGATGGTCTGGGATGCCGAAGCACCTGACGGGGAAAACTGAACAACAGTATTAGCTGAGAGGAGTATCCAATTTTGTCCATGAAGAGAAAAGAAATAAGGAGCAGCTATTTGTGGCCCTGACAGGGATGATTCTAGCAAATATGAGGCCTGCTGCAAAGCTTTCTGATTGTGGATTGGAGTTTGATGTTTAATTCCATAGTGAGAGAACTAGCTGTTGACTATTGTGTCAACAATGGTGTATTTGTGAAGGGATTTAGAGAACTAATAGATAGAGGCTTCTACTAAACAAGAAGAGGAGGAACCTACAGTGTATCCCAAGAAGGGTCCCAATAAGGGAATATGATTCCCCAGCAGTTTAATTTACCATCCCAGATCTCTCAGTCAGCACAAAATAGAGTGTGTGCCATAGCACTCAACGCAAGAGCTAATTTCATGAACATTATGCTACCATTTCAACCTGTCTTTGGTGTGGTGTCGGGGCCTTCATGGCTTGAAGTCTGAAAGCAATATCCGAACTAGCCCTAGGTCCACAGAACACTTAAGGGCTACCTGCCATCAGCTATACAAATTCCAGCCTGTCTATATGCCATACATGAGATCCACAGAACGAAGGTTTGTTGCAACCCTTGCCCTTTCAGGAAGACAATGTTCTTCCAAATAAGATACTGGGCAACTTGCTATGGAGTTGTAACCTCATGCTGTAACTTAACTTTCTTAATTACTGGGGAGGCTGGGGGGACGAACAAAAAACCCCCTCACAATTTCTAATTTTTGTATTCTGTTTCTCAAAGTAAATCACAATTCATGCTAAATTAATTAATGCTGTACACAGAACCATTGTACTATAAGCCTACTGCTGGAATAACATCCCAGAGCCTGATGCACATCCCCAGGAGAGAAAATACAATTAAATAAGAGGCAAGTATCCACACCGAATTAACCATTGAACATAAATTCAGCTGTGACAGAAAATACCCACGCTCTGTTCTATTTTTGCTGTGTATATAATGCTAACAAAGATTTGTGAAGAGAGGCTGCATTTTTCTGCATCTTGTCTAGTCCTAATGTGATGAAAGTTGAGCAACACAAAAGGAGAGTGTAGAGACTCCCCTACTATTGTAGCAAATGCACCTGTGTACATATGTGCAGGGTCATACTCTCTGCTGCATCTGAAATCTGTTTGACACAAAAGGAAAAAAAGAAGGGTTTATGACTCTTTGATTCTTTTCCAGCTTCACCTCAGCCCCAGTTGGAGCAACCTAATATCTGTTCTAACATACATCAGCTGGCAATGACCCTCAAGTCATTGTCCATCAAGATGGAAATAGAAGGAATGCACCATTCTCCAACACATGCTGTATGCCAGGGCTACAGGGAGGGGGCTAGAAGCTGGCTCTACACCCATTGGGATCTCCCTAAACACTTAGGAAATCCTGAGAGATGCAGGCAGTTTCTTCTCCCTTCTCTCAGTATTCTTAGTCCGCCTTCTATTGCACTGCTCCTAACATACTTTCACTGACTTGTGTAATTAGAAATCAGTTCTCATACTGCATATACATTTTGGTGATTGTTTTGCCAATTGGATTTCTTGGAAGGTGAGATTATTCCACAAAAGGATTCTATAACAACAATTCGGGTATTCATCTGAACTATGGGAAAAGGAAGAAATAAGAGAACACAAAACAAAAGAACCAAAATTACTTCAGTCCTGGCTTTTTATTGTATTTATGCTTACATAGTTTGCTTGGTGACAGGCTTGTCCTAAAGAATTTGCCCTTCTTAAAATGTACAATGCAGTCAACCCAAGTTAATTACCTCATCTCTCACCATGGATTCCAAGACACCACAACAAGAATAGGTTGTAATATTGAAAATAATGACTTTCAGCTATGACAAACTACAATATAACCTTGTGGCAGTAATTAACTTGTGTCACCACTTTACTGACAAGAGGTGGGGAATGATACATAAAGAAACAATCAATTCCTGAGAAGAGTATGAAAATTGGGACCTTATCTTTTCAAAGAAACCTGGCTGAAGTTCAGTCTGTGGTACAATGGCTGATTAGATTACCAAGTTTTATAACTTGCTCACTTTTCTCACTGGCTTTGCCACAGAATGATTGCTAGCAAAGAGGGGATCAAAGTGAGAACCTATAAACCTTTGTTTAATGGAAGTAATTTCTCACCCTGTAAAAGGGTTCATTTGCAGCATCCTCAGATAAATTGAATCACAATATAATGGGCTCATTCAGAAGAAACTTCTTACCAGGGCAGAATGCTAGAAAATGTAACTACAGGACAATCTAACCTCATTTGTTTGGACTGCTTAGGAGCAAGAAACAGCAATTGTAGAATCTGAAAGGGGGAAGAAGAATTATCTTGTTGTTAAAGACCAGGACTGGGAGTCAGGCAATCTGGTTCTATTCTCTGTTGTGACGAAGATTTGCTTTGTGACCTTGGGCAAAACACCTTTTTTCTCTGTGCCTCAACTCTCCCCCCTATAAAGTGGGGCAAATTATAATTCTCTGCCATGGAAGGATGTCATGAGGCTTAATTCACTGGTGTTTGTAAAGTGCTTAGAGAGCTTTGGGTGGATGAGTGTCAAGGTTCCTTCCCCACTCTGAACTCTAGGGTACAGATGTGGGGACCTGCATGAAAAAAACCCTAAGCTTATTTTTACCATCTTAGGTTAAAACTTCCCCAAGGTACAAACTATTTTACCTTTTGCCCTTCGGCTTTATTGCTGCCACCCCGAAGTGTCTAACAAATATATAACAGGGAAAGAGCCCGCTTGGAAAAGTCTTTCTCCCCAAAATCCTCCCAAACCCTACATCCCCTTTCCTGGGGAAGGCTTGATTAAAAATCCTCACCAATTTGCATAGGTGAACCCAGACCCAAACCCTTGGATCTTAAGAACAATGAAAAAGCAATCAGGTTCTTAAAAGAAGAATTTTAATTGAAGAAAAAGTAAAAGAATCACCTCTGTAAAATCAGGATGGTAAATACCTTACAGGGTAATCAGATTCAAAACATAGAGAATCCATCTAGGCAAAACCTTAAGTTACAAAAAGACCAAACAGGAATATACATTCCATTAAACAGCTTATTTTATCACCCATTTAAACAAAACAGAATCTAATGCATATCTAGCTAGATTACTTACTAAAAGGTCTAAGACTCCATTCCTTTTCTGTTCCTGGCAAAAACAACACACAGACAGAGAGAACCTTTGTTTCTCCCCCAACTCCAGCTTTGAAAGTATCTTGTCTCCTCATTGGTCATTTTGGTCAGGTGCCAGCGAGGTTATCCTAGCTTCTTAACCCTTTAC
This sequence comes from Lepidochelys olivacea, assembly GCF_965140295.1. Lineage (NCBI taxonomy): Eukaryota > Metazoa > Chordata > Testudines > Cheloniidae > Lepidochelys > Lepidochelys olivacea. The sequence continues at coordinate 40,591,581 of NC_140419.1, forward strand.
AGGTGAAAGGGTTTTTCCTCTGGCCAGGAGGGATTTTAAAGGTGTTTACTCTTCCCTACCCTTCCCTTTATATTTATGACAAGGCTATATAAGTACAAAGCATTTATTATTATTATAGGAGAGGAGACTGGCACGGACACTGCAAGCTCATGAGCAGTAAGTGATTGGTGGGATGGCTCATCAGCCATAAAACCCACCTTCTTTGCTTATAAAGTAACACATCAACAGAAGTAAGACTAAATTTCCAATTTAGAAAACCCCAGACACTTCAGGTCCTCAAGAACCTGCACCACACAAGAAATTACACCCCCAGTCCTAGGAAATCAAGCCATATTAATATCATGAACTGTTTTTTTTAAAATAAATCTTTCTCCAGTCACTGCACCCTCCATTGCTTCTAGGATTTATTTTGGGTTTGAGAGGGCATCAGTTTTTACTTGCATGCAGTTAAGTTTGGCTTGCATATTTTAGCCTAATAATTATTATAATTAGTCAAACAATTTTTCAGATGCATAGTATTTTAGATGTTTTAAAATGGTTATTTTGTATTTCTGTTAGTTGAAAGATATTTTTAATCCAGTCTGATTTAAATCTGGCTAAATTCTAAAATTAGCACTGTGCCCCGAAACTTCCATGGTGTAATTCCCTGAGGGCTCTAGCGTTGCTTTATGGTGCCAGTCTGCAATGTGGAGCTGAAGGGGTGCTCTCCGTTATGCAAGGAAAACACGCCTACTGCTACACCCCTACAGAGTGGCTGGTGGTGTGTTGGGAGCCGAGCCATAGCCACATCTCCTTCCTGGTTGAAGCAGTGGTCCTCACTGCGGTCTCCCTTGTGCCCCTAAAAGCCTGTAAGATGTCAATCTTGCCCTCAGTGAGAAAAGTGAAATGGATTTCCTTTAACATTAAAGGCATAACAGCACTTTAGACTTAAAATGATAACACCACCACTTACATCAAAGTCACAGCTTTGACAAAAATTCATCAGACCACAGCTTCATACAGGAACAGCCTTTTGAAGAGTTGCAATTGAGTTAAATCCCCTTCCCTAAATGTCGACAGGGAAAGCTACTACAAGTACACAAATGTATCATTTAAGGAACAGGTATATTATTATTGAAACATATTCACCTTCATATTCACAATTTATCATTAGGGTCCAATTTAGTCACCCTTATATTGAGTAGTACTTTACTTCATGCATATTCTCACTGAAATCAATGATCCTACCTAAGAAGGAAGGTACTATTCATCACTAGGGCCCTACCAAATTCACAGCCCATTTTGGTCCATTTCACAGACATAGGATTTTAAAAATCATCAATTTCATGATTTCAGCTATTTAAATCTGAAATTTCATGGTGTTGTAATTGTAGGGGTCCTGACCCCAAAAGGATTTTTTGGGAGGGCGGGGCGGGGGGTGCTGCGGTACTGCTGCTGGCAGCGGCACTGCCTTCAAAGCTGAGCAGCTGGACAGGGCGGCTGCTGGCTGGGAGCCCAGCTCTGAAGGCAGAGCCACCACCAATAGCAGTGAAGAAGTAAGGATGGCATGGTATGGTATTGCCACCTTTACTTCTGCGCTGCTGCTGCTGAGACCAGATTTCGTGGTCCGTGATGCGTTTTTCATGGCCATGAATTTAGTAGGGCCCTACTCGTCATAAATAAGGGAGTCAGGAGTGGCCTCTTTAAACTGCAAAACAGTAAAAATAGCTGCTAAGAAGTTACTTATTTGCAGATAATTCTGACTATATTTTGGACAAGCGGAAATAAAAGTATAAAGGGAATCTTTATATGTTCTTATAATGTCCTCATTGCCATAATATCTGACCACCATCAGTACAACATACAGCAGCATGAGGGACAGAAAGGACTGGTTAGTTTTTGCTTTGTAATTCTCTTTAAGATATGGGACAGATGTATTTGCAACTACACTAATGGTCTACAGCAGTGGTTCTCAAACTTTTTTTTTCCGCGGACCACTTAAAAATTGCTCAGGATCTCAGCGGATCACTTAATGATCTTTCCAAATGTTGTTTGTACCATTAGCTAACAATTGTAATGCGCTTTGGATAAAAGCGCTATATAAAAAAAATCTTAATAATAATTAACTTATTTTTTTATCTACAAATAAAAGTACAACTCATATTTTAATATCAGTATTCTTACCCTTCTAATGCAATGGATGTGCCCTTTCTCTCCCAACATGGCAGCCCCGAGCTGGGACTGGGAAAGAGAGGGGTCTCTCCCAGGCAACCATAGCCCTGGAGCTGGGGAAAGTCACCTCTTTCTCTGGCCACCACAGCCCTGCAAGTCCCAAATTCCCCCCAACCCCTCTTCTCATCCCCTCCCACCTACCCCCTATTCCTCCTAGGACCACCACCTCACCTTACATGTACGTCTTCTCCAGGGTCCAGGCACCTAATTAGTGGAGCCACACCTGAATGGCCCCACTAATTAGGTGGGTGGCCCTCCATTCTCTTGTGTGTGGCCACCTAGACACACACCTTAGAGGGAACCATCCACGGACCACAGTTTGAGAACCACTGGTCTACAGCATCATCATTTGGAAAATGTAGTGAACTCATCATTTTGCATGAATTCTCACTGCAAATGCTCAGAAGGATTCAGGAACAATTCACAGTAGAAACTGGATCAAATCTTGTTAGAAATCCAATCACACTTGTCAGGACTTCATACAGAGCACTTCAGGATTCCACCTTTTTTTAGCTGTTGATATGATTGCACCCACTAAAAGAATCCTGGAAAAAGCATATGGACACAAACAGACTAGCATAAAAATATCATGGAAGTTTACTTAATTTCTCTGTGCACTTTGGCAATAATAAAAACAAAATTTGGATGGTGTACATTGCAAAAGATTAGTGTATTTGATGAAGAAAGTGAAAAGCAAACATGGAAGTGAACTGCTGAGAATAAAAGCTCCTACTTTGGTACTAAGAGATCCCCACTCAGTGAAGAATAAAAAGTGTCCTACATTTCTATAAAATATTGTGAAATAGTAACATATAAAAGACTTGTTGCAAATGGAATTTCAAATAGCAGTATAGTATCAGTATGTGATTATGGACAGTAATGGTAATAAGAACAAGCGTTTTTATTTGGGAGCAGGATAATATTCTTCTATTGAGAATAGAAGCCCTTACTTAGGTGCTAGTTCTTAAAGCACTATTAAAATTACTCAGAATTCTCCCATGATTTTCTCACTGGAATGCAAAATTAAATGAAATTCCTGAAGACTGACAAAAGCAGGGAATATAGTAGTATTCATTTACACTATGAGGATGCTTTGGACACAGTTCTCACTCATACTCTAGTAAAGCGGGAGTAATTTCTCTGATGTCACTGGAGTTTTGTTAGAGTCAACCTGGTGTAAGATGAGAATCCCAGTCAGGCCCATGATGGTCTTCCATCCCAATGAAGGCCTAAAGGAATACAAATTCTGGAAATTTGATCTAAAGTAATCTAATTGGTGCAGATAGGACACTTGACGTGTCCAAGTCTCAAGCTTAACTTTATCATATAGTTAAGTCCAAGAGAGCATAAATTTAGATGATGTACAGCTGCTTTTGAAGGAAGACTTTTAAGATTCCTTTTAAGAGGAATCCAGAATGGAACTTTGGCATTTCCTGTATTCCATCTGAACAGCTGAAGGGAGAAAGAAGATTCTGCGAGTGTTTGTAAGGACAAATAACTCCCCTAACTCCTCAGAATGGATGTGATAAACAATGCCATAAAAGCAGGGGGAAAGAATTATTGTGAAACTGAAATGTTATTTATGACAAAAAGCAAAATTCTCTCTGTCTGAGTCTCCTACATCAGATCCTACTGTACACCTTTCAGGAATCTGATTTGTCTTGCATATCTCACATTTCACCTCACCGAAAATCTACTTGCTTACAAAATCAGACATAAAAATACAAAAGTTTCACAGCACACTATTACTGAAAAATTGCTTACTTTCTTATTTTAAACATATAATTATAAAATAAATCAACTGGAATATAAATATTGTGCTTACATTTCAGTGTATGTATATAGAGCAGTATAAACAAGTCATTGTCTGTATGAAATTTTAGTTTGTACTGACTTTGCTAGTGCTTGTTGTAAAACTAGGCAAATATCTGCATGAGTTGACGTACCCTCTGGAAGACCTCTGCGTACCCCTAGGGGTATACGTACCCCTGGTTGAGAACCACTGTCCTACATGATGTTCCTCAAGGGAAGACAAGACTAGCAAGCGAGTGGTTCAATTTTAAGCAAGCTCAACATGGATTCCAAAGCAGATGATGAAAAAAACTGTGGCTGAAAGAGATTCCCATCTCTTATAACCTGGAACAAGCTCAGAACAGCAGCTCCCATTTCAGGAATTTCTGATTCAGATTCCTCACCTTGCAACAGGTTCTCTTGTGTGGCCTTTAGCAAGGCATCAACCTCTCTGCCTTCTCCCATCTGTTCTTAAGTACATCGTGCAGTGCTATGAGACTATGTCTTGCAAATGCTTTGAAAATGAAAAGCACTACATTTAAGGTCAGGCTTGACAAAGCCCTGGCTGGGATGATTTAATTGGGGATCGGTCCTGCTTTGAGCAGGGGGTTGGACTAGATGACCTCCTGAGGTCCCTTCCAACCCTGATATTCTATGATTCTGTTCTAAGGTCAAGCAATTTCTGTTATTGGTATAAATACAGGGGTGAAAGTGAGCCGGTACGGGCCAGTACTTCATACTGGTAAGAACCCGCACTAGTCCATTCCCAGCCTGCCCCTTTTGCCTCCCCTGTCGGCACCCCTGCTGGTAGGGTCTGTACAGGCCGGGGGAGGCAAAGGGAGCAGCTGCCCTGGGGCCGGCAATTTAAAAGGGCCTGGAGCTCCGGATGCTGCTGCCACTACGGCAACAGCAGAGTCCAGAGCCCCAGGCCCTTTAAATCAACACGGGAGCCCTAGGCAGCATGGGCCAGCGGTTCTGGAAGGGCTGGCTGGGGGATGCTGACCCCCAGCCCCGCCCCTTCCACTCGAGGCGCCGCCTCGCCCTGTACCAGTAAGTGGCCTCAGTTACTTTCCCCCCTGTATAAATGGATTATTCTTAGCTCATTCACAGTAGCAATACTTTGGTCTTGAAGTGAACATTAACAAGTGTGGTAGAAGCAGCAGTTGACTTTATAATATTAGCAGGTGCTTCACTGAACAAAAGGATGAACATTGGCAGTCAGAAATGGAGTGCCTCTTAATTCCACTTACAATCCACTGAGCCATCAAGTTTCACAAGTCACTGGATAAAATCCAGTCCAAGCCAGAAATAACTGAAAACTGTTTCCACTTGCTGTTTGTGTGGTGGTCTAATGTATGTGAAATAACTCTGTGGTCTCAACAGAGCTGTTGGGAGGTTGGACAAATGCCTCCATCAAAAATCCAGAATGACATTGCACGTTAATTTTCACCCTTACCAGCAATCTCAGACAAGGGGTCAAGATGGTCAGGAGACTGACCTATTCTCATTGCTACAGGTGGCCAGACTGGAACTAGGTTGAGGCACATGAATTACTTCTGGAGGAATTCTACGTTCCTGTGAGGGCACAGAATTCATACCTTCTGCAGATTTCTTGGCTCCCCCGCAGAAAAATGGGGGAGCAAAGAAATCTGTGGGGAACACACGCCTCTTCCCCGGCAGCCTGGGCACGTCTGCTGGGAGCAGCTAGCAGCAGAGAGCAGCTCACAATGGGGGGGATCAGGGAGGCTGGGCATGCTTGCGTGCGTCCATGGAGAGATGTTAAGGGGATGGAGCTGGGCCCGTGCCTGCGTGCGAATGAATGAGACACACACACTCTGTCCCTCTTGCTTGCTGTTCCTGGATCCCAGCTTGGAGGCATAGGGCTGTCTGAAGCAAGCTCTGTCCCTAAGGCAGAGCAGAAATGTAACAATTAAGCAGGCAGGCTGCTAACGTTCCCATTGTTAGTTAATTGCTCCCATTCTTAGTTGATTAAGGCTCGTTTACCTTGCCAGAGAGGGGTAAAGGAGCCTTATTGTAAATGACAGTAACAAAATCCTAAGCTAGGAAGATCTATGTCAAGGGATCTCAAACTGGGGATCGGGACCCCTGAGGGGGTAATGAGGTTATTATATGGGGGGTCGCAAGCTGTCAGCCTCCACCCCAAACTCCACTTTGCATCCAGCATTTATAATGGTGTTAAATATATAAAAAAGTGTTTTTAATTCATAAGGGGGTTGCATTCAGAGGCTTGCTATGTGAAAGGGGTCGCCAGTACAAAAATTTGAGCGCTACTGGTCTATGTGCTTTCTGTCTTTTTTTCCTGTGCCAGAGAGCCACAATGGAGTTAGATTACAGCTCAGGATCTATTTTACTTATCCATTAAAAAAAAAAAAAGCAGGACAATGATTAGCAAAACTGTATGACTTTCATGTGTGAAAATCTGCGCAATTAAAAGCGACGTTGTACGTTACAGAACACCAAACACCAAAATAAAAGTAATGTAATTTAAATGAAAATCCACGATTATAACTGGAATGCAGGATATTGGTTACCAAGTATTTGTAATTTAACTTTCATGTATTTAGGAAATGCTGAACAGTTATTGTGATTTTTTTCTGTATATCAGTTTAAATACATTACCAAAATAAGTGAAACTGGTGTGATTATATTGCAGTATTTCGACAAATTAAATATGCAGGATTTTGCAGAATTTTGCATTTTTGGTGCAGAATTTTGGGGGTTTGGGCACAGAATTCCCCCCAGGACCAATGGATATAAGAGTGTGAAGATCCCTGCATGCCTGCTACTCATGCAGTATCTCTTCTGTGGACAAACATAGGATTTCATTTTCCAGAACTATTAACATTTAATTTTCTTGATGAGCACAAAGGATGGAATTTTAGGGAAAGAGACAAAGTAGTAGAAGAAACTAATGAAGCGATAACTGAAAAAGGATAAAAGCAATTAAGGGGATGCACCAAAACATAAAAAGAAAAGGAGTACTTGTGGCACCTTAGAGACTAACCAATTTATTTGAGCATGAGCTTTCGTGAGCTACAACTCACTTCATCGGATGCATACCGTGGAAACTGCAGAAGACATTATATACACACAGAGACCATGAAACAATACCTCCTCCCACCCCACTGTCCTGCTGGTAATAGCTTATCTAAAGTGATCATCAAGTTGGGCCATTTCCAGCACAAATCCAGGTTTTCTCACCCTCCGCCCCCCCCACACAAACTCACTCTCCTGCTGGTAATAGCCCATCCAAAGTGACCACACTTTTCACAATGTGTATGATAATCAAGATGGGCCATTTCCTGCACAAATCCAGGTTCTCTCACCCCCTCACCCCCCTCCAAAAACCACACACACAAACTCACTCTCCTGCTGGTAATAGCTTATCCAAAGTAACCACTCTCCCTACAATGTGCATGATAATCAAGGTGGGCCATTTCTAGCACAAATCCAGGCTTTCTCACCCCCCCCCCCCCGGAAACACACACACACACACACAAACTCGCTCTCCTGCTGGCAATAGCTCATCGAAACTGACCACTCTCCAAGTTTAAATCCAAGTTTAACCAGAACGTCGGGGGGCGGGGGTAGGAAAAAACAAGGGGAAATAGGCTACCTTGCATAATGACTTAGCCACTCCCAGTCTCTATTTAAGCCTAAATTAATAGTATCCAATTTGCAAATGAATTCCAATTCAGCAGTTTCTCACTGGAGTCTGGATTTGAAGTTTTTTTTGTTGTAAGATAGCGACCTTCATGTCTGTGATTGCGTGACCAGAGAGATTGAAGTGTTCTCCGACTGGTTTATGAATGTTATAATTCTTGACATCTGATTTGTGTCCATTTATTCTTTTACGTAGAGACTGTCCAGTTTGACCAATGTACATGGCAGAGGGGCATTGCTGGCACATGATGGCATATATCACATTGGTGGATGTGCAGGTGAACGAGTCTCTGATAGTGTGGCTGATGTTATTAGGCCCCTTGATGGTGTCCCCTGAATAGATATGTGGGCACAGTTGGCAACGGGCTTTGTTGCAAGGATAGGTTTCTGGGTTAGTGATTCTGTTGTGTGGTATGTGGTTGTTGGTGAGTATTTGCTTCAGGTTGGGGGGCTGTCTGTAGGCAAGGATTGGCCTGTCTCCCAAGATTTGTGAGAGTGTTGGGTCATCCTTCAGGATAGGTTGTAGATCCTTTATAATGCGTTGGAGGGGTTTTAGTTGGGGGCTGAAGGTGACGGCTAGTGGCGTTCTGTTATTTTCTTTGTTAGGCCTGTCCTGTAATAGGTGACTTCTGGGAACTCTTCTGGCTCCATCAATCTGTTTCTTCACTTCCGCAGGTGGGTATTGTAGTTGTAAGAAAGCTTGACAGAAATCTTGTAGGTGTTTGTCTCTGTCTGAGGGGTTGGAGCAAATGCGATTGTATCGCAGAGCTTGGCTGTAGACGATGGATCCTGTGGTGTGGTCAGGGTGAAAGCTGGAGGCATGCAGGTAGGAATAGCGGTCAGTAGGTTTCCGGTATAGGGTGGTGTTTATGTGACCATTGTTTATTAGCACTGTAGTGTCCAGGAAGTGGATCTCTTGTGTGGACTGGACCAGGCTGAGGTTGATGGTGGGATGGAAATTGTTGAAATCATGGTGGAATTCCTCAAGGGCTTCTTGATTATCATACACATTGTGAAGAGAGTGGTCACTTTGGATGGGCTATTACCAGCAGGAGAGTGAGTTTGTGTGTGTGGGGGGGGCGGAGGGTGAGAAAACCTGGATTTGTGCTGGAAATGGCCCAACTTGATGATCACTTTAGATAAGCTATTACCAGCAGGACAGTGGGGTGGGAGGAGGTATTGTTTCATGGTCTCTGTGTGTATATAATGTCTTCTGCAGTTTCCACGGTATGCATCCGATGAAGTGAGCTGTAGCTCACGAAAGCTCATGCTCAAATAAATTGGTTAGTCTCTAAGGTGCCACAAGTACTCCTTTTCTTTTTGTGAATACAGACTAACACGGCTGTTACTCTGAGACCTGTCACAAAAACATGTTAAATAGTCCTGCTAAGAAGGATACTAGCTAGGAATATGTGGTAAAAAATCTCATGAATGCAAACATCCAAAAAAAGTTTCTTCATCAAGGATACTGGAAGTATTTGAAAATACAACATCATTCTTTAATACTGATACCTATTTAAAACCCCTAAATTCACTGGATCTTTGTGGATTCCATATACCCAAGGAAAGAATGGAAGGAAGTTGAGTTGAGTTAGTTCACAATAGAATTGTATGTGAATCAAACAAACTGTTGACTCTTCCATTTTGCTTCATAGATATTGTACAAAGACTACAGAAGAAACAGAAACCAGACCTAACCAAAAACCCCTCACTTAAGCTAAGCCATTACCCCTCCAAACAACCAGTTGAATTGAGGATCTAATTTCTGAAAACCTTGATAGATTTTTCACCACATATTCCTAACTAGAAAAAAAATAAGATAGAATAAAAGTGTAATAATTTAGTTATGTTAATTAATGCTAATGAAATAAAAAATATATAAATTGCATAGGTGTGAGTGGGAAGAAAGAATCGCATTCTCAAATACCAGGCAGATACACATAAGACTCAATCCTGTACTCCTGACCCCGGTTCTAAAGGAGCTCTGCAAAGGATCAGGTGCACAGGATTGGGCCCTGTAATAATGAGCTGATTATCATAATATTTATCTGATCAATATGCAGCACACAAAATCTTGACTACCATTATGATCTTGTTGTGTATGGTACTATACACATAAATATAAAGATAGGATCTCTGCCTCAAGGAGTTTACAATCTAAAGGCTGGTTTCAAAGTAGCAGCTGTGTTAGTCTATATTCACAAAAGAAAAGGAGTACTTCTGGCACCTTAGAGACTAACAAATTTATTTGAGCATAAGCTTTCGTGAGCTACAGCTCACTTCATCGGATGCATTCAGTGGAAAATACAGTGGGGAGATTTATATACATAGAGAACATGAAACAATGGGTGTTACCATACACACTGTAAGGAGAGTGATCACTTAAGGTGAGCTATTACCAGCAAGAGAGCAAGGGGGTGGGGTGGGGGGGAACCTTTTGTAGTGATAATCAAGGTGGGCCATTTCCAGCAGTTGAAAAGAACGTCTGAGGAACAGTGTGGGGTGGACGGGGGGGAGGGGGTTATAAACATGGGGAAATAATTTTACTTTGTGTAATGACCCATCCACTCCCAGTCTCTATTCAAGCCTAAATTAATTGTATCCAGTTTGCAAATTAATTCCAATTCAGCAGTCTCTAGTTGGAGTCTGTTTTTGAAGTTTTTTTGCTGAAGAATTGCAAATCTAAAGGCTGGATTTGATAACCCTTACACACTGAATAGCGCCAACGCCTCTAAGCAGTTGCAACCTTTACTGAAAACATACAGTAAACGACAACAGACCAAGCTTGTAAGATAGATGCAGGAGGAGGTGGGAGTTTTGCCCCATAACTTGACATTACTGCAGTCAGCCATTTTGTGTGTTTAACCACTATTAGCTAAAAACCAAATACCAGATAGCTAGAAATAATTTTAGGGCTCTAAAAGGCAAGGCCAAACAACTACATAAATGCAGTTTTTCTAATTGAAATAAATAAATAAATAAAAACCAAAAAAGTTAATATGCCATAAAAATAAAAGAAAATGTTTAAACAGACAATCTTGGTTTTAAGTACCATTGTCATATACATTTTATTAGGGTTATAACTATAAATACTAAAAATGTTTTAATAATAAAAAATAACATGTAATTTCCTACATTAAAAAAAATTGGTAACCCACTAGGGGTGGCTATAATAACCCACTGAAATTATTATAAATGATGTGCTTTATTTAAACTAGCTATATAAAAAAATCAGCAAAAAAATACACTTTAGAGCAGTCCAAAAAAGCTTTTCTTAGGGCAGGGAGCTAATACCTAAACTCCCCATCGGCTGGACGGAAGGCGGGCCCCTGGAAGACCGGCTGGTAATTACTCAAGACCATCTCAAACTTTGGGTAACTATAATGTTTGTGGTGCTCTAAACTATTGCTATTGCATATATGCAGGTGTGCTTAAAGCCTAATAAAATAGTATTATTATTAAACAAAGAAGTTGTGTCCCCATTGATTTATTCCTAATGCCACCTTAAAAAAACAAACCAGTTACGTTACCATTGCTTTGGGTTCAAAAAACTCTGGGTAATGGGAGAGAGAAAACATTTAACAACAGAAAGGGAATACATCCCCTGGGAAAGTATTTTTCCCTATTTTGAGCACATTGTACACATTGTTCTATTTCATATTAGGAAGTTGTTTTTGTTTTAATGGTTTTTTTAAAGTTACGTTCCTGTGCATGAGTAGATGGCAACAGAGGGAAGATTAACAATGGAAATCTAATTGAAAGAAGTGAACTTTAGAGGAAATCGGATGGAGGAAGTTTCCAGTGCATGAAAAAAATGTGAAATAAGAGACAGAAGTACAAGTGGCATAAGGACAGGAAGGAGGACTGGGAAGAATTCACGGCATAAGAAGGGGAGCAAGAGGCAAGTAAGGCTAATATATAAGCAGGGCAAGCTGTGTAGGGTTTTGAGGACATGAACAATATTTGGATGGGCTTGAAGCTGGAGACCAAAAAGAAGGAGGTTAGAGAAGTCAAGACAAAAGGTAATGAAGATTAGCCTCATCTCAGTACATGCACAATGCAAGCCAAGTACATTATTGCATAATGGAAATATAGGGCCTGCTTCTGCTCTCAATTCCACTACTTTTACCACTGTGGAACTTCATTGATTTCAGTGGGGCTTCTTCTGTTTTATACCAGTGAAAGTGAAAGCAGAATCAGCTTTCCGTCAGTCCCATAATTCCTTAAAAAAATTATTCTTAGTGCACTTCACATGAGAGAGGCAGACAGGGGAAAAAACACTCTTTAAATGGGATTTAAATACTTTCTCTCAGTTTATGTACCCTTGATCGTGTTACCTTGCCAGCAAGCACCAACAGTTAGCTGCATGGCTATGTGTGATGGATGAATAGGCCAATCATTTGTCACAAGGTAAGGCTCATACGTCGTGCCGTCCATATATAAGGTAACCACAGGAAACTCAACATTGACGACGTAGTAGTGCCATTCTTTATCACAAATCTGAATAATAAAAGAAATGAAAGAAGATCTTTAGACCCCTTTGTTCTGCTCCTATTTTCATGCAGAATAAATTCTTTTGATCATGTTATTTCCAAGACGTGGAATTCTACTGGTAGAAGCAGATAACAATTACTGCACTTTAGGCTGAAAAAGAACAATGTTAACATTTTCATGGATAAATTTTTGACACAATGCTATGGTATTTAGCCTGTAACTCTGTGGTTACATCTCTACACACGCTGGTCAAAAAGGAGGCATCTCACTGAAATTAACAAAAGTCAAACCAATGTTGACAAATATCACAACTGGCACACATGTGTAACACATTTTAAACAAATTCCTCTTAAAACACATTCTTTAAAGGGATGGAGCAGAATGAAAATTCAATGGATTTTGCACTTGTTGTGCATCCTTACATTACTTAAGTCAGATTAACTAGTTAATACATCAGAATAGTTAATGTTTGTACAGCCTTTCAAGAATACAAAGTTCTGTAGAAGTGCTCAATAGTGGTTTTTGTATCTGACCATGATTATTCTAGACCATGAATCAGCAACTTTTGGCATGCAGCCCGCCAGGGTAAGCCCCCTTGCGGGCCGGGCTGGTTTGTTTACCTGCTGTGTCTGCAGGTTCGGCCGATTGCAGCTCCCACTGGGAGTTCATCAGCAGTTCATCACTACAGACCAATGTGGGGTGCGGGAAGCAGCAGCCAGCACATCCCTCAGCCTGCACCGCTTCCTGCACCCCCCATTGGCTTGGGACACGAACCACGGCCAATGGGAGCTGCGATCAGCTGAACCTGCAGACGTGGTAGATAAACAAACCAGCCCGGCCTGCCAGGGGGCTTACCCTGGTGGGCTGCATGCCAAAGGTTGCCAATCCCTGTTCTAGATATCCCTTTTCCCCCTAAATTAGGAAAGAATTTATTGCTCAGGGCATTGATGAATTATTAGCACTTGTTTGACCCAAACATTATTATTTATTATTATTATTATAAATTGTATTGCCTCGGTGCCTAAGGTCCTCAGTCCAGGAGTTCATTGGCCTAGGCATTGTACAAATGGAACAAAAGAATGGGCCCTGCCTCAATGAGCTTTCAATCATGGTTTGGGCAGGTAACATGAAAGTTTCCTCACGCAAATCTATCAATGAAACTCAGCGCTGGCCAACATTTTTGCTGCTATTTCAAATGTGAGATCCTATTCTGTTATGCCAATGTACCTTTGTCTTGAACACCAGTGCCCACAGCTAATTCCATACCTGCCATGCCAAATCTTGTGTGATCATTTGTGAGATGGACAGGGGTTAAAATGAGACCACCACACCCATTTTCACTTGTAACACAAATACAGATTTGAAACAGGTCTTCAGATATGAAAGACTATGTAAACCCCATTGCATTCCTAGCTCCCTGATCCCTTCATGAAATCTTGCAGATTTTCAAGTTCAAAGGCGTAACTCACAATAAAGTGAGAATGCAAAAATGTGTTTTTAAAGATGAAACAGTTTCAATCATCACTTGCAACTTTGAAGTCTGTACAGATAATTGTTTTCATGTTTTAAGACAGTGACACACTTGAATGCAGATATTGTCCCTGTTTCTCTAAGGCGAGCAGAAAGGTAAGCGATGTTAAAGGGTAACAACTTTGTCCTCAGTTGGGTTAAATGTTATCTGTAGCAATATCTGCCCTTTGAGAGAAAAGCTAATGTTTTGTTCCAGAAGACATTTCAACAGAGCTTAATCACTTCCATTTCAAATGGATACATTTATTATTGCAGACATTGTAGCCAAACAGCAAGAGATAAACGCAACAACATGCTGCTGAAGACTTCCTTTTCCCAAGCAATATAGAGCACAAATGTTTTCTGAAGGTTAAATGAACTAAAAGCAAAACTGAAAGTAAATAAATTGGAAAACTGAAAACTCTTTTGAACAAACAGCAACAACAAATAGGATTATTCAGTCTGACCCTTCAGGGAAAAGCAACGTTTCAAGAGTCCTGAACTAATTGTGATGCATCATACTTACACATGTCTATCTTGTTACATAAAAGAAAATGACTGATGTGGTTGAATATGGGATACTGTCAACACATGACACAAGCCTCAGAGGTTATAGTCTATACATTTCTGAGGGCTCCCCACGGGTGCCTCTTTTTGCTGTTATAAATAATACTCTTTGGGAGATACCAAGTACCACTGCAGATGAGCAATCCTTGCTACATCCAAACAAAGAACAAGGACATTTTAAAAAGACAAACTCTCGGGGGGAACTCTTGTGTGTATATTATAACAACCTGTGAACGGGCAGCTAGCTGGATTGCTCAATTGACTGAACAATCTGGTAATTATACAGGAACACAAGATTAAATCACTGCACTGAACCAGGAGATGATTCCACTTAGTCTAGTGCTATTGGATTCTTCAGAGAAATATGTAGGTGTCCGTCATGTACAAATTAACATTTCTATAGGGAAATTTATAGACCGTATGATGTGTTAGTCCTCTACCCCTAAGGTATTAAAAATAATAGTTAAAAGAAACCATGGCCTAAGTAACAGCATCTGCTTCTTCACTATACTAACAGGAGTGGAACCAGCTCTGATCCTAAATTTGAACTGGAACACAAAGTATACACTTTGGTAGTCTATGTATTTTGTGTCCCTGATTCCAATCTCACAAAGTTATGACCGTATAAAACAGCCATGAAATGACAATGGGGCCAGGCATGCCTCACACTCATGCTCTCAACTTAGAATTGTGTCATTCTCACTGCAGTGGGAAATCACAGTGGAGAAGGCCTCCTAGGACTACAGACTTGACAATGTGCTAGACAGGGGTGGACGAGGCAGAAAGGTCAAATGGGCTCACAGAAGTAAATGGGCTTCCATAGAATTTGGTCAAAAGAACTTTATAGCAGTTTAGCACAATATGAAAGTTTCTTACATTTCCAAACAAAACAAAGACACCACATTTTGGTTTTATATATATATATATATATATATATATATATATATATATATATTAACACTTTTTAGTCTCTGGACTACATCAGTCACTGATTCTTATGGCTAATTTTATTTCTGCTGCATTCTGTTGTGAGCCTAGAACTGACATGTGCCACACTGGCTGTGCAGAACTTAAGGAACACCCACCCACCCTTTCTGAGGGCCATTTAAATGCTACTACTTTGGCAAGTACCAATATTATGGTCATTTTTGTCAGAGACAAAGACACACTAGCACCCTGCCAGGTGTTAAAGAGCTATCATTGGCTTAAATAGCCCTTCCTCAGCAACAAGAAGGTTTAAACAAGAAATTTAAATTTCATCACAGAGAAAGTTCAACCCTCACATCCACAAGAGACTACTTGTCGCCTGCACCCCAGTTTGGGGTAATCCTCAAAGAGAGGACAGTGGTCTGAGAGAGAGAGAGAGACAGTGCCCTCCATTTCACCTCTCCTCCTCCCAACTCTCTGCTCAGCTCTCAAACAGCTGAATTAAGGGGGAGTGATCCCAAGCTGGGAAGAGACCCAGCCTGTGAAATTTACAGCAGTGTATGGTGAGACAAAACCTTTGCTTTTAAATTCACTTAGCTTAAGTTAGGTGTTAGTTTGCACATGACTCTTATTTTCTTTTGTAGCCAACCTGACTTTTATGTATCATCATTTATAATTACTTAAAATCTATCTTTCTGTAGTTAATAAACTTTTCTTATTGTTTTATCTTAGCTAGTGTGTTTGGAATGAAGTGTGTGGGAAACTCTATTTGGGATTACAAGGCTGGAGCATACATCATTTTCCTTTGATGAAATAATGGACTTTCTATGTGCTTGCACTGTTCTGTAGTGTGCTGGACAATACAAGACACACATGTTTGGGGAACAAGGCTGGGAATAAGAATTTGCAGATGTCTTCCTGTACGTAATTCAGAGAGTGCTGGTCAGAGTGCTTGTGGGTTTAGCTGGGAGTGAATTTGAATGCTGAAGGTTGTGTGAGCAGACCAGCAGTGGATGTTCTGATAGCAAAGCAGTGTAAAAGGCACCCCAGGCTAGAGAGTTAAGGGAACACCACTGTTCAGTGGTACAGATTGTGCCCTGAGGAATGTCACAACCACCTACCTACACTACAGAACATTAGATGGCATATTTTATATAGCCTGGACAAATCCCAGCATCATCAGATGCACCCATTTCATTGCACTAACAAATTTAAGGGCCTAGGGCCAGATTTTCACCGGTATTTAGACACCTAAAAATGCAGGTTGGTGCTTAGTGAAATTTTCAAAAACATCGGAGCAGGTTAGGTGCCTAACTCCTGTATTATTTCAATGGGAGTTAGGTGCCTAGGTGCTTTTGAAAATCCTACTAGGCACTTATTTGCATCTTCAGACCCCTAATAACCTTTGAAAACTTGCCCTGGGTCCTTTATAGAAGTGGATACATTTGAAAAAGCTAACGGAATTGTCCAAGACAACAGGACTTAATTCCAATCACTCAGAGAGCAGCCGCAGTGGGTATTTCATGCCTGGCCATGTCTCAAGAAATAAAATGATGAAATAAATAATGGCAGCATGTAATTTGATGTGTAGCCATTTCAGACACCTTTTTTGAACCTGTTGACCACAGGAAGCCAATATGTTTTCCCATATGCATCTACTGTGGCAGCAGAACATAATGCAACCACTACAGTGAAGCTGTTAAAGTAAAATGACAAAATGTATTGGCAAATCAAGATTTTTTTAATCAGATCTGGTAAGAAATTTTTAAATACCCTAATTTATAAAGCTATCCTAGTGAGATGTTACAGATGAGCAAACTTGACCTTAAAAGACTGCTGGGTGGCCAGGGTGGTCTAATCACTTTATCATGTCAGTCTGCCTCTCCAGTGCATTAATCAAATCATAACTAAATAATCAGCTTGGAGGCTCAGTGGTATTTATAGCTATCAGGATGCATTTTATATAATAGATGCAAATAATGTGATATACTTTAATGGAATAATCTCTACATTCATACACAGTTTTTCAAGGTATAAAATACCCACCCTCTTCTGATGGAGTTATCGAATGCCAAAGATTTTGCTAACTGATATTGGTGTGATCTGGACCAAAACCGAAGTACTTTTACCTTGCCCTTTGCAGTCTGCAAAATAGCCAGGTACTTTCTTGACCATTACATGCAGATAGTTCTTATACACATACAAAAGTAGACTTCAGTGCAATTGGACTGCTTGCATTATCAAGGAGTAAGAGTTGCAGGATCCAGCCTTGTTTACTTCAATGGGGCTACTCACATGAGTAAGGAGTGTTCACATGCTCTGTATAATGGTTTGCAGAACTGGATTGAACATTTACCATTGTGGCAAAACAAGAGGAAAAATTAGCATAATATTCCTCTTATGCTAGTGTAACTTCATTGGCTTCAGAATCAGGCCCATTGGGAGTTTCATAGATACTAAGGTCAGAAGGGACTATTATGATCATCTAGTCTGACCTCCTGCAGAACGCAGGCCACAGAATTTCACCCACCCACTCCTGCGAAAAACCTCTCACCTTTGTCTGAGCTATTGAAGTCCTCAAATTATGGTTTAAAGATTTCAAGGAGCAGAGAATCCTCCAGCAAGTGACCCGTGCCCCATGCTACAGAGGAAGGCGAAAAACCTCCAGGGCCTCTTCCAATCTGCCCTGGAGGAAAATTCCTTCCCGACCCCAAATATGGTGACCAGCTAAACCCTGAGCATATGGGCAAGGTTCACCAGCCAGATACTACAGAAAATTCTTTCCTGGGTAACTCAGATCCCACCCCATCTAATATCCCATCACAGGCCATTGGGCCTATTTACCATGAATATTTAATTACCAAAACCATGTTATCCCATCATACCATCTCCTCCATAAACTTATCGAGTTTAATCTTAAAGCCAGATAGATCTTTTCCCCCCACTGCTTTCCTTGGATGGCTATTCCAAAACTCCTCTCCTCTGATGGTTAGAAACCTTCGTCTAATTTCAAGTCTAAACTTCCTGGTGGCCAGTTCATATCCATTTGTGCTTGTGTCCACTCCCTTAAATAATTCCTCTCCCTTAAATAATTCCCTTAAATAATTCCTTAAATAAGTTGAGCGCGTTCGGCAGAATCAGGCCCCTATGGAGGTTATGAAAAATGCAGTCTGTTTTCTTTTAAGAAAATTTCCATCATACAATGGTTAGTAGATATTTTATGAACTTCATACCAGCTTCCTTCTCTTACTTTTTTCATCTCATAATGCACATCATAATCCTCCATTTTGTGACAATGACTTCAGCACATCCTGTGATTGCACACAATATTCTGAGCTCTGAGGTACTATATAAAGAAGTCACAAATATCTTTTCACTAATTTTTCGATACTCTGTGGGCAAAACGGTAGGGACGTGTGACTGTGCTGCTGCCCTGTTTTCTATGTGCAGATACTCTGCAAACAGAGTTGGATGAAGAAAAATGCTGCATCATTGATGTTTAAATTGCACATATTTTTGAAGTTGCACAAGATACAACCAATATTATCAGCACTGATTTACACATAGAGGGCAGATTCCACCATCAGCTATTCCTGTGTAACTCTACAGTATACCCACTGAGATCAGTGGAGAGACTCCAGATTCACAGCAGTGTAACTGAACAGAATTCAGCCCAGTCACTTTAAACTGATGTTTTACTCTTTCAGTCAATAAAAGACATTTATCTCCGCTTCCCTAGTAACTGCTGCATTCTTTGTCCTTGAGATGTAACCCACTTTTCCAAACACATGCATACAATGCAGCATCTTTGTGGAAAATCAGTAACGTTTAAGGGACACCCACTTTGCTTTTTTTTTTTTTTTAACCCTACTATTCCTAGTCCAACTAAAATTACTGCCAAGGAAGTGAGGTAGAAATAGAAAATAATCCCTTTTTGAAAGATGTTTACTATGTGCATTTGATAGCACTTTGTGTTGGTTAGTATCTCTGTTCCCTTATATGGTCAGTCACTCATGCCTCCTCCCACACTTTATTTGTATGGGCATTTCCAGTACAGGGAGTCCTGGGACTTACAACACAATTCGTTCCTCAGAATTGCATTGTAAATCGAAACGGTGCAGGTCGAAACTGCTTTTCCCATAGGAATCAATGGTATAAAGGGGGGATTGGTTGATACACAATTTTCACCACAATAACCTAGATTTTTGTACTAAATGAATTATAGATGACTAATGTAGCAACATCAGTGTATTTATTTGGTAAACATCATTCAAATAAACATACAAAATCACATATGCTTTGAGTTTCCAGAACTTTTTGAAGGGCTCTTGGCTGGGGACTTCTCTGAAATCTGGGCTGCAGTCTTCTCTGGACTCTTCTCTGCAATCTTAAAGAATGTGTCCAAGGAACTTTGTACAGATGAATTGGGCTTGCTTTTTACAGAATTGCTTGTACATAACTTTGTGGTCATGTTATAATGAATGGAGCTGGAACGGGGTCCCTTGAAGTCGCTTGTCTCATTGGCTTTCAGGGCCAGAGCAGCTTGTTGCCAAGTAGCCTTGCTGCTTGTTTTTGATTGGCTCCCAACCCCGGGCTCAGCCAATCAGAAAGCTTGAACAGTGAAATCAGTGATTGGCTGAGGCTCAGCATGTGTTGTGTGCTGTCCTCCCTGCCGGCTTTCCTCGTAAGGGTGAAACAAGCATCATAGGGGCGAAATGGGCAGTCAATTGAAAAGTGTTGTACGTCCAAGGACTCCCTGTATTGGGGAGGGAACAATAATGAAAAACGAAGGGAAGTGGGGCCTCCTCCGTTAAACCTTCTGGTTTGTGCTTGACTCTGCCTGATGCCTTCATCTTGCTAATGCCCATCAGCCTGTTGCTTCTCCTCTCCTTCCCCTACAGCACAGGACTTTGCTGTCTCTCCAAATCCGTGGAAAGCAGGCTTCCTTTCAAACTTTCTCCTCTGGATACTTCCTCAGGTTTACCTCCATGGACAGCATCATTTAGGGATGGGGTGGGGGAGCTGGGTAGCAGAGTAGGACAAATGATTGAAAACACTCTAGCATGATTAACTTTATCTACAAAGATTTGTGAAAACTACTTTTCAATGTGTAAATATTTTAAAATAAATCACTGGAACACTCAACTTTAAAAATATTTAATATCATAAAAAGAATTTTTCAAAGAAACTTTCCTTTTTCCCTACTTGTTGTCCATCAACAGCTTTTTTGGCTTGTCCAGAGGATGACTTGCTTGAAGTCCTCAGGTCCAGCTATTCTCTTCTGAGTACTTGTGATTCCTTTGTGCTGCTACTTGGTCAGATAAGTAGTTAAGTCCAAAAAGAGACTAAATAGGTTACACATTAATTTCAGAGGGACTTAATTCCACAAACCCTCTGGATCAATTGTTCTCTTACCTCCTGGGATGTGCCACCACTGACCATTTTAGGGACTGCACTGGCTATTCTCTGACACAGATGGGTTTGTGTACTAATGCAAGGTCTCCCAGAAACAAGTTTTCTGACACTGGCCAGGCTATGCATTGGTGGAAGTAGAACAAGTTCTGGGTGAATCTGGTCTCTGACTTGCTTATCTCCACCTCCAGGCTTGTTTTTTTTCTCCTCCCCTCTCTGCTTTTTCACCTCTCTGCTTTATTTAGTGCCAGCTTCCTTACAGTCCTTTTTCATTATCTTCTGACTATTGATATGAAAGCTAGAGCTGTGCAGGGAATGGAAATTCCGTTTTACGGAGGATGTCAAGATTTTGAAATTTGTTTTCATCCCAAATGGGAACAAAACCCCCCCAAATTTGAAATTTTCTGTGAAAGAAAGTTCTTGAAAAAATCATTTGGAGTTAAATTGGGTTTCTTTGACAAAATCAAAATGGTTCCATTTTGAATTTTTAAAATGTTATAAAATAAAATATAAAATGAAAAAAAATTCCCAATGAAATCATTTTCAAAAGAAAAAGAAAAATATTTCATTCCAAAAATATCAAAAAGGGGCATTTCAGCATTGTTGGAACTTTCTCTCTGAATAGGGTGACTATATTTCCCTATGCTGTATACGGGACGTGGTAAAATTACTTGTATTCAAACAAGTTCAATGGGAATCAATCAGAACTATGCAGTACAAATGTTCAAATTAACATCAAGTTGACTAAGCCCCTGTTAAAAAGAAATTCTGCATAGTTGGATTCTTTTTATTTACCTTCTTATCTTTAAAGCTTTCAAATTCACATGAGGAGGGGTGACACACACACCCCTACCCTCCATATACACACACTCCCATACACCTCTCTCACAAAGGTGGGGTGACTGACCGTCTGACCCACCCTGACACTCTCCGCCCTTCACGCCTGGCTGGGCCCCCAGGACGGACCCGCCTCTCCTGGTACTTGGTGCCGCGTCTTCCCGAGGCAACACATGGGGGTGTGGCACACAGGGTCACATGCCCCTCCCCCCCCCAAATTTCTTCCAGTGTTCACACCAGAATGTGGCCAGCAGCAGCCATGGGGGGGATGTGTCTTTGCAGAGCTCATCTCTTCCCTTTCACACACATAGCCCCCGCCACCTCCTGTGGCTGGAAGCAGCTTTTCCCTTCCTGTCCGCACAATGTTGAAAGGCAGCTAACACCTTCAGTCTGCTGCTGGCCACTGACATAACCTGGCCGCAGACATAACCCAGCTGCCTCCAGCACAGGCAGGAAGGGGTTAATCCCTAAGGATGCATTGTGCACAAGGGCCCAGGGAACCTGACTGCAGAGGCTTCATTGAACCTGGCCAGAGAGGTGTCTCAGTAGGGGAGGGTGCCTAGGAAACGGACTTATAAGTAAGGCTAAGATTATGTCATGGAGGTCATGGAAGTCATGGAATCTGTGACTTCCAGAGACCTTTTCTGCTTTAGCCCGGGGATAGTGGGGCTAGAGCTGTCACCCAGCATGGGCCCTGAAGCTCTCACCTACCATGGGCCGCAGGGTCCCTGCAACTCCCAGCTGCCGTACCCTGGAGCTCTGAGCAATGGTGAGGGGCTCCACACAGCTCCGAGCTGCTGTGGGCGGCAAGGGACCCCAGCATTCTCAGCCACCACAGGGTGCCAGGGGGACTCCGGAACTGCAGCAAGGGTGGGTGCTGGATCCCCCCATACCCATTTTGTCACAGTTATTTTTGATAAAAGTCAGGAAAAGGTCACAGGCTTCCATGCATTTTTATTGCCTGTGACCTGTCCGTGACTTTTACTAAAAATAACTGTGACAAAATTTTAACCTTATTTATAAGAGGTGGATTAAAATAATCTCTACTTCATCCAAAAATATTGGTCAATCATCATCCACACATGCTGCATGTAAATATTAAACTGAGTTACAATTTTAAAAATAATGTGGTTATTCGGGGCTAGCCTAGCCATTAAAGGAAAGGACTGGGGAGGTCAGAACATTTGGGTTCTAGTTTCACCTCTGCCATTGACTTGCTGTGTGATCCTGAGCAAGTCACTTAACGTCTCTGACCTACATCCACAAAGGGATTTAGGCATTACAATGCTCAGCCACTGGAATATAGAAGCATTCTCAAGCTGTGTCTAGCCCAGGGCATATACGTACGAAGTCCACCAGCTTCAACAGGAGGGATAGATAAAGACCCACACCATAATATCCCTTAGTCCAGTGGCTAAGGCACTCACCCGAGAGATGGGAAATCCCTGTTTAAATCCCTTCTCCATATCAGGCAGGGAACTGAACTGGGGTCTCCCACATCCTCAATCAGAACCCTAACCCCAGGACGAAAGGTAATAAAGGAGGTCACCTCCAGTGTCATGCTGTCCTGCAGAGAGGCTCAAGAATGTGAGTACCAACCTCAGGGCAGGCTGTTAAGAAACAGGGCACAAACCCCAAATTGACTATGAGTTCTGTATTTAGATTTCACCAACCAAGTACCAAGCATAAACTCCTCAGGCACCACAACAGCCTAACCATGGAGTCACAGACTGTCCTTCTTGGGTACCTCAGTCTATCTTGTCACCTAGGCAAACTTGCCTTTGAGATAGATGGTCCCTTACATCAAAAATCACAACAATATTCAGGTTATTCCCAGTACCAAAGGACCAATCACTTACCCCAGATCAATTGCACCTTAGATCTCACACCAAAGACAACGCTCAAAGCCAATCCTACAATAAACTATCTAAAGATTTATTAATTAGGAAAAGAAAATAAGAGTAATTTACAAGGTTAATGCAGGTAAACATATACAAACAAATGAGTTACAGTCTTAAGTTTCAAAAGGTTATAGAAGCTTCTCTAATAACCAAGTTCTATATATTTCTCAGCGCAAACCCAGGCTAATCACAGGATCTCTTGCTTATGCCTAGAAAACCTTGCCCTTGAGATTCCAAGCAGCACAGAGATACAGTTCCTTCTTATTAAGCCTTTTTATTCCTGCTTTCAAGTTGCAATCTTAGCGGATGGGAGAAATTCACTTACATGTGAATTCATGGGGCCGTGAGAGAGCACTCAACAAAGTCTTTTGTCCTGATGTTCTACAATAGTGTCCATGGGCCTTCTCTGTTGGGCAGGACCCAAAACCTTTTGGAAGCCAGCGTTTCACACTAATTCATGTCTCTTTCCTGTCTGGTGAGCTACAGAGGTTTACAATGCAAATGCTCAAGTATTACCTTACCATATGGGATAGATATGTTATAAGTGAGATTAATACAAGCACCAACTTACAAGCATTTATAAAGTCTAAGCACTAAGCACATTTTTATAACTCTGATACCTATTTTAGCAATACTAACACACAGGTGAGCCAGACTAATTCCAGCTATGTATTTATTGGTGTTCAGTTGAGACATCAGGGCTTTGGCATGATCTGGCACCTGGTTTGCCAGCATCACTTCCACTTCCTCCTCTGCCACCACCCTCCCCCACCCAAGCTGTTTTGTACAGTGTTCAGTGTGATCAGAGCATACCTACCAGATCAGGGATCCACAGGCAAGACAAGCATTTCCCTGATTGTTCTTCACCTGAAGATCATGCGGGGGCTTAGGCATGAGATCAATATCTGGGTGCCTGCTTGAGGCAGCAGTGCACATGCCCACAGGCAGAAATTTAGGTGCCTATGGAACATTTACAATAAAAAATTAGGTGCATAGTGATTTTAAGCACTTACAGGGTTAGGCAGCAGTTGAACAGGGGTTTTATGGATTACAGTAGTACCTAAATCTATAGGTCTATTACGGGAGTTGGTGGGTGAGGTTCTGTTGCCTGAGATTTGCAGCAGGTCACACGAGATGGTCCCTTCTGGTCTTAATGTCTGTGAGTCTAATTTTGGGGTTTAGGTAACTAAGTCCCTTTGTGGACCTGGTCCTATGTGCTTTAATTTAGCCATCTGTAAAATGAATATAGGAATAATACCTATTCACATGGGAGAAGTTATGAAGTTTAACTAATGTTCCAAAAGCAGTTCCTTTAAGATAATTGGGTGAAAGTGCTATATACAAGAATTATCATTATTAAGGCTATGAATTAATCATGGGTAGGTCATGGGCAGAAAAAAAAATGACAGCCCCTGACCTGTCCATGATTTATACCATAGATACCCCTGATTGAATCTTGGGGCTGTAGGGGGGCCCACTGCCACTCCAGCCATCACCAGAGGGGGAGCCCGCTGCCTCTCTGGTCCCCACCATGATGGGGGAGTTCCGGGTGGCCCACTGCTGCTCCAGCCACCTCCAGGGTTGGGGAACCCTAAGGGGCCCACTGCCACTCCAGCCGCTGCTCAAGGAGCGAGGGAGCCCTGGGGCCTGCCATTGCTCCAGGACTGCTGCCAGGAGCCGCGGCTCCTCCTGCCATCCCCAGGACCGCTGCTCAGGCAGTCTCCGGGGCCAGCTGCATCAGCAGCTGCTCAGGTGGTCTCTGGGGTCAGCCACATGGGGCCACCACAGCAGCGGCCAGTGCAGTTGGCCCCAGGGCCAGGGCCACTCCAGCAGCAGCTAGTAAGGCTGGCTGTGGGGCTGGCTGCAGAGCTGCTCTAGCAGTGGTCCATGTGACTGTCCCCGGGCCTCCTGGGCAACTGGTCCTGGGGACAGCTGCTTGGGTGGCTGTTGGATCAGCCACACTGGCAGCTGCAGAAGTCACAGAGATCGCAGGAAGTCACGTAATCTGTGCCTTCCGCAAACTCCGTGACAGACACGGAGCCCTAATCATTATTAAACATGACCATTCTTTATTGAAATAGTTTATTTTTACAACCTCATTGACATCAACACAGATGGGCCTGTCTAGTTCAGGAAAGTTTCGGTACTTTTAACTGGGTAGTCCCACCTAACCCTACAGAATGTAGGTCACATCTCTCAACTGATGTATATCACCACCTGGAATGTCACTCCAAGATTTATTAGCCTTATAGCAGCCTGTCTGTTTACAAGATCATGCAGTATGTCACTAGCACTTTTCTTCCATCATTGTCACATTCTTTTTGGTGACCTTTCAAGCTCCTGATTTTCTACTGCTCAGCAGTATTGCAAACATTTGTATTTTAGGCCATTGTTTACTATCAAGACTATAATGGAGAAGGTTATTATTGTCAAGTTACAACAAATCAAGATCATTAATAAAGGAGCAACCAGAAACAGATAGGCATTGGGATGCCTAAACTGCTTGAATAATGATAGATATCTGTACTTCTCAGTAAAACAGGTATGCTTGGGACTATGATCATGAATTACATCATTTCTGACAGTAACACATTAGAAAAGGGGAAGTGCTGGGAGTAACGTTGCCTTATAACCCTGAAAATGCTATTCTCCCTGGATCAGCATCATAGGCTCTTTCAATATTTTTGCACATCTCTAGAAGAGCTTGTAAATTGTATTGAAAGGGAGGAAAGTCTTTAATGGCTTTGTTACTAAAGAGTTAGAGGTATCAAGCCTTTTCCTCATCAATAGGATAAATATTGATCTTAATAATGTTAACATGTTCTCTTAACTCCATACATTTACTGTATTTATTATGCAGCAGGTCATACAGTGAATAATATATTTTCCTGAATCCTGCTAGATTTCACTATACGGTACATGTACATGGCTTATACATAAATTTCCACTGTTGTACAGTTTTCCACTTTGTAAGCATGTCTCTATAGAGTTTATAGAGGTCACTATTGTGAAAAGTTAGTAAACATGCAGGGATGGTTCAGGCTCTGCATTTTTATTTGACTTTACTAGAGAGGATAACAAATGCAGCTAGGAGAATTTCCCTTTGATCTTTTGCTTATGGGCATTAGCATTATCCGCTCAGCCACAGCACCCAAATCAAACATTTTGCCCTGCTATGGAAGAGGTGACATGCTTTGTAAACCTACTTCACAGTTTTCCACCCATTACCATTATACAGAATATGGACCATAGATGTTGGGTGGGTGCGGGGAAGAGATATTAATCTGGGCTTAAAAAGAAATATCACTTTTTTCAATTTATAAAACAATCCTTTTTGAAAGAGCTTTGTTAAAATGTACATATTCTGACACCATCCTTTTATGCAGATGACAGAAGATGGATAGTTAAATGGATCCAATATATTTTAATGAAGAAAGATCTCATTGTTAGAACACTCAGCACCAAGTACATACTATGTGTCATCACTGTACTGTATACAAAATATGGCTCCCAAGGTAATAGAGTCTGAAGATTCCAAAAGACAGCTTCATCTGTATCTTCGGTGGGTAGTGTGGTAAACCCAGGACAAACAGCTACAAAACGGGGGGGGGGGCAGTAATCAGTCCCAGAAGGTTAAAAGGCCCCTCCCTATCCACTGAGGAGAGGTAACCACAGATTAATAAGGTTCAGCTGAAAAGGGGTTGCTAGAGAACCAATTAGGTTCAGCTGACTCCAACTGCTTGAGCCCTTTTTAAACCCTCCCCTGTTAGGCCAGCAGGGGAATGAGAGAAGCAGGGAAGCTGCCAGTAGGCTGTGTGCTGCAAAACACTGAACCTTTCCAGGAAGGAAAGAAGTACTTGTGGCACCTTAGAGACTAACCAATTTATTTGAGCATAAGCTTTCGTGAGCTACAGCTCACTTCATCGAATGCATACTGTGGAAACTGCAGAAGACATTATATACACAGAGACCATGAAACAATACCTCCTCCCACCCCACTCTCCTGCTGGTAATAGCTTATCTAAAGTGATCACTCTCCTTACAATGTGTATGATAATCAAGGTGGGCCATTTCCAGCACAAATCCAGGGTTTAACAAGAACGTCTGGGGGGCGGGGTAGGAAAAAACAAGGGGAAATAGGCTACCTTGCATAATGACTTAGCCACTCCCAGTCTCTATTTAAGCCTAAATTAAAAGTATCCAATTTGCAAATGAATTCCAATTCAGCAGTTTCTCACTGGAGTCTGGATTTGAAGTTTTTTTTTTGTAAGATAGCGACCTTCATGTCTGTAATTGCGTGACCAGAGAGATTGAAGTGTTCTCCGACTGGTTTATGAATGTTATAATTCTTGACATCTGATTTGTGTCCATTTATTCTTTTACGTAGAGACTGTCCAGTTTGACCAATGTACATGGCAGAGGGGCATTGCTGGCACATGATGGCATATATCACATTGGCGGATGTGCAGGTGAACGAGCCTCTGATAGTGTGGCTGATGTTATTAGGCCCTGTGATGGTGTCCTCTGAATAGATATGTGGGCACAGTTGGCAACGGGCTTTGTTGCAAGGATAGGTTCCTGGGTTAGTGGTTCTGTTGTGTGGTATGTGGTTGTTGGTGAGTATTTGCTTCAGGTTGGGGGGCTGTCTGTAGGCAAGGACTGGCCTGTCTCCCAAGATTTGTGAGAGTGTTGGGTCATCGTTCAGGATAGGCTGTAGATCCTTAATAATGTGTATGATAATAAATGTGGGCCATTTCCAATACAAATCCAGGTTTTCTCACCCCCCGCCCCCACACACACAAACTCACTCTCCTGCTGGCAATAGCTCATCCAAACTGACCACTCTCCTTACAATGTGTATGATAATCAAGGTGGGCCATTTCCAGCATAAATCCAAGTTTAACGAGAACGTCTTGGGGGGGGAGGGGTGTAGGTTTTTTCCTACCCATCCACCCCCAGACATTCTGGTTAAACTTGGATTTATGCTGGAAATGGCCCACCTTGATTATCATACACATTGTAAGGAGAGTGATCACTTTAGATAAGCTATTACCAGCAGGAGAGTGGGGTGGGAGGAGGTATTGTTTCATGGTCTCTGTGTATATAATGTCTTTTGCAGTTTCCACAGTATGCATCCGATGAAGTGAGCTGTAGCTCACGAAAGCTTATGCTCAAATAAATTGGTTAGTCTCTAAGGTGCCATAAGTACTCCTTTTCTTTTTGCGAATACAGACTAACACGGCTGTTACTCTGAAACCTTTCCAGGAAGGGAGGCTGTATTCCCTCCCCAGAAGGGAAAGGAAAACAGGCACAAGGGACTGACAGAGGAAAGGTATGGCCTGACCTTGTGCCACCTAGAAGGACTGCCTTGCCCAAACCTGTGTCTCCAAGGCTAAAAAGAATTGAGCCTGATGAGGTGAACAAGGTACTTTGCCACAGTAGTTTGTGCCTAAAGCACAGAACCAGTATTTGAAAAGTAATTCAAAGGAGGAAATACTTGTTAGTTCAGAAATTCCTGTTTCTCTGGATTTAAATTGAATTTTCCAGACTGAAAATATTTTTTCTACATATGCCACCTAAGTCAAATGTGAGAAGAACTGTGGGTATTCTATTTGGGAAATAATTCATTGTGCATGAGATTGATGAATTCTCCATGAATGTGACCCAAAAGGTGAGCATACAAAAGGCTTTCCCTCCATCCTGCTGTGGATTAAATCTATTGTTCCTTATGAATAGAAAACACTTTCAAAGAAATCAAATGAGCTTTTTAGATTTTATTTTTGAAAATAATTTATTTTCTTAATTCTTTTCTTATTGTTGAATCTCATCTAATAGAAACCTGTTACTGTTGAAGCATGTTCGTGTAAAATGAGCTGATGAATATCCAACTGTCCCTAGCTGATAATCACAAGGGGTTAATTATATAAATATCTACAGGTCTTCCGTTTGTTGCAATCCTTTTGTTGTGCTACTCTTTCTTTACACAAATCTCTTCTGTAAAATCTCCTTAGCAGAGAGGTTCATGGGTAATGCTGACTGATTAATGGGAGCAAATAAGTTATTCAAATTTCACCTCTATTTTCTTCCCTGTATGGTCAGTGAGCAGCTTATGATTTCCTCTGATCTGTTTCAGAAATATTTGCTGAATATTTCTGGCAAATACTTCTCAGTCTGTAGATTTCTGTGAGTAATTCACTGCATGTAGTCTGTAGTCAAGCTGACCAACAGGTTAATTTTTATTGGAGATGGGTCACATGGTATATTTCTATCCTCTAATAGGATGAGCATAGCTATTAAAATCATGTTCCAGGGATGAATAGACAGGAATATATATACTAAATTCATTTTTCAGAGCATTACTCAATACACAATTGGCTGGCAAGTATATTCATTTTCTGGAGGAGTCACTGAAAGTATACACAAGAAGGGTGCAAACAGTCTAATCAAATCCATCTAACAATATTAATCATCGCAGAAGTGTTTCTTTGTTTCAGTAACTGTTCTGTGTCTATTCCCTTTCTGCCTGCACATTTAACATCCAGTTATTGGCTGCATATGCCAACCTTATTTAATCCAAACATTACTGCTCTGAAAAGAATTTTAACTGACTTTTGAGGCAAAGCATCAGCCCACTATTCATGACTGCAAAAAACCCAACAACTAATAGCTCTACAGCCTCTTCATAACATTTGTAACAACTGTAAAATTGATTTTTTGTTGCTTTTTAAAAAATTTCCCTTTGGTTTTCCCTTCACTAAATTTACATTTTTGCACTTACCTAACATGCCACTTTGCTTCTAGAACTGTGAAATGAATATACCTGCCCCTCCACTGACAACAGATAATGTATGAAGGCAATTGTTAAGAGAGGCTAGAAGAAAAATATCTCTATATGGAAAAGAGAATCCATATACCCAAACCTGTTAAGTTAATGGACTGTGGACTGAAAAGTGGCATCATATTCGGCAAGTTCAATGGTTTTCCATAATAAAGGATACTGTCATGTACTTATCCTCCACATCAAACTTCAATTAGAATCTTAGCTGCTTGGATTCATACAATCTCTTTGAGCAAGTTTCTGAATCCTGACAGCTGGTGGCAGGCAGTGAAAGGAAAAGCCAGACTGCTTTGCTCTGGACCAGTGCTTATGAGACTGCAATAACAATTCTGTTCCAAATGTTAGCAGCAGAGGGGGTTATTAGGTGGTGCAGTTTGTACCTCCCTCTTAGGAGATGTTTCATTTTTGCTTTGCCCATAACTGGTATCTTGGGGCCATACCACAACCTAGATTTCAACAATACTGCAGCAGCACAATAAGCTGATGTTGTACAAGCTTCACATATATGCAGTCAATGTGGGAAATAAACTTATTTCTGGGTTCATGGACTGTTTCAAAAATTTCCAAATCCAGCTCTTAAAAAATTGCAGGTAGCATGATTACTGTTGCCCTTTCTTCTGACAACCTGTTTTACTGTGATACCAGTGTTGCTCTTCTGCAGTGTCCCCCTCCAATCCTGGAACAGAGGCAATCAAACAGCATGCAGGGCAATCTTTCTTTTTAGGAATCTCAGCCCAACACCAATGCCCAGTTCCCAAAGAGCAACTCTCATCAGAGAGCAAACTCATTCTTTCCACCACTCTCCAAGGACCACCGCCACTACACAGCACTTAGTGTAACATAACTAATACCACAGTATGTCAAGTTCCTCACCTTATATAGTATTACAATTCCTTGCTACAGTACAGAAATAAGCTGACTGAGTTGGAAGTTATGTAAATCAAACAGCATCTAGAACAGCCTCACATTCTGAAGAGGAGAAACTGAAGATGTGGGGCAGGGTAGGCCTGTGTCACCATCTTGATCTCACTAACTGAAAAGGGTAGTGCAGCTTTACATTTCTGAACAGGAATTTGAATAATTATTAGTTATTCCATGCACATTATAAAAAATGTGCAGGATTGTAGCAGCGTAGTCATCTGCTCCTGCCCTGAAGGGCTTGAAATTGGTCCTAGGAGAGGGCTGTGGCTGGGAGCAAGCAGTTCCCAGGCTGATTGGGGGAGGCAGGCTCAGCTGTGGCCATGTCCCAATCAGGGCTCAGCTGGCCCTTACAAGAGGGCAGTGGGTCAGGAGCAGAGTGTCTCCTCTAGCTGTGGAGGGAGATGGGCCTGGCTGCTGGGGAGTATACCAGAGTATGTAAGGTGGAGCAGGACTGGGGGAAGGTCCGAGGAGCTCCGGCCTGGAAACTCCCCAGGCTGCAGGCCTAGTGAAAGGCCAAAAAGGGTACTAGGGTTGCAGAGGGCAGCCCACGGGTAGGAAGAGGCAGCAGGTCCAAACCCCCCTTGCCTGTGATGATTGGCTTATACACTGCAGTCTGCCCCAGTGAGTGGGGGCTCAATGGTGACTGGAAGTAGCCAAAGACTGAGGAGGTGGGGATAGTGGGTGTGGGTTCCCTGGGGAGGGGAGACCCAGAGATGGGGAGGGAGGGTACTGCCAGGGGGAAGCACCCTAGGGAAAGGGGCACTGGGGTCCAGGAGGGACACGAGGGGGCAAGCAGGACACTGGCCTACAGAGGGCACTCTGGAGGCTGGAAGAGCTAATTCCTTGAGACCAGCAGGAGGCGCTGTAAGGGTGAGTCCTGCACCGTTACAAGGATTTTATTGTATACGGTGCTCAGGTAAGTTTTGTATGCAAACTGTATTTCTGCTTTCTCTCAAGGAATATCTGTCCTCTTGAAGTTTATCATTTTTAAATTAGTTACCTTACTCAATACAGGATTAGAGTATGCTCTTTCCTTACTGTTTCATATGTATACTATTTAGGCATTTAGTTTAATTTAAAACTAATTTGCATCCTTGCTCTCATTTTTAATGTATATTCCCTAGTGTTATCTGGAATACCCATCTAACGTGTTTATGGGGTGTTTAGAAGACAACCCTAAGGCTTGTTCCTTATCATTTTGGAAGGAATGATTAGAAAAAATTGAGATGGCTCTAGCTGATGTATGTTTGTCTTATGTAGTAATGATTTACCTTACCAATCCAGAAACTGCATCTTTCAAAACTGAATTCTCCTCTTCTAACAGTACTGCATATTTCTTTGCCACAGTGTGGATGTCCGCTGCATGTTTTGAAAATACTCTGATGCACTACCATCCATGGATGTTCCACTTGTTAAATAAGTAAAGATTATACGATGATATAGCACTGAGAAATTTACTGTAAATATTATCATTGGTCCATATTTATTCTACACACACCTGTTGATTACACTGGATATTTCTCCCCATATCTACCTGATTTTTTTTGCAGGCAATACATGGTTAATATTTTTTTAGTCATTTAGTGATCTACCAAAGAAGTCATTCTCTTTCCCCACCACACATCCAAGCAACCTTTCCACAGAGATTTAATCACATTTTTGCTAATTTAAGTTTCAGTGAAACCGCATTTACTGATGGAAGAAAGTGTTGTCATATTTTTTTTACCAGCTCTAGTAACTACCCAAGTAAGTTGGCTCTAACTTTGATATCAGAGTCGTACAAAAAAGACGTTCTATGATTTTTTTCTGTGATAAAGACATGATTGAATCCAACAACTTTCTGTCATATTTTCAATGATGAGTGACATAGCAAATCTTTTCTAGAGAAGGAGATAAATAAAAATAATGCAGTTGCCTGCTGTCAATTGGGGCAAATATTTTATTACTGAGATTAAGGTTTAATCTGATCTGTGCACTGTTCTCAATTTACAAGTACCAAAAATAGATTTAGTTTCTTGCTTTGTCTAAACTGCCTGCCTTACATGCTATAGGAGAGAAGGTTAATTGTAGTATTGACCTCTTTGCTAGATAGTCTCTTAATCTTCATTCTCCTGATGACATTCAGCCAGACTGATTTGATAACTGTCTTCCAACACAGGGCTCTGTCCCCCCTTTGTTAATCACTCTACCCATCAGAAGGGGTGTGTGTGTGTATATATATATATATATATATATATGCTCTTACTTTGCCATTTAATAAAGAACACTTTACTTCAACCCTAGATCATCTGGAACATGGAGGTCAGAACTTAAGAACTTCAAGGAATTCAAAGATAAATCTCATTTATTCATTCTCAACATTAGAAGAAAAGAAAATCAAGCACAACTCATACCTCCAAAATGGGTCCTCCTTATTATGCCCTAGGTCCCATTACTTCAATGCCAGGCAGCCTTTCTTCCATCAGGGACTGTTCCAGATTGACATATAACTGGTAATCCATATTTTGGAGAGGATCCCCAGCTTGCCCTGCTCATAAGGGAATAGACTATCACACCCTACAAATACAGTAGACCCAAGGACTTCTTTTAATAGTATCTACACCACTGACAAGAGAACGTATGCCTGATTATTTATTTAAATATATTTTTCAGAGTCATTTTTATTGTAACATAATGTAAATGGATTTAAAATCGGGTTGTACAGCAGTTCTGGATTTGCAATACATTCCTGCCTTTTTTCACACCCTAAAAATTCCGACAGTATAATTTCTTTTCTCTCCCTCCTCCCCTCCCCCCCGATATAATGAATTAAAATTACTGTCAAAATGCTGCCTTTGTCGGACAATTTTCTTCCAGCTAGAGGAAGAATAAGAATAGTGATAAGAACATCAAAAAGTTCAGGATTTGGATCAAATAAGGATCTGGACCATTAAATGGTCACTTCTTTTCAACAAACATCATTTCCACAAAGAGGTCTGATAGCAATTTAAGTCCCTTGATACTTGATGATCTCCTTCATTTAGCCCTTTGTAAACTGTTTGTTTGTTTTTTTTTTTTTTTTAGGTTCCCACCCATGGAAAAATGCTGAATCCATTACACTAAGCATAAGTGATTCAAATTTCATGTCACATAGGTTTAAGATGGAGAATGTGGTATTCCAGAACATACAAACAAGTGTTGCTCAAGCTAAATATTGAGCAACTGAAGTGTTTAATATTGAAATTAAACTGAAATATACTGGACAAGTAGTCATGTTTACTGGTAGTTAATAAAAGTAGTTATTGAAGTTCCTTCTGTGTCAAATAACACAGATTAGGTAATTGATAGAAGGCTAAATGATTCCCATGAACTGGTAATTAATATAAAAAAATGACTTTGGGATTACAAACAACACATTGGTTGACTGCTTCTTGGTTTTTTTTTTTTATTTTAATTATACTCAAGGGTAAAATAGTAAATCTAATCTATGATTTCTATTAAATACCCTTTGAACTGCATTTGGACGCAAGAGCTGAGGCACTCCAATGCTCTATGCAAATGATCTCTAATGCAAGAGACCCCTAATCTCCATGCTATGCCTTATGAAAAAAAGGTACATCCCGGATGCTTTCACATGGAGATGTTCATTCTTTACTCAAAGAGCGTCAGCCCTGCTGAGAACACAGGACTGATTTCAGCAAAAGTTGGAAGGTGTGAGGATAAAGTCGGTACTCAGCCACAGGTTTTCCAACAAAAAGGGTGAGATTTTTGGCTGAAGTCTGTGTTGTGAAGTATTTGTTATCCATAATACTCTAGCTTTAACTAGGAGCACTAGGGGATGTTGACTTAGATTGTGGTTGTGTGTCTTTTTGTTGGCACACAGTCTGATCCATAAGCTTAGTCTGTCAGCAAAAGGTAACTGACACTGAGGCCTACTGGAGGTTTACCACTCTGTGTCCTCAGCTCTTGTGAGGCCCGATGTATTCATTACACCTCACACACTACAGTTAATCTGTATCTAAAATGTGTCATGTAAGAGATCATGGGAAAACTAATTGATCATTAATAGTCATGTGTGGGGTGTGTGTGTACAAAGTTATGGATGTGTTAGAATTATCTACCAAAAATGTACTTGGCAAGCAACACATAAACCCAATCTGCCTGAGACAAAGGAATGTGTATTTGTTTCTGACCAGCCTAGCTATCAAAGACAATGAGGGTACATTTACATAAAAGGTGAATAAAGCCATCAACCTAGTGAGTGGGGGAAATAGCATCTTGAGAAGGTCAGAACCTCAAATGCTAAGTAATTTAAAACCAATTGTAGACAATATTATCATATTAAAGTTTATCAAGTAAGTTGTTTTATGAAAACTAATGATACACTGGTAATCATTGTTAAATCTATACATTAACATTATATGAGAAATTATGAATAACCAATGATATGCTTTGTCTGTGACCAAATTTTTCTCCCCAGGCAGGAGTGAAGGTAGCATTATTGAATGTAAAGAACAGCAGCCTCATTTACATACGTATCAGCAGGGGAATGGGATGCCCACAGGAAGGGGAGAACAGCATGAGGTCATCCTGCCTGTTAAAACAGGGCCAATGAATATTGAGCGTGAAGGGCCAAACTCCCATTAATATGTATGTAAGATCTTGACCACTCTGTCTGTTAAGAATCTTTTACATATGCCTCAGACCAAGCTGTGGAATTTGGGCCTGAGGCCTAGTTAACAATGGACAATATATGGCTAAAGAAAGCTGGGATAAGCAGGAGCCAGCCTTGTTTGTTTCAACTATACATAAAATAAGCTGAGACGGCATAACTCCAGGTGGAGAGCAGTAATTGGAAGGCTTATCAGGAGTCATAGGCACATAACTGACTGAGAGGAGTCTTGAAGTCTGCTCACTGGTTCTGGAAAAGATAACAGTACATACTCCTCTAGAGCCAACCTGAGTTCAGGGAGAGACCTAAGATGATAGCATGAGTTATGGCATCCTCCCTCACAGATGCCAACCCCCATTCGCAGAAATGCAGGGGCTAGTTAGACACGATTGTCATTGCTGTGTACTGTTCTTTTTGCTTTAAACCCTCCAGAAATGTACCTGTGGGCCAACCTGCCTGGAAAGGGCTACCGTCATTTCTATGGACATGAAATCAGGATTTAACTTGCACGTTACACAGGTATTATCCCTCAAAATTCTCCTCTTGCATTAGCAAACATGTTAACCTGAGCTATAGGTGGCGCTATGATGTAATCTTTTAGACTATTGGCTTATTGTGCTAATTTAGTCTTGCTGCTCAAAACTATCCAGGGGCTCAGGAACTCCCACCCCATCACTTCTCTCTGTCCATTGGCAGCCTATATAATCTATTGTAATCCATTGTTTAGCAGTGTCTCACTAAGCCTAATAAGTGAAGTGACACTCCTCCAGCACTGCGCGTAATAAACCCGCATGCTTGACTCTACACGGTGTCGAACTTCTCTTCCTTCAGAGAGATATAAGGGGAAACAGAGAGCCATTCTGGTATCTTTCACCTAGGAAGACAAGGGAAATCACGCTTCAGAGTTCGGTGGCAGCTCCTGACTAGGCAGAAGTCAGCCATGGCAGGAAAGAAGAAATCTATCTTGAACCAAGACTGTAGCCTGTTCGGTTAAATTCTAGCCACTAGAAAGTATATTTTACGTTCGTATGTTTGTCATTCTTTCTCCCTTGAACTTGAATTCATTTAAAACATCTATTTTTGATTGATAAGCTTGTTTTACTTTTAATCTAAACCAACCGTGTGCTGTGTTTGAACTGAAGTGATTGATGACTCCAGGTAATGGACTAAGCTGTGCTTTTGTCCCTTAAAAAGGGCAGTAAACCTTGTTACTTCTCTGAGTATTCCAGCAGAGGGTTGGACACTTCAAGGTACATTGTTTTGGGGCAAGTCAGGCCTGGGAGTTTGTTGGGGTCAACCTGCAAGTAGTAACCTGCTATAGGCAGGCTTTTGGGGTCAGAGCGCTGAAGCAAGGTTGCACAGCACAGACACAAAGGAACTGAATGTTTGCTAGCTGTTGGTGTCTGGGTTGTGATGCAGAGCATTTAAGGCATCCAAAGTTAGAGGGCAGGTAGTGACACACATTCTTACATTAACATAGCATCCTGAAGTTAGCTGGCAGTGTGGTCAAGCAATCTCAAACAGGCAAAGTGTTTGATACTGCTGACAACTTTTCATTGTCACAGCAAAATGCCCACTGAATATTAAAAAAAAAATCTGTCACGTGGAGAATTCCCGCATTGGACTGTCTGTCTTATGATATTATGTAATGCTCCCTTTAGTATTTCATAAAGACACTAAACCCACCCAGCAATTCAAATTCAACTTTTCCATACTGTGCAGATTTCCTGTCACCCATGCGGAAAGCAGTTCAAAGTGTCTGTTCTACCATAACTATGAATGCCCAGAAAACGTAAGTGCTATACCCCTCAAACCACTCCCCCAAAGGCCTATGCCTTGTTAGACATTTAGATAAATAAAACAAGACAAGCTAAAATTAGCCAGTTAAGCATTGGATAACAATCCCCACCTCCTACAATTTTGTCCTTAATAAGCCTGAATTTTTCAGTCTAGGATTACTCAGAATAATGTTCTTGAACAGTTGGCGATTCAGTCATTTACACTGTATATTTCTATTATATTAAGGATAAAAGTGTTTGGACCACAATTTGTATATTGCATACTTCCTTCTCTTGGAAGTATAAAAATGAATCAGAGGTCACAAATTTTTTCCCTTTCCTCTTGAACAAGTAGACTGTAGAATGAAGAAATTAAATCTTCTGTTTACATTCATTACACAATGAGGAAGCGTCTTGCTATTCAGTTTTAGAATTAAGGCATGCTTGTGGATAACGAATATGCCCCTATCTGCAAAACAAACAGAAGGAGCCTTTTTCACTTTCATATTGGCATATTTGAACAGAATGGAAAAATTATTACCCTGGTTAAATATAACATGTGCAGTCCTAACAACAACATGGTCTTAACAGGTCACAGAAATACAACGTAGCTCAAGTTTTCAAACTAGATTCTTTTCTTTTAAATGCCAACTGAGTGGCATGATTTTTAGGTTAGGAAAAGATATAAG
Organism: Lepidochelys olivacea; assembly: GCF_965140295.1. NCBI lineage: Eukaryota > Metazoa > Chordata > Testudines > Cheloniidae > Lepidochelys > Lepidochelys olivacea. Next base: position 40,629,791 of record NC_140419.1, read on the forward strand.
GCTTCAACCCCCCCCCCATGGGATGCTTCATATCCTGAACCACCTCAAAGTTTTCACCGATTTAACAAAATCCTAGCAATGCATGGTCCTTTTCTGTCCTTAGTGTTGTCCTGATTATCCTGGTAATGTCTGCTCCATTACTTCTACGTACTTTATAAATGATATCATTAGTACTGATATGGCAATTTCCTGCAATAAACTTAATTCAATGAGATTTTTCAAGGATAAGAATCTTTGGAGTCCATTTATTAAATGCAAAGGTTATGTAACACTGAAAGCCCCAAGAAGTGTTATAAATTTCAGAGGACTATACTGAACAATGGGTCAAACAAGAAGGGACTTTGGGACATTCTCAAGTGATTTGCTTGAGGAATCTCCAGGCAGAGGTGAATGCAAATTCCCACCTCCAGTTATGCGAGACCCAGCCTTGAAAGCTACATCCCGAGGAGGGGACCATTGTCTGCTGAATAGCTTCTTCCTGGATTCTGAAGATCAAAGGCCCAAGATGTATTCAAGGGGGTGCTTATTCTGAGCTAGAGCTGTTATTAACTTGTAACTGCAGAAAATCCCCTTAGTGGGGTTTAAAGGACTGACTCCTGCCAGAGCCTTTATTGGAGTTGAGGTAATCTCTGGTAAGCTTATTAGCATGTGTTTACATTTCTTCATTGTTTTCAATTTTTTTTTCTGGAACACTTTCACCTTCAGAATAAATGTGCTTGCTTAGAAAGTGCTGTGTAGTAACTGCTAGCAATTATGTTGTTCATAGCTTCAAAGATTAAACAAAAGTACAGATGCTGGCCTGTGGGAATATCACAATGTAGGCAGGGAACTGTGCAGTCTGGAAAGAAGTCAGTAAGGAGGGAGAGAGACATGTCTCCACCCAAGAGAGGTGACAACTGGGATTCTAAAAGTGGGTGCTCGTCGTGGACCATGGAGGGGAATACAACTGCCCTGAAGTGTGACACACTTTAACAGAAATCATTATAATGATGTGAGGCTCTGAAATTTCATCTTACCCAGTCACTTAAATGCAATTCTGGCTAAATGTTTTAGAGACAATCAACATCAGTATATTTCAGGAAAGGGGGAAAAAAAGCCAAGTTGTGACTACACTGGATTTATGATGTTTAGGAAAAAACAATTGATGCTGCACAGTATATAAGGTTATTACTAGAATTGGTAAAATCTGAAAGAAAAAAACACTTTTTATGGTTAATGAATACCAAGTTTTTGATTAAACTCAAATAACTTGTTGTTGATTTATTTGTGGAGCTAAGAAGGCAAAAGTATCGTACAAAATGAATATGCATTTTAGAACACCAGTTCTCTTCAGTGCTTCAAAGACACACACACACATATTCCTATCCTTAGTTTATATATCCATCATTTGGAAGCCCTATTCAGGACACAACTTAAGTATGTATTTAACTTTAAGTTTCAAATAAACACATACTTAAGTTGTGGCCTGAATAGCAGGCACTTAAGTTCTTTCCTGTATCAGGTATCCTATATTTTATATACTGACCCTGGGCCTGATTCACCACATTTCATTGAAGCCTATGCAATTATTCACACTAGTGCAAGTGGGAATCTTAAAACAGACTTCTTTCCTTTGAAAGTTTCCACTGGATTTTTCTGTGGGAGGGGATGATCTTGGTCCATGGGAGCTGGACTATAATTTTCAAATCACACATGAGGGTGAAGTCCACCTGCTTTTCCAATAACCCAGTATTTTTCCTCTTGTTTGATTTTACTATTCTGGGAATATTTTCTAATGTGGAACACATTCAGTAAAACGGTCTTGACCGGAGAAGGATTTACCACTGGCCAAAGAAGTAGTTGACCAATACTAATTATTGCTGTCACTAATACTAGTACTTTGATTAAAATACCAGTCTGTATGTTTCTCCCACGGTGCAGACAATAGTATTTGTCAGAACTGTCAGTTCATTTGTCAAATAGTATTTATGGGTTAAAATAACTTAGTTTGATTACTTTCGGATGTTAAATTATAGCCTGGTCAGTTATACAGTTTAAAAAAAAAATAAAAACAAAACTGTGGTCCTATTTATTCACACATTGTCAAGAGCTATACTAAAATTGTTATCCTATCAAATACAGTCTCTCTATTTGAACTGCAGAGCATTTCAACAGCCTGCAAATGAATTATTGATGTATGTGGCAAAATTATCTCTCAGTACAAAGCTAAAAAAGATAATTCAATTTCCCACCCTTTGAAATGTAGCATGGCAGTCTTTAATGTGGATTCTCCTTTAAAAATCTATTTCTTTAGGGGTGGGGGAGAAGAAGAATTCTACCTGTCATTCATATATACTTGCACAGTTTGCTAAACACAACAGAATATCTCCATGGTCCCTCCTCGATGTTACTCTCTGAATGAAAAGAGTGCTCAATATTGTGAAATGAAGGTGTGCTCTGCTTATTAATTAATCTTGATAACATTATTTTTTAAATCCAATTGAACCACGTCTCCCACTGCATTTGGGAGGGGGGAGAAATGACCCTTAGTAAATGCTGCAGGTTTTGATTTTCTGTCTCTGTTTTAAAAGGCTGTTTAGCCTTTCAGCATTTTAAAAATTATATTCCAGATGATGGACTACATCATGATTTATTTGTTAAAACAACTTTCCCGTCAAATGCCTTAAGGTTTAAATTCTGGAGAGCACTATGGTATATGGTATTATCCTATTGCTTATGTATGATCTGTATGAGACACAAGATCTTAAGACTCACAGCGAAAGCTTTTCTGAAACATAACATCTGAACAGATTATTGGCACTTAAATAATAGTAATGTAGAGTAAAGAAAACAACTCCAGAATTAGAGCCTCTAAATAGTCCCTATTCCTCCTGTCTAACTCTAATCTAAAAAGTATTTGGCTTAGATCACACAAGACTTTACATTTAACCAATATTTCTGAAACATGCCATTTTCCCCTGGATATTTTATTTTATCATCTCTTAAAAAAAACATTTTATGGTCAGAAATATGTTGAAAAGGAATGCTGAGAATAATTTATTCATGTAAACTATACTGAAAAATGTACTAGGCTCTTATATTCTCTTATTATTAATGCATATACTAAACTTGATGTACAAGCAAAATGGAACAGCAGTTTGGGCTTAGAGTAAAACATCTCTGAAGGTAACTGGAATGAGCCTTTATCTACATATTTATTCTCATTTAATAGTGAGCAAATATGGAATTCCACTTTATTTCATTCATAGGCTATATAATTCATCTTTGAAACCAGCTGGCATTTAAAACACTTTCCATGATGCATGGGATCTGTCTTCTACTCAGCTGATATCTCTAGGGATTCTTCCTGTAGACACCATTATTAAGGGATTTATGATAACATTATTTTTCACTCTTTAGAGGCTTCAGTAAAATATATAGTCTACAAATTGGTTTTTGGTGGTAAACTAAATAAATACTTATTTAAGTAGCTTTCAGAAACATGTATTATTCACCCCATAGGCTGGGAGAGACTCTTTCAAGTCTACTATATAATAGTTACTTAGAATATATAATGTGAATATTAAAACTGTAGATTGCCCTCATGCAAACTAGCCCCTCGCATATTATGCAAGTGGTGAGTTTTGCAGACAGATGTCTATGGGATGATCTGGGCTAATGATACAACTTTTAAATCCTGATGCCAGGCCATAAGTAACCAATAAACAGGCTATAGTGACCAGTACTTTGTTTTGGGGAGAGGGTTTGTTTGTTTGTTAAATAAGCACTAATTTTCTTTTTATTAATAACACATCCTTTTAGTTGCTGAGAGTTTGTAGGCAAGACAGACAAATGATGCTACGTTCTCCAAATTCTCCTGACTTCACAGAGAGTATGCTTATCAACGGAATATCTTATCTGGTCCTCATCCCACTCTGCTCTACAGATAACCAAAGTCTTATCTGTACAACATGGTCACTCCTAAAGAAAGAATACTAATGCTATGATTTATTTAAGGAGTCTGTGTAGGTTATTAGCCATATGTTAAACAAAGAGATTACTCAGATAACATTATATATTTTCAAAAAGAAAAGGAGTACTTGTGGCACCTTAGAGACTAACCAATTTATTTGAGCATGAGCTTTCGTGAGCTACAGCTCACTTCATCGGATGCATACCGTGGAAACTGCAGCAGACTTTATATATACACAGAGAATTCCCACAGTATTCTTGTCAGCAAGTTAAGGAAGTATGGGCTGGATGAATGCACTACAAGGTGGGTAGAAAGCTGGCTAGATTGTCGGGCTCAACGGGTAGTGATCAATGGCTCCATGTCTAGTTGGCAGCCGGTATCAAGTGGAGTACCCCAAGGGTCGGTCCTGGGGCCAGTTTTGTTCAATATCTTCATAAATGATCTGGAGGATGGTGTGGATTGCACTCTCAGCAAATTTGCGGATGATACTAAACTGGGAGGAATGGTAGATACGCTAGAGGGGAGAGATAGGATACAGAAGGACCTAGACAAATTGGAGGATTGGGCCAAAAGAAATCTGATGAGGTTCAATAAGGATAAGTGCAGGGTCCTGCACTTAGGACGGAAGAACCCAATGCACAGCTACAGACTAGGGACCAAATGGCTAGGCAGCAGTTCTGCGGAAAAGGACCTAGGGGTGACAGTGGATGAGAAGCTGGATATGAGTCAGCAGTGTGCCCTTGTTGCCAAGAAGGCCAATGGCATTTTGGCATTATAAGAAGGGGCATAGCGAGCAGATCGAGGGATGTGATCGTTCCCCTCTATTCGACATTGGTGAGGCCTCATCTGGAGTACTGTGTCCAGTTTTGGGCCCCACACTTCAAGAAGGATGTGGATAAATTGGAGAGAGTCCAGCGAAGGGCAACAAAAATGATTAGGGGACTGGAACACATGAGTTATGAGGAGAGGCTGAGGGAGCTGGGCTTGTTTAGCCTGCAGAAGAGAAGAATGAGGGGGGATTTGATAGCTGCTTTCAACTACCTGAAAGGGGGTTCCAAAGAGGATGGCTCTAGACTGTTCTCAATGGTAGCAGATGACAGAACAAGGAGTAATGGTCTCAAGTTGCAGTGGGGGAGGTTTAGATTGGATATTAGGAAAAACTTTTTCACTAAGAGGGTGGTGAAACACTGGAATGCGTTACCTAGGGAGGTGGTAGAATCTCCTTCCTTAGAAGTTTTTAAGGTCAGGCTTGACAAAGCCCTGGCTGGGATGATTTAACTGGGAATTGGTCCTGCTTTGAGCAGGGGGTTGGACTAGATGACCTTCTGGGGTCCCTTCCAACCCTGATATTCTATGATTCTATGAATATGAAACAATACCTCCTCCCACCCCACTGTCCTGCTGGTAATAGCTTATCTAAAGTGATCATCAGGTGGGTCATTTCCAGCACAAATCCAGGTTTTCTCACCCTCCACACCCCCCACACAAATTCACTCTCCTGCTGGTGATAGCCCATCCAAAGTGACAACTCTTTACACAATGTGCATGATAATCAAGTCTGGCTATTTCCTGCACAAATCCAGGTTTTCTCACATCCCCCCCACCCCCATACACACACAAACTCACTCTCCTGCTGGTAATAGCTCATCCAAACTGACCACTCTCCAAGTTTAAATCCAAGTTAAACCAGAACATCTGGGGGCGGGGGGGGGTAGGAAAAAACAAGAGGAAACAGACTACCTTGCATAATGACTTAGCCACTCCCAGTCTCTATTTAAGCCTAAATTAATAGTATCCAATTTGCAAATGAATTCCAATTCAGCAGTTTCTCGCTGGAGTCTGGATTTGAAGTCTTTTTGTTTTAAGATAGCGACCTTCATGTCTGTGATTGCGTGACCAGAGAGATTGAAGTGTTCTCCGACTGGTTTATGAATGTTATAATTCTTGACATCTGATTTGTGTCCATTTATTCTTTTACGTAGAGACTGTCCAGTTTGACCAATGTACATGGCAGAGGGGCATTGCTGGCACATGATGGCATATATCACATTGGTGGATGTGCAGGTGAACGAGCCTCTGATCGTGTGGCTGATGTTATTAGGCCCTGTGATGGTGTCCCCTGAATAGATATGTGGGCACAATTGGCAACGGGCTTTGTTGCAAGGATAAGTTCCTGGGTTAGTGGTTCTGTTGTGTGGTATGTGGTTGTTGGTGAGTATTTGCTTCAGGTTGCGGGGCTGTCTGTAGGCAAGGACTGGCCTGTCTCCCAAGATTTGTGAGAGTGTTGGGTCATCCTTTAGGATAGGTTGTAGATCCTTAATAATGCGTTGGAGGGGTTTTAGTTGGGGGCTGAAGGTGACGGCTAGTGGCGTTCTGTTATTTTCTTTTTTAGGCCTGTCCTGTAGTAGGTAACTTCTGGGAACTCTTCTGGCTCTATCAATCTATTTCTTTACTTCTGCAGGTGGGTATTGTAGTTGTAAGAAAGCTTGACAGAGATCTTGTAGGTGTTTGTCTCTGTCTGAGGGGTTGGAGCAAATGCGGTTGTATCGCAGAGCTTGGCTGTAGACGATGGATCGTGTGGTGTGGTCAGGGTGAAAGCTGGAGGCATGCAGGTAGGAATAGCGGTCAGTAGGTTTCCGGTATAGGGTGGTGTTTATGTGACCATTGTTTATTAGCACTGTAGTGTCCAGGAAGTGGATCTCTTGTGTGGACTGGACCAGGCTGAGGTTGGTGGTGGGATGGAAATTGTTGAAATCATGGTGGAATTCCTCAAGGGCTTCTTTTCCATGGGTCCAGATGATGAAGATGTCATCAATATAGCACAAGTAGAGTAGGGGCTTTAGGGGACGAGAACTGAGGAAGCGTTGTTCTAAATCAGCCATAAAAATGTTGGCATACTGTGGGGCCATGCGGGTACCCATGCCAATGCCTGAGATGATGGGGCGCCCAGGATTTCCAGGTTTATGGATCTTGGGTAGTAGATAGAATATCCCAGGTCAGGTAGATAGAATATCCCATTGCCAATTGTGCCCACATATCTATTCAGGGGACACCATCACAGGGCCTAATAACATCAGCCACACTATCAGAGGCTCGTTCACCTGCACATCCACCAATGTGATATATGCCATCATGTGCCAGCAATGCCCCTCTGCCATGTACATTGGTCAAACTGGACAGTCTCTACGTAAAAGAATAAATGGACACAAATCAGATGTCAAGAATTATAACATTCATAAACCAGTCGGAGAACACTTCAATCTCTCTGGTCACGCAATCACAGACATGAAGGTCGCTATCTTAAAACAAAAAAACTTCAAATCCAGACTCCAGCGAGAAACTGCTGAATTGGAATTCATTTGCAAATTGGATACTATTAATTTAGGCTTAAATAGAGACTGGGAGTGGCTAAGTCATTATGCAAGGTAGTCTGTTTCCTCTTGTTTTTTCCTACCCCCCCGCTCCCAGATGTTCTGGTTTAACTTGGATTTAAACTTGGAGAGTGGTCAGTTTGGATGAGCTATTACCAGCAGGAGAGTGAGTTTGTGTGTATGGGGTGGGGGGGGATGTGAGAAAACCTGGATTTGTGCAGGAAATAGCCAGACTTGATTATCATGCACATTGTGTAAAGAGTTGTCACTTTGGATGGGCTATCACCAGCAGGAGAGTGAATTTGTGTGGGTGGGTGGAGGGTGAGAATACCTGGATTTGTGCTGGAAATGGCCCACCTGATGATCACTTTAGATAAGCTATTACCAGCAGGACAGTGGGGTGGGAGGAGGTATTGTTTCATATTCTCTGTGTATATATAAAGTCTGCTGCAGTTTCCACGGTATGCATCCGATGAAGTGAGCTGTAGCTCACGAAAGCTCATGCTCAAATAAATTGGTTAGTCTCTAAGGTGCCACAAGTACTCCTTTTCTTTTTGCGAATACAGACTAACACGGCTGTTACTCTGAAACCTGTCATTATATATTTTGTAGATGTATTCTAGGAAATTTTCTATTTAACCTCCCACATTATGGAACCTAGCTATACATAAATATAATTTTAGAAACAATATAACGTGAATTGTCTTACTCTTCCTTACAAAAGCAAAGCATTCCAATTAAATATATTCTGGGTAATATAATAATAAATTAGTTGGCATATCACAGATCTTTGTACTTGTATATAAGCCTCCCATGAATAATTTAAATAATAAATTCTGCCCCTTTGGAAAATAGAACTCATTCCACTGGATTTGTTAAATGTTTTCATTTCCAGAAACATGTGCTTGGAAATAATGCTATAAATTTGAAACCTTGCTATTATTTCTTCAGGTATTAGTTATGCAAATCCACACAAGCAGGGTTAGCAGAGACATTTCCGATACTTGGCTAATGCATGTGTTTACTTGCTCACTTTCTGGAGAATATTCTGGGGAGCAAAATCAGAATTTTGTCCTGAGATTTAGCTACTCCTCTTCTGAAACAGAATATACATGCAGCTTCCCATTTAGGGGCTTTGAGAACAAAATCTTTAAATAAAAGACTGGATATAGCAAGGCAGACGTTATGGGTTATAAGCTCCCCTTTTGCATAAACTGGTGCAGAGGGAGCAGATATCTGCCAAAAAATTCTGCTCTCAGTGCTGGCTATCAAATATCAAAGGATTAAGCTTAAAACCAGAATGCCTTGATCTCCGGTGCTCTCAGGGCTTAATCCTTAAATTGCTAAGAACTCTGGCCCCAATCCTGAAAGCACTTAAGCAAATGCTTCTCTCCCTGAGCACAGCAGTAGCACCACTGAAGGGAAGCTTCACCACAAGGGAAGTAAGTTGCTGTAACCCTAGTGAGAGTTCAGTCTGTTCTGCCCCAGATGGTCGTACATAGGTGAAAGATGGAAAATCCCTGGCTTCTTTATGAGCGGGAAGACCTGGGATATATCTTCTGCTCTCCCCACACCTCCTAGAGCTATGATCCAGGCAGCATTACCATAACTGTGCAGTACTCTTAAGATTTTGCGCTCTCCCACCCCCACCACTTCAGGGTGCAGCTGTGTCAGTCTGGGGCACAGACTTGCCTTATATTTGTTAAAACCCTATTGGAAGTACGGCATGCTCCTTTTCATCCCTTTGATAAGTATCTAGTCTTTATGTCTCAGTTCTCACCTGGTAATCTGAAAATATTTAGATTCCCACTTTAGTAACAGGTACACAGAAAAAAAGAGCTTCAGTAATAGCCGGTGGGGATGATGACCTCTCTCACTGTAAATTATATTTGCTGCTTCTTTGATGACTTTACATCATTTGTCGGGGCCTTCGGCAAAGACTTGCTATCTCTTAAGGTGACACTGACTTTGCCTGAGAGGGTTCCTTTGAATACCTCACAGAAGGAATGTGGAGTTCAGACAGGCAATGAACACATGCCCTTTTACAATTTTCACATGATTGGGAAGGTGATTTACTTGAAGGAAGTGCATATCAGTGATAAAGGCTTCCCTGCTCCTTTAAAACTTTAATGTTATATTGAGAGAAAGTCCCCTGAGAAACCGAATAGTTCTTCATGTGGGAAGCCTTATTCTAATTCTAAATGATACTTTTGTCTAGATGAGATGAAGATATGCAGAGAGAGACATGTACATGATATGTGCACCTACCCTCCCAAATTAGTGTTATACGTTCCTCTGAAGATTGGGCCCTAGAGTTCCATATTTGCAAAGAGACCGTGAATGCTAGTTTGTTTTGAGCAGACTTTGATCTTTAGTGACGGGAGGTGGCAAAGATTCATATTTTGCCACCTTCTTAGTTTCTGTAAATTGAAAAATGATCGTATTTTCATCCTTCTGTGTTTATAATAAAAGATAAATGTGTAAGTTACCCAGCCCAAATATTATGCATTGTCTCTCGACTTAAATGGGAACTGCTGGCCATTTAATTACACAGCTGGCATTATGTAGAGACAGATTATATGTTAGGTAACATACAGAGACAAGTTAATTAAGTACCTGTTATGCCTGAGATATAGTCAGAGAATAGTGTTGTTTAGTCAGCAGATGGCATTCTTTCAGTGCTAACTATAACCATGATAGCTTTGCTTTTGTGAGAAACTGAGTTAGCAGTAAGGGTCACATTCTGTCCTCCTCAGAGCTACTCTGGATTTGTATCAGTGTAACTGAAGGTAGAATTTATCTCGAGCGTCTAGATTAGTTTAAAGAAAAGGAGTACTTGTGGCACCTTAGAGACTAACAAATTTATTACAGCATAAGCTTTCGTGTGCTACAGCTCACTTCATCGGATAGGCAAACTTTAGAAGGTTAATAGATTTGGTTAGGTTAAATATCCAAAAGTTCTAATGCTTATCCACAGAGTTGAGCTGGCTGAAGTTTTGCTACTGAAATGTTATTCAACAGATACTGGCTTTTTTAATCAGATAGACATTTTTATGAAAAAAATTCTATTTTTGTCAAACATCTTGGGGGGTCTTCTGAAAAAACAACAACAAAACAATAGTTTGGGGGGTTTCACTACAAATTTTTTTAAAAATCAAAATAAAATTTTTAATGAGATTGAAAGAAAACATTCATCCACATTTTTCATGGATGAAAAACCATCTCCCAACCAACTGTACTAAAGCATATACAAATGTATCTCAAACTTTTTGGTCTGGAAATCTTGCAAAGTGAAAATTCTCTCAAAATTTCTAGAACCTATGGCTTGATCAGAAGTTTTATTGGTGTGAAAGCAATCTTTTTTGCAATAGAAGTACAGAGATGAAGTTCAAACACTAAAACTACCCTTCCAGAACATTTTCTTGATTTCTCCAACATCAAAAACATTTTTTTCTTCTTAATTTATTATGCTGCTCCTGGTCACAACTGCCTAGTTATGGTCAGGTTCTCTTTTTTCCATTGAGTGATTCAACCACTTGATTCTGTATGAATAATACACTGTGTCGTCCCCAAATTTACAACGCCAAATTTGTGAGTAAAAACTTACTTTTTGGAGGATTTTCAGCTGTTACTTAGTTTAATAGTTAAAGTTGGCCCTAAGATATCTTTAAGAAATCCCTTTGAGTGCCACATTCTTATAGTCCTTCTAACAAACAAAGGGCTCATTAATGACACTTTAAATTTCCCAAATAAATTACATCTAATTGAAAAGGCTGGAAATGGACACATTTGAAGATATTGTAATTAAACCATGTTATTAACTGTTGTTGTCTATAATTGTTACACTCACAGTCAAGGACAGTTCAACAGATCAGGTCAGCCTTGAGCAGTGCTGCTGTTACATTAGAGGTAATCAATCAATCATCAGACCCCTACCGTTATATTTGCATGCTGTAGTTTTCTTGGTTGAAATGAGTCCGTGCAATGAGGGAAACACTACAAATGCACGAAGAATTTTCTTTGGCTGATTGCTTGTTGCCTGTTGACAGATCAAAAGCACACTGGAATTGCAACATGCTCCTTGGTCTGAAAAAACACTCCTAACCTCTTCCCATCTACATCTTTGTCTCAACAGGGTCCCATCAGAAGCTGATGCCCATCTCTAATGGCAGAGTTTTCAGCTGCTCACCTTGTGAGGGTATGCACTGATAGTAAACCTATTGCTACAGAGAGGCAGGAGGTGCTTGCTCCTCAACAGCCTCCTAGTCAGTGAACTGACCCTGCAAGAGCTCAGGGCAATGCTTTTCTCCATATTACAATAGGGCTGCCCTGATACCTCTAGGTGATAATCTGCCATTGGCAGCCTTCAGCTCTGTCCACTGGCACCATCCCCACTTTCTGATGGTCAGCATCTCCCCTCCAGTCTGTTCTACCAGCAGTCCTCAGCCCTACCCCACCTTTCTTCCTTCTGTGCCCTCAGCCCTGTCCTTCAACCTCCAGCAGCTCCTCTCCCTTTCTAGCTGCCACATACAAGGAACATAAAAGGCCCCCCATATCTATTTTATATTCTGCCCCTTTCCCTACCTCTTTCTCGACCACTCAGACCCACCCCCTCAACACACTCCGTCAAGACACTTGAGAGGGCTGTTTGTTATGATAGGAATTCAGGCAGCACCAGAGATGAGGATCCCTTACACAACAGCATCTCCTTTCATAAAGGACGAGATCTTAGTGAAAGAGCCCTCCTTGTTCAGCAGCTTTGATAATATTTTAGTTTTTGCTATAATGTCTCATTCTTTGTGTACAGCTAGCTGAGCCTGATAATACATTTATCAACACCTATCAAGTGCACACAGGGATAAGAAGAATAAGAGGTTATGAAACTGCATGTGTATCACACAACGGAGCATTCATCCCATTAGGTAATAAAAAGTAATGATGATCATATGTTTATAGGTCAAAATTAATCCTGACCGGTAACTTCCCCACACACCATGAAGCATGTACCCATCTTACATATCAAAGGGGGCAAATTACATGCCAATTGAGCATTTCCCTAGTCATCAAGAACAGGCATCCCATAAAGCATGATGTGTACTAGTCCAAAGGATAATTTTGGGCCCTTGGGTTCCAATTCTAATCTTAGATACGGGATTTGCAAGCATACCCCATATACCCTACCTCATAAAATCAGGTACCACACGTGCATGAGATAAAGTTTTTAGTTAGATGACCTTCTTCCTCTATGCAACTGAGATTAGAATCAGATTTAAGTATTTACAATATTATGTAAATGTAGAGCACATGCTACAACTGACGTATATTTAAAATACCTGTGTTTAAAGAACCATCTTGGAATCTTCTGTAATTGTCATAGTGTTATCAGTGCTCTTCAGGTTTATTATTAATGTCCACAGCAGAAGAACCAAGCTTTAGATAAACATTCCAAGGAGTAGTTCTGATCAATGGCCTCAAGATCTTTCCACCATCTCACAGGAAATAAATATTTCTTAAATCTAGCTAGGGCCTCATGCTCTTTACTCAGCTTTTATTTTATAAACAGAAGTAATGTAATATTGCTGAGGTCTTTGATAATGATGTAGAAAAGATTTTTAAAAATAAATAATAGAATGCGTTAACTACACAAAGTTAAGCTTATCAAATATTTTGGAAATATTACACAAATTATTTTCATATATAAAACATATACTCCCTATCTGTACACAAACTCACTCATGTGTATGCACACACATCAGCATGCACACAAAATGTAGCTGAGATATTACAGATAAATGCATATTGATGAAAAAACAAAACTTCCTCAACGACAAATAAAACTTTGCTCTCTTCTTCTTGAAGTTTTCATAGTCCTGCCATTTAAGAAACATGGTAAAAACTGTAATGATTTAAACTGCCAGTACATATTTAGACTGGTAGAGTCTATACAATAATGTACTTTAAAGAGACACATATTGTATAGTTTTCTGCCACCAAACTACAATTATATAACTGGCTTTTGGTTTATGGATCTCATATTGATATTTATTTTTCCATGTAATTACTCTTGAAACATGACAGGGTATATTGTGAACTATGACATTATATTAATATTTTTATTTTATACTTTTTTCCTCATTCCTTATTCCTTTTTTCCTTACAAAAAGCAGATACATTCTGGGTTTATAGAAAAAAAAATCTGAAGTCCCTGAATGGGTTAGCGTATCAAGTGTTTTCTCAAACACTTTTCACAATGCTGACTAAAAGTGTCTGTAGGGTGTGAAGACAGGATGCACAAAGTGTGAGAAATCACATTTACGCTACATCTCTCATACAAAAATCACAGTTGAGGACATAGCTAATTTATTATCTGAGAAAAGGCAATTCTCCAGGGCAGACAACTATCAAAGTGAATCTACAACAGCATCAAATAGAGTTGGACTCTTCTATTCCCTCAAGTGCACAGCAGACATAAACCCATTCATTAGCACATAGGAATTGTTCACTTTCATGTAACATTTCCATCTTCATTTAGGTTACATTAAGAGAATGCCAAAACTGGCAAAGTGAATTAACAATTTATTTTGAATTTAGTCTACACTGCGCACCCTAACATTTTAAAAAAATATCACTTGTGCTATCTTGCTGATGAAATTTTTTAGTGAATTAGGAATTTCAAATAACTGACTAGGGGTTAAGATAGCACTAATATGTTATTACGTGAGAAGATTTGAAATGCTAGGCTACTCTCAAGATAATCTGCATTTTCAGTGTGTATGAATCCATTTCATACATTAAAAGACACATTGGGTAATGCAGTGATAAAGCTTACATTAAGTTTTCTAAATTGATAATTAAGATAATCAGATACACTACAACAGCAAACGATTGGCAATAAAGTAAAAATTCTTCATACTATAACTGATCTGTTATATTTTATATAAAATAGGCTTGTGGAAAATATTTTACAAGGTTCAATCTGAATATACAGTTCCAAAATTTAATCCTTACACATCCTATGTTCACAGTTCATAGCAACTGCATTTGTATTCCCCCTCCTTGGTCCAGCAAGGGCCCACTGCTTCCGGTTCCTTAGCCATCACCTCTCTTGGGCAAAGACATGTTTCTCTCTCCCTCTTGACCAAGTTTCGAGTTTGCACAGTTCCCTGCCTACACTGTGATATTCCCAGCAAGCTAGACTACCTAAACAGGCCAGCATTTGCACTTTGCTTACTCTTCAAAGGCTATGAACAACCTAATTGTCAGCAGTTATAAGTTACCATACAGTTCTTTCTAAGCAAGCACATTTATTCTTAAGGTGAAAGCACTCCATAGAAAACATATTAAAAACAATAAAAGAACCTACACGCATTCTAATAAGCTTGCCAGAGATCATCCCCAACTCCAGTAGGGGCTCAGGTAGGAGTCAGTCCTTCAAACCCCAGCAAAAAGTTTTCTTGTAGTAATAAGTTCATAACAGCCTCAGCTCAGAGTAAGCATGCTGACTGTTTCTTTATACAGCTTAGGCTTTTGATAGCTCAATTTTGGGAACAAGTAATCAGCTGGCAATGGTTCTCTTCTCAGGGTGTCAAAAGGTAGAGTTTTTGAAAAACTGGGGGGAGCAGAAGGGATTTGCTTTGCACCTCTCCCCAGCTATTTCCCAGGAATTCACTTTATAGGCATTGTCCCAAAAGACACTTCTTGTCTGCCACATTGTTCAATATAGTCCTCTGATCAACCAGGCCCACAATGCTACATAACCTTTAACTTTAATACAATGGACTCCAAAGATACTTAAATTTAATTCAATAAGTATATTGCAGTAAATTGCCACATTGGTCATACATATACGTGATTTATTTGACTATTATTTCATTTTAAATTAATTTTGTAAGATGCCCTAAACAATAATTATTTAAATAATTTTGCTGTTGACCAATGTACCTTGACACTGGAAGTTGATAGGTAGGATTTACCAAGGTACAAAGTCAAGAACTACATTTTTCAATCAATTGGGATCAATAGGGATCAGACATTCAAAATGTTGATAAGAAAAAGTGGCTGTGATTGGCCCATTGTGACTTGGAAACCATGTGTTTTCATGAGAATTCAAATGCCTCTAGTATGTGTTAGCAGCCGGGATGTAGGAAGTCTGGCCAACTGGTGAGAGCAGGAAACAGGTCTAGTGGTCAGAGCAGGCATCCACACTGGGGAACAGAAGCAGGGGTCAGAGCCAGAGTCAACAGCCAAGTATCAGAGCCAGGAGGTTGAGCCAAAGTCAGGACTAGCCATCAAAGCTGAGGATTGCAGCTGGCTCAGATACCTAATGCCAAGACCAAAGGGTTGAGCCAGAGTAAAAAGTCAGGGCTGGAGGTCAGAGCCAGGATTGGGAGCTGATGGTCAGAGCAAGGGAAAAGGGCAGGAACCAGAGAGAGGCAAGGATCAGGCATTGAGCAAGAGCAAGGTGGGAGCTATAACTGAGGAGCAGGTCAGGAGCAGAGCAGGAATCAGGAATAGGGCTGGATCAGGACTGGAGGAGGCGGGCAAGTGCAGGGTCCAATGTGGCAGTAGCAGAGGTCTGCACAGTTGCTCAAATGGCTGGCACAGGTCACTTCCTGGCTTAAGTAGTGAGTGTGAGCCAATTACATGGTTGCAGGCCTTGAGTGCTACAGTAGAACTGCCTGTAGTGTCTGACCTTCCAGGTACAGTCAGATGCTTCTTCACCCATCTCCCTTGGTGGTGACAAGGGAGTGCCAGAGATCCAGAAACCCCAAAGGCCCGGGCTCCATACAGTTTCATAATATTATAAAACCAGTGACCTATATTTCATGAAACCATTAACAGTTACAATAACATATTTCAAAATATTATCCATTAATATAGTATACAGAGGCAACATGTTTTAGTGGTTTGAACACAGAAACGGGGAGTTAGAAGACCCAAGTTCTGCACCCTGCTCTTATGCACAGGGTGACCTTTGGCAAGTCATTTAACTTCTCTATGCTTCAGTTTTTCAAGCTGTGAAATGGGGATGGTGGTCATATATAATTAAGTGGCAGAGAGAAAATTCGAAGCAGACTAGTAAGCTTTCTGTGTTACATATCCCTTGAACAAGCCATTCCAACTGAGCTGTTCCACTGAGTTCATTGGAATTTGGACCAGACCCTTAACATGGTCTGTCACTTCCCTCTTCATTTACAAGAATTTCATTATTATTAGTACTATGCTCTCTTCCCTCATAGCACCCAGCACTGTCACACCTGTCCTCTTGCTGTGAAAAAGTATGTCTACCCTCTGCAATGAAAACCCTGTGGCTGGCCAGTGCCTACTGAGGTTGGAGGGTCCCAAAGCTCAGGGTACAGCCCAAGCCAGAATATCTGCACCACAATTAAATAGACCCACAGCCCAAGCCCTGCGAGCCCGAGTCAGTGGGCACAGGTCTCACCCGGGGGTGTCTAACTGCAGTATAGACATTGTACCCAAAGTGGCCTTCTGATGCGTTAATTCTGCTTTTGAAATTGGTGAGCAGGAATTATACTACAAGGTCATAAATCATCTTCTTACCGACCACCAGTCTCTCTCTGCCATGAGTTGAGACTTTACTAACCTGAGAGGAATACAAACACTCTTGAATGAAAGCACCTACATGACAATGTTACTTTCCATGTCCTGAGGCTGAATGGATTTCAATAATTGGACAAACTTCATGATATTCATAGCTATGGCTCTTATCTAGCACTCCCTCAGCACAGTGTGGGAGCCTTGACATGAGACAAAGAGTCAACGGTGGCAAGCAAATAAATGCAAAGCTTATAATAACATATATATATAGTGCTACTTCACAGCAATTATAAGTTATTATAAGCTTATTATATATATATATATAATATATATATATTCACTGGTATACGTTAGTGCAACTGTCAAATACAAGAGTTTGCAAACTTGTTTCCAGGTGAATTGTGAATCATTTTTGTAAGACTTAAGAATTGTAATATGCAGATAGCACAGTAAGTTCACATTCCCTTTCAAAAAATATGGATGGTTTAATTACAACTTTAAATAATTAAACTGCTTTATCATATTGACAGTCAAAGCGCCTGAAAGCCCAGATTATTATGTACTATAACTGCAGCATGTCTATATGCTGTCACACTAGAACTTCAATATGTCCTACTAAATTAGGTCCATAGTTCACACATGAGGAAATAATATTATAATCCACTTTTCTTGTCACTAAATTGCAAAAAGGCCATTAACATTTGATTAATTCATATAGGTAGGGCCCTGTGTATTTTGCAATTCTGTAGCTACAAAGACAACCAAGAAATACACCCTTGACACAGAATTTGTACGAGGAGCTACAAATTTACATTGCTAGGCCTTATTGTTGCCAAGAAAATCTTCCAGACATGGAATAAGTGGAAAACCGATATAGAATTTTCTTTCTGAGCCTGGAGACATTAAAAAACAATAGCTCTAAGACAGGTGTAAACTGCTCCCCTTCATCTAAATGCAAAACCATACTCTGAAGTGTCCCCAGTCTCTGTTTACCAGAAGTTGGGAATAGGTGACGGAGGATGGATCACTTTATGATTACCTGTTCTGTTCCTTCCTTCTGGATCACGTGGCACTGGCCACTGTCAGAGGACAGGATACTGGGCTGGATGGACCACTGGTCTAACCCAGTATGGCCGTTCTTAGGTTATCATGTAAATGGATTAACACAGACTTATTGATTACAGTTTAAATACCAACATTGTTCGTTGTTTCAACGTTACAAAAAAATCCAGCTCCAGTAAGATATCTAACCATTATATCTATAGAAAATAGCAGATAGTTGTCTGATTAGTGACTATGGTAAAGAACCACACAATTGCTTTCATCTAACATTGAACAAAGGAACTTTATTTAGTAGAATTTGGATAACAGAATTCTTCCTAAAAAGAAAAGGAGTACTTGTGGCACCTTAGAGACTAACAAATTTATTTGAGCATAAGCTTTCGTGAGCTACAGCTCACTTCATTGGATGTAGCTCATGAAAGCTTATGCTCAAATAAATTTGTTAGTCTCTAAGGTGCCACAAGTACTCCTTTTCTTTTTGCGAATACAGACTAACATGGCTGCTACTCTGAAACTGTCAGTATTCTTCCTGAAACTTCTTTGTATCTGATTCATGGTAGATTTTCTACCTAAAACTTTCCCCATTCTGTTCCTTTCTAATATCCTGCCAGAGTTTTAAAGAAAAATACACATTTTCAAACCTTATGCCCAAACTAGAATTTAACATCACTTCTGTTATTAATCACAAATGGGAGGGGGAAAAAAATCTATCATTTCCCCCTTGCAAAATAAATAAATAAATAAAATAAATAAAAATGCCTCTTGAATCTCCAAAAGCTAAACTGACTTTCTGTGAGCCAAAAGTCACAGATGTTCCCTACCCAGCTGCCCAGCTCTCCAACTTTGCCCGATAACTTCCGCAATATAGTCATGCACATTCTATAAAAACTTCAGTGGCATAACTGGAAATCAAGGGACAGCACAAAATAAATGCAAATAAGAAAAATGGACTGAGTCTATTTTTCACATTCATATTTAAACAAACAAAAATCTTTAAAAAACAATTTCTGAAGCTCCAGGAGAATTTCTACATGAATACTTCAGAAAAAAACAAGGCAACTTGATGTGGTAGGTCCAGCTTGCTGCAGCATATACAGGTCCCAACATATAGGGTCTGCTTGTGCACAATTCTCCATGTATGGAACACCCATTGACTTCCATAGAGCTATTTGGAGAGTTTGCAGGAGCTGATCCATACTGTGTTTTTCCTCCATTGTTTCCCATTTAATTTCCATGGGAGTTTTACCTCTGACTTCAATGGGACCAAAGTTAAACCAACACTGGTTGCTTTTGAAAATCCTGCCCTGTAATAAAATTACACGAATATTTATATCCCTGAAAAAAAAAGCGGGGGGCGGGGGTCAGTCTCAAAAGGCAGCACACAAACATCCATAGAAATATCTCCTGATCACTGAAATTAAATGCAAAGAGGGGTATTTCTGAATGCAGCTCAATGCCTCTTCAAGGGTCATAGCAGGTTTACAACGGCACAATGCAATATTATAGAAATCAGTTGGCATAAAAAGAGTTTTCAGGCTCATGTAGCACAATTGGTCTTGCGCAGCACAAAATTTAATCCATTTGTCAAGACTGGCTGTTAACTGGGATAGTACAATTACATTAAAAATACCTTAAATTGGGATTTCAAAGGACATTTTTGTGCTGGCAAAGGCTGCTTTGAAGCAAGATGCTACATATAATGGATCAAAATAGCATTCAGAGTGAGAAAGAAAAATGGTAAATAAACTGTGTCAGATAAGATATTAGAGGGTTAGAATGTAGTAGACTAGGGGTGCTTTGGATGCCACAGAGGCTGTTTGAGGCCTGGGATGATTTCTTCTTAGTCACAGGATTAGCATGATTCATCTATCATTTTTCTCCTGCTGGCTGTGTAGGATGCAAGTTAGGTGTTTTCTAATTTTCTGTCTGTGGGAGGCTTATTAAGGATGTATGCACAGTGCTCTACAGGCCTGCATACCAATTGGTGAAGAAGTAGTTATATGCTTACGAATTGAAACTCTTTTGTGCATGATTAATTAAAGTCACTTTTTTTTTTAAACTGGCAATGAAAGGTGCCAGATTTACACACACACACACACACAGAGACACACACAGACACAGGCACTCACACAAACACACAGACACTCATGTAATGGGCAGTGCAAGTTTATGCCACACTATCCCATCAATACACCCCAGCATTCTAGGGTTCAGAGTATAGTTCAGTCATAGTCCTCTCTGCTGACTCTGTCAATAAAAGATCCCTTTTATGATTTTCATGTTATGGTCACTTGTCCTCTAGGAAGTAGTCTCAGTCTATTTCCTAATTTCATATAGAACAGCCATCATATAATAACAACTTTCAGCTACTACTGACAAAACTAATTCAAACTATTACCCTGGATATGAAAGGCTATATATCCGATTCTAACCCCTTAATTTTGCCCTATGATAACACAGCATGCATAGCTGCATATCTTGGAAAATCAGCTAAAGCACTATCATACACACGCACAGTTGCTTACTTTCCAAAGTAAATAGAAATGCAGTGTATTAAAGGACAAGCACTATCAACTGTAAGCTCCTATTCTACATCATCAATGAGTCAGTTGCATGTAAATGGAGGCCTACTCAGCACCATGTGCACGTGTGTAGAGGCAGACAGATAGAACACATTATATTCGGATTCACTTGAATAACCTACTCTCTTACTATGAACAATCACTGTTTTCTGTATGATAAAACTAACCTTGAGGCTGTTTTAGTACAATTTGTGCTTTACACTCAGTTTGGATTATTCAGAGCAGCTTATCTTGACTTTGAAAAGAAACTATTTTCTGCATCTTTATCCATTTTTGCCAATTTAGCATGACTGCATCATGCTCCTAGATCCTGCAGTGCAGCCATTTTTGCAGGGACTCAATGAAGATTTTGCCAGGGGGCTCCAGGACCAGATTCAATATGAGCGAAATAGCAAGAGACAGAAAATAATTAGAGTTTGAATTAAAAATTCTTGTGTCCCTGGCTGAAAGGTCAAAATAAGATTACAGCTTTAGATGTTGATTTAGGGGGAAAATGTCTTGGCTTTGATTAAGTCTTGCATACTAGTATGAAAAATGTAATATCCATGGTGCACAGAGTGTGAAATATATTGTGCATTGGCCTGTTTAATGCCTTGTCCTCCACTATTACCAAAAGGCTTTGAAACTATGGCTTATTATACAAATCATTATTTGGACTCAGTGCTGTATGGGTAGAGGAAGTCAGGAAGGAGCAGTAGTATAAAGTAGATTGAGATAGAAGGGAACTCTTCCCACACCAGCCAAGGAGGACGGGGATCCCTGTCTCTTCAGATCGCTGAGGAGGAGGAGCTGTAACCTGGCTCCCCCTTAATACGGACCCAAAACAGGGGAGGTACTATATGGGTGAGAGGAGCATTTATCTCCTTGCAGATCTCCACGGCCAACTGTAGTGTTGGCGACAGAGTTGGTATTAGCAGTTTTTTGGGAAACAATTTTTTGCCACCCCTTCTCTAAATTAACTAACTCTTGTTCACTATGGACTCACCACTATATCAGGGCCAGCACAAAGTTTTTGAGGAGGGTTAGAGAGCTGATCTTTTGAGGGTATATGTCAAGCTTAGTTAAATTATTTTACATAAGAAGAGGGATGAGTGTGCGAGTAAGAGAGGATTTAGCCCTTTCCAAACCCCAGTTCCCTGCACTCACCCCTCATTTTCCTACATTCCTTCTCCACCAATATAGTCTCAACAAAGCAGATTAACAATGTATCCTAACACCTGCAATAACCACTTACAACACACTTACTGACAGGTTAATGCTGAACTGCAGAGAAAGGGGTTGTTATAAACAAAGCTTTGAAAGGAATATTGGTTAAGCATTCATGAAACATGTACCTTGATATGAATGTAGGTATTTGTGTGGTGGAGGAGGCCCAAGGATGTCTTCCTCAGCTATGCCACGCATTCAAGACGATTTCTTTCCCTTTGGACTCCTGATGTTGATTTCATCATCAGATTGTTTCTTGTGCTAGTTGTGACAATCTAAGCAATATAAGTGTCTGCAGACTTTTGGGATTTAAAGTCTCTGGGTGTGCTATCTCATGTGTGTTGTATCAACCAGGCAAGATACTAACAAGCTTCAACAGGACTTTATTTTCAAAGTGTAAACCTCTTTACCAAGCTGCTGCTGCACCCTCTGAAGCTCTCTCCCAGCCTCTCAACTCCTCCCCCCTCCTTCCTGTTTCCTGTCCTTTCAGACTCCCAACAGCCAGTGCCCCAATTCTAATAATTACAAGCAACATCTAAACACCACATTCCCGCCTCTCTTAAGAAACTCTCCCAATTAAACAAACATTATTGTTCTAACCACAGAAACAAATATGAAACAAGACACTATACTGTTGGCAGAAATATTACACTGAAAATACTGTAGATACTACATAACAGTCTCTGGTCCAGACAGGTGGTCGTCTGGGTCTGACAGGCCGTCTCTCAAGCCCCAGTTCCAGTGCAATGTCTCGTTGTGTTGGTACTACGGTGAAGTCATCCAATGCAGACTGGGTGTTGGCATAATCTCCCCTTGGTGCATAGGCAGGTGCAAGGTAAGAAGCATTCCATACCCGCCCATTAGAAAGTCGATAGGTGTAAGTTGTGGTTCTAGAAGTAAGCGTTCTCTTACATGAAGCATGGTTGTTTTCTCAATGGAGCTCTTCTCTAATCATCTCATCTGCCATATTCCCAAAGTCACAAATTACAATCAGACTCCTCAGGGAAGCAATATACTGCATTATAGTTTCCCCTGGTTTCTGCTCACGCTGGCGAAATCTGTAGCGATTAGCTACTACATTCACTTTTGACACAAAAAAATTCTTTAACGCAGTGAGTGCAGTCTCATATTTATCATCTGGAAGGGGAAAAGTGCAAAATATACGCTGCCGTTCTGCTCCAAGGCAGTGGATTAGCAGAGCATGCTTTCTTACTTCAGAAATCTCTGTAGCACTGATTGCAAGCAGATAAGTCTCAAACATATAGATCCAAGTTGTAAAAGCAATTGGAGGCTCACTGGGTTTTGCAGAAAGGGTGCAGGTGGGTTCAGAGGCAGAAGATCCATCCTCGTTGCCAAAAGGTTGTATCAACCAGGCAAGGTACTAACAAGCTTCAACAGGACTATATTTTCAAAGTATGAACCTCTTTACCAAGCTGCTGCTGCACCCTCTGTAGCTCTCTCCCAGCCTCTCAACTCTTCCCCCTTCCTGTTTCCTGTCCTTTCAGAATTCCAACAACCAGTGCTCCCAATTCTAATAATTACAAGCAACATCTAAACACCACAATGTGCTGTATCCATGTTTGAAAGGAATCCATTTACCTACTGAGATCAAGGGATATAGCTAAATTTTGGGCCTTTAGATGACTGGGTAGTAGAACTTCCTTCGAATCTCCTTAAACCCCACTGCAGGGATGCAATCCAGCCACTAACAAAGGCTATACTGACAGAGTTTGTAACCTCCTTGAACATAAGCCATTTTGACAATCTATAATGGCAGTAGTTCTGTTGATGGAAATATATATGACACAGCCATAAGGAAGCAGAAATTATAAGACCTTTGGGGAGGGAACTTTCAAAGGCTTAAAAATTGTAGCCTATAACTCTAATATTAAGCACCTAACCTCCCCAAAATAACTGCAACTGCATGACACACATTAGACACATATGGAGTTTTTAAGACATATGATGTGATAGATAAATAAAACCTCTTATAGACCTTTTTCAAATGAGAAAAGGATTCATTTCAAACTCTTGGATCTCCAAAAACCCATCTCTGATTAACTTCAATGTTTCAGAGAAGTATTTATCTCTTGGCAGGAGACTAAGCTTCAGAAATATCAGGTGGAAAGGAGTTTTTCTGAGGAGAAGGAAGAAAGTTACTTGCAAACTCTATAGTAGAGCTGTAAACACAATCACCTACTGTGCTTTAAGAAACAATCTTACATTGGCAGGAAGAGAGACTAGAAAATTTAACTGGTTTTACATTTCTAGGGTGAAATTCTGGTTTCACTGAAGTCAATGAGAGTTTTCCCATTGATTTAAAGAAGATCAGGATTTCACCCCAAATATCTATTCCAACTATGACAAGTTGGCCCTTTGAAGGGCACTTGGTTAAAAAACCTTGTGTAGAGAAAGTTTACTGAGACTGTAGGCAGCACCAGTGGCCCCTGGGAACTTGAGGGATATCTACTAGAACTTCATTAACAGCAGATCACTGGTTACAAATACTCTGGGGGATACTCCACTGGCTCAGCTATACCCAAAGGGAATTTAAAAAGTTCAAATTCTACAATAACCAGCCTCACCAATTATTCCCAAATAACTCAACTAAAGAACAACTCTACACTCATTCACCAATAACCTCACAAGTTGAAGAGGAAAAATATTAAGGAAACACTTTTCAGATTCCTTTCCAAGAGATCATTATTTATAGAGCCCAATTTTCATATTTGGGTGCCTAAAGTTAGGATCTTAAATATGGATTTAAACTTCCATATAGCCATTTTAGGCAACTAAGTGCCAATTTAGATGCCATTTGTCATAAATATAAAGGGAAGGGGTTAAGAAGCTCTGATACAGTACTATAAAATCTTCTTACCTGTAAAGGGTTAAGAAACTCAAGTAACCTGGCTGGCACCTGACCAAAATGACCAATAAGGGGACAAGATACTTTCAAATCTGGGGTTGGGGGAAGGTTTTGTCTGTCTGTCTGTGTGATGCCTCTGCCAGGGACAGATCAAGAAAGCAAGCAATCCAACTCCTATAGAGTTAGTAAAAGTAATCTAGCTAGAAAATGCGTTAGATTTTCTTTTGTTTTTGGCTTGTGAAATTCGCTGTGCTGGAGAGAATGTATATCCCTCTTTTTGTGTGTCTTTTTGTAACTTAAGGTTTTGCCTAGAGGGATCTCTATGTTTTGAATCTGACTGCCTGTGAGATTATCTTCCATTCTAATCTTACAGAGTGTTTCTGTTATCTTCTTTTGCTCTTTTAATAACGTTCTGTTTTTTAAGAATCTGATGGGGCTTTTAGGGTCCTAAAAACCCAAGGCTGGTCTGTGCTCATCTTGTTTATTCTCAAGCCTCCCCAGGAAAGGGGGTGTAAGGCTTGGGGGGATATTTTGGGGGAAGACATCTCCAAGTGGTCTCTTCCCTGATTCTTTGTTAAATGGCTTGGTGGTCGCAGCATACTGAATCCCAGATACGAGGAATTTTGTGTCTTGGGGAAGTTTTAACCTAAGCTGGTAGAAATTAGGGGGTCTTTCATGTGGGTCCCCACATCAGTACCCCAGAGTTCAGAGTGGGGAAGGAACCCTGACACCATTATATGGACTATGGTGATAAATCAGCTCCTAATATATACTAAAGTTTGAAAATTGGGCTCTATAATTAACTATGAGAAAAGAAATGATTTAAAAAGCTCTGGCAAATGCCTCACAAATGTCCTTTTAAACTTCTGTACAGGAAATTTACAAAAACAAAAAAATAAATGGTTTGATTTTGCACATTGAAATGAAGGAAACACCTATGCTTCACAATAAACTATAATTGCCAGAAGATAGGGAAGCTGCTACCTATGGGGCATCTGTCGCTCAGTTGCTTAGGAAATGTTGCAGCTATGCTAACAGTGTGTGCATATGAGATACACACTGTTTTTCTTGAAAGTTATCTGAACCTTATCTTCTGGGTCATTACTAAGGGGCTCACTTGGAAACTATACTGGCAGCTGCAATCAATTTCAGAGATGATTAAAGTGGGGATTAAAAAGAATCAGTGGTAGTCTGTATTCATTTTGTTAATGTTTCTTATGAATAACAAGGGTCCCTTCAGTTTAAAGTCCTACAGTCTTAACTATTAGTGTTTTGGCACATATACAGCTAAGAGGTTAAATGTGCTCTGCAGGTACAGGCCCAACGTTATGACACTTTCAGGTCAGTGGAGGACTATAGGGTGAATGTTTAGCACCATGTGCAAAAATTTAGCTTTGTGACTCTTCCATTAACTTTAATGGAAGGTATAGGGTAAATACATACCATACTGAAAAGAACCCCATCAACCTATGAATAGATTTAGCAGCCTGCCCACAGCTGCTCACAGCTAACTTTGCAGCTCCTACTGTGTGGAGGTCTCCCCATGTATTATAACTGCAGGCTGCATCAAATTTCCAAAAGGAGGAAACACTACAAGAAGAGTAGCCATATAATATCTGACGTGGCAACCTGTGCTGTGCCTTTACCCGAGGATGGAATTTGGGACTCAGTTATGTCTTCCTGCTATAGATATAAATGAAGTATAAGAAATTATATTCAAGATGAAAACGAGCTGCCTTCTGTGATCTTTGCCTCAGAACATCAAACATCTTGTGGGCTAAACAGGGAACCCTAAGAATCTGGTATCATGAATTCTATTGCTCCACAGTACTCGTGAAAAATAATCCATGCTCCTGAGGTCACTGGACTCCTCTCAGCTCAAACAAGCACCAAATTGTTGTCAGAGTCACGCAGTAATTTATGCCCAATAAAGTACCCGCCCACTGTTTACTTTCAATTAACAGATGCTCTGTGCTGGGCCCACTGCATCAACCTCTGGTTTTTCTTCCTGAACCGTGTACATGCCATGAAGTCTGCAGATTTCCACATTACAGCATGCTCCAGGTTGTGAGAATCTGGTTAATATTCTGAAACAGCCAGGTTCCATCACACTAGCACTTAAACTATTCATTTCAAAGACTGAGAGGTCATGTACTAGATCCTGGCCTAACTAAACTCAGAGGGCCAGATTTTCAAAGATATTCAGGTGCCTTAAAAAAGCAGAAAGGCACCTACTGGGATTTTCACCTTAGTAGATTAGGCACTTACATTCCATTGGAATTATCTTTGAAAAGCTCTCCCAGAGTTTCAGTCTGGTTGGGTTCAGGAAGAATTTGCAGACGGTGCTGGAAGGCCAGAGGGAATAGCAACAGAGAGTGCATTTACATGAGAAGTGACCTTTCCTAGTTGCCAAAGCCTCCTGCAGTATGACTGGGACAACAGTAACTAAGGGTCACAAAAACCTAGTCGCTCTAACCATAACAAACTTTATGTATACTTTACACTTAGCCTGTTGTTTCAGCATGGAAGAGCACTAGAAAATATATTGTATTATCCTACACTAGCAGAGAAAAGAAAAATGAACTAGTTGATCTAATAAATCTTTTCTATCATTGAATGGTTTTTAAGTAATAGGGTCCCAGTCCCCTACATAAAAATTTTCAGTCCATCTTCAATGTTGGTCAATGCCTGATACTATATGATAATATGGAGGGCATATTTTAAGTATAAAAGTGGTTCTCTAGTGACAATCAGGCCAATATTATTTCACTAAATATGGAAATATAATATGCCAATTACTGGTTTGGATTCCCTTCTAATGGTATCTGCTCCTGCAGAGATTCCTTCAACTGAGTGAAGCTCTTCATCTCTCACCAGAGATATAACTCAGAGCATGGCCATGTTAATCTCAAACTGTCTCTAAGGGCTCATTCAATTGTCTCTAGATGAAATCTTCAGGAATCTTCAAGATACACACCAAAGAACTATAGCTAAATAGCTGGGATGATGTTTAAACTTCAGTTCAAGATGTGAGGCCAGTCTGCTCGTGTAAACTGTCACAGCTCCATTGACTTCACAGAGAATTTGGCTCACAGCCTCAGGCCCTCATTCACCCCTTATTGGACACTGGATAGCAGTTGTATTTATCAAGTTTTGACACAGACACTCTGATTTGGCTCTATGTATTGTTCTGAAACAGTAGCATATCATACCCTAAA
Source organism: Lepidochelys olivacea (assembly GCF_965140295.1). Classification (NCBI taxonomy): domain Eukaryota; kingdom Metazoa; phylum Chordata; order Testudines; family Cheloniidae; genus Lepidochelys; species Lepidochelys olivacea. The sequence continues at coordinate 40,657,606 of NC_140419.1, forward strand.
ATCCAAAAGGAAAGGTGTACCAAAGCAACTGGGAGGTGAGCAGCACTCTGCACGAGACAGAGGGAGGAAATGTTAGTATCAAAATATAAACCAAGAGAATGTATGTTGCCTGCTAACCATCATCTATATTAATCACAAGCAAAAATATGACTAGACACGAAAAAAAGAAAAGAATCCAGAGTCCAGTTAAAGATATACATTGTTTTTGAATGTAAGAGGGAAAATATAATTGTAAAGCTGTTGCCATTTCTATATTTCCAAGTGTGTCTAATTTTTAGCCTCATATCTGAAAAAGTGTGGAAATGACAGAGAGAAAGCATGTGAAGGAAAAAAATCACAGACTGTAGTAGAGATGAAAAAGTTCTGTCAGGCTGTTAGACATCTCCCTATCAATGTAGTATTGTCCCCTACTTCACATTTTCCAGTGCTTTGTCATGGCTAAGTTACTGGAATTTCATGCTAGTTTACTTATTCAAAGACACTGTTCCTCCCTCTTCAAAAGAAAAAAAAATAACCCTGCTTCAAAATCACAAGGTGATTTTAATTCAGCTTTCCAGCTCAAAATGGTACACATACGTTTTGAATAAATATCTCTAAAATGTTGAATGCTTATCAAAACTTATCTTTTACTGTAGCAATTCAGTTTCCTGGCATTGATTTATAAATATTTCTATTGCACTCAACACAATAGTATCAAACTAAATCATTTTTACAAGACCTTTAAGGTTCACCATTCATTAGTGTAAATTCATCCTTTGAGGCATTTTAAGGCTTCTTCATTTCAAGTATACCGGAACTAACCCTCATCTGGATACCAGAAGTGAAAAACAAGTGCTATGTCCATTAAATGGGTTCCTGTTACATATATTTGACAATCAGGATTCAAGGCAACCTTCTGGTACATTTTAACAAGAAAGTAAGGGATTAAACAATTAGCATAATGCTGTACCTGTATGTGAACTTTACATTTTGTGCTCAAAAATATGTCACAAAAACTTGGTTTAAACAAATATTAGTCTGTAAAAATGTGTCTTTGCATCATCCTTATCGTGACTAGAATTAATAGTTCTCTGGAAAGTAACCTTTGGTTACTTAATATTTTCTCCATAAAGTGTTCTTCATAATCAATCAAAATTAAATATAACAGCAACTGAATGTAGGAGTCTACAGACTAGGAAGGACAAGTCAACACACACCATCAAGTACTTGTCTCCACATCAGCAAAGTCCTTATTGGAAAGGTCTAAATCAGTTCTATTGTGCAAATAAAACAGGCTTCTGATGGTGAATGGAGGACTTTTTAGGAACTACATGTAATGTGATGCCCCTGCGTGGTTGTCATCAATGGGAATCAAACCCACGAGCTCTGGATCTAAAATTACAAGCCTCTATCGCAACGAGATAAAAACAGTTAGCTCAAAGCCTGCAGCAAACTCTTCAACATTGATGAGTGGAACAGAGAGCCATCCCCCATAAGTATAGGTTATATACAGATAACAAAAGGAGCCCAAGTACCTGATCCAGCTTCCAGTGGAACTCTGCTGGGCGAAATGTATCAGCCTGGTCAAAATCTTTACGCAGCAGAAACACAAGACGACAGTTGTGCACATAAAGTGCATAATGGTGCCGATTCATTTCTGAAAATATATAACAAATAAAGAGGCTTAGACCACTGAAGTGTCATAATTGCTTTGTCTAGCTGAATTTGCCTCAAATAAAAATTCTGCCTGTATAAGCAATATACACTTCAAACAAACCAACAAACATAACATTCTACTTTATTTCAGAATTGTACCTCCTCATGAGTTTAGTGAAAGCTGCAGGTGCTTACCACCATCGAGGATTAGGTCCTATCCATTTAGTTTATGGATTAATTAGGTCAGCAGTTTTCCAATTAATATTTAATCTGATTTCAATTAACACTTAAAACTAATTTCCCAAATCTAAATCATGAAAAATTAAAAACTAATTTTCCCCATTTTGTCAACCACTCTCCACAAAATCCTCAGATGAATTTTGAGAAATGCAAAAGTATTGCGGAAACTTTCACTGAGCTCAGTTACCACCCAACTAAGGAATGTGTAAAACTTTCAGAGACACAATACTCAAGATTTATGGCTTCCTTTCAAAATATATTAACTGATGGGAAGAAAAACTCCACTCATGCCACCGTGATCTCTGCCAAAAAGATTTAAAATAAATAGACTCACCTGTCTTGTCAGAGTTGCAAAGAATGGTTTCTTTTTCAGCTCTCAGTCCTGGACTAGGTCCATGTTTCATCCACATAGTGATAGTGAATTGATCAGTTAAATTCTTTGGTACTATTCCATCAGGAATTTTGGCTCCTTGTTTTCCATCAAATTTAAAAATCATGTCATTGTTGTCTATCAGAAGCCCAGCTGTCCAGTTAGTTGCTGGACTAGGAGTGGGTAATAAGTCAATGGCACCTGAGGATGCTCCTGCAGATGACATATAATGAAGAGGTAGTGATGAGAAAGCTATTCTGTTAAATTCATTATAGGCCAGATTCTGACACCTTTGCTCCTGTTTAGCAACATCTTACTCCACAAATGGTCCCATTGACTTCACAGTCAGAATACCTTTATACAGTATCAACACACAGTGTACAGAAAGGTGTATTATGTTTTAGAGGTTTTGTTTTTGATGTTGTGGTTTTTTTAAATTGGTGCTATTAATGAAATCTCTTCCCTCCTCCCCCCGCCCCCGATATATTGGTCACACTGAGTACAACTTTACAAGTACTGGGGGAGATGAATGTCATAGAATGGTCTCGTTATCTTAAATAGCTTTAACATTATCTTATGTTTCACATCTGGCATTTCAGAAACTACAAGAAGCAAATACTCTGTCCCAATGGAAAGCTCAAAATCTCCCCTTCCTGCTGGTGTGTGTACATAGTTCATGGTGATGTGTTGTGATACAAGGTTTTATAAGCATGCGTTTGAGACGACTGCATGAATTTCCTTCCATCAACACATCATAGAAATTCACAATGATAGTAGAATGTTAGTAATGCTATCTCTAGAAAACAGGTAAAGATTCATATAACTGCAGGATGACCAGATGTCCCATTTTTAAAGGGACAGTCCCACGTTTTAAGCCCTCCTGCAGGTGTCCTGACTTTTTCTTAAAAACGGGCAAATTGCCCTGTATTTTTTGTCTCCCCCGCATCAGTACTGGTGGGTCCTACTGCTGGCCAGATACTGCTCACCAGCCACCTGCGGTGAGTCGGGGGGTCCAGTGGCCAATGATGGGGGTGGGGATATAAGGCTGGTAGCGGGGTGAAGATGCAGTGCACAGGGCCAGCCACTCCCCCCGAAGCGTGCCAGCTCTTGGCCTGCAGGGCCCCGCCCCCCCATCCCCTTTCTGGCTGGCACTGGCTGCGAGCTGTGGTGGTTGGTGAATGCAGGCAGGTGCCAGGCGGTGGCCGGTTACATGTTGCCTCTGCTGCCCACCCATTGGCCCTTTACGTGCTTCCTCTCTCACTGTCCTTTCTCTACTTTGCCTCTTTGCCCCCACCCCTTCCACTCAGCCCCACTACTCCAACATATCCCACTCCCCAGCGGCGTGCATCCTGCTCCCAGCACTGTGCGGAGAACCAGTCCCTGGTTGAAGCGCTGAGCTCACCAACAGCCTGGCTGGCAAGCTCCTTCCTTCCCCCACTGCCTCTGGCTGGGCCGGTGCCCTGGGAAAGCCCAAGACCCTCTGGGCCAGGGCACTGAGCAAGAGGAGCAGAGCCATGCATGTGCCAAAGCCCACACAGTGCTGGCAAGGGGAAACCTCTCTGCCCCTCAGTTAAGCTCTGGAGTGGATGGGGGGCGGGGGAGAGAAGCAATTTCCAGCCTGTTCATGCCCATAACCTGCAGGATCCACAGCAGCCCCTGGGCCAGGGCTTAGCACCCTCCTCACCCCTTCCCCTGCCCTGAGTCCTGCCCCCAAGGGGCAAAGGGCTGCTTCATCCCCTGCTGAGCCACCTTTCTGGCCGGGTTTGCCAAAGCCCCTGAAGTCAGGTTCCCTGGGCCCCTGTGCATAATGCATCCTTAGGGCTTAACCCCTTCCTGCCCGAGCTGTAGCTGGGGGCGGCTAGGTTATGTTGGTGGCCAGCAGCAACCTGGAGGGGTTAGCTGCCTTTTGACACTATGTGTGCAGGAAGGGACAAACTGCTTCCAGCCACATGGGAGTGGTGGGGGGAGGTGGGGAAGAGATGAGCTCTGCAAGGACACAGGCCAGGTCATCCCTTCCCCTCCCCCACATCCTCCTTCCCTGCAGCTGGAAGCAGCTCCCATCCTTTCGCTCCCTCACAGTGAGAAAAAGCTGCTGCTGGCCACATTCTGGTGGCAGAAATCTGGAGGGGAGGGCATGTGACTGCATGTGTCCCCCGCCCCGTGTTGTCTCAGGAGGGCGCCCCGTGTTGTCTCAGACAGCATCGGGCAGGGAGGTGTGTGAGAGGTGTGCGGGAGCGTGTGTGTGTCACCCCTCCCCATGTGTGTGTATGAGGGGTAGGGGTGTGTGTGTTACCTCTCTCTACATGAGCCCTAAAGCCCTAAAGATAAGAAGGTAAATAAAAGAATCCAACTACACAGTATTTGTTTTTAACAGGGGCTCAGTCAATTTGATGTTAATTTGAACGTTTCTATGACTGATTGCCATTGGACTAGCTTGAATACGAGTAATTTTACCAGGCGTCCCATATTCAGCATAGGGAAATATGGTCACCCTATATCACTGTAATAGACTCTTGTAGTCCCCTCGTAAAACCCTTGGGCCCCATCTACACCTAAAGTAAATAAGAAAAATGTTGTGTCCGTTGTGATGTAATTAAGTGGAGCTGACCCCCACAATAGCTGTAAGTAGGTTGATGGAAGAATTCTTCCACTGACATAGCTACCAAGTGGATATACCAACAGAACGCCCCCTTTCATCACTGTATGAAGTATCTGTACTACAGTGGCATAGCTGCAATGCTGTAGCTATAGCACTTGTAGCATAGACTTACCCTCAGTATCATACAATACATCCTTGATAGCTGTTACCCTAAGTACCCTAATGACTGCAGAGAGAGTGAAGGGGTGCTCATGACGGAGGTCAATCAGTCGCTTTCTAAAAAGTGAATGTTTAATGAAGTGGCTATAAGCTACCCAGCATTTTTTGGAGAGACAATTTGAAAAACAAACATGGAAAATGCTACAGTGTAGAAGATCTTAATAAGTTAGCAAAATTCTTTAGAGTTGGGTGGTCATGGAAACATAGCATCCTTCTTAAGGTTTACCATTATCAGGCAGCTTTTTGAGATAACTAATGGTCTGTTGTGGTGGAGCCTTTACTTGGTAAGGTTAGCAAGGTTAGTATTTAGCATGGGTTAGGCATCCCAGAAGAATTTGTACATTCCTGATGGTGCCTTGGTCAAGAAAAAGTGTCAAGAAGAAATCCCAGAATGAACCAAAACAACTCAAACTAATGAGATACCACCAACTAGCAGAGAAACACCCTAACCTCTAGTGTTGCATTCGGTGTTTAGCTGTATGTGGGGACTGTATCCTAGCCAATTTTTTTTAATGTAATTACCATACTGTAATAATCAACATGCACCTTTGTGGTGGAATTTGTCACATTTAATAACTCTGAAGTTCTTGGATATTTTCCCCACCCTTACGTTATTTCTAACAAGTTTTCTTTTTTAAAACAAATCTCATTTAAAAGTCATTTCCAAGTGGCAGCATCATCAAACCTAAAAATATATATTTGGAAGCTGTGCACAAGGACAAACTGTGTTTGTTTTATAAGCAGTAATTGTGGATAACACACCAGGTTGCATTGCCTAATACACAGATGTTATCTATTGGAAAACAACAAACTCAATTTATCCAGATGGCACAATCTATAAAAAACTTTGTAAATTTGTTTTTTTATTGCTCAAGCCACTTAAAAATACTTTACTTGCACACAGCACAAGTAACACTATCTTTTTCTAAAGGAATCAGCCTTTGTTTCTTTTTAAACTTAAAAAAGGCCACAGAAGTAATTTGCAAAGAACTGTGTGTTAAAGAAAAAATATGTTTTTAAACTAAAACAGATTTGTACTAAATAATTTCTGGGATCATGGATAAACATTTCTGTCTCTTTATTAATCCTGCACCATGGTCAGAGGCAGCAATAAACATTTAGTAGGGTAATCATGCTAAGATCTAATTTTTCAGTTAGAGTGAAACTGTGAGAAAGTTCCCAAATGAACAAATAAGCTTCCTAAATAGCTTGCTAAGACTCCAGTCCAGCAAGGTACTTAAGCAGGAGCCTGACTTTAAGTGTCTGATAGCACTGTTTGGCTTCTCCAGTGCTTAAAGTCAGACTCCTGCTTAAGTACCTTGGAGAATCAGGCCCCAAACTGGGAGGTTCCTACTCAATTCCTACATAATTGTGTTCCAGAGTAGCAGCTGTGTTAGTCTGTATCCTCAAAAAGAAAATGAGTACTTGTGGCACCTTAGAGACTAACAAGCTCAAATAAATTTGTTAGTCTCTAAGGTGCCACAAGTACTCCTTTTCTTTTTACATAATTGTGCGGAGATTTACTCCAAAAACAATGTTGGATTTGGATGTTCAATACGTGGCATCTCATGGAGCTTTACTGAGTTTTGGCACAGTTTATACAGGGTCCCTGCTAAGTAACTGTTGGACCCACATTCTTGAGATGTTCCCTTCTTCAGTATGAGATATTTAATTCTCAACAATGACTTTGTCAGTAGCCTGGAATCACCTGATTTTAATTTAACCCTAGAAAATACAAAAAAATGACTGGTGATATGACTTATATGCAAATTCATATGTAATTACCATTTGAAGCACTCCCTTTTTCAAATTTAATTTTTGTTTCTATATTAGAGAAAACAAACTAAAGTTATAAAACTTTAACCATTTGGGAGTAAATCCTGTCTGTGCTTATGCAACCATGTCAGGAATAGCGAATCAAATAAGGAGGGCAAAGTCAACATGCAGGCAAGAATATATGGGTTGAAGGGACACAGATGCAATCCTGTCACATTGTTTTTGAGAGCATTAGCAACTGCTCTCTCCTACAGTAACATGATGCTCACCATAACTACAGTGTGTGAGGTGGAATAAAAAAAGGGGCGTGTCTTCCCCAAAACAGCATAAAGTATGTTATCATCTATTGCAACAGCTAGCACTTTCTGAAAATCACAAAGCACTTTGTTTCACAAGGCAACAGCAGCGGACAGCTGCTCATTGAAGCACCTCAATATTCTGCTCAGGGTATCTTTTGTAGCAGATTTACCTCACAGAGAGCCCACAATGCACTGCTGCCTAGGGTTTGGCAATATTTAATATGAACCTTTTAAATACTTTTTGCTGTTTTTTCTGGGGGGCGAGGGAGGGGTATTTCAGTTTATTGATTAAAATAGATGTAAATGGTTTCATGCTATGCAAATGTCAAGAGATGTCATTCCTCCCTTTATTAACGCTGTCTTAAAGGCCTAATTCCCTCCTCTGGTGTCCATAGATCGCGTTGACTTTAGTGGGTGCTGCACAAGAGCCACAGAGTTTAAGATCAGAAAGGACCAGCAGATCATCAAGTCTGACCTCTTGCATATCACAGGCCACCCACAGCACCCACACACTAAGCCCAAAATTAAACCATAGTGTTACGGCCCACAGGAGATTAGACTATTATGTGCCACAGGCAGAGAATAGGAGGGACCAACGTGCACCAGTGCCTGGTGCCGAAATGATTAAGTGAGAAACACCCAGCTAATCCTGGCAAGTCACTCACACTCACACGTGGCAGAGGATGGTGAAAAATGCCAATCTGACCTGGGGACAAACTCCTTTCTGACTCCACATATGGTGATCAGTTAGACCCTGAGTACATGTGCAAAAACCAACCAGCCAGGCCTTTGAGACAGAGAATGCTCAGTGCCTTGTTCAATGTCCTATCTTCAGCCGTGGCCATCCCTTATTCTTCAGAGGAAGGAGATTAAAACAAACAAAACCAGAATACATTTGGGGTATGTGTGTGGCAGTGGGGAGTCCCTTCCTGACCCCTGCAAGTGACCAGCTGAAACCCTGAAGCATGGGCTTTTAGGAACTTACGATATAAACCAGAAGTGAACCGCAGGACTGCTGGGCCTTGCCTCTTTCCATCACAAGCAACTTCGTTGTACTCACAGATTTCTCCAGCTCTTTCTTAAAACTAATTAAGTTGTTTCCCCTAACAACTCCTATAGGGGGGTTGTTCCAGTACCTCACCCCTTTGATGGTTAGAAACCTTCTTCTAGTTTCCAGCCTGACTTTGTTCACAACCAGTTTATATCAATTTGTTCTTGTGCCAACGCTGACCTTTAGCATATAAAGGATGCCCTAGTGGTTAGGGCACTAACTGGGACTTGAGAGGCCTGGGTACAACTCCCTGCTCTGCCACAGACTTCTTGGGTGGTCTTAGGCAAATCCCTTAATATCTCTGTGCTTCAGCTCCCGATCTGTCAAATGGGGATGTTAGCAGTTCCCTATGATTTTATTTTTATATAAATATATTGGGAGAAGGGAAACAGCAGCATGATCATTCATCCCCTGTTGTCCAGCCTTAACTGATTTGTTTAGTCTAAACGTTATTTTAGTAGCGGGTGGGGTGGGAAGGAGTACTGTACTTTTGCAGAAGACTATAGATTTTTTTTTCCAAATTCCCTATATTTTAAAATGAGTCAAGAAGCATAATTTCATCATCTGAGCTGAGGATTCGCTTTTTTTTTTAAAGCTCCTGTTACACCGATCTTTTCTGGAAATTACATTGCATACCTTGATTGTCAAAGTGGGAGTGAATCACTGGCACATTGAATGGCAGGTATAAATGAACAGAAAGATAAATGACTGCATTTTAATGTCTTGTCCTTCTTCAGCAGTTGAATTCACTGGATGTCCACCAGATAAACTAAGCAGTGAACACATGATTTATCAATTGGGGCCTTAATTACAAAGGCTTGAGAGAGTCTTGTGCTCTATGTGGCACAAGTGATCATTTCTCTGTAATCACTCAACATTGCACTCTCCCTGCAATTGCATGGTACTTCACTGACATCAAGATATGCAGGTTGTTCCTTTCAAAGAATTTGTTCCTCAAACTATTACACACGATCAGATCATTTCTGGGAGAAAACAGTTTTCTAAACATAATTAACCTGCTTTCCTATGAGCCGTCTCTGAAGTAGGGACAGGCAGTAAATACTAAATACAGGCATTTAAACCACTCCAAATGCAATTCTGATGCAAAACTCATTTTCTTTTATAACCCTTTCAAGCAAACTCCTGTCATCAGTATCTGTCTGTCTGTCTTTCACATCTACTCTTCTCTATGAACACAGGAAATCCAGACACAGGAGCATATCCTTGAGTCCATTTGAATTTTTCCCATTTTACAATGATATTTTGCATTCCATCTATTTTCTCTTCTGGATTTAAAGATTCTATTCCTCTATAGATGTGCTGAGAATAGCTCTCACCTAAGCAATAATACAGTATTGTTAGTCATTGTGTCTGTCCGTCTTCCAAAACACTTTCCTCTACTGGATACACTAACACCATAAGACCTGCTGAAGTATTTATGATCGTGCCTCTCTCTATCAGTTTTAACCTGCAGATATTCTTCCTAGGAAAAATGTTAACCCAGAATTAAGACTGTAAATACTTATCAGTTACTCAAGGGGAAAAAGTAGCCCTTTAAAAACGTAGTTTACTCAAAAAGCAAACATTAGAAAGATTGGAATTTCTTTTTCAAGTGTCACCTGAACGAGAAAGCCTAGAAACTCACATCTAACCTTAACTCTGCCCCTTAAATCTACCAACCTTCCACCTTGAGTAAAGTTCTTATCAAAACCTAGTTTAAGTCTAAAGTCTTGCTTGCTGAAGTAGTTTCCTCAGAGTGTTGAGCTGAGAATCTCTGCTTTTGTATACATGTATCAGTGATACTGCATGTATGTATGATCCCTGTCATCCCACATTCCTGGCATATAACTTACTTAGTTTGGGTCCTGCCCTTAAAAGATTCATATCCCCAGATATGGTTGCTACATAACTTTTCTAAATCTTACAGAGTAACCCTTCTTCATCTGAAACCATATGTATTTTGGTGAAATTGTCCTGAATGATTACCCAAATGAAGTCAATTTTTGTTGAAGAGACATATAAACCTATGTTTTTCTGATGCCTGCAATGGGTCTTGAAAAAGGCAAGAGTATTTTGCTGCAATGTGAAGACACGTTTAGTTTTATTTAAAAGCTAAAGTGGTACACAATCGTCTATCAATATGGTTTTCAAACTTTTTCTTTTGCAAAAACACTAACAAATTTTGAATGGCGAACTCCTTTGGAAATCTTAGACATGGTGTCCACAGACTACAGGTTGAAAACTACTGTTCTATGTTAATGACAACCTTTCACAGACCCCTGAGACATAATCTGCAGACCCTTGGGGGTCCGTGGACCACAGGTTGAAAACCACTGATCTATGAACAGGTTGCCCAGATAGATCAATGTCTCAGTTTTAATATCACTAATATGATGAAGATGAGTGCTGCTTGTAGACAGATTTTCTCATGCTTTTGTGGTATCTCTGTTAGTTGGATTATGATACAGGAGTAAAATTATGGTTGTTTGTGTTACCTTAGCTGTGCAATTTCCAGGCTAATATCTGTAGATTTTATGAGGACAATAACATTCTTTTACTTCTTGTTTACGCTCCAAGTAACTGATAGATATTTATAATCTTAATCCCAAATTAAAGTTTTTGGCCTGGGAAATGTTTTAGATTTTTAAAAAATGTTTGGTAAAGTTGCCCGAGACATTTTCAGGCCCAAAATTATTTTCTAAAGGGTTAGTTTATTGATCTGTACATCTGTGCAGCATTGCAGTGGTGTTATCAAAGCAAATTTAAGCCAATTAATAGAGCACAACAGAAAAGTTATGAATTCAAATGGAAAAGTTGTATTGATTGTAGGTATCCTAGAACACATGTCATGGAAGCTTAGACATGGGTCTTAGGAAAGATGCACTCTGGAGCTGTAGACTGCCTAACCGCACACTGATGGCAGTTCAGATACAAGTCTTAGGAATGACACACCCTGGGGTTGCAGACATCAGAAGGTAAAGTGTACATGGCTCTACAGTGTGGCTTGACAGTCTGTTGACATCCTGAAGTGAAAATCTTACACAAGCCTTTAGCTGGAGTGCTGGCCACTCCAATGCTCAGGAACTATACCAGAGTCCACACATAGAAATAAAAATTTCAGGTCATAGGTGTATCAAAATACTTTTTTTCTTAACTAACTAATAACTAACTAAATAGTCCTCTTGCCTTCCAAGAATAGCAGGACACTTTTCCTGTTGGTGATACCTGCACAGCAAAACAAATTTGGAGCATCTAGTTCAAGCCTATATTGAGTTACTGAATAAAGGGGCAAAACACATTTGGAAACTCTTCACTGAGTCAGAATATCTTTTGTAGAAACTATCCATCTCTGAAATACCTTTTGTCCATATTTCAGAGTAATAGTCATGTTAGTCTGTATTCGCAAAAAGAAAAGGAGTACTTGTGGCACCTTAGAGACTAACCAATTTATTTGAGCACAAGCTTTCGTGAGCTACAGCTCACTTCATCGGATGCATACTGTGGAAAATACAGGAGATGTTTTTATACACACAGACCATGAAAAAATGGGTGTTTATCACTACAAAAGGTTTTCTCTCCCTCCACCCAACTCTCCTGCTGGTAATAGCTTATTTAAAGTGATCACTCTCCTTACAATGTGTATGATAATCAAGGTAGGCCATTTCCAGCACAAATCCAGGTTTTCTCCCCACCCCACCCCCTAAACCCACTCTCCTGTTGGTAATAGCTTATCTAAAGTGATCACTCTCCTTACAATGTGTATGATAATCAAGGTGGGCCATTTCCAGCACAAATCCAGGTTTTCTCTCCCCCCCAGGAGGAGAGTGGGGTGGAGGGAGAGAAAACCTTTTGTAGTGATAAACACCCATTTTTTCATGGTCTGTGTGTATAAAAACATCTTCTGTATTTTCCACATCTTCTATATTCCACATCTTCTGTATTTTCCACATTGCACCCGATGAAGTGAGCTGTAGCTCACGAAAGCTTATGCTCAAATAAATTGGTTAGTCTCTAAGGTGCCACAAGTACTCCTTTCCTTTTGTCCATAGTCTCCCAAACTTTCCAATTTTTTTTTAAACTCTGGCAAAGGACTGCATGACATTTCTTAGGTGGATTTGTTTGGTGCAATGAAATTAGAAAGTGTCATTGGAATAGGAGTTACAGTTTCATGTGGGTGAAGTGCTAAGGTCTTCATAATAATCTGTTATTTGTTTGTACAGCTCCTGGTCTGATATACACGGATCAGAGCCCTAGGTGCCGCCAAAATAGAAATAATAAATCATCCACATCATGAACGAAGGGAAGGGAGAAGGATGAGAAGAAGAAAAGAAGATAAAGAGGGGAAGAGAGGAAGGAGAGAAGAACTGAAAATAAGATAGGAATACGTAATGAAAAGAGAGTGGAAAAGAGAAGCAGGAACTACCTCTGATGTCACATCATGCCATCTTGTTAATTCCTATGGGTACCAGCCAGTTAGCTATAATGGGCATTGTGCATCTGTAAAACCACATATACAGTAGCTACTTGGTCTCTGTGTTTATGGGAAAAGTGCTTTATCTGGACAAAAGGAATTAATAAGTAAACTGAAAACCAAGCACATACCACATAATTTTTGCAGTGATTTCTCAGAGTATGTCTCTCGGTCACAACCCTTGCCAATGTAATTGGTTTGCAATTCAATAGTGGTCTGGATTGAGGAAACAGGTCCATCACAGGTTTCCAGATGAATGCTGGGAAACAAAGGTATGCTGCCAGAGCCAGGCTTATACTCAATACGCTTGTTCCAGTCTGCAAGATAAAAATAAATCCACAGTACAAAGTAATTAAAAAAAGAGGAGTATGGTGATTAACATTAGAAGAATTTCCTGAATTGCACTGGATAAGAGCAGAGAGAATAGAGAGGAGGCAGTTGGAGAACAGTGTTGGAGACACTGAGCGCTGGTGCTATGGAGACAATATTGTGCCTAAGATAGTTGGTTTAGCAGAAAATAAATGCACCGGGTTGTGCAGTGGAGATCCAGGAAGAGCTGTTTCATGGCAGGGTTGTCAGCTCAGGAGAAAAGAACTTCAGATTTGTTTGCTTAACCCAGAGTCGTGTTTTAGTTGAGTTATACTGAAGCACATGTCACAGGCACCTAACTGGAGACCCGAATGGACAACGAATGAATAATGTGACGTGCACATTTAAAATAAGCCACATTTTCTAGTATTGACCAGGTAAGCTTGATGGGCTTCGAAGACTGAATTCTCATTGATTTGTAAAATGCCACTGCTTTGCCCCGCCAGTTCAATAAGTTCATTGCTGGGACAGAGACCATAAAGTTTGGACCCAAGCATCAATGAGTTAATTGCTCTATTTTTTTTTAAAGATGTTACTCTATTTGTAAAAGTATTTTGTGCTCAGTGAAGTAATAACATCGCTGGCTAGTGCTAGGCAAGCACTATGCAAGTTTCCTGACAAGAATTGTTAATACATCTCATTCCTGATCTGCAATGGCATTGCTTATATCATATTCCTGGGAATAATATTGTCAATCATGCCAAATTATGACAGATTATGAAGTTCTGTGATATGAGCAAATGTCCGCTAAGGACTAGGATATGACCACCAGCTTCATTTGACTCATGATTAAAAGCTTTTCAACTCTAGTCTGGAGATGTGAAAGGCCAGTGTACCCATCCACAGCACCACCTTTCTCTCTCCAAATGTTGTCTTAGTTCTGTGGACTACTAATGACAGGAAGCTACAGATGAAGGTGCTCTGCAGGCTTACAGCCAGACCAAGCTGATCCATGCTTTGTTTATCCAGCTGTCTCACAACTGAGAAGATTTGAGAAGTTACCAATCTTATAGCACATGCTGTCTGTGCCACTGACCTTTTCAACTGGAATGTTTAGTTTCTAAATCTGAATAAATATGGTGTTTTCAAGCTGTTTTAGGGATTAGGTAGTTCTGATTTACTGATCCCACCAAAGGAATGCTGTATTAAAATTAAGAAAAATGAGTGTGTTTCAGCTATATTTCCAATTTACATTTCAGCCAATACACTTGTTTTAGGTACATAATTTATTACAAAACAAAGCAAAGGTGCCACATTAATATTGAGATTAAACCATTAATTCTTTTAAAGTCATGGGCCTGCTTAATGTGTGTCTGCCTAATCTGCACATCTGGGTATTTGGAAGATTTTTCAGACAGATCAATCTTGTAATGTGCATAGCTCCAGCTTCTTTGGAGTATTTTTAGCCAAAGTGGGTCTTTGCTAGTAGAATAAACTAAATAAGTCTGAACATTCAATCAAACCCGATTAAAGGGAACGTACCATCCAAGGAAGTTCTCTTGATCGGGTGGTAGAAACAAAAGTCTCCAATTCAGTAATTAAATAGACTTTCACTTGCTTTATAGTGAATCTTCACCCTGCTCATGCTGAGGTTTTACTCCACTGTAAATAGGTTGTACCAAGACAACTCCTTGGCACCAGGTCTCACTGCAATTGTTTCCAGACGGTGAGTAAAGAAGAACTGAGCCTAGAACTGCTCTTCACTACATACTCTCCAGAGAGCCTCTTGCTACTGCTGATTTGGGATGCCCAATTTGAGACACCTTAAAAGACCTTTCAGAAAGTTCTGAGCATTCACCCTCTGAAAAGCTAACCCTTTCAAGGTGTCTCAAATTGGGCACCCAAAAATCACTGGCCACTTTCAAAAATTTGGCTTAGTCTATCCGATTATCTGTCAAATACTTGTTTTCTTGCCAGAGACAGAGATTAATCATTTAATACTTTGTTATTAATTGTCTGAAGCTGTGACTGTGGGAAAATGAAGGTTGCACATGATGTTCCATACTTACTGTAACAAAAGCTTTTAGGATGTGTTGGTCACTATTCAAAATTATTAGAAGGCAATCATGCCTTGCTCACTATACCTATTCTATAGGATGTTTAAAATAACTACATTTGCCTGAAACTCCTTCCTCTAACAGATAACTAATTCCGTGGAATGTCTTAAGACGTTGTCAATTGTATAACAGTATATCAACAGATTTGCATTCTCCACCCTTTCCAAAATACTTCAGGTTTACACTCTCAGACTGCTTAGAAAATAATGTAATTTACTTCCTAACATTTCACTTAAAAAATATGAGCATTTGCTGTTATATATGTGCTGTGAGAACAGATGAATCATGGCTCCTTCTATTCTCACATTCTCTAGTTACTTACAGACTATTCCCACACCCACAAATCATCAAACAGTGTGAGTTTCAAACTATTTAAAATGTTTCAGACTAGTTCTGCACTTCTCTGATTTTGGCCACTTTTTGGTTTCTTAGCTATCTTAGATGAATTGGCACTCATGCAAAATATTCATCACTGGATGTGTGAAAAATGACTGAACAATTAAGGTTGACACATCTGTCTGCAAATCCACAATCTTTAAACTTGTGTGAGGTGTTGCTTATAAAATAGGCCATAAAAATGTCAATACTCATATTGTAGAATAATGGAGGGCTTCTGTTCTTCTGTTTTGTTTTGTTTTTAATTGTCACCTCAAGGTCTCTTGGGATTTAAAGAGGTGCAGCTTCATTTATTCCTGTTACTTTTCCACTTGGCAAACGAGATCACTTATGACTAGAACTATACCAACCTCATAGTCTTAGGTATTCACATTTGTCCAAGCTCCACCGTAAAATCCCAACTAGAATTCAGCCACTGCTTTTTCATGCTGTATGTACATTTGCATCACAGTTTGTGTTGCTGGTAGTATTTCCATCCGCGTTTGACACTGGGGCCTCAGCCCTGCCTAAGTCCAAGCTGCACTGCCTGCGCAGACACAAAAGGGATTTAATGCCGACGTATTAAGGTCAGCATGGCGTTTGCCCTCAGTGTAGGTGGCATTCTGGGACAGGAAAGGGGCAGTGCTGGAGTGCAATGTAATCCTGAGCACCCAGGCTCTAAGGTGATGGCTATGTTAAAAATAGATTGGGTTGTTTACATAGTCCTCATTCCTATGGTATTTCCATACCCCGGAGGTGTTAAAATGGAAGTTAACACTCTTACCCCACCTCACAGTAAGAGGCAACTTGAAAAGTACATAGAAGTTGTGAATGTGAGAGAATGAGTGAAGTATCTGTGTGAAAAGGTGACTGCGAGAAAGCTAAGTCAAAGAGATAAGTGTTGCATTTCATTCTGAATGGGGCAAGATGTATGCTTGTTCTGATCTCTTGCAGAAGAAAGCTCCATTGATTAGGTCCCAGGTCCTGTAAAAATCCCATCCCTTGTCCTCAATACGCCTGGTTGGCATGGAAAAGTTACTGCAGGAAGTCATGGGGGAAGAGGGGATCACTTATATATCTTGAACCCAGGCCAGGGAAGCTTTTGAATAGCAGGACAGACATTTTAAATTGGGATAGACAAAATGCAACTAATTTCTGAGGCTGAATAAACAATTAGACAAATTAAGATATCTGAACCCATCTGAAATGGATGGGTTGGTATCCAATAAGCTAAATCCAAATCTCCTGGGTTCTCCTTTGGTAAACTCTGATCTGTGACAACATATTTCCAAGGTAACACTCTGCAAACCCATACCAGCCACGGTAAAGAGTCTGGACAAGAATAAGTCTGCCCAGTTCCAGAGAATGAGGACACTGTCTGCACTTCTTCATTCACCTGGCCCTATCCTGCCATCTGTGCTATAAAGCACTGGCAGGTAGTCCTGGGCAGGCCTCACACCTAAACATCACCATGTCATATATTTGGGTGTGAGGTTCCATGGACTATGCAACTAAAATTTGAGCCTAGATCCAAACTCTGAGTACCTCAAACTAACCCAGTGTGATCCTGTTCAGATCAAATTTCAATGACAAGCCAATCTTTAAAAATAAATAATAACGATCCCCATGCACAATGATGGAATGATTTTTCCTTTGAAATGATAGGTAACGTAAATGTTTTAAATAAAATATGGGGTGCTTATCTTGACCTTTATATGGGTATTATCTGTTTTTTCTTTCCTTTTGGTATATACTGTAATACAATATATTTCTAATTTCTATTTACTCTATCTGCCAAAAAAGGCAAATTCTGCCTCTACCTTTGTGGCTAGAGAGGGAGCCCTGGCACACTAACCAGTACAGTTCCCCCTGTGCCAGGGAAGATGCACAGAACTCAGCTCCCACTGAAATTGTTTCTGTGCCTATGTGGAAGAGGGCAGTGGGAGCTATGTGCAAGGGTGGGGTGGGGTACAGCTACCTGGTGAATCTCCCCAATCTCCCCTGTGGAAGGGCTGTCCCTGCAGGCAAGCGGGGCCTATTGCAGCCTCAAGGGTTTGGAGCTGCATTTGGCAGAGTAGAAGGGGATATTTGATTCTCTCTGTGCGCCACCCCAGCACTCTTCTCAGCTACTGGCCCCTAACTGATTTGTTTGACAAGTATCATCTGTATTTAAATATTTTACTGTTTATGCACTGAAAACCAATACCATGTGAGAACAAATAAAAAAAGCCAGCACACCCAAATAGAGTTACAAACCGAACAACTGTGAACAGCTCAGCGTCCTCACTAAGTGGCCTAGAAAGCTCATGACTGATGTATGGAGCGATACTCAGATGAAAAGAAGCCCAAGGGCTAAATAAATGACATCTCTGGACACTTACCATATGGAATCTGGGACGTACAATACAGTACAGTCAGGCAAGGCATGATTTTGTTACAACACCATTTATTTCAATGGAACGTAGAGACATACTACCGCGTCACAAGCTGGTGCTGCTTTGCTTAACTTGTACACTCAGGGAATGCTTAAAAGCTTAATGTTCAATAAAGATGCAACATTTCTGAGGCGGTCCTACTTTTGATACCTGTGTTGCCCTTTAGCCTTTGAATACTGTGCTCCATGGAATGTCATTTTAAAGGCATAACATATATTGTCAAAATTATAACATCCCAGTTTACACAAATAAGATACAAGGTCCTTTCCTTTGTTTTTCAAACACTGAAGTGAATGCACCAAGCCATTCAAAGGATTAAGAGAGGAAAATGTTTTTTTTTTCTCTGCAGTAATTTGTTTTGTTACTGTTAACCTGCTCTGAATTCTCAATATCCGAAATAGTCTCTGAATGCTAGAAAGCCTCACTTATATTAGCATTCAAGGTCTTTCCTAGTTCTATTAGTGAATTATACTTTTCCATTAATATTCTGTCTTCAGGTTACACATGCATTTGTGTGACAATAATTCCTTTGTATATATGTTGTGCACGTACACACACATACGCACACACACACACACACAGAATAACTTCCCCTTCCACAGTTTTCCATTCATTTTATAATCATTTGGTAATATAATTCAGTTGTTCTTTATAGTCAAAAGTTAATTTTGAGAGAGATCTTGAAATTCCACATCATAATGATGGATAATCATAATAATGGAATGATTGGTGAGGCCTCATCTGGAGTACTGTGTCCAGTTTTGGGCCCCACACTTCAAGAAGGATGTGGATAAATTGGAGAGAGTCCAGCGAAGGGCAACAAAAATGATTAGGGGACTGGAACACATGAGTTATGAGGAGAGGCTGAGGGAGCTGGGATTGTTTAGCCTGCAGAAGAGAAGAACGAGGGGGGATTTGATAGCTGCTTTCAACTACCTGAAAGGGGGTTCCAAAGAGGATGGCTCTAGACTGTTCTCAATGGTAGCAGATGACAGAACGAGGAGTAATGGTCTCAAGTTGCAGTGGGGGAGGTTTAGATTGGATATTAGGAAAAACTTTTTCACTAAAAGGGTGGTGAAACACTGGAATGCGTTACCTAGGGAGGTGGTGGAATCTCCTTCCTTAGAGGTTTTTAAGGTCAGGCTTGACAGAGCCCTGGCTGGGATGATTTAACTGGGAATTGGTCCTGCTTTGAGCAGGGGGTTGGACTAGATGACCTTCTGGGGTCCCTTCCAACCCTGATATTCTATGATTCTATGAATAAATAAACTGCAATTTACTTAAAGAATTTGTACACGTATATCTTTATGACTCTGCTCCTGAAATCTGATCTGTATAGATGGATCCCAGCAGAGCCCCATTGATTTCAATGGCATTCTTCAGGATTTCACCAGGCAGATCCAACTGCAGGACCAGGGCCTGAGTTGCCAGAGTTCAGACTAGTGCAAGCATAGGAGTTAAGTTTCAGAGTAACAGCCGTGTTAGTCTGTATTCGCAAAAAGAAAAGGAGTACTTGTGGCACCTTAGAGACTAACCAATTTATTTGAGCATAAGCTTTCGTGAGCTACAGCTCCGATGAAGTGAGCTGTAGCTCACGAAAGCTTATGCTCAAATAAATTGGTTAGTCTCTAAGGTGCCACAAGTACTCCTTTTCTTCATAGGAGTTAAAACGTCAGATTTGACCATAGTAAATTTCACTTTTGCCATGGCCTCATTTCATAGAACATTTAAGAACTGGCATTCTGTTGCACTCACACATCAGCAAGAAAGAGTGGTTAGTGATGTCACTGTTCCCGTCTTCCCTTTCATGTTTTCTTTGTCTATTCCTCCATCCCCCTCCTCCCCGTAACAAATAATTTAGCTTGCTTTTTGTTTTATACTCACAAAATTAGTTTAATGTTTAAAAAAGGGCTTCTCTCATCTGTATTTTATGCTGCCAGGTAAGTCTTTGAATATCACTGGAAGCTGGTTTGAAGAACAGTGATTGGTTATAGTTTAGGCCTTGTCTACACCTAAAACTTGTGTTGACCTAGCTACATGGCTCAGGGGTGTGAAAAATTCACATCTTTTAGAGATTTAGTTAAACCAACCTACGCCCTGGTATAGACAGCTCTAGGTCACCAGAAAAATTCTTCTGTCAACCTCGCCATGGCTTCTCAAGGGGGTGGATTAATGACAGCAAAGAAAAAACACTTCCATCACTGTAACAAGTATTTACACTACAGCGGCATACCTGCAGTGCTGCAGCTGTGCCACCATAGAGTTTGTAGCGTAGATGTAGCCTGACAAACATATCCTTAGAAACGTATGATCACATCTTTTCCAAAATGCCAGTCCAATTTCACAGGGTCCTGAAGGACTTCATTTCCACGGAGTGTCAACAACTGGCTTAGTATTTTTGACTGCTAATGTTGGCTTTGTGATGTTAATGCTACCAGAACTGTGGATATATGACTCACATTTTTGAATCTGCAGAGACTTCTGAGAACCAGTTAATCCACCTAAGGATGGAGATTGTGGTCACATATTTTGAGGAGATAGAATCAGTGTGGAAAAGTTAAAAAGATGCCTTTTTAGACTGACTGTACTTCCCTTTTAGTGACCAAGTGAGGCCAATGCATTCTGCCGGCTTGAGCACAAAAGCATTGGCAGAAGACATACTACATGGCAATCTATACACGTTGACTCAGATGCTCTTATTTCACACCTGCACTGATCTCAACGGATTGTCAAAACTGGGTAAAGTCAATTTCTTATAATCTGTGAAAGAAAGGACGGACTAGCATCGCATTGAAAACACCACCTCAGCCTAAATAGTGTGCTATTCACACATTCAGTGACCTGCCTCATTCAGCATTGGTTGTGCTACCCATGGAAGTAAAAACATACTGAATAGTTCTTATCCTCTATTACATACCTTTTATAGTACACAAGTACCTACAGTTTGGATGTTGGCCATGTATAGAACCAGATTAAGGAGCTTCTAAACCTCAACATGCCCTGTAAAGGATGCTCAGTATTCTTATAGAAAGCATCATGGTGATAGCACACAACTCAGACAAAACTTAACATAAAGTGCAGCCACACAGCATACATGCACCTGGCCACTGCCTGAAAATCTGAATCCAACTGCTCCATCACACACGTTAGCCCCGAGCAGCAGGGTGCTTCAGATACACATAAGTTCACAGCAGCTGCTCACAACTCCCACAGTCAAGATGCCAAACAGCCAAGACATTCTAACAAGTTAGACACTGTAATTATTCCAATAGATCACACTAACTTCTTTGTCTTTCACCTGCAATGGTATTTTCAAAGTGGTTTTGTACATTAGTCATATCATACACATCAGGTAGTCATTCTGCACCCCTTTTTTTTGTCTGAGTACATGGTATTTAGCCAGCTGCTGTACTGCCTCGTTTATTTCCACAGAAATATTGTAGAGTTCCCTCTAGAGTTGTGTATATATAGACGTAGGTTTGCGTATGGCCATTTCCATTTTTGTGGGTTTGCCTTCTCCAGCAGTGGGTGTATTTGTCCCCTCCTCACCCCAAAAGCACATACAGGGAGAATGAAAAGTTATTTTAATGGCACAACTCTGTATGATGGCCCATGCCATTCTGCCTTTGCCAGCATTCTCTGCATGGGGTTGCAAACAAATGTAGATAAAAGTGCAGCTCAGAGAGAGTTATTTCTAAAGCATTTTCAGCTCCATTTTGGAAACGGATATATGAAAATAAGAGCCATCCCACCTGATCATCTCATCTGTTCCCCCTGCCCTTGGCATAAATGCAAAAAACTTTTGAAGGGGAGAACTTTTCTCTTTTACCACTTTCAAAGGCCATGCATGTGAAGTGGCCTTTCTGGGGAACTCTGGATAGAATTTCTTACAGGATCCATCAACATCATCACTGTACCCTTGCCAGAGTTTCATTTTTTGAGATCATGCTTTAAACAGATATAAGCCCCTGACAGTGGTTGAGAGAACCTTCTCCTTCCTAAGGACCTGAGTGTGCTGCCTGCCAAGGACTCCCAGCAGCTTCAACTTCCAGCATCTGATGGATAGCAGGGATTATGCCAAAATGAAGCAAAATTTAAGTTGCAGCTGGGCCTCCAAAGGAACCCTGCCACCGGTGGTTGCCCCCAACAGGAAAGGGCCCGAGACCCAACAGAGCTGGGGATGAGGGGTTTGGGGTGTGGGAGGGGTTCAGGGCTGGGTCAGAGAATTTGGGTGCGGGGGTGAGGGTTGTGGGGTGGGGCCAGGAATGAGGGGTTCAGGGTGTGGGAGGGGGTTCTGGGCTGGGGCAGGGCGTTGGGGTGTGGGAGGGGGTCAGTGATCTGGGCTGTGGGTACTGGCTCTGGGGAGTTTGGGGTGCAGAAGGGGGCTCTGGGTTTTGGGGGGGGCTCAGGGCTTGGGCAGAGGATTGGGGTGCGGGCTCTGGAGTGGGGCCAGGGATGAAAGGTTTGTGGTACAGGAAGGGCTCTGGGTTTGGGGGAAGCTCAGGGCTGGGGCTTGTGGCGTGGGGTTGGGGCATGGACTTATCTCAGGTGGCTCCCAGTCAGCAGCCCAGCGGGGGTGTTAAGGCAGGCTTCCTGCCTGTCCTGGAACCGTGGGTGGCGCTGCGCCCCAGAAGTAGCCAGCTGCAGGTCTGGCTGCTAGGCAGAGGCACACAAGCAGCTCCACGTGGCTCTCGCCTGCAGGCACCATCCCCTCCCAGCTCATGTGCGGAACTGGTGCTCGGGGCGGGGGTAGCATGCACAGCCCCATTATCCACCCCTCCTAGAAGCTGGACCTGCTGCTGGCCGCTTCTGGGGCGCAGCGCGGTGTCAGAAGAGGTAGGGACTAGTAGCCTGACTTAGCAAGGCAGCACCACCGGCGGGACTTTTAATGGCCTGGTTGGCAGTGCTGACCAGAGCCGCCATGACCCAGTGACTTACATTCTGCAACCCAGTAGTGGGTCGCGACCCGCAGTTTGAAAACCACTGGCCTAGGAGGAAAAAGGACCAAAAAAGTGCCACCATGGCTAAATAACAAAGTAAAAGAAGCAGTTAGAGGCAAAAAGGCATCCTTTAAAAAGTGGAAGTTAGAACATATTAAGGAAAATAGAAAGGAGCATAAACTCTGGCAAGTGAAGTATAAAAATATAATTAGGAAGGCAAAAAAAGAATTTGAGGAATGGCTAGTCAAAGACAAAAAAAGTAACAGCAAAATTTTTTTTAGTACATCAGAAGCAGGAAACCTGCTAAACAACCAGTGGGACCACTGGATGATCAAGATGCTAAAGGAGCACTCAAGGAAAATAAGGCCATTGCTGAGAAACTAAACTTATTAAAATCTGAGGAACTGTCCCAGATTGAGGTGCCATTAGAGGAGGTTTTGAAATAAATTGATAAATTAAACAGTAATCAATCACCAGGACCAGATGATATTCACTCAAGAGTTCTGAAGGAACCGACTGTGAAATTGCAGAACTAACAACTATGGTATGTAACCTATCATTTAAATCAGCTTCTGTACCAGATGAGTGGAGAATAGTTAACGTGATGCCAATTTTTGAAAAAGGCTCCAGAGGCGATCCTGGCAATCACAGGCTGTCAGGGTACCCTCCCCACTCTGAACTCTAGGGTACAGATGTGGGGACCCGCATCAAAAAAATCCCTAAGATAATTTTTACCAGCTTAGGTTAAAAACTTTCCCAAGGCACAAATTTTGCCTTATCTTTGAACAGTATGCTGCCACCACCAAGTGATTTAGACAAAGAACAGGGAAAGGACCACTTGGAGTTCCTATTTCCCCAAAATATCCCCCCCAGGCCCTTACGCCACTTTTCCTGGGGAGGCTTGAGAATAAACAAGATGAGTACAAACCAGCCTTTGTTTGTTTTTTAAGACCCAAAAAGCCCAATCAGATTCTTAAAAAACAGAACTTTATTAAAAGAACAAAAAAAGATAAGAGAACAGCTTTGTAAGATCAGAATGAAAGATAATCTTACAGGCAGTCAGATTCAAGACATAAAAAATCCCTCCAGGCAAAACCTTAAGTTACAAAAAGACACAAAAACAGGAATACACATTTCCTCCAGCACAGTGAATTTCCAAGCCAAAACAAAGAAAACCTAACACATTTTCTTTACTTACTAGATTACTTACTACCTTCACAGGAGTTGGAGGGCTTGCATCCTTGATCTGTTCCTGACAAAGGTATCACACAGACAGACAAAAGCCTTTTCCTCCCTCCAGATTTGAAAGTATCTTGTCCCCTCATTGGTCATTTTGGGTCAGGTGCCAGACAGGTTACCTGAGCTTCTTAACCCTTTACAGGTAAAAGGACTTTGCCTCTGGTCAGGAGGGCTTTTATAGCACTGTATACAGAAAGGTGGTTACCCTTCCCTTTATATTTATGACACAGGCTGGTAAGTCTAACTTAAGTATTAGGCAAATTGGTTGAAACAATAGTAAAGAATAGAATTATCAGACACATAGATGAACCCAATATGTTGGGGAAGAAGCAACACAGCTTTTGTAAAGCGAAATCATGTCTCACCAATCTACAAGAATTCTTGAGCGGGGTTAACAAGCATGTGAACAAGGGTGATCCAGTGCATATAGTGTACTTAGGCTCATCAAAGGCTCTTAAGCAAAGTAATCTGTCATGGGATTAGAGGGAAGGTCCTCTCTTGGTTAAAGATAGGAAAGCAAGGGTAGGAATAAATGGTCAGTTTTCAGAATGGAGAGAGATAAATAGTGGTATCCTCCAGGGGTCTGTGCTGGGACCAGTACTGTTCAACATATTCATAAATGATCTGGAAAAAAGGGTCAAGACGGAGGTGGCAAAATTTGCAAATGATACAAAACTACTCAAGATAGTTCAGTCCAAAGCAGACTATGAAGAGTTACAAAGGGATCTCACAAAACTGGATGACTGGGTGATAAAATGGCAGATGAAATTCAGTGTTGATAAATGCAAAGTAATGTACATGGGAAAACATAATCCCAACCATACATATAAAATGATATTAGCTGTTACCATCCAAGAAAAAGGTCTTGGAGTCCTTGTGGATAGTTCTCTGAAAACATCTTCTCAATGTGCAGCAGCAGTCAAAAAAGCTAACAGAATGTTGGGAATCATTAAGAAAGGGATAGATAATTAGACAGAAAATATCATATTGTCTCTATATAAATCTATGGTACACCCACATTTTGAATACTGCGTGGAGATGTGGTTGCCCCATCTCAAAAAAAGATATATTGGAATTGGAAAAGGTATAGAAAAGGGCAACAAAAATTATTAGGGGCATGGAACAGCTTCCATCTGAGGACAGATCAATAAGACTGGGACTTTTCATCTTGGAAAAAAGACGAATAACGGGGGAATATGATCAAGGTGTATAAAATCATGACTGGTGTGGAGAAAGTAAATAAGGAAGTGTTATTTACTCCTCCTAATAATACAAGAATTAGGGGTCACCAAATTAAGTTAATAGGCAGCAGGTTTAAAACAAACAAAAGGAAGGATTTCTTGACACAGCACGCAGTCAAGCTGTGGAACTCTTTGCCAGAGGATGTTGTGAAGACCAAGACTATAACAGGGTTCAAAAAAGAACTAAATAAGTTCATGGAGGATAGGGCCATCAATGGCTATTAGCCAGGATGGGCAGGGATGCAAAATTGTGCTCTGAATTGTCCCTAGCCTCTGTTTGCCAGAAGCTGGGAATGGGCAACATGGGATGGATCATTTGATGATTACATTCCCCCTGAAGCACCTGGCATTGGCCACTGTCGGTAGACAGGATACTGGGCTAGATGAACCTTTGGTCTGACCCAGTATGGCCATTCTTATATTCTTACTTGCAACCTTAATTCATTTTTAACTATGTATTTTGGGAAGAGACAGACTATTCAGATGAGTTCCTTGAATTCTGAGCAGACTGGTTTGTTTACAGCAGCTCAGTAGCCCGATAGCCTTAGTGATTGTTATCCCTTTGGAATCATTCTGTTCTTGTGAAGTAAAATAAAAACCTGATTTGTGGTTTAATTGGTCAGTAACTGATCAGATCTTTGTCAACCTGAAGGTGAGATTTAGGAGGTCTTTGTACCTGTATTTTTCTTTCTTTCTTTTTGGCACACTCTCTACTCAAGAATACTAAATTCCCCTTTCCTTTTTTCCCCCCAGCATAATTTATAATGGAACATAATTCACCACAGGCCTCAACATGCTAGTAATGATTTTTTTTTCTCCCCCCACCTCACTGTTGCCTATGTTGTATCTTTTCTCATTATACTACTGGGTCTGACAAGCAGAAATTAGTTACTTTTATCAGTTTTTGAAAATAACACCTTTCATGTCTTCATTGCAATAAGCATTAATAATACAATACATACTCCTATTTTAGTTCTTTCTTTAAATGTGACCTTTGAAATTTATTACTTATCAGATGTATTTAAAATACCATATATAATCAAACAAGTTTCTAACCATTATCTGTAAAAAAACAAATTATAATTTTTAAAACTTTAAATGGTACTCGATTTCAAAGAGAAAGCAATTTACAGCAGAAAATGAAACAGCAATTCAAAACACTGATAGAAAAACACAAAGAAGGGAACAGAGATGCACTCTGATATTTAGATTTTTGCACATTCATTTAAAAAGGTGGTCATGTTGCCTTAGTGTCACAAAGACTAGGAGCCTGATCAAAAAACTGATGGAGTTTTGTTTGAGTAAGGAGTGAAGGTTTGGCTCATCAGTTCCTTTATTAAAGGCAGTGATTCTAACCTTAACACAAGTCCAGTGTGGTGATTTATTCCAGTGTGAAACCTGGTCAGGCACAATCTCTTCAGTATCAAAGGGAGGACAGTAATTTGTAATGACATTCCACAATTTCTAAGAAATCTGTAATGATGTTTTATAATCCTCTGCTATATGTAAAAAGGACATGGGTAATTGAACAAACAACCAAAACAATCTCATTCAACTGAGTGGAGATTCTGAGAACCAACTACCTGAAGCAAATATACAAAATTCGAGATAAGCTTCTATCATTTTACATTAAAAATCCACGGTACCACAGGTGAGTGGATTATTGGTCTATATAAAATATAGGAGAAACTCAACTTGATTAGAAAAATGTGCTGTCTGAAACTCAGCTAGTGCTTTCTTCAAAGAAACTATGATTCTATGCTTATTATTTGGTGAGTGCCAAAGATGCACTATAATCATGTAAACCAAGATCCCAAGGAGCTTACAATATACAATGCAATCACATACCATTTCAAGTGATCTGAAGAAACGTAGATACAATTAAAGAGATTCTGTTATCCATTTCTCTGATGTAAAAACCAGACTAACTCCATCAAATGAACTAATTTGGAAGTACCTTGGTATAATTGAGAGCAGAATCTAGTGCAGTTTACTAATACAGATTTTCTCCATGGCCTATGCCAAAGACTCATAATAGACTCTTGAACAACCTCAGACCATAAACAACAAAGAACACAATTGTGCAACATATCCTACAAAAACAAAATTCAGAGTTAAAATAAATATTACGTACAGGCTTAATAAATGCTATCAGGCCACATAATTTCCAACTGCTCATAGATGTCTCAGATGAGCTATTCTCTTCTTATACCACATAGTGTACAAATTTTTTAAAATGTGATTTTTGTCTACATACTTTAGATAAGTTCTGCCTCAGTTTAATGCAGTTCCCACCCTCCTCCCCATTTTATTTTCCATTCCAAACATATGGGCCTCTAAATTCTCTCAATGTCACTACATTAAAATAACAATCCAGGGAATGATCCCTACTATACATCAAGAGTTAAACAAAGCATCAGTCACACACAACTCTGATTTCTAGGCGGAGAATAACTTCTGCATGTGGGAAGAATCAGAACTCATGTCCAGCCTTTTGCCAAGATCATAAATAGATTATATCCATTTTACGTAATATTAAAGAAGGAGAATGTAAGCAAGAAGGGTTGTTTGCATCTTTTATCACCTATCAGTTTTTTTAATTACCTGAAATATGTTCCAATGAGCAACTGTATTGTAATTGATGTCTGAACTGTCAAATAAAATTGCTGTAAGTATGATGTTATTGGGCAATATAATTGTGCTTTGAGCATGATTTCTTCACAAAGATTACCCAGTCTATAGAATACCTTTATGGAAATAATGAAATAGTTAACAACCGGGGATTGCATCATTTTAATACTAGTTCCTGAGCTTACATTTTGATGCATTTAATCTTCCAGCAAATGATCTCACAAAATAGAGTATTTGCACAAGTAAAATCTCTCTAAAGAATTCTCTTTGATCTTATAACAAGAATAGTAAGTTTTTTAGACCAACAAACATAGCTAAGAAAATGTAGAACTATTTCAAATTTGTTTCTTTCATACGCTTATTTTTATAAAATCTGTCTCTCAAATATTCTGGACACATGCACAATGAAAACTATGTATGGCCTCTGACAACTAACGTGTGGTTTTCTCCTCTGAATGGTGAGTATAAAAATGGAATCCTGGTGCTCCACGTTTATTGCATCTCACTGACTTCCAGAACCATTGTGCTCAGTTTACAAGTAGTTTCTTCTGTCAGCCAGCTCCACAACCTAGGTGATGACAACGAAGGCAAGATTTTTCCTCCATAAGCATCCACACTAACCATTAGGTGTTAACCCCATTTTAGGGACGGCAGATTGCTGCCTGCGGATTGTGCCCTCTTTGGTACTGTGCAAATACACTAATAACACTAACAGACTGTCCATGTAGGTGGAACTTAGTAAACAACTCTGTTGATGACTCATGAAAAAGAATCCTGCTTGCTCTATCCCAGCGGTTCTCAAACTGTGGGTCGGGACCCCAAAGTGGGTTGCGACCCCATTTTAATGGGGTCATCAGAGCCAGTATTAGACTTGCTGGGGTCTGGGGCTGAAGCCAAGGGCTCCAGTCTGGGGCAGCAGGGCTTGGGCTCTGCCCCTGCCCTGCCACCTGCCTGGGGTCATGAAGTAATTTTTGTTGTCTGAAGGGGGTCATGGTGCAATGAAGTTTGAGAACTGCTGCTTTATCCTAGCTCTATTGGCTCTGAACAGTTTACTAAAAAGGATTTAAAATAAACCAAAACCCAAACCATCACCATTTTTGAACTCCATAGAGTGTTTGACTAAGTTTTGGAAAGGTTTTTAAACGATGCTTTTATTCTGCGTTGATTTGATCAGTCCTTCATTCTGAGCTTTGCCACAAGTAAAAAATACCAGTAAAAAATAGTAATCATTTTACACATAACTGTAAAGAATACCAGACATTATATATTGTGAAAGAAAGAAAAACAAAACAAAACAAATGATATCAAATATTAAACCCTACCTTGCCAGCCTGGTTTGCACACTGGTTTGACATCAACTCGTACTAAGACATCTTCTGTTGCACGTTTTTGTCCACAGTCAAAAGCAGTTACCATTATCTCATACTCGTGCTGTTTATCGTAGTTCAGCTTCTCGGTGTTTCTAATATTACCTGCAGATTTAATATAACATCCAGGAATTATTTATTGGTCAAGCTTATTTCTTTGACAATTATGTATTGCATCCAGGTACCAGCCCACAATAGCGAGGGCCAGATAAAGCAAGCCCTCAGTGGGCAGAATTCCCATTCAGGAGTTCTACAAGCAGAAGATTGTGGGACAGGGCCCAAATGAAAGGAACCCATCAATGTCATATAAGATTTAATTTTACAGCTATGTATTTGCACAGACTTGATTACATGCAAAAGTATCTTTTTAAGTAATATTGAACATGTAATTACAGGCAACACTATCCTCATCTGCATACACTTCTTGTAGAGCATCCACATCATCTCTCCTTTCCTTTAGACCTTGTAGACTGAAAACCATTGGCCCATGTTTGGGAAAGGAGTAGGAGGAGGGTAGACTATGCGTCAGGGCTAGGAAAAAAATCACACTGTTTGCCCTCTAGTCCTGTGGAGATCATGGAGGGAAGATAGTTTAGCTTCGGCTGTACTATCTTGTCACTCATTCCCTGTACAGTTAGTTCCTATCTAAATGGTGAATATCTTCTTCCTTTTAGTCCCCTCCCTCGGGCTTTAGCCACAGGAAGAGAGGATTGGGGCCAGGATCATCATAATCTACATAATAAAGCTCACCAGCATTTTATATGACACCTCTGTGCTACCAGATGGAAAATAAAATTCAACAACAAAACTCATCTGCCAAACCTGACAGATACATAAAGGTGACAAATTACCTGTTCTAGTTATAAAAAAAATTACACATTTCACAAGAAAATGGAAAGATCTCTCTCAGTCACCATATTCTGTAGTGTTTTAGGACTGCTGTCATAATGAATGAGTTCAGCATTTTAATTCAGTCCATTTCCGCAGAAATACAGTTGTCGCTCAACCTGCACCTCAGAAATGTTTAATATACCCTTTGCTCCAACATATTAACGCATTCTTTAGCCAGGAATATATCTAATCATACACACATCCTAAAGTTATATTCATTCTAGATGGCAATTCCTGTCTCAAGTCATCATATCATACCAAATGACAATCTAGATCTGACAATCAAGTAGTTTGACCAAAATTTGCAAACTTGGGCACCAAAATACATACATTATTTATGCACATAAAAAGTGGCTGATTATCAAAAGGTACAGAGAAGGCAGAGCTGCCTTCTTTAAACATGCTGGCCTTTGCTAATTCTTTTCATCAAGTTTAAACTTGAGAAAAAAACAACCCCAAACTGCTATACATACATGGCCAATTTCCAAATCCGGTCTTTAGTTCACAACTGTGCAGGAGACACCTTGAACCCACAGATAGTGTTTTCAGGGAAACTATATGCAAGTGCCATATTGGTCATTTGGCCATTTTGGTCAGAGTCAATCATTTCTGAGCACAAACAATAGCACGTACAGAACGGCACACACAGAATTAGAGCTCTTGCACTCTGGGGGAAGTACCCTATCCGGGTGCATCGTGCTGTCCCTTCTTCTCTCCTCATAGCAGGGGGAAACAGGGAAGATGATTGTGACCAAGTCACATTCTGGTTCCTGCTCCTGAGGCAGTGCAGTAAGCATTGCACTATACTGATCCTTAGTATTTAGCTAGGACTATATATTTTCCAAATGATGCATCTTAATTAAACCCTCATAAAACTCCTACAAAGTAGGCAAGATCATTATCCAGTCAATATCCCTCTCTGGTTAATTGTCCCTCACTTGGATAGTAACCCGTGTAAAAGGTCACACTGAGCTTTTTCTGACCACTCTCTGACCTAAAAATAGCTTGCTATTTTACTTTCCCACCCTTATTGCAACTTATACTAAAACTATGTTATTGGTACATTTTTTTCACAGGTTTTGTCCATATGTAAAATACCTGTTTCCTTCTAGATCAACCAACCAATAACACTCAGGAAAAGTATACTCTAGCCACCCTTCACTGTAAACACAGCTTTATGAACCTCATCTAAAGCCCACTGACATCTCCTACTCTCTGCTGGATCGAACACCATCTTCTGGTCCACATCTTTGTGGGTTCCTTCAGTTTGTGCTAAATTGAATCTTGCTGCTCAAGCTCCCAGTGAGATACCCCACCCATTATTAAACCCCTTTCTTATGATTAAACACAAAAGAACACAACATCTTGTTGAATACTTGCAGCAATAAGTGTGACTTATTTCCTGTTTTGCTTTTGTCCTTCCTTAACCCCTTCCGTTCCAATTGAGGGTGAGAGTGTACACACTTCACAGAAAGGGGAACAGAGCAGTGCAGTGACTTGAAGGTCATGCAGGAAGGCAGGGACAGGATTAGAATTCCTTTATTCTAGACCATTGGCCCACGTTGAAATGTATTCTGATATTCAGAACACTAGATTCTTCTATCTGATAAGAATGAAAACTCAAACATATACTTCTCAGTTATTTTTTGGCATTATAATGAGTATCAGGAATTCACTGTTTTTGTTTATAACTCACATTGCTTAGTGCTTCCTTAGTAGAAGTTCAGTGTGTTGGGGTGCCATTAAAACAACTAAATATCAAGGCCCTAAAAAACAAGCCCTTCTGAATAGTAACAGGGAAAATTACTAACGAAGTATTCACAAACACAAGGCTTTGGACTTGGAGTGACGAAAGTCCCCTGGAAACCCCATGTTTGCAGCAGATACACAAATGTTGACATTCAAGGGTCATAGTGTGCTCTCCAAACCCAAACAGATTAAGGGATAGAATTCGACACACTAAATATTCTGACTTATAATACCGAAATATAAAGATGATGAATTGTTAAATGGTAAGATTAGGATAAGTGTTGTTAGTTTATTTTAATAATTTGTAATTATGGATAATTTAGATGAGGTAATGGCTAGGCTAAAGATTTACCTGGTAGGGCTGTTTTGCCATTTCTTCTCCTTTTACACAAAAATTATTGATTTGCTTAAAATGACATTATTGCTGATAGGATAAATACAACATTGTGCTGGAAATTTTGAGATTAAAAAAACCCTACACAAACCTGTAATGACAAGAAGTCCTTCTACTTGGAAAAACTAGGGGCAGGATGACAAGGAATAGAAAGATAGCAATGGTTTAAACAGCAAAAATTGTGTAAATTGCAGGAAATGTATAAAAAGACTCAATGAACACGGCCCAAATTGGTGAAACTCTGGATCAGAAGCTGAAGGAATGGGACTGAAGGACAAGACCAAGGGGTCAAAGGAGGCGATGACGGCCATCATAGAGTACAGGAGAACTTCCCTGTGCCCTGGAATGCAGCAACTTGGGTCCTCTATATAATCTATTTATTGTCTGGCATAAACATGTGTTCAGACACTATAAGTGGTAATTCTGTCTTAAATTGTATAAATAAAACCAAAAATTGATTAAGCCTAAAATTGGGTGGACTCGTAAATCAGTTTCCCACCATTATATCCCTAAGAAGTGCAATGTTGCCATTATATACTTACTTGTGCATTTATTATCTGTTCATACTTTACTTACTGTCTGCATTTTATTATTTCTTTCCTGCATATTCCTTTGTGTATGCTTCTTTTGTTCTCTGTACCATTGCTTTACTCCATGATATGTGGAGATAATTCTCAAGACACTGAAGTTGGCTAAATCAACATTAGCAGCCTACAGGAATTTGCTTGGGATGATAGCTATAATGAAATACAAATACATTATAATGATTTATAAATCTCAGAACACAGTTATCTTCTAAGATTTGTACTCCTAAGATTCTGAATATTTAGGGTATTTTTTAATTTTAGAGGTCATTTGAATGTCTTCTACATATTACTGTGTAGTTTACTGATCTAATTATTCTGTGTGTTTCTGTTACATCTGCTATTTGTAGCTTTATGTTACTTTGTTATTTTACAATTTAATCAATGAGACTTTTTTTAATAAGCAAAGGGGAAACATTATAAATAGACAAAATAATGAACGGCTTACAGGTGATATAGTGGGAATTTCTGTTCTCTGTCTCAGCCTACACAAACAAAGGGATAGTCAATGAAACTGAAAGGAAGGAAAGTTAAACCTAATAGAAGTAAATACTTTTCCACATGCTTCACAGAAAGCTCATGGAACTCATTGTAACAATATACCATTGAAGCCAAGCACCAAGCAGGATTCAGAAAAGGAATTAAACATTTATACAGGTAATAAGAATACCCAGAGTTATAATAATACATATTAAAAATAATAAGGATATAAACCCTCCTGCTTCAGGGCATAAACCAACCTCTAACTATTAAGGGTCAAATATTAGAAACTATTTATTGGGGCAGGCTAACTCATAACTGCCTGTTGTACGGTTTCTTGGACCTTCCTTTGCAATAACTGATGCAATCCACTGCTGATGACAGGATACTGAATGAACTGGACCACTGATTTAATCAAATAGTGTCACAATAAAATGCCCCCCCATGGGGTCCCCTGGGTAAGCACCAGTGTTGTATATTGCTAACGCCTTTATATGCATTGGAAAGTATCTTGGGAAGGGTTGAAGGTGTAAGTGGGGAGTGGAAGATTCCGTTGCAGGTTATGAGAGGCCGAAGAGGGAGGAAGGGAGAAAGGAACGGGTTAACTCGACGATCCAGCTAGGCCCAAAGATAAGGAATGAAACTGCAGCCCAAGGCCAGCGTATACAAACAAGCTCTCTGCTGCCAAACAGCCAGAAGCCTCTATCTCAACCCCGGCCAGCCGTGAGAAAGAAGAACTGAGCCAGACAGAACTGAAGGGGTTGCAAAACTAGTAAGATTGTGAAGGTCAGTGAGTGGAAAAACAACAGTCATGCGACTCTGAAACCGGTGTGTTTTGGGGAAACTAAGGGAGCTGCGGAAGGCTGGTTTGGACTGGTACCAAGAGCATGGGGGACGAGGGTCCCTGGACGAAAATGCCCCCGGAAGAACCCAGGGCTTAAAACCCTCCTGAGAGCTGAAACAAGTCGGAGATTTACAGCGGACCCTAGATGACCTGTGCACAGGGCAGGACTCTCATCTACCCTTCCTCCCCTCTTCTTCTTCCCACGGTTGGCCAGCCTTGTGTTGTGCATGTGTAAGTATAAAAGTGGGTTAGGGCTCAGGCACTAACACTTTCTTCCTCCCTCTGAGTGACGTGGGGTGCGTCCAGCACTCACCACTGTTATTTGGTTAATAAAGCTTTAAACTTAGTCACTTGGTGTGCTCCTTCATCTCCTCCCCTAAAGATCCTGCAGCCTCAGCCTGATCACCTGAAGCCCCAGGCAGAATGGTAACATAAATGTGTCACACGAGGGCAATTCCTGTGTTAGCACACCAGATGAACTAGAATTGCCCCTTAAGTTTTATCCATGCCTCCTGTGTTAGCAGGGAGTGACTGTATTATAAAAAAAAGCAATTCATGACTCCTATGGAGGGTGAAAGGTTCTTTTTGCTGCATCAGTGGCCTCTCACCTCTACTATCTGTCCTGGGGCACAGGGGCTGAACTTTGAAATTGAAGTCTCTTTCCATCCTCTCTACAGTAGAGGGCTATGGGAGGCTGCATCTGGCTACCTGCTGGGGTATTAATAGGATTCCCAGATGTCCCAATTTTATAGGGACAGTCCCAATATTTGGGGCTTTTTTATATAGGTGCCTAATACCCCCCCACCCCCTGTCCTGATTTTTCTCACTTCCTATCTGGTCACCCTAAGTATTAGAATAATGCCTTGTGAGGAAGCAGAACACTTTAATGGCAGTGAACACGGGGTGATTTAAAACACACACACAGAGAATTCATGATGTCTTAACACTAAATTCTCATCTTCTTCTGACAGCCCATATTCTATGTTCTCTTCAAGGACATGCGAGCTGGTGGGGACTACATTGTGGAGAGTCAAGTTAACAAAGAAGCCAACAGGCAGCTACAAGCTGCACAGCTTTCTAAATCATATCTTACAGTACTTTTCATATAAAGATCTGAAAATGCCTCACAAAAGCAGAGACTATTTCTACACTATGAGCTTGGGGGCGGGATTCCAGGCTTGTCATAAATATAAAGGGAAGGGTAAACCCCTTTGAAATCCCTCCTGGCCAGGGGAAAGCTCCTCTCACCTGTAAAGGGTTAAGAAGCTAAAGGTAACCTCGCTGGCACCTGACCAAAATGACCAATGAGGAGACAAGATACTTTCAAAAGCTGGGAGGAGGGAGAGAAACAAAGGGTCTGTGTCTGTCTGTAGTCGTCTTGGCCAGGGACAGAACAGGAATGGAGTCTTAGAACTTTTAGTAAGTAATCTAGCTAGGTATGTGTTAGATTATGATTTCTTTAAATGGCTGAGAAAAGAATTGTGCTGAATAGAATAACTATTTCTGTCTGTGTATCTTTTTTGTAACTTAAGGTTTTGCCTAGAGGGGTTCTCTATGTTTTTGAATCTAATTACCCTGTAAGATATCTACCATCCTGATTTTACAGGGGGGATTTCTTTATTTCTATTTACTTCTATTTTTTATTAAAAGTCTTCTTGTAAAACACTGAATGCTTTTTCATTGTTCTCAGATCCAAGGGTTTGGGTCTGTGGTCACCTATGCAAATTGGTGAGGCTTTTTACCAAACCTTGTCCAGGAAGTGGGGTGCAAGGTTTTGGGAAGTATTTTGGGGGGAAGGACGCGTCCAAACAGCTCTTCCCCAGTAACCAGTATTAGTTTGGTGGTGGTAGCGGCCAGTCCAAGGTGTAGTATTTTGTACCTTGGGGAAGTTTTGACCTAAGCTGGTAAAGATAAGCTTAGGAGGTTTTTCATGCAGGTCCCCACATCTGTACCCTAGAGTTCAGAGTGGGGGAGGAACCGTGACAAGGCTCATGTAGACATACGTGTGCTAGGTCTCATCAAGGTAGTGCACAAATAATAGTAGTGTAGCAGCAGTGGCATGGGCTAACCACTTCAAGTACGTATCCCAGGATTCAGGCAGGTTTGTACTCAGGGCAACTAGCTCATGTTGCTGCTGCTGCTCCCCATGCTACTGCAGCTAAATTACTATTTTTAGTGCACTAGCCTGACGAGCGACAGGTATGTCTACATGAGCTGGGAATCACACCCCTTGCTCGTAACGCAGATGTAGCCACAGAAGTGAAGTGACTTGCCCAAGTTTACCCAGTAGGTCAGTGGCAATGCTGGAATAGAACCCTGGTCTACTCACAGCCCCATGCTCTGTTCACCAAACCATGTCCCCGGCCAAATGAGGTAGAAAATGCAATAAACATAAAGTTCTGATAAAACCTTATTTTGTGACAGAACTCTGCATTACAACATAATTGTTACTAATATTGTCTAATTTTATTTTAAATAAATAACTATTGAATTGGTCATTGAAGATCTCTGCTAGGAGGAAAACTCTACTAGGCTGCATGCCACAATCAGTTTTAAAAAAAAGTCAGATCTTGTGCCTTCATTTCCAGTTCTTCATGCGGACACGCATGAATTTGCCCCTTCCTGTTAAGTGATTTTATTTTATGGCCAGTAGTTCATTACCGACAAAGTTAAGCTCATTACATACAAAAAAATCCATTTTATGAGCATTATGGTCTCATCACATGGATGAAATTTTATTCAGCAGAAAATTACAGACACACACCCAAGCCATTGTATGTAAGGGATATACAGAATCAGGCTCTCAGCTGGTGTGAACTGGCTTCACCATAGCTTCACTGACTTCGATGGAGCTCTGATGGTTTACACCAGTTGAAAATTCAGTGTGTAGTATTCCGTCCCTTGGGGGACTTGGATCTCACATGGCAAATGGCACCTCGTTCTTCCCAAGGTTTGATTGAACTGGTAATTTCAAAGGTGGTTTAAAAGAGAGTCTAATGATTAGATTAACAAATAAATTTGCTAGTCTCTAAGGTGCGACAAGTACTCCTTTTTTAATGATTAGTGGTTCCTAACAACCTTGCATCTCACACACACACACCTCTTTCATCTGAGAAAGGAAAGGTATCACACAGCATCTCATAAGCACTGAATACACATTCCATAATCCTGAGATTCATCACAATACAGTTAATAGACTCAATGCACCTCTCCTTAAGTTAGGTCTGTGATACCTAGCTTATGATCCAAATCAGGATCCAAAACAAATTCTGCTCTATTGAATATTTTCCCAATCTATCTCACAGACGTAGTGTCTGTGACACTCCTTCATACTTCCCCTTTGCATTTTTCAAATACCAGATGGCATCTTGGATCTTTTTACCACGAATTTCATCCCTGCTACAAAAAAGAGTAGACACAATGGGCATCTCTGGATAGACTGGGTGAACATTCTGTAAAGATAATTCAATGACTAGAGTGAACTCTCTCTCTCTCCTTTTCTACCAATAAACACTGTTGCCAATTCTTGCAATTTAATCATGACTGTCATGGTATTTGGTGTTTACCGTTAAGCTGCAACTCCTGGAATCATGTAATTATTTGAGAATGTTTCATTGTTTACTTTCTAGCCCTCTTGCTGTGGAGAAAAACTTGAAAACATGAGGCCTAAAAGCTTAAAAACCAAAAATCAAATACCTCCCCCCCAAATTATGATTTTTAAAAGTCATAATTTTTTGCAGCCTCACTTTTGAATGCTTTTGGCTGGGAATAATGAGTAAAATTACCTGTGATTTAAGTGCCCTAAAATAACCCATTACTTGGCTAGTAAGAAAAACTAACGGGGGTAGAAAGTGGTGAGCAACAAGCAGCTCACCATGCAATTTTTAACTACACCACTCTAACGGCTTGCTTTGTTGTTATATATTTACCTGGGTTTCTTGCTTCTCCTGTATCCCACTCTGGGAAATTTACACTACCCAAGTACTGTTTGGCTTGGGTTTCTTTTTTGCTGAGCATGGAGCAATAACATACAAGCACCATAGCTCAGCCTATGAAGGAAAGCGTGACTAGAGTGACTGTGTGATATGCGTCAGTGCAGAGAGTTGTAATCTGCTACTTGTTTATGCTGATGGCAGGTTACAAGTCTCTGCAGTGGCATATTTCTGCTGTCTGGTGTTTTGGGAGGCTGGAGTGAAGGCTTTTCCTATGCCCTGTCCCACAGACGGTCACATCCTGTCCACTGTTAAAACTTCTTTCTGGCAATGCAGAACAGATTTAAAGCTGAGATACATGTTTTTGTTGGTGGTGGTGGTGGTGTGCCCCAATTTCTCCCTGTTGGCTGCATAGAATAGAGGTGTTCTCCATTTTGAAAGCAAAGCAATGATTTTTCATGGGAACAAAATATTCAGATGTTTCTTGAATTAGTCAGGTACATGATACTAGGCCTGTGTAAAAAAAATGAAGCCTCTGCAGTAAGCGCGTAAGCTGCTGTGTATTGTCTGGCAAAGCCATACATCAGGGGGCGGGCAACCTTTTAGAAGTGGTGGGCCGAGTCTTCATTTATTCACTCTAATTTAAAATTTTCCATGCCACTAATACATTTTCACATTTGTAGAAGGACTCTTTCTATAAGTCTTTAATATATAAGTAAGCTATTGTTGTATGTAAAGTATATATGGTTTTTAAAATGTTTAAGAAGCTTCATTTAAAATTAAATTAAAATGCAGAGCCCCCTGGATTGGTGGCCAGGACCCTGGCAGTGTGAGTGCCATTGAAAATCAGCTTGCATGCAGCCTTTGGCACGCATGCCATAGGTTGCCTACCCCTGCTATACATTGTTACAGATGCAAGTGCTATGGGATTTTTTTCATATTTTTGTGAAGATGGGGGGTTGCACGTCCTAGATTGTAAAACAGCGTCTTCTCTGCACAGAACTCATATATTTGGGTTGAGTACAATATATAGGTTTTGTTTCTTAGGGTCTGATCCAAAGCTCATTGTAGTCAATGAAAAAATTTCCATTGGCAACATTGAGCTTTGGATCCCATCCAAAAAGAATAGCTTCTAAAAAAAAATTCCCTCCTGCTTACCATTAAATATGTGAAATACTCATCCCTTTTGTAAAGCATGACAACAGGTTTATCCATTATAACTAAAACATCTGGACACAGTTTGTACATTAAGCAAACCTATATGTGAACTCTTAATTAGCACAACACACCTTAATAGGCACAGTTGCAGATATCTCCTAGATCTTATTTAAAGCATCCCACAGCTAAATAAATAGTGGGGCACAGATGCTAGAACTAGGGGTTCTGGTGGAGATGACGCATCCCTTGGTTTGAAGTGGTTTGCATCATATATAGGGTTTACAGTTTGGTTCAATGGCTCTCTAGCACTCCCACTATAAAAATTGTTCCAGCATCCCAGAACGTGGACTCTACCCTGAGCCCTAATGCCTACACAGCAATTTTTAGCCCTGCAGCTCAAGCCCCGTGATCCTGAGTCAGCTGACCTGGGCCAGCTGTGGCCATGCCGCTGGTTTTTTACTGCAGTTTAAACATACCCTTCATGTCCTGTTCAGTAAGTCAAACTCCCTTAGGGCTTTCAACTCCCAAAGAAGAGGGGAAGGGGAGATCCCAGTCCCTGCTGCTAGAGCAGCCTTCACAAAGCCATTGCCAGTCCTGGCACAGCTCTCACCTTGCTTCCTGGTGCCACATGCAGTTCATTTCCCCTTTCTCTTTGCCTACCAGGGTCCTTTAAACTGTTCCTCCACTGGGAGCATACCATGCGCCTGTTGAGGAGAGGGGCCCCCAGCCCCGTATTCCGCCTTGTTCAGTGTGGGGCCTGTAGACCCTGTCACATTACCCAACAATCCTGACAGTCCTCCTTATTCACACCAACCATCCAAGCACTACACAGCTACTTGTTACACCACTTTTGAAAGATAATGGATAAAAACTGAAACCTATAGTATTTCCTAATATCTCAAACTCGGGAAATAGAAATCAGTAAATCTGGCAGAGTTGGAGGGAATTGCATGCACATGCCTATCTCGCTGTATAAAATCTCCTGTTCTAGCACTCTCTCTGAGAAAAGATTACTGCGCCAATTGACTCCCATTTACTTGAACACAATCATAACCATTATGATTACGCCTCCATATGATATCTAAAATGCTTGCTATGATGATATTATAATGGGGGGGGATTCCCCCCCTCCCCGCATGCCATTTACATTTTTATTGATGCTAACTGGTTATTATCTTTTGATGCTCAGCTATGCATTATGTGAAAGCAGCACAAATAAAGACAAATCAGTTTTGAACAGGGGAAAGGTTTTCTCTAAAGCATCCCAGCATGAAAATGGCTGCTAGGAGAAGACAGCTGCTTTCCATATGTAATTTTGCCAAAAATCAGATTAAACTTCAGAAAAAAAGTGCTCTCCTCCTAAACACAACATGGATTAACTGATTCCGTGGGGCAAGATAAGTTGGAGCTCACATACGACACATTTCTTTGTAGAGTTTCTTCTGAGCACAGACATTAACCTTTTTTTTAAATTACTTTATGCAAAAAAAGTATTTTTTGTCAAGATCAATAGCAAAAAGTTGATAAAATGTCAATGGCCAGGCCTGGATGTTTCTTGAAAGATCTCAGCATGATGTCTCTCATGACCTTAGGGTAACACAACTGCTCAGTTTTCCATCATAGTTCTCTTCCCTCAAGAATGCAAGAGGTAGCACATTTGATCTACAAGACGATGCCAGAGTGGATCTGCTGAAATACCCTACTCAGAGAGCTGCTGGTTTGTATTATATGTGCAGCGGGGGAAGTCTTCAAAGTGTTTTAATGTGACCCTGCCACCCGCAACTCTGGTGACAAGTGCTGTGTTGCTCCCCAGTGTGAAGTGGACTGGAAGTTGCAAGAAGCTGACAAGCAAGTAGGGCAGCCAAGGGTTGGGCTGCGGCAT
The DNA here is from genome assembly GCF_965140295.1 of Lepidochelys olivacea. Classification (NCBI taxonomy): domain Eukaryota; kingdom Metazoa; phylum Chordata; order Testudines; family Cheloniidae; genus Lepidochelys; species Lepidochelys olivacea. The sequence continues at coordinate 40,698,834 of NC_140419.1, forward strand.
ATGGAAAACAAAGTGTTTTTTCCAGCGTAAACTAAGGTATTTTTTCATAAAATACCTTTTCATTTTGTTTTTATATCAGCAAATATGTACCAGGAAACCAATTTAAACCTAGGACTAGAGGGCAAATTAGTGTTTGCCCAGAGCCGTCTTTATTCCTTGTTACTCCACAAGGAAGTGCGCTTCAGTTCCACTCATCAGGGACCACCAGTAGAGAGGTGAATTAGTCATTCTTCCTGCTGATCCATGCCAGGAAAATCTGGGCTATCAGAAACACTGGGAGCAGGTGCTCCAGTCAGCGTTTAGACCTTGATTCATCAAGGTTCTTAAGCATGGGACTAACTTTAAGCAAGTGAGTAGTCCCCTTGACTTCAGTGGTATTACTCCCATGCTTAAAGTTAGGCATGTAGTTAAGTAATTTACTGAAGCAGGACCTTAGACACCAAGTTGATAGGCACTGTGGGTAATAATTTCAAAGGTACCTAAGCCACTTAGGTATTTTTGAAAATGGGATTTAGGACCCTAAAGTATTTAGGCACATTAAAAACGTATTAGTCTTTGTAAACATCTTGGATTAGAATCCACATTTAGGGGAACAGAATTGAACTATTTGATAAATTGTTCCTCCTTCCTGGAACATTCTATTAGGACTTTAGTAATGTGCAGGACAAGATTAAGGTAGGCAAACCACTGCTCCATGCAGGGATGTACCACCCTCACTGGAGATCATGGAGGCATAGTACCTGCCTGCTACACTCTTCCAAAGGATGCACAGGGTCCTCCCCTCTCTTCCCTACACATGAGGTCATGTCTGCTGGCTGGTGCAGAGAAGAGCGAGGGCCATACCCCCCATTTGTTTTTCCACGCTTTTTTGGGAGGCCAGCACCAGTAGTGGCACTAGCTTCACACAGTCCTTGTGTCCTCTCTTCCCCTTGTGCACTGCTAGTTACAATCTAGCCCTACACTAAAAAACCATACAATAATAAACCTCAAATGACAGGATGAATAAAGCAGCATAATTATATATACAGAATACAGATTTTTATTTATTGCAGCTAGACTGCTCATGGGAGAGAATATATCTCAAGGAGGCAAAATTACATGGGGTCCAAATTGGTTTTATCATGAATAGCGCCACAGAAGAACTCAGAAAAAAAATGGCACATAGTAGGCTCAATCTATCACTGCTACAATGCAAGCCTCAACAAAGCTATCTTTAAAAAAACTGATTCAATCTAAAACTAGAATTTCAGGCCCCTGGTAAACAACCCTTACACTTTCCCCCAAGATCCTTCTCCCACTTGTGCAGCAGAAACAGTGCTGTTCCACTGTATTTTGGTCCTGTACTTTCATGGATTTGCAGGCTGGATCTGGCCCTTCATGTCTATATTGTAGAGAGATTTTAAAACTTACTTACAGAACACAAAGTAGTAACAATACATAGCACTGACTGGAAATATCACTTTTAATCTTCAAAGTGCCTTTTCAGCATTAACTAAAGAATTCCCACTACCCTAGTGAGTTGAGTAAGTATTATTAGCTCAGTTTTATAGAATGGGAAAGTAAAGCAGAGAGGCCAAATCTGGTCTTAAAAAAGCAGAGCACATAGTCTGGCGTAGCAGCATTTCCGCCATCCCGCAATGTTGTACAATGAATTACCAACTGGTAGTGCACTGAGCCTACGGGTGTGGAAGTATTTAATGCAAAGACTCAGGCACACAAGTAATAAATATTATTTCAATTTAAATTCAAATCCTCAGCTGATGTAAATCAGGGTAGCTCCATTGTCCACAGGACCCACTATTTAGCAGAAATCACTGCAGCTACGCTGACATACACCAGTTGAAGGCGTGGCCCAGAATTCCTAATTGCATCTTGCCCAGGACTCACCGTTTCTGTCAATGGCAAAAGGAACATCCGGGGTGACAATTTCATAATTGCATATCTGGCTGTACTGTGGAGAACAGTCCTCATCCACGGCTTCCACCTGCAGTATACTGTCATAGATCTTTCCCTCTGTCACTGTGGTCTTATACGAGGTCTCTTTGAAGGTAGGTGCAAACTCATTAACATCCTTCACCTGGATATGGACCACTGCCCTAAAAATATAGAAACAAAGAATTTGGAGAGAGATATCCATTCATCTTGACTTCAAACTGAGATGTCAATCTCCGTTCATTATCCAAACACATGACAGATTAACACCAAAGAGGGCTTGGAAAATAAAAACCTATGCACTGTGAGTAAAGTGCTCTTGTATCATTTTACTTTGTGTTTCATTTCCATTTTTAATCTGCACTACTTAATACTTTAATATGACATTTCTGTTACGAAAATGTGCAACAAAGTTATCATGGAGAAAGCCTAATTCTCCTCTTGCTTAACACCAGTGTAAATCAAGAGTCAGTCAGTGGAGTGAACCCTTTGTAAAAAAAAAAAAGAAAAAAGGCATAAGAGGAGAATCAGGCTTAAAATGCTCCCTTAGACACCAATTGCTTAGACACTGAAAATATAAATATCTTGAAAAATCCCCGTTACTAAGTAAGCACCTTCCCTTCTTTCCAGGGCAAAAGTTAATTGTTTATCCACTCCCTAAGTTCCTAAAATACTGCAGATTCCATGTTCATTTCCCCAGTTTCTTGCATGACATTTAGAGCTTGTGAAAGATGCTGCATTGAGAGCAATAAGGGCTGAATTCATCGACAGTATTTAAAAACAAGTTGTACATGGGCACTGGTAGGGACATCTTTCTCTTCATACCACGTGACTGCACCTGAGCCTTGTTCTGGAAGGCAGTGTGCTGCAACCCTCCTCAGAAGGGCTCAGCTCTAGAGATTGGGAGAGTAGTTCAAGTTCCACGTTGATTCAGCGCTTAGCTGCTCCGGTGACTGACGATTATACAGCCCCTCTGGCAACAAGTGTGACGCTGGATTGTTGTGTGATGTGGATATCTGTTAATAGGACCTGAACTAGGAGCACCAACTCATTTCACAGATAGCTAGCCACTAATCAATCATCTTCATGATTATTACTTAAATTGGAGTAGACCCTAGCAGGCCCAGCCAAGAGCACACCCCCTTTGTGACAAGCACTTGACACATATGAGACAGTTCCTGCCGAAAGAGCATACAATCTGAATAGACAGCGATGGAAAGGGCAAAAGAGGGATAGAGAGGTGAAGTGACTGTTATACAGTAGGTCCGTGGCAGAGGCAAGAACAGAACTCCAGCTTCAGTTCGGTGCCCAATCCAGTACCCCACACTGCCCTGCATTAAATAATAACAACTTCTAGACACAGCTAACCAGACTTGGTTTTGATCACAGCCAGACCACAAAGTCCCAAAGTCTAATAACTGCTAGACTGCTACTGAAGTTTGAAAGAGAGAGACCATAGCATTTCATATGAAACTCCCAAAATTGTTACAGTGGAAAAATTAGCTGTGACTTGAAACTTGTTCTATTTTTCAGGTTGTGCCTTAAGAAAAACATGATTAAAAAAAAATAACAAACCCACCCCCCCAAAAAAACCAGATCATGATGCAGCTCACATTATATAGTAAAATAAATTCTTAAATTCCTGTATATCCGATATAAACAAAACGGTGCATTGTTTAAATGGCTCATACAGTAAATTGGGCAGTTTATATGGCAATTTCACTGTCTGTATCAGGGCAAATTTCATCTTTACTGACAATTGGTTTCATGGATCAGACAAAAGGCAGCACCATATCTGGGGCATTGGTTCTATATTGTCTCAGTAAAGAGTGCCACCTACTGACCCACCAGCAACACTTCTTGCAGCCTCTGAATCTTTGGAAGATTCCCACCAAATGCTGAGCCAGCCAGGTCTGCTGAGCTTCTAGGGGCTAATAAAATCTCAGTGGAAAGGCAATAAAGCTGCAGCATATAAATGAAAATTAAAAAAGGTGATTTTCCCCCCTTCCTAGTAGCTCTTCTCTACCATTTGAAATTGGCTGAATAAAGTTAGAGAAAAAATAAATTCAGCATAGTTTGGTTACATAGATATCAGTTAATTCTAGTTTCCAAGGCTCTGATTATTTGATTTAGCTGATCTGTTTAATGTGGGAAAATATATAGTATGGAAAAATATTTAAATTTAAAATCATTATTTTATTGTAGTCCATTTGATCAGTAGTTCTATTAAAACAGTTCCATTGAAATTACTGAAAATCAGGTCAATTTGAGTGAAATGTTTTTTAAACCAAAAAAAAAAAAAAAGACACCAACAATGCACAATCAATTCCAGTGATAAAGCATTTTGTTTCCATTTGCTTCCCACAGACTATAGCATAAAAAGAAGCTCTTCCACCTGAACTACATCTTTGAGTAAATACATGCCACAGCCAATGCATTTTTTTCCCTTATTGTCACTCACTTGTGAGATTTCTTCCAGTTTGTTCCACTAGGTCCCGCTCCACAGTCGTATGCCTGGATGATAAATGTGTACTCCTTCTGCAGTTCACAGTCAATTGGACTTTTTGCTCGGAGACGACCTTCTCCAGATGTCTTGTTTAGCACAACAGCTTCAAAGGGCATTTCCTGTCCATGGATTTTAAAAGCACAGATTTCGCCTGTAACGAATAAAACATGGGGAATATTATTGTTGGTTAGAACCGATTCAGACATGTTTGAGTGACATCTGATGTGCAGGCAACCACCTGTATTTCACAACCTGTGACAGATAAGTGATGTGGACTATTCGCTGAACAGCATACCATCACAAACTACCAGCTGAAATAAACAGAACCTCATGTAAATGAGTGAGAGGTAAAGGGACAGGCAGAAGGAAAAATAGAGAAAGTCTTTATACTAGGTCTCATCTTCTTTCGTTGCTATTCTTTCTTCTGACACCCGCACTGCCTCTGTACCAAGTGGCAGCATGTCGATTTCACCAAATTGTTTTGGTTGGGGAAAAAAAAAAATCAGGGAAAACAAAACCCAAACATTTCATTTTGAATTTTTTTCCATTTTATTTCAAAATTTAAAAGGTTAAAAAAGTTCAAAATTGACACGAAATGTTTTGTTTCAGGTCAAACAAAATGTGTTGCTTGACGCAAAGTGATTTTTTTTTAACCTGCCCGTGAACTGAAAAATGTGCACTGCTCTACTCTCAGTACATTGTAAGTGTAACTTGTTCTATTTACACATATATACCAGTTCTGGAACAGAGGCAGTCACCTCTTTTCAAAATCTCAGCACTCACCCAAACATCTTATTCCCAGGAAACTATACTGTCCCAAGACTTACTTCCAAATATAGAGAATAAAAAGAGAACCAACTCTGTGCTATTTGCCACAGCTTCTCTCAAAGGACTACTATATAACAAAACTGACAAAACAGCATAGACTAAAAATTGCTTGCTTACTAACAAAAAATTGCAAGAATATATGTAAGAGCACCATCTGGTGACTCTTCCTATAACATTTTTAAACACACTTTTAATTAATGGCAAGTAGGCTACACTATGGCTCTTTGCCCATTTCACAGGTCGTCTATAGCTTCAACCTCTGTCTTGACAAACATGCCGCAGCTTTAGAGTGTAATCATTATGCTTCACCTCTGTAGGTAGGAAATAAGAAAATGTGGAGGCTATTGAACATTGTAAGGGAGGGTGTATTAGAGTCTGGTACTGTGGATTTCTCTACAGGATCAGCACCAGTTATTTAGCATTTGTGTTCATCCATACTTATGGCACAGCAGGAGAATACATACAATACATGTTTAGCTGGGGTCAGTGGCCCCACCACCTTACACAATAGCATGGATGGGATGCAACTCCTATACTAGTACATAGGCTGGAATGGTGGCTGCAGGTAGCCTGCACAGCTCTCATGGCCCTGGGCTGAACATAAGATTTCACCTTCCCAGACTCTGCTTGCTCCACCTGCAAAAAAACTGAATGTTAGGGCTTTATGCAGGTGGATTTCACCAAATGGTCAAATCCCAAAAGGGGCTAAGTATCTGCATTTCGGTGTATTACTGTGGGAGTTGTGGGTGCTCAGCAATACCCAGGATCAGGCCCATTGCTGTGTATGAACTGTAATGGTATAAATAAAGGGGTGAAATTAATAAGATGCCAAGGATGATGAAGCTTGCTGAGTGCTGATCATGGGTGTTGATCATTGTGAATATATACTAGACATCAACTGAATGCCATATTCATCTCTGAGCAGATAATTTTCACTCCATGCATCTGAAGAATTGGGGGTTTTTACACATGAAAGCTTATGCCCAAACAAATCTGTTAGTCTTTAAGGTGCCACCAGACTTCTTTTTGTTTTTGAGGATACAGACTAACACGGCTGCCCCTCTGATCTCTGAGCAGAGTGTTATCCTTATTTTTCTGCAACAAAAAATTCTGAAATAATACTGTGGACTTTGATTTTAATTTAATGCCTTTTCTGATACATCAAAGTGATATTGTTATATAACAACTGAAGTTTAATGGAGAAATATTATTCATGGCATTCTGTAACAATGACCTTCCCACAGTTCTTAATAATAAAGTTTCCCCACAGATGTACAGTCCATCAATACAAATCATACCTTTAGGTTTTTGTGGTTATTACTATATTGATCTCATCTGATTATGAATAATACAACATTTTTAGTCACCCGATTCTGGCCTTTTAAAAAATAAAATAAAAATAGTTTACTGCAGTAAAGAAGAAAATTAGCTGAATCTCACACACTCTCTCACACACACACACGTTTGTCAGGGTCAAACCTGAGTGATGCTGTGACCACTTGCACCAGGGTGCAATGCTACTTGCTCAAATTTGACCCAGCAGCCCCTTCACCATAACGGAAGGGCAGTCAGGCCAAACCAGAGCAGCACTGCATCCCCAAGTACTAGAGCATATATTTGCCTAGGGTCCAGGGATGGATTAATCTGGCCCTGTTTGTGATTATCCTGTTTTTCTTTCATTTCCTCATTGCGTTGTACAAGCAATTCTCTACAAAGGAGGTTGACTTTAGTTCCTGGGTTGGCCTTACAGAGACCCATGGGAAGGTTGGAAAGACAGGAACAAATCCTTGTACAGAGATTCACATAGGGCATCCACATGGCACATGCTAGTGTAGGCTTAGAAGGAGCTCCTAGTGGGAGCAGGTGTTACTCTTTCTTCCATGCCAGCAACTTGAAGTTCTCCCTCCCCATCCTTCTCTAGGCATGCCTGAGAAAGGGACCTTTGTCCTGGACCTGTAAGTAAAGATATGCTTTAAATTTTGTGGGACAACTGCTTTCACAACTCTGGCATCATTCAGACTTATCCTCACTCATGCACATGCCTATCTCGCTGTATAAAATCTCCTGTTCTAGCACTCTCTCTGAGAAAAGATTACTGTGCCAATTGACTCATATTTACTAGAACACAATAATAATCATTATGATTATGCCTCTAGATGATATCTAAAATGCTTGCTTAAGGCTTAAGTTGAAACTGATCACCAGAGAAGAGGCTGAGGATATGATTCCCTCATCCCACCCCTACAAGAAATATTAGTCAAGGTAATTAACTTTAGTTTTGTTTGGGGTTTTTTGCCTCCCTTCAAAACACACTGCAGTATGATCTGAAGGGACCAGAAGGGTGAAGGGCTGCTTTACAAAGTCTTCAAAGACAGGGGATGAAGGCGGCGCTACCAAGAAAAAAAGCATTTGCCCCATTTAGGATAAGTTCCTTTTTATGGTGCCTTTCAGCTCCAAAGCTTGGGCATTTGTGGATAGGTGGAAGTCTCTTGCAGTCGAAGTTGGTTGTAATGAATGCCCATAAAACAGGCATGAGAACAGGTATCCTGAGGATGCTGTGTGGAGGGAGTGGTGGTGGAAATAGGGCATGGAGGAGGGTCTATACAGAGGTACAGAGACCCCCTTGGGAAAAAAAACATTTTTCCACAATATTGATATGGGTGGGGAATTGCCTCTTGGGGACCCCCTTGGGTTTATGAGTACTTGCTACAACATTAGCTATTGACTACATGGTTACATCTCAGTCTGCATTCCTGTAATTCAATAAAAGTTGTGGCCATTGACATTAACCTATTTATGAGTGTTGTGTTCTCTCTGCACATCATCCAGATTGGCTTCAGCAATATACACTTACTAAATTTGAGACCTATGTTACTTGAAGTGTGAACTTTGGTGGAGATCCATGGATTACTACTGTAGGGCAATCAATCATATCATTTCCCATTTAGGAGTTATGCTGAACTGAAAAACAGTACTGGTAACTTGCCATTCTTGGCGTATAATTAACAAATCTCCTCAACACTTTGAAATTCTTATTAAAACAAAATCTGATATTCAGCAACCTCTACATGCAAGTCTTAGGATATCAATTATTGCTCAAAATCAACCAGACTGTCCTAAAAGTGACTCCCATTTCAGGGAATTGGCACTGATTTTAGTGGCAGAGGATCACGCCCCTAACTTATTTAATCTACAAACCAGGGGTGAAAGTAACTTAAAGGATTTACCAGTATTCCAGAGTCCTGAGCAGGGGGACGTGGCCTCAACTGGAAGAGGTGGGGCCTTTAAATACCTGGGCCCTGTAAATCAAGATTTAAAGGCCCGGGGCTCCAGCTGCGTCTGGGAGCCCCAGGTCCTTTAAATCACCCCCAGAGCTACCAGCTGCAGAGGCGGCTGGGAGCCCCTCAGGGATGATTTAAAGGGCCCAGGGCTCCGGCCGCCGCTACCACAGAGGAGCTCTGGGCCCTTTAAATCACCACCAGAGCCCTGCCACCGCTACCCCAGGGCTCCAGTAGTGGGGCTCTGGAGGTAATTTAAAGGGCCAGGGGCTCCGGCCGCTGTGGGGAGCCCCAGGCCCTTTAAATCACTGCCAGAGCCCTGCTGCTGCTACCCCGGAGTTCCGGCAGCAGGGCTCAGGAGGTGATTTAAAGGGCCCAGGGCTCAGCCACTGCAGGGAGCTTTAAATCACCAGCCTGGGGAAGCCAGTCCAGTCCGGCACGGTGTACTGGCTCTTGCTGGTATGCCGGACTGGACCAGACCCACTCACTTTCACCTCTGCTACAAAATCAATTGTTGGACTTGCATTGACAGCTACAGAGAGGAAGCTACTTTAGTTTATAAATACAAAGGAAAACAGTTTATTTAATTAATTTCAGAAGGAGCCAACAGATGAAAATGTGTTATGCCCTTTTCCCCCCTGCTTACAGATGACCCTTAATGCTCTGTTTACTTTTTCGTCAATTGACACGTATAACACCAAAGATGATGTGTCTCTAGCCTCACTCAAAAGGAGTGATATAAAAAGGTAGTTCAGTCTGCATGCCAATTCATCTGTTAGCGCCTGCTAAGGCTTATATATGGGCTCCAACAATAATTTTTGCTTACATGGAACTTTTAAGAACTAGATTGAGCAGATGGATTAAGATTAATCATGTCACACAGGGTATTTGAAAGCCTTCAGTATCTACTTTTAGTTATTACCATCCTGGACTGAACTCAAAAAAGGGTCCATGAAGCAAAAAAAGTTTGTTATTTTTTATCCCTTTACCCATCACCTGAGCCATTTAGTCCTCCAAGAGTTTTAGAAAGGTTCATTCTAAATTGGCTAGTAGATATGATTCTGCTCTCAGCATAAATCAGGAATGGCTCCTCCAAAGTTAATTAAAAGTATACCAGTGTAAAAGGGGGATAAATCAGAATCAGGTTCTAAATCCCTTTTTAACTTATTGCACACACTCCGTCTATACACATTGATTTAGATACATTGCGCGCGCACACACACAAGAAGTATGCAAGCAAACAACACCGTTAGTATTGTACGATTAACTCAGTACCCACTTTCTCAGTAACCCAGCATGGAGCCGCTGTAAATAGATTTTGTTGGTTTTAAAAGTTTTTAAAAATTGAAACCTTCCAGTGTAATAAACTGCAGGAAAGTGTGAGAGCTTGGATTCTGCAAACATCTCCTGCAGTGCACAGTTCTGTGTTCTTGGGAGTTTCTCAGTGGCAGGGGAAAGGCTTATTGCCACGACCTGTTTTTCTGCTGTGCTAGCGCTCAAACAATTACAAGCTATTTTTTTAAAGCAAAAGTAATAATTTGTATTACTGAAGAAAATGTTGTTGCGAGCAGTCGTACTTTTACTGTGTATGCCTTTCTAGCTCAGTGAACTCAACATTATTGAAGCTCGGAGAACTACTGCAACTTAGCAAGCTATACTGAAATCATAAAGGAAGAAGCGGGTAGCTTAATAAAATATGCTGATTATGTTTAATTTTATGAGCAAGAAACTCAGCCAACTGGAATTCAAAACTACTGCTATACGCACTGCTGTATTCACTTACTCTTCAAAAGGTGAAAATTTGAGAAAGCCATTCAGCTGCAATAACGTAGAGAAGTAGCCCTTTGCTTTGATGTACTCCATTGCAAGATGGTCTAGTGCCAAAATTGGGATATGCGTGCCATCTATCTCCCCAACGCAGTTAGGGAATCTCATTGCCGCAAAGCCACCCACCATTTCCCGTACATTGCCCAGAGCCACAGTCCTTCGTAGCAGGAGGCAATTAATGACCCTGCACACTTGCATCACTACAACTCCCACAGTGGACTTCCCAACTCCAAACTGATTCGCAGCTGATCTGTAACAGTCAAGAGTTTCCAGTTTCCACAAAGCAATCACCACTCACTTACCTACCATTATGGCAGCTCTCATTTTGGTGTCCTTGTGCCACGGGGCAGAGGCAAGCTCTGCACACAGTTCTAGGAATATGGCTTTGCTCATATGAAAGTTCTGCAGCCACTGCTTGTCATTTCATATTTTAATCACACTCCAATCCCCAGAGCCAATCAGAAGGGGGGCCAGGAGGGCCAGTTGGCCTGGGCCTCAAGCTCAAAGGGGACCTCAGATTTAGACACTTGTTAATTTTTTGGCATTTGATAAGTTTTGCAACTTGTTTTTATGCGCATCCATATTGGACCAAAATGTGACACACACTCTCAGCTTAGAGCTGAAAATTTAAGAAAATAAGAGATGTGATTTGGTAAAAGACATAATTTTTTGGTTAACTGATATAGGTTTTGTCATATTAAAGTGTTAAAAATGTTCATAAATATTAATAAAAATAATCGGTTCTGATGGCACAAGATTAGACCATGATGAACGTGTCCTCTCAGATCAGCTGATTATATAAACAAACCACTACTAGTGTCTGGTGCTGGATCAACTGTATAGAAAGGTAGAGAATTGTTACATTTTAGTGTCTTTATAGTTTTACGTCTAGTTGACTAAGGAATTATTTATGTGCGAGAATTCCTCATTATTATCTTCATATGGTAGCTAAAAGAGGTGACTGGTTGGTTGGTTGAGCCCTAGCTTGGTAGCTTGGCCATCATTATAGGCTTTCGTAGGCTATAGGCCCAGATTCAAGATGAAAATTTGTGAGGACAATCTTGTACAGTGCGTTTCACGAGGACCCATGTTTGAAATTTTTGGACATTATCCCTCTGTCTGTATCTGTGTCTGTATTTACTATATATATGTGATCCCTTTGTCTTCAGCTCAGCCTGTTATATTATACCTTGAGCGCTTGAGTTTTGATTCAGTGATAAGGATAATAACATGTCTGACTGTTTCATTTTGTGTTCTTAATTAGTATTCCTTCATTTTAAGTCTTTTCAGCATTTGTGTACCATTCAGCATTTTTGTATATGTTTACAGTAGAAGATTTCAAGTGTAGATAAGCTACTTATTAACAGCAGAATATTTCAAGTGTGGATAGGCTACATATTGACCAGATAGATCACTATGAAGAGGAGATTTGAAAGTGGTGCAAGCAAGAGACAGCAAAAACAACTGATTGAAGCAGCAGCTAAGAGCTCAAAGCCAATAACTTGATTTCTCAAACCACTGGAAAACACACCTTACCCAACAAACAATGCTACAGATAATGAAAACTCCGCAACTGCAACAGGTGATATTTCAGTGCCAATACCCAAACATGAGGACAGTAGTCAAGAAGGAGATGTGCCAACAGTAACAGATGCAGCAGATGCGTACGATCAAGAAACTCAACAGCAACAGGAAATGTAGATCTTATGTAGCAAGAGCAATTCATGAGTACTACAGGTTTGACTGTGACTGACACTGGAATTACTGACAAGAGCAATGCTGCCCAAACGCAACCTTTTCTTCAAATTAGTTGTTTTGAAATTCCAAGTAACATTCTACGAGATGCTGATAATCATGCGTTCCCTACTTGTCTGCTGATAAAAACTCTTCCAAATGGTGACACCTGCAAAAGGGACTGGTTATGCTGGAGTACGGAAAAACAATCTCTGTACTGTGCACCCTGCTTCATTTTGAACAAAGGTGGTGCAAATGCATCAGTTCTCTCCGATCAATCAGGATGGAGCATCAACTGAGGTTGGAGGAAATTGAAAGACCGAATACCATCACATGAGAGTTCAACGTCACACAAAGAAAACTATGTTGCATGGAAATCAGCCAGTGGGGCAGCATCAGCTGAAAGTTCAGTTAAGAATTTACTCTTGATTGAACTCTCTACAGAAACTAATAACTGGAAAAAACTTCTTGAGTGCATCCTGAATGTCATCCTTTTTCTTTCTGAGCGGGGATTGGCTTTCTTTGGTTCCAGTCAATGTATTGGTGATTGTGCAAATGGAAACTTTCTAGGCATAATTGAGCTCCTCAGCAAATATGACCTACTTTTAACAGAGCATGTTAAACATGTTTGAGAATCGCAAGAGAATAAAAAGCGCAAGCAAGTCCATTATCTCTCCACACACATACAAAACAAGTTTATTGAGCTATGTGGGTCATTCGTTCAAATACCAATTCTTCATGAGATTTGAAATGCCAAGTATTTTTCAATCATTGTTGATGCCACTCCAGATTGTTCTCACAAGTAACAAACTACTATAGTTATTTCATATGTTAAGATTGTAGACAGCTCAAAATTTTCAATTGAAGAAAGGTTTATTTTGTTCGATAATTTCATGAGAAAAACTGGAAAAGAAATTGCTGCTTGAGTACTAGCAAGTCTACAAGGTTTTAAGTTAGATTTTCAAGTCTGCATTGGTCAAGCCTATGACAATGAATCTAGTATGGCTGGGAAGTACAAAGGCGTACAAGCAGTTCTGCTTGAGCATAATTCAAACTGTATTTTCTCCATCTGTGGAAACCACACACTAAACCTTGTAGGTGTTGATTGTGCTGAATCATGCAAGGAGGCAGTTACTTACTTTGGCACTACTCAGCAAATGTACAATCTCTCCAGTAGCAGTCCACAAAGGTGGGGAATTCTGAAGCAATATCTTCCTGTTTCGCTGCATGGGATGTCCAAAACTAGAAGGTCTGCATGGATTGTTTTTAAGTTTTTAAGGTTTTTAAGGTCAGGCTTGACAAAGCCCTGGCTGGGATGATTTAATTGGGGATTGGTCCTGCTTTGAGCAGGGGGTTGGACTAGATGACCTCCTGAGGTCCCTTCCAACCCTGATATTCTATGATTCTATGATTGATGGTGTTCAACCAGTTATGCAGCATTTGAATTCAGTGAGAAAAGCTTTAAATCAGCTTGGATCTCTCAATCTCACTGCACAGGCTCGAACTGAACTTCAGTTTATTCAGAAGCACATGTCCAAATTTGAATGAATTCTGATGTCATCTTTGTAGATGAAGCTACTTACAATGATCCACCAAACTAATCTGGTAACTGAAGCACACAATGCTACAGTTGATGTTGAGAGGGATAACTTTGAAAGTCTTATCAATGACATTCAACAGATTCGTGAACAATGGGATGTGATCCTGAGTGAGTCCAAATTAGTAGCACAGAATATTGGCATTTCATCTGAGTTCTCCACCAATCGCAACTTACCTACTGAATCCGATGCCGAGCAGCATTATAGGGTAAATGTCTTCCTTGTCATCATTGACTCTATTCAATCAGGTCTTACACGTCGATTTGTGTCACTGCAACTAATTTGTACCCTTTTGGGGTTTCTTTGGCAGTTCAACAGACTGAGTAATGAAGATCTACTTTCTGCAGCTGAACAATTTCAGCAACAGTACAACAAAGAAATCTCAAAAGATCTCAGTGACAAGGTCATCTTCCTCAAATGAATATATTCCACGAACTTTAAATTGGATTGCAAGCAAAAAGAATTGCTTGCAGAAATACTCCAACTTGGACTCTCTGGGGTGTTTCCAAATATCACAATTGCGTTGCGTATTTTTGTCAGATTGCCTGCATCAGTGGCTTCAGGTGAATGCACCTTCAATGTGTTGAAGCAAGTAAAGAACTATCACCGTTCAACTATGAGACAAGTGCATTTGAATGGGCTCGCCATGCTTAATATTAACTGTGACATTGCATAAAAGCTAGATTTTTCCTCAATAATTAGTGCGTTTGCATAGAAAAAGGCTAGAAAAGCATTTGTTAAATAAAAAAAATATTCAAATTATGTCTCATGCTTTTTTTGGTGCCTTCTTTTGTTTTCATGTATCATCATTTTTTTATTTTTCTTATGGCTAGGGGCCTCAAAAGCTGGAAGTGGCCCGGGCCTCTCTGGACCTCTGAGAGGGCCCACCGATCCCACCACTCAGTGCTTGTTTCCCGAGCCCAGTAATGAGTGTCCACTGTGTGCAGCTGCTCCAGGAATGCCAACATCCACCTTGAATGGTTTCTTTCCATGGCACACAACAGGGAAGGCAGCACAAATTCCTGTTCAGATTCGAAGCTCATGAAATACTACAGGTTCAGTTGTATTAACACTTATCAGAAGACTGGTGAACAGTACAGGATCCATGGTTTTATGGAGAGATGGCAGTCGCGAAGTTTATAGGGGAAGTTGAAAAACCATGTGAAATGCAGTCAGAAGCCCTTGGCATTATGGGACAGCGAAAACTGTCCCCTCCCCCCATGATCCACTGCGATCCATTCCTAGAACTCCTAGTGGGAGAAGGTGGCGATTCGCACAGTGGAATACCTACCCATGATGCACTGCTCTCTTTGTCAGTGCTAGAGCACCAACTGTGGACACGCTCCGTTGACACAAGGAGTGTTGCGTGAACAAGCACAAGCAATGTAATTACAGCAGTTTATGATTGTCAATGTAACTTAAGTCAACTTAACTGTGTAGTGTAGACATGGCCAGGAGTGGCGGCTCTTACAGCAAAGCAGTGTAAAAGGCACCCCAGGTAGGAGAACTGAGGGGATACAGCTGTTCATCAGTGCAGATTGTACCCTAGATAATGTCACACTGAGATCCTGGGGTGTAAAGCAGTATAGAAATAGAAAATATTGCATTTCTTTTTTCTCAGCAATCAATACTTACCAAATTCAATTTTCTGTTAGATTATTATGGATAAACCTTAAGTAGCCCTCAATGTATCTTAACCAACAAACTTTCCCTCATCCTCAGATCTTCATGATTCAGCAGAATAAAGCAAGAAAGGTGTAAATTTTGAGAACAATGCCAAGGAGTTCCAGAGCACAATCAATAAAAGGAGTGCCAGAAAAACCTATGGGTGCTGAAAATGTATTCCTAACCACATTAAGCTTGCTCCAACCACAGTATATTGACTTCCTAATCTTTGATAGTTTCATGTTTACAATAGTTACATAGCTGTAACAGTGCATATGAGTATTGCATTGACACAGAGACAGGGATTAGGGGCACGTTCGTGATGTGGCATGTGGAGACCTTGGATTGATATCCCTCTACCTCTGCTCTAACTGTTCCCGCATTGCCAGCTCTTGTGATTTTATCATTTAATCTCATGATATTTGCTGTCTGCCTTAAACCACAACCTCCTAGGTTCATGATTATGTGTAATTCTCAGCTTTTGTTTAAGAAAAAATGTTTCTACCCCTAGTGGTTTTTGCATTTTGCACTTTTGCATTCCCTGATTTTAACTGTGTGACCTTAACATTACATTAACAGAAGGAAAAGGAGTACTTGTGGCACCTTAGAGACTAACAAATTTATTTGAGCATAAGCTTTCATGAGCTACAGCTCACTTCATCAGATGAAAGCTTATGCTCAAATAAATTTGTTAGTCTCTAAGGTGCCACAAGTACTCCTTTTCTTTTTGCGAATACAGAGTAACACGGCTGTTACTTTGAAACCTGTCATTAACAGAAGGGTTGTTTTTATGCTATGACTATATAAAGGACACAAACAATGTCTTAATTAAGTCATAATGCTTAGGGAAGAAGAAATAGCAAAGACTCTATAACAGCTTTATAAATCATTAAGGAAATATACTGGTATTGTCACATTCTGCAGGTTTTGAAGATATAATGCAATATTCAGAAAATATTGAAAACTGTATAGTTAAAAAGTGCAGATAGTAACATTAACAAGAAACCGTTATTCTCTGGGGACTAACTAGGACATAATTATTCTGGTTCCAATGGCATCTCTTTCTGATTCATTTTTTAATGAGTGTCAATAAAAGTCATAATTGGATGTACAAATCCTTTAGGCTTTTATACACAGCCTACCTTCACTGGATGCCTATTGTTTAGTCTAAGCACATACTGCAGCCTCTACACTCATGATCAATGATTGCATATTTTTATTTACATATCAGAAATCTGTAGTAGATGACACATCAATTCATTTCAGCCAGTCATCTTTTAGTAAACACTGGCACCCAGATGCTGCAAATGCCCTAATTCCATGTGTGTCTGAAAGATGGATCATGGGATGATTTCTCCTCTAGATTAGTGAGGTCCACATTGATGAAAACAGGCGATAATTTGCTCTACAAGGCACTGACCCATTTTAGTGTGTATATCCTTTGAAAAAGGTGAAACCGTTATTATAATAGAGACCTAGAGGACTTTATGTGTAAGATTAAAAAGCGTATTACAATGGCTGCAGTAATTTGTAGTCACTTTAAGTATTGCTGAGCTGTTAAAGGACAAATGCTAATAAAATATATAAAAGCAGCTTATCATATTAAGAAGCTAATGATGTATAATGTGACTGGAATTTCAAATTAAGCAAAGATCAAGAATTATGAACATTTGCTGGCAAACACCTAGTGCTTACTGAATAGTTACTCCACAATAGTCAATTAAACGCGACAAAAAATACAAAACAGCAGGATTACACCAACAGATCTGTTCCACTCAGATTCCTTGTGAGATGTACAAATCACTCCTGTAAGGCACAGAGACAAATAAGAAACTAACAGTAACATTTCATGTTTGGAATAGAAAACTAGCAGCTGTTTATCTTTTGAGGACTCAGAAGACTGACAGAAAAAATTACTTTTTAATTAAACTACTTTCTCCAGGGCCCAGCACCAAGACAGAAGAATTTCCTGAAGCAGGAAGCTTGTGACACTGTGCATTTATTTAAATTATTCTTCTGAGTTTTTTTAAAATGCATTATTTTAGGGTACTATTAGCTTATTCAGTGAGGTAAACATGGCAGGTGGCCAAGTTTTGTTTTCTAGTCTATTATTACTTAGAGTTCAGAGGAGCCATACAACTTTAATACCACAATTCCATATAAGGCATTCTGGGCCAGATTCGGACCTGATGTCAGCAGGTGAACACTCCATTTAAGTCAATGGAGAGGAATCTGCTTGCAGCAAGACTGAATTTGGCCCCCTATTTGTGAGATTCACCATGGCTCGGATTGGGCAATCAGAGCTGGAGGAATGGACTTCTGCACCTGTGTAGGGTTCTAGACTTCTGCACACGCAGAGTTGTGGAGGCTAGAGGATCCAATTCCAGGATCAGGGTTCCCCCCCATTTAGTATTTGGAGAGTTGTTGCCTATTTGCTCTTTTTATTAAAACATGACTTACATTAAAATCAATCACTTTAATTCGAAAGGTGCTGAGTGTTTCATTTCAGGCTCAAGCCTGCAAGGAGCTGAGCCCTCTGGCTCCAATCCAGCAAAGCACTTTAGCCTGCGTTTAACTTTCAACACGGGAATAGTCCCATTGACCTCAACAGCTCTTTGTTGACTTGAGCTGAGCCAGTCACATGCTTCAAGGTAAGCAGGTATTTAAATGCTTTGCTGGCTCAGGGTCAACATGCTCAACATGTTGCAGCATCAAGCCCTAATACTGGATAGCCATGGTATGAAAATGAAGACTATATATGCCTATTGCCATTTATAAGAAGCAGGCTTCTTCCATATTTTCTTGTCTGAGAAAGGCATGTATGCTTCCCAGTTATCCTAAGCTCTTGTAACTACCACCTGACTCCACAGAACTCTCCTCCTTGGCGAGCATTACAGTATGTAAGGTTTCCTCTGAAACCAGATTATGTCACTCCATGTATCACAGGCACCTCTTGCCTCCGGACCAAAATATTGTAAATGGTGTGTGCCTTGTTTAAGCATATATTTAAAAGGAACTCCCCCACCCCCTCCTCCTTGCTGACTGAAGTGCATGAAAAGCATTGAAACTAACACATAGAGCCAAATCCTGCCCCAGTTCCCCTTTCTTTCCCTCTACCCCCAACTCCTGGTAGACACAAAAGGCCCTGAATTTGCAGAAGCATCAGGATTCCTCTGTGTGTGGAGGAGAATGAGTCTGGGAAGTGTTACAGAGAACTTCTGGCAGACCATGAACGTCTGTGAGGGGAGGGCTCCTACCTCATACTGAGAATGAGGGGCGATCAGCAGGTTATCTCAAGTGCCTATATACAAATGCACAAAGCCTTGGAAACAAGCAGGGAGAACTGGAGGTCCTGATGATGTCAAGGAATTATGATGTGATTGGAATAACAGAGACTTGGTGGGATAACTCACATGACTGGAGTACTGTCATGGATGGTTATAAACTGTTCAGGAAGGACAGGCAGGGCAGAAAAGGTGGGGGAGTAGCACTGTATGCAAGGGAGCAGTATGACTGCTCAGAGCTCCGCTATGAAACTGCAGAAAAACCTGAGTGTCTCTGGATTAAGTTTAGAAGTGTGAGCAACAAAAGTGATGTAGTGGTGGGAATCTGCTATAGACTACCGGACCAGGGGGATGAGGTGGATGAGGCTTTCTTCCGGCAACTCGCAGAAGCTACTAGATTGCACACCCTGGTCCTCATGGACGACTTTAATCATCCTGATATCTGCTGGGAGAGCACTACAGCAGTGCACAGACAATCCAGGAAGTTTTTGGAAAATGTAGGGGACAATTTCCTGGTGCAAGTGCTGGAGGAGCCAACTAGGGGGAGAGCTTTTCTTGACCTGCTGCTCACAAACCGGGAAGAATTAGTAGGGGAAGCAAAAGTGGATGGGAATCTGGGAGGCAGTGAACATGAGTTGGTCGAGTTCAGGATCCTGACAGAGGGAAGAAAGATAAGCAGCAGAATACGGACCCTGGACTTCAGGAAAGCAGACTTCGACTCCCTCAGGGAACTGATGGGTAGGATCCCCTAGGGGAATAACATCGAGGGAAAGGAGTCCAGGAGAGCTGGCTGTATTTCAAAGAATCCCTATTGAGATTACAGGGACAAACCATCCCGATGTGTAGAAAGAATAGTAAATATGGCAGGTTACCAGCTTGGCTTAACAGTGAAATCCTTGCGGATCTTAAACATAAAAAAGAAGCTTACAAGAAGTGGAAGATTGGACAAATGACGAGGGAAGAGTATAAAAATGTTGCTCGGGTACGTAGGAATGAAATCAGGAGGGCCAAATCGCACCTGGAGCTGCAGCTAGCAAGAGATGTTAAGAGTAACAAGAAGGGTTTCTTCAGGTATGTTGGCAACAAGAAGAAAGCCCAGGAAAGTATGGGCCCCTTACTGAATGAGGGAGGCAACCTAGTGACAGAGGATGTGGAAAAAGCTAATGTACTCAATGCTTTTTTTGCCTCTGTCTTCACGAACAAGGTCAGCTCCCAGACTGCTGAGCTGGGCAACACAGCATGGGGAATAGGTGGCCAGCCCTCTGTGGAGAAAGAAGTGGTTAGGGACTATTTAGAAAAGCTAGACGTGCACAAGTCCATGGGGCCGGATGCGTTGCAACCGAGAGTGCTAAAGGAGTTGGCGGCTGTGATTGCAGAGCTATTGGCCATTATCTTTGAAAACTCATGGCGATCAGGGGAAGTCCCGGACGACTGGAAAAAGGCTAATGTAGTGCCCATCTTTAAAAAAGGGAAGGAGGAGGAACCTGGGAACTACAGGCCAGTCAGCCTCACCTCAGTCCCCAGAAAAATCATGGAGCAGGTCCTCAAGGAATCAATCCTGAAGCACTTACACGAGAGGAAAGTGATCAGGAACAGTCAGCATGGATTCACCAAGGGAAGATCATGCCTGACTAATCTAATCGCCTTCCATGATGAGATTACTGGTTCTGTGGATGAAGGGAAAGCAGTGGATGTATTGTTTCTTGACTTTAGCAAAGCTTTTGACATGGTCTCCCACAGTATTCTTGTCAGCAAGTTAAAGAAGTATGGGCTGGATGAATGCACTATAAGGTGGGTAGAAAGTTGGCTAGATTGTTGGGCTCAATGGGTAGTGATCAATGGCTCCATGTCTAGATGGCAGCCGGTATCAAGTGGAGTGCCCCAAGGGTCGGTTCTGGGGCCGGTTTTGTTCAATACCTTCATAAATGATCTGGAGGATGGTGTGGATTGCACTCTCAGCAAATTTGCGGATGATACTAAACTGGGAGGAGTGGTAGATACGCTGGAGGGGAGGGATAGGATACAGAAGGACCTAGACAAATTGGAGGATTGGGCCAAAAGAAATCTGATGAGGTTCAATAAGGATAAGTGCAGGGTCCTGCACTTAGGACGGAAGAATCCAATGCACCGCTACAGACTAGGGACTGAATGGCTAGGCAGCAGTTCTGCGGAAAAGGACCTAGAGGTGACAGTGGACGAGAAGCTGGATATGAGTCAACAGTGTGCCCTTGTTGCCAAGAAGCCCAATGGCATTTTGGGATGTATAAGTAGGGGCAAAGCTAGCAGATCGAGGGACGTGATCGTTCCCCTCTATTCGACATTGGTGAGGCCTCATCTGGAGTACTGTGTCCAGTTTTGGGCCCCATACTAGAAGAAGGATGTGGAGAAATTGGAGAGAGTCCAGCGAAGGGCAACAAAAATGATTAGGGGTCTGGAACACATGACTTATGAAGAGAGGCTGAGCACACTGGGATTGTTTAGTCTGCGGAAGAGAAGAATGAGGGGGGATTTGATAGCTGCTTTCAACTACCTGAGAGGTAGTTCCAGAGAGGATGGTTCTAGACTATTCTCAGTGGTAGAAGAGGACAGAACAAGGAGTAATGGTCTCAAGTTGCAGTGGGGGAGGTTTAGGTTGGATATTAGGGAAAACTTTTTCACTAAGAGGGTGGTGAAACACTGGAATGCATTACCTAGGGAGGTGGTAGAATCTCCTTCCTTAGAAGTTTTTAAGGTCAGGCTTGACAAGCCCTGGCTGGGATGATTTAACTGGGGATTGGTCCTGCTTTGAGCAGGGGGTTGGACTAGATGACCTCCTGAGGTCCCTTCCAACCCTGATATTCTATGATTCTATGAGGCTGTGATTCACTGGGGCTCCCTCCATCCTAGCACAAAGGGTTAGTACAATGGGTTTCAACTTTTTCTATACTGGCAACACCTCAAAGCCCCTCTCCCATAAAACCATATGGGAAGGACACAGTGGTCATAACTCCTGGTCAAAAACCTCTGTGCAAGGGAGTTCACAAATATTTGAATCCCCTGATTAACTGTATCTATCCCCCACTGCAAATGGTGCAAAGACAAAAGCAGAGGTTACTAATTTTCTAATGGTGTGTGGACTGTACATGCAAAACTGATCATCAGAGAATCAAAGCATTTTATCATGAATCATTCTGTGGTAATTCACTTATACTGTATATTGTACATGGCAGATTGTGGTCTGTATAAACAACCAATTTAGTTTTGTATTGTTGCTTGTGCAAACATTGGGATATTCTGGATAATCTACAGCCTTTCTTATTTTATCTTTAAAAATTCTGAAAATGCCTCAATTTTTTTGATAATTAATTTTGCATGTATATCCCACAGTTCCTCTCCACAATCAAAAGTGATATTGTTAATGTGCAAAACTGAGAACATTCTAGGTGATGATCCTGAATGGAATGGAATTGATTCACATTCTGAGCTCTGGCAACCTGATTCATGCTACCGAAGTCAGATAAGGAAGACAGATTTATTGCTAACCCCAAACAAACTCATTAGGTGTGTATAGAAATATGGGCCTGGTGCATGGGAGTTGCTTGGGAGGGAACATTGTGAGGCTACATGGGCTCATTTCGAAAATGGAATGTCTCCATTTACTGAGATACAACCTTTTGGTGTGATCATATGGGATGTCACACACTAGCAGACTCGGCACAGGTGAGTATTTGGATGGGAAACTACCAACCCTACATTTCTATAATTCTATGATTTCTCTCTCCAGGTTCTGTGTCTGAGGGACAGGTGAGGAACCGAGAGCCAGATTACTTTCAGAGGGGAGAAACAGAGTGAGCAAGCTTCAGCTTGCCCTGGAGCCCTGAGTCAACCATCCTTTCCAGAAGCCAAAAACCCATTGTCCAATGTGCAGGAGCTCTGACTAGATCAGAGGGGGGCAAACTATGGCCCACAGGCCACATCCGGCCTGCAGGACCCTTCCCTCTGGCCCCTGAGCTTCTGCCAGAGAGTGGTGTCAGGACAGGAGGAGGAGCCAGCCCAACTCCCCGGCAGCGCGGTGAGCGGGGTGGAGGCTAGCCCCAGCCCCTCCCCTTCTGTTCCCCTCCCTCCCTCGCAGTCACAGTTCCCCCAGTGCCTGGGCAGTGTGGCTGCAGCTCCGGCCGGGTGGCACCGCTATAGCGCCGCCATGGAGCTCCAGGGCGGCGCGGTCAGGGGGTGGGGAGCAGGGGAGTTCCAGGGGGTGGGGGCGAGGAGCAGGGGGATGGTTAAGGGGCCTGGGCCCTGCTGCCGGGGGCAGGGGCAGAGCAAGCCAGGGCCCCCCTCCACCCCCAGCATGCTTGGCCCCTGTCCCCAGCAGCCAAGCCCAGCCAGGGAGCGAGCCCTGCCTGACTGCCAGGGAGAGCAGCAAAATGAGCAGGGGAAACAAACAGGGAAAGGACTGAGCCCCTCTTTTCCCCACCCCATAGGTAACGTGGGGTGGGAAGAGCAGGGAGGGTTGGATAGGGGACGAGTGTCCCATGGGGATGGTCAGGGGGCAGAGAGCAGGGGTATTTGGATAGGATGCAGGAGTCCTGGGGGGCAGTCGGGGGGGGGGGGTTTCCGGGGGGCTGGATGGGGGCAGGGGCCAGGCCACGCCTTACTGTTTTGGGAGGCATAGCCTCCCCCAGCCTTCCCTACCTGGCCCTCCATACAATTTCTGTACCCGATGTGGCCCTAGGGCTAAAAAGTTTGCCCACTCCTGGACTAGATGATCACAATAGACCCTTCTGACCTTAAAGTCTACAAGTTTATGAATCATCAACTAAATCATATGGTGTTGTTTCTACTTCTTGACTGAATGACTGAAACATTATAAATAGGGGGAAAACACTTCTGGGACAGATAGCAAGTTTCTGCTCTATGAATCTCCATTTCAACCACATCCTGCAGGTTAAACAGCATTCCTATGATAAGTGACTATCCTTCTAGAAACATCTGCATGAGCTTTTGAACTTATGAGCTTTTGAACTTCTTCACCAATTATTCTAACTAAATTTCTTGTTATCATCTTCCTTTGCATATTTAATCAGCTTGAAGGTATACGATACAGTAGAACCTCAGACTTATGAACACCAAAGTTATGAACTGACCAGTCAACCACACACGTCGTTTGGAACCAGAAGTATGCAAACAGGCAGCACCAGAGACCAAAAAAAGAAAAAGAAAAAAAAAAGAAGCAGCAAATACAGTACAGTAATGTGTTAAACATAAACTACTAGAAAAATAAAGGAAAAGTAGCACTTTTCTTCTGCATAGTAAAGTTTCAAACCTGTATTAAGTGTATGTTCACTTATAAACTTTTGAAAGAACAACCATAACATTTTGTTCAGAGTTATGAACATTTCAGAGTTAAGAACAACCTCCATCCCCGAGGTGTTCGTAACTCAGAGGTTCTACTGTATGTAGGTTTATCGGGGGTTCTCTCAGTAGGTGTATCGGGGGTTCTCTCAACTCATGTTCATAAAAATGTAAGAGAGTCAAACAAACAAGAGGGAAGATATAAATACAGATACAAAAATAAATGGCTCACCAAGATTGTAATCGACCGATTTGTCATTTCCAAGAGAAGCAGCTTAAAATAAAAAGCTTAGGAACATTATTTGAATTTGGCATGGAGCCTGAGACTGTGGACTTAATACCTACATCTAGCAGATATACAGTACAGTAAAGCAGAACATATATTTTAACTGTTACGAGCACCATATGGACCCTCCTGATCATGTTTTTTTCCCCTTAATTTGCTTTAACTTGTTTGGGTTTTTTAGAGAATTTGAAAATGTTCATTTCCAGGTATAGATTCACGTTTCAAACTGGATTGATAGACATGATGAGTTACTTTGCACTAGAGACTCTCTGAGTCTAAATTATCACCACCAATTTAAAATAACTAAGGTAAAATGATAGCGGCTGGCTCTGCATGAAAAAGAATATCACACAGTCAAGATAATAAATACATATATCAAAGGGAAAGAAAATATGGATCTCCCAAACTCAGATACTAAATTATTATCTGCAATCTAATTTATGCTTGAGCTATTGCTGATTTTTTTGTAAATTCAAATTAACTTATGCTTCTGAGCCTTTCATTCATTCCCCTTATTAGTTTATTTATGCATTTATTTTTATTTCCTGACTGCTTTTTTCTACAAAGCCTCTGGAAAAGACCAATAAAAGCACCATTAATACACCCTCTATTGGCTTGCCCCACCAACCATATATACAATCTGCCTCTTTCTTC
This sequence comes from Lepidochelys olivacea, assembly GCF_965140295.1. NCBI lineage: Eukaryota > Metazoa > Chordata > Testudines > Cheloniidae > Lepidochelys > Lepidochelys olivacea. The sequence goes on from NC_140419.1 coordinate 40,723,757, forward strand.
TTTAGATCGAGTGGTAAAGGCATGTATTTTTGACGCTGAATACCCCAGCTATAATCCTCACTCATGACTGTGATGTCCATGTCCATGCAGCCATAGTTCATTAGATTACACTTTTTTTTTCAACACAGTTATTTAAGAGCTGCCCGCCATATTTTCAATGAGATCTTTTTTACAACCAAACCATGCTTAGTGCTTTATTCATTATTGATGTGAGAACCTTGGCCAGAACAGCCAATTTCTATGTTTCTGAGCATATTCTAAAATCAGTAGCAATGTTTTCTATGTCTTCCTTACTTCCTAGTTTTGTCTGTGTTATGGGCTTTTTGCTTGTTTGTTTGTCTTTGTGCAGACAAATTTTTAAAGAGTTCAGTATCTCAGTCATATGAATCATCACTAAGTTAATTCTCATCATTTATTATTGAGCCTATTGCTCCCCACTGCAGGAATGTCAAATACCAGGGCCATTTGATGGGTTTTTATCATTTGGATAGCATATTTAGGATTTGTGTTCAATTCAATAACTGCACAAGTGTAACCTGCTGGTGTAGATACTATCTACACTGTCATGGAATGACTTGTACCAGTGTAACTTAGCCTAGTTACAAAATTATGCTGCAGTGGTATAGACAGTGTTGACAATAGGCTATACTACTGGCTGAAATCCCAATGCAGAATCTAAGAATCTAAGCTTCCATTAAAAAACAAACAAAAAACCCCCTAAATTTGTGGCATTCGTAGTGATGAAAAAAAATTGAATGTAGATAGAGAGAACAAATGCAGTGCTCTGACTGAATCTTCAGAAAGCCTTAAAAAATGACTCAAAGATGTGAAACCCACTGCCCCCCATTAATCTCACTGGGATACCAATTCTATAGTCAATGATGACTCGATCTATTTAATTGCTGATCCTTTTAGTGGATGGGTTCGAGGAAGGATTGTGATTGAAACCTCTGGATTGTGGGAACTGAAACTTGCTGCAGGATAGGAAATACAGAAGGAAGATAGAAAAGACAGGGAAGCAGAGAACAGAGAATGGGGAAGGAATAGAAATGTATGGCAGAAATAATGCTGGTCCTGGAGAGAAACATATCATTTTTATTAAGAGATACTGAATACGTATAAAATAAGGCCTAGAAAAGTTGTACCAATATAACTATACGAGAATGGTTAAAGCAATACAACCTCTGAGAGTGAACACAGCTATACTAGTATATAGATGCTTTACACCACTAGAGGTATTCCCATATAGGAAGGGGAATCTTCTTATATGAGTTTAGCTTTTTTATACAGTAGAAATGCATCTAGACCAGAGGTTGTTCTTGTATTACTATTTTGCTTAAAACAATTACATCCCTAACTGAAATAATTAAACAAGTACAACAAACTGCGCATCCTAGGCCTAAGGTATCAAGCAAATAAATAACTAGAAGATTAATTACTCGATAAAAGCCATATTTGATCTTGATTAAAATCTCCCATTGTGATCAGTGGGAGAGCTGCTATATATTCAGGGGAGCACGGAGTCCAAAATGTTTCCCTGAGCCCAGGGACCATAATTAAAAACAGAATTCAGCTCTCACCATAAAGGGTGTGTCTTCACTGCAAAAAAAAAGGGAAGATGGGAGGAGTCAGAGCAACATAAATAACACACAGTTATCTCACTGTAAAATCCTAGTAGAGACAAAACACTGGTAGTTTATATCTTGAGGTAGCTAGGTGAGGTCAACATCCTGGCCATCCTCAACTGGTTTATCACGTGGTAAAACTACAGATGTCTTGTCTCCACTAGGCTGTTACATCTGGACAGCTAACACATTAGTAATCCTGTGCTAAAAAACACACTTGTTTTAACCAGTGAAGACAAACATAAAATGAGTTATCTAACATCCTACTGCAGTGCTTCTTTATCAACTGATATATTTGTATATGCGACCAGCTCTACTGCAAACCGTTAACAAGCTTGTGATCTCTTATTCGATTCCCTCTCCTCTTCTTTAGTGCTAATACAATTTGGGTCATATGTTGAGCCTGAGATCTTTAAGTAGTCAATCCCTTTCAATGCTATGGTACATTAGCTGCTTCTTGTTCCTCGCTTTCTGCCTTTTAGAAGAATTGTTGATTGTTGTCTCTCCTGTTTTCTATACATTTCCTAGCTCCTTCTGCACAGTGGATGAAATCCTGGCCCTCCTGACATCATTGGGAGAGCTGTCACTGACTTCAATGGATCCAGAATTTCACCCTTGGATTTTAATACTTCCTATCATTGCATATTACTCACTAGGCTGCTTAAGGCATCAAAATACATATAAGGATCAGGCTGAATGGTGTAAATATCTGGGATATGCTTGGACTTCTTTTCCTGCATGCTGACATTCAACATGAGAATAAGCCACTTGCTTTCTGTGGCATATAAAGCTTCAGTGAGTGACCTGTGCAGAGATTAAGGGTGTGATCCAAACCTCATTGAACTCAATGGAAAGACTCCCATTGACTTAAATGGGCTATGAATCAGGCTAAGGTTTTTGTCTTCATGTTGAAATACTCTTGGATATATCATCTCTTCTTTTATAACTTTTACAACCTTTGATTCTTTGACACCGTTTGTGTTTTATGATTCCAGGATGTAGAACTTTGAGTGCTCAGATAAGTAAGTGTACTAATGTGCTCAAGTATTTGGATGATCAAGCCCTTAAAAGTTAACAGGAAAACACATATTGTAAGATTCCTATAAACAAACCTTGAGAAAGGAGATGCTGCAGCAACTTAAAAAAAATAGCCACTGAAAATAGGGATTTTTAACAAAAACAATAAATGGATTAGAGCTGGTCCTATTCCCACTAAAGTTAAGAGCAAAACTCCCATTGACATCACTGGCAAAAGGATCAGGACTTTGCTGAGTGTTAGCAAAATATAGCATTACAGACCACTTAAGATGCAGCATTACAGATCACTAGTGGCTATATTATTCTTAATAAGTAACCATATTAAAACTAACTCCTTTAACACAGGAAATGTACACAGAGAACACAATTACCAGATAATCTTATGCATAATAGCAAGGATTTTAAAGACAGAATAGATTTTTTCCCCTCTCTAGTCTGTATTCCATCATCACCTTCATTTTAGAAAGTGAAGATGAAGGCTTATTTTTTACGCTTTAGAAGCTATGATTGAACTTTCATTGCAATTTAATATTTAATTTGAAATTAATGGAATGAAGGATGCAACTATTAAAACTCAACATGTGCAGCATAAAGCAATAAAAACATAGTGCTGTAAAAACATACCATAATAATAAATCGTTTCAGGCAATTTAGAAAGAGAAAATAAATATCTATATAATTTTAATTAACTACTCCTCAATAATGTAAAAAAAAAACAAATTACATTTGCAGCTTCTGAAGTAAATTACAACTGTAACTTGAATATATCTGGTAGGAAATTTAAATAAAGCATTTTATCAAGATGTACAATTAATTCAAAGCCATTTCTATTGGGTGATCTTTGCATTTATATCCTCAAGACTGGACAAAGAGCATTTGCATTACTGGGCAATACTGTTTTGTTAATGTTTAAATAGCGCAGGCAGCTGTGAGCTAACTTTAAAGAGAACAGATACTTGGGAATCTTTCAAGGTTTGAACTTTGGGAAAAAATATTTGACACCATGACATTTTTCAAAAATAGCTACTTCATTACATGCTCAACCACCATTGGAGCGGCAGTTGTACAAGAAGGCTGTTGGAATTTACTGTGGCATTTAGCCACAAGTCCTGTGTAGGGGGATGAGGAAGAATGTGCCCCAACCCCAGCAGAGCACAAGAGATAGCTCAGCCATTAGGGTAGCATAGAACGCTTCCTCTAGCATGCCAGTCTCTCTCCCACTGGGGTGCTTTAGGAATCAGTCCTTGCACTTCTCTGAGCAGGGGAAGAGCAAGGATAGCAACTGTGAGCAGCTCGTACAGGGCTGCAGAAGTGGGAGGGGTGTGTCTTGTTTCTCTCTGTGGTCAATCAATGGCCAGAATCAAACTAATTCTTAGCAAATATCTAGTATCACAGTATATTGGGAAATTATTAGAATTAGTAGAAGAAGGTGGGCAGGAGAAACTGTAGAATGTGGGGAGATGGTTGCATCAGCATACGGAAGGTTAAATCAGTCAAGTGATGAGTTTATCATCACTTTCAGCATCAGTATGATCTGAGATGACACATTAGTCCTCATCACTGTACAAAAATGCCTGCACTGTGCTGAGGGAATACTCAACATCTCTCAGAGACTAGGCTGAGTTTGCAGATTTAGCAGTTAGAAAAAAATATTTTTACTTGTAAACTGAGCACATCAATGAATTGAGAAACCATATGCAGGTGAAGTTCCCACAGTACTGCAACAGAACACATGCACATTAAACACACCATTCAAACTTGCCCCTTTCCTAGTGTTTGGCTTTATTTGCAATGCAAACACCATCATTAGCAAAATATAAACTTCAGTCTGTATTGTTCCAGTGAGGCTGTTCTAAGGGTTTCCCTGTAGTGCCTACTCTGTCTCAAAACCTAGTTTCCTCTGTCCCTTGAGAGAGACTCCTTGATCTACATGCCAGCATGAGCCACTGATTATATCTTTATGCAGAGGTCTAGCATCTCAGAGTGGCTCTGCATGCATTCCTCCTCTGCAGGATCCTAGACACTGCCACCCGGTGACAGAGACTATAACAGGGAGCCCCACCGTGCCTTTATTCGAAAGTCTCTTTTCAGTATAGAACTGCACTTTAATATTTCAAAATGCAGTATCAGCAATCTGTGTAGCATCATACACCACGGCAAAGAGAGGAAAGCACCTCCACTGCTGCTCTATAACACATAGTCCGTCATATTATCTGGACTAGTAGGCTTAAACCATGACAGTTCCTCTGATAGGATTATATCCATGAAACAGTAAGGAAGAACCCAGACATGTGTTACTCACAATGTATTAAAACATTATAGATGTGATAATTAAGTCAGTTAGTCAAAGGGAACTATGCTGAAGGATTCATGAAAGAAAAAATATGGTCAAAGATGTATCAATATTTATATTTAAATTTTATTTCCTGTGAAGGGCTTAGATAGAAAAACCCCCAAACGGTGGGTGTGGTATAAGTCTCCTTCAAATTCTCCTGTCTGTCCGTGTTCTGAATCACCCATAGCACCTTAATGTATGCCTCAGATTACTATTTAGCCTATCAAAGGTGCTCACATCTTAGTCAGAATTCCTGGGAACTCTTAAAAGTGTATGTGAGCATGTGGGGGAGGGGGAAGAGTGTACTCATGTTTTAGTGGGTGAAAGAAGGTTGAAAAATAGCACAGAAGAAGTCAAATGGTACTACTGGTGACAACAAAGATAACAATTAAACAGATCAAAACCTCAAAGCAGGTAAACCCTCAAGATCCAGATAACTTCAGCAAGTAGTAGCACTCATCCTCTTTGCCCCTCCCTCCTATGGAGTGAAATCCACTGGTCTCCACTGAAGTCAGTGGGAGTCCTGTAAAGGATGTTTAGAATGTATAAAGAGACATAGAAGGAAAACATAGATGGGCCCTTTCCATCTGAGATGTTTAATACTGATGTAAATTAAGTTTTGTCTACGCAAGTAGACAGAAGCGGGGGGGGAGGGAGGGGTAAAGAAAGAGAGTATAAGAAAAGGCAAAAAGAAACATGTGAAAATAAAACTAAACATAGTCTTCAAAGCAACAGCTGTATTAGTCTGTATTCGCAAAAAGAAAAGGAGTACTTGTGGCACCTTAGAGACGAACCAATTTATTTGAGCATAAGCTTTTGTGAGCTACAGCTCACTTCATCAGATGCATACTGTGGAAAGTGTAGAAGATCTTTTTATACACACAAAGCATGAAAAAATACCTCCCCCCACCCCACTCTCCTGCTGGTAATAGCTTATCTAAATTGATCACTCTCCTTCCAATGTGTATGATAATCAAGGTGGGCCATTTCCAGCACAAATCCTGGGTTTAACAAGAACGTCTGAGGGGGGGGGGTAGGAAAAAACAAGGGGAAATAGGTTACCTTACATAATGACTTAGCCGCTCCCAGTCTCTATTCAAGCCTAAATTAATTGTATCCAATTTGCAAATGAATTCCAATTCAACAGTTTCTCGCTGGAGTCTGGATTTGAAGTTTTTTTGTTGTTGTAATATTGCAACTTTCATGTCTCTAATCGCGTGACCAGAGAGATTGAAATGTTCTCCGACTGGTTTATGAATGTTATAATTCTTGTTATAATCCATTTTAATCTACATACCACACAGACTATGCTGACAGCTTGTGCCACACGCTCTCAAAGAAACTGCGGAACCACCTGATCAACATCCTCTACAGCAAACAGGGAAAGATTAAGAACGAGCTCTCAAAAATGGATACTCTCATAAAAAAACAACCTTCCACACAAACTTCCTCGTGGCTGGACTTTACTAAAACTAGACAAGCCATTTACAACACACACTTTGCTTCTCTACAAAAGAAAAAGGACACTAAACTTTCTAAACTACTACATGCTACAAGGGGCCACAGCAATGGTTCCCTCAACCCACCCACCAATATTGTTAACCTATCCAACTCTACTCTCAGCCCAGCAGAAGCAGCTGTCCTATCTCGGGGCCTCTCCTTCTGCCCCTCCACCCCCACAAACATGATACAGTTCTGTGGTGACCTAGAATCCTATTTTCGACTCAAGGAATAATCCAACATACCTCTGAACAACATACTAATCCACAGAGACCTCCCTACCAACACTACAAAAAGAAGGATTCTAGGTGGACTCCTCCTGAAGGTCGAAACAGCAGACTGGACTTCTACATAGAGTGCTTCCGCCGACGTGCACGGGCTGAAATTGTGGAAAAGCAGCATCACTTGCCCCATAACCTCAGCCGTGAGGAACACAATGCCATCCACAGCCTCAGAAACAACTCTGACATCATAATCAAAAAGGTTGACAAAGGAGGTGCTGTTGTCATCATGAATAGGTCGGAATATGAACAAGAGGCTGCTCGGCAGCTCTCCAACACCACTTTCTACAAGCCATTAACCTCTGATCCCACTGAGAGTTACCAAAAGAAACTACAGCATTTGCTCAAGAAACTCCCTGAAAAAGCACAAGATCAAATCCGCACAGACACACCCCTGGAACCCCGACCTTGGATATTCTATCTACTACCCAAGATCCATAAACCTGGAAATCCTGGGCGTCCCATCATCTCAGGCATTGGCACCCTGACAGCAGGATTGTCTGGCTATGTAGACTCCCTCCTCAGGCCCTACGCTACCAGCACTCCCAGCTACCTTCAAGACACCACTGACTTCCTGAGGAAACTACAGTCCATCGGTGATCTTCCTGATAACACCATCCTGGCCACTATGGATGTAGAAGCCCTCTACACCAACATTCCACACAAAGATGGACTACAAGCCGTCAAGAACACTATCCCCGATAATGTCACGGCTAACCTGGTGGCTGAACTTTGTGGCTTTGTCCTTACCCATAACTATTTTACATTTGGGGACAATGTATACCTTCAGATCAGCGGCACTGCTATGGGTACCCGCATGGCCCCACAGTATGCCAACATTTTAATGGCTGACTTAGAACAACGCTTCCTCAGCTTTCGTCCCCTAACGCCCCTACTCTACTTGTGCTATATTGATGACATCTTCATCATCTGGACCCATGGAAAAGAAGCCCTTGAGGAATTCCACTGTGATTTCAACAATTTCCATCCCACCATCAACCTCAGCCTGGTCCAGTCCACACAAGAGATCCACTTCCTGGACACTACAGTGCTAATAAACGATGGTCATATAAACATCACCCTATACCGGAAACCTACTGACCGCTATTCCTACCTACAGGCCTCCAGCTTTCACCCTGACCACACCACACAACCCATTGTCTACAGCCAAGCTCTGCGATACAACCGCATTTGCTCCAACCCCTCAGACAGAGACAAACACCTACAAGATCTCTATCAAGCATTCTTACAACTACAATACCCATCTGCGGAAGTGAAGAAACAGATTGATAGAGCCAGAAAAGTTCCCAGAAGTCACCTACTACAGAATAGGCCTAACAAAGAAAACAACAGAACGCCACTAGCCGTCACCTTCAGCCCCCAACTAAAACCCCTCCAATGCATTATTAAGGATCTACAACCTATCCTGAAGGATGACCCAACACTCTCACAAATCTTGGGAGACAGGCCAGTCCTTGCTTACAGACAGGCCCCCAACCTGAAGCAAATACTCACCAGCAACCACAGACCACACAACAGAACCACTAACCCAGGAACCTATCCTTGCAACAAAGCCCGTTGTCAACTGTGCCAACATATCTATTCAGGGGACACCATCACAGGGCCTAATAACATCAGCCACACTATCAGAGGCTCGTTCACCTGCTCATCCACCAATGTGATATATGCCATCATGTGCCAGCAATGCCCCTCTGCCATGTACATTGGTCAAACTGGACAGTCTCTACGTAAAAGAATAAATGGACACAAATCAGATGTCAAGAATTATAACATTCATAAACCAGTCGGAGAACACTTCAATCTCTCTGGTCACGCGATTAAAGACATGAAAGTTGCACTATTACAACAAAAAAACTTCAAATCCAGACTCCAGCGAGAAACTGTTGAATTGGAATTCATTTGCAAATTGGATACAATTAACTTAGGCTTGAATAGAGACTGGGAGTGGCTAAGTCATTATGTAAGGTAACCTATTTCCCCTTGTTTTTTCCTACCCCCCCCCCCCCGACGTTCTTGTTAAACCCTGGATTTGTGCTGGAAATGGCCCACCTTGATTATCATGCACATTGTAAGGAGAGTGGTCACTTTAGATAAGCTATTACCAACAGGAAAGTGGGTTTGTGTGTGGGGGAGGGGGTGTGAGAAAACCTGGATTTGTGCTGGAAATGGTCCAACTTGATTATCATACACATTGTAAGGAGAGTGATCACTTTAGATAAGCTATTACAAGCAGGAGAGTGGGGTGGGGGGAGGTATTTTTTCATGCTTTGTGTGTATAAAAAGATCTTCTACACTTTCCACAGTATGCATCCGATGAAGTGAGCTGTAGCTCACGAAAGCTTATGCTCAAATAAATTGGTTAGTCTCTAAGGTGCCACAAGTACTCCTTTTCTTATAGTCTTCAAAGCTATCCACCTGCCATCAGGTACCTGCCCGATAGAAGACTGTGCGCTTCAGTGTAGCTTTCAATGGGATATAAGCTATTCTGGGAACTGGAAGGAGATACCGTTGTATTAATTTATACGGAATAACATGGGCCCAATGAGTTAAAGGTGTTAAAATGACCCTGCAAGTATTCAGCATTAAAGAATTCTAAACAAGGTTTGGCATACAGAGACCTCAGCCTGCTTAGTACCATGGCAAATGCCATGAAGAAGGAAAAATAGTTAAAGCATTTGAAATGTGAAGTATTAAATAAGGCTCTTAATTTAACAACATCCCTCGTTCCCTTTAGCTTTAAAGAGTTTTTAGAACAAAACCCCCAAGTTTGACAGTCTTTTAGATGGTATTAAAGATGGTAATAACTGTACTTTCTGGGTGGGAAAGAACTTAGTTGAAATGCGTTGGAGCTGTTGTTATTGCTGTCATTGCTTGAAGTCTGATCCCCCCCTGCCTTTTTTTAAGATGACAAAATTAGATTCACACACACAAAAGGAGAGAGAGAAAAGAATAGCAAAGATGGAAAATGAAGCTTCTATCTCTGGTGTTGACTTGCACTTGCAATCACACTGCTGGAAAAACTCAGGCACAGCACATGGTTTTATTAGCCACTCTTGAGACGTGGCAAACTTGTGGCACTGATTAATGCATTGCTTTAATTTGCCTTTCAGGTCACAGGCTTACATTGCTGTTGCAAAATAGACAATCCTGGCTGGCTAAGCCAGACTCTTATTGGACAGAAGAAAAAGGAGATAAGAAAAAGAAGAAATAATGTAGGGAAGAAAAAGGATACAAACTTTGAGTGAAACTGATTTATGCTTTAATTTTGATAGAAATAAAAGTTTCAGACAAGAAAACCCTGCTTTTATTCAAGAATATACTTTTTAGATATTATAGAAGAATTTTTAAAAGGGGGCTTAATGCAAGAGTGCATGTTGCATATAAAAATGAGTTAAGAGTATAAATTGATCATTAATCACTAGTATTTCACTATGTAGAACCAATGTTATAGCATAAAGTAAGTGATAACTAGAAGTGAAAACACATATTCAAAAGTAAATGATTCCACTAGGCATGATCTAGGAATAAATCTCTTTATAAATAAAGTTCCATACTTTTCTGATAGGATTCTAGTCCATCAATCTGAAAATTAAAAGAAAATCCCTTTGCACACAAGGGAAAAATTGAGACAGATCTAAAAAACACCGCCATTCCTAAAGTAGGTCTAGAAATTTCTTTTACGGAATGCTGTTTCCATGAAATCATGGGAGATCAGAGTTGTGTGTGACATTGTGGATTCGGTGACACTGAAATATTTCATGAATTTGTGTCCATTTCAGTGAATTGTTTCATTAAAAAACTTTCTTAAAAAATCCCCTCCCCAAATGAATTGTTTCATTATTTAAAAAATATAGAATATTTTGATTTTTCCATTTGAAATGACTTTTCATTTCAAAACTTCCTTTAATTGTATTAAAAACAATCAAACATGTTTAAAAATGGTCAAAATCCAAAACAAAACTCTCAACTGTCAAAACAAAACACATTTTTTCAACCTTTTGATTTGCTGAAAACTAAAAGTTTTTGGTTCGATCCAATACTTTTTTTGGGTGTGTGTGTGTGGGGGGGGTGTGAATATAGGGGATTGCCAGTGAACTGAAATATCCATTATTCACACAGCTATACTTGCAGGTACCAATTACAATTGAGCCCATTATGTTAACATGGTTGGAAACAGGGGCTACCACCTCCAGTCTCAGAATGTCATAACTAAGGGTTCCAGACAGACAGATGAAGGTAGTGAAACCTGTCACCTCAGAGAGTGAACTGGTGAGATATTACAAAGGGACATAAGCCACCCCTCACTCTGTAACCATAACAGTACAGTAGGGATGGGGGTGCAGTAGCCTGGTAATCCAGTCTAAGCAGGGTGAACTGCAGACTTCCACTCTAGAACTAGCGTAGGTAGAGGCCTGTCACTGGGAAAAAGCCCAGAGAAACTGTAGATCTCAGAGGGGCAGCTCATACCTGCAGTATCACTCAATCATGAGCAGAAAACTCATTGAAGTAACAGGTCACATCTCCCATTTTTTACTCTCTTTAATTTTTTTAATTGAAGAGAAGAGATTTGAGGGATCAGAATGAGTGTGTTGGTTTTAGTGATCCAACATGAGCACATCTATTCTGGTCTGCAAATGTAAGATTTATTATTAAATATGATGCAATCCTCAAAAGCTCACAATGCTGTTTCCCTTAACTAATAAGTAATTTCTCTACTATGTAATTTCTCTTTTTGCCCTTTGTAGATGATCACTATTACATTCTTTGAAGAGCCCATTTTCTCAAAGCATTTTCTGTGGCCCTTGATCAAGCTCAGTAGTATTCAGCCATGTGAATAGTCCCATTGACTCAGGACTACTCTATGTGAGTAAGAGTTGCAGAATCTGGTTCTGAGTGAGATGCAATTAAGTTCCATAACCTATTCATGCTAGGGAATCCTCCTCCGAGTGCCATGAACCAATTCTATAGAAAGCAAAAATAGTAATACACTAAATCAAATGGTCAGGTTAGATCAACATGACCCTCATTCACAGTTCTCACTGTAAGGTTTTATCTACAGAGTGTATGAAAAAACTCAACAATATAAATTTTTGGAATAAATTAATAGATTTATGCTCTATACATTAGAGAAACGAGTGCATATTTGCACAGTTTTGAACTAGGACCCTACATCTGAACTTTAGGGGCAGTGATGCAACCTTTAATTATGCCCCACTGGAAATCTATTGAATGGTATACAGAAAGACTGGCCTTTGGTTGAAATATATTCAGGACGGGTTATGCCACTCAAAACAAATTTAAAAATCTCCTGAGATGAATAAAAAAATAGTCTCTTGGTTGTTATTGCATCAGCTTCGCTTGGTATTCTGCTAAATCCAGGAAAGTTCCAGCAAAACTTTGATATTATGATACTTAGACCTTGAGAGCCTAGGAAATCCATTCAGATCTTGATATCAATGACTAATTCTGTCTGTACATTATTCCATGCTGATCGATATCCTTTTCTGTGATCCTGTGGCAGGTAAATTAATCTCAGATAATTTTATACCACTGATGAGGTATGGTCAGTGAGGGGACCTCAATTCTCTAGCGCCTTTCTCACCTTGTTTAAAAAGTGGCAGATTATTTTGGCTTTCCAGAAACACAGCAATGCCTTTTCCTCTCTCCTTCCCCGGGTTAGATCTTCAAGGAAGGGGTTAGGGGTAATTTTTTTTCTTTTGGTTAATTTTCTGAATAGCTAATTGGATAAGTAGCAGTTTAAGTAAATGCTGCTGATTTGGGGCTGAGGGGTTTTTGTTTTAGCGTGAACACAATTAGAGCAATGGAGGGATTCATTTTATAAAATAAATATAAATCTCAAATCTTCAAGTCACAATGATAGATAGTCCAAAGCTGCAGAATGGCTACATACTGCACTATATAAATGCCAGTTCTACTTTCAAGTTCCTTCAAAACACAAAGCTATATTTGGCAACAAAAGAATAATAAAATAATAATGACATTTTTTCAAAGGTTTTGACCCTACAAAGTACAATGTGCAAATCTAGAGATATGCCAAAGAGATAAGAGTCTTCAGGGGAAAACCTCAGTGAAGGAAAATTATGCTCTAAAATGAAAGGAGTTTAGGAATGTGAAAATCTTTATGAAGATGTCATTTCTGCACTGAAAGAAAAATGTTGCAAGGGTAAACACTATTCAGGCAGATGTATACCATCAATAGCATGCTGTTCTTTAAAGAACATATTAGAGTCCATATGCTGTGAAGTCTCTGAAATCATAACAACGATTATCCACTAAAGAAAGAAACAGTGTACATTATACATAATACAAAGGCAGGATCAAGACTATACAGAAAGATACTGATATAGGTAAGAATAGAAGAAGAAGGCTTCCATTGTCTACTGCAGTACCTATTAACTCAAGCTAGGGTCTGATTCTTTCCCTTTCATTTTCCTACAGGTTTAATTTATATGGAAATGCTTGTACAATAATTAACACTGGATAATGTGCACAAGACACAATGAGCTCTCCTGCCAGAGAGGAATGTTAAAGCTATACAATCAGCACTCCAGCCTTGAGGGGTTACCCTATTTTTTGTGGAATAAATGGAGTTAACAGCCAGCCACTTCTACAAGTGTATTCCTAATTGTCTTTCCTTCTGCCTCTGCAAACTCTCTCATCTGCCTCTTTTTCACTGTCAAAGCAATCTTTGCCCCTTTTTTGGCTGCCACTGCTCAGCCACCCTACCTATGTCAGTATAGTGCCAGGTGCACTCACTAATACTACCCACCTCTGTCTGCAGGACCCTTCTCTTTCCCTTTATACTGTCTATCCCACCCTCCTCCAGTCACATATCAGTGAGGGCAGATAGAGAAATGGTGCGAGGAGGACCTTCTACCTACTGTCCTAAGTTACACGTTCACTGCATGACAGGTTACATATCCCTTAAGCCATCCTTCTGCCCACTATCCTTGTGACATGTGTCCATCCCCTGTACTATTCCAGCTCACCCCTGGAAACAACTCTTGTTCCTTCTCCACTGCCATATGCCTCATTGTCCCAACACAACCATCTTCCACAGCCATTATACTATGAGCCACAACACACCCACATCCTACCCAAAAGACCCCATCCCATTTACCACTTTCCCACTGCCATTCAATCACAATTTTAAGAGAGGTACTAGTTTGGGGACTCAAAAAATCTCAACACCCTTTCAAGGTGAAGGGGTGGGAGAAAGAGAAGTAAAATTTTGTCTGGTCACAGAATTATATAATTTTTAGGTGAACAGACTTCATTCCCTCCCACAATAAATATCTTGAAAATGTGGTTCTATTCTGGAAAAAATGACTGTGTGATAATTATACCAACAACAAATCTGCTCAGTCTATATGAAAACATCCTTTCTTTCTGCCAGCCCTGCAAACTCATGATACCAGTCAGCTCTGTGTTCTTGGAGAACCAGGATGCAGTATCAAGCCTGCCTGACTCATGAAGGACACCCCCAACCCCAGCCTCTGCTTGAACCAAAACCAATCAGAGAAAAGACTTGCAAAGAGCAGTGAAGGGCAGTGGGAGACACACCTAGACCCTTCCTGACAAGGGTGATAGGATTAAGGCAACTCCCCTAGCCTCATTTGCATCAAAGATGGGACAGGGAGGCATGTCCATTAGCATACAGAATGGAAAACGGAGATTCCAAGGCAAGAACAGCACTGAACTCTGTGGCCAGAAAAGCAGGGAAGCACTGCATCCTGGGGGATCTCTGCTCCAGATGTTAATGAACCTATGCCTGCACACACCTAGATCAGCAGTTATCAGACCAATTCTAGTAATAAATCTTTGATTGATATCCAAAATACTGAAGCAGTCTAATTGCATTGTGAGCTCCCTGGAAGGAAGGAACACCACCCATAGCTAGGAGTGATCAGCCCCTATTGTCTAGCCCAAAGAAAACCCTTGAGTCATCAGTTTACCCATAATCAAATCTAGTGTTCTCCCTTGAACCATTGTTGTTTCTCTACAAAAACCTCTACCTATGTTCAAGTAAGTGTTCTGATGCATGGATCCATACTCTGTACCAGTTCCACTGGGATTTCATCTTCTCCTGACTGATCATGCTGGGGGCTCTATCTGTCTCCAGCACTCAGGACCCTGAGCTACCACCATCACCTGGGAACCCCGACCAGTTCAAGCTTCATGGAGTGATGAGATCCCTCTCTCTCTCTCTCTTTTCTTTTCTACCTCAGGTATAACTTTCTAACCCTGACTTGTTTGATCAGTTTTCTATATATGACTTTTGTAACCTTTAATAATGTAACTGTTATGTTTGTTTAGGCTCTCCTTGTGTAGTTATCACTGTTATTCAATAAATAACTTTTATGGTTAAGCTGGTTGCTTCTCTCTCTCTCTGAACTTTATTCTTTTGTGTTTTCAGCTTCCCCATTTGCTCTGCAGCAACACTTCTCTACCTAAGCTACAGATTCCTGTAGCGCCCAAAAATACAGTGGGGTTTGCTCATCCAGTGGGTTACTACTAGTACAGTTGTAACGTGAAAGTGGGGATAGGGCCATGCTGAACCTGTGACGTATGAGGGTGGCAGCTTGAAAGTGCTGCTTGACCCCGTCCGCTGAGTCCAGTGGCATAGAAGGGTGGCAGTCTGAAAGTGCTGTTCAACCCAGCCTGCTCAGGCTTACTCTATTCCAGTGCGGTGCCCGTGGCATAGGAGGGTGGCAGCTTGAAAGTGCTGCTTGACCCAGCCCATGGAGTCTAGGGAAATATAAGGGGTCAGCTTGAAAGTGCTGCTTGACCTGGTCCACTCAGCCTTCCTCTGTTAATATGTGTGTGTGTGTGTGTTCATCTGGTTATGGGGCTGGAGGAACCCAGCCCTGGGGAACCTAGGTCCTGCAGGATAGCTCCATTGGGAGGGGACTTGCAGAAGGGAGGAGGGGAGCTCCATATGAAAACACAAATGACACAAGCAGTACATTAATAGAATTATAGAACCCCCTCCCCAGAAGAGTAACCCTAATAAATGAGCGTACCCCAAAGTAACAGGAAAATCTGGTAACACTCCGCCTGCGATCTGAAAGATGAGTTGGAGTCATGTGCAAGACTCTGCTGGCCAGATTCTGCCTGTAGTTAACAAGCACAACTCCATTGTCAATAGTGAGGATAGATATAGGTATAACTGGAAACAGAATGTGTCTGTGAAACTGGAAATTAGCTGTTGTCAAGGCCAAAGCCAAACCTTCCCATAGGTTATACTGGCTGTGTATGTGCTAACAGGGGTCAACAGCAGTAAAAACAAACAAACAAACAACACAACTATTTCTTACTCTAAAATAAGCACATGACTGAATATGTACAAGAAACACAAAGTAAAGGGTTGTCACCAAAAGAGAACCTGTGGTTCCCACCAGTTTGTTCCTGTGATATAAATGTGTCACTCATACACCTTTTGCTTTCAGCCTGATGCTAAAAAATCCTTTTGTAGCAAGGAAGAGGGTGAGATGAAATGATTGACCTTGCCTTATATCCCAGGCATTTAAACTGCAAATCTGGTCACTTTAAGAAATGCTGGTATATTTACATATTAATTCAAATTCAGGAAAGGAAGAGTAAAATCCATTTTCTGTACAAAAGCAAGTGAAGTTAATTCAATCAATAATACAGTTGTATATGGACTCTTTTACTGTTCTTATATAGTAATTTGCTATTTCATGGAATCACTTTACAACCACCATACATTGGTTCAGAGGATTAAGTAAAAAGAAATCCTGACAAGTTCTCTGCTGTGCTGAAACAGTGGAAAAAATCCATTTAACCCACCATTAGCATTTATTGCATTTCCAACTTGTTCCCAAGTGGTACAAAGGGACACCTCAGTACACAGTTTGGAGGTGGAATGAAGGGATGCAAAAAGGGTTCTCACACTCTAATGTAGCCCCAGAATGAACAGGAAGGGAGGAAGTAGGACCCATCTCCTTTCAGCAGCCCATAAAGGGCAGTAAGAATCTCTCCATAAAGGGATGTAGTAGCAGGCAGATGTCCATGGAAATCAGGAAGATCTGGCATGCATTCTGTTTCTGGTACTTTGTTGGGAGGGGAGCAGACCATCCCCATTGCAGGGCTCTGCCTTCCTGACACAACTGGCTTCATATATTAGAAGGAGAAAGCATATATTATTACTGGTGTGAAAATGGATATATATTTTATTTCCCTCTTTATGAGCCTCTCTTTAAAAAAATATCATACAGAAAATGTGGATTTAAGTATTAACTCAAACATAGAACCAAAATTTCAGTATCATCTTCTAGCAGCAGAAGAAAAGCAAAAGATCATTAAGAGTAGTAATTTACAGATTCAGCTGCTATATTATCAGTTTTTGTACCAAAAACAGATTAGTACTTCAGCGGATTATTGTGCAATCTATGAACCATACATTTCAAACAATTATTTTGTGTTCTGTTTCAGCTATTTAAAAAGGCATTTGCTGACACACACACCCTGTTGTGCCAAAATAGTCAGCCAATTGGCACTAAATAACTTTTCAATTTACTTTTCATGTTCAATTTCATCTGGCAACACAAAAGCAATGAACATATACATGGTTTAGTTCTTTGAAGGTTACTGTAAATAACTTGGGAGAGATATAAATTATTATTGCCTCATTTCATATCAGGAGCTAATGACTTTTAAATGCAAAAATGTTTCCACTCACACAGAACTCTACGTTGACATTTCTGTTTCAACTATCACATATATTTTTATGATCAGGGCACTGAATGATCTGTAATTTGTCTATTGTTATTAAAACAGCCCAGCAGTATTAGGATAAAACCTCATTTCCCACACAGTATTATGCAAGATAAATTATCTGTTAATGATGCATTTCAGCATAGAGTAAATATATCCGATACTTCATCCTTTAGAAATAAATTATATTTCAATATGATTCATGATATAAACCTGCTTGGAGGAATATAGCATTTCCATTTTTAGGGATAGATGTTCTGTGTGATAGGGAATTTAGATATGAGATTCCCAACAGAGTTAACAGAAGCATGATTATACCACCCAAGCAGGTTAAACATGTGGGGCCCAATTTTACCCTCAGTTCCCATTGAAGTCACTGGCAAAGCTCCCTTTGATTTAAATGGGAGCAGAACTACACTCTTTCCCCTAAGTGACACTACACTGGATAATTACCATGCAACATTTGTGGGCTTAACTGTGCCTGTAGGGAGCCAGGGTGGCTCCCCTCCGAACCAGAGGGTAAAGAGCCACCCTCTGGGCCTGAGTGGGCGGGGCCAGGCCAAGCTTCCGCCAATCTCCAGGAGGGGAGGGGTGGGACAGGAAGTACAAAGGGCGGGGCCCTCTGCCCAGTGAGGAGAGTACCAGGGAGGGAGACAGATGCAGGCTGCTCCCTCATGATCCTGCTGCTGTCCCAGGTGAGGCCCTGGGCAAGGAGGAACCGGACCGGGAGGAAGGCCTGTGGCGACCAGGACTGCCAGCTGCTGAATACCTGGAGGGGCCTGGCTGCAGCCCAGGCCAGCGTGAGTCCGACACAGAGGGGGAGCTGGAGCTGCCAGCAGCGGAATACCCGGACGAGCTGGAGGGACTGGAGAGACCGGGTAGGAAGTAGCCCAGGGGCAGAACTGCACCATGGGGTGGGTGTGTTTGGTCAGCGGGCACGGACGGCCCTGCTGGCCCAGCGGCAGGACCTTCGCCTCCCGCCACTGACCGGGCCCAGGGGCTGGAACGCAGTGGAGTCGGGTGGGCCTGAGTTCCGCTACCCCGGCCAGCCTGCCTTGGGTAGCAGAACGGTGAGCTACAGACTCGTGCCGGCGCCCCCCTGCCTGAGGGGCGCGCTGCAGACTCGTGCTGGCACACCTTCTCCGTAATTCCCCAGCGCCCGAAAGGTGTGACAGAGGCCTGCCAGTGGGATCATAGCTCTCCATCGCCCCTAGGGGCTCGGAGGACCGACTGAAACCTGTCACAGTGCCATATTGAACCAGATTGGGTGGGACCTTCCCTGTTTTTTGATTGGGGAGGGGGCCAAAGGGGCAAATAAGCTGTTATTCAGAGGAAGGCAAAAAATAACATCTTAACTACAGGTATCTTCTCATCTCTTTCTCAGGGCCTACCTGAAATCAGCTCAGACTACTAGGTAGCAGCCACCAGAAGCCTTTCCAAATTCAGCCAGCTGAGAGAAGCACAGACACATTCTTCCTCTGTTGCAACCTGCTTTGGTACCAGCTTCCCCTTCCATTTCATAATCCCACTCAGATCAGCCATGTGATAGGCAGGAACCCAACCATCCTTTGTATGCCAAAGCACCGTTATATCCTGTCTTAGTATATAACATGTTCCAAACTTTGGCCCATTTCACACACTAGTCACTTTTTATACCAACTCATGTCAAGCAGAATAAAATCTGACCAGACAAATGAATGCTGCTTCCTTTACAGTTTCTGACACCAGCTAACATGGGGTGGGTTTGGGTACATGTGCCAGCTTGTTGCCCTAAGGCAACATGTATATCAAATGTAAAGCCCACCAAACTAGGTTTTCATTTCTTAGAAAAAGGAAACGCTTAACCAGTGATGTTCACCAAAACTTTTCCCCAATAAGGGCTCACTGCCAACTTGCCAGTTTGAACATACTTTGTATAACACTGAACTGCACTCTGCTTTATTTTTAGTACCAAGACACAGCCCACAAAGAATACATGTAACAAGGAGTGCTCTGACATGATCCATTAAGCTTGCTGCCAAGATCAGGATAAATCATCACAGGCTGTGATCTGTAGTCTTTGCAGGCTGTATATCCGTACTGAAAATGAAGGCAGAATAGGTTGCTTGAAAAAGTCCATGAACCAAGCCAATGGGCTGGATGCACTTTACCCTCTCTTGGTCTTATATGGGCAAACATCAGACGGTGCCAAGGCACTTTTGGAGATGGTGGTAATTTCAGCTAAGTTTCCATATCTGAAAAATTTAAAGACAAAAGCAGATACTAATATAAGGAAATAAATTATTGATCATCTATGAAACAGCATGGAATAGTTTGGGAGTATAATTCCCAAGAGTATTTTTATTCCTATCCTTTTAGAATGAAATATTTGATCCTTCTGTCATTTGAATTTCATTTCCTCATACCCTATGAGGAACAGCTGTACTGTTTGTATTATGTATCCTAATAAAGGAGGGCCATATCATTCCTTCTCTCTGATACAAATTAGGCATAAAGGGCTGGAGTGTTGGTTCTGCGGTGTCATCTCCCACTCCCTTTTGGAAGCCTCTTCATTAAAACTCTATAAGGATTGGGTTCTGTACTATTGGAAGGATGTCCTAGAAAGGGGCAGAATTGTTTGTGTGTGTGTGTGTGTCTGTCTGTCTGTCTGTGTCTGTTCTTCCTAGCATTGTCCACCCACAAACAGTAAGTATATGCCAAGTGTTGTCATTAATCCTTGATGTGAAATCCACCCCAACCTCCAATAGAAGGTTCCACAAGTAGTAAGAGGTAGCCCCCCTAAAGCACAGATCCTTCAGGTGTTATTCTGCCAAAGGTCCAGATGTGTGGAAGGAGCCAGGAGCCAGTGCAGAGACATAGGGTTTCTAGAACTCTGCAGAGCCCCTGTGAGCCAGGCAGCCTTGAGAGCGTCACTGTTAATGGAGCCCTAACCCCTCGTTTCTTCCTCAGGTTGGGAAACAAAACTCACCCTCAAATGCAAAGGAAACTCTGAGTGGAAATTTATTGAATTTCATATTCTCTTCATCTGCCCAGGTAGCAGATGAAATAGCTCTTAAATAGATGGATTGGGCCTTACTCTTTGTTTGCACTCAAACATAGGATGCCAGGCGTCTATGACATGACAAATAATTCTCTTCTCCCGCTACCCTGCAAACCTCATGCTGGCCAGTGAAGCTAGCCTCCCTTGAGGGAAATTGCACTTTGCAGCCTTCCACGCGATGGCCATTCTTCCTCTGTGCTCTGGGAGAAGGTAGCACTTCGGTGGTACTTCTCTCTACTACCCTTACCTAAAACTGTGGCTGTGCCTTAAAGGCACAACATAGACCAATAGATGGACCACAGCCACATACAATACTTTACAATCCAATTAACGTTCAGAGCCTCTTACAATATGTACATTCTAAGACAGCATCTTTAATATTATTTCTTTTCAAGAGTAGCATCCTTTCTGTATTTACTCCACAAAAGCATAACTCTAGTAAGCTGGATGGTACAGTATTGACAAAAGCAGTAGTCAACGAATATTGACTAAACTTCATGCAACATAACTTGGTTTGAAATATCCTTGAAGGTCTGTGGTTTAACTTTGCCCACCTTGTTGAAAAACATGTATCAAAATCATTCTCCACACCCTAAAGAACAGTCCATCATGTAAATGAACAAATTAATGGCAGCTGAAGCAGGGCCTGCCAATTACTGTGAAAATTAATTATTCCGTTAATAACTACATTGATTAAATCTTACTTTAAAGTCATGTTGGACAATGTGATTCATTAATTTCACTTGAGATCTCAGCCATTTGTGCTAATTGTGTGTGTGTGTGTGTGTTTGTTCGATTAGCGCACACAGCTGAGGTAGATAGATGCGAGATACGGATGGATGATGGCAGGCCTTCCAAGTATGTTTCCATTCCATCTACGGCTGATCTGTTTCAAAATAGCCTGCTAGTCTGTTTCAAAACAGTATCCTTTGAAAGTAACAATGCACACTAAAATATATATCATTGTGCAGCCTGTAATGTTCAGAAATGGAGAAAGCAAATATTTTAAAAAATGCTATTTTTGAACTCTGGATATTGTGACCATAAGAATGGCCCTACTGGGTCAGACCAAAGATCCATCTAGCCCAATATCCTGTCTTCCGACACTAGCTAGTGCCAGGTGTCCCAGAGGGAATGAACAGAACAGGTAATCCTCAAGTGATCCATCCCCTGTCGCTCATTCCCAGCTTCTGGCAAACAGAGCTAGAGACACCATTCCTGCCCATCCCAGCTAATAACCATTGATGGACCTATCCTCCATGAATTTATCTAGTTGTTTTTTGAACTCTGTTATAATGTTGGCCTTCACAACCTCCTCTAGCAAAGAGTTCCACAGGTTGACTCTGCGTTGTGTGAAGAAATACTTCCTTTTGTCTGTTTTAAACCTGCTGCCTATTAATTTCATTTGGTGACACCTAGTTCTTGTGTTATGAGAAGTAGTAAACAACACTGCCTTATCTACTTTCTCTACACCACTCATGATTTTATAGATCCCAATCATATCTCCCCTTAGCCATCTCTTTTCCAAGCTGAAAAGTCCCAGCCTTATTAATCTCTCCTCAGATGGAAGCTATTCAATACCCCTAATCATTTTTGTTGCCCTTTTCTGAAACTTTTCCAATTCCAATATATCTTTTTTGAGATCGGGCGACCACATCTGCACACAGTATTCAAGATGTGGATGTACCATGGATTTATATAGCGGCAACATGATATTTTCTGTCCTATTTTCTATCCCCTTCTTAATTATGCCCAGCATTCTGTTTGCTTTTTTGACTGCTGCTGCACATTCAGTGAATGTTTTCAGAGAACTATCCACAGTGACTCCAAGATCTCTTTCTTTAGTGGTAACAGCTAATTCAGACCCCATCATTGTATAATAGTTGGGATTATGTTTTCCAATGTGCATTCCTTTGCATTTATCAATATTAAATTTCATCTGCCATTTTGTTGCCCAGTCACATTATGTTTCTTTATTGCACTGCATATTTCATCTCAAGGTTCTTTATGAAGTAGGTACATGAATTTTTAATGAAAATCGGACCAAGTTAATGAGGAAATACACTCCATTTCGTACCATATTGTACATTTTCATAACTTGCTCTTTGGACCATGTTCTAAGAGCTATTCTGTGCAGACAAAAAATCCCCAGTTTTTACAAACCAAGAAAAAAAAAAAAAGAGCAGCAGTTGAAAACTTACTAGCTGAGACCAAATTAATTGAACATATACATTTCTCCAAGGTCGTCTTTCATCCCTTATAGATCTTAGTCACTCTTTGTCATATGTTCCCATTGGATGTTTGCTCCACCAAAGAGTTCAAAATTGAACTTTCTGCTCATAAGCCCTGTTAGAAAAGTAAAAGCACTTTCTCATTTTTCCACTGTATAGTATATGATGAAAATACATGAATCCATTGTGATTTATAGACAGGTTCAGCAGTCTTTTCATATTTTCTTGAGCCATGAATCAAGTTTCAGGCTCACTCTTCAAGAATAAATTATTTACTTGAATAAGTACAGTGTTAGCTGATCCAAACCAGTTGAAGTGTTTCTATCATAACTATGTTTCTTAGGATTGATTTATAGTTTTCTATATTGTTTATACCAGTTGTTCATATTTGATTGCTTTATTTGTTCTGTAATGAGTTGGGGTTTTCCTTCCTATTCAAACACACTTCTTTCTTTGGACCAACTCTTCCCTCAGCTTTCTGCAGTCGTAAAATACCTCATGTGCTAGTGAAAGTTGTTAATAGATCATAGCACTTGTTCACAAATTGTCTTTCTTATGACAAATTACCTTATGGACATCTCCTCATTCAACATCCTAAAAAGAATATGGTCAGAATCTTGACTAAACAAGTTTGGATCCTCAAATGATGATGTTTGAAGAATGGTGGTTAACATTGTCTTTAGGGAATATACAAGTCACTCCTGAGCCTGATGATATCAAAGGTTTATACCTACCTCTGTTTCTTCACTGCCAGATGACTCTCAGATCCTCTCTTTCTCTTCTTCTGACGATTTGAAGACATTTCAGGAGATGGTAGCATGTTTGGGTCCAGATTCTTGACAACTCTGTCTTGTCCATTCAAAAAAAGACCCATATACTCTTCATCATGTTGAATTTTCCCAGAGTCAAAGAGTTTTTAGACTTGTCCAAGAAACTGTACTTACAATCTGCTTCTAGTACCATCATGGTGAGAACTGTACAAAGTGCCCCAGCATTATTCCAGTTTATTTTTCTATTATCAGGATCCTTAGTGGTCTCCAGTGCCTCCAGCACATCCTACTGGGGCAGGTCTTTGAGAGAAGAGTGATAATCTGGGTCTTGGGAGCCTCAAGTGCAATTGCCTGTGCCACAACAGATTCCCTGCGTGGTCTGGGGTAAATGAATCATAGAATCATAGAATATCAGGGTTGGAAGGGACCCCAGAAGGTCATCTAGTCCAACCCCCTGCTCAAAGCAGGACCAATTCCCAGTTAAATCATCCCAGCCAGGGCTTTGTCAAGCCTGACCTTAAAAACCTCTAAGGAAGGAGATTCTACCACCTCCCTAGGTAACGCATTCCAGTGTTTCACCACCCTCTTAGTGAAAAAGTTTTTCCTAATATCCAATCTAAACCTCCCCCACTGCAACTTGAGACCATTACTCCTCGTTCTGTCATCTGCTACCATTGAGAACAGTCTAGAGCCATCCTCTTTGGAACCCCCTTTCAGGTAGTTGAAAGCAGCTATCAAATCCCCCCTCATTCTTCTCTTCTGCAGGCTAAACAATCCCAGCTCCCTCAGCCTCTCCTCATAACTCATGTGTTCCAGTCCCCTAATCATTTTTGTTGCCCTTCGCTGGACTCTCTCCAATTTATCCACATCCTTCTTGAAGTGTGGGGCCCAAAACTGGACACAGTACTCCAGATGAGGCCTCACCAATGTCGAATAGAGGGGAACGATCACGTCCCTCGATCTGCTCGCTATGCCCCTACTTATACATCCCAAAATGCCATTGGCCTTCTTGGCAACAAGGGCACACTGCTGACTCATATCCAGCTTCTCGTCCACTGTCACCCCTAGGTCCTTTTCCGCAGAACTGCTGCCTAGCTATTCGGTCCCTAGTCTGTAGCTGTGCATTGGGTTCTTCCGTCCTAAGTGCAGGACCCTGCACTTATCCTTATTGAACCTCATCAGATTCCTTTTGGCCCAATCTTCCAATTGGTCTAGGTCCTTCTGTATCCTATCCCTCCCCTCCAGCGTATCTACCACTCCTCCCAGTTTAGTATCATCCGCAAATTTGCTGAGAGTGCAATCCACACCATCCTCCAGATCATTTATGAAGATATTGAATAAAACCGGCCCCAGGACCGACCCATGAGTTAGTCTCTCTGTGTTTCAGTTCCCCATCTGTAAAATGCAGATGATAGCACATCGCTATCTGATAGGGATGTTATGAGGATGAATACATTAAAGCAGGGGGAAGTCAATTATTTTTGTCAAGGTCCAAATTTCTTGGTCAAGATATAGTCAAGGTCTAGACTCCAGAAAAAGTAATAATAATGATAATAAATAGATTTCAGGGTCCGTTCAAAAGCATCTGACGGTCCAGATCTGGCCCGTGATCCGCCTATTGGCTACCCCTGCATTAAAAAGAGTGTGATGTGTTTAGTTACAATGCTAATAGAGATCATACAAATAGCTTAGATAGAAAGGGATCTACTCAAGAGAGGCTGTCTAAATCCATATACATAGCAAATTATCAAGCCATTATGACATAAGATTTCCCAGCTCTGAGGTAAGATTCTTAATGTATTTGATCCCCTCTTGGATTCTAATGAAGGGAACATTAAATCCACAGTGCAAGAGGGCTACAAATTAGTAAACAATTGCTTGAGAGAAGTTTATGGTGCTTCGGATCAACTAGGTGAGTCACAAGGTGGATGAAGCACGATAAGCAGAAGAAATACATGCACACAACTTCAGTTACTGTTAGACCCTATTTTAGGGACTTTTTATTTTTTAGATATGTGAAATACACTGTTAGGCTAACACTAATTCCCATAAAACAATGTACCTGAGTGCTGAAAAAGCACCATGGTAAATATCATCTGGAAGATAAAGAGGGTGGGGGGGAGGAGTAACAGCATCCTCCCAGCCATATTTAAATATATTATAAGACAAAGAGATAGAGAAACAGCATGAAGCAGATGTGTTTGGGCACATTTTATGAATCCCAACAGTGGGATATCAGACAAAAGATGCACTGTGTCACAGCCATTCTAAGGCAGGTGTTTTCTGCCCCAAGCAAAAAACACCAACCAACTCTCATACTGAAAGGTTTCCATCACTTATCATGGTTGCCAATTTCCTATCCCGGGAAACATGTTTGCTTATAAGCGAGATGCATGTTGCTGTCATTCCCCCAAACCTCTCCCTCTCTTCCTCCCTCCCCCCACTGCACTCACAGGATTATTAATTGGGGGGAAATACCTTTTTTTTAAAAAAAAATAAATCTAAACTTTAATGCATGAGTTCTCATTCTAGTCAGTGTAGACTTGATGAAGGAGAAAATGAGTAATCTTTGTCACTCGGCTGTGACTGCTTTATAGTCTGTGTGTGTGTGTGCACGTTTAAAAAAATGCTTCTTCATTAGAAGCTCTCATTCCCATCAGCCAGAGCAGATTGAAAACTAATGGTGAGGTCCAACTACTAAATTAATGCTGGCAGTGAACAAAATCGTTTCAGAGTAGTCAAGTACATTTCTCTGTAATCTGATTCAATGAGCTTGGAAAGAGACACATTGTTCCTATTCAGCACAAGTGAGAACACAGTGGCATAAATATGAAATACTGTAAGAAGTCAGGCTCCTAGAAGAAAGAACCAAATCTTCATTTCAACCACCCAGCCCATTAATTGTATTTACTGTTTTGAATTTTTCTAGCACTAAAATTGTTTTGGGAAAAAGCTTCATAAGGATATAAAAAGTACAATAGACACCTAAAAAGAAAAGGAGTACTTGTGGCACCTTAGAGAATAACCAATTTATTTGAGCATACGCTTTCGTGAGCTACAGCTCACTTCATCGGATGCAACAGACACCTAAATAGTGTATGCAAGTTGCATTTCATCCAGTTATTTCATTCATTGCTTATGATCAGCCACTCCAATTCAATTCTTTTCCTCACAGTCATTAGTTTGATCCTTTGTCTGACTCCAGACAAAGGAGTGGCAGATCTGGAAAAGTATGTATCGGCAGGAGAGAAGAATGAGCTAACAAGTCAGACACCATGTGGAAAAAAACAAAACAAAACCCAAACCAACCCAGCATACAGGTGTGACTGTGCAATCTATCAAACAGAATCTGTGAGAGTCAGCAAGTTTTTTTTTTTTTTTTTGCTACCTTCTTTTTCCAGTTACTAACTTATTTTTCTGGCTCTTTTCTCTATTTTGAACCAGAATTTAAAAAGATATGCCTCACTTCTGAAAGTGTCACTTACCAACAGGAAGTGAGACAGGGTAGGTCAGTGTGATTGTCCTCTCACCCAGAACAGAGAATATTATGTCTATGCTATTGAAATGCTCCTTCTCAATGGGAAAGAGAGTTCCTTACACGATCCTAGATTCAGTTCCCCAGGTGACAGCATATCCTTGTCTGGCAGAGCATCAACGAGCACCCATGCATATAGATTTTGGGATTAGTTCTAGTCTTTTAATCTCCGATCCTAGGGAAAGATTTGACAGCTACCGTGACACAATGACAAAACATCTCTTTTCTTTAGTAAAGGTAGGACTGAGCACGTGTGTTGCAAAATTCAGCAGCAGTGCTGTCTATATATTACACACACAAAATGCCTTGAACGTTAAGGTTACAGGTCAAGCATGCAAAAGGTAGGGAATGCCAATATTAAGGTTGCTCATGAAGGGAGCATTGAGAACACAGGGGAGCCTGTTTCCCTGTTCTCAGTTCTGGCCCCTGGAAGCCAGGAATAGCAATCGCACAGGAAGTCTCCTTGCAGCTGTGGGATAAGAACATGGTCATTAAAAATGGAGTATTCAGAGAATTTAGCTGCCAAACACTATCAAGACTCTTGAGCATGTGCAAATTCGGCTTATAAAAGGCTTATAACTTGGTCAATGTTGGATAGATTTTCGCAGAGACAGGAAAAGGGACAGCACTTCCATGAGAGCAACCCACCACAAACACCATAGTACGGTTTACTAAAAAGAATGACACTTGTGTTGTGACTATATGGCACGCTCTGATATTGGGGATGTAAACCCACGCAGTTTGTGTATCAGCCCAACCTAGGAAGTCACACCGGTTCTGGTGTAATATGCCCGTAAGAGCATAATACAGCGACGCCCAAATTTTTCCTGTTGAGCCCAGCCCAGGCCAGTAATGGGATCTGTGTGCACCCCCCTCTCCCTTACTGCACGGGTGGCTCAGCAGAGGAGCTGGGGCTAGAGGCAGAGCTGGGCTGGGGGCGGAGCTGGGTCTGGGGGTGGGATGGGGGGCTGGGCGGCACTCCCCCCCCACTACCTCCATAGGGGTTGGCCTGGGCCCTGACCCGCACCCCCTCCCCAAATGTTCCTCCATGCCCCCCCAGGGGACCACAGCCCAGAGTTTGGAGATCACTAGCATGGTAAGTGAGGAAATGCCCTTGGAAGATTTGCTTCCAAATCAAAAAAGTTACTTAATAGTTCTCATGGTGCATTTCAAAGGTTAGAGTTAAAAGAAAGCCCCAACACAAGATGCTAATTAACCAGTTTAAACTACATATGTGACAGGGATAAATAGTGCAGGGAAAACGCCATCTAAGGAGAAACTTTTTTCTAATTCTTGTGATTTGGAAAGGCTCTGAATCACTAAAGAAATACTGTGGAAACAGAAAAAGAAATATGAATACATTGATCTTTAATTTTCTGGTACTTAGAAAGCGTTGACAAAGTTGCTTTACACGTCAAATATTGAAAAAGTAAGGCAGAAAACAGGGTAAAACAAAAAAAGGCTTCAGGCATACTAAATACAGAAACACAACGAAAACAATTGCCAGAATTGTTTCCCTACTCCCCCCCCCCCCAAGACTAAAATTCAGCACTTATAAAAAATTCAGAGACAGGTCCTGAGCTAGGTGTATATCAGCATCGCTCTCGATTAAGTCAATGAAGCTGCGCCAAATTAACTAGGTGATGCTCTGTCCTTCTTAGTGGAAACCTTTCACTTATACAGGATTATTATCTACTAGATGCGCTTGTTTTGCATGCAGGCTGTGTAGTACATTTAAAAAATACACATTTGATTTTAAAAGCACATAAAAGTAACTGCCCTAATAAAGCAAGGGTTTCTATTTCCTGACTCTTCTCTGAAAGATTTATAAAACAGCTTTAAATTCTAATTCAATAAATATTTGAGCAGGAATAATGGAAATGAGCCACATGTAAATAGTAATGGAACATTGCTGGAAGGCAGCCTGCACTAAAAAGAATGGTTAAGTCAAATCAGATTGGTATTTGTTCATCTTCAGCTGTTTGGCTCCAGAGAACCTGTTATTTAGACAGCTTATGTTAGCTACACAATAGTTTCCTTCAGCTCTGAAAACTGCAAATCAATGTGAGACATTATTTCTGGTCTTTCCCCTCTTCACTCCTAAGCTTTTTCAAGGTTATACTGATAGAGCCAGTCTGTAGCATAATTTAACCAGTAAGAGATTCATCAGAGAAGCCATACAAGTGAATGCAAAAACATAGATAAAGTGTGTTACGTGAAGATGCAACATTTAACAGTGATTCTGTAATCAACAGTGACCAGGGGCTTTTCTAAGGGCCATACATGTATTTGATTCACAAAGGAAGTTTGCATGTTTTCTTATAAGCGTGATATTAAGAAGCTTTATAAAGCTGTAATGATGGCATAAATAGTCTTTCCATCCACTTCACATCAACTGCTCCCACTGATGAGTTGCTTCAGACTCATACAAAAAATTTTGAGATTCCACAAGCAACTTTCTTATAGGATGACAGAAAAACTGAAATTTCAGACATTACACCCTAAAAAACCCAACCCAACCCAACCCAAACCCTCCTCCCAGAAAATAAGGAGCTAGATCAGGGGTCTCAAACACGCGGCCCATGTGGCTTGCGGGGTTTTTTTGTGTGGCCTGCCAAGCTCCCTGCACCCCCCTCCTGCACGCCCCTCTGCCTACCCTGTGGCGCCGCGAGCCCCGCGCCTCTCCCTGAAGCGGCTGGAACCATGCCTCTGCGGCCCGAGCAGGGAGGGTGTGGGGGGGCAGAGGACTCCATGAGTTCCTCTCGCTTCCAGGCACCGCCCCCCACAGCTCCCATTGGCCAGGAACGGGGAACCTCAGCCAATGGGAGCTTCGGGGGAGGTACCTAGAGGAGCAGCAAGAGCAGCACATGGAGCTGTGTGCCCCCCCGGGACGTGGTTCCAGCTGCTTCCTGGAGCGGAGCAGGGTGGCACGGGGTCAGGGCAGGCAGGCAGCGAGCCTGCCCTGGCCTCGGTGCACACCACTGCCACCCCAGAGCCGCTCTAGGTAAGCGGTGCTGGGCCAGAGCCCGCCCCCCAAACCCCTTCTGGAGAAATAATATGTCATTGTGGTTGTAGAGGGTTTTTTAAAAAAAAATTTAAGTGCTTGGGCAGAGTTTATACCTACAGAGAGATCCAATTTATTTATTTAATTAAAAGTGAAATATACAGTACAATGCTGCTCTTTAATGTTTCATTTTGACAGGACATTTATCTTGGATCATTTGGATCCAACATCAGATGTAACTGATTTTGTATTAACCATTATTAAAATATCCAGTAATGTTAGCCATAATGCATGCAATGCCACAAAGGGAGCTAAGTAGCTGAATAAGTTACTTTTACATGGGCAGACCTAATTCTTATCAAACGTAAGCCAAAAATGAGTTTGTTGGTCTCAGCACATTTCATGGTGGGCATTTCGTCACACCGTGTTGGTCTCTCTTCAGGACAGACACAGGTTAAAATGGCAAGAGCACTGTATTTAAGAACTGAAGTGCTTTGTTAGGCATGCTGGGAGAAAGAAATACTTGCAGACTGTCTGCCCACACTATGCTGGGTTTTGGCTAGTGCCATAAGGCCTAACATCACCAAAGGCACCCATGCCTCTTAAAGAAAGTATTTTCATCATTGACATTGTGGCTGGTCGCAGCAAAATCTTTATGGTAAAATATTAAGATTAAAAACCTAAAATGGTGTGTTGATAAATTAGGTTGGGATTTTTAAAAACGAGCCTAAGTGAGATAGGTGCCTAGTTCAATGGGGCAGCTGAATTCTTAGGTTAGTTGGAAGACCCCAGCCTTTGTACACAGAGGAATCTGTAATGCTCCCACCTGAACGACACCCCCAGAAAGCGGTGACATTTAAAATGACAGTACATTATAAAATAGGGAGGAGCAAACTTGTTCTGACTAATTTCATAGCCACAAACAATCAGAGCTCAAAAATTTGACCAAAATGTATGGTGTATTCAGATTCTGCACTGGAGAAACTGTTAAAATGGAGCAGAGTGAAAAGCATTTAAGACAGAAAAAGGAGCAAAAAGACAAGACAGAAAAATTTGAATGTAAAAGCAAAGCCAGTACATTATGATACTATACTGCACAGAGCAGTGGTTCTCAACCACGGATACACATACCCCTGGGGATACTCAGAGGTCTTGCAGGGGGTACATTACCTAACCTAGATATTTGCCTAGTTTTACCACAGGCTACATAGCAAAGTCAGTACAAACTATAATTTCATAGACAATGACTTGTTTATACTGTTCTGTACACTGAAATGTAAGTACAATATTTATATTCCAATAGATATATTTATAAGTATATGGTAAAAATGAGAAAGTAAGCAATTTTTCAGTAATAGTATGGTTATGACACTTTTGTATTTTTAGGTCTGATTTTGTAAACAAGTAGTTTTTTAAGTGAGGTGTAATTTGCGGGTATGCAAGACAAGTCAGACTCCTGAAAGGGATACAGTAATCTGGAAAGGTTGATAGCCACAGGCATAGAGGACACCCACTTCTGCTGGACTGCCTTTCCAGGGTTTTTCTATCCTTAATAGAAAACATAAACTTCTATTTAAAGTGTTAGAATAAAAGAACAGCCATACTGGGTCAGACCAATGGTGCATCTAACCCAATAACATTTCCTTATTCACTTTCTCCACACCATTTGCAACTTTGGATTTAATGTTTGAGGTCTGTTAGTACAACACTATAATAAAGTTAGACAGTGTAATTGATCATTCTGTTCCCTAGAAACTAATCCGATCTCCTGTCTCCTCTGTACAGATTTGGTTTTAGTATGTGATAAATAAAGTAATTAAGGTGATTACTCTAGATTTGAGATTCATCCTCCACATACATTTGTGATTGATTTACTACATTACAGAAAGAAGCAGCTCAGTACTGGAAAAAGGTGCACGCTACTTCACTGATTATAGAGCAGTTCATGAAAATTTCGGAAAGATCTCAGATCTTTCATTGTTCACCTAGCCATCTGGATGGATAGAAAATACACAATGGGGGGAAAGGAGAGAAGACAGAAATTCAAGCTAAATGTTCCCATTCAAAAATAAAAATATTGGAGGAAAGAATACAAGTTTTTCTTTCATTGAATGTTAGAAAACCCCTGGGGGATTTTAAACAAAATGTTTCAGTTATGTGATATTGTACTGCAACATGTGAGATAAATGTGTTTTTATGATCACCCATGCTGTGAAAAAACTATGTTCAGTATCACATGTCAAGAATGCAATTGTACAAAGAATGTTAGCAATAAAAATTAGCATGTTTGGGGCTGGCAGGCTGTGCATGTCTGTCGCAGGGTAACCACCTACACCAAGCACTCTTTTCTGGTTACTGGCCCATACCTTCCCAAAAGAAGTACAATCCAGGACCCTCTCTTCCTGACTTTGCTTTTTTATTTTCTCCATCAGAGTTATAAGATACAAAATTGACTTTGTGGAAAAACTGTTCCTTCCAAGCCAAAATACAAAATTTGAATTTTGCAATTTTAGTGTTTTTGATGTATTTTTTTTTAAAAAAGCAATTTTGTAGAATTACACAGAAAAATGGAGTCTGAAGGCTGTAAAATTGCATGAAATACACTTTTTTTGTGAAAAACTTCAGAAAAAAACATTTTCAGCTGTTTTACACAGCTCTTCTGAATAGCATAATGAAAGATAATGAAGCTCTGCAGTACAGACTCAATTGATCAAAAAACAAGTAGAAACATAAATCTTTTTTTTTACCTTCTAGCTGAGAAAGGAAACTCATACTGGTCAAAAGATGACCCAATAAGAGATGTGCCGGAAATGGTTTTCCCATCCTAGAGACATTTTTGAGACTAAAAATAAAAGGTGTGTGTGTGTGCCCACATGCACAGTCCCATGGTTAGGCATTCATCTGGTATATTGGAGACTCAGGTTTACATTCCTGCTCCAAATCATGGGACTTGAACTCTCTCTTTGGCCCAGTGAACATTTAACTATTTATACAACGTGGACAAGTTCAAACAGGATAAACTGAGATAGACACTCACTCTATATCCTTGTGGTTAGGGTACTCACTTGGGATATGAAAGCCCCAGATACAAATCCCATCTCTGTGTGATTCAGGCTAGAGATTTGAACCTGGGTCTCTGGGATCCCATGTGAATGCCTAGCTATTAGGCTGTTGTGGAGTGGGTGTCTCTGTCCAGAAATTCCATCCTGGATCTGAGAACCCTTCCCAACAAGAGTTTTGTTGAAACTGGCCCTTTCTGTCAAAAAGTCTTGATTTGACAAATTGGCATTTACAAATGAAAAAATGTTTTGTCAAAAAAATAAAAAATCCACAACCTGATCCACACAGAGCAGATACATTCCAGAAATGAGATCAAATCAAAACACAGCACAGGAGCTGCGGCATGAGGCATTACAAAGTACTTATTTAGTGGGACTGAAGAACTGCCTGCAAGAAAAAAAAAATCCCACAGAAGTTTTCACATTATCTTTTCTGGATTTTAGCATGAAGGCCTAAAGGCAGACTTTATATTTGCTCAAACATGCTTTCCCAGAGAGAAGAAATTGGAACAACCATTGCTTTTCCAGCAAATCTCTATGTCTGATAGGCTCGTGAGACATTTTTTGACAGTGTCTTCTTGGTGAAATTACTGGATAACATTAAAGCATTCTGACCTATACAGTCAAAACTGTAGTACTGTTAAAAACAAGTGTTTAGTTTTATTTTGAGTAATTCTTGGAAAAAATCAAGCAGCATCCATAATACTGTATTGAACACATATTCCTGCCTCTATATGTAGGGTTATGTCATTTTATATATAATTTAAAAATATTAATTGTATATTTTAGAACGTAAGGACATAAGAATGGCCGTACTGGGTCAGACCAAAGTTCTATCTAGCACAGTATCCTGTCTTCTAACAGTGGCCAATGCACGGTGCCCCAGAGGGAATGAACGGAACAGGTAATCATCAAGTGATCCATTCCCTGTCGCCCATTCCCAGCTTCTGGCAAACGCTAGCGATTTTGTACATTTCTGGCTTTAGTCTTCCGATTTTTAGATCTTTGACATTTCTTTAACCCAAGACCAGTTCCCTAAATTCATGTTATTACATAATGAGCACACAACTCATACCTGTTCCACTGACTTACATATACTTTAATAATTCTCCTGCCCTGAATGGCTAATTACAGAATCTTATGTTTTGTATTTACAATATCTGAAGCTGCAGGATACATGGAAATAAACTGGCACCTGGAAGATGCTGTTTTCTTATTCTACATCTGCTTTCACAGGGAACTGCAGTACAACAAAGAATCTGGAGTGGTTTTATTCTTATATGCCACAGGGCATAGAGTCAACATTGATGGAGTAACATCTTTTGCTTTATGTGCTGTGAACTACTTCACATTGTTTTGCCCTCCTCCTCTTGTCTGAGTCTGCTCATGGTATATTCATCTTTGTGTTTTCAGGAGGACCACCAAGTTTTATCAATTGACCAAGGAGCCACTTTTTTGATGATTTTCTATTGTGAGCTCCTCTTTACTTATTCTACTCACCCCTTCACTCTCCCACCCCAAAGGGAGAGCTGACAATTATGCTATTGAGGAGATGTGACGGATCGGATTGAGTTAGCAACATGAAAGGAGTACAAAATGACGGAAGTTTATAAAAGATAGAAAAAGTTTCTTTCACTTTTGTGGTATATATTTTTTCTGCTATTTTTATCTTCTGCACCCTGCTGAATGATTCAACATAAATATGGCAGGTCTATAGATCTTTCTGTTCCCTGCTTTTGTGGGCCCTGGACCCTGCCACAGAACTCCAATATCCTGGTTTATAAATCCATTCCTATTCAGCAAAACACTTAGGCATATGTTTAACTTTCAGCATGTGCTAAAGTCCTAATAACTGATGGAGCTAAATGGTCCATTGTGTTTAAGTGCTGTTGTTAATAGACACCTACGTGCCTGGCTGAATAAGGATGGACGGAAGTGCATGTTTAAATGCTTTGGTGAATTTGGGGCCCAAATGAAGATAGGTACTTGATGTAAATGGTTATCTTCTTCACCAGTAAGTAAAACTCTGCTATGTATCCAAAGCCTAAGACGCTATAGCAGGGGTAATCTATTTTTATTAAGTTCCAAATTTGTTGGTCAAGATATAGTCAAGGTCCAGACTACAAAGAAAATAATAAAATAATAATATAAATAACAATAATGATAATCATAAGTAAATAAAAAGGTTTTGGGGTCTGGTCAAAAGTATCTGTGGGTCCAAGTTTGGCCTGTGATCTGCCTATTGATTATCCCTCTACTATCGGATGTGTATCAGTCTAATAAAATCAGCATCAACATTTTCTCTTCAACCATGGACGGAAGGTGACCATGGACCAAATATCACTACAGCATGCCCCTATTTAGACCTGAAACCAAGGAAAGCTAAGGACTCCAGATAGTCAGACCGGTCTTGTTACAACACTCTCAGCCAATGTGCCCAAAAAGGAAGATTATGCATAGTTAAACTGACCTGTGATCAAAGGATCATGAAATATCTTCCTTTAACTCTTTACATGCTAAAACCATACAGCAGATAAATCAGAAAGAGACTTGACAGAATGATCTGAAAGTCATAAAATTCATTCAAAATCTTACCAAACCATGGTTGATCTGGTAGGAGTAAAGGGGTCAATTAATCTGGATTACCCTACATCCCAAAAGACTGTCAACACAAATCCCTGTCTGGGCTTATGTTTGAAACTGAATTCAAAATCAACCCAGTATTTGTTTCTACGCATATTTATTAAAAGGTCCACATTTGTATTTAGACATAAATACAAAGAGCAGGCTATACATTTGCACTCCTTTGTTAATGGGCTATCAAAATCCACAGGATATTGAACACTTTTATGGTGTAATCCAACAGTTTATTGTCCTTTAAGGGATCAATAATTTTCTTGAATCAAGGCAGTTTCTGCCTGCACTGAAACCTCAGAAAAAAGAACAAGGTCATAGCTCAAGTTGGCCTTTTGTCTCCCATGATAGTGAAGCATTTTGTTGCATTAATCTTCAAATCATTTCTTATTTTTAGGGGTGTCAGTGGGGTGCCTGGTGATACGGAGATGCAGAGACAGATAGAGACAGCAACCAGTGTCAGTGGCTGTGAGGAGTGTGTGTTTGAACAAGTGCTGCATCCAAGGAACAAATAAAGCCTGTGTCCTCACATCATAAAATAACCAGTGCCACTGATCATCCTTTCTATGCAATAGTGGTGGGTGGCATCGACATCTCTTAAGAAGCACAATACAGGCTTCAATAGCTTGGCTCCTCCTTGTCTTAGAAACCTGTCCTGTGTCTTGACATCCCCTTTGACTATAATACCAAACTGGTCATGAACACGTTGCCTATGCTTATTCAAAGAAGATGTTTGTGATCAGATTTTGAAGGAGCAGCATAGCTAGGCAACATTTGTTCTTAGCAGCAGAGGACAAAGATTAATTTGACTGTTCTCTGAAACCTCAGAGTGTTGTATCCAAGTTGAATGATGAGAAAAAAAAACCTCACTAAGGTGCGACAGCATTGTTGTTCTCTTCTCCAGATGCTGAATGCTGAAAACACGCAGTACATAATATGAAAGGGTAGACTTCTTTACTTTGGTGGGTTGCAGCTATTTTGTGAAGAGGATTTACTTGCCTGTAAGACTGTTTCTAATGGAAAATAATAAGAAAAGGATGCTTTTCCCCACAGGAAAAAGATGACAGTTATTTCCATGGTACATGCTGTACTTTTGTGCTTCATGCCTACAATCTTAGAGAAGCAGGGCACCCTGTAGCGAGCAGATTCATATTTACATAAATAGACATTCTTTCTTGCCCCATTTTTATATATACGGACCCCTGGAGAGTCACAATGCTAAATATCAAGCTGTCAGGCATAGCTGGGGCCCTTAGTGTGTCGGTTTGTTGCCATCTGTCTGCATTTGATTTTCAAACCGGCACCTGGTTTTGATGGGTACAATTCAGGTCTGTTTATGTCAACAATCTGTTTGTTAGTTGAGATTTACATGGGACACGACCTCAACATCCTACTTTCATGTATTCCCCTTTAATCTACGTACCCATCAATCTGTTATGCTGTGAGATTGCTCACGTACTGTGCTTTTGCAACTACCAGTCAGCTTTTTTCCCCTCTCTCTCTGTCTTTCTCATGTACACACACACAGACTAAATTTACCAGTCTCTCCCAGAATGAGGGGGTTACTTACCTGTAACTGAGGGTTCTTTGAGATGTGTGATCCCTATCTATATTCCACTGAGGGGCTATGCATGCACACCATGCATTGAGAGTCAGAGATTTTTCAAGTAGTAGTGTCCATTGGTCCGTGCATGTGCCCTTGTCTTGCCCTGTGGTTTCATCCGAGGTGATAAAGAGTGGGGCGGACCCCGTGGCTGGTACATAGTCTCTTTTTTCTGCCCTCTTTGGGGTAGGCTTACATGTGGCCAGCATATGCCAAACTGTGCAAGCTGGCTCAAGGATGGCATCACTGATTGGTAGAGCGACTCTGCTTGGCCCCAATGAGTGAAGCATATCTAGCAGCTTATGCTGAGTGCCTTGGATCTGCTCCAGGGGAACGTGAAGTTCCCCTGACATTCTATGCAGGAGACCATGGAATTGGTACTAGTCATCAGGAGATGGGGAGGGGGCTGTCGAAGTCACTGCTACATCAGGAGAGGACGACGGGAATCTCTCCTGTTTTGGCAGTACTGTCAGAGCTGGACTAAATGGCTCATCTTCCATTACCAGTTCCGAGTGTTTACTTGAAGGAGCCCAAGACAGTAAAAAAGGTGAAGCCTCCCTGACAGAATAGACAGGTTCTGAGGGAGGGTATTGGGGCCAGGATTCCCAACAGGGCCAGTAGGACGGATCCAGAGGGTGCTGAGGAGGGCCCCATGGTGCAAGAAACTAGTGGCTGTGCAGCAGCTGGAGTGGAGGATACTGCCAAGATGTAGAAGGCCTCCGTTGGTATTTGTGGTAGTGGGAAGGGATGCATGGTCCCTGACCCTCAACCAAGCCCTCCAAAGATGAATCCTTGGAGACTGGTTCCATCAGCAGTACCTTCGGAGCTGGCAGAAGCATGTACACTGCCAGAATGGGGTGAGGAGTGCCTCAGATGTCGCATGTCTGGTGCTGGTGATGATGTCTTCCTGGAAATAGAGGACCCCAGAAGGCATGGGGACCTTGACTCTTCCAGGGCAAACACTTCCTGGGGCTCTGGTGCTTTTCCCAACTTCCCTGGAGCGAAGGCACTTTCTCAGTCCCCGGAACTGGAGCGATGGTCTTCCCTGGAATGGATGGCTTTCTGGCTCTGAGGGATGCCGATATGTTGACTGTGCATGCAGGTCTGCATTCGGTATCAGCGGATCCATCGATTTGTGCAGCTTCTTTTCATGTCTGTGCGCTTTAGGGCGCATTCCGTCCCCATGACTGGAAAGCATGGAAGGAGTCTCTCCCTTCTTAGGCTTACAGGAAGACTTACTGCGAAGCTTATGTGCGTGCTTCCTTACCTCCTGACTAGGCCCTGGTATGGGGTCCATAGTGGTGCTACCACCAGTGCTGGCCTCGGACTCCATAGTTGGAGACACACTCCTGGCAGCCTCAGGCCAATGCACACAGGGGTTTGCCCGGCTAGTGTCTGAATGAGGTCTCATTGAGACTTCCATAAGGTGCTTCTGGAGGTGGAGAGCCTGGTCTTCCCAGGCTTGGGAAGGACGGGCAGACACTGTACCTGGCTGAAATGTGCGCTTCTCGCAAGCAATAGAGGCAATGATGAAACAAGAAGCAATGTGGACAGAAGGCACAGATTTTGAAGCCTGGGGTTTTTGGCAGAGCCCAGTACCTGCATGTAAGTACGGAGGCGGTGTGTTCACAGGGAACAAAACTCCACAAAAGGGAAGCCCAATCCTACTCCTAAAACTAGCAAACTACTAAAAACTACTATAAAAACAATAAAAACAGTAAAAATAATGATGTGCAAATGTATATTTTTTAAAGTGCGTCATATGCAAGAGGACGCTAATAGTTCTGACCTGGACCGTGCGGAGATGAGAAGAAACTGGAGATGTGGTTGGCCCGCCCCGACCTTTACTACCTCAGATGAAACCATGAAGCGAGCCAAGGACACATGTGCAGTCCAGCTTGAAAAATCTCCAACTCTGGATGTGTGGTATGAGCCCCCAGTGAAATATAGATAGGGGCCATCAACCGAAGAGGTTATGCTTCAAGTTGTCACTACTGAGAAAGGATTATCCAGTAGAGTAACAGAAGGCAACTGAGCACTGTCCTGCTTTGCAGATTCTGAGCACCATACAGGAATTACAGGTAAAAACATTGCACCGGACTGCGAACTCTTTTTTCATCTTAGTGAGCAGAGGATTAATCTTTTCCAGTCAGTTGGACTTGCAAATAACTGCTCATCACTCTAAGGGTTCACAATCTGGCACTTTGACTTTTCATAATCATTTTCTATGTTAAAGTGCATTAGGGAACTTTTAATGCTCACCAGCAGGGTCTACAGGAACCAATTAATGGGCAACATTAGAAATCACACCCCCATGGTGCACACTGATGCACCATGTAGACACACCCTTACACAAGAACAGAAAGTTTTTCGTCCTGCCCTGCAATATATATTTTCCAGCCTGTCTCACACTGTCCATTTCATCAAAAGTCAACCCTATAATATTCTGCATGTATATGTACAGTTTAATTTGAATTCACTTTTCATTTATAGCTCTTTTGTTTTTTGTGGGGGAGTAAATTGTGTCAAAAAGCAAAACTAAAACCGCTTTGTACATAAAGAAATCAGGTTTTGTGAAGACATATTACACTCTGACTTCATTTAGTGTTAGAGTATTATCCACAATAAATGACATCAATAAAAAAATGTGAAGGTCGTGGTTTACCAGTGAGTAAATAAAGCAAACAACTCCCTGATTTAATTTAGAAAAAAAAATCTAGAGGGAACAATAAATTCCAGATATGAAGCAATGAGCAAAAAGCAGGATGTATTTTCTTACTACTGGGATTTCTTTCAGCAATATAAGGCAGTTTCAAGTTTTTAGGTCCCTTGTCCATTAAGATTAATGTGGCTGAATTCCATCTTCTCTTTAGAATCATAATGGCATGGGGAAAACATTGTTAGATTTTTACTAACCCCAGCAAATGTTATAGAGGCAGATCTCAAACTTGGGTGGCAACTTTCCCACTATCTCTTCATCAAAGTATATCTTAAATGTTTCAGGAATAAGATCTCTTTTCACTTACTAAAATATTTCTTTGAACTTTTAGACTCCATCTTTACATTTTTAAACACCCAAATTGAACATATTGAAAGCAAGATTTATTTTGCAAATCTAATCTTTAACTAAAAAGGACCATGTTTCTAAGACATTTCTCTGCATCTATTTGCTTAATCTTGTTAAAGCTGGGATTTATGGAACTTTTTCATGTGAACAATTTTGAATTAAAATAAGATTGGCCTTGTTAGGAATCAAAAATTTAACCAAAAGAGACAAGATAAACTATATCAGCAAAGCAGTAGATGCTATGAAGGGCTGTCACTATGGCACTAACTAAATTTTGTTCATTATTTGAGACTTCTCCAGTTTGAATGCTCCTGACATCATGTGTTACTTCCTGAACAAATCAGATAGCAATGGAGTAGAGTATTTTATAAGAGTTTCCAATTGTCTTCAAATAAATAGAAAAATTCTGGCTTTTTGGGGGCTAGACAATAATTCTTGCTCTGTGGGAGTAATACAGTATTTCCAACTCATGACAATAAAATCTTTATTACACACCATGTGTTCTCATTCTTGTGTGTTATGGTCACAGTTCTCCACATTTTTGCATCAGTTAGATGCAGCTGTAACAATGGAATTACATTGGCCTAAAACTGATGTAACAGAATGGGGAATCAGCCCCAACTTTGAACTCTTCTCTGATCAGAAATTAATTATGAGAACTGTAGCTGGTTAACAACAGTAGTTTTCGGGAAAAGCAGTTCCTTTACCATCTGCCTTTGCTTTGGGACCCATCCCACAATTTTAACCACTTTCCCCCCTTTGTACAGTATTTTACTACTACTGAATTAGAATACCATCAACATGTTGGTCCCTTGACTTCAATAAGGCTCCATGGTGGCACAGGGGGCCCACCTGACCCGAGTCATTTGCTGGATCAGAGCCTTAGATAATAACAACACACCATTTCTACACTTTTCACTTCTTCCACTCCAACCCCCCCTTCGCTGATATTTTAAGATGCCAGTTCAGATTAAAATAACTCTACTGAGTCCAAACCTGCTCCCAGTGAAGTAAATTGGAGCAGGATTAAGCCAAAAGGGAGGGAAATCTTGAAAGTATCTTGGAAAGTTAAATGCAGAATTCACTATGTAGTCCTGCATAGATAATATTATATGGAACTTGATTACTATCATCAGAGTTCAGATACTGTAGTGATGCACATGATAGACAGACAGACAGACAGACCCAATTAATAACCTGAGAAATTGAGTGGGGGCAGCATTTGTCTTCTTCTGGTTAAAACAGTCTAACAGAGAGGAAAGCTTTTACAATTAATACTTTGATGGTTAAAAAGGAGAAGACAGGCACCATACATAAAATATAGCCGAAGCAAGACAAATTATACAGACAGAAAGCACATCAAAAACTATTTCAACACAAAAAAAAAAGAAGAAATCATTCTTTTCATGCTTTAAGAGTTGCCATGACACTGGAAGTTCTAGCAAAGGAAAAACGCTGTATACAATTGCAGCATAGCATTTATTTTCTAAATCTGAACAAGTGAGCTGTACTCAGTCTTTGTCTGCTGGTGATAAATTAAGGTTAGAAATATAATCAAAGTAATTTTTCATGTTGGAGTGGCAGCACTAGATACATTTAAGGCCAGAAAGTCTGAAATTATTACGTTACCTGTAGAGTAAGTTTTGTTGTGAATGCTGACTGCTGAGAAAATTTAGAGGATTTAGAGCATATTATGCCATAAAACAGTGGTTCTCAAACTTTTTTTTCCGCAAATCACTTGAAAATTGCCGAGGGTCTCAGCGGACCACTTAATGATCTTTCCAGATGTTGTCTGTACTGTTAGCTAACTATTGTAAAGCGCTTTAGATAAAAGTGCTATATAAAAGAAACCCTTAATAATAATTAATGGTTTTTGTTCTCCAAATAAAAGCACACAACTCATATTTTAATATCAGTAGTCTTATCTTTCTAATGTGGTGGATGTGCCCTCTCTCCACCGCCGTGGCAGCCCCCGAGCTGGGGCTGGGAAGGAGAGGGGGTCTCTCCCCGATAGCCACAGCCCTGGAGCTGGGGAAAGTCGCCTCTTTTTCTGGCCCCCTCAGCCCTGCATGTCTCAAATTTGCCCCACCTCCTCTTCTCACCCCACTGCCCCCTCCCACCTACCCTGTATTTCCCCCAAGGCCACCACCTCACCTTACATGTGGGTCTTCTCCAGGATCCACCTAATTAGTGAAGGCACCTAATTAGTGAAGCCAGGCCTGCGCGGCTCCATTAATTAGGGGGGCTGCCCTTCATTCTCTCATGTGCAGCCACCCAAGCCCGCACCTTTGAG
The DNA here is from genome assembly GCF_965140295.1 of Lepidochelys olivacea. NCBI lineage: Eukaryota > Metazoa > Chordata > Testudines > Cheloniidae > Lepidochelys > Lepidochelys olivacea. Next base: position 40,766,551 of record NC_140419.1, read on the forward strand.
GAAACTATCACGGACCTCCTGAATGGAGCTCACGGACCACTGGTGGTCCACGGACCACAGTTTGAGAACCTCTGCCATAAAATTTATTGTGTAGTTCTATAGTTTCATGTCTAAAAGCCAGGCCTGCCGACAGGAGGGGGGCAAAAGGGGCAATTGTCCAGGGGCCCAGCAATTCAAAAGTACCTGGGGGTCTCCAGCCACCACCGCTGCTGCGGTAGCGGTGGCGATGGCCAGGAGCCCCCGGGCCCTTTTAAATTGCCCAGGTGGGCCGCAGGGCTCCTAGGCGCGCTTGGGGTGGTACTGGTGGTGGCAGCAGCAGCTGGGCAGATATGTGGAAGCTCTGGCCATGCCAGAAGTGCGTGCCCAGCAGCGGAACCAGCAGGAGATCCTTGGGCACCAGCCAGCGCAGGTGCAGTAGTGCCCAAAAACCTCAGCCATCCCTTTCTAGGGGGCCCATTGACCATTCTGCCCTGGGTCCCAGAATTGCAGTCAGTGGGCCTGCTAAGAGCTACAGTTTTAGACCCTTAACCAACAAGATGTTTAAGCATGTTCCTACATTTGCAAATGTGAATAATTCCATTTAAGATATTTATTTTCAAAAGATATAGTATACAGTAACAGGTTTTCCTTCCCTTGAAACTACACCAGAATATTAAAAAAATGAACTTGCTGTAGTCATTTGACTCTTTAACTGCAGGAAATATCATCGTATTCCTCCACACAACATAATCATGGTTTTATAGTTTACAATGGGTTCTCCTAATGTGCCCAGTGTGGTATCTGATATCAATCCGTTAAATTCTAAGATACATAATCCAACCTATTGAACAGTTATGGATTTGACTGAACCCTAGACACTATACAGTAATCATAGGCCTAAAAGCAGCATCAATATTTCAAACTCAGAATGGGCTAAGAATAAAATTATGGTTTGAAGAGGACACCTGCTAATACATGAGCCACTACTCTGTTTATGTTCACCTGCACTGTATATACTTCTCTTTCTTTAAACAAGGAGGAGAAATCAAGCTAGTCAGGGCACTGTGACTGTCAATAAATAAAAGTAGTCACTTATTTTTATTTCTCTGTCTCCCACCATATTCAAAACTCTTGACACCTCCCCAGATCCAGAGCTATGTAGTTTGGTTCTCTAAATTCCTAATGGCAAAAATCCAATTTAAAAACTCTCCCCAAAGAAAATTCAAGATACTCTAACCAAATTCAGTCATCCTGCCATCACCTTCTCACCTGCCCAAATGTCTGTTAGGAAAAAGATGGGCCTTGCATGCTCCTGAAAGGCTGATAAATCCAAGCTCTAGAGGACGAAGAGGAAAGTATTCTGAACGCAGAGCTGGAGACCCCTCCAAGAAGAAAGCTCTCTCACCAGCTCCCCTTTGTTCCTGTTGAAGGACTTCCAGTTCTACTGCCTCTACTAATCTCAGTTATGGCAGCGTGGGCAGAGGAGAGATGCAGTCCCACTGGGTCCCAAATCATTCAGTGCTTTACAGGGTATACGGAGTACCTTCCACGTCACCCAGAGACTAATTTGAAACCAATGCAAATCTTGGAGTATTGCTGTTGTGTATACCCTGTATGTTATACCACTCAAGGAGCACGTGCTACATTCTGCACTCATTTAAACTTCTGAGCAGCCCAATGTACAGCCCCCTGAATCACCACAATCTACTCTTGAATTGAGAATGGCATGAATGATAGTAGAGAGATCCACATCTGAAAGGAAAGGTCACTTTCTTTTGCCTACGACTACTATATGATTTTATGAAAGTAGCCCTGGGTTTAATAAATCCCTAAGTCTGTGAACTTGGGTCACAAATGGAAGGTGCTCTGCCAGCCAGGAATGCTGGTACTATCTTCACCCCCTCCCCTGGTAGTTTTTCAAATAAATATCACTTCAGTCTTGCCTCAATTAAGCCTCAGCTGAATCACCCTCATCTATTCTCCAAATTTACAAACAGAGTCGGCTATTTGTGTTACTGCACCAACTGGATAGGATGTGATGAGAATGTGGAACAAACATTAACAGCACACCGAATATGCTGGAGCCTATATTTCCTCACTCAGGGTCTGACATAAAGCCCACTGAAGTTACTCGGACTCTTTCAATTGATTTCAATTGTTTTGGATCAGGTTTGATTTCTCCTAATGGTCTCAAATACACCCTGAAAAGGGATGAAAAAGAACTGACCCTCCCCCCACAAGAGATCTCTGAGTAAAATAGCAGTTGCACAGTTTCAATATTTGAGACATCCCAGCTAGAAATGAATAGAACAACCAAAAAAGTAAATCCATCCCCTGCTACTAGTGACCTCTCACACATCCCAATAAAACCTCAGGCTCCATGGTATCAAAAGCATGTGAGAGATCTAAAAATCTGCACAGATACTTTATCCTCCTCCATTGCTAACAGCAGATAGTTTACATTGATATATAATGTATATTTGTGCACTAGCAAACTACTGGAGAATGAGAGATGAATTGTGCCAACTACGTCTTCCACTTTTCTTGCTTTCGAAACATAAATAAGCTGAGCAAGTAAAATGTTTACAGCAGTTTAACATACATAAAGAGGGGTTTGGTTCTTGTAAAGGCAGAGGCTGGAAATGTCAATTAATATCAACAAATTCATTTAGGGCTGTAGTTCGTCAATAACTGAGCTCCTCAGTTTCTTCTGTCAATCTCTGGGACCACATAAAAACATGCTTTTCTGTATAAGTAGCCTGCCATGTGCACGCCAGTGAAGAAATCACTCTTGTGTATGGCCACCAGATTACTATAGATATGGTTAGGGAATAGAAGCAAACCTCAACTATGTAAAAATACCCACTGTGATAATGTACATTTAGGCAATGTATAATTAATAGTTCCAAGAATATGCTACTAAAACGGCAGGCTAACCCTGGGGGGAAAGTTATAAGAAAAACTGCAAATGAAGCACAGAGTTGAATGCAAACACGTGCAAATGTAATCCACTGGTTAGTGTGTGTTATACATCCCCCTCTCTGCCTGAACCACAGAAGTTACATCTCTAGCTATGGAGCCTGACTCTTTAGCTCAAGCTAGAAAGATTCATGCTTTTAACTCTTGAGACCCGCAGTTCAATTCCCATGATGTTTTCCAGCATTTCATTAGCATCTGATTTAGAATGCTAATAGATTCCTACTGTATGACATACAATACACAATAGTCCTCCATGGAGATAAGTCCTCCCTTTTTGGAGGAGACTGTTTCAAGATACACTGCCTTTGAGTGACTGGTTTTTAAAAGACACACTTAGACAACATAATATTTAGTACATATACATAACTCTACACATTTTTTCTCCATACAGATATCTTGCAATGGTTATGATGATCAGTGTTCCACAAGTTTTCATTAGAGACTTTACACAACATTCTTTCGGTGAACCTAAGGGATCCCTGTACCCCACTGCCCACTGCCAATTTGCATCAAGAGGTTTGGGGGTCACAATTCCCAATGGCAGCCAGATCTTCTAATTTCATTATACCTCTATTAATGTTGTTGTAAATATTAATATTGTTCAAATGGTAATAATTGAAACTTGTTACCATCTGGTGGCTATTTGGTAGCCTACAAGAAATGTCTGTTTTGTAAGGGACAAGTATGTACATTGCAAAACTAACACCATAATTAATACAGATCAATTTAGGACTATGGGAGTTCCACTTTGGAGGCAGTTCTCATACTAAAGCTCTACTACTGCTATCTTCAAAGATATCTTCAAAGAACAACAGTTACAGATAAGTAATTATCTCTCTTTTGGACACACACAAATTACACCTAGTGTCTGTAATTATATGAAAATATAGCTGTACATTTCTATGCATGCTAGATGAATGATAGCCAAGTTTATCGGGAATAATGTGCACATCTCAGAACAAATAGAAAATCCTTGGAATAAACAGGCATACTTGTGAAAGCACAAATGTTCTGAAGACAGACCTAGTATATTAATATAGCAAAATACATTGCAGGTTTGTTATGTCATTTGGTAAATCCTCTCTGAATGTTCTCTCCTTTCTCATTACATATTTATATCTGCAGAGTAAGATTAAAAAAAAATGTACCCTGGTATTTTCTACCTCTCTACCCTCTCCATGTTACCGTTACACTATACTTCACTATAATTATTCTTAAGAGACAATGCGTTTTACAGACTAATTCACAGACACTCTGAAACTGTTAAATTATTTACAAAGTCAAAGGAAAGACCTTAAATTGTGTTCCCACTCTGAAATACTTTGGCATTTTAAGCTTCACGATGTGTGAAAGTCAGTGCATGCTCAACAATTCAGGGAACTCAAGTACAAAAAAAGTCCACCAATCAATCAATGTACTCCGTTTTAGTAACATTAAGGCTCTGATTGAAATCCCCAAATGCAAGGAAATTCACAGTGAAGGCTGAAAATTCTGGCTGGAACTCCAATAGTAAGACATTACATTGCCTTTCAGATTTCTCTCTCTCTTTTTTGGGGTGCGAGGGGGGGGCACAAAGAAGATAAAATATAGGTATCAGTCTAGATTTTCAGATGTACAGTATCTTTGCCTTTTGGGACTTGAAGTTGGAGCAAAAGTTATGACATTCTTCATGAGGTAATGTAAGGCAATCTTTAGCTGCTGCCAAAAGTTACCAAAGGGTGAGCTTCTTGGGGAGCCCAGAATACATAAACTTTTTAGATGGCCTGAAAAGCTAATCTGAGCAATTCCTTTGAGTTTTAACTGCTCTAATAAATCAACTATAGGGTCAGATGTTTCTATAAAATCCTATAAAAATCTCCATAAAAATATTTAGCACAATGTACTGTACTGCAAGCAATGCTCCTTGAACTCATTGCACATATATATTGCAGATTATAAATTTTCTGGAGCCCTGTAACAGTGCTCTCTCTCCCTCTTGTATCTTTTGCTAGTAGGGTCCGACAAGAGGGAAGATTTTCAGTAATTAGGGTTGTGAATTTGTTTTATGACCTTTTGTATTGTGTATCTTAGTCAGACTCTTCAGTTTTGACTAACTCCTGGGGCCCCTGCATGCCTAAGCAGGTCCCTAAGTAGCATAATAGATATGTACTGGTTGTGCTGAGGCATAGCAGGAGCAGAGATCCCAAAAAATAAGACCGTGTATCCTCCCATGTGCCATGAAGATGATCCTGAAGGTTAACCTTCATAGCTTCCCTACAAATGGGTAATGTGGGGAGGCTGGAACATGACCAATGGTACCGTCCATTACACGGACTGATTGGGCCAAACACTGCATAGGTAGGAAGAGCAATCTGCATTCATTATTTCTCTGAGCATGCTCAAGCCTGGCAGCGTAGGCAGCTTGTCTGGTTGGGCTAAGGACTCAGTCCTCATCCTACCATACATTTCTGTCTGAGGCTCCTTCCACAGGATCTGACTCTAAAGGTCAAATACACAAAATGTGGAGGTTGCAGACACTGTCCAAGTAATGCAGACATGCATAAGCATCCAGTTACAGTGGCTTTAGTGCATTGTGCATGAAACGTCAAAGCAAGTCAAAACATGGGTGCTCATGTTTGCACGCATATTTTGCGCAACCAGAGCCATTCCTTGGGTACAGCAAATCGGGATGGCTGTCCAGGGTCCCGCACTTTTTGGGGCCCTGTGGTGACTGCCCAGAATCACCGTACGCTAGGGATGGCTCTGTGTGCATGCCATACTGTGGGGGCTAGGTCGGCCCAGGGTGCGAGGGGCTAGGCTGGCCCAGGGACTTAGCGGGGGCCTGATGGTGGCAGTGAGGGTCAGGCTCCTGGCATCGCTTGAGGGAGGGGGCGGAAGCCGGAAAGAGGTGGTGCAGGGGCAGAGTAAGGGCAGAAGAGGCGGGGTGAGGGCTTGAGAAAGGGGTGGAGTGGGGGCAGGGCCTAGGGTGAAGGGGGGTTTGTCCCAGACCCCACAACCCCCCTAGTGACGGGCCCTGCTGAAAACTGAAGTATTCTACACAGGAGTTTTTTGAACTGATCCAGTGGTGCAAAGCAATCACATATCTAGTTTCACTGGCTACTCAGAGATTCACCTAATGGAAGGTGAATCCATAAGTGGTGCTGTCCTGTGCCATCCTGATCTGGGATAGGGGACATGTTGAAGGTGTATCTAAGTAAGCAGAGGTATGCTGCTGTGGTCCTCCATTTATCTTCATCTGCTGGAATGTCCCTTTGGCAGTAGTTGCAGTTGGATGAAACTTAAAGGAGCCCCGAAGCCTGAACTACTTAGTGGATTTTGTTTGTTGGTTGTGTTTTTTTCCTTTAACTTTTCACTAATTTTTATTGAAGTAATTTTTCATTTACACAACAATGACCAGAAGAAAAACAAAGTACATACATGAATCCTGCAGGAGACAGAAGAGTCTGAATGTATGGAAAAGACAATTAAACATATATTTCACTATTTTATTAAACTGAGAAGAAAAAACAATGAAAACAGCTTTCGGGGTCATTGATCTATGGCAACAGAGAAATAGCAAGGAAAGGCTAATGTAACAGCCTCAGCTAACTTATCACAAATGACACCAGATTTTATTGTACATTCTTTTAACCCTCCCTATAATGAGAGTTTCTCCATCAAACTGATGTTAACTACTTCAAACTTATGGGTTGGGAGCACAAGCTTTTTTTAAAATGCCTTTGGTCACAGCTCAGGCCATAGAGACAGAAGAGGTGGTATGTAAATTATTCTTCACTAGGCCAAGAAGGCCAAAATGTAGCCATAAGAGCAAAAAGAGAAATACCAAGAAATGTAGCAATATCTTTGCAAATATCAGGCTAGCACTTCTTTACCTTCAGGCATAAGAACTGAATGTGTGATGTCTTCACAGGCTGTGTTTTGGATTAACAACACCAACCTTTCCTTCTAGAGAGAAACTAGAAACTTGCAAGATTCCCAGGCTGGGGAGATAAACTCATGCTAGTGGGGCTCAAGCTAGCTCACTAAAAATAGGAGTGTGGATGTTGCAGCTTGGGAAGAAACTCCACCTGACATCCCAGCTCTGAGCTTGGGTGGCTAGCCCAATCTCTGTCAGAGACACAACATCCGTATTATTTTTTAGCGTGCTAACCCAAGCCTGCTTGCTAGTGTGAGTCTGTCTACTTGGTCTGGAAGGTTCACTCTCAGCAGCAGTGGAGACATAACTAGTTTTACTGAACCTTGAGGGCAAGAATTTTGTTTTGACAGAATATGAAGAACAATGAGTTAGATATGCTCTTACTGCAAGGACAAATATTTTCTACTCAGTGTCAGATAAACTCATTTTTCAGGCACCCATTTACATTTCACCTTTGTAAACAAGTTGTATAGCAGATGTGCCCTCTTCCAATCTGTACTATAACATCCATTTGATACGCTGCAAAGTTGTAAACTGCCATAAGCTCTGGTGATGGGAGGAGATCAAGTAAGACCATGCACTGTTCTAGACTAATTTTTGTTGTTTGTTTATCAGTAATGAGATGACTCAACAAATATCTATATTTTATTATTTCAGAGCAATATTACAATTATTCCAGCTAGAAGTATTTAATAAGCCACATATATTGGGCCCAGAAAAGACAGAACATTTTTACAGAGACAACAAGCAAATTATTTTCAGGTCAATTTTTATTTCTGCTCTGCTAATCAGAGATTCTGATCTACTACAATATGGCAAAACAGTCTCATAATTTGTCCAGTAATATAGGCTACTTTAGAGCTGACAAAAACTAGCCTGCATTTTAACAGTAAACTAAATCCTCACCCCTCTTCCAAGCCCAAACAGCTGATCTTATCTCAGAAGAGAAAATGGTGGGGAAAGGAATCCTCCCTAACATTTAACAGTAATCACAAGAGTTAGTGAAAAATGCTCTCTGCCGTGAAAAAGGGATATTAATCCTTTACAATCTTCTTATCAGGTGACTGGGGCCAAGAAATAAAGAGGAGTCTCTTTCCAGCACTTCTGTGTATCAACTTTCACATTTATAACACCAAGTGCCCATGGAGTGTCTCTGTAACTGCTACTGCAATCCGGAAACAGCAATAGTTCCTATTGATTCTGTGCATGATTCAAGGGTCAGAGGGTCATTATAACAGTGGATCTACCAACACTGCCTTCCACTAAATCTGGATCTCTGGAGATATACAGCCCCTTCGCTGCCAACCCCTCCCTACACACCAGTTCCACTGCCTCTGTGCTTTCTGTGACCACAGAAGAGGGGGCAGGATTTGCCCCAATTCATTTCATTTTAAAAATAAGGAAGTCTTTTGTATACTAACTGGAAAGGAGCAGTGATGTCCTAAGCAAATCCTTTGGGATGAGAAGGCTTTATTTCCTCTACAGCTTTCTTAGCATTCTGTGCCACACTTGGTGACTGAAGATACAATCAGACTTGTAATTCCCTATCCACCATGTTATGTTATCTGCTGCCACTCCTTTCCTATAGGCAAAGGTAACCACCATTGATTTCTGAAACGTTTGTCCTTCAAACTGTGGATTTGAGATTCCTGTGCATAAAGAAAAGGGCAAACTAAAATAACAACTTTCCTGGGCCGTCAAACTGGGATTCACCAGCATTTAATGTTGAGTTACATTGTGATAAACAGTGGAGGGTTTTGATTTCAGTAAAAGAAATAACAGATGGCAGAAGTCTTTGCTCACTCATCTGGGGTTTTTCCCAGAAGGGACAACTGGTGAGGCACACCCTTTGCTGTAAAATGGTGGGAGCTTTTTCAAAGGCAGCCCAACCCACCACATTAATTTGAGGGGGGGGAGAGAGAAACTTTATCAAAACATCAACACTGACAGAGTTACTTTGATTGTTTTGTTATTTCACTGTTTAAATACTTGTCAAGTATTTAAATACAAGTGGCTATGATTTCAGAAACAAACGTGACTGGCTACATTCACCCCAGCTCCCAACAAGAACATAGTTTTCCTCTTCTTCCCCACACCCCCCTCTTATTGTTATTTAGTAATCAGGAGCATATGGGCCATTGTCTATTAGCAAAGACTGTCTGACATGCTGCTACTCCTACACATTATATTAAAGAGATGCTGATTTAAAATTTCAAACTAGAAAGATTTAAAAAACAAATAAAAAATATACAGCTTGCCATGTCTTTTTTTAATTAATACAGAACATTTAAGTACCGTACTTAAAAATGGCTTGCAACAAGACCAAATTAGAAGCAAGGCCTATAGGACAATAATCCAGGGTTTGTAAATTTGAATAATAGAAATGTGGGGCTGGAAGGGACTTCAAAAGGTCATCTACTCTATCTCCTCATGTAGAGGCAGGACCATATATACCTATATCATCCATGACAGGTATTTGTCTAACTCATTCTTCAGTTCCTCCAATAACAGTGATTCCACAACCTTCCAAGGTAACCTGTTCCAGTGCTTAACTATCCTTATAGTTAAAGATTTTCATAACATCTAACCTAACTCTTCCTTACTGAAAATTAAACTGTACAGATTCTTGCTCCTGCCTAAGGTATTATCCAGTATAGTAGTAGCTCATTAAACACTGAGCACTCCATCACGTTGTACAGAGACCCTGTACTCTCCATAGCCTGTGGTCCCATAATCCAATAAGATTGCAATGGAAGTCTTGCCAATCACTGTCACTGTAGCAGGGCCAGTCCTTAAATCATTTCCCTCAAAAAAAACCCTCATACTATATGTACCTTTAACAGTTCAGAAACTTCAGCTCACATTTATTTCAAACCCGAGTAGCTACAGGAGCAGTTTCAGCAAGTGGCATCGTAAACAAGGCATGTACAAATTAAATCATAACTATCATGATTATCAACAAGCGGATTTACCAATCAATTCAAGAGAATGCAGAATTGCCAGCAGTCTTTCAAGTTTGCAGGAATATTCAAAAGAATGATATAATTAGACCTGAGTCTAAAGTTAGAAGAGTAACAAATAATGAATTGTCTATTTAGAGTACGCTAGAAGCAATTTCAAGGACAAAATCCAAGTCTCAGGAAATTAGAAGTTGTTATATTTCTGGAGCCAGCAGAGACAGAGATGGACAGTCAGATCCAGAGGTAGCTGATAGACACACAGCTGTCTACTGTGTTGATTTTATTGTTCTGGTTGCAAAACTGAAACAAATAGGAAAATGAGGCTTTTCACTGGGAAGGGGGAAATGCTCAAACATTTAAAGGGACAGAACATCACAGAACCTGTGTCCAGCAGCCACTGAAGTCACACAAGTAGATATACAAATGCCCAGCCAACAATCTCAAGACACAGAGAATGGTGGAATACTAAAATCCATTTCAACTGCATCAAAAACTTGATGCCATGTTAATCCATCTATAAGAACTGACTTCTGATGCCCAGATGTCAACCTCATCACCAAGGTGAAATGCAAGCAGTGTCCTTATGACACTTGCTTTCAAAAACAAAAACAAAACAAAACAGAAGGGGCATACTCTAGATGCTTGAGGCTAGTTCAGAAGGGAAGGAAAAAGTGGCAATCACACAAATGAAAACATGTCTATAGAATCGCCCTCTTTCAGCAGAAGCATTGGGATAGTAGTCTGGAAACAAAGGCCCTGATTCACTATAACAACCCAGGAGCGCAAAACAGCCATAAACCCATCTTCACTGTCCACCCTGCAAGATATCACCCTGTATAGGGAAGTCCTCTGTCGGCCTAATAGTGGCATCTGTGCTACTCCGCTCGAATCCTCTGGTGACAAAGCTAAACAGGGGCTTGGCTGGAATGCCTTTGCACCCAGATGATCTCCGGCTACCAAAACAGACCCCGGAGACCATGGACAGCTAGGAATAAGGTAAATCAGGCAGCTTTAAATTATTCTGGGGACCAGCCCAGCCCTAGGTATCAGGGGAGAATAAAGATAGTTTAAAGTCAGCTTTGTTCCTCCATGCCCACTGGTTTTGCATGCAGTGTAACCCACACACTTCCTGGGTGTGGCGTTCTGGCCCATCTAGTGGCACTGAGACCACTTAGAGAGAGAGTTAAATGGGTCTGTTATACAGCCTTAGCTAATAGCCAGTTTGTTTTTAGCTCATGCCGTAGAGGCTCATGAACTAAACTCCAGAGATCCTCGGTTCAATCCTGCCCGCCGACGACCGGGATCTGTCGGCATTACAGCAGCACAGCACAGCAATCTGGGTGAAGATCTCGAGTGAGATCACCCTCTCCTCTTTTTGAGTTCAGTTGTTATAATAAAGTTAAAAAAAAATTCCAGTACATTTCTGAAGTGCTGTGGATGCCACTCTATAGAGAAAAGAAAAGGAGTACTTGTGGCACCTTAGAGACTAACCAATTTATTTGAGCATGAGCTTTCATGAGCTACAGCTCACGTCATCGGATGCATAAAGTGGAAAGTACAGTGAGGAGATTTTATATATACACACAGACCATGAAAAAATATACATTGTAAGGAGAGTGATCACTTAAGATGAGCTATTACCAGCAGGAGAGTGGGGTTGGGGGAGAGAAAATCTTTTGAAGTGATAATCAAGGTGGGTCATTTCCAGCACATTTCCAGAAGTTAACAAGAACGTCTGAGGAACAGTGGGGGGGTGGGGAATAAACAAGGGGGAATAGTTTCACTTAGTATAATGACTCAACCACTCCCAGTCTCTATTCAAGCCTAAGTTAATTGTATCCAATTTGCAAATTAATTCTAATTCAGCAGTCTCTCCTTGGAGTCTGTTTTCGAAGTTTTTTTGTTGAAGGATAGTCACTTTGAGATCAGAAATCGAGTGTCCAGAGAGATTGAAGTGTTCTCTGACTGGTTTATGACTGTTATAATTCTTGACATCTGATTTGTGTCCATTTATTCTTTTACATAGAGACTGTCCAGTTTGGCCAATGTACATGGCAGAGGGGCATTGCTGGCACATGACGGCATATATCACATTGGTAGATGTGCAGGTGAACGAGCCGCTGATAGTGTGGCTGATGTGATTAGGCCCTATGATGGTGTCCCCTGAATAGAGATCAGGTCTGGGAATAACATAGGGAAGGCACTAAGGAAATGAGGGGTTCTTCTCACAACGTAAGAAGGAAAGTGTCTCAGTTCTTTAGGAAAAAGGATACTTTGCCCCATTGCCTCTGTGGTTGGTTTGTATGATTTAAAATGTAGCCTCCTTTATATATCAAACATCAAGATATGGAGCTAAGGCCAATTACTTTGACTCCCCATCAAGAAAAATTGCATTATCTCACTCTTTCTACTTCAGATCTCGTATGCTATACTTTTTTTTTTTTTTCAACTTAGGGCACAGTTCTGCCACCCTTATCCTTTCTGAGTAGTACTTTACTCCATGAATAGTCTGCATTTCAGTCAGAGGGCTATTTGCAGAGTAAGATACGACCCAATGGATAACGGAACCTGACCCTTAATGTTAGAATTGTACTTTCCTTTAGCTGTCCATCACTCTGTAGCTCCATCAGCATCTGAATTTCAATCAGATGAGCCCCTTTCATCCACTCTTCTTCATTTCTCTACGTGTGATATTTAGTTAAAAAATAACCTGACAAATCAATTGTCTTTATTAAAAGTAGGGTTTCTTGGAGCAAGGTAGATAAGTGTGTGCACGTGTTGTCTAATTTGACTTTAATTATTTTGGCTCACAAGTTTCTGTGTGGAGACCTCAGGAGACGCCTATCTGAAGCGATCTTTTTGGCATTGCCATAAAATAGAAACGGTGGAATTTTCAAAAAAGCTCGTCATTGGCCTAACTTTGGTCTCACTGAAGTCACTGGGCATTTTACCCATTGACATTGAATGTTTAAGAAAGTCTAGCTCAAAAAACAGTTTCATGACCAATTCATAGATAAGGCCAGAAGGGACCATTGTGATCATTTAGTCTGTCATCCTGTATAACACAGGCTTCCCTGAATTAATTCCTATTTGAACTAGAGATGATAATCACACACACTCAGCAGAAGTCCAAGTGCAGAGGCTAACAGTATGAGGAGAATTGCCCAGATCATACACATACTAGGTTCATGACGATATGTGAAAATTATCAGTATTTTAGGAGCAACCTAAAATTGAGTGAAAACAAGCAGCCAGCACACTGTGGGCTTGCTCCTCACAGCACAGGTGTGGAGTGTTACACATAAAAACTCAAGGTAAAAAGAGCAACACAAGAAAACCTGATTCTGTATTAATGAAGTTACCACTATCTACCACCAGAAATAAGGCCAAAGATGGGAGCACGTCATTTGCCTGATGAGGCATTATACTTGAGGAGAAGGCACACTGATGGCATAACACTTCTTTCCATTCAGTGCAGAGAACTGCAGTATTGTCTATTTTCAAGCAGAGAGTCTATTCATGCTTGCTTCCAAGAGCAACAACCTGTGATCTGTGTTGCATGTCACACAGAGATTCACAGGAACAAAGCCTTTGTGTGGATATGTCTGGAGACCACAGGAATTCAAGAGCAGGGTTTTTTTTTCCCCCAGTTCTCTTTCTCCTAGACCATGGACTTCTGCAAAAAAACCTATACTCAGTGACTTGCGAGTTTACAATATATTTTCTTCTGTTCTTATTCCCTGCTCATCACTGTGGGTTAGGAGGGCCTAATGGTATTTTAATGGTATTTCCTCCTACTGGTTTGGGAAGAAGAGGAGCCTTAATATCCACTCTATCTTTCCCCAGGCCCCCAATATTAGTGTAAGAAAAAGAAAAATAGACGTAATCCCTGTTGGAGTTTGTCAGTTCGTGGAATGCTGGGCTGAGCCTCCAGGGGACCTACTCTATGGGCTAAAACAAGGACTCCAGAGCCTCTCGATGTCATTTCCTAGCATGCTTAGAGTCTGGGGCAGCGACAAAATAGATTGAAAATACCTACAAAAGCCAATAGGGAAGCTTCTGATGGGGTAATTTATACAGAGTTTGTTGGGCCAACAAGGAGCCAGAGCTGCTCTGTCCCTGAGGCTGGTGGGGCAGTGGGGGCCAGGGAGAAGAGCAGTCTGACTCAGAGACAAAGGGACTAGTCTTAATTTTACTTGGATCTGTTGAGTTTGGAGCTGAGAAAGAAGCACACCTACAGAGTCTCTGCTTAGCTCCCAACCCCGACAAAGGGAGACTGAATTGTTGCAGGATCCCACGTGTGGCTGGACAGTTCAAGTCCTGCAGAGACCAGGGTCCACAGAGGCAGAGAATCAATCTGGAACTAGCTCTTCAGAGCCTGCGAAGACCTCCACAGCACTCTGAATCAGGAAGCCAGGAGAAGACCCTGTCCCAGCTACGATGAAAACCCTTTTGCTTTCCTTCAGGCAGCCAATGTTTGCAGCACTGCTACCTCCATCTCTGGACTCATCCTTTACATTCCATCTGGCTGGAAGATGCCAGGGAGAGTTGTGGTACAGTTGTGAATGTTAGGAGAGGGAGAATTTGTTGTATTAATATTTTAGTATCTACTTAACCTTAACACTTTTCTTTCCTAGAGCCTCAGTTTCCTGTCCCCTTTTGTTCAGTCTTGGCAGAATTTGATTTTCACTTTTTTATAATTTTGATCGATAATATCAATGTTTATTTTAAAGCATATTTTACTGATTTAACTGCTCGTAGTTCTGCAAAGTTATGGTGATCAAACTTTTTTATTTTCTATTTATTTAAATTGTCACAGTTATGGGAAATTGCGGGGGGCAGATGATAATTATTTAATGACACTAGGTATTGAGACTCAATAATTGCAAACTTTGTACCCATTCTAACAAGTTGTGAATATCACATATCAAAATAGACAAAATAAATATGTTTAAATCAAACTCCAATTACTTCTCAAGAAGTATTTTTCTTATTTTGCCTATTTATAAATTGATTATCATCAAGGGAAATATTTTTCTGATGGTGTGTGTGTGTGTGTGTGTGTGTTTATGATGAAATAGACATTTGCTGAGAAAAAACCTAATCCTTTCAAGTCTACTTTTGTAATTTTTGGGTGTGACATTTCATTTGTTGGGGTTTATATTAGTACATTTTGTTTCTTGTATACTGGGTCCTACTTCTTGTTAAGAGTAGTAGTACTAGTCATTTTCCCATGGGACAGCATCTTTTGTGTCCCCGGCACAGAGAGGAGTCATCTTGGGTGGAGGCACCAGGCATGGCAACAAAGAACCCAAGAGCCAACTTATGCAAGGAGGAGGGGGAAGTCACTCCAAGTAGCTAGCACCGATGAGGATGCTTAAGCCATGCCTTAGGGCAGGGGCAACATAGGACGTCACATGTTCAGGAGCAGTGACACTGATTTTGGGCAGGTCATATCCCAAATTGAATCTTAGATCTTCCATAATATTTATTTACATGAGACACTCTGTTCATCTTTGCACCTTCAATATAAAGGTGAAAGTTTAAATGCTGTATTTCAGCTATCCTATTTATGGCAAACTTAATCTATATATCAATGATAATGCAATGTGATAGCCTCTCCTAAACCATTACAATGTATCATATTAGCATATACTTACAGGATCCTTAGCGTACTAGTTCTGATTCTGTACAGATTGGTTATTTGGGAGTTAGTGTGATGTATCATATAAATTCCATAGTTGAGATGCCTTTAATCCACTAATGACATCCAACAGAAAAGTAAACACATTAGAGTTTTCCTAGTGAAAGAGGTACATAAATAAATTAAAGTACTGCACATGCATAGTAAGTCAGGTAGTTTTATTTTCGGGGTGGAGGTAGGGTGAAAGGGCAAAAATCTAAATAGATAGATTTAAAAAGAAGTCTACAGGTCTATATATCATCATCATCAGAGCTGGCCAAATACTGCAAAAACAGTGTTTGAATTCCAAACAGCAGTTCTGTTCAGCCATTCCCACTACATGGCTTATTCCAAAGACCAATGAAGTCAATGGGAACATTTCTAATGAGAAGTGGCACACCAGTTGTTCTATCAAAAGAAATATCTTGCAGAACCTGTCTCTGTAGTTAGTGGGAGAAGAGAGACATTCCCCTTGGAAGTATTAGACTTTTGTTGCCTGATGAATTATCTCATTGCTATTTGTATCAATATTCTGTAGTCTGGCATTATATATACATACACACAGACTGATTGTGGTTGCAGGTCAACCCATAGTGCACTTATAGCCCTAATGGGGTCATGTCTTACTGTATTTAATGATTAACCTTTCATGATATTTTATGCTTTCTATAGGACCAAGTAACCATATTAACAATAACAAATATTAACACCAATTACTGCTAGTCAAAAAAATTCATTAATATGTACATTTCTGTGCAATGGCTTTTCACAACCATTTGTAGAGAATATTTTCATTTTAGTCAACATTTTCTGTTATATTTTTATGAAAAATAAAAAGGAAGGGGATTTTGGTGAGGTCTCCCTTGGCTCTTCTTCACATTTGCAAATGAAAAAAGTATGGGAAGGGGTGTGAAGCAGGAGCAGGATTTTTGATTTTTTTTTCCTCCTGAAAAACCAGAAGACATCTATAAAAAACTTAGAAAGAAATGAAAAAAAATTAATTTCATTTGAAATTTCACAGAGAACAGCATTTTTTCATTCGGCTCTAACACCAAAGGTTCATGTCTTTATTATGAAATGGCCTGCAAATGTTCTTGTAAAACTTGAAATACAAAATCACTTGCAAGTTGTGGAAGTATATAATAAGCTACTGGAAGCATAAAATGTTTTTTGCTGTTTGCACCACTCTCACTGCCATTTAATTTATCATACTTTATAAATAAAATCAGAATTAAATACATATTCTCACTTAGAAAGGGATTAGTCAGCATGAAGTTCCTCAATCCATTTGACCTGCTGAAATCACACCTCAAGTAATACCAGTGGAGTTAGCAAAGCTGCCTAGAATGTCTTGTTTGCCAATTAGCAATGTCTGATGCTCTGACTAACTTCACTCTCAAAAGTATCACTCCAAGGGAAAGTGTATACTGGAGTGACATTCCCAAACAACTCAAGGTCAGAAATAACTTGAGTTGTTTTGGACTGATGTTAAATATCCAACAAACGCATGCTTCTCTGAATGTATATATATTTCCCCAAACCAATTATATATATATTTATAATTCTGTGTTAAAACCTTAAGATTCAAATTAAGGGTCTAAAATATCTATATATGCCATTCAGTTTTAAACCCCAAAAATAGAGGTTTGCAAAGGAAACACTGGCAAGGCAAACCTTGAACAATAGCAGATCAGACAACACCTCCATAATACATCTGATTG
This sequence comes from Lepidochelys olivacea, assembly GCF_965140295.1. NCBI lineage: Eukaryota > Metazoa > Chordata > Testudines > Cheloniidae > Lepidochelys > Lepidochelys olivacea. Next base: position 40,783,789 of record NC_140419.1, read on the forward strand.
CTATTGATTTAGAGCTGCTATGTATTCTCTCCTTAGCCACGTGTCTTCTTTTGAGTTTCTTGCACTAGTCTCGTTAATGAAGCTGTTTTCAGAGTTAGTTCAAAGACAGCTGAGCTGCATCTTATGAATACACAAAATATATCCCCCAACCTTACTGCTTTGTTTCCATGACTGCTAGCAACCAAGTTTTGAGCTAGTGCTCACTTTTGTATCACTGCAACACAATTTGTACTGCTGTTGTCTTCCAGTATGTCTATCATAAATTCCTCCATCTTCATTGGCTTTTACACTGAGTTGTCTGTAAGAAGTTAGTCTCAGATGAAATTTGGCACTTTGTTTCTTTGACATTTAAAAACAATCATTTTTAAATGTTTATAATAGGTCATTTTCCATACAACTAAACATATCACAAGAATATTACCTATCATTCTAATGTACGTTCATGGCAGATGCACTGAGTTAATGGACAGACATGAAGTCTATTGTCCTCACAAACATGAAATAGAATATTCCCAAAGCAGAGCTAAGCTAGGACTAGACCATGAAAATCTCTCTTCCCCAACTGAGTAGATGATGTGGTTTTCCATCCCTTTTTAATCCTCCCCAACAACATGATTTCAGGTGGGAAAATACAGGCTTTTGAGCAAATTTTATTTTTGAGGGTATACCAATGGTGACCCAAGTCACTTTTCCTGCCAAGTATAAACTCTCAGGCTTTAGTTCTGTGTATCCTGGTGGTTCTACCCTTGATTAGTAACATTCAGTTAACCATTGTCAGTGATTTCGCACATCCTAGTGTCGTACAACTGAAAGGATATAGTGGATCACAAGCTAAACATGAATCAACAGCGTAACACTGTTGTAAAAATAGGAAACATCACCAGCACCTCCCTTGGCCCACACCGCTTCCTGCAGCCCCCATTAGTTTGGAGCGGCGAACCGCGGCCAGTGGGAGCCGCGATCGGCTGAACCTGCGGACGCGGCAGGTAAACAAACCGGTCCAGCGCGTCAGGGGCTTTCCCTGAACAAGTGGCGGACTGGCTTTGAGAACCATTGGTCTAGATAGGTTTCAGAGTAGCAGCCGTGTTAGTCTGTATTTGCAAAAAGAAAAGGAGTACTTGTGGCACCTTAGAGACTAACCAATTTATTTGAGCATAAGCTTTTGTGAGCTACAGCTCACTTCATCGGATGCATTATCTAGTGGTGGGTTGTTTAGCCAGGCTAAACAAGCTGTGATGCCTAGCTCTGTTCCGGAAACTTCTATCAGGACCCAGTCAGAGGTGATGGACCTGGACCCCAGGCCAATGTCTGCAACTGCAGTAGTGGATCCAGTCCCAGAGACCCAGATGGAACCAGTCCCAGAACCAGCGGAACAACCAGCACCAGACCCATTGCCAGCACTGAATCAGTACTTGCAACCTCAACCCCAGAGAGCCCCACCGAACCTGAACCGGCAGCAGCCCATAACCCTACACAAGAGGCTCAGCCAGAGCCTGAACCCCAACATAGTGTCCCAGCAGAGAGCGGTTCACAGTCAACGGAAACAGCCCCATCCCCTACATCGCTTCCAGAGGGACCAAGCATAGGTCCATAATCCAATGAGGAACTGATGTCTTCAGCATCAAGGGAACAGTTCCAGATCGAACAGGAAGCAGATGAAAGCCTCCAGAGAGCTTGGACGGTGGCACGGAGCAACCCACCACCTCTCAGCTCTTCTAATCGATCCAGGTTTGTTGTAGAAAAAGGACTTTTATACAACGAAACTCTTTCTGGTGGACACCAGGAAGACTGGCATCCTCAGAGACAGTTGGTAGTTCCAACTAAATACCGGGCCAAGCTCTTGAGATTAGCCCACAATCATCCTAGTGGCCATGCTGGGGTGAACAGGACCAAAGACCGTTTCGGGGGGTCATTCCACTGGGACGGAATGGGCAAGGATGTTTCTACCTATGTCCGGTCTTGCGAAGTATGCCGAAGAGTGGGAAAACCCCAAGACCAGGTCAAAGCCCCTCTCCAACCACTCCCCGTCATTGAAGTTCCATTTCAGCGAGCAGCTGTGGATATTCTGGGTCCTTTTCTGAAAAAGACACCCAGAGGAAATAGTTCTGCTTTGAGTGTCAGGGACTGGACTACAAGACCTCTCAAGGTCCTTTCCAGTCCTACAATTCTATGATATTTAGAGTTGTACAGAATCAGAAGTTAGAGACAGAAAAGATCTGTTAGCGCATCAAGTCCAAGCTATCTCTAGGTACAGGAAACTTATTGATTGACTTTTTTTCCAGAATACTGAAATAAAGATTTTAATCCGTTTGCATCCAGCTAATGGACATGTCAGAAATTGACTTGATATTACATTTGACCTTTTGGTGCTGGCAGTTTGTGAACCTGTTTCTGCCCTCTGCCATAAAGAAACAGATTACAAGCAGCTTATGCCACAGCAAATCTTTCCCAGCCCCCAGTCCTACCACCTCCAGAATTTCTACCATAATACAAGCAGTGCTGTAGACTGATGCTACATTATCATGTCAGGTTTAGAGATTTTTGTGAATTGATTACTATCTACAGCCTTATAAAGTATTGCCAACTCTCAGGGTTTTATCAAGAGTCTCACAACATTCAATGTCTCTTCAAATCCCCTGCTTCTGGAGGCAAGTAATGACATGAGAATCTCAGCTTTCATTAAGAAAAAGTAAATTTCTCACCCCAGTGGTTTCAGTGAAAAGCTTGAAAACATGACCTGAGTGTTCCCAGAAACCAGAAAGCAATAAGATCCCAGATTGTATTATTTTTAAAATCTCATGATTTTGAGGCCTATCTCATGACTGTTGAGCGCTTCAAGTTGGCTGCTTTTGTTTAAGGATAACTGATAGAGCATATAATCAGCACACCTGAGGGACCCACCATTACTTTTATGGAGGTACAGAAGTCCTTAGTAGCCTCTGTGCTGCTCCTGGATTCTCAGGTAGGAGCCATAGTTAAGAGCACTATGTTTAGTTTAATCTGTGTCTGGTGAGAAGAATGCAAGCTTTTATTTCAGTTGGCCATGTATGGGTTTCCTGGATACTAGACTACTGTTTATGATCTATATGGGGCTACACTTTAAAATCGTTTGAGAGAGGAGGTTAATGCAGGCTGCAGCTGCTCATTTACTGAGCAGCGCTTCTCAGAGCATCATCTGCATTGGCTTCCGATTAGCTTCAAGGTAGAGGTTAAGATGCTGTTTAGATCTGGGACCTGAGAGACCATCTGTCTTCTACAGCAGCAGCAATCACTCAGGTTATCAGCATCCTGGATTGCAAGGGAGGAACTGAGAGACAATTTTCTGTGACTGGTCCTCAACCCTGAAACTTATTCCCTTCCTTAATCCCATAGAGCCTGGATTTGATGGTTTGTAGGTGGTGTTTTTTTTGGTTATGTTTTATATTGGGGAGAGGGGATAAGAAATCGGTGGGTTAACGATGCAAGTACTGCAATATATAATCCTACATTCCTGCATATGTGATGCACGGTGGTTATATTTCCCCGCTTCTGGTTTTTGGTATATTTTAAATTATTGTACAAGTATCTAGAGCTTTAACTAAAATAAAAAATACACAAGCTTTTCATGACACCTTAATTACCAGTTTTGTAGGGAGCTTTTACCACTGGATACATTAAGTACAGTGAGTTATAATTAGTGACATGCTAACACTGTGGTAATAAAAATATTGATGTCCAACATTCCAGAGATATTCATAGTCTAGGCAGCAGGAACACCTATTTAAAATGGAGGCATCTGCAATAAAGCAATCATACTTCAAGGCCAAAAGGGAAAGGTGGAACTGGTAAATGGAAGTAATGAGAACTAGGGCACATGACACTAGGTGTTAACGGCAAAAATGTATGTGTGTAACCTGAGAATCAGATGCTGAGGAAAGATTGCTTTCACACCAACAAAGCATTCAGTAAATGATTAATACTTACTGCTTAATACTTGTATGACCTAATCCTTCATGGAGCTGTGTGGAATGTGCAAGGGTTCACTCATTCAGAGGTTACTACAGGATCGGGGACTTGGACTGTAAGCATTTCAGGACAGACGGTTTTCCTTTCATGTCTCAGAAGCACCTAGCACTTTGTGGGTGCTGCTGCAGTTAAAAGTAATAATCTTTTGCTGATGCTACAGGAGGGATAGTTTGATTTCCAATTCAAGCATCTGGACTGAAGATCTGCTTTTCAAAAGTGCCTCAGTACCTAGCAGTTCTCATTGGGACACTTATGGCTGACCTGTTTTGAAAATCTGGCCATGTATTTTGATGGAAGCTGAGCTTTTCTGGAAATCTAGTCCTTAGTAACTATGAGGATGCATCTAGGAAATAACAACTTTGTAGACAATTTGGAATACTACATGGAAAAGAAGAAAAAAATGCATTCATCTGGAGGAAGAGGCAACTAGGATTTGCTTTTTCAAACTCTTTTCTCATTTTGTGGCAGCTCCTGCAATCATAGATTAGATTAGATACATAGAGAGCTCACTATAAAGTTTTATTTTCCCCTTCTCCTTTTTGTACAAAGCAAAAGTTTATATCCTGGATATGCCTAGCTAATCATGGTCATCTATAGATAGGTCAATACTTGTCCGTTTATATAGCAAATAAAAGACTATGACTATAATGATTATAGACATATTAATTATGGGCCAGATTCTACCACCCTTACTTCATGTAGTATTTAACTCCAGCAGCATCCCATCTGATTTAATTGAGACTACTTATGGAAGATTTTAAATTCTATTTACAATTTGAGCAAGGGTGGAAGAATCAGGCCCTTAATTAGAGCCAGATTATGAATCTCCTGTTGAATAGTCCTTCATTCATACTGCTTTTGAAGTCAGTGGCATTACTCATAGAGTAAGGGGATACTAACTGTAAGGCAGGTATTACAACCACAGGTGGAAGTGACTGCAGTATCATTTCAGAACGAATGAATATTGTGTGATGGTGCTGATGCTTTCCAATAACTGTTGAGAAGCCAGGAGCTTGGACATCATATCTGAATTATGAGGTAGAAGACAGCATGCATAAAAACTGGCCAGAACTGAAGACAATACACCACTATCAGTGTGCTCTAGTTTACTAGACTGATTCATTTAAAAGTAGTTGTAAGCTATCATTTGTCCAATGCCACACTTAGCATTCTTAGTTTCTTCTTGATTCTACCCAACTTCCAGTTAGTCTCCCTAAAATAAGTGATATGAAGCCAAAAGCATTTATATAAATCACAAAACCCCAGACTGGTATGCTGGGAAACTGTGTAATTGTGTGAAAAGGCTGGAAAAAAAAATCTAAAATGCCCTGAAACGATTTTCATAATTAATTTACTCCTAAATAGGACCCCTTAAAAACACTGTATAGAATGGCTCTCTCCCTTAAAACATCTTATTCTCTTAGCACCAATACAAAATATAACTTACTAAATTAAAGAGCTACTAATTAAACAAAAAAAAAAACCATGAGAAAAAGGATTTTAAAAAACCCACAACTTGATGTTGATAATACAGAACTAAATATGTACATAGACCCTTATCCTGCCACCAGATCTGCAGTTAATGAAGTGTGTGAGAGAGCGAGAGACAGAGAGAGAGACTTCAACTTTTTCCCCAGAAAGAATATGAAAGAATTCAGAGTAACAGCCGTGTTAGTCTGTATTCGCAAAAAGAAAAGGAGTACTTGTGGCACCTTAGAGACTAACCAATTTATTTAAGCATAAGCTTTCGTGAGCTACAGTTCACTTCATCTGATGAAGTGAGCTGTAGCTCACAAAAGCTTATGCTGAAGTGAGCTGTAGCTCACGAAAGCTTATGCTCAAATAAATTGGTTAGTCTCTAAGGTGCCACAAGTACTCCTTTTCTTAATATGAAAGAAGTGGTAGAAGGAAAATTAATGGATTTTGCACTAGACCAAGTCAGACTTTTCTAGGAAAGAATATAATGCATCATAAATAACGTAAAGGTAATTAAAGTCTAATTTAAAAGTGCATTGATATTATATGAAATATTTAAAATTGCTGAAAAAATTTAAGCTTACTCCAGAAACAAATATCTTTCTCATTCTGCTGTGTGGGGAAAGTCCTGGCGACATCTTGTTTATGAAGAAGTTCTTATCTAAGAGTTCACTGGACTTTAAGAACCTTCTATATAACACTGAAATATGCCACAGAATTTCTATAAAGAGGTCATACCTGAGTAATAAATCAAGAGGGACTATGCTATTTTACTTTACCAACCACTCAAAAAAGGTAGAATACTTTAGGTACTAGGAAGAAGTCCTGTATGCAGGCTTTTTCCTGAATGAAAATAAAAGTTAAAAAGAACTCTCTTGAGTTCCTCTGTGGGTCAGACCTGTGTTTTCTGAAACAGGATCGCATAAACTTCTGTCAAAAATATCAAAAGAAGAGACGAAGGAGGACTTAAAAAAAAACAACAACAGAGAATGAAAATGTCATGTAGACAGATTCATGTCCCCCTCTATTTTCCCTGGTCTCAGGGTTGAGCTGGAATTCCATATTAATATATTGTTCAAGAAAACGGACAACATGATCACAGTAGATGATACTTAGGCACATCAGCGTGTTGACTGCTAGTTTTGCTCAATGGCCCAAATTTAGCCATAGTATAAAAACACTGGACCTGGTTCTTAGAAATAACTGTGTTAAATGTGATAGTCATTGGCAAATGTTCACTTATTAATGGCGGCCACCGTAGATAGAACCATTACAGCATATGGGTCAAATTGTGGAATTTTTACCTGCATTGGTATATACACCTCATATGCAGGCATAAGTATTTTCTTTCTGAAACAGCCTGGCAAAGAGTTTCAGCTTCAAGAAAACAGTACTTCTTAGTATAATCTTATAGCTATAACAGACAAACTTTTTTCTTGGGGTGTCCTTTTGAAGCCACCTATTCCTTGTGCTGCTGTAAAGCTGTCATGTTTGCTCTATTTTCTTGTGGCCTACATTTATGTTCAAGGACAGGAATCCCAAAAGCTGCATTTAAAGGTAATATGCCCATGAGCATATCTGAGCATTTATTCACCACTTTCATATTTTTTCCTGCATTGTGTCCAAATTAATTTTAAAAAAAAAAAAAGTACAGATGCTGTCTCTTTCTTTCAAATGTTACCACCAAACCAACCTGCTTTTGCAGGGAATTGCCCAGTTCTGAAGACTCAGCTTGTATTTGTCAGAATGTGCATAATCAAAAGATGGTCAAGATCACCCAGGTAAGAATAAAAAGCATGCATTACATAAATTTGAGGCACTTCTCTCACACACACGTTCTGTTATACAGAATCACCCCTCAACCAACATCATTATACTGTCACAGTCAAACTGTGAAAGGATGATTGCTTTACTGCAGTGAAGGTCACAGGAAAATAACCTTTACTTGGGTTCAGAAGTTCAGATTCAATCTGAACTGAATCCAACCTGAACTCAAGCATTTTCATATTAACTCCCTTGTCCTAGAGCACTCTTCATACTTGACTAATTAAAGAATGAAATAACTACACCACAGAAAAAGAAAAGAAAGAAAGAAAGAACTTAAACTTTGTATACTTTATATTTTTCCCTGACATAGCAATGTATTACATTTTGTTAGTTAAACCAATCATTAACATCTGTGGTGACTATATGTCATGGCATGAAGAAAAGGCAAAAAAAGACATTAATCCAGATCAAAGCTTGCAATCAATTCGATTCAGCTTCAGTGAAGTAGGAGGGTCTTGAATCCAATGTGCAGGATCTCTGCATCACTCCCCTCTCCCCCTGGGGTGATCATGAGGAAGGGGAAGAATTGTAACTCCCATCATTCCTCTGTTTACTCAGCATGGCCAGCAGTCAGGAGGCAGCAGCCAGAGCTTGTGGAGAGCAGCATGGGAGAAAGACAATGGGAATGGGCAGAGAAAGTCAGTATCAAAAGGAATTTTTTAAGTGAGATGCTATATTCTATATTTCACATGGGAAAAACTAACGTCTTAATTTGTTTTCTAAACATTTTTGGATAGGAAGGAAAAAACAACCTGAAGACAAAATACAAGCATTGACAGCAGCTTGCACTATGGTCATGACTGCTCTGTTTACAGAATTGTGGGATCTAGAGGTTCAGTGGAAGCTTTGTGGGGGGAGCTGGAATAAATGGCTGAGCAAAGGGATAGGATGGCTAGCATCAAGTTGAAGAGCATTTCAGAATTCAGGGAAGAAGAAAAGTGTGTAATGCAGGAAGAGAAGTCCTCTCAGGAGTACCAATACATCTTGAACTATCAAATGAAGCTCATAACACACAATGCAGCTGCTGTTGAAGGAAATAGATTGGATGCACCACCATTCCCATTAGGGGAGTTGATGCAATAGCAGCTAAAAAAAAAAGATAAAGCAAAAACACAAGGAGAAGATGGAGTTTTACAGTGGTGAGCTGCTCCTGGCATTCATGTTTTGCACATGCTGACTTGCTACGTTTGTGATTAAAGCTTGCTGTTGTACAAAGAAAACTGAAGCTTTTTTTATTTTCAATTTTTTGGTGTGGCACTAAATCAATGAAGACTAAGGCAAGGGGTTGGAACATGTCACGGTTAAAAATAAATTTTAGAGATACCAGGCATCCATTATCTCTGTTCATGCATCTGGTTAACTCCAGCATCTTTAGCTCAAAAGAGCTATACATGAATCAACATTCTCCACACACTTCTGCATGAATATTAAACATCTTACTTATCTTTTCGTAAAAAACTGCAGCAAAGGCTGGCATTGAACAGTTTTGTATAACTAGGAAACTGGGCATATTTACTAAGCACACAATGTAAACACTTATTTCTCATCTGCAAACTGGTGTGGGTGGGGTAGGGGAGGAGGAAGAGCACTGTCATGACTCACAGATTATAAGGCAGAGCATAAGAACACACAAAAAGAAAATCGCATTTGTTGCCCGTCCCTGGAATGGCTTCTATTACCATAGCATTTTTGAGATGAGATGACCAGAACTGAACACAATACACCAGGTATGAGGTGCCATCAATTTATGTACTGGAATTAATCACTGCAATTTTTCCATGCCCCTGTACAGAGCAGCAAAAGGAATGGGGTGGTTTACAGAATCATGGAAGTATTGAGTGTAATGGAACCTCCTTTGTAACACATGTAACTTGCACCTCAAAAAATATCAGCAATAAAGCAATTAGCAAATATTAGGATATAACAACCGACTGAGCATTTTAGTTCCCATTGCTTTCATGGACTTGTGGGTGTCATCTCTTGAAGAGGGCACTGAGTGTTATACAAAATTGGGTCTTATGTCTCCCAGTAATAGTAATTATGGATGAGAACAGGTATCTTTATCTAAACCCGAGGAGATACACTTCACTCTGGAAACCTTTAGTGACTGACTATAACTGTCATTTGCAGATCCAATAAGATATGCCTGATTAATATTTGAGCTTGAAGAATGTGACAGTTCTTGTCAACTGTCTAAATGGGCCATCTTGATGATCACTACAAAAGTTTTTTTTTTCCTGCTGATAATAACTCAACTAATTAGCCTCTCACAGTTTGTATGGTAACTTCCAACTTGTCTGTGTGTGTGTGTATATATATATATCCAGTAAAATTAAGCAAGGTATGACCAAAAACAATAGAAGCCCTACTTATGCAGGGATCTGCAGGGGGATGGGAAGTCCACAGGAAGGGAAGAACAATACGTGGTCACCCTGACTGACTCTGGGGACAAATCAGTAAATTGGGGAGGTAAGAAAAGGGAAGAAACCATTTTGGAAACCATCACCGGAGAGACACACGGGACCAGAGCTCTTGGAAGCTGAGAAAGATGATCCTTCAACCAAGGCAGTTGAAGTCTCTAGGAACAGAAGATTGGTGAGAAAAATGAACAAAGATTATAAGTTGCTGAAGGTAGGTCTTTGCAATTAGAAAGTGTATTTTTACTTTGTTTATTTCTAACCCTTTCTAACTGTATTCCGTCTACTTGGTATCACTTAACTCATGTCTTTTTGTTAATAAACATGATTTCTTTTTACAATAAACCCACCCAGTGCTTGAAGGGAAGGCTATATTTACCCCAGTTAAATTAATAAACTGTATTGTGCTTTTCTCTCTTTAAAGGAGCAAACAAACCAAATTAATTCTTTGAATGGCCTAGGAGATGGCTGGACATTTCAGGGCAGACAGTTCTGGGGAAATTTGGGACTGGGGGTGTGTTAGGGTCACTTGGGCAGTAGTAACTAAGATTGGTGGAGACCAGAGTATGGCTGCGATATAACAAGCAGACTGTTGGGGTCAGATTTGCTAACCCAGGGCTGCTTATCATAGACACTCAGTGCATGCTTGCAAGCTGGGTGGGAGCTTCCAAACAGAAAACTACAGCAGCAGAGTATTTTAAGGTACTCAGGGTTACAGGGCACCTGGACTGCACCCCAAAATGTGACAGTTGAAATTTAGTAAGTAACAGGTGTCACAAAATATGGTCCAGATACGCATTAGGGAAAGGATATGGATCCCTGATAAACAGGAGTTAGAAGTGGATTTAGGGGGAGGCATCCACCCAACGAAGACGGGCAGTTGAGGCTCCCTATACCTGGTACAGCAGGTAAACAACCTCCCTTCTTTCCCAGTCCCCCTTAGCCCTGATACAAGGAGGGAGGTCCGAGCAGATTGGGACGGACCCATGGCTTCCCACCCACGTTGGAAGAAACTATTGAGGAAGAATAAATGACCTGTACTGTGTGATTTATTGCAAAGTATTCCCAGAGCTGATAAATGAATAAAGTTGAAGCCTAATTAAACCACATCCTTTGCATCTTGTCTTTCTTCCTGCATGAAAATGAAAGGAGAGAGATAATCTTTGGACCTTGCGCAGGGTTGGGGAATGGTTCCTTGCCCCTTCTACTCCCTCCTTGTTCACCAGGGCAGGACTAAGCACAGTCTAGACTGTAATGTAAGATGGACTGGTAAAGCTTGAGAAAGTTAATGAAGCTTGCAGTCTTATTGGTTAGTACTGAAGAATGAGAAATAACATTACAAATAATAAAAAAATCAGTTTGCTGTGGAAAAGAAATGATTCATAGTGCTCTGATGTTAGGAAAGTATAATATTTAACAATTCTTAATCCTTCCCATACATTATGTACTAGTTACAATGGTATTTAATATTTCAAAAGGAAGATTTGAATTTAAAAATGTAACATTTTCTATCTTGAGGGCTTGGCATTTCTGTGCCATTTGAGAAGAGAGATTTTTTTTTTTTTAAAATTAGGCCACTGGCATGACAGTTCTGCAAAGTGAGACAAGTCCAGCTGTTTCCTACAAGTGCTGTGGTTTGCCATGCTTCCTCTCTCATGAAAGAGACCTTTGCTTTGTTGTGACAGTTTTACAAATTGGCATTTCCTGCTTACATGCATTCTCACTGGTGATTACTGGCTTAAGAACCAACACTGTTTATTTGCACTTTACACATGCTTGGTAATGTTACAATTTTTTTCTGTATACAAAAAAAAGCAACCATACACTTAGGATGAGATTTTCAAAGCAATTAGGGGGATGCAGACCCTATATTCCATTAGTTTCAATGAAAGGGATATATGTCTCTGAATCTCCTAGACCATTTTCAAAATCTTTACCTTAAGTCTAAGGGTTTGATTATACGAGGTGCTGAGCATGCTGACCCAGATCCAGCAAAGCGCTGAAGCACATGCTAAGCTCCAAAAAGATTTAGAAAGCGACTTAATTAAATCAGTGCCATTTCTTTGCACAGCCCACCCCTCACATTATTAGGCTCCAATATCCTTTAAGAAAAAGAGTGGAATATTTGATGGGTTTTTGGCCTTGGTGCAAGGTCTACCCTATAAGATACAAACTTATATACCATGTAGGATGTACTTGGATTTAAAAACAGATTTAAAATGAAATCCTTTAAGCAATCAAAAACCCAGACGTTACCTTTACAGGCTTATATCCTGAGTGCCAGAGGTTCTGAATTATGTGCAATCTTTTAATTCCTGTCAAGAAGTTATGAGCCCCATGAGTTGCATGCCAGTGGAGTTTGTCATAGCCATTAGCCCCACAGTCTATAGGGCTTGACTACATGGGGGTTTAATCTGTAGTGAGCTAATGTGTTAACGCATAGTATGCATGCCACACTAATAGCATGCACATAGAACAGGTGTGCCTCTTTCAGTTCACAGAAAATTACGGAATTGAAAATTTGAGAAGCCATAAGCATGTCAGGCATCACTTAAAAGTGGCCAAAGGAAAGCATTCATTGTCCCCTACAACTCCCCTCAGAATTCTCAGGTAAAGATTACTATAACCTTCCTCACATTCTTTCAAAGCCCTTTCCTGAGCTATCACCTGTAGATTTGGCGGGGGGAAGGGAACATTTTGAATAGTTTATTAATTGAAAAACCCAGTTTGGGGGATGACCAAAATTATTTGTGAATTCAGGTAAAGTTTGGCGAATAGTTTCAGTGGGGAAAAAAGGGGGGTAGGAGAATCGGAAGAAGTCAAAACTTCGTTTCAACATGTTCTAAAGGAGAGATTTTGACTGCTTATTTTGAAATGATGTTTCATGTAGAAGATAAACTTGATTTTTTTAAAGGATTAAAAAACTGAAACTGGAAAATAAATCAGTTCAGTTCAAATGACCCAAACGGATTCATTTTTGTTTTGGTGAGAAAACCTCCAAAAATTTCAGTTTTAATTTGACCTAAAACTAATTCTTTTTCAATTCTTTGGTTGCACCACCATTCTGAAAAAAATACCTGCTCAGCTCTAGCCACCAGCAAAGGAAGTCTCAGAGGTGCAGATTCACCAGAGATGTCCTCTCATGAGAATTTAACTGAGCACAAAATACCCAATACTAAAGAACTATTTTTTGTGTGACAATGAGACACTGCCTGCAGGTGGGAAAGAGGTGGAAATGTGGACTGCGTTAAGGATGGTGTTCAAAATTGTATTGCTAATTTTCTAAGTTTCTACTCTATAGTGCACAGTGTTGCAGTTTATAAATACACACGTAAAGACACCGCAACAGCATTTTAGCCATTTAAAGACATATTTTCAACCTTAACATTCTTAATGATTTATATCTGAGAACATTTGATACACTTTGTATTTACCCCAGCCTAACAAAATTTTTATTAGTGCAGACACCCACACCATGATGAGGCTTATGAAAAGAGTAATGATATTTACTCACCTGAAATTATATAAATTAATAAGCAAGCAAGCAAATTCATCAGGTAGCATTTTGCCAACCTTGTTTTACTCTGTGAGGAAGCACCTCGTAGTAGTTTCTATAATATTCTTGAAGCAAAAGAACCTACTGGGTTAGTAAGCCTATAGCCTTGCTAAAGAAAAGAGATGGGAAGCAATGTCTTTACTGGACCAACTTCTGTTAGTGAAAGAGACAAGCCTTCAAGCTTACACAGATCCAGGGGTAGTCAATAGGCAGACTGCAGGCCAAATCCAGACTGCCAGACACTTTTGAATCTTTTCATTTACTTATACTTACATTGCCTGTGTAATACGAAGAGAGCCTGAGACATAAGCCCTTGTATCAGAGGCCTGGTATGAGGCAGAATCTGGCAAGAACCGGGCTGATATTGCAAAAATACACATTCCTAAGAAGTGCTAAGCACAGAGTACTCATGCAAACACATCCCAATATCAAAGATGGTACAAAAACATTCCCCAAGTATAACATGAACACACTGACCCCTCCTAAAAGATAAGGTCAGGATAACACTACGCAATAAAGATGTTTTAATCGAACCAATATGTACAAGGTGATGGGTGATAACTAACTATGTCAGGGGGCAGTAACTATGTCAGAGGCTTGTTTGTATCAGGGAATAAAGACGTATCTCAGAGGGAGTATCTTTGTCCAGCTGAAGGGGGAATGAAAGTCCCTCCATTCACTGAGCTGCATCCATTCTCACGAGCATGCATGTCTTAGTATCCTCGAAGAGTCTGCCAGGTGCTATTACCGTGCTTTATCAACAATAAACCTGGCTTTGTGCTTTCATACCTTAACAGCTCTTGTGGTCATTGGGCTGTTCACTGAAGGTCTGCTGTGCCAAGTGTCTGCGCAGAGCTGGGGCAGCACACCGGGAGAACACACACACTGCCGAACATCTAACCACAGCCTGTTGCTGCGTTTGACAACCCGGGGCTGATGGCTTGGGCTATCAAAGGCAGCAACAGGTGATATAAGTGCGGGACTGACCGCCAGAGCCCCGCTGCCACGGGGCTTTGGGGTGCAGTGCCCCACAATGCCCAATGCTGTCAGTGGTGGAAGCGCTCCTGGTGAGGACACGCACCACCAACAGAGGGGGCATAGCGTGGACAAGAAAAACTGTGGTAATTACTGCAGTGGCTGAACATCAATCTAACTTATGTTGACTTAATTTTGTAACATATACTTGCCCTTATCATCATCATATTGCTAGTGTGGTGCAAAAAATGTTCCTCTGGAGTCTGGACCTTGACTATACCTTGACCAAGAAATTTGGCCCTTGACAAAAAAAATTAATTGACTACGTCAGCACAGAGCTCCTAATCAATTATTTTTTTGTCAAGCTCTTCCTCGGGTCTGGGAAAGGTAACCAGAGGGTCACAGCTAAATACAAGATGGAACAGATTGCTTAGCATAAGTAGTCAACATATACTGTAAAGAGAATATACAAGTGAAGTGACCTACTCCTCTGCAGTCATAGGAGAAAAGAAAAGAAAAGAAAAAAGGGTGGGGCGGGGTATTAGTGTGTTACAGATTGTTGTAATAAACCATAAATCCAGTGTCTTTATTAAATCCATGTTTTTTAGTATCCATCAAAATTATAAATTTAAGCTCCCAGGGTTGTGTTTTAAAGGTGTTGCCTGTCTCACCAACAGAAGTTGATCCAAGGAAAGATATTACCTCACCCACCTTGTCTCTCTAATATCCTGGGACAACATGGCTACAACAACACTGCATACAACATATAGCATTATTGACATCTGGACTTACTTTTTTCCATAAATACTGGTGCAAGTTATGTTACTATTGCTCTCATACATGCTAGGTCTACTCATTTGTCCTGCTCTCATGCCTTCTAATACTGTAACTCTATGCCTCTTTTCAATGACTTGACATGTGGGAAATTATTTATCTCATATGTTCAATACAACTTTCTTGCTATGCATGATTTATATAGTTTAAGTATTTTGTTGACTTTTCAGTTATTTGTTTCTAATAGTTCATCTTAGGAAATATGCATAACTGTATGTTTCACTAATGTAATTCTCTAGCCAGGATAATAAAAAAAAAGGCAGAGGCACTAAAGGCATGTGCCCAGGACCACAGCTCCTGGAGTCATGTGATTATTTTAGAATCTCAGCTTTCATTTAAAATTAAAGTGTATGCTTCATGGCTGCAGAGAAAAACTTGAAAATATGGTTGAAGTTTTACTGACCCAGTAACATCTGAGCCTGACTGCCTGAGTCTGCAAACAACCCAAAACAAATGCTTGGGAGTTATGAACTGCCTCAGTCATCGCAGTGTAGAACTGCTCTGGGGGTACCACCAATATAACCCCAGCAGAGGATTAGGTGTGCAATGTGCAAAAGGCCAGTCTGCTCATCTAAGATGATATACCCTGGCTCCTGAAGTAACTACTGAGAGGCTCACTGCTGCCACACTGACTGCTCCAGGTGGAAGAGGCCATGGCTGATATTTCTGGAGAACAGGGCACCATACTACTTCCCTGCCACAAGGGATGGGAGGGGGTTCCCCTTCCAATGCTACTCCAAATCACTGGGAGAAGTGAGGACAGTCATGGAAGACCATTTGTCACAGGGCCCCAGACTGCCTTATTGCCTAGAACTGGAAGCACCAATGTGCCACAAACTGTTTCAGTGCATTTCCAGCCCTGTTTTGCAGATAGCTCAAAATCCAAACTTTTGGGTACTTGTGGAAAGAATCTCAGTATTCTGAGGTTTGCCCAAAATACGTTTTTGCTACCACAATGCAAATTATAAATAATTACATACATCAAATGACACATATAGTTAGCTTTAATTCCACCTCTACAGCTTTTATATCATGGTCTGAGCTATCTCAAGGAGTGTTGAGTGGAAATTACACAATCTTACTGTAATTTTACTTACAAGGCTCTCTATATTTTTAATAGCACACTCCACACGTACTATATTGAGTCATGAGGCTGCCAGTACAGCACATGTTGAGGTCACAATGTCACTAGAAGTTTATAACATGATTTGTACACAGGTTATTTTAATGTATCTATTTTTGCCCTCAGACCAAAAGGAAACTGTTTTCTCTATACAGAGAAGTCTCACTCCAAAGGCTGTAATGTGAGGTTTCTGCACCTTAATTGCTTGTTTTCATTAGAAATGTATCCTTGTCAAGTTTCACCATACTTGGAAGCCATGTAATTTTGGACACTATTGATTAGTATGTAATATAATGGTATTTAAACCATTTTAACAAAAAATGGAGAAAGTTCCATTATTGGTCATAAAAATGTCCTTTATGAAACACAACATTTTACATTCTGATTGATTTTCTTTTCTTTTTGTTTTAAACCCAGTAATGGGGAAGACCAGGAGAAGAGGAGGAGTACTTTAGCAATAATACTGTCCTGGGTATTGTTCCATTAAAAATACACCACTATCTAGGGAAAGGAGCACACTGTATTTTATTGCTGTTTTCCAATACAGTGAACGTATAAGAGAGTATTTTAACAGCATTAATGCTTGTTTCATATAGTTTGAGCTGGTTTAAAAAAAAAAAACCTCTAGTGAAAAATGTATACCAGTTTCTCAGAAAATTTTGACATTTCTTGATCTGTTCTACACATCATTCTGGCAAAAAAAAAGGCCCTAATATATTCAAGTAACTTTGGTTTCTACTATTAAGTTCAGAAATACAATTGGCATTGAATACCAGAGCAGAAAGGGTTTTATCCTCTGAGATGCTGAGCACCTTCACCTTCCATAGAATTCAATGGGAAATTGAGGGTGGATAGCACTTGGCAAGTTCAAGCCCTAATGTCCTAAGTATCAGTCATGCTATTCTGAACATCAGAGAAGTACCTTGAATAGAATGTATATCCTGGAAAACAAAATAAAAGACAAAAACCAATATATAAAACACAGTTACTTCAAAACAAAGGGCCATGGCAGTATTTCAAACACTTCATCACCGTTTCCCACCTCTGACCTGGAAGTTTGTAATTTGAAGCCTCTCACCAGGATATGGGTTCATACCCAGTACCATCACCACATTTTAATACCAACAAGTGCTTCTACACTATATAAAGTAGCATCCATTCAACTAGCTGTGAAGCCAAACTCCTTCCTGACTATCCATCAGACATGGGCAGGAAGAAGTTAACCAACTGTCTAATATTTTTATAAAGTGGAGAGGATTAGGCTGGTGCCCCTGCCAAAATTCCCTTCTCTCAATAGAAACTAGTTTCAAATGTCCAAGGATGTGCATAAGGCATATTCATATTGTTGAACTGCCCCATTTTCTTAAGACTGACACTGCAGTACACACTATGTAACCCATTACTGTAAATTGTGTCAGGAAACCTTGAGAGTGCAAGGATCTGTATAAAAACCAAGTTCTGTGCAATTCAATATGGTCCATCATAAATTACTCACTGCTCTCCCTGTGCACTTGTCCCACTCTAATTCTCTCATTGTTCTGCTTTGCTTACAGCTACATAAAACCCCAAGCTATATAGGGCAATCCTGTTTCTAGAAACAGACCCTCTATTTATTCCATCCCGTCTGCTTTGTGGCAGAGGGTCCTGAACTACTACTATTTCCAACCAAGTTACAGAACAGTAACAGCTCAGCTGACCCCCTTTTTACTCTGTAATCTCAAAGGATAAGAAACAAAACAGTCATTTCAAGAAGGATCTTCTATTTAAAGCCATTACTTATTTTCATTACAACCTACTTTTTGTAATTTTATTTAATTAAAAATAAAGGGAACTGAGTAGGAATATCCCTGCAAAATAACCCTGGTACCACTACTAATTCATGCCATTTCTTAAATTCAGACTAGTGCAAAGGAAAGATAGTTTCAGCTGAATGGCAGATGATTTAGCCACTAATCCTAAAATATGTTAATTACAATGAGACAGTTTGTTACCAAGGGTTTACAGTTCTTATAAACAAACATCGTAGTAGGTTACACATCATAGATTTTCACTCCAGGCATGCTATACCTTTCATGGAATGGAAACAGGGAAACACCCCCCCCCATGTCTCAGAAAACACACAGAAAAGAAACGTATGCACAATCAATATCAACATTCTTTTTGGCACTTCTGTGCCAGTAAAATCCATGGGGAAAAAAACCTAATTCACAGATTATTAAAACACATGGGCAGTGACACAATTTGCCCTACTTTGTTTTGTCTAGCCCCCAAAAGCAACTGAAATACAGTGGTGTAATTTAAATATTATCAACCATTTGAGGGGTGTATAAATATTTTGATAGAAAGGAAAACTAAAAAAAAAAATAGATAAAATAATTTGAGCTGTATTCTTTACTCAAGGAAACCTGACGGTGATGTCAATCAGGCCCTGATTCAGCAAAGCACGATTCAGCATGATTTCAAAGAATGTGCTTACATGCTTTGCTGAACCAGGGCCTCAGCTTTTGCACTGGATGGATATTCATAAATATAGGAGAAAATAAGAGAGATGGACAGAAGGGGTGAATATACTCACTGGTGTGATCCTTGCACAAGAGGAGAGACAGTGTTTCCAACTAACACAATATTTTTGTGGGTCTTGTAATTTTGCAGCATTAATAATAATAATTATTATTATTGCATCTCATAAATTCATGAGAAGCTCCTGATCTGGCAGCTCAGGTTTTCTGCCTGAATTAGTCCTGATACAGCAGTTCTGGCTTCGGCCATTAGATGCTGCTGCTGACAGTCTGAGCTTCTGGCATTGGACTGCAATTCTGGCTGCCAGCCCCTGCAGTTTGCTCCTGGCTTCCAGACTGCAGGTGCTGAGTCTGGAGGCAGTACACCATGTGGATCACCTGTAGAGGTACTGTCACTGGCTCAGGCTGAAGCCCCTTTGTTGTGTTCAGTAACTCTCTCTATAGGCTTGTACGCCTCCTCTGTGGGGCCA
The DNA here is from genome assembly GCF_965140295.1 of Lepidochelys olivacea. NCBI lineage: Eukaryota > Metazoa > Chordata > Testudines > Cheloniidae > Lepidochelys > Lepidochelys olivacea. Next base: position 40,802,991 of record NC_140419.1, read on the forward strand.
AGAGGGTAATCCAGTCCCACCCTTGACTCTGTGTTCCAGCCCAGGGCCCTGTACCAAATAGCTAGGTTTGCTCCTTTACTGTGGTTTTCCCTGGGCCACTTCCTCCCTCTCTTCTCAAGTTCCCCTGTTAGTCTCCCGGTCTTTTTCCTGGTTAGTCAGGCTCTCTCCCAGGCTTCCCATCCCAGAGAGCTTTCTGTACTCTATCCCTGCTTAGAGCTCCCTCACAGCTTCCACCTGGCACTCTCTCTCCAGCTGGGCTTTATCATCACTTAAACCTGGCTCATTACTGCAGCTTTACGGGGAGTTGCCTGATTCTCCTCAGATGAGGCTCATTCTGTAATCAGGTTGGCTGAGGCCCAGGCCCTGCAAGCAACAGGCCAACCCACCCTGTTACATGTCTGATGGGGAGGAAGTTAGGCAGGAATTTTGTGCAGTGAAGGAGGAGAGATAGCAAGGGACTGAGCCCTTCAGAAAGGGGGGTAAGTAGAAGGCAAGGCCCAGGGTAGAGAATGGGGAAGGGGCAACATCCTGATGGGGAGGAAGTTGGTCTGAAGACAACATCTGGAGGGAGTGAGTAGGGCAGGCAGCAGTATCCAGTAGAAAGAGCACCTGAAAGTCCCCAGGACAGAAATGGGAGGCTTTGGGGGAGGCTGTTCATTCTAATCATAGAAGATTAGGGTTAAAAGAGATCTCAGGAGGTCATCTAGTCCAACCCCCTGCTCAAAGCAGGACCAACCCCAACTATATCATCCCAGCCTGGTCTTTGTCAGTCTGGGACTTAAAAACCTCTAAGGATGGAAATTCCACCACTTTCCTAGGTAACCCATTCCAGTGCTTTACCATCCTCCTAGTAAAACAGTTTTTCCTAGTATCCAACCTAGACCTTTCCCACTGCAACTTGAGACCATTACTCCTCATTCTGTCATCTGCCACCACTGAGAACAGCCTAGCTCTATCCTCTCTGGAAACCCCCTTCAGGTAGTTGAAGGCTGCTATCAAATCCTCCCTCACTCTTCTCTTCTGCAGACTAAATAAGCCCACTTTTCTCAGCCTCTCCTTGTAAGTCTTGTGCCCCAGCCCCCTAATTATTTTTGTTGCCCTCTGCTGGATTCTCTCCAATCTGTCCACATCCTTCTGTAGTGGGGGCACGCAATACTCCAGATGTGGCCTCACCAGTGCCAAATAGACAGGAATAATCAGTTCTCTCGATCTGCTGGCAATGCTCCTACTAACGCAGCCCAATATGCTGTTAGCCTTCTTAGCAACACTGTTGAATCATATCCAGCTTCTCGTCCACTGTAATCCCAGGTCCTTTTCTGCAGAATTGCCACTTAGCCAGTTGGTCCCCAGCCTGTAGCAGTGCATGGGATTCTTCTGTCCTAAGTGCAGGACTCTGCACTTGTCCTTGTTGAACCTCATCAAATTTCTTTTAGCCCGATCCTCCAATTTGTCTAGGTCACTCTGGACCCTACCTCTACCCCCCAGTGTATCTACCTCTCCCCCCAGCATAGTGTCATCCACAAACTTGCTGAGAGTGCAATCCATCATCTAACTCATTAATGAAGATGTTGAACAAAACGAGCCCCAGGACAGACCTCTGAGGCACTCCGCTTGATACTGGCTGCCAATTAGACATCAAGCCGTTGATCACTACCCATTGAGCCTGATGATCTAGCCAGCTTTCTATCCACCTTATAGTCCATTCAACCAGTCAGGATGTAAAAAGGTGTTGGGGAAGGATCCTTCTGATCAGTCAGAAGTTAAAGTGTACACATGTGTTTCTAACATTACAGGTGGAGTTTTCTGAAATGCATGTGTCTTTCTCCCTAAGAGTTCAAAAATCAAACCAGCCCTCCCTTGCAAATAAAAAAAAAAAATTTGAAAAAATTAAATATCATGATTTTTCAAGCCAATTTCATAATGGCTCATCTGTCTCATGAAGTTGAACCAGTGGGTTTGACAACACTGGAGGCACGACTCAAGTGCAGTAGATACAAGAGGATTCTTTATTTGGGAGGCTGGGCACAAGTCCCTGGCTTACTGACTGAGAATCACAGCTTGTGGTACACACTGCCTGGAATAAGCAATCATGGAACAAATTGAACACTACTGTGCATACTCAGATTGCCTTAAATCAGCCCTCCATTCAACATAACAACTAGGAAGAAAACTCTGCAATGAGAGGCAGGAGGAGATTTCCTGCCATTTATCTCCCTCATGCAAGAGGGACAGTTGTTCTCCATATTTTTGTACTGCCTGTTTTGGGGGCGGGGGTCGTTTTTTTGTTTTAACTGATTTTGGTCCCTATTACATTGTAACCAATTGAAATCAATGGGAGTTTGCCTGAGTAAAGAATGCCAGACTTAGTGCTAACATATCTTGTTCCAAATGTGCTTGCACCAAAGCAAGTTCATATTGTGCAATAAAAGAAATCATAATGTAGTGCAACTGCAAGAGTGAATGCCACATAACACTGTGATGATTCCCTTTATTATACAAATATTTCTTTGGCTCTGCTGCTAGTGATCAAGTTTAGTAGAAACTCAGTCCTAGACTATGTATACAGATTTTTCTTTAACTTGACCTACTCCACTTCAGTGCTTACCAGAGATATAGGAATATGATTTTTTGAAGAACTGTTTTTGACTGAGGAATTGATTAACCTACAGAAAACACAGAGAACCTGCTTATGATTAACACAACTGGCAGACAGCATCTGCAGGTATAGGAGCCCTTTCAGGCAAAGAGTGCTATATACTGCTAAATGAAGCCTACTTTATCTTGAGTACACACATGAAAAGGGGTCTTACATGACCAAGTAACAAGCAGCTGAAACTAGCAAAGGTTTTAAAAGTTATAAGCAACTGAAAATAGGGAGTTCAAATGGAAACCAATATTATATGTAACCTTAACTGTGATAGCTTTTCCAACACTAACTTAAATGCTAAAATAGAGACAAGGTGGGTGAGCCCAGATCTGAGGAAGAGCTCTGTGTAAGCTCAAAAGCTTGTCTCTCTTACCAGCAGAAGTTGGTTCAATAAAAGATATTACTTCACTGACCTTGTCTTTCTAATATCCTGGGACAAATATGGCTACAACAACAGTGTTAAAATAACTTCATTTAAAACTCAAAAATAATTTTGAAACTGACAATACCAGGAACTCAACCTGTGACCTGAAAATCAGTCTGTGTTCATTTCTGTTTCTAACATGATCTCCAGTTCAGTTGGAAACGAACAATTGGTTCTGATGGAAATACATAAAGGGAAACAGAAGCCAGCTTATGCCCTATAGTTGTTTTAGCTATGTGGTTCTTTCAGTTGTTAATACCTGGAACTCAGTCTTGAAGCTCGGACACATGAGCTTCCTTGATCTAACTGAGACTGTTCAAGTAGTATCAGAGATTTGATTTGCCAGTAAAATAAATAGATAGGAATGGATCTGCGGGAAAATAAGATGATATTTTAATATAGTATTTTTCTGACTACAACCTCACTGAAAAACAGAAGACTTACTTTTCTGATTATTAAGGTTATTCTATTAGTATGCTGCAGGTTTGCACTAACACTTGGCCCCTAAATTTACTCTACTCTAGATCACTTTAAAATAGCCCCTTCATCCAAAGCACTGGCCCTTGCATGATGGTTCAGAATTCAATTCAGTATTTCCCATATGAGCTTATGTGACAGAACATGCTAACAATCTAACCAGAGCTGGTAACAATCTACTCTTGGAGAGGGAAGAATGAAGATGGATGACATAAGGATTAAATTAAAAAATCACAAGAAAATAAAAATTAAAAAGTGGTAATGGTATGTACTTCACAGTTCCACCAGAATAAAAGTAATTTCTGTGTGTGGTGGGGCGGTGCCCAACCCCCTGAGAAAAAAGGCTGAGCCAGGCTGAGAGGCGGCGCAGACCAGCAGCCAATCAGAGAAGGCCTGGGGACAGCCAATCAGAGCAGGGAAAGAGGCAGCCAATCAGGGCCAGGCTAGGTCTTATATAAAGGCTGCTTAGCAGAGAAAAAGGCAGTCACTCCCTGACTACTGAGGGAGAAGGACTGGCTCCTGAGCTAAGGAGCAGCGTCTTGGATAGAGCACTGTGGGGCAAGCTTGGGGAAGCAGAGCAGGACTCTGGCCCAGATACCTGCCAGGCTGTGGCCCTTGCTAAGAGGGGTCAAGAAGGTGCATAGGGCCAAAGGGGAAATGGCCCAGGGAAATAAGCAGGAGAGAGGAGGGCAGAAGGAGGCTGCTGCTAGAGGCATTGTTAACATATCACTATCCAGGAGATAGACATTTTAGGAACAATAATAAAGGTGGTGAAAAAAAACCAACAGAACTTCCCCTCTTCTTAAGTGACCCAGCAAGGGGAAGAAGTATGGCGATTGTCCAGTGGCTTAATACTATCCAATGCCCTATTAACTACCACATAGGCATAGGTGCTGGAACTGGGAGGGGGGAAGGGGGGACATGCTGCAACACCCCCTAGCTTGAAGTGGTTTCCATTATATACAGGGTTTACAGTTTGGTTCAACGGCTCTTAGCCACCCCCACTATAAAAATTGTTCCAGCACCCCTGCACATAGGGATGTAGTGGTCAGGCTTCGCAACTATGATATATCCTTAACATGTACCCTTCCTTCAAACCCACTGCCTCTATCTGTTCTTGAAACCATCTCCAAGTGTGAACTAAACTGGGCCTAAAGGTATCAAGAGCCAGTGTTTGTTCAATTTAAAATGAGCACTCTTTTCTTTCTAGTGTAATGTTTGTAAGCAATATAATTGGAAATGAACAGCTGCATCATACAGACATTAACATCTGCATCAGCTGTGAAATCTGAAGGTAAATCAGTAAATCTCAAGAAGGAATGTCATGTAAATTAATTGGGAGCTCGTGCTTGCTATGTGAACATGGTGAGAACATCTCTGCTTTCTATGCTGAACCCTTGACAGGTGTAAATGAGAGCTGTTCTATTTATAGGACATAGACAATGGAAGAGTATTCCTGGTTCCTCCTATACTCCAGTTTCCTTCATTCTATAATAGACTCATATGAAGATGTAGATGAGAAGGTGATTAGTAGAAATTTATCCAGAAATCTGAAACAGAGGAGAACAAGCAGGAGTCCTCAGTTCTCATAAGTATCTGACTTTCTAAAGTTATCCAGGCCCAAGTTATTTCAAAACTGTACTCCAGCTTCCACTTATCCAACTTCTACATTTGCTGCAAGCAATGAAAGGAAAAGGAAAATCCTTTTGAAAAATATGAAAAGTTAAAGGTGACCAGTTCTGAGTGGAAAAGACCTGGTAGTTATTTAGTCAGTGAAGGGAGTGCAATAAAACAGGTGAGGTTGGAAAGATCAAGGGCAACTACAGCAGAACTTCAATGTGGTAGGTGACAAATTTACTTTTATTAAGACCACCTGTCAGACTCCTGCAGCAACTGAAAATAACTTGATTCAATTCCTGCTTTTTTCTTTGTCTTTTTTGCTGATTTCTACATTGTCTTTTCCCTCCATCCCAAAATGCCCCTGTGCTGAGACTTTCTACAAATACAATAGATTGAGAAAAACATTACTATTATTTATGGCTGTAATAACATCACTCAGAGTACAGAAGATTGGCCGAGTACAGAATAAAAGATTCTTTATTTTATTTCATTAAATAAAGAAAATAAAAACAGCCAGCTAGTGGTGGTTTTGTTTTTATTTTCAATTTGTGGTTCAGCCTATATATATATTTTTTTCTAGGAGTAAGAGAATATTATTTTGTATCAATGAAGAAGACTGTATTGTGAGAAATATCGTACCAATGAATTCTCTGCAGCTCATCATAACTGCTCGTTTGCAAGCAGGAGATTTATTTGATGTATTTTTTGATTTGCCAATTCCATCAAGGCATTTTTACTCACTCTTTGCTAAGAAATTCCCAGGAGCTTTTAGGACTATTCCTCACAGAGTAAGGGGTAAAATCTCATTTTGGTGCACCAAGAATTAGCCATGTAAATCCCTGAACATCAAGGAAAAAATGTTTTAAAAGAGATTTTAGAGGAAAATATATTTTCATATTTTTATTTTGTGAAAATTATAAACAGAATACTATTACTATTTAAACTGCAATAGCAGCGCCTGCCATGCTCAGGGCCCCATCATGGTAGGGGGCAGTACGTACAGACTGGGCCAACATAGTCATGGCCTTAAAGAATTTACAGTCTCAACAATTAAGAGACAGAGTAGGAGAAATATTACTTCTATTTTATCTGGGAAACTGAGGCACAGATTATGTAATTTATGCAAGATCACACTGGAAGTTTGTAGCAAAACCAGGAATTGATCCCAGTTCTCTTGGGGGCCCAGACCAGTGCTTTAAACTCTAGATTAACCTTTATATCAAATCAGAATAAGTTTTAGCAATCTGCTAAGTATTTTTCCAATTGTTGGGAGTTAATAGCATAAATGTCAAAAGCTAAAGAATAGGCCAGAAAACTCTGGATTCTGGGGCCTCAAATAAGACACTTCTCCTTCCAATGCTTTTTTCATGCCAGTTTTCAAGATTAGGAGAAGGACAACTTATTATATGTTAAACCTCAGATTTACTACCCTGGTCAGCTACTGTAAATACAGTAATCTAATCTGTATTTAAAATGCTGTGATCATGTCCCAGGAAAACAATAAGATTATCAAGAGGGATGGACCATTAATAATGTAGTTGCTTAGTAGAAAGTCTGCAAAAATAGGAGGAAACAGAGAAGGAATCTGAGGTCAAACTACAGCTGGTGGTTTGATGAAAGTAATTCTACAAGTCAAGCATAAGGAAGCAGCTCTGATGCCCACAGTGTCTAATGGCTGACATAAGGAACTTTGCATTTTACAGATGGTCATGTTGCACACAGGGGGTTGGCTGGAGTACACTTCAATTGAACTGAAAGCCATGATACAGTCATGTGGAAGGCAATGTTTATAGAGGATGCACCTTAATAATCTAACAGTAAATTGTGTATAAAACAGCATGCAAGCTCTTTAATGTGTGGTTTTTTTTTTTAGAAATGGCCTTCATTGTCAAGGTTCAGTAACGAGCCCATTCATCTTCAGAAAGGGTTGGTCCTATCTGAAGAAATACAGAAAACATGGGATGTAAATTTCCTAATTTCATTATCTTGTAGCTATTAAGAAATTGAACTATATTATATGAAAAACAAAACCACTGAGATGCCAGGATGGGTATTACTGAAGGAGGAATGTGTTTCCCTTAACCTCCTTTTGGCAGCTCTTAGCTTGTCAAAATTATAATAAAAGTGGTCCTTCATTGAAACTGAATGAATGTTTGATTGAAACATTGTTTAAATCTTCCTCCATGAACAATCTACACTATAGGGCATTCCAGCTATAAACTTTGGAGGCTATATTTTTCTGAACTAACAAGATGGCCCAGAGTACATTTCATCTAGAGTAGGTTAATTTAAAGATGGTTGCCAGCTCTCATTCTCACCTCTCAGTTAATGTACAAATCAGTGTTTACAATATTGCAGAATAAAAATTTGATAAAAAAGATGCCAAATGTAAACAACAAGAACCCAAATCAGTGGTGTGTTTGATTTTTGGGTTCTCCTATTTTTTATATAAACTATCAGTGTTCCAAAACATACAATTATGCTTTGAAATGTTCCAAAAAACCCACAGGGAAGAAAAGATGGTTTAACTTGGAGTAAGGCTTTAATTAGACTTAAATTAATTAAATTGGGTGAATTTACGTCACTATTAATATTAATATTTCTTCAACATCTTTCGACAAATTCCCTGCAGACTATACCAGATGCAATGCAGAAGAAATCTGTAACAGTAATATTTGCTGGAAATGTAGGAATGCAAATCTTTTGCACGTTGTTGTGGCATTGTACTAAAGGAGGGGGTAATAAGAAGCTGTGTTTCTAAGCAAGGAGTTTGCTGTTGACTCAAGGAACTTTGTGCTGAATGCTTTGAAACTTAACAAGAGCCTGAGTAATCCTCATGAATAGTTTTCGGGAGAGCTTCAGTCTACGAAACTAGAAATTGACAAGCCAGTTGAAAAACTGAGTAGCATTATGAGTGAACTAAATTGCCTGAACAAATTCATATTTTAATCAAAAGAAATGGCAAAACATTTTAAGATCTGGCTACTGTTTCTAGATCACTAACATTAAGATGCCCAGTAAAGTCATTTTTTCTTGGATAATTTTTACCACCTTTTTTGCTGTTTGTATTTGTCACAGAAACCCCATTACTGCGGCCATTACCTACTCCTTTTCTGCCTTTTTAACAGACGTTTAAACAGACAGAAAATGTTTTGGTGGGAATAACTGATGTCTTCATTATCTGCTAGGTTCCCCCTGTATGCAAACCAATATATTTATGCACAATGACCTGCATGTGTATGGTTATCAAACGTGGCTATCATCTTAGCAGCTCTGACTCTGAGAAAGATTGAACTGGTTATTTTGTGATTCCAGCCATCTGTCTTTTTTTTTTTTTTTTTTTTTTTTTTTTGTTAGACCTCACTTAAAGGACATAAAAACTGACAGAGGTCAAAAGCAATGGGATGAAATTAACAAATGGAATTAGGCTACAAATCAGAATTTTTTTTTTAATCAGTAAAGTTTTTTAGACAATGGAGTATGTGCAAAACCAAGTAGTGGCTTCAGCATCATCCAGCACTAGACTGCACAAAGCTGACAATATAATGCAGGGAACAATCTTGCATTAATTGAAGAATGTACTGGATAATCTTATACAACATTGCTATAGAAAGAAGATGTCTAGAAATGTTCCATAACTGCTTTGGAGGCAGAATACATCTTAGTACTTTACTTGGAAGTGGACTACACCTCAACTCCACCTGGAGTCTAGAACCAGAGGACAAGTGGAAGGATAAGTGGAAATAAATGTGATTGAGAAGAGTTCCGATTTGAAACCAAGTCTTGATGAACTATATTCCAGTGCTGTATTTTAGTAGGTCATAACACATGATTCTTCCAAGATCCTTTAAAAGTAAAGAGGCAGAATGTATTCAGTAACTCATGCTAGATGAGTGTTTTGAATGCAAAAATGTAAATTTCTTGCTCTGCACTGAAGGAATTTATATTTGTCAGATAATTTCTCAAATTAAGAGCTCATTGTATTTGTAATTATCTCCCACCCCGCATAGTTATCTTTCTCACACTTTCTACTTAGATCACCTAAAAGCATTTTATTTATTGTCCACTGTGGGTGATATCAGGAGTCCTTATGACTACTAGTGTAGGTAGCCTGAGTCAAGAGGCTGTTCTTTCACAGAAATCTTACACACACACACACACACACTAACCTCATGGGTAAAGCTATGTCACTTAAGACGATATTAGTATACTGAAAAGTAAATTCCCCAGAATATAGAGATAAAGAGCAAGTGAAGAGTAAATGTATTATGAGCAGTGTATCATTATTTGACTTCTGCTACTGTCACGGTTCCTCCCCCACTCTGAACTCTAGAGTACAGATGTGGGGACCTGCATGAAAAAACCTCCTAAGCTTATCTTTACCAGCTTAGGTCAAAACTTCCCCAAGGTACAAAATATTACACCCGTTATCCTTGGACTGGCCGCTACCACCACCAAACTAATACTGGTTACTGGGGAAGAGCTGTTTGGACGCGTCCTTCCCCCCAAAATACTTCCCAAAACCTTGCACCCCACTTCCTGGACAAGGTTTGGTAAAAAGCCTCACCAATTTGCCTAGGTGACTACAGACCCAGACCCTTGGATCTTAAGAACAATGAACAATCCTCCCAACACTTGCACCCCCCCTTTCCTGGGAAATGTTGGATAAAAAGCCTCACCAATTTGCATAGGTGACCACAGACCCAAACCCTTGGATCTGAGAACAATGAAAAAGCATTCAGTGTTTTACAAGAAGACTTTTAATAAAAAATAGAAGTAAATAGAAATAAAGAAATCCCCCCTGTAAAATCAGGATGGTAGATATCTTACAGGGTAATTAGATTCAAAAACATAGAGAACCCCTCTAGGCAAAACCTTAAGTTACAGAAAAGATACACAGACAGAAATAGTTATTCTATTCAGCACAATTCTTTTCTCAGCCATTTAAAGAAATCATAATCTAACACATACCTAGCTAGATTACTTACTAAAAGTTCTAAGACTCCATTCCTGTTCTGTCCCTGGCCAAGACGACTACAGACAGACACAGACCCTTTGTTTCTCTCCCTCCTCCCAGCTTTTGAAAGTATCTTGTCTCCTCATTGGTCATTTTGGTCAGGTGCCAGCGAGGTTACCTTTAGCTTCTTAACCCTTTACAGGTGAGAGGAGCTTTCCCCTGGCCAGGAGGGATTTCAAAGGGGTTTACCCTTCCCTTTATATTTATGACAGCTACTCTAGAATATTTTTGTAATTTCTTTCTAAACTACATGTCAATACAGAGGTCAGGCACACCTTCATGTTAAAGAGGACTAATTAAAGATGAAAAATTGCACTTCCCATGAAAGGGAAAAGTATGAAAAAAATCTAACCTGGGAGTACAAACGCTCAAATGCCTTGATCACAATCATCTGTTTATTACATAGCATCACTACTGGGCAGAGTTAAGGGTGTTGGGTGCCTAACAGTGCATTTCTTACCTTAGCTTGTTTGTATTTCTCTCAAGTGGAGTGATAACTCTGAATTTCCTGGGTTTATAATACTTGGTTTGGGGATGATTACAACATCCCTAACATGTTTTTAATCTCATAGGTACTCAGCCTTAACTCCACATTAACATAGTTATTTGTTTAGGGATATTTTAAGTGATTCCAATTAATGCCCTTATTTCATCTGTCCAGTTCCAAGTAGATAATGTCCAGATTAAAAAAAAAATACCACCCACAACTGGAACTCATATATGCAGTCTACAGAAAGAGGCCAAGGACTGCCTTGCCACAAAGAATGGTCTTCTCCCTCATTGATACTGGTATTCTGTCCCTCCAGCTTAAGAATGAGGCATACAGGGAGAGGATTGTTGAAAACCTGCAGTGCCACTACCTTTCTTAGGTCTGGCTCTATAGATAAAAAAAGAGGGTGTGATTCTCAAAGACCATCAATCCAATACTTTTTAGGACCCTAAAGGCCTGAGCCAAACATCACACTGAAATCAACAGAGACTCCCATTGAATTCAATGACTTTTGCATCAGGCTCTAAGGCCCAGATCCACAAGGCGACTTAAGTGCTTAACTACCACTTTAGGTACCTAAGGTCAAAATTTAGGGGCCACTGAAAACCCTTGCTCAGCTTCCATCTAACTCTGGAGGTGCCTGAAAATCCCTCGGCATTTACATTTTTGCTCTAAAAGACCTGTGGGAACCCAGGTACTGTTTTATACCTGGGCCTCAACAGGATCCTCAAAGCAGGAGAAGGTAGATGTTCCCCCACCTATACTCCCAAATGATTGGGTGGAAGGAGAGAAGCAGGAGAGTTCCTCCCATATAACCTTTAGCTCAGAATTTAGGGAACTCCCTTGGGATGTGGAAGACACCAGTTCAAGTTCCCCCCTCCCTAATGTAGACAAGCAATTTGAACATGGGTCTCCCATATTGCAGCAGTGCCCTCACTCTTGGGCTGTGGGATATTCTGATTTGAGTCACTCAAACTCTCCTGCTGAAGCTGATCCACTTTATATACATAAAATAAATATGCACTGGCCCAAAGAGAGTGAAAATGATTCTATAGCTCAGTGGTTCGAGCACTCTCCTGAGAAGTGGGAGACTTATGTTCAGATCGCTTCTCCTCATCTGGCAGATGGTGAAAATGAACCTGGGTCTCCTACATCTTGCCACTTTTTTTTTATTTTAATTTTTTTTTCATTCTGCCACCAAACGAAAGAATTGGATGTTCACACAACTCCCTACTCAAGTGCTCGTCTTTCTGCAGATGTATAATCTTTTGCAGGATCAGGGCCTGAGTAACAAATAGCAGAAATTGGCTCAGTAAATTTCATAGCATTATTTAAAGATTTCAGTCATTGATTTTGATCTTTGTTTTGAAAAAGATTAAAAACCAGGGAACCAAAACCCTTGCAGGTTTTCATCTGAACATTTCCAACCAGCTACTACATATTGTTTGATTAACTGCCTACAGCTAACTATGGTTCCATTTACATGATGCTATAATATGTTGATGTTGATTTATAGCAGCACACAATAAAAATGTAGTCAATGAAGGAGTAATTATGAGCTGCATTTTAATTTCACACAACAAAGCAAGTTCTGCATTACAAGTGGAGGAAAATTAGAAACTAGAAAATTACTGTGAATGCCAAAAAAATTAGAGTATAGTATTCATTCACACTATTCCAACACCAGCTCACAAGAAACTTGTTCTCTACATGTACTCAAATATGTAACAGATTGCTTAAAAATGCAATTCTGAATTTACAAGCCATATAAAAGTGTATGGTTGTGAGACATTTCAAATAGCAGAAGTCAAATGACGGTTAAAGGAAAAAAAAAGCCCACTAAAATACATACCATGCTGATTGTAACCCTCATACAAGTTCAATAAGACTAAAAGCTAGCTTGTTCTTTGAAGTTAGAAAGATCATTGGTTAAATTATTTAATAAATCTGCTGTATACAACTACACTAAGGCCGGGAACCAAAATCCACTGAAGTTAATGACAGTCTTTTCATGCATTATAATTTAAGCATTTGATCAGGCCCTACAAGCATTTTTAAACCATGAATCCTGATCAGTCTCCTAAATATTCTAGTAATAAAAGGTCTGATAACCAAAATTTTTATTAAGGTAAACCATTGAAAGTAAAACCTGAAGACAGGTTACCACATCAAAGTATTATACTAACAAGTAGATGTCGTTGAAGCAACTATAAAAAAAATGTTCCTCTTCTTACTAAACAAATCTCCCTAGGTTAAGTTGTGACAGCTAAGGGACGTGAGCCCTCACAATTTCCACTGACTTCAATGGGAAATGAGGGAGGCCACCAGGGTGTGGTCTCCTCCATGGTTTTAAAGTTGTATCTGTTTGCTACAGCTACAAAAATCCATCTGTACTACTGTTTACTCTGCTAGCTCTGCAGAGCCAATTCTATTATGGCTGAATGAGCTGGATTCCATTCATGAATAACCAACGGAACTGTCAGTTAAGTTTCACTTGCAGAATCACTTTTAGTGGTGATGATGCATGAATCAGAATGAATACAGCTCATCTCACATCCCAAGCTGACTCGGTAGCACTGGCAGTTACAACTCCCTCCCCTTGGGGAAAAAATTGTGTACTCTTTTTTTTTTGTATACTAAGGAAATATATTTTAGAAGCCCTGGACGGACAGAAACATGGAACCCCATGATGTTCTTGAGTCAATTTCCAGAATATCTTAAGTATATTCAATAACAAAAGATTATATTTCATATAAGAAATCATTCTTCTACATTGCAGTGATTAATCATATAGGCTTTCAAAATTAAACCAGCACAGAAAGAGAGCAGAACAATAAAACAGAAAATAGCCTGACTGACTCAAACAAAGACAGCAGATAAAATAACCCCTTAAAGGAAAAAGTCTGTTCCATAATTTTAACTACTTTCTGATTTTTAAATCTCAAAAGAAAGTACAATAATAATTCATTCTGAATGGTGACTCACAGTCTAGCATGAGCACATATTAAAAGGTGTAGTTAAGTTACCAATTCTGGCTGAAAGTAGGAAATGTAAGAATTAAAAAAAAAAAAAATTTGGAGAGAGAGATAAAAGTAAAAACTAAACTGATGAACTTTTTGAGCCTGATAAAAAGGTTTAGGTTAGTTTCTGGTTTATCCAAACAGCCCTAAGAAAACACAGCTTTTCAATGGGATCAAGCATAGCATGTTCATCCTCAGAGTTTGTAGAGTGGCACAGGTATAGACATCCAACCATGGCTTCTTTTCCAATCTACTCAGCAAGGGAAATACAATGACAATATTCAGAGTAAAAAGAAAAGGAGTACTTGTGGCACCTTAGAGACTAACCAATTTATTTGAGCATAAGCTTTCGTGAGCTACAGCTCACTTCATCGGATGCATACTGTGGAAAGTATAGAAGACCTTTTATATACACAAAGCATGAAAAAATGGGTGTTTACCACTACAAAAGGTTTTTTCTCCCCCCACAAACCCACTCTCCTGCTGGTAACAGCTTATCTAAAGTGATCACTCTCCTTACAATGTGTACGATAATCAAGTTGGGCCATTTCCAGCACAAATCCAGGGTTTAACAAGAAAGTCTGGGGGGGGGGGGGGAGGAGGGTAGGAAAAAACAAGGGGAAATAGGTTACCTTGCATAATGACTTAGCCACTCCCAGTCTCTATTCAAGCCTAAGTTAATTGTATCCAATTTGCAAATGAATTCCAATTCAACAGTCTCTCGCTGGAGTCTGGTTATGAAGTTTTTTTGTTGTAATATCGCAACTTTCATGTCTGTAATCGCGTGACCACAGAGATTGAAGTGTTCTCCGATTGGTTAATGAATGTTATAATTCTTGACATCTGATTTGTGTCCATTTATTCTTTTACATAGAGACTGTCCAGTTTGACCAATGTACATGGCAAAGGGGCATTGCTGGCACATGATGGCATATATCATATTGGTGGATGTGCAGGTGAACGAGCCTCTGATAGTGTGGCTGATGTTATTAGGCCCTGTGATGGTGTCCCCTGAATAGATATGTGGGCACAGTTGGCAACGGCCTTTGTTGCAAGGATAGGTTCCTGGGTTAGTGGTTCTGTTGTGTGGTATGTGGTTGTTGGTCAGTATTTGCTTCAGGTTGGGGGGCTGTCTGTAGGAAAGGACTGGCCTGTCTCCCAAGATTTGTGAGAGTGTTGGGTCATCCTTCAGGATAGGTTGGAGATCCTTGATAATGCGTTGGAGGGGTTTTTGTTGGGGGCTGAAGGTGACGGCTAGTGGCGTTCTGTTATTTTCCTTGTTAGGCCTGTCCTGTAGTAGGTGACTTCTGGGAACTCTTCTGGCACTATCAATCTGTTTCTTCACTTCCGCAGGTGGGTACTGTAGTTGTAAGAACGCTTGATAGAGATCTTGTAGGTGTTTGTCTCTGTCTGAGGGGTTAGAGCAAATGCGGTTGTATCGCAGAGCTTGGCTGTAGACGATGGATCGTGTGGTGTGGTCAGGGTGAAAGCTGGAGGTATGTAGGTAGGAATACCAGTCAGAAGGTTTCCGGTATAGGGTGGTGTTTATGTGACCATCGTTTATTAGCACTGTAGTGTCCAGGGGGCGGGAAGGGGGGAGAAAACCTGGATTAGTGCTGGAAATGGCGCACCTTGATTATCATACACATTGTAAGGAGAGTGATCACTTTAGATAAGCTGTTACCAACAGGAGAGTGGGGTGGGGGAAGAGAAAACCTTTTGTAGTGGTAAACACCCATTTTTTCATGCTTTGTGTGTATAAAAGATCTTCTGTACTTTCCACAGTATGCATCCGATGAAGTGAGCTGTAGCTCACGAAAGCTTATGCTCAAATAAATTGGTTAGTCTCTAAGGTGCCACAAGTACTCCTTTTCTTTTTGCGAATACAGACTAACACGGCTGTCACTCTGAAACCTGTCAATATTCAGAGTAGCAGCCGTGTTAGTCTGTAAATTGGTTAGTCTCTAAGGTGCCACAAGTACTCCTTTTCTTTTTACAATGACAATACTCAGTAGGATTGACTATTTTATTATACACGTGTAAGAAGTTCTCAATCCAAGGCCATACTGAAGAGCTGTTCAATATACTTCCTTCCATCAGCTACCTTCTAAGAAAGAAACAATTTCAAAGGAATGATAAGTTTTATAACAGGTGTTTCCCTACCCCTAGTTGCTAGCTAATATCAATTGCTTTATATGTGAGCACCACACTCCACTATTAGCCACCTTGTCTCTCCTTCCTGCAGCAACTTTACATTATGTATCTTTGAGCACTCTCCTCTCCTCCCCTCAACCCTTCTTCAGCTAACTTTGCTTTCCTTTCACACTACCCTTATCATACACTTTTCTGCTTCCTGTTAACTTCTCCTCTCTGATCTCTCTCACACCTTTCAGCGGAAGTGTTGCTGCAATCACTATTTTCTTCAGTTTGCAGTTTATCCACAGAGAACTGTCACATTTCTTCCCTATTGTGGGGTTAGAACTGTTAGTGGATTTGGGGTTTTTTTGGGGGGGTCAAGCACTAAAAGGATTACTTTGGCTGATGGCACACATCTCCCTGGGTGGAAGCTTCAATCAGAAAACACACACATACCCTCTCTACGATTTGATTCTCATTCTAGAGTGAAGCATTCAGTGTATGAGCTAAGTCTTCGATTTGTCTTAAGTGCATTATGAGGAGGGGATTGTTGCCTATGAGGCAGCTGGCATCTGGCCACTGATAGACAACATGATGGATTATTGCCTTGCTCCAGTGCTTAATTTGTAATGAAAGAGGTGCCAGGGCTCAAGCAATATTTTTTTACTTTCATAACAGATGCAGCAAGCCCAGAGGTGCCAGGGCTATGAACTGCCAAGCCTAGAGGTGCTGGGGCTCAGCCTTGGCACAAATTAAGCCCTGCCTTGCTCTGGTTCCAGTGTTCCAATATGGTTCCTGGTTATAGATAGATTTTTCATGTCTTTTATGTCTTTTGGGTGAAACATAATAAAAGTTTTGGGTAGTAGTGGTCTTGCCCTTTTAAAATGATCAAAGTGCAAGCTAAATAGATGATACTCTCAGCACATATTAAGAATAAGGGAAAGCTATTTTCTTTCCCTTGGAAAACTTTTTCTGCTATACCTTATGGGACTTTTTTTAGTGCATTAATACTTTACACTGAACCTGGAATCCACCAGCAGGTCTTTCTAGTGATTCTGAGAGGAATCAGCAGTCTCAGCTAAACAAATCAGAAGCATTAAGAAGCTGGAGTAAAAGGGAAAAGAAATTGGATGCCTGTGAAAAGAAGGTTCACTCTCCAACAAGTCTGCCACGTTGGCATGAGAATCTATAATGAGAGGTTGCTCCCTCTCTTCTGTAGAATGGAAACTCACTCCCAGCTGATACATGTCAATGGAGAAAGAAAAAGCAAGCTCTGATGATGACCCTACACTGATTCCTATCCTGATACATTTGGGCATTTCAGCAGAGATTAGAGTTGGAAAGTAATTCTAGTTGCTCAGATACTACAATAATACACATTAAGATAAATCTGTAAACAGACAGACTAATGCTGGTAATTTAGGATTATGAGATTTTTTTTAGTCCCATTCAAACTACTCTCTCAAGAAAAACTTTGAAAAAGAAAACTTTGTTTCTTATGTTTGTGGCACCTTAGAGACTAACCAATTTATTTGAGCATGAGCTTTCGTGAGCTATAGCTCACTTCATCGGATGCATACCGTGGAAACTGCAGCAGACTTTATATACACACAGAGAATATGTGTGTATATAAAGTCTGCTGCAGTTTCCATGGTATGCATCCGATGAAGTGAGCTGTAGCTCACGAAAGCTCATGCTCAAATAAATTGGTTAGTCTCTAAGGTGCCACAAGTACTCCTTTTCTTTTTGCGAATACAGACTAACACGGCTGTTACTCTGAAACCTTTCTTATGTTTGTGACCCATTTTTATCATCATCATTTTGACCAACATCCTTGAGAGTAGGTAGAAGGGAGAAATTAAATAAAATTTTCATGACACGGAAAAAGAAAAATTAAATTTAGTTTTTCTCCAAATTCCACTCCGTGATTAATATTTTACAGTATTTTCTTAGTGGAATAAGCTGGAATCAAAATTGACTTAATAAACAAAGAAGAAACATTATGTTTTAAAGACTGCACAAAAATGTTTTAAAACCCTACCAAGAAGAACAAACATTACTAGCACTTGGTTGGTTTCATTAGTTTTAAAAAAGAACAGTGCCCATGACTAATGTAATAGAAAGTTTGAAACTACAGTATGTGATCGATATGAAAACTGCTTCTTTTTGATGCCAGCTGTTGCTGGTTCTGATAGCTTCATTGGTACATGTTTGTGAGCTATTTAATTGAATAAAGACTGGTTTATAGGAGCAAAAGAAATGGAGAATAACCATGTTCATTTAATTCACTTGAGATTCAGCTTGTTTTCTGCTTCCTTAATATTAATGAAAAGAAATCCAATTTGTTCTACATGGCAAGATATGTAATTTAGATGCTCATTAATTCAAGGTTCAGGTAGCAGCTCCCTGAGAATGTTGTCTTTAAAGTGTTTATTTTCTAAGCTAAGTAAGTTTGGTTGGAACAAAAAAAGTCTTGCACCAAATACAGTAAAATTGGAGATGTCTTTTCACTTTTTCCATTGCAAGTTTACATATTTTTGCATTTTATTTTAATTTTGAAAGCTACAATATGTCTTTGGCATACCAGTCTTTTGATAATATGTCTCTAAAATATTATTATAGGACTGATATGTATCATACATAAGCTTATATCAAGATATGTATGACAAACAATATGCCATGTAATATATATCAAAATTATTTACATTTACTAGGGTCTCAGAAACAATCCTCCTTTGCTAAAGGGTAAAGCTGCTTTCATGTTTTGGTTCCCAGCTATGTTAATTGCATTATGAGCTCCCTTATTAAGGTATTTCTTTGACACCTCTGTAGTAGGAAGAGGGCCTGAAACATAAGACCTTGTATCAGAGGCCTGGTATGAGGTCTGAGGCTTGGGCTAAAGTAGCAGTCAAAACTTTGCTGCTATAAAGCAAAGTTAAATTGTGAGCAAAAGGCAGGCCCTGCTCACAGAATCTGGCAATAACAGGGCTGATATTGCAGAAACACACATTCCTAAGAAGTGCTAGGCACAAAACACACAAGCAAACACATTCCAGAAGGGTGGTGCCAGAACACCCCATACCAAGAATAGCACACACACATTTCCCAAATATAACAGGAATACACTGACCCCTCCTAAAGGTAAGGTCAGGATGACAGCGAGATGGATAGAGATGTACAAGGTGATGGGTAGTAACCAGCTACGTCAGAGGGTATTAACTAACTACATCAGAGGGGCAATACATAACTTGTTTGTACTGATGTATAAAATGGAGTCTCAGAGGGAGTGTCTTTGGCCAGTCTAGGGGGCAGTTGAAAGCCCTGACTCAGCTGCGTCCATTGTTACGGGCATATATGTATTAGTGATCTGGTAGAGTCTGCCGGATACTAGTACCATGCTTGGTTGACAATAAACCTGTCTGGGTGCCTTCGTACCTTAACGGATCCTGTGGTCATTGGGCAGTTCGGTCGAGATCTGCTGTGCTTTCTGCGCAGAGCTGGGACAGCACCCAGAGAGAACACAGACATGCAGCCAAATATCTAACAACCACCTTAGGATACTTCTGTGACCTCTAACTTTTGCCCACTGTGTTTAAACAAGGGGATATTGATTAATGCTTAAACTAGGCTGTGTTTTTCCAAAAATTAAGCAAATGGGGAGCTATTATCTAACAGCTCCAGACTCTGATCAACACAAAACAACATGGAACCACAAAAGTCCCTATAAGTCTGCACAACTGTTCGTTGCCTGCAAACAATATGTATGTATTTTAAATTCTATCTAGAATCAAATGCTCAAGTGTGGATTTAATAAACAATGATTAGTTCACAGGTTTTTCAATTTCTCTAACATTCACAGTTGAGCAAAGGTAGCAGTCCAAGGAGTCTATGCTGGGAAAGAAAAGGAAAGGAAAGGACATTCCACTAGATATACTTTCGCATAATGCAACTACAAGAATGAACACACAGGTATTTGGAACTATTGGACATGGGGTGGGCTGAAATTCTTCCTTCTCCCACTTTACCATCTAAAGCAGTTATAGATCAAAAGGCTTGGTTCTCCACTGCCGTAAGCCCTGTAAAAAGTAAGTTCTACCATTTGTACATTCAGAATTCTGATTAGGCAGAGTTCTGCACAGGCATAAGTGACCATAGATGGCAGTCGAGAATCAGGCACCAGTAGTTTTGTGACATTTTACACTAAGTTAACAGGAGCCCGCCATGTTATTAGGAAATAGTAAATTAGTTTGGATATAACGAGAACTGACAACCTCCTTAGGAACTCAAACCAAACCCTTTTTTTCCCCAGGAAATTCAGATGACATTCCCACCTCTCCTCTCTTTCATTTCTGCTCACCTCTGCCAACTCACCTTGGTTCCAGACATGTAAAACATTGGGAGGAAGTCTGGGCTTGTTACATTTCTACTACATGCAAAGCAGGAAGTACCAAAAAACTTGAGCTTTCTATAGTGCCTCATGAGCAGGGCTGGTTGATAAATTTTACCAAAACATTTTCCTTTTCAGAAAATGGGGTTTTGTCAAAATTGAAAGTTTCCACAGCAAGGGGCAGATTTTGGCAAAAGTTTTCCACAATGGAAAATAAAAACTTAACATTTTTGTTTTGCTCAGCGTTAATCTTTGCTCCTGCCTGAGCTGCCATTGTGCCTCATCAGAGTTGTAGTTCCAGGACTCGTATGACCCCATTCTCCCCTATGTACAAAGCTTCCCGGCTGAACTACTTTTCCTATGAGACACTGTGATCTCTCCCTGTGGATGAGCTTCCTATTGTGCCTCATGAGCAGGGTCCAGAGGGGAAAATAGGGGCATGAGAGACTCAGAGCACCTATGAGGAACTGTGGTAGCTAATGTAGATGCAGTAATTAATGTTGACTCGACCTGAAATTAAATGTTTCACTGTGGGACAACAAATTGAAACAAAATGTTCTGAAATATGGGAATGCCGAAACATTTGGTTTTAACTGAAAATGTCAAAATGAAATGTTTCAACCTTTCTGAATCAAAAGCTTTGCTATTTTGAATTTCTGATCCTAATCAGGAGGGAAACAAAATTCAAACAATAAATAAATCAGAATTTCCTGCGTAACGAGAAATGGAATGTCCAATCAGCTCTGCTCAGGAACTTCTCAACCAAGTTTTGCACATCTAAGTGGTTATTTATAATATTTCAGATAAGATTCAGATAACTATGGGTTTTTGGAGCCTATATGCTCTGCTGATGTAGAGAAATTGTCAATATTCTACCATTAATATAAGCACCTCTTTTGCAAGCTTTTCTGAAACACTTTCCTCTCCTCTCTTCCGTAGCCTGCAGTGGTGGGTGGCATATGGCCTAATGTTTGAGAAAACACAACAATTTCTAAATTATTGTTTCATTATATCAGGCTATTGGTGTCTTGTTGGCCGAATTTTCAATGTACAGTACTTGCAAACCTTCTATGCATCTCAAAGCCAGAATGATTTGTCTTTGCAATGTATTTTCAGTTTTGCTGCAGAAGAGAATTGCTACATTGAGGTCATTTTCCGGGAATGTGCATTAAGGAAATGAGTCCTGTCTCTTCTCAAACATTTTTGCTTGCGAAGTGTCAGCTATAGGAAGTGAAAGTACAAAGATTATAATGAAGCAGTATTTTTATCTTGCTTCCAGGTTCCTATGCTGGGGTCTTTCAGATTCTTGTATTATCACTGTTCTGCTGGTGCCAGGGTTTCCCCATCATTTTGCCCATAACCCTTAGAAATTTTAAAATGAACATAAACTCATATTGGACCACTGGCCACATCCAACAGCAAGACTTCAGCATCCCACTGACAAATTTTAAGTCATGCCACCTTCTCTCTATGACATGAATAAAATCCTATTACGAATCTGAACTTGATTATCATGGTCTTCTATAAAATTAAGGAACAATTTAATTTCTGTTATTACGATGATAGTAGTGGATTCAATAGCCACAAATTTAGTTTCTAGCTTTTTGACTGAGCTATTTAGGGAGTGCAATTATCTGTTACCCTTGAGCTCTTCAGCCTGAATGCTTGGCTTGCAGTCAGCTTGCCATGCACATTGTAGTCCATTATGCGTTGAGATTTCTTTTTAAAGAAAAGCTTTGGAGAAATCTACTGGTTACAAAAGCAAAACTGCACTTAATAAAGTGAATAGAAATATAGACAGTAGAAAGTATGAGGTTCGAAAGTCACAAGAAACTGATTGTGTGGGACACTCCCACCTGATCCTAACAGATGTTCACTGATCAATGCTTAAGAGAAAGGAAAATTAAAAATAAGAAGGTCCTGACTACATTATTCTAGAGGGGAAGAAATCCTTCTTGGCTGTAATCTGACAATCAGTTTAATCATGCACAAGAGATAGCATAGTTAATCCCCTTTTCTCTTGCAGTTTTATAGAAAGTTACATAAAGCCCCATGTAAACTGGGTTACCACATAGATAGGGGCCCACATTTTCAAAAGGGATGCTTCAATTAAAATCAGCAATATTTACAAATGGATTCATTTGTACAGCAAAAACCCATATTTGTTCTTAAAAATCAGGCAATTGCACAAGAAAACCAGTACTTAAGAGTAGTTACACAAGCTGTGCATGGAAGTGGAGGATTTCAAGTGTCAATTTTATTTTATTTTTTGTGTGCACAAATGTGTTACTTCGCCAATATTTTGTGTACAGTGTAGGCTGCTTCCCATGCGAATCCTCACAGCCAGGGTGCCTCTGTGGTGCCTCAAATTCCACACAGATTCCACACTCTTTTTCTGAGGTCAAAATATCCCTCCCTGGGGTCTGAGTTATTCATGGAAAATAACTCAAAATAAAATTCAAAGCCCTGACTTAAAGTCCCACAAACAAATGTTTCTCTTCCTGCTCCCAGGCTTCCCTGCCTGCAGAGTTTTGAACTCTTTCCCTTGGCTGCTCATTAGCAGGCTACTCCCAGCCCTTCCTTAGGATACATCTACACTGTGTAAGTGTCAGGATGAGCTCCACCCTGACATCTGGTGGTGAGGTGTGGCAAGTTGTGGAAAAGAACTTTAGGGGCCGATCTCATTTGCATAGGCACACCCACCATGCCTAGAATGAGACCATAGCTGCCCAAATGGTCACTTTGGCTGCTGTGGGATCCCCAGTGTCTCTGTTATTGGGGCAGGAAGAATAAATTGTTATTACCCTGATTATGGGAACTATGCTTGGAACTGTACGTGGCCTTTTGTTATGATGGAAGGATTCACCATCAACTAAGTAGCACTCGCTAGGCAAGGGTCATGGGTTCCAAAACTGTGTGAATAGAGAGAGGCTGTGGACAAGTATTAATACTTGGTGGCATGGGCCCCTTGGTGAGGGCCTTACATGCTAATTGCACTTCCTCCTCTCTCCACTGTGGAATATCAGAGCTAATTTTGATTTCATTAGAAGTCTAGTTATAGGCTGCTGAGCTCACTTTGGGCTGACAGTGCACCAGCACTGGGGCTCCCCTACTACAAGCTGAATTCACCTAAGAGCTGAAATCACTGAGTGTTGTGTTAAGTAGTGGGGGAGCCTGAAGATATATTGTGGAGCAGTTTGCAGGACAGCTGGTGAAGCAGTTCGACGTGGAGCAGTGTGTGGATGGCAGGAGCTGCCTGTGGGCCGTGGAGCTGAGCGAAGGAGTTCGTGGGGCGGCTGGCGGAGCGCAGCTGAGCGAAGGAGTTCATGGGGAGGCTGGCGGAGCGGAGCACAGCTGAGCGAAGGAGTTCGTGGGGCGGCTGGCGGAGCGGAGTGCAGCTGAGCGAAGGAGTTTGTGGGGCGGCTGGCGGAGCGGAGCGCCGCTATGGAGCTATGGGGCGGTCAGCTTCAGATCACGTAAGGTGCCTCTTACCCCCGTCCCATTTCCACCCAGGTTGGGAGGTAAAGCTCCGCAGATAAACTTTCGAACTCTGGGGCTGCCCTGGCCAGGGACAGAGACTTTTGGGGCATTGGACTTTTGGGACTTTGGGTGATTTGGGGTTGCTGGACTCAAGAACCAAAGGGAAAAGGGCATGCCCCAATTTGCCTGAGGTGGGTTTTTTTTGCTCATGGGTTGTGTTATGAATCCTGTTGGTGGTGTTTCCCCAACATAATGCCACATTGTTTCTCTCTGTTATTAAAAGGCTTTTGCTACACTCAGACTATGTGCTTGCGAGAGGGGAAGTATTGCCTCTTGGAGGCGCCCAGCGGGGGTGGTATATATTTGTCCCAGGTCACTGGGTGGGGGCTCGAGCCGGTTTGCATTGTGTTATTGGAATGGAACCCCTAGATATTGAACCCGGCCCTTGTTGCTGCCAACTCTGACGGGCAGAAGGGTTACAACTGCAATAAAAAACCCAGTGCATCATGTCCCAGAGCCCAGGTCAATTGACTCAAGCTTGCAGTGGAGACTCCAGGCTTGGGCTGGAGTCTGGGCTTTGAGACCCTCTCTTCCCATGGGTGCCACTCCAGCCCGAGTGTCTACGTTGCAGTTTTTAGCTACTCTGCCCACGCCCCAAAAGCCGGGGTCATCTGACTCAGGCCAGCCGCAACTGTGCCATGGGTCTTTTATTGCTGTGTGAACAAATCCTAAATTCCAAATCCCAGAACTCTGCTAGAGCCTGCCTGTTCCTAGCAGTCTCTGTTCTCCCTGAGCATTTACCCCCTCACTGGAGCTTCCAGCTGGTTGTTATAGGGGAAAATTACCTCATCCCTCTCAGGTAGGGTGCAGCCTGTAATCAGGGTGGCCAGGGTTGCCAAGGGCAAGCCACACTATTACATACAGTTAAAGGGAATCTTATGAAATGTTGAGCCTTTATATGCCACACTATTGTTTTTATTTGTTTGTGGGATTTTTAAAATGGAGGCGTTTCACTGAACAGATATCCAAGAAAAAAAAAGATTTCATTTGTGTTTCTTTGTTAGTTTTTTTCTCTGATGTCATATGGGATATAGATACCAGACTTGTTAATTGTATACACTTGAGTAATGTAGTTTGTTTAATACAGTGCTATTATTGATTTGACCAGATTTTGATTTGTGCTCAATTTTACTTTTTAAAAACAATATTCTCTGGTCATTTGTGCACTGCATTTCACATCACTTACATCAGTCAGGTGCTTATTCCTGTGATGTCCTATGGAATCAAATGGAAGTTCTGTTACTCCTCACTGGAGACTGGTCAACATAGTCTGCAACTCTTGGTGCACTAGTTATGAAAAATACACCCAGTGCTTATTAATAATCACCTGCCCCACCCCCATTCATTGTAGTACTTGTAGATGAAAGTCTGATATATCACCCCTATATTAAATTAATAGTAAAATTTGTCATAGCATAGGCCTTTGTAGAATGCTATTATGCACTCATCCATCATATACATAATGCTCAGATCCTGCAAACGCTTAGGTGCAGAAGAATAGGACTGATCTGAAGCTTAAAGTCAATGGACTTCAGTTGGCTTTAGATCAGGCCCTATATGCATAAGAATGGTTCCACTGATTTCAGTGGGACTACGCATGCGCACAAAGTTATTCATATGCCATGTTTTCAGGCCCAAAGACAGCAGAACACTTTTCATGGTACACATTGTTGTAGGTAGGGTTGCCGATTTTGGTTGGACATATTTCTGGGGGTTACATTAAATGATATCATCTCTAATTAAAGATTAACCTTTAATTTCTGAAGACTCCAGGACAATCCTGGAGGATTGGCACCCCTAGATAGCCTATCAGACACTGGACTGTTTGAGAGGATGTCATTTAGATGAGATGTAAAAGCAGGGCCATGGTAGTAAGTGGTCATTAAAGATCCCATGGCTCTTTGTGGAAGAATTGGGAGCTGGGACATGCTCCCTACTTCTTCATGGTGAACTCCAGGTGGGGAGAGGGGGAGAAGGCAATAACATTAAAAACTGCAGCAAAATACAAAATACAAAAAACACTTAGTGTATCTGAGGACCACAGAAAACAAAGCAACAGCCACTGCACTGGAGATGTTCTTTGCACCTTCACTCAAAGGCAGGAAACAAACTGGAGAAGAGGCTTATGGGAGAGGGCCTTTGCTGTTAGAGGGCATCATAACAGCTGCTGGGCCTGAACTAGGTTGTCTTGCCTCCTGCAAGCATATGTTACTTTCCTTTTGTAAATCATGAAATAATTAATATAATCTAATACGTTTTAATCAGCATGGTTGCTCCTGCAATGTAAAATAATTTCCATCTTAGAATAAATTCTGAGTTTTATAGTGTAATCACTTAATTTGAACTAATTAGAAATTAAACTATAAATGCTATTATAATACAATTAAGAATAAAAAAACATATGTTTTGCATCATAGTTTCCATAACATTTTTGATGTTTTGTTTACCAGCTACTTTATCTTCAACAGAAGCCAGGATCAAGTATGTAGCCTCCTCATGAATAAAATGTGAACTGAATATATTTTAAACCTGCAGTCTTATCATAGCATCATCATCTTCAAACTGATACAGTCACATTCCAAAATAACAGAGGCAAAAATGAAATCAGATTAAAAAAATATACATCAAGAAGTTATGACAAGCATGTCAAGTACAGTAGTGTGGTGTTGAACTTATGAATCAGACACCTGGCATTCTGAAGGAAATAAAAACAGTCTGCAATTTTTGAAAAAGATTGAAGATTCAGATTTTTTTCCTCAGTATGCTAATATTCTATTTTAATGTATTCATATGGGAAATTAGCAGATTACCATTTCTGATTTTATTTTGCAAACTCATAAGCCTAAAATAATATATTAAACCTACACATATGGAAACCTATTGTATCTTTTAGCACATTTTCAATTCTTACTGTAACTGTATTGCAACATTCATCTTGTGAATACAGTCTTTAGTGACCTTAGTTTGGGGTTTTCATATTGAGATGGGGGAGAAGAGTTACCATTGCTTGATGGAACAATTATTGCAAAAGATTGTGATTCACTGTTCACACAAACACAAAAAATACTATCTTAAATCATGAACCAAATAATTCAGAGAAGATCATATTCATGCCTTCAAGGCAGACAGTGTAAATATTCAGGGAAGTTCTCCATGCTTGTGGAGGAGGAATTTGGCTTACACTAAACTGAAGGCTTACAGCTGAGTATTGTGCAGTGAGGGTACAAAACTTTACATGAGAGTGGAGAACAAGTTTTCCAGATTGCCTTGCTGGGCATTATCCTTTTAATGTCGGACCAAGAGTGACCCTACTGTGATCTCAGATGTGAAGCAAACATTGGACTTGTAACTTTTGTAAAATCTACTATATGGATACACTGCAAAAAATGTCCACATATTTGAGATTATAACAGCATTCTATGTGGTGAAGTAAAGCAGGCAGAATGAGACCAGACTCAGGCAAAAAATAAAAGGAACTGATTACTGTGTTCTAGTTTGCAAATACAAAAATACACAGATTCCACCTATTAGGAATCGCTTTGTTGCCAGCATAAAGTTGCTATTATTTGGCAGTTGCGAATATGCGGAAGGCACGTTTGCAAGGCAGCAGTCAGGGAAGGAAGTGCTGGGATGTGCTTTCACTGGTTGCATCCCTGCAAACTTGCCTGAGGCTAGTGCTCAATCTGTCCCACATCTTCCGTCTGGGGTGCTAGCCTGGCAAACCTCCCTGCACAGGACAACATAGGAGGGGCCTTTCTTTAAAAAAGTTGCTAATAAGTGGCATGTTGTTGCTAAAATCTGAATCCCATTAACACTGATGTTAATACTGGATAAGTTCCCAGCAATAAGTTTCCATTAACCTGAAGTTGCTAGTATCAGGATTGTTACTAAGCAGAATCTACAGTGTTGCCCAAAATGAATCATATTGAACCTGACGAACTGGAAGGAGGTCAGAAAACTGCTGCATATGCATAAAGACAAAGAGGTTTGAGGGTATGATGTATGAGAAAAATTTTAAAAAGCAATAGATGGGCTAAAATGGGGCAGTCTATGTCTGAAGATCATAGGAAGAAAAGTAGGAGTTAAGGGATGCATATCCCTGTTATGATATATATGTGATATGGAATAGTCTCTCATGAGATGTGGTAGGAGCCTTATAGACTGAAGCATTTAAAACAAAGATGGATGAAATGCTACATGACATACCCTAGGGAGGAAAGATGGGCCTTTTAGCTTGAGACTCAGCAGCCCTAGGTTCAATTCCCTGGTCCCATGTGACTTGGGGAAAGCCACTTTAAGTCACCTTCTCCCCTCCATAAAATGGGGATAATAATGCCTCCCTACTTCATAGGAGGTTGTAATAAGGATTGGGAGGTTCTCAGATACTTCAGTGATAGGGGAACACCTATAATACTTTGGTGAATATTCCTGAATCCATTACTTTTCCATCTCTAACCTCTATAATTCTATGACATTAGAAATATTCTATAACAGTAGGGGGGGGAATCTATCATTTGAATCTTACTGATAAGACAAATTGGAAAAGACATATTGAATCTAAAAATAAGGAAGAAATGGAGTCTAGAGGAAAAGTCAACGAAACTTTGT
The DNA here is from genome assembly GCF_965140295.1 of Lepidochelys olivacea. Taxonomy (NCBI): domain Eukaryota; kingdom Metazoa; phylum Chordata; order Testudines; family Cheloniidae; genus Lepidochelys; species Lepidochelys olivacea. Next base: position 40,831,357 of record NC_140419.1, read on the forward strand.
AAAATATATATATATATTGCTGTGTGCTTGGTATAGGATATTAATATTAACTGGAATAAGAGAATACATCTTCTGTAACAGAGGATCAAAGTCCTCTGAATACAAATAAGAAAATATCTTTCTAAAATCAGAACACCTTAGTCTCATGTGCATGAGGAAAAGCAAAGGAAAAGGTCATTAAGAATTCAGAACAGAGGGTCATAGGCTGGCACGATGAATTACTTTGTGGCAAGTACTTTGTGAATCTACAGCATACCACATTTCTGTGCGGTAATATCACATGTAGACATGGCTACAGCGCACTGAGGAGTTTCAGTTCACTATAGCATTGTCCAAATGGGATGTTACTGCACAGCAAGCAGGTGTGCTGTAGATTCAAAGGCCTGCCATGATTCACTTGGCTTACCATGCAGTAACTTGCTGGGTAGACAAGCTCCAAGATTGTACGCTCTCTGGGACTGTGACAGTCATGGAGCCCTGAACCCTGACTGGGGTTCCAGGGAACTACTGTATAACAAACAAATGTCCTACCAACATCAGGGGCCTTGTGAAAGCTGCAGATGGTAATTCCAAACTAGACTGCCCTGATTAGATAAGAGGTCTGACTGATGCCCATCACAATAACAATACTTTGTGCTCTGCAAACGTTAACTATTTATGCCTCACCATATCCATGTAAGGTAGAAAATAAAGGGATCCTTTCACTTCCCACAAAAATGCAGTCACCTCTAGAGTGGAACATGTGCCACTACACAATGCAAAACAGGGTAGGACTGGAAGGGGACGAGACACTTTACCTGACTCAGGGGCATGCACAGGAATTTAAATTTAAACATTTAAATTTGAATACTTTTGGAGAGGCATAAATGAAAGGTTCATGTAACTCTACCACCCATTTTTCCAGATGACTCTAGCGAGGATGCCCAGCAGCCTCAAGCAGGCAGCAGCTCCCCTTGCTGCGGCACTCTCCGTGTCCCTGCAACCTGAAGAGAGAGGAAGCAGCAGGGTGGCGTACTGCCGGTGTACCTTATCTGCTGCTTCTCCTTCCCTGCTGCTGGAGTCCGAGCGCTGCTGCCTGCTTTGCAGATGCCCGCTGAGGTGAGTTAGGGGCTGGCAGCAGAGGCAACATGTGGGACTCCAACAGCAGGGAAGGAGAAGCAGCAGGCTGCAGCTGTAGGGGAAAGAGGAGCTGAGCAGCCAGATGCCCTATTACTTCCTCCCTTCCCAGGCTGGTGCCCCTGCTTGCCCCCTCTTGTGCACACCCCTGATCTGACTGAAATTATAGAAATAATTTAGGTAGCAGAATGCAATTATCTGAGTAAGTACTTGGCCAGTACTTCAGGGTTGTATCTCACTATTCTTGCAAAAAGTGGCATGGGGTTTTTTATAACCTAGAGTGGTCAGGACTCTTAGTTTTAGGTGTCATGTGTGAAAGATAGGAGGCTCTCCACTGCTAGAGGTGCTAACACCATTCTGGGGCATTGGGTCAGAACCACTTACTGAATCACCATCATCACTTCTTGCAGCATCTATTCTTTTCTTGGAAGTCCCTCACCCAGGTACTCACCTGATTCAATCTTCTTTAGATTCTGAGAGCTCATCGAAACACAAAAAGGTGGTCTGGCCACAGGGAAGGAAAATTGAGCTACGTGGAAGCTGCTGAAGGGCCAGATTTTTAAAAAATATTTAAGTGCCAAACTCCCATTGAAACCAATGGGAATTAGGTGCCTAAGTATCTTTAAATATCTGGCCCAAAGTAACTAACCTCAATGTAAGTGTCCTACGCCCTTCAGTGCACTATTCCTCTTTTTGGGACTTTTAGTTCTCTGGCTTATGGCTGAAAACAAATGAAAATACATGCAGTATATGTCTGGGGCAATTTTTTTGTTGGGGTGTTGGTGGAGAAATTGATGGACTCAGTGTGACTTCTTTTAAATGGCTTCTTTAAATTGACCTTGAAATAAGAGGACCTCCTCTCCTTAACTGCTATTGTGTTTTGAGGGAGTGGTGTTCTTTTCTTCATGAATTATACCGGTGTCCCTTGCTTTTCCCATTGATAACCTCCCTGAACGCCATTTATTTTTAAACACAAAAACATTCAGGTCACTGGGATCCCACCTTGCGTTCCGATGCTGACCTCCAAATGAGGACATGTTCATTTTTGTATGGAGAAACCGGTCCCCAAGTTGGTGCACTGGAAGACCATACAGTTATGTTGAGTGAATTCTCCCAATGTCACTCCCCAGGGTCCAAACAGCACAGTTGTTGTATTCCATACTCGTAGAAGAGGGCAATATTTCTCTGGCCCTATTTGAGCTTAAAACTGGAAGCCTTCACAAATTCTTGTTGTTAGCACTTCAAGTATGTTGCAGTACATATTGCTGATGCAATCTTAAAACCCAAAATACTACATATCAACTACTGTTACCATTTCTTGCATCTAAGTAGCAGCCTGGTTACCTGAAGATATCATTACATGCATCTCAAATATTTTTAATTTATCTCTGTCATTTTTTAAAATTAATTCATCAATATGTAAAAGCCCCCCCGATCAGTGCCTTTGCACTAGTTGAAGTTTAGTGACAGAAACAGCATTCTTGGCATTCAAGTTATGACTTGTTTAGGAAATTGATATTGGCATTTTCTGCACGATTTGCTATTTCTCTAGTGAATTACTTTCCCGTCTTTGATTGTCCTATAGAAATTCTAACCTTATAGGAGACCCAACTAATTAAAAAAAAAATTGGCACATTTAACTTCAGGCAGAGTCTGGGTTTTCTGTGAGAATTAACGCACGTATTGATCTGTTAAAACAATAAACTGACCACAGCAGTCTATTACAGAAAACAGCCAGGTGCTTGAGGTTAAATATTCATCACCAAGAGATGAACTTAATCTCTCTCATACCTATAGGCTAATGTCACAGGTTTCAAAGAGAAGATGGATGCACAGGAGACAGGATTTTATATAAAAAGATTTGTTAACAAGTTGAATAAAGAATTTACCCATTAAAGCAAGTAGTGGGGCATTCCTATTCACCACATTCCCTTCTGTTTTACTCAGAAGAATGCTGCTGTGTTATTGCCTTTATCAACCCTGAGCACCTTTCTGGTGGAATTGTTTTTGCAAGAGTGACTTGAGCAAAACGTCACGCAAAAGCAACAGAACTGAATAATACTAAGGATAAGATCTGCAGTCATTCAGCTGTTAGGTACCTGTAGTATCAACAAATTCCAAGTGCTGGGTAAAACTTAGAACAGCACATAAAGTCTAAATAATATCTGGATTTCCAAATGAAGGATCTTAATAATCCATGTTAGCCCGATCCAGACAAATAATCTTTCTGATGGGGTTGCTTTTTTCCTATGAATGGTGTGCTTTTACGTGATTCTTCAGCCACTCCCTCCCCTCCAGTCCCTTGCCCTTATAACAGAGTTGTCAAAAACATCTCTCAGAAGCCATTTTGTGATTATGAATTTGAAGATGAATATCAAAATGAGCCTTGAGACATTTTTGACCATGTTATGTAATAGCATTAACTCTAAAGCCTACATTATACTCTACAACTTAGCCAGTAGCTTCTGTTGATATATGTTAGCTAAAATCAGCCTGGCTTCATCTTGTTGTTACCTGAGACAATTGACTCAACAAAACCTGGTCACTTTAATCATCTCTGATGCTCTGATATATCTGTCCTTAAGAGCGGCATCCTTGACATTTTCCCATAACTGTAGGTGGCACCATTGCACATCTCAGGGAGAAAAGGTGCACTCTGGATTTTCACTATCAAAGAGAAAACAAATCAATTTTATTCACCCAAGAGATTAAACTGCTGATGCAGAAGGTTATTAAAATACTGTCTGCTTCTCTGTGGCTCTGGAGTCTAGGATAATGGATCTTACAAAATGACAGTCTGTGCGGGGAACCCTGTGTTCTCTACTGACATACAGGTATTATCACAGAAGAATAAGAGGAAGGTTCACAAATCTTAACAGACAACAACATTCTCATGTTAACCACAGTGCACATAATTTATTCCTTGAGTGAGCAGGCACTACTCTGTTGATTTCAGTGGTATTTAAGCCTGGGCAGAATTTGACCAAATAAACTTTGAGTTGAAAGGGAAGAAAACAGCAAAATTCTTCCTTAGAATTATTATACCCCACCATCCCCACGAGACCAAAACAAAACAAAACCCATAAAATTAGGGTCTCCTTCAAAATAATGTTATCACAGTAATGTAGACCTCCCTTGTGCACAGGATGACTTTTCCCCCAAGTTTGGAGTTTATGAATTGGAAAACTAGCTCATTTGATTTAATTTCCTCAAACTCCTTTTATTCTCCATTTTGGAGATGGGAACTCTGTCACAATGATTTGGTATAACTGCTTGCAGTTGGTTCATCAGTCATTATACCCATCCACTTCCAAATACATTGCATGGAAATTACTGTGTAAGTGCCTTGAAAGTTGATGAATTGATCCTAAAATGTGGAACTAATAATAAAGGAGCATTATCCTCACTGCAGTTGTTAACACTGCTCTAATTAGGATTTTAACAATTACGATTACTAGCTAAGATTGTCTTCCTTTTACAGATACATTAATTAGAAGGAAAAGAAGGGAAGAAGAACATATGCCTTCACTGAACAATCACTTTAATCAATAAAGGTGTGTTGCCTTCAGTACATTACATGGAATGTACAGAAATAACTTCTTCGAAAAAATTGCCTACCAACCCAGTTACAAATTACAAAGACTTCTTTGTGAGATGTTGAATAGAGCACTCTTTAGCACAATTATTTTTAAAAATGGATGTTTTGCTACAGGACACCACAGTAATTTCTATAAACTTATTTCTTTGCTGTATCATTAAGTGGCACAATAGACCTGTATGCACAGTTTACATAGTCCTTAGCTGAAAAATGCAAATGTGCAACTATTTTAGAGGGCCACTTTCTCCACCCCCCATCACTCCCAACTCACAAAGCAGAAATGCATGGGCAATTTTAGATCCCCTTTAAATATGTCATCCACGTCTAAAACTACATGCAACCATGCTGACATGCAGATGTGAAGAGGATGCACTGCCAGGATCACAACAAGCTAAGATGTTGTGACACAGGCCAAGGCTGTAGTGAGCGTGCCTGCTCCAAAGTGAGCTTTTTCCAAGCTATGCACTTCCCAATTTCCCTAGTGCAAATTCATTCCACCTTTAGTGTCTAACTACTCACCTCACCCGTGCAGGCAGACACCCCACCCTCATTGATTTCCACTTTGACATTTCTAATTTTTTTTTCAGCTGAAACTATTTGCCAACTTTGACCCAAATTTGCTGAATTTTTTTTTGCAAATTTACTATTTGCTGAAAAAATTTCACCCTGCTGTATCTAATCCTTAAACTGAAAGTAAACCAGTTTACTTCTTTGTAGCTGTTAGGGGGACTCTTCCTCTTTCGGAATCTGAAGAGATCTGTCTGGTACATGGTTAGTATTTTTCCCCCTGGCTGAGTCTAATTCTGGACTGTGTGCAGTTACGCAACTTACAGCTCATTTACCAGACAGGTAAGAATGCTTTCAGCATCTCAGACATTTTGGGCCAGTCCTTGTTCGTGGGCTCATTTCCTATGATTTAGTTGCAGGGTCAGCAAAAAGCTTTCAAACTTGAGCCAATAACTAGAAGATTCTTTGTTCAAGGGTTCATGCATACTGCCTTTCATTTTGATCTTCATCACTTTCCCCTTTTTCTATGTTTCTTTGAATTCCAAGTTCAATTAAACCTAACATCTCAAACTTGAAAGTCAACAGCACTGAATGTCACTTAGTTTCTAATCAAAATCATGAGAACAAAACACTTTAACTAGCTAAGGTTCACTTGCAACTGGTTCAGTTAAATTGTTTGTCTTACGGTAACCTTTTGAAAAAAGAACATACACTGAGATTTGAAGTAAATTCAAAACCAGGGAAGTTTCACATATCTTCAGATTTCATTGTCAATATTTCATACAGCACTATTCATTAATTTACTTATTGGTCTAACTATTTTTAGATTAGTTTGAATACTTTACTACCTGGTAATGAGAAGTGAATGTGAATATAGGTCAGTGCATAAGTTAAAGCTGAACCTGAGCAATTGTAATGTGGTAAGATAGAAGAGTACAGAAAAAGTTAAATGCAATGAAACTGTTTTAAGTGCTGCCCTTGGGACCGGCAAAACTCAGTAACTACTAGAGGTTGGGCAATGTGTAAAAGTCAAACAAACTATACTGGAATTCTTGGGGATGATATAAAGTGGTTGCTATAGAGTACAGACAGTACTAAATAAATATCCAAATAATATAATGTTATATCATTTTAGAATTTCAGATAGTACATTTTAAAACGTATATACAAATGAATCCTTATAATCCACACATATCAATACTTATTTTGCATTATACTATCCAGATACAGGGTAACTGCCTAGTACAGGTCTGCAATGCTGTTAAATGTCTGATAAAATACAGAATTACCTGTGTTTTTGTTATATCTATATATTCATATTTGTAATTTGTTTTTTATATATGAGACAAATATTAGAAAAGCATTGAGAGGAGGCATTCCCTAAGATTCCCCTTTTATTGCTGGAAAATACATCTTTGTGCTATTGTGACAGATAGATTTTAATTACTAAGTAATTCATGTTTGGAGTAGAGGTATTTATAAGAGACAACTCTACAAATAATGCAAATACTGTAGCTTTAAGGATAAGCCAAATGTGACTCAGTCTAACACTTTTAGGTAGGGACAATTGATGTGGAAAGTAGCATCCAGTCCCTGAAGAGTAGGAATGATCAAAATAGGCATTTTAAATGTTAGATTTTGAGAGAGGAAATTGTAGTAATACTGCCAAATCTACACAGCTGAGAATGTTTAAAAATACAGGGGACAAATCACCATTACATGGAGAACAGAAACTATTACACTTCCCTAACAATGATCAAACACAACATTGTGGAAATGCTGATGTAAACTTGACCAGTATGCTTAATATAAAGTATGCTTTAAACTAAAAGGACTTATGAAGGACTGGAGGATCCAATGAGGAATGGGAACTGAATAACCTGAAGCTAAAGATGCTGCCTCACCAAGAAAGTCAGTGTGGGGGGTCAGAAAGCTCAGATAGAAAATAGGAGAAGGAAATGACTTGGAATTGTAAGCTATTTTTATTATTAACTGTAACAGAACTCAAGGTGAACCTCTCTAGATGACCTTTTGCAGAGTGTCGTACTATATGTATATGATGTCTTTTGTTTTTAATCAGATCTTCTCTATCTGATAATAAATCTGGTTATTAAACTGGCTGCTTGGATCTCATACTGGTTGGGAATTTCCCACCGTCTGTCTTGGAGAGGTGTGACAACCATCAGGAAGATGCAAGGCTGTCTGAAGCCTATTCAGCTTGGGATTCCTGGTCAAATGGGAATGGACTAAAGAATATTCTCCTGAAGTACCATGGCCACCACCAGCTTCTATTTCCCCTTCATCAAGATCCCTTTAAAAACTCAGTTTCCAGTGGCCATCTCAGTCCAACATTCTTTAATTCACTCTGCACCAGACTGGCAACAGAGTAAACTGTCAAAAACAAAACTCAGAAGCAAACACAAAGTCTTTCAACAGTTCCAGCTTCACAATCTCCAATTTCCTGGGGTTCCCTAGCTCAGGGATTCTCAACCTTTTCTTTCTGAGGCCCCCGCAATATGTTATAAAAACTCCACGGCCCACCTGTGCCACAACAACTTTTTTCTGCATATAAAAGCCAGAGCCGGCATTAGGGAGTAGCAAGCTGGGCTACTGGCCAGGACCCCACACCACAGGGGTCCCCACAAAGCTAAGTTGCTCAGGCTTCGACTTCAGCCCCAGGTGGCAGGATTCACGGCCCCAGGCTTCAGCCCCGCATGGCAGGGCTTCAGCTTTCTGTCCTGGGCCACAGTGAGTCTAACACTGGCTTTGCTTGGCGGACCCTCTAAAACCTGTTCGCAGCTCCCCAGGGGGCCCTGGACCCTTGGTAGAGAACCACTGCTATAGCTCACTGCCAGGCTTCCTGCCTTTGGCAGTCTTCTACTTTCAGACATATTTTATTCTGTCTAATTCCATTTTAGACTTCTGTGTTCTAGAAATGATTTTTCCTAACAAAGTGGGATGGGGACAGAGATGTGTATTTTATATATTAATGTCACCAGTGATTGTCATATCAATGTCATTGCAGTCTGATGGATGTATGGGAAACATCATGGATGAACACTGAGTGACATTAATATAATTAAGACAATAATGACATTAATATGACAATCACTGGTGACATTAATATAAAAAAAATACACATCTCTGCCCCCATACCACTTTGTCAGGGAAAAACTCTAGAAAACAGAGGTCTCAACTGGAATTAGACAGAATAAAATAATATGACTGAAAGAATAAGCCTTTGGAAAAAGTTGTTAAGTATAGCCCTGATCCTGCAGTTGCTTGTACACTGAAATACCTATATGCCCACCTGCATTCAGTTGATAGATTGGGGCCCATTTCTTGTGGTGTCAAACACTGCAACAATTCAACTTGTGTAGTATGATAGATGACAACTTTTTATTGAAGTTGGTTTGCAATTGTAGAACCCAGTCATACATGACATCTGATTAAAATATATGTAATTATATTTTTTTAAAAAATCAGTGCTATTTTAATTTACCACTAGTGATAAACCAATAGAATAATACTTGTCCTATGAGCTAAGATTGGAGCATTAATCTGTGTAATGTGATAACAAAGCACTTATTACTAGAGAAAGGCCTTCAGTAGTAGCCTCAGTCTGTTAGGAAACAACTGCCATAAGAACCTAGTAGCTATACCATGGCCAGCCAATGCCGATGTGCAACATAAAACTCAGTAGGATTTCCTAATGCACATGATCAAAAGTGATTTCAATAGCATACCCTCATTCAATATTTTGCCCCCAAGCATAACCAGTAACTAGTGCTGACTATTAACCACACTGAAAGTTTTAAAGACTATTTGTTCAGCTATTTTTGCTTATTGGTAAAGAAAAAGTTTTCTCCCCATTCAAAATGAATAAAAATTATATCCCCACAACCAGTAAATCTAAAACTGCTATACAATTTAGTTCTTTTAAAAAGTCAAATTTAGATGGAGATTAAGCATCTGGCCCCCTTGAAGTCAGTGTCAACATTCCCGTCAACTTCAGTGAGGCCAGGATTTCACCCAGAATAGTTTTGGAGCAAGCTATAAGCAACTGACACCAGTGATTTATTGCCAGTTTGACAACAGCATTTGCTAGGGCAAACACTATAATTATGCCAAATAATATTTTAATTGTTTTGTTAGCCTTGTTAAGCAACAAGAGTTTCAATTAAAAAAGAAAAATAACCTTCAGCAAATCTGACATAAAGTCAAAGGGTTTTAAATGTACTGTACTATTACAGATTAGCTCATCTCTGATTGGCTAAAGGACAGAATAAATGCGATATCTAAGACAATCAAAACACAACATTTCTATTATTTTAACCATATATACACACATATTTTGCACACAGACTATATGAAGAGCAATCGTCACTCCACTACACCAATATCCATCAAATCAAATGACAGCATCTTCCCTCATGAATCATTTGGTATAATGGAAATGAAGTCAGTTGAATACAGCACTGTTGCAGGATAAATGACTCCCATTTCAAAAATAAACATCTCAGCTTCATCTCAACGTTTATTTCCAATAAATGTCTGAGCATCTCCTTGGCATTTATCTCATAGAGGGAGACCATTATCTTGTTGCAACATTCTATTCCACTGACATTATCTCTTAAATCATCCAAAGCCTATTATCAACATCTCCTGATGTAATTTATTGCTTTCTTGCACCCACAGTTTAAAAGCACCTTTTACTGACGTAACATTGTCAGTTAAGGAAATGGGGAAAGAGTTCATGATGAGATCAGAAATGCTGTACCTTCTGCACTGAACTAGGAAAGAGACACATGACAGAACAAAGGGCCTCATCCTGCAAGATGCCAAGCATCTCCACATCCCACTGAAACGCCTGGGAATAGAAAATGCTGAGCGCCTCCCCAGAAGGAACTTAGCAACTAACAGGACTGGGCTCCTTAGGTGTTGAATCAGGAAAACTTTATCTTAAATAAAGATGCCTTCTTAGGGTCTGGGGGCCTGATCCAAAGCCCACTTATATCAATGGAAAGATTCCCACTGACTTCAATGGGCTTTGGATCAAACCTTTGCTTAATAATCAGGATGTTGAGCTATTTGGTGAATTTGCATTTTGAATACTGCCAAGCCTGTTCAGTTTTTAAGCTCACGAACTTCAAAGACAAGTACAGTATTTATTTCAGTTCTGTATTGTTTCACTGTCTTATTTCGGCTCAGAAAGCCATTTTATGACTACAATGGTTCAGCCAGGAGCCAGCATTTAGCTTAGTTCTGTCCTATTGCATGCAATGTGCCTACCTGGCAGAACGTTGGAAGCATCCTCAACATTTAAAGAAACATCATCAATCCATTTTCATGTGGGAAACAGCCAGTGACTTTTCTTTTCATACCAGCCAGCTTTTGAGAACATAGCCTGTCCCTGACTGGATATGGGTGAAAACCCTAAGGTGAGGCACAAAGCCACAAAATGAAATATATACATTTATCCTAAAATGTAAAAAAACCCAATAGCACAGCAGCCTTCTGCAGCAAAGAGATCATGCATGCTGCTGCTCTTGCTTCAGCAGTGCCCCCTGGCATCAGGTCATGGCATTGCAGTGGGCCTCATTTGTAATGGCTTCTGGTGGCCCCATGATGGCCTGTTTCTACCTGGGTCTTCCCTCCTGCCAGGTCACCTAAAAGTGCAGTCCCCGCCCAGGATAATGTCCAGTTGTAAGTCCAGATAAATATCTAAACTAATAATTCTTCTGCCACACTAGGGCTACACTTAAGTTCTCTAAAAAAGGAGTACTTGTGGCACCTTAGCGACTAACCAGTTTATTTGAGCATAAGCTTTTGTGAGCTACAGCTCACTTCATCGGATGCATTAAGTTCTCTGTTTCTTGGCCCCTACTCCTGGGCCCTGCAGTTTCTCCTAAGCTGCTTCCTCCTAGCAGGTTCCTCCCCTTCCCCACTCCATTAAGTACCATCTCTGAGGATTCTAGCAACTTGCCTCAGAGAGCTTCCTGCTCCTTACAGGTTCTATCTCAGCAGCCCATCCCCCACAGGAGCCTAACCTGTTCTTAGTAGGTCTCTTCCAGCCTGACTTCTTTAGGTCCTTCCTAGAGAGGGAACTCCCCTTGGTCCTCTCTCTCCTGGTCTTCTCCCTCACGGAGTTCACACTTCTGTTTAAGCAGTCCTTGCTCTGATCCCGCACAGCAGGAATCAGTCATGATCATTAAGTCTCCATCACACTCATCTGGGGGATAGCTGTCTGGTCACAAAGAAGGCTTATTAAAATGATGCTATATTTTAGCTTCTTTTCCATGTTCATTATTCTATCTATAAAAGAAAGTGTGTCAGGTCTGTGTTTTGGGGCTTAATACCAAATGACAATTACAAACATATAATTAAGAATTAATTACACATCTGTCAGATACTAGGGAGTTGAGGACCATATAGGGATATCCACGATATAGATGTATAGCTTTGGGAGATTCCCCCTCTCCCAGTGGCAAAACACTACATTAATGCAGAGTTAAAGTTGCTTGGTGGTATGTCATCCCTTTGAAGAATGCTGAGTTGAGAAAAAAAAAAAAACCTTCTGAAAACCAGGAAATGGCCATTTTACTACATTGGTACATGTACAGTGAAAAAAATTTATATTTTCTTAAAATTTTCTTTCTGTGAGTACCCTAAAGATTTACTGAGTACCATACACTACCTAGGATAAAACTTCATAGATTTGAGATCATTTGACCTGCATCACATCACATCACATCAATAGTTTGATCTCCAGCTCAGACAGGGCAAGATGGTGGTGGTGAAGACCTCAATTTTTTTAATGACACTTTTTGAGGGACTTATATCTACAGAACTTCATGCTCAAATGACTCCAAATTTGGGCCACTGACTGAGCCTCCTGAGGCACACCAAATTTAAAAGTAATCTGACTAAGCATGTCAATTTTAAAGGACTTAGCGAGGTCAATATTTAAACACAGGTCATAATGCAATCTTAATTATAGTGGTGACTTCTGTAATGCAGACAGATCCCGGTCGTCGGTGGGCAGGATCGAACCTGGGACCTCAGTGCATGAGATCGCTACCGCATTAGCTAAAAGCCAACTGGCTGTTAGTTAAAGCTGTAGAGCAGACTCATTTTATCTTTCTCTATGTGGTCTCGGTGCCACTAGATGGGACAGAACACCACACTCACAAGGTGTGAGAGTTACACTCCCATGACACTATAATATATATATAAATAAAATCATTAGGGTCAATATAGTAAAAATGGTAAATATGCATTGTGTTGGTCAGAGCCAGGAGATGATATAACTGTTTACAAATAGATGAAGGGTATAAACGTCAAGGAGTGAGAGGATAGGATGGATGCCAGAAGCATTCTCCATCTCTCATTTCTATGAATCTATAATCATCATCATCGTTATTATTACATACACACACCTCACCTTTCCAGGACTGACATATTGAATACTTGCAATGGGTGACATTCTCCCATCTGTTCATGCTTTGATTGATACTCCTCGTTTACTGTTTAAATTTTGGTTTTGGGCAAAATCACGGCATTAAAGTGCTGTGTACTATAACTATGTCCCCACGCGTACTGCTAAAATTAAGGTTGAATTAGTATTCACAGCAGTTTCATACAAAACTGAAGTTAAAATGTGATCATAAAATTTTACTCTCAGCCTGGAATTAATTTTTATTATCAGTTAAAAACAAAAACAAAAAATGAAAACTCCAGAGTCAAACTGGAAGATACATGCTAAGAGCCTGATCCTGCTGCTATTCTAGTCAATGTCAAAATCCCCATTAACTTCAGTGGTGCAAGGTCAAGTCCTACACATATGTCTTCAGATTTGAAATGTATGTATTCCATTTTGTGAAAGGAACTACTCATTTCTACAGGAACGAGGTTTGGAAAGTGAATATATGGAACTTTTCTCTAGCACATTGCTAGGGATCACTGTGCTACTGCTGGGGATAACATCTTTCCACTGGGATGAACCAATCCCTTGCAGTCAATAAAGACCCCAGGTCACTTTTCATAAGAGTAAGGGTATTAGCTAGAGCGGTGTGGAAAGTTTTACAATGATTGCAGTCATATACTACTGATTTTTTTCTGGTCATTATATTACGTTTTACGTATAGACTGCAACACTTTACAGAGCTAATGTTCAATTCAGCATAGCATACTAGCACTTGGCAGTCAAGTAAGATTATGCAGCAAGTTCTACAAGTGGTACTATAAAGCAAAGTCATAAAAACCTTGCTGGTATAAATTACACTCTTATGCTTGGAGGTGCCTGTGCACCCTTAAGAATGAGAACAAAAGCGTACCATTTATAAACCTGCTTTATCCTACTCAAACTTATTCTTAGAGTACATCTTATTAGCTATTCCAACATAATTATACTATGAATTAAATATATTACACAAAGCAATTTAAAGCATTATGGCTCCATAGTGTAAAATATGTACATTAATAATGCACATTCAAGGAGTGCACTACAATACTTATAGAAGGAACACAAACATGTAAGATTTATAACCCCTCTTATATATAGATATAGATATTTTACAACTGAACAATACTATACTGAGTTATTGCATTTTTTAGGTTTAATTATGACCCTCAAAATTTAGAATTTAAAATTGTATGTACAAGATAGATATGGGCAATAGTAGTAAACAATAATAATACTTTGCACTTTCAGAGTATCTTTAACAATAGACTCTCAAAGAGCCTTAAACAAGTGATTAAGTCTCACAATATTTCTAAGACACAGTTAAGGACTAAATGGGGATCATTTTGCCACTGAAATGCAGTCACCTCAGGAGTGGAAAGTGGCAGCTATTTAACAGAACATAGACACACAGCACAACAGTTAATATTTGAAATGCTAGAGGGAAATGGGTTAGGCAAACTAACCAGAATTTGGGCCTGCACCTGTATTCTTCAAAATGAGACACCATTTTGCATTCATGTGAAAGATTACTTCATATGTTTCTCAGTCTAGACCTATATATTATAATATTATTAATTATTATTATATATTTTATATATATTATATATTAATCTTATTATTATATATTTATAATATATATATTTATTGTATATTTATAAATATGTAAATGAGACACCATTTTGCATTTATGTGAAAGATTACTTCATATGTTTGTCAGTCTAAACCGATAGATAAAGGAGGCTTTATTTCTCCAGCATTGTCAGTTCTAAGACTGAGATGTATCCAGCAGAAAACTTCATTCACCTCTGAAAGCATACAATAGGCTGGCCTATATCTAGTGGTTAACAATAATAGTGCCATTGTTACAATGCTTGGATACAGTTATACTCAAGTTACCTCAGGTGAGGAGTGCTGAATAAGCATACACATGCTCCTTTCATAATCAGTGGAACAAAAAGAAAAAAATGACTAAAAAAGTAACATATCAAGGTCATATTGTCTTTAACTTGCTGAGAATGCTGATTTCAGTATTTCAGTTGCTCTGTTACTGTAATAGAGAAACTAAAGAAATCATGCACCAAACTCTCACTTCAAGAAATAGATTTGCTTTTCCATACCTGTTGGCTTTTCAGAAAGAAAATAGGAGGGATAAATAAAATCCAGAGAAAACAGGGATCAAATTCTGCTCTCAGTTATGCAAGTGTAAATGTAGCTTTGCTGAAGAAAATGGAGTTGCTACAGATTTAACACTCAGAGAATAGAATTTGGCCCTGGTTGTGGAGCACAGACAATTTTTAGTTTTATTTCTTATAAAAAACCGCCCAACAATTATTAAATTGTGGATTCAGAATACTTCTTTAAAGCAAACTTTCTATTACATAACAAGGCAGATTTTTGCTTCATTCTTTCCCTTCTCTTGCTATACTTCGCTTTTCTTTCTATATTTTGATGCAATTCATACAATCTTTTTCATAATTGCCTTCTCTCAGACTAATATTCTACGGCCTCAACAGTAGGTTCTTATCCTCTATGAATATACCTAAATTGCAACTGGGAGGTGTGATTGCAGCACATGTAGGCATACCCAAGTGAGCATTGATCAACCTAGCTTGCTAAAAATAGCAGCGTAGCCATGGCAGCACAGGCGATGACATGGGCTAGCCACTTGGGGACATTTCGAGGGTCCATGGCAGTGCTATAATTACACAGCTAGCCCACGCTGCCTCTGAAGGTACACAGCTATAAGCAATGGTCACATAAACACCACCCTATACCGGAAACCTGCTGACCACTATACTTACCTACATGCCTCCAGCTTTCATCCAGACCACACCACATGATCCATTGTCTACAGCCAAGCTCTACGATACAACCGCATTTGCTCCAACCCCTCAGACAATGACAAACACCTACAAGATCTCCATCAAGCGTTCTTACAACTACAGTACCCACCTGCTGAAGTGAAGAAACAGATTGACAGAGCCAGAAAAGTACCCAGAAGTTACCTACTACAGGACAGGCCCAACAAAGAAAATAACAGAACGCCACTAGCCATCACCGTCAGCCCCCAACTAAAACCTCTCCAGCGCATCATCAAGGATCTACAACCTATCCTGAAGGACGACCTATCACTCTCACAGATCTTGGGTGACAAGCCAGTCCTTGCTTACAGACAGCCCCCCCCAACCTGAAGCAAATACTCACCAGCAACCACACACCACACAACAAAACCACGAATCCAGGAACCTATCCTTGCAACAAAGCCCGTTGCCAACTGTGTCCACATATCTATTCAGGGGACACCATCATAGGGCCTAATCACATCAGCCACACTATCAGCGGCTCGTTCACCTGCACATCTACCAATGTGATATATGCCATCATGTGCCAGCAATGCCCCTCTGCCATGTACATTGGGCAAACTGGACAGTCTCTACGTAAAAGAATAAATGGACACAAATCAGACGTCAAGAATTATAACATTCAAAAACCAGTCGGAGAACACTTCAATCTCTCTGGTCACTCGATTACAGACCTAAAAGTCATAATTCTTCAACAAAAAAACTTCAAAAACAGACTCCAACGAGAGACTGCTGAATTGGAATTAATTTGCAAACTGGACATCATTACATTAGGCTTGAATAAAGACTGGGAGTGGATGTGTTGTTACACAAAGTAAAACTATTCCCCCCACACACACACACACTGTTCCTCACATATACTTGTCAACTGCTGGAAATGGCCCACCTTGATTATCACCACAAAAGTTTTTTCTCTCTCCTGCTGGTAATAGCTCACCCTACCTGATCACTCTCATTACAGTATATATGGTAACACCCATTGTTTCATGTTCTCTGTGTATATGAAATCTCCCCACTGTATTTTCCACTGCATGCATCCGATGAAGTGAGCTATAGCTCAAATAAATACGTTAGTGTCCAAGGTGCCACAAGTACTCCTTTTCTTTTTGCTATTTTAGTGAGTTAGTTTCATCAAAGCTATGCAGCTGCGGGACTGGAATCATGTTACTTCATTCAGGAGGTATGACTGCAATGTAGACGTACCCTTAACGGACTAGTCCCTTGTGGGAGGGCACAAAACACTCAGCTACTATGATACACATTCCCATTGTCATCTCAAGAGTTTTAGGTATGCAGGCATTCGGATTCCTGTACGGGCCACTACTTATCGTAATCGGGGACAGAACCCTGCTCCTTCACATCCAAAGTGCATGCTTTCATAGAATATCAGGGTTGGAAGGGACCTCAGGAGGTCATCTAGTCCAACCCCCTGCTGAAACCAGGACTAATCCCCAATTTTTTCCCCAGATCCCTAAATGGCCCCCTCAAGGATTGAACTCACAACACTGGGTTTAGCAGGCCAATGCTCAAACCACTGAGCTATCCTTCCCCCCCCCCCTTAGAAGAGCGGTTCTGAAAGCCAGTCTGCCGCTTGTTCAGGGAAAGCCCCTGGCACACTGGACCATTTGTTTACCTGCTGTGTCCGCTGGTTTGGCCGATTGCGGCTCCCACTGGCCGCAGTTCACCGCTCCAAGCCAATGTGGGCTGTGGGAAGGGCGGCCAGCACGTCCCTTGGCCCGCGCCACTTTCCGCAGCCCGCATTGGCTTGGAGCGATGAACTGTGGCCAGTGGGAGCCGCGATCGGCCGAACCAGCGGACACGGCAGGTAAACAAATTGGTCCAGTGCGCCAGGGGCTTTCCCTGAACAAGCGGCGGACCGGCTTTGAGAACCACTGCTTTAGAAGAATTAAAAGCCAAGACTGACATTTGTGCAATGTTTTAGAATTTATGTCTGCTACGTTTGTATCAAAAAGAAATAATTGTTTTTGATAACATCTGAGGTACAAGTATTGTGGTTCTCTGCATGACTATGAAAGGCCAAAGTGTAGTGGAAACATAACTTTTGTCACGTGCAAGAGGTCTAGAAAGCATAGAGTCCAGGGGGCCTTGTCATAAATATAAAGAGAAGAGTAACCACCTTTCTGTATACAGAACTATAAAATCCCGCCTGGCCAGAGGCAAAACCCTTTCACCTGTAAAGGGTTAAGAAACTAGGATAACCTCGCTGGCACCTGACCAAAATGACCAATGAAGAGACAAGTACTTTCAAAGCTGGGGTGGCGTGGGGGAACAAAGAGTCTGTCTGTCTGTGTGATGCTTTTGCTGGGAACAGAAAAGGGAGTCTTAGAACTTAGTAAGTAATCTAGCTAGAAATGCATTAGATTTCTGTTTTGTTTAAATGGCTGGTAAAATAGTGGTGCTGAATGGAATGTATATTCCTGTTTTTGTGTCTTTTTGTAACTTAAGGTTTTGCCTAGAGGGATTCTCTATGTTTTGAATCTGATTACGCTGTAAGGTATTTACCATCCTGATTTTACAGAGGTGATTCTTTTACTTTTTCTTTAATTAAAATTCTCCTTTTAAGAACCTGATTGGTTTCTTTCATTGTTCTTAAGATCCAAGGGTTTGGGTCTGTGTTCACCTATGCAAATTGGTGAGGATTTTTATCAAGCTTTCCCCAGGAAAGGGGGTGTAGGACTTGGGGGGATATTTGGGGGAGGGGGAATGTCTCCAAGTGGGCTCTTTCCCTGTTCTTTGTTTAACACGCTTGGTGGTGGCAGCATAGGGTTCAAGGACAAGGCAAAGTTTGTACCTTGAGGAAGTTTTTAACCTAAGCTGGTAAGAATAAGTTTAGAGGGTCTTTCATGCAGGTCCCCGCATCTGTACCCTAGAGTTCAGAGTGGGGAAGGAACCTTGACAGGCCTCCACAGACCTTTACACACTAGATAACAGAGCTGACAGAGACTCACTTTGCAAAAGTAAAGAGTGCATGTGAGAGAGAAGGGAAGGCTGTGGATTTACTGTTGGAGTAGTAGGGATATTACATAAATGATGTAGCTCCAGCGGACCACAGCTTAAAGTAACCAGCTGGACACGGCCAGTCCTACGTTATGTGGCCCACAGAATCAGCAATATGCAAGCTACACAGATGGTCCATGTACTACTTGCAAGTTGGGGGGGTTGATTATATCCCCAATATCTGCATAGTTTTCCCTGTAAAGCTGTGCTTAGGGACTAGAATTATGACCCTCCAGCATCAGTTAACACGCAATCACTGTTTTGCCAAACTCATATTTGAGACATCTGAAGAATGGCCCAGGGCAGGAAATGTCTAGTTCCCAGGTCTTCCCTTTCTATTGTCCTTCCATTGAGATCAGTGAGCTTTGGACCTGGTTTTGGATGAGTGTGTCTTTTCAGTTACGCCAGAAAGCAGCCAATCTGCATGAAAACTCATCATTATAATGTGATACTGTCATTAATAATTATCATAGAATCATAGAATATCAGGGTTGGAAGGGACCTCAGGAGGTCATCTAGTCCAACCCCCTGCCCAAAGCAGGACCAATCCCCAATTAAATCATCCCAGTCAGGGCTTTGTCAAGCCTGACCTTAAAAACGTCTAAGGAAGGAGATTCTACCAGCTCCCTAGGTAACGCATTCCAGTGTATGGTGGTAATTCTATAAATGCAAATTGTTCCTATAACAGTTTGTAAATGATTTCCCCCCTAATTTTAAAGCACTGGGTAACTGTACTGTGAATTACACTAGTAATTCTGTACAATACCTCCAGGAGTATATACAATATGTTTTTTATAACTCAATTCAGATCAATAAGGCTTGAATAATAATTTGGCCTTAGCAACATACAGAGCCTTCAGGAAGGCCTGTTTTGACTGTTAAGAATCTGCTTTTTGAACTGAATTTAAATATACAATTGGCAAACTACTGAATTGCAAGATTTTTTTGTTACATATTATGATATATAATTTCTACTTTACTGGTGCTCAGAACTGGACAATTAAGTATGGGTTGCCTGTTTGAAAATGCAGATTAATCATTCTTTGGGAAATAAGCTAAAGATATCTGACTAAGAATTATAACTTGTCCACGTATATTTATTTTCCATTTAATGAAGCATTTCCTAATGTACTGTAGAAGTGCCTTAATTTTAACTCCCATTATTTACTCAGTGTCTGCAAGGTGAATAATAAGTCATTAAAATCAATATCAATGGATGAAGCCCCTCTAGATAAATAATATTTCTTACATTGTCTGCTGCTATTGCCATTCCACTTAATAAAGTAGAGAAGTGTATTATTAAAAAACCAATGTGTTGCAAACAAAATTAAATTAAAATGAATCATCAATGTAATTCAATTATATATTCCATTAGGACTTTGTAAAATCCTATTAATTACAAAGGAACTAAAAAGAATGCTCTCTTTGGTCTTAACCTTCCTGTTCGTCAAGGTGATTTGGAGTTAAACAAGTTTCAGGGTAACCCTTTGTATACTTGTAGCGGGGTTTGGAAAATTTACCCAACAACAAGAAGTCTAAGTGAGAAGTATGTGCACTGCCCATCCCCTTGCAATTTAAGGGGATAAAACAATGATTGAGGTTTATTATATGCTATGATTATATTTGTAATCAGGCTCTGAATGAGCGCACCCCTGACATTTAGTGATGACCTGGGGGAAAAGATTTCAGGAGAAAACCATGTTTTCATAGATACGCCTACTTTGCCTACATGCCTAGCAGGTGAAACTGCTTTACCAAAATTATCAATTTTGGCTGGTTTTGGGTTACAGATCACTCTAGTATTTGAATGCAGGGTTAATGAAAGGTCACCTTTATGTACAAGTAAAGGGCACCTGGATTTTGCTTAGTATGCTCTGATTGGGGGTGGGGGGAAGGTCACCATAAACTGAATCTCACTTGCTAAGCAGGGGATAGGGATACCAAATCCCAATGAAGATAAGAGTGGGTAGAGACAGATGTTCCTACCTGGTGGTGTGGACTTTGCCCAAAGACTGCTGGACCCCATTTCATCTATTCCTTTCCAGTGTTTAATGACAGAACTGATTAGATTCAATTTATAATCCTTGTTTGTGGTTGGTACTTCCCAGCGATCACATTACTGCTGAGCAGGTCTGGGGCAAAGCCGTTGGGGGGGCAGGGACAGTGAAAGGCAACACAGAAACTGCACTGGCTGTGAGGTTCCTCACAACCTGCTGAACTCACTAAGAGCTGGGTTAAGTGGTGGAATCTCAGAACGTGCTGTCACAGGAGCAAAAAGCAGTGGTGGCTTGTGGCAGCAGAGAAATAGCAGCACCAGAGAGCAGCTGCTGGGAGTAGCAGAGAAGCAGCAGCAGCTGTGAGCCGGTTGCAGAGCCAGGTGGGAGGTGAACTCCTATGAAAATACCTCTGAACTCTGGGTCTTCACTAACCAAGACCAGCCAACTCTGAGCAGGGTGCAACCGAGGGAGAGGGGAGTGATGTGTTAAAGAGACATTTGTGGCACCTTAGAGACTAACCAATTTATCTGAGCATCAGCTTTCGTAAGCTACAGCTCACTTCATCGGATGCTGTAGCTCACGAAAGCTGATGCTCAAATAAATTGGTTAGTCTCTAAGGTGCCATAAGTATTCCTTTTCTTTTTGCGAATACAGACTAACACGGCTGTTACTCTGAAAAGAGACATTTGTTTGTCACACTTTCCCACCACATGGTGGGAAACTGAGGCAAAGGACACTGCTCGATGCACTGTGGGGTCAGGTTTGTTTATGGTCATGTGCTTTTGGATGTGGTTGTGGGGTTTTCCCAAATTAATGCTTGGTTCCCTTTCCCTTTTATTAAAAGTTCTCTTTTATTATGCACAGACTCAGTGCTTGTGACTGGGGAAGTACGGTCTCTTAGAGGCACCCAGTGGTGGCGTTACATTCTCCCACTTTATTGGGTAGGGGCTTGAGCCAGTTTGATTGTACTATTAAGAGGAACCCCTAGATATTGAATCCAGCCCTTGTTGCTGCTAGCTCCACCTCACTGAAGGGTTACATATTATTCAACAAAAAGTTGTTTGAGAAGCTTTTTATAAGCTCTGTAATACTCTACATCTCTCTTGCTTTTATTCCACCCTCTTTTCATTTTATTCTATCTGCCTGGCTTCACACCACCTTCTCTGTTCTTTGCCCTATACTCATAGAGTATGGTGCATATTTTATTGTATTGTCTTCAATGTTCATTTCATCTCCTTTTTCACTCTTGCCCACACACTTATGCAGTCTAGCTGTCTCTTTCACTACATTGTGCTCTTCCTCTATATTTTCTCCCATTTTGTCCTACTTCTGAACATTTCTCTTTCTCTTCTAACTTATCTCTTTCATCTCTCTCACTCACCCAAATGCACCACCCACAGATAGGGCACTAGGAGAGAGGTGCCTCTCAAATGCATCCACCTACAAACAGGGCTTGGAAATTTTACCAGATACATATTCAAATGACTTAACCACTAGCCAAATATGAATGTGGCTCTCCCACTCCAGGGTAACAGCTACTTGAGAAGATAGCCTCTCCACCAACCCCATACATGGATATTTTCTCAGGGGGCTTGTTCCAGTCCCTGCTTGAGAGCTCCAGCATTCATACTAGTGACTGCGTAGTACTGGAGGTGCCTGATAAATCTGAAGCTCAGTTCCCTTTTGTTGCTGGAAGGGACCAAAAATATTTTCTTTCTCTGTCCACCCCCAGAACCTCCTGGCTGCTATGAGGGGAGTCTCCATTACTGTCCCTTCAGGATCAATATTTGTGTCCTTCTCCTCAGTAAATAGCACTAATGTTTGGCACTGCTGCTGCTCATGGATTTTCCAAGCAATAGCAGAGTAAAACTAACCTAATTCTTGTCAGGTTAACTTCTGTCCACAAGCTTCTGAAGAGCAGCAATTAAAACTGACAAAACTACAATGATTTTTTAACTTTACTGCACCTTGGCAAGGCTATGAGCAGCAAGAGATGCCGGGGGGCTGACTCTCTGCAGGCTCAAGATAGTTCACAATTTGGAGATTATCTGCTCAAATATAAAGGCTAAACATTTAATCTAAGGAAAATTATATTTTACTACTAGATTATGCCAATTTACATCAGCAAAGATTGTGGTCCTTGGATTCTGTAGACATAATATATACTCTCCTCAGAAGTTTTCTACTTACTTTCCACAAACCCCAGTTTATAAATACCTGCTTACATAGTTCAGCAAAAATAAACAAACAAATAAAATTAAATAAATCATTCCAGTATAAACTAGTCTGAAGCTAATGTTTTGAAGGAAAGGAAAGCTACATAATATCATTGATAGTCTCCCAATATTTCAAAGATCACCATTATCAAAGTGCAATATTGAGACGTCTATTGAGTAAGCACCGGATGCAGTCATATAAGCTAAGTCATAAAGGACTTCAAACAATAGTGTGGAATACAGTAAGTGGTAATTTTTAGAATGTATTTATTAGTTAGCAATTGGAAAACCTCAAAAGTTTTATCAGTTCAATTAAGTTTGAACACAGCAGTTCAGTTACTTTGGGATAAACACTCCAAAAATCTAGATGTCTTTCTATACCTCTTCAGTCTGCAAAACTGGGCAGAAAATACTGGAAAAGCAGCCTCCTCCCTGGGTTTTGGGAGCTTCTAATGCTGGTTTTGGCCAGAACCCAGCAGTACCAAGTGTGCACAAAGGAAACCTGTGGGGCAGGAGGGAGAATTATGCGCCAGACCTTCAGACACAAATATATTCAGTCTGGATTTTGGTTGAGTTTTGGGCAAGGGTTGGTGAGGTTTCTTTTTTACCTACAACTATTCACCCGTCTTTAATTACAGTTATAAGAGGGTAGTATGCCACCACTATAACTTTTGAGGGTGGCATCCCATGAATGCAGAATATACATGATACAATATTCAAATGATATTGTGAATTAAACTTCAGAGTTCTTTCAAAATAAATCATTTCAGCATAAAGGGACAGCATACACAGATGCCCCACTATATTCAATGGTGTTACCATGATGACAAGTTCTAGAGAATCTTTTGATCTATTGCAAGATGATTATTTCACTGCTATTATTATTATTTGTATTACAGGAGCACTCAGAAGTCCCAGTCAGGATTGGGGCCCTGTACAAACACAAAGGGAGTGTTCCTACATAGTCAAAGTCAAATATTACAGCCTCAGTAACTGATTTCTGCTTAAAATGCCCATGTGCAAAGTTTAGTCACTTAGCGCCATACATAATTGAATCTATACTTTTGTAGTTGCTCAAACCAAAATGCTAAATCTGCTGCAAATTAAATTAAAAAGAAAATGTAAGACCATTTTAAACTGTTCTCCCTCCTCCTCAGATTAGACATAAAAGCATTTAACTCCAACACACCAACTCTTCTCCTTAAAGTGTGTTCCACTGTAAACTAGGTTTCAGAGTAACAGCCGTGTTAGTCTGTATTCGCAAAAAGAAAAGGAGGACTTGTGGCACCTTAGAGACTAACCAATTTATTAGAGCATAAGCTTTCGTGAGCTACAGCTCACTTCCTCAGATACATATCGTGGAAACTGCAGCAGGCTTTATATATACACAGAGAATATGAAACAATACCTATTCCCACCCCACTGTCCTGCTGGTAATAGCTTATCTAAAGTGATTTCCAGCACAAATCCAGGTTTTCTCACCCTCCACCCCCCCACACAAATTCACTCTCCTGCTGGTGATAGCCCATCCAAAGTGACAACTCTTTACACAATGTGCATGACAATCAAGCTGGGCTATTTCCTGCACAAATCCAGGTTCTCACATCCCCCCCACCCCCATACACACACAAACTCACTCTCCTGCTGGTAATAGCTCATCCAAACTGACCACTCTTCAAGTTAAAATCCAAGTTAAACCAGAACATCTGGGGGGGGGGGGGGTAGGAAAAAACAAGAGGAAACAGGCTACCTTGCATAATGACTTAGCCACTCCAAGTCTCTATTTAAGCCTAAATTAATAGTATCCAATTTGCAAATGAATTCCAATTCAGCAGTTTCTCGCTGGAGTCTGGATTTGAAGTTATCTTCAAAGTTATCTCTGTGTATATATAAAACCTGCTGCAATTTCCACGATATGCATCTGAGGAAGTGAGCTGTAGCTCACGAAAGCTTATGCTCTAATAAATTGGTTAGTCTCTAAGGTGCCACAAGTCCTCCTTTTCTTTTTACTGTAAACTAGGGTTTCCAAGATGTAGAGAAGCTTGCAGAAAGTGCAAAGCGATGACACATTTATCTTTAAAGCAATTCAAAATTTCAGACACAGTTCTTCATGCACTTTAATAACAGCTTTAGGAAACTGGAGGGAAAGTGACTCACAAAACAAGCAAGACTTTTTAAATTAAAATTTCTTTATAACTTAAAAATTCTGCCACAATAGTTGCCATTTCTTACTAATCTGAATAAGCAAACTATGGGGATTATTTTTAAAAAACGGACACATACATTAAATTAATGAGAAATCCTTCGAATTCCTCTGTAGCTCTATTTTACCCTTTCATTTGATTTCTATTTAGCATATTACCTGTCACCCTTCCTTCTCATGCAGGGAAGACATTGACCTACTCATGTTTTTAAATCTATTTTTTTTTTATTTAAAAAACAGCCAACCAAAAAACAAAAACAACCAACACTGAAAGGCAGACATAGGTGATAGAACTAGGGGTGCTACTGCACCCCCTGGCTTGAAGTGGTTTCTATTACATATAGGGTTTACAGTTGGGTTCAATGGCTCTCAGCACTCCCACTATAAAAAGTGTTTCAGCACCCTTGAATGCATGGACCACTCTCCCCATTCATTGCTAGAATTGCTTCCATAATATAGTGGGCCTGCTTCTGTGCTGCACCTTGTAGAAAGAGCAGGCCTGGATGGGGTACAAAGGTGACATAACTGGGGAGAAGGCAGTTCTGGTTTGGGGAAAAGGCAGTCTCCAAAGTTAGAAAAGAAACAGGGCTGCTCTACCATGCAGAGGCAACCTACAGCTGACAATGGGCTGTTCTGGAGTGCAGAGCATTCTGGCCATTCTCCCTCACACATTCAATGCTCCCCACTATGCACCTACAGTAATGTGGGCTACTGAGGGAAAAGAGGGAAAGTGCATGGCTGCCTACATTGGATTTATGGAATTCCTGTTTGTGAGGTATTCTCCAAGGGCCAGCTGAACCAGTTTTGTGGCACCTGTATGGCAGCTGAGCGACTGTTAACAGGATGAAGAAGAGTCCAGAATTGTTTCCAGTGTCTTCATTCTTCATTTAAACCATCAAGTTTCTGATTGACAGTGGATACCATTAACTGGAAGAGGAAGGACAAGGCTATCATGTTGAAGCAACAACACTGTTGTTGTGAACCAAGAGCACTATTAATCTCCTCCACCTCTTCTCATCTCAGTCTTGAATAAAAGTGACCGCACTATGGGGCTTGATTTTCCTCCTACTGACACTAACAGGAGCATGATTGGCATCTATTACATCCTTCTGAATATGAGAAGTGCAAGACATTGGAATGTCTTTTCTGTTAAAAGCAATGACAGAACATGGACCCAAAGGCCCGTGCATCAAAAGACACAGAAAAAGTGGATGCTACAACCAAAAGCTATTCAATCATTT
This sequence comes from Lepidochelys olivacea, assembly GCF_965140295.1. Classification (NCBI taxonomy): domain Eukaryota; kingdom Metazoa; phylum Chordata; order Testudines; family Cheloniidae; genus Lepidochelys; species Lepidochelys olivacea. The sequence goes on from NC_140419.1 coordinate 40,857,579, forward strand.
ATACTTCCCACTTCATCTCCTCTGAAATGCAAATAAGAGCAAACATTTTCCCATATGTAGTTTTACCTTAATGTCCTCTAATTAATAGAGTTCTAAATGTTTTTTTCAACAACAAACATTAATTTTCTGTGGTACCTACTCATTTCAGCTTAAGTATGTTTCAATGCCAAAATACTTAATATTAGTCAGCCCCAGAGGAAAGGTGAAATGAAACATTAGAGAAGCCCCTAATTTACGGTCAATTTAATTAACATAAATGCTCTGCTTGGTTCATTTGGTCCAATAATACTTTGCAATAAAGCTGCCAGTGACAAACACTTCTTTATTGTTTGCTGGGGGAAGGGCAGAGTAGGGAGGAGACCAAAGGCAATAAAGCAATCTGCTTTTAGGTGGTGCCTCTTCTGATGGAAGGTGGTTTGAACTTAAAGCGATTTGCTCAGCTCAGATTTTGGAATCTAATTCCTCCCTGATTTGGAATTCAGGTGTTATACTACATATAAACTAATGGAGAGGACAATGAAAAACAGTGATTATCTGCCCTTGCCCCCCTTGGAAATGTCACCAGGTCGCAGATTCAGGCATCGTTTTGTAAACGTGTAATCCAGAATTCATGAATAGAGTGGGATACATTCTGTTTTATATTCTGATCCCATGTGCCATTCTGCTGTCATATGGAGCTGGAGCTGTGCCTCAACGGATCAGGTGAGAACTTCCCCTGCATAAGGCCACCCCAAGTGACTCAATGTAACCCCTTTCATAGGGGGATGCAGGGAAGTCTCTACAGGACATGCTGCTATAGAGATTCTGGCCTGCACTGAACTGCAGAACAGCCCATATATAGGCTTTGGGAGGCTGCCATAAACTAGAGTTCTCCTGAGGCTGCTCTTATTTATGCCGGACGGGGAGGGGGCGTGATGCAGCTCCTCAAGAACCCGAATTCTTTGGGTGAGAAGATAAAATATTTTTCTCAAAAACAGTATTTTCAAGAACCGTTGCTTCCTTCCTGCTCTTGAGCTGCACCTCCTGGAGCACAAAATCTCAGCCAGTATGTCTTAGCCAATGCTGCTGCTTGGAGCCCAGCACTTCGTGCAAGCGCTCAGCTTCCTTGAATCTTCATTTAAATCAATGGGAGTTTAGAGTCACCTGCACATTGCAACAGGTGCTCAGCATCTTGCAGGTTCAAGCCTAACATTAAGCAACTCCAGCTTTTAGTGCTGAGATACCCATGCTGAACAACATATCATAGGCATAATCTGAAAAGAGCCAAAGATATTTAACAGCTTCCACGAAATGATTTAGACTGGGATTAAGGGATTTGGACACTAACTTCTCATTCCTTGGCAGTGTGCCATCTAACTCCCTTAATCTCCTTGGAAAATCTCAGCCTTAGATTTCTGTGTATATGTTTTATCTTCTCTAACCAGTATCAGAGGGGTAGCCATGTCAGTCTGTATCCACAAAAACAACAACGAGGAGTTTGGTACCTTAAACAGATTTATTTGGGCATAAACTTTCGTGGGTAAAAAACTCCACTTTTTCACCCCATGCATCTGAAGAAGTGGGTTTTTTTACCCACGAAAACTTACGCCCAGATAAATCTGTTAGTCTTTAAGGTTCTCTAACCAGTGGCACTTGCTGTGTGAACACAGGCAAGCGCCATGATCACAGCCAGAATGCAGCGTTTTACTATACCTAATTGAAGCAGGTGTATAATTTGGATTTATAAAGTGGGTTGGATGGTTGGCTATCTAAATGATCATAGGGGTAGTAAAGTGGTTCTTTGTTATTTTATTTGTATAGAATGCCGCTGCCCTTTTAGTGTACCCAAAGTGCTGTTTTGTTACCTATGTTTATGGCACAATATTCATTCTGCAATAACTAACTTCCACAAAATATATATCTTAGACCATTTGCCAGCTCACACTATTTGAAACAGGGTTGATAACACAGTCCCCAAGAAGAGGCTGAAAATATTACCCTACTAAACTTTGCCAGCTCATCTTTTTTCAATAGGGACCCTCTGCCAGGGAACTGTTTGACCTCTGCATTTGTCAGAAACTGTTCTCTCGCTTTCCAGGATTATTTTTATTTCCAGTTTAGCCAAGGATAAAAATCATTGAGTCTTGGAAGGTCTTTTTTTGGTTTGTTTCCTGTTCCTTTTGTCTTTTTTGTGACTCACATCCTTGACCGCTTTTGCTACTGATGTACTGTGGGGTTTCACATATGCCCAACAACCCTGTGGATGTCTGCTCCTCACTACAGCATGCCATCCATTGCCTTTGTCAGAGAGCTGGGAATTTAGAGCTACTTTGTACTTGTGCTAAACTTAATGGGAATTGAGCCTGAGTAAAGGAGCGCAGAACAGAACTCTCAAATACGGAGATAACTGTGTCCTTCAGAGATTGGGCCAAGCAACACAGTGAAGGAGACACATTCAGTCAAGAGCTCACAGAGTGGCCAGTATTTGTTGGTTTTTATTTTATTGGTACAACATATTAGCATAGAAGAGGATGTGAGGGAGCATATCCCTGCTTCTGACGGAGTTCGCCCTTCTTTCTGTGCATGACTAAGCTGATCTGACAGTGTTCAAAAGTCTTCTAGTGAGCAGCAAGTGTGCCTTTGGAATGCAGATAACTGCATGCATTTTTTTAAAATATCCCTATGAGAAGATACCTGATAGCTTAGGACACACCCTCCCTCCTCCAGACCAACCCCACTGCAAAGGCTTGATATCTTTCTGCTGCTTACCCTAGATCATAGTTCATCCTGTGCCACTGACAAATCAGATAGTCGACTTCTTTTATTGACTATGGTCACTTGCTAGTTGTGATACTTCCCGCCTGATGCCAGTGCATTTAATAATCCTCCATCACTGTCTTCTGCCAGTTCTTCCTTGGCCTTCCTACTTTTCTTTTTCTTCTGTTGGGTACTCAACTCAGTGCATACTTAGCTCCTCTCCCATCTTCCATAGAGCATGTAAGTCCTAACCACTTGACCTCTCTTTTTTTTTTTTTATGATATTTCTAACATGTTCTGATCTGTCAGGTCCCTTACTCTTATTTCCTTTTTTCCATGAAATCTGTAGTATCTTCCTCAGCTACCTGTGACAGAAAGGCTCCAATCTCTTTTTGTTAACCACAGTCATTGGCAAGTCTCTGCTCCACATAGTAATATGCTCAGTGCAGTCACAGGGTACAATCTGAGCTTTGTTTGGTGCAGAGACCTCTGTTTGACCAGACATTGTACATCCTTCCAATAGTGATGTTGGCTTTTCCTAATCTTGTATGAATATTTTTATTGCCGCCTCCTTCAAATGCCATCACGCTCCCCAGATAGGAGAACTCTTCTTCCTATTCCATTTCTTTTCTAACCACATACATCTTTGTATTGGTTCTCCTGTTTCCTACCTTCATAATCTTGGTTTTCTGTGCATTTACTCTCACACCAATTTTTGTTGTTTCCTGATCTACCCCTAGCAAGGACAATCATTCCATTCCATGTCATATTTAGTAATGCAATGTCATCAGCAAAGTCAAGGTAATGTAACTCATCTCCAGCTAGCCTATTTTGCAATGTCCATAATGCCTTTTGTTGCCTGCTTCATCATCCAGTCTATTGCTAATGCAAAAAGAGGATTGATGATAACACACACCCTTATCTAAATCCAGTCACAATATCAAACCACTCACCAAAACCTGTATCCAATTTTACTGAGCATCTACTTCCATTATATAAACTCCTCAATATGTTGATCAGCTTGTCTGACGTCCCACAGCTTCTGCAATATTCCACAGGGTTCCTCTGTGAAAACTATCAAACACGGTCTTAAGGATGATCAAGTTGATTAATATCCTACTCTTTGCAAATGTTTTCATTCAAACGTGGGAGTGACTGTTAATATGACTGGAGTAAAAATATTATTCACCATATAATATGTCAGGCAAACAAGACACTCAGAGTTGTAGGGAATATATGAAGTTTTTGCTGCTGTTAGTGCTCAGCCAGCGGGTGGAGGTGGCTGTTTACAGCAGTAAAGTACAGGGTTAAAAGTTAGCAAGCTTGTAACTGTGTGGATGATTGTGTGGTGGAATTTGTTTATTTTCAAGAACAAGAGCATTCAGAAATAACTAATTCCCCAAAACACATTTTCTATTAGAAGCACACTCAAAACTAACTCATAAAATTCAATTAACTTTTGCTATTTCAACTTGCCATCTGTAACAGGGCATGCTCCATCCCCATCCTTAGATGCTCCATCCCCATCCTTAGACTCTGTCCATTGAGTGGTAATTTCATGTGATTTATTTACATTTCTATCATCAACACCAATACAGTCCCATGAAGCGCTATAATATATAGTGCTTTTCTACCTTTGCCATAGGGCTGAGGAGGAACAGATGTACCCCTTCCAGGGCTGTCCCTACCCATACGCAAAGTACGCAGCTGCGTAGGGAACCAGGAAATTTGGGGCACCACATTTCCTGGTGCCCTGCGTGCTGCTCCAGACCCTGCCCCGCCTCTTCCCCATGGCCCCTGCCCCAATCCCTCCTCTTCCCGCCCCCACTCCAGCCCCACCCCTACTCCATCCCTTCCCCAAGCCCCCTCCCCGGCCCCACCTCTTCCCTCCCCTGCTCTGCCCCGCCCCACCTCTTCCCACCCCTGCTCCATCCCCACTCCCCTGAGGACTGCTGCAGGGGTCAGCACTTCGTAAGTGGAGCAACCCGGCCCCAGCCTGCTCCGCTCCCCTGGCTCCCAGCTGCACCGCTGGCGAGTACCGGGATGTGGTTCTCCCCTGCCCTCCAAGGCTGGGAGCCAGGGGAGCAGAGTTGAGTGGGCTGGGGGGCGGTTTCCCCCCTGCCCCTGAGCCCCCCTTCTGCAGAGACCTGGGGCCTGCCCCCCCCGGAGGCCTGGGGTGCTGCTTAGGGCACCAAAATGGCTAGGGATGGCCCTGACCCCTTCCTTGTGATCTCTTCATGTACTAGGCTCAGCTAGCCCTGGTTACTCTTACTCCTACTCCCTCTCCCCAGTACTTCCTTCCTGTGTCTTTCTTATGCCCCTCAGCTGAAGAACTAATTGGTCCATCCATCCTCCCAGCCTGATCAGCCAATTAGCTTGCACATCCCCAGTCAGCTTTCTCCAGGGGATCTGATTGATGCCTATGTGATCAGAGTGCTGAGTCACCTGCTAGCTCCCAGCACTCTGTCATACCATCCACCATTTAGAATGATATAGTCCTTTGTCTAAAGCCATTATTTCAGGACATTTTAGGAGTCACAAAATGTAATGTTTCAGAGTAACAGCCGTGTTAGTCTGTATTCGCAAAAAGAAAAGGAGTACTTGTGGCACCTTAGAGACTAACCAATTTATTTGAGCATGAGCTTTCGTGAGCTACAGCTCACTTCATCAGATGCATGCCGTGGAAACTGCAGCAGACTTTATATATACATCTCTGTGTATATATAAAGTCTGCTGCAGTTTCCACGGCATGCATCTGATGAAGTGAGCTGTAGCTCACGAAAGCTCATGCTCAAATAAATTGGTTAGTCTCTAAGGTGCCACAAGTACTCCTTTTCTTTTTACAAAATGTAATGTGCTCCAATTCTTGGGTGAACTAAATAATTGACACACTACTCCAATTGAAGCCTTATCAGTGCTGAGTAGAGTGGAAGAAGTACTTCTCATGTCTTGCTTACAACACTCCTGACAATACATCCCAGAATGATTTTCACTTTTTTTTTTGCAACAGTATTACACTGTTGACTCATATTTCATTTGTGATCCACTTTAACCCTCTGATCCTTTCCTGAAGTACTCCTTCCTAGGCAGTCAGTTCCCATTTTGTACTTGAGCAATTGATTGTTCCTTCCTAAGTGTAGTACTTTGCATTTGTCCTTATTGAATTTCATCCTGTTTATTTGAGAGTGAGACGGGGCGTGACCTGGAAGGCATCTATAGACTAGGGATTTTCAGATAAGACTTGACCAGACTTATAGATCTTGGCCTGACATATTTAGCAGCTTTGTCATTGGTTTATTCCTATCTCTGTTACCCCAACTACAGGAAATACTGGTAGACAGGAGACACAACCGCTCCGTGGAAGGTACCCCTGTCTGGGAGCGTGCAAGATGCTTGCACAGACTAGCGCAACCAGGGACAGCTGCCGGGAAGCCTGGTGCCCAGCCTATTGGGCAGGGCTTGGGTTGGTACAGCCATGCCAGAGGAGCTGCCCGCATGGGGCACTGGCTCCTGTGAGTGGCAGCCCAACATGCTGCAGCTTTCGCTGCTGAGGTTCCCGGCAGAGTCCTCCAGTTCCATGGATATCTGCTTTATATCCATGGATATAAATTTTGTAACCACGCAGGGCTCTACGTGTCACCTGAGGGGTGCACGCAGAAGGATTATGAGGAGATCCCCTTGTAATTGTGACATAGGGGTTAAAGTAGGCCCTGCATCCCATCCACACTTTAATTATTATGCTCTGTATGCATACACATGCAGGGCCACAATGCTTATCAAACCTTGTGAACCTATTGATTGTGCCACCTTCCTGTTGAGACGCCTGTGCTCGCTGAATAAGAAGGTTAATATAATATTGTTTCTTCTCCTACCTCAAATTACCACTACTTCCGTCTTATGCAGTTTAACAATCAAGCATTTTAAAGCTTTCAGGTGCTTCAGCAGTACCATATTTTTACAGAATGTCTCAAACCAGTTGTAAACACCAAATGCAACTCCATAATATTTGTTCAATGAGTTGTAGCACCTGCTAATAAGCAGTGAGTAAATCACACTGCAAATCTGTTGCAAATAGGTGATTAAATGACTTAGCTTCAAGAATGATTGTTTAGTGAACGCAAAATGAACTAACTTCTCCAGCAACTATTGTCAGTGTGAGCTCTGACAATACATAAAAACAAAGCGAAGATTAGAGTTACTACATTTTCTAATATATAGCCCCTCTTGAAGAGATTCTACAGTCCTACAAATATAAATTAATATACAGAGAGAGAGACAGACAGACAGGATGAATACCTGTGAAGTGACCTCAGTATCACAGTTTATAAAACATTTTCTCTATTCCTCTTTCCTTTGAATAACTTCCCTCTCATGAATGTGCCAATTTGATCGGCATGAACATCTATCTGAGTTTAAAAGAGGAAATATCCAGTTTCTGTGACATTAAAAAAATGTATCTTGCTGCCTTTCACAACTTTAATTGAAACGGTATCTATGTTTTATCTTTTTCCTCTATAATTTTCACTTTGCTATTGTCTTGTGTCTTTCTATTTTCTGCTTGATTTTTTCCCTGCTTAAGTTTCTTTTATCTGTTTTATCTTTCTATAAATCTATAATTTACATTCTTTGATTCCAATAGCAGTAATTTTGTATATCTGGGTTCTCTTTTGGCAGGTCTAGCATTAGTAGTCACAGGAAAATGGGTAGAAACATAATTACAGTGCTAGGCAGATGATATAGTCTGAAGATTATAGACTGATAGACCAAGTCAACATTAGTAAAAAATATTAGTTGTGATCTGTGTATTAAGCTTCTGGTGGACTCCAGATGTAGCATCAGAACAATTATGAAAGATTATGCCATGACTAAGGCATAGTTTAATGAACAAAAATATTGAAATCCTGTAAAGTAAGTATTTAAAAAATACCTTGAGGAAACAGAGCAGGGGCAGGTTGCAGGGGAGAGAAGCTACTAATTTTCAGTGTATTTGACTAGTACATTTAAACTTTAAAGGTGGGATTTTCAGAAGTGCTCACATTTGCCTAACTCTGCTCCAAGTTATGTCAATGATAAAACATCCTTTGACTTCAATAGGAGCAGAATTAAGCAAATGCTGATACTTTTTTGAAAGTTATGTCCTTAATATGAAGAGCTGCCAGCTAGAAACCCATCTGGAGAAACACTCAGGTTTCCATGTACCTGAGGAATCTGCAGTACGTTCATGAACATATAGCCAAAATCCATCTTTTGTTAACATGATAAAGGGAAGACTTGCCCTGCTGTGACTGAAGAAGAGGATGTAGGCCCCTATATTTCATATCCAGCAGAGAGGCAGGTACCAGGTTAACAGCTTAACAGGCTTTGCCCTGGACCAGGACTTGGCTCACACTCACAAACAATAGAAAGATGTTCAGATTTAGCTGTGAGTTACTATTGTAGAATGCTTCGTCCTTTCTGACCAAACAAGAGCCCATATTCCATGTCTCCTGAAAAAGTAGCCTGTCTCCTTGGTCTTTGAATCTTAGCTGTTTGTTTATTATAACTAAACGGTTATCCCCTTCCCCTCTTTTCAACACAGAAGACGGAAAGCAAAATACAAGTGTCTAGGTCCTATTTTGAAATGTGACATAGGCACTTAGAGGCCTAGGTCCTGTTGATTTCAATGAGACTTAAATCCCGTGTTTTCAAAGGTATTTAGCCATTGTGGTATTTAGTGCTGCAACACTTAGCTGACTTAAAAGCTTAAATCTCATTATCAAAAGGGATTTAGCTATGTAGGAGCCTTAATCTCATCAACTGTCAATGCATTTTTGCGCCTAAGTGCCTAAATCACTTTTGGAAATGAGATGTAGGCTCCTAAATCAGTTAGGCATTGCAACACTGAGTGCAGAAATGCCTGAATATCCTTAAAAATCTGGTCTCTGTGATTAAGTCACTTTTAAAAAATTAATCCTATACCTAAATTGTGGTGGTGTTTTTTAAAATAAGAATACTGTGAAAATGGAGATGGGAAGTCAGAATGGAGAGGGGAGGCTCATTTGATAGTTCATATGATATTCCATGATTCTAAACAGCAACAACAGCAACAATGTGACCGAACAAAATTGAAAAATATGTACCTACAAACAGAAGTTATACAATTTATTTCTGAAATTTTAAAATGCCTCTATTGAACAAAGAAATTGATATGGCTCATTAGGTCATACCATAGATCCTTTTTTGCAACAACAATTCCTATTGCTGATATCCCTTCATTCAATATTCACCAATGATGCTTAACAACATAACATCATTAATTCAATGGATAAGGCAGTAGACATCAGTCTGCTTGCTTTTATTTTTCTTAGTTTTTGAATTTAAAGTGAGTTAAATAGTAATTATATTAATTTAATAATCTCATAAAATAGAATGTAATTTTTTTCAAGTTAATTAAACTCTACTAAACTCAACTGCTGCCACATCAGCAAGGCTTCCAGAGTTCATAAAGCAGCTGACACAGAGTTACTTGTAAACAATGGCTGTTCATAATCGGACTGCATTAAGCTTTCCCTCCCACTGAATTAGGAAGCCTGAAATCACTTTAATGACAAAGGTTAAAGTTTGAGCACAATTATTGCACTAGCTTTTCCCATCAGTGATCCCTCTAGTCTAGTTTGTGTCTCAGTTCCCATTTCCTGTTTGTTTAATCACAGTGCAGTATGGTGCTTAAATGAGATGTGCAATATGAAGATGTACAGCTTAGAAATGAATGAAGACAGAAGCATTAAAAAATTCATATAAAGGCTGTTGTCTTTCAAGAAGATTATTGCAAATGAAATTAGCTCTTAATAGCCTCATCACAATCTGGAAGTTTAGTGACAAGGCAAATTATTGAAACTGGGGATATAAAACCAGAATGGATATCGTAGTCTGAAGAATAAAATAAAGAGTACAATTTGTATAATGTATTAGTGGTTCATTCAGTTCGAAGAAAGGAGAGTGGCTGAACTGAAGCTGAGGGGTTGATATGTAATGTTAATCTAATTTAAAATAAGGTTTTTAAACAGAGTTCAAATGTTATTCTAATCAAACGAATGGTGTGGTACACTAATAAGCGCATGCCAAAAAGGAAACATTTGTATTAAAATATTTATTTGCTACAGAGGGCTGGCAGGACATCAGTAAAATCTTGGAGCAACCAATATGCAAGAGACTGTCCCAAAAATGGTATCTGGGTTGGTTGTATAACTAAGGCTGAATGTGTTTTCCTCTGTAGCAATGTCTTGCCAGGACAGAACATCATTATGCCTTAGGCTCCACTCCTGTCATTATTATTTATTTGTTAATCATCAGCAATAAGGACACAAATAAAAACACAATCCCTGTTCTCAGGAGCTTACAGTCTAAAAGACAGACTCAAAGGCTCACCTCATGGTATGAATAGCTATAAACCACAATTACTTCCATTTTTAAGCACCAAGGGGTTCTTCATTTAAGCTTTTTCTTAACATGTTGTGAATCTTCCAGCTTTTAATGCCTTGGAAGCACTTATCAGGAGGCTAGTAGTCATCAGAAACTCATTATTCAACCAGTCGGACTCCTGATTGTTATTATCCAACGATTTACTAAGTCAGATACAAACATTTAGTGAACCACTATCACATAAGTGCAAGCCTTGTGGGAAACATACCCACAGCATTTATGATATATTGAAGAAATGGGTTCCCTTTTCCCTTAAATAGCCAGTGGCTTCCAAGTCAGGTGTTTCTAATGTTTTATAATCTATGAGCAATGGGGCCAGCTGGCAGCTAGCAGCAGTTCGACTGTGCTGTAACAGCAAGAAAAATCTAATCAACTCTCCAACTTATATCAGTTAATAGCAGAAAGGGAAGAGCTACAATCTCTGACACTGGTTGCTAAAAGTATGGAAAGAATAGGAGTTCAGAAGAACACTAATAGTGATAAAACACTGTATTACTTAATAGTTAATTCATAAGAAATTCAGTCAGATAGTTGCAACAAACAAGAAATTTTAATTGTGAACGGAATAAGCCTGTGCAACAAAAGGGCTAGACTGTGGTTTCCATAACAAAGGATGGTGCAGAGTAACAGCACCCCCGAGAGAGTATGAGAAAGGATTTTACCTTAGAGTATGTTTTCCAGAGCTTCCCTGTTGCATTGTAACAGACCCAGTCTTTCAAATGCGAGCAAACTTTCTACCATGCCGGAGTGGTGCTTCACCAGTTTTGTACCTTGCACTTGCATAGTGCAGAGCTGAGCCTAGCTATCATGCCCTGACCATCAGGTGCATCCCCAGATCTCCCCCAACCATCACCCAACTCTCACACACTTCTTCTCCCTAATCCAAGATTTACCTAGATGAAATACCCACAATAAACGTAAGCCATGATGGTAGTCTAGGAAGCTGTTCACTATGGCCAATCAAATGCAATCATACAACAGCGACTTCCCACAATCATACAACAGGTGAAGACAAATACCAGTAATTTAAGCTTCCACTGATCAATTTAAGTGAGTGATCAAAAAACATCATCATCGACATCATCTCAAAAAAGGTCCTTAGTCTAGCCTGTATCTTAAAAACCTGGGTGGATGATCAGCAGGCCCAGTGCTAGTGCATTTTGTTCTCCACATCTCACCACACACCTAGACTGATAGAAGACAAGGATAGAGAGGAAACAGCCATCCTATTTCAGTCCAGCTTCAAACAACAGAGACCACTCTGAGGCAAAATCCTCCAGGGCATCCAGTTTCCCTGTAAATCCTCAGAGAATCACAGCATGTGCATCCTACTAAACTATAGTATCCCCCAAAGTAAAGGTTTCCTAAAGGAGCTGAGATGCTGATTAATCTAAGGCATTTTGTCCTGGAAGAAGATGTTGAAATCCATATTGATAACACATCTGATGCAATGATCCAAAGCTTCCTCTCCATGCTTTCCACCCTTATTGTCTGAAATAATAATTTCCAGACCTTCAGACTGGACATGAATTTAGGGATCACAAACACTCTCCTGTGCTGAACTAACTACAATCCCAAAATCAGAATCATCCCGTCTCCAAGACAGAAGCAGAAAACATACTGGTCCACTCCTGGAAGACAATGGACCTAGTCAAATTTCAAAAGGTGGTTGCAAGCAATTCCATCAAACCACAAAGGCATGGAATAGATCTAATGAGTCACATGACCACTCCAACTCCAACTATTAATGCTGACATGAAAATGTCCACTTTCCTCTACAGAGCTCTATAGTTTGATGAAAACTGGCAAAAGAGATAGCTGGAAGGAAGACAACATGACTATCAGTGGTGCAAAAAGGCCTGAAAAAGACAGGGTCTAGCACAAAGAATTTTTGCAGGATTATGCTCTGGTTGTGCAGGAAGCAGAGGAAAAACCTCTCCTGAATCATAATAGCAGCTCAATCATACCTCATGGAACTATTCCTGACTATGAATTGCTTTAGTAACCTGCAATGACTCCAGTCAGTTCCAGAACCCATCACCTTCTACTCTAAAGAAATATCAGCCTACTTCTCAGAGAAAAGTCACGCCTATACTAAACAGCTTAAGGATCCATAAGAAGGACTAGATCTGCTAACACAACAACACCTTCCATGTCAGATTCCAGATCACTCAGACAACTCAGAAAGACCTGGGAATAGAGATGCTTGAACAGTTTTGACATTTCAGCAACAACAAAACTGTTGCCATTGTTCACCTGATGTATAGAAAGAGGTCAACATGTTTTGAATATTCTAAATTTTGACATAACATTTTTGGTAAAAAAAAAAATTGAAAATGTTATTTTTTTCCTGCATTTTCAACCAGCTCTGGTGTAGCTGATGTGCTCAGTAACACTGGGAGCTCAGAGCACATCACACCAGTACTCTGATCCCTCACAAGCTTCCTGCTGAAAACTGACAAACTCAAGAGTTTTAGTTTTTGTCTTTAAAGACCTCCATTGGACTGGCCCAATATTCCTGAGGGACCAGCTCCCCTTTCATGATCAAGGTATCCCAAGACAATTATATTGTACTGAAACAATAGACCCATCAACCACAAGAACGTGATTCATGTGTACAGGAGACAGATCTTTATTAGTGAATGACCTAGAAACCTGGATCTCACTCCTAGAAAAGATCAGAATGAACCCCATAGCCTCCACAGAAAAATGAAAAACCTGTTTCTTTGACATAGCCATCTCACACCACCACCTTTAGGAAAAAGCCCTGGTGAATGGTGGAGACAAAGGGGAGAAAAATAGATCTTGTGTGGACCCTTCAAATTTTGGAAACCACTCTGATACCACAATGATGGACACCATTTAAATATATTTATATATAATGATTAGATTATTTCATTCCATAGCTTCTCTCAAAGCATATAAAAGCAAAATTCTAATTTCAAAAAATTGTTTTAAGTACATATGAAAAGCAAGTTTAGAACTGTAAAACTGAGTCCGAACTTGAAGTTTTTTTTTCCTGTTGCTGAAGATTATACTGTTTATAACCAAGATTTTAAACTTTCAAGTTGTAAAGAAAAGAGATTAATTAGTGATGCAGGTTTTTTTTTCCTGTTTGAGTTTAAATATCCATTTGGTTTAACTGTTCCAGGCAGTTTGCACATCAAATCATAATCTCTTTTTGAAGAAAAGGAAAACAGCTTGTCTCAACGGAGAATAGGCTACCCAAATTAGCAACTACATAAAAGAACTGTATTATACAGCTATGGGAACTGAAGCTTTAAAATTATTCCTGGGACAAGGAACACCACATCAAATTATTATGTACACTGGAATTCCAGGAAGTAAATGAAATCTATTTCTCTTCTTTTTCCCCTTGATATGTAAACTTTATGAAACATTAACCTACGGAGAAAAAACACCTATGAATGGTATTTTACTTAACTATTATCAATTAGATGCTGAAACATTCAAACAGTCTCTTATTAATAAATTACATTTTCAATACTGTGTGTATGTGGGAAGCAGGTCACAAAAGTCAGAGGGAGTTATTTTAAAAAAAGGGGTTATGTGTGTTGCTCATGCTATATTGACAATAACATCTAGTGCACACACACAAAAATGACGAGTCACACTCCAAACTGCTGATTTTGGGGTTTCTTTTTACAAGATGCTGAATGCCACACAAGAGTTGCTCTGCCATAATGTTTGATGCTAGTAGCATAATCTTCTTCAAATTTTTCAATACAAGGTCAAATACATTCTTTCAAAAGCAGTGAAACCTGAACTGACACTCAATCAATCCAGAGCTGTTGCTTAATGAATGTGGTTTCATACAGGTCTAGCAGAATTATACTCATATCCTTGGGGGTGTTCTTTTAAAATGGAAATTTGCCTGTTGTAATACAAATAAAGATGGCCTCTTATGCAATAGTATTCTTTCATTACATTAATAAGTTATAACTAATAGTACTTATTTGTTGTTCTAACCTTTAAACCAACATTTTAAAATGAGTCTATACATGTAGATTTAACACTCATTTGAAATTATAATGGTGATGCATTGCTGAATCATTTGCATATATTATGGTTGTAAATTGGCCCTCCTGGGGTGGGGTGGGGTGGGGCGGGGCATGTGGAACATAGACTGAGTGTGGGGGGGGAGGGAACATAACAGAGTGTGAGTGTGTGGTTGTGTGTGCGCGGAGGGGGGAACATAGCAGAAACATACAGATGATGCAATTCCAAACTATTGAAATATGCCGTGCAAGAAGATTCTGATGCAGAATTGGGGCTTTTTGTAAAATTGCAGTACTGCTCCATGTAGAGAATCATTTCAATAAAGCAATGCCTTTAAAAAAAAGTAATTATAAAAACATAAGTTTGACGTTAAAAAAAAAAAGTAGGAGGACACCCACTTACCCTGAGACTTGCGTTTGGGGGGGGTCAATTTTGGATGTGTTTGTTTGGTAATCATGGCCACAACTTTAAGACACATCAGTTGTCTTTTTACTGAAAGAAGATAATTTTGGTGCTAGTTTAATCATCAGCTCTGCAGTCTATTTCCAAAGAATGGGGCATTTGAATGCAATGCTTCCTCAGATTTGATAACCCGTGACATATATCAGCCTGTACACTGAAAATTTGCCTTGCAAAGTGGAATGTAGCACTTGTATAGTCTCCACCAAAACATGTCTTACCACTTGAAACTTCTTAAAAGCAAAAAGTGCACAATATGTTTCCAACACCAGAATACTCCATCATGTGGACTGTTTTACTGAAGCACCTAATCAAGACTAGTGCATTTGCATATCTGAAAATACTGGAAGAAATTATCTGTCCACTCAAGAATTACTCTCCTACTTACAAAAAACAGCACACACAACAACAAACAGATCTATTGTAGCGTAGGTTTCTCTTTTAGATTAATAGTTGATGCATGTGTTAGATAGTATGGGGAGCAGGAAAAGAATCCAAATTATAGACTTATTAGAATACCAAAGAAAACCCGGGGGGAGGGAAGGGTTTCTCTGTTCATCACCAACAGACCATTACCCCTTGGTCATTTGTCTTCAGTGTTGCAGTTACACAGCACATTTTATTTCTATGTGAAGATTAAAGGGCGAAATCCTCAAGGTGCTGTGATCCTTCCACTCCCCCCTCACCCCGCAGCTGACAAACTACCAACTACAGTGTATTGCAACAGTGAAAATGTTAATCATCTCTTCACAGGGCTTGTGACACTAGTAGATGCATCTGAAGATAGACTGTGTCAGAGACTTGCTTTTTAAACTAGACGTAACAACAAGTTTGTGTTTAATTGTCTTCTGACATTTTGATAAAATATTTTCCTCTCCTGTATAAGGAATCTGAATAATATTTTTCATGGTTCCTTATCATTCCTCCTAACTCTGTAGTAGCTTGTGGCCAAGACTTTGTATATAAAAGTCATTTAGTGTAGCCACATTCACATCTTCTCTGACCTCCATTGTCAGTTGAATTCTTGCACTTTAGTTCTCTGGTACATTTGAACTAATACATTTTAAATAAATCAAGGTAATCTACAGTCTATACTCAAACATCCTGGCTTCTTTGGTGTCCACTGAGAAACAGAGAAAAGTCATTTAGCCAAAAGATAGAGTGTTGAGTTTTCAAAAGCACTCAGCACTGGTCTATGTTCCCACTGAAGTCAATGGTAAGCAGGATTTTCAAAAGCATTCATCGCTGGTCTTACTCTGCTTTCATTAAAGTCAATGGTAAAACTCCCATTGACTTCACTGAGAACAGAGTTAGGCTAATGCTAACTCATTGACTTCAATGGGCACCCTTAAAGAGATATTTCTATAGTGTTTCTGTAATCCACAAACCTCCTGGGTGTGGTGTTCTGTCCCATCTAGTGGTACCGAGACCACTTAGAGACAAAACGAGTCTGCTCTACAGCCTCAGCTAACAGCAAGTTGGCTTTTATCGCATGTGGTAGAGGCTCACACACCAAGCTCCAGAGGCCCCAGGTTCAATCCCGCCCACTGACGACCGGGGTCTGTTGGTGTTACATTTCTACAATAAGGTTTCTCCAGAAGAGCCAAGGTGTGTGAAATAATTTCTACTGAACCAACTTCTGTTGGTGAGAGAGACAAGCTTCTGAGCCACAAAGAGCTCTTCTTCGGGTCTGGAAAAAGGTACTCTGAGCATCACAGCTAAATGGAACAGATTGCTTAGCATAAGTAGTTTAAAAAATCTTTTCCATCTTGCATTTAGCTGTGACACTCGGAGTACTTTTCCCATACCTGCAGAAGAGCTCTGTGTGGCTTAAAGCTTCTCTCTCTGACCAACAGAAATTCGTCTAATCAAAGATATTATCTCACCCATCTTGTGTGTCTAATATCTTGGGACCAACATGGCTATAACTACACTGCATCTCCAGAAAAGCAGCACATCACCAGTGGAAAAAAGTCACAATAGGAAAGCAATCTTCACAATTTCAATCTCCCACATTATCTCCTGCTGCTATATATCATCTTCGGTGTATTTGCCTAATTTATATAAGGTCCAAATTTTCAAATCTGTGCACCTCAAATTAGGCCCGTAGATCCCTATCTAGAAAGTTGGGGTCCTGATTATTTGTCCACTCTAATCATTAGAACACACTCAAAGGTCAAGCAGCAATGATTATTTTATACTTGGGTGTTTATTTTTCCCCCCATCCTGAAAAATAAGCTAAGAGGAAAATCACCCTTTAAAAACAAATATTTAAAATGCAGTTTAGAAAATGCAAACACAGAAAATTTCCCCTAGGGAGAAAACTATATTGTTAAACTTATTTTAACTATAATTTCAAACACCTTTTACTAAGCGATTTTTTTAAAACATAGGGGTTAAAATCCTCAAATGTGCTTGTTTTAAAATTGGTTTCTAATCACTTATAACTCTTTATAATAGAGTCCTAAATAGCTAAAATTGATACAACATGCCTTTTGAGGATTATAATGTTTTATCTGCAACTATATGACAAATCACATGTCACATAATTCAACAGCCTTTAGTTTATATTACTATACCAGGTACCCAGGTATTTACGCACATGAGGTAGGGTATAATAGCTCTATAAGCCAGATTTAACCTTTTTTACACGTTATCTTCCTTGGAAAAATTAATGGGTGAAGGTCAAAAGTGTGACCATTTGATTATACAAGCTAAATGACATTTAATACTTTTAAAGGTAGCAAATTGATTTTTGCCAAAGATCTTCTAACAATGGGTATGGCTGGGTGCAACCGAAGTTCAAACAATCAAGAAGACCGAATACTGGAAGAATTGTGGGCTTATATGAGATAGAAAATAGAGGTTAGGTAATTTATCATCTTGAAATTGGATTTGATTGCTCAGTCATATATACAGGTTGGATAATATTGGTATGACGGATATCAGCCGCAATATCTTCATGATCCGCTTCTAAAGCGGATTTCAACAGATTGTGATATAAAACATTGGACTGCTTTTCTTCATTTGAAAGCCTTTGTACACATGGCACAGGATGCAGGGCCTATATTTTTTTCACTTAATGAAAGTATGTAATGAAATGAAGGTTGGTAGAATCGAGTAACATATTGTGGTTGGCTGCATTTAAATGGCAAATATATATATAAAAAGAAAAACTAATTAACCTGAATTAGTTTGAGCTAGGTAGTGAAATTGTATTTGATTTTGGGATGCATCCTGGTGCTTTGGGGGATGTAGTTATGAAGAGATCCAATGTCATAAGGGAGACTTCACTGATCCTAGTGAGCATTTATACATATGAGCAGTCCTGTTGAAATCAAAGAGAGGGGTACTCATCCATGAAAGTGTTCCATAATCTAGAGCAATAATCACTGAAGTTTTTGACAGAATTTCTCCAAGCACATCAATTCGGGGAAGAAAGCAGATAGTTCAATACAGAGTTAAAATATAATTGGCCACATTTTGTACTGACTCATGAACTTCAATGGTGTTCCTCAGAGTAATGGCTCCAAATTCTGTTTTCAGTTAAAACTGCATAATTCAGGAGTAATTCCAATGATTTCAGTGTCATTAGTCCAGATTTAATTCCACTGAATTATTCCTAATTTATAAAGCTGTTACTGAGAACAGAATTTAGCATGGAGAGTTTACATGCGGTCATTGCAGAGTTTGGGCCAATGGTTTAATTTTCCGATTACAAGCACATAACATTTATACTGAGAAGAAGTCATTTTGCATTTATTCAATGTTATGGGTTGTCTTAGTTTAAGGCTGCTGAACTGGATCTTAATTCAAATGGAGAAGTATTTACTCTTGTGACTAGCAATGAGACAATACATAAGCCATATACATTTTGAACAAATAGGCAACTGAGTTTGATTATTTAATTAAAACCTTTCTGAGAGTTTTCACTAGCTACCAGAACCAGGTGAAGAACTAAGGCCCTGGAGAGTGGATGGGTTTATTCTTATATCCATTTGTTTGAAGTGCTTTGTATACTCAACAAATAGTGCCAAAAAGATGAACCAATCAGGTCATTAATACTACAGCATCAAGTTTATAATAAAAACGAATATACACATTTAAGCAATAACACATTGTGAAAATGTTTTCCTGAACAAATGGATGTATGGAATTCCAACACTGAACATGCTTTACTGCACCATGGTTATGTAAGTATTTGGAATTGAATTAATGCTGTAGGCCTGAAAAGGCCAAAGCAAAATCATTCACAGGTACAATGTTTGTTGTCTGAATGTTGCTTTCTTATTTAAAAATAGTACTTGCATTTTCAACAGTTGTCTTTTCTGCAGCATGTTATATGTGGTCACTAAACCAGAGTTATCAGAATCCTCTAAAGATCAAACAGTGTAGAGGATTTACAGTGGGGGGAAAGAAGAATAAAGAAAATAACATTTAATTAGGAAATGGAGGAACTTTTTGTTCCAACTTAGTTTTTCTTCCCTCCCTCACTTCCCCCAGTAAATGGATTCAATTCTGTCTTTACATTTAATTTTAGAGGGAGAAAGAGGTTGTACTTTCAGCTATTAAGAGCAGAAGAAATGCTGAAACAAAACTCCAAATTTCAAAATCTACTGCCTTGACTTATGCTTTCATTGTTTTTACATCTCAACTTATTTTCAGCCACACCAAATAGCTTAAAGGAATTCAAATTATGTTTTTAATTTAAAGGAAGAATTCTAAATCATCCTGAAATGTGATTAACATTTTTGAGCCTGCTGATTATTATTTTCATATTTTGATGCTTTGTACAGCCCAACAATTTATATTTTTAAAGAAAATAATTAAATGCATTTTGCTCACTTCTGGAGTAATTATGTTTATATGTTTTCACCTGAAAGCCTTGGCTATAAAAGGAAACTTTCCAGTTGTAGAAAAAATTGGAAAGTAGGAATAGTAAATAAGATATTTTGATACCTTCTTAGTAAAACTGATTAGCTGTAAGCTGTTTTATCTAATACAAGGAAAGATGGAGAATCTATGGAGAATTTCTTTGACAGTATAGATATTTTGTCCTGCCACTAGCAAGTATGTAAGAGAAGCAAATAGAGTATTACCAAAGAGAAAGTTATACATAATTTAGGATTCAGATTGAAATTTCATCTTTTTTATACTGTTTGGGAAAATGTTTTATGTTTGTGAAAGCTAAGGGAGTTTCCATGGAGCATTCAAAACAGAAATGATGCTTTGATTCTCAGACATGTGCAGTATAATAAGTGAATCAGAAGTAGGCAAGTAGAGATCAAATATTGTAGAGCATCAGTCAAGTCTACAGTACAGTTCCAGAAGGGAAGACATCATATTTAAAGATGGACAGAAAAAGCCTTAATGGAAATGCTTGTGGTGAGTACTCATGAAATTTGTCTCATCATAAAAGGGACTGGAGAATCTCTAAGAATTTCTGAGGAGGAAGAGCTATTAGAATGCAGACCAACTGGTAAAGGCTTCTGAGTTTTTCCTACCTCGTTCTTAGAATCAAACACATTAGGATCTTTACTTGCTATTGCAAGTTAGCTCTGAATTCTCTATACCTTAAGAGGTCAATTTCACTTCCACACTTTCAATTGTCACCAGTGTCCCATGCAATCTATGAAACACTTATTTTCCCCTCACTTTTTTCCTGATAACAAAGATAGCTTGAACCTGAAAGCCACAAAAAAGAAGAATAAATCTGAATATGCTGCCTGCAGCATAGGTAGAAGAGTAAAAAATAATAAAATAAAAATAATAATGATAAAAATCAACATCACAGTCAATGTCAGCATCCGGGAAAAGAAACCAATCCATCAAAGTAATTATTATTGACAGCTCACATGCACTGTGGAAACAGTGGGCATTCCTTTAGAGCTGTGATAGAGTTTCCTTTCCATACATTTTTTTTTAATTCTACAGTACTATAAAGTTGCCTAAAAACACTATGCCAATTTAGAATACCCTTACTCATACACGAATGGCTCCTTGACCCCAAATTAATCTTGTGGACTAAGGTACTGCTCAGTGTGAATAATTGTATTAGAATCTGACCCACCTCCAGCAGACTTTTTTACTCCTGTACTGCTGGTGTACGGAACTGTGTGTCAAGGATGGCGCAGAGCATCTTACCAGAGTGTCCTCATCAATTCCTCATGTCCCTTCAGCTAAAAAGGATACCAAGTCCACTACACTTTAGGGCAGCTGGGGCATAAGTCTCCCTATAACATAGTGATGCAACAATTTCTCAAATGTCCATGTCATTTTGTGCACTAGATGCACAGGCTTGCCTGATGTTTCTGGTCATCATTTCCCTGGTTAGGCACAGAGATGCTTGCACCTAACCTTCCTAGAGGAGCACCCACCCACACACTTCAGAAGCAGAGGGAAGCTTCTGTCTCAATCACACAAACACAAACTCTACAGAGAATGAATGAGGTGGTTAGGTGGGTCCTAAATACTAACATTGGGCTGTAATGCTAGTACAAGAAATCTGAAACTCAGCTCCCTTAAAAGCCCATGTCCTACAATGGGCTATGTCACTGCAAGAGGATGTTGGTATATGCAGCACATTACTCGGTTTACAGGATGGATATCTAGCATGCTTTTAAGAGATAAATAACTTTCATAACAACTGTGTTATAATGTGCTGTTTTTATTTAAAAACAACTGGCTTTTCCCAAGTCAGTCTTAGGATATGTGAAATCTGAACCCTGGACACTTCAGTCGCCCAAGGGAACTCCTGATACAAAGGCCCCCTACCCGTAGTCGCTCCCAACATATTATGATACCCCCTTAGTACCACTGGAGTCATTCAAGGGACTTAGCGTCTCCTCCTCCCTTCCTCTGCATCCTAAATTGTTCCCTCCATGGGTTCTTTGATGTGCTAGCTGGCTGCACCTCCGCCATCTCTCTTTTCGAGTGGGATCTGCTAGTAAGAGCCATGGCTTCAACTAATCCCTAGCCTGAAGACCACAATGCTAAGGAGGAGGGTTCTGGGCTGGTAGTTGTTGCTAAGGATGAAGGGGATGCAGGTACAGAGGACGATGGACTATCTATTTAAGATAAGAAGTTTCCACGGTTTCCATGTTATGTGAATGTCATCCCTCCTGATTGACAAAATGTCACAAACCTCTATGGTGTACTGAGAACTGTATTGGAATGTACAAGTTATTTACTTTAAGAGTGGGAGCATTTCCTGGTCTTGCTTTGTGGCTAGGGGGCTCTGTAGGGAAGTGTGCCATCTGGGTGCAGAAGTCAGTCTGGAAAATGCCAGCCTAGAACAAGGTGGGGCAAGTAGTGTCTCTCTAGATTTAGGGATTAGTCTGCTTTGTGTGTCTGCTTTGGGGTTCTTGGGTGTTATTGTTCTGACTTGTAAGAAATGAAGTAGTGTTACAATGGAATTTTCCAGCAAGAGAACATTATGTTTTTTATCTAACTCCTCTGTGTGCATGCCATGAACATATCCCCAAACCCAGGCTTACCTGGAACAGCTGAACAGTTTGCAGAGCTCTACTCACTGTTGTTACTTTAAGCACATTCAGTCATGTGAATTAACTTGGATATTCACATAGGTCCCTGAGGCAAAAAGTCAACTTCAATCTTCCCTCTGCCTGCCTAAGGGAGGGAATTTCCTAGCCTAAGAAGGGACAGATTAGAACCTGTTTCAAATTTCTTTGGAAAATGGAGAGTTGGTCTATTACAGATTGTTTCCATGTGTAGAATAAATATGTCTCTCTCTGGAATTCATGTTTTATACAAGAATGTGGGAGAACATTTGTTCAGAAAAAACTCTCCTTGCAGGAGTTCTTGTTACACTAGGGCTGACTGCTGGTTTCAGTGCAACCCTGCAAACCCAGAAGCAGCTGTCATGATATTAACACAGAAGTTAGTATCACAATAGCTGGCCAAGAGCACCGTTGCCTCTCCTTGACCTCTCCATTAGATTGTTCTTGGTTGCAGCAGTAGAGAGATACTGCTGTGCTACTGGTGATAAAGATTAGCCTTTCTGCAACAGCAGCTATTGAGTCAGTCTGCTCTGTAGGCCATTGACATATATATTAATACATACATATATTAACGCTGACCAGTGCCACCAGCATCTCCAAGGGGGACAGGTTAGAGTAGTACCTCTCACCCTGGGTCAGCAGAGAGAGTGGGAGGATGGATCTCCTTCCTTTGTGCATACAGACAGGACTTTCCATTAGCAGCAAGATACATCTGGGGATGGGATAAGGGGAGTGTGAAGTGGGGTGCAACCTGATCTATTGCTTACCAGATATGTCAGTGCAAGGCTTGAGGCTGTCTCTTTCTCTAGATAGATTAGATTAGATAAAATAAGACAGATGTAACATCTAATGTTCCGTGTGTATTTTTACAGAAATTAAATTTTCTCTATCTAAAGCACTAACAGTTATTTATATGCTGCCAAAATACTGTTCTCATCATAGTGAGAGTTACAGTGACCCTAGAGTAAGTTTTCAGATTTTTTTTCCCCTTGGACTCCAACATTTAGGGCCTCTTCTCAGAAAGCCTATGGAGTTGAGAAAACTGTACATCATTTTAGCTCATGTCATATTTTCTAGAAGTGCCTGCAGTAAACATTCATATTTATTTTTGCAATAAAACATTCGAGTCTTCTTTATGTACTACTGAGACAATTAATTCTCTCAGGAAAACTGGAGGTAGGTCATTTAAACAGGCAAGAGAAGCTGTCTGGCGTTTCAAAGAACCAAATGGACGAAGAAGAAAATCCACAAACTCCCCAACAATCTTGTCTGAGGAAGAGGTTCACTGAAATCAGAGGTGACCAGGTTATTCTTTATCATCAAATTATATGGCAAATGTAACTTTGTTAAATAAATGCAACTTTTGTCATTAGAAATTTCTTCTGAGGGACTTTCTGAAATCAAGCAACTTTCCTGATGAGAAGGGAAACTCAGTATAAAAGTTATTATTCCAGATCCTTAGCTGGTGCTAGTCAGCCTCAGTTACATCCATGGAGCTATGCTGATTTACACAAGCTGAAGATCTGGTCCATTTTCTCCTACTTACTATCTGTGCTCCTTTTAGGAAGCTGAGTTTTATACAAAATGCAGTATCTAGCTTTCAGAGAAGAGAGAGAATTTTAGGACTGACTATGGAGAGTGTTCTTGCCTACCTGTGCCGCAAGGTGAGTCTGAGACTGCTCCATCTTCAGAATGTTTCTTTTTTACTTCTATTTTTCTCACAGCACTAGCCATTACTGTACAGTGTATTAGGATGTCAGTAGCAGTCAATAGTCACTGCTTTGATATGAGTGAGCATGCTTCAGATATATGGCTGTAGAAATCAATGGGTCTTCCAATACTGTCATCAGTTTCATTCCATCATCAGAGAAAGGACAGAAATTCTATGAACACCGTGTTACTGTATTTGTGAGAAAGGACACCGATAATGGCATATAATCAGTACAAGTTAATTTACATTGCCTAGTTGAGGAAGTGGAAGCTGCTACGCTAAAATAGCAATGCATAATTAAAATGCTATTGGTAAGCATTATATTATAATGGAGACAGGATAGTATTATGATTACAATGATGATGGTTACTCAAATTCAAAAAGATCTCTTGTAATACAATGTCAATAGATGCAATAGTGCATTGAATTACAATAGCATTTAGATATGTTGTCTGCAATTTAGTCTCATTAAGTATGAGATAGCTTGTTTTGATATATGAAAGAAAACAGTACATTACTCTTGTAATTAACCTGGTGAAGTTAGAAGTTTCTGTCTGTGATGGAACTTCACCTTGGTCTAATATATAGGAGCTGATATCCATTGGGGAAGCATAAACAGTCCAAATTCTGACTAGTTCATTAAAGGCCCCATCATCACAGCACTTAAACATATGCTTAAATCCAATTGACAACAATGCTTTCTTGAATGTGGATTTAAAATGTGCTTAAAGTTAAGTGCCTGCTTAAGTGCTTAGAGAAATTAAGGTCTAAACCCATACATAGATTGATGCATATATTTTAAGACCAGAAGGGACCATTTTGATCTAATTTGACTTGTACAGCACAGGCCATTGAATTAAACTTGTATCTGGTACATGCATTAAACATATAGCAGGATAACAAATTATAAAAGAATATTAAAAAAAATTAGGTGAAATAACTGCTTTCTGCTAGAGAACAAACAGCAGACAATTGAGCAAACAGAGCTCTTTTCATTACTCTAACACTATCTAATGACTGCAATATTTGCATTTCAATCATTAGTTAAAAGTAATTTAAATATATTATAGGCCAAGTTTTCAGAGTGGTCCCCTAACTTAGGGTTGCCACCTTTCTAGTTGCTAGTAACTGGATGCCTAGGGCCCCGCCCTTGCCTCCCCCACCCCCTCCAACGCCACACCCTATCACTCACTCTTCTCCCTGTCACTCACTGGATTGTCTCAAGGAGACTGCCTGCAGGTAGGAAGTGGCCCTGGCTGACCAGGGACTAGCGCAGGTTAATGACCCAGCGCCTCCTCCCGTCCTGTAGTAACTGGACTTTTGGTTCAGGAGCCATTTAGGATTGCCAGGTCCCCTTTTTGACCAGAAAGTCTGGTCAAAAACTGGGCACCTGGTAAGCCTAAATTGAGTGGCACCTGCACACACAAGCCAAAAACTGGACTGTCCGGGTAAAACCCAGACGAGTGGCACTCCTACCCTTAAGTTGCAACTGCAAAAATGTGCACACAGTGCTGCATGTCCAAATCCTCATTTTCATGCACAAAACAGGGAATTACACACAGACATTATGTCACCAGACACACATTAGGCACCCTCTTCTGGATAGTTGACCCTAAATTCTGCTTAAAGAGCAATAAAACCTGAATTATTGGCAAATACAGACTAGTTAGCCGTTGATAGTGAAGGAGACAATGGGATCACTTAGCACAACAATCAAAACAACTAAGAAACATGCAACCTTTCAAAAACTCAATTATTTCTGCAGCCAAGAAGAGAAAACACAAGCCATGCAATGCCCATATAAAAGGCCAGCATGGAGCTGCACTCTTGCAGGGGAGCACCAGAAGACAAATGGTGCTCCCTGGTGTGAAGTAGGAGCACACCTATTACTGAATCCCTTTGTGGTTTTCAGCCACCTTCTTCTGTATGCGAATCCTGATCCTTGGGCCAATGCAGAGAAAGATGGGGCTATGGTCCTGGCTTTTCTCTTCCCACTTTGGGGTACACAGTGTACTCTGTGGAGAGTAGGAACAGTGCAAACCCACTGGATGTAGGGACTGTAATTCTGCCTGGCTCTTGCATAGGGCACTCAAGAGCGACAAGGCCCCTTCCATCTTCCCCAGTTCCACCTTCCTCATAGGTAAAGGGCCTGTAGAATCTGGCCCATCCTGCTTGGCAAGTACGAAGAATCAGATTCTTCATAAAATAAAATTAAAAAATTGCTGACCTGAGAAAAGACCCATCTCGTAGGTGTTTTTGCATCTTTTGTTTGTTGGGGGGGAGGGTCATTAAATGAAAAACCTAAATAAAAAAAAAAATTGCAAAGAGCAGACTGCTTTAAAAACATTAAACAAAGTAACAAAGCTAGGGCCTTGAGTCATCAAATCACTTTAGCACATGCTTAACTTTAAATTTATGGGACATAAGCACATAGTTAAATGTGTCTTCATTTGGATGGACTTTCGCTTGTTAAATCACCATGAAAGCACATGGTTAATTTTAAGCCCATGAGCAGTTCCCCTGAATTCAAAGGGAATGCTCATGTGCTTAAAGTTAAGCACATGCTGAAGTGCTTTGCTGGCTCAGATTTTTAATTGTTTCCTTAGAACATTCTGATTATGCATTGTTAGGATTTTTCCATTCTGAGATTTAATAAATGTGCCGCCTTGTTTGTTATAATCATATTTTAGTTAATTTTGTGAAAGTGCCTTCAGTCCTTTGGGAATGAGGATCTAGTTTTCAATCATTAGTATAGCGCAGAAAGTCGTCTCTAGTTTTGATAATTCTCCCGATGTATTGCTTGAAGGAATTTCTCTGCTAAGTTTGAACATGTACCCATATATCCTTAATTAAAACTTTAGCTCTGCGGAAAAACAGAACTGTATCAGAGTATGCTGTAAATGAATTATTGTAAATCTAATCAGAAATACAAGCAGCTTGGAGTAATTGGAAGGGGGGAATAATCTCTCTGTTACAGTTATATAGGGCAGGAGTTGTGTTTCATTTCAGTTGTATGTGGCATAAGGTTATTATAAAATGAAATGTGTCTGATGTATTGAAAATAGTTTGCTTTGATTGGCAAGATTACATTTAGCGAGTACAGTTAGGGCAAAACTGTTTTGATGGCATAATGAAATGCAGTTGTCTAAACTGAGATGTCAATGAGTATAATAGCAGTGAAAGTAAAAATAGATCTGTTTGTAAATAAAGGGATTATAAGGATTAGGTTCACTTGCACAAACAGTTTGAGTTTTGAAGATTTTTATTATTTGAAGGATTCTTTGTGGATTGGAGTTTTGGTAGCAAGAAACACTGGAAAATATTTTTTCCTTGAGAACACTAATTATAGAGTAAGATACTACTCAACATGGGTATGAAGGTAAGAATGAGCCCCTTAGAGAATACTTGTCTTGCTGTGGTTTTACTGCTTGTAGACTACTATTATTTTCTGGGTATAGTATTATTATTGTTTCATTACAATGCTTTCCTTAATCACTTGATACTAATCAAAAGACCACTTAGCCCCTTATTTGAGTAAGTCCCAATAGTGAAGGAAGAGTAGAATCCACAGGAAAGTTTGTTCCCATAGCTTGTGTCCAGCACTGCTTCCCTCCTCTATTTATTGTTCTAACAGTATGTGCTTAGGTTACAAGAACAACAACAAACAGGATTTAAATAATCTAAAATGCTCTTGTATGGTAAATTTTCATTAACCTAAAAATCTCCATGTAATATAAAAACAGGCCCAAATATTCCCATGTACCCTTAAATGTTGACCACTTCAGAAGATCTTTTACCATTCCTAACAGTCTTGTGAAGCATTTTGTCACTGATAACTCAAGACATTGACAGATCCAAGGCCCAGTCCTGTGAGGTACTGAGCAAATGAAACTAACAACAAATCAACGGGAGCTGAGAACCCAGCATTTCACAGGAAGTGCTCAGTACTTTGCTGGATCTGACCCTCCTTCACCGAGAGAACTAAGAACTCAAGGCTTTTCACAAGTTTTTAATACAATATGTTTCCAGGAGTGTATGATCAAAAGTGGAAAAAGAAACTACACTACAAAATTAGGTTGATTTAAATTAGGTTGACCTACAGCCACCACAGCAATTAAATCGGCTGTTGGTGTTCACACTATTCTCCTTCTGCCGGTGGTGCATGTCCTCACCAGGAGCACTTGCACTGATGGAAGTGGGGCACTGGCAATCATGAGGGGCTCACAGCTGGAACCACCCCTCCCCAGGGTTGACAGCCCAAGTTGTCAGCCCTATGCAGGGCTCAATTTCACTGCAGGGCTCAATTTCACAGCAGAGAGCCTACCAACATTGAAAGTTGACATTCTTGTCAGTTTCATGGCTGCTGTTATTTCACATTTCCTCTCTGGCTCCAGCTATCAGCCCCATGCAGGGCTCACAGTTGGAGCCCCCTGCCCCAGAACCAACAGCTCCAGCCAGAGATGAAATGTGAAAAAATAGAAGCTGTGAAACTGACAAAAATACCAATTTCACTGCTGGTAAGCTCCCTCCTGTGAAATTGAGCCCAGCTCAAGGCTGACAACTTGAGCTGTCAGCCCTGGGGTGGGGGGAAGGGGCAGGGGGGCAGGCTCCCGCTGTGCGCCCCACACCAGACTGAGAGGTCAGGGTGTCAGCATGGGAGCGGGCTCCAGCTGCCTGTCCCACGCAGGGCTGAAAGCCAACAGGCAATGTAAGTAAAGCAGTGTCTACATGGACACTGCGTTGCCCTAACTATATCCACCTAAGCACTACACCTCTCGTTGTGGTGGAGATATTAACTCGATGTAGTTGGTGATTTAAGTCGGCAGGAGCACCATTGTACTGAAGACACTAACAGAATTATGTCAACATAAGCTATCTTAGGTCGACCTAACTCTGTAGTGTAGACCAGACCTCAGTCTCTGGGTATTTTCAAAGCTTATAAGCCTCCTAAAACTTCAAATCTAATTGAAAAAGCTTGGAGGAGGGAGTTGATACAAAAGGGCTTTCTTTACTTGATGGTTCTATCAGTATTTTATTGGCACTGAGCACAAAACTAGCTTGGTATCTTAATTGAAAATGCGGCCTATTTTAGCACAGTCTGTGAAATTGAGCCCTCAAGATTCAAGGCCCAGTCCTGTGAAGTACTGAACATTTTGTTTAGGGTAATGTTAATAAGAGGAAAGAAAATGGGCTGAATTCCCCAAAATAGAGGAGGAGGTGGCTGTTTCCACGTCCCCCCCCGCCCCACCCCCATAGCCTAGTGGTAAGAGCACTCACCAGAATCTGCAAGACCAAGGTTCAAATCCCTGCTGTGGAGCAAGGATTTGAACCCAGGGCCAGGTCATCTCCCAGTGGAGATGGCTTCAACCCCCAACTCTCCATCTGGCTTATGACTCTCGTTGACCCTCAGCTCTGGCATTCGGCTTCTGTCTCTCCAGTACTGATACCTGGCTCCGCCTCTAACTTAAGAGTCTGGTTTACCCCCATTTTGGCTCTGGCATTTGGCTGCTGCCCCTCAGGTACTGACCCTCTGCTCATTTCCTGGACTCCTCTTACTCTGGACCACATTCTAAATGGGAGGTTGAACTCTTGCCTTTACCATTAGGCCTGACCACCCAGGGCCTAGCTGGCAACAGCTCCTACCTTTTCCCATGGTCTCATGAGCAGCTCCCCAGTAATGAGTGGCAGGTGTTACACCCTTCCATCCAGGAGCAGAGTTTTGCATTCATTCCCAGACAGTAAACATAAACTCAAGCCCATCTAAGACAGCAGTCCATCCCAGGTATGAGACACACGTTTTTTGCATTACATCCTTTCATACTGAGGGGGGGCAATCACTCTCTGTCCTGAAGATACGATTCCATCCTGCACATTCAGCTCATCTTTAATTTGAAAATCTAGTTCTGCTCCTACTGGATTTGGCTTTTGTTTTCTGGCCATCCTGCTAGTATTGCTGTCCTGACTGCCTGTCACTGGCTGCCCTTTTCTTTAGCCAATTTTGATTTCTGTCAACTTCATTGTTGAAACTGGGTGATTGAATCCACTGTGTCCTGGTCCCCTCTCCCCAGTTTGACATATGCCTTGCTCAGGGTGTCAGCTAACACCAATAATCATCCTAGACAATAGCTGATCTCTGCCTGGTAGCACTAGAGGTGCATGAATATGCGCTGCAGTCTCTTTGGAGCAGAAAAAAGGGGCTGTGCCATTATTTTCTCCAGCAGTATGTTGTCTGATTGCTCTATTACTTGGTAACCATAGGAATACCAAAGGAATCACTCCACTCTCAATACCATAACCAGAATCTCCTTTTCTCTTTGGGCATGCGCCTGTTCGGTCTCTGACAGGGCTCTGCTGGCATAAGTAACCAGCTGCTCCTTTCTCTGATACATGATGCTGGAGTGGCAGTGGCTCGCCTGGTCAGGAGTACTTCAGAACAGGGCCGTCTGTTACCATTTGTTTCGGGGTGTCAAACATTAGCTGTTGGAGACCTGCCCAGTCCCACTCAACATCATGGCTTGTGAGCTGACATATGGGTTCCTCTACTGTATCCAGGAGTAGACAAAACTTGGACAGAACATTTTATCATTCCTATGAAGCGCTGTACCCCTTTCACATCCACTCGAACTGGCAGTCTCTGACTGCCTTGAGTTTGTTGGGAACTGCTTTCAATCCTTCTGCTGTGAGCAGATGTCCAATGTATGTCATCTCATTCTGAGTCATGCTTTTTGAGGTTGAGTTTTATGTTCTTGTACTATTCATTGATATATAAAAGCTTGTAGTTTTCTGTCATGGTCTCGTTCAGCTTCTGTATCACTGCTCCCTTTACCTAGAGTGAGGATATCAGCAATTATTTTCACCCCAGGCAGTGCTTCCAGTGCATGGGTGAGTCTTCTCTGGAAAACCTCTGGTGCTGGATGAATGCCCAAGGGCATGCCCAGCCATCTGCAGCAACCAAATGGTGTTGCAAAGGTTGCAACATGCTGGTCTCTCTTTATCCAGCCTTATATGCCAAAAGCCATTTCTCATATCACAGACCATGATGATTCTGGTTTTGAAAAGTTCTGGGAACATATCATCAATTGTGGGCAGTGAATAGTGGTATCTTTTCAATGCTTGGTTTAATGGCTTTAATTCAATGCAGATGCATAATTTTCATGATGGCTTCTTTACCACCACATGCTGCTTGCACAGGCTGTCCTGGCCTCTACAGTTGCTATGATACCCCTGCTCTGCAGACTTTCAAGTTCCTTGCAAACTGGATTATGTAGCGTGACTGGCATTTTTCTTCATGGTAAACCTATAGCTTCCACTGTGGAGTCTGATTCCATCTCTTTCCTTTAAGGCACCTGTTGCTTTTGAAAACAACCCTTTTAAAATGGTCTCCATCGTCCATGGGACTCTTCCTTTTGTATCTTGTACTGCAGCTATAAAATTCTGGTGGTGCACCCTGATTAAATCCTTGGCTTGTATGGCTGTATTTCCCAAGAGGAGTCTACGGTCCATCACCACAAACTTCAGTTGGTACCATTCAGGTTAGTTACTATGAGGTCACATTTTCTTACAGACTGCATTATGCTCTTTTTGTACATTATTAGATGGTGCCTGCCTCATGTAATGGATGTGCTCAAGTCCAAATCACCCCGAGGAATCACAATGCAGGAGGTCTTGCTATCCAGCTGAATTTGCAGAGAGCATTTCTGTGAATGGTGTAAAAATCCTCTTGTGAATCTATGCAGAAAGTTAGAATGTTTTCATAATGTCAAAACAGTTCATTTTGACAATTCCACATTTTTTTCTTTTTGTGTTTCAACTGAAATTGACACAGTTTGTGAAATGTTTCAGTCAACTCAAATCTGCATTTTTTTGTTTTTAAGTGTTTTTCCCCAAACAAACAAATCTTCACCCCATTCTATTCCCGAGCACTTCCTTTTAAGTCTCTTCAACACCTTACCTCTGCCCCCAATAGGTACCAAACTTCTAAGAACAGTGAGAAAGTAGTTAAAAAAGAAACTATCTTACCATACAGGCAATCCCTTTGAACCTTGGTCTTCCACATCCTGGGATGATTTAGTTGGGGATTGGTCCTGCTTTGAGCAGGGGGTTGGACTAGATGACCTCCTGAGGTCCCTTCCAACCCTGATATTTTAGGATTTTATGAGTCCTCTTACCACTAGGCTATTGGGTTGGGTGGAGGGCATCCACCTCCTCCTCTGTTTTGGGAAATCTAGCCCATTTTCTTCGCTTTTATTAACAATACCCTAAACAAAATGTTTTGTTTGATCCAAATTGATATGTTTCTAACTTTTTCATTTTACGAAAAATTCTGAAATATTTCAGTGTTGGTTCAACTTGAACCATTTTTTCCACCTTTTTTTGAATTTCGGTTTCAAAATCAAAATCATAATTCAAACTATTCCACTCAAGAGGAAATATTAGTTTCCCCACAAACTTATTATTTATTTGCATTCTCATAGCATCTAGAAGCCCTAGTCATGGACCAGGATCCCATTGTGCTAGCTGCCTGTCTGTTGAAGACCTTTTGTCGTCAGTTTCCTGAGGTTTTTTATTTTTTTTTTTATAATGTCTTCCTGAATTTAGAATGGAGCATCACAGCACCAGAGACTTCAGCTTTTAGCCCCCTTAGAGATGCATTGTGCAGACAAATCGCTAACAACTTAAATATTGGGTGGAATTATGATCAGGGTCTGTGAAGCAGCTGAAGGGGTCACACTTCATTCTGGAGCTGAGAGACTGATCCAGAATGATGACTGGGAAAGCCAGCAAAGTACAAGAACTGTTGCAAATTTTTTTCGTGCTTAATAACATTAATAAAACATAACAAAAGAATGCTAAAAAAATGCTCCCCTGAGATTGAAGAATTGAGACAGCTGTGGTAAGTGCTCCCAAAAGTAAAACTTACTAACTTAAGGTTTACAATGCCTTTGTGGAGCTTCCAGAGCATTGCAATGTTGTAAGGTAGTTAGGGACAATCAGGACTTTGTAAACACCTTCATTTAATTGCAAAGCTGTTCTCTGTTTGGAGGACAAAATCAAGAACTGCTAGCTTTCCTATACTGCATCTTGCAGACAAAACAAAAACAAAATAATAATTTGATGATGATGCACAACCCAAGAGGAAGATTTAAACATTAGAGGTTATCCTGAAACCTACCTACGTGACCACTGAACATCTGGTGTTTGAATAAAGGTGATTTTCTAACACAATTATAATCAGTATGCTTGGGGTGATCCTTCAAGGCAGCAGGTCACTTGATAAGGGTTAACTATTATACAGATTTTCACTCTATTTAGACAGACACAAAATTAATGAATTCCCAATCAAAAAGAGGCAAATAAAAACTTTCATCATATCTTTTTAATAGTAGAAATTCAAAGAGGTCAGAACAAAGTGCATAAGTGGAACAAAAGAAGAAAAGATCTGTTAATTGTGAAAGGGATTAAGAAGAAAACCACAGTAGAGTCTTCTGGAGAAGAAAAAGGTCACAAAATGGAGTGAACAGACGTTGGGTCAGGAGAGCTAACTTCAGTTTTCATACTCTCCTCAGGGGTAAATGGTATAGTATCAATTGATGTTCTGGATTTTCAGACTATAACTTTAGTGTCTCTGCCATGATACTATCATGTTGATAGAATTTCCATCTTTTTTTTGCTCATGATTCAGTAATAATGGCTCAATGAAATTTTACCAGTCCTATTCAACTGGATGCTTTCAATTATGATGAAGAAGGTATGCAGGCAGGGGGCCAAATTTCCACGACTGTTTAGCACCTATGTAGGAATCTAAATTAAGTGCTCACCAACCAGCTGTTATCAAGTGGGTGCTGAGCACTTCTGAAAATCAGGCAAGTGGTGAAAGAGAAGAGGGGGAAAGTCAAGACCAAGTTTGTAGCAATTACAGTTCCGCTTGAATGGAGAAATAGAGAGAGAAAGAAAAAATAAAAACTATTGTACGTCTATGAGCATTAGGTCAGATTCTCAAGAAAGTAAAGAGGCAAAGTCACATTGACATTAATGCTATATTAGCTAAGAATTTGGCTTTTTCATTCCAGAAATTTCTCCCATTAGAGACTGGGCAGCCCTCCTCTTACCCAACCTGTAATCTGTGACTGAAGACATAATAGCTGTAAAATGATAAAATATTAAGAAGTTTAAACAGGTTTTGTGTGTTTTGTCTAGGGACATTATGGAAAGAACAACTGCACTATTGTAATTGCACTTCTACATTGATTTGTTCTGTGTAAAGTGCCTTGTGATAAATTCATCACAGAAGCTGCTAGACAGACATTTGTGGCTTCCTAGGCAAGAATTCGTAGCTAGTCTCTCACAGCACCAAGCTGACCATTTCAGACATGTTCCAAGAGTGAAGTGATGGTGATGCGTTTGCTGGGAATGAGTTGGAAATGGCCTTGCAGAAATCATAAGCACATCGGGGAAATATAACAAATTGCAAATGGAGGAAGGGATTATGAAAGATGAAGGATCCTATTGTAAAATGAATTGCCATAGGCAGTACCGGATTTACCATGGCACGAATGGCTCCATAGCGCTGGGCCCAAGCTCAGAAGGGGTCCATAACACTCACTTCCTCCCCTCTCGCAGCATTGCAGAAGCCCTGAGAGCGAGCCTCGAAGCAGCAGGGATCCAGCATGGGAGCTGAGAACCAAAGGGGCCCTGGGAGCTGTAGTTCCTTGGCCAGCTCCGTGCCCATAGAGCTGGCCCTGGAACGGGGAAGGAACTACATTTCCCAGCATTCCCTTGACAGCTATCAACAGAAAAGGGAGTGGGAAGGAGTGGGGAATCTGAGACCCCATGTTCTGCAGCTTGCTGTGAATGGAGAACTGGCTGCTAGAAGGGGGTGACACTGTGAATGGGGAACAAATATGCCCAAGGAGTAGAAGGCTTTGGCCCAGATATCACCCTCCGAAGACTTCCCCAGACTGGCTTAGGGATGCTGGTGTGACCTCGCCTGGCAGCCCCCAAAGAAGGAATTGGGTGGACTAAATGGACAGTGCACCTCTTTATCTGAAGCCTAGCAAGGACCCCCCAAAAGTTAAAATGATAAGTAAGGGAGGGAACGCTCTATTAGAGGACCTGGGCAGTACCAGGCGTAGGAGGATTTCCACGTCTGAGACATGGAAGCAGAAATTGGCTTTTCCTTTCCAGATTTATTTAATATTCAGAAAGGGAATCTAGCACCTGCCTTCCAGATTTGAACACTCTCAAACTTCAGAAGTGTTCAAGCTCAATTTAGGCAGCTGTTACTTCATTTCTCCCAAATCAAATATGCCAATCCACTGTAACTTGCTGTAGAAAAGGTAGGATAAAATTGAGCAACAAATGCTGGCTAACTAGAACTGGAATTGCTATTTTCAAAAGCCATTACCATTTTTGTTTTAGTTTTGTTTGTTTAAAAGGAAGACAGTAATATTGCATTGGCTAATTCTCCATAGAAATGAAGCGTGGAACAAAAGAATAACAAAGGCACCTCAACTTTTCCTCATTTATGTAAGACAGTCTTATAATATGGATCCAGATATCCTCTAATCACACAAGCTGAAAATTGTTCCCCTGTACTGCAGTTCTGTAACCATGCGGGAACCAGTCGTGTCTGTGTTCTGTGCACATCCAAAATTCCTGGTGAATTGAGAAGTGCCTTGCTTTGTTGACCATACTACCTGATATTTTCAGCCCTGGTAAGCTAAGCAGGTTTACATTTAGTAATTGGGCAGGAGGCCTCTCAGAAAAAGTTAGGTGCTGTAGGAGGTGTTGCTTATTCACTAGGTAACGTGAGATCTTCCTGTTACAATAGTAAACCAGTGCAGCATAGAATGCACTTTGCTCCTAGAGACTAGAATAGGGTCCTTTGCTTCTATACACAGCCCATTAAAGATAATGAAAAGACTCCCACGCACTTCAACAGGTTTTGGACAGAACTGGTTATACACAGGGTAACTCCACTGTCTTCACAGGGTCCTGGTCCCACAGTGGAGGGTGGCCATGTGAGGTTGTTGCAGAGCTGCTGCTTAGGGATGGGAACCTCCTGGCACCCCAGCCTCCAAAATCATTCAGGCTGCACTTTCCTCACAACTATGTGCTAGCTGAGGGATGCGTGGGAATTGGTGGCCTCTGCTGCAGGTGATGGGCATCTCAGGTACTTAAAGCCATGGCCTAGAGGAGGGAGGTGCTTAACTGCAGAATCTGCAGCTGCTTAGTGCCAGTGTTAAGATTTTAGAGTCCCTAGTGCCGCCGTTGCAAGCTTTAAGCATGCTCAGCCTTGGAATTGCCACCCCTCCCTTGACTAGTAGCTGCAGCTATCTAATCTCTGGTCTACATTATGGGGTTAGGTCACATTTAGCCGTGTTAGGCCGATTTTAAAATGGATGTGTCCACACAACCAACCACGTTCTGTCGAATTAAAGGGCTCTTAAAATCGACTTCTGTACTCCTCCCCAGCGAGGGGAGTAGCGCTAAAATCGACTTTGCTGGGTCAAATTTAGGGTAGTGCGGACGCAAATCGACGGTATTGGCCTCCGGGAGCTATTCCAGAGTGCTCCAATGTGACCACTCTGGACAGCACTTTGAACTCTGATGCACTAGCCAGGTACATAGGAAAAGCCCCGGGAACTTTTGAATTTCATTTCCTGTTTGGTCAGCATGGCGAGCTCAGCGGCACAGGTGACCATGCAGTCCCCCCAGAATCGCAAACAAGCTCCAGCATGGACCGAAAGGGAGACACTGGATCTAATTGCTGTATGGGGAGAAGCATCTGTGCAGGCAGAACTCAGAGCAAAAAGAAGAAATGCCAATATATATATGCCAAAATCGCACAGGGCATGGTGGAGAGAGGCTACACCAGGGACAAAAGGAGCTCAGGCAAGCCTACCAAAAGACAAAGGAGGCAAACGGGCACTCCGGGTCAGACCCCCCAATACATGCCGCTTCTATGATCAGCTGCATGGCATTCTGGGTGGGGACCCTACCACTACCCCACCACTGTCCATGGACACCTGCGGGGGGCCGGGGGGGGGGGGAAGAGTCTCACGCAACAGGGAGGAGGATTTTGTGGATGAGGAAGAGGAGGAGGAGAATGTGCAGCAGGCAAGCAGTGAATCCGTTCTCCCCGGCAGCCAGGACCTTTTCATCACCCTGGAGCCAATCCCTGACGCTGAAACCAGAGAAGGCACCTCTGGTGAGTGCACGTTTGTAACTACAGTACAGGGTTCAAAAGCAATAGTGTTTAATGTTTGATTTGCCCTGAAGAATTGGGATGCATTCATAGCCAGTACAGCTACTGGAAAAGTCTGTTCACATGTCTGGGGATGGAGTGAGAATCCTTCAGGGACATCTCCATGAAGCTCTCCTGGAGGTACTCTGAAAGCCTTTGCAGAAGGTTTCTGGGGAGAGCTGTCTTATTTTGTCCTCCACAGTAGGACACTTTACCATGGCAAGCCAGTTGCAAGTATTCTGGAATCACTGCAGCACAAAGCATGGCAGCGAATGGTCCTGGGTTTTGGTCACATTCAAGGAACATTTGGTCTCTCTCTTTCTGTGTTAGCCTCAGGAGAGTGATATCATTCATGGTCACCTGGTTAAAATAGGGAAATTTTTGAAAGGGGACAGTAAAAGGATCCCGTTCAGGCTGGGCTATTTGCACTTGGCTAAAAGGGATTATCCCGGAGAATAGCCACGCAGCGGGGGGGAGGGGTGAAGGGATCATCCTAGAGAATAGACATGTGTGAGGTAGGGGGAGGTGTGTGTTGCACATCCACCCGAAAACTGCAGACCCTCCTTTCAAATGTGAAACCCAACCCATTGCTTGCTATGGGAAAGGATGGTGCTGCAGTTTGAAACCATTCCCACATGTTATGCGTAAGAAGCCAATCCCGTGTACCCTGTGTCTTACCATGGCTGCCTGGAAACCGAATTCTGTTGCTCAGGCATGTGTGATATGTCACCATACTGGCAGGTGCTCAATATAAACAGCAAAATGCGACCTTGTACCTAAAGCACATGTGCTATCTGCTGTGAATTGCTTGACTCACTGTGAAAGAGTATCCCTTTTGTTCTCAGAAATGTATCTTAAATTTTATTCTCCCTTTTTATCTCCCCCCCCCATGTGCAAATGTTTCTACGCTCCCCCTATCATCTCTGTCCCTGAGGTTATCGCAGATTAGAAGGCAAAAAAAATGCACTCATGATGACACATTTTCCGAGCTCATGCAGTCCTCCCGCACTGATAGGGCACAGCTTAATGCATGGAGGCATTCAATGTTAGAGGCCAGGAAAGCATTAAGTGAGCACAAAGAGCAGAGG
The DNA here is from genome assembly GCF_965140295.1 of Lepidochelys olivacea. Classification (NCBI taxonomy): domain Eukaryota; kingdom Metazoa; phylum Chordata; order Testudines; family Cheloniidae; genus Lepidochelys; species Lepidochelys olivacea. The sequence goes on from NC_140419.1 coordinate 40,895,820, forward strand.
CAGGAGCATGAAGAGCGGATGCAGGAGGCGATGCTGAGGCTAATGGGGGAGCAAACGGACATGATGAAGTGTCTGGTGGAGCTGCAGAAAAGCCAACAGGAGCACAGACCCCCACCGCATCCATTGTATAACTGCCTGACCTCCTCCCCAAGTTCCCTATTCTCCTCACTCAGACACCCAAGAACGCGGTGTCTCCAGGCACCCAGCCACTGCACTCCAGAGGATGGCCCAAACAAGAGAAGGCTGTCATTCAAACAGCTTTGATTTGCAGTGTGGCTACAAAAAGCAATGTGGCCTTGTCCTTCCCTCCTCCCCCACCCCACCCGGGCTACCTTGTCAGTTATCTCACTTTTTTTAAAAATTAGTAAAGAAAGAATGCATGGTTTCAAAACAATAGTTACTTTATTTCGAAGGAAGGAGTGTGGTTTGGTTACAGGGAACTAGAATCAACCAAAGGGGGTGTGTTTGCATCAAGGAGAAACACACACAACGGTCACACTGTAGCCTGGCCAGTCGTGAAACTGGTTTTCAAAGCCTCTCTGATGCGCAGTGCGCCTAGCTGTGCTCTTCTAATCACCCTGGTGTCTAGCTGCTCAAAATCGGACGCCAGGCGATTTGCCTCAACCTCCCACTCCGCCATAAATGTCTCCCCCTTACTCTCACACACATTACGGAGCACACAGCAAGCAGCAATAACAATGGGAATGTTGCCTGTGCTGAGGTCTGACCTAGTCAGCAAACAGCGCCAGCAAGCTTTTAAACGTCCAAAGGCACATTCTACCACCGTTCTGCACTTGCTCAGCCTATAGTTGACCTGCTCCTTACTACTGTCCAGGCTGCCTGTGTAAGGCTTCATGAGCTATGGGAGCAAGAGATAGGCTGGGTCCACAAGGATAACTATTGGCATTTCAACATCCCCAACGGTAATTTTGTGGTCTGGGAAGTAAGTCCCTGCTTGCAACTGCTCAAACAGCCTGGAGTTCCTAAATATGCGAAAGTCATGCACCTTTCCCAGCCATTCCACACTGATGTCGGTGAAACGTCCCTTGTGATCCACCAGTGCTTGCAGCACCATTGAGAAGTACCCCTTGCAGTTTATGTACTGGTTGGCAAGGTGGTCCGGTGCCAAGATGGGGATATGCATTCCGTCTGTTCCCACCAGTTAGGGAACCCCATTGCAGCAAAGCCATCCACTATGACCTGCACATTTCCCAGAGTCACCACCCTTGATAACAGAACGTCAATGATTGCATTGGCTACTTGGATCACAGCAACCCCCGCAGTAGACTTGCCCACTCCAAATTGATTCCCAACTGACCGGTAGAAGTCAGGTGTTGCAAGCTTCCACAGGGTTATTGCCACTCGATTCTCAACTGTCAGGGCAGCTCTCATCTTGGTATTCCTGTTCTTCAGGATTGGGGAAAGCAACTCACAGAGTTCCAGGAAAGTGGCCTTACGCATGCGAAAGTTTCGCAGCCACTGTGAATCATCCCATTCCTGCAACACTCTGCAGTCCCACCAGTCCGTGCTTATTTGCTAGGCCCAGAAGCAGCAATCCACAGTATCAACCAGCCCCACTGCCACCATGATGTCCAAACTGCCACAGCCCGTGCTTTCAGGAACGTCTGCGTCCATGTCCTCATCAAAATCATCCTCGTGCTGGCATCTCTTAGTCTGGTTTTGCATATACTCCAGGATAACGTGCAAGGTGTTTACAATGCTCACAACAGCAGCGGTGACGGCGAGTGAGTGGGCTCCATGCTTGCCATGGTATGCCATCTGCATTAGAGCAGAGTTGCAGCGGAAGCGGTGGATGCCAATGGATGCCACAAGAATAGATACTTACACAGAACGACAAGAGGATCTGCGAGGTGGATTCATGGCACCAGGAGAGCAGAGTTGCAGCAGAAGCGGTGGATGATGACAACATGGAGAAATTTGCTATTGAGACTGAGCTCATTAACAAGAGCAGGAGAGCAGAGCTGCACCAGAAGCAGTGGATGATGACAGTTAGCGACTAAGTCATACTGCATCGTCTGCTGACAGCAGCACCCAGGACACAACAGCAGCGGTGATGGTAAGCTGAGCTGGTTCCATGCTTGCCGTGGTATGGTGTCTGCACAGAAAAAAAGTGCGAAACGATTGTCTGCCGTTGCTTTCACAGAGTGAGGGGCAACTGATGACATGTACCCAAAACCACCCACGACAACATTTTTGCCCCAACAGGCATTGGGAGCTTAACCCAGAATTCCAATGGGTGGCGGAGACTGCAGGAACTGTGGGATAGCTACCCACAATGCGCCGCTCCATAAGTCGATGCTAGCCACGGTAGTGAGGATGCACTCCACCAACTTAATGCACTTAGTGTGGACATATGCAATCGACTGTATAAAATCGATTTCTAAAAATCAACTTCTATAAAATGGACCTAATTTCATAGTGCAGACATCCTGGCCTCTGGCAATTGTCCCCATGTCTATAGCCAGAGAAGCTGCAGGTGGCTCTGTGACTTCTGGGGGCCATTAAGCTAGACCAGATAAAGGAACTGAAATTAACCTCAAGGAACAAGAGATCACCAGTAGGAAAGGAATGTCAATGGAAGTAGGGAAAGAGGAAGCAAGTCAGGCCTGCAGCAGGAGAATAGCCCCAGCTGGTTGGGGAACATGTCCAAAGTAGAAAGGAAACAAGTCTTACAGATTTTGATGGACAAGTCTGGGTTCTTTTGGATCCCGCCACCCACTCAGCGGCATGTATCTTCATTCTTTTTTTCCTATGAAATTATTTGGCCATGCCTCCACCCCCTCGCTCCTTCCTGGCAGGGTCACCAGGGCAGCGTGGGCGGAAAATTCTAACTACAGAGTAATCCCCACTTACTTGCCAGATAGTTGGAGACTTCCAAGAAATAACACAAACACATAAAAATATACTCAACACAATAATTATATTAAACAGGAGACAAATACAACATAACAGGGTAAAACACTATTTTTAGGGTCACCGGTGCCCACACTGCAAATACCCGTGACTTGATGTAGCAAATGTGAAATTAGTGTCCCGTTGGTATGTGTACTTTGCTGGGGCCCTTGATGACCTATAACCACAAAATTCTTCTCTGCAGTGGTTTAGCTGCGTGGCTGACTGGGTTCAGTACAGCCCAAAGGACTCAAGTGGGAAAAGGTGGTAAATCCCTTCACAGATGTAATATGCAGCAGGTTATAAAATCCTCAAACCCTTACTCCCTGGCTTGAGGACACAGTTTAGGGAGTAGGGGGTCCCCGAAACAAATTCCCTGACTAACTAACTAAAAGATGGTGCACTCACAAAGTCCATGATTCTCAGGTTCGAAGATGACTCTGGACTCCTCAGTCACTGCAGAGGGGCTGATCTCTGCTGGCAGGGATCCTCCTCAGGCAGGAATCAGGCTGTGTCGGTCCCAGGATTTCCCCTCACCACAAAGGGGTGCAGGGCTCAAGGTGTAGGTTACACAACTACACTAACATCCAAACGGTAGCCTCCTAGCCCAGCCTCCAGTCACACACTCAGCAAGCAGCTTCCCTGGACTAGCAGACAGAGCAGAGCTGACCATGTGGTGACTGGTCTCACCTAGGGAGCTGGAGGGCGAACTCAGCCTGGCTGGGAAGTTTCCCAGCAAACACAACAAATTGGGAATCATCAGTGGGGAAGGAAAAACCCAGCTGAGGGGTCTGCTGACAGGTCCCTAGAGGCCTGTTCTCAGGGCAACTCACCAGATCCCCACACAGCCAGTCCTGCCCTTTTCCTGACTGGCTCCAGACTGACTACAAAATGGCCTCTCCCTGGGAGGGCCTCTCACTCCCTATTGGTTGCTGGGCGGACTCTGAGTCTGCCTTGGCTGCCTCTCTCTGAGCTGCCAGCAGACAGTGTCCCCTGTAATCTATGTAATCTCCTTGGGGGTTACAAAAGCATGGAGAGAGATGGTGGTGATGAGGTAGTAGACTAGCATGTAGATGGCAGCAGAGGGAGAAAGGCTGGTGTCTTCAGATTCCCAAGGGCTAAGTCCTCACTTTGGGGAAATGGTGTTTGCAAGTGGCTTGCTCAAATGGCAGGATGGGTGCTGAGGGAGGGATTTGTCAGAATTGATCAGGTTATCTGCTGGCTTTGGAACTTTGAGCTGAGACTAGGATCACATACTGTGAAGTGAGCTGTAGCTCACGAAAGCTTTTGCTCAAATAAATTGGTTAGTTTCTAAGGTGCCACAAGTACTCCTTTTCTTTTTGTGAATACAGACTAACACGGCTGTTACTCTGAAACTGGAGACATGGTTATAGAAGGTCTGAATGAGGAAGAAGATAAATCTGTGGGGAGTTTCCCCTGATCACTATGGAAGTTCTACTCACTTTGGACACTGGTAAACTGACAGAGGTGTACAGCTCAATGGGAAAAGCTGGGGGCTGTGGGAGCTGTGTATGGCAATGCATATAGTCATGTAGAGGTGTGTGATCAAAATGAAAAATGTCTCAGATTCAATACCGGGTATACTATGGCAACCCCCACACCAGGCTCACACTTGGAGCCCACAGTGACTACATAGGGGCCCACAAATATGTTTGGCTCTGGAGCCCACAAAAGGTTAATTCAGCCCAGGCCATAGGCAGTAAACACGATGAGAGAAGACAGTGATAGGAACAATAATATTCATCTGCTCCCAACAGACTCACTACCTCTACCTATCTATCTGAGCACCTCACAATCTAACGTATTGATCACCACAACACCTCCGTGAGGTAGGTAAGTGCTATTATCCCCAAGTGATTGCTGGAAGTCACCCTGGAAATGCGTGGTAGAGCAATGATTTGAACTGGGGTTTCCCTGAGTCCTAAGCTCTTGCCCTAACCACTGGAATATTCTTCCTTTCCAGTATATTTAGAAAACTGGACACACATGCATATAGGACACCTTCTATGACAACAGAGAGTGAATTTTAACACTAACCATTCTAAGATAGAGGAGTCTACTACATAAAATAAAATGAGCGTTACATAAAACTGGCTAACGGGAAGTGGAAAGAACAGTTATCAGAGCATCTACTTCTTTAGTCAGATCAAATTGTTGTAAGTTTGAGTAATGGAAGAAACAAAAATCTGTCCCCTTTTTTCCCATTCAGAGCTGTGTTTTCATTGTCACTGGCAAAGCTACATGTAATAGCTTAAGTGCAGAATACTAAAATATTAATTCCTGTGCCCTAGTTTCACATTCTTGTACACTACCCATAAGTGTGCGTAGTTACTTATTTTGGTTGCTTATTAAAAAAGTGATCAATTCTGATCACTGCTAACTTTTTAAAAAGCCTATTTTTACTAAAGTGTAAGAACTTAAAAGACAAAAAACATCACAGCCTTTTTATGTACAAAAAGAACAAGCACACTATTAAGTGTGATAGAGCAAAAGAAACATAGTATTCATTAAATTATACTGTTACCAGTCCATTTTTTTAAATATAAAGCATTATAAATTTTGACAATGGCACACCAAGTGAGGACTAACTCAGAATAAATATTATAGCTTGTCAGTGCATTTGCTATTCTCAGATATTATCTGAAACATGTAACATTTCCTTTTGTCTGTTCAAGCTTCTGTTTTATGAAGTTTGCCCACTGAATTATGAACGTCAAAAAATTAATTAGAAAGTTAAAATCAATAAAGCTTAATCTGGCATTTTAAATTACTTCCCAGTATTTTTAGCTGGCCTTCATTTCACATTCACAGTTTAACCAGCACCCTAAAATATGCTTTTATTTTACCTGTGATGTTTGGATTTTTTGCATCTTTATTCACAATAGAGACAGACTTCACAATCTCACATCACATTCTTGTATTAAAGAGAAATGATCCTGACAACAGTTTGATAAGACCTTTGTCATATTTTCTATTTTATTTCACTCTCATTTAGCTTTGTTTATCACTGAAAGGGAATGTGGGCAACCAGATCTTCTATGACTAAGAGTCAGTCTGAACGTTGATTCTTATGCTCAGCCTTATCTTCAATGTAACAGACTCAAGGAATGGTTGCTGAAATGATAACTGCTATTTAAGCAAAATAAAACAGGCCAAAATACAGTTCTTTAATTTTGGATCAGTCAGACTAATACTTGCAGTAATGGCAACATGGGTAAAATATTCGAGAAAATTCATAGGAAATTAGATGATGTTGAAAGATTAACTATTGAAGTCTTCTTACCTTTCCCTTTCACCATTCCATTCACTGTCCTTGCCACCTGTTAGGCTATTGTTAAAAACTATAAAATGTGCCTTCTCTGTGGCTTCAGAGGTTTTAAAACTTTCAGCTAGTTATTTGATTCCACGTTCACTGAGCATTATTTCACGGGCTGGGGAACTTGCACAGTGTGAGTCTGTTTAAAGTACATAAAAAGACTACTGTCCAGAAAAAGAGGGTTCAAAGTTATTGCTTAATTTTGTTGTTCCAAAATGTCCTCTAACTAGTTTGGGAAATCTGGGTAGTGTTGCTTAAAAGTTCTAAGGGCTTGTGTAAACATAAGAGTTGTACCATTTTAACAATACCACTATAGTTAAAATGTTACAACCCCATAGTGTAGACAAGTGGTCCTCAAAGCCGGTCCACCACTTGTTCAGGGAAAACCACTGGCGAGCTGGGCCGGTTTGTTTACCTGCTGTGTCTAGAGGTTCGGCCCATCGTGGCTCTCATTGGCCACGGTTCGCTGCTCCAGGCCAGTGGGGGCTGCAGGAAGGGCGACCAGCATATCCCTCAGCCCGCGCTGCTTCCCGCAGCCCCCATTAGCCTGGAGCAGTGAACCGTGGCCAGTGGGAGCCACGATCGGCTGAACCTGTGGACGCAGCAGGTAAACAAACCGGCCCAGCCCACCAGGGGCTTTCCCTAAACAAGCAGCAGACTGGCTTTGAGAACCACTGGTGTAGACAGAGTCATCAGCATAAAAGTGTTTACACCTGTACAACCCATCCATGAAGGGAAACAGCTATACTGGTATAAGTGACCTTTATACTATATAACTGCTTCCGCACTAGGCAGGGTGACCAGATAGCAAGTATGAAAAATCAGGACTGAGTGCGTGTGGGGTAATAGGCTCCTATATAAGAAAAACCCTGAATATTGGAACTGTCCCTATAAAATCACGACATCTGGTCACCCTAGGACTAGGGCTTTTATTATTATAATCATTTCATTTACCTCCCTCAACCCCACTCCAGCCAACAATTTATACTGGTAACATTTTTAACTGTAGACCAGGCCATAGAAATCACCAGAGATCACACACTGACCAAGAAAATGTCAGTTTGATTTATTTTTTGTTTTGTCCTGTTCTGGTTTTTTTACACGAAACATCAAAGCACATTTTCCTATAATCAATAGGTAATGTTCTCCTACTTAATTCTTAACATTTAATTTTGACTATAGGACCAGATCGTCTCACCATTACTTATGCGGAGTACTGCTTTACTCCTTGAATAGACCCAGCATTTTAATGTGCCTGCTCGAGGAATAAGGTAATGCCTCTTTGTGAGAAAGGGTAACGGAATCTGGCCCAGAGTTATCAGTTACCCCACGATGCATTCCATATTATTCTGCTCTCTCGTACATTGACTACACCTATTAACAACAATTCCTCAAAACAGTAGAACCCTTAATGCTGTAAGTAAAATCACAATCCAGGCCAATAATAAAATTGTGCATTCACAGTATATTTTTCTGTTGTATTTTTTGCTAACACTTCCAGATGGAAGGCAGGGGCTCTGGTTGCTATGTGGAGCAAAACAACACTCAAGGGCAGACACGTAATGTCCAGCCTAGACTGGGAGGGGACACTGATAAGTGGGGGGAGAAGTGGCCCCCATCTCTGCATCTTGTGGCCTACCCCCTACTTCTGTTAAGGTGTAGTGAGGACTGAGCGGTAGGTGAGTACTGGAGGGTTGTGGTACACGAGGCAAAGTAGGGAGCAGTGAGGAAGGACAAAAGGATCAACAGAGTGAGCAAAACAATCAGGGAGAAGCAGCGAATAGATGGCTGATGCTTTATTCTGGAGCATCCCTTGCCTGTAGGGTGACCAGACAGCAAGTGTGAAAAAAGGGGGGTGGATGGTAATAGGAGCTTATATAAGACAAAGCCCCAAATATCGGGACTGTCCCTATAAAATCGGGACATCTGGTCACCCTACTTGCCTGGGACTACAGCCAGGAGCTGCCTCCTCCCCCCAGCTTATTTTCCTGATAGCAGTGTGACCTCCCACACATGCTTCTAATTTACTTTAGCCCTGAGACAGGCACTCAGTGAGAGGGGAGCCAGTGGGGGAGGATATATATACACACAACCACCTCCCCAGAAAGGATAATAAAGCAATACCTTTGATCAACTCATATCCTGCAAACAACGCTGCTCCCCAGAAACCTGAGAAACAGTTTTTGCAGCATGCCCTAGACATTAACAAACCAGGTTTTGCAATAGCCATGATCATTTACTGTACAGAGCATTACTTATTTTCTTATTAATAAAGGCACATCAGAAATTAACAGACTCAAAACAATAAAAAAATAACATGTGTTAAGCATCATTCTTCATTGAGCTGCACAAATGAAAACCCCAATAAAGTCTATAGATGTGAAGTGGGGGGTCGACCCCCATTGGCCAAGCATTCTCCATTGTCTCTGGACTCCTTCCAAGAAGGCTTCCTGTGTTAGGGGATTCTTTTATACAGAGTTCCTGTGTTAGGGGATTCTTTTTCTGATGGGTGTTGACAGCAACTAACATTGTCTGGTTACTCCATTGTTGTGCCTGCAAGGCTAGTTTTGGGTGTTTCCAGCATCACATCATACTTTAGTAACTCACACATAGTAAGATTTCATAACTTCATATACAATAATAGTACATGCAATCCAATGATATACTAATGTTTAGCAGATTGAGACTTTTAGAATGATACCTCACAAGGCATACTTTATACAAAGCATATCATAATTACATCACCATGTAAATATGGGGTACTTTGGGGTGTGGAGCACCACAGGAATAATCCTGTACTAGCAGGAAGTCCTGATGGACTTCAGTTGAGAACCTGAAAGGTCTTCAACTATAAATTCCAACTATAAATTCTTTTGCCTTTGGTCCAGAGTGATGCCAATGATGTGGCCATGCTTAGATTCAAAAGGGTCCCCCATGCATCCTTCAAGTGCTGTCCCTTTTGAAAATAGGTGTAGGTACATTTGACAATTTGATCATTATTCTTTTTCCTGTGTAAGGACTGAATAGGGATTTCAGGAGCAGATGCTAAGTGAATTTAGGGTGAGGTTTTTACAGGAGCTTAAGGGAATTAGATGTTCCATTCCTATTGACTTTCCTTCCTACCTCCCTTCTGCCCCTTTGAAAATCCAAGCAATGATATTTAAGTAAACTGCCATTTTGTCATCTTTGGACTCTCTCTTTGCCCACAAGGAACATATAGCAGAGGTAGCAAAAGTGTAGATGTCCACAGTATGTGCCAGCCAAGTGCCTCAATCCTGATGCAGAAGTAATCATCTGCAAGGAATTATCTGCAGAGATAAGTTTATAGTTCAGTCTCCATGCCCATTTAATCTTTGGCTTCTCTGCTGACACTAAGATGCCAGTTGCTGTGGCATGCGGTGTGGCTATAGATCCTAAAGGAATTGGACCAAGAGCACCAACTCATTTCACAATGACCACAGAACAGCTGACAGATGGCAACAATAGGGCTAGATTTGAAAAACACTCCCTTTTATATCAAAGGTTTTATATAAAAGTTATGAGATCGGGTTCTCTCTCCCTTACACTAAATTTACATTGACATTAGTGGAATTACTCCTGATTTACACCAGCAAAAGTGAGAGAAGAGAATGAGGTCCATGACATTTAAAAGAATTTCTATAAAATGTTCAGCTTTAAATACACTCAGCCAATTCTGCACTGACATAAGTGGGCAAAGCTCCACTGAGAGCAATGCTTTAGTCAATGAAGCAGCAATGAATTTGACTTTGTGGCCTATATACGACAAATAGGCTGCTGCGTCCAGGAAAAGAGAGTAACAGAGCATCAATTAAAGAACCTGCAAGAGCAGATCCAGAGGAGCGTTCTCAGAGCATAAGTAGAGCTGTGACCTGGACAGTCAATCCTTCATTGTCCTATAGAATGCTCAGTCCCCAAAGCCTCCAGTAGTCTAGTGTTAATTTACTGTCATCTTTTCTAGTCTAGTTTGACAATTAAACACAATGTTATATTTCTTTTAATTTCTATACCCCAGATCCACATCAAATAAAACATTAGTCTTTTCTGTTTTTGTTCATAGCTTTCTTCATTAGCACACCTGGAACCTCTCCAAGGCAAGAATCTTAGTAAGGAGCGTAATCATGTCAGAAAAGTCCATTAGATCTGTTGAGCTTACTAACAAATCAATCATGTACCTGGGGGTCTTTCAAACATTTGATTAGTGCTTGGTTAAAAAAAAATCCATTGTGAATTTACTACAAAACAAACATCTATGTTTGAAATATTAAGTCTATTTACTTATAAACATTGTAGCAAAGTCATCAATCATTTGAATTTCTTTTTAGTCTGGTAGGTATACTCTACCAGTGGTTCTCAGACTGTGACTCGTGACTCCAAACAGGGTCGCCAGGGCTGGCTTAGACTTGCTGGGACACAGGACTAAAGCCAGAGCCCCATCATACGGGGCCATAGCCCCACTGCCAAGTGCCAAAGCCAAAGCCTGAGGACCTTAGCGGTGAGACTCAGGTTATAAGCCCTTTCCCTTCGGCTTCAGCTGTGCCCCCCCACCCCCGGATGGCGGAGCTCGGGTGGGTTCAGGCTTCAATCCCCCATCCTGGGGTCGTGCAGTAGTTTTTGTTGTCAGAAGGGGGGTCGCGGTGCAATGAAGTTTGAGAACCACTGCACTACACACATTAATTTTTATTAATATGTATTTCTGTAATACACTGATAATCATTCATATTTTCTCAAGACTTTTCTCTTGTTTTAAAAGTAAAGGAAGTAAATTAAAAAGCAACTGTTTTAAATTGACAAAAATCAATGAGTTAAAACTGAAATTGAGTCTTCAGCTCACTCTGCTTTTCATAGATACTAAGGTCAGAAGGGACCATTATGATCATCTAGTCCGACCTCCTGCACAACGCAAGCCACAGAATTTCACCCACCCACTCCTGCAAAAAACCTCTCATCTATGTCTTAGCTATTGAAGTCTTCCAAACTGCCATGTATGACTAGACTCACACTATCTCAGCATTTGCATTCTTTTCATACTTAGAATAGGAAATAATTTTCCTCAGTATTAGCACTAATTTAAAATCTCCATCTCTCCTTGTATTTCACGATAAGGTGGACAAAATAGTTTCTAATGTCAAAGATGTTTGTTTATTATTTTAAATATATGCAGATTTATTTCTTCATTATTGTTTTAGCATATAGAGAATTTTTTTTTAATTTCTTTCAGTTGCTTATACCATGCACATCATCTCGGCATAGCATACATACTACCATAAATCAATTTATAACTACCTATAGTTTGCAGGGAAATTACACTGTGATAGCATCCCAAAGTCCCAACGGATAAAGACTGCATCACTCTGGGTTTTGTACAAATGCATGGGAAGACAGTCCCTGTCTTACAATCTAATTTGAAACAAGACACAACAATAGAAAACAACAGGAAATGGGGCAGGGAGGATGAGGGTAGCAATAACATGATCATGGTTACGTGGATTGCACAATCTGAAAGTTTCAAATCATTCCGAAAAATCTTGCCTTTCATAAATACATAGATACCTGTTCAACCTAGTCATCCTCAGTTGGATGGTTTCTAGTCAGCATCACAGGAGAAGTGGATGTTGAGGAGGGATTTGAAGTGCCACCTTGAAATGGTAGAGCTTAGTGGGGCAATGCAAAGGACAGCAAGTGATACAAGTATGGGATGGTAGAGATGGGAAAGATCTTGAAAGTGAACATTACCTCAGAGCTAACCTTAGCATTTTCCCACCCTTACTGATAACCAACTCATGTCTACTGTGATCACACTTCTATGAAGAAGGAAGGCTGCCCTTAAAATCTGGGGGGACAGCAAGGGGACAATTCTTTTGGACATCCCTAAACTCATGCATTTCCTATTAAAACATGCATATGGGGTTGGAGCGTAGGGAGCTGAGGATTCAGCACTTCCTTCAGCCTTAGCAGGAGAAATGGTGTTAAACTGTATGAGATGGGGCACATGTGCAGTAGTCAACATTTTTTAAAAATGTTTTGCAATGAAGAGAAGCCCAAATAAGCTGGAGGTCAGCTACTACAGTACAGTGTCCATTCTGGTGAATTGTAGCACTTAGAGAGATAACCAACATTTAATAATGGTCACAACACCCTTGTGAAACAAATATCATCATCTCCAATTTTACAGATGGAAGACTATCTATATAGTCTTATAACAAAGTAGAGTTATTTTTATTTATTTCAACTAGAGTTATGCAAGCTGAGTACCCCTGAGTGTCTACAGATGAGCTCTAAAAAACTGAGGAACCAAAAATCAGAGATCTCTTCTGAAAAATGTGATTTCACCTATACCACCCATGTCAGAATCCAAGACAGGATGAGAATATAGGAATACCTTAATTTTAGCCTCATGACTAAATTAGACTGTTTAAACTGGAGGGGCTGTCTGTGAGGGAACTTGCAATGGCCTTACTCTGGGTGGCAGCTTTACTAGCACAAACCCCTACAATCACATTTCTTGATTATAGGGCAGCTGTGGATGGGCCTGCAGCTATTTATGTTGCAGTTCACAAACAATGAGCCTAATTAACCACGCACCCACCACTGCGTGGGAGGAGAGGGAGAACACTAGAAGAAAAGATACCAAGATGAGATATTCAGGTTCTCATAACTGCCCTAAGTTTGAGCCCAGTTCGGTGAGTGGTGATACCCTCACTCAGTGATGAGCGGCCAAAATCTTAACAACCGGTTCCTTCCTCACCCCACAAGGGGGTCGTAGCCCACCCCCGCCCCCAAGAGTCCTGCCCAATCCAACCCCCTGCTTTCCTTGATGCCCCCCCACCCCCCCTGGGACCCCTACCCTGTTCCCTGACTGCCCCCAGAACTGGGCAGGAGGGTCTCATGGGCCACCGTAGTGGGAGCCCACCCCGCCCCTAAGAGCCAGAAGGACCTGCCGGGGGGCAAGGTGGGGAGTCCTGGCGTTGCTTTCCTGGGGCAGCTCCCAGGAAGCATCCGGCAGGTCCCTCTGGCTCCTAGGGGCGGGGTAGCATAGCTACGGGGGGAGCAGAGGGAGCGGCTGCTCACCGCACTGATCACATCAAAAGTGGCACCTTAGGCACTTGCTCCGTGGGTGCTCTGGGGCTGGAGCACCCACGGGGAAAATTTGGTGGGTGCAGAGCAGCCACCGGCAGCTCCCTGCCCCGCGCTCGACCCCAGCTCACCTCCACTCTGCTTCCCCGGGCCTGAGTGCGAAGCCACCGCCTGCTTCTCAGCCCTCCCAGACTTCCTGCACGAACAGCTGATTCACGGGAAGCTGGGGGGATGGAGAAGCAGAGTGGGCCGGCGCGTTCAGGGGAGGAGGTGGAGACGGAGCGGAGGTGAGCTGGGGCCGGGCACGGAGCTGCCAGTGGGTGCTCTGCACTCACCAAATTTTCCCTGTGGGTGCTCCAGCCCCGGAGCACCCACGTAGTCAGCGCCTAAGGCGCTACTTTTGGCCGGTTGTTAAATTTAGAAGCCCTTTTAGAACCTGTTGTCCCGGCTTCTAAATTTAACAACCGGTTCCAGCGAACTGGTGTGAGCCGGCTCCAGCTCACCACTGCCCTCACTATCTTCTACAGGAAGAGAGTCAGGCCTACAATGAGTGTTTTTGAAAAGCTCACCACTAGTGCATACCTATTTGGCAATGTGTTACCTGCAAGACATGTCTACTAGATTAACACAATTACTGCTTCTACGTTCAGCCTCATCTGTACATTTTAGGATATGTCCTATTGTTTTAATAGAGTATGCTTAGGCGATAATTGTGAAATGTTAAATTTACATTACAATACATTAACCTCTGTGAATGTAAGTCATCTTTAGATATGATGGTTTTGAGTAAGAATGCTAGACTTATGGAAAACTTCTTGGGAATAGTCTCATAACTTTTATGCTTACTCCGCAAGACATTTTTGACCTGACTTTTCTAAACAAAAAGAATGCTTTTGAACATGAATAGATGCTCAAATCAAGTTTATTTTTTTTTAAATATATAGGAAGAAACAGAGCTTAATATTTGTGTCTATCACCACTTCATTAAAAAGACTAGTGCAATTTCTAAAACTCCATTTGACTTTTATAAAAATCGCCTTAAGGTCTAATTAAATGTTCCATGAATGCTAACCATAGAAGATCTATTTAATATTGAAGCACTGTTATTAGGAATAATCTATTTTATTCTCAAAGAGTCTGGAGTGACACAGATCTTTCTGATGGTGTAAACAGATAACTAATTTAACCTACTGCCATACATTTATTTCTAAATAACAACATGTTTTTCTTGTTCAGTGTAGAATACAATGCAGAAACATCTGAGATGCTGACCGAATAATAGTTACCATATTGTAAATTTCTGGGATTGCTAGGTAAAGACAACAGGGAAGTTACATGTCTCAGGAAGACAATTGCTGGCAATAAGATTCTGTGCACTCTTCGTGCTCATTGGTTTTGCTTCTCTAGCTCCAGGTGATATATGCCTTTTTTTCTTTTGGCAAGGAAAGAAAGTGAATGGGGGGGGAGGGGACGGACAATTTCCATATGGCTTCCTGAAAAGCCAAATATGGATCTCACAAAGCACAGATGATGGGAACTACTCACAGAAAAAAATGAAGTAGGTACTTGTGTTCCGTTGTTGGGACATCAATACCAGTACTGTTAAACTAGATTTCAGCAAGGGGCACTAGGATGATAAATTTCTTAATCTAAAGTAGCCAAACTGCTCAATTATTTCTGACTATACCTTCTGCTTCTCCAAGAAACAAGATCTATATCTACATACCTGCTTCAGGACTGTTCTGAAGTTATTGCACATAGATGCAATTAAAGACTTTCAACAAATCACCCATATCTCTAGCAGAGATATTTCTTCCAAGGATTTAGCCTTTGATGCACCTCTTGATTTAATAAATCCCTCCACATAGGAAAGTAACAGCTTATGAATTTAGTCATTCATTGATATTGGAACAAGAATTCTTCTTTGAGGACCATTGATTCCAAAAAGTTTCCCACATCAGTGTCAACAGACATAAAATGTAAAATTTTTGTTATGAAACAATTCAGTACCAACAGACATCAGACATTTAATACTACAAAACAGGGTAACCCTTCGTCTGTTCCTCTTCCTGGACTAGTTTAGTTGACTCACCAACCAAAAAGCTGCTGCAATGTCTTCATGTACACATGTGCTGGAGTGAGAAAGGATACCCATTATTATGGTAGTATAAGAAATCTACGTAAATGCCCATAGAAAGTGAGTTAAAAAGGACATACTTGGTTTGACCCAAGAGAAACAGACAGACAATCTGATTGCTAATCAAGTCTGCTAAAGGAGAACAGGGAGAAAGTCAAAAACTCTTTCCCTGACTTAGTTACATGAAATAGCTCATATGTATGGCTTACCTTACCAGAGGGGGAGCATTAAAACTTTGTTTCCATTTCATTTTCTTGGGAACAGTTCCAAGGAAAGAAGCCTTTCCTGACAAGACTAGAATGATAATCCTGTGAAGGAGGTAGGATCATTTTACTTTGGCCTCTAAGTCTGAGCATTAAGGATCATCTAGATAACCAGTTTTATGTTTAAAGTAGCACCAAGATTTGATCTATTAAAGCACAGAGATATCAGGCTTAGCTTACATGGGGAGGCTATTTCCAAACTGTGCACCTTCCTAGTATAACTGAAGAAGAGCTATCTCTCAATGAAGCTACCTAGAGCATCTGCAGATATCTTGGAATTTTTTTTTAAAATAGAGAATATTCTTTTTGAGTTTAGTATCAAATTGATAGCCAGTATAATGGTCAATTATTTCTTCCAGTACTGCTTCATAAGCAGGAGAAAAAGATACGTTACACCAGGATGAACATTGCCAATTTACGAAAGAATTCTTACAACTTTCCTATTCAATAAATCTTTAGGAAAGGCATGTTCCTCCAAGATGATGGCTGAAGAACAGAAGCACATGGTCATTATCATTAGATAGATCACATTGCAGCTCTTGAGAAGATTCAGGATTTTTTTCAAATGAAATGGGAAACCAAGTTTCTGACAATTTGTTGCAATTAATGATTCTATGACAAAGTCCTGACCAAATTCCAAATACCTAAAACTTTTCCTTTTGGTTTCAATTTGTTCACGTACTCTTCATTTCCTGTCCTATGGCCTGATCCAAAGTTCAACTGCTGTGCAGTGCTGTTGTGGGCTGGAAGTGACAGCAGTATAGTAAGGGTAAAATTATTAAAATACTTTTTTTTAATTTGTTCTTTATATGCAAAGCTCTTTGGAGTCTTTCACGATAAAGGGTACTATATATAAACATAACATCAACAATACAAAAATATTAGTTGGTGGAATCCTTACTCAGCTCCATACAAGAGCTACGTACATTGTAATATCCAAAAAAATGCTATTTCTGCAGTCTGGTTTTATTAACCAGATAAACCAGCATTAAGAAGCTAGACTCAGTCAAACCCAGCCTAACCTTCTGCCAAGGCTTGGCTACTCATTGGACTCTTTTTCCTCAGGGCCTCTAATTTGTGGACATTAGCCCTCTCTACTAGAGGCCTCCCTTTAAATTTTCTTTATGATCAGGATGCAGTCTAATGAGCTCCAATGAGTTAGCTCTCTGCAGTGCCCACAAACCTGCTAACGTGACGTGTCAATATGGAAACCTACCGAACATCACATTTCACTCTTAAAGTTGTACAACTCAGACCGTCCTTTCTACATATCTATTTGCAATGCTTCATTCCTGATATCTGTTTGCAAAGCTTATATACATGATATACCCACAGAAATCACTGAGAATGCAAAATGAATGTTAGTGTAACGTTGCAAGTGAAATTTTAGATGGCGTTTCTGAATTGATAGCCCATAGCAGCTGTCATAAATATAAAGGGAAGGGTAAACCCCTTTGAAATCCCTCCTGGCCAGGGGAAAGCTCCTCTCACCTGTAAAGGGTTAAGAAGCTAAAGGTAACCTCGCTGGCACCTGACCAAAATGACCAATGAGGAGACAAGATACTTTCAAAAGCTGGGAGGAGGGAGAGAAACAAAGGGTCTGTGTCTGTCTATATGCTGGTCTTTACCGGGGATAGACCAGGAATGGAGTCGTAGAACTTTTAGTAAGTAATCTAGCTAGGTATGTGTTAGATTATGATTTCTTTAAATGGCTGAGAAAAGAATTGTGCTGAATAGAATAACTATTTCTGTCTGTGTATCTTTTTTGTAACTTAAGGTTTTGCCTAGAGGGGTTCTCTATGTTTTTGAATCTAATTACCCTGTAAGATATCTACCATCCTGATTTTACAGGGGGGATTTCTTTATTTCTATTTACTTCTATTTTTATTAAAAGTCTTCTTGTAAGAAACTGAATGCTTTTTCATTGTTCTCAGATCCAAGGGTTTGGGTCTGTGGTCACCTATGCAAATTGGTGAGGCTTTTTATCCAACATTCCCCAGGAAAGGGGGGGTGCAAGTGTTGGGAGGATTGTTCATTGTTCTTAAGATCCAAGGGTCTGGGTCTGTAGTCACCTAGGCAAATTGGTGAGGCTTTTTACCAAACCTTGTCCAGGAAGTGGGGTACAAGGTTTTGGGAAGTATTTTGGGGGGAAGAACGCGTCCAAACAGCTCTTCCCCAGTAACCAGTATTAGTTTGGTGGTGGTAGCGGCCAGTCCAAGGACAACGGGTGTAATATTTTGTACCTTGGGGAAGTTTTGACCTAAGCTGGTAAAGATAAGCTTAGGAGGTTTTTCATGCAGGTCCCCACATCTGTACCCTAGAGTTCAGAGTGGGGGAGGAACCTTGACAGCAGCCAACAAGGTCCTTGTCCTGACTGAGGTGTTTGGCTGCTATTGCAATATAATATTATTATTAAAATGATAGTTGATATAATTCTCTTCTAAAAGCTCACAGAGTATTATTTTGTCATAAAAGCAAGAAAAAGGGGAATATTTCAGCAGTCTTCAAATGAAGTGAAGTTGTCATTACTAGTCAGGAAAACAAAGTTTAAAATTTTTGCTATAATCGCTCTGACACTCTGGCGCCCGAATATTTACCACTATCATGTAATTAGGATACATATTGTACAAAGTATGCCTTGTGAGGTATCATTCTAAAACTCTTGATCTGTTAGACAGTACTATCTTGTTGCATTCTATGTACTATTGTCGTATGTGAAGTCATGAAGTTTGGCTATGTATGTGTTACTGAAATATGTTGTGAGGTTGAAAACACTCACAAGCAGCCTTTCAGGTACAACAGTAAAAAGGCCAAACAATGTTAACGGCTTGTGGAGGAAATGCACACAAGCACAAGGACTACCCCAAGAACTGTGTACAACAGAAACCTCTCAGAGATAGCACTACACAATGGGAACTGTTTGACCGAGATCACAGCAAAAGAGCTTTCCAGCAAGTGGGAAGAAGATATAAAAGGGGGACAATGACATCACTCTCCCTACAACAACATACCTGGAAACACCTGAGGGGCAAGGACTAAACTGTGGGAAGTGATGGTTCCAGTCTAGAGGGATTTTAAGCCTGTGTATGAAAACCTGGGAAAGCCAAGGCAACTTGTGCCTTAAGAATCTGCCAGCCTGTTTATCACTCAGGGTGAGAATTTGCTATTTTATATCCTATCTAGTGTGTTAAGCTCAGTTTGCAGTTTTGTTTATTTACTAAGGTAGTCTGCTTTGATCTGTTTGCTATCTTTATAATCACTTAAGAACTATCCTTTTGTAGTTAATAAACTTATTTTTGTTCTGTCTAAAACAAGTGTGTCTGGAAGTCATAACTGGAGGGGGAAGTTGTTGCAAATCTCTCTTCACATGGAGGGATAAGGCGAATTTTATGAACTTACGCTGTACAATTCCCTGTGCAGCGGAAGATGGTATAGTTTTGGCTTTACACTCCAGAGGGGGATGCATGCCTTAGCAACTCGGAGGTACCTTAGCTGAGCCTTCCCATGCAGAGCTGATCTCAGCATGTGTGTGTGAAGCTGCATCTGGGTGTGTCCCTGCCTGTATGTGTGCTGGTTAAGTGTGCAGCCTGAAACCTGAGGGAGGGCTTGGCTGGCTTGCCTCAGCAATACAGTTTAAAGGGTCAGGCAGGCTCAGAGGTACCCCAGTTCCAAGTGGCACCCCGGTGGAAACCTGTCACAATCGCCAACATTCTTTTATATTCAGGCACTATCTATAATAATAGTACAGTAAAATTCAATCTCAGCTAATCTAATCACATTTATTATTAGAACTCATTCAGAAAATTAAGTCTTCACATATTAAGGGTTATGGCAAATGAATGGTAACAACAAAAATAGGTTTTAGAGTATTAATGGCAGCAAACAAATGATACACAACTATATGCAAGTCCTCATTTTGAATGTTAATTTATTTATACAAAGTGATAGAAAATACTCTTTCTTATAGATCACACAATATGATATGACAATGTATTGGCTTCATGACAGCAGATGAGGGGAGTGGGCATTGGTTAGCAAATCTTTAAGAGAACTGGCCAAATCATGAATATAAAAATATGTGGACCAGGAGAGAGACAGTGGTCCAGTTTCCGGCCGACAAACCCTCAGTTAATTTTCATTCTAACTTTGGCAAGCAATTTCAGACTTAAACATTGTTGAATGCAAGTTGTAGTAGCACTGTTTTCTAATTCACAGGCTTTAACTTTTCCAAAATCAGTGTTCTGGGTTGAATTGTTATTTTCTTTTTTAGATAAGCTGTATAAAATAAGAATAATTTTTTTAAAAAAAGCTGATGAAATATAAGGAGCAAATAGTTAGCTCATCCATGTATTTTCTTTTAAAAAAGAGCAGTAATACAGCTGATATAAACAACACTGGGCTCTTCTGACTGAAACTGAAGAGCTTATTTTATTTAATTATAAAAGAGGGGGAAAAGCAGCAAATCCATAGTCAGAGCTCTAGAAAGGAGGCTGACAAGGTGTTTTTTACATTTGTCCTCCTGTCTCTATTTTCCCTGTCATCTCTACAGATGAAATAAATGAAGAAAACCTAGAGACAGCATATTGCAGTACAGAGATCAAAGCACCAATCCCATTTTATTTTTCAGTAAATTCTTTAAGCCTTAAAGAGATCACTCAGATTTAAAGGTAAATGTGGACAAATAGCAATTAACTTGAAATACACACGTGCGCTCTGTTTGAAATCCAAATCAATTTCCTTCAAAAGTCTTTCTTCCAACAGTTTCCACAGCAAAATTAAACAGGAAAATAAGTTCTGAGACAACAAAAAAAAAAAGCTTCCTGACAAAACAGCATTAAACTGTTCATTTAAAAATATTGGATTTTAATTAATTTAACGGCTATAAGTGCAAAAATTGTGGCTATCAAGATATTCTATGAAGACAGACAGCTGGAGTTTTTATAAACAACAATTGTCATACTACTATTTAATACATTCTTTCAAAAATACTGAAAGAACAGCAAATAAATGTATATATGCTGTCAAGGTTCACAAGGGACATATGGCCTTTCATGACTATTATGTGATTACAGTCACCACAGAGTAGCTATACAAGATAATAAAATCTGCCTCTGAACTACTGCCAAGGTGTTCTCTCAACACAAGTTTGGACATCTTGCCAAGAAGAGTTAACTAAAAGAACCAGTTTGCTCTTAACTGTCCAGATTGCACTTCCTCATTTAAAGTCTCTGCAGCCACATAAAAATAAAATAATTGACCTTAGGAACTGATATTCATACTTAATATCTGTGGTAAATCTCTATTTCTATGTATATTAAATATGGATACTGTTGGAAAACAGAAAAGAATGGTTTGCTTTAAAAAAATTAAGTTTTTTTTTAAATAGCATTAATCTTGAGAGAATATTATTTGCCTAAATCAGTTCAAAAAGCAATATACTTTTTGGATATTAGACTTATTCTATTTCCCCCCTTTTCTTTGTTTTGTGTAATAATAAATAAATACATTTTAGACTTTTTAAAAAAAATAATAGTTCCCCTATTTGCTAATCATCCATCCCCTGATCATTCCCCAAGAAACATTCCTGTGCCCTTCCCTATTTGTGTTTTCTTCTATTTCCATGTGACTGCGTTATTTTCACAGCCTCCTGTCCAGGTCCATATATCCCAAGCCAGTTGCATTTTCAGATAAATCACATAAATCACCCCAGCTCACTTTTCCTTCAGTAGCTTAGTTGGCAAGTTCCAAAATTCAGTGCTGAAATTAGCATCTAAAGGCATCATTCTATACACAAGAAGTGCTATTAATTTCTATGTGGGGAAAACCCCAACATTTGGGGGAAATAATATCCAATTTAGGGACAATCTGTGATCTCCTTACTTATCCAAGTAGCCCCATTGAGTTAAACTCCCATTTTGGCCCAGAGATTCTGCTTTTGTGTGCTTTGATATATTCCACAACGTATTAAATAATTCTGTCAGGCTTGATCACAAAAGCACATTGAGTCTGGGGCAAGCAGAGTAGCCAGAACTGTCTGCACTGTGGGGGCAAAGTCATTCAAAAAGGGAGAGGTGAATACAATTCAACAGCCTAATTTTCCATGGCTTTGTACCTTTTACCTTTACAATTCTACAAAATGATTGTAAAGTGAGTATAAAACATTACGGAAAGGTAGCATTTTACACCCACTTGTGCATTCACTAGGCAGTGAAGTGCAAAAATGCCAGGCAGTAGAAAACTAGAACTCAATAATTTAGGGAAAAAAGGATTCTGACTTTCCCCTTTCTTCCAAGACCTTGAGGGTTTTTTTGTCCTCTGCTGTATCTGAAAGGTTCAGTTCCCCCTCAAGCAGCTAAAACAAGGATCCTGTTGTACCAATAAAATAAAAAACCAGCAGGATCTTATTAAAGGGAAAAAGGCAAAATACCACATTTATTGTGAATACAGAAAGAATCATAGTAAGCAGTTAGTTATAGCTATAACATTCCATTCAATCTCATATTTATTCTCACATTCATTCATACAAACACACACACACACACACACACACACAGGTTCTGCAAGGTTGTTATCATAGTTACCAGCCTTAGAGTTGCTCATGCCAAGTCACTGGCCAGGTGGCCTGGACATGAGGAGGGAGCAGGGCCTTGTCAGATGCTCATCTGATGCTCCTGGAAGTTGGTTTGCAGAATCAGACCCCAAAGTTCTCACTTTTTAGAGTCTATTTTTATAGGAATTTCTTCCTATGGCAGTCTATGGGAATTGCTTCATCATGCTGTTGCTGAATCAATCAGCAGATAGCACATTCCTGACGGCTCCAAGATGTTATCTTGTTCTTTGGTTCTCCCATTCTTGAGGCTGTTGGGTGGATTCCAGTCTGCCCTCCGGGGGGGTCCTCTGGTTATTTCCACTTGACGCCTTCTTCAGCCGATGGACACTGGATTCTTAGGCTGGCACCTCCCTGATCATTCAGTTATCATCTACACCAAGCATCCATCCACATACATCCTCTATCTCTATTTTAATCACAATGGTTAATACAACAAAAGGGCGGGGAGTCTCTGGGTGCTGTTTCTGTTGTTAGAGTATTGCTTTGAGTCTCTCTCTCTGTGTGAATTGCTTTGAGAACAGACTCTGTCTTAGAATGTACTAACACAATTAGCAGCTTGCAAGTTTCACACATAGAGGGAGAGAAATAGTACCAAAAACCAAGAGACCTCTTAATTAGTAATACCCTGGAATTTAAACTCTGGGGAATCAAACTCATTTGTGATTTTAATACAGAACTTCTTTAATATGATCCAACAATCCTACCATGAAAACTAAGACCTACCTTCATCAAACACAGAAGGAAAAAGAACACAAGAATTTAGAAGCGGAATCTACCTTCCCAGTTTCCCCTGAGCAAATAGCAACTTATTGTTGTAAATGCCTGTTTTCTCTTCTCTTTTCCCCCTGCTGTTCTCAGTAGTATGGGCGTCAGAGTCAGACCTACTGCTGTAAAACTCCACTCCCAGACAACTCTTTGTACTCTCACCTGTACCTCAGTGACATCAATAACATCCACATCACTCAGACATCTTTCTGTGCAAAATGTGCAAGGAATGGAAAAAACTGGTGAAAAGTTTGAACTTTTCTCCCCCAAAGGAGTATTATGTTTTCGCTGCAAACAGTAAATTTACCTTCTTAGATTAAATCCACAATTACCATGAACCATTACAGCCTTAAATCAATGATGTTACCTATGCCTCTGTGCCATATTTCTAGCAAGAAAACCAAACCATGTCTGTTTCCCTGTACTTGTGATTGAATGCCAAGACCACACTTAGTTCTTGAATTGTAAAGACAAAGAATCAGCACAATCAAAAGATTAAGGGCGCCAAAAATGGTCATGACAATATTTCTTATGTGTTTTATGTTAACTGCAACCAGATTCCCACACAACTCCTGTCCCAAAGAGCTTACAATATAAACAGACAAGACAGACAAAGGATGGGAATCAAAACAGTGGGACAGAGACAAAATGGCTTAACAAGATCACACAAGTTAGTGGCGGAACTGAAAGAGAACCCAGGTTTCTTGACTCCCTGTCCAGTGTCCTAGCTATTCAACCAGGCTTTCTTCCCTACTCCAGCCCCTCCCACAGATAGTATATTTATGGGAGATATAGGAGTTTGCGTATTTTTTAAGCATCATTTGTTAGTCTGTAGCAAAGGGGGTGATGGCTTAAACAGGTTATTGAGAGAACATATTCCAGCCCAGGAGAATAATGCCTCTGAAGATATGAGTCAGGGGTGGGGGATGAATACAGGGAAGAGGATAGGATGGGAGGAGAGGCTGAGGTTCCTGACTAACAAATAAAATGTTTGTTCATTAACAGGTACAGACTATACCTCTTGCCAAAGATTATCAAGAAAACATAACTCAGTGACCCATTAATGCTTTATGTGAAAAATGGCTTTCATGCTCAGAAACCATTTGAGACAAATTACATTTATCTAAGCTGATTTGTGTTAACCTGAGTACTCCTCTTGTCATTTTTAATGTATTCTACTGACATTTTCCTATCATAATTGTCTTATTAATTTTATTTTTTAAAGCAAACTGAACAGGACTCTCTGAGAAGTGTCAATTTTGTTGCAATAAACTCATAAGTAGTGAAAATTTCAGATCATGTGCTGTTACTAATACTGCATGTTATTACAAATGATTTTTCAAAGTCATTGTTCCTCACTTAAGAACACAGCTAAAAAGGAGCACAGACACAAAGAAGTCTGTGTGATGAGGAAATGATCAAGTTATCAATCTTTCAGACATACAGGTGAAAATACAGAGATGGTTGGAGTTTTGCATGGACTGGTCTGATCCTGAAGTTCACCACCTATACACCCATCCCATTTTAGTCAGCTTTCCCACTATATTGTTCAAGTGTTGAGAGTAAAACCATGTCTACACTGGCATCTGGGTCTGAGCACCTGCTTAGCCTAGCATATTCCATGGTTCTTTGTGCTAAGATGCTCTAGGATTCTTTTCCAGTCAATAGCGTCAATTGTGGCAGAACATGTCTGCCCTTCGGGGGCAGGGGGGAACTGTAGGAATGCAATGTTGAACTGCAAGTACTTGAGTGATTTAGCTTGCATCTTCACTGCAAAAAGGATGAGTCAGATTGATGGATGATTCTTGATCACCACATGCTACAGAGAACCAAACCACCTTCCCCATTGCCCCATGCAGCAAGATAGAGCGCATGCAACGATATCACCCTGTTCATTTCTCATAAATTTTTCTGCTGGCCCTCCTTTAGACTTGCCGTCCTCTACCAACTTTTTATTATTCACTTGAAATCAATGAAATATCAGAACACACCTAGATCATCGACCAGCACAGAGCTACATTTCATTCTGCTTAGGTGTACCTGCTATGCTCTGAAGCAATCAAGCCCCAACTGATATTGTGCTTTTCAATGATCACCAAGAAATCTGATTGCAGAGTTCTTTTTATTACTTTTTATTATTCTTTTATTAATTATTTTCACAGGCTCACACACTTTTGGCAAGCACTTAGAGGAGAAGAAAGTGATCAGGAACAGTCAGCATGGATTCACCAAGGGCAAGTCATGCCTGACTAATCTAATTGCCTTCTATGATGAGATAACTGGCTCTGTGGATGAGGGGAGAGCAGTGGATGTGTTATTCCTTGACTTTAGCAAAGCTTGTGATACAGTCTCCCACAGTATTCTTGACAGCAAGTTAAAGAAGTATGGGCTGGATGAATGCACTATAAGGTGGACAGAATGCTGGCTAGATTGTCGGGCTCAGCGGGTAGTGATCAATGGCTCCATGTCTAGTTGGCAGCTGGTATCAAGTGGAGTGCCCCAAGGGTCGGTCCTGGGGCCAGTTTTGTTCAATATCTTCATTAATGATCTGGAGGATGGCGTGGACTGCACGCTCAGCAAATCTGCAGATGACACTAAACTGGGAGGAGTGGTAGATATCCTGGAGGGTAGGGATAGAATACAGAGGGATCTAGACAAATTAGAGGATTGGGCCAAAAGAAATCTTATGAGGTTCAACAAGGACAAGTGCAGAGTCCCATGCTCCACTACAGACTAAGGACCGAATGGATAGGCAGCAGTTCTGCAGAAAAGGACCTAGGGGTGACAGTGGACGAGAAGCTGGATATGAGTCATCAGTGTGCCCTTGTTGCCAAGAAGGCCAATGGCATTTTGGGATGTATAAGTAGGGGCATTGCCAGCAGATCGAGGGACGTGATCGTTCCCCTCTATTCGACACTGGTGAGGCCTCATCTGGAGTACTGTGTCCAGTTTTGGGCCCCACACTACAAGAAGGATGTGGAAAAATTGGAAAGAGTCCAGCGGAGGGCAACAAAAATGATTAGGGGACTGGAACACATGACTTATGAGGAGAGGCTGAGGGAACTGGGATTGTTTAGTCTGCAGAAGAGAAGAATGAGGGGGGATTTGATTGCTGTCTTCAACTACCTGAAAGGAGGTTACAAAGAGGATGGATCTAGACTGTTCTCAGTCGTAGCAGATGACAGAACAAGGAGTAATAGTCTCAAGTTGCAGTGGGGAAGGTTTAGGTTGGATATTAGGAAAAAATATTTCACCAGAAGGGTAGTGAAGCACTGGAATGCGTTACCTAGGGAGGTGGTGGAATCTCCTTCCTTAGAGGTTTTTAAGGTCAGGCTTGACAAAGCCCTGGCTGGGATGATTTAATTGGGGATTGGTCCTGCTTTGAGCGGGGGGTTGGACTAGATGACCTCCTGAGGTCCCTTCCAACCCTGAGATTCTATGATTCTATTTTAAGCACATCTGAATTCCTTCCATGCGCAAAATTCATACTGACTTCAAAGGGAGTTCCACACACAAAACTGGTCCCCATACTTTTCCATCACTAAGCATAGGGGCTTACTCAGGAAGCTATTTATTAGTAGTAGCTTGAGTTATGCTCTAAAATCAAGACATGATTACTACCATCCAATAGTAGCTCGAATCTTATCTAGACCTTGAGTTCGCAGACCTGATTTGTGCATAAACACCTTATTTGAGCGTGCAATTTTGTACATTAACAGTAGGACTTGAGAGTAAAGTTTAATAGTGCCTTAGAAAATACCATTATATAATGCTTCTAAAATCATGTGTTTAAAAGTACACACACAAAAAATCATAATGTGAGCTTCTGACATTTCCCTCTCAAACTTTTAGAATTTAAATTCTCTTAACAATAGATTATAACCAGAACTGTGGGTGATATGCTGGCCCCTTTGACATCAATGAGAGTTTTTCTCATTTATTCAAACTACAACCCACTCAAATTTTAGAGGGCTGGGATAAAATGAGCCAAGAAACCAAGTGTTCCTATCAATTATCATTTCTATTTTTGCCCATTTCTCCTTGTAGAATCAGTATCTGAACCTTGTACTAAGAATGCCTTCCAACACTTCCTATGTTAAACAATCACTTTAAAATGTCTCCTTGCTTTCCAGGGCAATTTTGTTCTGCCTTTGACATACACCTCAATTAGGTAAATTATTTTTGTGTACACGTGGAGGACATTTAAGGTGTTTTACTGCAAAGAAATATTGTAATACAGGCAATTCACTGAAATTAATAGTTTGATATTTCAAGTACAAATTCAGATACAGTTACTTTGTTCATAATGAGAAAATTATTTTTCCAACATGAACAGGATATCATAATTGGCTAATCCTGTTGTGTTGTGTCATTTTTTGCATCTATGTCCTTTGAAAAGGACATAACATGCACAATGTATGGAAATTACTACAATTCCATTATCTCTGAGCATTTAACACATTTGATTGAAGATTTAAAATCTTTTAAAATTGCCTAATTGCCTACTGCCCCTAAATAGGTCTTGCATTTTGGTTAGTAGGGCCATGTCCAAGCCTAAATTATTTTAACAAGTTTTCTGGAATTTACTGTACAAGATTAGTATTATCTGAAAATATCCATTTATTGATGGTTTTCACTTTATTTTCAAAAAATTCCATAAATACTTATAAACTGAGAACAAATAGTTGTGCTTCAAACCTGACCTTGGAAAGTCTGTAGCTTAAGTGTTGACTCATTTAGCAGGAATAGCTTGTTACTGGACTGATTCCCAGCTTTACATGTCAAAATCAAATTCACCTTCACTCTCACTGAGCACTAAAGCGAACCGTGTGGATATCAAACCTAATATGGAATCTCTAAAAAACTAAAAACACAGTAAATTAAAAATGTTAACCTTCTTCTATGTGAGCAAGCATAGAGTCTTAAAGAAAAAAAGGAACAAGTAATGACTCTTGTTTTTTTAGGTTCATATCTCTATCTCCAGTTATGGGAGTCTTGGTTGTACAAATGTATGATTGCTATAGGATTCTTCTGTTCTAATCACTATACTACACCATTGTTGATTCCCAGCCTTCCATTTTTCCATTTACCCTTGCTGAAGAAATTTAGATTATTGAGCAAATTCAGTAGCATCCACATGGCGCAAGGCTGATCACCCTGCACCTTTAAGTGGGGGGTGGGGGGAGGGCGGGGTGTTGGCTGGCTGGCTGCCCGAATGAAAGGATGAAAGTGCTTTATGGCTTGGGGGCAGGGGTGATGTGGGGCAGGGGTGAGAAATGAAAACTGCTGCAAAAGGGTCAGCATGGTCACTGACTCATCCCCTAGGAATGCAGGGTTTAAAAGAGGAAGCCCTGGGCCTGAAGCCTCCCTTTTACACAGAACAGTCTGAAGCAGGACCCACCTGCCCTCACCTTTATGTGGTACAATACCAGGTTTGGTCAAGACCTGCTGTGAGCATTATGCTAGCCGCTCCTTTTTAGGGAGACTGGGAAATAAGTTTTCCCTTACCACCATATTGGCTTGGATGCAGTTGGGGTTTTTTCACCTTTCCCACAGCAGGTTCAGGAAGGACTTTGTTCATGCATGGCATGATGGGTGGTAGGCCATATGTCTCAATTAATTATTTAAGTGTAAGGTGGATGTCCAGTGCAGGTACTCCATAGGAAAGGTATACAGTGACTGGATAAATGGTTTGGAAAAGGACTTAAAAAGAGGTGTTCGTTAAAGGAACGAATTGGGGGTGATTGTGGACTTCTATGATTGATATGGCAGGGAGCCAACCCCCCATTCTTTAAGCTCACCTTAACCCTCCTGTGAGGGGGTGAATGGAAAAGTCCTGGCAATAAATTTGCTGGAGAGACCTGGATGAAAGAAGAGGGGGAGCTGGTAAGAGTCCTGGGTAATTATGGTAAACATGGGGTTACCTGCACTGTATACTTTTATCTGCCGGGTAGTCCCAGACATCTAATTATAAAGTTGCAACCTGATTAAACCCATGTCAAATGTCTCCTGTTCTTCTTTCGGTATAGCCAGACAACTCCCCATTTTCAATGAAGCTGCACAAGACTGACATAATGCAGAATCTTGAGCCACAAATGGAGCATGACAACAATTCCTAAGTGTGTTACCAACAGAGATGAATGGCTTTGGTCCATGCATGGATCAAGTCCCATCTTACTGTTGCATGGCTTCTGAACAGCTCACAAATTCCATGACAAGATTGCCCAAAGATTCCATGATGACAAGATCACAAATGCCATAGGTCAAATGCAAAAAAGTATTGCAAATTAGACCTCCAAATCCTGTTTCTGTATTAGTTTGTGGCTTAATACTAGCAAGTATTATTCTATATTAGTTTCCTGTATAAAACTTTTATTTGTAAAAAACTAACTCAAATAGAATGATTTCAACTTCACATAGTAACACTTCTGTTTTTAAAAAGTGCAAAAGAATAATATAGGTGGAAGTGAATACATGAAATGATATTTTACTAGAGCAGTTTTTTTAAGCTGATTGTTGTACAACTCACTGAGTATTTAAACCAATTATACACACAGCTGACCCTCACACTAATGAATTTACTCATTCCTTTTTTTTTCTTGTAATACTAAAAGCACAAGAACATTTCATTCCTATGCATTGCACTGCATTATACAAGCAGTTGTATTCATTTAGCAGCATTCCCTAAACAGGAGATATCATTACAGATTAAGTTAAAGGGACACACTGTCATACAGCTTAGACCCAACATTTGGGTTTTGCTCGAACAAGTTTTTATGAAACCTAATATTAATAAAAAACATGATGTTTTAAATTTTACTTTTAAACTGAAAAGTTTTCACAGGGAATGTTTAATCTCACCATATTTTGCAACCCAAAAACTGTAGCATTATGTTGGCGCACAAGAACCAGAAAGTGACTAACTTATGGCATCTTGTTATTGTCAAAGATGAGCAAACACAGTGAAAAATAAAACAATATTTTTTAAAAAAAATTGTAGTTTGTATCATCTAAGCTATTATTAATAACATCAATACATTTGTTTTTTAATAAATACAATGTCTAACATGGTATTATTCCTTTGAGTGAAAGTTAATGTACAAGGCTGATTGCATAACATCCAAAAAGTTCCTTCATATCATGAGTAAAGGTAGACAAGAGCCTTTAAATCAATCACCAACCTATTAACTTCCTTACTTCTTCAAATAATTTGACATTTTAAGGTAAAATACACTGCACTCCACTATTATCATTACTTAGCGTTATCCTTTAGAATACAAGAAGCATCTCACACTTATTTTCACAGCACAGGATCTAGAAATGTAAGTCTAAATTCCTTCATGACCACTCAAGTTCTACACTAGACACAGACCACTGGGCAACAACTAAAAGGCTTGTGAGAACACAATCTGAGTGGGTTGAACCTTTTAGACTTAAAGCAAAGTCATTAAAATATCCTATTTTTGACTACTGCCATGGCAACTAAAAAGACAGTTAAACTCAGCAGGCAAGGAGAGATTCACAAGCTAGCCAACAGAGGTCACTATAAGAGAGAGATTGCTAGATTTCTCTGTTTCTGGAGCCTAAGCATCTCCTGTCACGCCTAACCTTACTGCATGGAAAACAGTAGCCTTGAGGTCATTCCTAATCCTGTATCTTCTGCAGCTGATTGTACTACTGCCAAATCTTCAGGGCACTTTTATTCTCCATGGGCTGTGTTCCCCGTCAAGAGCATCGTATTTTGGATTTTAAGGGCTACACTGAGGCTATGTCTATACTTGCAAAGTTTTTGCGGTGTCAATTTCACTGGTGATAGGGAACTGGTGAAAGAAAAGCGCTGGTTTGTGTTCTCACTTACTTCCACAGGCGTCACATCGCGTTCACATTTGCAGCACTTCCATCACTGATGAGAGCAGCGCACTGAGGGCAGCTATCCCACAGTGCAGCTCTCTCCATTTTGAGGATAGGTCTTCGAGTGGGGGAGGGGGTGATCATGGGGCATCCTGGGTCCCTGCACAGCCTCCTCTCCCCAAACACTGATCAGCTTCAGTAGCTCAGCATTGCTCCAAGCAGGGGATTGTTTGCTCCATGGAGCAGCCATTGTCACCTGGTCAGATAAGTGAGCACTTGCCAAGAAAACATGAAGGGAAGTTTCAAAGTTCCCAAGGCTTTACAGGGGGAGGAGTGGACGTCTGTTTACCTGGCATCAGTGCAGCTGGCCAGAGTGGTCACCTAGGCACCGTGAGATATCCTCCAGAGGCTAAAAGCTGTGTAAACAAGAAGAACGTGTCTTAACTTGCACATCACCGCAAAAGTATCACCGGTAAGAACGGTATGCCTCTCATGGAGGTGGGTTTCTGTTTGTGGTGAAACTTCTGAGTTTCACTGCAAAAAGTCACTGGCAAATGTAGATGCTCCCGTGGTTTTTGCTTGAAAAGGGACTTTTTGCCCTTTAAATGGCAAGTGTAGACATGTCCTAAATTATGCTGTACCAATTATGCTATACTAAAAACTTCTAAAATAAAAGCTATTCAGCAGGTGATTCGTTACAAACACCTCCAAGACTTAATTTAAGGTTCAAACTTTTGGTCATGCTTTACTATAAGGTTAAAATATTTAAAACCAATATATTCTGAGCCCCATATATCTGACAGCATGTTTTATGCCTTACTGCCAGTGAAAGGTAAAAAGAGATTATTCAGAATCTCAATTTGAAGACATCCACATTTAACATCCCACATTTTTCAGGTTAAGAATTAAAAAAAAAAAAATTGTGCTCTGTTACTGCTGAGCTCTGTTTACCAGTTGATAAACCACCACTACCAGGAATGGTACACTTTTTGAAAGTCTGTAAACATCTTAGGAGGGTCCTACAGAAAAATGGAGTTTTGTGTCCAAGCTCTGGATCAAGTGGGCTACTACAGCTGGATTTGTCAGGGTACACTTGGGCATAAGAATTCTCCTATTAACTGTGAAAATGTCAATGATTTGCTTGAGAGGGTGAAAGTGTATGTGAGTGATCAAACAACCGTACATTTTTATTTCATTGTCTACCTTTCCTTTTCAGTGGTCCGGGTCAGATGGTAAAGTCAGTCAGAGATTAGGATTTCATTTGCAAAGGAAGTCTGATTTGCAAGCCGTGAACTATATAGCACTACTTAGGTGAAGACATGCACACATGGATCACATGTGTGTGTGGTGCCAAGAGGGCAAGCATCTGAGAACCAAAATGACCATTTTTAAACAGGTGACCTGAAAACCTATTGATAAAGCCAGAGAAATTTCAGAGTTAATGGCCCTGATTCACTACAGCATTCCTCCAATTTTACCTCGGTGTAACATCAAGTTCAGTGGAAGCCCACCAGCAGAAAAACGTAGTAATAAATCAGACTCTACATTCTGAATGCTTCAAGGAAAAGAAGAACATTCCCCACTATCCTGTTCTAAATGTTATCTTTTTCTTCTTCAGTTCTGCAATAGCTAGAAACACAACACACAGCCAAGCTCCTACTCAGTACAACACTCCAGCATTCTCTTCGGTGGGGACATGATGCTCAGCAGTAAATTCTGCTGGAAAATGCAGCTAAACTATAAGGATTAAAAAAGGCTTCCTCCCCTTACTTCCTATCCTTTCAAAAACAAACAAAACAAACAACACCCCCTCAAAAATATTGCACAGTTTTGTAAGTTTTTTTTAAAAAATTATCTAGATAAGTTACTGTCATATTGATTCAGTTGAGCTCTCCATATCGGCAGCTAGAGTGACTCTGTGCTATGACTAACCTTACTGCTAGAAAACCTGATCCCTGAGGTCATCCCAGATCAGGTGTCTTGTGTGCAGCAGCTGATTGTGTTCTACTGCCAATCCTCAGGCCAATGCAACTCTAATTTGGAACTATGTGTTTTTTGGGAAGAACTCAAAGGTTTTCCTTGAAGGCATGTCATTATCGTATTTTTTGGGAGGGGTGGGGAGGGGGGTGTTAAATTTTTTTTAAAAAGAAAAAATTAACCAAGGTGGGGGGGGCGGTGGACAATAACCTACCCTGAGATGACAGTTCATGTCTCCATATAGATTCAAAGATGGTGTGATAACATTAGCACAATGCATACTGTGGAGGGAAAGAAATCACAGCAGGCTGTAACCAGAGAGCCACAGAAGTTAATGTTTAAGAGCTTGGTTGTGCCTGAGACACACAGTTATTCTTGAAGCTTCCAGGCACAGGTATGCATTAGGAGCATTCTCAGTGTATGTTTGTTAGGGTACAGTATTACCAGACACAAGTATGCAAAAAAGATTAGTTGGACTCCAAAAATTATATGATTTGACTTAAAATCATCCTGAGATTTTTTTTTTAAAACAATACATTTGGGATCTTTTAATTTTCCTTCTTGCACCTAAGCCTTTAGTAGTCACATTTTCAAGCTTTTTTATCCCACAGTCATGAGGGCCACAAATGTTCTTTCTGTGAAAATAAAAAAACAATATTCTCACATGGGAATTGGGGCTTTAAGAAAATCCCCAAATATTGCAAGGCTTGTGATAAAATCATGAGAATTGGCAACTCTGAATAGTATCCATGATCTATCCCCATCCCATCACAGAGGCCCATCTTAGTAACATCACTTCTAGGCACCAGCTTTTACCACCACCCAATGCTGAAAGAAAGGAGAGATTTTCAGAATACTGCAAACATATGGTGACCACACCATAAGAAAAATCACATGCAGTTCAGAGTCTATGTATTAATAGAAGGAGTTAATGTCATGAATAAAACTTTCGCCTTATTGTTCTCAAAAGAGAAAAAGAAACAGATGCCAGGAACAACATTAAAGTTCCCAAGAAAGGAGGCAGAAATCCCAGCGGAAGTAAAGACTATGCCACTGCTGATGTTTAAAAAGCTAGAAAGTCTGAATATGGACAGAACTCCATAGCCAGATATTTATGACCAATGAATAGAAAGTTGTTCTTCATAGCACTAATCCCAAATTAAATAGCCAATGTGTTAATAACAGCTTAGCTCTACAGTTGTGTGCTTTCCTGCAGAGAAGCAGGAGACAAGTTCTTTGCTGTGCCCCACAGAAAGCATAGCCCAGAGCAGATGGAGGAACAGCAGTGCTTAAAGCCACCTTTGTGCCACTCAGCTTTTGGCTAGCAGGGACCAATGTGTCCCTGTAGAAGTCAGAGCTGATCTAATTTACAGCAGCCTGATCCATGCTCCTCTGCATCCTCAAGTAAGCCAATAATCCCATAGTGCTCAGTGTGATAGAACCCCTTCCTCCACCTCATCCCCTCTTCCAGGGGCTGTACGACAGCCCTACACTGCACCTGCACTGAAGTTTTCTGCCCTAGCTGAATCTGGCATATTTACAGCCATTAAGCACCACTGGACTTGCTCTGATCTCTGAACCTGCTCTCACACAGGCTCCAGTGTAAGTGAGCTCCTAAAGGCTGCTCTAACTTACACTGCCTGCATATGTTTCCCAAAGAATCAGACCCTAGTGAAAACTGGTAAAGCAGATCTGTGCCCATCCCGCCTTACCATGATCTGCCCCCTTGTCCAATGGAATGTGTCAGAAGTGGGGGACTGGCATAGGAGTTGGCTTCACCAACCTGATGCCCACTGAGACCTCCTCCCCCACCAGGGGAATTCTCAGGTGGGCAGTGCAAATGGGTTGGAGAAAAAAGAGTGAGAATCTGGCCCATTTACATACATAGAAGAAACTCTGAAAATTGTAGAAAGCAAAAATGGAAAAATTCCAAAAGGAAAAAGGGCTTTGCTTCCTAAACCAGTTTGATGGGATAGGTATGAAACCCTCTGAGGAAACCCAACTACTTAAAAGCAAGGAAGTGAGTAGTGAAGGGCACCATAACACTTACATAGCTCATGAAATACAATGTTGGGGGGGGTGTTTTGTTTTGTAAATATAAAAGTAACTAGAGATGTATGGGATTTATGCCAGCCAGAATTCCAAAAAGCAAGGAAGATGTACCCGTAACTAGCATCCATACATGCACCCTATATATACACACACACATATTCATATATAAATACATATCTGCACACACACTTTTAAAAGAATAAATGCTTAGCTCTTAAAAGCTATTTGAAAACTGATGCATTAGAATGAACTACGTGAAAGCTAGTGCAACAGCTATGGCCCTGATTCAGGAAAGCATTTAAGCACATGTTTAATTTTAGCAATGCTTCTAGGATACCGAAGTGCAGCACAGAGTCAATCTCCTGAATTGGGATGCTTTCCTGAATCTGGACTATATGATCTTAGAGCTTTTGAAGAAAATATCCCAGAAAACTACAAAATTTACAAGTGGGCTACAGCAATAGGGAAAGATACTGGAATGGAATCAAATGGAATGTAGGACCTCAAAATCTCTAATCTGATTGAAGCCAGAAGGATAATTTCACAAATGGGAAATTCCATACCTAACACATCTTTTTAAAAAGCCATAAACATAATTTAACTGGACTTCAGGAAATCTTTTGATATGCTCACATAAATACAATAAATCTATAAAGGTAATTGTAAGAAATGAGGCAAGCTATTTAGGCGGATACAGGCCTGATTTGTGAATGGCAACAGTTTGTTCGTAAGTGAGCAGTGGACTGCCACAAGGATCAATACCAGGATAGATCTAACTCATTTATTTACATCAGTGGAGGAGTTAGAAGTATTTTGCACTCAGATTAGCACACAGTTGGTTCACAACTAAATCAATAAAAAAGGAGGAGCGTGATGTAATTGAAAATAGATTTGAGGTGTAACAACTGTAGGTAAGTGGTTTCTGCAAATAATTGTAGAAAAAGGCAAGGGCAAATGAACAAATATATTAAATTAAAACTTAGTATTAATATTTGTACAGTGCAAAACACTGGATAGGAGAAGCATATAGGGATAGTGATGGATAATACGCTAAAAACTTCAGTACAGTGCTCAGTAGTATTTGCTTACTGTATACTTTCAATTTGCACCTTTCAAAATTCACTCTAGGCTCTTGTACAAAATGCAAATTATAAAATAAAATTCAAAATGACACAATGTCAAACTCCCCATTCATCTTCCTCTCATTATACTCACAGATGAGCCAACAGGCTGTGTAACACACTATGAAGATCAGATGATTTAAACTCTGTTTAGCCAATGTTTTGAGGAAAACGTTTTGGATGAAGAGAACTCTAGAGTCAATTCCATTAACTATTGGAAATGCCCTGCCACCATCCTACAGTCTCACAAGACGGGCAAATAAACCAAACAAACTTCTGGGATATTAAAGCAGAAACTTTCTAGATAAGCGTAAGGAAATTTCTCTGTCATGATATACAGAACCAGTGAAACTGGATTCAGAATATCACATAAGGTTAGTTGTTTGGGTTTGCTTTTTGTTATGGAATTGGAGACAAAGTGAATGCTAGCAACCAATACAGGGAATTAAATATTTTGGTTATTCAAACTTCTACGGAATCTAGGCTCTTATTCTTTGAAAGTAAAAGAAAAATTAAGAGTACAGCTCAATAAGAAATGTAGAGTTTTGGATAGACTAGAAAGCAGCTCTGTTACAAGGCTATTTGAGCTAGTGCCAAATATTATACAATATTAACTGGGCATGAACTTAGAAGTGAAACTGGCAAGGTATTGGCACAAAAACCTGCATATTGTTTTCCTCATGTTCACCTCTTATATAACACATCAAATATATTACATGCAATAGATACAAAATGAAAGAAGACAAACAAGTTAAATGAATGAATACATTAAAGCCATTTTTAAAAATCAACATAAACAACCAGTACTCCTGAGCAACTTTATCAAAACAAATAAGTCTGTCTGTTTGATAGAGAAAGATTTCAAATCCAATCTTCCAGAGGACAGTCATAAATGGCATAAAACCAAACAAACCATAAGCATTAAGGAATTAAACTAAATATCAGTCATCAAGGAGTTAATAACATATAAATGAGAAGAGTACGTGTGACTAATATTTCTACCTTATTTCAAAGAGGAGTTAGGTAAGTGAAGAAAATATAAAGCAGGTAAACCAACCTTAAGGGGAATCTTGGGCTCTTTCCATTCTAAAACACCTTCTATTCCTAAATAACTTTACAAGTAGATGGTGAAAGATGTGTTTTTCAATTAATGCAATTGCACATTGGACTGTATTATCACTTTTAAATGTATGACGAGAAGAATTAATTGCACATCTGTGAAAAGATATCTAATTTTGCAGAGGAAGGTAATATCACACAAAATGAGTGATGCTCATACCACACACAAGTAACTGTTAATCATGTAGGGTATATTTTCCTGGTTTTTAAGGAGTCGTTGACAAATTCGTAAAAATACAAGTTTCAGAGTAGCAGCCGTGTTAGTCTGTATTCGCAAAAAGAAAAGGAGTACTTGTGGCACCTTAGAGACTAACCAATTTATTTGAGCATAAGCTTTCGTGAGCAGCTTATGCTCAAATAAACTGGTTAGTCACGCCACAAGTACTCCTTTTCTTTTTGTAAAAATACAAGTTGCTTGTTTAGAACAAAACATTCTTGTGATCAAAAAATTGGCACTTCAATCACAGCTAATTAGTCCTAAAAGCATCTTTGTAGGACAAATTCCCTGAGTCTTATTACAGCAAGTATCTCCTAAGGAGAGGCAGCCTCAAAGAAGCAAACTAATTTCCTAATTCTACAAAGAGATCCATCTTAGCATAAGAGTCCATCCACATGAATCACTTTGCAAGCATTGGTTCCCAATCTGTGTCCTAGGGACCATATGCTAGCAGCCTATGGAGGTCTGGCTGGTCAGGTGGTACTGGATCTCTCTAATATCATGTAGCAGCTGAAAATAAAGACAGCTGAGATGGATTACATTTTTATACTTCATTTCCTATAATTGCCAATTGCTATATGGTTGCTTAAGTGACAAGAGAGAATATGTGCAATTGTGGATGAGAGGGGTTCAAGACAACCTCTCTATTAAAATGGGATTCACACTGTGAAAATATTTGAGAATCCCCATTTTGCAGGAGCAGAGCATAAAGTATCATAACAGCACAGTCATGGGGGGAAATGGTTTATTGTGACTGAAGGTACTGTCACATCGGAGGTCAAGGATTGAGAGTTGTTATTTAACTGAACATGGACCTATACTTCAGGATAATGCTTGCCCATGTGCACCCAGGCTAAAACACTGGAAAACAGCTCAATCTCATGTACAGTGCATGCATTTTTAATAAGCGCATCTTTTAATGATCTCTATACCACCATTATTTCTTATTATTCTTCCATCTTTTTGCAAGTTTTTTTATTTTTTTTAATGCAACAACCACTTTAGCTCTTTTGCACTTCAAGGAGCTTATCTGTTATTTTTCTGCTCCAGTAGCTCATAATGTGACAGACTAAGTGTACGGGGAAAAAGACTTTATATGGGAAAAATCCTCAATATTGCATAATCTATCATAAAGCAATCTTATCAGAAATCTTCATTAAATTTCCTGTCTTGGTTCAGACTGTTATGAAGTACTAGCATTATTACATAATATGGAAGTGTCTTTGAATACTACTTACATAGTTTACTGCACAGCTGGTTTTTAACTACCTACCAGTAAAATAGCTTAGTTATATAGAATTTGTTTAGGCAAACAGAATGGTAATTAATATTATCAAACCAAGATTCCTCATATATCACCCGTTTTTATTAAAAAAGCCCAATGTTAGCAGCACAAGCTTACTACAATGCACATGTATAGTCTCTCCTGCCTCCACAACAAATCAGCAGACACATTCATTCTGAAACATCTCATTTCAAGGTTTATAGGCCCAATATCCAAATCCAATAGACGGACAATAGAACCTTTGATGGTATTAGTATCACTTAGATGATACTATCATTGTGCTGCACACAATCTGCTTGCAGCTGTTCTCTAGTAAGTTATCATGCCTTAAGCAAACACAAGTTATATTGTTTGTGTATCTTCCTACCTGCAAAGGGAACAGGAGCATCCTTATCCAAAGCAACAAGAGGAGGATCCAAAATGACAGTATCGTTGTTTTCAGTAATGACTCCGTGATAGGAAGTTTCTATCCATGGCTTGTGTTTGTTCACTAGAAAACAAAATAAAGAATGTATTTAACTCATTTGATACATTTCTTATCCTCAGCCTGCTCACTTAATATATTTTTAAAAGGAAACAGTACTGTAGTATGTCACTCATTATAATATTAACACTATTAATACATGACCACTTTATGTCATACAACCCATGCACTGTAGATATCATATCCAGTTTACCAGTGAGGAAATAAAACAACTAGGAACACAATAGTCCAGATTTTCAGTTGAGCACAGCTCCAATTTAGGTATGAAGAAAAATAGCAAGATTTTCTATACAGCACATTGGGTGCTGAGTCCTGTTGAAACCCTGGCTGTACCTGACACAATGAGAACTCCTGGATGCTAAGTACATCCAGTCAAAGATTTTCTGATGGAACAGTTTTTCCGGTTGGAAAATGCTGATTTGATAGAATCTAAAACGTTCCATGGGAACGTGTCAATTCTGTTAAACCTTCCAATGGAAACTAGGAAGGCAGCAACCCACAACTAGCCTCGGTGCCTAGATTTATTTGAAAATTCCTTTTTGTGGGCAATTTTAAAGATTTTTCAGACTTCACTCACACTCAGACCAAAACACAAATATTGAAGTTTTTATTACAACAAAATTTCTTTTTTCAACCAGTTCTAGCACTTTTGAAAATCTGCCCCTCATTTAGATGGCTCCGTGGGTGCAGAGGTCTTTCTGAACATTTGGGCCCCAACTATTATTAAGCATTTCACATTCCGATCCCACTGGAAGCTTATGACTAAGTGGGAAGACAACATGAAGTACCTGACTTGGGAGTCAGAAGGTTTACCTAACTGAACATGCATCTACCACACACTTTCTTCTCCGCTATTTGGTATAAAGAAAATAATGATCATTCACTTTTGCTTTTTAATATATAAAAGAAGTGTTACTAATAACGTTTGTCTACAAACAGTATTTAGCCTCCTAAACCAAAATCTGAATGTTCTGTTTTGGGAGCTTCTACAGAAGAATTCCAGTGGAACTCAACTAAATTAATAACTATTAGAAGATATTTCCCAAGCAACAAGTAACAACACATTTCATCTTTGGACTTTGCAAGTTCTGATACCAGTTACTTTTCGCACATGTTATTTGTGTACCAGATATTAGTGAGGACATCTGGTGGGCTAACGGAATTGCCTTCAACCAAAATCTAGGGTTGACTTGTAAAGCAAATGCAAATAGGACCAAATGGGATCATTTACAATAAATCTACCGCCAAAAAAAAAAAAATCCCTAATTTTACAAATAAAAGGTCCTAAATGCCTTGTCCTATGGTAAAACACACAGGCAGGAAAAAGTGCCTGGGGAGGTTGCCCTAATACATTTCCTTCAAATCAAGAGAGTGAGTTTTAGACACCTGTACTCAGTGTTACATTGAATAGGTGCTGGTCCACAAAACGTATAGGGTACAGAAGAGGCCTGGGGCACCCATGCCTCCACACCAGCTTTGGGGTCTGGCTGGCACAATGAACCATTTCCAGGGCTTCCTCACATCCCCATAAAAGATTATCTCAAAATGTGAAAGGGGAGGGGAGGAGCGATGGGACACACTATGATATGCAATTAGATTATGATCACCTAACCCCCTGGACCAGTCTACTTTTCACCCACCACTTGTCACCTCCCTCCACATGGATCCACATTCTGACAGATAACTTCAGGGGTGCCAGAAACAGAGCCGAAGAGGCAGTTAACCCCCATCCCCATGCCTCTTCCAAGCAAGGGTACATTCAAGCTCTAAGGATGATATGAGCAGGTTAGCAATCCTTAGAGTATTAAAAATAAGCTGTCAACAGTCCACTTCTTGAAAACATTATGGTCTGCTAAAGATTGTTCCCGCTGACATATTCATTAGAAAGGCTTCATGGTTACAACCTCATTCTTCATTGTTTTTGATGTATTAACTTAAAATTTTGTTTTGTTCCATTAGAAAAATAATATGCCTTACTACTTTAAAGTCAACAATGTCACACAAAATGGAATGAGTTTGTGAGCACTGCTTCTTAGTTAATGTATCATCAATGTTTTAAAAATAAGCCTTTCCACTAGAACTGTGAAAATAATGGAATTTTTTTATCACTAACAATTTGGAAGAGTCAAAAAACCAAAACAAAACCAAAACAAAAAGAAAACAAAAACCTTCAGGTCAAAACATTTAGTTCAACCCAAGACAAAACATTTTAACTGAGTTTTATATATAGAATTAAGGTAGTTTTAAAACAAAGTCAATCAAAGAATCAAAAAACTTTTGAAAATGCTAAAACAAAAAAAAATATTTTTTTGAGATTTTTTTTTTTTACTTAAACAATTTGGTTAAATTAATTTTAATTCACAAAATGTTCTGGTGACACTGATGAAAAAAGCAGATTCAAAAATTTTTTTCGCCAAAAATTTTTTTGCCCATCTCTACTTTCCACCTTGGTTGGGTGCAAGACTGCAAATAGCCTTGCAGGTACAAAACCATAATCATTCACAATGTGCCAATTTGTAGAGTAGTATGTTTTCCTTTACAATGTTTGATTACACAGTTTGAAACTGAAGGACCAATTGATTCAGATCCCTTTCTACCTCAATGTCTGCAACCCAGACGCAACTCATAAAATGCAAAATTAATTGTGTGGGTAGCCTGGCTCCTTGGAATTAGACTGGTTAGTTGACTTGACCAAAAATGGGATGAAGGCCAAGAGGCCAGTAGGGGTTACAATGTGAGAGGTAAGAGTTTTATTATATGTGTACCACCCATTTGGACTCCAAAATGTATGATATTGGAATTATACTGTATTTTTATCTGAATTTGTGATTTCAACAATTTCCATCCCACCATCAACCTCAGCCTGGTCCAGTCCACACAAGAGATCCACTTCCTGGGCACTACAGTGCTAATAAACAATGGTCACATAAACACCACCCTATACCGGAAACCTACTGACCGCTATTCCTACCTACATGCCTCCAGCTTTCACCCTGACCACACCACACGATCCATCGTCTACAGCCAAGCTCTGCGATACAACCGCATTTGCTCCAACCCCTCAGACAGAGACAAACACCTACAAGATCTCTATCAAGCAGTCTTACAACTACAATACCCACGTGCGGAAGTGAAGAAACAGATTGATGGAGCCAGAAGAGTTCCCAGAAGTCACCTACTACAGAATAGGCCTAACAAAGAAAATAACAGAACGCCACTAGCCGTCACCTTCAGCCCCCAACTAAAACCCCTCCAACGCATTATTAAGGATCTACAACCTATCCTGAAGGATGACCCAACACTCTCACAAATCTTGGGAGACAGGCAAGTCCTTGCCTACAGACAGCCCCCCAACCTGAAGCAAATACTCACCAGCAACCACAGACCACACAACAGAACCACTAACCCAGGAACCTATCCTTGCAACAAAGCCTGTTGCCAACTGTGCCCACATATCTATTCAGGGGACACCATCATAGGGCCTAATAACATTAGCCACACTATCAGAGGCTCGTTCACCTGCACATCCACCAATGTGATATATGCCATCATGTGCCAGCAATGCCCCTCTGCCATGTACATTGGTCAAACTGGACAGTCTCTACGTAAAAGAATAAATGGACACAAATCAGATGTCAAGAATTATAACATTCATAAACCAGTCGGAGAACACTTCAATCTCTCTGGTCACGCGATTACAGACATGAAAGTTGTAATATAGCAACAAAAAGCTTCAAATCCAGACTCCAGCGAGAAACTGTTGAATTGGAATTCATTTGCAAATTGGATACAATTAACTTAGGCTTGAATAGAGACTGGGAGTGGCTAAGTCATTATGCAAAGTAACCTATTTCCCCTTGTTTTTTCCTATCCCCCCCCCCCCCTCAGACGTTCTTGTTAAACCCTGGATTTGTGCTGGAAATGGCCCACCTTGATTATCATACACATTGTAAGGAGAGTGGTCACTTTAGATAAGCTATTACCAGCGGGAGAGTGGGGTGGGAGGAGGTATTTTTTCATGCTTTGTGTGTATATAAAAAGATCTTCTACACTTTCCACAGTATGCATCCGATGAAGTCAGCTGTAGCTCACGAAAGCTTATGCTCAAATAAATTGGTTAGTCTCTAAGGTGCCACAAGTACTCCTTTTCTTTTTGCAAATACAGACTAACACAGCTGTTACTCTGAAACCTGACATACAGCCATAAATATTAATTATTATTATGATAGCATCCAAAGGCCTTGACAGGCATTGGGGGCCCCTCTCTGTAGGCACTATACAAAAAAAGGAGATGCTTCTTGATTGACACCAGATAAAATATATCAATAACCAACCACTAGAGTGGGAGTTCACATGAAAAATGAAGTCTCTGTTCACTTTTCTGAGAATGTGTGTACCAAAGCCATACGTAGAAAACCACCCAGTCTGGATAATTTTGTTGTTATTAAATTGCTGTCTGTTTTCCTGTAAAATAAATCTTCCTCTTTCAGCTCTTCTATGCACAGGTTTGGGCACATATTTTTGATGGAGTATTTAACACATTGTCCTATAATCAGTTGCATTACTCAAGTGATTGGAAATCTATAGCCTTTCACTTTCCCCTTTGTATCTGCCAGTATTAACAAGTTTCAGAGTAGCAGCCATGTTAGTCTGTATTCACAAAAAGAAAAGGAGTACTTGTGGCACCTTAGAGACTAACCAATTTATTTGAGCATAAGCTTTCGTGAGCTACAGCTCACGTCATCGGATGCATTCAGTGGAAAATACAATGGAGAGATTTATATACACAGAGAACATGAAACAAAAGGTGTTACCATACACACTGTAAGGAGAGTGATCACTTAAGATGAGCTAATACCAGCAGGAGAGCCGGGGTTGGTGGGGTGGGGAGAAAACCTTTTGTAGTGATAATCAAGGTGGGCCATTTCCAGCAGTTGACAAGTACGTCTGAGGAACAGTGGGGGTTGGGGGAATAAACATGGGGAAATAGTTTTACTTTGTGTAATGACACATCCACTCCCAGTCTCTGAGATTGAAGTGTTCTCCGACTGGTTTTTGAATGTTATAATTCTTGACGTCTGATTTGTGTCCATGATCTTGGGTAGCAGATAGAATACCCCAGGTCGAGGTTC
Source organism: Lepidochelys olivacea (assembly GCF_965140295.1). NCBI lineage: Eukaryota > Metazoa > Chordata > Testudines > Cheloniidae > Lepidochelys > Lepidochelys olivacea. The sequence continues at coordinate 40,940,178 of NC_140419.1, forward strand.
CAGGGGTGTGTCTGTGTGGATTTGTTCTTGTGCTTTTTCAGGGAGTTACTTGAGCAAATGCTGTAGTTTCTTTTGGTAACCCTCAGTGGGATCAGAGGGTAATGGCTTGTAGAAAGTGGTGTTGGAGAGATGCCTAGCAGCCTCTTGTTCATATTCCGACCTATTCATGATGACGACAGCACCTCCCTTGTCAGCCTTTTTGATTATGATGTCAGAGTTGTTTCTGAGGCTGTGGATGGCATTGTGTTCTGCACGGCTGAGGTTATGGGGCAAGTGATGCTGCTTTTCCACAATTTCAGCCCGTGCACATCGGCGGAAACACTCTATGTAGAAGTCCAGTCTGTTGTTTCGACCTTCAGGAGGAGTCCACCTAGAATCCTTCTTTTTGTAGTGTTGGTAGGAAGGTCTCTGTGGATTAGTATGTTGTTCAGAGATGTGTTGGAAATATTCTTTGAGTTGGAGACATCGAAAATAGGATTCTAGGTCACCACAGAACTGTATCATGTTCGTGGGAGTGGAGAGGCAGAAGGAGAGGCCCCAAGGTAGGACAGATTCTTCTGCTGGGCTAAGAGTATAGCTGGATAGATTAACAATATTGCTGGGTGGGTTAAGGGAAAAAAAAATTCCAAAACAGACTCCAACGAGAGACTGCTGAATTGGAATTAATTTGCAAACTGGATACAATTAATTTAGGCTTGAATAGAGACTGGGAGTGGATGGGTCATTACACAAAGTCAAACTATTTCCCCATGTTTATTTCCCCCACACCCTCCCACCCCCACTGTTCCTCAGATGTTCTTGTCAACTGCTGGAAATGGCCCACCTTGATTATCACTACAAAAAGTTTTCTCTCCTCCCTCCACCACCCCCACCCCACTCCCCCCGGCTCTCCTGCTGGTATTAGCTCATCTTAAGTGTTCACTCTCTTTACAGTGTGTATGGTAACACCCATTGTTTCATGTTCTCTGTGTATATAAATCTCCCCACTGTATTTTCCACTGAATGCATCTGATGAAGTGAGCTGTAGCTCACGAAAGATTATGCTCAAATAAATTGGTTAGTCTCTAAGGTGCCACAAGTACTCCTGTTCTTAAAACAAAAACACTACTCAAAATTATTTGCAGGCAGTTTACAATGTGCATCTTTTTAAAAGCATTCTAAGAACTTCAGATAATATACCTTTTATGAATCTGAAAATAAATTATTTAATCTAGCTACTTTAGAGCAAAATTATTCTTCAGTAGCAGAAGACCTATACTTCTAAAACAGTTCCCTGTAACTAAAAACAAGCAAGCCTTTTCTACTATTTGTGCAATTCTAGTTCTAGAGTATGGAATACATAATATTGAAATTACCAGTTGGTATCTGAGTGTAGCTTTTTTCTCTTTTCTAGGCAAAGATGTCTCATTCAGTAGTGAACATGTACTACAATACACCTTCATAATATGTGGTATTTAAAAAATGTCATTTTTCTTAATTTGTGATCAGTGAATAGATTTATTTCTCCAATATGCAAAAATCAGTTTCAGAATATCAGAATAATACTAGCCCCAACGTAATGTACACATTTCAGACATATTTGAGAGTCTCCCATTCATATACAGCATCCTTGTGGAAATGGGATTTTTTTTTTTAAACAATGAACAGATTTTCATTTAAAGCCTTGAGAAATGCATATGTTTAATTATATATTTTCTTTTCTTCCAATTTCCCTTATCTTCCAGGTACACAATGTTTCCCACCTTCATTTCATACTACGTTTTCTTTTACTTTAATAATATTAATATATTTGAAACAAAAATCTCCAAAATAAGTCATCTGCCTACTATTCCCTCTCAGCGATTCCAGCATGTATTCTAAATCATGATTTTTACAGATCATTTAAACAATATTTCCTTTTAGCCTCTAGTTTCCCTGTGTCATATTTTCTAGATTGGATCCTTCTGACCAATATTGGAAAAATAATATGAATTTAAACTACAAACAAAAGAAGAATTTTTTTCCAATGTAAGTCTCATCCCATTTACAGATTTACCAGAGTACCCAGAGTGCTGCGACAGCAAACAGAACAGGGTTTTAAGAGTCTTCCCAATATTGCAAGTTTCTTTTATTAAATGAAATTCTATTAAAAAGTCTTACCATCTGAAACAGCAGAAGAATCCAATATGGTACAGGAATATGTAGTAATCTTAGTTAATGCTACTACTTAATTTTCAGAGAAAAACATATGCCTGAAAGAGCCCACTAGTATTACAAGAAAAAAAATGTAATCAGTCCACTGATTAAAAAATTAATGAGATGCAGTATATAATCCAACAATTAATTTAAATACATCTTTTTTATGTTATGAGATTGGGAACCTTTATGTATAAAATAGCCTGAACAAACCTTTCAAGTTCATCCATGTCAAAACTGTAATGTGCCTTAGTAATCCTTCGGACATATTTACTGATAAAGTTAATTACAGCACCACTGGAATAAAATGAAAAAACAAACACAAGCAGCACTTTCAAAAATACAGCTACCATATCTTATCTGCCTTTGAGTTGAGTGGATAGTGTGCTTTCAAGATGGCATCTGCAAATTTCAAGTTTAGTGTACATTATAGTATTGCATATATAGTCGATTTTTATTGTATCTGCTCTGACAAGCAATTAAATCACATTTTGCTCCAGACTTTTTATGAGTTTCTGTAGCCTTGTGCTATCTGGCTAACCGATTAATCAAGGAGATTATAAACTATACATAAATATGAATGGGTGATTAGTCAAGCAGATAGTATCTCACTGGTAAGGGGCCTTTAAGTAGTCTACTAAGAGAATCTATGTATGACTCAGTATGGCTGTTCTTATGTTCTGACAGTATTGCCTCTTAATATGAAAGATACATGGAAACTGCTTCCTCTAAAATGAAGTTAAACTACTAGTAAGATTCAGAAAGAGGCTTTTTAACAGAATTCCTTCCACAGCCTGCCCAAAAAACACATTTGGAAGTGAATGACTCCCATCGAAGGCATCATCTTAAGAAGACTAAAAACAAATTATTCAAAACTCCAGCACTGCACTGCACAGCACTGTTCCACAGACAGCAGTAAAATTTGAGGAAAAGTCATTTCCTTGTTGTGCTCCATCCAGGACTCCAGATGTCTGAGAGAAATGCAATTCTCTACATTATAGAAGCACACAAATAATTACTGGTATTGTGGTTATGTCCCTACTATCGTAGGCAGTATTACCTGGGGTTGTAAACATTAATGCAAGGTAGGGTGTGCTACAAATAGAGAGCAAAAAGGGATAAAACTAAAGTGGGGGGGGGAGGGGGAAGAGTACTGCATTATTAAAATATTCATTTTTAACTACAGATACTACAATTAACTGTGTAAACTTTCTGTTAACTGTGTAAACTTTCTGTTAACTACAATTAACTGTGTAAACTCTAAGCACAAGGTGTTTCAGAACCAGATTATGTTTAGGCTTTGGGTGCAGAGATTATGTTTTAGGCTAAGTAGGTTTGACTCCATTGAAGTTTCATGAGCTGGTGCCAGGAGATTTTGGCAGAAAGTGACAGAAATCCTGTGGGATCAGTTGATGTTCCTTGTGAGTCCTACCATCCTGGCACACATACAAAACACATGCTAAAAGCAGGCCCCTTCAGTATCTTGAATCCAATCCAGGCCCTAAATTGTACAGGAGAGTTCAGAGCCAGAGGTTTGAATATAAACTCTCAGACCTGAGATTTTGGTTTTGACCCATGTCTGGTTATGAATGCACTGACTATGTTGATGTAACATTGTCTGGCTATACCGAAACAAGGACAGGAGACATTACATATGGTTTTAATCAGGCCACAACTTTATTATTAGATGTCTGGGACTACCCGGCAGAAAAAGTAAGCCCCATGTTAATTCAATAACTTCTCAGGGTGCTTCTGCCAGCCCCCCCTCCCCGCCATCTTTTTCCATCCAGGTCCTCCAGACAACTCATTCCTGGGACCGTACCATCTGCCCTCCCTCATAGGAGGGTTAAGGTGGGCAAAAAGAAAGGGGGGTTGGTTTCCTGCCATGCCAGTCATAGGAGTCCTGTCCCATTTCCTCCCCTCCCCCACACTCCCCTGTTCCATTCCTTTAATCAACATCTCCTTTTTAAGTTCTTTTCCAAGTCATTTATCCAGTCACTGTGTCCCTTCCCTATGGAGTACCTGCACTGGACATCCACCCCACTTATATAATGAGTTGTGACATACAGCCTACCTCCCTTCATGCCACGCACGAACAAAGCCCTCCCTCAACCTGCTGTAGGGAAGCCAAAAACCCGCAACTTCACCTAGGCCAACTGGTTGGAAGAAAAAAATTCCTTCCCAGCCCCCCTAAAAAGAGGCAGCTAGTGTAATACCAACAGCAGGTCTTGACCAAACCTGGTATTTCACCACATAAAAGCGGGGACAGTGGATGCTGCCTCAGCCTGCTCTGTGTGAAAGGAGGCTTCACTGCACAGGCTGCCCCTTTTAAATCCTTCTACCCACCTGGATTCCAGGGGATAAGTCAGTGTCGCCCCTTATCCCCTTTTGCAGCACTTTGCCTCTTTCTCTCCCCTCCCCAACCATAAAGCACTATTTCCTTTATTCGGACAGCCAGCCAAATCCTGCCTCCCACCTCTCCCCCAAAGATGTGGTGAGGTCATTAGGGCTGCACAGCTGAAATCATAAAGTCAAACTAAAAAAAGTTTCCAAAGGCAGTTTTAATGTAGCTGAATTATACTTTTATACTTTATGCTATATACTTTATGACATATAGTAATACACTGACATATACATTTAAAACAGAGAAACATTGGAAATTAATAATAGAAATCTGCAATCATTCTGAGCTTGTGTTGCTGTTAGAATCTTAACTTCTGAATTTTCAGAGTCCTTGTGATTTTAACATTGATAGTGTGTTTTTAGTTAAAGAGGAAAAAAGGAGGAAATGCCTGTATTCAGTAATATTCACATTTCAATGTTCTCAATGAGTGTTTAAAATTAATGCTGCAGTGAAGGAGGCGGAGAAAAAAATATGTTTAGCCCCCCCCCCAGTCTCCAAAAGTCAGCGGATGGAATTTTGTTCAAACTTTCAAAGAAAAGAATGTTCAGTGCATGAAGAATTCCAGCAAAATAGTGTGACTAGATGGAAATTTATCAACAAGTAAAAACAAAAGTTCAGAAAGACAACCATTTTCCAGCCTTTAATATACTAGGTTCTACCATGCACCAATTATAATAATTTTTAAAAGCCTAAAAATAAGGCAGTTTATATTGTCAATCCTTTCTTTACAGAAGGCCTCCTATGAAAACACTTCTAATAAAATTACATGCGTAGCCATGAAGATTAGATTTTCCTACTAAAGGAATAACTGGGCAGCAGTGAAATCCATAGCAGAATTTCTGAATTCATACCTGTATTCAATTAAGCCACAGAAGAATTATAGCCACACTCAATGTTTTTCTTACCCTCCCTTCTATTACTTTATTAATCGTCGACATAAAAATGCAATGCAAATAATTTGCAGCACCTAGGATAAGACCATTAATCTTTTTTGTTAATTATACTTAGGGGCTGATTCATTAATTGTATGCATCATTAACACTGCATTCTCACACTCTGTACCTGCAATGTTCGTGATTACAAGCCTCTGAATTCCATGAAACCCTCTTCCAAAAATGTTTCACCCTCTGTTGTCCACTGAAAGTGCATTCAACATGCAAAACCCCAGAGTAAAAGCAAGAGCATTCACTCTTCATAAAGTCTGCAAGAACTGCTGTGAGCAACAGTAGCGTATTCAGCAGGCCCATATTTTCTGCTGTCCTATTAAGGACCACGAAGGAATCCATGGACTTTAAGGTAAGGTTTGGATCAGGAATGAATTCATGGAATCAGGGAAACAGAGGAAGACTGGGAGATGGGGTTGGGAGATATCTTGGAAGCCAGAAATCATGCAGGGATCCTACATGCTACAGCAGGGGTTCTCAATGTTTTTCTTTCTGAGCCCACTCCCTGCAACGTGCTATAAAAACTCCATGGCCCAACTGTGCCACAATAACTGGTTTTCTGCATATAAAAGCCAGGGCTGGCATTAGATGATAGGAAGCAGGGCAATTGCCTGGGGCCCCATGCCCCAGTGGTCCCCTCAAAACTAAGTTGTTCAGGCTTCGGTTTCAACCCTGGATGGTGGGGCCAGAGCCCAGGGGTTCACCCCATGCTGCAGGGCTTCGGCTTTCTGCTGAGGGCCCCAGTGAGTCTAATGCTGGCCCTGCTTGGTGGACGCCCTGAAGCCTGCTCGCAGCCCCCTAGAGGGCCCCTTGGTGAGAACCACTGAGCTACAGGGTCCCATGAGCCTGTCCGCTGCAGAGCTTCCTATCCTCCATTTCCTTTGTGCCATATGGTGCTTAGCAGCTTCACATGGTATTTTGCTATCTACCTCCTACTACATGTCAGAAGGTGGGAAATTCCCAGACAAAAAACCCTTTGCTCAATGGAGTTAATTATAGATCAGTCAGCTAAGAATTAAAAAAAAAAAATCTAAGAAGAACATTGCCATTAAAAAGAAAAGAAATAAAACTATTAAAACCCTGGGAAATTAAGAGTTGAGGTTGAAAACTTAAAAGAAGCAAACATTTTAAACTATGAAAAACAGATGAGCATAGACCACCTTAACTCTGACCTGAAAAACAAAGTTTTCAGACAACCTTACCCATCTGTAATTATTTAATCCAACAGTTACAATGCCTTAAATCATGCAGAGATCATGCAGACTCCATCATCCCTATGGCTACACTGTCCCCATCTTCACTAAAATTTCGTACTTCCAACAATTATCATGAAAGCTAGAGTTTCTATATCTAGATGCCTCCTTGCTGCAGATAATGACACTATACACATGAAAAGAGCAAAAGATAAAAGCTTTCAAACCTCAGCATCTAAACTTTGGCTCCTCAACCCATATTAAAATTACCTAATTTTCAGAGGTACTGAGGATGCACATGTCCCACTGAAGTCCAAGGAAATTATAGGTGGTAGTGCACTTTGAAAATGAGGCCAGTTTTATCTGGGTGTTTAAACATAGAATTAAGAGCCCAACCTCAGGCACACAGGTTCAGATTTGCAAAAAAAGCTCAACAAATTGGGTGCTGACTTGTCATGGCTAGACATTAATAAATATTAAAATAGGAACTGCTGGGTTCTTCTAACAACATGCATCTAGGTGTGGTGCTGAGTAGAACTGACCAGAAGATCACAATTCCTTTTTGTGGCAACTTTCAAGATTTGATCATTTGTTTTCATTCCAACTGGAATGAAAACAAAACCCTTCAGAAGTTGTCACAAAAACAGAGTGGTTTCAATGTGTCCGTTTTTCAGATCAACACATGAGCTTTTTGATTCAGAAAGTCAGAATGTGACTGGTCTGGGATAAGGGAGACCCAGATGCAAGTTCCCAACTCTGCCAACTCAAGTGCAGGGTTTTCCAACTCGCGTAATTCTGAAATGGGCAGAGGAATGTCTTGAACCTGGATTTCCCAAATTACCGCCATAACAACCTGGCTGGACAGTAAACATCTCTTTCATTGCCCCCTCTCTTTATTTTAGCATAATATCTGACCAGCTGTAGTGGTAGGCCTTTGAAAATGTGGCCCCCGTTTTGAACATGTTGAGCAAAAGCTATTGTGGCCACAAAGCATCATACCAAACACTGGAAACATATGTATAAAACAGTCCTCTAGTGATCACTTTCAACATTCCACATGCAAACTATACACATACAGTATCTCCTCTAAACTGAAAATGGATGTAGACATTCTGAAAGCCCTTAATCAGGGGAGGGGGAGAAATGGCAACCAAAGGAAGATTGGTGAAAGGCAACAGTTCAGTATAATGGTACTTCCAAATGTAAGATGACTGCAGATTTCATAAAGCCCTTGGAAAGTATGCTTGATCTAAAATAGCACCTTACAAACCAGGCATAAAAGGAACACTGAAGTGAGGATTAAAGGCTGGCACTGTGTGGTGTTTAGATGTTGCTTGTAATTATTAGAATGGGAAGCACAGGCTGTTGGGAGTCTGAAAGGACAGGAAACAGGAAGGAGGGGGGAGGAGTTGAAGAGGCTGAGGGAGAGCTACTGAGGGTGCAGTAATAGCTTGGAAAAGAGGTTTCTACTTTAAAAAATAAAGTCCTGTTGAAGTTTATTAGTACCTTGCCTGGCTACTACAACACACTGATACAGGGGCAGAGTTAATATTGTCTAGGTGACTTAACTCTTAATTTCCATACCTGTGAAAAGTTTAGATGTACTTCAAGTTTTCTGAGTTTTCTACTTTTTTAAAAAAAAATTAGCTGCAACAGGGCATATATTTTTTCTTTAAAATTACTGATCCAGTATGTTCTCCCAATCGAAGGGTTGTTTTTAATCTGAGACTGTCTAACCCCAGTTATCAACTCATCTGCCTTAAGGCTGTTAGTGCACTGACTTCAAGGAGCTTCAGATTAGGCCCTTAGAACCCAATGCTAATTTGGCCTTCAACTCCCAACTCAACAGAAATTGAGGATGTTCAAAACCTTTCAGCACTGGGCCTCCAGGCCCCAATTCAAGAAAGCACTTTAAGCCTGTTCTTGAAGTCCCATTGATCTCAATGAAACTGAAGCTCGTGTTTAGAAGGTTTCCTGAGGATGGATGTTTTTCTGAATCTGGGTCTTAGAGGCTCTGCACTCTATCAAACTGGTTCTTTATCTTGCTACCTTACAGAGTACAAGAAAGAAAGAGGGTCTTTCTAATGCCTCATTAGGCTACTGAATAAGCAATAAATTATAAATCCCCCAGCAAGCTGATAGTGTACTGGAGGCTGCAATACATGTGCATTAGGATACTTTTTACGTTGCAGAGCTATATATAAAAGGCTGGATCGGCAAATTTCAGAAATCAACTTTGAAACAGACAATAAGTTTGAACTTGCAATTGCACATTCCAAGCGAGATGAATGCACATTCCAAATGAGATGAAGTAAACATAACCAGTGTTAAGTGTTTATTCAGGGGGAATAAAGGAGAGCCTCAAACAAAGCAATATAAATATATCTGTGACACAGAAAGGACAGGAGTCCAGTAGAAGACTGGAATATAATGGAGTACTGTTTTCAAATACACTAAAATTACATTCAAATTAGAAACAAGGCAAGTCAACCCAAATACAAAAACATAAAAGGTGAAGAAATAACATCTGAAAATTGGCATAACTCAGTATTTCATCCATTGTCAAATTAGTCCACTAACCCTTTATGGATTTTAGATTGAGAGAAAATTAGATTATATTATTGGTATTTCAAAAATGTATGCCTCTTTCAGTATGAGGAAAACAATAATCTGTGACTAAATTAACATCAAGACAGAATGGTGCAATATCCTGAATTCTAGAGAGAGGCTTATCATACATACACGTTTTATACATACTGACAAAGTGAACAGAAACAATTTCGTTCTGCTCGTCACAGTCTCTCACAGCATACTTGCTTTCACGTGTTATACAGTTCACTGAACTATGAAGTACTGATACCCAAGTAGGTACTTTTTGTTGCTGTCAGTGATCCCATGTTTTACTTCTAATATGATACATTAATAGTAACTTATTTTGTACATTTTACAAACAATTATAGGGTGAAATCCAGGCCCCAGTGAAATCAATGGGAATTATATATATCTCCATATATCCAGTACAGAATAATCCACTGAAAGTTGTGATCTTTATAAGGCACCAAGATAGCTGATCTACAAAATAATCAGGCCACGTATAGAGGAAGGTGGCTAGAGACCCACATCTGTTCCAGGAGTGAGGTTCTCAAAATGGGGCTTCTTTCCCCCTGCCAAACTTTTCTTGTGGATCCCAATCCCTTGGTCCCCATTCATCGACTTCTAAGATAGTGTTTCCTCCTGGCTCTGTGAAGATTGCAGACATGATAAAAGTTATGTTTATTCATAAAACTTTTAGAAACTCTCCTTGCAGCGGGGTGGTCACCCCGTTCTGTCCCTGAAAGGGTTAAAACAGCCCTGGGAGAGGGCTGCCCTGGGGGAGCCAAAAGTAAAAGCATCCCTGGAGAGGGCCGTGGCTGGGGGAAGAGGAGTGAGAACAGCTAGGGGAAGCTGACAATGTAGCTGACGACAGGTGTGGCTGGCTTAATTAGGGCCCAGCTGGCCCTTATAAGAGGGCTGTGGGCCAGAAGCTGTAGGAGTCTTGCTCTAGCCTGGGAGTGGCAAGGGCTAGCTGCCTGGGAGCAAGGTACCTGAAGTAGAACAGTGCTGGGGAAGGACAAAGGGAGCTGTGGAGCTCCAGCCTGGTAAAACCACAGTCTGCAGGCCTTGTGGAAGGCCTATGAAGGTACTGGGGCTACACAAGTGCAGCTCAGGGATAGGCAAAGGCAGCAGGTCCTAACCCCTTACAATGATGAGTGGCCATTACAGATTGAGTCTGCCCCAGTGAGCAGGGGGCCAGATGATGACTGGCAGTAGCCACTGACGCAAGGTGGGTTTAGAGGGTTGGGGGTTCCCCTGGAAGGCAAGATTCAGAGTGTGGGGGCACTGCCAGGGGGCAGGACCCCAAGGTAAAGGGGCACTGGGGTCCGGGAGGGACATGGAGGCTAGCGGCAGGCGAGCCACTGGCCTGCAGAGGGCATGCTGGGCTGGAAGAGCTAATTCCCAAGATGACCAGCAGGAGGCGCCATGCCAGTGAGTTGCCACATTGAAACCTCAAAAGGGAGTGTAGCAATGTAGCTCATGTAGCTCACAAAAGCTTATGCTCGAATAAATTTGTTAGTCTCTAAGGTGCCACAGGTACTCCTTTTCTTTTCTCAGAGGCTCGTTCACCTGCACATCTCCCAATGTGATATATGCCATCATGTGCCAGCAATGCCCCTCTGCCATGTACATTGGGCAAACTGGACAGTCTCTACATAAAAGAATAAATGGACACAAATCAGACGTCAAGAATTATAACATTCAAAAACCAGTCGGAGAACACTTCAATCTCTTTGGTCACTCGATTACAGACCTAAAAGTTGCAATTCCTCAACAAAAAAACTTCAAAAACAGACTCCACTGAGAGACTGCTGAATTGAAATGAATGTGCAAACTGGATACAATTACCTTAGGCTTGAATAGAGACTGGGAGTGGATGGGTCATTACACAAAGTAAAACTATTTCCCCATGTTTATCCCCCACTCTTCCTCAGACGTTCTTGTCAACTGCTGGAAATGGCCCACTTTGATTATTACTACAAAAGGCTTTCCCCGCGCCTGCCCCCCCTTCTCCTGCTGGTAATAGCTCACCTTACCTGATCACTCTCCTTACAGTGTTTATGGTAACACCCATTGTTTCATGTTCTCTGCGTATATAAAATCTTCCCACTGTATTTTCCACTGCATGCATCCGATGAAGTGAGCTGTAGCTCATGAAAGCTTATGCTCAAATAAATTTGTTAGTCTCTAAGGTGCCACAAGAACTCCTTTTCTTTAATTATGAGTAACTATGAGGAAGTCATGACTTACCCACAGTTATCCCTTGAACAGAAAAGGATGGTAATCAGATAAGGTTATCCTTTCTAACCAATTAATTCAGCTCTACTCAAAATCGATTTCAGCCACCTTTCTTTCTACTGCTGACGTTTTGTCCAGTGAAATCTGCTCCTCCTCTCTTCATTACCTTATTTAGTGTACTTGTCAGATGTAGACTGTAAGCTCCTAAGTGTCAGTATTGTATCTGCATAAGTACTTTAAGACGAATTGCAAAGATAGGACACCATAAATAATCCATTATACCACCATATATGGCCACTTATTTATTTTACATTACTGCCTAGAGGCCCCAAATCAGGATCAGGACTCAGTTATGGTAAGTACTATACAAACAGAATAGAAATGAGATTTCTGTGATCATTTTGTCCATCGGTCCGCTTGTCAGTGCAGAATAGGTCTGAAGGATGGTGGTGATATTAAAGCACTGGAATGGAACTCCAGAGATCTGGATTCGTTTCCTGGCTCTGCCCTAGACTTTTGGTGTGACTTTGAGAAAGTTGCTTCATCTCTCTGTTTCAATTCCCCATGTATAAAATGGGGATACCACCTCCTTTTCTCCCACCTTTTGACTGTCTTTCCATTTAGATTATAATCTCTACAGGGAAAAGAATATCCCTCACTATGTGCATACACAGTGCCTTACCCAATGAGCCCGACTATGACTGGTGCCTCTAGAGGCTATTGTAATAAACATTATTTAATAGCAGTTTCTGACCTGGAGAGGATACAATCTAATGTTTCTACCACAGGTTAACTAGACAGGGCCACAAAATAGTCTATGTCATAGATCACACATTAATGCATTATAAATAACATAGTCATCCCTACTGAAATGGTGAAGAGCATGTAGAGAACAGACATATCTCCAAACAGACACAGTGTGTTGCCAGAGGAAGTAGAACAACATTAATTTTGTATGGAAGCATGTACAGACCCCTAACAGTACCAAAGTTCTATAAGTCTTTAGTGACAGCTAACTAAAAGCATTCATATACATGATGCCTCTTATTGCTTTAAATATTAAAACCATCCTAGGGAATTTTGATTGCTGGTATTGCTTCTTGTAGAGCTTGTATCAATGAGACTGTTACAGAATAAACAAAGTAAGTATTCCAGAACACTACACTCTGTCCAACAAATGGCAAACTCTCTAAAGATAAAGAAACAGGTTGTTAAATCAAATCATTGTTCATGTAACTTCAATTCTACACCATATGCATCATGCAAGCACTATTTGTAGTCCCTTAGTTAAGGTTGAATTGAGTTGTGCACTTAAAGCAGGGATTCAAAAATTTTGCATAAAGTACAGTTCATCCCCAAAGCTATAATAGCTACTCAGTGTTCAGAATGAGTTTTTGAAAATTTACAAGTAAATTAATCCATTTGTGAGTTAAAATTACACCTAAAAATAGATGGGTTTGGGGGGCAGGGGAGGGAGGTAATTTATATTTTTAACTCAGATGCTCTTAATAACACAGACTCTTCAAACTTTGACTTCCAATATAATTTAAACTCACTGAAAACTCACTACATTCTCAGGACAATTGGAGTCAGGGGCCGGGATTTGACCTTTTTTTAAAATTTATTTTAAAATGTTCATTTTCTAGCATGTCTCTTTTTGAGAGTTTCTTCTTCACAGGGGCTGAAGAATAATGTTCTTCTGCGGGAGAACTTTTCAAAGTGGCTGACATCTATTGTTCCCAAAGGGACTGATGCGCCAGACTACTTGCAGGTCCTCTCTTTCAAAATGGCCACCACCTCTCAATGTTCCTAGTGGAAGTGAAGCCAAGCTGCACTCGAAGTGGTGGTAGCCTTTTTGAAAAAGGGGCCTCCATCTTCCCTGAAGACAGACTGCTGCCTCAATCCTGTTAAGAGAACTAAGAGATGTTTACCATTTAGATAAAGGACAATTCTTCATAGATGTCTCCGTAGAAGAACACTGTTCTACAACACAGGCTAAAAAATAAGTTTTCATTTTAAGAATAATAGCAAAAAGTTTAAATGTTTGGTATTAATTTTTCCCTCAAATTAAACATTACATCAGACCTACTCAACAGGCAAGGCAAGAAGAGAAAGCTTGGGGGTAGTATGAGGAAATAACTAAGGTGTGTAAGAGCAGGGGTGTGTGGGGGCAGAAGGGGGAGGAAACTGGGGTATGTGCACATACGCACACAAGGAAACACGGAGTTGGCAGTTGGGGGCAACTTGCCAGTACACTCTGGATGTTTTGCGCTGCTTCAGAACAGGGTAAAACTGGTAAAGCATAACAGTGATTTTATTCTTTTTATTATTATTGTTAGGGCCAGATTCAGTGTGACATTTATTACATATCTTCAAATCCCAAGAGATACGTGGTGACATTATCCTAGAGTTTCTTGGTTCATGTTCATGTATACAATTTTTAATAATAATAAAATAAGCCCACACAACTCAAGGAAATTCCAAGACAAAAAATTATGTTAAGATTGAGTTTTAAATTGAGCGCACATGTCAAGAATTTAGGGACAAATGCATCACAGGAAAGGGCAGAATTAAGATTATTTCGGTGCCTTCACTGTGTATTTCCATACCTTAATATGTTTGGATTTATCTTAAATGTAGGAAATTCAGATTTAAAGTTAAATTTATGTTTGCTTTTGGGATAATTACAACACCTATGTAACGTATTTTATCCTAAATCATTGATATGTACTTTCCACCTTAATTCCATTTTAATGCAATTTCTCCCTCCCCTGGAATATATATTACAATACTGTATTTTATTATATTATCCCATACTTTATACACACACACACACAGGCTCCCTGCTGCATTGAGAGCACCGGATAGATAGTGAATGAGGTTGCTGTCCACTTTAGTCACAGGAGAAGTTGCAATACACATAGTGAATAAAGCAAGGGGAGACAAAAAGAGAAGGGATTGTCCTGTGGTAAAACATTCCATTAGGATCCAGGAGAACTGGATTGTATCCATGGCTCTGTTACAGACTTCATACGTGATGGATAAGTAACTTAAACCACGATTTTCAGAGGGTGCATCTTATTATAAGTTCCTAATTTTTTTGTTTTTAGAGTGTAAGTTCTTTGGGACAAGGCCTGTCATTTTGTTAGGGGTTTGTACAGTGGAGTCTTACTTGCTACCACAACACAAATAATTCTGCCAATCAAAGTCAATGTGAGGTGTTCAGTCCCTCTAAAAACTAGGTCCTAGGTATTTCAGCTTTCTATTGCTTAAGACATTGGCTAGAAGAATGTATAAGCTATATATCCGGTGAATAGTTTCATTCTGAGTCATAAAGATATCCTGTTTTTCATAACAATGCTGCATTTTTTTCAACCGCATTCCATCTAATCTTTAATTTTTCTGTTCATTTATTTCAGATTAAATCATGGTTCAGACATAGAAACCACTCAAGATAAATATTTTCCCTCAGCTTTAAGAGTGTTTTTATGACTATAATAAGCTCTGACTTTTTAACGTGCTGTTTAATATAGTTTTTTTTTTCCTTTTATGCTGCTCTTTATCGTCAGTACAGCTTTTTTATTTTTTTTAGGCAAATTCTTGTCTCCCACAGTATATTGCCCATGATTTCAAAACTAAAACTGTCATTTAATGCACCTTAAACGGTTTAGTCTTTCTTCAGTACTATTTCACCCATTTCCTCTGCATTTCAGTCTGAAAATGCTCTCTTATCTCCTTTTTTTAGCTCACACTGAGCTCCTCTCAACTTCTATGTAATTTAAAACATACTAGTCTATTTACATAGAAATCAGGGTGCCACCAGACTTGTTTGGAAATGTAATGCACAGATGAACAAATATGCTGTACTCCTTTCTGTAATTTTGTTTTAAATTTTGAGTGAATTTGATGCTCGTGAAAATGAGGGATTAACAATATTTGATTACAATGTGAAATGGAATGAGCACACACTAAACAATCTTCCTCAGAGTTATGGCAATGAAATTTTAATAGTTATCTAACATCCTCTTGCCCTCACATAATTCCAACCCTAGGTTCCCTTCCCCAACCAGCCTCTCTGAATTATGTCAAATTGTACCCCTCCAAAATCATGTGACAAACAGACTTCATTGTCTCCAGGGGGTACTCCCAATAAAACACTTCTTGCAGCACTGTTCACCTGACACCAATAGAATAATGAACTATAACACAGGTTGGATGATGGCCCGAGAAGATCTCAGACAACCTCCTCTTTTTTGTCCAATCAGTGGAGGCAAGAGAAGAGACTTACACAGCTAGAAAGCAAGGTTTTCCTTTTTCCTTTGTTACTAAATTAAGGGGTGTCCAGCACACTGGGCTTTGCAAAGTATTCAAATGCAAACAGAGATGTTAGAAAAACAGTTTAATTTAATTTTCTCTCTATTTTTAATAAACCACAATTTTAAAATACAATTATATGACTTGCATGTTGGCAAGGTAACTTCATGCAGATAGCCCTGAAAGAAAGCAACAACCTTCAGATTCTAAGGAGAGGTAGAAAAGGTAAAAGGTGTTTCTGAAGCCAAACCCTTCGTCCATGTTCTTGGTTAAACAGAGCAGGTTCTCATTCACAGTATGGCAGAGGAGTCTTCTCCCTTAAGGTATCTCACCAAGGGCTGCAGCAGTGGGACACAGGGGAGAGACGTGAGCTGAGGGGTGTGTGGATGATAGACAATAATATTACCCGCATACTTATGGCTGGAGTTACTTGAACAGTTATCAGATCACATATTATGATGCAATTATAATTATTTCCAATGGTGTTATTTCATTATTACTGAATTGGTACTATGCCAAATCATGCATTATTTCACAGTGACTATGGAATTAGCTTGTGAAACCTCTGTAAATCCCTTTTCTTCTAACATTACAAAGCTTAGGCTATTTAAGAAAGCATGTATAGCAAAGACACAAGTTTTCATCTGCATTCCTGAGATCACAGAGTAGCTCTTATAAAAACAGAGCTATTGTGTGATGTAGTGTGATATCTTTAGATGTAGCATGAGGTAACTCAGTAGTATGGCATTACTGGAGATGTAAACTACCCTGATCAATGCAGATGACTAGTTATTAACGGGTATAAAGCAGGGGTGGGCAAACTTTTTGGCCTAAGGGCCACATCTGGGTGGGGAAATTGCAAGCAGGACCATGAATGTAGGCCTGGGGCAGCGGGTTGGGATGCGGGAGGGAGTGGGGGGTGTAGGAGGGGGTGCAGTGTGCAGGAAGGGGCTCGGGGCAAGGGGTTGGGGTGAGGGAGGAGGCTCAGGGCATGGTGCAGGGAGGGGTGCGGGGTGCGCTAAGGGCAGGGGGTTGGGGTTCAGGAGGGATGCAGGGTGCAGCAGTGGGTTGGGGTGCAGGCAGGGGGCTCAGGGCAGGGAGTTGGGGTGCAGGGTGCAGGAGGGGCTCGGGGTACGGGCTCCAGCCCGGAGCCACTTACCTGGAGTGGCTCCAGGGTGGCAGCAGCGTGCACCGGGGCAAGGGCAGGCTCGCTGCCTGCCCTGGCCCCGCGCCGCTCTGGGATGCAGCCAGCACCACATCCCTGCAGCCCCTGGGGGAGGGAGGACAGAGGGCTCTGCACACTGCCCTAGCCTGTGGGTACCTCCCCTGAAGCTCCCTTTGGCCACGGTTCCCCATTCCCAGCCAATGGGAGCTTCGGGAGAGGTACCCACAGACAAGAGCAGCGCACTCAGGCCTCTGCCTCCCCTCCCCCAGGGACGTGGTGCTGGACACTTCCCATAGTGGCCAGGCCCAATTACTAGCACACACATATCTCATCTATGGTTAGGCACACAACTGGGCATGTATCAGAGACAGGGGGGCCACGTTCCCTGGAAGAATGGTTATTGATGGGACACCAGGAAAATGGGGAGTTAGGCTGAAATCAACTTAGTCACATGCACAGAGTTTAATCAAGTTCCACTTGTTCAACTTAATGTGCTTCCAACTTCAGTCTTTGCAAATAAAATCTGGTGGAAGGGTCTGAGCTGTGAGTTGCTGAAGTGCAGCAGATGTCAGCATGAGCCATGGAATTCAGTCTGAAGCCCTTTTGGATTTTGCAGACACAAACCTAGTCCAGTGATGCACCCAGTGGACACTGGTGTTCAAGCAGTACGTACACTTGGCCATACAGGAGAACAGAAGCAGCTGGAAAGTAAAACTATTATTTTACCTTATTGGGGAACACAGCAGTGACATATGCACCACTCTGAAGCTCACCATGGCCTCAAGCCTCACAGCAATCCTAGGAGCTCTGGGGAACTACTGCTCCTCCAAAGCACAACAAAACTGTGAGGGGATACACAGTTTTCACTAGAGACCAATCCAAAGGGGAAGGTATAGACCCCTATGTTACAGCCATATGCACACTGCGTGCTACATGCAATTGTGGGGACTTGACAGACCCTGTAATTCAGGAAGGATAGTCTGCAGCACTTGGGATAATCACCCATGAAAGCCTCGAGAGAAAGGATAAAAGTCCTAAGAGACACAATGCTGCCAGAAGTACATGTAGTGAGAAAACAGTCAAGGACAGGCAGGTAGCCAAGCTTCCATACCCATAGTGAGATGCATTACTGTGGAAGACAGCAAGAGTGGGTAAAGGAGAAGTGCCCTGAAGTAGGACAGCACTGCAAGGAATGTGTCAAGTTGAGCCATTTTAGCCACGTGTGCAAAAGCAGAGAAAGCCCTCAGAAAGACTCAGACTTGTAAAAGAGGGGGATGGCACATCAGATAGCAGTGATGATATCATGACACCCTTCTTGAGTCTAAGCGCATATCAGATTTAGGCTGTCGTGACAGGAGAGCAACAAGGGACAATGCCAACCTCGGTTCATGCAACACTGTTCACAGGAAACGCTCTGTGCAAATTCAGCTGGATAGCAAGGCCTCCTGCAGTGTGATTCCTCGGGGTGATTTGGACTTGAGCACATCCATTACATGAGGCAGGCACCATCTAATAATGTACAAAAAGAGCATAATGCAGTCTGTAGAAAAATGTGACCTCATAGTAACTAACCTGAATGGTACCATTCTGAAGTCTGTGGTGGTGGACCATAGACCCCTCTTGGGAAATACAGCCATACAAGCCAAGGATTTAATCAGGGTGCACCACCAGAATTTTATAGCTGCAGTACAAGTTACAAAAGGAGGAGTCCCATGGACAATGGAGACCATTTTAAAAGGGTTGTTTTCAAAAGCAATAGGTGCCTTAAAGGAAAGAGATGGAATCAAACTCCACAGTGGAAGCTATAGGTTTACCATGAAGAAGAATGCCAGTCGCGCTACATAATCCAGTTTGCAAGGAACTTGAAAGTCTGCAGAGCAGGGGTATCATAGCAACTTGTAGAGGCCAGGACAGCCTGTGCAAGCAGCATGTGGTGGTAAAGAAGCCATTATGAAAATTATGCATCTGCACTGAATTAAAGCCATTGAACCAAGCATTGAAAAGATACCACTATCCACTGCCCACAATTGATGATATGTTCCCAGAACTTTTCAAAGCCAGAATCATCATGGTCTGTGATATGAGAAATGGCTTTTGGCATATAAGGCTGGATAAAGAGAGACCAGCATGTTGCAACCTTTGCAACACCATTTGGTTGCTGCAGATGGCTGGGCATGCCCATGGGCATTCATCCAGCACCAGAGGTGTTCCAGAGAAGACTCACCCATGCACTGGAAGCACTGCCTGGGGTGGAAATAATTGCTGATATCCTCACTCTAGGTAAAGGGAGCAGTGATACAGAAGCTGAACGAGACCATGACAGAAAACTACAAGCTTTTATACATCAATGAATAGTTCAAGAACATAAAACTCAACCTCAAAAAGCATGACTCAGAATGAGATGACATACATTGGACATCTGCTCACAGCAGAAGGATTGAAAGCAGTTCCCAACAAACTCAAGGCAGTCAGAGACTGCCAGTTCGAGTGGATGTGAAAGGGGTACAGCGCTTCATAGGAATGATAAAATGTTCTGTCCAAGTTTTGTCCACTCCTGGATACAGTAGAGGAACCCATATGTCAGCTCACAAGCCATGATGTTGAGTGGGACTGGGCAGGTCTCCAACAGCTAATGTTTGACACCCCGAAACAAATGGTAACAGATGGCCCTGTTCTGAAGTACTCCTGACCAGGCGAGCCACTGCCACTCCAGCATCATATATCAGAGAAAGGAACAGCTGGTTACTTATGCCAGCAGAGCCCTGTCAGAGACCGAACAGGCGCATGCCCAAAGAGAAAAGGAGATTCTGGTTATGGTATTGAGAGTGGAGTGATTCCTTTGGTACTCCTATGGTTACCAAGTAATAGAGCAATCAGACAACATACTGCTGGAGAAAATAATGGCACAGCCCTTTTTTTCTGCTCCAAAGAGACTGCAGCGCATATTCATGCACCTCTAGTGCTACCAGGCAGAGCTATTGTCTAGGATGATTATTGGTGTTAGCTGACACCCTGAGCAAGGCATATGTCAAACTGGGGAGAGGGGACCAGGATACAGTGGATTCAATCACCCAGTTTCCACAATGAAGTTGACAGAAATCAAAATTGGCTAAAGAAAACGGCAGCCAGTGACAGGCAGTCAGGACAGCAATACTAGCAGGGTGGCCAGAAAACAAAAGCCAAATCCAGTAGGAGCAGAACTAGATTTTCAAATTAAAGATGAGCTGAATGCGCAGGATGGAATCGTATCTTCAGGACAGAGAGTGATTGCCCCCCCTCAGTACGAAAGGATGTTATGCAAAAAACTTGTGCCTCATACCTAGGATGGACTGCTGTCTTAGATGGGCTTGAGTTTATGTTTACTATCTGGGAATGAATGCAAAACTCTGCTCCTGGATAGAAGGGTGTAACACCTGCCAGTCATTACCACGGGAGCTGCTCATGAGACCATGGGAAAAGGTGAGAGCTGTTGCTAGCTAGGCCGTGGGTGGTCAGGCCTAATGGTAAATGCAAGTGTTCAGCCTTCCACTTAGAGTGTGGTCCAGAGTAAGAGGAGTCCAGGAAATGAGCAGAGGGTCAGTACCAGAGGGGCAGCAGCCAAATGCCAGAGCCAAAGTGGGGATAAACCAGACTCTTAAGTCAGAGGCGGAGCCAGGTATCAATACTGGAGAGACAGAAGCCGAATGCCAGAGCTGAGGGTCAACCAGAGTCATAAGCCAGAAGCAGAGTTAGGGGTTGAAGCCAGACGGCCGAAGCCAGAAGCGGAGCAGGGACTGGAACAAGGGCAAACCCAGATGAGGGTGTGGTGAGCAGTTCAGCGGCTGCTCAACACAGTTGGGGCCAGGTTTATAAGCAAAGCTGCTAAACCAGCAGCCCATCATGGGCTGTGTCCAAGACAGTGCAGCTGAGCTCATTGCTAGCCTAGCAGTGAAGTTAGTCAGGGAGCAGGCCAGTCGCTGCTCCTAGCTGGCCTGTCCTTGACTGGAGTGGACTTATTTACATTCAAAGAGCAGTGGTATTTGATTACAATGGACTACTACTCATTCTTCTGAGCAGGGGCAGCAGGTTTGTATAATTTTTGGTGGAGCTCAGAATGGGTCCAAGTCCCACCCCGCCTGCCCCCCACAGCCCCCCACCTGCCTAAGGTTCTGGACGGGAGTTTGGGTACAGGAGGGGGTTTGGGGTGCAGGCTCTGGGAGGAAGTTTGGGTGCAAGAGGGGTGTGGGCTCTGGGAGGAAGTTTGGGTGCTGGCTCTGGGCTGGGGCAGGGGGTTGGGCTGCAGGAGGGAGTGTGGGATGCGGTTTGGGGTGCTGGGTGCAGGAGGGGGTTTCAGTGCTGGGTGCAGACTCTGGGCTGGGACAGAGGGTTGGGGTGTGGAGTGTGGGCCGGGGATGAGGAGTTTGGGGTGCAGCAGGCAGGCTACCCCGGGGCTGGGACGGAGGGGTCAGAGAGGAGGACTCCCCTCAGCCCTCTCCCTACTGGCAGCAGCGAGCTCCAGGGAAGAGGGAGGGGGACACTCTCCCTGGCCCGACACTCACTCAAGCCCCCCCAGGCTGCTGCTGAAGAGGTCCAACCAGTATAAACCCACACACACACCCTGGTGGGGCAGTGGCTGCCATGCGCCTCCTCCCTCCGCAGGCGCAACAGCCGCCTCAGCCTGTCCCTGGAGCCGCTCCCTTGTAGCTGGCAGCAGCCAGTGAGGAAGCACAGGGTAGAGCTGCAGAGGGCAGCCGCCCGCTGCCCAGGGAAGGCAGGGATGCTCAGGGGAGGTGTGTGGGGTCGGCAGGCAGGGCCAGGGGACACGCCAGGGGAGGCACATGTGGGCAGCAGGTGGGGCCGGGGGAAAGACCCATCCCCGAACATTGGTGGAGCTGGGCCCCCTGGGTCCTGAATTTCCCGGAGCCTGGGCACCACAGGCCCATACAACTTGCTGCCCCTGCTTCTGGGAGGTCGATGCCCTGCCTGATACAAGAAGCAAGTCAGTATTTGGCCCATTTTGTGAGATATGGCATTCCATCCACTGTATTCACTGAAAACAGACCCCGATTTTCTTTGGAAGTATTCAAGGAATTTGCTCACAAACAGGAGTTTGACCACCACACCACCTTCCCAGCATATTTACAGAGTAATGGTAAGATGGAATCAGCTGTGAACACAGCTAAAAGACTGATATACATGGCTGTTTCATTCAGCTCAGACCCCTTGTTAGTATTTTTGGCACATCAGAATACCCCAATAGAGGGGTGGCAAAACAGTCCAACACAGGCACTGATAGGATGAAGGACCAAAACCCTGCTACCAGTGAGGGGAGATCTGTCACAGCCAGAAGGATAGAAATACTGCTGAGAGGAGATGAGGAACCATCAGAGAAAGCACGCACTGGAGTATGACAGTTCAGCCAAGGACCAACCAGCCTGAGACAGGCATTCCTGTGAGGATCCACCCAATAGAGAGACACCAAAAGGAGTGGATCAAAGGAGTTGTGAAGGGTGCAATGGCATCCAGGTCATAAGAGGTGACTACACCGAGGGACAAGTGATCTGAAGGAACAGGAAAAATTTACTAGCCAGCAGACACAATACCCAGAGAAAGCCCACAGAGATCATCACAGATCAGAGAGAAAACCATCCAGAGGCCAATCCCCCAGACACAGTTTGCTACACTCGAGGCAGGTGAAGGGAGACAGAAAGTGGTCACTCCCAGTATGGTCACCTGTTGAGGAGACAAAACTATCGCAAAGACTACGTAACCAGCCAAATCTGTGGTAAACACGAGACTCCATTTTGGCTATGTGCTAGCAATCTCTGGCAAAGGGGGCAGGGGGTGGGGATCTGGAACTCAATTATGTTTTTTTAACATTTATATTGAAGGGTTTCTACAATAGGGAAGATGATCAGGGGAACTGGAGTCAGAGGACCCATGTTCCCTGGAGAAAATGTTGTTGATTGGTCTCTGGAAAATCAGGGAATGCATGGAGTTAAGTTGAAAGCAACTCAGCCATATGGACAGAGCACTGCTCAGGGTTAATGAAGTTCATCTTTACCTGCATTCAGCTCACTCTGCAAATGAAACAGGATGCTTAATTATGTTGAAAATGCAGTTACACACCTACAGTAAACAAGTAACCATGTTCCAGATTGACACAGTTGCTTTGGTGCTCTCGCTTAGATGCACACTAGTTTCTTGAATCTCAAGTACCACCTTTCGAAAATGTTGAACCATGTACAAATGCAGTGTCACTCAGATAGGTGATTACATTTTACACACAGAACACAGATGCTTTTGAACATTTTGTGCACTGCACAATAGAGCTCATGTCAAAAATATGCTATAGGGTCTAATTGACAGGACTAAAGTGACAACAGCACTGCAGTCCAACACTGCAAAACTAATTCACTTTTCAGTTGTTGTTTTATTCCATGTTAGAAAAGTTTTACCAGTCTGATACCAGAGGATATCCAAACAGCTGAGTAACAAGCATGAACTAACATGATGGCATTTAGACACCCGGAAGATCCCAGTGATTAGGGACTGGAAAGTCTAGCATATGCATTATATGTGGGAGCTGAAGACACTGCTTCAAAGATAGAACGTGTCTCAAAGAAACATTCAGTCATGGGAAGCAATATTTTTCTAGGAATAATAGCACATTCTATAACAGCTGAATAAAATGAGATCAGAGTTGATTGATATCAGTATTTCCACAGGAATTTTATTAGTTTTTATGGGTTTGGAGTGCATTTCCTTTTTGCCATTTTTCTTGTACTCCATTCTTTGTGAATCTGGAACTTCAGTGCTTCTCAACTCTCTTTACTATGATTCCTGCATAAGCACAGTACTCACCTATTAATTAGCCACAGGAGTAAGGGATAAGAACTCAGCTTTTTGGCCAATGTATGGGCAAGTTCTTGCCTGTGCCCGACGTGTGACAAAGTGATTAAGGAAGAATGAAATTGGATCTATTAGTTATACATTTCTAATTATTTTAGCGAATTTGTTAGGTTTGATGTCTATCAGATAATATTTTTTTCCAGACTACATCACTAAATTCTCCCTCAATTATCAACTACTCCATGAACAGCTAATAAACAAGATTAATTTTGACCCACAGCATATCAGCTTTTGTCCTAGAGTGTTGCAAATGGGATACATTTTATGGCAAATTTCATTTCATGCTTTTTATTGCAAAATGTTTGGACCAATGAATGGTAATTATATATTTTATAGTTCATTCACTGCAAACTAATCATTTGGTTCTCATTACTCCAGTAAAAGCATGCCCTGTCCTCTCATTTATGCATATTATCGGTATTTATTCAGATTTTTACTTTGAGTGAGTTGTTGAACTTTGAAACAATATTTCTACTAAATTTCCTTTTTTAAAAGAAAAAAAGATGAAGAAAAATGTCAGTGTATCATGTTATATTAACTTTAGTGGCTACTGTCAAAAGAATAATTGACTAAAATCAAACTTCTCATATCTCTTATAACGTGGCTCAGAAATGCAGTCATAAGAGAGAGACACTCTATAAATCACTCCTACAGAAGTCAGGAAAGGTTAAAACCACCTTGATGTATTTTATAGAAATCAACTTTAACTATTTTTTTCCCACAGTATTTCTGATCTTGTAGGAGTCACAACACAGAAATAATTATTTCTGGTATTTCAAGAGATCACACTATTGCATATCCAATGATTGCGCTAAAAGATAGGTAAGCATTAAGGGAATCAAGTGTATATTGGTCTTCTAAGAACAACATCTCTAACTACAGATGGATAAGTTCAAAGCAATTTGGCTATTCTATTCTGGGTCTGTTGCCCTCAGTAATCATATCTGATTATCACAGTCTGTCACTAGCCAAGACTCTTGTTAATGTATTCAAAGGACACTGCTCTCAAAAAAAATTGGGCTGTTAATGGAAGAAAGAAATCTTGATTCTGTTCCCTTTGGAGACAGTGGCAGTTTTCCCAAAAAGAACAGGATCAGGCCCCGAGTTGGCCAAACAACAGGATAAAATAGGACTATTTACAGTGCCAAAGAATGTGCAGTATGAGAGCACACAGTCCACAAGTTCACTGTTCAAAGGCAAGATAATGGTAGGAAATGGTAAAAGAAAATAAGTATGAATCATTAGTGTCCAAGATACACCTGAGCCAAGAACCACTATCTGCCAGTCAGAGATGAACAGTATCAACAAGTGAACACTGCAGGAGGGATTACATAATGGCAGAACTCAAATAGTAATGATAATAAAGACGAACTGTTAACATGCAAGTTCCTCAGAGAGGCATCTCTGCTTATTCACTTGGTAGGGTCTGTGGTAAGAATAAAATGGCAGGTAGCCCACAGATCACCAAAGTTGTAACTCCTATTATCATTACTATTGGTATAAGCAAGAGGCACCCATTCCCCTGAAAGAGATTTGCAACTTTGTTGTAGCCAGGTTGGTCCCAGGATATTCACGAAAGAGATGGTTCAAATATTTTTGCCCCATGTGTCCAACATTACCAATTTCTTTTTGCACATTGTGCATGGGCTAGTTTCTTTATAAGGATATGGGACTGGGGATGGAGTGACTATGTCCCGTGTTACATTTACAATTACTATTATTAAATATTTACATTACATAGCACCCAAATGCCCCAATCCCGATTGCACAGATTGCTGTGCAAACATAAGAGAGAGACAATCCCTGCTCTAAATAATCTAACAGTGTTTCTAAAGTCTAAAAAAATACAAGTTCCACAGATGTGAATCTGAATCACACTTCCTATTGCAGCCAAAACCATTGATCTCCGGGGGTTTTTATGGCTAGAAACCATTTATTTAAGATCCATGTACATTAATCTGACAACACCACTTCTAAAACAACAAGCTTGCTACTTGTAAAGGTGCAACTAGAAATAGCAGGGCTAACAGAGAATGTTTGTATCAAGCTTGAGAACCCAGGAAACTGCAACTATACAAATGCAGAAATTACATGACATCATTATGTAAACAGGGATATAACAAGACTGATGAAGTGATTTGGCAACTGTCTGTACAAAGTTTAAAGTAGTGCATCGTCAATACTGTTTGTCAACTTTTAGTGTTATAGCAACAATTTCAAATAGTCAGTATTCCATAATCCAAATAGAATGAGAAATTTTAACTCCATTTCTTCATGAGTAGAGCTGGCCAGGCATTTTTTTGGTCAAAAAATGCTTATTCATTAAAACCAAAATTGTTTGCAAAAGAGGTTCAGATATGTTAAATTTCCCAACTCAAAAAAAATAGTGTGGGAAACAAGTTATGAAATTATCAAAGTGTTTTGAATCACCCAAATTGATTGGGGACGGGGGGTCAGGGGGATTCACAAAGATTTTGACTTCTTATCCTGATTTGAGAAAAAAAATTCAAAAGCTCAAAAATATTGAAGGGACAGGAAAAAAGTTTCTCACTCAGTTCAATTCATGACCCCACGTGAAGTGACCAGGAATGATTGGAGGTTTTCAAGAACAGCTTAGTTAAACACCCGCCAAGGACAATCTAGATAATGCTTAGTCCTGCCTCAGTGCAGGGAACTGATCTAGATGACCTTTTGAGATCCCCTTCAGTGCTCTGATTCTATGATTTAATGATTCAGGTGTGTTTACTGGAGCTTGTATCAGTTAAAAATCTACAGGATATATTCCTTCACAGGTTTTGACTAGTAGATGCTAGTGGAACATAGAATCTAAAACTCCCTGCCACACAGTCTTTGCCCTGAAGGTCAAAAGGTTGCAGTGATGTAATATAGCCAGTGCACTCATATGAGCAGCTAGTGATGGCCACAGCATACAGAAAGGATTGTTATTTGTATTGTGTTAGTTTTCAGATGTGCAAGTTGCTTTCCAAACGCAATCTATTTGAGCTGTAGCTCACGAAAGCTTATGCTCAAATAAATTGGTTAGTCTCTAAGGTGCCACAAGTACTCCTTTTCTTTTTGCGAATACAGACTAACAGGGCTGTTATTCTGAAACACAGTCTCTACTCTGAAAAACATACAATCCACAGTACATTATCAAGCATATCCCTGTGTTACCAGCATCATTTGCAAATGAATGCTGCCTTCTGGCAGAAATGTAAATTCAATGCGGACACACTGTAAATGAGCACAGAAAAAGGGGACATTCTTACTGGATGATGGAAAACAAGAGCTGCATACATAAGCCCTGATCCTAAAAACACTTAAACCCATCCTTAACTTTATAAACACAAGTTGGTCCATTGAAATTAAACTACTCAAATGCATGAAGTTAAGAATGTGCATAAGTGTTTGCATGGACCTTAGAGCAAAACAATGGCAATCGACATCAACTTTAACAAACCTAGTGCCTGTTTTTCAGCAGTTTCACACCACCAGTGCTGTGAGGTTTACATGACAGTACATGATACACCTAAGCATGTGGCCCAAAAAGGTGACAAAAGCCTAGGAAAAATATAAACCCCAAAACATAGATGACCTGAATGCTTTGTAAATAGTCTCCCAAGAATTGCTCTCCCAAGCTGTTTTTCTTGACTTTCACCTCCTCTTCTCTCTACCACCAATACTTGGGGGGTGTCATCATTTCATAGTATGGCCATTTACATTTTATTTCCTTGGGGCAAAGAACCGTTCTTGTCCATAAAGCACCATTCACAGTAACAGTCTCTTAAGATATCTTAATTTGGTGATTTACAAGTCAAAATAGCTTTCAGCAACCTCAGTCGTTCTGGCCACAGGGAGCCCCAGTAATCAAGGTGAGCTGGTGATGTGAAAGTGCTGTCCTCAGGCCTTCAGAAGGAAGCCCTCTTGCTTCCTTTTCCACTACATTGTGGTGTTTCACTGGCATGCAGTGATGCAGAAGACAATGTAAGGGTAATACAAATACTACTTAGTGGAACGGACCTGGGAACCCCCAAACTAAATTCACTAGGTGCCCTCAAAATCCTAAATTCGGGACAGGGGTAGGAAAAGGCAGTGCTAGTGATTCTAGTGTCATTTTCCCAAAACTGAAAGTGCAGCTTCTAGCCTTGTGTGTCTCTGACTAAGGAACATCATCATAGGCAGATAGGTTAAAAGGAACAAAATGCATGTCACATCAAATCAGTCAAGACCACTGGGTTTTTATGAGGGCGGGGGGGGGGGGAAGAAACTATTTGTAGAACTGGCTTCATTTAGGTTGTTTTGCAATTACAATTATATAACACACATTTATTCTTTTGCCAAGAGAATTCAGTGCTTATATAAAAAGGCGCAGAATAGAAAATATAAAGTCCTCGGTCCATCCTTATAATAGACAGCGTGGGGGGCAACAGCCCTGCAAGCTTTCTCTGCCAACACCCTGTCAATGCTCTTAAACCTAGACTTAGAAAGAGGTAGGCAAGGATGGTTGTGAGGCTCATTCCCCTGACAGGGGTGCTGGCAATTTTTTTTAAATGCAAAGATTTACCAATTTAACCTCTAAAATATTAAAAATTGTTATAAATAATATTAATCTCCTTAGGGCATAGCACAGGGATTTCATTGGCTGCTATCACAGGGGAAATGCAACCTATATGGAACTATTATTAGGTGGGTGCAAAACTGGTTGGAAAACTGTTCCCAAAGAGTAGTTATCAATGGTTCACAGTCATGCTGGAAGGTAATAATGAGTGTGTTGGTGACACTGGGCACTACACTAGGTAACTCGGGAGGGTGGAAGACCATGAGTGTTGATGAAGCACTCTTGCTCTAGGCCCAGATAAACTGAGGCCCCTCTGCTCCTTGTGCTTTCTGTGATCCTGCATAACTCTGAGGGAGCTAGCACACAAACAGACAGGTTTGCACACGGCTCGCCAGCCAAGGCCAGCTTTGGCCTGGGAAACAGACAGATAAGGCAGAAATGTTTAGCAAAAACCAGTAACAAATAGGACCAAATAAGGCAAGGCTCGGGCAATGCTACTGAGGAAAAACACAACTGGCTGCTTTAGCTGATTGGCTACGGTATTGTACGGGGCAACAGGTAATTGGTTGCATAAGCTTGTGTAGTGAAGTAGGCAAAGGTATAAAATGTATACTGGAATCTGCTGCACTGCTGCAGGATTTGAGACAGCTCAGTCTCCCTGCGCCCCATTTGAAGCTTCAAATAAATCTCTCTGCTTCTCCACCCCGTTGTGGTCATTGGCGCGACGCACACCGGGCAACGAACCCAGCTGTTGCTTGCCTCGGGCACTCTGTGCTGGCAACAAGTGGGGTCCCACAGGGATCAGTTCTGGATCCCATTCTGTTCAATATCTCCATCAATGATTTTGATAATGGCATACGGAGTACACTTATAAAGTTTGCAGACAATACGAATCTGGGAGGGGTCAAAAGTGCTTTGGAGGATAGGATTAAAATTCAAAATGATCTAGACAAACTGGAGAAATAGGCTGGAGTAAATAGGATGAAATTCAATAAGGACAAATACAAAGTACTCCATTGAAGAAGGAACAATCAGTTACACACATACAACACGGGAAATGACTGCCTAGGAAGGAGTATTGTGGAAAGGAATCTGGGGGTCGTAGGGGACCACAAGCCAAATATGAGTCAACAGTGTAACCCTATTGCAAAAAAAGTGAACATCCTTCTGGGATGTATTAGCAGAAGTGTTGTAAGCAAGACATGAGAAGTAATTCTTCCACTCTACTCTGTGCTGATTAGGCCTCAACTGGATTATTGTGTCCAGTTCTGGGTGCCACATTTCAAGAAAGATGTGGACAAATTGGAGAGAGTCCAGAGAAGAGCAACAAAAGTGATTAAAGAACTAGAAAACATGACCTATGAGGGAAGATTGAAAAAATTGGGTTTGTTTAGTTTGGAAAAGAGAAGACTGAGAGGGGACACGATAAAAGTTTTCAAATATGTAAAAGGTTGTTACAAGGAGGAGGGAGAATTTTTTTTCTTAACCTCTGAGGATAGGACAAGAAGCAATGGGCTTAAATTGCAGCAAAGGAGGTTTAGGTTGGGCATCAGGAAAAACTTCCTGCCAGGGTGCTTAAGCACTGGAATAATTTGCCTAGGGAGGTTGTTGAATCTCCGTCATTGGAGATTTTTAAGAGCAGGTTAGACAAAAACCTGTCAGGAATAGCCTGGATAATACTTAGTCCTGCCATGAGTGCAGGGGGCTGGATTAGATGACCTCTCAAGGTCCCTTCCAGTTCCATGACTCTATGATTATAATATAGGCTCTTCTTATTATGGAGAGATCACTCCTGTGCAGAGGGCCAGCACAAGACATATGCATCATTTAATGGAGGTCACAACTTGAGAGTCTTCCTGTTTTTTAGCTGACCCCTCTACTCTAGGATATGTAGTTTCTTCGGTGTGCTTCAGTCTAAGTGCAATTCTCCCTCTGTTCCTTGGGCACAGGTTCAGAATGCACTAATGATGCCAGAGCAAAGATGGTTTTCCTAATGATGCTGGACTCAGTCCTATGTCCTTTTTTTATTTGTTTTTAATGCTTTATCAATTGTAGGTTTTAAAGATTTGCAAATGCAATTCTTCTGGTTTTTATTCAGAGACTATAATAGGGCAGGTTCTCATTTTTTTACTTTTGTTTTAATAAGTTTTTTATAAGGAACTAAGTAGAGCTGGGTGGAAAATGCAGTTTCAGTACTGCAGGAAAATCTGATATTTGGGCACGGGGTCAGGGTGGGGATTCTTTACCATCAGTCCAAAAGTCTCAAAGTATTTCATGGAATGGAAGATCTGAAATATTTCAAATTGGAAATAATGAAATGACCTAATTGAAATGTTAAATTTGGGTAACATCAAGACATTAGAATATAAATATTGCATATAATTATAGAATACTAAACATTTATAGTTATGTTTAATATAGGTCATATATTTTTAAAAGTTTTAAAAAGTAAAACCAAAAAGGCAAAATGAAAGACTCCATTTTGATTCTGACTCATTTCAAAATCTTTTCAGTGAAAAATGACACCTTCCCATGAAACATTTTGGCTTCAATGTGCTGGATCATATTAAAGAAGTTCTGTATTAAAATCACAAATGAGTTTGATTCCCCATAGTTTAAATTCCAGGGTATTACTAATTAAGAGGTCTCTTGGTTTTTGGTACTGTTTCTCTCCCTCTATGTGTGAAAACTGCAAGCTGCTAATTGTGTTAGTACATTTTAAGACAGAGTCTGTTCTCAAAGCAATTCTTTGTAACAACCACCACTCACACAGAGAGAGAGACGCGAGTTCAATCCTTGAGGGGGCCATTTAGGGATCTGGGGCAAAAATTGCAGATTGGTCCTGCTTTGAGCAGGGAGTTGGACTAGATGACCTTCTGAGGTCCCTTCCAGCCCTGATATTCTATGAAAGCAATACTCTGTAACAACAGAAACAGCACCCAGAGACTCACCGCCCTTTTGTTATATTCATCTCGCTTTGTTAACAATTGTGATTAAAATAGAGATAGAGGATGTATGTGGATGGATGCCTGGTGTGGATAATAACTGAATGATCAGGGAGGTGCCAGCCTAAGAATCCAGTGTCCATCGGCTGAAGAAGGTGTCAAGTAGAAATTACCAGAGGACCCCCGGAGGGCAGACTGGAATCCACCCAACAGCCTCAAGAATGGAGAACCAAAGAACAAGATAACATCTAGCAGCACGGAGCCATCAGGAATGTACTATCTGCTGATTGATTCAGCAACAGCATGATGAAGCAATTCCCATAGACTGACATAGGAAGAAATTCCTATAAAAATGGACTCTAGAAAGTGAGAACTTTGGGGTCTGATTCTGCAAACCAACTTCCAGGAGCATCAGATGAGCATCTGACAAAGCCCTGCTCCCTCCTCATGTCCAGGCCACCTGGCCAGTGGCTTGGCATGAGCAACTCTAAGGCTGGTAACTCTGATAACAACCTTGCAGAACATGTGTGTGTGTGTGTATGAATGAATGTGTGAATAAATATGAGATGGAATGGAATGTTATAGCTATAACTAACTGCTTACTATGATTCTTTCTGTATTCGCAATAAATGTGGTATTTTGCCTTTTCCCCTTTAATAAGATCCTGCTGGTTTTTACTTTATTGG
Organism: Lepidochelys olivacea; assembly: GCF_965140295.1. Classification (NCBI taxonomy): domain Eukaryota; kingdom Metazoa; phylum Chordata; order Testudines; family Cheloniidae; genus Lepidochelys; species Lepidochelys olivacea. The sequence continues at coordinate 40,972,286 of NC_140419.1, forward strand.
TATAACAAATGAAGCAGCATTTTCTGTCAGAAAACCATTCGCTCTAAAATTTTCCATCAGCTCAGGTGCCAACCCTCCTTTCCTCAAAAGCAGGGACAGCAGAGATATTTTTGGAGAGCCAGGGCAACAAGAGAGGCCTAAATTTTCATGGTTAGGCAGCAGTGGTACCAATTTAGATATTTCTTGTGGGGTGCAGGGAGAAATTCTCGTGCATGCCCCCGTGCCCCTGCCAGATCATGGTTTTCCTTCAGCTGGGAAAAACTCCACAGTTTCTTACCCATTCAATGCATGAGCCAGTGCTGCCAGGAGTCGATTTCTTGGCAGACGCGCCTGCACTCTACCATACAGGAACAGACTCCCTGTACACCAGGTTCCAATGCTATTTGGCCCGACCACCCTTCCATCAGGACAAAGGAATGGCTGAACCAAATTTCATGCGCCAGGTCACAATACCATTCACTGAAGTTTGGCCTGGCCGTCCCTTCTTCTGTACATAGAGGCATCCAGCTCACATTTGAATGATGTTGTGAGTATGCAAGCTGGAGTGACACTCTGGACAGCAGCTATACTGATTTAGTACAGGACCTTTGCTTAAAAGTGGTTGGGCTTGGCATTACCACTTTTAAGCCATGGTCATTCATCTCCTCCCGCATCCAAATCCCTGCTAATTGGTGCTGCTGTTAGGCAGGGAACAGGGAAGTCAAGCCCCAAAAGAAAGTTGAAGCCCAAACCCTGAAATCCCATGTGGTAGAACTATAGACTCCATAATGAGGTTGTATTTCTATACAAGATGCAAGATATCTGGAGAATTCTGGAGGGATCAGCAAACTTTTGGGCCACAGAAGCAATGTCAAAACCTGCCTCTCAGTTACATCAGCCTAAACCCACAGTAACTTCACTGAGTTCTGTGAAGTTACTCTAGATTTAGACCTGCAAGTGAGAGCAAATTTTGCACCATGATGTTTTGACCTTGGTTCATATAGTTTTGTGGAGTATGAGGTCTGAGAGAGAATTAATGCATCCAATGAAGTGAGCTGTAGCTCACGAAAGCTTATGCTCAAATAAATTTGTTAGTCTCGAAGGTGCCACAAGTACTCCTTTTCTTTTTGAGAATTAGCAGTGTTACTATAATGTCTTTGTTGCATCAATCATGATAAGATTCCAGTGTTGTATTTCTAAGTTAACTGGCACGTTGATTCCTACATTTTTCCAACCCCAGAGAGTTGTCTGTAGTTTTATCCTACATTCCTGTCTGCCTGCAAACGACACATCTGTGGGAAAGACAATACGGATTATTCTTCACCTATAAGATCCAAGCTCTGCTGTGTGTTTTTGAGATACGTTGTAGGGTTTTTGTCACCTTACCCCTGCACCAATATATTCCCTGAGTGTAATGAGAATATTGCTTCAGAAGTTCTCTTTGCAGAGCATAATATGACAAAGAACTGAATTAGGAATCAGGTGTCTTGCATGCTTCTCCCCGACCCCCCATCACCTTTTTTTTTTTTTTAAACAGAGCTTTTCTTTGACAGATGGACAGAAGCAGTTTGCTTTTATTATCATGTGGGTAATAAAAATGCACAAGTAAATGTGGTAGCTTAACAATTCTCTCAGAGCTTTGCACTAAATATATTACACTAATTCTTTTAGTCCTTGGACAAGAAATCATTAGGTATGGGCTATTAGTTGCATTATCATTACATTACTGTATCATTATGAAAAATAAAAGTTCTAATCATCATGAACATTTATAAAGTACAGTGGTATCAAACCACTAGAATATCCAAAACACTAAACTAACCAGAATAAATAATAGATTTTGAACCAAACAAGGTTAAAAAAAGATTCATTATGAGAACTGAGATTATGGATGATTGCACGTGGATGGGATTGTATCCAGGGGACCTCAAAAGGACCATCAATGTCATTCAGTGGAACATCTGGATTGTACAGAGAGACAAGTCTACAAGAGTAGAAAATTTCTACTCAGCTGAAATCTTATCTCCCCACACAAATGGAATAACCCTGCCATCAGCTCAAGATGTCACTGCATCTGAAATATCACTTCCCTGCGATGGCTCTCACAGGACACTGAATGTGCCTACACTGCATTTAACCATAAATCAATATTTATATGTAGTAGTAATTCAGCAGGTTAAAACCTAGCAAGGTTTTGCATTTTTTGTGTGCATATAACTTTATGGTGGAGCTGTGTAACTCTTCTGTGTGAATATGGCAGTTTTATATATTACACACACATATACTTATTTTGGACTAATCTTCATATAATACTGATCCATCACTGTGAAACTGTGTACTTACCTTTTCCTTTTTTATTATTCTTTTAGATCAATATTTCCATTAATTTTTATACCAGGGATGGATGGTACAGTGTTATATTAATATCATATAACAGCCACTATACATAACATGGGTTTCTCATCCACCATGGATGTTGCACATTCAAAGGGAGTTGGCTAGAAATGTATTAAGGACATACTACAAATAGAATTATGGGGGATGACATTCATTGTAATTTTAGGCTCTCATTACACTACCATACCAGTCTGGATGCTTGGAGTATAGTTCCTCCTAAAAAGCGTGTGGAGACAGTACACTATGCTTTTTGATGCCATATCCTCCTATATAAGGGCCAAACCATTTTTCAGGCTTCAGTGGTTTCCGTCTGTACCTAGTCGGTGGAAGTCATACATCCAGTAGTGCAACAGCTAGAAGAAACAGGCCTAGAGACCTAGAAGACCTTTGCTGTATATGTGTACAGTTCCTACAGCAGCCTGCATGAGTCACCAAGGGCCAGATTTTTAAAGGCATTTAGACGCAGATTCCCAAAATACAAGATAAATGTAAAGATGCAGATAAGTGATTAAATACTATGAAAAATCCGTTCCCAACTGCCTTCTAGTCCTTGATCCTATGTTCACTAAAGAGCAACACTTTCAGTGCTTCACATTCAGGTAGCAAGCAGCAAAGCAACTGGTTGTACGTAGGCTCCATGCGCTGCCTAGTACAAGCCACACACACACCAAAATTTATTAGATTTTCTGATAATGAATATGGTATATTCAAAGCTGTATCTTTAAGATCACCCCACATGCAAATCTGTGCCCTCAAACTAATTTTTAATTCTTAAAGAAATACATTTAGGATTAATAAGATTAATTTATGGAAGAAAGTTCATAAAAATAACCACACTATATATTTCACTGCCACAGAGTTTTCCTTTCAAATTCAAACAAGACAAGACACAAAACAGTCACCTGTAGAAATACCCATGGATAGATGGAGCCACAAAAAACTCATATTTGCAGGTTCAAAATGGAATGCTATATAGTTATCCACTTCTCTCCCTCTTAATGCAGGTTTTTGTGGGTTCAAATGTATTTTTCTGGTACACATACTGCCCCCACATTATTGTTACATTAATAAATAATAATGGCCAAATGTTTAAAGTAGCAAACAACAGGAAATGTATGCAAGAAGAGGAGAGGCCCTAGAAGTTGGCATTTGGTTAATTCTGCTGGGGAGCCCTGGTCCTTGGTATCTAAAGTAGGAAGGAGACATTGGTGGTAGTCCAAAACGTTATTCTAGATCAATTATTACTGGTGAGTTACAGTGGCACTTGTACAATGCCTGGAGAAAAGTGGGAGAGGGGGACCAAAAAGGACCCAAAAAGGATGGGTGTTCACATGACTTATTTTTCACTAGGTTGTGCTATTGCTGCCCTTTGAAATGAGCAAATAAACTTTATTCTAGATGTAAAAGAATTTCACTTAAATTCTTCTGCTGCACAGCCCTATCTGAACTCAACCATATGTTTCCATGCTCTGTTTGACAACAGCTCAAATAGCTTTGTAGCAATAGTTTTCACTATTCCCTCAGTATTTTGTAGACCTCACTCAGAACTACCTTAATTTCTCTCTCCACCTCCTCCCCACAAGAATACATAACCTCTTTCTTTAACCTTTTGGAATATCTCCCTGTACTATGCTTATTGTCCTTTGCACCTTTTCCTTTTTAGACTAATACAGCCAGAAATGTTGTATCAGTTCTCTCGTGTGCTATTGTAGAACACACAATATACTCAGCAACTTTTATTTGTGACAGTAAATATGGTGGGCCCAGTTCTGCTCCCACATGGGTTTTATACCAGTGTAATTCCTTTCACTTCCACATAGTTACAAATTTGAAATAAAGACAATATAAATATAAATTTGAAGAAAGATAGGAATCAGACTCATGCAATCTACTAACTCATGATCTGATTCTAACATATTGAAATAGTAGTCCCTCATTAGAATCAGGCGAATTGCTGAAACAACTAAAACCTTGTTTTTAATGTTTATTTGTTCTCTTGCTTTCCTATTCTGAATTCTATGCAACTACTAAAGATGGAACAAAGCCATGAATCTTGCATCTGAATTCATTTCTGAAGTTCAGAGAGGTTTGTATTAGGCATTTTGGGTCAGCTCCATCTTACACAGATGTATGAAAGCTAGCACAAAGGGGTCCTGATCTTTTATTATGTGTTCATAGGTGTTACCATCACACAAATAAAAAAGTAGTAGTAGTAATAGATCCAGATCCAAATAACCCCAGAATTCAAGAGGGGATTATTCAGGGTCTGGAATCCTGGTTGGAGCCCAACCATAAGGCTTGTACCAATATTGTGCAGCACAAGCAGAAAACCAGAACAGTGGAAGAATAAGTGATCAGATCTCATGCCAGTGGGAAAAGGACAATTCGGCACATAGACTAAGGGCATTATAAAGATGAGATTTTGATTTACATTCTATTGAAGCACCATATACAAGCTGTTATTGAAAGTGAGATTTCTGCATTTGACCAATCAGTGGTTTATATCTGTTTTGGCAAATCCTATGGGCCATATGATACTCCTCAAGTGATACAACCCATCGCAACTAAGGCTTTGAGGCTCCGGTCACAAGTTCCCAGAAAAGGTGCCATCTTTTACCAGGGTCCAAGGCACTGTGGTCAACTTTTCAAAACTAGAACCCTAAAGTTAGCCTCCTAAAGTCCATATTTAAATAACTAATATCTAAGTGACTTAATTCAATGGGACCTTTTTCCTTAAATTATTCAGGTGCTTTTCAAAATCCCACTCTCAAGCATCTACATGGGGACTTACGCTCCTGTTTTTGAAAATTTTGATCTCCGCTATTGTCCTCTAAACTTCTCACTGCTCCTTCAGCAAGAATACTTCTTACACTGGCCAATATTTACCGATTTTATGCACCAGATTGTAAACACCTTATTCACACTTGTGAGCAGTTATTCACATGGAGTAGTCAACTTAACATCAATGGAGTGAACTGTGGGAATAAATGCTTACCAATGTAAGACGTTCACAGTCTCATCTTATCCAAGAAAACTAGAGGCAACCACAAGCATCAGGTTCTTACTTCCCCACCAAGCTTACTGAAGAAGTGTATAAACCGTAGTTCTATAAAAATATGTGCTGTTGTATAGTTCTACCCAGAAAAAAAAAATCCTCTACACTGGAAGTAAAAAGAAAGCACTTGATGCTGGCTCTAGAAAGAGTTCCAGATTTGGATAGCCAATGTAACAGGTGCCCAATTTGCTGCTGTTGCCTCTATTTGCAGGTTCAGTATATCCCAGGCTATTGATAATTCCCCCAGAACAAGTTTCTTTCTCCCTTCACGCCCTTAACAGAAGCTGCCTGACTTCAAAAGGCTCCTTCTGAACAGTAATTTGAAGAACAAAAAACCACCCCCGTTATTATATTTCACAAAGCAGAATGTAAGAATATCACTAGACTTGCAGTTGTTACCTGACACTTACTTGAGGTCTTGACACTTTTACCTAATTATAAAATTTCAGGCTGAATATTTTACGTATTTCTGAAGATCACAAGCAGCCAATAATTGGTAAGAAAAAACTGCAGGTTTTGGGGGTTTTTTGTTTTGTTTTTTTTAACTTTAGCGGGTTTTTTGGTTTCTAGAGGACTGGTCAGAATTTTGATATTTTTTTTCAGAAGCTTGTGATATGAAATTACAAAGAGCATAAGCTTTGTAGCAGCTGAAGAGGATTTTAAAATTTTAAATTACTATATGACAAACCTCTACAGCAGTCTTCTTAAAATTACAACCCTCTAAGCTGTGTATATTGTAGGCACCCAGTGTTGGTTCTAGTGATTCCCAAGTGACCTTTCCTCGTAGTTAATTTTCTTTTCTTTCACTTGCAAAGTTGAGCAGCAGCAGAAAGTCTTCACTGCCAAGTTTCCAATGTTGTGTTTTCAATGCATTCAAAACAGTAGCCCCCAGAAACAACCTGTAGTTAAATGTCTATGAAATTACAACACTGCAGGACCTGCTGAAAAACTATAGCCAGAAATCCCCAAATGACACTTGTATAAGCTCTTGATAACTGGTAACTGAACCTTCTCACTTTCCTGGACAAATGACAGGTTAGAGGAAATAGGATTTAAAAACCCTCTCCTTACCACATTACAATTCTAATGACATCCTCAGACATTTTTATCTGATATTGGCCAGCCTTGTATGAAACGCCCCCAGACATTAATTTCTAGTTTTCAAGATGCTAGAAGCTGACAAACAACAGGGCTTCATGATGGAATCTTTCTAAGGAAGCACAGCATTGAGAAAAAGTGTTTGCTTCGCTTGATGCAAACACTGACCCAAAAAGCGCCCCCAGGATCCACACACTTCCTGTTTGGAAAACGGGAAACCGGTTGGAGTCAGTTGCCTCAATGGTACTGTCCCCGCACTCTCCTGGGCACACTCAATTCCAAGATTTACAGGGAAAACTGGAGAATGAATGTGTCTGAGACAGGAGGGAGCAGAATCAAATGGACAAATGTACTGCAGCCAGCCTGTATAAGTTACTCAGAAAGGCAGTTCAACCCATGAAAATTTTGCAGAGCTTCTTCCAGGCAGAGGATACCCATTAAGGGGGTTCCAAGAACAGCTGTGGATAAAAGTCAGCATGGCAGTGGGGCTGATTTGGAGCTACGTTGCCAAGGAGCCAAGGGAGATAGAATTAGGGGCAATATGAGGTGAATGGCCTCACACAGATGACCATGCCCCTTAGACATATCATAGAATCATAGAATATCAGGGTTGGAAGGGACCTCAGGAGGTCATCTAGTCCAATCCCCTGCTCAAAGCAGGACCGATCCCCAATTAAATCATCCCAGTCAGGGCTTTGTCAAGCCTGACCTTAAAAACTTCTAAGGAAGGAGATTCCACCACCTCCCTAGGTAACGCATTCCAGTATTTCACCATCCTCCTAGTGAAAAAGTTTTTCCTAATATCCAACCTAAATCTCCCACACTGCAACTTGAGACCATTACTCCTTGTTCTGTCATCTGTTACCACTGAGAACAGTCTAGAACCATCCTCTCTGGAACCACCTCTCAGGTACTTGAAAGCAGCTATCAAATCCCCCCTCATTCTTCTCTTCCGCAGACTAAACAATCCCAGTTCCCTCAGCCTCTCCTCATAACTCATGTGTTCCAGGCCCCTAATCATTTTTGTTGCCCTCCACTGGACTCTTTCCAATTTTTCCACATCCTTCTTGTAGTGTGGGGCCCAAAACTGGACACAGTACTCCAGATGAGGCCTCAGCAGTGTCGAATAGAGGGGAACGATCACATCCCTCGATCTGCTGGCAATGCCCCTACTTATACATCCCCAAATGCCATTGGCCTTCTTGACAACAAGGGCACACTGTTGACTCATATCCAGCTTCTTGTCCACTGTAACCCCTAGGTCCTTTTCTGCAGAACTGCTGCCCAGCCATTCGGTCCCTAGTCTGTAGCGGTGCATTGGATTCTTCCATCCTAAGTGCAGGACTCTGCACTTGTCCTTGTTGAACTTCATCAGATTTCTTTTGGCCCAATCCTCCAATTTGTCTAGGTCCCTCTGTATCCTATCCCTACCCTCCAGCGTATTTACCTCTCCTCCCAGTTTAGTGTCATCTGCAAACTTGCTGAGGGTGCAATCCACATCATCCTCCAGATCATTTATGAAGATATTGAACAAAACCGGCCCCAGGACCGACCCTTGGGGCACTCCACTTGATACCGGCTGCCAACTAGACATGGAGCCATTGATCACTATCCGTTGAGCCCAACAATCTAGCCAGCTTTCTATCCACCTTATAGTCCATTCATCCAGCCCATACTTCTTTAACTTGCTGGCAAAAATACTGTGGGAGACCGTGTCAAAGGCTTTGCTAAAGTCAAGGAACAACACGTCCACTGCTTTCCCTTCATCCAAAGAGTCAGTTATCTCATCATAGAAGGCAATTAGATTAGTCAGGCATGACTTGCCCTTGGTGAATCCATGCTGACTGTTCCTGATCACTTTCCTCTCCTCTAAGTGCTTCAGAATTGATTCCTTGAGGACCTGCTCCATGATTTTTCCCACAGGATAAACAATCAGGGATGTTCTGTGTCCTAGAGACAGAATCTCTTGTTTGCTCTTACCCCAGGTCAAAAAGTCATAGCATTTAAAGCCAGAAGGGACCACCAGAACATCTAGTCTGACCTCCCGTATATCACAGGCCACCAACCCTATTCAGCACCCGCACTCTAACCCCAACAACTAAAATTAGACCAAATTACTGCAGCCTTCAGAAGACTAGACTTTTACGTGTCACAGGCAAAGAATGGGGGGCGGGCAGGACTGAGGTGCACTTGTGCTGGAGGACCCCGCAATGGTGGGGAAATGATTAAGTGAGATATGCCCAGACAATCCTGGCAAGCGACCTGAACCCACACACTGGAGAGGAAGGCAAACAACCCTTGAGGTTTCTGCCAATCTGACCTGGGGAAAAATTCCTTCCCAACCTCACATAGGGCAACCAGTTAGACCCTCAGCATGTGAACAAGAATCAGGAAGTCAAGCACCTGACAGAGAATGAGTGCTGGGTGTCACCTCATAGCTCTGGCACTCTCCATCCAATGTCCTATCACCTGCTGTAGCTGTTCCTGATACTTCAGAGGAAAGATTAAAAAAATCTTTCGAGAATATAATGGGTGACGGGGGGGGACGACGACGGGGGATTCCTTCCTGACCCCTGCTGGTGGCTGGTTGGAACCCTGAAGCAATGGCTTTAGGAACATAAGATATAAACCAGAAATGAATGACTTTAATAGGATTTACGCAGATGCTGGTCTGTTTTCCTGAATTGGGATGCTTTCCTGAATCTGGGCCTCTGAAAGGAAGACAAACTCCATTCCACCCCAGCAGTGGAGCTTCCTATGCTTCCCCTCCCACAGGGCTGCCTCCTGGGGAAGGGATGTTTAACCTGAGAAAAACAGACTATAGGATTCAGAATGACCTCATTCATCTAAACTATTCTTGGGTGATCATCCAGTAGTGTTATTAATAGAGCTGAGTGAACAACTTTTTTTTTTTTTTTTGGTTCAGTCACTGAAAAACAAATAAATCTGGGGGTTTTAAAAGTTTTTAAATTGTTTCTAAAATAAAATTGAGGGAAATTCTGAAACAAAATCTCTTTCCAAAACAAGAAGTCAAAACTTTTTTTTTTTAAATCCCAAAATCAACTGTTCTGACATTTCCAGCATTGTCTCTCTTTTTTTCCCCCAACTGATACAATTTGAAGTCAACCCAGATCTTCATTTTTCAGCAAGAAAAGGTACCACAAGAAAATTTTCACTCAGCTCTAGTTTTAAGCTTCTGTGAAATTATCCTGAGAGGAAGAAAAATGAGAGCACAGAGAAAAATTGTTTTAAAAGAGCAAGTCATCCATTAAAGTGAAGTGTTAATTTTGCCATAGTAGTTATGGTAGCTTGAGGTCTAATGTAAAGTCAGCTAATTTAGGGATAAACAGCTTCCATCCTTATTTGACAAAGCAGTGGTGATTTTTCAGCTGTATAAGATTACAGATTAGGAGAACATTCAAGTCCACTTATTTTAATTTTACCACAATGGAAAAGGAAGAGCTATGTCATTTCTGAGGAAAACATCTATTAAGTTGTCAGTCATGATATCATTTGCCTCAACAGTGTGTAGTAACTGCTAGCTCAAAACTGACAGACAACACAAAAGCATTTCAGAAGTGAAAAACAGAACCGCAATTAGCATGGCATGAAGGAATCTATGAGGCACTGGAATAAGGAGAGAGAAACAGCTATCCATATAAGTAATTGATGCTAAAAAGCAGTGTGGGACAAATCATGACCTTGGTTGTGCATTTGTGCAGAGGAGACAGGGAATGTAAGGAGTCTCCTTCTCATGAGAAGCTAGGCAGGAGCTGTGGCACTGGGGACTGTGCCTTTAAGGGCTGAGCTTCCCATACAGTGTATGAATGGGCATTATGAAGGTCCTGTTAGGCATAGCTAAATTGGAACCCAAGCTCTTACAAGCACCTTAAGCACTGAGTGATCACAACACCACAGGGGGTAGTATAGCTGCTATTCTTACATAATCATTCCCCTCCAAGTACACACACTCTGGGGTGGGGGCAGGGGTGGAGAGTGGGTCCTGAGCATGGCCTTGGCTTTACCCCCTCCAACTCACCAGCTAGAAAGGTCTGGTGCAGATTACCTCCCCTATGCTGCAAGCGGGAAGCAGGAGCCAAAATGCAACTCCAACTCAGAATTTGGTCCCTTCTCTGCTCCTTTGGGAATCTCAGTTATGTGCCCTTCTGCCAGACAGTGCAAGATTAGGATCTAGTGCTGTGTATTTAAGAGTGAGCTATTAGTAGTTTTGGACATATTCTCCACTCCTTTCTTCCAGATTCTGTACATAGGTTCCTCTCAACTCCAAACCGGGCTTTGATATGACAAAACTGTATGGTTTCTTCTTACAAGGTGCAGGAGATCCTGGTCAAGATGAGATTCATATGCATATAACAGAGTGCTAGAAATTCTGGGCAGACTGGTATGTTCTACGTTATAGATTTATTCTTGGATGGAAGAATTTTGCCCTCAAGGTCAATTTGAGGTATAAAAAACCCTCATGTTATAAGCTTATTATTATAACAACAATTTAAAACTAGTGAATTCAGTTGAAATTAAAGCTACTAACTTTCCTTGAGGCAGTATTTTTTATCAAAGTTGTGAGAGATAGGTTGCCTGTGACTTGTTTTATCAACCTTTATCCCAGGTCGTCTTTTCTAAAACGTAATTGATGTAGAATGAAATGCTAAAATGACTAAAAGAGCTGACATGCTTTTTCAAATGAGGAAAGGATTGAGCTGAGAGGAAAAGATGACCACACTGTTTGCTTTCTACTGAACCTAATTTAATGATCCCAGTCATTTTTAATTATTTTGTAAATGAGAAAATAATAAACTACAAATGCACACAAGGATACAAAACACATGACATTTATAGTTTTTGAGCTGAAAATTAATATTTAGCAAATATGCTTCATATTAACTGAAGAACTATGACAATAAAACTGTTATGTAATTTCTATCTCTATCATGCATTAGAAACTGGGCTGACAACACTATAGTAGTTTTTGGGTCACAGGGAGGAAATACTCAATATGATATGGGATTTACAAGAGATGACTGAATGTATTAAGTTGAATAGATGTGCTTTGAAACATCACAGATGGCCAAAAAAGAGGGTAGAATAGGCTCCGTTTTTTGATTCTGCCAACCTTAAGGCTTTCATATCAGCTAATTGACTCACGGACACAAGTATTTTTTCACACAGATCATCCACACGCATTAAGACAGATGAATTTGTTGGATCGGTATCAACATGGATTATCTGCCATGTAATGCTAAATTGACAACTGCAGAAGATAAAGTTGCCATAGGCAACACTAGCTGCAGAAACAGTGTGTATGAGACGCCTGTTCTCACTTTCAGGTGACATTGTAAACAAGAAGCGGGCAGCATTATCTCCTGAAAATGTAAACAAACTTGTTTGTCTGAGCGATTGGCTAAACAAGAAGTAGGACTAAGTGGACTTGCAGGCTCTAAAATTTTACATTGTTTTATTTTAATACAGTTTTTGTACATAATTCTACATTTGTAAGTTCAACTTTCATGATAAAGAAATTGCACTACAGTACTTGTATTAGGTGAATTGAAAAATACTATTTCTTTTATATGACAGCTTTCAGAGTAGCAGTTGTGATAGTCTGTATTCACAAAAAGAAAAGGAGGACTTATGGCACCTGAGAGACTAACAAATTTATTTGAGCATAAGCTTTCGTGAGCTACAGCTCACTTCGTCGGATGCATCCGATACCAGTCATAGGGTAGGTTCCTGCGAGCTGCCCATCTACTACAAGCTACACTCTCTTTGTAAGTTCCCTGATTAAGAACCCATTACAGCTGCCTTTAGTGAACCATGCTCAAAGTGTTCAAGCGTTCTCTCTACTCCCCTGGGTCCTTGCTTCCACCAGAACTCTTTTCCTAAATATAGGCTGATGTCACTTCCCTTTGTTAGGAATGGTGTGAATCAAGACCTTGAGAGCTCCCTTTGGGTTCCCAAAGTGTCTGCACATCCCCCTTCACAAGTACCCTTCCGAGAACTGATTAACGCTGGCAATTGTGATTTGAAGATACTAAGTGCTATGGGCTAAACTGAGTGCTATGGGCACTCGTAAGGGGTGCTGTGCAACTGCACCACCCCAAGAGGAGATCCAGGAAGGAACTGGAATTCAGAGGGGCATTTATAGGGTGACCAGACAGCAAATGGGATGGGGTGGGGAGTAACAGAAGCCTATATATGAAAAAAAAAAAATCAGGACTGTCCCTATAAAATCGGGACATCTGGTCACCCTAGGCATTTACTCTGGGGGAATAAATTACTTCACCCCTATTTCAAGGTGCAGTTTACCTACCCGTATGTGCCTAGACACCTACTCTGGCTCCTCCCCTCCTCTCCTATTAGCATACAGTGAGGAGTCCCAAATGAGCAACCCCTTCCTCCCCTGCACCAGAACTTCAATGTGAGCAGCCCTTACTGTGCTAGGCAGGTGAGCAAGAGAAGACTTTATTCCCCTGCAAAGCTGCATAAGGGCCAAGGGCAATCTAGGGCTACAGAAGCAATAAAAAGGGCTGTGCTAAGCAGAGCAAGCTATTTTATTGCTTCCTCCTAAGAAGAGTAGCAACTGGTGTTACAGAGGCGAGTCTGCTGTGAGAACAATGTGTAATTTAGAAGAAAGCTGGTTTTCTATGGGGGCTGCCAATAACCCAATTGTAGCATAGGCCTAAAACAAACACAGGAGGGCACATGGCTCATGGGTTCAGAAGTCGCCCTGGGACATGTCAAAGCCAGATATATAGATAGCATATTTTTTCCGCCCTACAACTGAAAGAATAAATGAAGCTTGATATTTCCCCCACTCTAACTACTGCACTCAATTAGATTTACCTCATGGATGACTGAGTTGCAGTTCAGCATCAAACCCCACTGACCTACCAGTCTAGAGAAGCCTCTACAAGAACACTATTTGCTCAAAATCCTAAGCAGTAAATCCTATCGCTGACAAAAGCCTGAGTTATTGCCCACCTGCCTGTGCTCTTGATTAATGGCCCAACCACAATGGTTAAAAACTGACAATGGAAAGAGTTATATTAAAATTGAGAATGATATTAAAAATGTTCCTGGAAGAGGAGGCTGTGTTTGCAAACAGGTAATTGAATTTCCCTCACACTGCCTTGTAAACCTAAGTTTGTTAAAGTGAGGTTTGTTTTCATGGGACAGTCCACTGGGAGGCTGATTACTTCAAACACTTCAATAAATGTTGGAGGAGCAAAGAGGAATATGAAGACTACATCAATATATGAAAATTCTGTATCTAGTAACTCCCTAATCCTCCTGAAGGAATACTTTAAAATGTTAGGTCCTTCTTAAAAAGCCAACTGAAATATATATAACGAGCCATGACTAATTACAGGGCAGCATGATGTCAACTCAGTCATCATATTTAAGGTTAAATTGAACAATGAAGACCTCAAGGAGGATTTCTTCCCTGGAATTTGGGTTTCTTTGACTCTACTCCACCACCGTGGTTGCTGGTTAGACAGCTGTGGCTCATGAATGACCCTCAGTCCAGTAAGTTCTCAGCTTTATTCTTACTACAGTTCACAGATTAGTGATTTATTGTCTGTCAATTTCATCTGTAAACAAACGATCAAATTTAAGATTAAGCAAAGCAGCGGAGATGCCAAGAAGGTTCATTTGAGTCAGAGAGATGGAATTTCCAGGTGAGAAATGAGCCCTTCTGTTCTTAGGTACCCACCAGCTGGGACCAAACTAGTAACATTATAAACTGCAGGGTGCAAAACCACTTAAATCTTATTCAAAAGAAATCTCTGAACAGATATGATAAAATGGCATATCAAGTTTATAATTATTAAGGTCTGGAGATTGCACATGGAGACAGAAGCAAAACCAGGCAAGGGATAAGGAAGAGGGACCAGCAACATTACTACATTTCTCCAGAGCCAATATGAGCTCCTCTGCAGGGGTTATATGTGTGTGGGGTTCAGTGGTTGAAGGTACCATTGAGCAGTTTCTCTCTGCAGCAGACCTTCCACCCAGCCGACAGATTTCCATTAGGAAATCCCCTCTCGTATCTCCTCGTTTTTTGAGATCTTTCTGAGGTAGCTGCATAACAGATTTCTTCAAATGAAACTTCATCCCCCAATAAGCCGTGATTAAAGGACATCAGGCCCTTGCTGGTGAACCGACGTCTTGAATTTGTGACTGTCTATTCTGCTGCAGCACCTTTAGAAAACCTGTCAGCTTCGCATGTAGATTTGAAGTCAAGACTTGGTCACGAAATATGCTTAGTTTAGGTCAATAAACATGAGGGGCACGAGCGGATACCATTGTCTCTCTTGTCAGACTAAGGGGCAAATTATGCCTGGTCCTTGCACAGGCATGCAAGGACAGATCACTGTGTGTGTGAAAGAAATGTTTCCCCCATTTCTTGCCTCCCTGCACATTGGCTAGCACAAAGACCGTAGACTCCTTCCCCACCCCTCCATCCACTAGGGGGAAGAAGTAGCAGTGCCATGGTCCTGGAGGAAAGAGCATCTTATAGCCTATAGAGGTGGTAGCATGTATTCCAGAGAGCTTCAGGAAGCACAGGGCTCCTCAAATCTTCTCCCTTGGAGCAGTGCAGCTTCACACCACCCTCAATGAAAGTTTGTGCTTTAAAGACAAAAAGTAGCAAATTAGAATAGGAAATCCATAGGAAAAATTCCTGGTTGCAAGAGACAGTACCTTAGAAATACTCTGCCACACTCTTCCTCATCATTTTCCCTGGCAACAGACTGCAAAGGGGAGATGTCACTGTACAGTAGGGACATCAGCTATGTTAGTATTAATAGTACATAACATGTGTACTGGCTAAGCTTTAGAAAGTTTTGTTAACTGCATGTATTATACTCTCCCCACAATTCTGTTCACTCATGTCAAGTATCTCATAGCACCTTGCAAAGAGATAAAAACTATGTCATAGTAACAGAAAAACAAGATAGAAAGCTGATTGATTAAATTAAATTTCAGATGACCCATACAATAACTTTTTGTTTATAAACAGGACGGGTAAAAACAATAGCTTTTGAGGTGTAGCTTTGGGAGCACACCTCCTGTGTAAGGTGAATTTAACAACACAGCATGAAACAGCTTCCCGGAAACTGGTATCGTAATGAACTTTTCCTTTTGTACGATACTATTATTGTACAATAAGCAATAAATCTGACATTGGTTATTTGGTTTCCTGAATATATTTCATACTGAACCAAAGTGTTATCCATAGAATTATCAACAGCTCTTCCATTATCCTAGTTAAACAACCTGCCACTAGTTAAGTTGCTTTCAAAAATATAAAATAGAAATGAGAAGGGGGAAAAAAACCAAATTCAGGATCTACAGGGAAAAATGAGTGAGATTTTCAGAAGTATATAATAGAGTTAGAAGTAGAGCTAGGTGAAATTTTTCAGCTGAAACTTTTTGAAGGGGGCAAATGGGGGGCAAAAGAAGACTTAGCAACACCAAAATATTTCATGAATCCATGTTGGTTTCACCATTTTTGGGGGGGGGGGAGGGTAGGGGGGAGATATTTTGCGTGAAAAAGTCAAAATGTGTTTTGTCTTGACATTTTCAAAATGAAACATTTTGATTTTTCTATTTGCAATGACCATTTGTTTCTAAATATCCTTCAATTTTATTTTTAAAAACAAACATTAAAAGACAATTGAAATAAAAAAACAAAAACCAAACATTTTGTTTGTCCCAAAATGATTTCCCCTCCCCACACTTTTTGGTTTGCTGTTTTTTTGTTTTTAATTTTTCAAAGCTGCCAGTAAACCAACCAACCAAAAACGTGTTATTCACACAGCCCTACTTAGCAACACAAGTCACCATGGAACTACATCCTTAGATGCTTCTGAAAATCTTAGCCCATGTGTCTATGAACATTGCTTTTAGGAATGTAATCACAGGCAAATGGACCTCATCCATGTGTTATTACTCTTAATCATATGGCTGTAACCTGAACCCAAAGGAAATCCAGGACAAGCCTTTGTCAAAGCTCCTTGTTAAACAATTCAAAAAAATGAATAAGCTAAAGGGGAGAATATCCCAAATCTTTCACTACTCAAGGAATGTATCCAAAAACATACAGTCTGGCCCAGTTCCTTTCAGATGTGAGGGATAGGGATAAAATGACTTTCCCCTGCTGGGCTGCAGATGTATTGGACAGAGGGAGCCATCTCTTTCTTTTCTGCAATTTTCTTTCCAATGTTTGGCCATCTGTCCGCCATTAGGCCCCTTTGAATCCGAAAGCAGGTCCAAAAAATGCAGTGGTTCTCGCAAGTATTCTCTTGTGGCAGAGGCTACGATAGATCACTGATGATGAAAGCTCCTGCTGGTTACCTACCAGTCATGGGGGGTGAAAAGAGATCTGGTTAGATTTGACTGATTGATAGCCAGGTTCAGACTGCTAGCACCCATAATTACTGTATCTGCGGGAACAGAAGTAAACTATTTGCAAAGTATCTGACAGTGTTAAAATTAACAATGATTTGAGATACAATATGGAGTCACACACTGAATTTTCAGTTGAATGTTCAGTAATAATAGATTATTACTACAGGTGACAAGCACAGCAATGCTTGGAGTATAGGCTCCTATATCTTTATCAAGGGTCATTTGTTGCTTATATCTTACTCACCCATTCTACCTTTTTTTCTGAAATTTCATATGCTAGCTCTGAGTCAGGGAGCGTATTTTTTTCTGAAAGTTTCATGGAGGTCAACTGAGACAAATGCACTGGCAACAAACATTTCTATATAAATTGTGTGGAGGTTTCTAAGGAATAGGCAATGTCTCAATATTCTGCTCAGTGTGACACTGCATGAAGTGAGGTGGAATTTCACTGTAGTCGTTTATAGGCAGTGAACAGCCCTTTGGTGTCCTGCTTTCTTTCACAAGATACAGAAAAGTACACATGGAATGAGGCAGCAACTCCTGTGTTGTTGATTATACATACAGCACAGTGGAAATCATTCTACTTTTGCCTGGTGAATAGTTGGACATGCATCATCTTCTTCTCAGTACTCTTGAACTGTGTGCTTAAGGACATGAAAGATGGAGTGTATCACACAAGATCAGATGGGAAACTCTTCAACGTGTCCCAACTTAAGTCAAAGTAAAAAAGGTGCTAATCAGGGAACTTCTATTTGCTGATGATGCTGCCCTCATAGCCTACAATGAAGATCTATTACAAGAACTCATGGATTGCCTTTCAAGTCCCTGTCAGACATTTGCTTTCACCATCAGCATAAAGAAAATGGTTGTATTAGGGTAGGGGCTTCCAAAAGATACTTCAATTACCTTAAAAACAAACCAGCTAGAAATAGTCCAAAAGTTCAGCTATTTAGGATCTACAGTGACCACCACCAACCTCTCACTGGATGAAGAACTAAATGTCAGAAAGAAAAAGGTTGAGAACCCCTAGTTTAGTAGTTAAATATTGCCATGGGACGCAAGTGATCTGGGTTCTGTCTCCGCCACAACCTTCCTATGTCACCTTGGACAACTCACCTAATTGTTCTGTGCCTTGGATCAGCATCTGCAGATTGGGCTTTTAATATTTGCTACATTCACAAAGCTGTTCAGAGGATAAAGTCTGAGTGAACCCAAGGTTTGTGAGGGCCTTAGATACTAAGGCACAGAAAGGTTTATAGGAAACATTCTGTGTTCACTGCAGGGTTTGTGGCGGGAGCAGTAAATGACGCACAGGCCACACACTGAATGATACTGTTCAAGTGAAATACTGAACAGCTGCCTCATTTGTTGAACGCTGCCACACCCACACACCTAGTGAGGTGGGGTCCTGTTAAAAAAAAGTTCATTGTTTAATACAAGGCTGCTTCATAATACATGCAGGCATACTTAATTTAGTCATTTCCTGACTTTCAATTACTTCACTCTGCAACCTTCTTTTAATGTAGCGGTTTGTATCTCAAATTATATTTGATAGTGAGCAAGGAGTTTATTGTACCACTATGATCTGATACATCAATTTCAGGAGTGAGGGTGGCACAATTGGTTCTTACTCACTTTTCAGAGCTGGAAAATTTAGCAATCTCCCCTTTTTCTTCATTTGTCCATAACACAAAACCATTCTTTGATGGGCAGCCTCCCTCCCACCTGTGATAATCTCTTTATAAATGTTAAATAGACAAGCCAGCTCATAACTGGTAAAGCAAAGAAGTTTCAGGTTAGGATCAAAGGACATGGACACAGCTACATGGAAAACCTTGCACAGCATCCATCTGCATTAGGAATGGCTCTAGCTAGTGTTATTTTTTAAAAGCAAAAATTACACTAATAAATTAAAATCGTTCACCCTTCAGTGTATGTATGGTGACCACTGATGATTATACAGTGAGAGATGAACAGTGACAAATTAATTTTAGAACACAGAGTAAGATGAATCACTTTACAAAATATAGTTATTAGAGTTCTAGAGAACACATATAGAGTGACAGCTAATTGTCTGCTCCACCATGTATGAATGTACAGTGGTAACAACAATTCCCAACAATATATATTTGTTAACTGTTTAGGGAGTTTTACATACAGTTTATGCTTCTCTCGCTCTCAATTATTTCTCATAAGACAGAGCGCTCCACCAGGATGCTATTTGTATTATATGCTATAGTAGTTAACTAAAACTACTCAAAGGTTGCTTCCATGTCCTCATCCTCTTTGCTGTCAAATCAATTCTAGCTGCAGTACAGGATATGGTAAATGTTACTAACTACTGCAGATCTTAAGGACAAAATACATTAATCATACAAAAAAATCACTCACTACCCCTTTGTGTCATATCAATTTCAGGTGTAAAGTACCTTCTCAAAGAGTTAATAGAAAAAAGAACTGGAACAGTTTGGAATTCTAAGTAGTTCTCAGAGTCATCCTACAGAATTAAGGTAATGCGGTTGCTGAAACAGTTGTATGTTTGCAAACCATTCCACAGATTTCCAAGTATAGTGTATTTGAGTCAGAACGAGTCATCTGCTATTACTGAAACTCTCACTGGCAAGTAAATAGCGAGGGTTTAATAATTTAAGAACAAGTCTTTGTGATATCCACTGGTGCAAAGGAATGTGGTTCTTATCGATCTGCTGTAGAAGGTAGGACCTAATATTATTCTCCAAATTTATCAGTCATTTGCAAGCAATGGGCAACACTTTAGACTACTCAATTAAGTATACTATTTCATTAAAAAATTTGCTGCTAGACCAAGGCAGTAAAATTTTATGTATAATTGTTTCCTCCTCTTAGACGCTGATCTAAAACCCATTGAAGTCAATGTTAGTCCTTCCATTGACTTCAGCGAGCCCTTATCTCTTGTCCCATCATGATACAACACACACAGAGCAAAGAGCCCTTCTGCAAGAATACTTTAACTGAGGCCTGACCTACACCTAAAAATCTTGGGTCAACCTATCTATGTAGCTCAGAGCTGTGAAAAATTGTGTGCTGAGCAATGTAGTTAGATCAATCTAATTCCTGGTCTAGACACAGGTAGGTTGGTGGAAGGCTCTTCAATCACTCTCTTTACCACCTCTTGGAGAGATGGATTAACAAAATTGATGGAAAAACCCCTTCCACTGATGGAAGTGTCTACACTGCAGTGTTACAGCAGTATAGCTGCAGCGTAGACATAGGCAGAGTCTTTTTACAGCTAGGGCTTGTCTACACTACCACGCGGGGTCAATCTAAGATATGCAACTCCAGCTATGTGAATAGCGTAGCTGAAGTCGATGTCTTCACTGCGGTAAGTCGACAGCTGACGCTCTCTTGTCAACTCGCTTGCGCTCCTTGTTCTGGTGGAGTACCAGAGTCGACGGGACAGCGCTCAGCATCTATACTAGACATGATAAATCGACCCCCGCTCGATCGATCACTGCCCGCTGATCCGGCAGGTAGTGTAGAGAAGCCCTTACTTTTGATAACTGTGGCAGTGCATTTTGGAGTGGGCGGGAAGTGAGTGTAGAGAAGCTTAGGTACTTTTAAAACTGCCACCACCGGTATAGTATTACTTAGCCTAAAGGTCACAGACATGGTGCTCAGCAGTTATTTTTAAGGGAGATTTTCAAAGGCACAAGTAGCACCAAGGCACCACACTCCTATTGACTTGAATTGGAAATTAGGAGCCTAACTATTCTGTGTGCCTTTGAAAATCTCTCCTTACTTTTCTAAAGTGTATCAAATGACACATTGCAGGATGCATTGTTTAAAACCACACCCAGTATTTGGTGTCCTTTAGATCTCAGAAGAGATTTATTTCTGTTACAGGAGAAACTAAGCAGATACCAGAGCCAGGATTGTTAGACTCTGACCACAAAGGTTTTCAACAGCAAAAAGCACCATAACTCTCATCCAGTCTCCTTGCCCAATTCTCCATTTCCTTCTCTCAGCAGAGCTAAGGAGCCCTTCCTTTTCCTCACGAAAGTCATTTTTTAAAGATTGTAATTTCTTATACTCCATGGGACATATTCACTACATCTAGCACAGGTAGGATACTTTGATAAACCAGCTACTTGTCTTGCACTGTGAGGGGGATTCACAGTGAGGGAAACTGAGGGAAAGCAGGTGATTTCCCACGTAGGGCACTTGCTATGGACACTGATTTTTCTAGCCTTCTAAAGGCTTCATAGTCGAGGGGTGTGACATTATTGACATGAACTCTGACCGTATAGATCATTGTTGCAACTAAGGTCCTATAGTTGCACCAAATCTTGTACAAAGGAGGTCCAGCAAGGTGTCTATGGAAAGGTTATGATTTGCTGGTTATGATCTATATGTGTATCATTTTTGTAGTTGAAGTTATGAATATTGGCTATGTACTTGTATCTCAATGTGTTTTGATTCTAAGCAGCCTCAGTGAAGCATTTGGTCAGCTTCATGAGAAAGGACTATTCTCAGAAAGTGCCCAATCAAGAAACACTTAACTGACCATGAACTTTGGGAGAAGCCAATCCACATCTGAGCTTTCCTGGGAAAGCTCAAACTAACATGTAAACAATGGTGTCGACCTGTAAAGAACTGAGTCATGCATGGACATGTGACTTGCCCATGTGACTCCAAACTCCATCTTGTTGCTGAGATTTTGCACAGGAGAACAAAGGGGTTTCCACCCACAAGAGAGAATATAAAAGGCCCTGGAAACCCCTCCATTTGTCTTCAATCCTGCTTCTTACTTCTGGAGGAACCTTGCTACAAACTGAAGCTCTGAACAAAGGACTGATTGACCCATCCCAGCCGCGGAAGTACTCCAGAGACTTGATTTGAACCTGCAGTTTATTCCATCACTGCTACAAGCCTAAACCAAGAACTTGGCCATTACTGTATGTAATTGATTCCATTTAACCAATTTTAACTCTCATCTATATTTCTTTCTTTTATGAATAAACCTTTAGATTTTAGATTCTAAAGGATTGGCAACAGCGTGATTTGTGGGTAAGATCTGACTTGTATATTGACCTGGGTCTGGGGCTTGGTCCTTTGGGACCAAGAGAATCTTTTTTCTTTTACTGGGGTATTGGTTTTCATAACCATTCATCCCCATAATGAGTGGCACTGGTGGTGATACTGGGAAACTGGAGTGTCAAGGGAATTGCTTATGTGACTTCTGGTTAGCCAGCGGGGTAAAACCAAAGTCCTCTCTGTTTGGTTGGTTTGGTGTGCCTTAATAATAAAGGAAACCCAGCCTCGGGCTGTAACTGCCCTACTCTAAGTAATTTGTCCTGAATTGATATTCTCAGTTGTGTCCCGCCAGAGGCAGCATCGTTACAAGGGGGTTATTACATCATTGTAGTTTCATACTGGTGGACTTTCCATTCTGAGGCCCTGTGCTTGTCTGTCTGATGGAATACAGCAAAATACCTGTTTCTGAAATCACATTCCAAACCTTCAAGGGGAAAATTTACAAAAGTGCCTAAAGGATACATGACTGAAAGTCAATGTGCTCCTAACCCCTTACACTTTCTAAAAATCTCCCCCTAAACAATTCGATCCTTATGCTCAAGTTACATGCTCTCCAAAACCGTTCAGATGTAGAAAACCCACTCTGATGTTTAAAACCATCACCTCTAGAGTTGTTTTGAAGATAGGAGATCATTTCTCACTCAGAAAAGTGAATCAATTGAGCTATGCAGCAAATAAATTCCTTGCGATTTCAAAATACCATTTTTGTAAATTCATTGGTTTAAACTCAAGGAACCATATCATGAAGTATGTC
Organism: Lepidochelys olivacea; assembly: GCF_965140295.1. Taxonomy (NCBI): domain Eukaryota; kingdom Metazoa; phylum Chordata; order Testudines; family Cheloniidae; genus Lepidochelys; species Lepidochelys olivacea. The sequence continues at coordinate 40,995,073 of NC_140419.1, forward strand.
TTTCTGTAAAGCTATGAAACACAGTTCGATTATATGGGCTAAACTACACTACGGGGCTAAGTCAACCTATGTTACGCAACTCCAGCTACGTAAATAACACAGCTGGAGTCAATGTACCTTAGGTCGACTTATTGCGGTATCTACACCACACAGCGTCGAAGGGAGAAACTCTCCCGTCGACTTACCTTATGCTTCTCATTCCGGTGGAGTACCGGAATCGACGGGAGAGCAATCGGTGGTTAAGACCACCCGCTATATCAACCCCTGGCGGATCGACCGCCGTGCGTCGATTCCCTGGTAAGTGGAGACAAGCCCTAGGATTCATTGTCCACGTGCTGCAGCAGCAGTAGAGGGCTGCCCAGTATTCAGGTGACTGCTGCACTAGAGGCAGGATAAAGAATAGGAATTCAGTACAGACTCACATTCTTGGTACCTCTAGTGAAAAATGCTAGTGCCACATGGAATTATAGTCATAACCATGAAGTCTAGCATTTTTTATCTGCAGAACTCAAAACACTTTGCAAAGGTGCATAAGCATTCTTACCCCATTTTGCAAATGGGGTGCAAAGAAGTAAAGTAAGTTGCCCAAGATCCCAGAGTTTGTCAATGGCATAACCAAGAATAGAATCTACATCCACCTGAGCTGAGAGCCAGATTCTCAAGAGGTATAAACTGTCATAGCTCCATTGACTTTGATGGAGCTATGACAAACCTACATAAGCTGAAGGTCAAGTCCTAGGCCTTCTGATTCCCATCGCATACCCTATCTGCTGGACCAGAATATCTATCAAGAACACTAGCCTCTCAAAAAAAAAAACAAAAAAACACTACATCTGCACAGATGGTAAGGCTTTGTCTACATTGGAAAGTGAAAGACAAAACTTTTGTCATTCAGAAGTGTTAAAAAAACATCCCGCTTCCCCCCCGCAAAAGACAAGAGTTTTGTGGACAAGCACTAGTGTGAACAGTGCTGACGGCAGGAGCGCTCTCCTGCCAACAACGTTAATGCCACTCGTTGGGGGTGGACTTTCTTTTGTCAGCAGGAGAGCTCTCTTCTGCTGACAAACAGCGGCTACGCTGCGTGCCTTTTAGCAGCACAGCTATAGCAGCACAGCCGCGTCGCTAAAAGCTGCGTAGTGTAGACAGTGCCTGAGCAGAGAAGGGGAAAAGACACCACAGATATTTAAGAATTTATGTAAAAGTGGTGCAAACTGACTTTCTAGCGGTTATTTAATTTTTGTTTGATACTTACTTTTATGGTAATAATAAAGTTATTGATAAGCTGAGCCCTCAGTTCACACACTGTAGAGAGGTCCACAGACCATTTCAACAGAACACAAAATCTATCAGTCATGACTGGTGTACACAGAGTGATATATAACTATTTCCTTTAGCATACTTTGAAACCCACAGTTTCAGTCCCTCATGTAAATGTATTCTGAGCCTCATTTATCAAGAAGCAGCACGGTCCTCTTCTGCTAAACTAAACTGCCTAATGTACAGCGAATATCAGCTCTCTCCATAGAATACTAAATAATTTTAAGACCGCACTTTCTAAAAGACTTGATACCCCAATGGAGAAAATGTTTACTTCTGACACTATGAAGATAAAACCATTTAACATTACAAAGCCATTATCAGCTCGATAGAGAATTTTGCATAGTTTTTTTCTGTACATTTGTGTGGATGAGATATAGATCGAGAGATGAATGTGAACAAAAATGATATAGGACTGAAATACTCATTTTTTCTACTTTTAAAAATATCAAATCTAATCTAATTTCAATATCTACTATCTAATCTAATATCAAATCTAATTTCAAAGTTTGTAGAACAAGATTCCAATCTACAAGGTAAGGTCTTTTTGAAGCAAAGAAGGTAATATTCAATGGTCTTAAAAAGCGGATAAAAACACTTTTACATTATATTTGAATGGCACAATATTAAAATGATGTCAGTGCATCTTGTCTGAATACATATCTATTCCATATTCAGTATTTGCTTTCTTTGAGTCACTTAGGATATGTTTTTACTTCCCTGGAACAAAACAGAATTGTATTAAAATGCTTCTACTCGCATTTCACAGCTTGATTGTGACCTACTTTTCAGCATTTGGACTAAAAAGAATATTTCCAATGAACTTTCCATGCATCAAGATCAACAATGGTGTTTTGGAGAGGGTATAAAATGCTAGGAGACTGATTGTCCCTTATCTGCTACAGATAGAAGGCAAGATGCAATGTGACTATGAAATGCTGCTGCTCTGATATGGTGGTGTTTATACCTACGTTATATGCGTGTGTGATGGCACAAATCCCAGGCTATGTTTAATGAGGCAGCACTTTTTGAAAAAATTCCCTAAGGAATGTACCAGTCCAAGTCCCATGTCAAAATCAGTGACTTCTGATGAGACTTAGGCTCCTATGGGTTTAGGGTTGCTAACCCTCTAGGACATAATCCTGGCACCTCCAGGAATTAAAGATTAATGTTTAAAGATTATGTCCCATGATGAAAGCTCCAGAAATACATCCAACCAAAATTGGCAACTCTATACAGGCTAGATTTTTAAAAGCACCCGTTTAGGGATCTAAAAATGCTGATAGGTGCCTAGTGGGATTTTCAAGAATGCCTAGGTGGCTAATGCCCACTGATTTTAAATACTTGGCCTTAAGTGCCTAAATCACTTTTTGAACATTTCTACCCACTGGTGTATTATTTGTCTAATAGAGCTGTTTTTTTAGAAAGTGTCCTCCATCACCTTGGTGGGGAATTTTGATTTTTCAGAACTTTGAACACTGCCTCATGGGAATTTTAGTTCAGGTGCCTTATGATCTATTCTCCTCTAAAGGCCAAGCTACCTGGTCACATTACATCTCCTGTGAAACACCTCAGTCTACCCTCTTGGAAAGGAGAGATGAGAGATCATGAGGGATGGTAGTTTATACAGGAAGCCTAGCCCATAGAGAAGAATCAGGACACGAGGCAACCAAACTACAACTCCCATGAGGCGTCATTTCCAAATCAAAATACTCTACTTTGTGGGTGTTCAATTTGTAATTTAAAAATAAAAATTATAAAAGAAAAAAAACTTTCCACGGAAATTAGATATTTTGGGAGAAATTTTGTTTAGTCAAAGACCAATATTCTGTGGGGAAACAGTTTCAGCGGAAACTTCAATGAGCCCTACTGTGCAAGCAGCTCAGTGTCAGTTCTATCAGTAATGCTGTCATATAGACATAATGCTTTCATAATTTTCTGTATGCTCTCTAATGTTGATTCAAGTTTTTTTAAAAGCATAACTTTCCACTTGTTTCTCTCTATAAAAAAAATACACAGTGTTTATACCATCGATACCAAAAATTACACTGTAGATGTAGCCTTTGCCAAGTTGATATGAAAAACATACAAGTATTTTTCAGGGGTTCCAAAAGTAATGTTTTGCCATTGATTAGCACAGCCCTGATTTTGCTAGGAGATTTGTAATGATACGGTATGTGAGCTGATTCATACTCCTGTTATCATCAAGTGCAAAAAGTCTTTTGAAGGGTTGCCTATGGGAACTTTGGATTTCATATTATCTCCAAAAACAAAACATACCAAAACATTGACTTTAATCTTCATCTTCTAGATATTCAAAGCTGAAATCCAGCACACTGATCAAAGAGATTGTAGGATCTTAAAAAAACTTTTGCTAATGGAAAAAGTCTGCCAGCAGCCTTTTAGCACCATGGTGATACAAATTGCTATGCACAACCACAGTGGACTGAATGACTTATTAATAGCTCTCTTTTGTCCTGTATCTAACCATAACAAAATCTATACAGGACTGCAAACCATAATGACCCTATGACTAAAACCCAAGGACAATCGTGTCACTTTTAAAGATACATAAATGATTAATAATTGAAAAAAAGAAAGAAATGCAGGTATTATTTAGTATGTTAAATCACGTCTCTAAAGAATGTTCTATTATAACTTGGAAAAAGTGAAATTATAGAGGAATACAAAAAAAAATTAAGTCTAAAATTTCTTTAACTGCAATGTAGGAGGACAGTTGACAGACCAGACAATATTGACATGCGAAACAAAACCTGAGAGATATGCAAAATGTAATGAAATATCAATCCACCTGAATTATACTCACTATAAACATATATTTATCTTTTTTCTTTACTACTCAGTTCAAGTCTCCTTTCCACTTGTTTTTATTCAAGCAACATATTTCGAACTGGCTTGAGAAAACAGACTTCGCATAGATAGTTTCTCAAAGATCAGTGGCCACTTCATGTTATGGTCTCTGGTCTTAAACTATTCCTGTTTTCATGGGTGGGAAGGCAGAGAAAAATAAAAAAATAAAAGAACACAACACTCACATCCCTTCTCCTGTCTGTCCCTCTTCCCCTCCCCCCCCCCAAAAAAAAGAAAGAAACCCCCCAAGACAGGGAGTGTAAAAGCACATTAAAGATTTAGCAGGGTGGATTTTCATTCCAACTTGTGCAATACCAACATATGCAGACGATATGCAACATTGTTATTTTGACTCTCATCACTAAATGTCTGAATTTCCTTTGTTTCTTTAAGAGATTGTCTGGAAAAAAGATTATAAAGTAAACTGACATGCTGTAACAAAGACAAGGAATATTTCTTCCATTTCCAGCACAATAAAAAGAACACGTTGTGTTGCTTCACATTTCATAAAGTGGTTTATTCTAAAGAGAATTTAGCTTCATACCAGTACTCCTCATTTCTCTCTTTACAAGTTACACAATGTAAAAACAAATGTCCAAATTCAAGACTCCTGCAAAACTTCAAAATCTGAATGAAAGGAAAAGAATCAAGATCCAAATTTACTTAATGTTTTGCCTCACTTTTTTGTGCTTTTCTGTATTGTCAACAGAGGTAGCAAATTCAAAACGAAGTTAAAACTAGAAAGTCGTCTGACTTTAGTAATAGCTTTTACACTATAACTAAGTTGTTCCATGCAAAGTCACTTCTCTTGCAACTAACTATATGTAATATACATCCTATTAGGCTGCTATACAAAGTTTCTTTCAAACTCAAGAGCCACTTTATTCTGAATTCAGCAGAAGTTTGTTTACCAAGATCAATCAAGATCCTGATAAAAACAAATAGACTCACAGACTTGAAGGTCAGAAGAGACCATTGTGATCATCTAGTCTCACTTCCTGCACGTTGCAGGCCACAGACCTTCACCTATACACTCCTGTAATAGACCCCTAACTTCTGGCTGAGTTACTGAAGTCCTCAGATCATGGTTTAAAGACTTCAAGTTACAGAGAATCCACCATTTACACTACTTTAAACTTGCAAGTGACCTATGCTGCAGAGGAAGACAAACTGCCCTCCCTCTCCCCAGTCTCTGTCAATCTGACCCAATGGAAAATTCCTTCCCAACCCCAAATATGATGATCAGTTAGAACTTGAGCATGTGGGCAAGACCCAGCAGCCAGACATCTAGGAAAGATTTTTCTGAGGTAATTCAGAGCCATCCCCATCTTGATGTCCCAACACCATCTGTTGAGGATATTTGCCGCTGGCAGTCAGAGATCGGCTACATGCCATTGTAGGCAGTCTCATCATACTATCCCCTCCATAAACTTATCAAGCTCAGTCTTGAAGCCAGTTAGGTTTGTTGCCCCCACTGCTCCCCTTGGAAGGCTGTCCAAGAACTTCACTCCTCTGATGGTTAGAAACCTTCACCTGATTTAAAATAACCCACAGTATTAAAAAAAAATGGAACAGTCCAAACATCCAAGTTAAAGTGTTTCCCTTAAAATCAGAGTTTCCATAGAAACATGGCCTGCACACAAACAGAGAAAGTCAGAGTTTTTAATCCGTTCTTTTTCGGTGCAGATAGTTACCACTTAGCATCAACTACTGCAACAGGTAACATGACACTTGCTGAGCAGCTTCATTATAGATTTCTCCAGACTCAGCACAGCCTATATCAGGCAATAAATTGCACAGATCACATCCTACTGCTCACAAGCAGGGGTCGGATGAGCAACATTTACACAGCACATAAGATCCATGAGCTGTCACTCCACTAATCAGTATAGGAACATCATATTAATCAAAAGACCAGCATCAAGGTATCCTTCAGGCAAGCAGCCAGATGGTAACTTTCCAGAACATTTCCAAAGTGTACGGTCCACTTACAGGGTAATATTGCAACATAATAGTCAGGCACATAATTAAAATGGGTTTAGGATGAAATTTGAAATGTTTTTAAGTGAAAGAGCACAAAGGTAAACACAAGCACACAGTAGTTACTCACTAGCAGTTCTGTTTGTAAGTGTCATCTTTTCCCCAAACTCCTCAGCATACTAGGGAACAAGAGGTTAAGCCTGTCAAATATCCCTGTTTCACAAAAGAACTGCTCCACCCTTTCCTATCAATCCAAACACCCCAAGTAGTAATCCCTAAATAAATAGTATAGATTAGAACAGCAGGATGAAGTGATATAGGACGGGAGGAGAGGACTATGGCAAATAGAAACAAAATCACTTATTGGTACCTCCACTCAACCCACTCTGACTTCCTAGAGGATCGTTGGTATCAAAGGCAGAGGACGACATATGTAAAGCCCTAGCTATCCACATGAGAGAAAGAGGTAACTTCTACCAGCAAAACCAGTTAGGTTTGGCTGACCTCCTGGTTATAAACGAGATGATGGATGGCACCCATACAACCAAGTCAGGAGGGTTTAGATAACATTCCCCTACTCCAAGCTCTTGCCTGCTAAACCATTTTATGTAGTGATTGTCCATCCCAGGCAGAATCAAGCCCTTGGTGCCTGAAACGGGAAAAAGGAATTAGGGAGCTTGTCCCATATCTGATCTTTCCCATTCTCTCTTTTCCCTCACTTATTCTGTCATTTTTTTCTCCTTTCATCAGGACCCAGACATCACCACACTGGAACATGATGATCTTTGATACCCTGAGGCTCGGATGACTGCACTGTGGTTTATTTGGAGTTCCCCTTAGAAAAATAAACATAGGGCCCAATTCTGCTCCCATTTAGTCCAGGACAAAACCCCCACCAACTTCAATGGGCACAAGAGCATTCTGATACATTGCACCTACTAGAAAAGGTACAATCCTGAGAAGTAATGATTTGTTTCTGAAAGGTAATCGAGAAATCTCAGTAGCAGAACCTGAAGTGTGCAAGGCCCTTGGGACTCAATAACACCAGCAGTTCCCAACCCACAGAGGCATGCAATGGATCCCTGTGGGCTTGCTGGGAGATGGAAGGACACTTTAAGTGCTGATGCAGTAATGGAGCACAGAAGTCCTCTAGGTTTAAAGCCATCCATGGGGGTGGAACAACTCCATATATACCTTTGAAGTCTTGTTGATTCTCATTTTCTGGCATGTGGAGACAGAAGGCCAGATTCTCTAGTCTGGCTGAGATGCACACTATGTGGGGGAGGAGGGAGAAGAGAGAGCATGCGACAAAAGTGAGAAGAGCTGGAGTGCAGAGGTACTCTGACCCCACTTGCATTTACCACATACGGAACTTTTCCTGTTGGATCAGGGGAAAGTAATGACAAATGACGATAGTACTGAACCTGAAGATTCTGCTAAGACATTTTTTTCTTTAATTCTGATAGCAGTGGAAATCTACTGAGGATCATTTTTACTGACTACTTGAATTTGTAAGTCATAGATGTCTTGTTCAGAGTTTTCAGATGGCTTACACATACAACTAGGATCAGGCTTTCAAAAGGAGCTCGGTTCCTATTTATGCACCTAACAAATGACCTGATTTTCCTGTGCATCCAGCACTCAATAGTTGCTCATGAAAGCTTCTGGGAGTTAAGCGGTTTTGAAAATCTAGCTTCACATGTGAGTGCTGAAAAATCGGCTGAGCACTTTTGAAAATGTTCTCTTCTTCAACACTTAGCCAGACAGTTGGCCATAGCGATCATTCACCATTGGGTCCGTTCCCGTGCAACCGCAAAGGCTTGACAGCCTGAGAGTCCCACATCAGAACAGACTTGATGAACCCACGTAATAGGGGGGTTTGCCTCTGGGCCGCCTCCACCCCTTGGTTGGTGGAATTTTATCCCAAATGTTACAAGTCACCCGGAGCATGGCATTCACTGGAACGTCCTGTGGCATCCTTGCGACATGTCCAAAAAGCATAAGGCACCACCTGCGGACAATGGTCCCAGTAGTCAGTTGACCCAAACAACCATAAACATCCTCATTACAGATTAAGTCATTCCACTTTATGCCCAATACATGATGTTGACATTTTGTGTGGAAAGCCTCCAGCTTTGTCCAGCTCGAATAAATCCTGAACTTGGTTGTCATACTAAGATGATGTTTATTCCGTATCCGCTGTAAATGGCCCATGGCAGATGCTGTGATGCCAATCCAATGGAGAACCTCTGTGTGAGAATTGGAGGAACTGGTAAGTAATAGAGCCCAGATAGCAAAAGCTGGAAACTGATTTGACCGTTTCATTGTTCAAAGAGATTTGAGTCACAGGTGAACCTGGTCCTAGATTTTGCAGTTTTGTCTTTGACCACAAAACATGGAGACCAATCTATGCTGGAGTGCCTCATGAAACCTGTCAGGGCTCTGTACTAAAAGAACAGTGTCATCTGTGTAGTCAAGGTCTGTGAGCAAGAGATCACTGATCACAATGCCTATGGACCTGACAGAATGCTGCATTATGAAATCCATTGCCTGACAAAGGAGTGCAGGGGCCAAAAAGCAACCCTGCCTAACACTAGATACTGATTTCAAAGGCGCTGACATCCAGTTCCCCCAGACGAACACAGGCTGCAGTTCCATTATGTAGCTCTCTAATCAAGTCTAGCTGAGTGGTAGAGACACCTATGCCCTTTAAGGCCTTCCATAACAAGACATGGCCTACTGAATCAAATGCAGCTTTAAGATCAACACACGCTACGTGCAGGGGCTTCCTGAACTCACGATGTATCTCAGACAACAAGCGAAGGGCCAAAATGGTGTCTAATGTGGACCTGTTCCTCCTAAAGCCTGACTGCTGGCAACAATGCTTCCAATGTAGCAAAGGCACCAGACAGGCCAGCAAAACATGCATAAACACCTTCCCTGGAACGGAGAGCAAAGGGACATTCACTGAGCGGTCCCTTACCCTTATAGAGTGAGATCACAATACTATCCTTCCAGGTGGTTGGCAGCATTCCAGTTCTCCACACCAGATGAAAGATGGCCAGAAATGATTTTGCTACAGGATCAATAGCACATTCTAGCAGCTCTGAGGGGATGCCATCAGCACCACCTGCCTGTCCATTTTTCAGTTTAGAGATGGCACACTTCATCCAATGTTGGTGCATCCGTACAAATGTCTGGATCTGGAACCGCAGTGATTGCCAAATCATCCAGCTCTGAACAAGCAGCAGCTGGACAATGATTCAGGACACTGTGATAATGTTCCACCCAGTGTGAGAGAATGTAACACCTGACTTACATTGATGGTCTTGGCTGTTGTAAAGGATGCCATTTGTTGTGACTACCTCTTGACCACTGAGGTTGCGAATGGTGCGGAATGCTGGCTTCAAGTGGGCCCTGGCCAAGCCAAATTCGACAACATCCGCCACTTGGTTATAATATGCCTCACGATTGTGGAGTGCCGGGGTGTTAAATTTTCGTTTGAGCTGATTACAAGTGCGCTGATCACCACACTGGTGGGCTGCGGCCTTCAATTTAACTATCTGGAAAGCCATGGTTAGTGTTCTGGATGCCTATAGCCAATCATCTGCTCAGCTGATTGGTTGAGGGTAGAAGTGAACAGGGACCAGGCAACCTCCATGTCATCTGGAAGTTTAGGTAGAGCCAAGAATCTGTTGCAGACATGAATACAAAACGCATTGGCTAAACCTGGCACATGGGGTGCCTCAATGTCAAACTTCTTCATCATCGCAGAGTGCTCTCCTGCTCATTGGAGCATCAACACTATAAGGGTGACCACTAGATGATGATCTGTGTTCGCTGCACATTCCGCACCATGATATACTCTCCAGGAGGCAAAGAGATACCTATCACATGTAATGATGTGTTCCAACTCTTTCTGAGTGATGCCATCATGAGAGATCCATATCATCTGTTATATGATACCATGACCCAAGAATGGAAAGCCACTTAAACCATGACCCAAGAATGGAAAGATTCTGGGAGGCACAGAATGTAAGCAAGTGGTGAGAGTTATTATTGGGTGTGCCTGAACCATAATGACCCATGACTTGTTCAAACCCAGTTTTCAGGGAGTCAGTAACTGCATTTAGGTTACCCAGGATCATGAGATTATCATGCGGAGGGACTGTGCATATTAGATGTTTCAATTGATCGTAGAAATGATCTTTAACTGAATCAACAGATTCCTGTGACAGCGCATAGACCACTATGACAGTGAGGTAACCGTGCCGATGTTTAAGATGTGCAATAAAGTAAACGAGGAGACATGGGCATCCAGGTTGTCAGGGAGGACTTGGCCTCGCCTCGCAGTAGTATTGCTACCCCATAAAAATGGTAGGGGCTGCCAGAATACAGAAGTAAAGAATCTTCTACCTCGTGACATCCATGATCTATCAGCATTCCTTCTATTAGTCCTGTGATTGATATATCAGGATGATCCATTTTGCATGAAACAGTGACCTGATGACCATGCCCGTGAAGAGTTAAAACATTCCAAGTTGCAATTTTGGTGGACTGTTGGAGATCCCAGATACAATTGAATGCATTGTCACAATGTATTGCAGACGTGCCTGCTGACATCAGGATGTGCCTTCCCGGGGGGAGCTTTGGCACAAACCCGTCATGTTTGCACCGAGGGGAGACAGCACTGACAAGGCATCTACAGCTGAAAGTAATGCAGGGGCTTTAACCCTGGTGCTGAGTACTAGGTTATGCATCATCAAAAAAACCCAACAACCCAAGACCAAGCAATTATCCAGGGAAATACCTCGTCCCACTGGGATGAGACGGAGGCGCAGTAACAACTCTTTTCCTGGTCTACCAGTACTGGCTTCATGCTGTGCGATCCGAGCCGTTGAGTCTCTCTCAGCGACTTCCTTCATCTCGGGTAGCTAGGTGCAGCTGCTGCCCTGCACCTTTTGCCCTTGGACTTTATTGCTGCCACCACCAAACGTCTAACAAATATATAACTGGGAAAGAGCCCGCTTGGAAACGTCTTTCCCCCTCCAAAATCCTCCCAAACCCTACACCCCCTTTCCTGGGGAAGGCTTGATAAAAATCCTCACCAATTTGCATAGGTGAACACAGACCCAAACCCTTGGATCTTAAGAACAAGGAAAAAGCAATTTGGTTCTTAAAAGAAGAATTTTAATGAAAGAAAAAGTAAAAAAAATCACCTCTGTAAAATCAGGATGGTAAATACCTTACAGGGTAATCAGATTCAAAACACAGAGAATCCCTCTAGGCAAAACCTTAAGTTACAAAAAGACACAAAAACAGGAATATACATTTCATTCAGCACAACTTATTTTATCAGCCATTTAAACAAAACAGAATCTAACGCATATCTAACTAGATTGCTTACTAACTCTTTACAGGAGTTCTGACCTGCATTCCTGCTCTGGTCCCAGCGAAAACATCACACAGACAGAGAAAACCTTTGTTTCTCCCCCCCACAGCTTTGAAAGTATCTTGTCTCCTCACTGGTCATTTTGGTCAGGTGCCAGTTATCTTAGCTTCTTAACCCTTTACAGGTGAAAGGGTTTTTCCTCTGACCAGGAGAGATTTAAAGGTGTTTACCCTTCCCTTTATATTTATGACACAAACCATTGTGGAACATAAATGGACAAAAAACTTTGTTGATTGCTCCACCCCACACACACACACACACACACACACACCATGAAGAGAAGACATGTGCAAACACTCACCCCACAAGTTAGAGCTCTGGGGGAAGGGAATAAAAATCCCTGTCAAGAAGGAATGGTTATCCCTATGCTACTTGAGCTACAGGGAAAGGGCAATATTTCTAAGCACAAGCAAAGGATCCTCAGCTGCTTTGCGTGAATTAGCCCTAAAGGACATCTAGAGCTTGCACATTACAGCAGCTTATATTACTTTCTGAAACCCAAGCCTGTAACTCATTTGTGCGTTTCTGTTTACCTGCTTTAACCTTATAAATAACTCTTGTATTTCTTTTCTTAGTTTATAAATCTTTCGGGGTTTTTATTAATTATTATTATTATTATTGGATTAGCTACAAGCATTGTCTTTGGTGAGAAATCTAGGTGCACCTGACCTGGGGTAAGTGACTGGTCCTTTGGGACTGGGAATAATCTGAATACTGTTGTGATGTTTGGTTGTAAAGGAGCATCTATCACATAGCTTACCTGGGTGGCAATACAGATCAGAGTACCCAAGGGGCTGACTGTGACTGCATGTTCAGGCTGTGATAGTTCTTAAGGAGTTCACACTTGATACTTGGTTGGTGACATCTAAACATAGAACACACAACTAGTTTGGGGTTTGTGCCCCGATTTGTAACAGTCTGAGGTTGGCACTCACAGTCATGAGCAATTCTAGACAGCTTAACACTTACCAACTAACAGAAAGAGACGGAGCAACCTAACTAACTACACATTGGCCTAGGCCCTCTTTGAAGGGGCAGGAACATGTTTGGAAAGGTTTCTAAAAGAGACTGACCTTGCACTGGGGAGCATCTGTAAAGATTAATTACTAAGAGACAGATTTTAATGGAGTAAGGTGTCAGAATCTGTTCCAAACAAGTTGGTTCCTAGAGTCAGAAAAGAATCCCCCTCTCTCAGTGCAGGGGCCTGGTGTTTGGGATAGTTAGGCCTTTCTATTTTCCTTATTACATTTCTGAAACATTTCTCAGGACATACATTATTCAGGCAAGGCATAGAAAATTTATGCCTTGAAAAATCTATTTTAAATCTGTTGCATTGTCTTTAACTGGCTTTTACAGATACCGTATGACATAGGCAAGCTAAGCTATACTGAATAACATTTGTACAGATCAGATCAATGTTGCCTTACGGAAAAATATCTGATTGGCTCCAAAATCTGCAATGCAATGCAATGCAATATAAGCAGTTCGTACATAGTGTCCTTTATAAAAGTATCCCAGGGCATCAGACAGCATGTCAAAACAAGCTCCTGTTAATTAAAAGCAAGGTCAAATGGATAATTTTTCCAGCCCCTTTTATAAATACATTTTGTATCAGATTTTCTAACACTAGCGTATTGAGTAACCAAAAAGACAGGCTGCAACACAAGCTAGAGAATCCACTGAATTTCAACGAACATTGCCACTCTGGCATCTAGCCAATTTAAAATAATGATTCAAGGGTATTTCTGCTACTACACTTGCTCCTGAATTGATCAGCCAATTTTTGTGGTTTCATAATTTCCTTTTAAAATGGTTCTCTTATCTCTATTGCCCTGTCAAAGACCCAAACAAACAAGAGATATAGCACTGTCTCTTCTGAAGAGCAAGTGTTATCAAATGCACAAAGTAAACAAGCTGAAAGAAGAGAGGGTTATTTGGTTTCCTCTTATCTCTTCAGTTATACTTGACAACAGTAGAAAAAAATGATCCAACAGAAGTGATATTTTAAAGTTGATTGGGTCCCTTTAATTTACTGCATTGCACTTACAGGGGTATATTTACAGCTGGGCTTAGAGCTAGTCTTTGTGTGAGCATATCACCATTCAGTTATTTATCCATGGTACTTCTGTGGCCCCCAACACTGTAGAAAAGTAGAACCTCCGAGTTACAAACCTCTCAGGAATGGAGGTTGTTCGTAACTCTGAACATAACGTTTCAAAAGTTTACAACTGAACATTGACTTAATACAGCTTTGAAAGTTTAGCATGCAGAAGAAAAATGCTACTTTCAACCATCTTAATTTAAATGAAACTAGCACAGAAGCAGTTTCCTTACCTTGTCAAATCTCTTCTGTAAAACTTTCCTTTTTTAAAAAAAAGTCTGCTACTCCCTGATTGCGTACTTCTGGTTTCAAATGAGGCATGTGGTTGACTGATCAGTTCATAACTCTGAGGTTCTTCTGTATCTGAGCACTGAAAATGTTTTTGATATATTTATTCACACAACATCCCAGTGAGGTGGGATAATAGTATTTCCCATTTTACAGATAAAGCACAAAGAGAGAAAGGCCTGGCCTACACTAGAAAATTAGCTCAGCTTATTTAACAATCCATTCATCCCATCCCAGATGGTAACGTGACATGGCATATCCTGTTTCCTGCTGTGACCCAAGAGCAGTTTTTAATCCTTCTGCAACCAGTGGGTAATAATGCAAAGTACAGAGGGAAACTGAGGCATGCATAGGAATCATAAAAGTGTGACAGAAAATTTCACTTCATCCCACTAAATGATTTGCCCAAGGTCACACTGGAAGTTTAAAGGAGCAGGAATTGAAGCCAAGCCTTAAGTTCAGGCTAGCACTCAAACCATCCTTCTCACTGGACCAGTTACACAATTGGACCAATTACACAATTGAGTACCTTTGCCTTCATGAGTTGGTTGTGGGTGCAAACCAGGAACTGAGTTCTCCAAAAAGATTTGCACCTGCAATGCATTTTGTGGGCACAAGTCTTGCAGGAGCAGCTTGCACCCACTGAAGGGAGCCTGTCCTTTTGGAATTTTTTCCCCAAGAGTAAGGATTAAATGTTTCCCTAAGGAAACACGATGGATAAATGCTACAATAGTAGTTAGGTCTTCAAATGTGCATCAAGTTATATAAGATATGTAATGCAAGGCAAGTTATTTTCACAGTTAGAACGTTTTTATTTCTTGGAATTTTGTGATACTAACTGTGCAGCCTTAGCATTGCATTAACATATTATATTTAATTTAATTTATACTAGCAATGTAATGATATCCTAAAATATCTCAGTTCTATATATTTCACAGTTTGGAAACAGTTTAAAATTCAAGAGAGTTTGGAGGCAGTGGGCTAAAATTCAACATTTGAAACAGAGAGGTGAAAAAACAAAGAATGTACGACTGTCAGAGCTTCCATTCTGGGGGATGATTAGTGTTTATTATCTGGGAAATCATAGTAAATAGGATAGTGTAATGTATCCTAGTGCTCAAAGTTAACCTCCAGGTCTGATGCACATTGGAGTTCTCTCAAGAACCTAGCTGTAAAGAGACACAAATGCTTTCACATTACAGCTTGAGCTTGGCTGGAAAAAGGATGGTGGCCTCAACTTCCTCCTTGATAAAGCCTTTCTTTATTCGTACTAATGAATGATACTTCACCAGGGTGCCCATGAAAAGAAGAAAATCTAGTGCTTTCTCATAGAGAATGCCCTCCAGTGACCCGGTTACTATTAAACTGTGAGCTCCTTAACCATAAGTCTATAATAGTAAAAATAATGCCCCTGAAAGGTCCAGGATCATTAGTTTTGACGTGGACATGCTCATGGTATGATAGACCCTCTTCTGTCCATAGTGGCTCTCTAGCTGCATCCAGATTGACAGCCCATGGGATTCATGTCTCCAAGAAGGCTTGAATATCCCTACAACTGCCTACTCCAGCAGTCCTAACAGATTAATGGTGTTACTGAAGCCAGCTTCTCTAATGTCTCATTTCAGTGGATATGGCTTTGTTAACAATCACTCCAGTGTTATCCCTGTAGACAAATGATCCGTCTTCCTGTCTAAGAGTATTACCAGTGCTGAAACTGCTGCAGCCTTTCCCTCCCATCCTTTCACACGGCTTACCCATCATATTAATTCATCAGGTTTGTTTGGGGTGCTATGCCAATTTTTCCACTGCTCCTTCAAAGGAATCCTGGGGAAAAAAACAAACAAGTGCCCTCCCCTTTACTCTTTTGTTTTATTCCCACTTCAGCTGTTCATTGGGTTTCTGTACATCAGGTAAGAGTGGTGACTCATCAGCTTTCTTATTCACTTTTGTTTAGAAGTTATTTACAGGGGCTGATTTCTTTTTGTTCAGGATGTTTTAGTTTCCCTGTTGGGCACTCTAATAGCCAGACATGTCTGTTTACATGACTGTTTTCTTGCCTAATGAATTATCCAATATGAAACTCATCACTTCCAAATTTAGGGTGAAATCCTGGACTCACTGATGTTAATGGATTTTACAGTTAGTTCTATTACATGCTACTTTCACCAAAATATGTTATTTTGGTATGGTTCGAAGAGACACACCAGTGTTTCTGCTCGAATCTCAAATATTCTTTGAGACATCTATCAGAACCATTTCACCATTCCACTAACTACATCAGCTCAATGGTGCTTACCCAGTTTCCTAACAAGCTTTTCTAAAAAGTGTAAGCTGTTGCATGTAATGTTCATTGGGTTTTGATCCTACAAATAAAAAAAGGACAAACATTTAAATTTGTCAAGAATTTACTATTTACGTGCATGACCCCATCTACTACTTGAAATGCTATCCAAAAATTTCAAGTAATCCAACAACACAGCCAATCCCATCTCACCATGATCAACACACAACTACAAATACCGACTACATCTATCAGAAAGGTACAATGTGTTTAGTTTCTTTAATGCTCTGGAACTGTTTGAAACGTTGCAAAGATAACAGAGAATCCACTAATTCTGAGCCATATGCCTCTGTTTGAAGGTGGCATAAGCAGATGCCAAGATTGGGGCTGGCGAGAAATTTTCCAACAAAACAGAGCGTCATCAGAAAATGCAAAGTCTTCAAACCCAAGATATTTTGCAAAAATAGTTTGGGTTGATGAATTTTGGGTGAATTGCAGGCAGGATCTGATGGAACCTTGTCTGCCAAGCAGGATTCCATCAGGAATATGACTGGTTCCCTGGCAGGCTACTGGGCAGCCCAGGCTTCCAGGATCTGTAACTACAGGGCAGCCCTGCCATGTAGATTGCCCCAGGGCTTGGAACCCCAGTGCTGTCAGGCAGCCAGGCCAACTGGCTCCTCATGATGGCTAACTTGTGAGCAACTCTGGGTGCCAGCTGGCTCAGAGTCTGGAAGCATTGGGGTCTCTGGCCCGAGGGCAGTGCATATTGTAGGGCTGCCCCTAAGTGGCAGATCCTGGAAGTCTTGGCAGCTGTGATGGAAATTTACATTCTTGTCAGTTTCACAGCTGTTCTCTGAATAGCATCAGGGAACCTGCCAAGAATGTCAATTTCAGTCTGCAACTGCTGGGGTCCCCAGATGCATATTTTGTTTCAGAAACACCAGGTGTCAGTGTTTGTGAAACAAGATGTGTGTGTGGTGGGTTTGTTGCTTTTTTGGGGGGATCGTTTTTTGTTTTTCTTTGGGGGGGCAGGATGTTGAGATTTCCAATTCATGGGAAATTAACACAAATTTGGTTTCATTTCAAATCAGAATGAAACCAAGTTTCAATATATCACAAATTTCCCTGATCTGGAAATCCCTAGTTCTGACCAGCTCTAGCCAATAAATCCTTCTGGCACTGCTCTGAAAAAAAAAGAATGCATTTTACTAAGAAATCTGATGAGAGAGGAGAAATCCCTCCTCTTGGCCTCCAAAACTACCAAAAATTCCTGAGAAAATGTCCACAATCTGAGTACACCATGAGCACTCTCCAGTCTGATGAGCCTTCCTAGAGCCACCTGATTAACTATTTTGGCACCAAATCATTCTTTCACTGGCAGCAGCACTGACAAAGGGTGAAAGTTGGAGCTTTCCCAATATGAGTGAAGGCAGGAGAATCCCAGAGTGGTCCTGGGGGCTTTGACTCTCTACTGCCTAAGAATACTTTCATTTTCCACAGAGACAAGGTGGGGAAGGCAATATCTTTTACGTGGATCAACTTGGTTTGGTGACAGAGACAAACTTTCAAGCTTACACAGGGCTCTTCTTTAGGTCTGAGAAATATACCCACCCAAAGTGTCAGAGCTAAATAGGGTGCAACAGAGGAGAACTTCTGATTCATACTGAGAAAGCAGGGCAATCAGCTAGTTATCTTAGGTGCCTCTACACGAACGCAAGAAGCCTGGGAAACAAGCAGGAAGAATTGGAAATCCTGGCACAGTCAAGGAACTATGATGTGATTGGAACAACAGACGTGGTGGGGTAACTCACATGACTGGAGCACTGCCATGGATGGGTATAAACTGTTTAGGAATGACAGGCAGGGGAGAAAAGGTAGAGGAATTGCACTGTATGTAAGAGAGCCATATGATTGCTCAGAGTTCCAGTATGAAACTGGAGAAAAGCCTGTTGAGAGTCTTTGGGTTAAGGGTGATGTTGCGGGAGAGCAATACAGCAGTTCACACACAATCCAGGAAGTTTTTGGAGAGTGTTGGGGACAACTTCCTGGTGCAAGTGCTGGAGGAACCAACTAGGGGCCATGCTCCTCTTGACCTGCTGCTCACAAACAGGGAAGAATTGGTAGGGGAAGTAGAAGTGGGTGGCAACCTGGGAAGCAGTGATCATGAGATGGTCGAGTTCAGGATCCTGATAAAAGAAAGAAAGAAGAGTAGCAGAATATGGACCCTGGACTTCAGAAAAGCAACTGACTCCCTCTTGGAACTGATGGACAGGATCCCCTGGGAGGCTAATATGAGGGAGAAAGAGTCCAGGAAAGCTGACTGTATTTTAAAGAAGCCTTATTGAGGATGTAGGAATAAACCATCCCAACGTGCAGAAAGAATAGCAAATATGGCAGGTGACCAGCTTGGCTTAACAGAGAAATCTTCGGTGAGCTTAAACAGAAAAAGGAAGATTTCCAGAAGTGGAAACTTGGACAGATGACTAGGGAAGAGTATAAAAATATTGCTCGAGCATGCCAAAGTATAATCAGGAAGGCCAAAGCACAATTGGAGATGCAGCTAGCAAGGGATGTGAAGGCTAACAATAAGGGTTTCTACAGGTACGTTAGCAACAAGAAGGTCAGGGAAAGTGTGGGGCCCTTACTGAATGGGGGAGGCAACCTAGTCACAGATGATGTGGAAAAAGCTGAAGTACTCTATGCTTTTGATGCCTTGGTCTTCACAGACAAGGTCAGCTCCCAGACTGCTGCACTGGGCAGCACAGCATAGGGAGGAGGTCAGCAGCCCTCAGTAGTGAAAGAATAGGTTAAGGACTATTTAGAAAAGGTGGACATGCACAAGTCCATGGGGCTGGATGCAATGCGTCCGAGGGTGCAAAGGGAGTTGGCTGATGTGATTGCAGAGCCATTGGCCCTTATCTTTAAAAACGCGTGGCGACTGGGGAAGGTCCCAGATGATTGGAAAAAAGCAAATATAGTGCCCATCTTTAAAAGGAAGAAGGAGAATCCAAGGAACTACAGACTCACCTCAGTCCCTGGAAAAATCATGGAGCAGGTCCTCAAGGAATCCATTTGGAAGCACTTGGAGGAGAGGAAGGTGATCAGGATTCACCAATGGCAAGTAATGCCTGACCAACCTGATTGCCTTCTATGATGAGATAACTGGCTCTGTGTATATAAGGAAAGCAGTGGATGTAATATACCTTGACTTTAGCAAAGATTTTGATACTGTCTACCAGTATTCTTGCCAGCAAGTTAAAAGAAAAAAAAAAGGTCTATAAAGATGGATAGAAAGCTGGCTAGATCAACAGGCTCAACGGGCAGTGATCAATGGCTCGATGTCTAGCTGGCAGCCAGCACCAAGTGGAGTGCCCCAGGGGTCAGTCCTGAGGCCAGTTTTGTTCAACCTCTTCATTAATGAGCTGGATGATGGGATGGATTGCACCCTCAGCAAGTTCGCGGATGACACTAAGCTAGGGGGAAAGGTAGATATGCTGGAGGATAGGGATAGAGTCCAGAGTGACCTAGACAAATTGGAGGATTGGGCCAAAAGATATCTATGAGGTTCAACAAGGACAAGTGCAGAGTCCCGCACTTAGGACGGAAGAATCCCATGTACTGCTACAAGCTGGGACCGACTGGCTAAGCGGCAGTTCTGCAGAAAAGAACACAGAGATTACAGTGGATGAGAATTTGGATATGAGTCAACAGTGTGCCCTTGTTGCCAAGGATGCTAATGGCATATTGGGCTGCATTAGTAGGAGCATTGCCAGCAGATCAAGGGAAGTGATTATTCCGGTCTATTCGGCACTGGTGAGGTCACATCTGGAGTGTCCAATTTTGGGTCCCCACACTACAGAAATGATGTGGACAAATTGGAAAGAGTCCAGTGGAGGGCAATGAAAATGATTAGGGGGCTGGGGCACATGACTTATAAGGAGAGGCTGAGGGAACCGGGCTTATTTAGTCTGCAGAAAAAAAGAGTGAGGGGCGATTTGATAGCAGCCTTCAACTACATGAAGGGAGGTTCCAAAGAGGATGAAGCTAGGCTGTTCTCAGTGGTTGCAGATGACAGAACAAAAAGCAATGGTCTCAAGTTGCAGTGGGGGTGGTCTAGGTTGGATATTAGGAAAAATTATTTCACTAGGGGAAGCACTGGAATGGGTTACCAAGGGAGGTGGTGGAATCTCCATCCTTAGAGGTGTTTAAGGCCCAGCTTGACAAAGCTAGGATGATTTAGTTGGGGTTGGTCCTGCTTTGAGCAGTGGGTTGGACTAGATAACCTCCTGAGATCTCTTCCAACCCTAATCTTCTATGAAAAACAAGGTGGAACAGGTTATTTAGCATAAGTAGTTAACAGACATTTCAAGGGACCATTCAAGCTGAAGTGACCAGTTAGCACCTCTCCAGTCATAAGCAGGAAAGAGAACAAAAAGCTGAGGGAGGGGTTTAGTGGGTTATATATTGTTTAAATAAGCAATAAATCCATTGTCTCTGTTCAGTCCATGATTTTTAGTGTCTAGTAAAGTTATTAATTTAAGCTCCCAGGCTCATCTTTTGAAAGTGTTGTGCAGGTTTCCGTTGAGGACTGAGAGGTCAGATATAGAATGATCACTTTGTGAAAAAAGTGCTCACCCAGAGGTTATAGGGTGTTTTTGTCTTTTATAGTTTTTCTACAAGAGTTTCTTCAAGAGCAGAGTGATTGTCTCATTTCACCTACATAACTGTTATTGGGGCATTTAGTGCACTGGACGAGGTATACCACTCATTGTGATAGGCCTGCGTAGGATCCATGGATCTTGAAAGGTGTGTTGAGGGGGAAATTGATCAACACTTTCCCCTTTGGCCCCCTCTAAGTAATTTATCTGCTTCTTTGTTTACACTCAACTATTTGTACTGTTATGTAAACTCAAACTATGCATATTTAGCTCTTCTTATGTCTCCTCATTAGTCAGTCCTTCTACCCAATTAAGTCATTTTGTTCTTTTCCTTCTCAAAATATTTGTTAATATCTTTCTGGTCTTGAAGAGTCCAGAACTGAATATAGGATTCCAGGTTTGGACTCAGATCTGTATAGAATGGGTCGATTATCTCCTTGCCCTACAATTTCATTATGGATTGCTTCACTGCCTATTCTCCATATTCCATTGAAAATTACATTGGTCTTTTTTGCTGCCATACTTCACTGAGGTTCGCATGTCTGTTGCCTATCCCATATTCCATTTTCTTGGTCTCTCTTTCTCACTTGAGTATTTTGGATTATTTCTTCTCCCTCCCCAAGCCCATATCTACCATCTAGTATTTACTTATTTTGGTTTCCTCCTCTGCCATATTTCTAGCCACTTGCAGTCACTATTGTCATTTGTCTAATCACAATACAACAGCTCCCAGTTTACATTCACCAGTAAATTTGACTAGTGTGATGTTTACTCCTGCTTGGAGAGAACTAACAAGGGTATTAAGGAGGACAAAACCCAACAAAACCTAATAGATCCCTGTAGCATCTCATCCTTCCTTGATCAACAGCCTCTTTCTCTGACTCTGTGCTCTTTCAGCTAGTTTTCAGAGAACTGAAGCTTCCAGTTACTGAACAGAAAATGATGGAGGCAGAATGCTGGGAGCTTAGCAAAGGAGAAATTCTAAGGACTCCAAATGCAGTGGAAGTTATTTGTGACTATAGGCTGACCGCTGGCAAACTGTCAGGCCATCAGTATGGACTGGTACCTCTGAAGTACACCAAATAGGAGGGAATTTTTGGATAGAAAGTAAGTAAATTAAGAAGAAGGAAGAAACAATTGATGCAGACAAAAGAAAAAAAGAACCAAGGACAATCAGATGGTTATTACTCCTAAATTTGTTGCATCAGATGTTAATTTCCTCTCCTTTAAGCCCTGAAAATGATGGAGGCTGGGTTTTAATGTACATTTTCATTTTAAAATTGCTACTCTTCCTTTCAGAGATTATTTTGAATTGTTGGGAAATTATGCATTTCTGCTAGGTAAATGGAGAATGGCATCTACCAATTTAGATGGACCTTTTCCCCCTTTATCGTTATGATCCTAGTTTCTCCTCATTCTCTACAAGCAAAATTTGAATAAAGTTATAGTCACTCTAGTAATGTATTTTTCAGCAAATCTGCCTATTACATTTTGCAATATTGTGTTTCTTATGGATTCCAATTTCATACACAAATGATTTTTTGCACAACTATAAACAATTTTTTAAATAGACTTGTTAAATTTAATTTGTAAAGTTAACCTTCCATTTACTTTGGGAAGGTATTCAAACACATTGGACACACAGGTAGATCTTATGATTTTTTAAATGAGGAAAAAACAAATGACTGTATTATTTCCTTATCTTATACTGCAACACTGCATGACTGTTTACTACAATAGCTGGTAAACCTCCATATATACTCAGTGCTTGAATCTTCTATTAAAGTAGGAGTCTTAGCCTAAATTACCCCAGCAATTAAAGTGATGAAAAACAATTCACACCCACTAAGTGCTATGTGATTTCACAGGAAAGACTGTCAAGGTACACCCTTTATTAAATCCACTCTAATGGAAAAGATCCCACAAGTGACCTTGGTGGACAAGCAGAACTTACTGATGGGATAATCTTTATCCTTCCCACAGTTAGAAGAATTAAAGTACCATCACAGCCAGTGAAGCAAGGCTGTTCTCCACACCTGCTTAAAATGAAACAAGAACATAATGTGAAAAAACAGTTGTCATGCTTTCAAATTTGATCCAAAGTCCTTAGCTCCACCCCTTTGGTGGAACTTGTTGGCTTATTTAAACAATTGACTCTTCACAGCCAGGGAAGTTATACTGGGGAGCAGATGTTAAT
This sequence comes from Lepidochelys olivacea, assembly GCF_965140295.1. Taxonomy (NCBI): domain Eukaryota; kingdom Metazoa; phylum Chordata; order Testudines; family Cheloniidae; genus Lepidochelys; species Lepidochelys olivacea. Next base: position 41,018,218 of record NC_140419.1, read on the forward strand.
CACCATCCAAACAATCTATTCCACTCATATAGGCCCTGATGCTGTGGACATTTATGTGGATATGTCACTTTATACATGTGAATAAAGTTATACACCTGCAAAGTGTTTGCAGAATTGGGGCCATACTCACTAGTCCTAGTCTCCAGATACATTTTAGGCTTTGTCCACACTAGCACTTTTGTCGGACAGGGGTGTGAAAAAAAACACCCCTGATGATATAAGTTTCACTGACAGAAGTGCCAGTGTGGACAGTGCTATGTCAGTGGGACACGCTCTCCTGCTCAGCATAAAGCAGCTACACAGGAGACCTTACAGTGGCTCAGCTACAGCGATACAGCTGTGCTGCTGAAAGGTCTGTAGTGTAGACATAGACAAAGTCTGTGACGTGGTGGAGTAGAAACCCAGACAGCATTCTGCAGCCAAGAAGAGGACACATTTGAGTTCCTATCCTGCTGTCTATTGAAGGACCAGTAGCCAAAGGAAGCAGTGGAGCAACAAGAGATCTATTGCTCTGTTCAAACACCGACTGGCTCAGCTGAAACCTGCTAAAAATGTTTAACTGAAATTTCAGGTCACTTCCACTATGAGTCTGCAATAAATATGCAAGTAACATATCTACTGAGATCTTGGCATTCTGTATATCAATATCCACCTTCAAACTATGGGATGTCAGTATAGCAGCCAGATCCTGTGCTCTGTAAAAACAAAAACAAACCTAAGTGTTTGCTGATCTGCAGGCTAGTGTGTTCTTATTTTTGAAAAAGTCTAAGGCCCCAATTCAGTAGACATTTACATGTGTTTAATTTACTCATACAGCCTGTCTCATTGGATTTATGAAATTACTTGCATGCCTAAAGTTAAGAATGTGCTTAAGTGTTTACAAAATTCCAAACAGACTTTTTATGTAGGTTCAGTGGTATGTGATGTTAATTCCCAATCCATCCCAGATTTTGTTTGAATTATTTCCTGTGAGTGACGCAAATACAGTGCAAGTTCCAGTATTTTGTACACAGGACAGACAGACACAGTATATAGCTAGATACTGTAGTTTAATTAATTTAAGTAATTTAGTGTAATTAATTAGTTTAAATAGATTAATGTAAAATTACAAAATGTAACAATGTCTCTTGTACGCTTTATTTCTAGTACTTCCTTCTTTTCTGGCAAAGTCATATAATTGGGTTTACTGAACTCAGTTACTGAAGCATAAAATACAAAATTGTCTGAGATTATAATGTTTTGGGGGGGAAAGCGTTGTAAATTAATCAGTAATAAAACATTTGTGTGAGGAGCATTTTAATAAAAATGAATAATAGATACTAAAAAACTACTTTAAATAGTCCCTTTTTTGTCTGGAATGCAGTTTGCGATTATACTAAAATCACCACCAATGACAAAATGCCATCCAGATGATTTATTTATAGTAGTTCTAGAATTAGTCTACAGAAAAAGTCAAATGTGGAGAGTAGATGCCTGGAGCAGAAAAACGGTAAATTGGAAAGATTGCTGCTATTACTGACCAATTAAAATAACGACTACATAATACTCTCCTACCGCCCCGCCACAACTCTAACTGCTGCAAGCAGGAAACATTGTCCTCCCACCCAGTTTCTCCCCAACACCCATACACACTGTCAGAAAGTAAACTCCACACTAGCACTTTTGTCAGCAAAAAACACACCCCAGCCAACAAAAGCGCCAGTGTGGACAGTGAAATGTCAGCAGGAGAGCCACTAATTGGGGATGGTTTTAGTTATGCCGGCAGGACAGCTCTTGCCTGTTGGCATAGAGCGGCTACACAGGAGACCTTACAGCCGTGCAGCTGCACGGCTGTAAGGTCTGTAGTGCAGACAGCCTTAGTTACCTAACTGAACAAACCCTTGTCCTTCCTCAAACCCTCTGTGTACTTTTGTCTCCTCTAGTAGTTTTGGTCTAACCTAGATTGCAGAAGCGTCAAGGGAAAGACTCCATCTTTCTTGGTCTTGTAAAGCACAATGCACATCTACAACACTATATGATAAATACGCCAGCAAAGAAGTCTACCTAGCCTTAGAACGAATGTTAAGAGCACCATCTTCTCAAGTAGAAAAATCATAACATTTTTAAGAGAACTCTCTGATGTACTGCAATGAGGCCTCCATCCACAATTGGTGATATGATCAGATGGGTTCAGAGTGCATCATAGACTTAAGATTCCATAGATTTTTCTCAAACTATATCACCATGTTCACATACGTAGGGCAAGAATTAAGATTAAGATTAAGTGATTTTGAATGTGTACATTGTTCGGAGCCCAACTTGAAACACCTTTTGAAAAAGGAGCCCCATTTCTATGAGAAGTATTCAACATCTCCCGAAAATCAGGCTCGTTTTAAAAGAGTCAAGTTGGGCCCTGCGAAACTGAGGCACCCCTAATCACAACGTCATTTCTGAAAATCTTGGCAGTTTTCCTTATGGAAAATACAGTGTATGAGCTAATCTGGTTGTGATGCTCACTATCTTTACAGATTAGTCAAAACTTCAAAAAGTTTGATTATAGGCTGGCAGTCTAGTTTACAAGCATTTCTAATTTGCTACTGTCAATATCTTTAAACAATATACTGTAAGTGATACAGGCAGATGGGCAATTAAGATTCCAATTTACATTGTGTTGTAAGGTCTACATAAGGAAAATGTATCATTGTGAAAGGCTCATTTCCTTGAGGGGACCACATGAAATGTACCTCTAGGGTATGAAGATGAAAGCCCCGTTACCGACAGACTCCTTTAATGTAGCTCCTCCCAGAATCTCAGGGAGATTTAGAGCTTGTCAAGAAGATATCATTGGGCTGTTTTCTTTTATAAAGATTTTAGTTAGGACCAGCTGGAAGGGGAAAAAAATCAGCTACAAATGGAAGCCAATTTTGTTCATCACCAATTTTGTCTTTGTTTAGCAGAGAGTTTTCTGGAAACCAAGTAAGCTGCTTAATTCATCTTTGTATAGTGTCAAGCAAATGTCCTTTGATAATACACTAATTAGGACGCTCTTAATATTCTTTCCACAATATCCCACCCTTTTATGGAGATATGCAACCCTCAGACTAAAGCCATCTGGGTAATACCAGGCACGCAGTAACAGGGGAGAATTTGTGTGTAGCTTTGTTGCAGAAATATTGACAATACATCTTATGAAAAGCCAACCAAATGGATAAAAAAGGGGGTATCTAAGATAGTCATACTATTGTTCCATCCAAATGTGATGGCAGCATAAATAGTGTTTATGTATTTGCTGAGTTTACAAATAAAATTATTGGAGATTTTTAAATAGACAGTGAAATATAGCAATTTTCATCTCTACCACACAATAATTTAGATTCACGCATGAAGCTGTTCTCCCATGATTCACAAGATGTTTATTGCTAATTCTTTAATGTACAGTCAGATGTTCCTCATTCAAATTTGTGGCTAGAAATACAAGGAAATATTTTCCCCCCCTAACAGACTTCAGCAATTGGATTTTGTATCTATCTAGCTGTTCACAAAGGGTACATCTACACTGCAACTAAAAACCTGTGGCTGGCCCACATCAGTGGACTTGGGCTGACAAGGCTGAGGCGAAAGGTTGTTTAACTGTGGTGAAGGTGTTTGGCCTGGGGCTGGAGCCTGGGCACTGGGACCCCACGATGGGGAAGGGTCCCAGGGCCCAAGTGTCTACTCCACAGTTAAACAGCCCCTTAGCCCAAGCTCACTGACACAGGCCAGCCATGTATGTTTAATTGCATTGTAGATACACAAAGTGCCTAATCACTATGGTATCTAAACCCAGAACACATCTCCTTAATTACACGATTCTCTGTCTAGCACAATATTTAATTTAGTTGCAGTGCTGCTCACATCTTTTCGAAGGTATGCTTACTTTTAATAATGCTTTGTAGGTTATTTCTACAGGGCATACCATGGAGAAATAAGGGTCTCAAGGCAATGGAACTTGTAAATCAACTCAAGACATGTTTTACTTTACTCTTTGAAGGGGAATTTGCACACATTCCAGATGACTACTTGAGTTAGGGCTATATTTCTTTCCTATAGGTTTTTTCTGTGGGTGGAGAGAACTTCTGACAACTCAGCAAGTTGAAAATCTTCATGGAGGGGTCAGTAGGATTGGCCTTAAAGATCAGAATCTATTCTCTACAACCTTGAAACCTCCACGCAGACCAGCCGCTCTTTGTTCCTTGCCAGCATAACCTTTCCACCAGTGGGCTGATTCACACAGAGGTGTGCTAGGACTGGCTTCCTCACTTGTGCCTTCAAAGCACTGACCTCTCATAATGGGTAAAGTGTAAGGCGGTGACATTAATGTCACATTGAGAAACATTAACCCAACACATATATTTTTAGTTGGAAATATCTGAATTGCTCCATCCCAGACTACTCCCACAAAGCCCCAACCAAACACTGTTCATAGGGGAAGATACACATGAGCACATGGGAAAGGGAAGCATTCTGTTTTAGCTCTACTCCCCATCTCTGACATTTCCCCTTCCTTGCTCTCCCTCCCCCACCCCAACTCCTTCACTCCCTGCTGTATTGCACAGTACAGAAGGGAGTCCTAAAAATTAGATTAAACCCTCAGCATGGAGTGGGGGAGAGAGAGGAGACAAAATACCCAACACATCCTGGGCTGTTCTCCTCGTGAGAAAGTCTTCTGATTGACCTTGGACAAAATGCCAGTCTATTTCAAGTCACCAAAAAGAAGATCATGCACTCTAAAGCTGTGACAGCGGATGCCAGTTCTGACATGTGCGCAGAGGATCAGGATCTTCCTAAGATTGTTTGAGGCTATATCTTGGACTGGGTGTTGAACCCTGTCTGGTTCAGGGCACATATCCATAAGCACTAACACAAGCAGAGAAAGATACAAAGAATCAGAAGGTTGGCCACCTATGTCATAGTCACACTTTGCATTAAATATACAGCTTCCAACTTCCACTTCTTTATACCATCGTACCACAGATTAGCCAAATTAGTCAGCAGGTGATTTTATTCAACCCTTTCCAACTAAAAGCATCCCTCTGCTATAAAACAAGAGGCCAACCTCAGCACTGAATTTAAACCACATGCAACCCTACTTATGTTTTGCACATGGCCTAAGGCTGTGCAGAATTTGGTCCACTGTGTATTCCTACTGAAAGGAGATAGTAGTGTCAACACATACTGCTAAAACCTGGTGACCTGTTCATTTATCTGAGCAGTAAGTGTCCATGAATTTCACAGATTGAATCGCACAGAAAAATTCCCCAGGCTATTTCTTCCTGAGTATCTCTCTCAACCTGTCATATGCAGACTATGAGTCAAAGATCCAAAATGAGGGACACAAGGAAAAATAGCAGTGCAAGAAACGAACTCATGCAGTGAAGAATTTCTCTACCCACCTCAATAGTAAAGAATACACCAGGCATGGGAGACAAAATACAGCTGGTAATGCATCTTTAAGTGTTGGTGCTTTTCAAAAGGACACTAATGTGTTCCACCACTGCAAATAATCCATAAGGGGAAGCTGCAGGGACTGGGTTAACAACCAATAAGTTCTATAAACTTCAGTTTCATATTTTGGCATTTCTGATATAAGCGATTTCCAACAATACTAGTGAGATAACACAAGGTTTGTGGGAAGATGGAGGTATGATGGGGTACCTGTCCCACACTGGGCTCTAAGGGGTTAATAGAGCCCTTGGGAGGTGTGCAGGAGGCAGCCAATCAGAGAGGGGCTGCAAGGACCAGCCAATCAGGGCTGGGCTGGCCCATATAAGAAGGGCTGTAGAGCAGAGCAGCTTCAGTCACTCCCTGGAGCTTGTGGAAGGAGGAGAATTAGCTGCCTTGCAAGTTGAAGGCAACAAGCACCCTGGACAAAGCAATGCTGCAGACTAAAGGCAGCTCCCGGAAGGCTGCAGGGATCTGCAGGCTAAGGCCCTGAGGCAAGGGCATAGAGGGTGCTGGGGCCACAGGGAAATGGCCCAAGGAGATCTACAGAGGAGTCAGAGGGGACGCAGTAAGTGGCGGCATCTAGAGGGTCCCTGGGCTGGGACCCAGAGTAGTGGGCAGGTCTGGTTCCCCCAGTCAACACTGGGGAAGTGGCAGAACTCTGGACTGCACTTGCCACTGAGGGAAGTGGCTGGATAAATATTGCAGAGCCCCCAGAAGGGGGGAAACCCAGAGCATAACATGACTGGAGGGCTGTGTCACTGAAGAGGACACCATTGTCCTGGGAGTGATGGGGATCCCAGAGCAGAAGTGATGGCGGTGAGGCACCACCAGAAGAGGGTGCACTGGTGAGAAGAGCTAATCCCTGTGACAGCTGGCAGGAGGTGCTGGAGTGGTGAGTCACACCCCCTCATAGAAGGCCAATTAAGAGGCATGCTCCCACACAGCAAACACCCTTGGAGTCAGGGTTGACCCTAGTCTTCATAGGGCACAACGCAAAATAATATGTTCAGGGGCCCATCCATCTCCCCGATTCCTCCTAATCTTCCTCATTACACACCACCATCATTTCAGCTACCTCCTGACTGCCTGTGATCTTCTTGGGGTATAATAATCTCCCTCTTCACCAATCTGTTTGTTAGGATCAGATTAGACCATAGACAAGGAATCCCTCCGAGAGCTTTGCTGGATGGGGGGCTGGGCCCTGGAAGCACAATGTCCTATGCAGATGCATAATTTTCATGTACATAAGTACACAGTGATGGCAGTTCATCGGCTCTGCCTTCTTTGTGTGCAACTACATATTGTTCCGGGACATGGCTGAGGAAAGCATTGTTAAGTAGTTCAGGAAAACAGAGTGGAATAAGCACAAGCAGAATTATGGAAGCAACATAGAATAATGTTCTGAAAATTTACTGCACAGGTTACATTAAATGCAGGCAAGTCTAACCTCTGAAGAAAGGACAATAAGCAGAAACTGACCCTTTAAAAATATTACTTCTGTAATTTCAAAGTACCTGCTTCTTGCATCATTTCTGCAGTTTGCCAGGTTATACCCGGTTTTAATTCAGCACCAGGAATTGCCATGTAATATTAAAGGGTCAAGAGAACATACTGTATTCCAGGTGCTAGTGTTTAATGGGCATCTGCATGAGTACAGCAGTTCTGTTGCCAGAGCTGGAAATATATATTCTCCAATTTACAGTGTAAACAAAAAGAATCCTATGTGTCCCTTGCCCAGTACTCTATAATGACCCAGGAACACAGGATGGGACAGAAGCAACTTTTAGAACATCTGAATAGTACAGTGAGCTATGGTACTGGATCAGAGGAAGACTTCAGCCTTCATCATGCCAATTGCCTGTATGTATGGGCAGAGTTCAGGTCAGACTTCAATTTTATGTTCACCGGCTAGACTTACATAATATTCAGGTACCCACTTTAACTTAGTTTCAACACAACCCTTACAGGCCATTTTGTCTGAACAACAGGAAGAAAAGAAAAAAAGGTAGTTAAAAACACAACTCAAGGAATCACTAGTTCTGCACAATATTGGAAAAGTAGTGAGCATTGCAGCATGGTAGAAAATTGTCTCCTTTCTGGTCCTGTTGGGAAAGATAGTTCTGCCTGTTATGAGGCTGAGTGGGAGCTGGTAAAGCCCTTTCCATTCAATTAAAGGCCTTCTCCATAGGAAGGGAGAAAGTATCTGCCTTTACACAAGATTCCACAAAGTGATGGCCTCTAACGGTGAAACAGAACACAGCTATTACGGTTTTAATACAGTAGCACCCCGATATGCTACATACTGGCCACACAGAGCAAGTCATAAGCCCTATCCTAAACTGCTTGCAACTGGTTCCAAACCACTTCTTGCCTCACTCCATTATATTCAGTGAAGTTGTACGAGGAGTGAATCTGGCTGCCAGTCTTCTGGGTATAATTTTTCTGCTACCTGCTACTTCTTCCTGTCCCAAATATTCATAGATGTTAAGCAATATTCTCTGGGAATACCCATCTCCTCGTTCACCAGCCTCTCCTAAAGTCTTGTATCCATTAGCATCCATATCCATTTGCATGGTTAATTCTTCTAAAACAGACAATGTAAAAACAAAAGGCGTACTTGTGGCACCTTAGACTAACAAATTTATTTGAGCATAAGCTTTCATGAGCTACTGCTCACTTCATCGAATGCATTCAGTGGAAAACACAGTGGGGAGATTTATATACATAGAGAACATGAAACAATGGGTGTTACCATACACACTGTAAGGAGAGTGATCACTTAAGATGAGCTATTACCAGCAGGAGAGCAGGGGGTGGGGGAGAGGGGGAAAAACCTTTTGTAGTGATAATCAAGATGGGCCATTTCCAGCAGTTGACAAGAACGTCTGAGAAACAGTGGGGGATGTGGGGGGGGGGGGGAATAAACATGGGGAAATAGTTTTACTTTGTGTAATGACCCATCCACTCCCAGTCTTTATTCAAGCCTAAGTTAATTGTATCCAGTTTGCAAATTAATTCCGATTCAGCAGTCTCTCCTTGGAGTCTGTTTTTGAAGTTTTTTTTGTTCAAGAATTGCAACTTTTAGGTCTGTAATCGAGTGACCAAAGAGATTGAAGCATTCTCCGACTGGTTTTTGAATGTTATAATTCTTGACGTCTGATTTTTGTGTCCATTTATTCTTTTACATGGAGACTGTCCAGTTTGACCAATGTACATGGCAGAGGGGCATTGCTGGCACATGATGGCATATATCACATTGGGAGATGTGCAGGTGAACGAGCCTCTGATAGTGTGGCTGATGTGATTAGGCTCCACAGTATCCCAACATTTTTATGGCTGACTTAGAACAACTCTTCCTCAGCTCTCATCCCCTAATGCCCCTACTCTACTTGTGCTACATTGATGACATCATCATCTGGACCCATGGAAAAGAAGTCCATGAGGAATTCCACCATGATTTCAACAATTTCCATCCCACCATCAACCTCAGCCTGAACCAGTCCACACAAGAGATCCAGTTCCTGGACACTACGGTGCTAATAAGCGATGGTCCCATAAACATCACCCTATACCGGAAACCTACTGACCGCTATTCCTACCTACATGCCTCCAGCTTTCATCCAGACCACACCACACGATCCATTGTCTACAGCCAAGCTCTATGATACAACCGCATTTGCTCCAACCCCTCAGACAGAGACAAACACCTACAAGATCTCTATCAAGCATTCTTACAACTACAATACCCACCTGTGGAAGTGAAGAAACAGATTGACAGAGCCAGAAGAGTACCCAGAAGTCACCTACTACAGGACAGGCCCAACAAAGAAAATAACAGAACGCCACTAGCAGTCACCTTCAGCCCCCAACTAAAACCTCTCCAACACATCATCAAGGATCTACAACCTATCCTGAAGGACGATCCATCACTCTCACAGATTTTGGGAGACAGGCCAGTCTTTGCTTACAGACAGCCCCCCAACCTGAAGCAAATATTCACCAGCAGCCACACACCACACAACAGAACCACTAACCCAGGAACCTATCCTTGCAACAAAGCCCATTGCCAACTGTGTCCACATATCTATTCAGGGGACACCACCATAGGGCCTAATCACATCAGCCACACTATCAGAGGCTTGTTCACCTGCACATCTCCCAATGTGATATATGCCACCATGTGCCAGCAATGCCCCTCTGCCATGTACATTGGTCAAACTAGATAGCCTCCACGTAAAAGAATAAATGGACACAAAAATCAGACGTCAAGAATTATAACATTCAAAAACCAGTCAGAGAACACTTCAATCTCTCTGGTCACTCGATTACAGACCTAAAAGTTGCAGTTCTTCAACAAAAAAAACTTCAAAAACAGACTCCACTGAGAGACTGCTGAATTGGAATTAATTTGCAAGCTGGATACAATTAACTTAGGCTTGAATAGAGACTGGGAGTGGATGGGTCATTACACAAAGTAAAACTATTTCCCCATGTTTATCCCCCTCCCCCACATCCCCCACTGTTCTTCAGATGTTCTTGTCAGCTGCTGGAAATGGCCCACCTTGATTATCAATACAAAAGATTCCCCCCCCCCCCCGCCCGCTCTGCTGCTGGTAATAGCTCATCTTAAGTGATCACTCTCGTTACAGTGTGTATGGTAACACCCATTGTTTCATGTTCTCTGTGTATATAAATCTCCCTACTGTATTTTCCATTGAATGAATCCGATGAAGTGAGCCGTAGCTCATGAAAGCTTACACTCAAATAAATTTGTTAGTCTCTAAGGTGCCACTAGTATTCCTTTTCTTTTTGCGAATACAGACTAACACAGCTGCTACTCTGAAACTAGTAATGTAATTAGTCACAGAGCTTTTCACCCATAGGTGTCAATGCACCTTATTAGAGTAGGGAAGTATGACTTTCCCTATTTTACAGAGGGCATATTGACACTTTACTTCAGCAAAGCTGAAGATGGGTGAAGCATCTTTAAGAGGCACACATACAAAACAAATTCAATTAATATTTATTCAGCAGGTAAACTTTGCTTCAAGAAGCTGAGTGGAATCAGGCAAGTCTCCACCACCGGGATATGAAACCAACCTCTTCCTGTTTATTTCACAGTGAGAGAAGCTGCTCTTTGAATGATGATGAATAATATATACAGTACTTCTATCTGTATTAAGACTTGCATGGATAAAAAATACTACCTGGTCAAAAGGAAGCGATGTATTTGGTCCTTATTTAAAACCTGCATTCAAGCACAGAGTCAGCCAAAATCTATTCAGATGCTGTTATATTTAATATTACCAAACATACTCAATCTCTAAAAATACCTTATATTCACTGTATATAAACCGGATGCATGCAAAGCGTGTAAGCATTTAATATTATCAGCACTATTAGAGGGACATAATCATGGCTGACATGACAAACATTTAACTTGAAAAGGAGTTGATCCTCAAAATTAAAGCTCCCACACTAATAAAAAAATCAATCATCAACTGCCTTCAGTTATTTTCTTTGCCATTTCAGGTACAATCCCATACCTCTGCTCTGAACTGGTGGATATTAAAATATTCAAGATTCCTACAATCTGAAGTATTCTGAAAGATTTTTTTGTACATTTCACAACCTTTCCTGTTCAGAGCGATATAAAAGCTAAGAAGCATGATAAACATGAAGATGAAATACATACCCTCAAATCAGAAATTTAGTGTAACCCTTGAAAAATGTCCTATTAATGCTGTCAAAATGCTGTGCTATGAAAAACCTATTTCCAGGATATTAAAAATAGCATTGGTTGAAAGTCTTCCAACAGGAACTGTTTTTGATGCAAAATTGCGTTTTCTACTTTCCCCTCCCCCATCATCATTGAAGTGTAGGACTGGTTGAACTTAACAGCCACAGTGTTGGTTGAAAGAAAAGGAGTACTTGTGGCATCTTAGAGACTAACAAATTTATTTGAGCATAAGCTTTCGTGAACTACAGCTCACTTCATCAGATGCATCCGATGAAGTGAGCTGTAGCTCACGAAAGCTTATACTCAAATAAATTTGTTAGTCGCTAAGATGCCACAAGTCCTCCTTTTCTTTTTGAGAATACAGACTAACACGGCTGCTACTCTGAAACCTGTCATTATGCAAGGTGTTGGTTGAGTTTTTTTCCTCCTGAGGAAACCAGGTTCTGAACAATTCCAAGGGATAGATTCTGTTTGCTAGCTATCCCTTTCAATAGCCAAGAAGTAAAAGCAAAACTATTCCATTTTTAAGATAAGATTGGACCTTGACTCAGGACAGTCCTTGTACCGTGGAAGAGAATTTGGGAGACGGGCTATGTCCAGATACAATCAAAGAACCACAGTCTTCATAGCTTAAGTATAGCTACGAGGATGACAGAGTGCTGCCCTTTCTAAACTACACCCTAATTATCTGAATCAGAAGAGGAATAAGCATAAGAAAGCCCTTTGGCCAGGGTTGCACGAAGAGCTAGGATCTCTAACTCCTTAAGGCTCGATTCAGTGATATACTGAAGAATATGCTTAACATTAAGTACATAAATAGTGCCACTAGCGGTGCTCTGTAGACTAGAACCCTGAAGCAGAAAGTTTGAGCTTTCTTTATTTTTTCTCACGGGATGCAAAGTTGGGGGGAAGATCTTTTAGATTAAATACACACACTGGAACTCCAGATCTTGGTGTTATTTCCTTGAGCAATGAATAGCTCAGATTTTGGTCTCTGAGTTTACACAACCAAGGAATAGTTATTACCACCATGCTCAAGTTCATATTTTATTTGAGAAAGGAATGTTTTTAAAGTAACCCTTACAGAAATGTTTTCCACTAACCCATAGGAAGGTGAAGGATCAGTTTATACATAAAACATTTATCTTTTGGTCTTAGCGACCATAAAGGAAAGAAAACTTTTAATATCTTTGTTACCCAAAATTAAAAGTGCAACATTTATTAAAAACAAAGAAAAAAACAGTTGGTGTACCTGTCTCTGTCAAACTATTCACATTTTATTTATTCCTGGGAAGTTCTAGCTTCTAATGTTAGGAAAACATCTTTCAGTTTCTTGATATTTCTAAGCCTTTGACTTTATCTTAAATAAAAATCTTAAAGCATGGACCAGATTCCCATTTGACTACTACTTCATAGGACAAAGCGTAGTACTCAATAAAAGAAATTTTGTCTTCAGAACTAATGTCCAACAGAAGTTTTATAACTTTGGCTGAAATAAATACTTTTTTCGTCTTCACACACAAACGTATGGCCACCTGTTCTTTAAACGACCACCACACCTTGTTACACTAAAGCCAGGATTCCATTAACACCAACAAAATAAGGGCATGTTAAAAGTGAAATTCAAAAATCAGTCCACAAACTTGGAAGCAAGGAATCTGGAAAGTTATTTGTTCTACATTATGTTACCTTAATGGCAACAAGAGATGTGCAGACCTTTCGACATTAGTGTCAGGTATAGATAAATGCTGCTTGCAGTAGACTGTAGAAAATTCACTGATACTAAACACAGAAAAACACTTAGCATGCACTATTTTCCTGTGTGTGGTTGTTGATTTTCTATTGAAACGTGTTGTAGCAGCTCAAGAAGGAGAAGAAAAGACTTTCCAGAGATTAGGATGTTTTGATAATGAAGATCTTTTACATTAAATACATACATAAATTATTATTAAAAATGTCTTGATGAATCAGAATATTTATACCAACTATACCCTATACTACTTATTACTCAGACTTTTGAATTTTAAACTTGTACATACAAAACTATTAAAATTAGTTCTTTTACATTAATGGTCATGATTATAAAAACAGACTACATTAATGCCTCAAAGGAAGAGTATGCTTGGAAATAAGTGTGGTATTTTTATGTTTAAAACCAGAATCTTACAGTAATGCCTGTGGAGTTATAACTTCAGAACAAGTGTCACTCCAGTTCTTCAGGATTAACCACCCTAATATCTAGAGGCAAGGAATCTTAATTTTGAAGCATGGTTTAAGAAAATCCCAGCTCACCTGAAACCCAATCCTACTCCCATGGCAACACTCACATTTACTTCAGTGGTGAAGGACAACACCATGAAAGAAAGTTACAACGATTCCCAAGGAACAGACTCTTTCTTTGGATTGTAAAACAACATTAGGAAATTCTGCCATAATAATGGAATAAAATGTACATATGTACACTAGTAACAGCTTTATGCAAAAAAACCCAAAAAACCCCCAAAAAATACTTCTAGCCATTTATGTACCGATATGCCTTACCAAGGGAATAAAAAAAAAAAAAAGTTTCTTGAAGAGAGCCATCTCATAGGTGGAAACAAGATTTTTATTCCCTTACCACATTCTCAGTTTGCATAACTACAGATGTAAATTAATGGTTGAACATTTTTCAGCCTTTGGTAAAATCCAGCTACAGGGTTTGACCCAATGACCTTCAGAGACAACATTTCATTACACAGTTTGATGAATAAACATTTTCTTTTGTTGGTTCTAAGTGTGCTCCCCTTTTATCTTAGGATTCCCATGTTTTATTATGGAACAAAGATTTAAAAAAAAGAAAAAGAAAATAAAGAAGGGACTGATCAGATTTAATTTTGCCTTTTTTACTTTTCCTTCCAGAATAGAGATTCCCAGTCTGTGCAATCCTCATGTTGATGACATACAACAACTCTCTCATTATCTTTGTTGCTCTTGTCTGGGTCTGGTAAATCTCCTATCCATCTTTAGAATAGCAACCAAAACTGGATACTACATTCTAGATGAGCTCAATATAACAACAAAATAGATAAAGTTTTCAAAAGCACCTAATTTCAGAGCCAAACAATGTATAAATAGCTTCTATTTTTACCTTCAATATGCATTAACCTGCCTTTAACAAAGCACTGATATGCCGTCAAGTCTCTTAGGAAGAGATTACAGATAGTGCTTTGTTCTACAATACATGCAGCCAATAATCACACTGTGGAAACAAACAGAAAAATGTACCCTTGCAAATATTAATGTATTTAGTATCAGTACTTAAAGCAAATTAAGGTCCCAGTCCTGCATATACTTATGCATATGGAGTAGTTTTATTGAAGTCTTAATTCCAATAGAACTACTCATAGAAATATAGTTACTCTCACACATAAGTATTCCCAGGAGAAGGCCCTCTAACATCCACAAATTCATAAATGTTAGGACCAGAAGGGACTACAATCATCTAGTCTGATTTCCTGCACAACACAGCCCAGACAACCCCACCCAATAATTTTTGTATCAAGCCTGGAAACTTATGTTTGCGCTATACCTACTTTCATAAAGAGATCCAGTCTAGGTTTAGAGACTTGAAGTGATGGTGAATCCAGCAAATCTTAGTGTGGAATCACTAAAACTGCATGGAAAATATGAATTCTGTTTCTGAAGATTTTGAGGTTTGTTTTCATTCTGATTTGGAATAGCACCAAAAAAAAAGTTGTTTAACAAATTGAAATGGTTCATTTAAATAGTTTCAAAATAAAATTCTGCTTGGCAGGCTAACAGGGAGCCAGGAAGCATCACCTTAGTCAGAACATCAGAGCTTGGGAGCCAGCGCTCTCTCCCCCCAACCAGCCCATCAGATGGACTAAACCGGAGCTAGGAGGCTGGAAGCCAAGTAGTCCACTAGGTGGGCTGACAGAGAAGCAAGCATGTTAGGAGGAAGCCACCCTCGTTTTGGTCAAAATTTGTCTAAATCGATATATCCTATGGATACATGGAATGTTCCAATTTTAACAAAATCAGCATTTTCCAACAGTAAAACATTGTCAGAGATTTTACTAACTACCCTCTCTGTTAAAACCATGCCTTCTTTCCAATCTGATTTTGTCTAGTTTCAGCTTCTAACCACTGGATCCCATTGTACCTTTTCTTCTAGATTAAAGAGCTATCAGCACAAATCTTTCCCCTGATGTTGGTAGTTGTAGACAATGGTCAAGTCACCTCTTAACCTTCTCTTGGATAAACTCAGTAGATTGATCTTTTTGTCTCTTACAAAAACCACACATTTTCCAGACTTTCCTTACTAAATGTCAGTATTTGGATATGGGTACCACTTTTCCATAAAAACGCCATAGCTAGATAATTCTCAATTGTGCACACTCCTCCTTCCCCCAACGAGACACCACTACTTGTTTTTCCTCCCTTCCTAGCATCCATTTTTAATCAAAAATAATTTTTATCTAGTTTTCCAGGTGTCAATTTAAAAAAATTAATAATGAACAAACAAGCTTTTCTACCTATAAGCTTGTTTGATTTCTTTCAATGAATGTAATAGAATTGATGCTGTTCATCGGCAAGAGCAAGATGCTAAGTATCTTCTATGAGGTGCTGAATGGACATAACTCTCATTCATTCTGGCTGGTAGCTGAGCAATTCCATTGCCCACCTATCCTGCAGGAGGTGCTTGTCATCTTGAAGGATCTATCCTCAAGTTACACAGCAAGAAAGTCTCCATGGCCAAGTCAGACTAGAAGCTCAAACTACCCAACCTTCCAATGCAGTATACAGAGGATGCCAAGGGAGGCACTTACTTAAGTTATCTGTTAGCCTACAGCCAATTTTCGTTTAACTATATCTTTCCACCTCTAACAAGTGCTGGGATACAAAATACCGCAGTATAAAATTTTAGGAGTTTTTTGTCAACATCAGTGACCTAAAAAGCACATTTGTCTTAAAATATCTAAGACACACTGTTCATGCATCAAGAATATGCTAGCCCACCAAATATGAAAAACACGACAGTAATTTTAGAAAAATTGGTAGTTAAATTAGCTTCACTGATTCAACTCTGAGTGCCAAACATTTCTCATGTTCAATGCCATCATTCTCCAGCTGCCATCAGGTGTGTGATTTCCAGCCAGCAAGGCAATGCATGGATACAAAGCAGCAAGAAATATCCACTGACTTCATGTTTGGGTCAATATCAAGATAGTTAAGACTAATGACATCTTTTAATCAAAATGCACTTCTCAGGTCAATACTGATATTAACTTCACCAAAGATCCACTAGCCACCATATGTTTCTACTCTCTTTCTATAATGCATAATATTTATGGGCAAGAACCACAGCTGGTTTAAAATCTACTTGGCTCTATTAAAGGCAATGAAGCTATGCTAATTTATATCAGCTGAGGATCTGGAAATGTACCTACAAGCAGATAAAGATACAAAAGTGAAAATTATTTTATGCACCGTAACTCCTGTCATACATCTTAGAAATAAATGCATTCTTGCGAGTCATTTTTGTAGGAATCTTGCTGATAAAACCAGAGCAGCTAGTCTGTTGATAGGGGAGCGGTTTACTCGGTTACAAAACATAGAAAAAGGATTTTTGTATTACATATTTTCCCTTTCTCCATCTTTGGTACATTGGCTCCACAGAGCTATTTCCCAAACCTTGTGTTTTGTGGAAAGCAGGATTAGTACAAATAAGTATGTATTCCATGAAAACATTGATGTTTCTAGATTTTATGTTAGTTTCAACAAATTACTATAAAAGCCTTTGTTGTGGTCGTGGGTTTTTTGTTGTTGGGCATGCATTTGGTTTTTGGGAAAGTGTGTGGATTTCTTTTTGCTAAATACTCTACTGAGCTAGTGGGCTTGCAGCATGTGAAATTAGACTTCACCTGCCCAGGTGACCTTATTGAATCTTTCTTTTTCTGGTAGCTTTTGAAATGGATACATGATCTTTTAAAAAGATATTTAAGGATTTAAATCTCAGAGGATTTTGTTTGGGGGGTGGGAGGGTTAAACTTATATGTTTAATAGTTAGAACTGAAGTATGATATCCTGATGAAACTGTAGCATTTTAAATAATTCCACATTGCAGGATCAGAACTAAGATTAGAAGGTTATATGAATTGTGAGATATGGAATGGAATTGTGAGATATGGAAAAGGCAAAGGAGGGCCGGGTGTGAACCCAAAGGTAGTACTAAGAGGGAAGGGGTGAGGAGAAGTGTTGGTGAGGAAAGTGTCAAAACCAAAACCTCACAAGATACAAACATTCTGTCAGGAAAATGGTCAGTATATCAGTGATTCAATATGGCACTAAGAATAATACACTAGATTCTGAAATAGAGACGGATTACTTGGGTAGTTTCTGAAGTGTTAGAAATACAGAAGTTATACTCCTTTGCATTTAAATTGGGAAAGGCCAGATTTCCATGGGAAGGGGGAGAAAGGGGAATAACAGCAGCAGAAATTGAAAAACAAGTGAACACAGTAAAGAAGATTTCAATGAAATAAAAATCTAGTATGTCATGTAGAGACCTGAGGGACCTACACAGATAATAATGAACAAGATTTATCTGTTCTGAGTCATGACAATTTTGCTGATGTCTTGGCAGTCATGAATTTGTAAAATGAAAAAAAAAGTATATATTTCCAGCAATGCTGCTTTACAGCTATAGTGTGCTCTCTGCATTAGCCATGGTTCTCCAAAGTGAAATTAAATAAATAGCTTCATAAAATATTACTTATATTTCCTAGAAATACATAGGGCATGTTTGAGTACTATGAGGAGAACTCAGAAGGGTTCAGAAAATGTAATACAGTCAGTTATAGGGACAATAAAAGGCCTAGTAAAGTGAGGGAAATATAGTTTAAAAATTTACTTTACAAAAAAGTTACCTAATGATAAGATAGTATCCTCACCCATTCTTCCACACAGGACATAGAAACTCCACCAACCAGCAGGCAAGGATGCAGAAGCACTGTATCAAGACAGTTATATATTTCAGCCCACTTACTTCCTCTTTCATCATGAAACTTCCTAGCTAACTAATTAAACAACAAATCAACTTAACCACAAAAGGGAGGAAGGTGGAAGGGGAGGATAAAAAAAGAGACCTTGACAACTTTATTTATTAGTAAATAATTCTTCCTTGTTAAGCATCTTGTCTTCCTCCATCCCATGCACTACAAAGCTGCAGAGGATGCATCACTTCAACAGCTAGATATACATCATTCTACAGTTTGCACAATGTTTGACCAAGGACACTTCATCCAACTGCAAGCATTAGGTTAGAAGGGGAGGGTGTGTCTTGTACAATGTTTTACTTGATCCAGGAGCATGTAGTTCAGTGGAAACTCTTTCTGCTCTTCATAAATTTCCTCTCTCATTCAATCATGGTCTGGGAGATTAGTTAGCTGAAGTGAGAGATTCAATAGACTAAGATTATAAAAATCCCTAAAAGATGGTGGTCACCTAGCATATGTACATACCTGCACCACTGGTCGTAGGTCTTGTGTATTTAGCTCTGCTAAATAGGTCGATGCTGAATGTTTTTGAAGTATAAACATTTACAGATTGATACCCATTCCATTGTATCTCACTTATCGTAGTTGCTGTGCATTATAGTAAAGTGAAGCACTGCAATATCACAAGTACTATGGTGTGGTAACTAAGGATGATCATTGAGGCCACGTCTACACTAGCAAGTTTACAGCTGTACTGCTGTACAATCGTTCATAAAGCTGCTCTATGTCGACAGGATAGAGCTTGCCCATCAACACAATAAAGCCACCTAACCGAGTGGCAGTAGCTATCTTGGCAGGAAAGTGTCTCCTCCCAACATATCACTGTGCACATGAGCGCTTATGCCGACAAAATTAATGTAGCTCGGGAGTGTGTTAGGGGTGTGAAAAAACCACACCTGAGTTACATAAATTTTACCGACATAAGTGCAAGCGTAGACATAGCCTGAATTTGGAAGTGAACGGAAACATATCTCTTAGGATAAAAAAAAAAAGCTGTACCAGTATTGGAGGTGTCACAGTCGAGGGGTTTGAGAGCGCCAACACTCCAAAATGGAGTTCTGCTTTTATCCATCCTTTTAAGCAACTCAGATATTCCCTCTGAGGAAGCAAAGAGGTAGTAGACTGACTTAGGGACATGATAAACCACTAGTCAAACTGATTTCAACATGCTACACGATGGCATACAGTGGTAAATTAGAGTCTACTCAGAATAGGGGGAAGGAGACATTTTGGGGCTGCAACTTTAAGGGAATCTAGGGTTTGACCTAGAACACCTAGAAATCAAAACAAAAACATCTAAAGAAACTGGGTGTGATGGGTTCTCACCACGGTGCCACCTGGAACTGGAGTACCACTGAGCTTGCCTGACCCACCAGCCTGGCCTCTCTTTACACTGTACTGCTCTGACAGGCCCTCAAACCCCCTCCAAACACACATACAGGTAGGGACACACCCAGCTGCAGCTACACACAGATGCTGAGATCAGCTCTGCATGGGAAGGCTTTGGCTAAGGCATCTTCCAGTTGCAAAGGCATGCCCCCCGCCCCTGGAGTGTAAACCCCAAACTCTACAGAAATCTGTACCGCATGAGCTAATGAAATTCACCCCCTCTCTCATGCGCAAAGGGAAAATATAACAGCTTTTTGCCCCAAGTTATAACTTCCACACACTGGTTTGTGATCAAGAAAAAACAAATTTATTAGCTACAAAAGATAGATTTTAAGTGATTATAAGGGATAGCAAACAGACCAAAGCAGGTTTCCTAGCAAATTAACAAAATGCAGTTTAAGCTTAATATACTAAAGAGATTCAATTCTCACCCTAAGTGATGATTTATGCCAGCTGCAGGCTCTTAAAGGGCAAGCTGCACTTGCTTGCAGTTTAAAACCCCAAGTATTCCCTTCAAAGGCTAGAAAGCCCTCTAGCTTGGGTCCAGCCCTTCCCACCAGTTCAGTCTCTCTGTTCCTCAGTTGTTTCCAGGAGTCTCTGTGGGCAGGGAAGTCAGTGAAGAACCACGATGATGTCAGTCCCCTGACTTAAATAGCTTTTTCATATGACTGGAACCCTTTGTCTCCAAGCTTGGTTCCCATGCCTTTCAGTGGAAAAAACACTGGTATTCCAAGATGGAGTCCAGTACCAGGTGATCTGGTCAAATGCCCCTGTCATGTCATAGTAGCTATGACTCAGAAGCTGTTTACAGTGTTCTCAGAAAGGCTCCCCAGTGGGAGATAAACTGCTTCTAAGGCCTACTGTTTTCTCTAATGGCCCTTCCCAGCCAGCCATCTAGACCGATTGCATTCTACCCAGTGGGCATACCTCAGGTGTAAACATTTGTAATAGATCATCATCATGTTCTCATCATTCCTCTGGCATTTAGGGCAGAAACGAAGCTCCTCTACTCCTGTCAGTTTCTGGCAAGTCAATATTCCTAACTTCAGAAACCAGAATGATACATGCATACTGTGACATTACATTCCATATGCTTTATGGAAATATGCTTCTGATATGAATATGGCATAACAGATCTACTTTATGCAAGATGGCTCATGTAAGATATCATTGGAAAGGTTATGATTTACTGAATGTGATTATCCAATTTGTATGTCTGTATCATTTCTGTATCTGAAGTTAGGAATATTGACTATGTATCTGTATTTCAAATGTCTTACTTTCAGTGTCACCCCCAACTAGCCTTTCAGGTACAACAACTGAAAAAGCCAGACAGGGCTGATGGCCCATTAGCAAAGACAATGAACTGTGAAAGAGCTTAATCTTCCTGTGGACACTCCAGAGAGCCTGCAAGTAATGGCTGCCACAGCCCTCTTCTCCCCCAGTTCAGTTCTTGCTTCCGGGTGTTTTGGGTGGGGAGACAGAAGAGAACCACAATGATGTCACTCCCCTGCCTTATCTAGCTCATGTGTATGGTGGGAACCCTTTGTCTCAGAGCGGGAGAACACGGGCATTCCAAGGGATGGGTCCAGTGCCAGGTGACCTCTCTGAGTCACCTGGCACTGGACCCATCCCTTGGAATGCCCGTGTTCTCCCGCTCTGAGACAAAGGGTTCCCACCATACACATGAGCTAGATAAGGCAGGGGAGTGACATCATTGTGGTTCTCTTCTGTCTCCCCACCCAAAACACCCGGAAGCAAGAACTGAACTGGGGGAGAAGAGTTGAGCCCAAGCTGGAAGGGCGTCTAGCTTGTGAGTAATAATACCTGAGGTCTCAAGCTGCAGGCCAGTGCAGCTGCCTTTCAAGACTTTCTGTAATCTGCCTGTAACAATATCTAGGGTGGAAAATTACTATTTGTAACCAATTTCTTTAGTGAAACAAGCTTATTTTGCATGTTTTGTTTTATTTGCTTAGTAATCTGCATTGTTCTGTTTGCTATCTCTTTAACGACTTAAAATTTATCTTTTATAGTTAATAAACTTATTTCTTGTGTATAATATAACCCAGTTTGTGCATACCTTCCTCCACATTGAGGGAAGAGACAGATTTCATAATACACCTTTCATCTGCACTCCAAGGGAGGTGGGCACCTGAGTGCTGGGACAAGTCCCTTAAGCTGAGTCTTCCCAGAGCTGATCTCAGTGTCTGTGTCATTCTGCAGTTGGGTGTGGCCCTACCTGTGTGTATGCTGGAGGAGGTTCAGCAAGACAGGTAAAAAGGGGGCCCATGCTGGCAGAACAGGTGGGCTCAGTGGTATCTCAGCACATCAGGTGGCATCTTAAAGGGGGGCAACCCGTCAGACATTTTATTTTTGACTACAATATTTCTGAAAAATGTTGACAGATGCTCTCATCAATCACTTAAAATGCTAAAAATAATATACCAACTAAATTACAACAAAATTTTACAGTGCACAAAAAAGAGTTAATTTTTGTGATGGGGTGAGGTAGCCCTAGACATGAGCTTATTTTGGAAATCACTGGGACATCTGGGACTAGCTCATATTGGACTTAAAGCTATAACACACCATTTGATTGGCTCCTTAGCAGAAGGAAGCCAAAAAGAACACCCTGACAGACACTAGTACACAAAAAGACTCCACAAACCCGAAACCTGCATAGAGCCACAGCAAACTCATTTGTATTTATTCCTACAGCGTTCCTAAACCACCTAATCTTCCTACACCTTCCCCCCAGGGGCTGCTAGGAAACAGACCCAGCTGCTCAGGAGAATGTTAGTAGGTCACTTCACCTACACACAGACAGGCCAACACCAATGCTGGCAGGATGGGTGATAGTTCCTATCTGCCCCTATTGATACCAATAAAGAATTTGTCCCTTCTTCATTTTAGCATATCCTACCATATTATAGTCACAGACTTTTTCCCCCCTCCTTCTCAGTGTTTTGTTTTGTTTTGTTTTTTTGGCCTCTGGAACAACTGAAGCTCCAGAATTTCCCTCTCAGACTCAGATTCCATACTATTTAGTTCTTATAAGCAAAAAATTAAGAACAACAAGGAAAAAAGTTGCAAGGAAAAAAAATACCACAATACCTTGCAATAGATAGATTATATTTCACTACATTAAGATCAATACCAGTAGACCAGCCAATGGAGTTCTTAGCCTTTATTCCAATTATTTACAAACTTGGAAAACAGCTCTGCTCTAGGGCTTTGTCTATACTAATAGATAACTAAAAGTTTTTTATTTGGGAATTTGACATACAGATTGTAGTTGTAATATCACAGCCTTCTGGTGGCATATTGAAGAAAAAACTAACAAAAAACTAAACTGACATTAGGCTTTCAAAACCTTATATTTCAACTGTCAAGTTCACTAATTCTATCGCAAACATTCTAAATCTACCCAAGCGTTAGCTATTGTTCTTGAACTATCCAAGAGCTTTGAATTAGCACACTAGAGATCTCCCCAGGGTTCACAGATCATTCATTGTACCTAGACCTGTCTTGAGCACACTGATCAATAAGAAACATAATCAGAAGATTTCAAAGAAATACTGCAGTCTAGTGGTGTAGAGGCATATAAAAATATCAAAGCACAAATGGAGCATAAAGAAGTGCTCTATCTCCAATTGGAGAAGAATTATTTAAGACACTCATTTTTCACACAGAACATTTGCTTCATCATTTGTAGCTGGGAATTCCCTACTGTCCAATATTTTGCTGGGCAAATTTTTATTTCTCAAACTGAGACTATGAACATGAAACTTTCAGAATGCAAGGGGCTTAATTCTGTTTTCAGTTACACTGGATTAAATACAGAATAATTCCACTGATGTCAGTGAAATTTATTCTAGTGTGACTGTTCAGCATTTCAACCTCCAAGTTTTTCTTTGTAGACCTCCTCCTCCTGGACTATAATTCAACAGCTACTCAGTAATGGTCTGTGAAAACATTCCTGCTAAGAAAATAACTCCTAGATAGCCACTGAAGAGTTCCAGTTGCAATTCTAGCTTTTCTGAAATTAGTGGAAAAAGAGACTTTTTTGCTACAGATGTGACAGAATAAAGGTGCTTGAAAAAACAGAAAAGGATTGAGAAAGATGCTTTAAATAATTTTGTGGCAGTAAATTTCCAAAACACAGAATTGACATCTAGGTGAGGTAAGACTGCATGAGACCATAAGAAACCCAAACAAAAGTTTGGGTTATTGATGGGTTAGGTAGTGCCCTGGTCTGAAGCAGCTACACAGAGTTGTAAGGGGTAAAGGTGGCTGGAGACTGAATCTAGGTGTCTCGCATCCCAGGTACGTCCCCTAATCACAAGCCTTGTGGCTACTCTGTAGTGGGTCTCTCTCCCTCTCTGATTACTCAAATTTTTTTCCCCAAAAGTTCTTGGTTTTATACTGATGCAGAACAACAATAGTTTGAAATCCTGAAAATGTTCCCATGATGAAAAATCATTTCCTGCCCAGCTCTAGGAAGGGAGAGTAATTCTCACCTTCCCTCCTACGTGAAGGTTCAGAACTCACCGAGAACTCAGGCTTGGGCAAAGGAGGAAAGAATGGGATATGCTCCTGATCCATATGGGAGGGAATGTAAGTGGGGAGGGAGAGTGCAGAGGTGCAGCCAGGGTTCCATTCCTTTACGTGCCAGCCTGCAGAGTTGTCCTAATTCAGTGACATAGCATAGCACTCCAGTGGAAAAGGGGAGCTACTGATGAGGTGCTGCCAGATTCTCAGTGCTGTGCCTAAAAGCTCCATCTAGCTCAGGGGGTTCTCAAACTTTTTCTTTCTGAGGCCCCCTCAACATGCTGTAAAAACTCCACAGCCCGCCTGTGCTGCAACAACTATTTTTCTGCCTATAAAAGCCAGGGCCAGTGTTAGAAGGTAGCAAACAGGGCAGTCGCTTGGGGCCCCACACCACAGGGGGGCCCCCACAAAGCTACATTGCTCAGGCTTTGGATTCAACCTAAAATGATGGGGTTCAGGATCTTGAGCTTCAGACCCATGTGGTGGGGCTTTGGCTTTCTGCCCCAGGCCCCAGTGAGTCTAACACTGGCCCTGCTTAGCGGACCCCCTGAAGTCTGCTTGCGGATCCCCAGGGGACCCCAGACCCCTGGCTGAGAACCACTGATCTAGATCATAATTACGTTTAATCCTGTTATATCTTTAAAATTAAAAGTAAAAAGACAAAGCATAGGGGTTGACAGTTTCTTTTTCTGGTCATTAGCAATAGCTTCCTTAATGAGAAAGTCACTGCCCACCTGCATTACTTTTAGTACTTCACTAAAAATTTTGTTCCTTCCTCCACTGAAGCATCATGTTAGCATGCAGATAGGAAGAGATCTTCAAAATTTCCTGAAACAGATCAGAGTGCCATGCTCCTAGTTTACTTACCTGCAGACCTTCATTTGAAGTAGGAATTAGTGGTCAATGAAAGACCTACGCTTCAAGATAGACCATTTCAAGTTGAACAGTATGGCTTTGGTCTGACAAACGGTGGCAGAGAGGGAGAGGAGAAAAAAATTCCCCCATCAATGCAGTTAGAACAGTCTGGATCAGCTGACAGACAACAAAACACTGGTGCATGTTTCAGAATTTATTATGCTGGTTATTTTTAATAATGTGACCCACCCAAAAGGTAACAGTCAGAATTCATTGTGCTGGCCATTGTACAAACACATTCCCCATCCCAAAGAACTTACAGTATAATATGATGTTTCCTTACAATTGTAAATCCATGCTGACAGGATAGAGAATGTTTTTTTACGCTTGTGGCTCCAAAAAGGAGCCCTGTCCAGACTTCCTCCATCGGAAGCATTGCACTAGAAATTAAATGCCTTAAGCACAGCTGATTAAAAGTTGTTGTGGGTGGCAAGTGTTTCTCATTGGGCAGACGGACAAAAAGGGCCTGAAGAGGGTAGGCTGGCAGTGCTCGTTCACCACTCTTTAGATTTATAACAAATAAAGGGAAACATTGCTACAGCAATGAGAATGAGTTATAGTTCTACATAAGCCTGGATACGCTATTAAAAAAAGTGTATGGGGAGGAGAGAGGGACTACAAAGCCTTTACTCAGATTTCGACTTCAGAACAAAGTACATTTTCACCTAAGGATGAACAAAGGATGTTCATCATCAGCTATAACTAAAAGCACAGAATTGAAATATTGTGCGGCATAGAACAGCAACTTAAAGCCCAAGATAAATGAAGATTGCTATAGAAGTCCTAATAGAGGGCAAACCATGCTCCAAGCTAAACTACACAGAAAAAAAAAAGTTACATTGTAACATCAGACTGTCCAGAAACAGTGAAATCTGTTAGAACTCTGTCTTTTTATTCGTGTTGAACAATGAATTGTAGCTAAATGTATATGTCAGATATAACAATGTGATGCCTTAGGGTGCTTATCTGCTTTGCAGTAATAACATTTTTTCTTTGATAAAATAAATGACAGATTACACCAGATATTAAGATAACATGCAACAAAAAGTAAGTATTCCTTATGCAATCTTAAACGTGTCACATAAAAGATCTCATTCAGTATTGCTAGTGTTCAACAATAAGGCTTTGATTCAGCAGAGCACTTAAGTACATGCTTAAGTCACATGGATTTTAATGGGATTTAAGCAGATGCTTAATTACACCGCTGAGTCAGAGCCAGCAGTGTTTTTCTAATAATAAAACAAGAAGATTTGGAAGCAATATTGAGATTCTCACACTACAAGGTTAGGTGTGTAATGGAGACAACTCCTAGGACACCTGGCTGGAAGATTAGACCCTGATCCCTATGCATGCCTGCAACCTGATCTCACTAGAAAATTAGGGAGAAAGGCAGGGTAGCGGGTTTTTTTCCCCCAATACCTCAACAGAGAAAGGGGGGAAAATGTTCTTTTTGATTCTTTTTAAAATGTGCTTGGTTAGGTGTTTTATTAAACTGTCAGAGTTCTTTAGAAATACCATTTTTAGCATTGAGAGTTACACTGATAATAAAACAGCATGGCATGCTCATCTTGAAATTCCCTTATTTTTCATTTCTACCCTTCCTAAAAAACCAAGAAGTTGGTAACTAAAGCACAATATAGTTAGGAGGTTTGCAGCAAGAGGGAAGAAAACCAGGAATAGGAGTTTAAAAAATTACAAATATAGAAATATAATCTCTTTATTATGATTATGTCAAGTATTTTGAAATATTTAACACTAAAAAGAAAAAACTCTCAGATCTAATATATTGGCTTTGAAACCATAAACATGTAATATCTATATATTTTCTAACAAACGTATTTTATTTAGCCGTTACTGTCACTTTACAGCTTTCCTCTTCCTCTGATAGCTTTTAATGTCAAGCTATTTAACTGTGACAGCTGGCAAGAAATCAGCTTTGAGTTTTCTCATTAAAAGTAATGCTGTGTTAGTAGCCAAATACTTGAAAATGTGAAATGTTAAAATTTAATGATGTGGAAAAGACTTATTCTAACTTCGCAAATTTTAACATCTTTGCCAAAGTTTGTGAAAAACACCAGTTAGGCACTAGTTAGAGTATTACAAAGTGTTAATGAGGGAAAAAATAAAGTTAGGCTGAGTGATTTAAAGGGGTTTACTAGGCAGCTTTGAAGTTATGTAAAAATTGGCCTTCCCGCTGCAAAATAGTATTTGTCTCTTTCCTAGTTCTCCTAATTTCCTACAATCTCTTGTATTAGAATTTTGACTCTAAATTAGTCTTTAAAGGATTAGATTATCAGTATGTAGCAGTAAATGTCAATTTCACTGCACACACAAACTGACAAAATATTTCCATCAATAATAATTGAAATTTACAAAAAAACTGATTTACAGAAAAATGTTGCTTGAGAACTTACTAGATTTTGATTTAAGGATATTTACTTTATATATTTTGATTTGTGATGTTGGTAATTTGTGTTTTATCAGTTAAAGGTTAAGCTTTTTGACCTTTTGAACTTCAGAGTCTGTCATTCAGTAATTGTTTCCCCCATAATTTCTTGCAACTGTCAAATTTTAAGCTGATAAATACTGGAAAAAATTCTTAGAAACAAACAGTGATGTTATCATGAAAATGATCAAATACAATCAAATTGTGCCAAGTCTACTCAATTTTCTGTTCATACACTGCTTATGTAGTTGATACAATGCCTGTTTTTGTACTAACGCTGTTTGGGGACTCTGTTTGAAAAATATTGTACAAAATTAGAGGTTATTGTATTTGAAGTATCCAATTCTGCGAAGACTTATGCACATGCTTAAATGTATACACAATCCTGGCATTGCTAAATCAATGCCAGTGGTATTGACTTTGCAGGATTGGGATCTAAAGTTATAATATATCTGTCCCCTATATTACGCTCAATTCAGTGGACCTAATTCTCTGCTGGTGTAAATTTCATAGTTGCAAGTTCAATATGAGCAAATATTTTCCTTTCCAGATAGATAGTTACAGTCTTCATTGTGCTACAAGGACAGCCTGTGTTTGGGGTAGTTCCAGGCTGCACCATCACTGGGGGATCATGCCTCCTTGAGGTGCAAACAGTGCAAACAAGGGCATGCTGACTACAATATATGAGGGATCATGCTGCTGCTCCATCTGATCCTCTCTGCATGGAGTTGGAACCACAGCCCTGCTTTCTCCCACTCCCTTTGGGGAGAAATATGTTCCTTCACATCTCTGAGTCCAAAAGCTATGCAAAGGCCAAAGACAGTGTAAAAGGGAGATACAGAGTGTCTCCTTGTACCCTAACCAATCAACACATACACACACACCCATGCAAAGCCAGGGACACTATCCCCTAGTTATTTTAGGCTTCTGCAGCTATGGGCATGATCCAGCCCTAATTATGCGCTCAGGTGTTTTTTTCTATAAAATACTTCAATAAGTATCAAGTAAACAATTTCCATGGAGCGTTTTTGAAATCACTCATTCATCTCACTCTTTTGTGCTGATTCTTCTTAGTGCAGTTATTTCCAAGCAAAGATATCCTAATAACTGAAATTGAAAAGGCAAAGCCTCAATTTGTAAAGAGATTGTTCAGTGGCTGATTGGCCATATACCAATACACAAAACCATTTATTTGGATGACATCCAATAGACAAAAGATATTTTAATGACGAACTAAGAACAGATCCTACTAATTCCTAGTTTGAACCTCTGATTCAGCAATTCTCATCTAGACAGACTTGACTGGGGTTATTAGTTCCAACTGCTTCCTAACAGCTTTAAAAAATTAAATATTTAACTTAAATGTTGTCTGAAAGTGTTTTTCAGACAAGAAATAAGGGACATGTTTTGAGGAACTGATACTAAACAATTGTTCTTCCATTATTTGAAACCAATGGCCATCTGTTATATTCAGTCTATTAAAATACCATCTTGTCACACTGTATAACAGAACATAGTCAGCTATAATAAAAATTAAAAAATGAAAAAAAAAAAACAGTTTAGCTGCCAATCTGAAAACCCATTACTCTCTCTGTTTCTAAACCTAATTTATACTGTCTAGAATGTTTTTGTTTATTCTGAAACAGCTTTAAAGAGTCACAGATGTTTGTTACTGATTGGTGCCATATTCCAGGCATCCCATGCATTTGTCCATGTACACTAAATCCTAATAAATCAGGTTTTAATGAAACAGCATTTAGCATTCTGAAGACATTCTCGCTCAAGTTCACCATAGTCTGCTAGATAAAGCAACACAAACTTTTTGTTTTAAAATGTAGTAGACTGTTTGGTTTATCAGCATGGATAACATTTGATTGAGATGTCAATCTACAATGAGCTTGCTACCTAGCCAGATAGGCAAGAGGAAAAACCCTCCTCAATAAAAAAAATGACAGATCAAAATCCTACACCAAACCTCTAAAATGAGAGGCAGCATTTCAGTCCTATGATTCAACCCACAACTAAAAATTGATTGTTGCTCCATGTATGAGTACATCTCTAGGACAATCTAGAAATTCCTACAATACAGTTATTAATATTTCACTTCTATCTCCATTAAGGTACTTGATGTTGGATATCATATTTTGACATTGCTAATTCTAATCAGGATTGTGTGCTCCCACACCGATTTTCCATGTAACATTTAGCTAGCTTCCTCCTTCAGAATGGGTTTTTCTCCTTTTGTTATATGGCAATTCATTTACTTGAATTTAAGGTATTGGTGCTAATTGATATGCTTGAGACAGTTAACACACCAGTTGGCACTAAGGAAAATGTAAAGTTGAATGTCTTTTAAACGGGGCAAAGGAGAAAAAAGTCAACTGTTTATCCAAGCTGAATCAAGAAGGTAATTTACAATCATTTCACAGCCACTGCAGACATGGCCACTGGTGTAAACCAATTTTGTGTGAACCAGTTGTATATCACACAATTCAGTGAGCGGGAAGTCAAATGCACAAGGCAGCATGGAGACATTATCTGCTTTTTCCATTCTTTTGGATGGATTTTACATCTGCTACTTTCTGCCAGTTTGGACAATAGCATATAGCAAGTTTTGCTTACATGCTTGTGACTGGAACTTGAGATTAATCAGGTGAAGATCTGCCCGCTTTCATCAATTGACCAAGTAACCTGAACGCTAGCACAACTGACCCTGACTTCACTCTCCCTTCTCTTTTTTTCCTCCATGCCTACTCGCTTCAGGTGCCAGGCTTTAACTACAGCAGGTTCTCCTCACCATATGGATCATGGGCCACAACAACATGCATACGAAGGCGAAGCAATATGTCCACATAGAGTGCAGATGGGCTTCTCAGCCAGAGTGTAGTTTCTGTGGTTCATTTGGCCAGGTGTGTAGTGGGACTAGCTGATGTCTTGGATCCATGAGCTGTGGAAGAAGCTCCCTGCCCCAGTTATCCTCCTCACCAATCCTGAGTGCCAGGATCTGGTCAAGGACAAGGACATTGCTTGGGGGTGGGGCAAAGTGGAATTGGATAGATGTGAAGCAGCAGTTTCCCTCAACCTTGTTGGAGAGGTTAGGGTTGCTGCAGTGCAGGGCTTGTGTGTGTGTGTGTGTGGGTGGGGGGTGTTCCTGCACCATGGCCAACTGACCAAGTGAGGAAGCAGGTTAACAGGGCAACCTTCTCATTCATTTGGGACTGAAGATCATACACTCATGCACAAGGACATTTTATATAGGTCCTCCATATTTTTTACACACACTACAACTACCTGTCTTCTGCTTATTAGGAACTGCCAGATAATAGCAATTTTTGCTGGCAACTGAGGGGTTGCTATCTGGAATCTATGGTCAATACAAGCAAGTCCCGGTTCTTCCCCCACCTGATATCAGTCATCCCCATCCCTCCAGTTTTCTTGTCCAGTCTTAGTCCCTTTCTCCACACCCATTACTCCCCAGCTCCCAGTCCCCCTTGCCTTCTCCCATCCCCTGTCAGCCTCCTATCCCTATCTTACTCTCGGGGCTCCTTGTCCCAATCTCTTCCTCTGTCCCCCACCTCTGCCTCAGGCCTAGCTTTTATCCTTTCTGCATTTCATTTAGGTGTCATCTTCCTCTATAATGCCTGGGCCCAGCAGAGGGCCTGGGCTGGTGCTGAAATCACAGGAGAGAGACGATTCCTGCTGTCAGTTCCAGGGCCTGAGCCCAGGGTGGACATGGCCCCAAACAACCAGGAACAACAACTGCAAGGGAAATCTTGCTTAATCACCTGCAGCCCCAGGCTGAACATTTTTAATGTAGACAGAATCTTCAGGGAATTTAGCCTGCAAATCTCTCAGAAGTCTCTAGTGAGCTCGTGTGAACTGAGATTTTTTCCCAAGGCTTATAACATACCCAAATTTGGGACTTTCATGGGGCAGCAAAAGGCACATCCCTGCCACAAAGAGACCTGCTGCCAAAATTCAAGTCTTTGCTAGGAAGCACAAGGGCACTAGAGCTTCTCAAAGAAAAGGGGGATCAATGTTGATTGTTTTCCCCATAATGTGTTTCTTCCCAAGTTTCATTCTAAAAAATGGCAGAACCATTTCAGCTGAATCTATATATCTATATCTAGTTTAAGAACTTCATCCTGAGCCAAACACTCAGCATGGAAAATTTTAGTTCAAAACAGTTAAACTTTGGCAAAAAAGTTACAAGAAACTGAAAAAGGGGTCTTGTAATGGGAAGTGTCAGGCAACCTTAATTTAGACAGTGCTGACAGACCTGTCTACAATGTCCCTACAACTAATAGCCACAATCATTACTAGATCAATTCGGTTTGTGACCATGATGGTTTCAGTTTATCAATTGGGCTTAAGTCTTTCAACTACTAAAACTGGTGCCTTAAGTGGTACCAATTTGTAATCTCAATAGAGATTTTAGTGACTTTATAGGCATGGAAAGCATGAATTATCCTTTCACTCCCAGAAACACCATCACACATTGGCTGGGTTGCATGGGAAAGATTGTGGGTTTAAAAAAAAAAGGAGGAGGAATTTCGTCTTTGAAATCAACAATTTGGCACCTTTCAATATAAAAACAACAAGGAGTCCTTGTAGCACCTTAGAAATTAACAAATTTATCTGGGCATAAGCTTTCGTGGGCTACCACCCACTTCATCAGATGCATAGAATGGAAAATACAGTAGCAGGTATGAATACAAAGCACATGAAAAGATGGAAGTTCTCTTACCAAATGTGTCTTGGGAGTCAGTGCTAATGAGGCCAATTCAGCTAGGGTGGATGTGGCCCGTTTGCAATAGTTAAAAAGAAGGGGTGAATATCAGAGGGAAAATAGCTTTTTGTAATGACCCATCCACTCCCAGTCTTTATTCAGGCCTAATTTGATGGTGTCAAATTTGCAAATTAATTCCAGTTCTGCAGTTTCTCGCTGAAGTCTGTTTAAGTTTTTTTGGTGAAGAATTGCCACTTCTAAGTCTGTTATTGAGTGTCCAGTGATGGTCGAAACAACAAACTGGACTTCTACATAGAGTGCTTCTGCCAATGTGCACAAGCTGAAAAGCAGCATCACTTGGCCTATAACCTCAGCCGTGCAGAACACAATGTGATCCACAGGCTCAGAAACAACTCTGACATTATGATCAAAAAGGCTGACAAGGCAGGTCCTGGAGTCATCATGAATAGGTCAGAGTATGAATGAGAGGCTGTTAGGCAACTCTCTGACACCACATTCTACAGGCCATTACCCCCTGATCCCACTGAGGGGTACCAAAAGAAACTGTATCATCTGCTCAAGAAACTCCCTGAAGCAGCACAGGAACAAATCTACACAGACACACCCCTAGAGCCCCGACCAGAGGTATTCTATCTGCTACCCATTATCCATAACCCTGGGAATCCGGGACGCCCCATCATCTCAGGCATTGGCACCCTGACAGCAGGATGGTCTCCTTATGTGGACTCTCTCCTATGCTACCAGCACTCCCAGCTATCTTTGAGACACCTTTCTGAGGAAACTACAATCCATCGGTGATCTTCCAGAAAACACCATGCTAGCCACTGTGGATGTAGAAGCTCTCTACACCAACATTCCACACAAAGATGGACTACAAGCTGCCGGAACACTATCCCCGATAATGTCACGGCAAACCTGGTGGCTGAGCTTTGTGACTTTGTCCTCATCCACAACTATTTCAGATTTGGGGACAATTTATGCCTTCAAGTCAGCAGCACTACTATGGGTACTTGCCTGGCTGAACAGTATGCCAACATTTTTATGGCCAACTTAGAACAACGCTTCCTTAGCTCTCGTCCCCTAATGCCCCTATTCTACTTGTGCTACATTGATGACATCTTCATCATCTGGACCTATGGGAAGGAGGTCCTCGAGGAATTCCACCTGAATTTCAACAATTTCCATCCTACCATCAACCTCAGTCTCAATCAGTCCACACAAGAGATCCACTTCCTGGACGCTACAGTACAACTAAGCGATGGTCACATAAACACCACCCTATATTGGAAACCTAGTGACCACTATACTTATCAACATGCCTCCAGCTTTCATCCAGACCACATCACACAATCCATTGTATACAGCCAAGCCCTCAGATACAACCACATTTGCTCCAATCCCTCAAACAGAGACAAACACCTACAGGATCTCTATCAAGCAGTCTTAAAACTACAATACCCACCTGGTGAAGTGAAGAAACAGATTGACAGAGCCAGAAGGGTACCCAGAAGTCACCTACTACAGGACAGGCCCAACAAAGAAAGTAACAGAATGCCACTAGCCGTCACCCACGGCCCTCAACTAAAACCTTTCCAGCACATCATCAAGGATCTACAACCTATTCTGAAAGACGATCCCTCACTCTCACAGACCTTGGGAAACAGGCCAGTCTTTGCTTACAGACAACACCCCAACATGAAGCAAATACTCACCAGCAACCACACACCACACAACAGAACCACTAACCCAGGAACCAATCCATGCAACAAACCGTGTTGCCAACTCTGTCTGCATATCTATTCAAGGAACACCACCATAGGACCTAACCACATCAGCAACACCATCAGGGGCTTATTCACCTGCACATCTACCAATGTGATATATGCCATCATGTGCCAGCTGTTAGGGGCTTATTCCTTCACCCACTTACTTCCCTGGTCCTTCTCACATGAACAGAGAGCAACAATACCCGAAGTCCAAAGGTGCAAACAATTTGATGTTTATTGGGGTGAACTTCCAGCAAGCATGATTCCAGTTTCCTTTCTTAGTGTCCCCCTTCCCAGCTCTGACAGCTTACCTGTGTCCCTATTCCCATTTCCGCCCCCTTAGCAAAACATGATTCCAATTTCCCCACCCCATTCTCTGTTCCCATTCCCCCCCTTACTTCCTGATTGACTGCAGACTATATAGTAAAACTTGAGTTCTGCTTAGCTATACCTTAACCAATCATTTTACTGAAATTTAACTAACCAATCCTAACATATTGTAACATGATTATGTAACCAATTATATCCCACCACCTTAATTAGTTTACACCCAGCAAAATTAATTATACAGCAGACAAAAACAATCACAGAACCAGACAGAGACCATGCAAATAAACAATAGCAAAGTGGGAACTATAATGACAAAACAATACAGAAGTGAGGATTTCACAACTACATCTATTGATAAGTGAGTTCTTGCCAGACAGGATGCTATCAAACTAAGTTTCCTTTTACATCTTCTAGGCACTTCCCTTTCTCTGGAGGGGATAGGCATTATCAGGACAGGATTGTATTCCTAACAGCCCACTAGCACCTTCTTTCAATGTGACCAGTTTGGAATGTGAGGATGTGACCGCTCGCTTCCCAGGTTATGGCTGCCTCTGCTGCTTAGCCAAAGGCCTTAACCTAAGAACAGGGCCTCAGGCTGTCACAGTAAGAGAAGGCCCTTACACCGGCAGACAGTGATTTTGACTCTTTTATACCTCTATAACTAGCTAAGTGATAAGAATACACCTAAATTCTTAGAGGATAGGCCTTTACAGACAGGCCTGAATATCTATACCCTAACACCAGCAATGCCCCTCTGCCATGTACACTGGACAAACCAGACAGTCTCTGTGCTAATAAATAAATGGACACAAATCAGACATCAAGAATCGTAACTTTCAAAAACCAGTAAAAGAGCACTTCCATCTCCCTTGACATTCAATAACAGACTTAAAAGTGGCAATTCTTCAATAAAAAAACTTCAAAACAGACCTCAACGACAGACTGCAGAACTGGAATTAATGTGTAAACTTGACATCATCAAATTAGGCCTGAATAAATACTGGGAGTGGCTGGGTCATTACAAAAAATAAATTTTCCCTCTGTTGATATTCACATCGCCTTGTCAACTGTTGAGAATGGACCACATCCACCCTAATTGAATTGGCCTGGTTAGCACTGACCCCCACTCAGTAAGGCAACTCGCATCTTTTCATGTGCTGTGTATTTATACCTACCTACTATTTTCCACTCCATGCATCTGATGAAG
Organism: Lepidochelys olivacea; assembly: GCF_965140295.1. NCBI lineage: Eukaryota > Metazoa > Chordata > Testudines > Cheloniidae > Lepidochelys > Lepidochelys olivacea. Next base: position 41,053,833 of record NC_140419.1, read on the forward strand.
TGGGTTATAGCCCATGAAAGCTTATGCCCAAATAAATGTATTTGTCTCTAATGTGCCACAAGGACTCCTCGTTGTTTTTGCTGAAACAGACTAACATGGCTACCTCTCTGAAACCTTTCAATATAGTCATTTAAATTCCATTATTTACAGTATTTTTTAAAATTCATGTAACAACTGCATCAGACAAGGATTCTAATATACATGTGAGAAACAACTGAATGCATTCTTGGAGGAAGGGATAGAGCAATGAGATATAAAAGCAGAAAGCTGAGGTTAAAGTCCATCAACCTAAAAGAGTTTGTTAGCCCACATTTTCCCTGTCCATTTCTCAAATGACTTCAATTTACAAAACTTAAACCTATAGCACAGCACACTTCTCCAGCAATAATACAGACCATAATATCATTTTGCACTTTGACATTTACCATTTATTTCTGAAAGCATGCTGGGTTTGGGACAGTTATGAAGAACAAGCAATCATGATCTCCTGAGATATGGTACGCTAAAAATCTCTCGAACTATAAAGAAAGATGGGGGTGAATTAAAATAGATTCTAGATTAGAAGTACAAGATTCTTAGAGAAATGCCATAGAGGACATATTAGAGCTTGTACAGGTGTCACATAAAAGTCAACCTTGATATATTTGTGCTACAGAAGACTGTCGATTATAAAAAGTGTCTGGAACTCATTGTCTAGCTATTATCAGAACAAATCCCATTCTTTTGCAATGGACATCTGTTAAATCTTCCACTCTTAATGGAAAATGTTGCCTCTGGGACACACACTTTTATGATAACACCATTTCTTCAGAGATAAAACTCTTCTCATTCTTATTTTAACAAAGCAATTGTATTTGTGTCTGGTTTTCTTCAGGGGAAAAGAATAATAGGCTACAGAAGTATCCAAACCATTAGGGACAACATAGTGTAATAAGTGCTAATTAGACTTGCACCACCTAGCACACAGCCCATCGTCCACAGAGAACAAATGAAGTCATCTTGCATTAACCAAGCCTGCTATTGGCAGGCAACAGATCATACATTCAGTTAAATTAAACTGCTAAAGCTGAGAAAATGTTTAAGAGGCTAATTGACATTAAAAGTTGTTTTGACCACATAAATTCAATATTAATATAGAATGCAATTGGGGACATAGGACAGAGAAGATGACCCAGTTGGCATCCATAGAACTGATATGTGGGAGGGAAACGGACAGCCAATATTTAATGTCAACACTCTCTATTCTAATATGGACAACTGCAACCCTAAAAAGATTAGGATTGTCATTCTCAGAAGTTGTTTGCAGTGTTGCTGTAGCCATGTTGATCACAGGATATGAGAGAGACAAGGTGAGCGAGATAACATCTTTTAGACTAACTTCTGTGGTGAAAGAGACAAGCTTTCAAGTTACGGAGTTGAAGAAGAGCTCTGTGTAGCCCAAAAGCTTGTCTCCGTCACCAAACAGAAGTTGGTCTAATAGAAGATATGACCTTACTTACTTTGTCCGCTTTCATAGGTGACACTGGAGCCCATATTAGTACTGTGTATGTGTCCAATAACAGAATTTTTTTCAATAGGAGCTATAGGAGCACTGAAATTCAAACAATGTATTTATGTGCCCAATTTTAGGCACATAAGCTCACTGGGGCTGCTGTTTCAAAGGAGATTCATACATCTTCCTAGTTCATTGGACCTGCTCACAATAGCAAGCAACATGCCTAGCAAAGAGTGTTTATAGGATAAAGACCGTGTTATAAATTTTGAATGCTAAACGGCACATGTTATAATTAGCTCATACAGTGACCTCAGGTGACAAACAACTTCTGATTGCCTCTATTATGCAGACTTGATTTATAACATTGATTTTTCTCACTTTTTTGAAAAAAAATGTAAACTTTCATAGTGCAGCAGCTGCCTAAAACCTAATCAATTAACCATGATGGACAGCACTAATAAAAGATCATCATTGTCAGCCATCTGCCTTTTAAAAATCTAAATTGTTTCTGGGCTTGATAGTAAAGCCAGGCAAGCAGCTAAGATTATCTATCAGTCCTTAGGCCCCCTAATTGAGAATATACTCATTATACTGAGTTACTGATACATAGGATTGTGGTAATGCACTCACTGATTAAAAGTCACCTCCAATTTCCAACTATCCTAGCGGTGTATTTACCATTCCAGTCACATACTCGAAACAATAAGTGCCTGCCGCCACCACCTCTTCCTCCCCCAACACCCACTTCTGTTCCAATCCTATCGCTAAATAGATGCTAGTTTTATCTCTTACAAATAATGTGTCATTGTCCAGGAGGACTCGGACTATGAATGTAAACATATAGTACTAATTCACACAATGCAAAATATCAGCAAAGAGAAACATTAGACAAGAATAAAATTCTCCAGGGAAAGTATTTATTGAAAAGGAACAAGTTTAATCTACAGTTACAGTTCTCCATATCAGTTCTCAAGCTCTAGTCTCTGCAGTGTCTTTCCACATGGGGACAAAAAGTTACATTAGCTTAAGGAATCTGCCATGTGTTCCTTTTTTGGATTTGGCAGAGTATTAAATAACTCATTCACAGCTGGAACAGTATTTTTAATATTTGATTCATATTAAAACAGCTTTTTCAATTATGGAAATCTAGCAAGAGGGTGTGTACTTTAATAACCCTATGATGTGTTTGGTGTTTCCTGTAAGTGACAATATTCACAAACTCTTCTCTCCCTCACTCTCTGAGATCTTCTATCATGCTGCTAAATATGTGGGTTGTAAACTGTGTACTGTGGAGCAGGAGAAGGGATATTGCCATTAGTTTGAATATGGTTTCTAAATAGGTTATCTCCCCACCCCCCGCCCTTTGCCCACTGCTTCCCCAATTTCTGGCATTTGGTCATCTTGCTCTTCCTCTTGCAATGCAGATATGTTCCTTATTGCAAAGGATTTCATATATTCCAAAACCCTATCCACCCTAGTCTGAACTTATTCAAGAAGTGTTACTGCCACTAGTGTTCTTAAACAGGTATCCTACAGTCTAATAGACGGCAGTCTACTTGTTTTGTTAGTGAAGGTTGCCCTGGTATTTAACCAAAATGCCATTTGCTTAGTTCATTCCATTAGTTTTAGTTATATAATGACAAGCCAATCTAATAATCTCCTTTTTTTCCTAGTACTTATTTCCTTGAAATACTTGTAGATGGCTATATCCCTCCTACGCACCCCATCCACCATTAGTCAATGGTTGGTAAAATTATATAAATTTACTTGGTATCATGATTAAATGGATGAGTAATTGAGGAAATATTATTTGCTCTTCTCTGGATTCTCTAACTTATCTACCTCAGGGACAGAAACATGTTATCAGAACGCCATATTCCAGCTACAAGATATGCACCCTATCGGAAGGCACATAGCTAATATAATCTTTTCTTATTGTAATTATTTCATCATTGCCTGTATTTAAAAAACTCATAAAAACATCAGTATCCTTTTCACTGGGAAGAAATGTATAATTTAACTGGGATTGACATCTGTCCCATCATCATTATAATAAGTATAATCATGAATTAAGCCATCTGGACTAATAACTCTATCATCCCATGTAGGCACAGCCCTCTGCTACATTCCCAACGGAGCGCCAAAATCAATTATGTTTCAAGGAAGCTCTGTGTGGGGTGTAAAGGCCCACACAGATGGACAAATTTGCAGGATCATGCCTGTAGGTGCAAGGTCTTCATGTTGCACCTATCTGCCACAGAAAGATGTTGGCGGATCAGTAGGTAGTAGCCTTCCCCCTGAGCTATCACCAAATCAACATACCAAGTCTGACTGTCAAGTCAGGCACTACCATAGCACGTTTAACGTAGCTAAGCATTCGGTACACAAAGTTTATTACTGACTATAAGAAGCATAGGATGGCAACTGGACAAAACAAACTGCCCTTAAATTCAAAGGCCTAAAGGAATTTCTCTGCACTTCATAGCCATGCTCTTGGTACACAAAGGATTATGGATCCCCTCAAACTGTTAGAGGCAATAAACTCTGGTTCATATTTGAGTTTGTGAACCATGGTTTAATTTGTTGCTGATGAGAAAAATTGTAGCTCTTGGGATCCAGAAAGAGGGCGGGCAGAAGCCCACCCACTGCTAAAGGACCCCCCCTCAGCCTAAGGGGAGGATCCACAGGACCTGGAAACCAAGTGATTTCGGGGAACAACTAATGAAATAACAGGGACAGGAGTGCGGTCAAAGGGTCAAACAAAGGGAACTTGACAGGGACACCGAGCAGAGAACCCTGGACAGTGCCCACTGCTCCTCGAAGGTGTCCAGGGAGTCAGTGGACGCCGCCCAGAGTAACTCTGCCAAGATGTGTGAATGGACGGAGGATCAGAAATAGGCCCCACAGCCACAGGAGACTCCGTCGGCCAACCTCCTCTCCCTTGTTTTATAGATGGTCATTTTAGCCAGGGCCAGGAGGAGGTCGACCAGGAGATCCTGTGTCTTTGTGGGGCCACAGATAGGGAGTGCGTAGATAAGGAGGTGAGGGGAAAAGTGCAGCCAGAAATGTAACAGGATATCTGTGAGGAGCCGGAATAGGGGCTGCAGCCTGGCGCACTCCAAGTAAACGCCGCAAAAGGGGCAGGTGTCCGGGATGGGGGTAAACCGTGCCAAGTACACTCCCGTGCTCATGGCCCCTTGAAGGAGCTACCAACTGATATCCCCGGCGGGCCTTGGAACTAAGGTAGAATATAGGTTGGCCCACCAGGGCTCCTCACCCTCTAGAGGTGGCAGGAGGTCCTGCCACTTTGTGTCGGGGCGAGACGCGAGAGTGAGGAAGTAAAGGGTTCGAAGTACCAGCACGTATAGATGTTTTCTTGGTGCGGTCTGGAAACGAACCGGCTGCAAGGGGCAGGGGGGCTGGTTGGATCCACAGAGCAGGGGCCGAATGAAAAGGTCTGGAGGGCCTGGGGTGGAGGGTGGGCGGGATGTGCCCTCTCGCAGGACCCGGTCGAGGTAGGCCCGAGCAGCGGGCGGTAAAGCGGCCCTCACGTCCTGAAGTACGTGCCGGGGAATATGAGGCCTGGAGAGCCCCATGCTCTGAGCGAGCGTCAGGGGATCCAGCCAGTCTCCCCAGACATAGTCCAGGAGGTCTCCGACTCTGATGACTTCTGCCAGGACCAATCTCTGGCACACGGAGGGGGACTCCGCCACCTGCACACGGAGCTGGGAGTTGTGTAGCAGGGTCTCCGCGAAGAGATCTGACCCTCTCAGTGGCTGCCGTGGACCTGGTCCTGACAGAAACTCCAGTGCTTTAACCACACAACAATTCTCGGGGAAAATCCTGTGTTGGCAGAGTTATGGAAAAGATGAATTAGGAGGTCCTATGTCTATGTTCTCCAAAACTGTGTGGTAAAATATTTTAAATACTAAAAAGGGAACAAAATTTCAACAGCATTTTAAGTCTTCTGCAAAAAAGGAGGTGATAAGAGTGACGTATAACTAGTAATCTAGAATAATGGAGTAATGATAGGTCAGAATGGTCTCACGTGAAGGATAATTTCACAAAGTTCCTTCCAACTGTGCAAACAAATAGTGGGAGGATGGTCTGACCCCTCTGAAGAACAGGGGAAGTCAGGGTATGTGCCAGGTGGCTCTATTGTATCCTGGCTGCCAGGACTTTCTGCAATAGTAGCTACTACTGCAGCACCCTCCAGGAATTCCATTGTGCACAATGGAGCCCCAGAAAAGGAAGGGTTACCAATGGGTACCGGAGGGACAATGCACATTTGCCCCAGCTCACCTCTCCCCATATCATGAGACCGATGAGGGGAAAGGGTGAGCGCTCTTGAGGTGGCCGATTCCACACACCAAGATAGGATGGCTGGGATCCACACAGAGAGAGTCCCTTCCGCAACCCAGGTCTATGGGGAATTTAACCCCTCCCCCTAAAATTAATATTTAGTATGTCTGTAGATGTTTCCAACTCCTCTCCAAGCACTTTCAGAACAATTAACAGTTCCTACCACCCCTGTGAGATAGTTTGTTATTAATCCCTCTTTTACAGATGAGGAAGGTTAAATCAGCAATAGCTCCACTGACTTCACTCAAGCTGCATTGATTTAGGTGAGCTGAGGATCTGGCCCTAGAAAACCATAGAGAGGAATTAAGGGTCTGATTTTTGGAAGCTCTGAACACTTGCATCTCAAGCTTGATCTTCAGACAGCTGAAATCAAGAGAAGCTGCGGGAGCTCAGCAACTCTTAAAAAACTCAGGACCATTCAGGTGACTTGCCAAAAGTTGCACAGCCATCTGTGCCCGAGCCTGGAACAGAGTCCAGATCTCTGGCATGTGTTTTGACCACAAGACAATACTTCCTCCTCAACGCACAGCCCTACAGTCACTGCTGCTTTATACAGTGACTTGCAAGCGCTTTGTTACTTCCAGCTTTTAAAGAACACCATCCGTAGTGTGCCAAATGTGCACACATGGCGCTGTAGAATTTACAATGGCTTCAGAGCAATCTGCACAATCAGCACTCCATTACATAATTATGCTTTCCTGTGCAATTGCTACTTTTAGCAAATGTTTCAGCAAATTGTAGCAGTACAATTACAATACATTGACAAAACCATGATGTTCACACAAGGCATATATTAATTTTAACTGTTTCCAATTTTTATTTTGTAACTACATCCAATATATTTGCTTGATTTATATAATTTTTTCCAAACACTAGCCCAGTGCCTACAGGGCTGACAGTACATGTAATTGTAACCTACAGACCTTCTGGGTGTGGTGTTCTATCCCATCTAGAGGTGGGGGGTGGGGGGAAGGAGAGAGAGGAGACGAGACACTCTGCTCTACATCTAACAGGCAGTTGGCTTTTAGCTCATGTAGTTAGAGGCTCATGCACTAAGCTCAAGAAGTTCCAGGTTCAATCCCGCCTGCTAATGACCGGCGTCTGTTGGCATTACACAATAGTTTAGTAATCTTTACTGATGGCAAACCTACTTTGGCAGAATTGAAGAGTGAACTTTGTCCCTGAATCTTTACCTAAAACTCAAATAGAAACCAACTGGCATCTTAATCGAAGAAAAACAAGATATCCAAATTCTTCTATCTTCACATATTATGGCACTTCCTGGTTCTGGCTGCGACCTGATAATGACAGTGATCACAGAAAGCTATTGAAATATTTCTGCATTAACTGGAAGTACTATCTGAAGCATCTGAAGAAGTGGGTTTTTTACCCACGAAAACTTATGCCCAAATAAATCTGTTAGTCTTTAAGGTGCCACTTGACTCCTTGTCATCATTGTAATGGATCACAAGATAAATATGAGTCAACATGGAACACTGTTACAAAAAAAACCAAACATCGTTCTGGGATGTATTATCAGAAGTGCTGTAAGCAAGACACAAGAAGTAATTCTTCTGCTCTACTCCACGCTGATTAGGCCTCAACTAGAGTATTGTGTCCAGTTCTGGGCACCACATCTCAGGAAAGATCTGGACAAACTGGAAAAAGTCCATAGAAGAGCAACAAAAATTATTAAAGGTCTAGAAAGCATGACTTATGAAGGAAGATTGAAAAAATTGGGTTTGTTTAGTCTGGAGAAGAGAAGACAGAAGGGACATGATACAGGCAAAGGAAGTGTCTGTTCACATGAAGCAGAAAGCAGACACTCTTACATTCACAGAGAAGATACAGAGTGCTAATCTTACAGTCCCTAATGGATTCAATTGCATTATCAAGAAATTGATGTACTTGCAAAACGAAAGCTCTATTTTATTTTGCAGTTCCAATATTTTCATTCCCTTGTGGTGCGACCAGAAGTTTCTGGAAGGTCCGTACCACCATTTCTCCACCTTTTGAATGCTGAACCCTTCTTAGGAAAATGAAACCAATCACAGCCCTACCGCTCCTGCCATGTGTAAAATTAGCAGTCGCTCATAGTATATCGGGTTGATCTCCATAATATGGAATTTCCTCTCTTTTTTTAAACATACTTGAGTGAGCAATGAAATCATTCACCATGCAAATATTTGAATAACTGACACCCAAATTAGCAGCCTTTGAAAAGAAAGGGCAATTAACACCTCAGAGCTATTTTTCAGGTTCAGTGCAAACTCAGATGACATCACTGTTTTGGTCACACACTCTCCCCATGCCCCTCCACCCCAGCATTTCTTCACAACTATAACTTCCAGAGTCCCAGTTTTCAATTAAAAATAATGAAGTAAGAGGTCAATCTCTAGCTAATAGTTCAGGTCCTTCACCTCCTGTGGGGGAGCAGTCTCCACGACGGGAAACATTGGATTATAGCATTTTGCTTACTTAAACAGTCAGCCTTTTTCTTCAACATTTTTTTTCTGATTCCCCTTATCTACTAGATGTAGTTTCAGCTATGAAATGTCAATGTGTTTCAGCTTGCCTTTATCAGAGCAGCGTCTAATAGGGTGCTTTCACAGCCCTTTATGAGGATTAAACAAAATATTATACACATCAACAACACTGGGGAGATGTTGCAAAAATTAAATAAAAATCAGACTCAGTCTCACAGCCTTACACTGGTCTAAATTAGATAAAGATTACTTTTTTAAAGTCTGCACTTCGTTGGCATGCAGGTTTTCTGAAGGCATTTTGAAAGGCTAAACACCCAAATCACAATATTATTACATTCAAAATAAATATAGGTAGTAAACAGTATGTGGGAGTCAAGTACCGTTAGCAGAAGGGGAACTAAATAAACTCATGAAGGAGGCCTATAATTCCATCCACTCATGTGAAAGGAAGGCTTGAAAAGCACCTCTGGCTCAGTCTGTGGAGTCATTTAGTTCCACAGTGACACAGTTTTACAAAATATTTGCTCCTGTCCTCGAACAAAGCTCAAGGGTAAACAACTACTAGGCAACCTTTCTTCCTCATCTCTTACTTTGTTAAGGTTCAAGCATACAGAGGAAAGATTCACTTACATTGTACAGTGAAGTTTGGAAAATAGTAATTTTCTGTATGAGGCAAGAAAGGGTCTTCCAAATTATCCCTTGTATAAACTGCTATAAACAGCATGAAAGACATTTAACGAAAACTATACAGTTTGGTGAGCTAACTCCATTTACACATGTATTCCAGACAGACCCACATCAAGTTAAACCAGTATATTCACAGAGTAAACACCATCCCAATAATCAGACCAACATACAACTACTCATAAAATTACAGGACAGCCCCATATGCAAGAGCTGCATCCAGAAGCCACTCAACCTAGCTGCACTAAATGGCATCCTGACTGTAACCTCAGCGACGATAAAAAGAGAGTTGACAGGTCACAACGAACAAATCATGGTTAGGCAGCTGGGGTGCTGTTTATCATGATCACCACTTTGTTACCTTGTTCCTTCCTTCCCCCTCCCCAGTCTGTTAAATCCAACCATTTCCACATCTTATACTTAAGGTTGTAAGAGATGGTACCTTGTCCAAAGAAGTTGGTGATGTATTTGACAGTGCCTATCACAACAAGACAGGGGCCTTTAGGCACTCGAACAATAAATTACTATAATCGTAATAGTGTAAGAGATTTAGAGAGATTTCTCACTGAAAGCAAAGAACAGTTTTTCCTAGTTGAAGGAATCACTGGATGTCAGATTTCAGGTAAATTGAAGTAGAACACCTTCTAAAATGAGAGAAAAGTGACAGGAAAAAATACATTATAAGCGTGTTTAAGTCTACTGAGCTGGAAATTACTTTTCAGGGAAGGCAAGGTGGGTGAGGGAAAGGATGCGTTGCAGTTACAGCTAAAAATCACCCTCCTTTCCTCGCCACCCTCCCCCCACCCCCCAAAAAAATCAAACAGGTGTTTTAAGCTAGTTATTTAATACATAAATGCTTTTCAGTCAAGGTAAATGGAGAAGTCCATATTTCTGGCTGTGCTATATTTTCAGGATATTTGTAGAAACACAAAGACTTGTCCTGTTTTTATTCAGGTGGCCAGCTTGGCAATGGGAAGGACCAGGGGCATGCGCAGAAATTTAACTTTTACCTCTTTTTGGGAGACGGGGGGGGCACACATTCTGTGCACCTCCCACCCCAGTCCCAGGAGAAGCTCACTCTTCCCTTCCCCCAGCCCGGCCGGAGTTCACTTTTCCTTCTCCTGCCCCCACTACCTGGGGCTGGAGGAGTTCTGTACTCTCAACCATTATAGGGGTCCTGTGCCCCTGCTTGCCCCTCCTTGTGCATGCCCCTGGGAAGGACTATGGGCAGTTCTCAATTGGTTAGCACCTGAACTTGGACTTCTTGAAAAATATCCTTACACTGTGATTTTCTGCATCGTCTGACAGATCTAGTAGGGGACATCCAAATCCTATCAGCATTCTCAGGTAGATGTTGCGATTTACTGACTACTCCTCAGGGTTCAACCTTTTTCCCCCAAGCCAATCTGTTTTTATATTGGCTGTTCCCTTTAAATGAGGCCAACATGGGTATCAGTGAGGAGAATGTGCTGATGGGGTCTTGGAGAACGACTAGACTGCAGGTTCCCCCAGATTTTTGAGGTAAACTATTGATACTGTTTTCAGTCCTAGCAAGCAAATGGGCTTAACTCAATTTATAAAAACATCACAAGAATTGGCATAGCAACTCAGGGACAGGGCACTACACTTTATTTATTTTAAACCGACTAGCTTCCAAGTTGCCACTGTCTTTTTAAATGTCAAGGAACTTTACTATCTTATTATTTTAATTATTACCATAAAAATACTACTATGGATAGGGAACTTCATCCTCCTGCCTCCCATATGCCAATCTTTGATTTTCTGCATTTTAAAGTTATCGCAGTAGTTGAAATTTCACTAGAATAAAAAATTAACTGGATTCTCTATAGACTAATAAGAGTACTTTTATATCTGAGAACATTTTGCTCTCTTTTTGTTTCTCACATAATGCATATTTCATAAAATATTTTCTATTAAAACATAACTATTGTAAACTTCATAAAAATAAAGCAGAATACACAATTACAGCTCTCCAGAATTTATAACTGCAATTTCACATGACTTCTGCATGTTTTTAATAATGGTTATTTTGAGACACAACAAACAGGCAGAGATGTTTTCCCCTTAAGGATTACATCATTTTAAGCCTTAGGGGAAATATATACCAGACAGCTAGGAAGTTCTGGAACCACTTATGAATTGAGTACTTACACACCATGATATCTATACACATAAAGGGAAGTCAATATGCTACAAACCACAAATCAGTGGTTTCTCAGGCCAGCATACGGCAATATATATGATTAGCAGCAAAAAAAACATCACTAGTGGTTAGTGCTCTAGCCTGGGACCTGAAACACTTAGGTTCAATTATCTGCTCCATCAGAGATGCCCAGTGTTACACTGGGCATGTCATTTAGGGCCAGATGTTTAAAGGTATTTAGGAACCTAGTGGGATTTTCCAATCTGCATCTTTAGGTGCCTAAATACCATTCAAAATCTAGCCCTTAGTCTTCACACCCTCAGAGCTCCATGATACACGATGGAGATAATTGCATGTCTCTAAAGTCACAGGGGTATTGGGACAAAAATACATGAGACAGTGAAGCGCTCACACTCTGATAATGGGGGCCATAAATATATTTAAGATACAAAGTAAAAGTCCAACACCAAAAAAAATGCTAAACAAAAGTCACACAGAGTTTTGGAGGGTTTCACAAAGTATTTTCATCAGGCTAGTTTTTCTGTTCAAAGGAATGTTCATAGTAAAACATCATTATATGAAAGTTCATAGCTCTGTTATATAAAAAGAATCATTGCTCAAATCTGTGTAGCAAGGTTAAATTAAGACACACTAATTTTGCCTTTCCAATGGGTTTCCTGTGCTAGCAACTCTTACCTAAGAAAGAACGGACCTAACAAATTATAACAGAACACTATAAAACTCACATTTCTACAAGAAAGTATCTTTAGACTATAAGCAGATTTTTTTATTTGGGGGACACAACTGCTATGCACAATGTTCCCTCTAATTTTTGACAGGCCACATGTGCAAAAAATTTCTTCTGTGCAAATTTTTGTGCTTCTGTGCACATTTTTGTGTGTGCGCGGTGTTTTGCCGTGTGCGCGGTGTTTTGGATCTGTGTGCACGCGCACACGCACACAGCTTAGAGGGAACAGTGGCACTGGGGTGTTAGAGGAGAAAGGACTAATGGATCTGCTGCTGCATGAATAAAATAGCTTTTCCCCTCTACATGGGGCAGCAGTGCAAAAGAGCCAGTATCAGATAAACTCCAGCTCTTAAGCTTAGGTAGCAGCTGTGGAGTATCATAAGAGAGGATGATAGCCTTCCCCCAAGGCTTCAGAAGAAATTACCAGCAGCAATTCCAAGAGCTCAGGCTGTGTATTGAGATAGGACACTAAGGCTAAAATCTTAGTCAGTATAATTGCTAACTCAGGTGGCATAAGCAGAGGCATTCAAACTGGTAGTCATATTGAATCCAGATTCAGACAGGACAAAATGCCATGGGAAGCAGTCTCTGAATTTAAGAAAAATAGTCACGTGGCTCAGTCAAGCTTTCAGCACAGATTCCCTGAGCTTGGAAGCCAGATCAGTATCTTCAGCAGGTTCAGAACAATTTCATGACACTAGAGGCTCTGAGCTATTTCATTCAAACCAGGACATTATAGATTTAATGGGTACATAACACTTAACTATGAAGGCCACGAAACATTGAGTTGCCATTATTACATTTACATGACATACCACAGGCTAGCTAATGAGAAAGTGATTAATTTCTCTCAGACACCATACACAAACAGGTGATCATTGAAAATGTTAGCAAATTAGATGGGCAATAGATTGTGTGTGTGTCAGAGAGAGAATTTCACCAACATACCATCCTCGGGGAAAGATTGTGCTTCCATAATATGCATGTGGATGGGACCTTCTGACCAGAAATCTTTTTATTTAATGTAGAGATGGGGTCAGCTATCTGTACAACAACATTCCCTGTCCCTCTCAGATAGGGCAGTCCAAGTGATTCATGTGGGTGTGTTTGGGGTGGCAGTATGGTCACGAACTGGATGGGTGGATCAGCATTGGCTAGGTACCCACACCAGAGATTTAGGAAAATTAGTACAACTCCAAGCTGTAGTATCCATGCTATGGAACTTCCGCCAGAATGAGGAACTTTCTTTAGAGGATGGATAAGAAAGGATACATGGGACACCAAGGCTCCTGAGGAACCAGGCCACCAGGCAGATACTCTTAATAATATGAGGGAATTTGTGGGAGTAATTGTTTAACTCCCTAGAAATCCATTGTGCTTGGCACCTCATACGGAGGAAATAGACAGGCCCTGACCCAAAGAGATCACTGTCTAATTTAAAACAAGCTGCAACAAGAGGTTCTAAAAGTTGGTGGGATGAGGGAAGTAGGGCCAAGCTAAGTAATAGGGGAGCAAAAAGAATGTAAATAAAAATTGGAGAGAATTCAGAAAAGAGCCATGAGAAAGAGTAAAGGATTAGAAAACATGCCTTATATTGAGAGACTCCAGGAACAAAGTCTGTTTAGTTTAACAAATAGAAGGCTAAGGAGTGACTTGATCACAGCCTACAAATCCCTACATGGGAAACAAATATTTGATTATGGCCTCTTCAATCTAGCAGACAAAAAAGGTACAACAAGAGCCAATAGCTGGAAATTGAAGCTAGACAAATTCAGATTGGAAACAAGTCACAATTTTTATTTTTTAAACCCAAACAGTGAGGAACTTTTTAAACCCAATCTTTGGAACATCTTACCTACCATTGTGGTGAATTCCCCATCACTGGAAATAGGCAAACATCAAATCTTGATTTAACAAAAAGATATACCCTGGTTCCAATAGGAATTACTCCAAGGAAGTCCTATGCTTTGTTTTACACAGGAGGTCTGAGCAGTTGATCACAATAGTCCCTTCTGGCCCTATAATCTCTGAAATGGGTATAATTAACGTTTCTAGTCCTCATTTTCATTTTACATGTAATTAAAGAAAAAATATTATAGCTAGACATAATTCCTACTGGCCAGCTGCCTAGCCAAGCTTCAAGGTAGAGCCTTGGCTCCTTCTGCAGGGGGAGGGAGACAAGGGCAAATCCTCGACCCAATGGAAATGTAAGGAAGAAAACTTGGGAAGAGATCTTTGTGGTGTGTTCCTCCCCCTTAACTTGTTCCTGTTGGTTTTCCCCATGGGGGAGAGGGGCGCCTCTAAAACTCACACACAGCTCAACTACAAAGACAGAGCTACAGAAGCTAGATTTTCAGGCAAGTTAATAATCTTAACCAATTTACAAAAGGATTAATAAATTGTATTAAAGTCAAGAAAATGTGGCTTTAATCCCTTCATTGCTGAAATAGTTACAAAACATTCTAGTTCAAGGAGATTCAGGATTTAAAAATACAGTTTGATCCCAGTAATTATATGTAATCTATAATTTTGTATGTAATAATTAGCTCATAATTGCAGTGATAATTAAGCACTTCATTATAGCAACACAGCATATTTTTAAGAAAGCAGGTTACCTCCAACATGTTCTGATCAAGACCGTACTTGTTATATTAGGTTGTTTAAAGTGAGGAATAAACAGGAGGAATAACCAATAAATTTTCCTCCAAAGAGCCAATTAAAAAGATGTGCAAATATGATTAATATGGCCATTTACATTTGTAGAAACGTTATGTGGGAAATATATCATTAAAATGTATACTTTTTATGTTAGGGAACTTTGTACCATGGGCTTTGGATACAAAAGGAATTTAAGTAAAAGGCATCATTTGCTAATCTGTTTAGTCTAAACAGAAGGCAATAGTTCCTCTAGTAAGCAAAAGCCTCCATCTCACTATAATTAATCTTTTCTTAAGTGATCTCTGTCACGCAGAGCACAGCCAGTTACCCTTGAAAAGCAACAACCTCATTATTTTATTAGCACTACATTGTGACATTTTTACATAACAGCAGAACAGTTCAAACAAATGCTGTAGGGCGAACAGTTCTATTCTGTGTAAGTGCTGAGGGAATAAAGCATTATTATATTATATTAATTAGATTATATAATTATTATAAAGCATTGGATGTCAGATTAACAGCTGATCTGCAGTATAATTTCTAATTTAAGTAATAAACTTATCAAAAAGATTCATATTTAAACACTCTCACTTTCCTCTATTTGTATATTTGGCTAAAATTTTTCGAGACTTCAATTTATTTATTTTTAAGTTCAACACAGAAAACGTGTTAAAAGTTAACAGAAATGTCATGAAGTGTTCTTAATTTTAGTCCAGCTCTTTGTACTTTTTTATTATTATTTTCACTGCATTAGCACCTAGGAGGTCCCATTTGTGATTAGGGCCTGACTGTGCTAAGCACCCTATATAACCATGGTTAGAAACTCTGAAGAGCTCACAGCTGAACAGATGAATGATAGAGGGAAAGTAAAGGTACAGAAATGAAGTGATTTACCCAATATCACATAGCAGATCAGTGGCAGGGTAGGACTAGAGCCCAAGTTTCCTGACTCCCAGCCCAGTGCCCTAGCCACTAAACTAGACTGCCTCCTTTATATGCAAAGTTTTATGACTTTCTGTACACAAAGAGCCATATCCTTATTTAAAGAAGAAAGCCATTATGAAAGACCATTGCTTGTCTCCCATGCACAGCCTACAGCAGCTGAGAGCACAAGTCTGCTACCCTCCATGCACACAGGCAGAGTATTCAGAAATTAAACCAAAGAGGCACTCAGTGTCATAGACACATATGCTACACCAGTGGTTCTCAGCCAAGAGTATGTGTGCCCCCGGGGGTACTCAGAGGTCTTCTAGGGGTACATCAACTCATCTAGATATTTGCCTAGCTTTACAACAGGCTACACAAAAAGCACTAGGAAAGTCAGTACAAAACTAAAATTTCATAGACAAGGATTTTTTATACTGCTTTGTATACTATACACCGATATGTAAGTACAATATTTATATTCCAATTGATTTATTTTACTATATGGTAAAAATGAGAAAGTATGCAATTTTTCAGAGACAGTGTGCTGTGACAGTTTTGTGTTTTTATGTCTGATTTTGTAAGTTAAGTGAGGTGAAACTGGGGGGTCACAAGACAAATCTGACTTTTGAAAGGGATACAGTAGTCTGCAAAAGTTTCATGCTACATAAAGCGATTATTTGAAGCCCCGCTGTTGCATGACCAAATATAAGATAGCAGATCTATAGGGGTCTCAGGGACCTACCAAAGTCAAGTTGTGCCAGTTTATATCCACAGTGACTTTGGCACAGTCAGTCATACCGAGAGGACAGAGGATTATTACATGATTGTGGGGAGAAAGGAAAGAAGTGTATGTGATGCAGATGGGAGTTGAGATTATCTTCAAGTGTCTTCCAATACCTTGGAATAAAATTTTGGGACCCCCGATCTTGGTATTCGTATTATACACACTGTGGTGGTATCTGGTCAACTAAAATAAGTTAGGGTGGAGGATGGTGTTTTGAGAGATTTCTAGCAGATGGAAGTGAGTTGTATGTTTAATGTATACTGATAGAAGTGTGGGTTACAGACAAACCCCACTCTGCCATTAGAATCCAAAAGGAGTATTGAGTTAAAGTAACATTGATGATTATATGCTAATAAGTTACATACATATTCATGCTCCTATGTGAAAAAAGTCAGTATTGTATATTTTTATAAGTGATTTCTCTTAGTCTTCCCCCATTCTGGAATATTTTCTTGATTTTTAAATTGCATTCATCACTGTGGTATGATTGACTCAGCCTTCCTGAATGGTCATTTAATAACAAGATCTCACACCATTGCCAAATTCAATTTCTATATTCACTCACTAGAGGGCACTTTCCCCTCAGTCAGCACTCACCCCATTGCCCACATCACTCCTCCTTTGCCCTAAAAGATAAGTCTTCAGATAGTCTGTATTCGTGCCCATTTTCCTCAGGGAAAAAAAAAGTGTCCTTTGTTACCTCCATCTCAAAAAAGCTGGTTTTTAACAAGAGTTTAATGGTCTTACCTTCCCCCATACTTTGTACGGATTAGCCTCCTCACACACAAAGCTCTGTGGAGAGTGGGATACAACTTGCATCTTCTCTCTGACAAGTTAGAGGGGAGATGAAACCACTGACCATTTTGGGTGGATGAATTATCTATCTTGCTCTTTATTTATTTTTAAGATTTTTCAAGCCCTGCATTCTCCACCCCCTGCTGAGTGTTGCCTTGTCATTGGAAAGAGCATATGCACCAATAGCAGTGCCAGAGGACAAAGACTATTTGGCAGATAGAATTCAGCAAGTGGCTGCTGGCTGCCCCTTCACAAAAAGAGCCATGTTGGAGGAGAAGGGGAACCCTAACCCCCACCTACAAAGAATCTAACAACCTGGGAGGGCAGGAGAGAACTCCCTATGAAATGATACGGGAGAGCAGGAGAGAAGTGGATTGGCAAGAGGGGATGGGATTAAGAAAGAGAGCACGCACACACTAGCTAGGAATCAGAAGCACTCCTCACAGCATGCACAAAGCCAGCCTTGAGCATATGTGCTGCAATCGACAACACTAAGTTTTCCTTTAGGCCATTTCCCTTTGCTCTGTTTTCAGGAGTGAGAGGAGAAATCAAAACATGGACTGTTTGTCTCTTCTGTTCCAAGTCTGGCATGAAGCAGATTGGCTGCGTTTCACCTGGAAATAGGGAGAAGTGGGCCTCCATTTTCTCTCCCCTTGGCAATTCGAGGGGCTTAGGACAAGGTTTAGCATCGGCCATAATGACCTCCTCAGAAACACTATACTCTCAGGTAGTTGGGAACAGGACATATACCATGCCTCCCCCACCCCATGACCTCCTACTTGTTTCCTTCCATGGCAAAGGAGCCTTTAAGTGCTCACCAAACTGGTGGATATGCAGTTACATGCCACCATGCACATCATCTCTGGCATCCTGCATCCAACTCCACTCCCATGGCTTCCAGTTCTGAGCAATATTGCTCCTCCTCATATCAGACGAAAGGCTGACACTGGCAAGTTACTGGAGAAAGTACGTGACAACTCAAGCCTGCCGCTGCACAATGACCTTTTTAAGCCACCAGCTGCACGTTTGCGGTCACGTTGCCCATTATGCTCTCATCCGCCATGCCAGAATGTTAGGGAAGAAACACTCTGGCAAGAGGAATGGATATCTGTCATAATCCCCAACCAGTCCCTCGTCGCTGACCCCACAATCTGCCGGCCTGGTTTTGACCTGACCCATCAACAATGGTCCCTGTTGAACAGTTCCGGACCGGACACGGTCTCTGTGCAGCCAACCAGTATCTCTGAGGCCTTCGTGACCTCCCTTTGTGCAACTGCGGCACAACACAGACGATGACGAACATAGTCGACAAATGCCTGCTGACTACGTTCACCGGTGGCCTAGAAGAACTGCATCACGGCACTGAAGATGCCATTGCTTGGCTAGATGACTATGCACACGCTAAATAAATAATGGTCACACAGTGTGTGGGGACAGCCAGGGGAAAAGGAGGGGCAGATGAGGAGAGCAAGCAGTTTACGCACCTACCTCTTTGCCGCATCTTTTCTTCATGTGCTACTGTCTTTTAGAATATAATTAAAATAAACTGGGACTATTTCAGTGAGCAAGGACTCCTTGTTCCAGCCCCATAATGAACATTTCTTGTTCATAGGTAGGACTAGTCAAATTTTCTATAGTTTTTTTTTAATTAATAGAAAATTGGTTTTCAGCTAAATGCAAACATTGCAGAAAGTGCCATTTTTCCCCCCATCAGAAAAGCCTAAAAAGTTTGAGTGATTTTGATTAAAAGCTGAAGAAGTTTTCCACTAAAAAAAATTCAGTTTAAAAAAAAAAAGTGTGTGTGTGGGGGGTCATTTTTATTGAACCTATTTTCTGGATTTCTCTACTTAGAAGGTTACTTTGTTTATTTCTGAAAAAATATTAAAACGACTAAGAATTAAGCATGGTACTTAATTAGCTGCTGGCCAGAGCCCAGATGAGATGCCAAAGGACAGAGTTATTTTCTAGTTCTACAACTTACAGATTTTATAGACATTTAAGTATTAAGCAGTTTGAAATAGGATCAAACAACCAACCATATACATTGATTTAGTTGGGGATCGGTCCTGCTTTGAGCAGGGAGTTGGACTAGATGACCTCCTGAGGGCCCTTTCAACCCTGATATTCTATGTTTCTATTATTACCGCGTCTGATCACCCACATTTTGTGACACTACTTGTTATCTCCTTCTCACTACAGTTCTTTAGTATTACCAGTGATGCGGTCTCAAATCACCCCCTTTAGTCTTCTATTTTTCTATCCAATTGTTTTCACTATTAGAGACTATTTTGGTCTCTAAGAAAAAAAATATTTAAAATAAGTGTTTGTCTAAGTAACAACTTGGCCCCCAATTGACTAGAAGGCTAAAATTGAGTGCAGGCTTTGAAGACAATACAGTAGCACCAACAGGAAGAGTTTGTGGAAACACAGAAAATCCCATGCACTAAATTACGTTTTAAACACCATTGCTAGTGAAGATTATCTGAGTGATCACAATAATTTAAACAATGAAAAACAATATTTTTTCTGTCTTGTAACAGCAGTCTGGGTTTTAAAATGGGTACACCTGACATAAGATTGACACAAGAGTTTACCTTTGAAAACAAAGACTGGCAAAGCTCTGGAGATAATTCCTGCATGTTTATCGATCAGTTCAACACCTATTACCTCTGCCTTCAGCAAACAGAGGACTGGGCATCAGAGACGTAAGCAGCTGCACGATCCATGAAATTCAGAACAAACTATCAAGAATCCTGATAGACATAGGAAAAACCTTGAAGACTTTCTAGCCAACATTAGCCATCCCACAATTGATAAATATTTGAATTTGAGATGTTGCTTTTAGAATGCAGGTTATTTCAGTCATGTATTGTTGTACTAAATAGTCTATTAGCACTATACTTCCATTTCTTCTCACATTTTTAGAATCTTCCCATATTTTACAATACTCTGGGCCAAATACAGCTGAGTTATAAGTCAAGTAACTCCCACTGACTAAAAGGAGTGGCGACATCTCATGTCACGGCAGAATTTGGTCCTGAAATACATAGGGAATATGATTAAGGT
This sequence comes from Lepidochelys olivacea, assembly GCF_965140295.1. Lineage (NCBI taxonomy): Eukaryota > Metazoa > Chordata > Testudines > Cheloniidae > Lepidochelys > Lepidochelys olivacea. The sequence goes on from NC_140419.1 coordinate 41,074,002, forward strand.
AGATAGTGTTGAAATCAGTTTAATCATTAATACAAAAAATGTTACTTTAAGTGTCCTGTAATGCACTAGGCAATTAACTCCCAGTGCAGATGCAAGATATGATCCCTGCCTTAAGAAGCTGACCAACTAATTTCAAAACATGACAACGGTGGTGTCATGCTGTCTGGAGTGGCTCATGACTGTGAGCGCAAACCTCAGGGCAGACTGTCAAAAAGCAAGGCAGAAACCCCAGTCTGATTGTATAACGTATATCCCATGGTATGAAAGTTATATTGAGTGTTTGCAATATATGTCTCTCTAATTTGTGGAACTCACCAAACAGCAAAAGTAGCATTAATTAAGGTAAAGTACTCAGCCTGCATAGAAGGTGGCTCACTGATAGGCAAATTAAGTACTGTGTAGCATTAAAAGGACAGAGACCTTGTTGATTGCATTTCTCACTCCTTCTTGGAAGGGGAGGCCAGTGCATGAACTCATCCCTTCAGCTTGGTTTCCAGGGAGAAAAAGGATAAAAATTCCTGACAAGGACACACTGGGTCTCTTTATGCGGTTTGGACTGTTGAGGGGCAAAGATTCCTAAACATAAGCTACTTCGCATGGGTCAGCCTTAAAGGACATATAGAGCTGGTATTTTTATTCCCCTGCCCCCAACCCAGAATCCAAGCTGATGGGATGAGTTCAAGCACAGGCCTCCCCCTTCCTGGAGAGAGTAAGGAACGCAATCAACAGACTCTGTCTTTTGGCGGTACACAATGTCTCATTTGCCTTCAATGGGCCATCTGGTGCACAGGCCAAGCTCTTTACCTTAATTAATGCTTTTTTTCTCCTGTTTGGGGAGTTACAAAATTACAGAGGCTTACAATGCCATCACTCCAAATAAGTTTATATCATGGGATACAGATAGTATAAATAGGATTATACAGGCAGCATCCTACAAGCATTCCACAAAGCCTAAACACTAAAACATTCTTATAAACACTAACATGCATTTTAACTATACTATCCCACAAGTAAGCCAGACCTGTTTCCAGCAATGCATTTGTCAGTGCTCAGAGAGGCACTGGGCCTTGGCACAAGCTGGCACCTGGTTTACCAGCATCACAGATGGTACCAACACAACAGAGGGAGAAGAGGAGGAGGAAAGACAGAGGCATCGCCAATATGTTTAAGACTAGTGCACAACACAAACAGGCTCAGAACACATGTTGAATAGAATGAATAAGTCTTGGCGCTGTGACAGAAGTGGATCTTTAGGGCAGATCAGTTTAGGAAGGGTGCTCTAGGCATAGAAGAAAGCATGAAGATGGTTATGGAAGAAATGGACAAACGGAGAATCAAGGCTAGCATTGTCGGAGTAGAGTGAGTGGGTGACAATAAAACACTATCCAATAAATGGGGGGAGGGGGACGAGAGAGAGAGTTAGGAAAATAATTAATGGAGGTTTTTTCCTAAAATTGTTCGGTTAGAAACTAGCCTAATTGAATTTACCCTAATGCTACAAAGTCAAAGCAGTACACAACAACAGCAATTTAAATCGCCAATTTTGTTATACAGTGATTTTTTTATTCCTATATTGAAAGATGGAGACAAATTTAAGATATTCCTAAACTCAAGTTACCATCCTTGTGACGAGATGCTACTGCTCATATACGTGCACAAGCCTTAATTCCTTAAAGCAGCAGCCTCAGAAGAACAAGGGTTGTTTTACAAGTGTTAGATTTGTTTATAGCAGATAAAGGCTGTAGAATTTGCCTCAGGTTTTCCATTAGGACTTTTCAGAGACCAGAATCAGGACTATGGGGCACTTCAGACACTGTTTAGATCTTCTTGTTTTTAATAAATTTGGATTGAAACAACTTCTGATACAATGCAACAAAGAAAGTAGTTGGAACAGGATTACTGGTGAAATAGTCCTTCATTTTTTCCTGTTTAGTTTATGATCTGCTGCAGAAGAGTTTGGGGCAAAGCAATGAAATGTTGCTATGACTGTTCTGTTCTGATACACAGTGGTAGTATGGTGCTGGTTAGATAAACAATGCAGTGTTTCTAATCACATTAGTGAAGGCATGAGGAGGACACTCCTCTTAACCAAAGTGAGAGTGGCCATGAAAGGATACCCAGCTTAGTTTGTATGTGTGACTGGAAGGAGAGAAAGAGAAGAGATGAATTACAGTACGTCCTACACATTTTTGGGGAGTTCAGTCTCTGAACTAGAGTTTTTGTTTAAATAGTGTTTCTTTTTCCATTAAATGGGTCTCAAAATATTTTTCAGAATTGCTTTCTGGGTCCGGCTGGTCACTATAAATCAGGGTACCAACTACTCAGGAGTTAAATATGCTGTCAGAAAAAATTAGCAGGTTTCTCAAGTAATTACGTCAAGAATGTCTTCTCTGAAGGAAACCATTAATTGTATTCCATCAACCAGATGACAGGAAATCAACTTTTTCCCACAGAAACCCCAACTGTTAAGAAAGCAAGGAGCTATGATCTATTCGTCAACTTCATCTACTGATTTATAATTCAGCAAGGACTTCTGCTCTTCTAAGTGTTCTCTTACACTCATGGCACTTACAATATGTCAAACAACTGCCCAGTTTAGGAACATCATGATCCAGCACCTAGTCAGGTTGAAATATAGCCATTCAGAGATGTAAGGGAAAAGCAACAACCCTGGTTCCCTAGACACCCACCCACACAAATAAACAAATGACATTAAAAAAAAAAGAGAGAGAAAAGCCTGCTGTTTAGCAAGGCAGAGGACCATGTGTACGCATGCGCGCACCCCCCACCCCCACCCCTCTAATGAAATAAGGCCATGTCTACACTATGAGTGCGACGGCAACACAGCTGTAGCATTGCAGCTGTGCTGCTGTAGCACCATAGTGTAGATGTTTCCGACAGCGACGGAAGGGTTCCTCCACCCCACATAATCATTGTAGCTAATTCATTTCTCCGAGCAGCAATAGCTAGATGAAAGGGAGAATTCTTCTGTCGACTGAGCCACACCTGCACCAGCGGCTAGGACAGCTTAACTATGGCACTCAGGGGTGTGAGTTTTTCACAACCTGAGCACTGTAGCTAGAATCTAAAATTTTAAATGTAGTCCAGGCCTAAGTAAAATAAAAGAGGCTGTCACTCACTACTTACTGGTCTGTCCTATCACAGCTTCTGGCAGCTAGCCCAACACATATCTGGAGTATAAATCCAATTTAAAGTTTAAAAAAAAAAAAAAAAAAGTTAGAGGTCTGATCCTACTACCCTGACTCATCCACCATTGAGTAAAATGAGATTATTTCTGCTCCTAAAGATTACTCTGCCTAATTTACAGAATTAGGGCCTACAAATTGTTCTACTTTCACAACAGGCTCTATGGAGTCTGAATCTTCTTACAAAAATACCCAGCATTTTTCCTATCAGTGTGCTTAACATTATTTATTTTTTAACATATATGCATACACAATGTTAAAACTTGCTCCTTAGCTCTCTTTTGTGTTATAAAGTGTTCCACTAGGCTATCTGGGAGATATCAACCAATACAAACAGTGACATGTAGCAAGAATCTGCAGACACTTTGTAAATAGTTCCCTTTATACACTAATTTCAATAAAGAATTATTGTAAAAGCAATGCGGTTCAGGCCACCTCCCTCTCCCCATCTCTGACTGAAACCAATAGCTCAGTTTTTATAGTCCATTACTTCGTATTCTGATGGGATTGGGTTTGTTCATTTTGATGAGACAAGCAGATTGAAAGTCGAGGCAGTTTGGTTGAGTAGACCAGACAAGGGATTAAGAGACTGGGTTCTATCTTTGATTCTTGTCATTGGCCTGCCTTGGGCAACTCCTCTTTTCACCTTTCTGTACCTCTGTTCTACTCCTCCCCTGAGTCTAAACAGACAAACCTCTTTGGGACATGCCCAGTTTTTAAAAACTCACACTCAAAGGTCAGATTTTCAGAACTTTGAATCACTTTTGTTTTTCTCCTCCTCTTGCCAATTTGTCTACTACTGCTTAGGTAGTTATTTCCTATTTTGTGCTTGTGCAGTTGATTTTTTCCCCGCCTTAGTGCAGTATTTTGCATTTGCATTTATCAAAGGTCATTTTGAACTCTGATCTTGTCCTCCAAAATACTTTCAATCCCTCCTATTTTAATGTCATCCGCAAATTTTATAAGCGTATTCTCCACTCCATTATTAAAATCATTAACGAAAATATTGACTAGGACCAGACTGTGGACAAACTCCTGTAGGTTCACATTAGACACATCTTGCCAGTTGGGCAGCAAACCACTGATAACTATTTTTGGAGTACCTCCTTTCAACCAATTGTGCACCCAAATAGTAGTAGATTTATCGAAACCACACTTCCTCAGTTTGCATACAAGAATGTCATGTGGGACTTTGTGAAAAACTCTAGTAAAAAGCAACATATTAATTAGATCTACGAGTATGTAGAGCACCTCACACAGTTGGGTTTCTAGCTATTACTGTAATATAAAAATTAGAGTCCACCACTGAGCTGTACCCAAATATTTGCACCCACTATATCTAATAACAGTGAAAAACAAATCCGTTACTTACTGAACTGTGCACTTAAGGGTTACATTCTGGCTTTGCCATTAGCCCTGACTAGTGCACAGTGCATTGCTCTGCCTTGCATTCCCCAGTCCACAATCTAGCCCAAAAGGGAGTTACCAGAAGGGGGAGGGAGTGTGTGCATGCACTACGTATTTTATAGCACTCATTGTAAGCCTGGCAACTGGGAGAGGGAAAACACCCTCACCAAGTGGCTGCACCCTCAAAGCTACTTTTCTTGATTTACAATGCACTTAAAAAAAGGAGCTACCAAAAGAAGGGTACGTTATATTCTGCATAATAAAATTTATGAAGTATATAAATTCAATTACATCACTGAAATTGTATTGTAATAAAGAAAAGAGCCATCATTCAAAGAACACACTGATGCATTTGACATTTTTCAGCCATGAATTACAATGTGATAAACTGATTCTTAGAAATAATAAATAAGCCTGATGATAATCACTGAAGAGGTACAAATCTTTTGAAATGTGCCATTTATGTTGCATAACACAAATGGTCACTAGTTGTTATTTTCGCTGCATTAAGAAACTTGTTTTTCAGCTCACATATTTCCTTCTCCTCCTATTATACATGCCCCCTGCAAGCAATTGATTTTGGACCCCTGGCTATATATTTTTGGCCTTTCATTTTTGATTGACAGCCAACTTTTTGCGGTCTTTTTACACTAGAATGATCTGTTCATGGCATACAGAGAAGTTAAATAAAAACAGAAAATACTCTTACTAGAAGCTTGCAATGACACTACTTTATTTCTTAGAAGTCAGAACAATAACGCACAACAGTTTCAAGTGAGTCCAGAAGTACCATCTCCAGAAAGATACATTACTACAGTGCTTCTAGGAACGATTACTGCATAGTGCCCAACAACCTAGTGACTGTTTCATCATGCTGAGAAGTACTGCCTTTCAGAGGTACTCACAGGGATGTCAATGTTTTTATATTAATATCTTTACATTGCATAGGTTACAATTCTCAGCCAACTGGCAGAGCATGTTAAAAAGCAGAAGTAAAATCTCTCGGTAGGCACATTTAGCCAAGGGTTAATAGAATCAGCAGGCGTGTGCAGTTGTTTGTTTGTTTTTGCATCAGTAACATCCGCATCCCCCAGACTGGATGATGGTATTTGTCAAAAGTAAAATTAGTCCATTTTAGAGTTAAAGTTGAAATGAAAGCATGCTGTTTGCAATTCACCCTTTCCCTAGTCCATTGTGGGGGAGTGGTGGAACATATTTCAGTGACTAGCAGCTAAATGCCAATGATCTCTTAATTATGTCATCTTAGACAGAAAGTATATTTCAACCCTAGCACTTTATACTGTCATACTTTTGCAAGATTGATTGCCACAGTAATTCTTTTCATGTAAGCATGTGCAGTGGTTCACCAAACAAAAATTATCCAATAATTCAATCAAAAATTCAGTTGGGTACTGTGTGAAATAATCACATTCCTGGAGCTTTAGACTACACAAGGCATAGTTGAGAGCTTCCTGTTCCCTGAGGTGCAATTGTCCCATATTTATATCCACTAGAGGGGCCTTGTTACTCTTTAGACTTCCTTTGCTTTTCTGTAAAATACGTTTACTCTGATCAATGACAAATGTTGATTGTTCAAGTGAGAATCAATGGTGACATTAGTAAAAATTAGTCTCACTCTCGAAGGCTAACCAGACAATAAAAGTGATCTTTCAAACTAGGTGTTGAGTAGCATTTACTGAAATAAAGCTTGTGAATACAGTCCGCTTTGCTATGTTACAGATGCTCATTCTGTGAATGGAGCTAGTCAATGCTGACCAAGTTAAACTAGTATATCACAAAAAATCTAATAACTATAATAAATAACCTAATAACCTCCCTATATCAGTTTTCCCTCAGCCTACTCTCCCTTCCTAACTTTCTTCAGCTAATCTGAGTGTAACAGCATTTAAGCACCATTGAGAAGAGTAGAGTTCAACATGATGCTAACTGTGAGTGGCCAGCCAGGGAAGACAGGACAACCTATGCTCTCCATCATGTCAACTGACTAGCGGTTAATCATTAGGCTTGGTCTACATTCATTAGTCAGCATCGTGTCATCTAATATAACTCTACTCAAACATCCACTGAAGACCCTGTGATGAGTGACAACTGGACCCCATGGAACAAGGGAGAGGGGCACCTATCTATGATCATTATAAATGACACAGACTTCCATGAAATTTAAAGTTGCAACCAAATCCACCACGATTTCAAACTGGGTTCTTTCTTTTTAGAGAACTTTCCACAAAGCTCAAATCAAGACAAACTGATTCTAAAACTCATTGCATTTGGGTTCGATGTGGCCTGGTCAAAGGATATATAACCAGCCCATAACATTCCAATACTGAAGAATGCAAGCTTTCATTTAACAATCCTTAGGTTTCTCACACTTGTAGCTGTGAAAATAACCTTCCAAATGTGAGTCACTGACATAGTCTTAAACAACCTGAATCACCTCTAAAGTGGGTGTGTCATCTTAATTGGGTGTTACTGGACACCGGGTTGACAGATGACCGTTTCAAAACATAGGTATGCAACCGCACAAAATAGTTTTGGCATGCAAATCAAGCCATTAGCCATTTGTCCATGCAAATAAACGAAGGACAGAAATATCTGGGGTTGAGTTTTAAGTTCCTTGATTCATTCCCCTGCCCCCAGTAGAATGAAGCTGAATGAAATGATATTTGCTAAAGTAAGATTTTATTGCTTCACAGAGACCATATTTTAACCACAGTCATTGCCATCAGGAGGAGATCCACTGTGAACTGAGGGGGAGTGTGTGCGCACGCGCGTATCCCTAGCTTTGCCATGGTTAAAAGTATAATTTGTCCCTTTTTACTGGTTAAGTCTGACAACCCTTCTAAAGAAGACTACTTTGTGTCAACTACAAAAACTGTCCTTGAATCTATGCTATTTACAGGGCAGGGGGGAGGGGGAGAGTGTTTAGAAAGTTGTGTGCAACAAGAGGTGTGGGCTGAATCTTGTACTTTACTTTGGGTAGAATTTGAGACCAGCAAATCATCAGGGATCAAACATTGGGCTTTTACTTTCAGTGTCAGCCAAACAAAAATATAATTATTTTGAGGCAGTTTGTAGAGCTGAAATTACATTTAATTAAAAGCCTCATCTAAATAGGTTTCTCTTGTTGTGTTTGGAAGTTTGTCAAAATTTAGATCTGCAGTCTCATTCTCTCCATGAGGGATGGAAATTGCTTTTGTCCACTTCATCTTCAGAAATGACCCCAAAAGGAATAGGAGAGGTATTATTAATCAAAAGTGCACTGGCAAGAGATACAGAGTTGTCATAAATATAAAGGGAAGGGTAAACACCTTTAAATCCCTCCTGGCCAGAGGAAAAACCCTTTCACCTGTAAAGGGTTAAGAAGCTAGGATAACCTCGCTGGCACCTGACCAAAATGACCAATGAGGAGACAAGATACTTTCACAGCTGGAGGGGGGAGGGGAGCGGGGAAAACAAATGTTCTCTCTGTCTGTGTGATGCTTTTGCCGGGAACAGAAAAGGTAAGGAGTCTTAGAACTTAATAAGTAATCTAGCTAGATATGCATTAGATTCTGTTTTGTTTAAATGGCTGATAAAATAAGTTGTGCTGAATGGAATGTATATTCCTGTTTTTGTGTCTTTTTTGTAACTTAAGGTTTTGCCTAGAGGGTTCTCTATGTTTTTAATCTAATTACCCTGTAAGGTATTTACCATCCTGATTTTACAGAGGTGATTCTTTTACTTTTTCTTCAATTAAAATTCTTCTTTTAAGAACCTGATTGCTTTTTCCTTGTTCTTAAGATCCAAGGGTTTGGGTCTGTGTTCACCTATGCAAATTGGTGAGGATTTTTATCAAGCGTTCCCCAGGAAAGGGGGTGTAGGGTTTGGGAGAATTTTGGAGGGGGAAAGACGTTTCCAAGCGGGCTCTTTCCCAGTTATATATTTGTTAGACACTTGGTGGTGGCAGCAATAAAGTCCAAGGGCAAAAGGTAAAATAGTTTGTACCTTGGGGAAGTTTTAACCTAAGCTGGTAAAAATAAGCTTTGGGGGTTTTTCATGCAGGTCCCCACATCTGTACCCTAGAGTTCAGAGTGGGGAAGGAACCTTTACAAGAGTGCATGTGCCCACATTAATAGCAACCTTCAATAGGGTTGTGTCTCCCCAAAAGCAAAATATAGGGAAGGAAGGAATTTGAGACCTGTGCAGCTAGAAACTCAGTAAAAGCAGAGGGAACTGGCAAGGACTGAACTGAATTTCTGAACTTTGTGAGTAGATGAGTTAACTTAATGGGATTACTCACCTGCATAAGCATTTGCAGGATGGCAGCCCATAAATGTGTACTTGATTCTGATAGAGTTACTTAGGAAAACGAGTCTTCCCATCTCTAAGGGCACATCTACATTGCAGCTGAGAGATGGAATTCCCAGATCAGGTCAGTGTACATGCACTAGCTCTCAAGCTAGTGCCTAAAAATAGCACTGAGCCGCAGTGGCAGTGGCTGGCAGCTCAGGCTAGCGGCTTGAGTCTACAGTCACCCCTGGCTAGCCCGAGGTGTCACAGCCACACTGCTATTCTTAGGGTATGTCTACACTGCAGCTAGACACTTGCAGCTGGCTTGTGCCAGCTGACTCAGGCTCACAGGGCTGTTTAATGGTGGGATAGACAATCGGGCTCAAGCTGGAACCCAGGATCTGTGACCCCAATCCTGTGAGGTGAAAGGGTCCCAAAATCCAGGCTCCAGCCTGAGCCTGAACAGCTACACCATAAACAAACAGCCCCTTAGCCCTAGCCCTATGAGTCTGAGTCAGCGGCCATGGAACGGTTGCCGGTTTTTAATTGCAGTGTAGACATACCTTTAGGAGCTAGCTTGAGCAAAGCTGGTGCCTGTACATCTACCTGAGCTGACAGGTACATCTCCCAACTGCAATGTTGACATATCCTAAGGTTTGGGCCAAAGCACAATGAAGTCAGTGACAGGCTTTCCATTTACTTCAATGGATTTTTAATCAGGACCTACATGCACATAACTCCTGATGACTTCATTTATGTTTTCCAAACAACCAGCACAGGATTAGGTCGAAGGACAAATTAGAACAAACATTTCAATATTAATTCCAGACTATGCATTTATTTAAACAGCTGAAAGTTATTGATTAGTTTACATAATTAAAAAAAAAAAACACACCAGCATTCACAGTACTTTGATTGTTATTTTACATGGTAACATTAAGATGGTTACCAGAAGTCCTGGAAAGGATGCTACTTAATTTCCTTGTGATACATAAATAAAATTAAATCTGTTATTAAAACAATCATAGCCTGTACAGAAAGCCAATACTGGAAATGTAAAATTCTCTCTGCCCCACTACTCTGTTATAATATAGTAATACATTGCAACAAGAGGGCTTTAGGAGCCATAGAAAAAGATAACTTTGTTAAAGGCCATGCTGTTGCTGAAAGCATATACATTTGGCGCTTGTATTGTGGGTGGGTTTTTTTGTTTTAAGTTCGTTTATGAACTATCTTACCTTATCCTTCAGAAGGATCTGATGTCAAAAACCCTCATTTTCTGCATGATAATGCAGTATACTTCTTTATCACCATGATAAAAATAAAAGTACACTTTTCTTTAAAGTGTCTTCAAAGCTATGTAACACTTGGATTTTGTCACCACCATAGTAATAAGCACACTGCATTATGATACAGGTAAGCAAAGAAAGTGAGGCTTTTTGAAGTAGAAGATAAGGGGTTTTTTTAAAATTAATTTATAAAACACCTTTCCCTTCTCCTCCTCACCTTTCAGCAGCAGTATGGCCTTTAACCTGGGCCAAAGCCCAGACCTTCCATTTTTACCAGTTCCCAGACACCGCTGCCCCACCCCCACCCCAGGACATGGATATTCACACTGCACCCCATCTTTCATATTCCTCCTTGATCATGTGACACCCCAAAGGGTGATATGTCAGAAGTACGTAAAACAATCTTATAATATTTGAATGTTATCATTACTGTAAAACAAAGCCCATATTAATGGAATTTCAATACCAGATATTATGCTCAGCAGTTTCATGAACCAAGCATACTTGAACATGTTTACTTTTGTTCTTTTTTTTTTTTTTTTTTAATTAAGCAAGAACATAGCCCACCCTAAAAACCTTTACTTGCAATACAAATAAGTAATCTAAGCAAGGGATCCATCTTCCTGTATGTCAGAAATACTTCACACACTTTGGGTGTTTAACTGTCCAATAACTAGTGAAAGAGATGGGGTAAAATGTGAATACCCACATCCTTGGTGGGGGTGTACTTGTGCTGTGGCCAGATAGCAGCATTCTAAAAGGTGGATTCTGTCCGGTACAATGAGATATTACATTAATCTGCTGAGAACCCAGACCAATGTTCTTTTACTGTTACAGATATTTATTTCTTCAGAGCTCTTTTGTTCATGAAATAACCAAGTGAACTTTTGATTACTGAGGATAAATGTGGGCTTTCCCAAAAGCATTGATGCTAGGTGAATTTGCTTGGGCACAGATTTAATGAAGTGATTTATTCTGACAAGAGATCAAAGCCCAAATAACCTGCCTTCTTTGGTTCACCCACAAGATGCTAGAGACAATAAAGCTAGACGCAAAAGAATCAGACTAGATCCTCTCTAAACTCCTTAAATGGCACATTATTGGATTATATGATGAAGGCAAAGTTGAGAGTAAGAGTATAAACCAATATAATTTACTCCTTCCAGCCCCTGTGTGAAATCTGAAATAAGAGGAGGAATGTGCTTTTGAGGACCTATTGGTCACATCCCTTTTACTGGTATTTTTGATGTTTCCAAATCTACAGCCTTGCCAGGGGATGTCAGCCTCTATGGTCTCAGTAGGGTTGCTACAAAGGTCAAGAATATTAGGATTGAAAATATTTGTTTTAAATCCATCAAAAATGTTATTTGGAGCATAACACCTGGTTTAGTTTCAGACCCAAGAGAACATTACCATATTTGTTCAAAGTAAACAATCTCAAGTCAAATTATTCACTTTCTTCTTGCATATTCTGCTCTGAAGTCCCATAATTATATCTGAGTGAAAAGCCTGAGAACAATATCTCCAGCTAGTTAAAATGCTTCACTGTTGACTAATTATTAATTATAAATTTGTTCAACTTTTCAAATCTGTTTACTAGACATTTGTAGTCTTCTTCCCTAAACCCCATGTAATCCAACATCAGCACCATCTCTCAGGAGTGATGTATACACGACAAAAGCATTAAAATACAAAGAGAACAAGTTGGTTAAAACAAAGTTATTTGTGGTTAGATGGAACTGAAATAGTTGTGATGCTTCCTATTTCCTAACTAAAGCTTGGCATACACTTAAAACTTATATCAGCATAGCTAGGTCAGTCAGAAATGTGACAAATCTAGTGATGTATCTCTGTAAACAAACCTCCTGTGTAGACACAGCTATGCTGACACAAAAATGTATCAAATAAAGAGTGCTTCTGTTGGCATAGCTAACATTGTTCAGGGAAATGGTGTTCCTGCACCAACAGAAAAATTCCTTAATCATGGCATGCACTGCATCTATACTAGGGACTATGCCAACATAGGCTATGTAGTGTGGACATAGCCTAAGTATACATTCAGTCTGACCAATGCTACATGGAAGCAGGTTTGTTGAAACAGCCTGGAGATACATGTTAAGATTTATGATGTCCTTACTTCTTAATTTCCCAGCTTTGAAGTTCAGGAGTTTTGTAAGTGATGAGGTATGCAATCAACAGTTGACACTTAGAGAACCTAACTTTGCTTTTCCTTTAAGATTGTTCTTCATTTTTGAAATATTCTTTACGGTTCTGCAAAGGACGTCACTTTGTTCAGAATCAAAGCTGGTTGAAAAACCATGAACAATTTCTCCAAAATGTTGACTTCTCATTTTTGTGTGTGAGAGTGTGTTTAAAGATTCAAAGTTTTCATGAAGAGTGCAACTGAAAAAAATCAGAATCTTGGAAAAATTTTGCCAGCTCCATTTAGGACAGACTGATGCATGCAGTTTTCACTTTTGCAAACAGAACTCAGTAAAACAGAAAGCTGTAAAATGGAGGGGCTGAGAGGTCAAATAGATCCAACAGAAAGAGTCATGGTCCATTTTCTTGGATCAAAAACTGGCTAGGAGTCAGGAAACAGAGGGCATGATTAAATGGTCAATTTTGATCATGGGAAAATGTTAGCAGCAGGTTGCCCCAAGATACAGTACTAGGTCCTGTGTTAATATATTTATTAATTATATTTATTAATTATCTGGAAAATGGGAGTGATCAAGGGAGCAAGATTCACAGATAAGGTTATTTTGGTTTGTCAGGACCAAAAGGGGACTGAGAAACTTCAGAGAAACCTAAACAAGATAGGTTCCATGGGTATCACAATGACAAATGAAATTCAGTGTCAATAGAAATGAAAGAAATGCATATTGGAGAAGAGATTTGAAGTACCCGTACACCTTACAGGGTTCTAAATGAACTGAATCAAACCAAGAAAGGGACCCCAGGACAATGCACAGCTCTGGTTTAAAAAAAATCCAACAAGATGTTAGGATGCATAAGTAATGGGATTTGGAACACCACTGAAAACATTCTAATGGCTTTATATAAATCAGTGGGGCAATCTCACCCGGATACTGTATGCAGTACTGGTCGCCTAATCTCAAAAAAGAATATTGCAGAACTAGAAGGGGTTTGGACAAGAGCGACAAGAATAATCAAAGCTCTGGAAAAACAGATGTGTTAGGATATAGATATTCAGGCCTGTCTGTAAAGGCCTATACTCTAAGAATTTAGGTGTATTCTTATCACTTAGCTAGTTATAGAGGGATAAAAGAATCAAAATCACTGTCTGCCGGTGTAAGGGCCTTCTCTTACTGTGACAGTCTGAGGCCCTGTTCTTAGGTTAAGGCCTTTGGCTAAGCAGCAGAGGCAGCCATAACCTGGGAAGCGAGCGGTCACATCCTCACATTCCAAACTGGTCACACTGAAAGAAGGTGCTAGTGGGCTGTTAGGAATACAATCCTGTCCTGATAATGCCTATCCCCTCCGAGAAAGGGAAGTGCCTAGAAGATGTACAAGGAAACTTAGTTTGATAGCATTCTGTCTGGCAAGAACTCACTTATCAATAGATGTAGTTGTGAAATCTTCACTTCTGTATTGTTTTGTCATTATAGTTCCCACTTTGCTATTGTTTATTTGCATGGTCTCTGTCTGGTTCTGTGATTGTTTTTGTCTGCTGTATAATTAATTTTGCTGGGTGTAAACTAATTAAGTTGGTGGGATATAATTGGTTACATAATCATGTTACAGTATGTTAGGATTGGTTAGTTAAATTTCAGTAAAATGATTGGTTAAGGTATAGCTAAGCAGAACTCAAGTTTTACTATATAGTCTGCAGTCAATCAGGAAGTAAGGGGGGGAATGGGAACAGAGAATGGGGTGGGGAAATTGGAATCATGTTTTGCTAAGGGGGGGGGGGATGGGAATAGGGACATAGGTAAGGCTCTGTGCTGTCAGAGCTAGGAAGGAGGACGCTAAGGAAGGAACCTGGACCCATGCTTGCTGGAAGTTCACCCCAGTAAACATCGAATTGTTTGCACCTTTGGACTTCGGGTATTGTTGCTCTCTGTTCATGCAAGAAGGACCAGGGAAGTAGGTGGGTGAAGGAATAAGACCACTAACAAGATGAAGAGATTAATAAATTATAAAATCATGAGGGACCATTCTGATCATCGAGCCTGGGAGGAAGACAGTTTATTCCACATATGCCTATTGCAGTGTTCTTGTATCATAGTCTGAAGCATCTAGTACTTTCAGAGACTATGGTCTGGATATTGGACTATATGAACCACTGGTCTGATCCAGTCTGGCAATTCCTACATTCCTCTGCTGGGCCCATGGAGGCTGCTGAAGCTATTCCTGCCTCAGGCCTGTTCTTACCCCTTCCATGACTGCAATAGTGAGAGAGGGAGTGGTAATGACTAATTAAAAAAAAAAAGTTACCTGTATGTTTTGGGAACACCTCTCACCACACCTGGACCTACAGAAAAGCAAATCTTGCATTCCTATTACCAGTCAGGAATGAGAGCCTTTATGCCCTGGCCTTCACCTATTCTACTGAGGAGGAGGCAGCATCTAAGAGAATGAAATGCAGACTGGGAGAAGAGAGGATCCATCAGACTGAAGCCTAGGAGCAATTTTTGATCCAAGTGACCCTTTAACATTTCTTTACTGAAAGATTTTTGTCCATCAAGATGGAACTATTTCAGTGTAATAGAATTTGGGGCATACTGAGACTCTTCAACGTCATTCCCAGGACCCACAGAAAATAAATCAAGGTGAGCAAAGTATGTAACTTTGTATTTGTAAAGGGCTTAGACTGGGCAGCCGCATAATATCAACAATGGCACCACAACATTGCTCTTCAGAAGGATGGACTGCTACATAACAAGGTGCAGGTTTCTCAGCAAGGCACCTCTGCCATTGCAAGCTAGGACAGGGAGGGAGAAATCTGGCCTAGAAAAAGCCTCAAGATTTAGATTCAAAGCTTACAATAAAACTAAAATCTGACTTTTTTTTTCCAATTCAATAATCTGGAAGTCTTTGTTTTGCCAAAGTAGAACAATCATGTATAAAAGATGAAGTACAACAGAGTGCACTCTCCCAATGTATTTAATAACAATTAGATTCTTTAAGCAGCCATTCCATTAAATAAAATGTCTGAGTATCTTACATATTTGTTTAAACCACGAAAGAACAATCATCTCTCTTGCTCTTTCAGACACTGTGTGCTTTTAAGCATACTTCTAGGTTTGAACAATTCAATACTGAAGTTAAAAAAAGAATAAAGATGAATAATGCCATGAATAAGTAATTAGAGGAGGACAACTTCTTTGAAGTAATAAAAGAACCCGTATAGATAGAATTCTGCAAAATATACCAAAACTGTTACCCAAGAATGTAACTGGTGCATAGGTACAACTATTCAGAAGGAAAACGAGATGGGTGTAGAGGAGGGAGAAAAGTAATACATAGTGGAGGGGCTGGAGGCATCTTCCCCTGGGAAAAATTTGAAATGCCTGGTTAAGTTTCCTGTATTTGACAGAATTTTAGTCCATTTAAACAACAGACACAAGTGCCTATGTATTTAATACCATGCTTTTATAGTCACTACCCATCTTTATCAATTAGTTTCAATAGTTAAAAAAACACAACCTGTTTCTTCCCTCATTTTCTCTTCAGAATTTTTAAATTTGTTCTTTACTCCAGCCTTCCCACTTTATAGATTCCCATCCCTGTCCTTATTGTCTTTTGGCTTCCCTTCACATGGTTTCCCCTCTCCATTTCTCCTTTCAGTATCTTCACTTTGACTTTCCCCACTGCCCGTTTTACCCCTTTTCTATTTTTTTCCTCCCTAATCTCCGTTTGCCTCTCATTTAAGTCCTGAATTCTTCCTTTCCTCTCCTGCACCTCCAGTCAACCTTATTCTCTTTATTCCAGGATTGTACCCCTTTCCTCTGAATACCTAATGCTCTTAGTGGGGCTTCCCCTGCCAATACACTGTGGAAAGCCACCTCTCCAGCGCACTGTTCAAAGAACTTTCCATAGTGTCAGAAAGGAGTAGGAAGAGAGCAGCTCAAACACTATGTCCTCGTCTTCTCTAGGAAAAAAGGTTTTCCTTGACCTGCTAACATCGTAGAACTTCAGCTTCCTTTGTGAACACTAGAATTTTAACCCCTCAGCCAACATATGCTAAAAACACACACATTCTAGTGGAGACACTGCCTAACATTCCTCATTAACGCAGACAGGTGGTTCCAGTTTTGGTGTGTCAGGTGGAGCTTACAGCAGAAAAAAAACAGACATCTTCCAAGTACATAGACAATTTTTTAATTTGGGGGAGGAGAGCCTACAGTTAGCAATAAAGTAGCTGTTGAATATTGCTTCAGTGTGTAGTTTCATACTATAACTAAGGCAATGTCTACACCAGCGCTTTTGTTGGTAAAACTTACATCGCTGAAGGGTGTGAAAACACATCCCTGTGCGACATAAGCTACACTGACAGAAGCATCAGTGTGGACAGCGCTATGTTGGCGGGAGACACTCTCCTGCCAACATATCTACTGCTGCTCATTGAAGGTGGTATAATTATGTCGATGGGAGAACTCTCTCTCTCACTGGCACAGAGCGGTTACACGGGGGATCTTACAACTGTGGAGTTATAGAAGTACAGCTGTGCACACCGCTAAACAAAGCGAAGACAATTCAATCAAAAGCATATTCTAAACAGCCGAACATGAAAGGAGGAGTCTGCCTAAAAACTGAAACACACACGTAGGCAGTAATTATAGTGTTTTATAACCCTCCCCTCTCCTCCTCCCCCCAACATCGTCCTATTGTAGAATCTTATAGTTCTGTTCTTTCATCTGCAGCTGTGTCTCAATTTTTGGCTTTGTTTTAATGAGATTCAAAAAATGCATCTTCTCATCATAAACTTATAAATGCTGGAAGGCATCTCCTGGATCACAGAATCCAGTCACCTGCTATCACAAGCAACCCCCTTTATATAATCTTGTTCTTAAATTTATTAAGCTCCATTTTAAGACTAGTTAGATTGTTTGCCCACACTACTCCCATTAGAAGGCTGTTCCAGAACTTTACTCCAGGCTGTTCCAGAATTCCTCTCTGATGGTTATAAAACTTCTAATTTCCAGCCTAAATTTATTCATGGTCTTTATACCAGTTTGTTCTCTTGGGCCAAAATTGTCCTTTAGTTTAAAGAGCTCTTAGAATCATAGAATATCAGGGTTGGAAGGGACCTCAGGAGGTCATCTACTCCAACCCCCTGCTCAAAGCAGGACCGATCCCCAATTAAATCATCCCAGCCAGGGCTTTGTCAAGCCCGACCTTAAAAACTTCTAAGGAAAGAGATTCCACCACCTCCCTAGGTAACGCATTCCAGTGTTTCACCACCCTCCTAGTGAAAAAGTTTTTCCTAATATCCAACCTAAATCTCCCCCACTGCAACTTGAGACCATTACTCCTTGTTCTGTCATCTGCTACCACTGAGAACAGTCTAGAGCCATCCTCTTTGGAACCCCTTTCAGGTAGTTGAAAGCAGCTATCAAATCCCCCCTCATTCTTCTCTTCGGTAGACTAAACATCCCCAGTTCCCTCAGCCTCTCCTCATAACTCATGTGTTCCAGTCCCCTAATCGTTTTTGTTGCCCTACGCTAGGCATTCTCAGATGACCTCAGTTTTCCTAGCTGTAAAATGGGGACAATTATGCCTCCTTTGTAGAGCACTTTGAAAACTACCGATGAAGAGTGATACATAGGAGCTAGATATTATCATCACTAGCACTGGTACCTCATGGCAATTTTTCTTTAACTTCAGGTAGCACAGGCTTGTGTTCTCAAAATGTAGGTTCCATGGCTACCTCATACATGAGGGCAGTGTAAGTGGCTATTGTCTTTATTCCCATCTATAACATAGTTACAATACGTCCATTGTGCAGCTTGCACAGCCCACAAAACGTATTTTTGGTTGGACCGGGACAAAAGGGATATCCAAAGAAGGATACACACACACACACACTCCATTGTAAATTATTTACATAAAACAGAGGCATACAAAAAAAAGTAACTGTATTCCTTTTACTACCCAAATTAGATGTGTGGAGTTATTTTTTTGTATTTTTCCCTGTAGCAAAAATAAATTCTCAAATTTCATTACCACTCCTGTTGCTACAAGGGTGGTACAGCTAATCCTTTTTTTTTTTCTCCAGTCTTTACTTAGAGCCAATAGCTTGCTTTATCTTATTCTGATCTAGTCAGAACGGATAGTAAGGTTGGCAACAATATGCAGGAAGTGAGCAATATATGAGCAATATAATTATGAGCAATATAATTCCCCAGCGCTTTCGGTAATTCAACAAGATTCAGATCTTAACAGATAGGTATATCCACTATTCAAGGCTTCTTAAAAATTAAGGGGAGAAATTAGAAACTGAGTTGTTGTTTAAACATGGCAGGGATATCATCATTTTAAAAATTAGATCATGAATGGAAAACCTATTAGCTATTACCCCTTATGATAGGACATGGTAGGGGTGATCACAGTACATCAGAGGGAGGCTGCATGTGAAATCCTCATAGGAAAAATTGAGGTTTCACAAAGTGTTTTAAAATAACGAGAGTAAGAGCCTGATGGAGTAGGAAGGTTATTCCATGTCTGGGAAGAAGGAATAAAAGACTAAACTCAAAGAAGGAATTTACATCTGCCAGTTTAGAATCCCACAATTGTATGCTACACTTTCTGTGCTAGTTAAACAAATCACGCCAATTTCCTTCATGCAGTAACTCCTAGATTCACCTATTGCATTTAAATTTGTAAACATTTTCAAAGTAATTGAGAAAGGGTTGAGAAGCTCCATAAAGCTATACACACACAACATTTTACAGTGGTCTTTGTTATAGAAGACAAATTGGGACCACCCATATTGTCAGTTGTGATCTTAGTTTGCTATGATTTATTGGACGCTGTGGATAAGATAGAGGTAGAGTTTGAACCCCAAAAATTCAGTTTAAAAAGGTTTCTTAACTCTCATACTGGATGAGGAAATAGAGTAGAGATTTCAAGCTATAGGGTAACATGGCTTGGATGCGTCAAGATAGATATGGAGTAGAAGGAGCTGGCTACTTCACGAGCTCTTCCTATCAGCTAGCTAAACAGCAACACGGCAGTTGCTATTAAGAAGGTTCTGTGACCTGAACAGTGTCAGAAGGACAAACTGATTAGTAGCAGTTAGAGACAAAAGACACAACAAGCAAAAATAAAATTGAAGAGCTGAATAATGCACATTGTGGAATTTGGAAACAGGAGCGGCTGAGGAAACATTTTTTAATTTTAGAAGACGCTCAACGGGAATAATAATAATAAAAAAAGGCTTCTTTTCAGTAAAAGATAATTAACCAGGAAAATTGAATCCACCCCTCAGCTTGTTTGTTTTCTGTGCTTCAAGACACAATATATTAAAAAAAGGGGAAAGTTTTTATTGTGGTTTGAGGCATTAGATCTCCATGCTTGATAAATCCAATTGTAATAATTGAAAGTGTGTTTTGATTACATTGCTCTTCTGCCATATTAGATGCCAGAAATCATTTGCTTAATAGAAACTGGCCTCCATTTAGCTCAGCACAGCATTTGGAAAGTTTGTGTGATGAAATGTGCTTCTCTTCATTTCAATCAGTTACACCACTTTTAAAACATCAGCGTACACCTGTGAATCTCCAGCTAATGACAGCATCTTCAAAAGGTGACATGCCTCATAGTGAGCATTTTTTTTGGGGGGGGGGAGGGGGGGTGGCTGGTGGGGCAGGGAGAAGAGTTACTCTGTGCTGCTTCTGAAATTCCTTACATCCATGCTCATCTCTGTTCATGGGTGATCATTATAGAAAGAGTATGAAGAGAAGCAAGTCTCCAATGGCATTAGAAGGTGAGAGTGTTTAGTAGTCTAGTCTTCACATCACTACATGCAATGTACCTACATGGGAGTCCCAGGGGCTGGTCTATGCCCCAGCCTGTAACCAGTCTCCTGGGAGTGATCCCTTTACTGTTCTGGGCCCCCCGAGAACCACAGGGGCAGGCCTGTGGCTTCCAGACTGGGCCTTTGGCAACAGCAATGCCTCTCCATGCCTGCATGCAGACTCCTGTGGGAGGCTTTTCTGTGCCCCTTTCAGGGCACAATGCTCTCAGGGAGTATTTACAGTGAAACAGGCAACCTTTTCAAAACAAGGTAACCATTTATTAATCACCTGCCACACAGACTCTTATAATCCTTAGGTTAGAAGTCTCGGTCTCCCTCCTTAGTCAGTTCCCAGGTGAGAGAGCTTGTGGCTTCCTCTAGAAGCCAACACTTTATCCCCCATGTCACGGTTCCTCCCCCACTCTGAACTCTAGGGTACAGATGTGGGGACCTGCATGAAAAACCTCCTAAGCTTATCTTTACCAGCTTAGGTCAAAACTTCCCCAAGGTACAAAATATTACCCCCGTTGTCCTTGGACTGGCCGCTACCACCACCAAACTAATACTGGTTACTGGGGAAGAGCTGTTTGGACGCGTCCTTCCCCCCAAAATACTTCCCAAAACCTTGCACCCCACTTCCTGGACAAGGTTTGGTAAAAAGCCTCACCAATTTGCCTAGGTGACTACAGACCCAGACCCTTGGATCTTAAGAACAATGAACAATCCTCCCAACACTTGCACCCCCCCTTTCCTGGGAAATGTTGGATAAAAAGCCTCACCAATTTGCATAGGTGACCACAGACCCAAACCCTTGGATCTGAGAACAATGAAAAAGCATTCAGTGTTTTACAAGAAGACTTTTAATAAAAAATAGAAGTAAATAGAAATAAAGAAATCCCCCCTGTAAAATCAGGATGGTAGATATCTTACAGGGTAATTAGATTCAAAAACATAGAGAACCCCTCTAGGCAAAACCTTAAGTTACAAAAAAGATACACAGACAGAAATAGTTATTCTATTCAGCACAATTCTTTTCTCAGCCATTTAAAGAAATCATAATCTAACACATACCTAGCTAGATTACTTACTAAAAGTTCTAAGACTCCATTCCTGTTCTGTCCCTGGCCAAGACGACTACAGACAGACACAGACCCTTTGTTTCTCTCCCTCCTCCCAGCTTTTGAAAGTATCTTGTCTCCTCATTGGTCATTTTGGTCAGGTGCCAGCGAGGTTACCTTTAGCTTCTTAACCCTTTACAGATGAGGGGAGCTTTCCCCTGGCCAGGAGGGATTTCAAAGGGGTTTACCCTTCCCTTTATATTTATGACACGCCCCCCAAATCTCAGCTAGGGTGAAACACTGGCTGGGATTTCTTCCTGGAGCTCTAGGAAAACAGAGTTAATAAGACACATGCATCTCTAAATATACTACCAAGTACATAAAGACTAACAATATTTTCCACATCTCAAGGACGATTTTAACCAGTTGATTCTGGGAAACTTTCACGGGAGAGTGCATCAGCCACTTTGTTAGAAGCTCCTGAGATGTGTTGGATGTCGAAATCAAAATCTTGGAGAGCTAAACTCCACCGAAGAAGTTTTTTGTTAGTTTCTTTGACGGTGTGAAGCCACTTTAGTGCAGCATGGTCGGTTTGCAGGTGGAAACGCCGTCCCCAAACATATGGGCGTAGCTTTTCCAGAGCGTAGACAATGGCATAACATTCTTTTTCAGTGACTGACCAGTTGCTTTCCCTCTCAGACAGTTTTTTGCTGAGAAACACTACAGGGTGGAATTCTTGATCAGGTCCTTTCTGCATTAAAACTGCTCCCACACCACGCTCGGATGCATCTGTGGTTACTAGGAACGGTTTGTCAAAGTCTGGGGCCCTTAGTACAGGGTCAGACATGAGTGTCGCTTTAAGCTTGTTAAAGGCCTTCTGACACTTTCCGGTCCACTGAACAGCATTTGGCTGTTTCTTTTTGGTTAGGTCTGTCAGTGGGGCAGCGATTTGGCTGTAGTGCGGTACAAATCGTCTGTAATAACCGGCCAAGCCTAAGAAGGATTGAACCTGTTTCTTTGACTTTGGGACAGGCCACTTTTGGATAGCATCCACTTTGGCCTGTAGGGGGCTGATAGTTCCTTGACCCACCTGGTGTCCAAGGTAAGTCACTCTGTTTAGGCCTATTTGACACTTCTTAGCCTTAACAGTTAGTCCTGCCTCCCTTATGCGCTCCAGGACTTTTTGTAGATGTTCCAGGTGGTCTGCCCAGGAATCCGAAAATATGGCCACATCGTCAAGGTAGGCGACTGCATATTCTCCTAATCCCGCTAGGAGACCATCTACAAGTCTTTGGAAAGTGGCGGGTGCATTTCGCAGCCCGAAAGGGAGTACATTAAATTCATACGGCCCGAGATGTGTGATGAAGGCTGACCTTTCCTTGGCAGATTCATCTAGCGGTACCTGCCAGTACCCCTTGGTTAAGTCCAAGGTAGAGATGAACTGGGCCCGTCCCAGTTTCTCTAATAGTTCATGTGTGCGTGGCATGGGATAGTTGTCTGGGCGAGTTACAGCATTTAGCTTACGGTAGTCCACGCAAAAACGTATTTCCCCATCTGGTTTGGGAACTAGAACCACTGGAGATGCCCATGCACTTTCAGAGGGGCGGATTACACCCCTCTGTAACATATCCTGGATCTCCCGTTCTATAGCAGTTTTAGCTTGAGGAGACACCCGGTAAGGGTGGACCCTAATTGGGTGAGCATTACCTGTGTCAATGGAGTGGTATGCCCGTTCAGTCAGTCCTGGGGTGGCTGAGAACGTTGGCGCATAGCTAGTGCACAGCTCCTGGATCTGCTGTCGCTGCATACGCCCAAGGGTCATGGAGAGGTTCACCTCTTCCACACCACCAGCACATTTCCCTTCGTAATAGACACCTTCAGGCCACTCAGCGTCGTCTCCTCCCTGGGCTGTAAACTGACAAACCTTTAATTCTCTGGAATAAAAGGGCTTTAGAGAATTAATATGATACACCTTAGGCTTTCGGTTGGAGGTGGGGAATGCTATGAGATAATTAACAGCTCCCAGGCGCTCCTGGACCACGAATGGCCCTTCCCACGATGCTTCCATTTTATGGGCCTGGAGCGCCTTTAAGACCATGACCTGGTCTCCTACTTTGAAGGAACGCTCTCTGGCATGTTTATCATACCAGGCTTTTTGCTCTTTTTGAGCATCCTGTAAGTTTTCTCTAGCAAGGGCTAAAGAGGTTCGGAGGGTGTTTTGTAGGTTGGTTACAAAGTCCAGAATGTTAGTTCCTGGAGAAGGTGTAAATCCCTCCCATTGCTGCTTCACCAACTGCAATGGCCCCTTAACCTCACGGCCATATACAAGTTCAAATGGGGAAAACCCTAAACTGGGATGTGGTACAGCTCTGTAGGCAAAGAGCAACTGCTGCAATACTAGGTCCCAATCATTGGAGTGCTCATTTACGAATTTACGTATCATGGCCCCCAAAGTTCCATTAAACTTCTCCACCATGCCATTTGTTTGATGATGGTAAGGAGTGGCAACCAAGTGATTTACCCCATGAGCTTCCCAAAGGTTTTTCATAGTTCCTGCCAGGAAATTAGTCCCTGCATCTGTGAGGATGTCGGAGGGCCAACCTACCCTGGCAAAAATGTCTGCTAGTGCCTGGCACACACTTTTAGCCCTGGTGTTGCTTAGAGCTACTGCTTCCGGCCATCGGGTGGCAAAATCCATGAAAGTCAGTATGTACTGCTTTCCTCTGGGTGTCTTTTTCGGAAAAGGACCCAGAATATCCACAGCTACTCGCTGAAATGGAACTTCAATAATGGGGAGTGGCTGGAGAGGAGCTTTGACCTGGTCTTGGGGTTTTCCCACTCTTTGGCACACCTCACAAGACTGGACATAGGTAGAAACATCCTTGCCCATTCCCTCCCAGTGGAATGATCCCCCCAAACGGTCTTTGGTCCTATTCACCCCAGCATGGCCACTAGGGTGATCATGGGCTAAGCTCAAGAGCTTGGCCCGGTATTTAGTTGGAACTACCAACTGTCTCTGAGGATGCCAGTCTTCCTGGTGTCCACCAGAAAGAGTTTCCTTGTATAAAAGTCCTCTTTCTACAACAAACCTGGATCGATTAGAAGAGCTGAGAGGCGGTGGGTTGCTCCGTGCCGCCGTCCAAGCTCTCTGGAGGCTTTCATCTGCTTCCTGTTCGGTCTGGAACTGTTCCACAATCCAATGAGGAACTGATGTCTCCAGCATCAAGGGACCTAGGCTTGGTCCCTCTGGAAGCGATATAGGGGATGGAGCTGTTTCTGTTGACTGTGAACCGCTCTCCGCTGGTGCACTATGTTGGGATTCAGGCTCCGGCTGAGCCTCTTGTGTAGGGTTATCGGCTGCTGCCAGTTCAGGTTCGGTGGGGCCCTCTGGTGTTGAGGTTGCAAGTACTGGATTCAGTGCTGACACGGGGTCTGGTGTTGGTTGTTCGGCTGGTTCCGGTCCTGGGACTGGTTCCGTCTGGGTCTCTGGGACTGGATCCACTACTGCTGTTGCAGACATTGGCCTGGGGTCCAGGTCCATCACCTCTGACTGGGTCCTGATAGAAGTTTCCGGAACAGAGCTAGGCCTCACGGCTTGTTTAGCCTGGCTGCGGGTGACCATTCCCACCCTCTTGGCCTGCTTCACATGATTGGCCAAGTCTTCCCCCAACAGCATGGGGATGGGATAATCATCATAGACTGCAAAAGTCCACATTCCTAACCAGCCCTTGTACTGGACAGGCAACTTGGCTGTAGGCAAATTGAAAGAGTTGGACTTGAAGGGTTGAATCGTCACTTGGATCTCTGGGTTGATTAAATTGGGGTCCACTAAGGAAGCATGGATAGCTGACACTTGTGCTCCGGTGTCCCTCCACGCGGTGACCTTCTTCCCGCCCACACTCACAGTTTCCCTCCGCTCCAAGGGTATCTGGGAGGTATCTGGGCCTGTGGACCTCTGGTGTGATTCCGGTGCAATGAACTGTAATCTGTTGGGGTTCTTGGGGCAGTTGGCCTTTACATGCCCCAGCTCGTTACATTTAAAACATCGTCCAGCTGACGGGTCACCGGGGCGAGGAGGGTTGCTGGAGAACGGGGTGGTGGGACGATAAGGGGTCTGGAGGGTTCTTTGGGAGGTAGGTGGGGCTTTGGGCGGCCCCCGGTAATAGGGTGTGGTCTGGGGTGGTCCCTTCTGGTCTCCGCTCCAACTGCGACCAGTTTTCTTCTTCTCTGCCACCTCCACCCATCTGGCTCCAATCTCTCCTGCCTCAATTACAGTTTTGGGTTTCCCATCTAGGATGTATCTTTCTATTTCCTCAGGAACACCCTCTAAGAATTGTTCCATTTGCATTAGGAAGGGCAAATTTACTGGAGATTCAACACTTGCTCCTGATATCCAGGCATCCCAATGTTTTACAATGTGGTAGGCATGTCGGGTAAATGACATGTCTGGTTTCCACCTTAGGGCTCTGAACCTCCGACGAGACTGCTCGGGTATTATCCCCATTCTGACTCTCGCCTTGGATTTAAACAGTTCATACTTGTTCATGTGTTCTTTAGGCATTTCAGCTGCCACCTCAGCTAAGGGTCCACTGAGCTGCGGCCTCAGCTCTACCATGTATTGGTCAGTAGAGATGTTGTACCCAAGGCAGGCCCTTTCGAAGTTTTCTAAGAAGGCCTCAGTATCATCACCTGCCTTGTAGGTGGGGAACTTTCTGGGATGGGAAGTGGTACCTGGAGAAGGATTGCTAGGGTTTGTTGGTATATTCTGCTGGGCCTTTATCCTCTCCATCTCCTCCACATGCTTCCTTGCCTCCATTTCCCTCTTGTGGGCAGCCTCCTGTACCTCCTTCTCCAGCCGCATGAGTTCTATTTGTCTTTCATGTTCCTTTTGTTTTTCCTCAGCCTGAAATTTGGCTAATGCCAGCTGTAGTCGAGCCGAGGATTTGGCCATTCTAACCTCTCTGTTCTTAACTAACTTTACACCCAAGGTTTAGAAATAAACAAACAAAACTTGGCTGTAAAATTTTGCTGTGCTGGAATAGAATACCTATTCTCTGATAGTGATTGTCAGCCTACAGAAAAAGACAATTCCCTTGTCTCTGCTCTGGGCCCAAATTAAAGCAAAAAACCTCCAACTACTTGGAAACCTGCTTACCCAGCCCAAAGAAAAAAAAAATTTCTTTTCAAACCTGTGCTCCTTGTAAAACAAAAAAAAATCAAAATCCTAAAAAAAACCCTGCCACTTTTGTCTCCAGGCAAATGGGTAGAGCACACACCCCCTATTTACTTTTAGGAAGAAAAGAAAAAAAAAACCTCTGGGTTGGAAGACTGAATTTCCCTGCAGGAGTTAAGTACCCTGCCTCCAGGCAAAGAAAACCTGCAATTCACAAGATAATCCCCTTTTGTCTCTGCTTGGCCACAAAGCAGAGAGAAACCAAGCTGCTTTCAGTTTCAAAGCTGCTTTCTGGACTTCCTAAAAATTCCTTTTTAAAATCTGTATTTCTAGTTCAAAAAATCTCAACTGGATCTCAAAATGATTTCAGGTTAATCCCACCACTGTGCCACCATGTCAAGGTTCCTCCCCCACTCTGAACTCTAGGGTACAGATGTGGGGACCTGCATGAAAAACCTCCTAAGCTTATCTTTACCAGCTTAGGTCAAAACTTCCCCAAGGTACAAAATATTACCCCCGTTGTCCTTGGACTGGCCGCTACCACCACCAAACTAATACTGGTTACTGGGGAAGAGCTGTTTGGATGCGTCCTTCCCCCCAAAATACTTCCCAAAACCTTGCACCCCACTTCCTGGACAAGGTTTGGTAAAAAGCCTCACCAATTTGCCTAGGTGACTACAGACCCAGACCCTTGGATCTTAAGAACAATGAACAATCCTCCCAACACTTGCACCCCCCCTTTCCTGGGAAATGTTGGATAAAAAGCCTCACCAATTTGCATAGGTGACCACAGACCCAAACCCTTGGATCTGAGAACAATGAAAAAGCATTCAGTGTTTTACAAGAAGACTTTTAATAAAAAATAGAAGTAAATAGAAATAAAGAAATCCCCCCTGTAAAATCAGGATGGTAGATATCTTACAGGGTAATTAGATTCAAAAACATAGAGAACCCCTCTAGGCAAAACCTTAAGTTACAAAAAAGATACACAGACAGAAATAGTTATTCTATTCAGCACAATTCTTTTCTCAGCCATTTAAAGAAATCATAATCTAACACATACCTAGCTAGATTACTTACTAAAAGTTCTAAGACTCCATTCCTGTTCTGTCCCTGGCCAAGACGACTACAGACAGACACAGACCCTTTGTTTCTCTCCCTCCTCCCAGCTTTTGAAAGTATCTTGTCTCCTCATTGGTCATTTTGGTCAGGTGCCAGCGAGGTTACCTTTAGCTTCTTAACCCTTTACAGGTGAGGGGAGCTTTCCCCTGGCCAGGAGGGATTTCAAAGGGGTTTACCCTTCCCTTTATATTTATGACACCCCACCTTACTAGTACTTTGCTCTCAAGTTTCTGTTCAGCTTCTGTGTTTAGATTTCCCTGCCTCTATCTCTCTCTGGGTAGTTGGTTGCTAGGTGTCAGTGTCTGTTGATTCGGTGTTCCATTGTCTCCTCAGATTTTCTATCAATATAAAGTTGGCCTTGAGCAGTCCTTTTAATGACCCATTTGTGCTCAGCGAGCTAGGTTTCTCTCTCTCACACACACAATGGCGATGTCTCTTATCCTGCTCTGAGAGCAAATTTAAGGCTTGTCTATATTTGAAACGCTACAGTGATGCAGCTGTGCGCTACCGTAGCACTTCAGTGTAGACACTACCTACACTGACAGAAGGGGCTCTCCCGTCAGCATAGATCATCCACCTCCCTAAGAGGTTGCTGCTCTGCCAATGGAAGAATTCTTCCATCAACCTAGAGCTGTCTACACCTGGAATTAGGTGGGCTTAACTACATCACTCAGGGAGTTGGATTTTTCATATCCCTGAGAGACATAGCTATGTTAACATAACTTTTAAAGTGTAGACCAGGCCATAGTCCTTTTCCCCTCCCACACTGGCTAGCCAAAAAAAAAAAAATAGTGGAAACTGAGGCATACATAGGATTCATAAACATGTTACAGAAAAATCCCAATTCATCATAATATCCCTCCGGGTTGTATTGGTTTTAGTAATCTTTAATATTGGGGATAGTAGAGGAGACAAATCACTAAGTCTGAAGAGAGAAGAGGAAGAAAGGTAATGTATGCATGTGGAGAGCATCTGGTAGGGATTCCCCCCCTGCCCATGCTCCTCAAAAAATGCCAATACAGCAACACAGTGTTTTTGCACAAAAGGATCAGTTTCAACAAGACTTTCTTCTGGAAGGGTTCTCAGGTCCAGGATGGAATTTCTGTTCAAAACTAGAGACACTGACCCCAGAATAGCCAATAGCCCATCAGTTAGGATGCTTACCCAAGCTGAGTCCTTCATATGGACTCAGTGTTTGAGTCCTTCATATGTCTGATCTAGCACAGGGACTCTAACCCAGGTCTCCCACATTCCTGGTGAGTGCCCTAACCACTGGGCTATGGTTAATCTGGGGGAAGTCTCTTGATTTGGGGGGCCAGGGAGGAGACAAGGGAGATTTCAGATGTGTCACATTATAGAATAGGAACATTTTTAAAAGTTTTCACAGGAGTGAAAAACCATTTCCCACACAGCTCTACCCAGGACTTTAAAATGAGTGAGGCTAACCATTCAGACAGTGGTCCTCCCTTTGTTGTTTAAAGTTTGGAGATGACTGAGCAAACATCATCATAGAGATAACAGATCCATTTAAATAGAGAATAAATGCAGCTGAGAGACATAGGAAACTATGACCAAATTGTCTCCTGACTGAGAAACTACTCTCTAGAGAAGTTTGTATCTGTTGATTTTAACGAGAAAAACATTTTTTAAGTTCATAGCCCATGTGATAAACAGCATATATCATAAAACACATCAAGAGTAAACAGAGTACACAAAGGGGTTGAACACTCATTTTATCATTTACCACAGGTTTCTAAGATGTCCCCAATTCCAAATCCATTCCATATTTGCTATGGTGACAGAAGTAAAAGCCTTTCAGCGTTGTCTAACATTACATCACAGCAGCACAAGTTCCCTGGCTTGTCAGAGACTTAAAAACAAGTGGAATCCCTTACCTGCCACAGCTACCATTTAAACATCCTGCTGGTTTGTTCCAGCTAACAAGAAGCAAACAGAGAAGGTGTAAGCCAAGTATGTCAAGAGGAGTCCTAAATAATCTTTCTTATGTACTCCACTCGGAGAGGATTTACTTATTTTGTGTGTGAGGGCACGCAAAATGAAGTAAATTAGCAAAACTATAGGATAGCTATAAGGGTTGGATAATACACCAGAAGTCTTAGTTATTGTTTTTTGCTCAGAACTTAAAAACAAAAAAGTTACCTATAACTAGAAACCAAGCAAACAAACAATTTCCAGTTTGAGACACAAGTGAAAACACAGGATAAAATGGAAACCTTACCTATGAAGATTTCTTAAGGTGACCAGACAGCAAATGTGAAAAATCGGGACAGGGGGTGGAGGGTAGTAGGAGATCATATAAGAGAAAGACCCAAAAATCAGGACTATCCCTATAAAATCTGGTCACCCTAAGATCTCTACAAAAAGCATTATCACCAGAGCTCCTTATCATGATTTCTATCAGAAAAACAATTCATATTCAGAGGTTACCTAGAGAGCACCCAGTTTATTTGCTAAGGCTCTCATCTTACTTAGGCTCAGCTGCATCCAGTTACTCAGGGGCAAGTACAATGCATAATTTCCCCCTCATTACTCACAGCTACAAGCGACACTCCCATATGGAACTCTAAAATCCTAGTTCAGACCACAGCTGGGATTTAATCCCAAATCCCTCTGGCATTGTCTCATTTAACAGGGCTTTGGTCAGGGGCTGCACTGGGGCAGGGTTTTACAAATTACTGCAGTGACTCACAGTGCTCTAAAGTACCAGCACACCCCAGCACCTGGTGCTTACATTAGGCAAGGGCTTAAATCCTTCCAAAGAACCAGAAGATTATACTTCATTTCCAATATCTGTGGACAGACCTGCAGGTTCTACATTTTCAAAACATATGCACTGAGTCCTGCAGTATTTTCAAAGCTTCTCTCTCTAATTATGGGTTTTGCTGGTTTAATGAGACATGTAAAGCTTCACCATTATGCTGATTGGTTTTTTTTTTTAATAAATCTCATTCATTTAAGTACAGAAAGACCTAAAGCCTGACACCACTAAGATTCTCTTCTTGTGGGCTTTGATTTTTAAGGTAAGGCAGAGCAACTCCATTTTTTCCCCTGACACAGCAACATGTACTAGAGGTATATGAGGTACATAAGGTATCCTCCTTAGACATGATGGGAGTGTGGTATTGAAACCATAACAAGCACTTGGGGAGTCCTGCACCAAGCAGTTGTCCCAAAATGATTCAACAGGCATCAGACACAAACAGTATTAAACAACTGGTGAACATTTCAGGAGCTACATCAGTCAACCCATGCTTCTAAAATTGCCCCCACATCCTAAAATACCTCATAAGGTTGTCCCATCTATTCCCTAATCTCCATCATCCAAGGAAGCTATGATTTTGTACAACATTTTTTGGAACAAAAAACAGAGCTCTAGTTATAGTTATTATTATACTATGTCAACTTGTCAGACTCTAAACTACAATAATCATGCATATATCTACCAAGATACAAATGTCTTGGATACTAGCATTTGGCATGGAGCTCAGCTGTGTAGTGAATTATGTAACTGTATTTCTAAATTTTAAAAGCCTTCCAATTTATTTCGGGCCTTCTATATTCACTTTTTCACAGTCGCATAACCTCTGGTAGTGGTGCCATTCATTATCATTTAAATCTTCAGGATGATTTTGGTCACCACTGCCTGTCAACTCCCTGGAGGTCACTCACTGACCCGAAGAAACGGCATTCTTGAATTATGCAGCAATGCACAAAGGTGCAATTCTAACATTCTGGCTGGTAGGGAACCAAGGTCTTACGCTTTAAACCACATAAATCAATGGAGCATTTTGAAATGCAATGCAAGAGATTTATTATCCAATTTGCAAGGCTCAGATATGTTGCTTCCAAACAGTAGTTTAACAGTGGCAGATAAAATCCAGTTTTTGAAAATAATTAATCATTTTCTGAAAAGGCATTGGTTTGTGTTCCAGTATGACTGAAGTCTCAGGTTCTACAAAAACACAACCCAGTGTAAACACCATCCTGATCCTCTTCAATCCATTTAATATATTTTATTTTGTAGGCCTTCTTGAAAAAATATTTTCATACAACAAGTGCTCTCAGCTCAACAAGTACCCTCTGCAAGCTGTTTACAGAAAGCTGTCAACAATACCCTGGCTGACAAACCACTAGGACTGATAGCATCCACAATACCCTAGAAGTGACGTGCAAGATCCCACTTGTTTTAATAATTGTTGACATCTCTCAACAAGGGTTTTTTAGTGACCAATATTGTTTCCTTCCATCCAGACATGCTGTACATCCAAATAAGCTGCTCCTTGTAATCTTTTGCATCAAAAGGGCAATAGCTATTATTTTTCTATGTATACTTGAATTGAAAGCATCAAAACAGTCTAACAGGGGAATCTCTAGCAATCATCAAATATATAACCCTGCAGCACTCAAATGATCTATCAATCATTCAAAATCAATTCAAAAGATGCACCAGCTTTTTAAATGTGGTTCAAAAAGCCTCACAGAGGAGTTGCATTAGGCTTCAGGTAAATACGTGAAATAGATTGGATTTTCTACAACAAAGCCCTTGGCCTATTATTTTTTCCTGACTTCCTCTCTATTAACAGATCAATTTACCTGTGCATACAAAAAAAATAACTGTCTCTCACTGTTATTACTCTGTTTGGTAGATTTGATCTTAACTCCTTTATTTGGAATAATAATGATGTACTTTGCACTTCGGTAGCCCTTCTCATCAGAGACTCTCAATGCACTTTCCAGGCATTAATGAACTAAGCCTCACTAACCCACTGAGAGGGACCTCCTGGTTATTATTCATCTTTTACAGAGAGACACAAAAGACTTGGTTATGCCACATCCCACTGTAGGAAGTAGGGTGACCAGACAGCAAATGTGAAAAATTGGGACGGGGGTGGGGGGTGATAGGAGCCTATATAAGAAAAAGACCCAAAAATCAGGACTGTCCCTATAAAATTGGGACATCTTGTCCCTCTAGTAGAAAGGGGAGTGTCAGTATGGGGCTATTGTTTGCCTGAGGCACAATACCACTATGAATTTTGATGAGCCATTCCCTAGAAAGCAGGCCCAGCTCTACTACTTTGGAGCAGACCCTGATTGCAAAGACTGTCTTGGTGTCTATCCTCTGTGTGGACACGGAAGGGGAAGAAGGCTCTTTATAGAACACTTACCCCACCTTGGGCACCACCACAGAGGTCCTCAGGCCACATGAGATGTCTGCGCAGACCTGGGAGCAGAACCCAGATCTCTCCTGACTCCCAGTTCTGTGCTTTGACTAGAGCAGCGTTCTTCTTTCCTATACATGGTATTTTAATATAAATATCATGCTATGCACTTACATATATTTTTGACTCAAAAAAAATAACTAAGAGGTAGACTTGCTTTGTACTGTTTAAGAACAGCAAAACTCCATCTGCACCCTAAAATGTTTTTATATATCTAGATAAAGTACTCCCAAAGCCTTTGCAATCATAGTCTCTGAGCACCTCACCATCCTTTATGTATTTATCCTCACAACACCCCATTTTCCATACAGGGAACTGGAGCACAGAGAGACTAGGGGATCTGCCCAAGATCACACAGAAAGTCTGTTGTAGAGTGAGCAATTGAATATGGGTCTCCTAAATCCCAGGCTAGCACCCTAACCATGGGACCATCTTTCTATACTTCTCTAAATGACTTCTTTCTATTTTCCCGGTAACTCTCTCCTTCCTCTGAAAGATGAGTAAAATAAATATACTATATGATGTCGTTAAGTAAAAGTCTAACTACTTTGTATACTTTTTAAACATAAGCCATCAAACCCTACTGGTATCTTACCACATGAGTATAGCAGTAATCAGGTACATTATTCTATTTATTCTTTTTCTTTCTTTTTTTTTTTCTGTTTGTATGTGTGTTGCCTTATATAATTTTGTTAAAATACATCTAAAAAAACATAAGGGAATTTCCCATTTATTTGATATTCAAAATCACTTTTTTAAAATTAAAAAAAAGGCCAAATTCTTCCCTCAGATTTGCATGAAGGGCTTCCATGAAGGTAAACAGGAAATCTGCAAGCAGATTTTAGTTCAGAATTTGTCCTAAAGAAAATGTGTTTCGACAAAAAGCTTCAGGTAGGGAGCACTATATCATGATTATATCTAGGAATTCTATTTTCAGGAAGTGCTTAAGGAGAGAGAGAACAGTATATGTAGAAGGTATAAAGCCTGAATGTTGCATTTTTATGATTGAACATTGAACATGGCGTCAGTGGTAGGATTTGAACCCATGTCTCTACTGGGATGGCTATGGAGACAAATGCTTCTAAGAAGATGGAAAGCACATGTCTTGATCATTATAAAAATATTTACAAGTGTTGAAATAATGCACATTGCTAAAAAAAAAAAGTAGAGTAAATCTGTTATAAAGCTCACTGGTATTCTTAGAACACACCAAGGGCCCAATTCTGCAATCACTAAGGCCCCAATTTACCAAGGTATTAAAGCACATACCGACTTTTAACCATCAGTGTAGTCCCATTGTTTTTGAGATACTACACTTGCTTAAAGTTAGCCACGTGCTTAAGTACTTTCCTAAATTTGGCCTCACTATTGAGTGTGATATTGCCATGATTTTAATCCCATTTTCTTCTACTTGCAGTAATAAGAACAATACGTAGTAGTACTTCGTTGAAGGATTGGGGCATACCTTAGGCCTTGTCTACATTAGGAGGGTTTGTAACTATAACTATGTTGGTAAACCTTATGAGGGCAGACACAGGTTATACTGGCAAATAAGTTATTTTGGCAAAATAAATTACACTAGTTTTCTGACTATACCGGCCAAAGAATTATTTTTCTGGTATAAGTACATCTACATTAATACATTTGCCAGCACAGCTATATTGGTTAGGGGTGTGATTTTTTTCCCACCTCTTAACTGACAAAACTATGCTGGCAAAACTTTTAAGTGTAGACGAGACACATTTACGTTTTTGAAAGATGTGACAATTTAACTTCTGATATGCTAGATTCCCAAAGCTATCATTATGGAAAGAAGATGCCGTGCTTCAGGTCAGCTTACTTTATTTTTCTTTCCATACCTTTTGAGATATGCATAAACTTGTAATACACTGGACAAGTCATAAAAGACCTGATGGTACATTATCACACTCTTTTGTATACTATTTCTTTTAACTAGTGAAATATTTCAATCTGGAAAAGATATTGAATGTGGTTTGCTTTTATACCTTCAGCACTTTTGCCCAACAAAACCCTGTCCTATAACTCTGTGTTCCACTGCCTGACTTTTGAAAACACTGTATTACCGTACTTCATAATATCAGTATTTTTACAGCGACACATTGTAATGTCACAAATGCCAAAGATGTGAGCCCTCAACTCATCAGTATAGAGTCTTTGACTGGAAAACTAATTTAGTTCAGGCATCAGCCAAATACTAATGGAAGAAAATAGTTCACGTGTGTGAATGGGCCTTTTATTTTCTTGTACATAAGAAATTAGAGTAACACTTCTTGTCAAGGTTCCTCCCCCACTCTGAACTCTAGGGTACAGATGTGGGGACCTGCATGAAAAACCTCCTAAGCTTATCTTTACCAGCTTAGGTCAAAACTTCCCCAAGGTACAAAATATTACACCCGTTATCCTTGGACTGGCCGCTACCACCACCAAACTAATACTGGTTACTGGGGAAGAGCTGTTTGGACGCGTCCTTCCCCCCAAAATACTTCCCAAAACCTTGCACCCCACTTCCTGGACAAGGTTTGGTAAAAAGCCTCACCAATTTGCCTAGGTGACTACAGACCCAGACCCTTGGATCTTAAGAACAATGAACAATCCTCCCAACACTTGCACCCCCCCTTTCCTGGGAAATGTTGGATAAAAAGCCTCACCAATTTGCATAGGTGACCACAGACCCAAACCCTTGGATCTGAGAACAATGAAAAAGCATTCAGTTTTTTACAAGAAGACTTTTAATAAAAAATAGAAGTAAATAGAAATAAAGAAATCCCCCCTGTAAAATCAGGATGGTAGGTATCTTACAGGGTAATTAGATTCAAAAACATAGAGAACCCCTCTAGGCAAAACCTTAAGTTACAAAAAAGATACACAGACAGAAATAGTTATTCTATTCAGCACAATTCTTTTCTCAGCCATTTAAAGAAATCATAATCTAACACATACCTAGCTAGATTACTTACTAAAAGTTCTAACAGGTTTCAGAGTAACAGCCGTGTTAGTCTGTATTCGCAAAAAGAAAAGGAGTACTTGTGGCACCTTAGAGACTAACCAATTTATTAGAGCATAAGCTTTCGTGAGCTACAGCTCACTTCATCAGATGCATATCGTGGAAACTGCAGCAGACTTTATATATACACAGAGAATATGAACCAATACCTCCTCCCACCCCACTGTCCTGCTGGTAATAGCTTATCTAAAGTGATCATCAGGTGGGCCATTTCCAGCACAAATCCAGGTTTTCTCACCCTCCACCCCCCCACACAAATTCACTCTCCTGCTGGTAATAGCTCATCCAAACTGACCACTCTTCAAGTTTAAATCCAAGTTAAACCAGAACATCTGGGGGAGGAAATTTCCTCTTGTTTTTTCCTACACCCCCCCCCCCAGATGTTCTGGTTTAACTTGGATTTAAACTTGAAGAGTGGTCAGTTTGGATGAGCTATTACCAGCAGGAGAGTGAGTTTGTGTGTGTATGGGGGTGGGGGGGATGTGAGAAAACCTGGATTTGTGCAGGAAATAGCCCAACTTGATTGTCATGCACATTGTGTAAAGAGTTGTCACTTTGGATGGGCTATCACCAGCAGGAGAGTGAATTTGTGTGGGGGGGTGGAGGGTGAGAAAACCTGGATTTGTGCTGGAAATGGCCCACCTGATGATCGCTTTAGATAAGCTATTACCAGCAGGACAGTGGGGTGGGAGGAGGTATTGGTTCATATTCTCTGTGTATATATAAAGTCTGCTGCAGTTTCCACGATATGCATCTGATGAAGTGAGCTGTAGCTCACGAAAGCTTATGCTCTAATAAATTGGTTAGTCTCTAAGGTGCCACAAGTACTCCTTTTCTTTTTAAAAGTTCTAAGACTCCATTCCTGGTCTATCCCCGGTAAAGACCAGCATATAGACAGACTCACAGACCCTTTGTTTCTCTCCCTCCTCCCAGCTTTTGAAAGTATCTTGTCTCCTCATTGGTCATTTTGGTCAGGTGCCAGCGAGGTTACCTTTAGCTTCTTAACCCTTTACAGGTGAGAGGAGCTTTCCCCTGGCCAGGAGGGATTTCAAAGGGATTTACCCTTCCCTTTATATTTATGACACTTCTAATTCTAACTGGCTACTATTGTGCATTCCTCTGCTTAGGTTCTGAATAAATATCTTGTCAGTGCATTCCCTCCATTTCTCTCCCCTTCCCCAGTGACTCTTTCAGATCAAAATATATTGTAGCTCTCATAACTAATCTACTTAATCCACCAGATACAGTCATTGTTTGTTAAGATCCGTTCCATATACTTCCACAAATCTTATTTACGCCAATGACAATTATTTTCCTTTCAACAGATAGGACTGAAGGGGACCAGAATTCTGCATTATGGAAAATGATAGCCATTCCATAGAATATGGTCCAATGACCCTCATGTCACAGTGAGGCAACAGAGATGTTTGAATTATTTAGTCTGTGCCGGTCACTTTCTGCACCCATGAGCCTTAGTGGATACTTCATTGCCCAATAGGTTTGTGAAAGGCTTCCTGGAGACTGACTCCTTCCCCACATTGCTCCTGTCCTCCTGCTAGGAGAGTCTGGGCAACTTAACTGCTCATTTCCATACTTTCAAATGTTTAGATTTCTTGTAAATGGAACCTGAAGTCTGAATTTCTGGGTTTCTATTTTATTTTCCTTTTAACTTTTGCAGTGTTCTTGAAAGGTAATAAACACTCAAACCACTGATGTATACTAGCAACCTTAACTTCACCCCAGCAAAGTTTTTTATGTGACAGTATTTTATATAGAGCCTACCCCGCAACTCCATTTGCTAATTTCAACCATAAAAACTAGACCCTATGGGACAGATCCTCAGTCAGTGACAACAACAGAGCTGCACTTATATACTAAGCTCCATATTTGATCACTGTGTTCTGTGGTTCAAAGCTTATAATTATGTTACAAGCAGGTTTTACAGAAAGAAGGAAAAGAATATAATGTTAGAGGGAGAGAAACAAAGGCCGTTATAATGTGGTATAAAGATGCCCACAATCACATTAGGTAAATTATTTTAAGAACTAAAGCCACAGGGTATGCATGGAGAGTGCCACCGCATGAGGTAAACGATACTTTAGACCATATCACTTGGGAAACACTAGGGCGGCTCTTTCATTTGAGGCAGTCTTTCCACCTAAATAAACGTGACTGATTCGGTTAATCAGGCTCACCTGAGGCCAAGCTTTGGCAGGTAGAGCAGTGCTCTTGTGTTTCTACTTGATCTTGTTAAGTGGCACTTTAACATAGACAGAACAATAGGATTAATGGTTATTTTTCTCTTGCATGTCTCAGGGCAATACACGCAAAATACACATAACATAATTATTTTCAAATAACAGCAAAAGCTGTATCATATGTTGGAGTAAGACTAGGGTTTGAGACACATAGCGATAAAGGTTATCATAACATTTACATCGAACTAAGGTGTAAGTAATTCCCATAGATTTTATTCTCCAGTAATTATTTTGAGTAAATCAGCCTCAGTAAGCAGATGTTGGTTCACAGCATTATGAAGCCCCAAAGAATTTACACTTAAAACTCTGAATGAACATTCTGGCACTCATGTTTTTCCTCATTTGTCAATTTTATATTCCCATCAGTAACATCTTATATTAAATAAATCTTAAAATGCAAAGTGAAGACCAAAGATTCAGAAAGAAAGTTTTCATTTGGGAAGCATGTTTCATATCATATATCTTAAACTTGTCTTGGAATCCTGTGCTTGCTCTGTATCCAGGTCGCACAGGAAATTACAGTAATCTGTCTTCCTTTCTAAATGGCAAATCACTGTAAGAACCAATTTTATAGTTTTAATTGTCTGTAGTGACTAATTTACCATAGCTTTATATTACAGTAATGTATAAATGTACCTATCAAGCAAGACTATAACTGCTGGTAGAAATTTTTCATAGCTAAAATACAGTCTCTCAGGGATAACAAAATAAAATCAAAGCTTGATATTGGGCCAAAGGGAAAACTTATCATGGTTATTTTATCAGTCACTCTTTGCAAAAATGTTAAGCAAGTCAAAGGTAATATATTGCTGAAGCAAGATTTATTCACAAAAGCAATTCAGAAATGTATTACCCATTAAAGATGAAATGTGATTTTGCATTTTGTTGCTTAAAATCCATTCCCCTTCCTTCATCATGTAATTTCCTCAAGCTTTCTTTCCTTTGTCAACTAGTCAGTATCTGTGTCTGGTGGTACCAAATAGTATTGGTGATCTCTGATACCCACAGAGGGTTATTTTTTTTTTATTTTCTCTCCCCAGCAAGCAGCCTGAAATGCATATGACTCAGCTTGCTGGCTCAGTAAAACAGGGGAGTTTAAATACTTTGCTTTCTAATATTTCCATTTCCCCCAGAATACCTCCCCAAACCCACCTGTGGCTGCTTGTACTGGAATTCAGAAAATTTTCTGCTCATTACCACAGCTGCTAGACCTAATTTGTGTGGTAGGCACAGCCTTAGTAGCATTTGTATTAATTCTACACCTTGATCCCTTGGTATTTTGAGCAGATAAGCTCTAAAAATCACTGCGCTTTTGCCCTACATTAAAAAGAGCAGAATTAACATCATGATAAATAATTGGCATTTTCTAATGAAGCTATGCACTAGTTAATATGCCATCATCAAACATTGCCTACCACATTTTGTCAATTATTCTTGTCTGTTTAAAACTATATTTTTCTTGTCTCATGGGGCACAAATAATTTTTTAATCAGCTACAGCGGAAGAGTTTTTCCAGTTACATTTCTCAGCAATTCCATTAGGGTGAAAAATCACATCTTTTGTACATAGCCTGAGTAATGAGCTTTGTGCAAGGGACCTCTGGAATTCTCTCCCATCCTCCACCTCAGCTGAGAGCTAGCAATACCGGGCATGAGCACAATTACTTCAATGGCAATTGATGGCACTTGTGGGATTTAGCCTTTAATAAGTCATTTACTAGAAGCTGCAACAAATGCCATGAATTCAGAATATTTTGCCTTTTGAGAGCCTGTTCAGGGAAACCACCAACCATACACACACAGAGCAGTACCAATAATGACTTCATTTGTGTTTTCTCCACAGTCAGCCTGACTGAGATAACTTAACAATTGCCATTTATATCGGAGTACAAGGAAGTCACCTTCTTGTTTCAGGTTATTTCTGCACATAGTCTAGAAATAGCTAATCTAGTCATGCCAACTTGAAGCAACACTTTGAGATCCAACTTTATGCACTTAGGGTTGCCAACTTCGTAATATTTAAAAAATGGACACTCCAACAGAAGTATCGGAACCTTCCCTTCCCTGCCCCTATCCTCCCCAAGGACCTGCCCTAGCCCCGTCCCTTCCCCTGGGCCTCATCCCCCGCCCCTTCTCCTGAGGCTGTGCTCCTGCCCTGCCCCTGCCCCTTCCCCCTGAGGCCCCCCCCCCATTTGCTCCTCTTTCCCTGTCTATACATCACTTACTGCTTTTCCCCTCTCCCACCATCCTTGCATTGCTCAGGAGGGACTGCAAAGCCAGGGCTGGGAGCTGCAGCCTCGCGCTGCAGGTAAGAAGTGGCTCTGGCTGAGTAGGGGCTTTCATGGGTGATGACTCAGCACCTCTCCCACCTTCAGTAATCAGACTTTAGGTGTCGGGTCAGTAGATCTCAGGTCTCATTTTCAACCTGACCTTCCGGTCAAAAACTAGACACTTGGCAACCCTATAATGCACTCCCTCTCAATATATGGCTATACTCCTAACATTGCTACCAAGCCATTTAAAAAAAAAAAAGACAAAACAGATATATTTTTAAAAGCCCAATTTTCTTTGGCACATACTTTTTAAAAAGTTATAGGATTTCCCAATGAAATACACTAGACAGCAATGGTATGCAAAGATATCCTTTACCTTGCTCTTCTAAATTTACAGCTTTGTCTCCAGGACATTTTGAAATGTTGTGTAACAAATGGTCCCTGACTAAATGATATTTTAGCCTATCACAGGGGTTGAAGCTGAAGAGTCTAAGTTTTGCTGAGCCAGCCCATGGCTGCACTGAAGATTTAGTAATTCGGAGGTGTAAACCAAAGTTTAGTGTCATCTTTTAGTTTTAATTTGACTACAGCTGCTTGAGCTCTGGAGTGAAATACTGAGGCTAAGGAATTTTATTTTAAAGTTTGATTTGTGTATCTGTTAAAAATGCAAGTCAAGATTGCTTCAGAATGTTAAAGGAGATATATTGAGACAGTGCT
This sequence comes from Lepidochelys olivacea, assembly GCF_965140295.1. Lineage (NCBI taxonomy): Eukaryota > Metazoa > Chordata > Testudines > Cheloniidae > Lepidochelys > Lepidochelys olivacea. Next base: position 41,115,044 of record NC_140419.1, read on the forward strand.
GAATGGTCTGCATTTTAGGAGAGTTTGAAAATCAGCATGTTTTCCATGGGAGCTACAGTCCCTTAACCTTTCGAAGGAAGTGTGTTTTGCATTGTTTCAAGACCATTCATTTATTTTCTGTTTGAGCAAACTGCAAAATATGGAGACAGCTAACAAGGACGAGCACTCACTGCACTGTAATGATACTGTGATCAGAGTGCCAGACACTATTATCCAGGTGCAGCAAGAGGTGGTTTTTTTCTTGCTATCTACACATTATGCAGTTTGTTGAAACAGAAAACAAATGAATGGTATGGGAGCAATGCACACTATACTTATTGCAAGTGGTTAAAGAACTGAAACTGCATGCAGAGCTGGCAATATCCCATTTTGGCTAGGTTTTAGATACTCAAGGTGAGTGTACAGATTCAGCCAGTACCCCAAAGTCTAGGACAGACATTCCATCACTGGGGACTAAAAGCAAGAGCCTGGCTGGTGAGGGCTTCCCACTGTCCTCTGTGCTCCCAATGGATCACAACCACCACCACCAGCAGCAGCAGCCTTTGCCTAGTTCTGCAGTGTGAGGGATGAGATGCAGAGAGGGCTGTGTGGTGACCCCCTGGAGAGGAAAGCTGGTTCTACGGTGAGGGCACTAGTCTAGGACTTTGGAGACAGGCTATGGCTACACTACAGCTTAAGTCAACATAAGTTATGTCACTCAAGGGTGTGAGTTAGCCACCCCGTGAGTGACATAACTTATGCCGACTTAAACGCCGGTATGGACAGCGCAGCGTCAGTGGGAGAGTTTCTCCTGCCAACATAGCTACCACCGCTTGTCAGGGCTGGAATAATTAAGCCAAGGGAAGAGCTCTCTCCCGTTAGCTTAGAGCGGCTACACAGAGAGCTGACAGCAGTGCAGCCACAGCAATGCAGCTGTGCCTCTGCAAGCCCAATAGTGTAGCCACTGCCCAAGGTGCAATTCCCTGCTCCACTACAGACTTGCCGGGTGACCTTGGGCAAGTCATTTAGCGTCTCTATGCCCTAGTTCCCCATCTGTAAAACAGGAATAATAGCACTTCTTTATCTCCCAGAGTGTTGTGAGTCTAAATATATTAAAGACTGTGAGGTTCTCAGATACTATGGTAATAGGGCCATAAAAGTACCTTAGATAGACATATCACCTTTCCCATATCCTTAATGACCTGGTGAGATGGGCCATCGGGAATTTTATTAAATACAGTTTGAGAAAATGTGTGTATGCCAGAGTTGCTCACGTAAATTTGGTAGGTTCCATTAATTAACCAGTTTTCAAAATCTGGCCTTATGTACAGAAAAAAAATCAAATGTGAGAGAGAGATTGACATGGAAAAAAAAACAAAAGGCAGAGTTTGTAAAGCTACAAATGTGAACGGATAGGAAGAGGTGTTTGGAGAACATTTAAATATGGTTTTTCTTTAAAGATATGTAAATACACAAGATTTAACTAGCACCAACTAGTGCTGACAACAGATGAAAGAGGTATTTGAAAAGGTATTAATTCTGGGTGCCACCTTGTACTCTAAATATCTGTAGGTATAAACCCTAGTGAAAACAATGTACTGTAGCCAGCTAAAAAGAATAAGCATGTTCCATACTGCGATAATACTACAATAATAGCACCAAGCTCTGTTATCACTGTGCAGTGAGTGCTCAGTCTTGCTACACCTGCCTACCTATTTTGTACCTTCTTCAAGCAGAAAATAAATGAATGGTTTGGAAGCAATGCTATTTTATGTAAGAAAGGTCAGCTTGGATTTGGTGCACTGCTTATATTGAAGATAAGCCTATTATACTGGGTTATATTGTTTTTACTTTTTCCACTGAAAATGGAGTTCCTCTTTCCCTATCCTTAAACCAACTCATCTGTCAACATTATCTATTCATAACTCTATGGTAACTGTTTGTAGGTTCCCAGGAATCGAACGCACAGTACAGCTATCATGGAGTCAGTGGGACTACTCATATAAAGTAAGACAAACCAGATTTGACATCATGACACCTTATAAATACATTATTTCTCACGCCAGCGAGACCATAGTTCTGTCAGAATTTTCTGTTTAACAGGGTCTGTACCTCAGTGTCTCACTGTTTTTCAGAATCCTTTTTTGTAAACATGTCATGAGGAATTTAACTTGCCCCTAATTAATATGTGCAGAATTGGTTTCCCCATGACAACATACAAAAATTGTTTTTTAAATGTATCTCTGTTTAACATATGCCCAGCATTCCATACATATTAACTTTCAGAAAAGGACTATGCCATGAAAGTTATGCCTTTACTGTCAAAAGGTCTGGATAAATGAGATTTATTTTTAAAAAAAGCATCTATTTTGATTAAAGAATTGCACTAACAAATATATCAAAACACAAAGCAAAATAAAGAATACATGACTTCAAATATTTACCTACTTTAGATAAACCTAAATGTACTTATCCAATAAAAACAAATAGGAACAGGATCCACATATTGAAACTGACAACGAACATCAGAGCCAATATGCTCTGAGTTTAAAACCAGCTCAGTAATACTAAATAGCTTATCATATAAGCTATTACAGTAAGCGTACATGAAACTCTAAGTTGAAGTCAGTTACATAAAAAATGTACCTTAGTTAAGTAGGGTCACTTATGCATTTCGGAACTGGTTAAAATGCCATTGAAGTCAATGGAAAGACTACTAATGGCTTTGAATTATGCCTACAATATGGGAGTCCCTGAAATACAAGAAAATTGGCAAACCATCATAAAAGTATTGCTAGATATTGTAAATGCTGAACTACTCTTTACCTGTGCAATAAATATTCTGAATTTACTTACTGACAATCATGATATAAACTGTTTTGCATCATCAACATTATCACAGGCAAGATGAAGAATCACAATGAAGCATAAGAGAAAATCTGTTTTGAAATTCAAGCTACAGATAAAAGCCTTAATGGAGGCAACAATGATGGAATAAGCAATACATCAAAAATAGGCTAAGATATATAAATGTTACATACCTGGTCACATTGGACTATCTGGAAAGTGAAGCTCTAGCAGGGATTTTGTAGATTTGTTCAAATTAAACCATGACAGATATTAGAAAAAGCAGTATAACTTGGAAATGAAATCTCCATTGTTACAGTTTATTGCCCCATTCGGTAATGTACTTAAGCACTTAAATAGCTGCATTGCCTTCAGTGGAAGTATTTATGTGCTTCAAGTTAGATGTGTGCTTAAGTGGCACATGCTTGCTGAATTATGTGTTGTAGTTTAACACATTTTGTATTTTTACTTTCATTTCTAATGAAGAATATGTAGTGGTACAATCTGAACATATTGCTTTCATACCCATATTAAACCATATAGTTTTTTGCTATTAAAGAGACTTGAGCATTTAGTAAGTGCAGATTATTTTAATAAATGAACTCATGCAAAGCCTGGGCACATTCTGTTTAGCAGTCCACCTCCACCACCAGTAAGACATATATACCCAGCCCTACCAAACTAGGATTTTCCTACCACCCACTATAACCCTCTCAGTCTACTTTCCCAGCAAAAGCCACCGAAAAGGTGAGTTCTGTAGCATGATCTGAAATTCAACAAATTTGGGTTCCAGTAGATCAAGTGAGTTGCAGAGTCGCAAACCATTCCTGAAAACATTCAGCCTCCTTACAATTTAAGTAGAGGGCTGCTCTCGTGAGCACCTCTGCTGATCTCAAGTATTGCTGTATTAAATGAAGGGGAGAAAAAGCTGTCTCTGAAGCACCTACGAACTAAACCATTCAAGCTTAAGGTCACTGGTTCAAATTCAAGACCAGTTAGCACTAATTACACTTTGTTTCTCGTCAATTGTTTGATGACTTGGATGAAGCCACTTAGCAATCTCATTCGAGTCCACATCATAAAAAAGACCTTCACAACTGCACCAGTTGCCAACATCTTGGCAGTCTCAGAAGAGAAGCCCAGGACTGAATAGGCCTTGAGACTGAATTAGTCTAGAGAACCAACCAACCTCACATCCTTATTATTATTATTATTTGTATTGCATAGCACCTAGAAGCCCAGTTATGGACCAAGACCCCTCTGTTCAAGGACCCATACAGAAACAAAACAAAAAGATAGTCCCTAGAGGTGGTCCCTACAAAACAAGTCAGATTTGTGAAAGTCTCTGGAAACCTGCAGTGATGCTGTACCTGTTCTGTGGATAAATAAAGGGCTGTATTTTTCAATACTATCATTGTGGGGTCTTTCCTTTACCACTAAGTTCATTTTATTTAAGAAACATGCCCCTTCCGAGGCAGATACGAGATAAACAGAATGAGTCAAGATATTGAAATGCAAAGGATCAAAGGATGGCACCAAAGTTTCAGCCGCTTCTACATAATTCTAATGTTGCTTTCAAGTTCCTTCTGTATAATATATGACAGACCAATAAAAGACCATTCCCTGTGCCAACTTACCTGACCAATAAATATAAGTTACGATGTCCTAACCGACTGAGATTGTTTAACACTACTATATCAGATGGGGCAGACTCATCATCTGTTCATGTCCTTCTTCACTTATTATTTAGCATCATATGTGAGAAGACAGATTTGCTTTTTTTAAAAATCATTAGTTTCAAATGATAAAATTATTCCTAGTTAATAGGCAACACTGTTAAATACAAAAAACACTACACTTGGTTCATTTACAATTTCTTTTTAGCCCAAACAGACTTTTACAAAGTACAGTGACAAGCCTACCTTCTAATCTAATCATTTTTGTTATTGCTTAAACAACACAATCTTCTTCTTAGCATACGCACAACATGCCTCAAGTGGCATGTGACCATGATTCATCATCGAATTTGGTCCGCTGGTTGGATCATTAGTTTCCCTGGGACAGGTACGGACAGGGAGTGCGACATGAATGCTGATCAACACAATGAACATACTAAGCCATGGTTTGGAATGTGCTTTAAGTAAACTCATTTCATTCACACTGCCCTTTACAATACAGATTTAGAGCCGCACATAAATGTAGCACTGCTAAAGCATGTCTGCATGTATATTTCTGCATGGTAAAAAACAAAATAATGGCTGTAAATCTGGTGTTGGAGCATTTGATACAATTTCTATATGAATGTGGTAATTTAAAATGGCATATCCATTTTCTTTCATATCTTGTCTGCATGTTGAAATGCCTTCAGAATGGCATTACCAGCTGGCATGTTGGCAATTCAATTTTGTACACGTGTTGTCTTTGGAAAATTGAAATGCAAGTGTTGAACTCTATCTTAGGATAAAGTTTGATTAGAATATTAAACTTGGCCTAAATTTCCAGAGGATTAGTGATTTTGGGAGCCCAACTTGAGAAACCTTATAGAAGTGTGATTTTCAGAAAGTGCTTGCCACCTGCTCTCTGGAAAGCAATCCCCTTTATGAACATAAACTGAAATGTGGCCACCGGATACGATTGCCAAGCCTCCAGGATTGTCCTGGAGTCTCCAGGAATTTAAGATTAATCTTTAATTAAATATTGTCATATGATGAAGCCTCCAGGAATACGTCCAACCAAAATTGGCAGCTCTACCATCAGATAAGTTTAGGGAGTGGGATAAACCTGTTCCTCCAAGACAAAAGACAAGCTGACACCTCTAGCCAGGTGTCATCAAAGATGATGGGCAAACAGCTGTCAAGTGGCCACTCTCTGGCAAAGACTGGGTAGGGGGCAGAAACAGATCGATCTACATTTTAGGAAACATCAGTATGAATCCTCTTTCACCGCAAGACTCCAGGACTCCAACCTCACAGCAGGAATGCACTTTATTTAGGGGTAACCCACGGGAAAATCCATTTCACTGGGTGACTGGACTAAGTGAGGAGCAAAACCACTCCAAGGTATCTCTCCCTGTTTATCTCTCTTTCTCTTTTGCCTAAGACAACAAAAGAAGCAGCCATCTGAGTTTGGAAGAGATCCTAACCTTAAATAGTCAGAAGCCGGGGAAAGAATTCTCTGTAGTACTGACTTCAGCTGTTGCAGGATCATGACCTAAATTTGGAGTTTCTGGAATTTTGTAAATATGAGCTAGAAACAAGCTAGGAATATTTTAAAAAGTGAACAGGAAATTTTTCAACAAATCATAACTATAAAACTCCTCTTCTGATTGTTTCTGCACTTCTCAGAAAACCTCTAACCTGAAATAAGATGCTTTATGAAAAGTTTTTGTGAAATTGGCTCCTTTGGGGGGCAGTTGTGTGTGGGGAAGAAGGGCCATTAAAAATTGGGTTCATAATGGTAATTTGCTTGAACCTTAACTGTGGAACAAATGAGAGATTTCATCCTGGCATTAAAACTGAAACAAAATGGAAAATCTGTGCATCCCTTTGATATTAAACCTCTTGTGATATGTTGTTCAACATTGCAGAAGGTTCATAAAATGATTTCTGATTTATTTAATAGCTACAGAGTCAGAGGACAAGTCAGCTGATTTGTGTGACCTAGGGCTAGTCATGTAATCTTTCTGTGCCTCAGTCCCCCTTCTGTAAAATGGAATGATAATAATGCTCCCTTTGTCTGTCTTGTCACCTTAGGCTAAGCTCTTCAGGATAGCAACTGACTCTTAATATCTATATGTACAGCATCTAACACAATGACACCCTGATGTCAGATGGGTCCCTCTAGACCAGGGGTTCTCAGACTTTTGTATTGGTGACCCCTTTCACACAGGAAGCCTCTGAGTGCGACCCCCCCCCCTTATACATTAAAAACACTTTTTTTATATATTTAACACCATTATATATGCTGGAGGCAAAGTGGGGTTTGGTGTGGAGGCTGACAGCTCGTGACTCCCCCCATGTAATAACCTCACGGCCCCCTGAGGGGTCCCAACCCACAGTTTGAGAACCCCTGCTCTAGACTGTACTGAAATAAAAATAATCATCAAATATGGAAGGCATCAGTTCCTGAGTTGTGTCCAGCAACAAGATAAGATAATAAATCAGAAGTAACAGAGTTTATAATATAAAATATTAGTTTGCAGAATAGAGGAAAGAAACTATGCTTTTGTTGTTCATTTAAAAGTTTTCAGTTTGATGGTTCGGCAATAGTTTAGAGCACCAGACTTACCTACTCTACCTACAGTTAGCCATTGAAATTATTAAATCATAAACAAAATCCCTGACAATATAGGAACAAAACTGAGCAACAGCTGTGGATGATAGGGGGAAAAAAGCTCCCAAAAGACCCAACATTCATTAAATATTAGCAGAAACAAATGAGCTAACTGGGAAGGTAGTCAGCAAGAGATGAGGTACTGAACACCTTGGAAATAAAGGGTATGATATTTGGGAAACTGAATAAACTATGCATAGCAAGTAACAATCATGCTTTTACAGAAACTAATGATGCAAATGCAGCACTATATGAACTGGGTGTGGGAAGGAGTTGTATCACAGTATCATGTCAATGTTAGGAAAAATAGGGGACAAAAATTAACTTTGGAACCAAGTACAAAAGTTAAAACTTGGTAACACAGCCCAAGCCCATCCATGGCCAGAAATAGTGTACCAGAAAATCAAGAATAAAACTGGAACAGGAAAAAAAACCCTACATAGAATTAGCTACATACAGTGGAAAGAATTACCAGCAATTGGATGTCAGTACTGATATGTGTGTGTGATATATACATATATATATATATTCACACGCACACACACACACACTAGGGCTGTCAAGCAATTAAAAAAATTAATCACAATTAACCGCACTGTTAAACAATAATAGAATACCATTTATTTAAATATTTTTGGGTGTTTTTTACATTTTCAAATATATTGATTTCTGTTGCAACACACAATACAAAAATGTACAGTGCTCACTTTGTTTTTGTTTTGAGTGCAGCTATGTAACCAAAATATCTACACTTGTAAGTTGCACTTTAATGACTAAGAGATTGCATTACAGAACTTTTATGAGGTAAATTGAAAAATACTATTTCTTGTTTATCATTTTTACAGTGCAAATATTTGTAATAAAAAATAATGTATACTTTGATTTCAATTACAACACAGAATATAGTATATATGAAAATGTAAAAAAACATCCAAAATATTTAATAAATTTCAATTGGTATTCTGTTTTTTAACAGTACGATTAAAATTTAATTGTGATTCATTTTTTTTTTTTAGTTACTCACATGAGTTAACTGTGATTAATTGACAGCCCTAATAGAGATACACACATGCATATAGAAAACACATATACACCATATACATATGGGTCTAAATACCTTTCAAAATAGGATCTTAAAATCAAATGTGTGGGCTTATCCAATTGTAATAATACAAAAGTCAAATAATATCCCCATGATGACACATGCATTGGTGTAGGGACAAGGGAAAGGTAGCTTGAGCCTTCTCTTCTATGCAGGGAAGAGTACACTCAGGGCCACCTTAATTAGCAACCCTACTTCAGTGGTCTTCGTTGGCCCCTGCAAAGGTGCAGAATGGTTGCGGCACAAATCAGTCCCAGCTACATCTTCTCCCACTCTCCCACCTATGTCCATAACACCTGGGGCTGCTGCAGAAATGCCACAAAGCTGGCAGAGCCAGTTCTCCTCCTGTGGCATTGGAGGAATCATGCCTGGACAGTAGCACAGCTAATTTGTCCCCAAATTTCAGTGAACTTAAAGCCATAAAGTGAGAGCATGTGTGAGAAAGTAGCAGAGATATTAGAGGAACAGATATCACTACCACTTACACTGATTAAGTCCTGGTCTGGAGCATAACCAGAGAGCAATGGGATATTAGACTAAGAACAGTTGTGAGTGTGGCTTGGCGAGAGGGCTTGAAATCTAACAATTACAAACACAGAATAGCAACCCTTGTGCTAACAGTTTCAGAAAGTACATTGTATGAAAAAGGCAGTCAACCAGCTAATATTGGAATAGATTTTATCCTGAAAATGTTACCACCTCAAAACAAACAGGAATTACAGAGATCCCAAGACATTGTAACATACAGTACTTTTTAAAAAATCCCTGACATCAGGTCCACTATAATTCTGCCACTTAAGAAAGTTACTGCAAAAGACTGATAAATTGTAGGAAGTGAAACACACTAAAACATTACAGAACTCAAGGAACTCTTTTTTGTATTATTTTGATCGTAACATGCTGGTGTTAGGAAGGAATTAAAATTTAGCCAGCAGAAAAGGCAGAAACTGCTGAAAATCAAGGACACTAACAACTATAAACAATTAATAAGCTTATATGGTCAATGCCCGCCTAGTAACTTGGTTTTTAAAACAAAATAAACCCTCCCTTCACAGCCCACCAGATATTTGTAAGCACTTATCCCTACCTCCCCCCACCCCGCCTCCTTCCCCAGCAAGGTAGCCATAAATGCTTAATGCAATAGAATGACCTCTATACGTACGTACTGTTCCTATTTTTATTTGGAGGTTTTTTTTAAATTTGTAATAATGTTTGGTTTTGTATGTACAAATACATGCAAATAAGAATGTATATAATTGGCCACTATGGCACCATGTTTTTGAAACTGCTTGTCAGTCTTCCTGGTACCGTCAATAAACCCCGTTCAGTATTGTCTGTGCTTTCCTGATTCCTGGGGAAAAGAATCTTTTTGCCTAACACTGGTTAAGCAGAATGCCTCACAAAGGGGATTGGGTGCTGTTTTATTACAGGATGGTTCTCCAATTACCTTTGATTGCAGAGACATCACTCACAATGGAAAGTACTAAGCCTGAAACAGAAAAAGAGGCACTTGCTGCAGTCTTTGGATATGACAACCTTCACCAACATGTATCCATTGTTAAACAGTATTTTGTTAAACCACCCAGAGAATACAAGACACATTCTGTCATCTTTACTGACACTGGGGCTAATTATGAAGTAAGATACCAGTCAACATGACTGAAGGTGGCACAATCGGGCCCAGAGATGGTTGAAGATATTACAGAGGCACCAGCATAGCCTCAAGCATGTGATAGGCGAGACCTTAACTGTAGCAAATGCGGTATCTAGGCCACATTTGCAAGAAGCTGAATAGCATGGAACTGAATTACACAGACATAGAAGCACATATGCAAATACTTGCTGAGAACCCGACCAGTGCAGTTTCTACTGGCAAACTACAGGATTTGAGTGAACTATAAATTTGAAAGGCCTCCATAATAGCTTTGAATACCTCCCTTGGGACAAGTGTCAAATTCATAGCTGTACTACGGCACCTTTGTCCCATAATTCCTCTAGTGCCACGGGGGTCCCAAAATCTGTAAAGATTTAAACTGGTTTTGTTTTGAGAACTTTTTTCAAAGATATCTCTGTAAACGCCATGCTCTTCAGTTTACATTACTTCCTATTTACACAGAAGTTGAGCTTGTAGATATTTGCACTTTGTCATTTCAATGAGTCTGACAAAAAGTCACCTTTTGTTAACTGGTAGCTTTATATAACATGTCTGTATCTATTTTGGTCCTAGATGTAGTTTCACTACCGACCTTCATTTGATGGATTCTAGGTGACAATGGAAAAAACTCTGATTCATTTTTTTTTTTTAACTTCATCATGAACTTTTGATCATTCTTTTCTGCATGCTTTCCTCATCTGGAAATAGACGTATTTTATGTCTATTGCCAGAAATCACTATTTGAGATATAGCTGAATTGTTTTTCACTAGTAGTAGGATTATTACTGTGTCTGTATATTACCTTCCCTTCGATCCCATGAAAGACAAGTATAAGGAAATGACTGGGGATCCTAGAGCCACACAAAGCTGTCAGTGTTGAAAAGCTGTGTTATTAACTAAGCTAATCTATTAAAATGCTTCCTTGATTTTAACAAGGTGCAAAATATATGTCCATCGATACACTCTGGGCCATTTACAGTCATTTCAAAGCATAGAACTAAATAATGAAAGTTGACATAGGTTGACCTCTAAAGCAGACCTGCCCCACCATACAAGAGAAATTCACTCCCCTCACTATTTGCTCAGGAAATGCCAAAGTAAATAAATATCTTGCTGCTTGTGCTGATATTCAGTAATATCTAACTTTGTAGCATCAAGGGGAAAGTGATTTCAGAGCCAAGGCCTACCTCTTACTCACATTGAGACACACTACCTAACACTCCTTCCCTTTACATTTCAAGTCTGGTGAATGATAATGAATGTCCTAGCAGATCTCAAATGCCAGGATGCACAGAGGAACAGGAAGTCTTTATAGTAACCAGGATCCAAAACATATAGGGATTTATATATTAAAAGCAACTAATTGAACTGCACCCAAAACCAAAAACAGGTAGCTAGTGCAATGTATGGAACACAGGTGTTAAAAGTGGTCTTTATATGGAACAAGTAAGTAAGTGGGTCAGCACATTCTGCACTAGTTGAAATTTCAGAGTAGCCTTCAAGGATAGCTTCAACTGGAGTCTACCACTGTAGTCCAGTCTGGATGACAGGAGGACATAGTTAAATGTGGTGTAGTCCTCATTTGAGAGGAGAGGTCACATAACCTCCTAGCTAAATGCCAATAAAAAAATAAGCATTCCTGGTTACTACTAATGAATATAGGAGCAGCAGATGATCCAAAAGAACCCTCAGATTGTGCATTTGCTTAAAGCAATTCTAATCCAAATGATGGTTGAAATACCAATCCACTTCTGGAAGCACTGTTATGTGTGGACAAAAAGTGTGTTCCAGATTTGCCACTTAGTGGTAGCTCACCAAATTTCTCTAGCACACACAGAGTTATAAAGAGACTTTTTTTTAATGAAGCATTACATTCTGAAGCACAATTATGTGGGAATTTAAAAATAATCCATATATATTCTGCAATTTACACAGCCACAAAACGACAGTATGTATATGGCCAAGCCAAGATTTTAGCCCTCAGAAACAAGGCCCCCAACACAAAAACACCCCAGTTCCTCACTTGTGTAACCCATTTGCAACAAATCCAGAAGGACAAAGTACATCATACTGCCTACCTACTGTTTGTGCTTTTCTGGCAAGTAGGTAAACTCTTTAAAATTCTTCCTACTCACAACACGAGGTAGCTGAAGGAACAATGTCTGGGTTGAGGATTCTTGGTTTATCACTGGGGCACAGATTATGAATTGTAGCCCTCATCCTGGAGGCACGATTTTTTAATGTATCTTAACATTTCATTTTTAAGTGGTGATGGCCCATTCTCCTCTTGTTGCATGGAGGATTTACATGGACAATGTGAACGCTGATAGGTATTTAAAAATAAATTACCCACATCAAAAGGAAAAAACAAAGTCCCCAAAGTTTCCATGTATTTTTGCAGCTTCTGCTGTAGCTGAAAGACTAAACTTTCAGCATCAAGGCATGTAAATTAGGCAGTAGTTTTATTTACCAGTGTTTTACCAGGACATATTTTGCATTTTCAACACTCTAGTGACCTTTGTCAAAGCCACTGAATAATTAGTGGGAACTATTGGTTCCTAGTCTAATAATCTCATTAATAGCTCTGGCCAGAAAGAAGATATTTGTTCATTGCTTGTACAAAGAAGAAAATTGTTTCTTTCATAAGTTATACTGTAGTTTTAATTTATAAAAAAGGGCTGTCAAATATAAAGGGAAGGGTAAACCCCTTTGAAATCCCTCCTGGCCAGGGGAAAGCTCCTCTCACCTGTAAAGGGTTAAGAAGCTAAAGGTAACCTCGCTGGCACCTGACCAAAATGACCAATGAGGAGACAAGATACTTTCAAAAGCTGGGAGGAGGGAGAGAAACAAAGGGTCTGTGTCTGTCTATATGCTGGTCTTTACCGGGGATAGACCAGGAATGGAGTCTTAGAACTTTTAGTAAGTAATCTAGCTAGGTATGTGTTAGATTATGATTTCTTTAAATGGTTGAGAAAAGAATTGTGCTGAATAGAATAACTATTTCAGTCTATGTATCTTTTTTGTAACTTAAGGTTTTGCCTAGAGGGGTTCTCTATGTTTTTGAATCTAATTACCCTGTAAGATATCTACCATCCTGATTTTACAGGGGGGATTTCTTTATTTCTATTTACTTCTATTTTTTATTAAAAGTCTTCTTTTAAAAAACTGAATGCTTTTTCATTGTTCTCAGATCCAAGGGTTTGGGTCTGTGGTCACCTATGCAAATTGGTGAGGCTTTTTATCCAACATTTCCCAGGAAAGGGGGGGTGCAAGTGTTGGGAGGATTGTTCATTGTTCTTAAGATCCAAGGGTCTGGGTCTGTAGTCACCTAGGCAAATTGGTGAGGCTTTTTACCAAACCTTGTCCAGGAAGTGGGGTGCAAGGTTTTGGGAAGTATTTTGGGGGGAAGGACGCGTCCAAACAGCTCTTCCCCAGTAACCAGTATTAGTTTGGTGGTGGTAGCGGCCAGTCCAAGGACAACGGGTGGAATATTTTGTACCTTGGGGAAGTTTTGACCTAAGCTGGTAAATATAAGCTTAGGAGGTTTTTCATGCAGGTCCCCACATCTGTACCCTAGAGTTCAGAGTGGGGGAGGAACCTTGACAAGGGCCTTTATTTTTTCCTCACCTGTTTTAATGAGGCTTCCATTAGCTGATTCAATCTCAGAATTTTTCAATGGAGGGTTGAGAATCTGACTTCATATTCTTAATGCCACAATCTTTTTTTAAAGCCATGTAAGTTCTTGTTAGTCACGTAAATCTAAGATATGTTTGTAAGTCTTTTCTATTAGTTTACAAATATTTCTTCAGTGTCACCTGCATTATGCCAAGGCTATGTAATTAACTTTCTGCCAACAAGTAAAGACTGGGATAAAAACATAGACCCATTAGCCATAAATACATGGCTCTTCCTTACTCTTATATCTGTTTCACCAGCAGAAATACTCATGAATTTCCATGTTACTGTTTACAGATTTCTGTGGTTGTTTGTATTCTCAAGTCCAGGTCTCCCACATAGACAGTCGCAATTTAGAACTGAGCTAACTCTGACTATTGTCAGTATTGCAATGGCTTGTTTTGGTTGCAAACAACTTGCTAGACTATAAGTCTACTGTAGCTGAAAGCAGGATGGAAAGGAAATGCTTTGAGTTGCAATGCAGCTTCTGCCCCCTTTCTGACAGAAAATTTAAATGGTGCCTTCTCAACTTAAATGGCAGTGCCATACAGCGAGCACACATGGCACTATCTCAAAGGGCGAGGCCCAACCTGTGGTCCCCTAGAGGAGCATGAGGAATTCCTTTCACAATGCAGCCCCTCCTCCACCGCATTTCCAAAGCAGACCATACTTTAAAGCCACAGTATGACCCACATACTGGGCTGGATCCTCACATATGTTCCAGCTCCTTTATGTTTCCTGAATAGTGCAAAGACAATGGACTTCAGACACCACTGCCAAGATGAGAATTCCCACAGTGCAGGAAGCATGCTGCGGTGGGAAGAGCAGGGCACAGCTCCACACTGCCTTGGAATGTCACAGCTACTGCACAGTCCCTTAGAGAACATAATTAAGACTACATTTTAGTAAAAGTCATGGACAGGTCACGGGCAGTAAACAAAAATTCACAGCGCATGGCCTGTCCATGACTTTTACTATATATCCCTAATTAAAACTTGGGCAGGGGGCTACAGATCCTCTGGAGGGCAGTCTGGGGGCGCCGCGGGTACTGGGGAGGGCAGCAGCCCACTCAGGGACCCCTGCTGGTGCTGGGGGGAGGTTGGCAGGACTGGCAGGCTCCCTACCCGGCTCCAGCTGTCCCTGCAGCTCCTAGGTGGTGGAGGGGCCAGGGGACTCCGCACGCTGCTCCTGCCAGAAGCACCAGCTGCACAGCTCCCATTGACTGCATCGCAGGGGTGGGGCCTGCAGGAATGGGCAGCGTGCGGAGCTCCTTTACCCCTCCTCCTAGGAGCTTCAGGGCCATGCCAGGGGAGCTCCACACCCTGATGTAAGCACACACACACACACACCCCAGCACCCACTGTCCCTTTCCTGAGCCTCCCCTCCCTCCCCACACACACACATACTGCTGCTGGTGGCCCAGGTGACTTCGGTGACCTCCATGACAGACTCGCAGCCTTAAACATAATCAATTATCAAAATTACAACAATGTTGGTGCTGCTAGAATTGACTGTGCAGCCTTGTTCTCAAGCTGCCCTGAAGTCAGAACCAATAGCCTGATTTCCTTCTCTTCCCATTTCTCCTGTGCTGAGCAATATGTAATCTTTAAAATGGGGCTTGGCACAGCAGTGGGTTCTTACCACTTTGTATTCCATTTTCCCTATTACTGTTTTCAGTCTTGAATCTAAGGCTCTGTTTACTATATCTGAGCAGTAGCACATATACTTACCCGTTTCTACCATTTCATTCGATTCAGCAGTTTAAGCAGATGACGTTCTCTTGCTCCGTTGTTTATGTGGCAGTGCAAAAACTGTCTGTTGAGTTTTGTTTACATCAAGGGCCATGGTCCTCGTGATACCCTGACTGAGTTAAGCTTTGATTTTTATTCCCCTGAATAAACTCAAGGCTGGCTATCCTGACTGACTTCCATCATTCAGTCAGTAATACTGAGGGACATTACTCAGTGTGAGACAGGGGCTTTCATTTTCAAAATACACTTTGACTTTTTTGAAACATTTAGGCTGAATAGAATTGGCCTCGTCTACCTGCCCTAACTCCCTTCACACACTCAGGTTATCTTTCCTTTGAGACTCATACACTAATGCTAATCTCAAGAGTCAGGCCACAATACATTTTATTGCTTTAGCTGTGGTTGGGACAGAGTGACAACCTTCAAGCAATTCTTACCTGAGGTTTTATATATATATTATTTAGACAAAATGGGCACATTATTGTCAAAAAATAAATGACAATGGTTCAGATAAGCAATCAGATTATATCGTAATTTGTAGCTTTGAAGTCAAGAGGCTTGTTCAGGCTAGGAAGTCCTGGCATCTGCTTATTTAAATGAGGTACTCCTCTCCATGTCCTTATGCTGGTTTAATGGATGCTCTTCTTAGAATACAAAGAACGTTCTTTGCAATTTACAAGCCTGCTGTTCGATTTGTCTGTTGCTCAGAGGATTCCAGTGTTACTGATGGTACTGTGGGCAGCACTCAATATTTATCAGCTGTGGGTCAATCCAGCTGGGGTTCAGAGTTAGCTGCAAGGATTTGTTTGTGGACTTTTTCTTCACTACTACTTGGCAGGCACTTTTCTCTCATAACTTTTGCATATTCATAATACTAAACTGTATATTGTCATCTCAAACACTAATAATGACCCATGCATAAGTGTCACTGAATTAAAAAGCTAGTTTCTAGAATATTTCTAAGGCTAGTAATGCAATTACAAATTAAAACCTTCTACCAGGCAAACTAGATGCTACCTTGTATGTTCAAAAATTTACAAATGGAGAAGCATTATATTAGTAATTCATGCATATTTATTGCTACCCACTATGCAGCATGAATTATGGGCATGCAATCTACTTGCTACTGGTATACAACCTTCACTGCGAAGCTGATCTGGCCAGCAGAAAATATAGAAAATTATTTTAATCACTTGTGAGATACTTTGACAATTAAGAATACCTGATATAAAACCATTTCTTGTTAGTATGTTGCAAAAGCTTGATACTCACCATTTTTGCAACATACTAATCAACGTCATTATTTCTAAAAAAAAGGACACTTATAGATTCATAGATACTAAGGTCAGAAGGGACCATTATAATCATCTAATCCGACCTCATGCACAACGCAGGCCACAGAATCTCACCCACTCACCCCTGTGAAAAACCTCTCACCTATGTCTGAGCTACTGAAGTCCTCAAATCGTGGTTTAAAGACTTCAAGGAGCAGAGAATCCTCCAGCAAAATACCCATGCCCCATGCTACAGAGGAAGGCAAAAAACCTCCAGGGCCTCTTCCAATGTGCCCTAGAGGAAAATTCCTTCCCGACCCCAAATATGGCGATCAGCTAAACCCTGAGCATATGGGCAAGATTCACCAGCCAGATACCCAGGAAAGAATTTTCTGTAGTAACTCAGATCCCACCCCATCTAACATCCCATCATAGGCCATTAGGCCTATTTATCATGAATATTTAAAGATCAATTAATTACCAAAATCATGTTATCCCACCATCCCATCTTCTCCATAAATTTATCGAGTTTAATCTTAAAGCCAGATAGATCTTTTTCCCCCACCGCTTCCCTTGGAAGGCTATTCCAAAACTTCACTCCTCTGATGGTTAGAAACCTTAGTCTAATTTCAAGTCTAAACTTCCCAATGACCAGTTTATATTCATTTGTTCTTGTGTCCACATTGGTGCTGAGCTTAAAAAATTCCTCTCCCTCTCCGGTATTTATCTCCCTCTGATATATTTACAGAGAGCAACCATATCTCCCCTCAACCTTCTTTTAGTTAGGCTAAACAAGCCAAGCTCCTTGAGTCTCCTTTATAAGACAAGTTTTCCATTCCTCGGATCATCCTAGTAGCCCTTCTCTGTACCTGTTCCAGTTTGAATTCATCCTTCCTAAACATGGGAGACCAGAACTGCGCACAATATTCCAGGTGAGGTCTCACCAGTGCCTTGTATAACGGTACTAAAACCTCCTTATCTCTACTGGAAATACCTCGCCTGATGCATCCCAAGACCCCATTAGCTTTTTTCGCAGCCATATCACATTGGCAGCTCATAGTCATCCTATGATCAACCAATACTCCAAGGTCCTTCTCCTAATTGATGCGTCCCCAGCTTATAACTAAAATTCTTGTTATTAATCCCTAAATGCATAACCTTACACTTCTCACTATTAAATTTCATCCTATTACTATCACTCCAGTTTACAAGGTCATCCGGATCCTCCTGTAGGACATCCCGGTCCTTCTCTAAATTGGCATACCTCCCAGCTTTGTATCATCCGCAAACTTTATTAGCACACTCCCACTTTTTGTGCCGAGGTCAGTAATAAAAAAGATTAAATAAGATTGGTCCCAAAACTGATCCTTGAGGAACTCCACTGGTAACCTCCCTCCAGCCTGACAGTTCACCTTTCAGTAGGACCCATTGTAGTCTCCCTGTTAACCAATTTCTTATCCACCTTTCAATTTTCATATTGATCCCCATCTTTTCCAATTTAACTAATAATTCCCCATGTGGCACGGTATCAGACGCCTTACTGAAATCTAGGTAAATTAGATCCACTGCGTTTCCTTTGTCTAAAAAAATCTGTTACTTTCTCAAAGGAGGAGATCAGGTTGGTTTGGCATGATCTACCTTTTGTAAAACCATGTTGTATTTTGTCCCAATTACCATTGACCTCAATGTCCTTAACTACTTTCTCCTTCAAAATTTTTTCCAAGACCTTGCATACTATAGATGTCAAACTAACAGGCCTGTAGTTACCTGGATCACTTTTTTTTCCTTTCTTAAAAATAGGACTATATTAGCATTCTCCAATCATAAGGTACACACCCTGAGTTTACAGATTCATTAAAAATTCTTGCTAATGGGCTTGCAATTTCGTGTGCCAATTCGTTTAATATTCTTGGATGAAGCTTATCTGGGCCCCCCGATTTAGTCCCATTAAGATGTTTGAGTTTCGCTTCTACCTCAGATATGGTAATATCTACCTCCATATCCTCATTCCCATTTGTCATGCTACCATTATCCCTAAGATCCTCTTTAGCCTTATTAAAGACTGAGGCAAAGTATTTGTTTAGATATTGGACCATGCCTAGATTATCCTTGACCTCCACTCCATCCTCAGTATTTAGCGGTCTCACTTCTTCTTTCTTTGTTTTCTTCTTATTTATATGGCTATAAAACCTTTTACTATTGGTTTTAATTCCCTTTGCAAGGTCCAACTCTACTTGACTTTTAGCCTGTCTCACTTTATCCCTACATGTTCTGACCTCAATAAGGTAGCTTTCCTTGCTGATCCCTCCCATCTTCCACTCCCTATATGCTTTCTGCTTTTTGTTAATCACCTCTCTGAGATGCTTGCTCATCTAGCTTGGTCTACAACTCCTGCCTATGAATTTTTTCCCCTTTCTTGGGATGCAGGCTTCCGATAGCTTCTGCAACTTTGATTTAAAGTAATCCCAGGCCTCCTCTGCCTTTAGATTCATAAGTTCTTCAGTCCAATCCACTTCCCTAACTAATTTCCTTAATTTTTGAAAGTCAGCCCTTTTGAAATCAAAAACCCTAGTTGCAGATTTATTTTTGTTAATCCTTCCATGCAAAACCAACATAAATTGTTTAATACATTGTGGTTTGGTAGCTTTGACCAGTAAACACCAAATTAAGGTGCTGAAATTTTTAAAAACTGTTGCAGTGTTCCTGGAACTGTGCAAAAAATGAAACATCCATTGTACCATTTTTTCACCTTGCCTACAAGCTTATGGTGTGTCTTGACAGCTCCACATCATTCCTAATCTAAATGTACATTAAAAAAAGCTTTAAAATTATATATGATGTAGAAGTTTGTAGGGTGGGTACATGAAACTCTAAACACTTAATAGTTTCCAAGTTCTTTGTTTAAGGTTTTCCGCCTGAAAGGTCCCAGCCCTGTCCCACCTTGAGCAGAGACAAAACTTCAAAGGCCTTAACACCTGTAAATTTGATGCCCCCTTTGAGCTTGAGGCCCAGGCCAAATGGCTCTCCTGCCCCTCCACCCCTCACCTGATTGGCTCTGCTTCTCTGTCATTTCTGAGTGTGGTGAACCCAGCTGCTAGGTTCTAGATTCTGTGTGTGTGAGAATATATTATGTGACACTTTGCCATAAGAAGGAGATACTTGGGGATGCCAGACCTTTAAACTTGGGATTTCCACTGGAAAATATGGACACACTTTATATTAAGGTACAATTAATAAGTGGTTAATACATTATTAATAGATGTTATAAACATTTTACAGATCTGAATAGTACATACTGTAGGTGGTTATATGTACATCAGTGGACAGTGTAAAGGATCTATTTGGCCTATTGGATTCTATAACAATAGATTAATTATTCAATTAAACATCTGCTAAGCTGTTTACAAGCTGAACCTTAATATGAAATAGGTTACCAAACTATGATAGTAACACAGTTAGGCATAAAGAAAAGGAGTACTTGTGGCACCTTAAAGACTAACCAATTTATTTGAGCATAAGCTTTCGTGAGCTACAGCTCACTTCAGCTGTAGCTCACGAAAGCTTATGCTCAAATAAATTGGTTAGTCTCTAAGGTGCCACAAGTACTCCTTTTCTTTTTGCGAATACAGACTAACACGGCTGTTACTCTGAAACAGTTAGGCATAATCATTTAGGTTATCAGATGTTACCACAGTTCCTTCTCTATTATCCTCTTGCTCCAGGGTTGGGTTGCGAGAGTAAAGGGAAAAGTAACTGCAGCCCCTTACAAGTGCAATTTACTTCTCCCATCATGCTGGCTCAGCTTTACTAACCGGCATTTAAGAGGAGGCAGGAGGAGTGTAGTTAAAGCTCTGTTATGATAAATGGGCCTACAAATTTACCGTAATTGTGAGCGAAGTGTGTGAAAGTGGATAAAAGTTTATAAAGTGTCACGATAACCTATAACAATAAATGTTTATGGGAAAAGGTGCAAAAGCAAGCAAGATAGACTGAATTAGTTGAAGCAAAAAGGCTGACTTATGTACCTCCAAGACTGTGTTAAAATCATACTTGGTAAACAAGAAAATGTGGGACCAGAAATAAATGAACCAAAATTGATGTATCAGATATTATGCCTAATTGGTGGACAAAATAATGAAGGGATAGGCTATTCCACTTATCTCTCTATTTTGGGGTCCTTAAAGATAGAGACTTAGAGAAAAATTGGCCACTAGAGCAAACTTCACCATCATGGCTGCCACTCACTTTTCCTGGGACCCTGGGTCCTTCTTTGTCCCAATCCTGAAAGATGTCCTGAACAGACTGGGCCACAGAGTGGGACCCAGAGGACATCACCACCTCCAGCTAAATCCTAAACAGCACTTGGGATGTAAGACTTCATCTTCTTCCCTCTCTGCCCCAATGTGTCCTTTTTTCCCCCCACTTTGTTTCTTTCCTTTCCTGTCTCTCTCCTTTTACCTTCTGTTTACTAAAAGACTCAGGCTTGGCCAGCCAGGCTGCATGTTTTGCAACATTGCTGTAAGCCTGGGATAAGAGGGGGGCATATAAAAGCAATGTCCTAAACAACCTTTTGCTGGTATGAGTTTGCCAGGTGTTGAAGTGGTTATTAGGACCCTGTAGTGCCTGTGTGTCTTCAGCAGTGAGGTTGCAAGTTGGAGTCAACACGCGAGACAAGCTGCATTTTCTATCCTTCCAGTTCTTTTCTCTCCCCTATTGGGTGTTTGTCTTTTTTTTTTTCTTCTTCTTAGGAAACAGGATCAGACTTTAACAACAAGAGCAACAATGACAGCTCCAGCCCATCTCTACTAACTTATTCTCTTTTCTCCAAAAAGACAGTTATTACCATCTTTGATACCATCTAGGAGACTGTCAGACAATGGGGTTTTCCTTCTAAAGACTCTCCCCAGCTGAAGGGAAAGGAAACAAGGGATGCTGTTAAAATGAAAGTCTTATTTAATACTTTACATTTCAGATACTTTAATTGTTTTTTCTCTTCCTTTCTGTATCTTTAATAAAAGGTTTTTTAAAAATGTAATGGTGTTATCCAGGGTATTAAACAAACTGAGGCCTTGTGGATATGTCTACACAGGAATTAAACCCCCAGCTGGCCCATGTCTGCTGACTTGTGGGGTCCCAGAGTTCAGGCTCCAGCCCATTCCTGAACTAGCCTTTAGTTACTTCAAGTGCACAGGACTCCACCAAAAGAAATAGGGGGATTTTCTGACCTAAGTATTTTTATTTTTAGTAGATAGTTTCCCTACACACTCCATTTCTGACTGTAAGCTCTTTAGGGCACTGATTATAATTTATTTTGTTTGTACAGTCCTTAGCACAATAGGACCTAATCTGACAGAGGTCTTTATGTACTATGGCAATATAAATGCTAGATGATGATGGATGATTAGTCATAGGGAATGTTAATATTCTGCCTAACATTTAAATCCATCTTACCTCCAGAAAAGCTTTCAGACCAAAGGAAGGGTGTCAGAAATCAATCTACGCTTAGGATCTGAGTGCCAGATGTACGAAGATGCAGATAGATGCCTAATGGGATTTTCAAAAGTCTTAAGTGAATTAAGTGCCTATTGCCCATTGATTTCAATGGGCATTAGGCACCTAACTGCATAGGCAGGTTTGAAAATCCCACTAAGTGCTATCTGCAGCCTTAGGTGCCTAAATACCTTTGTACATCTGGCAAATCAAAGGAACCTCCATTGACTTCACTGGGCTTTGGCTCGCATCCCACATTTTTACTCTTCCCTCCAGCAGTTGATTAGAAAGGTAACCATATAAGCCAGCTCTGGCACTAAGGAAATACTGGAAAACCAATTTTTTCTTTCTTTTTTCTTAAGCTACTATTGAAGTATTTGTTATTAATATGACAGATGCTTTCACTTTTTATGTTTATGTGACACAGAGGCCCATTGGTGCCAGCTGGCAAAAGGCTCACTACTCTGCATCAGCAACTCCTAGCAGGCTTGACAAACGCATTACACCCAGCACACTGATGTCATAGTATTTATCTATAAAGAATGTTGTGTGAGCTCTTAAATGAAAGCCAGAATCATGCTGGTCATTAATATTGCTATGAAACGTACATACTGATGTTATTTTAAAAGTTATGTCTATATACTGAAAATAAGTTTGTATAGGTAGTATCACAGTGTTTGCATAGTTTGTACACCAGCAGAAGTGAAAAACCAGGTTCCTGCCAGAGTAGAGGTGTTTATCTGTTGAAATGTAAGTTGCGTATTGTCTCATTCGCAATCATCAGTCTGAGCTAAATGTGGATGGAGAACTGTAAGATTTAACAGGCAGAGAAGAACAGGAGGGGGGAAAGAGCCTTGTTTGGGGATGCACTGCAAAGGTTTATTGGACCATAACTAGGGGACAGAGACAGAACCCTGGTGTCCATCCCTAAGGGAGAAAATCTGACAGCATTTTTTGCATCTGTGAACAGTGGATCCTACCCATGTTGGTTGCTGACATTGGAAGAAAGCCGTAGGGGAGACACTACTTTAGACAAGGATTTTATCCTGTTAAAGTTAAGTTTAAATTCTAAGAAACATGTTATACCTTTTGTTTTATTTGTATCCATTTCTGCTTCCATCATGTTTACTCAGCATCTCTTAAATCTTAATTTTTGATAATAAACTTATGATTGTTTCACTATAACTATATCTCCATGCTGTGGTGTTATGAAGGACTTGATCCTGAGTTGCACCAATCAAGCTGTGTGCATACTGTTCCCTTGATAATAGTGAATCTGGTAGTTACTGTGAGAGTCCAGTGATAGAGGCTAGATACTACAGGGAGACACTTCAGAGGAGCTCAGGGTTTGGGGTACAACATGTAAGGCAAAGAAAGGGCTGGCAGTCTTGAGGATATTATTTGGGGTGGGTGTCAGGGAGCTGACACACAGTTAAGCACCAGTAAGTCTCTCTCTCTGACTGAGATGGGGGGGACGGGAACATGATGACTCACAGTCCTGTAAACCTCCAAGTAAGTTTACAGCTTATACGATATGAAAAACTATCTGCCAATATGGAGATATGTCAGGATGCAAGGAAAATAACATTATCGTCAGATCACTGATTATTTATGCTGTTATAGACTATTATACTATTATTTGTCTAACACGTGAATGCAACATATGAAGATGATTATTGCCGTATCGCTGCAGGAAAGTCAGCATGAAGATTTTTATACTTCTGTGGCAACCATTTATATGCAGTATAAATTGTGGCTCGAAAACTTGTATCTCTCACCAGCAGAGGTTGGTCCAATAAAAGATATTACCTCATCCACCTTGTCTTTCTAAACACCTGTACAGTATCTTTGCTCTTTTGAAGCAGACAGATTTGAATCCATAATTTTTGTCTTTTGGGCACTCTCTTTTTTCGGCTAAAAGTATAAAAAAAGTTAGAATTTCCAATTTCAGGTGATTGATACATCCTTTCCAAACAAGCATTCAAAAGAGAGCATTTAATCTAGTCAATTATTTTTTATATTTATATAATCAATTGAAAAGGCTCTCTCAGTATCATAGCTGTGCTTCTCACTTGTACAGCTAGGTATTTCAGTTTTATAAATCCAGGGAATAGCAGTTTTTACTGCAATCATAACAGAGAAAGTGCTCTGAGTTTTCCAGTGTGTTTGTTTAATTATAAGAAATTCATATGAACAGAGAGGCCAGCAGAGTTGAATAAGCTAAAAGCTTGTCATTTTTAAGGATAATAGCACAGGTTTAGAAGTAATTTTATAGTCTCATTACTCTTGCAAGCATATATGTTATTGAAGAACCAGTACAACCTTATGGGAAGCATTGACTAATAGGGAAGATATAAATTTTCTGTTATAAAATATGTGCTTGCTATTGCATGCTTTATGAAGGACATGTATTATTTCTGTTCAGTATTTTTCAGATATCCTGTAATTCTTTAATCAATATTAGTATATTCAAGTTAAAACTCTTAAGGCTATGAAGATCCAGAAACTAATTCACCTCTTTCTCACTGATAGAATTAACAAAAATCTCTAACTCCATTCAAAACCAGTGATGCATCTTTCCTAAGCTTTAGAATTCGATTGTGACAGAGGGCTAGCTGTAGCACCCTGGTCACTGAGATTGCTGCAGCACCGAGAAAGTTGCAAGCTTAAATGGAGCCCATTAACTTGTTTCTAGTGGAGATTGCTGACACTTTGTAGTAATTGTTGTGCTAATGACATCATTGGCTCAGTAATTGGGAGGCTACATACTTGAGAGGAACTTCCTGCTATATATCTGTGTCATGTCCTGTCCTGTTTGGAAACAGAGGATTAAAGGTGCAGGTGGTAGAAAAGAAAGGGTGTGTGTTTGTGGACTGAGAAACCACAAAAACGGGCTAGGCAGCACTGCTCATCAGGTAGCTGAAGAAGTGTCCTGTGACATGTGGAGGCTTTTCTGGGATTTTAACCCTCTTGGTTGAGAGAAGGTGACTAGAGAGGTGACCTGTATGAGGCCAGAGTATCCAAATGCAATGGATGAGATGCTGCGCAGGACCATCAAGCAACAGACAAACATGCAGAAGATGCAGCAGGTGGAAAGATGAGCATTTCTGGGATGGCAGGAGGAGTACCAGCAGGCATTGCAGAAGTTTATTAAGGAACAGTCTCAGGTACACCAACAATCCTGCAGAGGTTGGTGAGTTCCAGTGTGGGAACTGAAATCTGGCAGTGGGTCTGGGTGTTTGTAAGATGGCCCCAAAAGATAACCCTGATGCCTTTTTTGCTGATTTTTGAGTGGATGGTTATCAGTGCCAGATGAGAGCTAGCCCCTCACTTAACAGGCACAGCTCAGATGGTTTATATGGTCTTGAGCAAACACCAAGACCAAGACTAAGATACCCTGAAGGCTGCTAATCGGAGCCTGTCAGAGAAATACCATCAAAAATTTAGAACAACCAGATGAAATGTTGGGATACATCCCAGGGCATTTGCACAGAAACTGTCAGACTGTGCCACTCAGTTCTTGAGACCAGATAGACAGGAGAGAGAGGCTATTATGGACTCAATTATTCTACAGGAGTTTTCGCTGAGCCTCCTTCAGGCTGTGAGAGTCTGGGTCCAGAAGCATTGGCCAGAATCACTGGAGGCCATTGTAAAACCAGAGGAGTATGTGGAAGCGGACATGCCACAGAAGGACTTTCATCGCTCTAAAATGAGGGCAGAGGGAAGGAAGATTAAGGAACAGATTTTATCAAATCCCTGGAAGGGGATGTAAGAGGCACACAAGGGTGCCTCAGGACCTGTTTGGTGGTTAGTTACCAATGCGGTAGCAAAGGACATATAAAAAAAAAAAAAGACAGCCCATGCACAGACTATGGGCTTGTAGAGTTCTGTGAGTGGCCGGCATAAAAGGAGGGAATGGGATAAAGACTGTTCCTGTCAAAGTAGGCTGGAGAACCACCAGGGGTATGGTAGATTCAGCAGCCATGTATTTCCTTGCATGGAGCACTTTGGTTAGACTGCAGTGAGAACAGAAAGGGGCGATGATAACAACTGACTGTGTACGTGGGGAAAAAAAAACAATTTACCACATGGCTGTTGTCCCATTGGAAGCAGGAAGAAAATTTAAGTGATAGAGGGTGGGTGTGATGAAGTCATTGCCCCATGTAGTGATGACAGAAGCTGACTGGACTCCATTACCCTCACATTAAAAGTGCACAAGACAGAGAGAGAGACCACAACAGTTGGGTCCGCGTAAAGAAATCTCAGGGGTTGGCCCTCCAGGTAGCCCTCTGGGTGCAGTGTTTAATAACAAGCTTGGAAAGAACTGACATGCTAAAGGAATTGGGAAGGAAAGTGAAATTCAAGAAGGGGGCAATGGATCTGGGAGTGATAGCTCAGAGACACCTATCAGAGAAGAGGGACAGAGGCTCCATCAACTCCCAGGAAGAGCAAACCCCGGGCAAAGTCCAAGATGAAAGACATACCGAGGAGGGAGAGAATGTTCCCAATAATGAGACTAGGGCAGGGGAAGTTACCCAGATAGTCCTAAGCCCAGGGCAAGAAAGGGATCCAGATATTGAAGCTTTGGAGGGACAACTTACTCAAGTAGATACAAGCCAGGGACAAAAGAGAAAAAGTCCAAGGGATAAGATGTGATGATGTATGGGCCAAGATGAAATTGTAGGAAAACCTCCACACTCTGAGTGTACTTTTTGTCACTAGAAGGCAGGAGACCCTCATTGGTGGCCCATGTCAGGCCAGGTCAGTCTGAAAGGGCCCAGGAAACCCCAATAGAACCCCAACCCTATTAAAAAGGCAGGGCTCGGACTGGGAAGAAGGCTTCCCCAGGAGGCCAGAGAAGACCTCAGTTGAAATAAGGGGGTGGGGACAGAAGTATGTGACAGAGTGTGAACTGTAGCACCCAGAGAAGGCTGCAGGGTTACCTGTAGCCAGTTAACCTCTTTGTCATGGGAATTGAGGACACTTCATGGTAATTGTTGGGCTAATGAGGTCATTGGCTCAGTAACTGGGAAGATCCATATTTTGAAGGAACAGGAACCAGGGAAAAGCTTAGAAGATGAGCGGGGTGTAAGAGAGGTGCTGTGTTCCTACAGTATGTCCTGTCCTGTTCGAAAAATTTGTGTTTGTGACTGAGACCCCACAAAACCAGGCTAGGCTGTGCTACTCACTGGGTAGCTGAAGAAGCCCCCCGTGCCTGTGATATTATGAACAAGTTTAGCTAGCTGACAATGGTGGGCCAGACCATCAGTTGAGTGTAAACTGCTATATTTACACTGATTTACACCAGCTGACGGTCTGGCCCATATTATGGAGGAGGAACAGCAACTTTCTTGATTAAGGTTCAGCAGAACTTAGTGTTTAAGAGCTGATTTTTCAAAGTACTCCAAAATGCACATGCATAGGTCTATTTGTCTTGAAATTCTCTATGCAACATCAGAGGCAGGGGTTGAATTAGTGTGGGGATTTGGAACTTGTGCTGAACAGACACGAAAAAGAAAAAGATTAACCAAAAAGGTCTTTCTTGAAGAATGGATAAGTTAGTGTGGGATACTCTGAGTTATTGTTTCAGTCTTATTTATTTTCTTCATTAAAAATCAAGATCTCTTCTATGTACTCCAAATATTTTTCTTTCCCTCTCTAGTAGTCCTAAACAGAAGCAGCATGATACTACATTTTGACCTTCTGTCTACCAGAAACAGTGAAAGTTAACTAGATTAGGACTCTAATCCTGCAAATGAATCCACATGAGTGGACTCCTGTATCCACAAAGAGCTTCACTGACTTCAGTGTAGACAATGAAGTCAGTGTGAAACTCTGTGTGGATACAGTGCCTACAGGGGGGCACGGATGAGTGTTCATGTCATGCTCCTCATTAGTACCTGGCCTGCACTGTGGAAGCTAATGATCCAACTAGCAGACCAAATCCGGTGATGAATTCTGGTCATGTGCCACCTGAGATACATTGTGCATACACTGAGGAGTGCCAACAGGCATCTATGCACATAGAGCAGTTTGCAGGTTTTCTTTAGGTTTTATGCACATTTTCAACATATTCTGGGCCAAGGCTGGCCATGTTAGAATTGGGATGTTCGTTGTCTTTCAAATTGTTCTAGTTCTGGAGAGAAGATGAGTGTGGTCCAATATTACATTTTACACTGTGCAAAATGTAATGCTGGACTAAAATACCAAGTTACAATCTCTTCACCAAAATGCATATTAGACCGTTTTTATTTTCAGTTAAGTAGAAGGAACAACGTTTGGGCATCTCTTCTAGGAGAAAATTTGCACATGCTCTCACCTTCAACACTTTCATACCATATAAATCAATAAATTCCTCCACTAAGGAACATTCATACCTTATTCTCTGAAACCTCTGCCATGCTCCCAGCCCCCTGCTGGCTCTGCGAACAAGACTTTTTAACATAAAAGTATGCAGTAATGAGCACATGCGTACACTTCAGCATAACAAATAATTGCACAGTCTGACAAATCTTGATTGTAGTTACCCAGGCATCTCTACAAATAATTATAGAACAGGAGCCTAATCCTGCAAGCTCTCTATGTATTGTGGCTCGCATATAAATCAATAGGAGGTCTGCACACTAAGGACTTAAAAGGATCACAGTCTTGTTATAACTCTAGGTGAATGCTATTGTAGATATAAACAGTTCTTAGACTTTTTCGATTACATGGTACCATCTCAAGTGGACTGGAAGTGTACAAAAGAGTAAGATAACTTTGTTTTGCACCATATTAAAATTTACTCATTGTTTCTAAGTCTTGCAAATTCTTTCTGCATAATATCTCTAAGATACAGTACCCTTTCCTACCTATCCACACAGCTAAAACTCTCATCCTGGCTCTCGTCTTCATACATCTCAATTAATACTGCAACATCCTTTTCTATGGCCTTGATAAATGCAATCTTTCCCCGCTCATATACATTCACAATGCTGCTGCAAAGATCATTTTCCTAGATCATATCTGGATCTCATATTTAGTTTTGGTTCATCTCCAATTTTTAAAGTCAAGTCATATTTTTATACCATTTCCTGGCCGCTTTCCACTTTCTTTCTTTTTTTTTTTTTTTTTTTTTTTTAATGAAATCAGCACTTTCAACCAAGTTTTAAATCTTCATGGCTGATGTATAACTGGAGTTTTCTCACGTTTCACACTAATGACCCTGCAGTTATATAGGAGGAATCATTCCAATAGCCACACTGCTGCAAAACTACTTTCAAATAATGACCCAGATGAATAATAGCTCTCAGTCAAGAGGCTGACATCTCTCTAAAGTGCCATTTTAGGAACCAGGGAAATGTTCGCTTGAATGGCAGAGAAAGTGAGAGTGAACAAATAAAGGCAATTGCTTGAAAAACATTTTTTTAAATAACTGACAGAATCATGAAAAGGGGTAATTTCTGACCTGAAATTTTGTTTCTAGAAATATTTTCTATAACAATCCACCTAAGCTTGGAACATTTTTCCAGTCTTCTCACTGCAAACAGTGATGTCATTGTCAGAAACATCAGTACATGACATACACTTTACAGTACTGTTTCCTCCATTATAAATTCATCTGAGGATTTTTATTACTCAGAGACTCAGACTTTAAGGCCAGAAGAGACCATCATGATTATCTAGTCTGACCTCCTGCAAATTGCAGGCCACAGAACTTCAGTAACTCAGCCAGAAGTTAGGGGTCTATTTCAGGAGTGGGTGGATGAAGTCCTCAAATCTTGATTTAAAAAGACTTTGAGTTACAGAAAATCCACCATTTACTCTAGTTCAAACCAGCAAGTGACCAATATCCCACATTGCAGAGGAACACAAAAAACCCCAAAGTCTCAAAACCCCAGTCGGACCTGAGAGAAAATGTCTTCCCAACCCAAATATGGCGATCAGTTGCCCACATGCTCAGAGTTTAAGACCCACCAGACAGGCACCCGGGAAAGAATTTTCTGTAGTAATGTAGACCTTTCCTCCTCTAGGGTCCCATCTCTAGCCATTGCAGATTTGCTGAAAGGCGTCTCAGATGGTCCCCATGCCATTGTAGGCAATCTCATCATACCATCCCCTCCATAAACATACGGAGCTCAGTCTTAAAACAAGTTCTGGTTTTTGCCTCCCACTACTCGTCTTGGAAAGCTGGCCCAGAACTTCACTCCTCTGATGGTAGAAACTATCTAATTTCAAGTTGAATTTATTAATTGCCAATTTATATACAATGATGGTGTGGGGAAATTGGATCATCAGATTTATAGGAAGTATTTTCAGCAGCCAAATTTCAGACAGGAAACTATACCCTTTTTGCAATATTTCTGTTTTCATATTCCTGGTTTCACATAAGCTGTTTGCTAGGAAGCAATATCCTAAAAATACAAATACGCTGAAATAGTACAATATATAGAGAATAAATCAGAATATATACATATAAGAATTATATCAACAAATCACAGATAATACCTTTTTATCCCAAAAGGACCCTAAGGTGCTTTATAAACAATACACACATACAACGCTACTGAAATACAGTTATCTCTGGAGGACAACCACCCCAATTATACATGGTACATAGCACAATATTTGGGAGCAAGAAGTAATTTTGCCTAAGGTCATCTGGGCAACTCCCACTCTTACATAAGCATATAGAATCCTCAGTTTCCCACAGAGCAGACAAGAGCTCTGGGGCTTAAGTTCTGGGTGAAATTGACCAAAGTGCCTCAGTGTCTTAGGAACCTAAGTTCTATTTTCAAAATGGCAAAAGAGCCCAAATCCCCAGTGAGATTTAGGGCATGTCTAATGCATTCTACAGGACTGTGATTTCTAAAGTGCACTAACATGTTGCCTATTAATTAGTCTGTGTAGACTGGGCTGGTGCACTTCAGGTGCACATAGCGCTGTTTGAAATAACGTTTTGTTAAAGCGCGCTCAGGAAACTTTACTTTTTTTTCAGCCCCAGACAAATGAGCTCAGGAGGATAATTAATTCTCTGTGATAAAGAAAAAAAAACCCTACAATGTGATTAATTCCACAAATCCTCCAAATCCATCAGTCAGCTGAAGAGATGGTGTGAGAGATCTGACTCTAGTTCAGAAAAAGAGAGAGAGAGAGGTGCCACAGACTCTCCCAAATAAGAATTTTAGGTAAAGCTTTAAAAATATCTTCTTCTGACACTTGTAGACATTTAGAGGGTTTAGAAATAGTTCCTAAAAAGGATAATGAAGGAAGTGATATAAGTATGCTCCCAGTAGACTCTACTGTGTTCCCTTCATTCAATCCCTCTGACACTAAACAAAAATTCTCATTTGCCTCCAAACATGTCCAACTTCCACAAGGTAAGACTTCTCTCTGCTGATATTTCCCCAAAATAAATTTATCAGACACCTCTGGGCCTAGCATATGCAGCCTGCCCCATAAGTCTAATAATGCAACACTTAAGGACATCATAGACCAGAGGTGTGCAACCTGAGGCCCACACGTGACCAGACAGGGTAATCCATTGGTGGCCCGCCAGACAGTTTGTTTACATTGGCACGGCCACCCGCAGCTCCCAGTGGCCTCGGTTCGCCATTCCCGGCCAATGGGAGCTGCAGGAAACAGCGTGCACCGCAAATAAGTCCCAAATAAGTCTGGGGTTGGAATCACGATTTAAAAGGCTTTTTAAACTGTGTAAACATTTTATGTGGTTTAGAAATGCATTATTCTTAGTTTTCTTCTAATTTTTAATAGCTATACATTATCACAGCACAGATCTTTTTTTAACTGATTTAAGCTTTTGCTTTGTCTCAGTTCAAAGACTGGGTTTTGTTTAGAATTGTTTCTATAGTATGATGCTACTTTAACTTTACTTGTTAAGCTGTAAACAATAAATGAAAAGTAAAATGGAGAATACTTGGAAAGGTGTTTCACATTTTGCTGAAAATATTGGAGTAGCATATTTTTTCAAAGATGCTTTATGCCTACATTGACATTAGTGACATACAAAGTAGCTGTTATATTGTCACCAAT
This sequence comes from Lepidochelys olivacea, assembly GCF_965140295.1. Lineage (NCBI taxonomy): Eukaryota > Metazoa > Chordata > Testudines > Cheloniidae > Lepidochelys > Lepidochelys olivacea. The sequence continues at coordinate 41,147,180 of NC_140419.1, forward strand.
GTATGAACTGCAAGAATTCCAAGATATAAAGACTGGAATCTCAAATTTCTTCTCACAGGTTCGATTGCTGTATTTCCCAGACACTCAGAAGTCCCATGGTAGACAGTGGAGGCAAAATTGGACAAATGATGGGCCATTAAAAAAACAGGAAAGTATTTTGATGAGTAATTCTGTTTATTACACATAATGATTGAAACTTATGACAGAGTGATTGAAATAAAATGACTGAAACTTTAGTGCAGGGCCCAGCTAAGGCCCCAATCCTGCACACACATCTGAATGTCTTCTACTTTATGCATGCAAGTATTCCCATTGACTTCAATCAGACTTTTCATCACTATAAAACTAAGCATGTGCAGAAGCGTCTGCAGTATCAGGGCTCTAAGTGGCATGAATGTGTGTGCTGCAGTGGAGGCAATGACATGGTTCCCACACTGTAGTGGTCCTGCACAGACCAGCACAGAGTGTGGCAATGGAGGCAGTCAATGCCTTAGCCACGATGCACCGGGGCTAAGAGGCAATTCATCTCAGGCAGAGAAAGGGGAATGGAAGGGCTTGCAGTGAAACTGCATGCTCATTGAAATGCATATCTGAAGGTGAATTGTGCCTCCCCCAAACCCGAGAGCTTCACCCAAATAAAAGCTTAATAATAAATAATAATAATAATTCTTTATGCAGGTGACGAGATTTCACCCATGTCTTTATAGAGGCCCGAGTGGTGCAACTGCTATTCTCTCAAAGAAACCTTTAGGTAATTAGGCAAAGCACAACAGTTTGCAAAATCTCAGAAATATGACAAACTATCTTCCCCAGTTTTTAACCAGGGCTGCTTGAAAATTTTTCATTAACATTGTTTTTTGGATGGAGAATTGGGTTTTTGATTGAATGAAAAATTTCATAGAAATTAGTTGCTTTGCACAGAAAACGTACTTTTTAATTGAAAAAGCCAAAACCAAAAAAAGTTCTGGATTTTAGCTGAAGACTTTTTAGTTTTGCACAAAGTGGTCTAAACTGTTCATGGAAAACATCAACAAAACTGGTTTGTTTTTTACATTGTTAATGAAATTTTCTATGGAAAAAAATACATTTTCCAAGCAGATCTATTTCAAACCCGCTTCCACAGCCCTGATTACAAAGTCCCACCTTTTCCTTCAGCAGCTGCTTTTACAATTCAGGTCTTCCTGGATTGTTATTACCCCAGTCCACCATTTGCCAGGCACAAATTAGTGCTTCTGCATCTTCCCATAGGGTATGTTAATGAGGCTGCAGTGTGACCTTAGATCATCACAGGAGTTGAGTACAGAGGCACTGGGAATCAGACACACCTCAGGGTCACAATTCCTCCCACTTCCTCCTGGCTCGTGGGAGGTAGTGAATTATCGCTGCTCTGTATTAACAGAGCTGCCAGTCCCACGGTAGTGTAGTGGGTCTGGCCAATGAAAAATAGGGATAGAGACAAGGCTCCACCCATGCCTTCTTGTTCACTCACTCCAGGGAGGGTATAACCATACAAGTAGCCCAACTTATTCCTGCATGTCTAGACCCAAGATCTGGGTATCCACATAAGGCTGCAAAGGGGAATTCTTACTCCCCTTGCTTCTTTGCATGGGTATGTAGTCCAAGTCACAATGTAGCCCATAGTGAATATTGCAGTATGAAGGTAACCAGAAAGTCTGAATTCCCTGTTCCAAATAGAATTCTGAAGAAAACAACTATTCCACCTATTAGTACTTCCAGTGTGCATGAACAAAATGATCAAATTTGCCCATAATTAAGCGGTGTGTGTGTGCCACAGAAGGAGAAATAATCTGAAGAAAAGCTAATTATTGTGACTTGGAAAATGATGCTGAATAATAATTACAGCACAGCACCTTTAACATGATTTCTCTCTCTCTCTCTCTCACACACACACACAAAAGCTGGACCACAGGAAGGAAAATGAAGTTGTATTTTGTTCAGAGAGGGAAAAGACGACAGGATAATGTGAAATAAGTAAAATGGCATGTAGACAGCATTTTGATAAGGATTCTGCCAGGATCATAGTTCATATAAATTTCAGACCTATACTGCACATCTGCAAATTCAATTTTTAAAATAGTTCCACAAGGCTTCTTCCATTAGCACCATCAGAATAGTCATTTTAATTTGGAGCTGAAGAGACCGGCGTAGAACAAAAGCATTCGAATTCTATTCCAGAAAAAAATAGAACATAAACAGTTAAAAATAGTCTGTCAAGAAATAATTACCTATAATTTTCGTCTGTCACTGCTAAATAATTAGTCTTTTCTTGTGCAATAAAGTTATCATTAATAAAGGACTTTCAGAACTTCTTTGCAGCAACGGTTCTGTCAAGCTTGCTTTATCTGCTGTCCTTGATTTCTGCGTCTGATTTCTTCCCATTTTTCTGTCAGGGTCCAGATGGTTACAGGGACCAATTTGTTATGATTCAATGACATTCTCAATAAGCACAGCCCATTCCAATCACTGTGTGTACTGTTAACAGCAGTACGTTCCTTGGATGGGAACTGTCATACGTTGACACCAAGGGTCTTATCAGACATCTGTTTAAATTAAGAGATCCAAATTCCTGCTGATTAATGACCTTTTTCTGTGAATAAACAGGAGGATCAGGAGTTAATTAAGGTACATGTTCAATTACTCTAATTGGTGTCAGGTGTACTATTTCATATCAGATACAAAGAGAACTGCTTTGCTGCTTTTGGACACATACAGTGCTACCTACTACACATACAGACAGGCTACAGTTTTGTCAACCCATTAATAACCTTTGGGAAAACACTATGAGGTTTACTTTCTTGCAAATCACAAAGCTAAGTGGTGGACAAACTGAACCACAATCTTCCTGGTGTAACTCCAAAGATTTCCCCAACGATGAATTTGGCCTGGAATCCTAGCATTCTAGTCGGTGTCGTATATTTCATGTACAAAATGCTGACCAGAAATAAAATGCTATGTAGCTTCCTGGTCAAAATTTTCAAGGAATTTTTAAATACAGGATTTGAAAACTGAATATAGTGACCTTGATCTATTGACCTCTAAGGATGAAAACTTTCCACCTCCATCCATGGACATGCAGGGTCTGAACCACAATGAATAGCCTCTCTGTACTAGACCCTGGAAGTTCCATGAAGGATTTTCTGCAATCCTCTACATGTCACAGAGTTGAGCAAGTGGCAAGAATCCTCCCACAATGTACACCCACTGGCTCCAAATGCTGCTTCCAAGAGTCAAACATCTGCTGCCTGCTACTCTGACCACGTTTGAGCTCTGCCACGTTGGTCTAAATTTCCACCCCCACCAATAGCAGGTAGGTGATATAAATTTCACCCCAAGTTATTCTTTATCATTCTCCATCTATTCTATATATACACACAATGAAAAATGACAGATTTGTTGTTTGCTCAAGTTTATCCTCAAGTTTGTATTCTGAACAAAAATTGATTAAATTAATTTAATTTATTAAAAAGTTTTTTTCTTAAATGTCTTTTTATTTGATTGTTATCAAATATACAATGAAGCTTTGAGAAAGCTGCATTTGCCATCTCACGATTTGATCAAGAACTGCATTTCCAGAAATATTTATTGGATACATCAGAAATGTAATATGCAACCCCAGTGGGTTATGTCAATGTCCTCTGAGTGAAATAGCAGCAACTTGTAAAACAGGTCTACATTTTTTGTACAAGACTTAAACTCGATAGTGGAAGTTGATATATTTATTCACAGCTAGGAGAGCCATGAATGTCAGAGCAAGGAAGTCAGTCTGCTAAATGAAGTTTAGAGTTATGAGAGCTCGTGTGATAGTTTATGAAACTAGTGTGCAAGTTTAATAAAAGTTCACTTTACATCATCTCAGTATCATCAGAATGATTCTGGACTTGCAAGTCATCACAAGCATAAGCCTGGTGCTGCTGTGAAACATAGGATGTCACTGCTCTGCCTGTACCATCAATGAAACTAGCAGCAAATACTGAAGGATAACAAAAGGAAAGTATGATTGATCTCCATGAAAAAACGGCAAATAAAAATCAAATGATTGAACCCCAAGTTAGAGGTAAGTACATTTCTTTGAATGTCATGTTTGCATCAGTGACAGACTCCATCTAGTTTGCGTCAAAGCATATTAGTAAATATTTTATATCCCATCATATCTTGTATTGTACTGTATTTATCCAAGAAATATTTTATAAAATATTTCTCTCTAAAAATACTGCCTGTGCAGAATACTCACTCTTTGAGTCTTAACACTTGTGCACACCTCTAGCTCTGTAGGTTTCCAGACTAGGGGAAGCGCATGAGCCAGGTCTACCATTTGTCACTCTCTGCTACTCCCTGCCAAACATAAATGCTGCTGTTTGAACATTCCAGTCAATCAGTTTCTTCTTGCCTGTGGATCACACTTTCATTGACTATTGCTGCAGACCTGGAGTTTTCCCCGGATCCCTTCAGTGCCTTGCTGGGTGCCTGTTTCTACACCATGTCTTCCAGTCAGTTATCTTAAATAATTGAAACCTTTGCCTCAGTCACTTTGGCACACTGTTGCAGTGTTTTCACACCTGTTTCTTCCTAGTTTTTTGACATACTCCTCAGTGCTCAGGCACCACTAGTCTTTGGCTTGATTTTGGCACTCCTACCCCCATTTCTCTTTTGGCTAACACTTCAGCATTCTTACAACATTTGTGTACTGATGTGCTGAGGACAATCTAGATGGTCTGGCACCAACGTTTGTTAGAGTCTGTGTTTGATCTTCGCACCTCACTGTTCACACTTGGCATTAAGTTTGTTGATTCTCATTGCAACTTGATGGTAGTTTTATTTTGGGGAAATCCCTTGAGAGTCTGACTCTCGGAGAGTGAGAATGCTGCACAAGTGATATTTTTAGGAAAGGAGAGCAATTACTTGCAATTCTTCATTACTGAAGATATCATTTTGCACAACTGCCACTCACTCATCTCCTCTCATAGTCTGCAGGCTACCTTTTCTTAGCTGTCTCTCCTGCACTTTGTTTTCCATTTTTTTTTTTTAACTGAGGCACTTTTTAAAAAAAAAAGTCATATGTTGATCACCTAGAACTGGCTGTTACTTCTGGGAGATTTGCATCCAACGCAGTTACTGATTGGGATGCTGAGACTGCAGTCGGAGGCAGTGGACAACAGTAGAAGATCCAACTGAAGAAGTGCACACAGAAAGTCATCAGCAGTGCGCAACACCACATTTTATTGATCTGACAAAACCCAAGAATTATGTGAGATATTCTTGAGTGCCATCTACTGGCTCCTCAACAATTTACATATATACAGACGAGGAGCCCTCCTGCTAGTCAGCAGACAGCCTTACTCACCCACAAACCCATTGCCACTGTCATCAAAGATCAAAATACCTTATTACACAGTTTTAAGCTAAACGGTTTGGAGCCAAAAGTGAGAATCCTGCAAGATATCTTCAGACAAGCCGAATAAAAGAAAAGTAATGTTCCCCTCTTTATATATAGTATTTTCCTTACTGAAATTTAGAACTCTAGAAAATAAATGCATTGGGGGTTTGTGTTTTTTTTAAGGGTGGGGGGGAGGCGGCATTATTCTGCCGAAGTTTCTTGACTTTGTACTTATGTTGCTTCTCATAAAATAATGGCTTGTTGGAAAAACACCATGTTTCTGGCCTTACAGATGTCTTTTAGCTACTTTTCTGTATCTTTTGTTCACATTATGATAAACGTATGATGAAGTTGTGTTTACTCATGTTGTCATTTTCTCCCCAATAAACAATAGGAGACATAATACAATCATCTGCTACATGCTGAGGCAGAGTGAGTTTTGCATTGTGTTCATGAAAACCAGAAAGCATTTTTCCGTTCTTAAAAGAACATTAAACAATGCTACTTTATTGGATTTAATTAGGTGAGAAGCATTCGTGGTTTCTATATTTGTATACAACTATTTTAAAATGCAGATGTATTTTAACATAACCTTTAAAAAGTAACTATTTTAATACCATCTTGTTACCATCATGCTTTCTTTATCTCACAGAGATATTCACGTATCGTCATTCTCACTTTTATATTACTGGACTGCAGGGTGGATTTGATTTAAATCACTAGTCAGGAAGACTCGATTTAATCATGAATTTCTACATACAAGTGCCTTCTTGTTGGTTGTTATAACCTTAATACATATTCTTCATAACTCAGAGATAGATGCAGGTTTTATTTTTAGAAGGCACACATTATACATTTTTAAGTGATTTATTTTGAAAACTTTTCAGATTAGTTTTACAGCTACATCAGAAAACGAATGATTGTTTGGTTATTTCATTTACCAAAGGTAATTGAAGCAGATATTTATGAAGTCATTGGGAGGTGATCTATCTCCAATTCAACAAGGACTACTTCCCACCATCAGGTCTGTTACCTGTTACACCTTGCCTTCTATGGAAAGGGTTGGATAAGGGTTGGGAGGCCAGGGCTGTGGAAACGGGTTTGAAATAGATCTGGTTGGAAAATGTATTTTTTTCCTGTAGAAAATTTCATTAACAATGTAAAAAAACAAACAAACCAGTTTTGTTGATGTTTTCCATGGACAGTATAGGTTTGAAATTTATATGCCTTCTATGGAACCTAGAAACAGAGCAACCTTGCCCCATACATAGCATTGCTTCAAGTGATGTGCTATAGAGAGGTCAGCTACACTACCACCATATGCAAGCAGCTACTGATCTGACCCAGCATGTGCCTTTATCTGTGCTCAATCTCTCCTGTACCACAAGCAAGCACTAGATTCTGGCAAGGCATGGGACTGTGGTAAACAAAAGAGAGCAAAACTTAGAACCCATGCTGCTGAGTGCAGAATATAAATTCAGACCAGAAACTGACAGCAGATATGATGGAGAAAGAATGAATATATGAGGAACTGAGTGAAAGGGAGGAGTGGGAACCCTTTTTGCTGTTCTCCAACAACTGCCAAAACCCTCCCATACGTACTTCCTTGCCCATCATCCTGTATGAACCCCTCCACTGTGCTTGTTTTTTCCACACTGAAAATCTGGAAAACTTTTCCCCCCAAAACTACTTTCTTTCCTCTCCCTTTACCCAAGTCACAAGCATGCTTCACTCTTCTGTGTCCTACCCAAATAAGATCTGGTTTCCTTGACCTCTCAGAAACCCCTTTCATGGGAGAATTTTGGAAAGGTTGCACAGCCCCTGTCCATTCCGCACCTGGGGAAATAGACGATTCTGTCTCTAAAGCCATCAACCACCCATATTTTTCAAGGCCTAAATACACTAACAAAATAAAACAACAATCAGTAGGTTATATTGCTCTTTCCAATTTTGTGTGTGTTTGTTTTACATATGAAGAAATATGATATGTCTTGAGTGTGTTGCCTGCAATTTTTAAACTACTGCTTGGTTTTTCAAGCAGTAGTAAAGATTATAAATACTATTATTTTACTACATTTCAGCATACCGTGAATTGAGGCAAAAACAGAAATATATACATATTTCTCATGCAGCTACCAGAGCCATTTTTATTAGTAGTAAAAGCTCAAACCTTTAATGCAACAACTCAAAATTGGGCTTCTCCTCAATAAATCCATATTTCATACTAAAGAAGCAGGTTGCCTGTGCATTTAAGGTCTGGCTCTCATCAGGCTGCAATACTGAGTTGTAAAATCTCCATCTGGATGAAGGTTGAATGTTGTGGTCACTGGGGCACAAAAAACAAAAAAATGAAGAACGTTATCTTTAACGAGTATTAGTGCTTTCTAAATCCTAGTTTGGGCTAATAAATCCTTCTCATTTCAAATGTGGGATGGATAAATAGTTTATGAAATAATATCTGCAACCGTTAGAATATTTTTTTTCTTATTTGTAAAGCACAGTTCAAAAATATCTGCTTTTATCCTTAAAATCTTATTGGCATTTATTCCAACAGAGGAAAAGGAACCAAACATCATATGTTTCCATCGTCCTTGTAGCATAAATGACCTTTTCAGATACTTTGACTATAATAAATTCAACATACAGCAAAGGAAAAAATAAGAAAAGCCACAAGGACTGAATTAGTGATACAATGATGCATATACTAATTCAGTCAAAATTACTCTGGAGGTAAGTAGGGCTACACATCAACAGCTGGTCAATAGAAGATACAGGTGGTGAGCACCTCTGGAAATCCAGACACTTATCCAGATGCCCATATACTGTGTGTTAGTCCAAAGGTGGGCAAACTACGGCCCATGGGCCACATCCAGCCCACGGGACCATCCTGCCCGGCCCCTGAGCTCCTGGCCCAGGAGGGTAATCCCCCCGTAGCCACGCTGACTCGTGGGCAGCATTCTGGGCGTCAGGGCTGCATGCTCATGCAGGGCAGCATGTCTGGCTCTGGCCGGGCGGCACGGCTGCCAGACATGCTGCTCTGAGCAGCATAGTAAGAGGGCTGGGGCCGGTGGTTTGGATAAGGGGCAAGGAGTTCCAGGGGGCAGTCAGGGGACAGGGGGTGGTTGGATAGGATGGAGGTTCGGGGAGGGGCAGTCAGGGGACGGGGAACAGGGGGTGGTTGGATAGGGGGTGGGGTCCCAGGGGGCATTTGGGAGTGGAGGTGTGGATGGGGGTGGGGCAGTCAGGGAACAGGGAGGAGAGGGGGTTTGGATAGGGGCAGGGGTCCTGGGAGGGGGCGGTCAGGGGACAAGGAGCAGGGGTGGGTTGGATGGGTGGGGAGGTCTGAGGGGGGCAGTCAAGGGGTGGGAAGTGGGAGGGGTTGGATAGGGCGTGGGGGGGCCAGGCTGTTTGGTGAGGCACAGACTTCCCTACCCGGCCCTCCATACAGTTTCGCACCCCAATGTGGTCCTCGGGCCAAAAAGTTTAACTACCCCTGTGTTAGTCATATTACCCCATTGTGCTAGGCATCGTTCAAACAAAGAACAAAAAAAAAAAAGACAGTCTCCTGCTCCAAAGAGCTTGCAGCAATCTAAATTGCTTTAGGTATCTGGTTTAGGTGTGATCATGAAGGATCCTAGAAGTACATTTGCCACAGAAAAATGCGGCATTTGCATTTTTTACAGAGCATTTTTAGTTTTTCTATTATACAGCTGCGGTTTGCTGCTCCAGGCCAATGGTGGCTGCGGGGAAGCGGCACGGGCCAAGGGATGTGCTGGCCACCCTTCCCGCAGCCCACATTGGCCTGGAGCGGTGAACTACAGCCAGTGGGAGCCGCGATTGGCCGAACCTGCGGATGCGGCAGGTAAACAAACTGGCCCAGCCCGCCAGGGGCTTTCCCTGAACAAGCGGCGGACTGGCTTTGAGAACCCCTGGACTAGATGAAGGAAGTCCACAGCCTGATTATTAACCAAACAAATCTTTAAAATGCACTTCTACTCTGAACAGTTACTGTTTACATTGCACCTTCCTACTGCCTGTGCTTATGTAAAGTCTTATCTGATATGATATAGTGACAAAGATAGTTTACTTACTATTTTTCACGCCTTTTATCAGTTTTGTAGTATCAACTTCACTCTGGAAAAATGACCTGGATTCCATTCTGCCTCATGTGCAGACAGAGTTGTTAGCCAAGTTCCAATTACAGGGCCAAATTCTGTTCTTATTTTATACCTATTCAAATCTACTGAATATGCAGTTGCACAGGTACAAATTGAAGGCAGAATATTTGAAGGTAATAGAACAGAACAGCTCAGAGTATGACTTGCAAAGTCTTTACTATCTGTCATTAGAGTAATAATGAGTGATGATGAGCAAGCTAGGAAGAATGCAGTGTCATATCCATATATCTCAGGTTGAGTTTGTCAGGTTGACAGAAATAACACAACCTTTTAACTTGTAAGTTGAGAAAATTTGTTCTGGAAATCACTGAGAACAATACACAATGTATCCCATTTCAGAGTCATTTCAAGAGTGGCACTCTAAATCTGCTGATGTTTTTATTCTCATGGTACTGACTCTGTCACTCTAAAATGCCAGTTTATTCCAGAGAATGTTAAAAATGCTTTTGGAAAATCTGATTGAATATGTGAATAAGAGTGAGAAGAAGTGTGAGCCAACAGAGCTGAAATTTTTCTTGAAGATTAAAGGCATCTGATTCAAGCAGGACAGGCTATCAGGATACCAAAACGGGTCATAACTATCATGAGCCATGAAGAAGTGTAATTATTCTCCAAAGGCAAGAACCAGGTCATTATGTATAGAAGGAAAAGAGCTTGAGAATAGAGAAGCATATACAAGAGTCCCAGCCCTCCACACAGCCAACCTCTCATTAATGTTTTTGATGAAATCTGAGATTATTGTTCAATATGAAATCCATTATTTTATTTAGACTCCTGAAGAAGCTGGCAGGGTCCCTTTCTTTCTCTCTCTTCCCTCACACACAACACACAAAGGTGTTTTTTTTTTTATTTATTGGGGGGGGGGGGGTTGCTGTTCCTTATATTACAAGGATTTATGGCTCTCTTCTCCCTTTGAGAAGTTTCATGCACCTCTGTGAAAAATGTTCATGGCTTTCATGTGCATCTGGAATGTATAGGTTCAAAATACAAAAGAAAAACTTGATTAGGAGGGCACTTGCTTGAGATGGCAACTTTATCTCTCATATCTGAGTTGGCAGCTGCAATATCTACTTCCATCAGAACCCCTATCTTGCTATCTAAGTTGAAGAGTCACCTGGAGGTGTCACACAATCTGTACAGAAGATGGCAAACTAACGTCTAATTTCCTCAATGCCCACACACTAATCCTCATCAATTAAGGGCTCCCATATAATTAAACCATAACTTTCTGTCAAAAATGTATTAATTAGACAAGGGAGACCTTTTTTTTCCTGTGGATCCTGCTGGGAAAAATAAAAATGCCAAATGACCCAAGCTCAACTTTCCAAAGAAAAACAAGGCTGAGGAAACCCAGAAGTCTCTCACATAGGACTTCACAGCTATGAAGGACTTTCTAACTACCAAGGACTTTCTAACTGAAGGTGATTAAAATGGAGAATGCTCCTTAAATAAACGAGATTACCTCACCCACCTTGTGTCTCTAATATCCCGTGACTAGCAGGGCTACAACTACAGTCCTTAAGGCAAAGACTAACTTACTCTTGAGGAGAAACAAAAAGATCTTCAGAACAGATCACACAGGAATAATTTGTAGCTACTGGGGGTCCCTGAAGCACTGGAAGGAAAAAAACATGATTAACCTTCTCCAGAACATATTCTCTGAGGTCCCAGGATTGGGTCTGGTTTGCCTCCCTGGAAACTGAAAGGGCTCATCAAGTAGCAGGGGCCAAAAGGAGAGAGAACAACAACTCTAAATTTCAATGGCCAGGATTTAATGACAAAGTTAAGCTGATGTCTGCTGCTAGGCAAAAAGGAACTCTTAAGTATATGGATTTTAAACACTCTTTGTATCCAGACTTCTCTGTAAATTTAAGCAAGAAGAGAACAGCATTTAATGGCATCAAACAAACTCTCAGGGGATTAGACATTAAATATAGCTTCGTATATCCTGTGATCTTCATAATGAAGCTTACAGACTCTGAAATACTACAATACCCCATCAGATGCTTGGCATACACTACAGGAATGAAGATTATAACCCCTGAAGAAAAGCAATTATGATTGGAAAAACCAGGCAACTCACATACATATATTTGAAATATAGGATATATTTAAGAGTTAGAGGATATAATTAGTACTGTTAGACAAGATATTTAATATAGTTTGATAATCAATATTTTCAATATATTGATAGCCAGCATGAGTATATGTATATATTCAACACAACTATATTACTCTTCTCTCCTTATTTTTACCTATATTTATAAGTCTATGTATATATTATATTCATGACGCTTATATATTCATGAATATTTTCTTGCATGTTATTTGTGACTCCCTATATAAACTACATGTGTGAACTTGTATATTTATTTTTACATTTCTACCCATACTTAAACCTTATCTATTTATAATAAGCATATGGTAATATATTCATATTCATTTATTTGGACACATCATTTGTGTCACTTCATGTTTACCTTTCTTTATTAGTCTGTGAGTATGGATATGTATATACAATATTAGTATTTATATACCACCATATACTTTTGCATTCATATCTATGAAGCAATAGATTTAATTCATTTATATACCTTGGCACATGTAGGTATTTTGGTAAATTAAGGTATATTTCCGGCAAATTCCTAATTAATTCATATTGTGCGTGGGAAGGAGTGGGAAGGAGGAGGATGAAGGCATACACCGTTCAGGATTGGAACATGCCCAAACTGAAAGTTTGGGAAATGAAGGGTAAGGTGGGTGATGTATGGGGGCAGTGGGAGGTTGTTTCTTTGTTTAATGGGCAGCAGGTTGTTTTATTTTCTATGGAGCAGTGGTGCAAGTATGCTGGTATGGTATGCTGTACCAGTAAGCTATTTATAGCTGGTACGGCATACCGGAAAGACCGAGGAGCCTGCCCCCTGCCCCGTCCCCTGACCTTCCATGGAGCTGTCTCTCCTCTGTCTGTACAGCAACCCCACTGGAGGATAGGGCTGGGGGGGAGGGGGCAGGGCTGCGGGTGGTACAGCTGTCAGAGGAGCTGCCGGTGGGAACGGCAGCGGGTAAAGGAGCAGAATGCTGACAGCTCCTCCAGCACAGCTTCTGTACCACCCCCCAAGCCCAGTCCTCCAGTGGGGCTCCTGTACAGAGTCCATGCAGAAGGACTCAGGAAATGGGGCTGTGTGGAAGGGCTCAGGGAGGCCCTGATCTCCTGGGAACCACAGCAGTGAAAGGAGCAGAATGTGTGGCGGCCTGATGGCCCCACACTGGCATCTCCTCCAGCACTGCTGTACTGCCCCCAGCCTGGCCCCCAGCCCTTCCACACAGCTGCATCTCCTGAGTCCTCCTGCCTGGGGTCTGTACATCAGAAGTCTCCAGCGCAGCGGAAAGAGGACAGTGTCTCCCCTCCCTGCCAGGTAACATGGAATGGATGTGGATCATGGGGAGGGGATGGGGAGAGTGTGGGGGCCCCGGGCTGGGTAGGAGGAGTCACATGGGGGGGTCACGTGCCCCCCCCTTTGTGTCCCTCCCATGAGGGCAGCATACCAGCAAGAAATGATTTCTACTTGCACCACTGGTACGGAGAGGCACTTGGAGTAATATCATCATTTCTCATCATGGTCATAGTGCTACAAGATCCTCGAAATAGAAGTTAAATACACTTCTACTTAGAGACTCTAAATTTCTTCGGATGGCTGAAACATCCATTACCAACTTCTTGAAGGAAAATACAAATACTGTCTCCTCTAATATAACTATATGGGACACACTAAAGGCTGCCCTAAGGGGAGAATGTATAAAAATTGCATCTGAAAAGAAGAAAGGAACACATTACATAATTCTTTGGCACAAGCAGCTGCTAAGTTGGGGGGGGAGGACATAAAGATCCTTACAATAATGAGCTGTTGCACTCTCTCATTACCACAAAATACAAATACAATGAATGTATGTCCACCCAGATTTAATTGATACTTACATAACTTAACAAAGGCATTATGAATGGAGGGATAAGTGGGCAAACTCCTAGTGAGGAGAATTAAAATGGCTTCATCCAGTAACACTATCCTCTTTACTGCAGGACAATGGTCATTTTGTACAAGAACCTGATAAAATTAAGAGGCAATTTAAAGACTTCTATGAATCCCTTTACACATCACATTGTGAGTTCAATTTCAATCTATTGGACCAATTTGGGGAAGGACTACCCTAAATATATTGTTGATAACTCCAACTGATTATATGAAGGAAGATATATCTCTACTATAAATTAAGCAGGAAATTGGCTTGCTCAATTATGGCAAAGCACTTGGATGTGATGGCTTTCCAGCAGAATTTTATAAGACATTTATCAATCCATTAGCACGGATACTGTCTGAAGTCTATGAAATATTTACAAAGGAAATAATCTCATGGGACATGAAGACAGTGATGATTATCCGCATTCTTCAAAAAGGCAAGAACATTCTTCATTGTAGGGATTACTGCTCCGTATTTCTTTTGAATACAGATGACAGAATTCTGACAAAGGTTCTCAGTTCATGGTTAAACAACATAGCTCTACCAATAATTCCCACAAACCAGGTAATTTTATTTGAAGCAGATTAGCAGCAGACAATACTCAGAAGATATTCTACCGAATCCTTAGGGCCCTACCCTAAGCCATGAAAAACATCACGGACTGTGAAATCTGGCCTCCCACCATGAAAGCTGGTCTTTTGCGTGCTTTTACCCTGTACCAGTAGTGGGCAACTTGCAGCCCACAGGCTGCATGCAGTCCATCAGGGTAATCTGATTGCGGGCCACGAGACATTTTGCTGACCTTGACCGTCTGTTGGCATGGCCCCCTACAGCTCCCAGTGGCCACTATTCACCATTCCTGGCAAACAGGAGCTGCGGGAAGCGGTGGGCCGCAGAGACGTGCTGGCTGCCACTTCCTGCAGCTCCCATTGGCTGGGAATGGCGAACCCCAGCCACTGGGAGCTGCAGGAGCCGTGCCTGCAGATGGTCAACGTCAGCAAAATGTCTTGCAGCCCACAATCAGATTACCTTAATGGGCCACATACTGCCTGTGGGCCGCAGGTTACCTACCACTGCCCTATGGTATGCAGATTTCTCAGGGGGGGGGAGCAGCGTTTCTCAAATTGGGGTCCTGATCCAAAAGGGAGTTGCGGGCGGGGGGGTTGCAAGGTTATTTTAGGGGGGCTGCAGTATTGTCACCTTACCGCTGCGCTGCCTTCAGAGCTGGGTGGCCAGAGAGCAGCAGCTGGTGGCCGAGCACCCAGCTCTGAAGGCAGCGCCCCCCCAGCAGCAGCGCAGAAGTAAGGGTGGCAATACCATACCATGCCACCCTTACTTCTCTGCTGCTGCCTTCAGAGCTGGGTGACCGGAGAGTGGCGGTTGCTGACTGAGGGCCCAGCTGTGGAGGCAGAAGCGCAGAAGTAAGGGTGGCAATACCATACCAGGCCATCCTTACTTCTCTGCTGCTGCTGGCAGCGACTCCACCTTCAGAGCTGGGCTCCCAGCCAGCAGCTGCCACTCTCCAGCTGCCCAGTTCTGAAGGCAGCGCCGCCACCAGCAGCAGCACAGAAATAAGGTTAGCAATACCGCATCACCCGCCTACAATAATCTTGTGACCCCCCCACAACTCCTTTTGGGGTCAGGACCTCTCAGTTACAACACTGTGAAATTGTAGATTTAAATATCTGAAATCACGACATTTAGGATTTTTTAAATCATCTGACCATGAAATTGACCAAAATGGACCGTGAATTTGATAGGGCCCTACTAAGCCATCAGGCACAAACAACTTATGTTCCAGCTGTTATCCCATCATGAGATGCTAAAAAGGCCTTCAGTTGAGTGGAATGGCTTCAAGCGATCCTGGGAAAATTAGGATTTGGACCTAAATTTCTGACTTCAATTTATATTATTTACAAATCACCTCTTACCTCTGTTCTGACTAATGGTATTTTCTCCTCTACTTTTCACTTAAATCAAGGAATGCATTAGGGTACCCTCTATCCCTTCTACTATTTGATATAGACATGGAACTGCTAGCAGCATATAGCAGACAGACATCCTCCATTGAAGGAATTATTATCCGGAATGATGTGCACAAGATTAGTTTATATGCAAATAATATTCTGTTCACTCTAAAAAAAATCCCTTCTTTTTGATTACACCACCACTCACTGCAGTAAACCACTTACATAAGAACGGCCAAACTGGGTCACACCAAAGGTCCATCTAGCCCAGTATAAGGTCTTCCGACAGTGGCCAATGCCAGATGCTTCAGAGGGAATGAACAGAACAGATTATCAACAAGTGATCCATCCCCTGTCATCCATCCCGTCACCCATTCCCAGCATTCCCAGTGAGGTAACAGGATTTTGGATAAATTGGAACAAGTCTCTGTGACACGCTAGCGTACAATCCAGACTGTGTCTACCCTGCCCTGCAATCTTGGGTGCCATGCAATGCTTTGCTGAAGGAGTCCCCACCTAGGCCACTCACAAAGAGTCTTCCAGCATGCAAGCCACACCCTGAGGTGTTTGGGTGTAACTGCAACCTGCCAGCCACACTTGGGTTATATTCTGGCTCTCACCAGACTTGGTTATATTGCAGGGTGACCCCAAAACACTTCCAGTCCTAGACTTCCCCCCAGAAATGTATGTCCTGTACTACCCAGCCCACTCCTGGACAATACAAGCTATATTAGGTCAGTTTTTTTCTTTAAGAGGAACAGTATGCATACAACTTGCCACCCCAAATGGAGTTTTACATCAATTTAAACATGCTGTTTTAGGTAAACAATTAAATAAATTTATTAACTACAAAGGGATACATTTCAAGTGAGTACAAGTAATGAGTCATAAAAGTCAGAAATGATTACAAGAAAAATAATGATAAAACATGACTGGTGCCTAACTTTACAAATTTATGTTAAATTCAAAGCAAAGCAGTCCAAGTAAGTAAACTTCTTAGGTCAGGACCTCTCCCCCAGTCCAATGGCTGCTTCCTTCAGATGCAGTGAATTGATGGGCAGAGAGAGAGAGAGAGAAGGCTGCCTTGAGGTGTTTGTCCCTTTTTATAGGTTTCAGAGTGGTAGCCGTGTTAGTCTGTATCAGCAAAAACAACGAGGAGTCCTTGTGGCATCTCAGAGACTAACGAATTTATTTGGGCATAAGCTTTCGTGGGCTTATCACTTCATCAGATGCATGGAGTAGAAAATACAGTAGCAGGTATAAATACCCAGCACATGAAAGGATGGGAGTTGCCTTACCAAGTGGGAGGTCAGTCTAACGAGACAATTCAATTAACAGTAGGATCCCAAGGGAGGAAAAATCACTTTTGTAGTGGTAATGAGAGTGGCCCATTTCAAACAGTTGACAAGAAGGTATGAGTAACAGTAGGGGAAAAATTAGGTTTAGGTTTTGTAATGACCCAACCACCCCCAGTCTTTATTCAGGCCTAATTTGTCCCTTTTTTATAGTCTCAGTCCCCTTCTTGAAAAACATTTCCATCTGGGTACCAGGAGACAAAAAGTCTAGGTGAAAGGATGTTCCCTGCTGCTTTTTCCTTATCTGTTTGAGCTTCCTTTGTTTCCCTTCCTGCTTGATGACTCTGTTTACTATTTAAATATAATTTAAGCACAGCATACGTTCCTTTGTTTAAGACAGACCTGTTTGCCAACTTCAGTTTGGAATAGGTGTTAACACCACCATGAAGTGGAATCTTATAACTTCACATACAATGTCTCCACACGTATTTATCAGGACGACACTGACCAGCAAATTAGGACTTTTCAAATGATACCTTACATGGCATAATTTGAACAAAGATTATTACAATAATGCGTAGGGTGTGAATACAGGGGTATGTTCTGTCAAAGTCTCAAGAGATGGTTGTTTCTTACAGACCAAATCCATCATAAATACAATCATTCAATCAAAGAGATAATTTATTTAGGCACCCGGATATGCTCTGATTTATTAAAGATAGTATCTGTAAACATGGAGGTCATACTCAGAGAAGTGACAAAAGACATGGAGAAAGGGCGGTCCCTACCAACATCTTATTTTGGAAAGGTAAAGGCTATTAAAATGAATGTTGGACCAAGATTACTGTATATGTTTAGCTTTATTCCACTTAAATTTCCTCCTTCAACTTTCAGAAGTATAAATAGAGTTCTACAAGATCTACCCTGTTCGAGTAATGCCAGGAAACGGATGCCAGAAGAGTCACTGTACAAAAATGGAAATCTGCTATTCCCCCTCACCCCCCTTCCTTGACTGGTTAACTGAACTAACCAACATCACCTTCATGGAAAAACGGACATTAATCTATCCACAAGTTCCTATTTGAAGGCACTTAGTTTCCAATGCCCTCAGGAAAGACCAACTCTAGGTAGACTGGGCTTCTGATGCTTCTCTCTCATTCTTCCTTTTTTTTTTTTTTTTTTTTTTTTAAAAGGGTGCGAGAGGATTGTTAGGGAATTATCTATCTTAGAACACATAGGAGTATTTAACTATGAATATATCATACAACGTTATTGTTAAACTGTGTTTCTGCTCTGTTTTCTTTGTTATTTTATTTGAATATGTGTAGATGGATATGTTAAAACTTGAAACTTAAAAATTTTAAAAAGAGCCATAGCCAGGACCTATTTCCAAAAGGAAATAAAGAAAAATGGCATTCTGACAGCTCACAGGGATTCGTGTCACCTCCTTGAAGTAGACAAGATGGCAGCCAAGCATCTAAAGCAGAGAAAGGGAATAGGTTTCCTTCTTCTTGATCCAAAGCTGATACAAAAGAGCTCTAAGGCACTCAGGACAGAACTCCATTCCAGGCTACTAACTATAACAAACAGACATGGCTAACCTAGATGAGAGGGTCAGCACCACTGGAACTGAAATAGGACAGAATGCAGATGGAGTATTAAATCTGCAGGCCAGAATCAAGTTTGAAGAAACAGAAGCAAGATAGGATCTTTAAAGTTGATATGGAGAACAGGAAATAAGCAGGAATAAAGGTGAGAATAATATGACACACTGAGAACTTGGAGAAAGATAATCTGACTATTAGCGCAGAATATCATTAAGGCGATTTTAAATCTGAAGAGAGCAGATGAGGTAGTTATAGACAGGAATGTCAGAGCCCTTATTCTCTCTCTCTCTCTCTCTCACTCACATATATATATATATATATATATATATATATATATATATATATATATATATGAAAATCACTCCAGGGATATAACTAAAATCACATCATTATCACCAACATTATCACCTGATAAAAAAACCGAGAGAGCAAAAGATCTGCTGCCAAGCTACGAAACCCAGATATTTCAAGGTTTATAAGCTACAACCCTGAGGTTGTGCAGAAAAATGGGAGAGGTAACCTAAGAAAAAGCAAAATGATACAGATTTGGCTTCCCATTTAAATTTATATACTTCTATCTCAATAAAGCTTTTGTTACTAAGGGTCTGAAATAAAGGAAAAAAGTTCTTAAAATCCCTGGGGCTGTTTCTGGAAAGACAAATTGAGTGTCAGTGGGACAATACAGAAGAGAAGCAAAAGAAAAATACATGGAAGGCTGCCAAGAAAAGGAAGCACAAAGAACTTTAGTGTCACTTTAGAACACTGAAAGGAATGAGGATTAGGAATGGGTTGGCTGTAATCACTGGGCATATGAATCACATGAACCTTAATTGTTCAAATCAAGAGACAATTAAAATATTAATGTAAAGGATACTAGATTATCTATTGTAAACAAACATGAATCAATTAAATGTTAAACAGTAAAGTTGGGGGGGGCAGGTAGGAAAGCATATAGGAGAGCACCCTCCTAAAAGGTGGGAAGGCGAGGGGCAGTTAACTAGTTTAGTTGGATAGGGTAGCTATGGGGAACAGTAAAATCCCTCACCTCTGGTCCACAGAAAGATAACAGACCTGTCTTTAATGGCTGTGGGTTCAGTGTCCCTAGTAGTGGTTAATGCCTCCCATGACCTGTGGCACTATGACCGATTCAATGGATTTGGGTGAGCATACCCCCTCATAAAAATCCTGGGTGGGAAGCTGGGAAGTGAAGAAGGGGTGTTTCTTTTTTCGTCTTGTTGTATTGGATCAAGATGAATCAGAATTTAAAACAAGCTTGGTATTGAGGAATACACCAGAATTGAAAACAGCAAGTAATATAAAAACTAGTTGTGTCAAGAAAACAAATCATAGTCTGTAAGATTTCTTATGTTCAGTAACACATGTTCAGTAAAACAGTGTCTCCCATTCATGGATATTATATGGCAAATGTCTTGATTGTTTAACCAAAATAGTAGCAATATAAAAACTGAATTGTTAAATTCAATTATAGTTAATAATGTACAATGACAGAAGGCCTTACATACAATTAAGAAAATGCAATGACATATTATCCTCTTGCAAAAAAATGTTAAAAAAGAAAAGAGGTGTTGGGACACTTTTCCCCGTCACAGATAGGAGTTTAAATAAAAGAGCAATGAAAAGACAAGGAAGGCCCCTGAATGCTTTTAAAAAGAACCTTAGTGGCAAAAATGTTTGCCATATTATCCATACTTGTTCATAACCCAGTGTAGAAAAAAATTCTCCTACAGCTTCTTCTCGATGAGATAAATTTGTTATAGTCCTACACTGAAACAAAAATGTCATAGGTTTGATGACAACATTTCTGAGGGCAAAGGAATAAGTGCTATTTCAGTCAAATATATTAATCAGTCTTAGAAAGATGGCTAGAGTCCTAATGATAAAAAAAATACACTTTTCTCCTGCCTGCAAATAAATAAATGTGCAATGACATGTTTTCATCACATATTCTCTTACAGTTAGTTGAGAGTAGCACCTCTGGAAACAACAAATTGTCAGATCTCATACCGTTCCCATCTTACCTAACAAACTGACTTCAACCACTCACCATTTATTCACCATTTATGGCAATCACACTTTGCCCTTTTACAGAATCTCCTAAAAGAAGACGTTAGTCAATAAAGAGACAACCTTAAGTACTTTAAACATAACAATCAAGCTAACATTGAATGAGGCCTACTGTGGAATGCAGGCAAGATTGTAATAAAACATCAGTTAAACATTAGCAGAGCTTTCCAATTAAAAAAAAGAGAGAGAGAGAGAGAGAGAGAGAAAAGGAAAACAGAATAGTTCTTAAGGAGGAAACAAATAGGCTAAAACGGTTATAAAATAGAATCAAAGAATATTTTTCAACAATTGCAAAATGCAAGAGGAAAGTTAAATAGCCCAAAAAAATCAAACTGGAAAACTACTTAGATATAGGGAGCAGAAATGATATGAGAAAGAAAATAAACGGGACAAACATCTGGCCCAGAAATTAAATGTTTCCTGAGGAAAAAAAATACTCTTCCCACATAGCAAGTGACCAGCATCAGATATCATGCACCCAAAAGAAGCAAGTACTATATATTTGTAGTACTATCACAATGTGTACAAGTCTCACCAGCCATAAGTAAGGCTACGAGTTTGTCACGGAGCTCACAGAAGTATCGGATTCCGTGACTTTCTGGGACCTCCAGGACTTCTGCAGTGGCCGATGCAGCTAGCCTGGGGGCCAGCCACACCAGCCGCTGCTGGGGCAGTCTCGGGCCACCACCCACCCCTCTCCTCAGCAGCAGCAGGAGTTTGGGTGTGGGAGGAGGCTCAGAGTTGGGCATTGGGGCGCTTACCTTTGTCTGCTCCCTGGAAGCAGCGACATGTCCCTCCCTTAGCTCCTAGCAGATGGCTCCATGCGCTGCCCCACAGCTCCCATTGGCCATGGGTTCCTGCCTAATGGGAGCTGCGGAGCTGGCGCTTAGGGCAGAGGCAGCGCACGGAGCCGTCTGGCCGCATCTCTGCCTAGGGTGGAGCCAGGTAGAGAGCCTGCCAGCCCTGCCAACCCCTCCCCCCAGAGCACCCACGGCACACCCAGGCCTCGCCCCTCCCCCAGCACACACAATGCCACCAATCCACCCCCCAAGATTTAGTCGGGGTATTTAGTACAAGTCATGGACTGGTCAGAGAGCTGTGAATTTTTGTTTATTGCCCGTGAACTGTCCATGACTTTTACTAAAAATACCCATTACTATACATAGCCTTATCCATAAGTAGCCAAAAGGTGGAATTTTCAAAAGCATTGACTGGACTCTGCTCCCATTGGCGTCAGTGGCAATTGGCTGCAATAGGAGCACAGTTTGATAATTACTGAGCACTTTTGAAAATCCCACCAAAAAATCTATAACTATACAGACTGTTCATCTTTCAATATAGACTCAGATTAGAAAACCTTGAAGAAGACATCATGGAAGAAAAGGTAGAGGCTATTGCAGATTTAAATAGTCAGGTGAAGGCCTCAGTTTAGACAGGCTTCCTGCAAAATTTCATGAAGCATCTCAAGGATGTGCCCACTGAGAAAAATGTTCAATGTTACACTTATGAGACTTTCTAAATCAGAGTAAAAGAAGGTTTTCTAATATGCTCCTCCTACCAACCCATTTTGCTTATGAAACCACAATGTACAAATATTGGCAAAGGTTTTGGCGAACAGATTAAAAAAAAAATACTGCCCTCTTAAGATGATACAGGTTTCTTTCATGACAGACAGTGAAAACATGACGAGTGTTGGTGGATTATTCATTCTGCCTGATCAGAGGAAGACCCATGTATGTTATTACCATTAGATACAGAGAAAACCTTTGATCAAGTAGAGTAGAATTATTTCATGGAAGTCTTAGAACAATACAGAAGAGGGGTGTAACAGTCTTAGATGGATAAAAGTACTTTCATAACAGGAAATGAGGTTTAATGGATGCACTCTGTTTTCACTCTCTCTAGAGGCATATGACAGGGATGTCCTCTGTCCCGGAAGCTTTTTGCATTGGACATGGAACCATTCACCCAAATAATCCATTGCAATAAAAATGTTAAAGGAACAGGCGCAGCAGATAATCAAGTGAAACCAGAGTCTATGCTCTATTATTTTGATCTTTGCTAACTCCCAAAATTCCTGTAAGGAAGTAACTAAGAGTTTTGGAATTGCATTAGTGTACAGAGTTAATCCAACTGGGTGTGAAATATTGGGTACACATTTTTCAGTGACAGAAAAACAATGGGTACACGCGGAATTTGGGTTCAATATGGTCAAAAATTCTATTAGATTCCATGGGGGACAGATATAAAGAAACATATCTATCTATAAGATCTTTATTTGATCTTGTTATGGAAATTGATTTAAAACAATATGAAGAGTCTGAGAGTCTGTCTGTCTATACCACAGTCACGGGATGTGACTGTCAAAGATGAAGGCATTCCTAAGCTAGTGTCAATCTAGTTAGCCAGGGTTCTAATAGCAGTGAAACCATGGCTCCCCAGAAATGCCTGGTAAAAGTACCAGACCTTGCTTAGTGTGTGAATTCTCACTCATTTAAAGAGAGATTTACACAAAAATGGTACTCTGTTACACAAGACATTGAGTCTAAACCCAGAGGCAACACACCGGCCCATGGAGTGAGCCAGATGCTCCTGTAAAGAAGAATATCTTCCACAAGTTGGCA
Source organism: Lepidochelys olivacea (assembly GCF_965140295.1). NCBI lineage: Eukaryota > Metazoa > Chordata > Testudines > Cheloniidae > Lepidochelys > Lepidochelys olivacea. Next base: position 41,170,348 of record NC_140419.1, read on the forward strand.
AATTGGCATCAGCTTCTCCTTGGGCCCCACCTGTGAGATCAGAGAGGGGGTCAGCAGAGCCTCTGGGAAAGAGTGCAGCTACCTTGCTCAGCCAGAAAAAGTAGACAGAGCTAAATGCAGCTCTTTTCCCTCTCATCTAGTCATTTCCATTTCACAAGAAACAGATCAAAGGTCAGATTTTCCTTTTGTGTCTGGTTTGTGGTTTAGATCAGTTTGTTTTGTTTTTCTTAAGAGTTACTTTGGAGGAGAAAAATATAGTACATCAGCTCCCTTGCCTCACTTAGGCCAGAACATTCACGATAACGTACATTTCCTCTGGCTCCCAAGAGAAGTGTTAGAGTTAAGATCCTCTGAATTAAGGAAGTGCCAGTTTTGTAGTCTGTCTTTAATATTAATAAAGTTAATTAAGCAGAAAAAAGAGGGACTTAGCACACATTAAATAAAGGGCTTTTACTGGTATATTTGCAAAAAGAAAAGGAGTACTTGTGGCACCTTAGAGACTAACCAATTTATTTGAGCATGAGCTTTCGTGAGCTACAGCATCCAATGAAGTGAGCTGTAGCTCACGAAAGCTCATGCTCAAATAAATTGGTTAGTCTCTAAGGTGCCACAAGTACTCCTTTTCTTTTTGCGAATACAGACTAACACGGCTGTTACTCTGAATACTGGTATATTGTCTCTGGAAATCCAGATTAACCTCTCTCATTCTGTGCGACAATCTTCTTGTCATGTGTATAGCTGGAACACTTTAATGGAAAACACTGCAAATGTGGTAAAGATGGTGATAACTTTACAGGGACACATCAAAAGCAGCCAAAATTATATTATTTCAGCTAAAGGCAGCTCAGTGATTGAACTTTCTAGGAGGTTAGAATAATCTACCTATTGCTTTCAAAGATGGCAGTTCAGTTTCTGGTACTGATAGTCACCTAAGGAAATCTCAAATGAAATATCTAAGCAAGTTTCCTCAATTCTGGAGGTTTTGGGTAGGGAGAATAGGGGCTTTGTCCTGTGCCCTGAAGAAAGATAAATTCTAATCTTTGAGATTCAATTACAATAGCACTGCATTGATCTTGTTTAATTTTTTTTTAATGGGGAGGTTAAAGAGGTGAAGGTTTTTGTGTTTGGTTCCTTTTTAAAAAGTTTCTTTTTAATGTACTGGTGTAAATTAAGGCTTGTCTACACTGACTTAGTGTACTGGGGTGTAAATCTACCTTGATACCACACATTAAAAATTCCAGTGTTCCAAACAACAGCTCATCAAAGCACACTACCAAGCTTGTAGTGCACAACAGCAGGGTCCACAATGCATTACGATCAGTAGAACTGGAGTCAGGGGAGATAACATTGTTGATGGTTGACACCAGTTGTAAGTTAAATTGCATTCAGCGTCACACTTTGTGGATGAAACATACATGACCAGTTAGTACATGGCAGGGTATTGGGCTGTAGATTGACCTCATCTTGCTGTGCAATAAATCTCAGTATGTCTCTGAAGACAAGCCCTTTGACTGGCATACTGGAACTGGAACTGGACCTAAACTAGATCCTCAAGTTCAAATGCCTTTCAGAAGTTAAGCATTTATGTCTATTGCCTCCTCATCACTGAGTCTGACCTAGGCCATACAGTTTGGGGTCTGAATCATATTCAAAACTGGAAAAGGCCTATTTTCCAGTTACAAAAGAGTTCAATCTTGTGAAAACAGGTGTTCTCATGAAATATTGGCACAAGAAAGTGAAAATCTTGTGAGTAGAACTGTTATCATAAGATTTCTACCATTTGAGACATTTCTATAACACTGAAACTGAGAACTAGTCTAGAGTGGGCTGGATCCATCTCTAATCGAAGAAAACATACAAATTCCTTTTTAAGTTACACAGACTCTTAGAGGGCACAGCTTCATAATTCAAAACAGGGTGAGGTAGGAAGCTGTTCGTTTTATTCTTAAGGAGTTAAAATCCAGTCTTGGTTTTTTACATTCCCCCCTTTGCCCCTACAGCCACCCCCAAGAAATGGTTCGGGGTATAGTAATCAATTGTATATGTTTATGTAGTGCTGTGATTGGCGATTTGGAGTTATAAAAAATGCTAAAAAGGGCAATTATTCACATGTTTCAGGCGATATAACAAATACACCTTGGTGCAACAATTTAAAATATTCTACCACAAGTCTCCCTTCCACTTGAATAATTCCGCACCCTATCCTACATTTGGAAATGACTGGGGGGTTTGGGGGGAGGGGCAGGGAGCCTGAAGGTCATCGGATTCATGCCATGGGGCCCCCACTCACAGAAAGTACTCAGCTGGCAGCCCCTCTCTTGTATGTACCAACAGGACTCCAGTTGGAGTGCCACTGCTGATCTCACCTTTGGCAGTATGGCACAGGGAGAGAAGCAACCCCTAAGGTAGGTAGCTCCTAAGCCATTTTGTGCTTGAAAAAGATATAAAAGCTCATTACTAGTATAGCAATCTCTCATAGCAATGCTATGTTCTACCCTACAGGTGATTATAACAGTTCCACATTAACAACAGTATCAAACAGTTTTTGAGAAGTGAAGAATAACTTCACTGCATAAGCTTAGAGGGGGATTTTCCAGGAAGGCACACTTCATTAACTTCTCTACTCTTGTTAAAGGGGCTGTGAATTCTGTAATGAGATACTGATTTTTGATCTCATGTAAAGGACAGCATTTTCCACAGCACTGTACAGACTCAGACATTAGAGTACATCTACTGAATCACCAATATTACTTCCTATGGTGTCTTGCGTTTTTCTTAAAAGTCTTCAATCCAAATCCCAATCAGGACAGACTACACATATTCCAGAATGGTATGGCTTTCAAGACGTGATGTCCTTCACATATATTTGGTTTAATGCCATAAAGTAATGAAACTGTAGAAAAATAAAGCCCCCACTGTATAAGAAAGGGAATTTGTTTGCCACGTATAATTGCCCATTATAAATGTGTATAGTGTGTTGGTTAAGTTAAGTAGTTTTTAAAAGAGATTTCCTGCTGGTCTTTATTCCATGACTAATCCAGCTAGTGGGGGTTGCAATATAATTATAATCACCATCGTGTGCGGGATGATTTTACCCAGAATGTGGATATTTTTGTTTTTAGAAGATATTCATTTATATAGCCCAATAGATTATATGAATGGGTTTAACAGTGCTAGCTCAGTAAGGCATGACTCCTATACACCTTACAAAGAACATATGATCTCTCATTCTCTCCAGCGCCTTCCTTTCCTTGGTGAGCAGATTCCCTTGCGATGCTTGATACGTGGGCAATTGGCATTCAAGTCTTAACTGAGTAAGCAACTTGACAGCTTGTACACCTTCTTTGTACATAGGAGAGTTAATAAAGACCTGCCCATGAGGAGGATTTTTAAGATGCCGTAGCCTTTAGGAATGCCTTGAATTTTTTTTTTACTACTAGTATTAATTAATTCCTTCTCAATAATGCAGTTTTCTTTCACTAGTTCCTCTGGGTTTTTGTTTTGTTTTTGTTCCTCTTTTCCTTTGTGAGTAGTAGCGTAGAATACTATTTAGCTCCTCATCATTGACTTGAACGATTCTCACAGTACCAAGGTATTATTTTGGATGGTAATTTGGTGAGCACACAGGAGATAGGTGGGGTTTTCCTAAGTGACTTTCCATTAACTTTCACTCCCTTGTTTTCTCTCTACAGCCAGGCCAAGATACTACCGTGGTGTTTGTTTTGCATTTTTCTGTGTTATAACAGAGCTTCCTAGCACAGAGAGGTTCTTTGGATGGCTAATAAGCATTTATTCCATTGACAAACCAACTCAGATCACTGGTACACATCATCCTGTTTTGGGTGACAATTTTATGAAGGCCAGCATAAAAATATGTAACAGCCTCATTGAGTGAGTACAAATTAACCAGCGTGGCTCGCATGGGTTCTTTATCCCTTCCACAACTAGATGAGCTCATGAGGGCAAGATGTTCATTTTTCATTTTTCCACTCCAATGATTTATAAATCAATAGGCAAGCAACCCTTCTGTATTTGGGACGGAAGGGTTGACAGTTTTAATTTAGATTGTTCTCTGACAGGAATACCAGTTGAAAGTTTTTTGCACTTTGGACTCAATAGGCAATACAGGGGAATATGGGAGTCACTCCCTCAATTTATTAATCAGATGGGAAAATGTTTGTGAGTGTGATCGCATGAGAAGATTATTGGATATTTTTAAGGTATTCAGTGAAGTATTGAGAGAGGACAAAAAATTAGATATTCAGTTGGGTTACCTTTAATCTACTTGCTGTGTAGTTAAACTACTAGGACAAATAATACAGAAGCTGATGCCACTATAGAAATAATCAAATTTGATTTTTTGAGTGTCCCTAGACAGCATATTCAGTAAGAGATTGGCAAGAACCACAGCTGGACTAAAACAAACACATCATTATATTATGGTCACGAGTGAAATGAAACAGGATTTGAGGCCTCTTAAATCATAATAGAATTCCAATGAAGCATTTAACAAGGGTCTAGATGCCTACTTCTGAGCTGTTTTCTAAAACAGCAGGGGACTTGAGAAAAAGGAGTGCGTTTTCAAAGAACCATCAGAATGCCAAACATAGCCTCTTACTGGGGTTCAGGCACGATGAGTTAGGGACAAAACAGACAGATTTTCCCTACTTGATGGCACCACTGGACTATATTGAAAGACAGGCTCAGTGAAGAAGGCGTAAATTTTTTATGGTAAGAATAATTAGCCATTGGAACAATTTACCAAGGGTCATCATGGATTCTCCATCACTTACACGTTTACAATCAAGATGAGAGGTTTTTTGAACAAGTTTACCCTAGGAATTTTGCGGGTGGAGGTGAGTTCTATGGCCTGTGTGATATGGGAAGTCAAACAAGATGAACACAATGGTCTCTTTTGGCCTTGGAATCTGTGGAATCTGTGAAAGCATAAAGAAATGCCTTTATTCGTTCAGGTAACAAAACAGCGGGGAGCCAACAAGCAGACTGCTAAATCCAAATGAAGTAATGAAACTAGTGCATTACCCCCAATCTTTTTTTGATTGAGACCCAATCACATGTCAGGGTGAAACATGTCCTGAGGAAAACCTAATGACATTGATGAGGTCTTTTTTTCAGTTCATGAAGTTTTATGTCCTACAGTTGGAAACAGACAGTGAACCTTGGAGGTCATGGAAACATGGTAATCAAAAAAATGTCAGCTTTTATAGGGTCTATATCACAAGACACCTTTGAGAGCCACAAAAGCAGTTGGCTGGAAATATAAGACTTATGGCACATTTTTGGCTAGTACTGTTTGGACCTGTCATAAATATAAAGGGATGGGTAACAACCTTTATGTATGCAGTAACATCAAATCCCTCCTGGCCAGAGGTACAGAATCACTTACCTGTAAGGGGTTAATCAGTTCCACTAACCTATTTGGCACCTGACCAGAAGGACCAATGAGGAAAGAAGATACTTTCCAATCTAGGGGGGGGGAAGGAGAGGGAAGGTTTTGTTTATGCTTTTTGTGTGTGCACCTTCTTATACAGAGAGAGGAACCAGGGCAGGAAAAAACATCTCCTAAAAAGATCCTGAACTGATACATCTTAAATTACAGAAATTGTAAGTAAAAGCAAGGAAATGCATTAGAGTATCTTTTGTTTGAGCTTGTGAATTTTCCCTATGCTAAAGGGGAGGTTTATTCCTGTTTTGTAACTTTGAAGTTGAGCCTAGAGGAGAATCCTCTGTGTTTTAAATATTTTACAGAGGTACTTTATTTATATATATATATATATATATAAAAAATAAAGTTCTTCTTTTAAGAACCTGATTGGTTTTTAGTGTCCTAAAAACCCAAGGGTCTGGTCTGTGCTCACCTTGTTAACCTATTGGTTGGTATATTATTCTCAAGCCTCCCCAGGAAAGGGGGTGAAGGGGCTTGGGGGGATATTTTTTTGGGGGGGGGGGGAGAGGACAGAGCTCCAAGTGGTCCCTCCCTGAATGTTTGTTAATGGTGGCAGCAATACCATCCAAGGACAAAGAAAGGAATTTGTGCCATGGGGAAGTTTTTAAACCTAAGCTGGTGGACTGTAAGCTTAGGGGGTCTTTAATGTGGGTCCCCACAACTGTACCCCAGAGTTCAGAGTGGGGAGGGAACCATGACAGGGCCTATCCAAAGGAAAAAAAAAGGGGGAGGGAGGAATATCTTACAATAGGGATGAATGTAATGCTATATTTTGAAGTGATGAAGGGATAAATGTCTGGCGTTGTGCGTGAGTACATTCTGCTCAGTAACTGAATTGCCCATAAACCATGCAGACCTTTTGAAGGCAATTGTAATAATGTCTATTGCACAGATGGATATTTACAGTATATACACACTAACAATGTCGACCAAGTGAGAGGAAAGATGTTAAAAGAAAGCAAACACTATTCACATGACAAAACAAAGAACTTATATAAAGGAGAATCATGAAAATCAGCAACAGCCATGCAAACACACAGATCCCTAACCCTAACAACTCAAGGAGGAAGTGAACTCATTCCCTTCATTTCCTCAATGCTTACAAAACACTGTGTCTCAGTGAAGCCTGGTTCTTTGAGCCCTGATCATTCACTCAGGCCTTCCCTTCCAGTCTTTGTTTTAAAGAGAATTTCCCAATTCTACTACTATCTCTGGGTCTTCATCGTATTTTCAGAACTCCGCTCTTTCCAAGAGGCGCCCTCTCGAATAAATTCATTCCTGCACTGACCTCAATACCAGCTCAAGGGTGTGGGAGAATGACAAGTTTGCATTCCTCACCCTCAACCATGTGGCAGATTAGGACAAATCAGAATGCTGCCTTAACTTGACCATGGCCCCCGTGGGCCTTGCAACATCAGGAACAGAGATGCTATGACCAAATCTCCTGCCAGCCCTGCATGCCACCAATATGCTCAAGGCCCACTCTGTATTTCCCCCTGCACCAGCGGCTCTTGCATGAAGTGGGGGCAAAGAGCTAGCAAAGCCGGTTCTACAGATCCCACAAAAGACTTCCTATTGTGGAGACGTTCTCTGAAGGGCTCTATGTAGCTGCTGTTTTGCCTATATGTACCAATAGGTCAGACATAAGAAAGACCCATTGAGCTCCAGATCCAAAAAGGAAATTTCATGTTGATCTCTTGAACTATAAATTAGCCAAATATTTCCCAAACTGACTCCAAATGATTCAAACATCCTGATGTTGCAGCTTTTTGGAACAACACATAGGTTATAAAATTCTATGGCTGCACACAAACTCCATCACAGGCTCACTACAAACCTACTCCTTTAAGCCTTCCTGACTTTTTCTATTAATCATTTCATGGATCCAGTTCACTGACAACAAGAAACAGCTTTTTAATAGCAGGCTTTTTAATTAAGGTTAGCAGCCAGCAATAATTTTAACCGTTAGTAACTTAAAAATCCAAATATTTTAAACTTTAATATTTTAGAATTAGCTAATTATTCTACATAACAATTAACCAGACCCAGAAAAAAAATTGAACAATCTGAAAGCAATCTAGTTAATTACAATCTAGGGGACTACCAAAAAAGTCTGAACACTTTACAGCACAACAACAAATCTGTATATTTCTGTCCCTTGAATTATCCATACAGAGGCTATTTTTGTATTTGAAAAAGTCTGAATTAGTTAATTACAGAAGTAGGTATCATTTGGCTATTCCTGAATAGTGCTGAAATAAAGTCTAGCAGAATTGCATAGCTTCTTGCTGTGCTGCAAAAGACTCAAAACTGTACTTCAGAGAAGACCCAGGACATCTTTATGAAACTAATTAAAATTGATTTGGCAAATGCAAGAACACAGTTTGGAAGAATGAACTATTTTTGTTCCTTTTATTTAGTCTCTCTAACCACTCTAACCATTTAATTCTAATTAGATAGAGCCAGAGAATTGAACTGGCAGGAACAGTCATTGACATTTCATTAATGTCTGGTGTTCCATTAGCAGAAAAAGAAAGCCAAAGTAATAGGAACCTAGGCTATACATTCCTTTAGCATTTAAAACTAACCATTAAAAAAAGTTTAAAAGACTTCTCAAAAGAGGACAATTCTATGGATAAAAATAAAAAAAACAATGTGAATCTGCTCTATTCACAAATGTTTCATTTAGGTACTTGCATTTATTAAATCAGTGCAGTTTTCCATATTGCGGAATTGATGTGTTGACTGTTTATAATCAATGAACTCATCCCAAGTATATAGCAACATATTGCCTACGGAATTGTTTAATTTACTTTTGTAGAGATTTGAAAGATCCTGTGTCCACAATTGTTCCCTTATCTTCTGAGTTTTTTAACTGAACAAATCTCAAACAAAGATTGGAAACAGTTGAGATAGCACATCAGTACCAAAATACCATCCATCAGCATGCAGTTCAGCATGCAACTCCTACTGAAGTCAATGGAAAGATTCCCATTGATTTCTATGGCAATAGGATTGGCTCATTGGCCATGGGACCTTAATAGTCTATTCATTCAGCACCGGCTCCCCATCGTTTTGAAGGCATCCTTAGAAGTTGTTCTCATAACCATTACTGTTGGTATCACTGCACATACTCTGATTATTTAGGGTCTGATTCTGATACCCTTGCTCACAATGTGAAGTGCCTTTACTCCTAATAATTTCAGTGAGGCTACTCACTGCGCAAGATGCTATTCCATGTGCGTAAAGCTATCAAAATCTGGCAAAGTAATACAGGATACACTCTAGGTCTCTACACAAAAAATAGTATTAGCATTTTAAAAAACGGTGAAGGTAATCCTGGATATGTGCCAAAGTGATCTGTAGAGCACGGGAGTCACGCTGGCAAATGTCAATGTGGAATCTGAGTTTGGAACATATTGTCACACTCTTAACACCCTACCATGAGTCCCCTGTATCACAATGTCCCATTTCTCTGCCCCATGGGGTTTTTTCTTCAGGGATTAGTTCCCTCAATGGGGAAAAGAGATGACCTATCCTCTTCTAGGCCTCTGTAGGACCTGACCATAGGGCAACCGAACACCCACAGAGACCTTTGCAACACACATGCCACCATATTCAGGATTAGGCAGGTTGGTGTGAAGCTTCTTTTACCAGGACAGAGTAGGGAGGCTTCTCAGGCATCTGGGTTTGGTGCTAAGATTTTTATTGTTGTACTCTGACCCATTCTTCACCCTACTTTCTAGTTTCCATATTTCTCCTGCCTTCCAACCATTTTCCTCATGATTGGAAAGAATCCCAGGCTGGCAAGAGTTTTACAGGAAGGCTGATGAATTATTTAAATGCAGGAAAAATGACCTTTTGCAGGACACACAGGGCATGTAGTAAGTCCTTCACAAATAAGGGTCTCAGTGTCCATTAGCTAATGCATGTTTAATGGTGAATTACGATGCAAGTGCTATGCTTCTTCACAGCACGCTCACAGGAATATCAAATGATTATATTTAATACCCACTTTCACAACAATTTAAAAAAAAATTCCTAATGAGTGGACACTCAACATTAACTAAACTCCTTAGGCATGGATAACATAATGAAAAGACAATTTTTTCCATCATACTATTGTTAAAAAAATTTTACAGATAACATTAATCTTTTTGCCTCTGTTAAGTCTTTGATTATGTAAAAGTAATAAGTCCTAGAAGTTAAAAACCTTGATGTACTGAAGCAAAATGCATAGATTTTTTTTAAAAAAAAAAAAATCATTTAGATAGGTAGGTAGGCTGAGCTGATTAATGAAGCATCAAAATCATCAGTTAAATTTAAGAGATCATTTTTTCTTTAATTTTAGGCTTAACTGAGGCTCTATAGTCACACACTCTTATAACAGTGTTAAATATCACTCATCTGACATTTTAAAAAGAGGCAATTTGCTATCTGGGATTCCCACATTGGGATACAAGTTTTCTTATAGCACATTCCCAGGGGGAGCATTTGCTGGCAAGGTTTCTGTGGCAATGTACAGTGAAACCCCTAGGAAAGGGCAGCAATGCAAAAACTTCCTGGCCAACCCCTAGGTGTGCCTCATTATATCCTGGTGGTGCACGGGAATGTAGTTTGCTCTGCCTGTTGCAAAGGAGGTGAAGAGAGTGCATTCTGGGTTTGCCTACACCAGGAAAAGAGTTTGGATTAACTAACTCTAACCACATCACAATCATTTCCCTAATGTAGATCAGGTGAACACGTTGTACTTCAATTTAGCTAGTCAAGCTTGACCCTAGTCTCCCATTAGGTTCTACCTCAATTAGCTAAATTGAAGCAAAAGGTATTAACCTGTCTAAATTAGGAAAATAGATAACCGCTAGGGCAGAGTTAGTCAACTCTTTGCCTAATTGAGACAAACCCTCTGTGGAATCTTGAGGGTGTTACAATGGGCCTAATTTTCAAAAGTACTGAGCCCCCAGAGCTGCCACTGACTTCAGTTGGGCCTGGTCTAGTGTAGGATCTAAAGGTGTAATGTCATCACATGCTGGCTAAGACATTGTGATAGTCTAGTATAGATAAGGCCCACTGCTTTTAACATGTGCTAAACATAGTCAGGTTAAAGCCCACGTATGAATTCAACCAGCTAATATTACAGCTTTAAATTCTACTCAAGACAAGGCCCTAGAGATCTGGGTGCTAAATACTTGTAAAAACCAGACCCTAACTGAATTCTTTGTGTCTCTGTTTCCCCGCTGTAAAAAGTTAAAAGCAATTTCTTTCCACAGATACCGCAAAGCATAGTTCGCCGACATTTGAAAAGAGCTTTAAGATTCTCAGATGCAAAGTGTTATAGGATGGCAAAACATTATAAATTAAAGCAACATTTTTCTTGAGGTGGATGCTTCTGTCTGAAATCCCAGTGGCAGAACTAATACAAAAACCAAAAATGTGCTTATAAAAACAAAACCATTTTTCCTCCTTTTGAAGTAACTACTTTTCTTTTGTTGTACCGGTAGTTCCTTGCAGCATGCAGAGTATTGATCAGGCAGCCATGCCAAGAGTATTCCCTTCATATACCCAATATTTTGTATCCTTCCCCCAAAGCACTATTAACATGTGGTACAGTCCTTGTACAGTCCTCGATCTACATATGCATCTCCTAATGAGGTCAATAAGAGCTGCAGACATAGAGTGAGATGAAGACAGGGAGGGAAGTATATGCCCCTTAATTATTCAGGCAAGCTGTTACTTCCTATACTATCTAACCGATCACCAGGCATGAGGTGTTCCTCAATTCCAAGGCCAGAAGGGACCACTGTGATCATCTGGTCTGACCTCCAGTACAACACAGGCCATAAAACTTCCCTGAAAAAACTCCTAGAGCAGATCTTTTAGGGAAAAAAACCATCCAGTTTTGATTTAAAAATCCCCAGTGATGGAGAATCCACCACAAAACACACCCTGGGTAACTTGTTCCAATGGTTAATTACCCTCACTTAAAAATTTCTGCCTTATTTCCCATCTGAATTGTCTAGCTTCAGCTTCCAGCCATTGGATTGCATTATACCTTTCTCTGCTAGATTGAAAAGCCCATTAACAAACATTTCCCCATGTAGGCACTTTACTCTGTAATCAAGTCACCCCTTAATCATAGGTGCTGGAACTAGGGGTGCTTCTGCACCCCCCTGTCTTGAAGTGGCTTCTATCATATACAGCGTTTACAGTTTGGTTAAATGGCTCTCAGCACCCGCACTATACAAACTGACAGGTTTCAGAGTAACAGCCGTGTTAGTCTGTATTCGCAAAAAGAAAAGGAGTACTTGTGGCACCTTAGAGACTAACCAATTTATTTGAGCATGAGCTTTCGTGAGCTACAGCTCACTTCATCGGATGCATACCGTGGAAACTGCAGCAGACTTTATATATACACAGAGAATATGAAACAATACCTCCTCCCACCCCACTGTCCTGCTGGTAATAGCTTATCTAAAGTGATCATCAGGTTGGGCCATTTCCAGCACAAATCCAGGTTTTCTCACCCTCCACCCCCCAACACAAATTCACTCTCCTGCTGGTGAGAGCCCATCCAAAGTGACAACTCTTTACACAATGTGCATGATAATCAAGGTGGGCCATTTCCTGCACAAATCCAGGTTCTCTCACCCCCCTCCCAAAAACCACACACACAAACTCACTATCCTGCTGGTAATAGCTCATCCAAAGTGACCATTCTCCTATCTCCCTACAATGTGCATGATAATTAAGGTGGGCCATTTCCAGCACAAATCCAGGTTCTCTCACATCCTCCCCACCCCCATACACACACAAACTCACTCTCCTGCTGGTAATAGCTCATCCAAACTGACCACTCTCCAAGTTTAAATCCAAGGATTTAAACTTGGAGAGTAGTCAGTTTGGATGAGCTATTACCAACAGGAGAGTGAGTTTGTGTGTGTGGTTTTTGGGAGGGAGGTGAGGGGGTGAGAGAACCTGGATTTGTGCAGGAAATGGCCCAACTTGATTATCATGCACATTGTGTAAAGAGTTGTCACTTTGGATGGGCTCTCACCAGCAGGAGAGTGAATTTGTGTGGGGGGGTGGAGGGTGAGAAAACCTGGATTTGTGCTGGAAATGGCCCAACCTGATGATCACTTTAGATAAGCTATTACCAGCAGGACAGTGGGGTAGGAGGAGGTATTGTTTCATATTCTCTGTGTATATATAAAGTCTGCTGCAGTTTCCACGGTATGCATCCGATGAAGTGAGCTGTAGCTCACGAAAGCTCATGCTCAAATAAATTGGTTAGTCTCTAAGGTGCCACAAGTACTCCTTTTCTTTTCACTATACAAACTGTTCTAGCACCCCCGCCCTTAACCTTCTCTTCGTTAAACTAAATAGATTGAGCTTCTTAAGTTTATCACTATAAGGCATGTTCTCTAATCCTTTACTGAGACAGGAAGAATCCTATTCACTTTCTTTTGTATGCCAAATGGCTGTGGTGTAACCCACTTCATGTTTCTTAGACAGCACTGCAATATGTACCACAACCCTATTAGACGTCTTGAATGAGAAATATAAACACTAGATGCTAGCACAGACAAAAATCAAGGTGAACTCTCATAATAACTTGGTAATTGTACATAAAAAATATTACTGAAATGCTTTTAGGAGAAAGGCTCAAGAGGCAGGTAATAGGATAAAAGACCTTGACCTCTAGGTAACTGATTCAAGTCTGACACAGCTCAGTAGTGGCAGAAAGTCATTATCAGCTGATGGCTGTTCAGCAGCCTCCGTGAAATGAGTTAATAATCTTGCCAGTGACAGGTCGCCATTTATTCCTTTGTTACCTAGTTAGCAGTTTTGGCAGAAAGGCTAAGAACTGAATCAGCATCTGCAGATGGACTCTCCTGAAGAAGCATGAAACACAGCGACAGCGAAAGGAGAGTCTGCATTGCTGCCACTGCATTTTTTTATATGGCTAAACAGAGTTCAATGTCTAGCGCTGTTAATCTACCACCTTTCCCGAGAATTAAATTCACCATGAAAAAAATTGCTTTTGGTTTTATTTCTCTTTAGGTTACTGCTGCAGACAAGGAATTGGTGATATTCTTTCACTGACTTCACTTTGAGGGGCAACATATCCTTGTCTTGACATTTTCGACAGAAAAGACTTAAATTACTAATGGTTTAAAAGTTACAGTTTTAAAGTTTCCATTCCATGGAAACAGTTTTCCATTTTAAAAAGCTGAAACATTCAAGTTAAAAATATGTCCTGTGAAAATATATGGCCCCTTGAGTGCGTACAAGGATGATTTCCCTGGCTAGGCTGTGCTGCTGTATATGAAACGCAAGAACATGGAAAAGCCACTAATATGAATTACCAACTTGCACTCATTTAGGATGTCTGTTGTCCTATATATAATGAGTTGGGAATTCAGTTGGTTTTTTTGGTATTACCACTGCCACTGAAAATTATTTTAAATAGGTAACATTTTAATGGTTCATAACGACTATTTTTTTAAAAATTAAAGGATTTAAGTAAGTGATCACTAACTATAAAACACTAAGTAGCTGCACTTAGTTCATAGTATCAAAGAAACTAATTGGGGTCTTGCTTTTGTGTCATCAGTAAGGTGAAAGGGACAGGCATAAACTCTATAAAACTATATTGTAGCTAATTATGTCCTGATAATTAGATTCAGTATAATGGTGAATAATGCAATTAGGAGCTCTGTCCATTGAGCTCAGTACAGTGTTTTTTATGCTGACAAAGTAGCTTCCATGACCAATTCAGGAGTCATCCATGAAGTTGCTCTCATATCCACTAAATCACAAAAAAGGGTCATATGCTCCTTCTGTCCCAAACCATCAAGCCCCACACAAAAGCTATGGCGCACCTTGTCTGTCTGTCCAAATGTCAACTATGTATAGCCAAATATAAAAGAATTCAGGAGATCAAGCTCATTATTTGTTCTCTATGTAAGGGATAAAAAGTCTAAAAATCCTTTGATATTTAGATTGATCAGAGGGGGTGTATGTGTATAGAGAGAAAGAGAGATGCAATATAAGGTAAAGAGTTGGGATTCTCCTGTACTCAGTCCATTCTAGCAGGTATTTTCATAGTTTAAGTTAACAATGTAATCATAAGATTTTATTTGTTTAGGGAGATATAGTGTTCATGAGAGCCCTGGAAGTCATTTCAGTCAGCAGGCTCTGCAGCAGGAAGGGTATATCCTGGCCAATGATTGACAGTTTTGCTACCAAGACTGCGAACACACTGAAGACACAATGTAGGATTCTTACTATGCTAAAGAATATTGAGCTTGCTTAATTAAGCAACATTATTCACTAACTACTTCTTGAAAAATAAGCACGTCTGTGCAAAATTTCAGAATGGATTATCTGGGTTGCAAAGCTCTTTAAGCCTTGCCCAAAGGAAAGTTGAACTTTAACTTTTTGATAGAGTGATCAGAGTTATCTACATCCTACTGTTTCTACATGTTCTCCCTGCCCTTCCTCTCTGGGGATCACAGAACTAGTTGTAGCCTTTCTGTCTGAAGTGAGGTTCATGCTGCTCAGCTAGTGAAGCCATAGTTCTGACAAGTCTCTTCAGATAGCTTTAGAGGTCAAAAACCTTGCCTCTCCTGCTGCAGGCATCCTGTTTATTTTGTGCATGTAAGTCTGGGTCAGTATACTTCATTTCCTCTTCGAGAGAAAACAGGAAAGAGTTAACTTCACAACTAATAGAAATAACACACATGGTAAAGTTAGCAAAATAGGGTACAGTATGCCATATTTAACATTCCTTTGCAGCAAGACAACCACCTTTGTCATTCAACCTTAATATCCAGAAATCACCAACCCCTTTCTACTGCTAAGCATGACAAAGAAAACCTAGGAAAATGTCATTTTATTCTATTACTCCACTCATTTCTCATGACAAATCACTCCATGCTGGTGCCGCTGCATGTTCAAAACAGACGTAGATATTTTACTTACTTACAAAAAAGGAAACATAGAATCATAGACTATCAGGGTTGGAAGGGACCTCAGGAGGTCATCTAGTCCAACCCCCTGCTCAAAAGCAGGACCCATCCCCAATTAAATCATCCCAGCCAGGGCTTTGTCAAGCCTGATCTTAAAAACCTCTAAGGAAAGAGATTCCACCACCTCCCTAGGTAACGCATTCCAGTGTTTCACCACCCTCCTAGTGAAAAAGTTTTTCCTAATATCCAACCGAAACCTCCCCCACTGCAACTTGAGACCATTACTCCTTGTTCTGTCATCAGCTACCACTGAGAACAGTCTAGAACCATCCTCTCTGGAACCACCTCTCAGGTAGTTGAAAGCAGCTATCAAATCCCCCCTCATTCTTCTCTTCTGCAGACTAAACAATCCCAATTCCCTCAGCCTCTCCTCATAACTCATGTGTTCCAGACCCCTAATCATTTTTGTTGCCCTTCGCTGGACTCTCTCCAATTTATCCACATCCTTCTTGTAGTGTGGGGCCCAAAACTGGACACAGTACTCCAGATGAGGCCTCACCAATGTTGAATAGAGGGAGACGATCACGTCCCTCGATCTGCTCGCTATGCCCCTACTTATACATCCCAAAATGCCATTGGCCTTCTTGGCAACAAGGGCACACTGCTGGCTCATATCCAGCTTCTCGTCCACTGTCACCCCTAGGTCCCTTTCCGCAGAACTGCTGCCTAGCCATTCGGTCCCTAGTCTGTAGCTGTGCATTGGGTTCTTCCGTCCTAAGTGCAGGACCCTGCACTTATCCTTATTGAACCTCATCAGATTTCTTTTGGTCCAATCCTCCAATTTGTCTAGGTCCTTCTGTATCCTATCCCTGCCCTCCAGCGTATCTACCACTCCTCCCAGTTTAGTATCATCCGCAAATTTGCTGAGAGTGCAATCCACACCATCCTCCAGATCATTTATGAAGATAATCTTTTATCCCTGTCATATGCAAAGTATTTTAATGCTTATTTTTTTAAGAAGAAGATGCACATTTTACCTTTGGCAACAGAAAATAGAATGAATAACCAAAGTGTTTATAACACATTAAAAACCAAGCAATAAGACATTAATACCCTTTGTGAGCGTGCACAGCAGTGTTCTTAAATTTGTTTAAATTAAATAGGCAAATAGTAGAGACTCTTCATATACTTCTGTAGCAGACATTTAAACAGAGACGTGAGAAACAAGTATTTTAGATTATCAAAATCTAACATATGGTATCGTACATAATAGGCTAAAGTTTAAAGAACACCTGTATTATTATTATTTGTATCACTGTAACCTAGGAGCATTAATCATGGACCAGGAGCCCATTGTGCTAAGCACCATTCAAACACAGAACAAAAAAGACAGTCACTGTCCTAAGAGTTTATGGGTACAAAACAAGAGAGAAGAGATGGATACAGACTGATAGGGGAGCATAGGAAATAATGAGACAATATTGGTCAGTATGACAGGCTGTGGTACTGAAGGACAGCTCATTTGGACACACAAGCTGTTCTCCTTTTATACACATTAGAAAGAGGCAACATTACTGGTACAGCTGTTTTCCATTTCCTTTCAGCTCTACTGGACTTTTTAGACAGCCCAGGTGAGACTTTGGACATCAGCACTATAACCACTGATTTCTCTATCACCAGCTGGGATACCCACCACAAGGTCTCTTATCAAGCTATTATTGTGTTGTTGCCCCAGCACTGCTTTTGCCTAACTTTCCCTGTGTCATAATGACCTCCACACTCTACCCGAGGCCCTGTTTACCAGCCTCATGCCCACAAAGCCCATTTTAAGCACACAGCAAAGTTGAATTAAGTGTACATCAGCACACTGAATGAAAACTAGTATCTTCATAAATGATGCATTAGACAATAGGCTTGCACTGGACACAAGTGAAAGGATTGCGCAATTCTAAGCCTACTCCAATGGAGAATAGGATATCACAACAAAACCAGAAATCAGTAACACAAACAGGCTATTCTCTAGAAAGGTCCAGGGCTGAAAAAACAGCAGTCTTGCAAGACAGGAGAGGGATGTGCTAGCAGAGCTTATTAAAGCATTAACTATGTCTGCCTTATACACACTCACTTCATAAAAAAATAAAATTCAAAGCATTCACACAGGTATTAGTTGAGAAGCAGTGTAATCTGGAATTCTGAGGAAACTGCCTCTCTCTCCCTCCTATGTCCACTTTGGACTTTTTCTATGGAAAGGCATGATCCAATTGCTTATATATACAAACTACATTCAAAAGTAACAGGCTATTATTTTAATGGGAATATAAGAAACTGAATGAACTGATAACTTTCAAAAGAGGGCCCTAGTCATTTATAAGCCTATAAAGTTCCTCACTTTAATAAGTCCCTCTTCACTGTCCATTTCATTGCACAGAAATATTCTAACGACACTGCTAAAACAGTAATTCAGGAATTCTTTAATATCCAAAACAACATACTCTACTTGCTTTATTCATTGCCCCTGTGCAATGAAGTGCAATGCTATGTTAAAGTTATTGGACAAATCAAACAAATGTATTGCACCAGCTGGGGGGATATAAAAAAGGGCCAGGATAAGGATATACAGTTGTCTCCAATGTTCAAAGCTAGGTTTTGATTTTGTATGTGAAATTCTTTGAGTTGTGCTTCATCTCTATAAGGCTTTCTATTTGCTCTTCTATCAACCACATCTAAAATTTGTTTCTTCACACTTAAATGGACAGAACTTATAGTTTTAGAAGGGAGGGGGGGAAGGATTGAAAACAATTCCAAGATTTTATAAATTTACAGTAAACAGTATAAAAATATTTAAGAGCAGTCTCCATAATGTAAAATGAAATGATTAGTTCCACCCATAAAAGAGAATATATTAGAAGCTTGAAGGGCTAATGGAGTTAATCATAAATTACGCTGATCAGTTATGTTAAACTTATTACAGGCTTCTTTAATTATAATACAATAAGAAAGCTCCAGGTTTCTCAGACTCACAATTCTGTGAGTGACAGGATAGTCTAAACTTAGTTACCACAAACCATTTCATGTATTATTGCTTACATAAAATAAATTTGCAGAATTACACCCAAAAGGAAAACTCAGGAGGAGAAGAGGAAAATTTTACTATATGGTTTACAGGTCCAAAACTGAAATGCATGGTGAGCTCAAGTTAGCTAACAAAGGCTGTAGATAACACCATGATGAAGCACTACAGCAGGGGTTCTCAAACTGGGGGTAGGGTCCCCTTAGGGGGTTGCGAGTTTATTACATTGGGGGTCACAAGCTGTCAGCCTCTACCGCAAACCCCGCTTTTCATCCAGCATTTATAATGGTGTTAAATAGATAGACTTTTTTTAATTTATAAGGGGGGGGGGTCGCACTCAGAGGCTTGCTGTGTGAAAAGGGACACCAATACAAAAGTTTGAGCACCACTGCACTACAGTGTTCAACAAGGCAAACGTATTCCACAAACTGTATAAGCATATTCCATAAGCAAACCAAGGAACTATCCTAGCAACAGCTGAACAAACAATCATCATCACAATCTTTTGGAAGAGAGAACTAAAGGTTTGGTTTAAGGGCTTGGAATATCAGTGGATTCATCACCCAGCTGTTATTCTTATGTTTTAAGTTCAAGCTGAATTACTTTACAAGGTCTAAAATTACCCAGATTTGTTGATGTTGGCTAGGTTCCAATCTATTACAAACTACCAACATTTGACACACTTGATAGACCATACGTTTAAGAACCTTTAAAATGAATGAGCACTGGAAATAGATGATCCTTGCTTTTCACAAGATGGTCTCCCCAGTTCTGAGTTCAAGGAAATAGATACTAAATGCTAGTTCTGAAAATATAGACTCTAGTCTAGTCTATATATACAAGGCCCTTATTCTACAATCCGATCAGCACAGACAGGACCTTATGCCCACTGAACTGTGTTTGGCTTCACACAGATGCAGGGGTCTGCCCATGAGAATCAGATTGCAGCATCAGGGCCAGACAATGTAGACTCGAGTTTTGTACACGAGACACTATGGTCTTAAAAAAAAAAAAAGCATGATTTAAACTAACATTCTAACCCTCTTTCCTGGGACAGATACATAACAGACTGTGTTGAGGAGAAAAAGACTGCCAATAACAACACTGACTTGACCATGTAGCATAAATTATAGCAGAATACATTAGATTTAACAGACGAAAGTCAGTAACTGATTTTACATTTGGAAGCAGAAGATTATTATTGCACTTTTCTCCTACTATAGCTATTATCACTGCAAGAACCTTGTTTCTAGCTCTTAAAAATAAGTTACTTCTACTGACGAATTAGTTAAAAAGCTTTCTGTCCAATTTCAATTTACTTAATGTTACACACACTATAAAACAGCAATAATTTATATTTAGCTTCTGCAGGGAAAAGACTTATTTGCTTGGAGGCATCCATCTGATACTTCTGCTGTGCCCATCTATGTTCAATTGTGTGATCCCAGAACAGGCAGGATAAATAAGACTGAGTTGTGTTTGAGAAGATTCAACTTCACACCTTTGACTGACACATTGTGTTTATAACATTATAGGTAAGTTGTCCCAGTGCAACCATTATATAGCATACATTCAGATGTCTTTACCTCCAGAAAGAAAACTGTTCCAGGTTGAAACTGCACTAGGCTTTTGTGTCAGCACTGATTAAAGATATTGAGTAGCAGTTTCAAAAACACCCAAGTGTCTTAGGGCTCTAAGTCTCAGTGAAAGTCAATAGATTTAGGTTCCTAAATTACAAAGGGCTACATTCTTAGATGAGAGGATGAAGGCATTTAGTAGGTTCAGATGATTCCCCACACACACACACACACACACACACACACTTCTCAGGAAAAATTAAAATACAGATCTTCTACAAAACATCCTCCAAATTTGCCAGTAAGTTTGTCAGTATTTTGGACTGCTTTTGATATTTTAAAGTGATTGACTGAGCAATTGACACTT
The DNA here is from genome assembly GCF_965140295.1 of Lepidochelys olivacea. NCBI lineage: Eukaryota > Metazoa > Chordata > Testudines > Cheloniidae > Lepidochelys > Lepidochelys olivacea. The sequence goes on from NC_140419.1 coordinate 41,190,800, forward strand.
AGGGCCAAATTATGGCAGCACAGCTATGCTAGGAAAGGGAAGGGCACAGAACACTTCATCCCATCCCTCCTTCAATGCACCCACTTAAGGACAGCGATAATTAAACTACAGGACTAGATAGAATCTGGGGAAGGAGACAGCTAGCACTACTACCAGAATTAGTAGCTCTGCATTGGTTGTGTTTGAGCAGCTACTCACGTTCAATGCACATATAGATGCATGCACACACCAGAGACCCAGTGAAAATTTGACCATAACAGATCTCCACTTTAAAATCTTGTTTTATGATATTTTGCTGAAGATATGTCGTTGTTTCCAAACTGTGTCTTTCCTTGCTTTTTTGTGTTATCATGGTGTTATTAAAGTGAACTTCTTGTACATGAATATTATGTAAAATCTTCGTGTCAGTCTAAACCTGGCAATCCTTTCAACCCTGGTAGGAAAAATATTTTTCATTGTGTGTGTCTTAAAAGCTGATTGAAGTTTTGCTGTCTTTACAAGCAATACAGATACGCTGGGGGATTTTTCACTTCTTGTGTTCTGTTCTTCCACTTCCTTTGATCATGTCATGAAAAGTCATTCTTTGATCAATACATGATCCAAGAGGTCAAAAGAACTCAAAGCACAGGGTTATTTAGGCATATCAGATTGTATTAACCACCCTTTGGGAGCAATAAGAGAAGCCTGCTGTGCTACTGGCACAGCAGAGATAATATTGCATTATCCAGGTCAAAATTAAAATGTACCAATTCGTCCTTAATATAATTAATTGTTCCTTTATGCTGCCTACCAATTATTTTTCTCCTACCACAGTTGAGCACTGACAATCTACACTATTTCACATTATTTGAAATACTATTTATTTTTATGAGCATTTCATTCAGCAGTGATAAAATTTAGTCTTTCATGGTTGCCTCATGATCTTGTTTCAGGGAGGAATGCAAATAGCCACACTTGAAAATGACTGTATTGCAGGGCGGGAGTAAGTGGGGAGGAGGAAGTGAGTGAGCTCCATCAGCTCAGTGAAAAGAAGAGGAGAAACATGAATTAGAATGAGAAATCCTGAAAAATCCAAATTGGAGTCGTAACTTTTACAAGCTTTTGTTATGTCTATAACCAATGCTATTTAAGACAGCAGTTGTTATCCAAGTTTTTTAAAATGTCAGTGATCACCAGGATATTAAGCAAGGCTTTTGATTGTGTCAAAAATTGCAGGTGTAAGACAGCATCCTATAATACATCCCCAGAAGCTTAATTCGGTCATTACTTTCAAGAGCTATAAAAAAAACTATATTACATTTTTTCCAACTAACAAAATGAATTTCTCCAGGCTCTCCATTTCAACATAGGAATTAATCATTTGTGCATTGAAAAGTTTGTTATTTTTGAAAAAAACAACAGCACAAGCACTAGATTACCTAATGTAAGATTGTCTAGATCAGATGAGCAAACCTGACCTGAAACAAATCTCAATTAAAAACACAAAAACATCAACTGTTAGGTTTTAGTTCCTGTTGGTACTCCTTGATGTTTATGAGAGAGAGAGTCATTTATTTCTTTGCCTTTATTTACATTTACATTTCAGTGGAGATTATGGTAATAAGTTTTAGATCACCTGTGCACCACAGATCAAGCCATGTCAATGTCGTAAAATTTTGATTTATATTCTCCCAACAGGAATTTTGACTTCAATGGAAGCAAAATTGGGTCCTGAATAATTCAACCAGCGATGCCAATTCTTTCTTAACCATTTTGCTGTTTTCCATTTAAGAACATTTCTCCACCACCACAACCATGTTTCTAGTGAGCTGAAATTAGCATGATCTATGGCTGTTCACTTCTACCAGTACCATCACTGGCATTGGCGGTGTTTTGGAATATTGATTGCCAGATAGATGCAGAGCCAGAAGTGTGAGCTCAAAATATTCTTTTAATGTAACTTCCACACAAAAATATCTTCTGGATAGTGGGATGGGGAGTAAGGGCTCAATCATACAAGGTGCTATGCACTCTGGACCAGCCCAGTGAAGCACTTAAGCACATGTAGGCCACGTCTACACTACCCACCGGATCGGCGGGTAGTGGTTGATCTATTGGGGATCAATTTATCGCGTCTAGCGTAGATGCGATAAATCGATCCCCGATCACTCCGCCGTCGTCTCCGGCACTCCACCACTGCAAGAGGCGGAAGCGGAGTTGACAGGGGAGCAGTGGCCACCGATCCTGCGCCACGAGGATGCGAAGTAAGTGATTCTAAGTCGATCTAAGATATGTCGACTTCAGTTTACGCTATTCTCGTAGCTGAAGTTGCGTATCTTAGATCGATCCCCACCCCCAGCGTAGACCAGGCCTAAGTATTTGTAGTCCAATTGCAGTCAATGGTACTACTTAAAGTTAAGAACATGCTTAATTGGTTTGCAGGATTAAGCTAAAGTGCTCCATGCCTTTAAAGATTGAGTCCTAAGAATGCTTTGAACAAGTTAGAGGATTTTAAAAAAAGCTATTTAGAATCCTAAGGACATTTCCCACCAGCTTCCATCATTTTGAAGAGATGATATATTTTGAATCTAAAATACTGTGACAGTATCTCCACATAGATAATCAGTCAGATGCTACACTGACAAGCAGAGGACAACTACATAGACAGAGCTTTCACTGTAACTCCTCTGAAAACTTTTCTGAAGATTTCCAGTCCTTTTCTCTTCTAGCCTTACAGAAGAACAGCAGATTCTTCGACCATGTGAACAAAAGATAAACCACATAAACCTGGGGGATGGGATACTCAGGGTGGATAAAAATCAATGATATTTTTAAAAAATTCAAAAAAATCAAATTATTTTGATAAAATGCTTTTTGAGGAAAAAACCTATCTAAAGATAGTTTTAATTAAGATACATTATAGCTCAAAGACCATGGAATAGGGATTATAAATTCTAATTCTATAGTACGAGACAATATATTCATGTAATGTTTAAGAAAAGTTTTGTAAATGAGTTCCAATAGTTTATTGATTAGGGACCCAATCTTATGGAGTTCCAGGGGCTTCTATATAGATTATTTAGGTTAATCTTTCTTATCTACCCAATGGGACTCAGGGCTCAGTCTAGAAGATACCATCAGAGATGCTTAGTTTTGCAGTTCTCGAACTGTGGATTTGTCTCTCCAGAGATAACATGCTTGTTAACAGCAAAAATCACTTTTTAAAATAATAATATATAGAGGTGAGAAATAACAGACCTCTACCCTATTGTCCCTCTGCAAATTTGAGTACACGGAGTCAATCCCTTACCTCTCTAAAAGTGCAAAGTTTCAAAAAGTTCAATGAATACAAGATTGTTGGGGGCGGACTAGATCTGGACAAGGAGAAGAAGTCTGGAGATAAATGTGAGAAGGGAGGGACAGGCAGTAGAAAAAAAAGTGAAATTGTTTGAGCAGCATATTCCAGGAGTCCTGAGGTCTTTCTGAGCGTAGCCTTCATTGATTTGAGATCTACCATACCATTCTCTCACTTGAAGGGAAAACCTGTACTGGCAGCAGGCTGTAAAAGAGACCCAGTTTGGGAATAAGAACCATTCAAGAAATAGGTGTTTGCTGATGATGTTTTAAAGAAAGTCACACCAGTGAACTGGTGGAAGTCACTTAAGCACTTGGATTCAGACACTGTTGAAGTGATAATCACAGCCTTCCCTACCCAGCCCTCCATAAAGTTGCGCAACCGCGAAGTGGCCTGCGGGCCAAAAAGTTTGCCCACCCCTGGGCTAAACTCTCACGCAAGGCAAGGCAAGTTTTGCCTGAAAACAACTGAAAGCAACCTCTTATATTAAATAACATATTGCAACACACATAATACCTCCTTGATCATTGCAATGCAGAACTCAAAGAAGAATAATTTTTTTCACTTTGATGTAGAACCACCATCAACAGCTGAGCATGTACATTATCTCGTCAAATGAACAGAGATGCGAAAAGTTTAATACTATTAACACTGATCTTCATTTTACAATTGAAGAGTAAATATTCAGCAAAAGAAGTTAGCAGAGCGCCTTGTGGGAGCTGTACAGCTAAATCTCTGTGTACTGCACTGAATATTTAGCCCGAACGGTTCTATTTCGGGAAACTGAACTGCATATCTATTTTGTTTTCTCAAAGAAGTTCTCTGCTACAGGAATAATGGGTTTGTTGTCTGCATTCTGTTAATCAAAAGGAACACATAAAATACACAGCTTCATATTGAAAAGGTATCTGAACCATTTACACAGGGATTTTGATGATGAGCAGCAGGATTTTTTTGTATTATTAAAAATGGAATTTAAAAGTCTGAACATGGATTGAGAATGTTTTTAAGAGACAACACCTCACAGTATTTCATTCATATCTCCAAATCCTACACAGTAGAGACATACTTGTATATCCCGTATATGATCTTTTACATAAGTACGGCTGGCATACATACTTAATATACGGCACAGAAACTAGGCACTTAAAATAAGGGCTTTTCTGCACTTAAAAGGCTGCAGCTGTAGCACTTCAGTGTAGACACTACCTACATCGATGGCTGGGATTATCCCTCTGGCGCAGGTAACCCACCTCCCAGAGAGGTGGTAGCGAGGTGAATGGAACAATTCTTCCATCAACGTAGTGCTGTCTACACAGGGGGTTAGGTTGGTATAACTTACAACACTCAAGGGTGTGGATTATTCACAACCCTGAGTGACATAAGTTATACTGAAGTAAATTGTAGTGCAGACAAGGTCAGAGAATGAATCAATTCCAGTCAAATATTCAATCTGAAAATCTTCACTGACTGAATGTTCTATTTTCACTCACATGCAACTAATACTGTAAGCTAGCCAATGGTAAAAACTTCTTTAAAACATCGGACTTAAACATATTTATTCAAAAAGCCATATCTGGCAGGACTTCTGATGAGAAGAGAAGGTTACAGGAAGGTTATTATAATTAGAGATTCTATTTTCCTATTTTTATTCATTTTCAGTGTTTAGTTTTGATTATTTTACTGCAGAGGTCCCCAAACTGCAGCGGTCCCTGGCCTCAGCCCCCAGCCAGGCCTCCACTTCCAGCCATGCCTCTGCCCCGAGCTGTGGCCCCAGCCTTTGCCCCCTTACTCCTGTCCCCCATCTTCAGAGCCACACCCCACTCTGAGCCCGGTCCGGGGGCGGGGGGGGGAGGGGCTGGGGTAAGAGGCACAACCCTAAAAACTTTGGGGGACCACTGCTTTAGCGTTTTCTTATTTCCTAGAAAAATGTTTTTATAAGACGCCATAGCTACATTGCTGTAACACCATAGCATAAATGCTTCCTGCAGCTCTGGAAGGGTTTTCTTCCATCACTGTAATTAATCCACCTCCCCACCATAGCTTCTTCCATCAGCCCAGCCATGTCTGCACCAGGGGTTAGGTCTGCATAGCTACGTTCTACGTGAATTTTTCTCATCCCTGAGCACCATAACCATGTTGTTTTAAACCTTTAAGTGTAAACCAGGCCATAATTATACAGGTATAGTTATACCAGTATTACCTCCTCAATGTGAGCACTTTTATTCCATTATAAGAATGGCTCTTTGGTTTAGCTTCAACCTCTTCCCAATGCACATAAATTAAACCAAAAAAAGCCACCCTTCTACTGGAATAAGAGTGTCCTCATTTGGAAAGAGGGGGAGGTTAGTACCCATATAATTACATCATTTAAATTCACACCTTTGGATATGCCTGGGGGGGAGAAAAAATACTTTCCCGACTAGACGAGGCTTAAGTCTTTGCAGGATAAGGACATTATTTATTGATTGCATTCTACATTTCCATGCTGTGCATAACATACTACACTGCTTCTGTACACACCTAAGAAATGAACTGTGAAGAGAACAAACAGGGAATATTATTGTTAATCACGTTTATTACAATAGTTCCTAGGAATCAACCAAGAATGGGTCTCATTGTGCAAAGAGCTATACAAAGAAAGTAACAGACAGTCCCTGCCCTGAAGACATTACAGTCTAGACAGACACAGGGTGAGGGGAAGGGATAAAACACACAAGCAGAGCAAACTATAATGATACCAGCAAACATCATGGTTAGTTCCAAACCTGGGGCGGGACAGGGACGGAAGGAAGGTAGGTAAATAGGAAAAGAAGAGACGAGAAAAAACAGAAAAGAAAAGGAAGGAGGCTAAAGGAGGACATGGCTGACAAGAACAGGTTAAGAGACAGGTAACGGGTTATAATTTAAGACTGAAACATCCTGTTCATGTTGAATTACACTGATCCCTGGTCTACACTAGGACTTTAGGTCAAATTTAGCAGCGTTAAATCAATGTAAACCTGCACCCTTCCACACAATGAAGCCCTTTATTTCGACTTAAAGGGCTCTTAAAATTGATTTCCGTACTCCACCCCTGACAAGTGGATTAGCGCTTAAATCGGCCTTGCCGGGTCGAATTTGGGGTACTGTGGACACAATTTGACGGTATTGGCCTCCGGGAGCTATCCCAGAGTGCTCCATTGTGACTGCTCTGGACAGCACTCTCAACTCAGATGCACTGGCCAGGTAGACAGGAAAAGAACTGCGAACTTTTGAATCTCATTTCCTGTTTGGTCAGGGTGGCAAGCTGCAGGTGATCATGCAGAGCTCATCAGCAGAGGTGACCATGATGGAGTCCCAGAATCACAAGAGAGCGCCAGCATGGACTGAACGGGAGGTACGGGATCTGATTGCTGTATGGGGAGAGGAATCCGTGCTATCAGAACTCCGTTCCAGTTTTCGAAATGCCAAAACCTTGGTCAAAATCTCCCAGGGCATGAAGGACAGAGGCCATAACAGGGATCCGAAGCAGTGCCATGTGAAACTTAAGGAGCTGAGGCAAGCCTACCAGAAAACCAGGAGGGCGAACGGCCGCTCCGGGTCAGAGCCCCAAACATGCCGCTTCTATGATAAGCTGCATGCCATTTTAGGGGGTTCAGCCACCATACCCCAGCCATGTTGTTTGACTCCTTCAATGGAGATGGAGGCAACACGGAAGCAGGTTTTGGGGATGAACAAGATGATGATGATGAGGTTGTAGATAGCTCACAACAAGCAAGCGGAGAAACCGGTTTTCCCGACAGCCAGGAACTGTTTCTCACCCTGGACCTGGAGCCAGTACCCCCCAAACGCACCCAAGGCTGCCTCCTGGACCCGGCAGGCAGAGAAGGGACCTCCGGTGAGTGTACCTTTTAAAATACTATACATGGTTTAAAAGCAAGCATGTGAAAGGATTAATTTGCCCTGGCATTCGTGGCTCTCCTGGATGTACTCCCAAAGCCTTTTCAAAAGGTTTCTGGGGAGGGCAGCCTTATTGCGTCCTCCATGGTAGGAAACTTTACCACTCCAGGCCGGTAACATGTACTCGGGAATCATTGTACAACAAAGCATTGCAGTGTATGTTTGCTGGCATTCAAACAACGTCCGTTCTTTATCTCTCTGTGTTATCCTCAGGAGAGTGAGATATCATTCATGGTCACCTGGTTGAAATAGGGTGCTTTTCTTCAGGGGACATTCAGAGGAGCCCGTTCCTACTGAGCTGTTTGCCTGTGGCTGAACAGAAATGTTCCCCGCTGTTAGCCATGGGGAGGGGGAAGGGTTGAGGGGGTAGCCACGCGGTGGGGGAAGGCAAAATGCGATCTTGTAACGAAAGCACCTGTGCTATGTATTTAATGTTAACAGCAAGGTTTACCCTGAAAGAGTGTAGCCACTGTTTTATAAAATGTGTCTTTAAATACCACTTTTTTTTTCTCCACCAGCTGCATGTGTTTCAATGATCACAGGATCTTCTCCTTCCCAGAGGCTAGTGAAGATTAGAAAGAAAAAAAAAATGCACTCGTGATGAAATGTTCTCTGAGCTCATGCTGTCCTCCCACTCTCACAGAGCACAGACGAATGCGTGGAGGCAAATAATGTCAGAGTGCAGGAAAGCACAAAATGACCGGGAGGAGAGGTGGCGGGCTGAAGAGAGGGCTGAAGCTCAAATGTGGCGGCAGCGTGATGAGAGGAGGCAGGATTCAATGCTGAGGCTGCTGGGGGACCAAACCAATACGCTCCAGTGTATGGTTGAGCTGCAGCAAAGGCAGCTGGAGCACAGACTGCCACTACAGCCCCTGTGTAACCAATCGCCCTCCTCCCCAAGAACACGGTGGGGGGGCCACCGGCCAACCAGCCACTCCGCCACAAAGGATTGCCAAAAAAAAAAAAAGAAGGCTGGCATTCAATAAATTTTGAAGTTGTTAACTTTTAAAGTGCTGTGTGGCATTTTCCTTCCCTCCTCCACCACCCCTCCTGGGCTACCTTGGTAGTCATCCCCCTATTTGTGTGATGAATGAATAAAGAATGCATGAATATGAAGCAACAATGACTTTATTGCCTCTGCAAGCAATGATTAAAGGGAGGAGAGGAGGGTGGTTAGCTTGCAGGGAAGTAGAGTGAACCAAGGGGCGGGGGGTTTCATCAAAGAGAAACAAACAGAACTTTCACACCGTAGCCTGGCCAGTCATGAAACTGGTTTTCAAAGCTTCTCTGATGTGTACCACGCCCTCCTGTGCTCTTCTAACCGCCCTGGTGTCTGGCTGCGTGTAACCAGCAGCCAGGCAATTTGCCTCAACCTCCCACCCTGCCATAAACATCTCCCCCTTACTCTCACAGATATTGTGGAGCGCACAGCAAGCAGTAATAACAGTGGGAATATTGGTTTCGCTGAGGTCTAAGCGAGTCAGTAAACTGCGCCAGCGCACCTTTAAACGTCCAAATGCACATTCTACCACCATTCTGCACTTGCTCAGCCTGTAGTTGAACAGCTCCTGACTACTGTCCAGGCTGCCTTTGTACGGCTTCATGAGCCATGACATTAAGGGGTAGGCTGGGTCCCCAAGGATACATATAGGCATTTCAACGTCCCCAACAGTTATTTTCTGGTCTGGGAAGTAAGTCCCTTCCTGCAGCTTTTGAAACAGACCAGAGTTCCTGAAGATGCAAGCGTCATGTACCTTTCCCGGCCATCCCACGTTGATGTTGGTGAAATGTTCCTGGTGATCCACCAGAGCTTGCAGAACTATTGAAAAGTACCCCTTGCGGTTTATGTACTCGCCGGCTTGGTGCTCTGGTGCCAAGATAGGGATATGGGTTCCGTCTATGGCCCCACCACAGTTAGGGAATCCCATAGTGGATGGCTTTGCTGCAATGACCTGCACATTTCCCAGGGTCACTACCTTGCTATCAGCAGATCTTTGATTGCGTGGGCTACTTGCATCACAGCAGCCCCAACAGTAGATTTGCCCACTCCAAATTGATTCCCGACTGACCGGTAGCTGTCTGGCGTTGCAAGCTTCCACAGGGCTATCGCCACTCGCTTCTCAACTGTGAGGGCTGCTCTCATCTTGGTATTCATGCGCTTCAGGGCAGCGGAAAGCAAGTCACAAAGTTCCATGAAAGTGCCCTTACACATGCGAAAGTTTTGCAGCCACTGGGAATCGTCCCAGACCTGCAACATTATGCATTATGGTCCCACCAGTCTGTGCTTGTTTCCCGAGCCCAGAATCGGCGTTCCACAGCATGAACCTGCACCATTAGCACCATGATGCATGCATTGGCAGGGCCCATGCTTTCAGAGAAATCTGTGTCCATGTCCTGATCACTCACGTGACCGCGCTGACGTCGCCTCCTCACCCGGTATCGCTCTGCCAGGTTCTGGTGATGCATATACTGCTGGATAATGCATGTGGTGTTTAATGTGCTCCCAATTGCCAAAGTGAGCTGAGCGGCCTCCATGCTTGCCTTGGTATGGAGTCTGCACAGAAAAAAGGCATGGAACGATTGTCTGTTGTTGCTCTGATGGAGGGAGGGGCGACTGACGACACGGCTTACAGGGTTGGCTTCAGGAAGCTAAAATCAACAAAGGGGGTGTCTTTACATCAAGGAGTATTTCAGGCAGGACTTCACGGAGGGTTCCAATAAGAAATGGTGCACCTAAGTTATTGTTCTTATTGGAACAAGGAGGTTAGTCTGGCCTCTGATTGATACATGGCTAGATTTACCTCGCTGCACCTTCTCTGTGAGTGACTGCAGTGTGATCTAGAGGAATGAGTCCCCTAGACGGGGGTGGGAGGGAAGCAAATGAGTACAAAACAAATCTGGTCTATTTCTTGTTTTGATCCACTCCATCTATCTTTTACATCTTTGGCTGGCAGCAGATGGTTCAGAAGGACTGCATGCCATCCACATTTCATGGCTGCTCGGCAGAAGATGGTGCAATATGACTGCTATCCATCCTCATCTCTTGCCTGCCCGGCAGAAGATGGTACAGTACGACTGCTAGCAATCCGTATCGCCTGCCTGCTCACCATAAGACGGTTCAATAGGACTGACTGCAGGACTAAAGAGAATGACCTGGTCAAGTCACTCCAAATTTAGTCCCTGCACCCATTCTGTCCAGGCGCTCCCGGCCGACGTGGCCAGGAGCACCTCGGACATGACGATGATGGCTACCAGTCATATTGCACCATCTGCTGCCAGAAAGCAATGGGTTGCTGCTACTGTGTAGCAATGCAGTACCACGTCTGCCAGCACCCAGGAGACATACAGTGATGGCTACCTGAGCGGGCTCCATGCTTGCCATGGTATGGCGTCTGCACAGGTAACTCAGGAAAAAAGGCGCAAAACGATTGTCTGTCCTTGCTTTCATGGAGGGAGGGAAGGGGGGCCTGACTATATGTACCCGGAACCAACCGCGACAATGTTTTAGCCCCATCAGGCATTGGGATCTCAACCCAGAATTCCAATGGGCAGCGGAGACTGCGGGAACTGTGGGATAGCTACCCACAGTGCAACACTTCGGAAGTCAACGCTTGCCTCGGTACTGTGGAAGCACCCCGCTGAGTTAATGCACTTAGAGCATTTTCTGTGGGGACACACACACACTCGAATATATAAAACAGATTTCTAAAAAACTGACTTCTATAAATTCGACCTAATTCCATAGTCTAGACATACCCTGAAAGTCCTTTTAAAATGGAATCTTTCAGGGGGAAAAAAGCCCATCATTGGTGGCACTAAAAGATAAGAACATAAGAACGGCCACACAAGGTCAGACCAATGGTTCATCTAGCCCAGGATCCTGTCTTCCGACATTGGCCAATGTCAGATGCTTCAGAGGGAATGAATAAAACAGGGCAATTTATCAACTGTTCCATCCCCTGTCCTCCAGTCCTAGCTTCTAGCAGTCAGAGATTTAAGGACACCCAGACTGTTAGGTTGCAATCTGACCATCTTGGCTAATACCCATTGATGGATCTATCCTCCATGAACTTATCTAATTCTCTTTTAAGAGAGGTTACACTTTTGACCTTCACAACTTCTCCTGGCAACAAGTTCCACAGGCTGACTGTGTGTTGTGTGAAGAAATACTTCCTTTTGTTTGAAACCTGCTCTCTATTTCATTGGTTGAACCCTGGTAGGATAGATAACACCACATTAAAAAATATTATTCTTTTTCAAGTAAAATGTATGTGTTATATAAGGCATATTTTCAAAGAAAAATCAGGATAAAAAAGTGCATTACATTATTAAAATTGACTAAGATTGACAATGTTGCACCTATTAAGATTTTAAAAAATAAAATAAAATAAAATAAAATAAAATAAAATAAAATAAAAGCTTTTTCCTATGCTGCATGACAGCTCTTATAACTAAGGAACCCTATCCTTTGCCTCATGGCTATATTGCTCCCACTCTCTTTTTATGAGTTTTTTTAATTGAAATACATTATTTTTAGAACAGTTCACATACCAGCTATAGGCTCCTTTCTTTCTTGCTGGGATATTACCTACAATGCTTCCTTTCACAAAGGGACATAATCAGAGAGATAAAAAGGATAGGGAAATTTTGGCACTTAGATTAATGTATCAGTACAGCTAATTAAATTATGTTTAAGTTTTTCCCCCACCAACATACCCCTGAGAAAGCAGTGTGGTCGTTTCATATTAGCCACAGCTTCTGCTTGCTTTTTCCACATCACAATTTTATTATGTTTAAACATCAAAAACAAGAACACAGTCAGCAGTATTTGTTTTTGGGGAAAAAAAGCCTAAGAGTCATTTCTAGCCTTATTCTCTATTCATGGTGTGTAATTTAACAAATAACCTGTATGTTTGATTTTATTAAGTTACCCATGTGACCAGGGGAATCTCAAGAGAACAGCTGAAAAGAGACAGAGAGAGAAATATCCATTCCATTAGTGAGAAAAATCAATAACAGATAAAAGCTGAGAATTTCTTTTTTTATAAAACAGATAGTCTTAATCCAAAATGAAAGGAATAGACCAAAACCAAAACAAACAAACCCCTTTCTAAACCTTAAAATAATATAAAAATCTCTCTTAATGTCAGTTCTTACATTCCATTTGCAATCAGGCCCAAATTCTACATGAATTACTTTATATGCTCCCTATGCACGAACACATGAAATATACATAAAAATACCATGTGGCGCGGTTTTGGTTTTAAATCTTTATGACTAAGCTCGTGGGTATTAGGCATTAATATACTCTATTTTATCTACATTAATCAGAAAGGCTAAGCTCAGGAAAGCTAAGCAAACAGAAAAAGATGGGACAAGAGCCAATCAGTCTACTGAATTTTTTTTTTAAATTTCTTGTTCACTTTTCCGCTCTGTTTTCTTTTTACCCATTTGCTTCTGTTGTAAGAGTGGCTGTGTCTGCGCCTTTTGTATAGCACCCATATAGTGGGATGAGTGTTATGGGGAAAATCTCTGAATGGCTTCCATAATCACACAGCACCTAAACTGCAGTTACATGCTGTACTTCTGCTGTATGGAAGAGCTAGGCAACAGAAAATCCATGCATGGGAAATAATTTTTTATTATTTAACATTTTTATTGCAATATCACCTAAAGGACCTAAGTTGAGGCCCACTGCACAAGGCACTGTACAAATATGTAATGCCCCCCAGAGCTTATGATCTAAAACTGTTCCCTCTACACTGAGATTGCAAGAAGAACTGTGGGTAGGCCACCTCTGGCTAGCAAATATCTGCACGACGCAGATCCAGTGGGAGAAGGGAAGCAATGAGCGGCATCCATCCACTGCACATGCTTTACCCAGATGCATCTCAGCCACACACTGGAAATGGTAGGACAACTGATCAAAAAAACTACAGCTAAAATTTTTGTAAAGCTCCCTACCCCATTTTCTAACTGCAGGGTGACAACCGCATGGTGTAACTGAATATTTCATCCCCCAGCTCCACAGTGCTTCTGCACTTTGTCATGGGCTTAAAGCTATGTACTCTTTCCCAGTCTGCCCTATGTGAATAAAACCATTTATTAAAAGACTGGATGTCAGTGGTTGGATTGGGTGGGTAGGGAAGAGTGTTGCTCTGGCCCATTTCTGGGCCATGATCACCCCCAAAATTTTCCCGACCCCCTAGCACTAATCAGCTTAAAGATTCCCCCTTGCCTTGGCTCTTGTTGCTTTTCAGTTTCAAGCAAGGGAGGTCATGGTTGGCAACCTTTCCAAATTCAGTAAAATGACAGCTGGTCTGCCACTTTGTTACATCTTACAGGGCCTAGGGAAGAGCCTGCATGCAAACACCCTCTCTGAGCAGCCTACATTGCAATATAATCATGCTAGTAGATGAGACAGGAAGTGAAAGTGACAATTAACCAGCTAGTGTAATTGGCTATGCACAAATAGTTATTGAATATACACAATAAACAACCTGGAAGAATAGAGAAAAGAATTCCTCATTAATTTCTTTCAGCTATTTTAACTACTACTTGTAAAAATACATGGTGCAAAAATGTCAGACAAATGTGATTTTCCAGTTGACAGTGTCCCTTTAAGAAAATGCCCCTGAAAAGCTGAAATTCTTCAGAGAGAATTAATGTAACCACCAGGGCCGGCTCTAGGATTTTTGCCGCCCCAAGCAAAAAACTTTTTGGCCACCCCAGCTTTTTTTTTCGGGTCTCCCCGTCAGCTCCGCCCCAACTCTGCCCCGTCCCCAAATCCCTGGCCCCGCCTCCTCCCCCGGGCGTGCCGCATTCCCCCCTATTGCTTCCTGCAGCTCGCCCCCCACCCCTCCCCCCCCCGCAACCCTCCGACCTAGCTCACCTCCTCCCCACCTGCTTCCCTGAACATGCCGCCGCTCCGCTTCTCCCCCCTCCCTCTCAGGCGAGGGAGAGGCAGCACGTTCAGGGGAGCAGGAGGAGCAGAGGTGAGTGAGGGTGGGGGGGAGCGCAGGAAGTAACAGGGTGGGGTAGAGGAATCGCTCCCTGCCCCGGCTCACCTCCTCTCCACCACCGCCGCCTCCCCTGCGCACCACTGCTCGGCTTCTCCCTCCCTCCCAGGCTTGCTGCACAAAACAACTGTTTTGCCCCACAGCAAGCCTGGGAGGGATGGGGGAGAAGCAGAGCAGTGCACTCAGGGGAGCAGGCGGAGGCGGAACGGAGGCGAGCTGGGGCAGCGGGGGCACATTTCTCGGGGCGGCGTGGCCGGCGCCGGAATGCTGCCCCTCGAAATGTGCCGCCCCAAGCACCTGCTTGTTTTGCTGGCGCCTAGAGCCAGCCCTGGTAACCATAAAGCTTTCAGCCCTAAGAAACCTGTTCCATTAAGCATAACATACAATACATACTAAACTTATTTTGTTCTACTGAAAAAATAAGACGAATGATGCAATTAACTAGGACTGGTCTAAAGACTGGGTTCTCTCCCTCCTCAGAAGTCACTGCTGAATAGAAGGAAGTCCAGGGTTTTTTAGTTGAATTCAAGGATTCTAGGACACTATCAAAAATCATATTTGCAATTTTATATCATTATTTGAATTACAGTAATGCCTAAAGGCACCAATCACTGATTAGGGCCCAGTTGTACTAGACTCTGTAGCCTATTGTACTGTACCAAATTGTAGAGACATACTATAAAACAGAAATGAAAGATTGTGTCAATATATATGAACAAGGCACGAGTACTTAATTGGTATCATAGAGTTTGTTTTTAAATGACACTTGCAATGTGCACGGATAATGAAATTTAGTCAAATATTGCATCAGAGCTAAGAGAATAAATGAACACATTTCTTTGATGATGTTAGTAATAGGGAGCAAACAAACAAAACTCCCAGAACAATGCAATTTGGACACAGGGAAAAAATGAAAGTCCACGGGGAAATCTTGGGTTGACTACACTACAGGGAACTTCATACACAAGTTAGGGAAAGAAACAAATGTAGCAGTCTAATTACCACTCCTCCTGCACCCGCTTCCTCAGCTCACATTACAGGGCCATAATTTGTAAGGAGTTGCATCATCAGTGGATTGTTATGATGCCATATAAGCAAGTCCACACAGCTCTCCTTTGCGGAGCATGGAGCTAGACCGTCCCTTTAGGCTACAGCCCTAGAGCAGGCACAAAAATTTACGTCCCCACAAGTCACAGCCTGAGACAGACAGTTCCTCAGGGAGCTGAAAGAGCACAAGCTAGTGCAACTCCTGTTAAACCCTTTTACAGGGGCAGCATGTGCACCTCCACACTGAAATGAGCCAGTTTTGCTAGATGCTGCAGAGGAGAGGACAAGGTGAAGACCCTTTTGGACAGGCTAGAACTACCGTTAATAGCCTCGAGCACATCATGATTGCAAGGACTAGAATGGTGTCTGCCCCCTCTTCAGGGGCACACGTGCTAGGAGAAGGCTATTTATCAACTCTTCTCCTCTTGCAGAAAGTATACAAGTCTGGCCGTAATCTATAACCCAGGGTATGAACCCACATGCCAATCAGAAAGCATTTTTTGTCTAACAGGTTCTTCCACCCTCATATTTCTCAAGTAGGGTGGAAAGAAAGCATTTGTGTTTCTGTTACGTTTCCAGAAAATGAGCATTTCCAGGATATCCAATAGTTGTAGTCAAGCATCCAATTTCAATGAAAAATAGTTGGGGAGGGGGAGGGGGCAAGGGGGAGAAAAACATCTGTAGCAGTCCACAGGCTGCAAGAAAACTACAATAAAACTGCTGTGCCAGCAGCCACCTTACAGTATCCACATCACTGTTCAGAAAAAGCTATTTGATTTCGTTTCTGTGACAGTGAAACTCTCCAAGGTATGACTAAGGAAGAATCCTCCAGATAATAAGAGAGCATGAGGGGAGAAATAAAAACAAAACAGAGAAGTATCTACCAGCTGGAGTCCCTGAAAACCATAACTAAACCCTTTGGGACAAGCTGTTAGGTTGTGGAAGCTACTTCCCTTACAGGATATAGTACAAGATAAACAAATGTGCCTCACACTAGTCGATACATCAAGACACCTCCATCATGTTTGCTTTAATAAAGCACCAGGATCACGAACAGCTAATATAAATGTATTCACTTGAATCTTGCCAGTCACGTGGTGGTGCAGGAGGATTTAAACATTACTCTGGCCATTCACAAGAGCTAAGGCAGTTAGATTAATGTATCAATACAGCTAATTAAATTATGTTTAAGCTTTTCCCCCCACCAACATACCCCTGAGAAAGCAGTTAAATTAATCACATGCTCTGGTTCAATATCAGCAAGTGTGTGCTACCTGGTTGGTTTTCAAACAGGATGCACAAAGTAAAAGCATCCATATAAATGGCCTGGTAGCATAAAATATCTCACAAGTAAATATTCAAAGAATGTGGTTTCCCTCTTTATGAAGTGAAGGGATTTCTGAGCAGATTAAAATAGTGGCACATCTTTCAGAAAGAGGGCCTGGGAGCAAACTAAACTACAGAAGAGTTTGATTGGTTTTCCTGCTACTGTGGAACATAGTTCAGGATCCTGACACAAGGAAGAAAGGAGAGCAGCAGAATATGGACCCTGGACTTCAGAAAAGCAGACTTTGACAGCCTCAGGGAACTGATGGGCAGGATCCCCGGGAGAATAACATGAGGGGGAAAGGAGTCCAGGAGAGCTGGCTGTGTTTTAAAGAATCCTTATTGAGGTTACAGGGACAAACCATCCCGATGTGTAGAAAGAATAGTAAATATGGCAGGCGACCAGCTTGGCTTAACAGTGAAATCCTTGCTGATCTTAAACACAAAAAAGAAGCTTACAAGAAGTGGAAGATTGGACAAATGACCAGGGAAGAGTATAAAGATATTGCTCGGGCATGCAGGAGTGAAATCAGGAAGGCCAAATCACACCTGGAGTTGCAGCTAGCAAGAGATGTTAAGAGTAACAAGAAGGATTTCTTCGGCTATGTTAGCAACAAGAAGAAAGTCAAGGAAAGTGTGGGCCCCTTACCCAATGAGGGAGGCAACCTAGTGACAGAGGATGTGGAAAAAGCTAATGTACTCAATGCTTTTTTTGCCTCTGTCTTCACAAACTAGGTCATCTCCCAGACTACTACACTGGGCAGCACAGCATGGGGAGGAGGTGGCCATCCCTCAGTGGAGAAAGAAGTGGTTTGGGACTATTTAGAAAAGCTGGACGAGCACAAGTCCATGGGGCCGGATGCGCTGCATTCGAGAGTGCTAAAGGAGTTGGCGGATGTAATTGCAGAGCCATTGGCCATTATCTTTGAAAACTCATGGCAATCGAGGGAGGTCCCGGACAACTGCAAAAAGGCTAATGTAGTGCCCATCTTTAAAAAAAGGGAAGGAGGAGGATCCTGGGAACTACAGGCCAGTCAGCCTCACCTCGGTCCCTGGAAAAATCATGCAGCAGGTCCTCAAGGAATCAATTCTGAAGCACTTAGACGAGAGGAAAGTGATCAGGAACAGTCAGCATGGATTCACCAAGGGAAAGTCATGCCTGACTAATCTAATTGCCTTCTTTGACAAGATAATTGGCTCTGTGGATGAGGGGAAAGCAGTGGACGTGTTATTCCTTGACTTTAGCAAAGCTTTTGACACAGTCTCCCACAGTATTCTTGCCAGGAAGTTAAAGTAGTATGGGCTGGATGAATGGATTATAAGGTGGATAGAAAGCTGGCTAGATTGTTGGGCTCAACGGGTAGTGATCAATGGCTCCATGTCTAGTTGGCAGCCGGTATCAAGCGGATTGCCCCAGGGGTTGGTCCTCGGGCCAGTTTTGTTCAATATCTTCATTAATGATCTGGAGGATGGTGTGGATTGGACCCTCAGCAAGTTTGCAGAGGACACTAAACTGGGAGGAGAGGTAGATACGCTAGAGGGTAGGGATAGGATACAGAGGGCCCTAGACAAATTAGAGGATTGGGCCGAAAGAAATCTGATGAGGTTCAACAAGGACAAGTGCAGAGTCCTGCACTTAGGACGGAAGAATCCCATGCACTGCTACAGACTAGGGACCTAGTGGCTAGGCAGCAGTTCTGCAGAGAAGGACCTAGGGGTTACAGTGGATGAGAAGCTGGATATAAGTCAACAGTTTGCCCGTGTTGCCAAGAAGGCCAATGGCATTTTGGGATGTATAAGTAGGGGCATTGCCAGCAGATTGATCGTTCCCCTCTATTCGACATTGGTGAGGCCTCATCTGGAGTCCTATGTCCAGTTTTGGGCCCCCACACTACAAGAAGGATGTGGAAAAATTGGAAAACGTGCTGCAGAGGGCAACAAAAATGATTAGGGGACTGGAACACATGACTTATGAGGAGAGGCTGAGGGAACTGGGATTGTTTAGTCTGTGGAAGAGAAGAATGAGGGGGGATTTGATAGTTGCTTTCAACTATCTGAAAGGGGGCTCCAAAGAGGATGAATCTAGACTGTTCTCAGTGGTAGCAGATGACAGAATGAGGAGTAATGGTCTCAAGTTGCAGTGGGGGAGGTTTAGGTTGGATATTAGGAAAAACTTTTTCACTAGAAGGGTGGTGAAACACTGGAATGCGTTACCTAGGGAAATAGTGGAATCTCCTTCCTTAGAAGTTTTTACGGTCAGGCTTGACAAAGCCCTGGCTGGGATGATTTAGTTGGGAATAGTTGCTTTGAGCAGGGGGTTGGACTAGATGACCTCCTGGGGTCCCTTCCAACCCTGATATTCTATGATTCTATAGTGAGAGGCAGGAAGAGAAACTGTGAGCGACAGGTGGAGCAAACGGATCAGAAGCACCAGGTGCAGGCCAGCTAGTAATGGAAGCAGAAAATAATGTCACAAATTTAAACTACACAGAAAAATTTAGGTCACTGCAACATAATTGCCCAAGTTTGAATTTGGCTAGAATCAATACTGGTCTTGTCTCCTGCTCCTCTCTTTTACTTATGACACTTTGCAGGAGTTACTGCATGTTGGGAAGGGTAAGAATGAAGAGCAGGAAGTGCGGAGACCTACTTGGATGGGGGAGGGGGGATAATCTTTCTCCCTCATGAACATTTCCTCAGCTATCACCCAGAGAGAGATAAAGCTGCTTTGGGTCCCTTTTTTTTTTTTTTTTTTTTTTTTTTTTTTTACCAGAACTGACCTGCTGAGGATCAGTTGACCTTAGTGCAGTTAGTTTACATGGTAGCATGGGGCTTACATAGGCCTTATTTCCTCCTACACAGGATTCATCCCCAAACTGAAACATACTGTCTTGTACAATACACACAGTGTTGTTGCTTAACACCTCTAGGCTAGATTTTGATACCTTTAATCCGCTTTAGTAACACTTCACTGCACAAAAGATCCCACTGGTTTCAATTAGACCAGTTATGGAGAAAGGTACTAGTCAACATGACTAAGGTGATCAGAACCTGGCACATATTAAATTACAAAGCCCAGCGGATTAAAAAAGAACTTTAAATAAAAAATAAAATAGATGCATATTATGTGTGTTTGAAGAGCCAATTTCTGACTAAATTGTGAGAGTTTCATATCTGACATTTGGAACAAACACTATTTAAATGTATGCATATTCACACACATTTTGCTGATAAGATTTTCACATTCAAAATTGTTACAGCCTGTGAAAGTCCACACATTTCTGTTTAACAAATGAGGTCTGGGAGATGTGCCAGTCAGGCATATCAGTCTGGTGCTATATAAGTACAGCAAGTCTGCCTGTTTGAAACATTGCTTACTGTGTATTAAGGGTAACCGATTTCAAATCTAGTGTCTTGCATTTTCACAAAAATACACAAAGTAAATAATCTACACATACTATGGAATGATGGCCTGCAATGTTCTCCATCTAAAAATAAAATTCTTGTTCAGTTACCCAAAACAAACACCCCTTTACTTTAAGTTAGCTCAAACATCAGAATATTTCCACACAGACTATTTCACAAAGTTGTTTTTAAAACATTAATTATGAAAACCTTCCCCCCATAGAAATCTGAATGCACAAGTTTGAGCCCATTCTTGCGAACATGCATGCACATAAGTAAACCCAGAACTGGCGCCATCACTAGAAATTTCCTACAACACATAGGTATATGTTGTGTGTCCATAAGAGATGCTTGGAAATGTTGTCATGACTTCTGTCACAAAAATAGCTGGATACACATGAACTGTGTTTAGCCCTGTCCAAATATATCATCTGCACTCAGATTTGTTGCTGATAAAAGGAGACTATTCATATTTTTTTAAACACATTTTCCCTTCTGGGCTCTCAACAGGGAGATCTATTTCTTGGCATTGTACGTCATTTTTTTAAAGCTCAAAGCACTTTCCTATTGATTAGAAGTAGACTAAAAGGGCAAAAAAGACATGAAAGGCTCACACTTTCCAAAACAAAAACAAAGCACTCAGTTTTAAGGGGGAAATTACTATAGGCCAGATTCTGATGCCCCCCAAATGGTAATTCTGAAATCAACAGGACTACTTTTTGAATAAGGTGCTACATACTGGAGTAAAGATGTCAGAATCTGGCCCTAAGAAATAAAAAAAGCCTCACTTAGCCACATTATATTTTAGATTTCAAAATTTTGGGGATTTCTTACCATAACATGAAATAATCTTGACTTGTAAATGAGACTCTACTGTACTCAGTCCATCAAGAATTTTCATTTTCAAACATCATGGTTTCATCACCAATGGCCACAGAAGTTAGAAAAGACTATTAGGTTATCTCTAGCTCCTGCCCTGTTTGTGCAAGATTGCTCCTTACACTAGAGATTCTATTGCTTTGTCTAGCCTAGTTTTAAATGTCCCAAGTAATACCGACTTTGAATTGGAGTTTAAAGAGCACACAGTTTTAATTATGTAGCTTCCTAGAAGTGAATTAGTACAATTCTGGACAAATTTTAATTATTTTTCATGAGTAATGCTTATACCTATTTTTTTCATATTTACCATACATTAGAGAGCCTACCTTAACTTCTATATGCCACATACTGTACATAAATGAGCAATAAGAAAGAAGCTAGAGTACATGCTGTGATGAGCAAGACCTTTACAAGAAGTGTGGCGTATTTAGTAAACTTGAAGACAACAAGAATGTACAAAAAAAAAAAAAAAGAAGTGTTTCCTTTCCCCTTCTCCCCCGCCCTGCAAAAAAGGTTGGAAGAATGGCTTTTTAAAATGTTTTTAGTCTCTACTCCCCTCCATACATTCCTTCCCTGAAAACTTTTCCCAAACACAGCCATTCCTTTAACATAGCCTTTTTTCACCATCAAAGCAATTCTATTTGACAATCTTCCTTTAGAATGGTTTAAAGACAGCCGTGGCTGACACAAGATATCATGTGATTTGGTCAGCCAGAATGGACAGAACCAAATCATCTTGTAAACATGTTTAAAAACATGCTCTAGCTCAGAGACAAGTTAAACATGGTAACTGTGATAGCTGACATGGGACCTCACAGAGTCTAAGAGAATACCAAACTCAAATTAAACTATGTGCAAGTGTAACAGGCGGTGACTATGTTTGGAACCCCTAAGGGCTGAGAGTTTATTTTATGCCACCATTGATGCCTATCTGCTGTCCCTGGCAGTTCTTAGGATAAGGATCATGAACTTCCCCCAACACACACACACACCCCTTGTGAACTCCATTTTTATGTCTCTTGGGGTATGTCTACACTACGAAATTAGGTCAAATTTATAGAAGTCAGTTTTTTAGAAATCGTTTTTATATAGTCGATTCTGTGTGTCCCCACACAAAATGCTCTAAGTGCATTAACTTGGCAGAGTGCTTCCACAGTACCGAGGCTAGTTTTGACTTCTGTAGTGTTGCACTGTGGGTAGCTATCCCACAGTTCCCGCAGTTGCCGCCGCCCGTTGGAATTCTGGGTTGAGATCCCAATGCCTGATGGGGCAAAAACATTGTCGCGGTTGGTTCCGGGTACATGTCGTCAGGTCCTCCCTCTCTCCATGAAAGCAACGGCAGACAATCATTTTACGCCTTTTTTCCTGAGTTACCTGTGCAGACGCCATACCACAGCAAGCATGGAGCCCACTCAGCTCACTGTCACCGTACATCTCCTGGGTGCTGACAGACATGGTACTGCATTGCTACGCAGCAGCAGCAACCCATTGCCTTGTGGCTGCAGACGGTGCAATAGGCCTGAAAACCATCGTCATCATGTCCGAGGTGCTCCTGGCCGCCTCGGTAAGGTAGGTCAGGAGCACCTGGGCAGACATGGGCGCAGGGACTAAATTAGGAGTGACTCAACCAGGTCATTCTCTTTAGTCCTGCAGGCAGTCCTATTGTACCATCTTATGGTAAGCAGGCAGGAGATGAGGATGGTTAGCAGTCCTACTGCACCATCTTCTGCCAAGCAGCCAGGAGATGTGAATGGCTTGCAGTCCAACTGCACCGTCTGCTGCCAGCCAAAGATGTAAAAGACAGATGGAGTGGATCAAAACAAGAAATAGATCAGATTTGTTTTGTACTCATTTGCTCCCCCCTCCCTCTGTGAAATCAACGGTCAACAATCGTTTTGGTGAGGTCTGTCAGGGGCACCTTGAAAACTTTAATGGAGATTCAGTCCTGCCTGAAATACCAGAGGGAGGGATAGCTTATTGGGTTCAGCATTGGCCTGCTAAACCCAGGGTTTTGAGTTCAATCCTTGAGGGGGCCATTATGTGTGACAGTTGTTTTTGTTTCTCCTTGATGTAAAGCCACCCTCTTTGTTGATTTTAATTCCCTGTAAGCCATGTCGTCAGTCGCCCTTCCCTTCTTGTGCCTTTTTTCTGTGCAGACGCCATACCATGGCAAGCATGGAGCCCGCTCAGATCATTTTGGCAATTAGGAGCACATTAAACACCACGCGCATTATCCAGCAGTATATGCGGCACCAGAACCTGGCAAAGCAAAACCGGGCAAGTAGGCGACCTCAGCACAGTGATGACAGTGATGAGGACGTGGACACAGACTTCTCTCAAAGCACGGCCCCGGCAATGTGATCATCATGGTGCTAATGGGGCAGGTTCATGCGGTGGAATGCCAATTCTGGGCCTGGGAAACAAGCACAGACTGGTGGGACTGCATAGTGTTGCGGGTCTGGGACAATTCCCAGTGGCTGCGAAACTTTCGCATGCGTAAGGGCACTTTCCTGGAACTTTGTGACTTGCTTTCCCCTGCCCTGAAGCACATGAATACCAAGATGAGAGCAGGCCTCACAGTTGAGAAGCGAGTGGCAATAGCCCTGTGGAAGCTTGCAACGCCAGACAGCTACCGGTCAGTCGGGAATCAATTTGGAGTGGGCAAATCTACTGTGGGGGCTGCTGTGATGCAAGTAGCCTACGCAATCAAAGATCTGCTGATATCAAGGGTAGTGACCCTGGGAAATGTGCAGGTCATAGTGGATGGCTTTGCTGCAATGGGATTCCCTAACTGTGGTGGGGCCATAGACGGAACCCATATCCCTATCTTGGCACCGGAGCACCAAGGCGGCGAGTACATAAACCGCAAGGGGTACTTTTCAATGGTGCTGCAAGCACTGGTGGATCACAAGGGACGTTTCACCATCATCAACGTGGGATGGCCGGGAAAGGTACATGATGCTTGCATCTTCAGGAACTCTGGTCTGTTTCAAAAGCTGCAGGAAGGGACTTTATTCCCAGACCAGAAAATAACCACTGGGGATGCTGAAATGCCTATACTTATCCTTGGGGACCCAGCCTACCCCTTAATGCCATTACACAGGCAGCCTGGACAGTAGGCACAAGCTGTTCAACTACAGGCTGAGCAAGTGCAGAATGGTGGTAGAATGTGCATTTGGACGTTTAAAGGCGCGCTGGCGCAGTTTACTGACTCGGTTAGGCCTCAGGGAAACCAGTATTCCCACTGTTATTACTGCTTGCTGTGCGCTCCACAATATCTGTGAGAGTAAGGGGGAGACGTTTATGGCGGGGTGGGAGGTTGAGGCAAATTGCCTGGCTTCTGGTTATGTGCAGCCGGACACCAGGGTGGTTAGAAGAGCACATGAGGGCGTGGTGCGCATCAGAGAAGCTTTGAAAACCGTGACTGGCCAGGCTATGGTGTGAAAGTTCTGTTTTTTTCTCCTTGATGAAACCCCCCGCCCCTTGGTTCACTCTACTTCCCTGTAAGCTAACCACCCTTCTCTCCTCCCTTTAATCACTGATTGCAGAGGCAATAAAATAATTGTTGCTTCACATTCATGCATTCTTTATTCATTCATCACACAAATAGGGGGATGACTACCAAGGTAGCCCAGGAGGGGTGGTGGAGGAGGGAAGGAAAATGCCACACAGCACTTTAAAAGTTTACAACTTCAAAATTTATTGAATGCCAGCCTTCTTTTTTTTTTTTGGGCAATCCTTTGTGGCGGAGTGGCTGGTTGGCCGGTGGCCCCCCCACCGCGTACTTGGGCGTCTGGGTGTGGAGGCTATGAAACTCGGGGAGGAGGACGGTTGGTTACACAGGGGCTGTAGTGGCAGTCTGTGCTCCAGCTGCCTTTGCTGCAGCTCAACCATACACTGGAGCATATTGGTTTGATCCTCCGGCAGCCTCGGCATTGAATCCTGCCTCCTCTCATCACGCTGCCACCACATTTGAGCTTCAGCCCTCTCTTCAGCCCGCCACCTCTTCTCCCGGTCATTTTGTGCTTTCCTGCACTCTGACATTATTTGCCTCCATACATTCGTCTGTGCTCTGTCAGTGTGTGAGGACAGCATGAGCTCAGAGAACATTTTATCACGAGTGCATTTTTTTCTTTCTTTCTAATCTTCACTAGTCTCTGGGAAGGAGAAGATCCTGTGATCATTGAAACACATGCAGCTGGTGGAGAAAAAAAAAGGGACAGCGGTATTTAAAAAGACACATTTTATAAAACAGTGGCTACACTCTTTCAGGGTAAACCTTGCTGTTAACATTACATACATAGCACAGGTGCTTTCGTTACAAGGTCGCATTTTGCCTCCCTCCACCGCGTGGCTACCCCCTCCCCGTGGCTAACAGCGGGGAACATTTCTGTTCAGCCGCAGGCAAACAGCTCAGTAGGAACGGGCTCCTCTGAATGTTCCCTGAAGAAAAGCACCCTATTTCAACCAGGAGACCATGAATGATATCTCACTCTTCTGAGGATAACACAGAGAGATAAAGAACGGACGTTGTTTGAATGCCAGCAAACATACACTGCAATGCTTTGTTGTACAATGATTCCCGAATACGTGTTACTGGCCTGGAGTGGTAAAGTGTCCTACCATGGAGGATGCAATAAGGCTGCCCTCCCCAGAAACCTTTTGAAAAGGCTTTGGGAGTACATCCAGGAGAGCCACGAATGCCAGGGCAAATTAATCCTTTCACATGCTTGCTTTTAAACCATGTATACTAATTTAAAAGGTACACTCACCAGAGGTCCCTTCTCCGCCTGGTGGATCTGGAAGGCACCCTTGGGTGGGTTTAGGGGGTACTGGCTCCAGGTCCAGGGTGAGAAAGTTCCTGGCAGTCGGGAAAACCAGTTTCTCCGCTTGCTTGCTGTAAGCTATCTTCTTCGTCCCCAAAACCTGCTTCTGTGTTGCCTCCATCTCCATTGAAGGAGTCAAACAACATGGCTGGGGTATGCTGGCTGAACCCCCTAAAATGGCATGCAGCTCATCATAGAAGTGGCGTGTTTGGGGCTCTGACCCGGAGCGGCCGTTCGCCCTCCTGGTTTTCTGGTAGGCTTGCCTCAGCTCCTTAAGTTTCACGCGGCACTGCTTCGGATCCCTGTTATGGCCTCTGTCCTTCATGCCCTGGGAGATTTTGACCAAGGTTTTGGCATTTCGAAAACTGGAACGGAGTTCTGATAGCACGGATTCCTCTCCCCATACAGCAATCAGATCCCGTACCTCCCGTTCGGTCCATGCTGGGAGCTCTTTTGCAATTCTGGGACTCCCATCATGGTCACCTCTGCTGATGAGCTCTGCATGGTCACCTGCAGCTTGCCACGCTGGCCAAACAGGAAATTGAAATTCAAAAGTTCGCGGGCCTTTTACTGTCTACCTGGCCAGTGCATCTGAGTTGAGAGTGCTGTCCAGAGCAGTCACAATGGAGCACTCTGGGATAGCTCCTGAAGGCCAATACCATCTAATTATGTCCACAGTACCCCAAATTCGACCCGGCAAGGCCAATTTCAGCGCTAATCCCCTTGTCGGGGGTGGAATAAAGAAATCGATTTTAAGAGCCCTTTAAGTCGGAAAAAAGGGCTTCGTCATGTGGACAGGTGCAAAGTTAAATCGATTTAACACTGCTAAATTCGACCTCAACTCCTAGTGTAGACCAGGGCTTGGTGTAGTGGTACTTTTTTCACCTTTGCTCTTCCTCTTTTGAGAGTGAAGATTTCCCAGGATGCATAACACCACTTCTTCCCTACAGGTAACAATCAACTGCACATTTTGGCTGCATTTAAATATTTGAACAACATACTGTTATTGATCTGAAAAAAGAAAGACTAGCATGGCTGTGTTCAGAAGAAACTGTGTTGTTTGTCCTTCGAGTTCAAAGATGACCATGACATCACTGATTGCTTTGGTTTCTTTGAAAACATGAGTGGCTGATCAGGTCACCTTGAGCTTTGAACTGTCTGTGGCACACTGAACGAGAGATGTTGCTATGGGTTACTTGATAAACAGAGAATACTCTGCTGTTGTGAAATTTATGCCTCTGGTGCTTCTGCTCTGCCTCAGCAGTTCTCCTCTGCTCATAGACTGTAGCTCCAGTATGGCTGAGACTTCATCAAGTAGAATGATTAGGAGTGAGATCTTCCCAAAACTCTGGGTCAATGTTGAAATACCTCAAGCATATCTTGAGGGAGTCTTTGACATGTTTCTTCTGGCCTCCCTGAGAGTGCTTTCCCTCCTTTAGCTCACCTTAAAAGATCTTCTTTGGCAGTCACTCATCTGACGTGCTGCTGGCATGGCCTGCCCAGTCCAGCCCATCTCCATCTGTGATTTCATCAGAGTATGGATGCTTAGAATACCTGCCCATATGAAAATCTCAGTATCTGGAACCCTGTCTTGCCATCTTATCCTCAGCCATTTCCTCAGGCAGCCCATGTGAAAGTGATGCAGCTTCATGACATGGCACCCTCTAGGTTTCACATGAACACATCAAAGTTGGCAACACAATGACTTGGTAGACCTTCAGTTTTGTTTGCTCGCTCACTAATGCCTCTGAGCTCCCACACATTTGGACATAGTCTGCCAAAGGTCACACTTGGTTTTCAAAAGAAACTAGGACAATTAGAAAGAGTGTGGGCTAGAATGAAAAGTCATCTTCTCTCCAATAAGTCCACAGTTGTTCCTTTAGATCCTGGGCTGCTTCTCTTGACATCTTAACAAAGTGCTCTGTCCTTTGATCTTCTAAGTCACACATTTTTCTCACTAGCTAGTTTCCAAGTCCAATTTCAATAACTGCAATGGGAGGATTGCCTAAGCACCGCACAGAACATGTTTGGGCTTCTTTGTGCTCTTCAACCTTTGGGAGTCTCTCTGTACAGAATAGTTGCAGTTTCTCCTTAAAGTCACCTCATAAGCAAATATCATTCATCACAAATACCACAGTATGTCCAACCCCAAGTATTCACAAAAAAAAAAAAAAAAAAATCATGAGATTGGGTTAAAAATTATTTTAAAAATAAATGGTAGGTTCCTTTTATATGCCTTCTGGCTTCTGAGCCTTTACCGTTCACCTGAGTTGCATTTTCAACTATGGAGGCCAAAAACCTATTTTTTAAAAAATGTAACAGATTCTCAAATAATCAATTAGGACTTTAAGGGGAAAAAAAATGTATAACATCAGAAGACTCACAAACAAACCAGACGCTGGCAACACACAAAATGATAACTCATATATCCAGACATACATAAACATCAGAGTAACATTTCTATAATTCTCCTGCCTCAGGGAAAGATTTGGGAGCCACTTGATGGCTTTCCATTACTAGCACAAACACACACACTTTTCTATGCTTGCTAAAAAGTATACTAAAATGTTCCACTTGTTCCGTGCAGGAAGTAAACCTCAAACAACAAAAGGTAACCACAATTTTGTGTTAAGAAAATTGCCAACCCATAGTTTTCAAAAATTATGAGTCAGACCCCCAAATAATCATGAAATATTTTTAAAAATCTCATTATTTTTAAGCCTAAGTGTTGGATTCTCTTTATTTGCCTTTGGATTTATAACATTTAGAATTCATATTTTCATAATTTAATCTGAGACTATGAGACTAGAAAATTCCTTCTCCTCCTTTCCTCCCCACAGCCCCAAATAATGAAAGCTTAAATTCTCACAAAATAAAATGATTCCAGAAGCAGAAGCTTTAAGAAAAAAAAACAAAAAATATCACGACACATGCAATCAAAATCACAAGTGTTGACAACAAATCTATCTATACATAATTAACTTTTCTTCAGGTTTCTATATCAAATTAATTCTTTGACTATATCAGGGGTAGCCAAACTTACTGAGCCTCCAAGCCACATAATACAATTTTGAGACGCTTAAGAGCCGGGTGTGCCCGCCGGGGCTCCTACCCTGAAGAGTGGGGAGGTCTCAGGGCATCGGCCCCACTCCTGCTGAAGCCCCATACCCTGGCAGGCATGCCCTGCAGAACTGAAGCCCTGAGACCCCCCTCCCCACTGGGCAGAAGCCAGAGGCAATGCATGGGGGGGGTCACGTGCCCCCCCAGATTTTTGCCAGGGTTTGCTGGCCCTGCTCAGTCACATGGTGCCGTTGGACCCCCTCCCTGCAAGGCAGCTGCTGGAGCCAGCAAGCTGGGAGCTGCGGCTGTCGGGGAAAGACAGTGGCAAACAGCTGGGAGCTGCAGGGAGAGCCGCTGCTTTGGCTGCTGCCTCTCCAGGTGGAACTAACACCCAGAAGCTGCAGGGAGGGGCCACTGAGGGTGAAAGGGCGGGCATACCTGGGGGGGGGCATGACTCAAGCTGTTGAGGGGAGGGGACGAACCTTTAAATTGTGCCACCTTCTCTGAGAAGGCACCAGTTGTCTCCGGCAGGAGCCCCGGGCTGCTCCCCCTCCTCAGCCTGGTAGATGGAGAACAGGAGGGGGCATGAGGAGCTTCACTTTAATTATAAAAGAGCCACATGCAGCTCGTGAGCGGGGGTTTGGCCACCCCAGGTCTATATTAATACTCATGTACTTTCATATTATCAGATGAAAACAGGATAGATGTAATATATGCACATATATTACCTCATAAAAGCAGAGTGTACATATCTTAAATACATTTGGTTTCATACTACTGCATGTTATACATTATACATAGTCTATTTGCACAAATTTGTAATATTTCATGAAGCTCCATCTGCACATTGTTGAATATATACACCATTTGTGTGCAACATATTGAATACAAATAATAGCTAGGAAATATTTGTTTGGGCTCTTTTTGTGTGCCAAAAACTTACCTTGACCATCAGGCAAACCCCAAGTGTTTCAAGCAGTAGTGGTAATGGCCTATGGAGCTGTGCAACATGCCATAATGCCTGGTTTCATTTAACACAATCAATGAAGAATCAAGGATGATATTAGACTGACTAGGGAGGGCAAGGAGGGATAGGGTGCTGGGAAATTTCTCCACATCATTCCTTTTGTCTTGTTGGGGTGACTATTCTAATCATCACAGCCTCCCATCTAGTTTTCTTACTTACAGAAATGAAAATATGGCCCTCAACCTGGATACAAGCTACAAATTTGATGGTTTCATGGGGCCCATATCATGCAGGCACTTACTACTAGGAGTAGTGCTCAATACTGGGCATAGCTTCTCTGATATCAATGACCCACGATGCCTTTATGAGTTCCTACAGGACTGAGACGTTGGTTTGTCTATATCAACCTGCATTTTCAGTATTTAAATCCAATTTAATTCTTCTTTTTATATTATCAAACCAAATTTTATTCTGTAATCTTGAGGGGCCTCGGAAACATACTCAAATGATCTTCCTCTCTGCCTACCTGAATTACAAGGAGCATTTGAACAAAAGCCCTGTGGGTTTCCTAGTTCACCTGTCCTGAGTCTCCAGTTAAGCAAGTACAGCTTGCAGGGTTTTGTTGAAAGCACACAAGGCTTGTTGTTTTAAAACCTCAAAACAAGGTCTAATTTTGGAATTTGGCAGGGAAAGGAAACATTAACCAGGGAAAATCAATTATGTATTTTTTTAAAATTAGCATTCCTATCTTTTCAGTGAATATTATCACTCATGAACAACAACGAATATTGTGCTCAAGTTATATGCTATGCAAATAAAACATTTCTTCAGCAATTTTATCCCATCCAAACAAAATTTAATATTCTTCGGAGGTTTAAAACACAACAGTTTGTCATTACCAAAGAAAGGGCAGGTATGGGGAACAGAAATACACTTAATACAATATACCTCTATTATCCAATCTTGTGACTTCATTCACAAAATGCAGGCATGTTTCCTAGCTCTTTAAAAATGCAAATTTGGGGACCAGGGTATCCTAGGGATATGCTAATTTGCTATAGAACCTTTAATTTACAGGTTACTGGTATTAATCTGTCTCAGAATCACAGCAAACATCAGTCTGTTTGGTAGCTTATGTGAAACGAGTTGGTTGTCTCTGTACAGTTCCAAGGATAAAAGTGTCAACATTTTAAAACCCCAAATATAACTGACATTTATTGGAGACCAATCTGAATGCAGAAGTCAAAGGCAGAATGGACAGTTCTCCTCTATTCCTGCCAATACCTATGGTAAGATAATTTGGGAAACTTGGCCCTATAGCCGTTTCAAACTTGTTCTATGCATAGAGAAAATTAATTTTCAGTGCCGTCAGCCTGAACCTTCCATGAGCAGTTAGGGTCGGATTCGCAGCAGGACTCAGCATTGGTTTAAATCCCACCCTAAACATGCAGATGTATGTGTAAAAGAGCCAAATTGGGCCTTTGAATATGTGCCTGCAATTCCCAGTGACTCATGAAGACATTACTCAGTTATATATAGATTTACTAAATTCATCTGTCAGTTCATAGACAATACTGACAACATAATCTCAGTAACAGCTTAATTTTAGCTTCATGTATAAATACGTCTTCATTTTAAGCTAATGTAATGCCAACACAATTTTGTTGTTGTTGCTGCTGGACTGAAGTTAATGGTGTTAAATGCATTCACGTTCAGTGGCAAAAGAAGTGACAGTACAGGTCAGCCAGGGCTGGCCTTACTGTGAGGTGAACTGAGGCGGCCGCCTCAGGTGCCAGACTAGGGGGGAAGGGGGCGGGGGGGGGGTTTGAGGAGCATCACTAGGACCCAGAGTGTAGAAAATTGTGTCCGCAGCTGGTGCATCTGTATTCTCTCTGCTCTAGATGCATAGAGATGGTGGAGTGCTGTGGTGAAGGAAGGACGGCACAAGAGACATAACAGGCAGGTAGGCGAAAAGGTGAGAGGGAATAACAGAAAGTAGCAGGAGCTGCAAGGAGAGAGAGGAGGAGGAGCCTCTTATGTACCTTTCTAGCACCCCCAGGAGCCTGGACTGATTAACACCAGCTTCTCAGGGAGCTTCCTGTTTCCTGCTGCTTCCCTGAACCCACTTGAGGGGAACTGGCAGTCAACTGAAGTACTAGGAGCCAGTTAGGCCCTTAAGACACAGATAGCTTCCCTCACTCAGGCCCTGCTACCAGCCTGCTTATTTGTCCCCTTTAATTTAGTGTTGAGAGCCACTATAGCTGGCACAGAACAGCAGTCATGAGTGAAAGAAGAAAACATGGGACAGCATTCAGAAAAACAAAGCAAGCAAAGGAAGCTTTTCTATCTAAGCAGGAAGGAGATCTCCTGAGATACATGGACACAAATGTTCACGGTGAGCCTTCCGGCCCCAGCGAGGATGTGAGTGGTTAGCAGATGCCTGATCGTCCAGTTAGCCAGAGTGCAAGTGACCTGGCACCTACTGCAGCATTCATATCTCCATCTCAAATGGCTGTAACCATGCAGATTCCTGAAGAAAAGTGTAGCTCAGAGAAGAGTGTGGTGGAGGCAAAAGAAACCGCTGCTGAGTTTAGCTCCTTAAGTCTAGACGATCCAGGACTGTGGACCCACTTGAGCAGTAGCCTTAGGGACTTCCTTGTACTGCATGGGCCACAGCAAGTGAAAAACTTCATGTTCCCCAAAAACAATGAAAATAGAAGTTTCCATCCAACACATTACTGGCGTGAAATCCCCAATGGTAACAAACTGGAGAGGCCATGGCTTATGTACTCAAAAACCCAGAATGCTGCAAACTGTTTTTCTTGCAAACTCTTCCAGACTAATGTTCCAGCCACATTGGGTTCTACAGGAACAAAGGCTAGAAATCTGGCATGCCATGAAAAAGCAGCAAATCACCAGAGAGCATTCCATAGGCAGAAAGAGCTTGAGATGAGACTAAGGTTAAAGGCCACCATAGATGATCAGCATCAAAAGATTGCATCAGAGTCTCTTTACTGGCAAAGTGTTCTGAAAAGGCTCATTGCCATTGTGAGAATGCTTGCTACCCAACACCTAGCACTGCGTGTGTCAGAAATATAAAGGGAAGGGTAACCACCTTTCTGTATACAGTGCTATAAAATCCTTCCTGGCCAGAGGCAAAATCCTTTCACCTGTAAAGGGTTAAGAAGATAAGGTAACCTCACTGGCACCTGACCCAAAATGATCAATAAGGGGACAAGATACTTTCAAATCTGGAGCAGGGAACAGAGGGTTTTGTCTGTCTGTGTGATACCTTTGCCGGGAACAGATCAAGGATGCAAGCCTTCCAACTCCTGTAAAGTTAGTAAGTAACCTAGCTAGAAAATGCGTTAGATTTTCTTTTGTTTTTTGGCTTGTAAAATTCGCTGTGCTGGAGGGAATGTGTATTCCTGTTTTTGTGTCTTTTTGTAACTTAAGATTTTACCTAGAGGGATTCTCTATGTTTTGAATCCGATTACCCTGTAAAGTATTTACCATCCTGATTTTACAGAGGTGATTCTTTTACCTTTTCTTTAAATAAAATTCTTCTTTTAACAATCTGAGTGGTTTTTCATTGTTCTTAAGATCCAAGGGTTTGGGTCTGTGTTCACCTGTACCAATTGGTGAGGATACTCTTATCAAGCCTTCCCCAGGAAAGGGGGTATAGGGCTTGAGGGGATATTTTGGGGGAAGACATCTCCAAGTGGTCTCTTTCCCTGTTCTTTGTTTAACACGCTTGGTGGTGGCAGCATAGGGTTCAAGGAAAAGGCAAAGTTTGTACCTTGGGGAAGTTTTTAACCTAAGTTGGTAAGAATAAGCTTAGGGGGTCTTTCATGCAGGTCCCCACATCTGTACCCTAGGCTTCAGAGTGGGGAAGGAACCTTGACAGCGTGGCACTTCAGATCAGTTGTATCTGCCAAACAATGGAAACTTCCTTAAAATTGTAGAGCTGACGGCTGAGCTTGATGCTGTATTCCAGGAGCATCCAAGAAGAGCCACCACCGAAGAAATGGACACACACCACTACCTTGGAAAAACAATTCCACATGAGATCATACAATTACTGGCAACAAAAGTCAAACAGAAGACTGTGGCAGATTTGAAGTCAGCAAGATATTACTCTGTTATTCTGGACTGCACACCTAACATCAGCCATACGGAACAAATTACTTTAATGGTGCGTTTTGTAACAACAGAACCTAGTGAAAATGTCCTGCAATGGTGACTGTCAGGAGAGCATTTTCTAGAATGTATTGACATTGATGATACTACAGGAGCTGGTATGACAAATGTGCTTCTTAAAAAGCTGGAAGATATGGGAATTGAGATAGCTGACATGAGAGGTCAGGGCTACGATAATGGTGCTGACATGAGAGGAAAGAACAGAGGAGTGCAGACATGGATCCGAGAGCTAAACCCTCGATCTTTTTTTGTCCCATGCAGTTCTCATTCATTGAACTTGGTAGTCAGTGATGCAGCATCAGTTTCTAGTAAGGCTGCTAAATTTTTTAATATAGTTCAAAGCATCTATGTATTTTTCTCGGCATCAACTCATTGATGGCAAATTTTGAAGCAACATCTGGGAACATCCTCTCTGACACTGAAACCACCGAGTGCCACACGATGGGAAAGTAGAGTGGAGGCCATAAAGCCTATCCAACACCAAATTGGAAAGATAGATGATGCCACAGTTGCCATTATGGAGCATAATGCTATGACAGGAACTGTTTGTGGGAGAACAGTGGCAGAGGGAAATGGAATCACCAGAAACATACATAACTTCCAATTTCTGTGTGGCTTAGTGTTGTGGCATGACATACTGTTTGAAATAAATGTTGTAAGCAAGAGACTCCAAGGTGTTGACCTTGATATATCTGGAGCAATGGAACAACTGGACAAAGCAAAGTCATACCTACAGGCTTTCCGATCAGATGAGGGATTTCAAAACGTTCTGAAGAGTGCACAGAAGTTGGCAGAGGAACTTCACACTGAAGCTATTTTTCCACCCATTCAAGAATACAAGAGTCACCGAAGAAGACATTTTGATTATGAGGCATGGGATAATCCCATGAGAGTCTCCAAACAACAATTCAAAGTTGAATTCTTTGACCAGGTGCTAGATTGTGAAATACAGTCAGCTGAAGAACGTTTCATGCAGCTCAAGGAACACAGCAGTATATTTGGGATGTTCTATGATATTCCAAAACTCCTCACTACGCCTGAAGAAGACCTAACACCAGCAATGCAGGGCACTAGAGACAGTGCTGACACGCGCAATATTGATGTGAGTGATTTAGGTGATGAACTGAAAGCCCTTTCAAGATACATTTCAGTTGGATCAACTCCAAAGGCTGTTCTGGAATATATGTGCACAAATAAGATGACCACCCTCTTTCCAAATGCTTTTGTTGCTCTGCGCATACTTCTAACACTTCCTGTAACAGTTGCAGCTTCTCCAAGCTGAAGTTAATAAAAACACATCTACACTCCACAATGACACAGGAGAGGCTGGTCGGCCTTGCGACCATCTCAATAGAGCATTAGCTGGCTCAGACTGTGGACTTTCAGGAAGCAGTTCAAATCTCTGCAACCAAGAAGGCACGGAAAGCACCACTTTGATTATTCAAACAGACAAAAATGCCAGTGTTTACAATGCAGACAAGAAAAGTTAACTTTCAAACGCCTGAACAGCAATTGTAAGTGTTACTTAAAATTTTTGAACAAAGCATTTTAAAGTTGTTAGTTCTCCTTTACTGGGGTAGGTAACAGAGCAGTACCATGAGAGGAGTGGAACAGGAAGAAGGCAGAATTGAGACCTTTCAAAGTTTTGGCCCAAGCGAGGGGGCATGGGGGAGTCATCTGAGCTCCCCGCCTGAGGTGTCAAAATGTTGTGGGCTGGCCCAGAGGTCAGCTGTTTTAATGGTTGCATAAAATGTTTTAACTTTGTTACATACAAAACTAAAAGTATAATGTTGCAAGTGCAGTATCATCGGTCCAAACACTCTGAGCCCGCAGATCCTGACTGGGGAAATGCCAGCTTCAGTGTGGAATCTCTGTTGTCCCCAGAAGAGGTTGCAAGAGCAGGATGTACAGAGGCAACAGGAAGCCAGCACAGTTGGGAAGCAGTAAAGAGCCCCTGCCTAGTAGAACCCAGAAGACCCAGAGACACATTCCCTATTCTTCTGTTGTCGTCCCCCCACCCCACCCCACCCCACCCCAACCCAGTCAAAGACTACAAAGAAACTCTGCAAGGTCTCAGTTTTCTATGGAAATTGCTTGTACAGGTGAAAATTTGGTCCACTGTTTGCCTAATTGAGTATTATAGAGGCTACCTGGTTAGTACCTGATCAGGTTAAGGTTGTAAAAAAGTGTCCATTAATCTAACCATGTTGAACATATGCAGCATTCCCCATTTCTGTTTTTTCTGGTTGAATGCATAGTGAAACGTATTACTGTTTTGTTTTGTAAAAACATAGACCATTTTTTAAGTCTAAACAGAGCAAAGTTAATTTCACTGTTGTCAATTAAAACAAAAACTGAATTTCCATTATGGTTTCACTGTGCACTTTTGAGATTCATAGATTTTTGTAATTAGGGCCTGAGCTAGCTCTACCGAAGTCAATGGAAAGTTGACTTCAGTGGGACTTGGATCACGTTCAATGTACCATTCATGTAATATTTCCACCCTTCTAGCAAAAATAAAATCAATCACAAAACCTATTTTTTCCATTAATGTTTAAAATAAATGCTGCCTTGAAATTTCCCTGAAGGGAACATGTCTTATGTTAAATAACAGCAATCAGAGCAGCAAATTTTCAGGGTCACTATTTTCCTAGAGATTGTTTGGATATGTAGGCTGACATTGACATCTCTGCTCCCTTTCAATAATTCAGCGATCATGTTTACTCTACAACACACACATTTTTAGGAGAAAATACTATTTGAATGTCTCATCTTAGAGCTCTAATGGAATTGTGCCAACTCATTTTACAAGGACTGTGTGGTAATTCTTCCCACTGAATTAGAGTCAACAATATGATGCTGTTGCAAAAAATGCCTAATATCATTTTGGGGTGTATTGACAGGAGTGTTGTATGTAAGGCACAAGAGGTAATTGTCCTGCTCTCCTTGGCACTAGCAAGACCTCAGCAGGAGTACTGTGTCCAGTTCTGGGTACCACACATTCGGAAACGTGAATAAAATGGAAAGTCCAGAGGAGAGCACACACACACACACACACACGCGTGCACACACACAAGTTTAGAAAACCTGACCTATGAAGAAAGGTTAAAAACTGGGTAGGTTTAGTCTTGAGAAAAGAAGACTGATAACAGTCTTAGGACTAGAAGCAGAGAAGGCAGTAGAGCCAACAATTTCTCTTGTAAGCTGGAGACTGATGGAAATATTTGCACAGTCTACAGATCCAGATGGAGTCCTCAGTTTTCTCCTGAGCTGCATCCTAGCTATGGCAACATGGCTAGTACAGGTAGTGCTTTGCTGCCATTGGCTAGGCCTCCACTTACTGAATTCTCATATTCCCTCAATTGTGAGTAAATTCTGAGAGAAGTAATTATTGCTCATCAGACCGGCACACAACATATGATGTATAGTGTATTGTAAATTACATTGCGCTGAGAGGGCATGCAAACTAAGTAGCTGTTTCCTTGACTCATCTCCCTTTCATGTGGCCACATCCTCCTGTTACATGAGTAGCTATCCATGAATAAAGGCAGCTACGCATTAGGAGGAAGAGAATATACCGCACATCCCCCCCAACTCTTCTCCATCTAGCTCCTAACCTACTTTCTGTGAATCCCCCTAAACTTGGCTTCCCTTGGTACCAGGCAACATTTGGGGTTCAATCTCCTCCTTTGCCGAGCATAAACAAACATATGAAAATAGAAAGACAAAAAATATATTCTGTGATGGCTAGCATTTGCAGCCAGGCTAATCTTTGTATGGGGGCATGAGTGAAAATTGATTAATCTGGAGGGAGGCTATAGGAATCAGATTAAACAAGATCTTGAAAAGAAAGTCTCAGAAACTTCTGAAGAGGAACAAATACACTGAGTCTCAAAAAGCCATTCACAATGATGCTACAGTCAGTACCCCACAGAGAGTACCTTAGAACAGAAATAAGTGAACTGACAAATTGACTTTAAACATATAGGCTGAAATTCACCCTGTGGTTTTGTAGAAGTACAAGCAAAACCGGCAGTGGGAGACAAATCTATTTTACATTGCTGAAAATTAGAGATGAGCAACAGCTTCAAAGTTTGGAACCAAAGTAAGGGGTGCTCAGAGACCAAGATTTTTTTCCTCCATTTAATCCATTTTAGAGTGGCCACATTGAAAGTTCAGACTCAGATTTAAAGTTTTCTAAAATTTGGGCATGTTTACAGCTAGGCAGAGTGGTTAAAAATCAATTATTTAAAAAAATAAAATAAAAATCACATTATTTTTAATTTAAATCAGATTTTTTGATAAAATACTTGTTGAGGAAAAAAACTATTAAGATACATTATAGCTGAAAGATATCTCATCATGGAATAGGGATTATAAATTTGAATTCTATAGTATGAGACAATATATTCATGTAATTTTTAAGAAAAGTTTTGTAAAAGGAGTTCCACTAGTTCATGGATTAGGGACCCAATCTTATCCGATTCCAGGGGCTTCTATAGAAAGATTAACCTAAATAATCTATATCTACCCAATGGGACTCAGGGCTCAGTCTAGAAGATATCATCAGAGATGCTTAGTTTTGCAGTTCTCAAACTGTGGATTTGTGTCTCCAGAAATAACATAATTGTTAACAGCAAAAATGGTTTTAAAATAAATAATAATAGAAAATATAAATAGAATACATAGAGGTGAGAAATAATAGACCTCAACCCTATTGTCCCTCTGCAAATTTGAGTACACGGAGTCAATCCCTTACCTCTCTCTAAAAATGCAAAGTTTCAAAAAGTTCAATGAATACAAGATTGTTGGGGGCAGAATAGATCAGGACAAGGAGAAGAAGTCTGGAGATAAATGTGAGAAGGGAGGGACAGGCAGTAGAAACAAAAGTGAAACTGTTTGAGCAGCATATTCCAGAAGTCTTGATGTCTTTCTGAGTGTAGCCTTCATTGATTTGAGATCTACCATACCATTCTCTCACTAGAAGGGGAAAACCTATAATGGCAGCAGGCCGTAAAAGAGACCCAGTTTGGGAATATTTTAATGAAGTTCCTCTACCTGTGGGTAAGACAGGCACGCTTGCAAAATGCAAATAGTGCAACAACTAACTGCAAGGCCTGGTTGCCCGACTGAAACATCATGAGAAGTGTTCCTTCTCAGGAGGAAGCTGCGTTGAAAATGATGAAAAGAACATGTCTGAACATGCAAGATCTTCAGGTTGGTAAACTTTTTTATTTCATACTTCATTCTTCAGGACTGCCTATTTTCCTTCTGGACTATTCTTGAATTCTCATGTTTGAGCAAAAAATATAATTGTTACTCTATGGTACTATCATTTTAGATGCAGTTGTGATAAAAAATAAATAGCTGAAATAGGCAGATCTTCCTTTTACAATTTCACCTTTAAAGTAGTACTGAGTGTCAATGAATGCAGTGAGTAATACTAAATGAGCAGCATGGTAATAATAATTAAATAACTGCACTGACTTATTTTGTTTAGGAGAATTCATTCTCAACATACAGGATTCTGAAGACTATCCACCTTCAAGATCACCATCATTTTCTGTAGTTTCAGAGTTATCTGCCAATGATAGTGTTTCAGTTACATAATGTGTCACATAGCCACAGTATATCACCTGTAGCAAAAAGAAAAAAAAAATCTCCTTCATCTAGAAACAAACCATAGATAAGTCTGTGATAAGATTCAGCAGATTACAAAAAGAGGTAATTGATGAAAAAGTTGCCCGGATTATTTACGCAACACACTCTCCTTTCCGTATGACTGAGAACCCACACTTCATTAACATGGTTCAGTCAGGAAGACCAGGATACAGAGCAGATGTCTCAGGCAAATTGCTGGATAAAGTGTATGAAAAAGAAATTGAGCAGTGTACAAAAGGTCTAGACGGTGAAATTGTTAACCTGAGTCTTGATGGGTAGAGCAATGTCCAAGATGATCCTGTTGTATGTACTTGTGCGACAACAGAAGGTGGAATGTCTTCCTTACAGAAACTATTGATACATCAGGAAATGCACACACAACAGAATATTTACAAGTAGCAGCAGTAAAAGCTATAACAAACCGTGAAAAAAAAAAAATCAAATTTTTGGTCACAGACGATGCTGCAAATGTATCCAAGATGAGAAGAAATTATTTAGAAGAGAGTGAAGACAGTCCCAAGCTAACAACATACGGTTGCAGTGCTCATTTGATGTATCTCCTAACCAAAGACTTCAGTGTTCCAGAAATATAGGCTAATGTGATTGAAATTGCAAAATATTTCCATAACAACCACTTTGCAGCAGCTCCTCTGAAAAAAAAGTGGGAGTAATCAAGCTAACTCTCCCACAAGACGTGCGATGGAACTCAGTGGAGGACTGTTCTGAGCACTAGATCAAGAACTGGCCTAATCTGATGGAAGTTTAGGAACAAAACAGTAAAAAAACAGATGGCACTGTCACAGCCAAAGTTCTCAGCATTGGGCTTAAGAGACATGTTGAACACATGCCGAGTACCCTGAAGCCTATTTCTGTAGCCTTGAACAAAATGCAGGGGAATCGCTGTTTTATTACTGATGCTGTTGAAATTTGGAAGGAACTGAGTGAGATCTTAAAAAGAGAAATATGCAACGACAGAGTTAAATTACAAGCATTAAAAAAAACAATTGGGGCAAGCACTATCTCCAGCTCATTTTCATGCAAATATTCTCAATACTCAGTACCAGGGTCAAACCTTAACTGTTGGAGAAGAGAAGTTGGCTATGACATGGCCATCCAACAATCATCCAGGCATAATGCCAACTATAATAAACTTCAGAGCTAAGGATGAACCATTCAAGAAATATAGGTTTGCGGTTGATGTTTTAAAGAAAGTCACACCAGTGAACTGGTGGAAGTCACTTAAGCACTTGGATTCAGACACTGTTGAAGTGCTAATCTCACTTTTAAGAGCAGTAGCTTCTTCTGCCAGTGTAGAAAGAATATTTTCTTCCTTTGGACTAATTCATTCCAAATTGAGAAATCGTTTGGGACCTGAAAAAGCAGGAAAGCTTGTTTTTCTTTTCCAGATTATGAACAAACAGGAAAATGAAGGTGAAGATGACTGAATTAGCTGCAGAAGCCAATATTTTAAGTTCTCATGTTGACCTGGCTGACAAAGTCAATTTAATTTTTGGTTTTTTGATATTTCATTTAACTATTTTAGTTAAAAACAATTTTAACAAAAACAAACCTAATTTTAAAAAACTTGAATGTTTAAATTCAAAAATCCATATGCTTGTTTTGTTAAAATATTATGTTTGCTGTTGAAGAAAAAAATCCAGAATACATAACATTGTTTTAGTTAAATAAAACAATTTAAATGTCTGTCTGGTGATGTTCTCCTCCTAATACAGCATGGGAAGAAAATCCTCCAAATATTAATGATTAACCTGTTGAATTGGAGACAGTTCACCTCCCAGTGACTTTATAAATATCTGCTTCAATTACCTTTGGTAAATTAAATAACCAATCAATCATTTTCTAATATAACTGTAAAACTAATCTGAAAATTTTTCAAAACAAATCAATTTAAAAATGTATAGTGTGTACCTTCTAAAAATGAAACCTACATATATCTGAGTTGTGAAGAATATGTATTACAGTTATAACAACCAACAAGAATGCACTTTTATGTAGAAATCCATGATTAAATAGAGTCTTCCTGACTAGTGATTTATATCATGGATTTAAATCAATTTGATTTAAACCAGATCCACCCTGCAGCTAGGATTCTATTTCAAGGCGTAGCTTTTAAGTCCATCACTCCTTCCTATAACCAAGTGAGGAGAGAAACACAATACGTAGCCCTATAGTCATAACACCATGAATT
Source organism: Lepidochelys olivacea (assembly GCF_965140295.1). Lineage (NCBI taxonomy): Eukaryota > Metazoa > Chordata > Testudines > Cheloniidae > Lepidochelys > Lepidochelys olivacea. The sequence continues at coordinate 41,232,675 of NC_140419.1, forward strand.
ACATGTTAAAAAGGCTTTGGCCTGATACATGCTGTGGTAATTTGGGACATTCAATGTGTTTTAGTGTAGTTTCAAGTGCTGTTCCCCAAAGGTCAGTCCTAGGACCAATCCTATTCAACTTATTCATAAATGATCTGGAGAAAAGGGTAAACAGTGAGGTGGCAAAGTTTGCAGATGATACTAAACTGCTCAAGATAGTTAAGACCAAAGCAGACTGTGAAGATCAAAAAGATCTCACAAAACTAAGTGATTGGGCAACAAAATGGCAAATGAAATTTCATGTGGATAAATGTAAAGTAGTGCATGTTGGAAAACAATAATCTCAACTATACATACAATATGATGGGGGCTAATTTAGCTACAAGTAATCAGGAGAAAGATCTTGGAGTCATCGTGGATAGTTCTCTGAAGACTTCCACGCAGTGTGCAGCAGCAGTCAAACAAGCAAACAGGATGTTAGGAATCATTAAAAAAGGGATAGAGAATAAGACGGAGAATATTTTATTGCCCTTATATTAATCCATGATACGCCCACATCTTGAATACTGTGCACAGATGTGGTCTCCTCATCTCAAAAAAGATATGCTGGCATTAGAAAAGGTTCAAAAAAGGGCAACTAAAATGATTAGGGGTTTGGAACAGGTCCCATACGAGAAGAGATTAAAGAGGCTAGGACTTTTCATCTCAGAAAAGAGGAGACTAAGGGGCGGGGGGGATATGATAGAGGTATATAAAATCATGAGTGGTGTGGAGAAAGGGAATCAGGAAAAGTTAGTTACTTATTCCCATAATATAAGAAATAGGGGCCACCAAATGAAATTATTGGGCAGCAGGTTTAAAACAAATAAAAGGAAGTTCTTCTTCACACAGCGCACAGTCAACCTGTGAAAATCCTTGCCTGAGGAGGTTATGAAGACTAGACTATAACAGGGATTAAAAGAGAACTGGATAAATTCTTGGAGGTTAAGTCCATTAATAGCTATTAGCCAGGATGGGTAAGGAATGGTGTCCCTAGCCTCTGTTTGTCAGAGGGTGCAGATGGATGGCAGGAGAGAGATCACTTGATCATTACCTGTTAGGTTCACTCCCTCTGGGGCAGTTGGCATTGGCCACTGTCGGTAGACAGGATACTGGGCTAGTGGACTTTTGATCTGACCCAGTATGGCCATTCTTATGTTATGTTCAAGGAATGACTAACTATACTAATACTAAACAAAGTCAAGGAGTTCTGTGGCTCTGGTAATCCTAATTCTGAAACTCAGCTGTTTCATTTTCTTGCTCAGAGGGCTCAGATTTCTGTCTTTGGATTCACTGTATGGAATATTGTGGGTAACATACCTATTATCTCATAATGATATATATAAAGAGGTACTCGTGGATGAACAGCAAAATAGTAAGCATCAACTCAGAGAACAGTGACTAGTTGATTATATTCCTTTAACAACAATCTATTGTGTTTGTAAATACCTGATTGGAGCCAAGACTTTTCTAGGCCATCAGTCATAATACATCTTCCATCATCACAAAACTACTTCAGTACAAAGGTTGGACTGACAATACATGATACCATCATTTCTCTGGTGGCCAAATGCATTTAAAAACAAAGGTGAATTCAATACTGTACAGAAAATTTTCAGAATGTGAATCAATACAGTGACAACTGTGAATCAGCAAGTACAAATAAGACCTGATTCTGATCTCATTCTCACCAGCTTCACATTGTGGTGACTCCATTGGCTTTGCTAGACCTACTCACTATTTGCAAATGACATCAGAGTCAGGATTATTAGCTCTGAGAAAGGTGAGAACTTACCCTTTATAAACAAAAGAGTACTGACTCTGAAGCCCAGTGATTAGGATTTAAATGTAAAAATTGATAACTATTTCCCATCTGATCATTGTAGCAGAACTATCCTGCTATTCTGAGATATTATAGAAATATGGGATCGTGAGTGATGTGCCATACCATTTTATCTCCCCAATATAGATACCCATCTAATATGCATTTTCTGACAGACTAAGAAATAACTGATCCCACCTTTTACTTTGTATATTTAGACAATCTTGGCATTGAAAAAGGTAAGAGTTGTGTCCAAGTGCCTTTCATCAGATACAAAAGCGTTTTGAACAGAACAGATCCTAGTTGTGTGTTCTTAAGCTGTTAGTTCATTTCTCAGGATAGCCCAAAGCACAAGTTGTGCATTTTCTCTGACTCACTTTTTCCTTGAGATTGTCCCCTGACTATGTCCATCACACAAATTCATTCTCACAGAGTGCTTGTGGGCATACTATACATGTTTTGACACCCCATGAATTGTTAAAGAAGTTCTCCAGACACATGTGAACCCCCATGTCTTGCTGCTTGCCTATTCAAGTGCAGTATTTTTGGGTCAACAGATATGCTCCACTGTGAAAGGGAAAGTGGCATCAATGTGACACTGTTGCCAGGAGCGTGCACTGGGGCAAAAGAGGGAAGTTGTCCTTGGCATTGCAATGTTATGAAGACTGACCATCTAAAACCATATTTTGTCGTCACCTATGTCCTAATGAATCTTGCATGCCGCTTTATGAGCGGGCACAAATGTAACCAGCCAAGTCTGTGCATCAATCATGTGTGTTAAGTGTAGGATTTACAATCTGGAAATGGCAGCAGTGCTTCCTGTGCCTATTGCTTAAGGGGACATGCCACCACTAGTTTAGCCCACAATTGGACAGTTTAAGGTGAGTTGTTGTATCTTTTGAATCAAGCTCAGTCTCTAAAGAAAGGAATAAAGGACTGATATTAAAGTAAGTCTCCCCTTCTTTAGGCTTATCACACAAACAAACAAAAACCATGGAATTACCTAAGGAGCAGTTCTGTGAGGTTGTTACATTTCTGCTGAAAAGGGTGAAAGCAGGAGGAACCATTCTTGGAAACTTCTTACAAGAGTACTTTATCTTTCTGATCAGCAGAGCCCTGAATACAGGACCAGAGCTTCAGCTGGTATAATAAACTGGCATGGCTCCATTGAAGTCCATGGGGCAAAGCCAATTTATGCCAACTGATGATCTAACCCATTGTTTAAAATGCACATTTTTATATCTGATTATTGATAAAATACTAACTTAATTTAAAATAAACCTCAGAAAAAACAGAACTGAAAAGAAGCATTTACAAACCTCTATAAAAAGGGTCACAACTAATCTGGGAATTCCAAACTAGTACACGATATTGGTATAACTGTATTAGTATTCACTGAGTGTCCAGTTACACACACTAAGAACTCCTTATATCCAAAGCTAAAAGTTATTTTTAAATTTTGACACAATAGAACTGCTCTGTGCCGGGACATAACTTCTTTTAATATCTGAAGCAGTAAATATTCAGTTGGTAAAAAGTCAGCATTATCTGAAATCTTTCAGCAGAAACAAACAGTCTCACCCCCAAAAGATATCAGCCTGTTAAACTATAGAGAAGAACTTTTCACAACTGTGATGTTGTCCAGAATAAGCCTTGAACTGTTACCCCTCAGACTATTTACAGTCCCAGAAACAATTTGTCTGCCTACAAGTGCCTATGCCTTTAAAAGCAGTAAAACAATGGAAGTTACACTGTGACCTTTGCATTTTTATATACACAGCTGTTCTGTTTAAATTGATTTTAAAGAAAACAACCACTGAAAAAGCCTAACTACATTACCATGTGCTCTTTTCTATTTCTGACACCAAATGTACAATGTGAGGGTCTCCTATCTTAGCTAGGATTTATGCTCCACTTGGATAATGCAGACTTCCTAAAACAGCTCAGCATAAATCAGGCTAGTTTTAGAGTCTCTGTACTTCAGTTCACAATAAAAGAGATCTAGGTTGTATTAACCACGATCTTAAAAAGTTTATTTCTTCTTCCTGAGATTGGCAAACAGTAGTGAGTATGTTGCTATTCAACTTCAGTTGTTGGGATATTTTAACTCTGTCCTTTAAAAAACTATTCTAAATAACATTGCCATGCAGCTGCCTCATAAATATCACTGCCTGTAGCTCTGGTGCATTCTGTCCTACATTTAACTCTGGCAGTATCCTGGGACAAATAAAGCTCAACAGAAGATGATAGCACCTTTTTCTGCTAACCATCTTGCAGTCCCTTTTAAGTTGATTATGGCCCTTGCATAGGCATACGCAAAACTTAAGAATTTGGTCACTGGAAAGTACATTTGCCACATATGGGTCAGTTCTAAAGGCCATTGAATCAGTGGAAAGAGTCTCATTGACTCCAGTAGGCACCAGCTCAAGCCCAAACTGAGCAGAACTTAATTTTGTAAATTAAGGTATTGTTGCGGGGTGGGATGCTGGCAAAAGAATGAGGCTCTTTCATTCTTGATAGAGGTGTCCCACTTTTATTTAATTATCCTAAAACCATACTGTATACAAAGATAACTCTACAATACCAACATTTACACATATGAAATGTCATTCATACTGATTACTTAAAAATCAAAATCCACTAACAGTGTGTTGTACAGACAAACATTCTAAAAATTCATGACCTCAGGGAAAAAAGAAAAGTCAGATGGACAATATACAGGTACTTACAAATGAGATCTCATTAAATGACACTATTGCTTTTTTTTTTTTATAACCATTCTTAGAATATTCAGTTAGCAACAGAAAGGAACTGGGGGAAATAACAGGTGCAAAAGTAGCAACAGCAGGAAGGCTGTGTTAACTTGTAAACATGCTTCTAATGACAACTACACTTTATTCTGTAGTCGAGCTACCTAGGTCAACACTTCATTTAATGTTCTCAAATTGGATTAAAACTACTTTTGGAAGAAAAAAGTAAAACAAGAACTTCTCCCACTGGCTTACTGAAAGCAGTTACATCAGCTAGAGGCACAGGGAGGTCAGTTGCAAAGGGCTGGTTCTCTACTTGTTGGCATTCCTGAAGCTACTTGGATAGCATGGAAAGCTTTGCAGTGAAGGAAGAACTGTTCATGTTTACACAGAGAAGCATAAACTACACATCTAGGGTGAAATCCTGGCCGCCCTGAAATCTGGAAAAATGCCCATTAATTTCAATGGGGCCAGGATTTTGTCCATGAATGCCAAACATCAAGAACCGATATAAATAATATAATTAATTCCTGCCATTCTGCCTGGCCATCCTTGGCGGCCATTATAGCCATTACAATGAGTTGAAATTCAAAACATCTTTTATTATACCCAACTCATAAAAGTGCCTTAGAGTTTACTCCCGCAGAATTACAGGCTGGCTCCTGATCCAGGGCTCAATAGATACTGAGGATGTACATTGCCATGTATGCCAGCTGCTCACCAGTCTGAATGATGCTGAGGATGTTCAGGCCCAAAGCATGAGAAGGACAGAGGGAATCTGAACCCATTCTGCAGGCAAGTTAGATGTAGGTGTTTAGGGAGAGAACCAATGCAAATATTCTCCCCACTCCATGCAATTACAGTCCTCCACTGATCCCAAGCTTCTGTTTTCCCGCACTGAGACCAAAGTGGGGTAGCCAGACTGCTCCTGTGTCCGTCAGCAAATCATTCAAACTCTGGCTGTCATTCAACTGGAAAGGAGTTTGACTCTGCTCCCAAGTCTGGAATGAGAAATGTGGTGTCTCTTCAGCAACACCCGTCAGCACCCGCAATGGCATATATGGCAGTCAGGGGCTGATTCACAACATCTGCAACCAGAAAGAAGCCACCCCAGGTGGGGAGTTAATCATCCTCCCTTAGAAGTCATAATTGCTTCCATGGCTACAGAACTTGGGCATGTCACCTAGTCCTGCAGGTTTCTCCTCCCCAGAAGCTACAGGGTTTGAGATCTGGCCATACAAAAGGTGTGAACTAAAAGAAATATTATTAAATATACAAATATAAACACACAAAGACAGACTTTATCATATCTCAGTCACACTGGGTCAGATTTTCAAGGAAGCTGATGTTAGTGAGGACCCCAATTCCCATTAAAGATCAATGAGATTTGGGATCCAACTCCCTTTGGCTCTTTTGAAAACCTCAGCTTTTGAGAATTACAGGAGATTAACAGTTATTTTCGGGGGGAGGGGGGAGGTTAGTTGTTTTTACATTTTATTGATTTCTTATTGATTTTAACCTCACTATGAGATTGTCCATAGTTTTGATTCTATTCTAGCAATAATGTTTTAATGGTTTATACATTTTCTGCAAGTTTCCCCCAAACCAACTACTGTAGTCAACATGTAACCACACGTGGCATACTTGTGATGCAACATGTACATCAAAAACCAGAAATAAACTACTTAAAGCAAATTCCCCCTGAACTAAGTATAAGGAATTCATTTTTACATACACCTTTTAAATATTTAAATCAAGTAGCTATCTCCCACTCCCTTATTATTCCTTAATTCAACTTCTATCTAGCAAATGCACAATTCAAAAAAAAAATCAATTCTTTCAAGTATTAGACCTCTACACAAAGCTTCATGCCAAGCAATGAACTGTGCTACCAACTGTCCAGCATAACTATTAGCATATTTAAAGAAAATCCACAACATAAAACTGAATATAAAGCACGAGTCCTCAGATTGCAGTTTCATAGTGATTCAGAGGAAACTGGATTACCTAACTAGAATTTACAAAGCAATACTGAAAAGCAGGCATAGAGCGTCATACCTTCAGTATGAGAGACTATTCTGAAGAAATATCACACATCTAAGCAATAAGTCCCCTGATACGTTCCCAATCAAATATTCTTTGCACAGCCAAGACTAGCACTTAAATCAATGAAACGTTTGAATGCACCATAGATATTGAACTCTTCTTTTGGATTTGGGCCATTTCCTATACACCTATACTTTATTTGTGTGTGCATACACTATATGTATACATATAGTATTGTGGTGCAAGAAGGAGCAAGAAGCACAGAGTTGCATATGTGGTTACAAATAAAACACTTCTGTAACAACATCGTACAAGTAGGGCTGCCTATACAAATTAACTCTTTAAACAGCTTGATTCTCATTTACTTCAATGGATTTTGAATCAGGCATTAAATGTCTTCCAACACAGCTCCCCTCTATTAACTTTAGAGACACTCCCCTCCCCCTCAAATCACAACCACTTACATATTTTTTTATTTTTAAAGAATCACAGCTAACATATTGAAATAGAAAATCCCAATGAGATCCAACCATAAACGTCTACTGAAAAACATTTCCTTTTGGTGGCAGAAACAGCTTTTTCCTATTTGATGTTAGTCTTGGTCTTTTTCTCCCTAGGTCTGTGGGTTTGGTTTGGGGTGGGATGATGTGGGGAGTTCAACCCTTTTGTGTTTATTATTTTTGTCTTACTTGACTTGCACTTTCCACATCCTCTGGCTCAGATTTCTCCTGAAGGGTTGATTCATAATTCACAGATTCTTAAAGTAACTAGACAGATTGTCGTCTTCTCCAAGATCACATTCATCATTAGATTGTCAATGGATCTGTATAGTACTTATTACAGTCTTGCCAATATGCCACATGAGCTTTGGGTGTGTGTAAAGGAAGCATTCTGCAAGCTCTCAAATGAGCTGGACTTCTTTAAAACTCAGAGTGGAATTAAAATCTTTGCTAGGGACCCTCCAATTTGCATTCAGCAAATGAACTGCCTTTGCTCTCATAGGCCACAACTCCCACACTGCAAGAGGCTTTCCAATTAACGGAACAAGGATGCGTGGCTAGTGTCAAAGATCACCGATCTGTTCAATTTGTTGTTGTATCCACTATTAGGCAATGTTTACAATCTTCAGTAAACTGCTCCAGTATACAGAAGAAGAGAAGAGGCTACTTCATTCCCAACACTGCCACAATCACATACTGATAATCTGCAACCACAGTTATTGCTGACCTCTCTCCCACGCCATATGTGCTACCTAGATCCCTTTTTACAGCTGTCAGATATTTAGTCTGAGCAGGAGCGCTGGGAAACTTTATCATATCTTCCAGATGCAGCTTCTTACTTACTGTTACCTGTCCCCAAAGTATTCTGTTGGAGTTGCTGTTTTGTGTTTTGTTTGTTTTTGTTTTGAAATAAAACAAACTCAAAAACTCTTAAACATCATTGTATCAAAAGGGTAACTCAGTTAAGTGACTGAAGTGTCACTTCTGAGCATACTCAGTAACATCCACTGACATTTTTAGCAATGCCGAATAAAGCTCATCCCCATTTGTCACATCACAATTCACAGTCTCTCTGTTTGGCGTGACCTAAGGGCTGCTGTGCTCAGGCTGCTATTGGACAATTTGCATGAAGGAAATTGTAAACGTCTCATTTTTAAAAACTAAACATAATTCACAATCCTCCAGAGACAGACAACAGTGGTGAATTTGACTCAAGCCAAATCTCACTGTAATTGAGACTTTAGAATTAGTCTATTTTAAATTGGTTTCAGAGTAGCAGCTGTGTTAGTCTGTATTCGCAAAGAGAAAAGGAGTACTTGTGGCACCTTAGAGACTAACAAATTTGTTAGTCTCTGAGGTGCCACAAGTACTCCTTTTCTATTTTAAATTGTAGTTGTGCAGCTTTAAAATTGCATTAAACATATTTTGGAGGTTACTAGTCAATTATTAGCTATACTTGCCAGGGAGGGAGGGAGGGGGGAAAATAGTTTAATATAGAAACACATTTTAGTCTCCATTTTTATACCACAGTAGGGAAGTTTTTCCATTTAATTAAGTGTTAGCCATTCCACGGAGCCACTCTGCATGTGCTGGGCAAGCTATACTTTGCCATTTTCTCAGTATAACCCTCTTGGATATAGTTAAAGCAGTAAAGAACCACTTTGAGGAAAATAAGGTGAGTTGGAGGTTAGAATCCAGGAAATAAAGAATACACAGCATAATGAAAAGGGCAAGGGAAAGGCTTTTGAAAGCTAGAACCAGGCTTTTTTAAGCATCATTCCAAAAATGTCTTCACCGTATGATACAGAAAAAGTCTACAAGATAATGCAGCTGACAAATTAAAGGATAGATTTCTCTAATATTTCTTATCAGATATTTTCTCTGGTGTTCAGTAACACCAACTATGAATCTTATTTTTTTGCAGAAACTATGAAGCAGGCAATTAGATGTATTCCTAACATAGGGTGAAGTGTTTTTACTCTTTACCAACTATACGTGCATAGAGCTAGTTTCCCCACTCTGCTTTGATTCCAGTGTCTAATGGTTGTGAGGGAGGATGTAACCATTGATACATTTTTTCCAGCTAATTGTTTCTCTGACAGTAAACTGCCAAAACAAGCGGACATTGTCTCTGACAACTGCTATGCAACTTCCATGCTTTTCTGCAAAGGGGCAAGTAGCTGATCTTTAAAAAGTGATGAAAGCAAGACTGAAACCAGTTTACCAAGGTTCAAGTGTGTAATTTAGAGATAGGCGACAAGGAGCTGTCCTCCAGGCTATAAATATTTTCCTTGTACTCCCATGAGTAACGCCATTACAAGAAAGGCAAGGCTGTGATCCCACACTGCATTCAACACCAACCAACAATGGCTGATGACAGGAGGGAGAGCACACTTGATCAAGTACAGCAATAGTTCATTCCTAGTATATGATTGGAAAGTACTGGTTCTTGGCTGTGATTATCTTCCAGTGTATGCAATAGGGAGGATATAGGTATGAAATGGGTATCATGTAAACTGAAACAGGCTAAGCAGCATCAAATCTAGTCAGACTCAGAGAAATTAACTCCCTCTATATCATATGAAATTAAATGCTGTCATAAGAGTCACTTCTATTGAAATACCTAAACAATGGAAGTAGCATCAAATACCCTGATTTGTTTTCTGAGAATTCTCAATCATTTCAATATCCTAACATACACAGAATGTCATTATACAAATCTTTTAACCTTTGACATATAAATTTGCTTTTATAGCCACCTTTTCCTCCAGAGATCTCAGTGTGCTTTATAAAATATTCTTATCCCCATTTTACTGATGGAGAAACTGAGGCAAGGAGTCTTTACATTACTTGCCCTAAGTCATAAGCAAATCACTGGCAGCATCAGGAATAGAACCAATCTTGGTTGGCTCCTAAGCCTCAGAGTTAATTGCTGTACCACTGCTGCTTCTAATGTATTTTGGATGGAGGAAAAGAAAGGATGTTTCTGTTTTGCATATGCATTTGTACTTTGAATTTGTACGATAAGAGAAAGTTTCACCATGACCTAGTACAACAACATCTAGAGTTGTGTAAAACCCATAGTTTCTGAATAATCCCATCAACATATTCATAGCACTGTACAAATATTGACTCATTCAGAAATTAGGATAAGAACACAACAGCCATTCGGGTCAGACCAATGGTCCATCGAGCCCAGTATCCTATCTACCAGCAGTGGCCAGTGCCAGATGCTTCAAAGAGAACATGAAAATTATCAAGTGATCCAACCCCTGTCATCCAGACTCAGTTTCTGGCAGTCAGGAGTTATGGGACACCCAGAGCATGAAGTTGCGTCCCTGACTGCTGCTGCACATTGAGCAAATGTTTTCAGAGAACTATCCACAATGACTCCAAAATTCTTTTTTGAGTGGAAACAGTTACTTTAGACACCAATACTTAATATGTATAGCTGGGATTAAATTTTGCTATGTGCATTACTTTGCACTTATCAACTTGGAATTTCATCTACCATTCTGTTGCCCATTGACCCAATTTCGTGAGATCCCTTTGTAACTCTTCAAAGTCTGCTTTGAACTTAACTATCTTGAGTAGTTTTGTGTCATCTGCAAACTTCACCACCTCACTATTTGCCCCCTTTTCCAGATCATTTATGAATACGTTGAACAAGACAGGTCCCAGTACAGACCTCTGGAGGACACTGCTGTTTACCTCTCTTGACTAGGAAAACAGACAATTTATTCCTACCCTTTGTTTCCTATCATTTAACCAGTTACTGATCCATGAGAGGACCTTCCCTCCTATCCCATGACAGCTTACTTTGCTTAAGAGCCTTTGGAGTAGGACCTGGTCAAAGGCTTTCAAAAAGTCCAGCACCTTATATCCACTGGCTCACTTTTGTCCACATGCTTGTTGACCCACCTCCAAGGATTCTAGTAGATTGGTGAAGCACAATTTCCCTTTCCCATGTGGACTCTTCCCCAAAATATCTATATGGGTCTGATAATTCTACTCTTTATTAGTTGAAATGACAATTTGTCTGGTACTGAAGTTAGGCTTACCAGCCTGTAATTGCCAAGATCGCCTCAGAGCCCTTTTTTAAAAATCAGCATCACATTAGCTATCCTCCAGTCATCTGCTACAGAGGCTGATTTAAGCAATCGGTTACACACCACAGTTACTCATTCTTCAATTTCATATTTGAGTTCCTTCCGAACTCTTGGGTGAATACCATCTGGTCCTGGTGACTTATTACTGCTTAATTTATCAATTTGTTCCAAAACCTCCTCCACTGACCCCTCAACCTGGGGCAGTTACTCATATTTGTCAGCTAAAAAGAATGGCTCAGGTGTGAGAAACTCCCTCACATCCTCTGCAGCGAAGACTGATGCAAAGAATTCATTTAGCTTCTCTGAAACAGCCTTGTCTTCCTCGAGTGCTCCATTAGTACCTCAATTATCCAGTGGTTTCAATGACTGTTTGGCAGGCTTCCTGCTTCTGATGTACTTAAAATTATTTTTGCTGTTAGTTTCTAGTTGCTCTTCAAATTCTATTTTGGCCTGCCTTTACACTTTACTTGCCAGAGTTTATGTGCCTTTCTATTTTCTTCTGTAGGATTGGACTTCCAATTTTTAAAGGATGTCATTTTGCCTCTAACCGCTTCTTCTACTCTGTTGTTTAGCCATAGGGGTGGTTTTTTTGGTCCTCTTACTGTTTTTTTAATTGAGGTATACATTTAGTTTGAGCCTCTATTACTGTGTTTTTAAATAGTTTCCATGCAGCTTGCAGGCATTTCACTCCTGGGACTGTTCCTTTTAATTTCTGTATAACTAGTTTCTTCATTTTTGTGTAGTCCTCCTTTTTGAAGTTAATGCTCCTGTGGTGGATTTCTTTGGTATTTTCCTCTCTATGAGGATATTAAATTTAATTATGTTATGGTCACTATTACTGAGCAGTTCAACTATATTCAGCTCTTGGACCAGATCCCTGTGCTCCATTTAGGATTAAATCAAGAATTGCCTCTCCCCTCATGAGTTCCAGCACTAGCTGATCCAAGATGAAGTCATTTATGGTGTCTATATATTTTATCTCTGCATCCCATCTTGAGGTGACATGTTCCCAGTTAATAGGGGGATAGTTGAAATCCTCATTATTAGGTTGTCCGTTTTGGTAACCATGCTAATATCCCTGAGCATTACACAATCACTATCTTGATCAGGTGGTCGGTAGTATATTCCTACTCTTATATTCTTAATATTCAAGCATTGACTGTCTACCCATAGAGATTCTAGAGTACAATCTGATTCATTTAAGATTTTTATGTTATTTGACCCTGTGCTTTCTTTCACATTTAGTGCTACGCCCTCCCCCAGCATGAGCGTACTCTGGCATTTCTATATTGTGTACCATGTCCTATTTATCATCATCATTTCACCAAGTTTCTGTGGTGCCTATTATATGAATATCCTCATTTAATACCAGGAACTCAAGTTCATTCATCTTAATATTTAAGATATCTTCCTATGAAATTCTCAAACATTTCTGCTAGGGGAGATGCAGGGGGAAGAGTTCAGGCTTATATGTTTGTTGGAAGCAAAATATGAAGTATCTGTCCCTTTGGGTTTGCTGTTTTCATGTTGCTGGCAGTCATATCTGATGCCACATAATGCATTTGCCCAGTGGGACTCAATGTTCTATTGATTTGGAAGTGTTCTGAATAACTAAGGCTACAAGTTTTGCACATATAACTGATTTAATTTTGTATCAAATGTTCCCCTACTTATTTAGATCACTGAGATGCTTCCTGCTGTACTTAAAATTAGGATTAAAGTAGTGTTTATGTTACTCACAGATTCCAAATAAGAGTTGAATTTCAATAGTGTAACTAGTGAGATCCCACAAGATGTTCTGGATCTTTCATTAAGCTTAACTGAACATTTAAAACAACCAAATATTAAAATGAGAAATAATTTTAATGATCTGCCTTATGCACAGATTTGTGGGGGCCAGAGGGAGGAAGTGAAATGGCATTACATTTTTATTTGTTCCTACTTGTGGCCATGTGTGTTAAAATGTACTAAAAACCCTTCCTAGGCGCTCAGTGATAGCATTTGAAGGCTGCACAGATTAGGAAACAGGCCCTGCAGGGAACTTAGCGACAACTCAACTGTATGCATGCAACTCCAAATAATCCTAGAAGTGGCATCTATTAGTCTTACTGAATGAACAGGAGAGGGACTGCTGATTTCAATGATCTCCTCTCTCACTCCAAAACCTTCTGTGTTTTAATCTAAAAATGTGCCACTAGAATAGTTGAGTGATGGAGAAACTCTGAATAATTGTCCTGGATTGTCTGTGCTACCCCCTACAGCAAGATGCACAATCACAAAAGGCATACAAGCTGTGTACAAAGTGCATGACATCTTACTAGTGCCTTAAACAAGAAAGCATTCAGCTTCAAGCTACCAAATAGCTTTAAGTTTGAAGCACTAACAAGTCTTTCAACTATGTGCACATAACTGCCTTTTGACTCCAAATCCTCCTCATATATAGAAATATATTGAGAAAGAAGAAAGCACCATGAATTTTTTTCTTAAAATCTACACAACCTTTATCTTTCCCCTCTTTATTGATGGAAATGAAAACCAGAATCTAAAGAGAGAAGTATATTAGATACTAGATGCATTACGTGTGATTATATGACACTTTACTGTGATATTTTACCCACAGATTAGACCACATTTTAAATACAAATATGGATTCAAAGTAGAAGAGGACAATGCAGGCCATGTAAAACAACAGAAGTGTCATTAGTATTTTTAATCAAGCATTAATCATTTATTTTTTAAATTATTGCAGTTCAAAAGTGCTCTTTGCAGCCCTCCAGTGGTTAAGTGGAAAGTAGAACTCTTGACAAAAATATAGAATTCAGATGTGCCTGTCTGTTGAACTGGCTACAACATTGTAAAAGATGCCTAAGAAGAAACAAAAGATAGCATATTTGCTAGAAGAAAATATCTAAAACAAGAGGTGGTTATCTTAAAGTTTATGCTAAGTAGGTAAAGAGAAAAACGGAGATATATCCTTGCATTAAAATACATCCCCTTATTGGTTATCAAACTTTATAATATGCAATATTTTCAGGACAAATGTACTGTAGTGCTCCAAATACATATACTGAATATGAAACAGAAAAACAAGTCCCTTTATGTTAACGAAGTTCCTTCAGGCTCCTCTATTTCTGTCTATTGAGAGACTAGTTTAGATTTTTTCAAGTAATCGGAATCTTTTTCCAGAAAAATTGGTTCCATGTTGAATACAATGTTCCTTGGATTTTACATGAGTCCAGTTGTAATTTAGCCACCAAAGAGCCCCCCACAAAAATAATACAAATGACAGGATTTCCTACATGAACACAGTAATTAGATCACTTTAAATTGATCTGAAAATAAACTAAAGCTAAAGACCTCAAAACTTCTGTTCTGAATCTCTTTGTAAGAGTGAAAAGAAGCAGAATTGCAAGAGAACAATGTCAGAAGGAAAATCAGATTATTTTTTAATGGGCCAAAACAATCCATAAGTGTCAACATGAGTAGCAGCAAAGGGTTGCCAGACCTACATAAAAGCAGAGGTTATTGAAGGATAAATCTAAATAAGCCTCCAACAATCTATATTTAATTACAACAACAGGATAAAAAGAGGGAGCAGACCCAGTTAATTTGGGATGGACCCAGCGGTTTGATGCTAGACAGCCTCCAAGAAGAAGTAATTGTTACTACCTTCTCCACACACACCCCAAAACACACACTTTCCTTTCAGTGTCCCAGTCAGCCCTGACCATTTGTTTACTTTGAACCAGGAGACATCCCAACCAATTTGAGATGCCTAAATACGACTGTGTCTTTTTAGCTAATAGATGCAATCGTGATCTCCAAACCGGAACGGTAATCGGAAAGTCGAGGTAAATCTCAGCAGAAATCAGCCTGACATCCTTTCATTTGTCACCACCTCCAGACACACACACACACACTCCCCTGCCGCCCATGGATGTTTATCTTGTCCAAAAAAAAAAAAAAAAGAAAGAAAGTTGGAGTCAACAAGTTATTCAAACGTTGTCCCAGCTCTCCCGAGTACCCAGCAAGCTGTCCTCCCCCAGTGCCGAGGAACACCAGCCCCATGAGGCGGCTATTACCCACTCACTCCCTTGGGATTCACTGTAAGGCAGGCGGTGGGTGTCTCAGTCACACGAATAAGCTTTTTGATCCGGTCTGGCTCCCGAACTAACGGCTTGGTCTCCGACCTCTCCCCTTGGAGTAAGCGACCCGAAGCCGGCAGACTCTTCCTGGAGAGCCAGAGCCCCTCAACCCCACATGCTGGTGACCCCCCCACCCCGCAAGCCAAGCCCAGCGCCCCACGGGCTCCTTGTGCCTCCAACTTTCCGCAGCGTCCCCTTGGTGGTGGGTTACTCCCCACGCCGGCACTGACTTCACACCATGCACAAGCAACGTGAGGAGTTGGCGGGGGAAGCCATGTGCGCGGCATGATTAGCCCGGCTGGCTCCCTCCGAGCCGGAGCGCGACCCGCCTAGCTGCACCGGGCTCTCTCTCCCGGCACGCCTGGCTGCCGCCGCGAGCCCCCAAACTTGTGTCCGCTCTTTGCCAGAGCCTGGGCGCTCCCCACGCCGCAGGCTCGGGGCTCAGGGCAGCCAAGTGTCACCGTCCCCCCGCGCGGCCGGCAGGGCTCCCCCCAGGCCCGACAGGCTGCCGGGAAACTTCGCCGCGCCACCCACCTTTAGCGGCCAGGAGGGTCCCGACCCCCAGCAGGAGCACCGCCGACTCCCAGCGCAGCCTCAGCATCTCCGGGCTGCTCCAGGCAGGTGGGGACTCTCGGCTCCTGCCAAGACGTGAGCGCCACCAAACGCTGGCCCGCAGGGGGCTGCTGGGCGCGCCCCTCGGCTCCCTCCGCCCGCCTCTCCCGCGGGCAGCCTCCAGGTGCGAGCGGTACTGGGCTGCGGCGGCGGCGGCGGCGGCTTCCTCGCTTGCTGCTCAGTCATTCACAGCCTCACTGGCAGGACCAGAGCAGCGCCAGCTTTCACGCCGGGACTGCTGCGACGTCACAGGGAGGAGATTCATGAATATTCATGAGCAGAGCGAGTGAAAACAGCACAGGGTGAGGGGGGCCACGTTCCAGCCCAGAGCCCCCCCCGCCACACACACACACTCTCTCTCTCTCCCTCCCTCTCCCCCCCCCCCTCTCCCTCCCTCCCTCCCTCTCCACCCTTCCGTGCGCTCACCCACCCCGGGAGCTGGAGCAGAGAGAGAGGCAGGGTTCCAGGCTCTCCCTCCCATTTCCACCACCAGCCGCCAGGAGAACGAGCCTGGGGCTGAAGCAGAGAGAGCAGCAGTAGGGTTCCCCAAACTCCCCCTGCCACTTCCACCTCCAGCCCCCACGTTAAGCAGTTTGGGGCTAGAGCAGTAGGGTTCCAAAGGCAGAGCAGACACACCTGGGGAATGGAACAGACAGTGCAGAGCCCTTGCACCTGTGCCCTTCCCACTCACACACACCCACCCACCCACCTCCACACACGCAGGAGAAGCAGAGTAAGGGGTAAAACGGATAGACCAGGGCTCCAGTCCAAGCCCCTCTTCTACCCCCAGACACCGCTACAAGGATGGGATGGAGGATAGACTGGAGAGTGGGAGGATTCCAAACCTGTTCCACTCTCCTCCCCCCCAACAAAGGCTACAGAAGCATTCCCAGCCCTTCCCTTCCTACCCCTGCTCCCCTCAGGGAAGAGCAGGACCCAGAGAGTATC
Organism: Lepidochelys olivacea; assembly: GCF_965140295.1. NCBI lineage: Eukaryota > Metazoa > Chordata > Testudines > Cheloniidae > Lepidochelys > Lepidochelys olivacea. Next base: position 41,249,625 of record NC_140419.1, read on the forward strand.
TGGTAGGGGACTGAGAAACATAAAAGGGATTTCATGGCACAGAACAATGGATGAAGGTTTCTGAGACCTTGGGGCTAGAGCCATATAAGAGAGACAGTAAATAAAACAGTGAGATTTTGGGGTGGGAAACTGGGCTGCTTTCAGGGAATGAGACCTGCTCTAGGATAGCCAAGGTACACGGTTGGAATGGGGGAGAATAGCTAAGAAGCTACTTGAACCTAAGACTCCCAACAACTCCACCACAACTGGGCTGTAGAATCAGCCTCTGGGCCGCTTTCAGGGAAGAAAGGGAGAATGGAGTTACAGAGGAGGGAAGAATGAGATAAAATGGGAATGGGCCTGGTCAGAAAGAGGAGCATTTGGGGGAAAAGAGGAGAGGAGAGAGGGGAGCTAGATAGTAGGTGGAGGGTTCTCATGCTACAGGGGGAGGTTCTTTGTCCCTTCTTTCACCCCTCCCCCCAAAAAACCCCACCAACCCTCTATGACAACTTGATTCCTTCACTAGGTAGAAGACAGGATTCCAAACCCTTTTCCCCTTCCTCCTCCCCTTCCTGCACAGTAAACACAGTACAGCAGGGTTCCGCATCCTTGGTTGAAACCTTCCACTACAGAGCTGGGATGAACGGTTATTCTACTGCTGCCTTTGGCTACTATATCTAGTGAAAATTAGGGCAGCTGTTCCCTTCTAATCTCCATCGTGGGGGTAGAAAAAGGAGAGAGATGGTGTAAGAAAAAAACCTAGCAGTAAAGTCATTTGACAGGAAAGACCTGGGTCTAGGGAAAATTCATTTTTACCAATATTTATTTGTCTCTCATCTTTTATTGAAAAAATGAACTATGACAGGGAATTGGGCTGTGGTAAGCCACTCTACTACTATTAGGTTGGAGGAAACCCCTTAGTCCCTGAATTGTTAACTGTTTCAAAATAGACTGTTCTGTATGCACAGTAAGATTTTCCTACAAACGTGTCATAAGGGCTTTTAGTACATGCTATAAGACTTGATAATGCTTTCTGATATCCAACTGGGAGCACATCAATCCCTATCTTGTAAAATCAGCCAAATACACTACAGCTGATTTTTAAAAGATGCACTGTAATGCTTATCACCCATCCAGCCATCCCTTAGAAGTAAATATAAGTGTGGTGCAGAGAGGTTTGCCTGCATGATACCTGTTAACATTAATGGGAATCACATGGCAAATCTCTGTATCTTCCTGAAAATGTCCCCACATATGTGCATTTTCAGTAGTCAAACTGACCCAGACTACAAAGGCACAGAAGGAACAGATAAAATATACAGGGTCAGTGACCTACAAAATAAAAAAAAAAAGATTTATGCTACAAGGAGCATCACAAGAAGTCTGTAATGTAAACATTCCACTTTTTTCCAGAAAATATTAAGATGATTTTTGGATAATGTGGCAAATTGCCAGCAGTACTTTGATGGGTCCCGCACTCTCTCTTCTTGGGGAGGGCTGTTTCTCACCCCTGAACTGGGGAATTAACTGCTCCACTAGTGTCCTAGAGTAGGGGAGTGAAGAGGGAGAGACCCAGGCCCACCCTCTACTGTAGGTCCCAGCCCAGGGCCCCGAGGGATAGTCGTAAACCACTTGAACTAGCAGTTCCTTCCCCTGGGCTACTTCCCTCTCCTGCCCTCCCTCTGCACAAAACAGATGTCCCTTTACCTAGGGTCTTGGTCTTCTTAGCCCACCACAGTACTTCTCCAAACTCTCCTCTCTGCTTCAACTCCTTCCCTTGTCTGATTGAAGCATGGGGGTTTTATCAGGTGACTGGCTTCAGGTGCTTTAATTAATCTATAGCAAACTGTCTTCCCTCTACAGGGAATAAGGCTCCCTTCTCAACTCTCCTGCTGCCCTCTGGCCTGGGCTTTCCTTACTTTTTGTCCCTGTTTTCAGCTTCCCCCTGACCGGGCCAGACGCTCTCCCACCTTATCCCCCCCCTTTTTTTTGTTTTTCTGCTGCTGCTTGAGCGCTGGTCAGCTGCCGGCTGGCTGTCAGCCCCCTGCCCTCGGACACTGAAACCCCCTGAGAGAGGGGGGGCCTGCTGACCCACTCCCGGGAGGCAGGGAGTGGAGGGACCCAGCCCCCAGACCCAGCCACTTGCTGTTTGTTTGTGGACCCCTATCCGGCCGAGAGAGACTCTTATCATCTGTTCCAGCATCCCTGGAATGCTACAGCTGCAAAGAAAGCCCAGAAAAGAAAGGGAAAAAGCCATCTACCAGAGGAACACCACCCGGGGAATCTACAAATCGCTGTGGAGGGGGCCTTAAGACTGAGTAACTTTTGAACTCTGCTCTCGTGTGGGGGGAGGCCTTGACTGTGTTTGTAGGGACACAGGGGGTGTGGCACGGAGCTGCCCCCCAATCCATCTGTGTCCTCCCAACCTCCACACTACTATCTTCATCACTGCCCCCCTCCACCATCTTTGCTGGCTGTTTAACATCTGCCTCTGGACTCAGCTGCTCGCCCTGATTCCACCGTGTGGGCCAGAAGCACCAGCCAACCAAACAGGACTCTCTGTACAAGCGTACTGTGGTTCATGTGCCCCCACCCAAATTGTCCACCCCACAGCTTGTCCCTTTTTACCTGACCCCCAACTCCTATTAACCATCTGCCCCCACCCCCGCTGAGGCATCGGCAATGAAGGGCACCGGGGTGACCTCCGCCGCTGCCATGCCCATCGCCTCCCCCAACTCCGGGGAGCCCCTCCCAGCCGGCGGGAAAGTCCAGGGCAAGAAGAAGGGGAAGGGCCCTGCTAAAACCACCAGGCCCTCCATGGCAGGGGCCACCCCCACTGCTGCAGCCCCACCACCGACCACGGCATCCTTCCCTGCTGCCTCCTTCACCAGCTCTGCGGGTGTCCCTCCCTCAGCCCCCAGGACATATGCCCGGGTGGCGGCAGCCCCCCCCCACCTGCCGCCTCGTCATCTCTCCTGCCCACCACCTCAGCCACCATCGATAGTGGCCGGGGCCCCTTTCCCACCATGACAAGGAAGCACGGTGTCCTATGCCTCCTGGTGCCCACCTCGCCCCACGTGGAGACCTACGTGCGGGCGTTAGCGAGGGTGGTGGGGCCAGCGGCCATTGTGGCGGCATCCAAAGTGTACGGGAAGGTCGTCTTCTTCTTAGCATCGGAGGCTGCTGCCCAGGAAGCAGTGGAGAGGGGCCTGGCAGTGGGGGGGGGGTGTTTCTCCCCCTAGAGCCGCTAGAGGACCTGGTCCTGACCTCTGTCCCTCCTTTTCTCCCCAATGCTGCCCTGTTACCCGCCCTTTCCACCCTGGGGAAACCAGTTTCTGTTATCAGCCCTCTCCCGTTGGGCTGCAAGGACCCCACCCTCCGACACATATTTTCCTTCCGCCGGCAAGTGCAGCTTCTACTGCCATCGGCACGTGACGGAGAGGCGCTCGAGGGATGCTTCCTAGTCCCTCACGCGGGGGCCCGTTACCGGGTGTACTTCTCCACCGGGGAAGCCCGGTGCTACCTCTGCCAGTCGTCGGGGCATGTCCGGAGGGACTGCCCCTTAGCCCAGGAAGGAGGGGCACCTGGGATCCCCGAGATCCGGCAGGACATCGACCCCATCATTGCCAACGCCCCTGGCTGTCTGGAACCCGAACCCGCCCCCGCTCCTCTTCAGACCACCAATACTCCCGCTCAGGCCCAAGGGGCACCTCCCCTACAACGCCCAGACGAGCGGGAGAGCCCCACCCTCGCTGCTGACAATCTGGCGGGGCCTATGGAGGAGGGTGTGGCAGAGATACCACCAGGCATTGGAGAGAGCCTGCCCCAGGGAGAATCCTCCCTCCCTTATGCTGCTCCACCATTCCCCCCCCCCAAGTCCCTGAGCCATCGCCTCTACCCCCTGACACGACCCCTGCTAACCAGCCCCCAGATGATGCCATAGAGGGCCGGGCCCTAGTCCAGGGGAAGTGAGGCAAGCGGAAGGCTCGAGCTGCGCCTCATCCACCCGAAGCGGAGGCCCCCCGGAAGACCAGGAAGGGGGGCACCGATGCCAAGCCTTCCGCTTTGCCCATGACTGCGTCCCATCCACTGGTGTCACCCGGGAAAGACGTGGCAGCACCGGAAGGTAGTGTCTCCCCTCCAAGGGAGACCCTCGAGGAAGCCCCTTCTGTCCTGACACTACCCGAAGCCCCCGTGAACCCCAAGGCAACCGTCGTGGTGGGTGCCAGCGGGGAGAACCCCGGGGTGGCGGAAAGTGTCCTCTCCTCCATGTTCAAGGAGATTGAGACCCTAGATCTGACCCTGGTCACCCAGGGGGAGGATGACCTTTTGCCAGCAAACCTCAATCTGGGCGACCTCACTCCACCCCTCTTTTCCCCGTTCTCCCTCCCCTTAACTGCTGCTTCTGCTCCCACCTCCAAGGAGCCCCTGGTCTCGTCCATCGACCTGGCCGCTGATGGCACCCCGCTGACGACCACCGAGCCTGCTCAGGTGACAGCCGGCGCCACGCGGCCTGGACAGGAGTCGCCAGGGGCAGCCCCCGTTGGTGCGGAGCAATCGACTTCCTTCCTGGGCGGGGGCCCTACAGAAGATAATCCACCTCCTGATGCTGTGGCCACTAAATCCACCATAGAGCCCGCGCCTGGTATCACTGAGACCCCCCTCTCCACCCCCTTAACCCTCGAGCCTGATCGGGAGGCGCCACCATCCAGCTGCTTGCCTCCCGAAACCCAGAACCTCGCCTCTGCCCCTTCCCCTACCCCTATCCAGTTTACCTCCTGCAATGTTATTGCTGCCCCCGGGCCTGTCTCCTTCCCTTTTCCAACTGATGACCCCCCAGGGAGCGGCCTTTGTGTTAGGGGCTATTTTCCCTCCACCGCCCCCTATTGCCCCAGGGCTTGAGGCGGGCCTAGAAGCTCCCGCCCATCAGGCACCCTGTCGGGGGTCCGCACCCTGCTTGCCCGTTTTAGTGGGCCACAGGGCTGCACAAAGGGCCCGGCCAGGGAATAATCGAGAAACCGTAACCCCACCCCCCCATGAGCTGCGAGGAGCGCTGCGGAAGTTTTTAGAAGATGCCCGTGGTTCCCGCAACAAGGTACAGCTTGCTCTCCAGCGATGGGGGGGGACTTTTCTCAAATCCTCCTCATGGGGGAAGGTAAAGGGACGGGGAAGTAGGATTTCGCAGCCTACTGGCGGGTCCGCATCTTCCGTGAACAATTACTCACCTATGGGATGGGTCAAGGACTGTTGCGCGGCCCGCTGGGGGATGCGAGCATCCCTGCCAGTGAGGATCCCTCCCCGACCCCCCCCCATGACACCTCTCACCCTCGTAACATTGAACACCCGGGGTTGTAGGATGGCTCTCTGCAGGTCCCAGGTGCTCTCCTTCCTTCGGGAGGGAGGGTACCCTGTGGTTTTCCTAGAGGAGACCCATACGGATCCAACGGCCGAAGACAGTTGGCGGCTGGAGTGGGGGGACAGGGTCTACTTTAGCCATTCCACAGTTCGACAGGCTGGAGTGGCGACCCTGTTCTCCCCCCACCTATGGCCCGAGGTGCTAGAGGTCGCCGAGGCCGTGCCGGGTCACCTGCTGCATCTCCGGGTCCATATGGAGGGGCTCGTGGTTAACCTCGTTAACGTCTATGCCCCAACATTGGGCCCGGAGCGGCTGCAATTCTATCAGCAGGCATCCGCCTTCCTCGGCACCTTAGATTCTCACGAGTGCCTGGTCCTGGGAGGGGATTTTAATACCACCCTCGAAGAGCGGGACCACTCGGGGACCAAGCAGAGCCCGGCCGCCGCGAACACCCTCCGGGAGATAGTCGAACATCACTCCCTAGTGGACATCTGACGTGACCATCACCCGGATGACACTTCCACGTTCACCTTTGTCAGGGTTGAGGCCCATCGGTCGCACAACTCCCAGTTGGACCGCATTTATTTATCACGCTTCCATCTCTCATGAGCCCACTCCTCTAGCATTCGGCTGGCCCCATTTTCTGACCATCACCTAGCCACCGTGACAGCCTCCCTCTGTGCGGAGAGGCCGGGGCCAGCCTATTGGCATTTTAACAACAACCTGTTGGAGGATGAGGGCTTCGTGACGTCCTTCCGGGAATTCTGGCTGGCCTGGCGAGGGCAGCGGCGTGCCTTTCCCTCGGCGCGACGATGGTTGGTCCTGGGGAAGGTGCACGCCCGGCTTTTCTGCCGCGACTACACCCGGGGCACCAGCCGACGGAGAAATGCATCGATAGAGCAGTTGGAACGGGAGGTCTTAGACTGGAGAGGCGTCTGGCCACCAGCCACGAGGACCCGCTCCTCTGCGGAACGTGCCGGGAGAAGTGGGAGGAGCTCCGAGCCCTCCAGGACCATCGGGCTCGGGGCGCCTTTCTTCGATCCCGCATCTGCTTCCTTCGGGAGATGGATTGTAGCTCCCGCTTCTTCTATGCCCTGGAGAAAATGAGGGGGGCCAAGAAACACGTCCCCTGCCTCCTGGCAAAAATGGCACCCCCCTCACGGAACCGGTGGAGATGTGCGGGAGGGCCCGAGCCTTCTACGCAAGTCTTTTCTCCCCGGATCTGACCGACCCTAGCGCTTGCAGAGTGCTCTGGGAGGAGCTCCCTATGGTCAGCACGAGCGACCGAGACCGGCTAGAGCTGCCTCTCACTCTGGCCAGTTCTCGGAAGCCCTCCGTCGTATGCCCACTAATAAGTCTCCAGGCATGGACAGGCTGACCGTGGAGTTCTACCTCGTGTTTTGGGACGTCCTCCGCCCAGACCTAGTCACCATCTGGGCCGAGTCTCTGCAGAGCGGGGTCCTCCCTCTTTCGTGCAGGCGAGCTGTGCTTGCCTTATTGCCAAAGAAGGGGGACCTCCGCGATTTACAAAATTGGCATTCCGTCTCGCTCCTCAGCACGGACTACAAAATCGTAGCGAAAGCAATCTGGCTCTGGCTAGGGTCCATGATGGCAGACGTGATCCACCCAGACCAGACCTACACCATCCTGGACCACAGTATCTTTGATAACCTATTTCTGGTTCAGGACCTTTTGGAACTCGGGTGTAGAGATGGTCTGTCGTTCGCCCTCCTGTCCCTAGATCAGGAGAAGGCGTTCGATAGGGTGGACCACATGTACCTCCTGAGCACTCTGCAGGCGTTTGGCTTCGGACCCCAGTTTTCTCTGGGTGCTGTACTCTTCCACGGAGTGTCTGGTTAAGCTCAACTGGACCCTGACCGAACCGGTCAGCTTCGGGCGAGGAGTACGGCAGGGGTGCCCCCTCTCGGGCCAGCTGTACGCTCTGGCAATCAAGCCCTTCCTCTGTCTCCTCCGCAGGAGGTTGACAGGGTTGGTGCTGTGGGAGCCGGAGCTGCGGCTGGTCCTGTCGGCGTACGCCGATGATGTGCTCCTCGTGGTCCAGGACCCGGGCGACTTCGCGCGGGTGGAGGCTTGCCAGGCCATCTATTCAGCAGCTTCCTCCGCCCGGGTCAACTGGGTCAAGAGCTCTGGCTTGGCAGTAGGAGACTGGCGGCAGGTGAGCTCCCTCCCACCGGTGATTCAGACCATCCGGTGGAGCGTGGGTCCACTGCTCTACCTCGGCGTTTATCTTTCTGCCACGCATCCCTCTCCACCGGAGAACTGGGAAAATTCAGAGGGCGGGGTGATAGAGCAGCTCCGGAAATGGATGGGACTACTCTGATGTCTCTCCCTCCGAAGGAGAGCGCGGGTGCTTAATCAACTAGTCCTGTCCATGCTCTGGTGCCGGCTCAACACCCTGGTCCCGGCCCCGGGTTTCCTGACCAACCTCTGGACATTGATTCTGGCTTTCTTTTGGTCAGGAATGCAGTAGGTCCCTATAGGGGTTCTTCATCTACCCCTGAAGGAAGGAGGACAGGGCCTAAAGTGTCTGCACACTCAGGTCCGCGTCTTCTACCTCCAGGCCCTACAGAGGCTCCTCTATGATACAGGCAGTTTGGCGTGGAGCATACTGGTGCATGACATCCTGCGCTGCATCCAAGGGCTCCGACATGATGGGCAACTCTTTTATCTCCGTCCGGGAGGTCTTCTGCGAGACCTCTCCGGGCTGCCGGTCTTCTACGAGGACCTCCTCCGGACTTGGAAACTGTTTTTAACGACCAGGTCCGTGGCGGCCACTGAGGGGGCAGATCTCCTCGCGGAGCCCCTGCTAAACAACCCCCAGCTTCATGTGCAGGTGGTGGAGTCCCACTCGGTGCGCCAGAGCTTGATCCTGGCAGAAGTCACGAGAGTTGGAGACCTCCTGGACTGCGACCGGGGAGACTGGCTGGATCTCCTGATGCTCGCTCGGCGCATGGGGCTCTCCAGACCTCGTACCCCTTGGCGCGTACTTCAGGAGGTGAAGGCCACTTTGCCGCCCACTGCCCGAGCTTACCTCGACCAGGTCCTGCTTGAGGGCACGCCCCGCCCACCCTCTAACCCAGGCCCGCCGGACCTTTTAATTGGACCACTGCCCCGTAGACCCAATCGACCCACTCACCCCTTTACTGCGAGCCGGCTGCATGAACTGCAGCCGGTATGCTTCCAAACCACGCCAAGGAAACATCTATACACGTTCTTGCTCCACACCCTTCACGCCCTCACCCTAGTGTTCCACCCTGACACAAAGTGGCGAGACCTTCTGCCACCTTTGGAGAGTGAGCAGCCCTGGTGGGCCAGCCTATATTCCACCTTGGTTCCGAGGCCTGTTGGGGACATCAGTTGGCGGCTCCTTCACAGAGCTGTGAACACGGGCATGTACTTGGCGCGGTTCACCCCCATCCCAGATACTTGTTCCTTTTGCGGTGTGAGGGAAACCCTGGCGCACGTATATTTGGAGTGTGCCAGGCTGCAGCCCCTGTTCCGGCTCCTCACAAATCTTCTATTACGTTTTTGGTTGCATTTTTCCCCTCACCTTTTTATTTATGCACTCCCTATCCGTGGCCTCACAAAGGCGCGGGATTTCCTCGTTAACCTCCTCCTGGACCTGGCTAAAATGGCCATCTATAAAACCAGAGAGAGGAGGTTGGCCGATGGAGTTTTCTGTGACTGTGGGGCATTTTCCGATCCTCGGTCTGTTCACGTATCCAGGCGGAGTTCCTCTGGGCAGCGTCCACCGACTCCCTTGATGCTTTTGAGGAGCGGTGGACGCTGTCCGAGGTTCTCTGCTTGGTGTCCCAGTCTGGTTCTCTTTGTTTGACCCTTTGATTTGGGCGAGAGAGTAAGGGACCCCAGCCCCAGCCATTGATGCTGTGGACACCACCACCTTAGAGGGGTCCTTTCACCCATAGGTGCACGTGCCCCCCCCCCCGGGTTGTCCACCCCACAGCCTGCCCCTCTTGTTGGGTGCTTTCAAAGGAGGGAATTGTTGGTGACACTGGGTGTGGTGCCAGGTAACTCGAGGGGGTGGCAGACCTTGAGAGTCGATGAAGCCACCTCACTCTGGGCCACCAGGTAACTCGGAAGGGTGGAAGACCACATGAGTCGAGGAAGCCCCCCCGCCCTGGTCCCAGGCAAGCTTGAACACTTCCCTCCCCTAAAATTAATGAGAAAACAATTGTGATTGGTTGCTGTGTTACACATTGCATATGCTGTTGTTTTCTAAGTGTGTTATGCAAATAAAAACACCTTTTTTGCTTCAAAATAAAAAAAAAACACTCTCCTTTTGCCCTCGCTGTATCACAATAACCAACACACAAAATGAATATATATCTAAATACCCTTTGTTTTGTTTCACCTGATGAATCAGATAGACTGTGAGGAAAGCATCATTGAAAAAATCTTATTTTAAACAAGAGCCTTAATGTGTATTTACCTTGGTTGTTGTTTATGTTATAGTAGTATATAGAGACCCTAACCAAGAGTTGGGCCTCATTATAGTAAGCCCTACACAAATGCACGATAGGACACAGCCCCTATTCAAACAAACTTAACATTTAAATAGACAAGACAGACAAAAGATAGGAGAAAGGAAGTGCTATTATCCCTTCTACAGATGGGGATCTGAAGTACAAATTAAGTAACTTGTCCAAGACTACATAAAGAAGTCTGTGGCAGCCCTAGGAATTGAACCCACATCTGGTGCCCCAAGACTGTCCTTCCCATTTCCCTGATGCTAATGATCTACTTACATGAAAGACTATGAGTCCTATAATCTGTTGTGACAGCTCTCATATACATTACTTCCATGCATAGCAAGCCAAGGTGTTTCCTGATGAAAAATATATATTTAAATAATGTTAATGAGGTGGCACCAATATGGAAATTGAAAGTTAAAACTGTCATTAGGAGCCAGATTTTGTGCTGATCAGCAGCACAGCATCCTCATTAATTTCCACAGGCTTTCCTAGGGTGTAAGTCAGCAAAGAATTGTGCCACAAGTCTTTTACTCACACCTGCATGCTTATATCTAATAATGGCATGATTTAGGGACTGTCCACTGGCACTCTGAATTTTTTTTTCCTTTTCTTGGTTTGTGTCACAACCATCATATTATGTAAATGTATTTGCTCCCAGGCAGGTCATTTCTTAGGGATTATTTCCCATTTGAGGCTCCTGCAGTCAACATACCTTCTACCACCTGAGAAGAGCAATAGCCCGCACACAGAGAACTAAAAAAAACATGCCAAAACTTTGGCCTAACATATAGTATTGCTCTGGTGAAATGGAAATTATAAAATAAGGGGGAAAAGGTCATAGTCTTGCATTTACTGGGAATTACTGACGCGGGTCTGAAATCAGTGACAGACAGTCGCAAAGCTCCATTTGTGCCAAGAGATCTGAAGCTTATTTTTATCATAATTTCCCCGGTAGTGGATTCAGGATAGATGTTGGAGGAAGGGATTTGCTCTTAGGGATAGAGAGTCTGCTGTATAGATTTAGGTGGCTCCAAGGTCAAGATCAACTCTACTTTATTACCATCCTCTTATATATTTATAGGTTTGAGATATGATGATTATCATTTTTCCTAAATAAAGTCAACAACAGACTTCCATAAGTGACAAATTTAAACAGGCTTTATATATAGTATATATATTCAAGCACAAAATATTGTTAGCACGGAGTTAAGGATGTGAACATTAAAAATACAAGGAACGGTGAGAAAGAACCTTAACTCAACATTTTAAAAAAAACACTTCATCCTTAATATACAATATTTCAATAAATAAACTTGTATGCCTTTGTCTCAGGTGCAAGCCTGATCCTTTGTCTCAGGTGCGAGATCCATCGAGGTGCACCCAAGTAGTGCTCATGGCAGAATCTGGGTCTTTGACTACTTGGGTGGACTGACTATTGCTGTGTGTTTATACAGGATGTAGCTCAACGGGACCATGAGCTGACTGGTGCTTTTAGGCACAATATAAATAAATACTAAATAATAACAGCATGTAATTTAAAATAAAAAATCAACATAGCAAGCTAAATGTGACCATCTTTATGAGAAGTTTGAATGCCATGTTTATTGTTCATTTATTATCAAAGCATATGTCAAAATGTTTCCCCCGGGGAGAAGACAAGAGACAGAATGATCCACACATGACAGATGTTAGACAACATTGCTTAATGCGCTATTGGAAGGTGCTCAGATTCTCCAGTGAAGAGGGCAGTATAAGAGCCTATAGAACTCTGGTGGTGGGCAACCTGCGGCCCATCAGGGTAATCCACTGGCAGGCCATGAGACACTTTGTTTACATTGACCGTCCACAGGCATGGCCGCCCGCAGCTTCCAGTGGCCATGGTTCGCAGTTCCCAGACAATGGGCCGCAGGTTGCCCACCACTGCTAAAGAAAGTAGAATAGATTTTGGATAGTGTAGGTGTTCCTATAAGGAAGAAAACGGGCTTAAAAATATAGCATTATGATGTATTCATTTTAATATTTGACATCTATTATAATAATCATATTATAGCACCAATCATTATCCACCTCTAGAAGAAATTGAAATGTCATTTTCTCTCTTTCCCTCCTTCCCCCCAAGCAATATGGTAGAAAGTGTACCTGCCAGTCATATGTAGTCATTTGCTTTTTATCTGTGAGCCCAATTCACCTCTGCTATAAACAGATGCAATGGCATTGACTTCATTTACACTTACTTCCAACCAGTGCATTAGGCCCAATATCTTCCAAATTATCTTCTCTTATGCTCTATGCTTTTTAAATATGCAATGGATATTAGAGGAACTGAACAGAACGATGTAGTGCTCTGCCAGTGTACCACCAGGAACACAGCTACATGCAGTAGAGCATAAATGACTCAAGAGATTTATCCAGGTCAATAGATTTTAATAAATAAATAACGTGGCTATCGAATAGGAATCTGACAGACACTGGCTTGAGCAATGAGCATAAATATAAACTTTTCTTCCTATATATTTTGCAATTCCTAGCGTGTTATTAAATACAAGAAAAAACTTATTTTATTTAAGATCAATTATTTAATGAACTACCTGAATACACATACATTTTATAATCTTCCGGAAACATTTTTAAAACAAAAGACGAAGCTCTACTGGGGGTAGGGAGAATCTGTATCTGCTTACAGAGCATTAAGCCTCTAATTTACACCAAAATAGCTGAAACATTTGAAGTTAAGGCTGCCAATATTTCATGGACTTGTTCTTTATTTTATGGTGCGAATTAAGGACCTTCTAAGTTAAGGAAATTTCTGAAGATGTACCAGGGGATTTAATCACACCTCTTCTATTAAAATTAATGAAAGATGACTAAGTCCCTGACTTTGAAATTTTCAAACATAGCCTTAACGTTGAGTTTCTTTGCTTTTGACGGTCTCGTTCATTTTAACAGGTATTGTTGATCACATCTTGTGATCCACTTCAAGATTAATCTTGGGGATGAAGAACAGCCATTATTTTGGTTATTAATTTTATTTTTTGTGCTCTCATTTTGTTTCCTCCCCAATCCATTTTTTTCTTCCTGGATCTAGAAAGAAGACCCTCTTCCATTACTGTTCTTGCTTCTGATATCATCAGCAGAAGGAGGCAGCACCAATTAATTAATTATATCAATTTCCAAACAAAAAGCACCTAGGCAACTTGTTGACGAAAACAGAAAACAGGCTGCTGCTGCTGCTTTAGACCCTAGCTCAGGAAACATCCCTATTCAGAAAAGCACATAAGCACATCTCTATATTTAAGCATGTGCTTAAAATTAAGCATATGCTTAGGTGTTTTCTTAACTAGGGATGGGTGTAAGCATTATCTTATGTACTTTCCTAAATCTGAGGTTTAAACAATGCCAGTGGGGAAGGTGTGTGGGGGTGGGGGGGGGCAGCGGGTAACACCTGTAGAGGTTTCCTGCTTGGGATATCCAGGTATAAGCTCCCTCACCCACTCCAAATTTCCTGTTTGCTGGAAGAGGTACCCTGCTCGGAAAGAGATCCCAGATCCTGAGGGTCAGACCTAGCACTGTTTCCTCTCTACTCCCATAGCAGCAGGGGCACTTGATGGGAAAGAGAGGAGGTTTGGGAGCTTTTAAACTGAAATCTGCTGTTTATTCCTTCTTGAAGCCAGCCCACATTTCCAGGCCTCTTGAAGACGATTGGGCAGTGATTTTTTTCTGTGATTTTCCTCCTTGGTTCCACATCAGTGTATCTCTTTAGAAGGCCACTAGTGCTGTCCCCCTGTTCATCAAGTGCGAGGAATGTGAGTGTGTGCACACACATACGTGCATGAGCACAAACAGGGTTATTTCTCCTCTGCCCGCCAGATTGGGAACGTTTTGCGGGGATGGTTAGGATGAGAGGGAGAGGGTATTTGAGGGGGCTTCTACCTGACATGTACTCCTAGTTTAAAGAATGAGGAGTACTTGTGGCACCTTAGAGACTAACACATTTATTTGAGCATAAGCTTTCGTGGGCTAAAACCCACTTCATCGGATGCATGCTGTGGAAAATACAGTAGAAAGATATAGATATAGATATATATACACACACACAGAGAACATGAAAAAATGGGTGTTGCCATACACACTATAATGACAGTGATCAATTAAGGTGAGCTATTATCAGCAGGAGAAAAAAACCTTTTGTAGGGATAATCAGGATGGCCCATTTAAAACAGTTGACAAGAAGGTGAGAGTGCTCCTCCTTCTTTTTGCTGATACAGACTAACACGGCTACCACTCTGACTCCTAGTTTAGGTTGTTGAAGGAACTTCTGCCCAAAATCCCAAGTTGTGGGATTTCCTGAGGAGACAGGCACTTGTTTCTATCAACCTCCAAGTTGGGTCATGTCTTGAGAGTGGGGTGGGGTGCTTGTCCTTATCTCCCCAGTTGCAGGATCTTAACAGAGGAGACCGAGGTGCTTTGCACTGAGTCCCACATACGTGGTTTATCGGTGAGCAGCTTCAAGTATTTTTCCCAGGTCAGCAGATCTTCCAGGTCAAAGCTGATACCTTCTCTCTTTGCTAAGTAGAGGTGACATCTTGTGCCAAGGACATCAGATGCCAGAGCAGAAGAAATTTCAAAGGGTACCCCTAAAGCAGCTATATTTTTTATTTCAAGAGAAGTGTGGGTCTTTATTCATTATGATCCTTGTTTTCTAGAAATGAGATCACTGAATAAAATGATCCCAGCTCACATAATCACACTTAATCTCACTTAATCACATAAAAAGAAAATCAGGTCTGTTCTCCTTTGATGGAGACCTTCAAGGAAGACCTGTGTGCATTGCAGGAAGTGGAGATGGTGATTCAGTAGAAGATATGAGTCATTAATGACCCACTATAGTTGTGAGGCTGGAAGTGCCTTCTTTTGTATGAATTATGACACTCAAGTCCTGACAACTAGTGTTAATTAAAGATCCTATGGCATGTTCTACAAGAATAGCAATGTTCTGGCCAAATATCTGTTTGCATAATTACATTCTACCTACCTAAATTCCCCTGAAAATTTAGCTGTGGAAAGTACTCTTCCCTATGGAGTTATGTAGTGGTGCCATTAATTGCCAAAGAGTTCATTTGTTTCACCCAAAAACGCAGTGAAAGCATTTCCAAATGGTCTACTGAAAACTATTCAGTGATTGTTTTTATTTTATTCATAATTAAAAAATAAAATTCTCAGTATAGATTTCAACGTTCACTAATGAGGTATCACTTGTTACATTACTTGCCTTTTCATTTTCAGTGGTGAGATGCCTTGAAAATGACAAAGAGCCGATTATCTTTGTGTAAGCGGGGAATAGTCCCGCTATTGTGGGGAACTTTCCTGACTTCTGCACTACCCCGGTGAAGTGGGCTAGCGAAAGGATCTAAGTCCTCACTCCCACTTCCTTTACCCAGTGGCCTCCCTGCCCTTGAGGACTCCCCTTCCACTCTCCTGTCTGGCAGAGTCCTCATAACCCCAACAAGGCTGGGCCCAGGATTCCTGGGGGGCTCGACCCCCAACACTGCTGTGGTCACCTAGGACGGGGGCTAGGGTGTCCCCACTCCGGGGTACTGCCCTGGGCACTGGGCACCCTGGGCACTTCTCTGACCCACTGACCATTACATACAAGTTAAAGCAAATGCAAGTTATTTAATCAACAATTAATTTTAAAAAGAATAAGGAATAATGGGAAAGGTTAAAAGGAAACACATCAACCCGCTCTGTGGCAGGGAACATCACAAACAGTGTCTCTGGAATGTCTGGGCAGTTCGCAGTCTGTTCTTTGTAAGTCCCAGGCCGCCTTCTCAGGCACTGGCTGTGCTGCAGGGATGCTGGGGGTTGGACACTGGCTCTGGTGGTGGCCACACGCTCTCAGGCTCTAGGTGGCAGGGCCCTTCTTCCCAGTGTCACCCCCGCCCTGTCGGGATTACGATCCAAGCCTGGCCTGCAGAGCCTCTTGGCTGAGGCGTCTCCCTGTGCTGGGCCCGCTGCCCAGGGTCCCCCTCGCTCTCCCCAGCTGCTCACCGCACCCAGCGCCGGACTGCTCCAGCCCCAGCTCCGCCACTCTGTCTCTGCTGCTCTGCCTCCAGCTCCCTGGGCTGCTTCTTTGGCCTCTCTGCCCCTGGTTGCTACAGCTCTGCTCCCAGGACAGGTTGTTCTGCAGGCTGCTCCCGTGACTCTGCTCCCAGCACTGACCTGCTTCCTGGGCTGCTTTTCTGGACCCTCTGGCTCTGGTTGCTGCAGCTGTGCTCCCAGGGAAAGTCTGCTCTCTCTGGGCTGTGCCTCTGGCTTTGGGGCTGCAGCTCTGCTCCCAGGACAGGATCTGCTCTCTCTGGGCTGCTTTTCTCGTCCCTCTGGATCTGGCACAGCTCTGCCCCCCAGCTTAGCTTGGGCCCCTGCTTTCTCCTTAGCTCGGCCCAACTCTGTCTGACCCAGGCAATTCCAGCTCACACAGAGAATGGGACCTCCCTGGCCTCCTAACTCCCTGATTAGCCTGCTCGCCCTATAATTCAGGCTGACCTGGAGCATTGGCCTCTCCCCATTGTTCCTGGGGACTGTCAGTCTCAGGGTCCTGATTCCCCATCGACCCTTCTCCCTTTGAGTACTGGGAGCTAGCAACTAAAACACCCCCACTGAATGTTAGTAAGGGGGCAACAGTCCCCTTATATTTGTAAGATGTCATCTGTGTTGGGTCTTTCATTAAGTCATCATTTGCACATAATTTTATTGGAAATCTTTTTTTTCATGACAATGATGAGATTGTCAGTCTAGCACAAGGAAACTAGCAAATGAATCACTAAATTTTAATGAATGAAGCAAAGAATTTTCATTTTAACACTGGATCTAAATTTCATGGGCATGATATAAAAGAATAGGAATAAATACATGGGGCACTGACTAATATTTTCTGCCTGTGGCCCAATGTTTCCATTTTCAAAAATTTGAACCAAGAATGATACCTATTTTTCTAGGCTGTAAAATCCATCAGCATTTCTAAAATGCCTGTTATGACATCAAGGCACTGTGTATAGGTTGTTTAAAAAAAACATTAGCAGCTATCTGGAAGTAACCGGCAATTCTCTACCTTGCTCTTTGGTTTAATATTTGGCTTCTGTTTTAGAGCACATTGCTGAATTTTCTTCTGTGTTTTTTTTTTTTCCTTTGGGGAATGTTCCATTGAAGATATGAGTTTTTCAGCATAATGCAAAGATGTCAAGGGTGAGATTCTTCCTGACTGAGTGTGTTCACAGAAAGCATAGCTCTGGAATAAGGCTCTTCTTCCAACTCCCTTGTGTTTACAACTTGGCCTCAATAGCAGTATCTCTCTTTGCACTTAGGTTAATTGTAGGGTGTTGGATGCCTGTAGAGCTGTGATAGTGCGTCCTCAGGCATGAGTCAATCCTTGAGATATTGTGGTCCTACGTCTTTAAAAAGTGTGTAGATCAGCACCAGAACCTTGAATTGGATCAGACAGGGAATGAAACGCCAGTGTAGGTTACTGAGTACCAGTATATTACGCTCTCTTCTGCTCATCGAATTATGAGATGGACCACTCTTCTACTTTTAGCTGTGCGATACCAGTAGCCTCTTTGTGAACATTTTGTCTAGACTTTGGTAGAATTAGTTACAACAGTTGGCCAGAAGGTGACAGATACATGGACTTCTCTGGCCATGTCATCACTTTAAAGGATAAGCAGAAGCTTCTTGCCAGCTGAAATCAGAAGGTGACACTTTTGGTGACTGCCACTGCTTGAGTGTCTAGGGAGATTAGTAATTCCAGCATGACACCTAAGGTTGCAAACTGTCTTAGCTACTGGAAGGCAGAGGCCATTGTCTGAGGGCAAGTTGATGGAGTTCTCCAGTTCCTCAAAGTATTTCCCTCTTCCAAGTAATGTCAGATCGGACTTTGCTGGGTTCAGTTTGAATCAACTCATTAGCCAAGTTCCATTTGCCAGGAGGCCTCACTTTCTTCATCGCATGGAAAAATATTGCCACCGGGTTGCTGACCTCAGGCCCACGTAAGCTTGTGATGTTCCCCTAATAATTGTACATGGATGTTAAACAAGAGCAGTATTCCTTTTGGGAATGTGGATGTTAGATCTTTAGGGGTGAAGAAATAGTTGTCCACCATGGTCCTTTGGTGCATGTTAGAAAGGAATGTAGCTTGCCAGATCCTTAAAAGGACAGGAGTAATATTTGCAGAGAAATTCTGTCAGGCTTGGGGAATTTGCAGAGGAGCACACCATCCATGAAGCTGGCCATTGTGTGCTATACTCCAGGCCTCGGTCACACTTCATAGCATGGTTCCCTTGGGATCTATGTTGTCTTTGTCCCAGGCCCCTCCTGGTTCATGGTTTCTTTTACCTCTTCCAATAATTCTACTTTTAAATGCTGTGTTTGAGATTTAGTTTTCTATTTTATCTTTGAACCTCAAAACTTTCCATCCTCAATACTCATTATATTTACCCTCTTCTTTTCTCAATTCAGTGTCTTTTCCTAGTGATACTTACTGCACTTTTAAAACAAAGTGCCAGATTTTCAGCTGGTACAAACCAGCATTATACCATTGAAATAAATGGAGGTATACAGATTTATACCAGCTGAGAATCTGGTGCTGAATTTATAGCATTCGTAGAAGTTGCTAGACTCACACCTGTGCAAACATAAGTCATCCACTTATTCACTAAACCTGTACATGGAAGTGACACTTCTCCTCATCTCTTCACAAGTACAACTCAACCCTGAGTTGAAGGGGACAACTTTCGAGGAAGAGAATAGTTTAGTCCACATGTATAGTCAATCTTGGCATCTGTACAGACACTGCCAACAAGAGTTGTAATTGCAACATTTCTATAACAGATAACAGTTCAATTGGAAATGTACTGAGACCATCAAATAACTATCACAGGTACAATGACTTTTGATCACTAGCAATATAAGTATGGTATTTGATCCAGATTTGAACCAGAGACTTGAATATGACAGATTGTAAATTATATCATATTACCAATCCTCTAAACCAACTGGTTCTCCATTATTCCTGTTTTGAATTTCATTTTTCATAACCCTCTTTTTTCCTCTGTGCTGGATTTCTCCGGCATATTTTACTTTATACTTTTGTTATTTTGTTTTTTATTCATGCAAGTTTCTTGATGTTAAGCTTCTTAGATTTTACTCTGGTTGATTAGCTAGCAACTCCTGAAAGTTGCACTAGCTGATAATCAGTTGAGTAAGCACCTAGGTAAAAAGTTCCACCCAGAGACATAAGGAGTTCCAGGCATAGTAAGAGTGGAGAAGACCACTGGTGTTGTGACTAAGAGCAATTGTGGATTTTTCTGCAACATGGTAAACCTTTGAGGATGGATGTGGTGCAACTTGGGAGATGTATGTGTTTTAAAAAGGTAGTGTGTCTGAATCACTGGGGATCAAAATACTTTATTTTTGTGTGGTTTTGTTTTCCAACAGTAACTGGAATTGTGTACTTCATAAGTTCCACTGTTCCAATTGCACTGATTGCCTTAGCGGTAGTTACACCTTTGTGTATACATTAGAAATTATAGTAATATTTGTAGCTATAGATACTGCAACTATATTGCATGAGTTAGCAAGAGGACAGATAGCAATGCATAGCAAGGAAAGCTCATACCAAAACATATGTATTTTGAAAGATTAGAAATACTAGAAAAATTGCATCACAGATAAATGGACTTCTGGATTGCAGGTGCTCAGCTATGTAGATGCATCTGTGAACTGTCACATCTAATAAAAATCAAATAAAATTGAGCAAATCAGGTTCCTAGAAGAAATGTTTGATAGGTCCAGAGTGAAACACGTCAGAGAGGCATCACAAATAAGGCAGAGGTGGTGGATTCCACACTTAGGGTGGCAAGATGAGGTCTCAATAAAATACTCTTCTTCATCTGGTTTTCTGCACTAAAGAAAATAAAACCACCATACAGTGGACATTTCAATATGATATTATACGCTGCTGAATAGATTTAGCTGAAGTGGTAATCTAGTCATTCTCAGCTGAGACAGCACAAAGACAAACTTGCTCATAATTTAGTCAGAGGGTAACCTCAAACACACATTGCTTATATTTTTGCTTGATCACGGACACTGTTCTCACATTCCACTTCCTGGTATCATCCCTGGGCTTTGACCAAAGCTTACAATTTGCCCAGATACTAATCCTTTAAAGTCACAATTACTGTAATTATTATAACATCACCCCAAGATTATAGCTACTAATGTAGAAATGAAGTGTTAGAGAAAAATCCTAACTTTATCCTGAAGCCCAGTCTTGCCTTAGCCTATTCCTATCTGCCCAAAGGAAGGTGTTGGAGAGAAATGATGCTTCAACATGAGACATCCTGCAGTCACAGGGCAAGAGGGATTCTGCCAGATGTACTTTGAGACTAGTAGAGTTCATCACAGGCCGCTTTGTGCTGTTGATATGCGCTAACTGCTACGAGGCTCATAACAGTCCTTTACTGTAGACCATGCAATTCTGGGATGTAGTGTTCTGCAGAGCTCATCAGTCCCATTTCCTAGCATTCTAAGGAAAGATTATGTCTTGCTGCTTGAACAAGGTTAAATAGCTCACTGTGTTCTTTTCTTCCTCACACACCTTGGCAGCACAGGGTAGGGTATTGGACTCTATACTTTTCATTTTCCCAGTAGCATATCAATAGTGAAAGAGCTCTGGATTAGAAAATTATATTTTGCTAAAGTTTTTTTGAGCATTGGTTGGTCTTGTGGGTTATTGAACATTTCCTATTTTGAGGATTTTTAACTTCTACTGAACTTGTGATGTATGCTGAATGCAGAATGAGTGCATTAGCCTGCCAGTGACTGAGGTGCTAGAGTCAATGGACCAGCTAAATAAAAAGGACAAAGAAGCAGGGTGTTGTTCAGAGAGCTGCATTTTCTACCTCCCTTGTGAGAGTTTCTTTATTTGGGGGCTCTCAATTTTTCAGTGTGGTTTCTCACCGCCAGTAAACAATGGGCAAGCGCTGCTTAGCACGGTAGTCCAACACCACGATTGACACACACATTTCATCTGTCAATATCAATCATTATATGGCTTGTATGTTTTAGTCAATTTAAAGTTTTAAAAGGCAGCTATTTGGCTTTGATCATTCAAAAAAAGTCTTACGATCCGTAAGCTTCTAGATTTCAGTCAAACCCAGATAAAGCAAAAGACACAATTAAAAGACTAAAGCATTGAAGCGGTTTGAAGTTATTTCAGATGTTCATAAGTCAATGAGCGAGAATCCTGTACCTTGACTGGGTCAAAATTGCTGGTTAATCTCTGAAAATGATTGATTTTTCAAAATTGTTTTTTCATAAGTACATCGTTATTCTTCTTAACTTTAGATGGAGGTTTATAATGGCAATGGCAATGCTTCCAACTAAGCCACAAAAGATCAAATCCTGCAGCTCTAATGCAGTTCTACCACAGCAGAGGGAGCAACTTAGGCTAGGCTGTGAGTGTGGGCACAGGAGCGTGGTCACACTTGTACAGCCCACGCTAATCCATTCTCATGGCTATTTTAGCAGTAACTTGATTAGAGAGAGTACAGGTACTCTCTATACAAACTCCAGTTACAGTATAGATGTAGCCTTAAGCACGAGGTGCCGCTCCACTCAGTCTAATATCTTTAAAAATCTGGGTCCAAGTGACTCGTGCATGGTCACAGAGGAGTCTGTTGCAGACCAGAGAATTGTACCCAAGTTTTCTAAGACTACGTCCACACTGCACATGTCTTGCAGAAGTGTGTAGGGTATGTATAGCTACACACCACAGTGAAAAACAAGCTGTGTCCACACTGCAGTGTATAGCTACTCACGGCTGGGAATGGGGGGAGTAGGGAGGCAACGGGGAAATGATCCGGCAGCTCCCTGCTGCTGTAGCTTTTCCGCTGCACAGAAAGACTCCTGCACCAGAACACTCCACTGCTAAAAATAGCAGCATAGATGGCGAAGTCACTTCTTGGGCAAGTACAGAGCCCTGTAGGGCACATTCCCAGATACATACTCACAAGGTTCAGGACTGCCTTTACTCACCTAAGCAGTGCCTCACCGTCTACACTGCTTTTTAGACCCATGCTTAGGGGAGGACATGTAGTGTACCTACGCCACATGCCTACAAAAAGAGTGTGCAGTGTAGATGTACCTTCAGGTTAGCAACCTAAGCACAGGACCATATCCTGACTGTTAGTTGAAACATGCAAAAAAAAAGGTCAGAAGGTTTGGTTATGTGGAAAACTGGGGATTGGGTTGAAATCTCCTTTATTTCATATGAAACCCAAAATAGATTAGAGTCCAGAAATGAAATCCTGGCCTCCCTGAAAATGGGAATTTTGCCACTGACTTCAATGAGGTTGGGATTTCAGCCTAGGATTCTAAATGTGAAAGGCTAGCGCACTAAAAGACCCAAAGCAAATTCTACTTAGGTCAATGAGTGGGTCTTTTCCTGGACTTCACTGGGTTTTGGATCCTCTCTCGTTACTTACTCCTCACAGCCCCATAGTAATTTTTTCTTCAGATTAAATAAAACCATTATGGCAAAAAATGCATTTGATCAGGACAGCGAATTAGCTCACAATCTAGGATTAAATGTCGAAGTTCCCAGTTATATTAACTGCTGGATGACAAAAGCAGAATTTTAATTGGAACAGGTCTTTTCTGGGGGATTGCACTATCTAACTTTTCTCTTCTTTTGTTCCTATTATTATAAGGCATCATGGGAAAGCAAAATCTAAAATGTTGATGTAATTCTCTCAGCAAAAACAACCTGGGTAATAGTTTCCTCTCAGAAACCTTAAATAATCAATATTATACATACTATATCTTATATAAAAACAAAACCTATTATACATATTTAATCTACCTTTGCTTTCATCTCTTAGTACTATGCCCCTACCACTTCATTCCACTTCTTCCTTTTCTCAGCCACCTCTGAGTTTAATTATTACACATGCTGTAATGCTTTGTGAAATTGAGTCTTCAAACAATGCCATGGACAAGTGCAAGCATTTCACGGAGGCTGAAATTTGCATGTGCTTTTAGCAGTAAGTCCTCATCATTCTGAGAATAGCCCAGATCTCTTTAGTATTAGGTTCCCCATAAAACTCTAATTATTATGGTCTAATGAGAATAACCAGGAGTCTATAATTGATCATTTTGCATCAGAATCTGAGCATTTTCAAGTAGTTTTCCTGTTGACATGTGCCCAGGGCTATCATCACAAAAGAGCTACTGGCTTTGGAGCTCAGTTGAACAAAAGAAACACAACTCCTTTGGCATAAAAAGATGAAATACTGTTTGAAGACTTGGCCACATTCAGCATTACATCTTGGTCTTTTCTTTTCTACCTGATAGTATAAATTTACCTCCTCAAGGCCAGATCTCTCTCACAACTCCCTTTGATCTAGGAGAATTGCAGAAAATCTGAAAATCTCTTGACTGGGGCAGCAGGTTTGTGTAATTTTTGGTGGTCCAAGTCTCCCCCGCCCCCACACACACCTGCCTAAGGCTCTGGGAGGAAGTTTGGGTGCAAGAGGGGGTTTCGGGTGCAAGCTCTGTGAGGAAGTTTGGGTGCAGGAGGGGTGTGGGCTCTGGGACAGAGTTTGGGTGCTGGGTGGGGCTGGGGCAGAGGGTTGGGGTGCAGAAGGGGGTGTGGGCTCTGGGAGGGAGTTTGGGTGTAGGAGGGGGTTTGGGGTACAGGCTCTGGGGGAGAGTTTGGATGTGAGAGGGGTGCAGGCTCTGGGCTGGGACAGGGGTTGGGGTGCAGGAGGGGGTGTAGGGCATGGGGTTGGGCTGGGGATGAAGCGTTTGGGGCACAGCAGGCAGGCTGCCCTGGGGCTGGGGCCGGGGCCAGAGAGGAGGACTCCCCCAGCCCTCTCCCCACCAGCAGCAGCAGCAGCAGCAGCGAGCTCTGTGGGAAGAGGGCTCCTCCCCCTCCCCCTCCCCCACCCCCACCCCCACCCCCACCCCCAGCCCGGCACCACACTCACTCACTCACTCACTCAAGCCGCCCTAGGCTGCTGCTCAGGAGGTCCGGGCAGGATAAGCCCCCAACCCCCACGCCGACTCGGAATCACCTGCGGGCGGGCGGGCGGACGGACGGGCTCCTCCTCCTTCCTCCGCAGATGTAGTAGCCGCCTCAGCCCGCCGCCGGCGCCACTCCCTTGTAGCCGGCAGCGGCCAGCGAGGGAGCGCAGCGCGGAGCTGCGGGGGGGCGGGACACACTCGGGGGAGGCACGCGGGGGTGGCAAGTGGGGCCGGGGGACGCTCCGGGGGAGGTGCGTGGGAGTGGCACCTAGGGCCGGGGGAGAGACCCGGCCGCGAACATTGATGGAGCCAGGCCCCCCGGCCCTGAATTTGCTGGAGCCCGGGCACCACAGGCCCATACAACTCGCCACCCTGCTCTTTACCTCTGCAATTTCCTCATTTAGTTTCTTGTTTTTCCCTCTTTTTTTTCCTCTTGAATCTTTATGCATTTTGTCATTCCCAAGCTGATGGATTAACACAGAAATTAAATTGGTTTATCAAAGCTTTTAAGGTGTACTCTATGCCTTATGGTACATCTCTAGGATGCTGTGTCAGCAGTATTTTCCAAGTCTGTAATTACCTGACTTTTGGACCTAATTGTGAATCAGGGTTTATACACAATTCCACCATCTAAATACTCTGCTTGTTTAAGGAATAATCTGAAGATACTGGGTATCAGAAACCCAGCCATCTCTAATGGCTAGATTTCGCCCATCATGTGCAAGGGGGGAAAGCGTACAATTAGTCTTCCTTACCTAGGAACTGGGCACAAGCACGATACTTGCAAGCCCAGCACGCCTAGAAGAATGGGAAGGAGCAGGGAGTAGGCAAGGTATTGCCTTGCTTTCTTCACTGCATGGGACCCACATGAGAGTGCACACCTGCTGTACCCCTTCAAAGTATGTTGCAGCAATCATGCTCTTCCTGTGCTGTAGGAGGCATTTTGCCCATAGGGGGTCCCACTGAAGCAGTGCAATTCTGCTACTAGCATAGCCAGTGACTGAAAAGTCACCATCTGGCCCATAGCCTTGTTTTTTTCATTGTAGTTACAAAACTACACAATAACCTACATAGGGCCTATAGAACAGATCCTATCGGCTGATGGATCCCACTAAACTGCTTCCCTTCTCACAGAAATATACTGATATTTCAGATTAATGAAGCAGAAGTACAGGTTTCAGAGTAACAGCCGTGTTAGTCTGTATTCGCAAAAAGAAAAGGAGTACTTGTGGCACCTTAGAGACTAACCAATTTATTTGAGCATAAGCTTTCGTGAGCTACAGCTCACGTCATCGGATGCATACTGTGGAAAGTTTAGAAAATCTTATTATATACACACAAAGCATGAAAAAATACCTCCTCCCACCCCACTCTCCTGCTGGTAATAGCTAATCTAAAGTGATCACTCTCCTTACAATGTGTATGATAATCAAGTTGGGCCATTTTCAGCACAAATCCAGGTTTTCTCACCCCCCCCCCCACACACACACACACAAACTCACTCTCCTGCTGGTAATAGCTTATCTAAAGTGACCACTCTCCTTACAATGTGTATGATAATCAAGGTGGGCCATTTCCAGCACAAATCCAGGGTTTAAGCAGAACGTCTGGGGGGGTGGGGGGGTAGGAAAAAACAAGGGGAAATAGGCTACCTTGCATAATGACTTAGCCCCTCCCAGTCTCTATTTAAGCCTAAATTAATAGTATCCAATTTGCAAATGAATTCCAATTCAGCAGTTTCTCGCTGAAGTCTGGATTTGAAGTTTTTTTGTTGTAAGATAGCGACCTTCGTGTCTGTGATTGCGTGACCAGAGAGATTGAAGTGTTCTCCGACTGGTTTATGAATGTTATAATTCTTGACATCTGATTTGTGTCCATTTATTCTTTTACGTAGAGACTGTCCAGTTTGACCAATGTACATGGCAGAGGGGCATTGCTGGCTCATGATGGCATATATCACATTGGTGGATGTGCAGGTGAACGAGCCTCTGATAGTGTGGCTGATGTTATTAGGCCCTTTGATGGTGTCCCCTGAATAGATATGTGGGCACAGTTGGCAACGGGCTTTGTTGCAAGGATAGGTTCCTGGGTTAGTGGTTCTGTTGTGTGGTATGTGGTTGTTGGTGAGTATTTGCTTCAGGTTGGGGGGCTGTCTGTAGGCAAATACTCACCAGCAACCACATACCACACAACAGAACCACTAACCCAGGAACCTATCCTTGCAACAAAGCCCGTTGCCAACTGTGCCCACATATCTATTCGGGGGACACCATCACAGGGCCTAATAACATCAGCCACACTATCAGAGGCTCGTTCACCTGCACATCCACCAATGTGATATAATCCATCATGTGCCAGCAATGCCCCTCTGCCATGTACATTGGTCAAACTGGACAGTCTCTACGTAAAAGAGTAAATGGACACAAATCAGATGTCAAGAATTCTAACATTCATAAACCAATCGGAGAACACTTCAATCTCTCTGGTCATGCGATTACAGACATGAAAGTCGCTATTTTACAACAAAAAAACTTCAAATCCAGACTCCAGCGAGAAACTGCTGAATTGGAATTCATTTGCAAATTGGATACAATTAACTTAGGCTTGAATAGAGACTGGGAGTGGCTTAAACATTATGCAAGGTAGCCTATTTCCCCTTGTTTTTTCCTACCCCCCCACCCCCCCAGACGTTCTTGTTAAACCCTGGATTTGTGCTGGAAATGGCTCACCTTGATTATCATACACATTGTAAGGAGAGTGATCACTTTAGATAAGCTATTACCAGCAGGAGAGTGGGGTGGGAGGAGGTATTTTTTCATGCTTTCTGTGTATATAATAAGATCTTCTAAACTTTCCACAGTATGCATCCGATGAAGTGAGCTGTAGCTCACGAAAGCTTATGCTCAAATGAGGCAGAAGTAGTAATTCTGTTTATATAAGCATTTTTTGTGATTTATCTGCTACATGGTACAGAGCTAATTTGTGCAATTTACTGGTATAAGCAACACAGTGTCTTGCATATAATTCCCAAACCAAGCCCCTGTACTGCTCAAAATATGGTAACCCTCTGTCACGGAGCTCGGCATGGCCAGCGGGGGACACCCCCATTTGCTCAGTGCAGGGTTGATACACCCCATCGCACAGTTGTCAAGATTACCTGCTGAGTCAAGCGATTACAATCAGGAACTCTGGACCCCGGGCGGGGCAGAGCAAACAAGCAATCTATAGCCCCTCAGCCTCCTGGCTGGGGCAAACAATAGCCATTTGGGGGCACTAACTCTCCTGCGTGAGACAAGCAGTCTATATCAAGAATCCCCAGAAGCTACACCTAGTGGAAAGTGCAAGGCGGGGGTAGGGGAACCCAGACCAACCCTACTCCACTGGGTTCAGAACCATGGCCCTATGAAGCTGGTTAACTCCCTATTAAGGGTTCAAGCATCGGCTCCTAACATGTTCCCTTGGTCACTTCCTACCATAAAGCCCATCTCACGCATCCCCATCAGTCTCCGTGGTCAGCCGGTCTTCTGCAGCTTAGTCAGGGTCCACAGCCTCAGCAGTCTAGAGCGTCGACAGTTCTTCTGGAGGAGCCTGCAGCACACATCCTTCATTTTCCTCAGCCAGCCCCAACTGAGCTGAACTGCCTCCTTTTTTCTGTTCACTCCCTATGGAGCATGCACAGCAGGGGCGAGGGGGTGTGGTCATTTGGGTTCACAATGATTGGTGAGACTCCGCTTGCCCAGTGCAGGGTTGATACACCCGATCACACTCTCCTTGTTTTATACATAGGGAATCTTTTATTCCTAGATAATAAATACAGGAGCTTTTAGCCCCTCTCTATGGATTCATCTCTTCAGCAAGTGTTCTTACAGACACACAATACAAATCCCTCCATCTGCATTAATCTAGAATAGCGAATACACAAAACAAAATGAATTGGCAACAGTATAACTTGTTCAGATGTTGCTCTGTTTATGTCTCACAGAGGCATAATGGGGAGAGCTGGACTCCTACCTCAAAAATATTCCCACCATTCTTCCCTTGAATCGAAAAGTTAATTCACTTGGGCTTAGTGTGTACCCCTTGCATTTTTAATTTATGTGAACATTCTGGTGACTGAGTTTTGCTCACGCAAAAGCTCACAGAAAGTGAGCTTTAAACTTACACATGCAGGTAAGTATTAGGGGTGTATTTTGCATGGAATGGATGTGATAATGCTTCACACAGCAAGGGGACAAGACTATCAAAACCCTCTGCAAGGGACAGATCTGGCACAGAGGCAATTACCCAAACCAGACAAAGATTGGACTGTACCAGTTACAGCTATGACCATGAATAAACACACACTTGTTTTGCGTGTATGTGATGAGAGAAAAATAAATGTAATATCTGAATCCATCCAGTGAACGTTGCAATTTTTTTTCTAGTGATGATGCCAAAGGCAAGGGCATGTCTGGGGTTTTAAAGTGTAGGAGGAAGGATTACATGACAGAGTGAACTTTCTGAATCTCTTAATTGTTCATTTTCAAGCCTTTTAACAGTTGGCTCTTTGCAAAAGGTACCGTATTTTTGTAAAGAGGATGTCAAAAAGGGAGTGTGGGGTTAGCTAGACTCCATTAAATTTCACTTCTCCTCTTAGCTCTCTTTTAATAAATTATTTTTTGTTTGGAAATAATATTACTGTCTAATTTGCTGCAGATCTAAAATTAATAAGGTAACTCCAAAGAAATATCTATACAAATCATATCTAATGCAACCAAGCACATTTTGAGTTTTAAAAAAAATTGATTAGGGAGATCTCAACAGAGGTAAGAACAGCTGACAGATGGAAAGCTAGCTTTGAATGGTTCAAGCAATAAAACAAATGATTGGTTTACCTAATACTTACATGACAGCTTTCAGGGAATCACTCTCAAAGAAATATGTACCACAAGAAAAGAGGTATAACTCAAGATTCCACTTGTGTGTAATTCTGTCTTTAATGTGTTTCTGCTTATTTATTTCCAATGAATAAAAATGCTCGAGCACATAGTGGCATGTACACGCACATACACAGTCTATTATAAATATATATAGTATATGCATGTGTGAACACATATTATATTAATCATATTATAGTTAATTCTACAACATGTATCATTTATCACAACAAATGCTATTTGCCCATTCCTCATAGCATTTGATGATGTAAAGTATGGCCCAGTATATTCTCTGTGCTATCAAAAAATGAAACTCACTGAGGAAGCTACGTAGATATTTCAGTAATAATTATGTCTTCTCCCATCACTGAATTTCTTGGTTGGATGCTTTCATATAACGAGAGATAGTATATTCATTATTTCTTGCCCTGGCTGCATAGATCAGGTTTGGAGCCTCATAGAAGTTCTATCTTAGCTGTGAGCACCTCTGGGTTTGAAGAAATCAAGATCACCTAGATTACTGCATGGCTGCTACTTCTGTTACAGCTAGAACAAAGCAGTCTCTCTCTGTTTTCCTTTCAACAGTTGTTTGGAATCCTCTTTTTCCTTGTAAGGAAGCTTATACTGTAATTTGTAAAATTATATTTTCTTTTTAAAAAAATGCAATTCACCAATGATCAGTCACTGAATATCAGTGTTTGGAAGGCTAATTACTGTATACAGAATAAGTTAATTATTTCACACTACATAATGGGAATGCAGAAAGTAAGATAGAAAGAAAATATAGGAAAACTTACATGTGCTATTTCATTCTTTTGAGGCAAAACAGTCAATGTACCAGCATGTAAGCTGCTGAATAATAAAAAAAAAATATATAGTGGAATGTCATATTGGAATCAATGGGCCTCTCCTCATTTGTATAATTTTTACACAGGTATAAATCCATTGAGCTCCATCCTGAGCCCCACATCAATCCCATGACGCAAAGGGAACTTTGAGCAGCTAGATCTCTGCATCTGGGAATTCCCCTTGCATGAGAGATTTTCCAGCTGGTGTAGAACTAGGATTACCAATTCCTACACCAACAGCTATCTGTGCTAGGGGGCATTCTCGGGGGTAGGGAAAGGGTCAGTTAGGAGTGCTTGGTGCTGTAGCAAGCTGTAGATGGCAGACATCCCTTTCGGGGTTACAGTCAGCCATGCATATTACAGAGAAATCCCAGGGCTGCGCTGACCTATGCCAGACACTGAATCATCCTCTGGCTGGCTCTGGGATCTGGGAGTTACACAAACCTTATCAACACCACCCAGCTGAGTCAGTGAAGATACTGCTACTTTACTCCAGTGTGAGAGGAAAATCAAGCCAAATCTTACAGACGTGAGGATTTCTTTAGGCCAGATTCTGATTGTTACATTGGTGCAAACAGAAGCCAAGAAAGGAAGGTAGGAGTGGATCATTCCAACTACCCTGTTCCATACTCTCCCCTGAAGCCCTGGTACTAGCCACTGTCAGAGACAGCCTACTGGGCTAGATGGACCATGGTCTGAGCCAGTATGGCCGTGCTTATGTTCTTAACCGGGGAGTAACTCCACTGATTCAGTGGAGTTACTCCTGATTTCACCGGTGTAAATAAGACCAAAATTTGACCCTTAGTTCATAGAAAAATAGAAAAAAGGGAAATGGGGGGGGGAGTGAAGAGGAAAAGTTGAACTGGGGAAATTTAGGGTGGTGATGGTTACAGATCAGTTTGTGGTGCCACATTGTCTGCACCCGCAGACGATGAAACACCATTGAATTCAGTGGAGCTGTACCCACTGAAAGCAGCAGAAAAATTGGCCCATATTTTATTTCGTCAATAGAAGACTACTTTTTAATGCCATTTAGTGGAACAAAAGGTAAGGTTTCAAACTCTGCTAGGAATTAATTATAGTATTAGGTAGCTGGGCTGGGGAAATGGGGAGAGAAAGGCTAGAAATTGGCTATAGGACAAATAAGTCACTTTGGCAAGTGGAGACTGTAAAGAATGTCTTTTAAGGTAAAACCAGATGAAAAAAAAGCTCAGAGTGTCAGCCAAGGGCAGACAAAGTTTGGAATTCCACTGCCATTAGTCCTTCCCAACCACCCCCTCGAATCCTCTCCACTGGCAGTACAATTGCTGCAAAAAGTGACATCAGCTTTCTATGGTGCAAGGAGTATCTTTCTCTGGTCCTCGATTTTTCTAGATATTGTCTCGCTCTTCCTTCTCTTTGTTTCTGTGCCTCCTTCCTCTCATTTTTTTCGGTAAATTTCTTTTGTTTGCTCATTTTGGGCACAAGCCAGCAAGGTTCTGAGCACTTCATGAAGTGCCAAGAGTCCTAAAATCAGTCCACTTTTCCTCCAGAGCCAACCATGCAAAGTGCCAGGCCTCCAAAGACCTGGATGGGGAGGAGGGGACTCAGCACCTCCCAAGAGGTAATCAGTGCCTTGTAGCACTGGGCTTCAGAGAAAGTTCTCAGCAGCATTCAGGATAGAGTGCTTTGTTGTGCAATTTTCCTTCTTTTAATATTGCCCTATGCAGTTGCAGTGACGCTCTGAGGAGGGATTCAGAATTGTCTAAGCTTCTAGTCTCTTTCTACCGTTACACACACTATGCCTAAGGATGCAGAACTGACTGACTGGGATGCTAGTTTCTTTCTGAAGCCAGCTCCTGCTGAGTACCCTCTTTGATGTGGCATCCAAGGTGGCTTCCCAGACTTCCCATTTAAAAAATGCCTCTTAAAAAAGAGAAGAGGTAGGTGCGGGGGAAGGATAATTATTTTGTTTTAAATGTCAGGGTGATAAGGTGGTTGTGTAGATGTTTCTTTTTATCTGGTTTTCTGTTTCTCCTAATAATTGTTGCAAGGCAGAGATGTCAGAGTAGGAGTGATTTTATTACATAAAAAGGAAAATGTATGGCATAGCAGCTACTACCATTAACTTCTCTCTCCTTCCTCCCCACAACCCCTGCAGAGAATTAATTTTGGGACAAACTGTTTCCTCAGGTACATGAACCCTCCTATACAGATCTCCCCTGGATCCTGTATAGAAGAGGGGGCTCCAATGCTTCCATGGTGCTCTTCCCACTTGTACCTTGTGGAGGTCTCTCTGCTGTTCCAGGCTTGGTGCGGAAGGATGTGGAGGGATGATAATAAGTGAGGGTGAGGCTCAGAGGAGATATGCATCATTCCCACTGTGTCCAGCAGAGATTACACATGTTAACACAGCCCCAGCATTCCTGTGGATCCTCCTTTAATGGGGAAGCCCAGGGCAGCTGCATGAAGGGAGGGCCTGGTGGAACTGTACTCCACGGGCCCAGCCACAGAATTTTGATATGAGTAGTACAGTGTACCATGTGACACACACCCCACCCCATTCCCATGAGATGAAACTGGGGACATTTTATTAAGAGAACCTTACTGATTTTCCCTCCACTGAAAATTGATGGAAGGAGGTTATCAGGGGATATCACTGTTCAATAATTCTTTGCTCTTCTATAGCATCTTTCATTGAAATATCTCAAAGCATTTTGTAAAGATTAAGTCTCGGAACAACCATAGGTATCATTAGCCTCATTGTACAGATGATTCTTAAGGCACTAAAAGATTAAATGGCCTATGCAAGATCACACAATAAGTCATCAAATTCCCATGGGACCCAGAAGAGGGACTGGCAGGAAAAACAGGAGACCATGTCTCTCCTGCCAACCATTGTCCCTGAATCAGTGGGCAATTACCATGGATGTACCCCATTAGAGCACAATTTGTCCGATATACTATACAAGGTCATACATCTAGAAAAAAAGAATAGGGGACTGGCTTTCAAGAAGTATACTGTAATCATCTAAACATGAGCTCCTAGTGTGATGCTGTGGCCGAAAGGGCTAACACAATTTGTGGTTGTATAAACATATGAAATTCAAATTGGAGTGAAGGAAATATTACCTCTGTGTATGGCATTAGTGAGACCACCCCTGGAATACCATGTCCTGTTCTGGTGTTCACAGAATAAAAAAGGACGTTGAAAACTGGAAGGATTCAGAGAAGAGTTACAAGAATTATTAGGGGTCTGAAAAATATGCCTTACAATGAGAGACTTAAGGAGCTGAGTTTATTTATTTACTCAAGCAGAAGGCTAAGTGGTAGGTCTGAAATCACTTATGAAGGGAGAAGATATCTAAAGCTCTTTAATCAATAATAAGATCCAAAAGCTGGAAACTTAAGCTAGAAATATTTGAATTTGAAATAAGACAATTTTTAAAATGCTGTTAATTGAGTGAGTGGAACAGATTACCAAGGGAAGTGACAAATTCCTCATCACTTAAAGTCTTTAAATCAAGACTGGCTATGTTTTATAAAGATGTGCTCTAGTTCAACCACAAGTTATTAGCTAGATGCAGAAATCACTGGGTGAAATTCTATGGCCTGTGGTATACAGGAGAACAGACTAGATGATAACAGTGGTCCCTTCTGGACTTAAAAAAAAAAAAAAAAAAAAAAGAGATCTATGACCTAGAATGGAGTACATAGCATCTGTATGGATGGCTCCAGCCCACATAGATCTCAGTGGTCCATGGTTTCTTGGGGGTGGCCTGCTTTTTCAAAATTCAGTCCATTCCTACTCAGAAACTCCACATGGAGTTTCTTGACATGTTTCTCTCCTCATAGGGTTCCAAATTCCTTGCACACTCAGGGTGAGATTGTGAATCCCTTAGTCCCACTAGTGAGCCATTATTCATATGAGTAATTCCCACTGGAGTGAGCAGAATTTCTTGGGTGTGTAACTACTTAGCAAGCAAAGGGGTTCATATTCTAACCCAGGGGTCGGCGACCTTTGAGAAGTGGTGTGCCAAGACTTTATTAATTTAAGGTTCGTGTGTCAGTAATAAATTTTACATTTACAGGGGCCCACAACGGAACCCCAGACTGGCGGCGGGCTGAGTGGGGCCGGTGGCCAGGACCCTGGCTGGCAGGAGCCGGCGGACAGAACCCCAGACCAGCAGCGAGGTGAACAGAACCCCAGGCCACCAGCAGGCTGAGCGGGGCCGATGGTCAGGACCCTGCCTGGCAGGAGCCGGCGGACGGAACCCCAGACTGGGAGCAGACTGAGCCTAGGGCGACCAGACAGCAAATATGAAAAATCAGGACAGAGGAGAGGAGGTAATAGGAGCCTATATAAGAAAAAAAGACCTAAAAATCAGGACTGTCCCTATAAAATCGGGACATCTGGTCACCCTAGCTGAGCCACTCAGCCCGCCGCCGATCTGGAGTTCTATTCGCCGGTCCCGGCCGCCGGCCCTGCTCAGCCCGCTGGTGGCCTGGGGTTCTGTTCACCCAGGCAGGCAGTGGGCTGAGTGGGGCCAGTGACCGGGACCCCAGCTGGCAGCAGCATGCCAGTAAAAATTGGCTCGCGTGCCACCTTTGGCACGTGTGTGGCAGGTTGCCGACCCCTGCTCTAACCCATAGGATATGGGGAAGGGTCACTATTTGATGTGGGGATTGAGGCTGCTGTTTTATAACTACACTATGTAGAACACTAAATAATTTTGCACTGAGAAGTAGACTGATTAGAAGGATTCTCTCACTCAGATTTTTATTATTGTTGCTTCTTTCTTTAAATTTACAGCAAAGTTTGGTCCATTTTCCTTCTGTGGAGCCTGATCCAGCTCCCACTGAACCCAACAGAAGTCTTGCCATTGACATCAGTGGAAGATGGATAAGGTTTTTAGACAACAAAACAGAAATGAAACCCAACAGCAAGTCTCTATATTTATGTTCATTTCTAGCAAAAATTCTCCTATAAGTCTAAACGTTATATTTATGGTAGTCTCCAACAGACTATAGAAAGTGAAACCTATGGTCTTGCCCATACCAAGAACTCTCCTGGGTACCCAGTCAAGTACTGAGTGGCCCCCACAAGGACTGTACTCACCAAGAAATGTAATAGAGAGCAGAAAATAAAGAGTGGGACAGATAGAGAGAGACAGGGTGAGTAACACACTACAGTATTTTTTATGAAATCACAGTCTCCCTTACTAAAAGATCTGACCCACAAAAAGATAAAAATAGCATAGAGATTATTTAACAAAAACTAGTTTTAAGTTTGTGCTATTTTGGGCTCTCTAAATCTGCTATGCCTGAAGTGTTGATAATTAAAGAGTCACTCTATGCTGGGCTATGATGAAAAGCTGCATTCAGATTCCAATTTAACATTATTTTGTTCATGTGACAATATCAGACTTTCATACTGCAGGGTTCTCATGCATACGCAATAGTAATTCACTCATTTTTACTTGCAGCTCTTTTATTTTAGTTAACATAATCCACAAGTCAATTTTCTTTATAATAAAATATAGATGTTACAAATTTAACATGATTACTAGAAGAAATCCCAAATCAC
Source organism: Lepidochelys olivacea (assembly GCF_965140295.1). Lineage (NCBI taxonomy): Eukaryota > Metazoa > Chordata > Testudines > Cheloniidae > Lepidochelys > Lepidochelys olivacea. The sequence continues at coordinate 41,284,886 of NC_140419.1, forward strand.
TCACTGCTATGTAAAATAATTGACACAACTCTTTTCCTGTTCCCTATTGCTGAACTAATCTATTTAGAAATGTTCTTGGGAAGCAGGAATAGTTGTCATTACTCCAATTCTTTTGTATTCAGGACAAATAGACAGTGTACAGGTGACACTGCCCAGAAAATGAAGTGTTGAGGACTTTACAGCTCCCAATTGTAATGTAAGGTTTCAGCTTGAGTCTTTATGAACTTGTGTTCATGATACAACCACCACTGTCCTTTAGAGGACAATTAGCAGGATTGTTTTGTTTGTCTGCACTTAAATTGGCGGAAGCTCTATTCAGGGTATGGCAACAGCAACAAAGTTGCCAAATGCAGAAGTGGCTTCTGGGTAGATGCAAGAGTTAAGCAAATTATTGGGCTTCTTTCAGAAAAAGAGAGATGAAAAGGCCTAGAGTAAAATTTTCAAAAGCACCTAAGTGACATATGAGCCCAGGGCAAGTTTTACAAATATATCTAGGCACCTAAAGATACAGGCAGATGCCTCATACAGTTAGAAATCTGGTCCTGAGTCACTTTTGTAAAAGACCTTAGGCTCCTAGCTCATTTAGATGTTTTTGAAAATTGTACTGAGTCCATTCCCTAGTCAAAGGAGAATCCTTGCCTACTGGACGGAAGGAACGTTTAAATGGCTTCATGCCAGCCTATCATTCCTCAATAAACCCCTCAAAAATGAAGAAAAGCTGTTCTTCAGTGTTTGAAAATTAAAAATAAAAGCAAGCTGCTTTCTCCACCCACCCTTTGTTGTGGGGGAAGAAAGAGTGGCAAGTGTCAGTGGGGTCTCTTGTGGGAGGAGGCAGAAGGCACACATGGCCAGTCTCTGCCATCTACAGTCACTGCCAGCATCTTCTGGCAGCTCTCTCTTCCCCCATATGGCTGAAGTGCCGGCAGGGAGGGAGGAGCTCAGTCACCCATTTTTCAGCAATTAAAAAAGAAAAATGAAGCAGCCAAATTGAAGCAATATATTGCCATAACGCCATCATATAAACTGGGATAAATACAGATGTCATATATGTTCTCTTTATATATAAACCATATGTTGCGTTTGTTTGTGAAGGTAAAGGCCAAAACACTTTCAGGTTTTATAAGATGAGCAGTTCTCTATGGGTGAAATTCACCATTGCTCAGGGGGCCAAACAAAGCCTATGCAAAGCCCTCAACACAGGGTTTAAGTGGTGCTCAGGTCTTGGGCTGCACCTGTGCGCAGGAGAGAATTTCATCCCAAATTACTTAAGGACTGAGTGTCTACCATGTGCTTGCTAAGTGATGTGTCAGCACCCACTGCTCAGCATTCAAAGATAAACTGAGTGTGTTGCTCAAATAGCAGGAAGGGGAAGAATCACAAAAGAGGCCACTTTACAAAAATGTAAACCAGAGCGTCTAGAAACTTAACAGAGGACTTTATCTTCTGGTATTCCCAGTCCCTAATTTTTCATTAAGAAAGATATTAATCTGAAATAAATAACTGAAAACAAAAGGGAAATGTTTGAAGTATTTCTGTCATACACAGCAGTGTTCTGCACCAAAGGCAATGGCTTATATTAGTCTTTGCAAGAGTGCTGGGACTTTCCTCTTTATATACATCTCCAGGCAATGTTTTCTGTAATTGGGACAAGATCTGAAGACTGTTTTCTGGAGTAACAAAGCTGAGGTTTTAATTCTTTTAGTTCCTTACTTACTCCCTTCCACAGCTCTTTCAAACAACAAAGTGCACTTCAGTTTGGGTGGTCAATGCAAGAGCAACTCAGTTTCCATTAGATTGGGAGCTTTACAGGGTACAGAACATGTCTATTGGTATATATTCTGTGGGTACCTAGCACAAGTGTGGGTACTATGAATAAATAATAAAAACCCAACAGTAGTTTTGGCTTCTGCTTCAGGCCAGGACACAATGTTGCGCTCACCTATTTTTGAAACACCAACATAGTGTGCATCTGTATTCTGAAATTATTATTAGGAGGCACTAGATGAGGCCAAAACTAGCCTCAGTGTGTGTGAATTACCTTCATTTATTGTTTGTTAAGCACAAACACAGAAGACATGGATCTTGCCCAAGTGATTTTATCATCCCAGACCATACTGTACACAGCCTTTACACAGGAGGAAAAGCAAACAAGCAGCATGTAAGGTGGCCAGCCACAATTAGAGTTCCTTTGCTCATAGGAGTGCAAGGACCTATCTCTATGTCCTCCCCTAGGAGACATGGGAAGGAGGCAAGTCCATGGCTTCACCACCCCATCCACATGTCTGCAGAGCTGGTTGGCATGGGGTGGAATAAAGATTGTAACAGCTGGTAAACTACTTCTACACCTCCCAGGTGATTCACGATCTGCCTCCACCAGGCAAAATGTCTCCTAGTGCTATCCATTTCCCCCAATGAAGTGCTGTGCCTCTTAGTGAGCCCAGGGTAGGTTTGACAATAACCCATACAACCACACTCCTTTCCATCACTGTGGATGCCTGACCCATTTAAAGCCTTCTCTTTCCACTGCATCCTGGGACCTCCACATCTAAACTCTTCACATCCAAAAAATCTCTTGTGCAATAGTCCATAGTTCCATCCTTTGCTTACAAAAGGGGCAAGGAATCAGGCCCCCAGACACTAAGATGGTATAACCTTAACCTGGGTTGCCAATTGCTAGATGTTAAGCTGATATTACAGAATTCACCATTTCCCCTAATGTCATCCTATAAACATATAGATTTACTTAATCTCTCACCTTAATTTGCCTCCTCTCTTTTAACGGCATTAGCCTCTATTAAAACCCCAGCTGAGACCATCACTCTTGTGGTTATTATTAGAAATCATCTTCTCCATTTAAAATACTTAAGACTTCCTTTACCAATATGAAACCCTGGTTGGGAGTAAGAGTTAAATATATTGAAAAATAAAATTAAGTCATCAGACCTTTTTGCCTTCTCACAATAACTAATGCCAGCCTGTCTGGGAAGATTTGGAAAGAGGTATAGATTTTAAAATAAGGGAAAGGAAACAGACCTGTCTATGAGAATAAAGATCTTTTTGATGGGTCTTCTTCAATTCCTGACTCATGGAAATGACTAATGTGCTTTTCAGACACCAGTGGAGATTTAATATTAAAGTGCTTCCATATGAATCTAGGGATTCATAAGTCCTCTGTCACAAAAATTTGTAAAAGCAAGCATTCTGAACACTAAGAATCCAGTCAATTTCACTACCAATAGGACTAATTTTAGAGTCTTAATTTTTTTTCATGATTTATAGTAGTCATAGCTGAGTGCAGACATTTGGACAAAACTACAAACATATAAATTGCAGATCCCTGAAAGAGTAAAAACAAATAAAGATTTTTGCAAATATTAAGCACAGCAGTGAATATGAATCCAAACCTTCCTTCTTTCTCATTATAGGTGGGGCAAGTAGTGACTCTTTCAGATAAGGTTGCCTGAGACTATCTGCTATAAGACCCTGGTTTCAGTTGCTTATAACTTTGCCAAACATTAATTATTGGAGCTCTATTGTACTAAGCACTACACAAATATGTAAGGAGAGATGGTCCCTGTCCACAAAACCTTATCATCTAAAGGGACATGGGAAACAGAGGCACAAAGAGGGGAAGGCCACACAGGATCTCAGTGGCAGAGCTGGGAACAGAATCCACATCTCCGGACTCCTCATGCAGTGCTCTTTCCACTTATCCACAGTACCTCTCTCCTAATTTCATGCATGCTGTTGTAATTATATCAGTGAATTATTTATACATGCCTATACATTAATCCCGTATTACAATAAAACAGCAAAGGGTTAGAGCCATGTCTACCAGACTAAAGGCCCTGAACATTTGACTGAACACTCCTCACACCTACACCTTTATAAGCACGAATGTCCTGGCTGCTTGCCTCCCGAGCTTCTCTATTCTGCTGTGTTGTACATCTTCCTTTTCACCTGACTATTTTTGATAGAAAAAAAGAAAGCTGAGGCTACAGGTCATAGATGGAGATATTATGAGTTCTATGACATCTTAGATGTTGATTCACACAAAGCTCTTAGGGAGCTACTTACAAAAGGTGGTACCTGAAGAAATGAACTTGCAGCCCTTGAAAATGAATGTCCTTTGCTCCTCTGTATAACCAAACGTGCTGCTTTCCAGAGGTGATGATTCCAGAAATGGCAGTGCAACATACAGAACATGCAGGATGTTGTCTCCTAGGCTACCCCCGTATGGAAAGGCACCTCAGTGTTTTGATGCATTCTGATCATCACCACCCACATGTCTACATCCACTGAAGTCAAATGGGAGTTTCACTTTTGACTTCAATGTATACAGTATTGCACCCTCTTTTTGTCACTCACTCCTCGTCCACATTAAGTTTTGCTGCATTAGCACACCGTGTGATGTCTTCTCTGATTTACAAAGATAAATATGCCTTCTTGTGCACAACAGCTGAATAAGTACCGTTACGTTTTGTCAGAGTTAATAGGAAAGGTGCATGACCGCATACTATGTTGAAAATATATTCTATAATATTATGCAACTTTCAGGGATGTTCTGCTACCAAAGTAACACTAAACAACATGACATATACTTCTGTTAAGAGAATAATTAGATAGACATATGAATTGGTGTCCCTGTTAAGCTAAACAATGGATTTTCATTCGAAGGAGTGCCTTGGAAGATTAATGGTAATAATGAAACATTAAATATTTCCTTCCTGGGGTGCTTAATCTGAAACAGGGGGAAAGCAATCATTTCACCCAGGAGAGAAATCCCTGGAGGAAAGTTTTCAGTAAAATATTGTATTGCTATATCTCATCCCACATATGTCAACAAAGAAATTACATGTGTTGTGGTTAATGCAGGAAAGGCCAGTAAGCACAAGGAGAGTAAATGGAATCAGCACAGCGGAAAAGGAGATACACAGTAATATCAACAGGAGAAAGTGGAGAGGGTTGGAGAGATGGTAGCAGAGAAGGGAAGGGTAAACAGTGTGGATAAAGGGAGGTCAGAAATAAGATGAGTAGAGAAGAAAGGAGCAATCATTCAAGTTAAGAAGACAAGAGAAAAGAAGATGTTTCTGGAGCTCATCTCTAGAAGGCAATTTAAATATTAAGTTTATAAAATATTAAAGGTCGGTTGAGTAAAGGCTTGAAAAGTGCAATACAAGAGTTAGGTCTTATCATACGTTGAGAGGCATGGATCCATGTTCACATCATACTCCTCATCAGTACCTGGCTGGGGCTGGGGTAGCTCATGACCCAACCAACAGATCAAATTCAGGGATGAATCCTGGTCACGTGCCACCTGAGGCACACTGCACATACACTAAGAAGATCATATATTTTCTCAGTCACAAACGTATGCAGCCTGACTGTCCCTTATGTTACTCCAGTTGTATATTAGTGTAAAAAAGGGGTATAAAATTGGGGTAGAGCAGTCGCGAATCAGGACCTTTATGTATGCATGTGTGCACACACACTCGCTGTGTATACCAGATTCTCTACCATAATACGGTGCTTTTGTAGTTGTGCAAAAGGGGTGTAAAGCTGGTGGATTCAGCTAATTGGGCAGTCCTGCATGGCATAGTCACTGCATATCAAGCTCATTCCTGGTCCTTGATATGTGGTGTAGCTAGAGCACTGCTGCACTCCAGCGATCCTTAATTGATGCAACAGCCCTCTGAGGACTATCTAGCATACACGATATCAGCCCTGAGGCCGCTTTACATTATTTCAAAGACTGGCTCAATATACAACAAACGGCAGCATTGGGGAACCAAAAAAGGCTTCTTGGGACTCCTTATTAACCTCACTGCAACAGCTCTGCCCAGGACATATAGGCCACAGCTGAGAACCTAGAAAAACCTAGACCATGAGAAAAACAGATTTTTGAAAACACAGCTTTTTCCTTGTTCAATAGGGGTCTGATCCATTTGGGATCAATAAAATGATTCCCATTGATTTCAATGGGCTTGGAACACACATTAAAAGCCCTACTAGTACATTGATGCCCCATCTTCAAAGAACATTCTCAAGCCTTTCATGCTTGGAAGATAAGCAATGTAATCAATATTTTTCAACATTAATCAAGGCTAAGAGCCATTTTATTTCTACTCTTTTCTCCAAATTGTGTTGGATTCTTAGCAAGTGCATCACTTTTTACCAACATATTCAGACTTGGCTGAAGGGGACAGAAGCTTTTAGCGGCTGCTAGTTCTGCTCAGCTGATAACACTTCATATTTATTATACCTACACACCAATAAAGCAGCAAATGCTAAATTTTTCACTAGGAAAAAGCACCATTAAATAACCATCATTCCTGATTCTGGTTTCTTACCTATAAGTGCCTTTTTATTATTTGAACTGATGACTTCCATTGTCCTGGCATTTTTTCCCTTTCAACTGTATTTTACACTCACCATTTCTTTTTCCAGTCAGAAGTGTTAATTAGGAATAGAAGAAAGCAGACAGACACTGGATATAGGTTTCATCTTCTCTTTGCTGTCCATTCATCACAGGCAGTTTCTTTCAGATCTATTTTAGAGGTGGCACTATCCTTTAAAAAATGCACATAAAAACTATGTTCAGATAAAGTTAAGGGGTAACTACCATGCAGACAAGTCAGTAACTCAGAGTCCAGGCTGGATTTCTCTCCATATAAAACTTACCTCACAGTGCCGAGGTAAAGCAGCAGCACATGCAGTAAAGAAGATCAGCTCGCTATTTAATCCACCCTTCCCCCCGCCAGGCACAAGGGGGTGAGCAAAGCACAGTTTCATCTGTCAGAACTCAGAAGCCAAAATTGTGACTGGTTCTGCACACCTGTACATGAGCGTAAACGTTGAGCTGGCAGAGGGGTGTCAGATAATATGGTAGCAGCCAGTTAATTCCCCTCCACTACAAGGAGTACATGGAGAAAAATTGTGGATGTGTCTCTGAAGCACCAGTTAATTTTGGGCTGATGCAGCATCTATGGCAACCCTTGCCCAGGGCTCTGTGTAAAGTCTACCCATCTGTGGTTTGTTTTAATAATATCATACTAGTGGAAGATGCCTAAGAGCCTGAAAACCAAGTCCTGGACTCAGGAATGCAGCAGGTCAGCAATAGCATAAGTTTCCTCACCAATATGCACCAATCCTTTCCCACTGGGACAACTTTTAGAGGGAGAAATCAGTCAGTAAGTCTCCTATTCATCCCTTGGCAGGATAGGCTAGGTGTGATGGTCTGATGACACAGATGCTTATTCACAAGGAAGTTCTCCCATAGCAGGCCTTGTCTTTGTGCGTTTGTTGAGATCAGTACATTGTTTATCACCAACAATGAATACTAATAATATGATCCAGGCTGCAAAAAAGCATCACATCTTCACTTTTGGCTAGACTAGTCTGGATCTGAACCAGTGACCTAGGGGTGGAAGAGATCTGCATCAATCCCATGAGTTATCCTTTGTTTCTGTGTTATGATAGAATAAAATATAAACAGATGGAAAAAATTCCCTTTCATAAATGTGTGGAGTTTACATGAGATCAAATTCTATCTGCTGTGAAAATACAAGTTTAAAAAACGTTATAGAGTCTATTATTTACCCAAATTATAATGGCTCCTTTGTTAGAGGATGCCATTATAATTATCTGCTTTCATCATTAATACTTGGAGTCAGTGGTTAATACAGAGGTGACAAGTCACAAAAATGCCTCCAACAGTTGATGGCTTTTCTCTCTAAGCACCGTCTTTTTATTTCATATCCCCTGTGTGTGTATCATGCTTCCTTTAGAAGATGTCTTCTGTTCTCTCTCATACACATGATCACATTTATAATTAAACACTTCCAATCATATTTTATTCACACACAACCAATTACCAAATCCTCTATTGCTCAGTGCCGGTACACATTACATTAAAAACTTTGGGAAGTGGTAGAACTAGAGGGAAATTTCCAATTAACTCCAAGTGTCATGCAAACATCTTCAGCCTTTTCCATTGCACTCAGAAGCATCAACCAATAAAGAATCACTTACTCAGCTACTTAGCTATGTCAGCTACAAGGAGCATAAACTAATTCTCTGAAAACTGCGTTGGCTTTCTGTTTGCTCTGGGTGCAGTTACATTGATTAGAAAGACTATGCAATGCTGCTTCTTTCTCTGAGAACTGCTGCAAGTGATAGTTGAGGCCCTTGTGCTAATAGTCCCTGGATTTGAACATCTGATGGTAGAGGAAAGGTTCTCTCTGCAGGGCCTTTCATCCTGGAATTCACATCCTCGTTGATCTGACAGAGCACAGGTCTGTTATCCTGTCAGCCCTGGGGTAAAGCCACTAGCTTTGCCCACTTCCTCAGCTAAATGCGGGCTGGGACAATCCAAATTTGGTGCTTACTATAGTGCGCCGAGTCTTTTTTTGCCAATACAATTTGTGAAGTGCTTTTACAATTTGCACATGTATCTAGAAAGCCATGTTATCTGGGATATTTTATAAAAATTAAAAATAGAGAAAAGTGGGGGCTTATTCCAGCTCCCACTGGAGTCAGGCATGTCATTAAAATGTCCTTTTAACTGTGACACCCACAGCTGTACCCAGTTTTCAACTAACATGTTCTCACCCAATGCAAAACCTTTCTCCTCACTCCATTTCCTGTTTTCTCATTGCTTTTAAACCACAGTATTCCTGAGCTTTGCTTCATGAATCCTCATTGCAACTCCCCTCAGACAATTAGCTCCCATTCCCTTTGAGGATCTAGCCACAAAAGGGGGTCAGAGCCTCAGGAAGGCGAGATATCCAGTGGCTGCTGGAGGTGTTGAGCAGAGGTATCCTGCAAGTGTCCAGGCCAGAGACAGGAGAAAGCTCAGTGTTCAGTGTAGGCTCTGATATACTCGTCCTGATCCCAGTTATTATTTATCACATAGTGCCACAGATTAAGTTGCACATACACTGTAGCACCGTCATCCAGGTCAATGAAAGTTCTGCATTCAAAAATACTGGAGGATCTTGGGGTTCTCCTCTGTGTGGTGCTGAGAAGCCTCTACCCCTATACACTTCAGGATCAGCATCTTGCAAAATTAGACTATATATTGGCATATATACATTGGGAACCAAATTATGGGCCATATTGTGACACCCATACTCACTCTGAATAGTATGTGACTACTGGTGGAGTAAGTTACTATTCAATGTGAGTAATCTGGCCCTATATAAGCATTACTCATCCCATATAAACATTCTCATTTTTCTCACCTTCCCACTCCTATCCTTCCAAAGACATACAGCTTTGTTTGCTTAAAGTCAAATATAACCCTTCTCTGTTTTCCAGGGAGATATAGCCATCTTTATGTAGAGCAAGTAGCAACTGTTAAAATAAAACGGCATATCAGTGACAGCATGGTTACTGTAGACCAAAAGAGAGCGAAATAGAAGTGACCTTAGCCATAAGGCTAGTTTGAATTCTTTCTGCGTAAAAAATAGAGGCTAACAACTGGCAAATGTCAGCCTCATTATCAGGAGCTTTATTTTTTTTCAATGAAAGAAAAATTAGCCGTTAGCTCTTTCTTCAACATAATAGACCATTGCTCCCATTAGAAGTCCACCATTTACTTTTGAATAACTATCAAATTACAGAAACCTTTTTTTTGCCAATCAGTATTAAAAGCATATCTTGCAGGCTTTAACAGCTATATTTATCTTTCCACCAACACTAGCTGTTTAAATAGTTTGGACATAGAGCTGTGATATACTAAGACAGGGGGCAGCTAAGCAAAAAGAACATTGAGTTCAAGGGTAATTGATTCTCTGTGATATTTACAATACCCTCAAATTGTCTAGTAAAAAACCTCTGAAATGGAACATTCCAACTAGATAAAATGAAACCTGAAACACAGCTGTAATTTCAGTGCCCCTGTTGGAAACCAAGGCAACGTTCTGCAATCTCAAGTCTACAATAAGTGCTATATATATATAAAAAAAAAAACATTGTGGTCCAAAACCTGATGGACCTCAGTGGGAGTTTGCCTAAGTCAAAATTTGGAAAAGAACCACAGGATTTGATTCACCTATTGTGCCAGCACCAGATGTAAATCAGTATAGCTTCATCAAAATTAATGCTGCTGTACCATCTTACACCAGCTCAGGATCTGGCCCACTGGAATTTCACAGGACATTAAGTGACTGGATACCTCAAGTGTGATTATTAGACACTAAGGAATATTTTTACAAGAATCCGGTCATGGGGTCCACTCACCACAGGTGACACCTCCTCCTGGCTGCTCTGGGGATTAGCTCTTTCCAGGTCTGAGGCCCCCTTCTGCTGCTCTCTGCATGCCCTGCTGCCACTCTCTCTCACTCTCTGCCACTCGCTATGCTTCTTCTTCAGGACTTGGCCCTTTGGCCAGGTTACTATGCATTTCCCCCTTCCAGGGTCTCAAAATCTTTCTGCACCAATGGGCTTATTCTTTTCTCCCCGCTCTGGTTTCCTTTTCCCCAACCTGGGATTTCTTACCTCACCTTGTTTCACTATTGGAAAGGGGCTCCGGTCAGTCCCCAATACAACCAGATAGAGCAGCTCCTCCACTTCCCCAACCTTTTTCCAATAAACCCTCCCCTGCTTTATAGAAGCCCTGCCCATTCCTTCACAGGTGAGCTTCCCCTATTTAGGGCTTTCCTCTCAGCCTTAATTCTCCCAATGTGCAGCCTAATAAGTTAGTTGGCCTTCATTAACTCTTTTGGGATGAGTGTGGGATAAACATCCAATCACAGGTCCCTTGTCCAAAATGCTGTGCAGTTTCATATCTTGCCCCATATGCTTCCTTGCTTCCTAAGATCATATAGGAGATAACACCACATTTATTTGACTCATCTCAGGATTGGTTCAAATATAGATAACCCACCTCTCCTCCCCCCATCACTGGAAAAAACAAATTTCAGTCTGTTCTATCCTCTTATGCCAGGCCAGTTTGGATCGAGGAATTCAGCCCCAATATGGGTAGGGAAAATGGGACCCAATTTGCTGTGTATTTGTGGAAGGTGTTAGGGGAATAGTAAACTGAGGTGTCTTGTTAAAAAAGGAGGATGGGAAACCCTGCAGTGTGCCCCAGCCAGAGATCAGACAAAAAGGAAGATGTCTCAAGCCCCTGGGACCACTATGGAGCTTCCAGTCAGCAAAGAGCATCTCATGCTTCACGCCCTCATGCTAGTGGAGCACAAGTAATAAGCATCACACTAGAATTTCATCCCATCCCTGGTGAGAGGGTACAAGAGGCCCACTCAGCTACAAGTTTAGCTGCAGCGTATGATGATCAAATCTAGCATCCCCCGAGGTTAACTAAAAATTTACCTCTGTCTATATAATGGGAATACTGCACTCACGGCTCCACAGGGATATTGTGAAGCTCAACTTATTGTTTGTCAAATGCCTTGAGAGAGTCTCTGATGGGAAGTGCCTTTTTAATGCCAAGTACTATTAGCACTAAAGAAACAACCCTCCAGCCAATGCTATTGCCAGGTATAATTTACTGCCTGTGTCACAATGAGAGGTCAGATCTGATAGACACCCACTGTAAGACAACAGACTCTGCTACCACAGAATTGGGAGTCCATGCAGAGAGGTGCGATAGGAAAGCCAAAGCCACTGAGTTGAGTGGGGTGAATAATAGGTTTTTTGGTTCACTGGCAATTCCAAAATAAATAAATAAAAAAACAAATAAGTTTTATTTTGGTTTGAACTTAAAACCATTTTTTAAAAATATCAGGGAATCAAGAAGCCTAAAATACGAGCAAGGTTGTGATGAGCTGCTCTACTCACCTCTGGACGGGGCCTTCTCCTGGCCATTCTGGGGACTACCTTCAGGAGGTCGATACCCCTTCCCATGGTTACATGCCATCTGTCCGCCTCTCTCACTGGGTCTGCAGCTCCCCCACTCCTGCTCCAAAAGCTGCTACTGTCTCTTTGTGACTTAGCCCTCCGGCCATGTCCCTATATACATTTTCCCCTGCCAGGGTATCAAAGTCTTTCTTGAGGAATCTTAAGCAGGCTTCCCATTCACTGTCCTATTGCTACTCCATCAGTGGCTAGTAGGGGAACCCAGCTTTGCCCTCTACTCTGGGTTCCAGCTCAGGGACCGTTTCGTCAGCAGCCAAGGTTTGTTACCTTCTAGACGTTACTGCTTTCCTTACTATCCAGCACTCCCCCCTCTCTGGGTTGGTTGGTTGGTTGGTTGGTTTGCCTGCCTCTTGCCTCCTAACTCCCTCCTCCCAGGAAGTAACTTGTAGGCTACCTCTCTTGCTCACCTCCAAGCACTCTTCCCTTGTCCCAGGGAATGACTGCAGACATTCCCAGCAGCCCCCTCTGCAGTCAATTTCCTGCCTTTATAAGTCCAGCCCATCTGGTTCATCCTCAGCTGGACTCCCTCACTCATTCAGGGGATTACTTAGCCGCCTGATTCTCTTCAGCTGTGGCCTGTCAGTTAATTATTCCCCTTGTCACTCTACATTTGCTCAGAAAGAGTTAACACCCCATCACAAAGGTCAAAACAAAACATTTAATTTCCAAACCATTTTTTGGTTCAATTGAAACTATTTGGCAAACTTGACACAATACATGACTAGCTTCAGATCAACTGAAACTGTATTTTTTGGCAAATAAAATGATTCACTGAAAAAAAATCCACCCAGCTCTACCACTGGGTGTATCACTTACCTGCCATGACTTTCTGAGGACACTTCTGAATGGTGCCGATCCCTCCAATATCTGTGCACAATTACCAGCAACCCTCCTCACTGAGAGCTTGCAGGGATTTGGAGGCCTTGCCCAACTAGTAAATGCTTGTCTCATCTGCATTCTCTTGAGTTTGTTTCTTTCTATACTTCTCTCCAGGAAAGCTCTGTGGCTCCTAGTAGGCATCTCAACCTTGCCCACCTTCCACTTGGCCCCACCCACTTGGGTTTCTTTGCAGTGAGGAAGCATACAGGGTTTTGTTCTCCATTTCCACAGCTTCCAAAAGGCAGCTGTGGAACCCAAACATCTCTCTTACTGTAGCCACAAGTCTCTGAAATCATAGAGCCTGTAGACCACTGTGATAATCCCCTCGCATTTTTCTTTAAAACATTATCAAGACCGTATGATGTAATGTTTTCCATTGATGCTAATGGGATTCCGGGAAGCGCTAGTCAGAACAGAAATTAGTTTAGGAATTTTGTTCCTCCTTTTTGAAAAATCTCTCCCTTTCAAGGCACAGTATGATATTTAATTGATACCTATGAATGCTGTCACTCTTCATGAAAGTTTCAGGTTCTTACAAGATTTACTGTGTACTTAATCGAGATTTGTAAATGAGACTGTTATATCTGGAATCTCCCTGAGAAAACAGAGACAGCTGGTGTTTTGAATATACTAGATGCTACAAGATAAGGTAAAGAGAAATAACCATCATGATGACACAGCATTTACAGCTGCAACCATAAGAGATGGAAGATTCACAGTAGCCTAATTCACGATGAAACAGCTATCAGCAGCCCAATTTCATTCCTAAGAAGAGACATTATTAACTGGTGACCCAGTAAGCAGACAGGTGTGAAATAATGTTTCAGTTTAAAAAAAAATCTGAACATGTGGCTTGTAAAATGTTTACACCCAGTTCAACCATGTTTATAGTAATGATGCTTACAAGTGTGTTTCTTATGAATTGTTTGGAGATACTGAATGCAAAATCATAAAAGCTGAAAATGGAAAGCAGTTTATTCCTACATAAAATGACTATATCAGCATATTGTACACACCTACTTACAACTGGGGATGAGGTAAGGTCATGTGTAGTTTCAGCAATCTCTGTAAATTCCATTTTGTGCTTCTTCATAAGTTTAAGTTTTCAATTAAATGTTCCATGGCACAAAACTTGGACATACTAAGAATTAATTATGGTAAAATGGTAATTTTACAGCATTACTTTTGTAGAAACTAGCACAAATATCTCATATGATATCTTGATTTTAATAAAGCTTTTGATACTGTCCTGCATGACCGTCTCATAAATAAACAAGGATTAAAATTCAAAATGATCTGGAGAAATGGTCTGAAGTAAATAGGATGAAATTCAAAATAAGGACAAATGTAAAGTACTCCATTTAGGAAGGAACAATCAGTTGCACACATACAAAACGACTGCCTAGGAAGGAGTACTGCGGAAAGGGATCTGGGGGTCATAGTCAACCACAAGCTAAATATGAGTCAACAGTGTAACACTATTGCAAAAAAACCAAACGTCATTCTGGGATGTGTTAGCAAGAGTGTTGTAAGCAAGACATAAGAAGTAATTCTTCTGCTCTACTCTGCTCTGATTAGGCCTCAACTGGGGTATTGTGTCCAGTTCTGGGCACCACATTTCAGGAAGGATGTGGACAAATTGGAGAGAGTCCAGAGAAGAGCAACAAAAGTGATTAAAGGTCTAGAAAACACAACCTATGAGGGAAGGTTTAAAAAAGTGGGTTTGTTTAGTCTGGAAAAGAGAAGACTGAGAGGGGACATGATACTTGAAAACTGTTATGTAAAAGGCTGTTACAAGGAGGAAGAAGAAACATTGTTTCTCTTAACCTCTGAGGATAGGATAAGAAGCAGTGGACTTAAATTGCAGCAAGGGTGGTTTAGGCCGGACATTAGGAAAAAATTCCTAATTGTCAGGGTGGTTAAGCACTGGAATAAATTGCTTAGGGAATTTCCATCTTTGTAGATTTTTAAGAGCAGGTTAGACAAAGTACCTGTCAGGAATGGTCTAGATACTTAGTCCTGCCTTGAGTGCAGGGGGCTGGGCTAGATGACCTCTCGATGTCCCTTCCGGTTCTATGATTTACACAACCAAGACAGAAATTGGGTGGAAAGGTAACCAGTGTCACAGAGAAATGAACTGACTTGACTTAGGTCACACAGCAGCTTTACAGGACTGTTAGGAGTAGAATACAGGTGTCCTGAATCGCAGTCCACTGATATGCCCACTAGGACCATACTGCCTCCCCCTGGAGCCGGACAGATCATATCTTATTCCATTCTGAAACTCACGGGGCATAACAGAGACTGCAGAGAGAGTGAGAGAGAGAGATTGGGCCAAAGGGCTGGAAGTCACAGTGTTACGTCAGGATACTCACATCCAAATATTCATGTGCCAGACAGAACAGAGTGGATTGTAGCTTTCAGCCACTGAAAACTATGTTGAACAGAAACAGTTTTAAGAATTAGATGGATGGATGGCCTTGATCACCCTTCTTTAGCAGTAATGAACCAATTCCATTTTTACTACAAGTAAAGAAGTGGGCCAGGGTTGCTACTGCTGCATCAGAATTACAGTAATGAGCACAAAGAGGTGCCAAAAGGTAAAGACAAAAGGAAAGGACCAGATTCTACTCCATTTTATCTCATTGTACACTACCATATTCCTTGACTAGTTTTATTTAGTAAGGTGGTAGCATCTGATCCTTTCTAAACAGATACCTTCCTACTTAATGGTTTTTAAATGCATTTAAAATGAAGTCAAACAATGTTGCCAAAGATTTTAAAGATTTTATTGCTGTAAGAAACTCATTAGTCATAAATATTTGTAAGAGCAGAATCTTATGGCTATGTGCAAATGTTTGCCGATCATTTCAAGATGTAAAAATCCTTCAGTTATTGTTCAAGAAGGCTGGTACCAGCTTTGATAATCTTCAGTACACATTTTATTTATAAATTCACCTTACACAAATTCTATATCCAGGGCATTAATTGCAAGTGTACTTCGGCAGAGCTTGAGAACTGAGACCTTCTGCTCAAAATGACCCAGACAACCTGTTTATTTCATCTGATGGAAACAAAGGTGTGCCATAAAGATGGCCCATTGCAGTTTAGGACAGTGAATTGCTGTTCAGAATTGTACACTTACCAGTTTTCAAGCCTGGTTTATGAATGAAATGAACAAGATAGCAATATTTACTAAAGAATCCCTGCCACTGAGTTCGTTATTTGTCCCTGGTATTTATTATATTAATGTGGTTATCTCTGAAGGGGAAGAAAAGAAATATTTATTTTACACCTAAGTATTTTATATATATTTGTGCCAAGTTTAACCGTTGCCAGTTGCAAAACAGCAGAATATTTACAGCAGGCTCCAGCAGCAACCACATATTATGGAGATTGCCCCTGGAAATCTGCTGGAGTTTCTCCTTGAATGGGCCTTAGCTAAATAGTGTTGCATAAAATCATACCTTCCCTGCATGACAATCCGCTTTTGTTCCGGTTTTGTCTTTTTTTAGTTTTTCTCGAACTTTTCAGCATTTAAGTTCTGCTTCTAAATTTATACAAACAAAAATCAGAGAGCTAGTGAGAGAGAGCCAAACAGCACATCAGACTGAAAGATTAAAAAATACACTTTGTTTCTGTGGCTAGGCTACACTGAGAGGTACCGGTGACCAATGCTCCCTCTAATTTTTGACAGGCCGTGTGCACAAAAAATTTCTTCTGGGCAAATTGTTGTGCTTCTGTGTAAATTTTTGTGTACGTGGTGTTTTGCCGTGTGCACAGGGTTTAGGATCTGTGTGTGTGTGCACACGCGCATAGCTTAGAGGGAACAGTGCTGGTGACTGATCACAAACCTCTTTGAGACTGGATGTGAACCTACCCCGCAATTAATGTAACTGTCAGGATAAGTCAATCACAAGCCCCTCACCTATGACAAAAAGGGTTGTGGACCAGCTCAGGAGTTTTGGCTTGGCTGAGTATTGTCTGGGTAAACATGGGAGGGGCAGGGTGGGGCTGGGGGGGGCAGAGGAGAGGACAGAACTGACCACCTGGGAGAGACTGAGTGGGGGGACAGGGGTGTGGAGGGGGAAAGAGTGGGAGATGGCCAAGCAGCAGTCTGTAAGCACCATGTGACCCTGGAGAAGGTTTGAGGAAGGTTCTGGATCTGATACTGGCTAAAGGGGCTTGGGGCTATAAGCAAAGATGATATCCCCTGTTTTCCGGTTCCTCCTCTGTTCAAGAAGCAGGACTTTATACATTCCTTGGAAATAAACAAGATTGCATCAAACAAATACCTGACTATCACCAATTTCTCCTCCCAACTGGAACATTCCTGCTCGGCTCGAAAAGGGGCAACAGTTATTTTAAATCACTTAAGCAGGGTCCGACAGAGTTCTGCTAAATGAAAAGTGATCAAGCAGCCAAAGATGAAAGCAGCAGTAGGAGAGAGTGAAAGGCTGAACAGTGGTCACAAGCAAGGGACAGACTGCATGTGCTGCTTCAAAGACAGCTCTCATATGTTTGTAACAATGATTTATAAAGCACTAAATATTCAGAGAAAAAGATGCAAAGTCAAAGATGCAAAATATGAATCCAATCCAAAGTCCATTGAAGTCAATGGTTGTCTTTCCATTGACTTCAGTAGCTTTTGACTAGTCCTTATACTGCAAAAGACATCTCCATCTATTTGGAGCTCTAAAAGCAACATGTCATCAGATACAGGCACACTGTTCCACTGATTGCAATGAATATCTGCACAACTGAGAATAGATTTTTGTCCCTCTGTGAATTAAATCCCATGCTTCAATACATTTCCAGAAGAGCCAGTGTATTGTTTTTAATAATATCTGTGTAAGACACTTCTCTCAGACATTTTTAATTGGCAATTTTAAAAAGTCATGGAAGATTTTTTTATTTGTTTAATTTAATTTTTTTAAAAAAAATCTAATACATTTCTTTTTAAAAATAAACCTATTTAAAATTAGGGCTACCTATGTTAAGGCATAAATTTAGTATAAGCTATTAAATTTAAAATAGTATTCCATCAGTACGTTTGCTGCTGAAAATGTAAAGAGAGTCAAACCACTGAACTAGGGGAAGTCACTGGCTAAGCACCTGGAATCAGTGTTTGTTGAAGAGCAAAACCAATTGTTGATAGCAGTAGCCTCTTCCATGGGTGCAGAGAGAATATTTTGTTCATCTCAGTTTATTCAACAAGTTCAGTTCAATGACCAGTCATTCAAAGTTGAGAAACCAATTGAAAATTAAAAGAAACAAACAGTAAAGATTGTTTTTCGCTCCCAATCAATGAATAAAAACAAGAATGTGATCTACTAGTTCTAAGTCTTGAAGAATATAGTTTCCAAAAACAATAAGTTTTATTCATTAACTACAGATATTTCCTTTTTAAATAAATCCATTAGTTTTAAATGCAAAACACATTTTGATAAACGTACTGTTTTTTCTTAGGTATCCAGCACATTTAAGAAATACTATTTGTGTGGATTTTTAATTGGATTTCAATTTCCATCCAAATACAACTGGACACAAATCACAAATAAACAATTAATCATCATCTAGTAAATAGGAAATGAGTCATTCCCCATTTTCTAACATAATACAAAAAGGTAAAAAATAGGAATCTGAATACATGTATGTTAAGCTATATATTTGCTTAAATAAATATGTATATATTTTAGTATTTCACCTGAATAGCAAAAATTAGTGTAAAGTCTACATTTCGTTGCAATTAAATATGTTTTAGTGGTTTCTAGCCAATGAGAATCAACTTTTCTTTAGGAAAATACTTAAAAAGTACAAATGCAAAACAAGATTTAAATAATAAGTTTTAATCGAGGCTTCCTGCTTGCAAGTTTAAATCAGAACTAAAATGGGTGATTTAAATTAATCAACCCACCCTGACTTCTTACAGCAATCAGTCTTTGGGATCATTGATGGGAGTATGAGATAAAGATAACAAGATAAAGATTAGAGTACAGCTGAGAATAAATTATAAAACAAAGTTTAACAATGCTGTAAGATAGTAAAGTAGGCAGTACTGCAACATCCTAGCTGTTTCTAGTGGGGTCATACATCAATCAGAGAAACAATGCCATATCCAGGAGGCAACTTGACTTGTCAGAGTGGATTTAGCACAGGGAGAGTATAATGGTCAGTGTCAGCATCTGAGACTAACCAATAACCTCTATGTGACAAACATCACTACAAACTAGAGTCAACATTCCTAATTAAAGAAATCCCTGCGTATGTCAGGAGCAGAGCCCATGTGATATCTGTAGAGAGCTAAACTTGAATTGTTTTATTAATGTCTGGCTTATTTTAGATGTTTCTGTTAGTATGGTGGATGCAGTGTAAAATCAAATTGAATTTTATTATAAAATGGCATCAGTTGGTCAGTTGAATATGCTAAATTATTTTCCTTTTCAGTTGAAGCACCCTGACATTTTGCATCACTACCAGCCATTTTCCTCTTACGTCAAAGAACGTTTACCTCAACCAGATGACCAGGACATTCCAGTGCAGCCTTTATAGAGCTAAATTGGAATCTGAGGATAATCTTCTGTCTGACCCATGTTGAAAGAATTCAGACTCAAGAGACACAGGCACAGGAGGATTCCAGCAACAGTTATTGTTTTATTAACAAAGTATTTCTCAGAGGCCCTGATCCACCACTGCCTTCTTCCAGTTTTATGCCAGGATAAATTAGGTGAAAATTTGACCCATAAGCTATAAACATTCACAGGCATATTCTACTCCAATTTACACAGTGGGACACCTCAGTTAAAAGAAGGGAGAAATCCAGGTAAAGTTTCCACCTCAGACTCTAGCTTCCTTATTAAAACTATCTTCACAAGCTCATTCATAAAAGGCTAATGCAACATTAACATGCAAAATATCCCTCCCTAGCAAAGTAGTCATAAACATGTTACTGCAGAACAAGGAATTTATTTTCTAGACTGGGGGCCACATTCTTCTCCCGTTTACATTAATATAATTCCACTGAGTTTTATAGACTTGCTCATGTATAAATGGAAGTAGACATTATCCCCATGAGCATGTGTCCTATTTCAGCCTCCAAGGATACATAAACTACAGGGGCTGACAATACAGTATGGAGCAGATTCTCGGTTGGTGTAAATTGTCCTAGCTCAGTGTTTCTTAATTGAATTTTCTCAGAATCTATGGGACAATTTACCCCAGGTGAGAATATGCCCCAACATATCCCAAAAGGAATAGTTTATATTTTCCCTTTTGACAAAATAATCTTACTCAGTCTAGTAATGGTGTTTCCAGTTCTTCTCTTGAGCGTCTCTCACAAGGTGGGTGGAAGAAAGAAAGTCAGTGGGCCAAGTTCTCCTCTGACAGAGCTGGTCAAAAAACTGGGGAAAAAGTTCATGAGACATTTCAAAATTCTGAAGTTTCCATTATGCAGGGAACAAAATGCAGCATTTCTTCACTATTTCAAAACTTCATGGTTTTTTTCCCACAGTTCCGCCCTTTTTTCCCTACTGCATGCAATAGAATTAATGATAAGTAGGAGTTACCCCACACCCACATTTCCAATTTTCTTCTTTTCCTTTTGACACTTTAACTCTTAAAAAGTTGAAGTTTCAAAAAGTTACCGTAAGTGGAAAAAGAAGAAAACTGAAAACCTCTAGTTGTTTTTTTCTGTTGCATCCAATGGGGGAAAAGGAAAGAAAGGTGGAGAAAAACACTTCTTCTTCTTCTTCTTCTTTTTTTTTTTTTGGTTTTGAAGAAAAGCCATGGAAAATTAAAAAACAAAACAAAACAAAACAAAAAACCCCAAAACCGAAGTTTTTTCCATGGAAGTTTTCAGTTTAGAAAGAAGTTAAAAATTTTCCATTGGGAGAAAAAGTTTCAAATGAAAATGTCTCCCAGATTTACGCTCTCAGCTGAGGGACTGCATAAAGCCTTTTGTACTGCCCGCTATCCCTCTCTTTGGAAAGTTGTCCCTGCAATCTCCATGCAGAGATGCCTCCACCAGTGGCATCCACTGAGCAGGTGGATTCAGTAGCCTCTCTGAAAATGTCACTATGCAAGGGGGCTATGGGAGAAGTCAAGAGGGTGAACTAAAGAAGTAGTTACTGTATTTAGCAATTAAGATTCCTCACATTACAAAACAGAAGGGCAGGGGCTGCTATTTCAGTGCAGGTTCTGCTTCACATTCCAGCACAATTCTACAAAAGGCCTGTGGGACTGCCCAATGCCCTGCCTATGAAGCCTGGTCTACACTTAAAATTAGATTGACCTAGTTATGTTGCTCAGGGCTCTGAAAAATTTACCACCGAGTGCCGTAGTTAGATCAACCTAACCCCCAGGGTAGATACGCTCAGATCGATGGGAAGAATTCTTCCATTGACCTAGCTACCACTGCTTGGAGAGATGGATTAGCAACTTCAATGGGAAAACTCCTTCCGTTGATGTAGGAAACATCTACTCTACAGCACTTCAGCAGCTCAGCTGCAGCTCCAAAGCAGCGCTGCTGTAGAGACTGTACTGTAGGCCTGGCTTGAGTTGGGTTATAGATTCTGCCCCTGCAATCCCTCTAACTACTGAGAAGTTCTCTGCACACAGCCTATTTACATAGACTTTGTGCTGGTGTGTTTGAGAAAGGAATACATCCTAGAGGAACCATGGAGCAGATCTTTCACTGTTGCCTTACTCTGCTATCTTTCAGGCCCGAACAGCCACCTTGTTTTTGAAACAGCCTCTTAGCAGCAAATCTTCTCTTTTAAAATCACAATGAGCAAAGCAATGGCATGAAGTACAGGACAAATAGAAAAATGTGAAAGCAATAAGAATAAAGGTTTCAACTCCTAAAGAGCAGGTGTTAGACAGAGATTACACCAAAGGGGAGATGAGAAAGCAAAATAAATGTGCAATAGAAAAGGGACATCGTTCAGTAATAGATTTGTGATTGTGAATGGACAGTATTATGGTAGAGCTGTACAACAAAAGAGTTAGTCCACAATGGCAAAAACAGTATTACACTCTTAACATTTGGAAACATTATCTGTTATAGAAATTTCTGAGGAAAGCTCTTTGCATCTCTATTACATTGGGGATATAACTGGACAATTGCTCAACTGATTAATCCAGGCATGGTGTCTCTATTATGTTCTGCAATGAATACAGACGCTTTTATGCAAATGCTGCCCAAATAAAATTGTATGGGCTAAGCTGTGAGTTGGTGTGTTCCTACTGTACAAAAGGGTTTGAGAATAGACTACAGATTGTTGCAAGCTCGTCTTTAGAGCCAGGCTTTTAGGGGTCCTTGGCTGGCTGGAGAGAGATGAGCAAGAAGTCTCCCCCTGCTTGCCCAGCAGTGCTAAAGCCTCTCACTACTGCAGTCCCTCTGTGCTCTGAGTAGTACAGTGACAGCTCGTTACTACTGCCCTGCACAGTGATGATCAGAAGATTGAATTTCTGTTCCATGGGAAATTGCGGCTTTTCTTTCCAACCCAAAACAAAACAAATGTTGAAAAATTAAAATTTCACAATTTTTCATGGAATGGAAGTTCTGAAGAATGTTTATTCAGAAACAGTTTGTTTCAATAATGCTGAAACAATATCAAATATTATTTATAAGTTAATGTTTTAATAGAGTTGAAATTCTTAAGTCGAAACAAAACATTTTTACCTAACTGCTGACCTCATCACATGCTCTAGATCAGGGTCGGTGCCCCAAGGGGAGCAATCTGCTTCTCCCTAATGAATGGAGAGAACTGTGCAATCCCTCCCATATGCACGGGGAGCAGCACTGGGGGACATGGTACTTGCCACAGAGTTTAGCCTCGAGTGCACAAGCCCCTGCAGTTTAGCTCTTAAAGTCTAACTGCACCATTGTGTCTAAGTAGTCTTGAGAGAGCTGCACAAGGATAACAGAGACCAGTCTGGAAGCTGATTGTAATAAGATTGCTGTTTTAACCTCTCTGGCAATCTTTCCTTAAGGGATGTTAAGCATTTTCTTAAGGATATCCAAGTTCATGCATTGCAGATCTTTCATGTACAAGTCTATCCATGCAATAGAATGGTGCAAGCTTTTGTGCTGTCTGCCCAGCCACGAGGAGTACCTGATTTCCAGGGAGATGTTTGTGCAATTATTTCATAAAAAATTATTCACTGACTGCCATCAAATTCTGTTTACAAATGGTCTATGAAAAAATTTCCCTTCACCTGTGTTTGTTTTTCATAATGATTTGCCAAGTAATTTCTTGGTCTGTAGTTCATTCACTAGTAGCACTTTGTTGCGAGTGTTCAATTTTTGAAACTGGATTGGACAAACAGGTAACACAGCCCGTTTTCTTTTAAAGGTCTGATTAGCTCATCTTTCAGTAATAGTTTTCCAGTATGAATATGCATGAATTTGGATTCAGAATATTTGCTTCTGAAAATATCGTCATAAAGTTTCAGCAAACATCCCTTCTGCTAAACTCATTCCCTAGAATATTTGTGGAAAGCAAACATAAAAAGGAGCATGACACAGTCAACATGAATTTATTGAATGATTCAAGAGCACATTCAAGCAATTCAAGGTCCTTTAAACTAGCAGAGGAATAAGCATAGCAAAGCTCAGCTCTGTTACATCCCCTCCCATTCCCAATATACCCCCAACTCACACTTAACATTGCCTCTCCTCCTTATGCCAGGGAGCTGCTGGTGTAGGAGGCTGCCAATGCTACCACTGCACCAGCTAGGAATTCCCCCATGGTAGGGAAATCTCTGGTTTAAGGCCAGTTTAAGAGACAGCAAACAAAGAAGGAATATAGAACCAATTTTTAACACTGCAAACTGTTAAGACTGGATCATTACATTTTTAATATATTTATTCAGCATATTAACTATTTACTATATTTTTAATGAACTGTCAAAGGGGGTAAACAGTAAGGTGGCAAAAATTACAGACAACACAAATGTAGGTTAGGTTAGTGAAGTTGCAAGGAACTCCAGAGCAACTTAGAGCCAGGAAACGGGGCAACATAATACCAGATGAAATCCTTTGTTAACAAATTCAAGGTAAAACACAAGGAATACCTTAAGCTATTCATATTCATTGATGTGTTCTAAGTTACAGTG
Source organism: Lepidochelys olivacea (assembly GCF_965140295.1). NCBI lineage: Eukaryota > Metazoa > Chordata > Testudines > Cheloniidae > Lepidochelys > Lepidochelys olivacea. Next base: position 41,308,763 of record NC_140419.1, read on the forward strand.
TAACCACTCAGGAAATTCAGCCACTGCAGACAACTCAGTGAGAAAATCTACTCAGTGTGCAGCAGTGGTTAAAATTAATATAATATTAGGAAGTTGTACTGAAATGCAAAAATATAATTCTACAAACCACTGGTACACCCTTACCTTGAGTGTTATGTTCAGTTTTGGTTACCTAGCACACAAAAGAACAGAAAAGTTTCAAAGATGGATGAAAAAGCTATTAGTCATGGAAGGACAAACATACGAAGAGAGCTTGAAAAGACTGCCAGGTATAGAGAAAAGACAAGAGTACATGGAAAGCAGAATATACAATAAAGAATAGATTAGAGAAGGTAAAACAGACTCTTCCATTTACCTTTTGTTATAAAACAAGGAGCCATCTGATAAAACCAAAAAGTGACAAGAGTAAAATTGACACAGGGAAGTATTTGCCTACAGGACCTAATTAACCTGTGGAACTCACTGCCAGAAGATATCTTTGAGACTATGATTTTAAAAAATGGTTAGACTTTTATATGAGTCATGAGACCAGTCACAGTGAAGGAAGGAGTTTATCCCATCTAATGTAAAGGATTGAACTCTCATGCTTCAGGACCCAAACAAATCTGCTTGGCATTAGGAAGAACCTTCCCCAGACCTGACAACTGCACTTGCACCTTCTGAAACAATTGGTGCATGCCACTGTCAAAGGCAGAATATCGGACCAGATGGAGCAGTGATCTGATCTGATCTGGTTATTCCTATATTCCGTGTTTGTAGACCTTCTGGTGCAGAATAAAATTAATGTTAAAGTTTCCTGTAGCTACTACAGCCTCAACATTTGGTAGCCAATTCCCATTAAAATCAGTGGGTCTACTTTAAAATACGGTACAGAAGAAACAACCCAGAGTTTATGGAAATGGCCTTTCATTATCTGATCAGTAGACTGTGAACTCTGCACATTCTTCAAGTTCTGATTGATTAGAGAATCTTGGAAATCCATATTAATCCTCAACATTTATGTTACATAAGGCACAAAAGTTAAGCTTCTTCCATGAAGCACGTACATAGCCTCTGATTGCTTTTCAGTTCCTCTGTCGTCAAAAATCTGATCCTTCTCATTTTTCCAATAGCCTATGCATTAAAAATTGTGGCTGTTTTCTATCAACACAGCAGCATCAGCACTATTTTTATTTACCTACGAGGTTAACAAGATATTTGTGGGCATGCTCATACTCCTTCAGCTTCTTGCTTTTTGATGGCACAAGATAGGTGGATTGTCACAGGCTGTGTTCTTGTTTCTCTGTCTCTGTGTCAGATTTGATGTGGAGGGATAGCTACACACTTGTCATACTGTTTCATACACTCCCTCCTTTTATCCTAACGCCCAGATGCCTTTCACTAGATTTTGCTTTCCCATGGCTTTGATCTCCACCTACAAGAGGCAGGATGCTATACTGTATGGAGCTGTGCAGAAAATCATGGAAAAGTATCTCTAATTTCTTTTTAGTGTCCTATTCTTTCAGCATTTTGCCATAGGGTTCCATCATGAATATTTTGCAGGAAATGTAAACATTTACAAATGAAATTCTCACACTGAAAAGTCCCTTTCCTTCCTATAACCCCAGGGAACTAATGGTATCTTTTTATGTATTCCTTCTTGTCTTCTCTTGCATTCATTAAATCTCTAGATCAAGGGTTCTTGGACTCAAGTTGCGCAATCTATTCATGATGTTTTCTGAATTTAAATGCTTGTCTTCACTCCAGAGTCTAATACTTTATCTGTTCAGTGCAACTTTCCTTAATTCATGAGTTAATTAAACCTCATAGATATATTTTCACAAGGATAATTTTTGCCCATGACTCTAACTCTGGGGAAATATAAAGAAACAGCCAATGAAGTTGATTAAGTATAATTGTACATGCATTCCCCTCTCCCCGCACTACTAGCACCAGAATTATTTTGTTTAACTTTTCACTGGGTTAGACCAAAATATTTGATCATTACTACACTAGGTTGGGTTTTTTTAAGCATTTCATTCGTGAGCTGTGTAAGCTGTAATAGTCTCAGGATCTAACTACTATCCCTGGCAATATAAGAAAACTCTGCTGCTTTTTGAAAAGTTGTTTGTTTTGTGTTTTGGGTCATAGCAGTCAATAGTAGTACCAAAGTATGGTAAGTGCTCCCTAATCACCAACTGATATGGACGGTTGTTCCAAATACTATTTCAACTTGTACAGCCATCCTCTAGAGACTAGAATGAGAACACAAAACTCCAGGAAGTAATGTTGGCTAGTGACAGGAGCACTGGCCTGAACTCAGGAGACAAGGGGTCTATTCCCCAGTTTGGCCCACTGAGTAAATTTCAGCATGTCATTTCACCTCCCTGTGCTTCAGTTTTCCCATCTGTAAAATGGGGATAGTGACACTGACTTTCTTTGTAAAACACTTGGAGATCTACTACAAAAAGCACTATATAAAATTTAAGTAGTATTATTTTCACTTGTGTCCAGAGAAGGATCTGAAACCAGTTCTCCAGAGATGAATACCCAATACATTGACATATTATAAGATTTAGAATAGTATTAATAGGAGACAATCAATGACATTATTACAGATAGACGTACATGTGCTGCTTAACTGAATCCATAGAAAGTTGGATCTTGAGGAGTGCTGTTTGATAATTGTGGTGCATTCACCAACAGAGTCTGCTCACCACCTGAGTGACTCAAAAGAAACAAAAATATGGCATGGTGTCAAAACATTATACTTATATGAATTTAGTACATTTGAAGGGTTCCAAATTGACAGCCTGTAGACTACGGGCCTGATTCTCGTCAACCATACACCACTTGTACACTGGTAATAATCTATTGACTTCAATGAAGTTTCTTTTGATTTACATCAGTGAGAGGAAAATCAAGCCCTTAAGCCCATGAGATAAGAACACCATAGGCAGTAACAGTGCATGCTTTCCCTCCAATGTTTGTCAATAACTGGTCTCTATTCTCATTCATAACGTGAACTCTTTTAGAGAGGTTGCCAAGAAGGACACCACTAATTAGAACTGAATTGTGACACTGCAAGGGTAGAGGGAGTTCTGTGTGGACATCAATTCTTTAGGAACCAAACCAAGACCAACACTTCAAAAAATAAAATCACTGAACAAACCATTATCTGATAATTATGACTTTTGGCCTCTGTCAGTCTTCAACCAGCAACTAAAGGTAAAATGCTGTGTCCCCTTGACAGTCTCTTTAGCCATATATTTAGTGTATTTACTGGTTGATTATGGCTTTGGCTGTGGTTTCTGCACAGTCAGTGGACTCCAGTTTGAAGTAGCTACAAAAAAAAATGGTTCCACTGCAAGGACTGAGATTACCTTTATGACTAAATTTACGTGATCATGTTTATAGATCTTGACTAGGGATTGGAACAAGGCGAGTCATTTAATTACATATGTCTAGTCCCTAGCACAATGGTTCCTGATCAAAGTCTGGGTTTTCTAGCAACTATCTCAATACAAACAACAATAAATACAAGTTAAATGGCTGATCAAAAAGAATCCAACCTGGGTAGGTTAGCTTTTAGAAAAGGCATCTGTTTTAAATTGCTCAAAGGTTTGAAATGTTAGAATAAGTTCCAGGGAGATGGATTCGTAGACAGAGGGCGGGTTAGGTGGATGTTATGTTTATTACATGGGTCTGCAATTTATCACTATTACATCCACATGTAAGATACTTTATTTGTATTATGGTAGCACCCAGAGGTTCCAACCACAATTGGGACCCCAATTTGTCTGGCACTGTAAAAATACACAGGGCCAGGTTGAAATTCACACTGAATAATACCTGATGAAGTCCACACTCACACAAGTAGTAGTCTCACTGCAATCAAGTGTGGGACAGTGCATCACAACCTAGCTTATTGCAAATGAAAGAGTTTAGAGTGTAAGTATATATGGAGAAACCTGAATATTTCTATATAAGGACACATGTAGGCATTCACAAGCATTTATACTGAACATATACAGATGTGTGTGTTGTCATGGCACAAACACAAACTACTCATTCAGCTAATCACAAACTGCAGGTATCCAGAAGAATCTACATTCTTGAATTTATAGATTCACAGATTCCAGGGCCAGAAGAGACCATTGTGATCATCTAGTCTGATCTGCTGTACAGCACAGGCCAAACATCCTCAAAATAATTCCTACATTTTAAGAATGAATAGACTTTACATTATTTACAAAAAACCCTGTCTAGAGATTTTTAAATGATTAATTTTAGAACAGAAATTCCCCAGAACAAGCCATTTCCCAGAAAGCTCCTACAGTCTGTCATCTAATTTCATAACTGGTACAGTCAGACAAAATTCCAATTAAGTTAATGGAACTAAACCAGAGCTAAATGTCATCCAGTCACAACATTTGAAGTGTTGCCATTTAAGGCCCTTATGCCTCCAACAGATCCAGCACAGGCTGACAATTCTGTCCACACAGATCTGAATTTGTCCTCAGAACTGAAGCATGAAGTCTTGCCTCTATTGAAGTCAAAGGGAGTTCTGTCAGGGAAGTCAATGGAAGTAAGATTTCACCTTAAGCGTTGTGCAATGCTTTTGTAATCTATGAGACATCAGCCTGACTGCTCTGCTTCCCCAGAATTGGCTATGAGATCAGCAATCACAGATCAGGTACTTTTAAATTATTAACCATCGTTTTTATTAAAAATATCTGTTTTCAGTTTGTTTTTTAAACAAAACGCAGATTGGTGTACAACCTCTCATCGGGCCAGCAGCCTTTATTTCCCAGGCAGCTGCAGAAGCTGCTAGCAAGAGAAGAGCAAGAATCCTGTAGATTCCCATGGCTCTTCAGAAAGAAGGGTTCATGTTTGCAATGCCTCTTTCATCCCACCGGAAACTCCTGAAACCTAGACTGCTAATGTTACTTTTTAGAAATAAAGTAAAGCTATAAAAATACATGGACAAGTCTAGACTTATTTACCCTGACACATATAATACATACACTTATGAAAAGGACCTATAAAAAAGTTTTAATTGAATAATGTGCATTAGGTATAGAGCTGGTCATGAATTTTCCATTAAAGTATTTAACAGAAAATGGCCTTTTTTGTTCACACAGAATTTTTGATGAAAACAGAATTTTTGTGAGTTTTCATAAAAAATCCAAAAACTTTCAATACCAATCAATGGTTTGGTGTTGCTGAAAACAAAAACATAAATTTTGACAGAACCTGAAAAGAAAGAAAGGTTTCTAAGAAATCTTTTTGCAAAAAAGTTTTCGTAGGAATTTTTCATAGGAAATAGATCATTTCCCAGCCAGACTAATTATGGGAAAACTGAAGCTCCTTGACGCCTGGAGAATTATACATTACAGAATTTTACAGTAATAGACAAAAACAGCTCCAGTGTAGCTATGTTGCTCATAATCATCACTTCTAATTATTGCAGTAATTTTAAAATTGATCATCAAGGCTAAGGCTCGTGTGGTTCGTGAAAACTTCCAAATCTTGAGGGGTTTACATCTTATAACTATTACTACTCCACAAATATTTCTCTTCCACTCCTTCCCCATTCTCACTATCCCTGTTTGCTGTTGCAGTTCTCTCCCAGCTTCTTCCGCTCTCATCTCCTACTGATCTAAAACTGCAGATGCAGGTTTTGAAAGCTGAGTTTTTTCCCCCTTCAATCAAGAGCAAGCACAGCTGCAAGTTTCAATACCCATAGAGGCTTTTAACATCAAGTTTTTATTAGAAATGCTAAATTGGGAGCAATAAAAGCTCCCAATTTGATGGTTTAATAAAAAGAGAGGGTTAAAAGCAGGCATGGTTGTAGATGAGCAGTACGGAGACTGGCGGTGCCAAATATTTGTTTTTTAAATAGCTGGGCTCTCTTCTTCCAGCAAAGATTGTAGTTTATGAATGATGTCAGGGCCAATAGTACGGAGCTCTAGCTGATGGTGCAGGCATAAGCCACGGTTCTGCCTACATTAGCCAAGAGGGTCATGGTCTATGTAAACATTCCCATACATATTGCTCATTGACTGCTCTTAGACGGGAATATACATGTACTGCTTAAAATGCATATTCCATAAATACACTTCCGTAGCTCCCACTGTTGTAGCATGTGAGCATCTTTTATGGTAGTGATCATGGCTGTGTTGGTATTTATACCAAGGGCTCTCCCTCAGTGTATCAACATGTAGGCAGCCCTCCCCTAAACCAAGGGATTATGCTCAGTTAGAGTTAGCACCTTTATCCAGCAAAACAGACTCCCCCTGCACCCTGATGATAAGATTTCTAATTTGTGTCAGATGCTTTCTGCCTGCTGGACCTCAGGGCTAGCTGCAACATCTTAAACCCCACAGTAGATCCTTGGAGTTCCATGAATCCTTCATGCCTCTGGCCCTGAAGGAGAGTTTACAAGGACTTTCTGTAAATTCCAGAACTGCCAGAGCATCCCTAGGATTTGCAGGCCACCAAATTCTGTACTATACACATAACTTGACAAAGATTAAAGTTAACCTCCGGTTCCTGGTTCATTCTAGGCAAGGATGGAGCTGAGCATGTGAGGAGGGCAAGAGGAAATTCACATTATTAAATATTTATATTGCAGTCATGTCAAGAGCCCCAATCAGATCAGACTCCTATTGTACTAGAGTGCTTTTTCTGACACCATCTTCCTCCAGTCCTTAGGAAGCCATGACCAGTCGGTGGTCCTGGTGTTCCTCCAGTCATGGCCTGAGGGAGACATCCATAAAGTAGCTTCTGGTTTCATGGTCTCTCTGCTTGATCAGTCAGTCGCAAGCTACTGGGTGTGAGCAGGGAAACGTCAGTCAACTGGAAGCTTTGTGGACCTGGGTTGAGACCCTTGGGGTCATGGCACAATTGCAAAGGAGAGAATAATTGGCTAGGTTGTAGCAGTGCTGAAAAGGATCTAGGGGTACAGTGAATCACAGGTTGACTATGAATCAGAAAAGTCTGCAAAAAAAGACAAATATCATTCTGGGTGATATTAACAAGAGCATCGTACATAAAACACAAGAGGTAATTGTCCAGCTCTACTTGGCACTGGTGAAGCTTCATCTGAAGTACTGTGTCCAGTTCTGGGCACCACACATCAGGAAAGATATGGACAAATTGGAGAGATTCCAGAGTCGAGCAACAAAATCGATAAAAGATTTAGTAAAACCTGACCTGTGAGGCAAGGTTAAAAAAACTGGGCATGTTTAGTCTTAAGGAAAGACGACTGAAGGGGGGGGGCTCACATATATGTAAAGGGCTGTTATAAAAAGGACATGATCAATGTTCTCCCTGTCCACTGAAGTAATGGGCTTAATCTGCAGCAAGGGAGATTTAGGTTAGATATTTGGAAAAACTTCCTAACTATAAGGGTAGTTAAGGTCTGGAAAGGAGGTTGTGGAATCTGCACTATTGGAGGCTTTTAAGAGTGGATTGGACAAATACCCCATTATGAGTGGTCTAGTTCACTTCTCCTACCTCAGCAAAGGTAGCTGGACTTAACCTCTTGAGTTCCCTACCAGCCTGACATTTCTCTGATTCTAAGAGCAATGGCTCTACTTTCCTGCACGGATACTCTCCCCTCTGAGGCTGAGGCAACATTGAAGTCATTTGCAGTAGAGGATGTTCAGCTAGGAGGTCTTTTTTAGTGTACTGATATTTCTTGATAAATATGTATAGGTTTACATCCTGTGATCACGTACAGTGTTGAGCAATAGGTGCAGATGCACAATGAGATCAGTGTATACTACCCCCTAGCCAATTTGGAACCTGGAGGAGTCCTCCTACATGAATAACAGTTAAAAGAGAATAAACTTCTTCAGAGAGAGATTGATGTGGTCTGGGGACAGGACTGGGACTTCTACTGCCAGCTCAAACACTGAGATACCCTATGGCTTTGATTAAATTGTTAAACCTCTCACTTCAGTTTCTCCATCTGTGAAGTGATGATAGTATCTACCCTGATTTTGTACTCCTCTAGCTAGGTACACTGTGACCTGAGCGCTTTCCATGAGAAATAAAAGCAAAAATTTATTTTCCCAGCCTTCCTGGCCAGAGCAAACTTTTACTTATTGTTGGAATTTATATATTTATACATAGTGTACAAAGATGTGTTCAAGAGAGCTTTCCCAGGAGAGGTAGGACAGGGAGATGGGTTTTACATTTCGTTCTGAATACAGGGAGTACTTAGTCTTATTTTTGCTGGCAGTAAGTTCCATTGTGAGTTTGTAAAGCTCTTTGAGACCCAAACAGCACTGTATATTAAAATATTTTTGGTGTAGCACAGCTATCCATTTATCAGGTTTCTGTTCATTTACATCCCATGTTTTAATTCACATACTCAATTTGTTCTGTGATTGGAAAACTACAGATTAAACACCATTGTATTCACTAGCTGCTAAAATTATTTTAACTATAAGTAGAATGAAACTGACACATAAAACCTTACAGCTCATTTCTGTACTAAATATAGATGTGAAAATACTGGCGAATAGACTGTAGAAAGTGATTTGTCACTTGATCCATACGGAGTAGCCAATCTTGTCAAGGGTAGAAATTTCTATAACAAAGCAACACATCTGCTTGCTCTCATGTAGGGTGAACAGACAGCAAGTGTGAAAAATCGGGGTGGGAGGGGGGGTAATAGGCACCTATGTAAGACAAAGCCCCAAATATGGGATTGTCCGTATAAAATCGGGACATTTGGTCACCCTCATGAACTTCCCCATAAATTGTGAACTTCTCTTGTCTTTATTTCAATGGATGTAGAAAAATGATTCAAAAGTGTGGGTTAGAAATTTATTGTCTGTGCCCTTGAGTTCATAATCTGGGAGAAATTGAGTGGGAGGGATGATTTTAAATAATAAAGCTAGTTCTATTCTACTGCAGAAATACAGTCATCACCAACCATGATTTTATGCAACACTAAGACATCTCTGCTTGCTAACCTATTACCCCCTCTTGCTCTTCACATTGGTTATTGTGCCTCTGGTCATAGTTAGCTGCAATGCTGTTGCTATTTAATGCTTCAGTATTTCAGAGGATGGGAGGTGGGAAACAAAGTTGTTGATGGATTACATCTGCTACACTGTGTATTTTTAAGGCCAAAAAACTTCCACCATTTCCTATTTAAGTCTATATCAAAACACCCAGAATTAACCTAATTTATCATAAACGAAAGGTACATTAATTACAATTGCTCCAGGAACAAGTTGTCTTCATTTCATAGTGGTACGCCCCTGTGGTGCTGACATAACTTGGAACTCTCAACTGAACAAACTATTGTGGAGCATGTGCACACATCAGCAGCAGTGCTGTGAAGGCTGACCCTGAAGCCGGAGCCCAGATTGGCCAGAGCAAGGGAAACACAAGAAGCTCATCTCTCCTCAGCCCCTTTCCAGAGCTCTGGTTGACTAGAGAGCTGGAAGGAAATCTCACCCCAACTTCCTGTTGCTGGCTCTCTTCTGATTGGATCGCCATTCGAGAAAGATGTACATGAGCCGTTAAAGAGGCATGTCACGTGCTGCTTCTGGGACACAGCAGGCTGAGTCTGAGGTCAAGGAGGAGCCCCTCTGTATGGCTATTGTGAACTTGCACATCATGTGTTGGGCAGCAAGAATCCACGGAGAAGGAGACCTCGGATCAGTGACTGACGAGGAGGAGTGATGCTCAGGCCCCCAAAAACTGTAGTGTTGCTGATAAACGTGTAGGAGTGACTTCTGGATGAATATCTGTCTCCTTTGGCTATGTCTACACTACAAGCAAGGGATGTGATTCCCAGCTTGCTTAGACATGCTTGGGCTAGCTCTCGTCTGAGCTAGCACACTAAAAACAGTAGCATAGCCATGGCAGCGTGGGCAGCAATGGCACAGCACACGCTAGTAGCCCTGAGTATGTACCCCTGGGGTTCAGGTGGGTTTGTACTCAGGGCTGTTAGCAAGGTGCTGTCATTGCCCATGCTACCGCGGCTGCACTGCTATTTTTCATGTGCTAGCTCAGATAAGAGTGAGCACAAGTATGTCTGCATGAACCGGAAATCACGCCTCTGGTCACAGTGACAAGAAGCTGTAAGAGGATTCTCACCCCAAGGCCCGGGGTATGACTTTGGCACCAACTACCTGCAAGCAGACCCCTGCTACGCTATTTAAAATTAAATGAAGAGCCTGCCCCGTATGTTAATTCACAACAGCTCAGGTGCCAGAATCACTATGATTTATCCTTCAAGTAATTTTATGATTCCTTGTATTAGTCTATATTCTACGCATAGGGAGGGTAATGAAGGCCTAAGATATCTACTCCAAGTCTGAGAGGCAAGGTAGATTTAGTCAAAATGAGTATATACCTTCAAACTAGTTATGTAACAAAGGACATCCCACTTCGATTATGGGAGGCAGTGGGAATGATGTTGCTTGGCTGGAATGTTGGTAGATTTCCTCTGCAGTATCAGGGAGTCTAGAATCAACGCCCAATCTACAGGCTTGGCTTGTTTCATGTTGCCAAGTTTTATTTTTATTTAAATTGTTTTCATGTGCTATATCAAGTCACTTCAGTATTCAAACACAGTTGCTTTTTCCACACTGTCATCTGTAATGATACATTTTTAGCCTTCCAATGGCCCCAGGTCAAGTGTTCAAAAGTAGGAAGGCTGGAATACGCTGTAGAAGGGAATTGTACAAGTTTATTTAATGATTCCTTTACAAAAGTGATTACCATAGCAGTTTACAAAAGTTATAGATATAAATTATTCAAAGCTACCCAGTGTGTAGTTTAAAGAGCTACTGCTGTATCAAACAACTGTCACTGCCAGCTGCCACCAGAAGCGTATCAGAAATCATCAGGGGAAAAGGAAACCTACACAAGAACTAAACCAAAGAAATATGCCTTGTTTCATCGTTCTCTGAAGATCACGAAACTCTGAGGGGCGAATGAATTCCAAAGGTTGAAGCTCTACTTTGAGACAGCTCTTCTCCTGTTCTGCAAAGTTCACTTCCCGGAACCAGCAACAAGATCTTAACTGATTTAGCTCCACCTATGGCTTAATTGCTGGAATCTCTCAAGATTTTGCCCTGAGTTTCTTCCTCTGTACAGCATGTCATCCAAAGAGAGTAATTCCATAATTTCAATCACTATTTTTCTAAACAGATTCGGTCCGGGGTGGAATCTCTCTCAGTCCAGTCTTACAGCTGCAGCTGTTTCTACCATCTCCCATATTGTCCTGCTGCCACCATCTCAAACCAGGCCTATTCATGATTCCCCCTAACTCCTCAGTACTCCCTCCTGTCAGTATAACCACAGATACCTTCCACTATCCTTCCAGTCTCAGCTTCAGTGCCACATTCAACTCCTTACTCTCCAGATCTTCATGAAATCCTGTTGTTTCTCCCTGAAGAAGAGACCCAGATCTACCCTTTCCTCTTTGTACCCACTACTAAAAATCTTCACATCCACCCCCTAGTCACCTGTCCTTGATTACTGCAACCACTGAGTTGTCTGGCCATTTGATCACACATTCCCTATATCCTTTCACTGACTTCTTGTCTTGGTATCTCAAATTCAGGCTCCTTGTCCTCATATTCAACATATCTCTTACATATCTCTGCTCTCATTCCCATCCTCTTACTCCCTTTTCTCTGTTAAATTTATTCCTTACTTGTCCCATCCACATCTTACTCATGATTCTCCACATTCTGTCACATCCTCCCTCAACTCAAAACAACTTCCCAGTTCTTAAAAAGAAAAGGAGTACTTGTGGCACCTTAGAGACTAACCAATTTATTTGAGCATAAGCTTTTGTGAGCTACAGCTCACTTCATTGGATGCTGTAGCTTACGAAAGTTTATGCTCAAATAAATCGGTTAGTCTCTAAGGTGCCACAAGTACTCCTTTTCTTTTTGCGAATACAGACTAACACGGCTGTTACTCTGTTCCAGTTCTTGTCTACCAAAACAATACTCTGTGGATCCCACCTTAGAAACAATTTCTTCCAGCAAGCATCTCAGTTCTGTATTTCCCACCAGTAATATTCCTACACTCTCCTCTCCCTAATTGTCCTGGGTCCTATCTTTGCTAGTCTCATCTTAGACTGCAAAATCTTGTAGCAGGCAGGGAACATTTCTTAGGCTACATTTTGAAGAGTGCTATATGCATTGGCAACTAGAGCTGAGATTTTGGGCAAATAGTTTACCTGGGTCTCCCACGTCCTGCGTGAGTGCCCTAACCACTGAGATAAAGGTTATAAAGGGAGATGGCAGCACCTCTCTTTCAGCCCTTCTGAAAATCTATCCCTTTATTTCCTTTGCTTTTATTTTTAAAAGTTCCCAGAAACAAAACATTTTTTGGTCAAGCAAAACACTTCATTTAATCCAAAACAAATTTGTCAACTTTTTGATTCCCCCAAATTTTCCAGAACATTTGGTTTTGGTTGGACACAAACTGATTTTTTTGTTTGATGTTGAGACTTGCCAGTGAACTGAAAAATCAGTTATTCTCTCAATGCTCTTAGCACCACCACACAAAAGATGAACAATAACAACAAGAATGAGGCAGAAGGCAAGAGGTAGCCTTTCAGCAGGGGAACAGACAATTCAGGGCCTTTAAGATAATTATAACATCTAACAGCATATGCAATTAGCGCAGATGCTAATACCCCCACCCCCATTATTTCTTCCACCTACTGAGTTCCTTTCAAATCCAGGTCAATGAAATGTTACCATAATTTCTTAAATTTGTGCATAGTCTCACTTATGAGAGACAAGTGACATTCTAATTGTTTTGCATAAATCCAGTTCTTACAACCAATCTTGTACATTTCATGTGTTAGGCTTTCATAAGATGAGTTACAGAAGTCGGTGTCCATATTCTGAATAGCATTGTATCCTTTTCTAGGAAATCTTAGCAAGCCTGCCTTTGGTGAGGGAGAGAGGATTTTCAGTAGCACACAAGGTGCTAAATCCCTTTTGGTGAGAGGTGGGCTCCTAACTGCCCTCTGTACATTTGAAAGTCCCCGTCCCACCCCGGCTTCTTCTCCCAGCCCCTCCTGTATCACTGTTCCTTGGGCCAGTATGATTTCTTAACTTGAGAAAGGATTTTGTTTCCTACAATCTCAAACCATAGCTTGCTTACAACATTTTCTGAAGCCTGGTGTGGATGGCAACTGCTAGATTTTTATCATTAAAATCTTGCAATCCTGGCAAGAAGAGCATTTAGTTGATGTGTGGTTATGAATCAGAGGCCAGGTGGGTCTGTCTGGAGTCGGTTCAATTTCCTGGTGATACAGAAATGCAAAGTATGGAGAAAGCCAAGGACAGCTAGTTCGGTGTGAGTAAATCCCAGAGCTATCTACAAATGATAGCGCACAATTAAAGATAGGACTGAACAGCTAGCAAACTGATCTCGATTTAGCATCCTGTTTGACAGTTTCCCTTCATGCAAGAGGAGATAAGGAAGTCAATTTTTTAAAACTTAGTTTCAATGGGTTTTTAAGGTCTTGTCAAATGCTATCCAGAAAGCGTGAGCTTCAGGCTCTGATCTCTGCTGTTATTTACAGCTCAGGCATTTTATTTACACATAACCAGAGCCCTCCCTACTCCCTTCCCTCTGGAACTGTTCCTATCCCGCTTGCAGGATGTTATAGTCTATTTTTGCCCATGTCAGTAATGTTTTGCTCAGGGGAGATAGAAGTATTCTGGAATCTGATTTAATTTGAATTAGTATTTGGAACAAGACTGGTCGGATGCCAGGCATACAATCCAAGCAAACTTGGGAGTTCCCTCACATGTATATTACACAGTACTGTGTTGAGCAGACTTACTGTGTAGCACATCCTGATACCCTGCAATATATCAAAAGATAGCTAGGAATGCAATTTCTGTCTTGATCTCTACTCCAGCTTCCTTTTTCAGTGGACAGGTCTGATTCCAGAAACCAGTGACCTTCTCCCTGCTGGCCCAGATGCTAAGTATGTCTGTCTATAAGTGGCCCTTCTTGGAATGAAGATCTATCATAGTATTTTGGGACCAGATTTTGTTCTGTCTACCCACCCTCATAAGAAATTCTGCTCATAATACCATCAGAATAGTCAACTGCTTTTACTTGTGGCTAGTGAATGTTAGCAACAGAGTAAAAGAGGACCAGCGTGCTTTGCTCCTTGAAAATGTTTTTCTTAGATGAATGAGGAGGTACAGACATACTACAGAAAAAGTAACAGAGAGAGAAAAATTTCAGACACAGAAAACTCAACAGTAGTGCCACTAATGAAAAGTGAAATCTTTTATAAAAAATTTAGGATCTGTTCCTGTTTTCACAGGCAGCTTCCCCTGCATGTGCCGTGTCTATCATTTCACAGCTCCATAGGCAAATGAACTGCCCTTTACAGTCACTTACTTAGCTATTTACAGTGGTGTTTGAATGGTTCTGGTCTAGGTATGTGGACACTGAGCAGAATAAAGGTGAGCTTCACACTGGCTCCAAGTTTATGTTCATTATTTTAGAGATGTGTTAAACCATGAAGAACATGGATGTGGCATTCATCCTATCTCCAACCATTGTGGAAGGCAGTTATTCACACATAGGACTTAGACCAATTTTTCCCAATTTTTTTTTTCTAAATGGGCCTTTAAATGGGTCTTCTTCTAGGCATTTTCCATTTGCAATTTGTTAACACAGTGGTACATTGCATATGAAAATGCAAACTAGATGTAGTTATCTAAATTGTGTGGGCAAGTGTCCCACTGCTCATGCAAATAGGTGCGCAAGGACGATTTGCCAGTGTATTTTTAGAGGCCTATTCAGCAGTTCACCTTTATATAGTAAAATGCAATAAAGATTTAAGACAAACCCCAAAACACTAAGTTACTAAAGAAAAATACTGAAACTGAAATATACTGAAAAAATACTGAAAATACTGGAAAAAGAGTTCTTTATTCTGTGTTTGGCTGCAAAATTTAACATTGGTTCTCTTCCATGTCACAGTAAGTTCATTGTATGTTTCTTCCCCCTTTTTAAATCCTCTCCTTATCTTTATAGCTAAGAGCCATCTAGAATTCATTTTGAAACCTATAAGTATTGCCTACCAGCTACCGCCCACTCACCAGCCTTGCAGATCAAGTATGCCACTCTCACAGGAGCCCCAGCATATGCAGGCATGAGGCGCAAAAGGCTGTGAAGAGCTTTAATATGATGAGTCTGACAACCAAACTTCAATGGATGTTGGGCCTGGCAGCATGGAAATAGAGACCAGATATAAGTTTTGTAGCTCATACCCACCTCCTGTTCACATGACACCCTCATACAGACCAAAATCCCAAGTTTGACGCCACTCAAGTAAGCAGTTGATTATGGCCAGAATACATTCTACTCACATTACTCTTTCAATACAATTTCTGAGTTAAAACAACATATGCCAATAAATAAAAAGCTTCTAAAAATTCACTCCTTTTTAGGCCTGTCTCTAGCATCTCTATCTTCCACATTGGACACTTTCCCCCAGACTCCTTGAGTTCTGCATCTTCACTACAGTCATGGACCTCACTGGAATGTCCTTAATGTTTGTTTATTTCTCTTGCCATCCTTGCATCTCCCCTAATGAAGTTAGGTGCTTGCTCCTCATCCTTGCTGCTGAAATCTGCTAGTCTTTACAGTGAAACAGTGTGGTCCAATTAATAGAGCACTGCATTAGGACTCAGGAGAGCAGTGCTCTAGTCCTAAAGTGGTGACCAGCCCTGTTGTGTGACCTAGGGCAAGGCACTTCAGCTCTTTGCCTCTGTTTCTCCTCCTACTTTTTGAAAGCTCTTATGGACAAAGGCTGTGCTCTGTTTCTGTACAATACATAGCACAATGGGGCTCCAATCTCTGTTGGGACCTCATGGCACCATTGTAATACAAATAAATAAAAACGAGGGCTGCCAATTAGTCGCAGTTAACTCACGCGATTAACTCAAAAAAATTAATCGTGATTAATCGCACTTATAACAATAGAATACCAACTGAAATTTATTAAATATTTTGGATGTTTTTCTATTCTATTGTTATAAGTATGATTAATTGGGATTAATTTTTTTAATCGTGATTCATTTTTTTGAGTTAATCGCGTGAGTTAACTGTGATGAATTGTCAGCCCTAACAAATACATCAAAATGAGGATGCACCCTGCTACTGCAGTATCGACAGACCCTGGGTAGCTTGTGCATGCGTTACAGTATATATGAATTAATCACATTATAAACAACATGAAAAATAGAATGTGTGCCAATGATTTTTTTGAACTGTCTCTGAAATAATGCTGTCTATTAGATTTGGCATAAGTGTAGGGTGACCAGATGTCCCGATAAAATCGGGACTGTCCCGACATTTAGTTGTTTGTCCCGCGTCCCGACTGATGTACAGTTGGGACGCCATTTGTCCTGATATTTTGCTTCGGCGCCACTCCAGCTTTTTTTTTTCTTGCTCCGGTGGCACCCCGGCTTGGGGGGGGGGGCGAGCCTGTGGCTGCCCCTCCCCCCCCCATATGTCCCGATATTTTGTTCTTGTCATCTGGTCACCCTACATAAGTGAAACATTTGATATTGAAGTCAAGGGGAGTATGATTTGGCCCTATGGATAAAAACACAAAGCATTTTCTAAGGATACAGTTCAGGACTTGGAAGAAGATGCTGCTGCTTCTGGCTCTGCTACCAACTGACAGACTTTGTGACAGTCTCTCAGCTGTGCATGAATTCCCCAGCCTGTAAAACAGGGATAATATCTCTACACCAAAGCTGTTTGATCAGGATTCATTTATTAATTTTGCAAAGCATTTAGTTCAGAAGGTGTCATAAAGCGCATAACCTTATCATGTTGACAACTCAGCCATTCAGAAATCATGCGTTAGCATCCTCCCCATCCAAAATTGAAATTGTTTAAAATAAATGTTGGGTTCTCTTCCTATTTGCTTTCTGTATTTTTTGCAAATGGACGTTTGCAATGCAGGTTCATTGAAATTTTACAGATGATGCTCAATGGTCTTTATTAAATTCATTTTACTGTGGAAGCCATTAGGCAAAAATCTTAAATGCATTTTATTATTCTTACGGCACTATGACAGAGTTAGAACAATGCCCCAAAGCATTCATATCTACCTGTTTTAAATATTGGTAGTCAAGGTTATTCTCAACTATGTATGTGTATGCTTGGTTCATCTTTTGTAATCAAATTTTGTACATATTGAATTCAAAACAAGTTTCTCAAAGTCCAATTAACAAACCAAAAAAACCAACAACAACAAAAAAAGTGTTTTGTCCAAGCAATTCAATTCTTTCTATGTAGAGCAGTCCAGAGTCATCTTGGAAAGGATTCACTCCAAACAGAACCAACACATGTTCCAGGAAATTGAAATAACTGATTCTCTCTTAAATTGAACATTGAATCCATCTCTTGGCATTTCTGCTGCACTCATATTATTCAACTCTCATCTTAAATAACTAATCCATTTAATGAAAGATTAGGCATAGAGTCCAATATTACAGTCCAGATCCAGTAATGTAGGTATTTTATATATTTTAACAAATTAAAGCAATTTAAGTAAGAGCTGTGTAGCTGACCCATGCTTCATATAAAAGTCATTAAAATCTGGGGATCACACACAGTAACCACACTCACAGCAGAAGAAAAACTCCTCAACTAGTAGGTCACACATCCCTTTGTCCTCACTGTAAAAGGGTGGGCCTGCCTTGTCGCACCACCTTCTGGCCAAGTATGGCTCTGCTAAGGCCTGCCTCAGTTTCCTCCTTCAGTGGGCCAGCAATGGGTTCACTTTAACAGCCCAGGCAAGGAGAAGACAGATCCTCTAATTAACATAAGTGTCTCCCCAATCCTCAGGGGGCTGAGCCAGAAACCACCATCACTTGCTAGTTGTTCTGGTCCTCACCCACTTAACTTCCTCTTGCAGTTTTAATTAGGGAAGCCCTCCACTAGAACAGGGAGCCTCCTTGATGATACACCTGATTGCAGCTCCTGGAAAGATAGCACTTCATCACATTCACCACATCTTCTTTTACTTCGTAGCTGGATAAAATTCCACTGCATTAACTGTTTGCACCTCGTACTTGTATGTAAAAAAGAAAGAGCTAAATTTTGTGGTGGGTTTGAATGGACTAGCTCTTACCTGCTTTAGGGAATAATCCCTTGCTGGTATAAGAAAAAGCAAGATGAGCCTATAGGTGTTTCCTGTCTCTTTTGGGGGGCAGATTGTTCTTGGACTTTCTAGAGGTTTGCAAGCATGGGGAAGGAGGAGCATGCAAGAAGCCTTCCCAGCTTGTGAGGTCCATGCAAGATTCAGCTACATTTGCAAACCCTGTACTCTCAAAAAATGCAGTGGCTGCTTCCTCCCCAGTCTGCTGTGGCAAGAGGCAGTCCAGACTGGGCACTGGGGAGCAAATTGTATTCCACGAAGGAGTGTAGTGGTGGGTGCAAAGTAGCTCTGAAAGGTATTGTGCCTTCCACTATTTCCCATCACAGAACTGTGGCAGAACTGTGCATGTTATATTATTCTGAAGTCCTGGGATTTTTATTTTTTAAAAGGCAACTGATTTCAGCACCTAGGTACTACAGCGACTGGAGCTGTATTTGCAGCTTCCCACAAAAAAGCTTCATTAAGGTTAAGGTAGGAAGTGTGTTTCAGGCGAGCCCGGCTCACATACAAGAGCCAGCATGATACTTCCTTTACAAATATTCTGCACCTTTTCAAATAACCTGAAGATTAGAATGCCTGCAAATCTTCCCCACTGCCCTATTATCCTTCATCCCTCACTATCACCTAGCTGATTTATACTGCCTGTCCAAATTTAGCTACAAAAATATTCTCTAAGATCAAAACAATATAAGACTTTTGGGAAAGGATTCTTTGAATAGCAAATGGGATTTTTGAACCCCCTAGTAATTTGTGGTTTGGCACTTGGCATGTATTCTTGGCAAATTTTAGGTGGGTGGAGGTTAATTTGCATAGCCAGTGTATTTTGTTTTTGTCCTCTATACAACATTAAGAACATGAGGAAACATCATATATATGGTGGGGTTCTGTCGATAAATTTTATAGTTAATTGTTTGACCACACTTTGGTTCGTTATGCAATATACTTAAGAGACCAAATAACCAATGACAGTTAGGTTTATTAATAGGGTACAGTCTCCAAGGAGCCATCCCATGCAGCAATGGTACATCCACCGTACGCAGAATGTGTGCTCCCCCAAGCTACACATTTCAGCTGGCGTTATGTATACGATGATTTTAGAATTTACTCATCTCTTTACACGTCACTAACATCCAACCCATCAGTTTGTCCCAGTTGGTTAACTAGTGCTCTGTTCCTTCCTTGTCATTGTTTTAGATACTAGCATTGCAGGTACTGGTCCATGCAATACTAGTATCGCTACCTTGTACTACGACATAGAGCAAACGTATCTTGATTTTGACAAGTTTCCTATTTGCTTATGCCAATGCTTACTTCGGCAAATGCAAGGAATTATGGGATTTTGAGCATAAGTGAACAGGATTATGGTCAGTTTGGCTATATCACGGTTACAATTTTTGTGTTTAATGCTAGTGGTTCTTAATGCACGCTAATTATATATATATAGAGATAATACATAATTATTAGTAGGATATATATTTATGAGTTAGCCAGTATACATTAGTCAACAGTTCCAAATAGCTCTGTTTATTAACTATATACAAGCATAAAAGGCATAGCTATGTACGTATGCTGTTTCTCTGTCAGGATTTAGTGTCTTCTGCAATAGAACACAGGGAGGTCCCACTAGAGGGCCTAAAGTTATTTAAGGGACTACTATGCAATTCCTATGTACTACACAGTATCAATCAGATGGATAAAAGAGTCATGAGGGATTATAGGGCAGAGGGAATCCTTTAACTGTTCATTTCCAGACTTTGTGGGGTTTTATACGGTGCAGAATCTTTGTAAAGAAAGCTGTCTACAGTGTTAGTTGGAGTTCAAATGGAACACGTTCCACTGTAAATTACATAGATGGATATGCTTCAAAGCACTGAAGTGACTCATCTTAGATCCACCTGCCAAAGTACCAGAGCTCTCTTTATGGCTGTTAATGTTTCCTGCCACAAAAGTTGTGCCTTTCCATTGCCATGTTCACTATGTGCTGAAGTGGTTATGTCACTTTCTTCTGTACATTAAGACAGTTGTTTTAGAGACATTTTTGGCTGAGGCTCTTGAGGTGCTAATAGGTGAGGGAACACACATAATTCCCACTGATTTCAGTCAGAGATGGGTGCTTATCCCTGTGCAAGCAGTACATCGTACCATGCAGGGTTAGGTCCTTTGAGATGCCCATCTGAGTGCATCCTTCAAGACTCATGTCAATGCAAGGAGAGAAAATTGTGTATTAATCTTATTTGGCCTACTTTTGTAAGAATTACGCCTACAGCAAGGCTGCATGGCCTAGAAAGAAAAGATTTAAAGTATGCTAACATTCCCTAATCCTGCTTTATCCGCTCTTTCCCTGACACATTCTAGGCCCCCATTGTTTTTCAGTCAAACTCTTCCCCTGACTGACTATTAGCCATTGTCATCCATCAAGGAACTGAAACCATGCCATGTGATTTGTGATGAATTGGAACTAAGATAGCTCAGGTGAATACCACATATCAGCTACTTCCAGGAAACTATGAGACTAATCTAAAGGCTTAGAATTCTTCCAGAAATGAGTTAAGTAACATTTATTCAGTAATTAAACAGAAATTATAGCTTGTTCCCCAGACATTCTGCAAGCAGAGAAAGAAGCTAAATTCAGTAAATTCTTGTCAGGACTGATTAAGAACAAATAGCTTTAGTCTTTGCCATTTTGTTTCTAGATGTGGGGGCTATGCTCCCAACAGCCCTCTTCCATCAGATTTGAGAGTCTGTAAACAGTACACCAAGATTCGGTAGTAAGGTACAGAACTGGACACTACATCCTCTCTGGCTAGATGTCTACAGAGACCAGACTAAAGTGCCTGTCACAGAATGAAATGGGATTTGTGCAAGGTCCAAGAAGCTCTTACAATTGAGTTGAACAAGTTTAAGACAAACGGGTACTAAGATAACACACGCTGGGAAGGTAGAAAGTGTTCTTGAGCATTGTTTGACATCATTTGGCCCAATAAACAATAAAAAGCAACATAGCCACTAATGGCATGCAACAGAACGCCAGACTTTCTGTTAGTCTCAAGATCACAGAGGAGAGTACAACCATATAATGAGGTTTTGTCCCAATAAGGAGAATTTGTCCCACATTTTGCACAGAGATCTCTATTGAAAACTACTTATACACCCTAACCCCCTCCCAATCGTAGGTGTATTTGAGCACCTCACAATCTTTGTTTATCTTCACACACCCTTGAGAGGTAGGGAAGTGCTATTGACCATTTTACAAAACATGTAACATTTTACAGACAGTGAAACTGAGGCACAGATTAAGTGACTAGCCCATGAACATACCAGAAGTCCCTGGAAATGAACGCTGGCCTCTTGAGTCCCAGGTTAGGACCCTAACCATGAGAGTATCCTTCCTCTCTAGCTAGCCTACTTCATGAATGTGAGCTTTTCCTTCTGTTTGAAGGATATTACACCCAGAAAGCAGCAAGTGGAATTTTAAAAAATGCGTGGTTAAATATAAAAAATCATCTAAATGATCTTAGTGGATTAAATGATGGCATTCAATCTGGAAAATGCAGAGGCTGTTCTCCTTTGGCATGCTTAAGGCTTTGTAATGAGAGTGACTGAATTTCATTTGATCCTGAACTAAGGTTAAAAAAAGACAAAGTTAATGCTGCCCAGGAAGCAACTGAATAAGTTTCCACTACAAAGAACTGGGTAGCTCAGGGGACTGGCAGTGGGATATGGTACATAGCCTTTTAGCTCTAGGCACTGAACTGAATCCTACTCATGTCAGGAGTTTGGGCAGTTTGGTTAGATTTACTTATGGCCTCAGCCTATGCCCTTAGAGGATTAGTGTCCACATGACCAGCCCCAACATCACAGATGGTATTAATCCATGTGCTTGTTAACAATATCAACTGAGACTCCTTGCGCATGGACGCTGAACCTCACTAGTAGGAGTGAATATTCCTTGTCAAGGTTTCAGCTCAACAGTGCAGGAGAGTGGAGAGGCATGCATTGCAACTGCCCATGATGCAGTGGACCCATTCTAGAGCTTGAATCTACCACTCTTGCTTAGCATTCAGAAATTGCACAGGTGGCTGGATCAGTCCTCAGTTTATCACACTGTTAGTCTGGCTGTTTCCACAAAGACTTAAAAGTTACTTTAAAAAATCAGATTATGACACATGAAGGGTGTGTGCAGAAGAAAGACATTACCCTGACTCTTGTGCTGACAATGAGACATGGCTGGCCTATTAGCTTTGCACATGAAAGTTTAACTCTCAAGGCAGCAAATAAAAAGCTATGGAGTCATAACTAGGACCTCCATAGGAAGGATTCAGTTACATATGTAGGTACAGCAGAAATTAAACTTCTGCTTTGTAAAAAATACAGTGTGTCCTCCTGAAACTTACAGCACTTACTCATTGAATACAGAATGAGTTTTCTAGGAATTTACAAATAAATCAGTTAGTTTATGAGTTTACATTTATTAGAAACCTGTTACCTTTAAGAAATTCAGGATTTGTCTCAGTTTTCTTGGTGTCAGATGAGTTGAAGGTAAGAAATGCACAGGTTAGGCACCCAAACTACCTTAACTCTGCCATGTAGTGACAACAGGAAGAATAAGAAAATACCTAATGTCCTTAAGAATTAACTTAATCTAATCTGGGACCACAGATATTAAAATTCTTTCATCATGATCATTTGGTTATTGCATGATGTCACTACAGGGCAGAGTGAATGGTGCCCTAACTTTGTATTCCTAACCTCAAGAAGTTTGTAGTAAACTCTAAATTTCCTAGGTTTATAATCTTCGTCTAAGGATAATTACAACATCCCTGTAATGTTAGCCTTAAGTTACTGATATGTACTGGATCATAACTCTCTATTAATCTAATTTTATTTGGGAATAAATATTGAAACTCGCTGAACAATGGCAACATTCTCGTACCATCACTAAGTGAAGGAAAACACTGAACTTCTTTGTTCCTGGTGAGAAAGCAAAAAATTAGAGATTAATATTTTAAATATAAAACTGAAAAAAAGAGTATTTGTACAGCCAGAAGAGGGGATGCATATCTCCAAGTCTTTCACTCCATGAGCTATAAGACTGAGCACTGGGAAGGCAGCATTGCCAGTTCCAAGAGGAGGAAGAGCTTTGCACTTCCGCTAGAGTGATCCCCCTCTGGCCTAATTAAATGATTTGCATTGACAGGCTTCTAGGAAAAGCCATATTGTGTTCTCCCAGCTGAGGAGTGAAATTGCAATGCAGGCCTGCTTGAAGGAGAAAAGGTGGAAAATGCCTACCAGAAAGCTAGCATGTTTGTTTGTTTTTAAATGCAGGAGCAGTAAGTGGGGAAAATATCCAGGGAAACATCCCCAGGTTCATAAAAAATAGATGACCCATTTTCTGACTCATCGCTTAGGGTGGCAACAGTACATGCAAGTCTATGCCT
Source organism: Lepidochelys olivacea (assembly GCF_965140295.1). Classification (NCBI taxonomy): domain Eukaryota; kingdom Metazoa; phylum Chordata; order Testudines; family Cheloniidae; genus Lepidochelys; species Lepidochelys olivacea. The sequence goes on from NC_140419.1 coordinate 41,332,388, forward strand.
TTGTCAATGGTAAAGGCTAGTAAGGGGTCAACAAGAGAGAAATGGCTTTTCCTGGAGAATAAAGGGATACAGTGAAGTGGAACATGAAGAGTATTGAATAAAAAGCAAAGTGTGGGTAAGAACATAATGAACGGATGGGCAGCAGAGCAATGTGGTTGATCAAAAGAGTAACTATGGCAAATGCCAGAGTATGCAATGTTACCAGTTCCAAGCATTCAAAAACACCACCAAAAAACAAAACAAAACAAAGAGTCAGCCCCATTCCCCCCACTAAAGTCATAACATTTGAAAAAAGAGGGGTTTTTTTCATTTGGCTTCTGATTTCTAAGCATGGAGGGGAAGGGGGGAAAGGAGGTTTACGTTTTCTGGCTTTTCTCTGCCACCATGAGGTCTAGAAGCTTGCTATTTTAAAAGTGAAAGCTGAGATTCTCAAGTAATCACATGACTCCAGGAAGGGCTGGAAGGAAAAAAAAACCTCATAAGAATCAAAATAAAATCATGTGTTGGCATGATTTTATCAGTACAACGGCACACAACATTACCACCCAGAAAAAGCCAGCTTGAAACAAGCCATTTCCCCCATGTGCCTTAAATAACCATCCCTATGAAAAGGTAAGCAGAACATGAGAAATGGAGTGCCTAGGAGGTTCTTTAAAGAGGCTCTGAGTCAGCAATTTAGCAAGGTATAGTCATATAGACCGTGCAGTTCCCTCTCCTACTCCTATTGTAATGCATTTAGACTGAATAGCATGCTAGCCTTATCCTGATGCAGGTGTTTGGAACTTTCCCTACCCTGTAGCAGTCTGAGTAAGGGAAACCATAGTTAGTCCTTGTCCTTCAGGCATCCTCCAAAGGCCCAAGACACCACAAAAAGCAAGAAGGCAACAGGCCTGTGGCCCAAAGCTCAATATAAACCTACAGTTTGGGTTGAGTGTACCACAGGGAGCAAACTGGATGATAACATCTTGTCACTGTTGAGCATTTTGAAATATGACCACTTATTACAACCTCTCTCCTGATTCACTAGCCAGGTGACAGTGAAACCACTTTCACTGAAATTCATTTTTTTAAATAAAAACTTCCCACTAATATTGTGTTATGGAACATAATTAGATAGGAGGTACATATGTTATGTCTGTATCAGTGTCTGTATTAGCCATATACCTTGCTATTATGCCCTTTTCTGCCCCAGCCCCCGAAACAAGACACAAGACATATTTTTATACTCTCAGAGCAGGCACACTTAAATTGTTACATATTCACTCATGAGAATTAATTTTCAAATACTGGACAATTACAGACACTAACCGATTATAAACCAAACACACAATCACTCGTTTTCTTTATTCACTTTTTGCTTTGTTTTATGCGTCTCATTGTTTAGTTTCCATACTAGCTACCACTACCTAGTTGCACTACCTAGTAGGCCTGTTCACAGTACTCTTCACTGGGTATGTTTTATCTTTTAAAATAATTTGGTTAGACTAATATGGACATGTTTAATCTGTTTTATCATTGTATTACCTGGAATCTATTCAGGTAACATCTTAGAGCCATTCATGAAAGGTGAGCATATCATGCTCTATGTTGCAGGAATATGGAATAATATATGGAGTGAAATGTACATAGAAACCACCTTCATACGGTATGTCCATGACCATGGTGGCATCTTCGGGATCACTTTGGCACCAGAGACTATCAAGACTTGGGGTCTTAGCCTCTACATATGCAGCTGGTGGAAGATATTGCAAACAGAAATGACACTAATGAGGCACAGATTCAAAAGAGCCACAAAGAAGAAATGAAGTCAAGGATTGTGGCAGGTGCAATGGGCAGAGAAGCTGTTAATAAGAATCTAGAGCTGTGTATCAACCCCTTAGACCTCAGTAAGCACCCCAGTGGCAAAAGTAAATACTGTCAAGGATAGAGTGGTACTCCCAGCAGTCAATATAAAATGTAGCTGTCCCTCAGGGTTCTCTGACAACAGCAAGGATAGCAGAGACACGGACAGTGATAGAAAAGCATGCACAGGTTGATCCAACAAAGGTACTTTTCACTAACCTTGTCTATTCCTGAGTGATAGGTCTACAAGCAAGTTCACGAGAGGCAGAGGTCAAGAATATTTTGTTCACTGACTCTGGTGACCTGAGGATTGCCCAGGCTAAGTCTGACCTAAAGAAGTAGCTGCAAACTGAGGTATCAACTATACATACATCACAAGAAGTCCCTGCACAGTTATTGATGGTTCTACAGTTCTTTGGATAGTACACTGTCCATCAAATGGTACCATGAAGGACTTTGTGACCAGTTTCAAAGTCTATACCAAACATAAGCTAGCAGTGGATAATGTATACCCTCTCTGACAGATACAAAGAGACTTCAGCGCTAACAGGGACAGAAGATCTAGCAGGGCTAAGGAAGCAAGCAGAGTGCATCCGCTGAGAACAAGCACACAACTACCTCCATAGAACGTCGTTTTGATAGTTACTCAAAGAAACAGTTAATTGACACCACATGTACGGCATTCATTCAAGACAAGAAGTTTCACTAACATGTAGTAAAGCACAAGCTAGTCATCACAGGCAGAGACAAAACCCCAGTTGAATTAAAACAAGGAGGTATGGTGATCAATAGACAAGATATGGCCACCTCATATGAGAAAGCCAATAACATCCTTGTACAACAAATGGTGATGGCTGCAAACCAGAAACCAGATGGAATATCAGTATTATCAGATGACCAATATATTTGTCTTATTCTTGCACCATTACCTTAAACAGAGTCTAATATCTTTAGTGGTTATGGAATCTCCAGTCCAAGAGAAAGCTGTGACATCCATGCTGCTGCTGAGCATCACCGAAACATTGTATCAGGACTGTCAGCTGCCCATGCTCTGTAGGGCTGTAATACAATAGCTTCCTATTTTTGCCTCGGCAAAGGCACTGCCTTGAATATTCTGAAAGCTGGATACTCCCTCTGTCTGCTGGGTGACATCAGTGCAGCAGGGCCTGATATCATTGAACTGGCAACCGAATTCATGGCTGCATCCCATGGACAATGAAATTGTGCCACCATGTCAGAAGATGGCAGAACTCATGGGCAGCAAAAATTGGCAAAGATACTATGTGAATGCCAAAGCTCAGCTCCTTATCATCACCAACGGAAGCATTTATAGAAAATGTAGAACAAGCACAACTTCAGGCATGTGTGTGAGAAAAGTACATTGGATCCAGATGCACCACCACTTGATCCAGTGCAGTATGAATGGGTAAATGATGACAGTTCCAACTCTCCATTTCTAAAAACTGTACCAGACAATGTTGTGCTTGCTCCTCTAGATATTTTGAAGATAATCAAGTGCTCCTGTGAGAGTGATGCCCTTTGTAAATCTGAGACATAGATGTAACAATGTCACAGTACCATGTGCCATATTCCATGTATGCCAAGAAGGTGTGTTTTGTTCTAATGACCTGACATCAGCTTTAACATTTGCTGATGAAAATGGCAATGACATGTAAGGACCTGTGTTACTCATATTAGGACACTTGACTGTAGTTTGAGTGAGATAGAACACTAATAATCATTAATAATGATTCCAAAATGAAGTATTTGGTTAAAATAGTTAAAATTGTAATTTTGTTTCTTTATATATGATTAACATTTTTCACATTAAAGAGTAGTCAGTGTATCAAATGAAAACTGAGGTCTGTGCTAGCCCTCCAACCCTCCTCCTCACATTCCCCTATTATTCAAATATGTATCATTATTGTATTGTAAATGTTAAATACATGCATTTCACATATTAGAACTCATTTGCTTGATTGGTGGTATGCCCCAACTCATGTGGACTCTTACTGAAATGTTGATAATTCCAAATGCTCAAAAGGGATGGAGTGTGACCAGGCAAATTCTTAGAAGGTATGGTCTTAAGATACAAAATCCACAAAAAAACCCTTTGTATGGCTCCTAAAGCTCCTAAAGTGGCTGCAGGACTATCAGTCACATCTTGGACCCTTTTCTTTGTGGCTCTAACAAAGGGATACACCTCCCCAATGCCAGTCAGAGTCACCAAGTGTAACTAGAGACTTAGGAATACTTCCATATGAATGACTGAAAACATTAAGCCTATTACGTCAAAGAAGATGGCCAAGGTGGGACATGGTAAAGTACTGAATGACAGAGAAGGTAAATCAGGCTCTCCCATTTATCTGTTACAATGGAAGAGGCAAAATTTTAAGATTGACCAAAGCAAAATTGATATATTACACAATACCTAATTAATCTGTGGCATTCAAAACTAATGGGGCAAAGAGCTTAGTAGGAATCAAGAGGATTTGACATTTATGTGAGTAATGAGAACTTCAGAACGGAAACAAGTAGAATTAAAAAAAAACTGTAGAAAGGCCATCAGTGCTCACACTTCAGAGCCTCAACCAGCTAGTGACTCACTAGTGGGATTAGAAAGACACTTCACCCAGTCAGCTACAACAAAGGGTTTTACATCTATGTAACATATGCTGCTGTCTCAGCTTCTCCTTGTTGGTTGATAGCTTAATCATCTTGCTTAATGAAAACTTCACCTATTAAGGTAATGGTAATCCAAACAAGAGTCCAAGTGAGAGTCCAGAATCTTCACCAAGTCTCTTTCTCCAGATCACAGCTCTTCCCCAGGGATCAATCAGTTCTCACTTTTCTCCCCTGTCCAGGAATAATAATGGCCCATGAGGGTATGTCTGCACTGCAACATAAGCCTGCACTTGAGCCCAGGCTCAAGCCTAACACCCCTTGTGTGTCTACACTGCAGTTGTGCTAATTTACGGCTCATACACAGGGTCCCAGGACCCTGCAGGGCTGGAGGGTCCAAGCTCGATTTAAGCCAGGACCCAGTTAATGGGTTAAGCCAGCCCTATTGCTTTGCAGTGTAGATGCAGCCCTGCTTGACTCAGGTCCCAGGAGCTGGCCAGAAGTATCCCACAATTCCATAGGACAACTTCCTTAGTCCGCTTTATCCCAACAATCTGCAATCCACTCCACTGAAAAAAGAAGCCACAGCCCTTTGAAAATGGCAGCAGCTCAGGTCAGTGTTAACCCTTTCTTTTCTGATCACCTATCTGCAAGCACACGGTCAGATAGCCTCCTGGATTTGCAATGGAGAGCAAACTGATTAAGCCTTTTGCAAAGCAAGCTGCTTCCTGGTAATAAGCAGGGTCTATAGTAAAGTTTTCCACGGTGCAGCACGGTTCTAGGGCCAGAGTGACCACATATAGCGGTAGGGGGAGGCATTAGGGACTATTGATATGGTTACTTTGACTTGGATCTGCGCATTGCAGTGTGGATGCCAGAGCCCTAGTTCTGAGCATGGGTCAGAAAAGTCTTAACATAGAGTTAAAATGCAATGTAGATGCTCAAGACCAGGGTTCCCTAACATGGATCAGCTGACTTGAATCCCACTAAACCTGGGCTTACATTGCAATGTAGACATGCCCTCTCAGTGTAATATATGCCCTCCCTCTATCATAAGCACCAGCCTTGAACCTGCAATAATGAAGCAGGCATCAGGTTTGCTTGCCAGCTAATGGCTATTCTTCCTCTCACTAGTCACTTATTTCCCCTCTAAGTATTGGCTATTTCTGGTTTTCCAAACCCTCAGTATATCTCACTCAGTCATCTGGCTGTCTTTGTCGGACTTTTCCTGGACTATTTCCACCAGCTTCTTCTTCAAAAGCTACCCCCGTCCCAAGCTTTCTCAGGTCCTTGTGTTAGAAAGATGTAGAGCTCCTGTTGATTTCCAGGTCGATCCCCAGTAGAGAGCTCCACAACAGATCTTTGACCTTCCCCATCCTCTCATCTCCTTACTAGAGAAACCTACTGGTAGCCTTAGTCACTTCTTTGTATCAGAGAGCACCACAGGAAGACTCACTTCTGAAGGTCTTATGCTGTATGTAAAGGGTAGCTAGCTACTTCTGTACCTGTCCCTTCTCCCTTGCTACCCCAGATTCCAACACCCTGGCATCCCTCAGGACAACAACTTCCAGAATGTCTCCATTCTGAGTTTAAAAACAGTAACATGACCACTCATTTTGTTAAATTGGGTTATTCCATAACTGTCTACTAGAGTTTCCTGTACTTTCCAGTGATTACAGCTGTCATGCAGATCATCAGACTAGATGCATGATCTGGCATGTCATTTCTATGTTCCTAGGTACAGTTGGCACACCTTGTTCTGGTTTGGTACTACAATTATTGCTGCTGCTCAGTGCTGGAGTACACCAAACACCTGGGGTGCCAGTAGCATGCCAGCTGTATTGCAATTCAGAGGCAAGCACTGTAGGTGCCTTAGCAGTGCGGCCTTGTAGGTGCTAGCCCTGGTGAGTCCCTATAACCACTCAGACAAATGGCTAAGGGGAAGGGTATTTTACTAGGGCGGACAGGAAACGAAAAGGTTGCAGATATCCTAGGCAGAGGTTCAAACAGTTACAGTTCAAAGTGAGCAAGAGCGGTAATGTAATGTTTGGGTCTCTGGGGCAGTCCACTCAAGAGTCATGATTCGTCAGGCCTATTGCCTGGGGTGCCCTCTCCAATCCAGTCTCTATTCAAGCAAATAGAAGCCCACAGATTTCCAAGCTAGGCTCAGTTAGTCTCTCTCATTGAAGCCTCTCTGCACTGGCTCCCTGCCCGCCTGCTCCACCATAAGTCCCACAAATCCCAGCACCCAGCTATAACGTCCAGCCACCACAGCCTGTCCCAAACAAAGCTCTGTACCCACTCCTACTTCCAGCTCCCTGCTGGCCATGCAGCCACTGCTTCAATTTCCCTGCAGCTCCTGGCTCCCATGAAGCCTGTGGCTCCCAAACTGAGCTCATTTACTTCTTGGTTCAGGACCTCTCTCCTTATCTGGCCAGGGGAAAGAGACGTACAGTCAGTACAGAATTTACAATGGCACCAAGCCCACACTCAGAAGAAGTCCAGGCACCTGGACCATGGCCCTACACTTCTGCTCCACCCCAAGGCCCTGCCCCTCTCAGCCTCTTCCACCCAAGGCCCTGCCCATCATGTATTCCTCTCGGCCCCCTCCCCACCTCACTCCACCGCTCGCTCCTCTCCATCCCTCCCCCCCCCCGCTCACCCCCAGTGCAAGTGGCAGGTGGGGCCTCGAGGTGAAGAGGTCAAGCAGGGGTGGGGCCTCAGGGTGGAGCATGGGCGGAGTGAGGGGCAGGGCTATGGTCCAGGTACCAAGGCCCACAAAAGGTTAATCCAGCCCTGAGTGCAGTGAGGAGGGGATGGGACAGATGGGCGCTATAGTCCCATGATTTGCAGATCCATCACAGTACTGTATTCATCAGGCACCAAGAGAGGCACGAACAGGAACAGGAGTGGCTGTGCTTTTTGCAGCTAATCTCAAAGGCTACCAGCTCCAAAACTAGATCTACTTGAGTGTGTCTTCTAGGAAGACAGGTTAGTCCTAGGCTGGGGGTAGAGTATGTCTACTAATAGTGTACAGATTACCCTACTATACTACACAGGTCCTGACTGCATTTCTCTGGTTCCTGTCTGTAGTGGCATCATAGATAGCAAGGCTAGTCGGGCTCACTACATTCTCTGTCAATGCAAATGATGGTTTTCCCCATTGACTCAGGAATTTGTAGCTGCCTGGACGATTTTGGGATTGTCCCAGGTGCTTTCTGGTTCTACCTATAGAGCTTATTGTACTCTGGACTAATATTTAGAATGGAATAAAGGTAAAGGTAATGTTTACACTGTTGTCATGGCTGACTACTGCTATTTGAGGTTGGAGCATTCTTATCCCTTTGGCGTGAGGGACCTGTTTTAGATTATCCTCCTCAGGAGAGTAGAGTGGGCTTAAGGTGTACAGTGACAGCAACAGATCTCTGTCCATACCTCATGATTTTTTGTTCACACCCTTTAGTACAGTGGTCCATAGATATTCTGTCTGCTACTTCACCTTGATAGGACACCGTTGTTTACAGATGACCTGCGACAGATGAAGCAAGAATAAAGATGGCTAGAGTGTTACTCGCTCACATCATGTGCTGAATCCAACCCATTACATCATAATGAATTCTCCGTTTTATTCCTCAGCAGCATATGTGGCAAATAAAGGGTGCATTGCAGAGTGTAGGGAAAGCGATGCACAATAGATCTCTAGTGGATGATTGAAAGCTTGGTTAACCCAGGCTGCCACCACCTGGTTACAGTATTGTTTTTCTTGTGCTGAGGAGTTTTCAAGTTACTTTGCAGATAAGAATCATTCAGATCCAAACCAAACTTTTTGCTTCCTTAATATAGCTTAATTTTTAATGGTTACCTATAGATAGGAGAAATATGTGCTGCAGGAATTTAGACTTATGACTCTTTCTAACCCATTTTGTTATGATACCACCTCAGCTTCACACCAAAGACAAACATCTTGAGGTGTATACGAAGGGAGAGTAAAAGGGCGTGCGCTTGGCATTAAGGATAAGAAGGTACTATGGGGATTCAATTGTACCATTCTTCACAGGGGCAGTGCTGAGCAGCAGCAGCAGCAGCCCTGAGAGAGGCAAAATGCCTCCTGGAGCTGCCAGCCACAAAAAAATGAATGAGCCACCAGAGAAATAGGGATGGGGCAGACCCCATATTCCGCAGACTGCAAAGTCTGCAATTCTGTCAGGACCTATGCAGCTCTCACAGAAAGGGGGACATTAATGCTCATTTCTCCATACTGTGTAAGGGCCAGGAAGAATCTAGCCCTGAGAAATGAGTATAAACTTAGAGGCTGATTTTCTAATCGTTAACTCACATGAGTTCCTCACTCTTATGAGTAACCCCCTGGACATGAATGAGGATGGTGGAAATGAGCCCCTGTTCAAAACAAGCAGATAGAAATTGAGGATGAAATTTTCAAAAGCATATCAGGCCCAGTTTCTTAAAGGTATTTAGGCTCCTAACTTTCACTTATTTCCATAGACGTTAGGAGCCTAAATGCCTTTAATGATCTCGGCCTCAGTGACTTAGCAGGACAATTCCCATTGAAAACAAAGTTCTCTGAAAGACTTTCCATGGGATGTGTGCTCTTAGAACTTCCATACCATGGGGAATTCCAACATTCTGAAAATAAAAATTGTTATGAATTGAAACAAAAAGTCAAAATGTTAATGTTTCCCATACAACGAAAATTCCAAAATGTTTTGTTTGAATAGTGTCAAAACATTTCATTTTATGTTGACATTTATATTGTATTAAATATATATACTCATAAGCTTAATATATGTACATATATATTTATATTCATTTTAATATAAAAAATGAACTGAAATGACACTAAATGTTTTAAATGTTTCCCATAGCAAAAATATCAAAATTGACATTTGCCATCAAAACATTTAGACTTCGAAGAAATAGAACAGTTTTCCATCAAAAAATTCAGTCTGCAATTATTTTTTTTTTCCAGCTTTAATGCTTACTACTTGGTATCAATGCCAAACTAAAATCATCCTTGGATTTCAACAGAATTACATAAGGGATGAATTTGGATCCCTGTGTCTATAAAGCATTTATATTGGATACCTGAAATATTCGTTGGACCATGATATCTGAGAAAGAGAGAACATTAAAAATAGACCCCATTCAAACATGTATTCACGCTTCTCAAGCAGCACAGTGGTTATTGCTGAGAATACTTCCCTGTGCTGCGTACTATATTTGAATATCGACTCAAGACTGCCAGGTGCTGAGCACCCTCAACTTCACTGGAAGTTGTGGATACTCAGTATATCTCGGGATCCATCTCCAAGTATTTTTTTTTATACACCACAGTATAATTAGATATTTGTAATGTCCGGTATTGACATATTTAGATTGTGCTGCTTTCAGAGTGACATCAACACCTGCTTAGTTATTATAATAATAACAACATCAAAATACATTTCTGTGACTGAATTAAGACAAGAAAAATTGTTCTTGGTCTTTCCTATTTATAAGTACCTTGCTCTTGTAAGTAATTCCTGTCAAATTTGATTATTATAAAATGCTTTGGAAAAAGTCCAGAATACCACAGCCTCTGTTTAGATTCAGATACACTAGATTTATTTGTGAAATGTTGCAGAAGGCCAATGCTTTTTCCATTTATACTAAACGAAATAAAACTGTTCTATTTGGAGGACAAAATAAAACAGTAAGGCATTGTAACTAGGAAAGTAAAAGTGATGAAATCCTGTTCTGGAGAATCATATTAAGCTTAAAGCAAGGATTTTGAATTTGCCCACTTATCTTAGAGCCTTCTTACCCCTACAAATGAAAGCCCCGAACTCTGGAGTCAGTCTTGTCACTTCATCTCTTAATATCCTTGCATTGGCCCCTGGCCACACAAATAACTCCTTACCAATGACCTCTGTATTAATGTGGCATGCTTGAGCTATGTTTGCATCATCCCTTTTCATTCTCTCCTGTGTTTAATGTGATGTAACTCCCTATAGTCTTCTGAGATAAATTAATCTATGTTAAGGCAGGCAATTTTAGAATGGGTTCAGTTTTCTCCATCTATAATTCACTCAAACAGTGAGAGTTCTATCCGCGGGTTACAGAAATGAACAACATGATACCACCTTCGGTAGCCCTTTTACTTCTGCTAATAGCAAGCAGGAACATCAGCTTCTGTAAGAGGTAAGCTGCAAGTTTCATCAACTGCCATCAACTCAAAGGAAAGATGTCAGCAAATATTTCATATTGAGACGTAAAATTTGCATATGACATTTCTTTTTAACTGTATTTGACAAGCAACTAAGTTTAGCTCTAAATCAGATTATATGCTCCTCTAAATATGCAGTACAAACACAGTTACAGACAGATGTAATATGGCCACCAATAGTAAAAGAATTTGAACCAAATATGATTATATTTAAAAAAAATCATCATGGCACTATAAAACAAGAGATTTGCTATAATAGAAAAGTATTAATAATTTAAATCAAAATCTATTGGGCCAGGTCCTAAGTTGGTGTAAATCAACAAAGCTCCATTGAAGATGTAACAGTTTACGCCAACTGAGATCTGGCCCATTTTACTCATCTAAGATTCTATTTTAGTTTATATAAGTACCTATATCACGTATATCACCTTAGTATCTGAGCACTTTGCCCATCATCATGGTATCTAAATTGATAGATATATTATATTGCTTATCTATTTAAAATCTGAGAAATGAAACATCAGAAACTATAATAAATGGTACTTTTCACTGTATGAGTGCTGTAATGTATTTTTTTGCACTTCGGTAACTCTATAATTTCCTACAGTATCAAATCTGCCATGGACATAGAGCTCAATCCAGCAAAGTGCTCACAACTCCCATTGAGTCAAAATCAAAATCAAAATGTTCTACAGAAATGTGTTCATTTTGCAGAAACTTCATTTTAAAAAAAATTAAGATCAAATTATTTTGATATCAAAATTTTATGAATATAAAATTAAAGGTTTCAATTTTTAGAACAAGGAAAGGTGTGATTCACCCCCCAAAAATTTTTTATCAAAAGTTTCATTCCATGGGGGAAATTTTGACTTTAATTCCAATTCGGAATAAAAAATAAACTAAAAATGTCAATTTCCTGACAATGGAAATTCTGAGTTCTGACCAGCTCTCTCTCTATAATTAAAACAAAACAAAACAAAAACCCCTCATACCAGTGTGAGATGCCCCAGATATACTGAGATACAAGCGCACTGATTACTTATTCTTAAAAACGTTTCAGCTCATGAACACAGGTGATGAATATATGATATTGCAGTTATTCAGATAAAAGAACTCTGGACCAAATATTTGCAAATTTGCATGCACATTTTACTCCTGTGTTATTAGTTATAATTACCATAAATACTTAGTCATGGACGAGGACCCCACTGTGCTAGAGGCTGAACAAACAGAACAAAAAGAGTCTCTGCACCAAAGAGTTTACAATCTAGAGTATAGGCAATTTGCACATGCTCAGGTTTTGCAAGGATTATTTAGCCTCCATTTATAGAAATGTGTCCTTTTGTATTTATTGGAATCACACACTGCATCTATTTGAATATCTGGTCAATCACAGCTCTCTCGTGGCCTTTAATCGGTGGCCTTCTCTTCACTAGGAAAAAAAGATGTGTGTTCTACTTCTTCGCTTTAGTTAGCTAACTCAAGGTAAAATCCTAATAAATACAAGGCTGCTTGTTAACTGCTACACCCCCCCCCCCAATATATGAAATACAAAACACAGGAAATTTGAATGTATTATTCCAACTGTAAATTGGCTACATTACTCACATGACGCTGATCTAAAGCTCATGGCAGTCAGTGGAAAAACATAGAAGTAGAAATCCAAGCTGCAAGATTTGGATCCTGATCCCTTGTTGTCTCAAAACTCAGTGGTGTTCAGGGCTGAGATTTTGGATTATTTTGTATTAGAGTTAAGATTAAAAGTGCAGCTACACTTTGGAAAAATGACTCTAATCATGCCATTGTGCTGTTCCATATTTATTGTATCAGCGATTCCAGATTAAATTTGCTTTCTTTACAAGTATTAAGATCTTTTCTCCCTACCTGTATTAGGGGGGTAGCCATGTTAGTCTGGATCTGTAAAAGCGGCAAAGAGACCTGCGGCATCTTATAGACTAACAGACGTATTGGAGCATAAGCTTTTGTTGGTGAATACCGACTTCTTCGGAGGCATGATCCGACGAAGTGGGTATTCACCCATGAAAGCTAATGCTCCAATACATCTGTTAGTCTGTAAGGTGCCACAGGACTCTTTGCCACTCTCCCTACTTGCTGACCCAGTAAACTCCAACTGAGATTCAAAACTCAAGGAATGCTTTTTTCTTGGCTAACATTGCACCACTAGTAATAAATATTCTGCAGCTAGAGCTCAGTTAATAATTCTGTTTATGATTCCTAAACCACAACAGAACTAACTTCATTCTCCCTTAGCAGTCTTGGTCTTATAGATCAAAAAGGAATACAAAGAACAAAAAAGAAAATATTTGTCATTACAGTCAACCTGTGGGACTCATTGTTAGGGGATGTTGTGAAGGCCAAAACGACAACTAGGTTCAAAAAAGTATTAGATAAATTCCTGGAAATTTGCTATTAGCCAAGGTGGCAAGGGAACATCATGCTTTGGGCGTCCTAAGTCTCTAACCGCCATAAGCTGGGAATGGACGACAGGGGATGGATCACTTGATAATTCCCCTGTTCATTCCCTCTGAAGCATCTGGCATTGGCCACTGTTGGAAGACAAGATACTTGGCTAGATGGATCATTAGTCTGACCCAGTATGGCTGTTCTTACATTAAAAAGATGTGACTCTGGTAATGATATTCACAGCAAACAGATCTGTTGAGAAAGTAGTTCCCATTTTTACAGTCATTTTCTGACTATAACTATACCTTAGGCTATTAAAAAGTTGACATATACAGTATTATAAACTTAATTGAATCTAGAGCAGATACTCCCACTCCTGTTAGTTCCTGTGTTGCTCTCTAACTGCTAGGGAAAGACCAATATATAAACAGAAACCCATGTCTATGGCAACATGTAATTCATCCTTGAAGTTCTCTACACATACACAAAAATTCATATATTCTTTCTTTCCCTTTAAAATACTTTAAAGGGTTATAATAGCAATAATGACTTCCAGGTCAGACATTTCCTGTCATTTAATGACTGGCTAGGTTAAACGCCTGAGGCAAAACCACAGGTCCTCAACTCCTCCAGCAAGTGAGGAATTGCCAGGAAATGCCTGTCCCTGAAAGGTATTATGCTTCAGTACAAAGTGCTTCACAAGGCATGAAGTGAGGATGGAGATACCAGTGTTGGGAGAGCTCTAACTTTGAATTTCCTGACACGTGTTTTAAAACTTCCAATATATATTCCACATGGGCCAGTCAGAAATTGGAGGTAGCACAGAATGCGACAGCCCGTTTATTGAGGAGAATCTCTGTAGCGGAGATTTGCAATAAAGACACAAGCACAATCCTTTCATTAAGGTTCATACCATGACATCAGGAGCTCTGTGATCTGCCTCTCAGATCAAAGCTGGAATTTGAAGATGCTGGTTTTAACCTAACAAGCTTTAAGCGATTTGGAACCTGGATATATCAGAGACTGCCCTTCTCCCCATCTTACTGCATTTCCAGTCAGAAGGAGCAACTGAGCTGAAGCCTTTTCAGTTCAGCTGAGAGTGAGCTGCTGGAAAGACATTTTTCATGATGACTCTTCGCCTGGAATTTGTTCCATCCTTGGTCTGAAATAACCCAGATTTGTTAAAGTTCAAAACATGCTGCAAAGTCCATAACTTACACACACAGGCTTTTGGGGAAGATTTATTCTGAGGGGGAATACAATCTAAACCTCAATGGTATATATAGACGGCAATGGGGTGAAATTCAATTGTACAAAGTACAAGGCCATGCACTTAGGATCTAATAAGAATTTATGCTTTAAACTAGAGGCTCATCAGTTAGAAGAGATGGTGGGGGAGAAACACCTTGGTGTATGGGTCGATCATAGGATGACTATGAGCCATCAATGTGATGCAGCTGTGAAAATGGCAAATACAGTTGTCAAGGTTCCTTCCCCACTCTGAACTCTAGGGTACAGATGTGGGGACCTGCATGAAAAACTCCCTAAGCTTATTTTTACCAGCTTAGGTTAAAACTTCCCCAAGGTACAAACTATTTTACCTTTTGTCCCTGGACTTTTTTGCTGCCACCACCAAGCGTCTAACAAATATAACAGGGAAAGAGCCCGCTTGGAAACATCTTTCCCCCCAAAATCCCTCCAAGCACTACACCATCTGTCCTGGGGAAGGCTTGATAAAAATCCTCACCAATTTGCATAGGTGAACACAGACCCAAACCCTTGGATCTTAAGAACAATGAAAAAGCAATCAGGTTCTTAAAAGAAGAATTTTAATGAAAGAAAAAGTAAAAGAATCACCTTTGTAAAATAAGGATGGTAAATATCTTACAGGGTAATCAGATTCAAAACATACAGAGTTCCTCTAGGCTAAACCTTAAGTTACAAAAAGACACAAAAACAGGAATATACATTCCATTCAGCTCAACTTATTTTATCAGCCATTTAAACAAAACAGAATCTAACGCATATTTAACTAGATTGCTTTCTGACTTTTTACAGGAGTTCTGACCTGCATTCCTGCTCTGGTCCCAGCAAAAACACAAAACAAAACAAAACACACACAGACTGAGAGAACCCTTTGTTCCCCACCCTCCCCTCCAGCTTTGAAAGTATCTTGTCTCCTCATTGGTCATTTTGGTCAGGTGCCAGCGAGGTTGTCTTAGCTTCTTAACCCTTTACAGGTGAAAGGGTTTTTCCTCTGGCCAGGAGGGATTTAAAGGTGTTTACCCTTCCCTTTATATTTATGACAGCAGTCTTAGGATGTATTAGGCTAGGTATTTCCAGTAGAGATAGAGAAGTATTATTGCCATTGTAAATGGCACTGGTAAGACCTCATTTGGAATACTGTGTACAATTCTAATCACCTGTGTTCAAGAAAGATTAATTCACACCGGAACAAGTACAGAGAAGAGCAACTAGGGTAATCAAGGGAATGGAGGGCCTATCCTACGAAGAGTCTGGCTTGTTTAGTTTAGCAAAAAGAAGGTTATGAAGGGATATGATTGTTCTCTATAAATACATTAGGGGGCTAAATACCAGGGAAGATGAAGAGCTCTTTAAGCTTAAGGACAATGTTGGCATAAGAACAAATGGCTATAAAGTGGCCATGAACAAATTCAGGCTGGAAATTAGAAGATGCTTTCTAACCATCAGAGGGGTGAGGTTTTGGAACAGACTCCCCATAGAATTCATGGGAGCAAACAACTTAGTTGGGTTTACAAGAGATGAATGAATTTATTAATGTGATTGCATGACCAGATACTTGTGGTGGTAGGGAGCAGGGGGCTCAGGAACTCTGGGGCTTCCAATTTGTGTTTTGTTCCTAACAGCTCATGTTTCACAGCTTCATCCAGCCCTCTGCAATGGTCAGGAAGGGATTCCACCACATGATGTATTCTATGTGTGCATGTGTGGCTGGGGGGGAGGGGTGTTCTCTGAAGCATCAGGGATGACCATGGTTGGAGATGGAACACTGGACAGGATGAGCCCGTGTGTGCTCTGAGGTACCATTGAACATTCTGTCTCTCAGGTGCTTGGCTGAATGGTTATTTCAGTCATGCTCAGGGTCTAACTAATCACCATATGTAGGGTGGGGAAGGGATTTTCCCCTAGGTCAGTTTGGCAATGACCTTGTGGGGGTTTCGCATTCCTCTGCAACATAGGGTATAGGTCACTTGCCTGGATTATCTGGGCCTCTCTCACTTAATCAATTCCCTGCCATTACAGGGGCTTGGGCATTGGTGCACCTTGATCCCTCCTATTCTCTGCACGTACTAGTCTAGACTCTTATGAGCTGTAACACTTGGGTTTAAATTTTGGATTTAGTGTGTGGGTGCTGAGTGGTTTTGGTGGTCTGTCATATGCAGGAGATGAGACTGGCTGATCTGGTGGTCCCTTCTGGCTATAAACTACATGAATCTATGAGCCAACTTGGTTATGGGTTGCTGTTTGTTATTATACTTTACGGATTGTATGGATTTTAAGTTGTGTAAATGATTAGCCCCTACATTAGGTGCAGAAAAGCTAAATACATTAATTCATTTAATACCAACCATAATGCTGCATTAACATGAACATGTTTTTTTTTGCATTTAATTAATGAATAAAGTATGAGAGTGCTCTTTCCCAGTTTAATGCCATGAGGCAATAGTATTTTTTTAGCATTATCCTGCAAACACTACTTTTTAAAGACCAAAAGAATACTTAATTATTGGAGATATTTACAGTACCATCCCACAGAAGCACAGCTGCTAGGTAGCATCTGATTACCCAGGTTCATATTGAGAAAGTAGATCCAACAGTTTATATGGCACTGATTATGTGAAAATGAAAATAACTGCTATTTTCGTGGTTCAATGAAGGTGCAACACCAGCTATTGTAAAAGTGCCCTGATTGGAGCCTGATTGGCTCTTCAGCATTCCAAAGGGGTCACCTAATCTGTGTGAACCCCAAAGCACAGCTGAATTTGCAGTCCAGGTTTCTAAACTGCCATCTGTTCAACATTCTAAACTGCCAGACTCATCTCCTTCCAGCACAAAAATACATTTTTATGGCACAAAGTTACTTTATATAAGCAATAAGGCAACTCCAGGAGGTGGATTATCACATGATGAATACATGTCACTGAATGTTAATCAGTGACCAAGTCCTGGATTAAACCAGGATAACACAACCACTTTTTCCAAAATAAAACTGATTTAGGGATAAGGTATAACCAGCCACCCCCCCACCCCCGCCACACACACACACTGCCCCTCAAAATAAACCTGAAACCCAGCCTCCAACAGAACAAAGTCTTGTTCTGCATGATGACTTATGCATGCAATTACATATCAGTGGTGTCGGAGACCAGACCAGCTACTGGCTTGCTCCCTAACTAACTTCGCTGCTAGGCAACCAATGTGCCCAGCTGTATCACCTTGGAACTGACAGAGTGGCCATAGCCCCTGGCTGCCTGCTGATTTTGCAGTCCTGCTTATAAGCCTGGCCCCACTCACTATGTATCATGCCTGTAGCTACCTTTGCCCTTGTCCCAGCTCTGCTCTAGCCTGCTTCCAGTCCCTGATCCCCTTCAGCTTCAAACTTCTGGCTTTGATTCCTGCCTCTGCCTTATGACTCAAATGAAAAAGGACCAAAAAAGTGTCACCGTGGCTAAACAACAAAGTAAAAGAAGCAGTTAGAGGCAAAAGAGCATCCTTTAAAAAGGAAAAGTTAAATCCTATTGTGGAAATAGAAAGGAGCATAAACTCTGGCAAGTGAATTGTAAAAATATAATTAGGAAGGCCAAAAAAGAATTTGACGAACAGCTAGCCCAAAGACTCAAAAAGTAAGAGCAAAAACATTTAAGTACTTCAGAAACAGGAAGCCTGCTAAACAACCAGTGGGGCCACTGGACGATCAGGATGCTAAAGGAGCACTCAAGGAAGATAAGGCCATTGTGGAGAAACTAAATGAATTCTTTGCATCAGTCTTCATGGCTCAGGATGTGAGGGAGATTCCCAAACCTGAACCATTCCTTTTAGGTGACAGATCTGAGGAACTGTTCAAAATAGAGGTGTCATTAAAGGTGGTTTTGGAACAAATTGATAAATTAAACAGTAATATTTACCAGGACCAGATGGTATTCACTCAAGAGTTCTGAAGGATTTCAGATGTGAAATTGCAGAAGTACTAACTGTGGTATGTAATGTATCATTTAAATCAGTTTTTGTACCGGATGACTGGAGGATAGCTAATATAATGCCAATTTTTTTTGAAAGACTCCAGAGGTGATCCTGCCAATTATAGGCCAGTAAGCCTACTTTCAATACCAGACAAATTGGTTGAAACAATACTAAAGAACAGAATTATCAGACTGTGACAGGGTCGGGCCAGATGGCTATAGGAGAGTAATTTTTTTTTAAGCAAAAAAAGGTATTTTTTTATTTGCATAACACACTTACAAAACAAAACAACAGCATATGCAAAGTGTAACACAGCAACCAATCACAATTGTTTTCTCATTAGCTTCAGGGAAGGAAAGTGTTCAAGCTTGCTTGGGCCCAGAGCGGGGGGCTTCCTCGACTCTCGTGGTCTTCCACCCTTCCGAGTTACCTGGTGGTCCAGAGCGAGGGGGCTTCATCGATTCTCAAGGTCTGCCACCCCCTTGAGTTACCTGGCGCCATGCCTGAGTGTCACCAACAATTCCCTCCTCTGAAAGCACCCAACAAAAGGGGCAGGCTGTGGGGGGGGTGCACGTGCACCCACGTGTGAAAGGACCCCTCTAAGGTGGTGGTGTCCGCAGCAGCAATGGCTGGGCCTGGGGTCCCTTACTCTCTCCCCCAATCAAAGGGTCAAAACAAAGGGAGCCGGACAGGGACACCGAGCAGAGAGCCTTGGACAGCACCCACCGCTCCTCAAAAGCATCAAGGGAATCGGTGGACGCCGCCCAGAGGAACTCCGCCCGGATACATGAATGGACAGAGGATCAGAAAACGGCCCTACAGTCACAGGAAACTCCATCGGCCAAACTTCTCTCTCTGGTTTTATAGATGGCCGTTTTAGCCAGGGCCAGGAGGAGGTTAACTAGGAGATCCCACGACTTTGTGAGGCCATGGATGGGGCGTGCATAAATAAAAAGGTGAGGGGAAAAATGCAACCAAAAATGTAATAAAATATTTGTGAGGAGCCGGAACAGGGGCTGCAGCCTGGCGCACTCCAAATATACATGCGCCAGGGTTTCCCTCACACCGCAAAAGGGACAAGTATCTGGGATGGGGTTGAACCACGTCAAGTACGTGCCCGTGCTCACAGCTCCGTGAAGGAGCCGCCAACTGATGTCCCCAATGGGCCTCGGAACCAAGGTGGAATATAGGCTGGCCCACCGGGGCTGCTCACCCTCCAAAGGTGGCAGAAGGTCTCACCACTTTGTGTCGGGGCGGGACACTAGGGTGAGGGTGTGAAGGGTGTGGAGCAAGAGCGTGTATAGATGTTTCCTTGGCGCGGTTTGGAAGCATACTGGCTGCAGTTCATGCAGCCGGCTCGCCGTAAAGGGGTGAGTGGGTCGATTGGGTCTACGGGGCAGGGGTCCAATTAAAAGGTCTGGTGGGCCTGGGGTAGAGGGTGGAGGGGGCATTTCCTCGAGCAGGACCCGATCGAGGTAAGCTCTAACAGCGGGCAGCAAAGCGGCCTTCACCTCCTGAAGTACGCACTGTGGGGTATGAGGTCTGGAGAGCCCCATGCGCCGAGCGAGCGTCAGGAGATCCAGCCAGTCTCCCCGGTCGTAGTCCAGGAGGTCTCTGACTCTCGTGACTTCTGCCAGGATCAAGCTCTGGCGCACCAAGCGGGACTCCGCCACCTGCACACGGAGCTGGGGGTTGTGTAGCAGGGACTCCGCAAGGATATCTGCCCCCTCGGTGGCCGCCACGGACCTGGTCGTTAAAAACAGTTTCCAAGTCCGGAGGAGGTCCTGGTAGAAGACCGGCAGCCCGGAGAGGTCTCGCGGAAGACCTCCCGGACAGAGATAAAAGAGCTGCCAGTCATATCGGAGCCCTCGGATGCGACGCAGGATGGCGTGCACCAGTATGCTCCACGCCGAACTGCCTGCACTATAAAGGAGCCTCTGTAGGGCCTTGAGGCGGAAGACACAGACCTGAGTGTGCAGACACTTCAGGCCCTGCCCTCCTTCCTTCAGGGTTAGATGAAGAACCCCTACAGGGGCCCAGTGCATTCCTGACCAAAAGAACCCCAGAATCGATGTCCGGAGGTTGATCAGGAAACCCGGGGCCGGGACCAGGGTGTTGAGCCAGTACCAGAGCTTGGAAAGGACTAGTTGATTAAGCACCAGTGCTGTCCCTTGGAGGGAGAGACGTCAGAGTAGTCCCGTACATTTCCAGAGCTGCTCTATCACCCCGCCCTCTAAATTTTCCCAGTTCTCTGGCGGAAAGGGATGCGTGGCAGAAAGGTGAACGCTGAGGTAGAGCAGCGGACCCGCGCTCCACTGGATGGTCTGAAGCGCAGGTGGGAGGGAGCTCTCCTGCTGGCAGTCTCCTATTGCCAAGCCAGAGCTCTTGACCCAGTTGACCTGGGCAGAGGAGGCTGCCGAATAGATGGCCTGGCAAGCCTCCACCCGCGCCAAGTCGCCCGAGTCCTGGACCCCGAGGAGCATGTCATCAGGGTACACCGACAGGACCAGCTGCAGCTCCAGCTCCTGCAGCAAGAACCCTGTCAACCTCCTCCAGAGGAGGCAGAGGAAGGGCTTGATTGCCAGAGCGTACAGCTGGCCCAAGAGGGGGCACCTCTGCCATACTCCTTGCCTGAAGCTGACCGGTTCAGTCAGGGTTCAGTTGAGCTTAACCAGACACTCTGTGGAGGCATACAGCACCCAGAGAAAACCCACAAACTGGGGTCCGAAGCCAAATGCTCGCAGAGTGTTCAGGAGGTACCCGTGGTCCACCCGATCGAACGCCTTCTCCTGATCTAGGGACAGGAGGGCGAACGACAGACCGTCTCTACACCCGAGTTCCAAAAGGTCCAGAACCAGAAATAGGTTATCAAAGATACTGCACTCCAGGATGGTGTAGGTCTGGTCTGGGTGGATCATGTCCGCCAGCACAGACACTAGCCGCAGCGAGATTGCTTTCGCTATGATTTTGTAGTCTGTGCTGAGGAGCGAGACAGGATGCCAATTTCGTAAATCACAGAGGTCCTCCTTCTTCGGCAGTAAGGCGAGCACAGCTTGCCTGCACGAAAGAGGGAGGACCCCACTCTGCAGAGACTCGGCCCAGACGGTGACTAGGTCTGGGTGGAGGATGTCCCAAAACACGCGGTAGAACTCCACGGTCAGCCCGTCCATGCCTGGAGACTTATTAGTGGGCATACGACGGAGGGCTTCCGAGAACTCGGCCAGAGTGAGAGGCAACTCTAGCCGGTCTCGGTCGCTTGCACTGACCATAGGGAGCTCCTCCCAGAGCATTCTGCAAGCACCAGGGTTGGTCGGATCCGGGGAGAAAAGACTTGCGTAGAAGGCATGGGCCCTCCCGCACATCTCCACTGGTTCCGTGAGGGCGATGCCGTCTTCTGCCAGGAGGCAGGTGACATGTTTCTTGGCCCCCTCATTTTCTCCAGGGCATAGAAGAAGCGGGAGCCACGATCCATCTCCCGAAGGAGGCAGATGCGGGATCAAACAAAGGCGCCCCAGGCCCGATGGTCCTTGAGGGCCCGGAGCTCCTCCCGCTTCTCCTGGCACGCTCTGCAGAGGAGCGGGTCCTCGGGGCTGGTGGCCAGATGCCTCTCCAGCTCTAAGACCTCCCGTTCCAACTGCTCTATCGACGCATTTCTCCGTCGGCTGGTGCCCCGGGTGTAGTCGCAACAGAAAAGCCAGGCGCGCACCTTCCCCAGGTCCCACCATCGCCGCGCCGAGGGAAAGGCACGCTGCTGCTCTTGCCAGGCCAGCCAGAATTCCTGGAAGGACGTCAAGAAGCCCTCATCCTCCAACAGGCTGTTGTTAAAATGCCAGTAGGCTGGCCCTGGCCTCTCCGCACAGAGGGAGGCTGTCACGGTGGCTAGATGGTGGTCAGAAAATGGGGCCAGCCAATTGCTGGAGGAGTGGGCTCGTGAGAGATGGAAGCGTGATAAATAAATGCGGTCCAACCGGGAGTGGCTCGACCGATGGGCTTCCACCCGGACAAAGGTGAACGTGGAAGTGTCATCTGGGTGGTGGTTGCACCAGATGTCCACTAGGGAGTGATGTTCGACTGTCTCCCAGAGGGTGTCCACGGCGGTCGGGCTCTGCTCGGTCCCCGAGCGGTCCTGTTCCTCGAGGGTGGTATTAAAGTCCCCTCCCAGAACCAGGAACTCGTGAGAATCTAAGGTGCCGAGGAAGCGGACGCCTGCTGGTAGAATTGCAGGCCCTCCGGGCCCGATGTTGGGGCATAGATGTTAACGAGGTTAACCACGAGCCCCTCCATACGCACCCGGAGATGCAGCAGGTGACCCGGCACGGCCTCAGCGACCCCTAGCGCCTCGGGCCGTAGGTTGGGGGGAGAACAGGGTCGCCACTCCAGCCTGTCGAACCGTGGCAAGGCTAAAGTAGACCCTGTCCCCCCACTCCAGCCGTCAACTGTCTTTGACAGTCGGGTCCGTATTGGTCTCCTGCAGGAAAACCACAGGGTACCCTCCCTCCCGAAGGAAGGAGAGCACCTGGGACCTGCGGAGAGCCATCCTACAACCCCGGGTGTTCAACGTTGCGATGGTGAGAGGTGTCATGGGGAGGGTCAGGGGGCTCCTCACTGGCAGGGACGCTCGCATCTCCCATCGGGCCGCGCAGCAGTCCGTGACCCATCCCGTAGGTGAGTGATTGTTCACGGAAGACGCAGCCCCGCCAGTAGGCTGAGGCATCCTGCTTCCCCGTCCCTTTACCTTCCCCCATGAGGGCCCTTGTGGCCCGGAGGATTTGAAAAAAGTCCCCCCATCGCTGGAGAGCAAGTTGTACCTTGTTGCAGGAGCCACAGACATCCTCTGAAAACTTCCGCAGCTCTACTCGCAGCTCATGGGGGGGTGGGGTTACGGTTTCCCGGTTGTTCCCTGGTGGGGCCCTTGGTGCAGCCCTGTGGTCCACTAAAACGGACAAGCAGGGTGCGGACCCCCAACGGGGTGCCTGATGGGCTGGAGCTTCTCAGCCCACCTCAAGCTCTGGGGCGATAGGGGGTGGTGGAGGGAAAATAGCAGCTCCTAATGGGTCAGGGCAGGAGAACACAAAGGCCGCTTCCTGGGGGTCATCAATTGGGAAAGGGAAGGAGACAGCCCTGGGGGCAGCAATGACATTGCAGGAGGTAAATTGGATAGGGGTAGGGGCAGGGGCAGGGGCAGGGGCAGAGGTGAGGTTCTGGGTTTCAGGAGGCAAGCAGCTAGATGGTGGCACCTCCCGATCAGGCTCAAGGGTTAAGGGGGTGGGGAGGGAGCTCTCAGTGACACTGGGCACACGCTCTGTAGTGGATTTAGCAGCCACAGCATCAGGAGGTGGATTATCTTCTGTAGGGCCCCCGCCCAGGAAGGAAGTCGATTGCTCCGCACCAACGGGGGGTGCCCCTGGCGACTCGTGCCCTGGCCGCGTGGCGCCGGCTGTCACCTGAGCAGTCTCGGTGGTCGTCAGCGGGGTGCCATCAGTGGCCGGGTCGGTGGAGGAGTCCAGGGGCTCCTCGGAGGTGGGAGCGGGAGCAGCAGTTAAGGGGAGGGAGCATGTGGAAAAGAGGGGTGGAGTGAGGTCGCCCAGATTGAGATTTGCTGGCAAAAGGTCGTCCTCCCCCTGGGCGACCGGGGTCAGATCTAAGGCCTCGATCTCCTCGAACATGGAGGAGAGGACAGTTTCCGCCGCCCCGGGGTTCTCCCCACCAGCACCCGCCACGACGGTTGCCTTGGGGTTCACGGGGGTTTCAGGTAGTGTCAGTACAGAAGGGGTTTCCTCGAGGGTCTCGGAGGGGAGGGTCTCCCATGGAGGGGAGACACTACCCTCCGGTCCTGCCATGTCTTTCCCGGCTGACACCGTTGGATGGGACGCAGTCATGGGCAAAGCGGAAGGCTTGGCATCGGTGCCCCTCTTCCTGGTCTTCCGGGGGGCCTCTGCCTCAGGTAGATGAGGCGGAGCTTGAGCCTTCCACTTGCCTCGCTTCCCCTGGTCTAGGGCCCAGCCCTCCATGGCATCATCTGGGGGCTGATTAACAGGGGTCGTGTTAGGGGGTAAAGGTGATGGCTCAAGGACTTGCGGGGGGGAACGGTGGGGCGGCATAAGGGAGGGAGGATTCTCCCTGGGGCAGGCTCTTTCCTATGCCTGGTGGTATCTCTGCCACACCCTCCTCCATAGGCCCCGCTAGATTGTCAGCAGCGAGGGTGGGGCTCTCCCACTCGTCTGGGCATTGTAGGGGAGGTGCCCCTTGGTCCTGAGAGGGAGTAGCGGTGGTCCGAAGAGGAGGGGGGGCGGGTTCAGGTACCGGGCGGCCGGGGCGTCGGCAATGACGGGGCCGATGTCCTGCCGGGTCTCGGAGATCCCAGGTGCCCCTCCTTGCCGGGCGAAGGGGCAGTCTCTCTGGACATGCCCTGACGCCCGGCAGAGGTAGCACTGGGATTCCCCTGTGGAAAAGTACACCCAGTAACGGGCCCCCTGGTGGGGGACTAGGAAGGACCCTTTGAGCGCCACTCCGTCACGCACCACTGACAGCAGTAAAAATTACACTTGCCGGCGGAAGGAAAAAATGTGGCGGAGGGTAGGGTCCTTGCAGCCCAACGGGAGAGGGCTGATAACAGAAACAGGTTTCCCCAGCGTGGGTAACAGGGCAGCATTGGGGAGAAAAGGAAGGACAGAGGTCAGGACCAGGTGGACGCCCAGGTCCTCTAGCTGCTCTAGGGGGACAAACACCCCCCCACTGCCAGGCCCCTCTCCACCGCTTCCTGGGTGGCAGCATCCGATGCTAAGAAGAAAATGACCTTCCCGTACATTTTGGAGGCTGCCACAATGGGCGAGGGCCCCACCACCCTCGCCAACGCCCGCACGTAGGTCTCCACGTGGGGCGAGGCGGGCACCAGGAGGCATCGGACACTGTGCTTCCTTGTCGTGGTGGGAAAGGGGCCCCGGCCGTTATTGATGGTGGCGGAGGCAGTGGGCGGGAGGGATGACGAGGCGGCGGACAGGGGGGCTGCTGCCTCCTGGGCATACATCCTGGGGGCTGAGGGAGGGACATTCGCAGAGCTGGTGGAGGGGACAGCCGGGGAGGACGCCGTGGTCGGTGGCGGGGCTGCAGCAGTCGGGGAGGCCCCTGCCATGGAGGGCCTGGTGGTTTTAGCAGGGCCCTTCCCCTTCTTCTTGCCCTGGCCTTTCCTGCTGGCTGGGGGGGCTTCCCTAGAGTCTGGGGAGGCGATGGGCATGGCAGCGGCAGAGGTCACCCCGGTGCCCTCCATTGCCGATGCCCCAGCAGGGGCGGTGGCAGGTAATTAACAGGAGTTGGGGTCAGGTAGAAAGGGACAAGCTGTGGGGTGGACAATTCGGGGGGGGGCACATGAACCACCGTATGCTTGTCCAGAGAGTCCTGTTTGGTTGACTGGTGCTTCTGGCCCACTCGGTGGAATCAGGGCGAGCAGCTGAGTCCAGAGGCAGATGTTAAACAGCCAGCAAAGACGGTGGAGGGGCCAGTGGTGAAGATCGTAGTGTGGGAGTTAGGAGGACACAGATGGATCGGGGGCAGCTCCGTGCCACACCCCCTGTGTCCCTACAAACACAGTTAAGACACAGTCAAGGCCTCCCCCCACATGAGAGCACAGTTCGAAAGTTACTCAGTCTTAAAGCCCCCTCCATGGCGATTTGTAGATTCCCCAGGCGGTGTTCCTCTGGTGGACAGCTTTTTCTCTGTCTGTTCTGGGCTTTCTTTTTTGCATTCCAGAAATGCCGGAGCAAGTGATAAGAATCCTCTCGACTGGAGATGAGTCCGCAGACAAACAGCAAACAGCTGGGTCTGGGGGCTGGGTCCTTCCACTCCCCCCCTCTGGGGAAGTGGGCCGGCAGGTCCCCCCTCTCTCGGGGGGGGGGGGGTTCAGCTGGAGCGGCAGCAGCGTCTGAGGGTGGGCGGGGAGGGGGAGATAACAGCCGGCCGGCAGCCGACCAGCACTCTAGCAACAGCAGAGAAATAAAAAAAAACAACAAAAAGAAAAGAAAGGGGGGAGAGCATCTGGCCCGGTTGTGGGGGAAGCTGAAAGCAGGGGCAAAAAGCAAGGAAAGCCCAGGCCAGAGGGCAGCAGCAGGAGAGCAGGCTAAGTAGGTCCCTTTTCCCTGGGTAAGGTAACAGGGAAGGTTTTTTTTTTTTGAAACAGAAAAGAATTTTATTGTGTAACACTTGCAAAGAGTTACCAAAGAAACAAAACAAACTCTAGCTTGCCAAGTCGTGAAGTGGCTAAAGTATACCCCGTCTCCCCACTCCAGCCGCCACCTGTCCTTGGCGGTCGGGTCCATATGGGTCTCCTGAAGGAAAACTACAGAGTACCCCCCTTACCGAAGGTAAGAGAGCACCTGGGACCTGCGGAGAGCCATCCTACAGCCCCTGGTATTCAGGGTTGCAATAATAAGAGGCGTCATGGTAGGGGGGGAGGTGAGGGAGGAACAACTGATATTGGTAAAGGAGCCTCGCCCCTCTCATTCCCCGCCATTGTGAGCAGGGAGAGACGGGGAGACACCGGAAGGAGGAGTGGGAGGGGGAAGCAGATTAACCACTCCTCCCTGCTGGGCTGCAGGTGGTGGTGGGGGGATGGTACCAAATGGGTTGGACTGGAAGTGGGGGAAAAACAGGAATCGGGGTCCGGTGATAGGGGCAAGCTGTGGGATAAACAGTCCGGGGGAGGAGGTGTGGACCCACACACGTTTGTCCAAAGAGTCTCGTTTGGTCGGCTGTTATGTCTGGTCCAAAAGGCAAAGTTCAAAGCAAACAGCTGGATCCGAGGCAGATGGCAGGTTGCCAGCAGGGACGGATGGTGGGGGGGCCGTGACAGTTGTAATAATGTTGGGAGGGACACCGGTGGATCGGGGGGCAGCTCCGTGCCACACCCCCTGTGCCGCTACAAACGCAATTAAGCCACAGTCAAACTCCCCCCCACGAGAGTATAATTCAAAAAGTTACTCAGTCTTACGGCCCCCTCCAAGATGATTTGTAGCTTCCCGGGGTGATTTCTTCTGTCTGCTATCTTCTTCTTCTCCAGCTGTGTTGGCTGTGTTCCAAGGCTTCCGGCAGGCCGAGAAAAATTGCAAAATAAGCTGACAGCAAAACGGCTGGGTCTGGGGGCTTCCACTCCCCCCTCCGGATAGCAGGTCGGCAATCTTCCCCCCCTCCTCCGGGGGTTTCAGCTGAGGCAAATAGCTGTGCCCAGGAGCCGGCGTGGGGCGGGGGGTGCTGGCGGCAAGTTGGCAGCTGACCAGCACTCAGCGGCAGCAAAAAAAAACAGCAGAAAGACAAAACGAAACGAAAAAGCATCTGGCCTGGTCACGGGGGAGAACTAAGGCAGGTTCAAAAAGTAAGAAAAATCCAGGCCAGGGGGTTTTAGGAAAGAATAGAAAGCAGATAGCTAAGGAGCAAGCGAGGGACGTTCCGTTTCCCAACAGGGAAGGTTTTTTTTTTTTTATTTTTTATTTTTTTTTATTTGAAACAGAAAGAAAATTTATTGGTAACGCTTACAGAATTACCAAAGGAAACAAAACAACCATGCAACAAAACAACGCAATCAGAAGGTATAACACAGCAGCTTTCAGGAGGGAGAAGTGTTCAGGCTAGCCTGGGCCCAGAGCGGGGGGGCTTCCTCGACACTCGTGGTCTTCCACCCTCCTGAGTTACCTGGTGGCCTAGAGCGGGGGGGCTTCCTCGACACTCGTGGTCTTCCACCCCCTCGAGTTACCCAGTGCCGTGCCCAGTGTCACCGATCCTCCCCCTCCTGAGAGTGCCCGGTAAGATGGGCACGGCTGCGGGGTGGGCAGGTTAGGGAGGGGGGGGGTAGACACCCATGTATTATAGGACCCCTCCTAGATGACAGGAATGATGGTATCCACAGCGGCAACGGCTGGGGCTGGCGTCTCTTGCTCTTCCCCTCAATCAAAGGGTCAGACGGAGGGAACCGGACGGGGTCACCGAGCAGAGAACCCCAGACAGCGCCCACCGCTCCTCGAAGGCTTCAAGGGAGTCGGTGGACGCCGCCCAGAGGAACTCCGCCCGGATACGTGAGTGTACTGAGGATCGAAAAACGGCCCCACAATCGCAGGACGCTTCATGGGCCAACCTCCTCTCTCTGGTTTTATAAATGGCTGTTTTAGCCAAAGCTAGGAGGAGGTTGACCAGAAGATCCCGCGACTTTGTGGGGCCACGAATGGGAAGTGTATAGATAAAAAGGTGGGGGGAAAAATGAAGCCAGAAGCGTAATAAAATATTTGTGAGGAGCCGGAAAAGGGGCTGCAATCTGGCACACTCTAAATACACGTGCGCCAGGGTTTCCCTCACATTACAAAAAGGACAAGTGTCCGGAATGGGGGTAAACCGTGTCAAAAACACGCCCGTGCTCACAGCTCCGTGAAGGAGCCGCCAACTGATGTCCCCGACGGGCCTTGGGACCAGGGTGGAATACAGGCTGGCCCACCGAGGTTGCTCACCCTCCAAAGGTGGCAGGAGATCCCGCCACTTTGTATCGGGGCGGGACACCAGGGTGTGGGCGTGAAGGGTGTGAAGTGTAAGTGTATATAAGTATTTCCGTGGAGCAATTTGAAAGCTAACCGGCTGCAGTTCATGCAGCCGGCTTGCAGTGAAAGGGTGAGGGGTTTGTTGGGATCTACGGGGTGGGGGCCCGATGGAAAGGTCCGGCGGGCCCGGGGTAAGGGATGGGCGGGGTGCGCCCTCGCACAAGGCTCGGCTAACATAAGCCCGAGCAGCGGGGGTCAAGGCGGCCTTCACCTCCTGAAGTACGCGCCGGGGGGTACGAAGGCTGGAGAGCCCCATGCGCCGAGCGAGCATCAGGGGATCCAGCCAGTCTCTCCGGTCGTAGTCCAGGAGGTCTCCGACCCTCGTGACTTCCGCCAGGACCAACCTCTGGCGCACCGAGCGGGACTCCGCCACCTGCACACGGAGCTGGGGGTTGTGTAGCAGGGGCTCCGTGAGGAGATCTGCCCCCACGGTGGCCGCCACGGACCTGGTTGTTAGAAACAATTTCCAGGTCCGGAGGAGGTCCTGGTAGAAGACCGGCAGCCCGGAGAGGTCTCGCGGAAAACCCCTCGGAGAAAGATAAAAGAGCTGCCGGTCATATCGAAACCCTTGGAAACGGCGCAGGAAGGCGTGCGCCAGTATGCTCCACGCCGAACTACTTGCACTATAAAAGAGCCTCTGCAGGGCCTGGAGGCGGAAGACGCGGACCTGAGTGTACAGACACTTCAGGCCCTGCCCTCCTTCCTTCAGGGGTAGATGAAGAACTCCAACAGGGGCCCAGTGCATTCCTGACCAAAAGAACTCTAGAATCAATCTCCGGAGATGGGTCAGGAAACCCGCGGCCGGGGCCAGGGTGTTGAGCCGGTACCAGAGCGTGGACAGGACTAGTTGGTTAAGCACCAGTGCTCTCCCTCGGAGGGAGAGACATCGAAGAAGCCTCGTCCATCTCCGGATCCGCTCTATCACCCCGCCCTCTAAATTTTGCCAATTCTCCGGCGGGGAAGGATGCGTGGCGGAAAGGTAAACGCCGAGATAGAGCAGTGGACCCGCACTCCACTGGATGGTCTGAAGTGCGGGTGGGAGGGAGCTCACCTGCTGCCAGTCCCCCACCGCCAAGCCAGAGCTCTTGACCCAGTTGACTCGGGCGGAGGAGGCTGCCGAATAAATGGCTTGGCATGCCTCCACTCGCGCCAAGTCACCCGGGTCCTGGACCACGAGGAGTACGTCATCGGCGTACGCCGACAGGACCAGCCGCAGCTCCGGCTCCCGCAGCACCAACCCTGTCATCCTCCTGCGGAGGAGACAGAGGAAAGGCTCGATCGCCAGAGCATACAACTGGCCCGAGAGGGGGCACCCCTGCCGCACTCCTCACCCGAAGCTGACCGGTTCAGTCAGTGTCCAGTTGAGCCTAACCAAACACTCCGCGGAGGCATACAGCGCCCGGAGAAAACTCACAAACTGAGGTCCAAATCCAAACGTCTGCAGAGTGCTCAGGAGGTACCCATGGTCTACTCTATCAAACGCCTTCTCCTGATCAAGAGACAGGAGGGCGAACGATAGACCATCTCTCCGCCCGAGTTCCAAAAGGTCTCGGACGAGAAAGAGGTTGTCAAAAATGCTGCGACCCGGGACAGTATAGGTCTGGTCTGGGTGGACCACGTCCGCCATCACGGACCCTAGCCGCAGCGAGATTGCTTTCGCTACGATTTTGTAATCTGTGCTAAGGAGTGAGACGGGACGCCAGTTTCGGAAATCGCGGAGGTCCCCCTTCTTCGGCAGCAAAGCGAGCACCGCTCGCCTGCATGACAGAGGGAGGACCCCGCTCTGCAAGGACTCAGCCCAGACGGTGACTAGGTCTGGGCCGAGAATGTCCCAGAACGCGCGGTAAAACTCCACGGTCAGCCCGTCCATGCCCGGAGATTTATTGGTGGGCATGCGACGGAGGGCTTCCGAGAACTCGGCCAGGGTGAGAGGCAGCTCTAGTCGGTCTTGGTCGCCCACGCTGACCGTGGGGAGTTCCTCCCAGAGCACCTCGCAAGCGTCAGGATCGGTCGGGTCCGGGGAGAAAAGGCTTGTGTAGAAGTCACGGGCCCTCCCACACATCTCCTCCGGACCCGTGAGGGGGGTGCCGTCTTCCGCAAGAAGGCAGGTGACGTGTTTCTTGGCCCCCCTCGTTTTCTCCAGGGCATAGAAGAAGCGGGAGCCGCGGTCCATCTCCCGAAGGAGGCGGATGCGGGATCGAACGAAGGCACCTCGGGCCCGGTGGTCCTCAAGGGCCCGGAGCTCCTCCCGCTTCTCCCGGCACGCTCCGCAGAGGGACGGGTCCTCGGGATCGGCGGCCAGGCGCCTCTCCATCTCTAAGACCTCCCGTTCCAGCTGCTCTATCGCCGCATTTCGCCGTCGGCTGGTGCCCCGAGTGTAGTCACGGCAGAAGAGCTTGGCGCGCACCTTCCCGAGATCCCACCATCGCCGCACCGAGGGAAAGGCACGCCACTGCTCTCGCCAGGCCAACCAAAACTCCCGGAAGGACATCACAAAGCTCTCGTCCTCCAACAGGCTGTTATTAAAGTGCCAATAGGCCGGCCCCGGTCTCTCTGCACGGAGGAAAACCGTTACAGCGACTAAATGATGATCGGAGAATGGGGCCGGCCGAATGGCGGAGGAGTGGGCCTGTGAAAGATGGAAACGGGATAAATAAATACGGTCCAACCGAGAGTGGTGTGACCGATGGGCCTCCACCCGGACAAAGGTGAACGTGGAGGTGTCATCTGGGTGATGGTCGCGCCAGACGTCCACTAGGGAGTGATGGTCAACTATCCCTTGGAGAATATTCACGGCGGCCGGACTCGGTTCGGCCCCTGAGCGGTCCCGTTCCTCGAGGGTGGTGTTAAAGTCCCCTCCCAGGACCAGGCACTCATGCGAATCCAGGGTGCCGAGAAAGTCGGACACCTGCTGATAAAATTGTGGCCGCCTGGAGCTCATTTGCGGGGCATAGATATTAACAAAATTAACCACGAGCCCCTCCATATGGACTCGAAGGTGCAGCACGTGGCCCGGCACGGCCTCGTTGACCCCTAGCACCTCAGGCCGTAGGTTGGGGGAGAATAGGGTTGCCACTCCAGCCTGCCAGGTCGCAAAGTGGCTAAAGTATACCCCGTCCCCCCACTCCAGCCGCCACCTGTCCTCGGCGGCCGGGTCTGTATGGGTCTCCTGCAGGAAAACTACAGAGTACCTCCCCTCCCGAAGGTAAGAGAGCACCTGGGACCTGCGGAGAGCCATCCTACAGCCCCTGGTATTCAGGGTCGCAATAATAAGAGGCGTCATACGGAGGGCTGGGGGGGTGGGGGTCTCGTATTGGCGGGGGGGTTCAGGGCCCCTGGCGGGTTGCACAGCAACCCATGACCCATCCCGTGGGTGAGTAGATCGCTTCGGAAGCTGTGGGCTCGCTCGTAGGCCGCAGCACCGCGCTTTCCTTGCCCCCTGCCCTCCTTTATAAGGGTCTTTGTGGCCTGGAGGAGTTGATCAAAGTCCCCCCATAGCCGAAGAGCCAGCTGTGCCCTATCGCGGGCGCCACGGGAGTGCTCTAGGAACTTCCGTAGCGCATGCCGCAGCTCATGGGGGGGTGGGGTTACAATTCCTGAGGTATTCCCTGATGGGCCTCTTAATACAGCCTCGTGGTCCGCTAAGGCAGGTAGACAGGGTGCGGACCACCGACGAGGCGTCTGACAGGCTGGGGTTATTAAATTCATTTCACACCTTGGGGTGGAGGGGGATGGCAGGGGAAAAATTGCCACTCCTAACGGGTCGCGACTAGAAAGTGCAAAGACTGCTCCCTGGGGGGAGTCTGCAAAAGGCGGAAAGGAAATAACCCCAGGGGCGGCATTAACATTGCAGGAGGAGGGACCTTGGGCAGGGGCAGGGGTGGGGGCAGGGGCAGGGGTAAGGCTCTGGGGTGCAGGAGGCGAGCAGCTAAAGGAAAGTGCCTCCTGAGCAGAATCAAGGGTTAAGGGGGAAGGGGAGGGGCTCCCAATAATGCTAGGTGCTGGCTCCTTGCTGGTTTTAGCGGTCACGACATCAGGTGGTGGACCGCCTTCTGCAGGGTGCTCACCCGGGAAGGCAAAAAGGGGGAGGGAGCATGGGGAAAGGGAGGCTGGGGTAAGGCTGCCCAGTTCGAGGTCAGCCGGCAGCAAATCATCCCCTCCCTGGGTGACCGGGGTC
Source organism: Lepidochelys olivacea (assembly GCF_965140295.1). Lineage (NCBI taxonomy): Eukaryota > Metazoa > Chordata > Testudines > Cheloniidae > Lepidochelys > Lepidochelys olivacea. Next base: position 41,365,473 of record NC_140419.1, read on the forward strand.
AAATCTAGGGCCTCAATCTCCGCATACACGGAGGAGAGGCCAACTCCTGCCACCCCGGGGGCCTCTCCTCTAGGGCCTGCCTCAACGGCCGCCTCGGGGTCCGCGGGGGGTTCGGGTAGCGTCCAGGCAGAAGGGGTGTCCTCAGGAGTCTCGGAGGGGAGGGTTTCCCGTGGAGGGGGGATTCTGCCCTCCAATGCCAGTCCGTCTTCCCCTCCCGACACCGGCGGATGGATCTCGCTCGCGGCCGTGGCGGGAGGCTCGATAGCAGTGCCTCCTTTCCTGGTCTTCCGGGGGGCTTCCGCGTCGGGTGGATGCAGCGGAGCTCGAGCCTTCCGCTTGCCTCGCTTCCCCTGGACTAGGGTCCAGCCCTCCATAGCATCATCTGGGGGTTGGTTAGCAGGGGTCGTGTCGGGGGGCGGAGGCGATGGTTTAGGGGTTCGGGGAGGTAGCGGTGGGGCAACATGAGGGGCGGGGGCCTCTCCTTGGGGAGGGCCCTCTCCTATACCCGATAATATCCTTGCCACACCCTCCTCCATGGGCTCTATTGGGGTGGTACTAGCAAGGGTGGAAACCCCTTGCTCGCCCGGGCATTGTAGGGAAGGGATCTCTTGGGCCCGGACGGGAGCAGCGATGGGTCGAGTAGGAGGAGGGTTGGTTTCTGGTACTGGGCAGCCAGGGGCGTCGGCAGCGACGGGGCCGATGTCCTGCCGGGTCTCGGGGGTTTCGGGTGCCCCTCCCCCCCCAGCCAAAGGGCAGTCTCTGCGGACGTGCCCCGCTGAGCGGCAGAGGTAGCACCGGGCCTCTCCGGTAGAATAAAAGACCCGATAGCGGGCTCCCTCGTAGGGGACTAGAAAGGACCCCTCAAGCGCCTCTCCGTCACGCGCCCCTGCCGGTGGCAGAAGCTGCACTTGCCGGCGGAACGAAAAAATGTGACGGAGGGTGGGGTCCTTGCAGCCCAATGGGAGAGGGCTGATGACAGAAACAAGTTTCCCCAGGGTGGAAAGAGCGGGTAACAGGGCAGCATTGGGTAAGAAGGGAGGAACGGAGGTAAGGACGAGGCGAACGCCCAGGTCTTCTAACGGTTCTAGGGGGACAAACACCCCCCCTACCGTCAGGCCCCTCTCCACCGCCTCCTGGGCGGCATCCTCCGAGGCTAAGAAGAAAACGACCTTCCCATACATCTTGGAGGCCGCCACAATAGCCGTGGGTCCCACCACCTTCGCCAACGCCTGCACGTATGTCTCCACGCGGGGCGAGGCGGGCACCAGGAGGCAACGGACGCCGTGCTTCCTGGTCAAGGCAAGGAAAGGGCCTCGGCCGCTGGTGATGGTGGCGGAGGCAGGGGGGGGGCGAGATGACGAGGCGGCAGGCAGCGGGGAGCCCGCTGCCGCCCGGGCATACGTCCTGGGGGCCGGGGGAGGGACAATCGCAGAGCTGGTGGAGGGAAACACTGGGAGGGGCGCCACGGTTGATGACGAGGCCGCAGCGGTGGGGGCAGCCCCTGCCATGGAGGGCTCAGTGGTTTTAGCGGGGCCCTTTCCCTTCCACCCGCCCTGGCCCTTCTGGCGAACCGGGGGGGGGGTTTCCTAGAATCTGGGGGGGGGGGTGCAGCAGCAGCAGCAATCACCCTGGTGCCTCCTGCTACCGGTGCCCCAGCAGGGGGGGTGGCAAGTACCTTAACAATAGTAGTAGGGGGGGGACCTTGGGGGTTGGGCTGGGGTGGTGGTGGGGAAGGGACAACTAATTTTATTGAAGCAGTCTCGCCCCTCTCGTTCCCCGCCATTGTGAGCAGGGAGAGACAGGGAGACACCGGAAGGAGGAGTGGGGGGGGAGAAGGCAGAATAGCCCCTCCTTCCGCTGGCTGCGGACGGGAAGGGAAAAAATGCCGAGGGAGGGGGGCTGGGAGGAGCGGGGGGAACAAAATCGGGGTCCAGTAAAAGGGGCAAGTTGTGGGATAAGCAATCCGGGGGGGGGGGTGCAGACCCACACACGTTTGTCCAAAGAGTCTCGGTTGGTCGGTTGTTAGGTCCGGTCCGGAAGGCAAAGTTCAAAGCAAACAGCTGGATCTGAAGGGAGATGGCAGATTGCCAGCAAGGACAGACTGCGGGGGGGCCGTGACAGTTGTAATAACGATGGGGGGGTAGGGGCACCGATGGGATCGGGGGTGGGGGTCTCCACGCCACACCCGCTGTGCCGCCACAAACGCAAGTAATCACAGTCAAACTCCCCCCCACGAGAGTATAATTCAGAAAGTTACTCAATCTTACGGCCTCCGTCACGATGATTTATATTATTTCTTCTGTCCGATGAAATCTCCGCCTCCGGCTGTGTTGGCTGTGTTCCAAGTCCTCCGGTATGTTAAGAATGCTATAAGGTCCGAGCTGCTGGCGAAACGGCTGGGTCTGGGGGTTTCCACTCCCCCCCCGGACAGCAAAATCGGCAATCTTCCCCCCCCTCCTCCGGGGGCTCAGCTGAGGCAAATAGCTGCGCCCGAAAGCAGGCGTGGGGGGGGTGGCCGGCGAAGGACGTAGACGGAAAAAAAACACAAAAAATAAAAAGAAAAATAAAAAAAGCGTCTGGCCTGGTCGGGGGGGGGGGCTAAGGCAGGTGCAAAAAGTAAGAAAAATCCGGGCCAGGGGGCTTTGGGAAAGAACAGAAAGCAGATAGCTGAGGAGCAAGCAAAAGACGTTCCGTTTCCTAACAGGGAAGGTTCCAGAACAATGAGGAACCTTCTGGAGACCATTAAGACAGACAGGCTGATTAGAACACCTGCAGCCAATCAAGAAGCTGCTAGAATTAATTAAGGCAGGCTAATCAGGGCACCTGGGTTTAAAAAGGAGCTCACTTCAGTTTGTGGTGTGCGTGTGAGGAGCTGAGAGCAAGAGGCACTAGGAGCTAAGAGTGAGAACATGTACTGTTGGAGTACTGAGGAGTACAAGCATTATCAGATACCAGAAGGAAGGTCCTATGGTGAGAATAAAGAAGGGGTTGGGAGGAGGCCATGGGGAAGTAGCCCAGGGAGTTGTAGCTGTCACACAGCTGTTCCAGGAGGCACTTAGACAGCTGCATTCCACAGGGCCCTGGGCTGGAACCTGAAGTAAAGGGTGGGCCTGGGTTCCCCCCAAACCTCCCAACTCCTGGTCAGACACAGGAGGAGTTGACCTGGACTGTGGGTTCACGAAAATGGCCAAACTGAGGGCTGCCATGAAGCTCCAAGGTGAGCAAATCCACCAATAAGTGCAAGACCCACCAAGGTAGAGGAGGAACTTTGTCACAAGACACGTAGTTGAACACAATTTGTTGCGGAAGAGTCAACATGGTTTTTGTAAAGAGAAATCATGCCTCACCAATCTACTAACATTCTTTGAGGGGGGTCAACAAGCTTGTGGACAAGGGTGATCCAGTGGATGTAGTGTACTTAGATTTTCAGAAAGCCTTTGGCAAAGTCCCTTACCAAAGGCTCTTAAGCAAAGCCAGCTGTGAAGGGACAAGAGGGACGGTCCTCTCATGGATCAAAACTGGTTAAAAGATAGGAAACAAAGCATAGGAATAAATGATCAGTTTTCAGAATGGAGAGAGGTAAATAGTGGTGTCCCCCAAGGGTCTGTAGTGGGACCAGTACTGTTCAACATATTCACCAGTGATCTGGAAAAAGGAGTAAAAAGGGAGGTGGCAAAATTTGCAGATGATACAAAACTACTCAAGATAGTTAAGTCCAAAGCAGATTATGAAGAGTTACAAAGGGATCTCACAAAACTGGGTGACTGCACAACAAGATGGCAGATGAAATTCAATGTTGATAAATGCAAATTAATGCACATTAGAAAACATAATCCCAACTATACATATAAAATGATGTTAGCTATTACCACTCAAGAAAGAGATCTTGGAGTCATTGTGGATAGTTCTTTGCAAACATCCACTCAATGTTTAGTGGCAGTCAAAAAAACCCTAACAGAATGTTGGGAATCATTCGAAAAGGATAATATCATATTGCCTCTATATAAATCCATGGTACGCCCACATCTTGAATACTGCATGCAGATGTGGTCGCCCCATCTAAGAAAAGATATACTAGAATTGGAAAAAGTTCAGAAAAGGGCAACAAAAATGATTAGGGGTATGGAACAGCTTCCATTTGAGGAGATAATAAGACTGGGACTTTTCAGCTTGGAAAAAAGACAACTAAGGGGAATATGATCAAGATCTATAAAATCATGACTGGCGAGGAGAAAGTAAATAAGAAAGTGTTATTTACTCCTTCTTATAACACAAGAACTAGGGGTAACCAAATGAAATTAATAGCCAGCAGATTTAAAACAAACAAAAGGAAGTACTTCTTCACACAATGCATAGTCAACCTGTGGAACTCTTTGCCAGAGGATATTGTGAAGGCCAAGACTGTAACAGGGTTAAAAAAAAACTAGATACGTTCATGGAAGATAGGTCCATCAATGGCTATTAGCCAGGCTGGGTAGGGGTGCAAAACCATGCTCTGAAGTGTCCCTGGCCTTGTTTTGCCAGAAGCTGGGAATGGGCAACAGGGGATGGATCACTTGATGATTACCTGTTCTGTTCATTCCCTTTGTGGCACCTGGCATTGACCACTCAGAAGACAGGATACTGAGCTAGATGGACCATTGGTTTGACCCGGTATGGCCACTCTTATGATCACCCTCCCGATGTGGCATTTGTCCTGCATTTGTCCTGCCCTTGGCTCATGTCTTGGACTCTGCCTACCTTGGGATCTAGCTCTAACTGGTAGGCTGAACTCTTTCATCACAAGGCCTGACTGCCCACAGCCTGATTGGCTACACATTTGCATCATGAATTTATTGGGGCATTAGAACACATGCAACAGAAACGGATTTAGCAATGACTAGTGCATCCATCACATAGGGCTTTCTATAGAAATTGCCTGGTATACTTTGGGAACAAGAAATGAGGCTGGAGCAAGAAGGAATAACGAACTGGGATGGAAACAGCACACTATCAGTAGAATGAGCCAGTCTACTTCAGTTTGCCAATATGAGCATTTAACTAGTCAGGAAACATTTACTACAGCAAAATTTATAGTACAAGGCTAGCATGCTATAGTGTTTTTATAGTTTTATTTATTTTAGTGTAAGTTTGCTGTAATACAAATATAAAATTTGTGGCATTATCTCTATTTTTACAGAATGTAGTGGTGCTCTATTCAGTGTGCAAATTCACTACAGTATTTACAAATATAATGCAACATTTCCCATGGTCTACAGTACTATGATATTTACTACAGACCGCAGAACCATGCACCTTTGTCACAATGGGCTAAAACCTCTCCCTGTGCAAAATGTATCCAAACGGACTGTGTGCTGGGACACCCCATGGCAGCTATGGCCACTGGAATCATTCAGCCCACTTGTGAAGCCATTCCACTCTTACATGGTTGCTGTGCTGCAATACATGGGGTAGGAGGAGGATTTTGGGACAGCAAGATGTGGGGAAGTGTCAGCCAATACTTCCACATAGTCACAGATCCACTCCAAATCCTTTTCTGCACCCACCCACCCACAGATGGGTGGAACTCATGTTCTGTGGCATACCAAAGGTCATAGAATCATAGAATCTCTGGGTTGGAAAGGACCTCAGGAGGTCATCTAGTCCAACCCCCTGCTCAAAGCAGGACCAATCCCCAACTAAATCATCCCAGCCAGAGCTTTATAAAGCCTGACCTTAAAAACCTCTAAGGAAGTAGATTCCACCATCTCCCTAGGTAACCCATTCCAGTGCTTCACCACCCTCATAGTGAAAAAGTTTTTCCTAATATCCAACCTAAACCTCCCCCACTGCAACTTGAGACCATTACTCCTCGTTCTGTCATCTGCTACCCCTGAGAACGGTCTAGATCCATCCTCTTTGGAACCCCCTTTCAGGTAATTGAAAGCAGATATCAAATCCCCCCTCATTCTTCTCTTCTGCAGGCTAAATAATCCCAGATCCCTCAGCCTCTCCTCATAAGTCATGTGTTCCAATCATTTTTGTTGCCCTCCGCTGGACTCTTTCCAATTTTTCCACATCCTTCTTGTAGTGTGGGGCCCAAAACTGGACACAGTACTCCAGATGAGGCCTCACCAATGCTGAATAGAGGGGAATGATCACATCCCTTGATCTACTGGCAATGCTCCTACTTATACAGCCCAAAATGCCGTTAGCCTTCTTGGCAACAAGGCACACTGTTGACTCATATCCAGCTTCTCGTCCACTGTAACCCCTAGGTCCTTCTCTGCAGAACTGCTGCCTAGCCACTTGGTCCATAGGCTGTAGCTATGCATGGGATTCTTCCGTCCTAAGTGCGGGACTCTCCACTTGACCTTGTTGAACCTCATCAGATTTCTTTTGGTCCAATCCTCTAAGTTGTCTATCTTCTGTATCCTATCCCTACCCTTCAGCATATCTACCACTCCTCTCAGTTTAGTGTCATCTGCAAACTTGCTGAGGGTACAATCCATGACATCCTCCAGAATCTGGAGTCCAGATCATTAATGAAGATACTGAACAAATCTGGCCCCAGGACTGACCCTTGGGGCACTCCGCTTGATACCGATTGCCAACTAGACATGGAGCCATTGATCACTATCTGTTGAGCCTGACAATCTAGCCATCTTTCTATCCACCATATAGTCCATTCATCAAGCCTATAATTCTTTAACTTGTTGGCAAGAATACTGTGGGAGACCATATCAAAAGCTTTGCTAAAGTCAAGGAATAACACGTCTACTGCTTTCCCCTCATCCACAGAGCCAGTTATTTCGTCATAGAAGGCAATTAGGTTAGTCAGGCATAACTTGCCCTCGGTGAATCCATGCTCACGGTTCCTGATCACTTTCCTCTCCTCTAAGTCCTTCAAAATTGATTCCTTGAGGACCTGCTCCATGAGGAGTAGGTCTGCAACCTACTCCCTCTCCCATCCATACCTGGCAAATCCATGGCTGTTCCACTGAGATCAGGACCTTCTGAGGCCTTTACTGGGGCTTGAGGTCTTGGTATCAAGTCATAACTTGGGTTATTTAACATATAGTTAACAGCATGTGGCAGTATAACACCTATCCACCAAACCCTGCAATCTTTACTTAGTTAGTGGGAGTTTCTTCCATTGGGTTCTCTCCAGCTTCAGTAAGTATTTATTTGTTGTGGTTTTGCTTCCTTTTCTGCAAGAAAAGGCACAAACCTGCATTCCTTTTGTACCAAGGCACAAAGCTGCCACTGTACATTGTGTTGTAGATTGAAAGGGAGTTAGCCTGACTAAATCACCCAGGGCCTCCCAGGTTACAGAAGGTCATGGTAAAACTGACCGAGACTGGTCAGAGCCAGCCAGAGGGGAAAGGGGGAGAATGTAACAAACAAGATAGAGAAGGTTCCAGAAAACTGTGGGGAGAAGCATGCATAACAGTGTGGTTGCCAAGACAACACAGCCTGCACAGAAGAGTATATAGGAGAGACTGAGAAGTTTTGGACTCTGCAGGACCACAGAGACTGTGCCAAGCAGCCTTCAAGATCTGTCAATGCAGACCCAGAGGACTTGTTCTGGTGCCTGACCAGCACTGTTATGGGACTTCAGTACTAGGACTGTCTAAGCTAAAGCTAGACTGTTAACAGTTAATATTTGCTTGCTTATGTATTCAATAAATTTTGCTTAGCCAGAGTCTGTCAGGCTCTTGTCAGATTACTGGTGTGCCCAAAACACCCACAAAACTCAGTCAAATGTACTGTACAAGTTAGAGCAATTCTTGCCACTTATTCTTCTGGGGTACTTAGAAAGTCTCTGAGCCCATCTGGGCAGGATGAAATAGGGGCTGGAGGAGCAATGCAACTCCAAAATGGAGCTGTGTCTCTGTTACCTCCAGGTCCTATTGGCAATAGCACCATCTCCACCAAAGGTGGGGTCACGCCCCCATGCTGGCTGACTACAACCTTTTGGGACTGTGAAGCATTGCTGTTCCAGCTCATGGTCTGCTCCTTTATGCATGCACTGTGTGTGGTGATATAAGAGCTTCCCTCTATACCCCAGTGTAAAACTGGGTAGGAAAGCCCAGGATTTTGCCCATAGGTTCCACTTCAATTTCCACAATTAGTGCTTTTTTGCTGTGGAGCCCATGGTCAAGATTTGCAGAAGAGGCTACTGATTTTGAAGGCCAAATGTGACACTTTAAAGGGGGCTGATTTTAACAGGGCAGGTGCTTGGCCCATTCAGAAAATCTAGCCCCTTTAAGTCATCTCAAGTTGGGCATCAAAAACATGAGACACCCAACAGTACCAGTCACTGCTGAAATAAGGAATAAATAAATAATTTGGGAGAGTAAATATTAGATGAGGGTGTGACAGATAACAATACCCTGGACAAGGCTTATGGAATTAAATGGAACTTTATTGAATTAAGTTGAACATCTGTGAAGTCCATTGCATTAAAAATACATATGGATATGTACTATTGTGGGATTTTATGGAATTTCTTTATCCCGATGACAGCATCAATGCAATCTCTAGTAGATATTTCAAAGGACTTTTTGAGACAATACATGTGAAGTGAATTTCCTAGGAAATACATGGGGGTAAGGGGAATGCAAATGACCCACTTCAAATCCATTATATTGAAGCTAAACCCTGGGGAAAGAAGCCAATTTTCCACTGATTACCTGCTCCTGACAATACCCATTCAAAATCTCCATACTGTATGGGGGGGGAGGGGAAGCTAACTTTTCATGTGCGCTAGCTCTAAGCTGAGACTTTTAGGGACTTGTGACCACAAAAGAGATTCTTTCAGATGGGCTGAAGGACTCACTTGCCACAATCGATATTGGAGACAGCTGGGGAGGGTGAGGGATCTCTAGTAAGAATTCTTATTAGAATGCATGTTCACTCTTTTATTGTTATTGTTTTCCTTGTAATGCTTATTTTTAAACCTTAAGAATTAGGGCTGTCAAGTGATTTAAAAAATTAATTGTGATTAATCACACTGTTAAACAATAATAGAAAACCATTTATGTAAATCTTTTTGGATGTTTTCTACATTTTCAGATATATTGATTTCAATTACAACACAGAATACAAAGTGCACAGTGCTCACTTTATATTTATTTTTTATTACAAATATTTGCACTATGGAAAAAAATGTAACTTTTTACAAGTACAATTACTGTAGTGCAATCTCTTTACCATGAAAGTTGAATTTACGAATGTAGATTTTTTTGTTACATACTGCATTTAAAAATAAAAATGTAAAACTTTAGAGCCCACAAGTCAACTGAGTCCTACTTCTTGTTCAGCCAATTGCTGAGACAAACAAGTTTGTTTACATTTGCAGGAGATAATGCTGCCCTCTACTTGCTTACAACATCACCTGGAAAGTGACAACAGGCATTCTAATGGCATTGTTGTAGCTGGCATTGCAAGATATTTATGTGCCAGATGCACTAAAGATTCATATGCCCTTCATGCTTCAACCACCATTCCAGGGGACATGTGTCCATGCTTATGACTGGTTCTACTCAATAGCAATCCAAAGCAGTGTGGACCGACTCAGGTTCATTTTTGTTATCTGAGTCAGATACCACCAGCAGAAGGCTGATTTTCTTTTCTAGTTGTTCAGGTTTTGTAGTTTTTGCATCTGAGTGTTGCTCTTTTAAGACTTCTGAAAGCATGCTCCACACCTCGCCCCTCTCAGATTTTGGAAGGCACTTCAGATTCTCAAACATCTTTTTATTGGTCTGTGGGTAGTAGGTGTCTCATATATGAAGCCACCTGCTCCTTCCCATTGTCTGGTTGCTGGAAAGGGGAAGCAGCCTTACTTGTTTCTCCCCTCCTCTGCTCCCCTTATAAAAAGCTTTCTGGCTGCCGGGGAAAATCTATTACTGTAGCCTTTCCTCAGCCTCCTGGCTGCTGTGAGCGTGTATGTTGGGGTCACTAATAGTGCTCTACCAGTTCTAGTTTTTGTGTCCTCTTCCCCATTGCATAGCTTCAATGCAAGAAGCCCTAGCTGCTGCTCAAGAATTTGCCAAGCAGCAATAGAGTGAAATTGACATGATGCTTTTTAGTTTCACTACTACCCCACCAGGCTCTGATTAGAAGCAAGGGAAACTGACAAGTCTTGTTATCTCCTTTGCTGCTCAGAGCATAACCAAGCTAATGGAAGCGTCTGTCTGCAGACACAGAAAGATTTGGTTCATATTTGGAATCTATCTTTGCAACAAGAAGGGCTACGTAGCCCTTCATTTTCAGACCCAGGTTTCAAAGATGTGAAGACTTTTGCCTTAATTTGTTAAAATGAAAGTTTGAAATTGACAACTTAACATTCCCCTATGCCCAACACAACAAAAACATTCCCATTTCATATGAAAAAATGGGAATTTCATTGCATTTTTGTTTACAATTTAAACTTCTCTTTTTACTTTCAGTGTTTCAGACCCTAAAGCATGGAGGTGCTGTTTGCAAAAATTGGAGTTTCAGCTGTCACTTAATAGCCAGTGCTGAGCCTAACAAGGGGAATTTCGAACTCCCCCACTCAAAAACTTGTCTCTCTCACCAACAGATGTCAGTTCAATAAAAGATATTTCCTCACCCCACTTCGTTTCCTCTGATATCCTGGGGCCAACATGGCTGCAAACACTAGATACAGGATCAGTTGTCAGAGTTACAAAAACTAAGTGCTTTAAAATAATCATTCTTTCCCAACTTTCACTGGCTCTGTTTTCAGCAGGCTGAACCTGTTGCCATGGTAACAGGCATTGAGTACATCCACCAGGCAGGAGCAGGGACATTAGATCCCCTGTTTAATTTCAGCTCTGGACAAAAGCTGAGAACTGAAAATACTATTTAACACACAACACCCATTGGACCATATCCCACTCTGACTTATGCCCTGTGCAAACCCATTACCTTAAAAAACAAGTTACCAGGGATGTAACTCCGGGCGAAACATGGTCCATAGGCTCAGGATTCTACGGACTATAGCACTTCAACTTAAATTAAAGAAAACATCTCAAAGACGTGTCCTTTCTATTTATTGCCCCCGTTATGGTGGGTGAAACCTGTTAGAATCTGGGGTGGGGGGGGTGTAACAACTACCTTCATGATAAATGTCAGAAGCAGCTAAGGGTTTTTTCGGAGGTGGGCGGGGGGAGGTTGGAATAAGACAGCTGAAACAATAGGAGCCACCTTCTAAAACAGGCCATGCGTAAGGTCATTTAGAAACTGAGCTATGTGTGCAGGGAACGTCACTGGGTGTTGTGCATATCTGTGAGCAGAAGCAGCAGAGAACAGAGAGAGAAGCAGTCAAAAAGCTAAGCAGATAGCCAGAGAAGCACTTGCAGCATGACTTTGGGAGAAAGCCAAGCATGTGAGCTTCTTGGGCAGAGCACTGGCTGGAGAGAGGCTTGGACCTGCGAGCAAAGAAATTGCCTTCAGTTTGATTCCTACTGCATTCAGGTAAACAGAACTTTGTACATTATTTGTAAATAAATAGGACTGCATCAAAGAAATACCCAATTCCAACATCAATTTTTCCTCATAAGGAAACAATCTTCAAAACCCTGAATGTTGGCTAAATGCTCAGGTCAAAAGACTAACAGCATCTTAGACAGTAAACAAAAATAGCTAGGAACTTGCAACCTCTGTGATTGTACCAGTTACTCAGTCTTACAACCGGACATTAGATTGATCTGAACTCCCTGTCTCTGATCTGTGAACTGGGTTCTCATGTCCCGTTTACACTAGCAAACTTTAATGACTCCCGTGGGCTAGGCTGTTTGGCAACATTAACAGAGATTTCTGGGTGGAAGTAACATAAAATTGACATATAATGCATTGCACTGGATAAATATATACAGACATGATATATGCATTACGTCCACGCGTGGATGCTATGCACTGATTCAGGGGCAGCTCTGCAGCCAAGTAAAGCTACATCTATACTGCAAGCAAAGGGTTTGATTCCCAGCACACATACTGGTACGTACTCAGTGAGAGCTAGCACCAGTACAAATAATAATGTAGCCCTGGTAGCAGGGGCAGCAGTAGCAGGGGCACAGGTTAGCTGAGCACAAACCTGCCTGAGCCCCAGGGGTATGTACTTGGCGTGGCTGGTAGCATCGATGTAGCCTAAGGGTTAGGTTCTTTAGTGCCCAAGTGCCGCAGAGGCTGGAGGGAATACTGTGTGCGAACATACCGTCATGGTTTACACAAACCAGGCCAACAGGTGAGAACTGTTGCAGGATCAAAGAATACTAGAGAGCCTTAGCTGTGATACCCACATTATCAGACCCGATGTGCACTGGTGACTCATTTGAAGCTTCTCTACCAAGTGTGCCAGAAGGGCATCTCCCTCTAGCCTAGTCAATAGGGGCCGTGCTAAGTTGGTCTCAGCTGGGAATCTCTCTGCATATCTTACACTTACTCAGCTGGACCTTTTGCTTGTAATCAGCTGCCTTTTTTCATTATGGCTATTTTATATCATTAAGATCTGAACAAATCCATAACTGAGCTAACCAAACAGAATCAAGGAGCTCACAGGTGGTCACTGAAGTATTGCTATCACTAGGGAATGGAGCGGAAGCAATTGCCCAGAGTACAAATTAACCTCGTCTTGAGTCAGACTATGACCAGAAATTCAGATACCAATGCTGGAATAACTTTTGCCATCTCTTCTATACCAAAGGCGTCAATATCTTTAAATATTCACTAAGTAAATCTTTAATATTTTAAATTCTACATATCAGTAATTATTCTGAGCTTTTGATTACAAGCTTTTATTTGTGTCTAGTTTGAGACACCATATTTCCATAATGGCTTAAGAGATTTGTACCTCAATTTTAAGTGTTAAATTACTAGGAGATCTCAGGGCATTAATCTATATTTTCCATATCATTAGCAAAAATGCAAGACTCACAGTTTAGGGTGTTTGGGGTTTTGTTTTGTTTTTGAAAATAGGCTGTTAATTTCATGTACAGTGTCATTTAAAGTGCTCAGACTTGGAAAACGCCACCTGGCGATTAATAGGACTCTAAGGCTGATAGGCCTACAATTAGATCTGTGATACTAGCTACCCTTGGTGAGCAGGTTTGTCCACACCCCACATTTTCCCTCTGCCGTGGTTGTGAAGAGACAGGACTATGAATATATAAAATCCAAGCAGTGTGATCTCCAAGCACCACAGAGAGCAGGATGATTGGATAATTCGTATGAAAATCCCATCCTGGAATTACTGTTGGGATACTCAGAGAAACTAATTTTTTTCCAAGGTTTCATTCATTAGATATTCAGGATCGGAAAGGCTTATACAAAAAACCCTGTGTTCCACCTAGGCTATATTTTGTGCTTTGCAGATGATCACAGAGACACTCTCAGGAGGCTTGCTAAACCAGTTAAAAGGTCACCACACTTGTGAACCCAGGTTCAAGTAATTAAACAGAGGATCTTAAAGTCAAGAAAAATATTGGGCATCAATAATACATAAAACCCATTAGGTCAGTCTAGAAGTCAGTAAGGCTTCATGCCAGCCACTGAACAATAACAAGGAAAGGGAATGCCAACCCACAATGGGGAATTCTAGACAGAAACAGGACATCAGGTCCATTTTCTCCACTTTCACAGCAGAACAAAAAAAAAAGGATGCAGCTTGCTTGTGCATTGTCACTTACAGTTACTGACCAACATGCTCAAAAGCGCCTCTTCCTGTCTTAGTGTGTTTCACCTTTGCCGCTCTCCAGGCAATGGGAAGCAATGTTGCCTCATGGCTAGAGTAGTGGAGGGGAATTCAGGAGACGTACATTCTATTTTCATCTGCCTCGGGTCTGCTGCGTGATGTTGGGCAAGTCACGTCACTGGTGTGTCTCAGTTTTCCCCTCTGTAAAATGGGGATAATGGTACTGACACCGTAAGTGTGCTATCCAGAATCATAAGTTGTTTCAGTTGTACATTTCTCAGGGTAGGGATTACGTTTTCAAACACCAAGCTCACCATCTGCACACAACTAACAAGAATACTAATCAGAATTAATAGACTAGATCAGCATCTGCTTCTGTAGCAGCAGCTACTGGATGGAACGAACAGAAGATAGCAGCACAATATTAATAAGAAAAAGGTCTTAATTGTTCTGTAATAATTCCCGTCTTTCTGTTACCCACCCTTTGAAAAGGACCTGGCAAGTGGCCAGTTCAGTAGATGGAGCAACATGCAGTCTCTTTCTCCTCTTTCTCTGTCTAACAAACGGAGGAATATCTGATTTTTTTGCTTAAGAACTAGCTGGATTCATCATGTTGAGAATTGCCCACTATTGATATTTAGAAAGACAGAGAGAAAGGCCACTGATATAATGAATGATATATTTCCCCTTCACGGGCTCATTGCTGGAGCCAGAGTCACCCCTCCCTCTTTCTGCCTCTGCCACTGAACCATAACCATATTTTAATCTTCTCCATAACTAGGGGACATCAGAGGGAGGTGAAGAGATTGCTTTTCTGGAGTGTGACAGCACTAGTAAATGTGATAAAAGTAATTAAATCCTATTCAGTCGGCTTCTGACTTTCCCCATCCTGAACATTCTTCTTGCAACTTCCAAAAATAGGTTTCCCAGTCGCTGGCTACACTAATTCACCCCACCCTAAAATGGGCCTTATTATATATTTACTTATTTGTATTGTGGTAGCAACTAGGAGCCCCAGTCATGGACCAGGACCACATTATACTAGGTATTCTACAAACACAGAACAAAAAGATGGTCCATCCCTGCCCTAAATAGGTTGCAATTTAGGTAATTTTGCTTGGGTGCATGCTGGCCATAGGATAACTTGTCAATGTCGAGTGTAAATGGATGCTATCTGTACGAATTATTGCACCTACTTTTCTTCAAGATTTTATTTGCTGCCATTTGATTGCCCTTCCTTTAATGATTCTCCTCTGCTTATATGAACTCTGTGAAGAGTTTTGTTATTTGTACTGTATTCTGCTAGTGCCTACAAGCTCCAGCCAAGGTTGAGTCCTTTGTGTATGAGGCATTGCACAGACACAAGATCGAAGGCATTTTCTGCCCTAAAGAGTTCACAGTCTAAGACAAGACAGATACTCCAATGTAGACAACAACTTATAAGTAAAGTTAAACTGTAAAAAACTGATCATGATCAATTCATAGAGGAAATAAACAACCCAGAGAAACCAAAGTGTTGAATTATTCAAATATCTAAGACGTTTAAAGTAAGCATAATCTGCTCTTGGACTCTGTGAGAGAGTTGAAAGAGACTAAATTTGCACAATAAATTTGATGTTCACTATTGGCTCAGATTATGTAGCAACCTGTGTGTCATGTATTTGTTTGTTTATGGTACTGCTCATGAAGTGGTGGGTGCTTTCCAAACTTCAAGAGATAATGCCTGTTCCTAGGGGGTCACAGACATGAATCAGAGGGAAGGGAAAACAATAGTCAATTTATATACAAGTCACTAAGCAACATGGCAGAAATGGGGCAGTGAAGGATTTATGTGTGGTCAGGGTAGTGATCTTTCAGATGAGCTCAGGTAGTTTATACAGCGCCTGGATGGGTGCTTGGAAAAAATGCAGAGAGGTGACTGTGCAAGAAGCTGAGAAATGGGCAGACAAGATGGGACTGTTGTGGAGCAGAGGGGACTTTTCCATTCAGCTGCACTTTTACATCTTATTTTAAATAGGGTATGATTAACTCACAAGAGGTGATGATGGGGCTAGTCATGGCCTGGTAGCTCTGAAGGGGGCTCAGGAGACATGGGTTGTGTTCTGTCTGTAAACTGGAGATAATGATGCTAAACTTCCTTTGTAAAGGACTTTGAAATCTACAGATGAAAAACACTATATAAGAGCTAGTCAGTATTATTACAGTCAGTCTGTCTCTGCACCCAAGGAACTGCTTCAGAAAGGAAACAATCAGTCTTCTTCCCCAACCCCCGTAGCCTTGAGAAAATAATTCCATATTTCACCCAGTAAAACCTCAGCACTAAATACAACAGAAGCATGAACTATACTTTTTTGTAAAGATACCTCAAACTGATACTGTTTTATAGGGAACAAATAATAGTTTACATGTTGTATTCTTTAGTTATAGATATTCTTTAGCCATTCTTTGCTTTCTCTCTACTAGTAGGTACAGCACAGCAATTACTAGCTACCTCCAGGCTCCCTAAAACATGCACAAAGGGTAAATGAGCACAAAGCCATATTAAGCCTTCTCCCTAGGAGGCCTTGAGGCATCTGTCATTACTTGAGAGTGTCTCATGGAGATATTTGCATTGTACAGTAGGAGTGTCTATCTGAATGACGACATCACCAAAGGGAAGAAGGAGCTCTTGTTGGATGGGAGGGATTTTTCCACCTCTCCAGCTGCAAAAAATGAATTCTGCTTCATTGTCTTCCATCTGAAGCCAGATGATATAGGAGAACAAATGTTTCACATTCTGGCATCCAGCCAAGAGGCAAGACTACTCCATACAGCTAAAGCCAGCCCAGTAAAACTAGCTTATCTGGTAGTGAGCTATAGCCATACCAAATCAGGCCATTCTAGCTAGTCCGGTAATTTCTCTAGCAGCAGGCAGCACCAAGTGTTTCAGAGGGAGATATACCCCTCCTTCTTAATCCACCTACTAAATTGCATCTCTTTAGGGGGAGACTCTCTCCCCAGACTGCAGCATGAGATCAGTTTATGCCCTGAAGAGTGGGGCTTGATTTTCACTGTTTAATCTTGCGTGACTGCAAATGTTATTGCTGTCCATGGGATTCTTAAATCCTTTCCAACATCCAGCTAAGTTATTTGTCAGGAAATACACACCATGCAGTGAAGCTGTTCTTTACACACCATGCAGTGAAGCTGTCCTTTACATTGTTGAAATGAACAACCTAGAACTGACGGACTACATTGAGTATACAAAGAGCAGTTCCTTTCATCCCTTTACCTTTCACCGCTTTGCAAGTTTGAGCATCTTTTTGATCATGAAATGGGGATTTCCAGTGAGTGGTTTATTATCCCCTTTGTTATGTCTCAGTAAAGTCCCAGTCCTTGTAGTCTCTCTTCATATGAGAGACCACCTATGCCTTAAATAATTTTCTCTGCCAGTCCATGGACCTTTTCAGGCTCTGGTATATTAATCATTGTGGGCTAGACTCATCACTGATTGACTTTAATGGAGTTACACTGCTCAATGGCTACATGCAGTACTTCCAACTCCACAAGCACAGGGAGGAGGCCAAACGGCCTCGTGTAATAGCTCTGCATTTGAAAGAACCAACTCCTCCACAGCCAATTCCTTTGAGCTAAGTAGTAATAGTAATCAGGATTACTACTTAATAGCAGGGCCAGTTTCCCCTACCCCCAGTGGCTGAACAAATCACTGTATTGACGATGGGGGTCTGGAAATTCTGTTTCTACCTTAGGGCTCAACCTGGATTCCCCCCATGCAACACTGCTGGTTGCACAGTGGAGATGCACACTGTAAATGAGATCAGAATTTGACCTCTAGACTTCAATTTTCAGTTAGTGATGCAATTTTCTGGACTCTTTCTTGAAATCTTGGAGGCTCAGCATGAAGGAGAAGTGCAACTGCCCCATGTTCTCCCAGGGGCTCCAATGGTTCCTTGAGTAAACAGTATCTGGAAACCTACTGTGATCAGTGATGGTCTAGTATTTGCCATCTGCTCATGAGGCTTTGGATTGCCCTCCCTCTAGCAGCAAACATTGTGCAGGTCCCCAGGAATGCTGCCTCACTGAATGTCCATCTGGGATTTGAGTTCTTAGTATCATTAAGTAGGAGGGGGAACATAATGCCTGCAAGTGGGGAGACATGCATGTGCAGCGCCATCTCCTTTGAGCAAACTATAATGAAAATTAACAGATCTATTTTTTAAAAAATAATAAGTAGGTGCATTGCCATCTGTCCCCATTATAAAAGATTCATGTGAAAGTCAGTATATTGTCTGAGGTCTAGGATATTTTTTTAAGGGAGCAAAGAGAAAATTTTCAATTACATTCTGTCAAAGCACATGGTGTGTTTTTAATTTTAAATTCCCTCTGCTTGCATTTTTGGGGATCAGACTCTTGAAGTTAATCACTGTACAGGGAAGTTAATTCCTGCTGATTCTATAGGTTGGCATTTCTTTCTCCATATTCACAAGCATCTGAATCTCTCCCACTGATTGGCTAGTATGTCTCTAGTTTCAAAAATAAAAAAAAAATATTAGGAGTGGGAGATGGTCCCAAAATATAGATTCTTGCTTCCAGAAGCAAGAGACTTGGCAGCACTAAATGGTGGTATTTGCTGGTTCAGGACTAAATGAATGTTGGCAGTAATGCTCTCTGTGCCCTACTTAAAAAACTGTCATTTTCTCAGCATGTGATGTTCTGTCTTGTGTCACATCATGAAGTGATTCAGTGTATGTAAATCACCATCAGTCTGCAGCAGTTTCATGGGGAGGGAATATTTCGTCTTTGTTTGGAATTAAGTACCTGCTACAACACTCAGGGCATTTACGAAAGGGGAAAGTGGAAGAGATACATGTGAAAATAAGCAGTTACTCTAATTTTGCAGGTAGATAATCACTGCTAACATTTATTTTCCATTGAAACACAGGTGAATAAAGCAAGGCACCTAAATAAGTAAGCCCTGGTCTACACTAGGACTTTAGGTCAAATTTAGCAGCGTTAAATCGATGTAAACCTGCACCCATCCACACGATGAAGCCCTTCATTTCGACTAAAGGGCTCTTAAAATCGATTTCCTTACTCCACCCCTGACAAGTGGATTAGCACTTAAATCGGCCTTGCCAGGTCGAATTTGGGGTACTGTGGACACAGTTTGACGGTATTGGCCTCCGGGAGCTATCCCAGAGTGCTCCATTGTGACCGCTCTGGACAGTACTTTCAACTCAGATGCACTGGCCAGGTAGACAGGAAAAGAACTGCGAACTTTTGAATCTCATTTCCTGTTTGGCCAGCATGGCAAGCTGCAGGTGACCATGCAGAGCTCATCAGCAGAGGTGACCATGATGGAATCCCAGAATCGCAAAAGAGCTCCAGCATGGACCGAACGGGAGATACGGGATCTGATCGCTGTATGGGGAGAGGAATCCGTGCTATCAGAACTCCGTTCCAGTTTTTGAAATGCCAAAACCTTTGTCAAAATCTCCCAGGGCATGAAGGACAGAGGCTATAACAGGGATCCGAAGCAGTGCCACGTGAAACTTAAGAAGCTGGAGGCAAGCCTACCAGAAAACCAGAGAGGCGAACGGCCGCTCCAGGTCAGAGCCCCAAACATGCCGCTTCTATGATGAGCTGCATGCCATTTTAGGGGGTTCAGCCACCACTACCCCAGCCGTGTTGTTTGACTCCTTCCATGAAGATGGAGGCCACACGGAAGCAGGTTTTGGGGACGAAGAAGAAGATGAGGTTGTAGATAGCTCACAGCAAGCAAGCAGAGAAACCGGTTTTCCCAACAGCCAGGAACTGTTTCTCACCCTGGACCTGGAGCCAGTACCCCCCGAACCCACCCAAGGCTGCCTCCTGGAACCGGCAGGCAGAGAAAGGACCTCCGGTGAGTGTACCTTTTAAAATACTATAAATGGTCTAAAAGCAAGCATGTGAAAGGATTAATTTGCCCTGGCATTCGCGGCTCTCCTGGATACTCCGAAAGCCTTTTCAAAATGTTTCTGGGGAGGGCAGCCTTATTGCGTCCTCCATGGTAGGACACTTTACCACTCCAGGCCAGTAACACGTACTCGGGAATCATTGCACAACAAAGCATTGCTGTGTATGTTTGCTGGCATTCAAACAACATCTGTTCTTTATCTCTCTGTGTTTTATCCTCAGGAGAGTGAGATATCATTCATGGTCACCTGGTTGAAATAGAGTGCTTTTCTTCAGGGGACACTCAGAGGAGCCCATTCCTGCTGGGCTGTTTGCCTGTGGCTAAACAGAAATGTTCCCCGCTGTTAGCCACGGGGAGGGGGGAGGGTTGAGGGGGTAGCCACGCGATGGGGGGAGGCAGAATGCAACCTTGTAACGAAAGCACACGTGCTATGTATGTAATGTTAACAGCAAGGGTTACCCTGAAAGAGTGTAGCCACTGTTTTATAAAATGTGTCTTTTTCAATACCGCTGTCCCTTTTTTTTTCCTCCACCAGCTGCATGTGTTTCAATGATCACAGGATCTTCTCCTTCCCAGAGGCTAGTGAAGATTAGAAAGAAAAAAAGACGCACTCATGATGAAATGTTCTCTGAGTTCATGCTGTCCTCCCATACTGACAGAGCACAGACGAATGTGTGGAGGCAAATAATGTCAGAGTGCAGAAAAGCACAAAATGACCGGGAGGAGAGGCTGAAGAGAGTAAGTGGCGGGCTGAAGACAGGGCTGAAGCTCAAATGTGGCGGTAGCGTGATGAGAGGAGGCAGGATTCAATGCTGAGGCTGCTGGAGGATCAAACCAGTATGCTCCAGTGTATGGCTGAGCTGCAGCAAAGGCAGCTGGAGCACAGACTGCCACTACAGCCCCTCTGTAACCAACCGCCCTCCTCCCCCAGTTCCATAGCCTCCACACCCAGACGCCCAAGAACGCGGTGAGGGGGCCTCCGGCCAACCAGCCACTCCACCACAGAGGATTGCCCAAAAAAAAGAAGGCTGGCATTCAATACATTTTAAAGTTGTAAAATTGTAAAGTGCTGTGTGGCATTTTCCTTCCCTCCTCCGCCACCCCTCCTGGGCTACCTTGGTAGTCATCCCTCTACTTGTGTGATAAATGAATAAAGAATGCATGAATGTGAGGCAACAATGACTTTATTGCCTCTGCAAGCGGTGACTGAAGGGAGGAGGGGCGGGTGGTTAGCTTACAGGGAAGTAGAGTGAACCAAGGGGCGGGGGGTTTCATCAAGGAGGAACAAACAGAACGTTCACACCGTAGCCTGGCCAGTCATGAAACTGGTTTTCAAAGCTTCTCTGATGCGTATCGCGCCCTCCTGTGCTCTTCTAACCGCCCTGGTGTCTCGCTGCGTGTAACCAGCAGCCAGGCGATTTGCCTCAACCTCCCACCCCGCCATAAACGTCTCCCCCTTACTCTCACAGATATTGTGGAGCGCACAGCAAGCAGTAATAACAGTGGGAATATTGGTTTCGCTGAGGTCTAAGCGAGTCAGTAAACTGCGCCAGCGCACCTTTAAACGTCCAAATGCACATTCTACCACCATTCTGCACTTGCTCAGCCTGTAGTTGAACAGCTCCTGACTACTGTCCAGGCTGCCTGTGTACGGCTTCATGAGCCATGGCATTAAGGGGTAGGCTGGGTCCCCAAGGATAACTATAGGCATTTCAACATCCCCAACAGTTATTTTCTGGTCTGGGAATAAAGTCCCTTCCTGCAGCTTTTGAAACAGACCAGAGTTCCTGAAGATGCGAGCGTCATGCACCTTTCCCGGCCATCCCACGTTGATGTTGGTGAAACAGCTCTGGTGATCCACCAGAGCTTGCAGCACTATTGAAAAGTACCCCTTGCGGTTTATGTACTCGCCGGCTTGGTGCTCCGGTGCCAAGATAGGGATATGGGTTCCGTCTATAGCCCCACCACAGTTAGGAAATCCCATTGCAGCAAAGCCATCCACTATGACCTGCACATTTCCCAGGGTCACTACCCTTGATATCAGCAGATCTTTGATTGCGTGAGCTACTTGCATCACAGCAGCTCCCACAGTAGATTTGCCCACTCCAAATTGATTCCCAACTGACCGGTAGCTGTCTGGCATTGCAAGCTTCCACAGGGCTATCGCCACTCGCTTCTCAACTGTGAGGGCTGCTCTCATCTTGGTATTCATGCGCTTCAGGGCAGGGGAAAGCAAGTCACAAAGTTCCATGAAAGTACCCTTACACATGCGAAAGTTTCGCAGCCCCTGGGAATCGTCCCAGACCTGCAACACTATGCGGTCCCACCAGTCTGTGCTTGTTTCTTGAGCCCAGAATCGGCGTTCCACAGCATGAACCTGCCCCATTAGCACCATGATGCATGCATTGGCAGGGCCCATGCTTTGAGAGAAATCTGTGTCCATGTCCTGATCACTCACGTGACCGTGCTGACATCACCTCCTCGCCTGGTATCGCTCTGCCAGGTTCTGGTGCTGCATATACTGCTGGATAATGCATGTGGTGTTTAATGTGTTCCTAAATTGCCAAAGTGACTGAGCGGCCTCCATGCTTGCCTTGGTATGGCATCCGCACAGAAAAAAGGCGCGGAACGATTGTCTGCCATTGCTCTGACGGAGGGAGGGGCAACTGACGACACGGCTTACAGGGTTGGCTTCAGGGAGCTAAAAATCAACAAAGGGGGTGGCTTTACATCAAGGAGTATTTCAGGCAGGACTTCACAGAGGGTTCCAATAAGAAATGGTGCACCTAAGTAATTGTTCTTGTTGGAACAATGAGGTTAGTCTGGCCTCTGATTGATACATGGCTAGATTTACCTCGCTGCACCTTCTCTGTGAGTGACTGCAGTGTGACCTAGAGGAATGAGTCCCCTAGACGGGGGTGGGGAGAAAGCAATTGAGTACAAAACAAATCTGGTCTATTTCTTGTTTTGATCCACTCCATCTCTCTTTTACATCTTTGGCTGGCAGCAGATGGTGCAGAAGGACTGCAAGCCATCCAAATCTCATGGCTGCTCGGCAGAAGACGGTGCTGTAGGACTCCTAGCCATCCTCATCGCTTGCCTGCCTGACAGAAGATGGTACAGTAGGACTGCTAGCAATCCGTATCGCCTGCCTGCTTACCATAAGATGGTTCAATAGGACTGACTTCAGGAGTAAAGAGAATGACCTGGTCAAGTCACTTCACGTGGCCAGTAGCACCTCGGACATGACGATGACGGCTACCAGTCCTACTGCACCATCTGCTGCCACAAGGCAAGGGGTTCCTGCTGCTGTGTAGCAATGCAGTACCACATCTGCCAGCACCCAGGAGACATACGGTGACGGTTACCTGAGCGGGCTCCATGCTTGCCGTGGTATGGCGTCTGCACAGGTAACTCAGGAAAAAAGGCACGAAACGATTGTCTGTCCTTGCTTTCACGGAGAGAGGGAGGGAAGGGGGGTCTGACGATATGTACCCAGAACCACCCGCGACAATGTTTTAGCCCCATCAGGCATTGGGATCTCAACCCAGAATTCCCATGGGCAGCGGAGACTGCGGGAACTGTGGGATAGCTACCCACAGTGCAACACTCCGGAAGTCGACGCTTGCCTCGGTACTGTGGAAGCATTCTGCCAAGTTAATGCACTTAGAGCATTTTCTGTGGGGACACACACACTCGAATATATAAAACCGATTTCTAAAAAACCGACTTCTATAAATTCGACCTAATTTCGTAGTGTAGACATACCCTAAGTGGGTTGATTTTTTTCAGAGACACTGAGCAGTCCTGGTTCCAACTGACATCACCAGGAGATAGAGGTTCTCAAAACCCTTGAAACTCCCCACATATTTAGATGCCAAATTCTGGATTTAGATGCTTAACTCTAAGCCTGCAAGTTTGAAAATTTTCACCCTAGTTCTTTGTATTGCCCCCTAAATCCTGTCCATCAATAAATTGCTCTAGTAGCCATGTAACAAACTCCATACAGAGCATGGGCAGAAGGGGAAGAAGAATCTTTCCTGGTTACAGGCAAGCAATGCGATCCCACCCCTACACAGTTGCCAGAACTGCCAATCAGAGACAGGCGCCCACAGCTGTGGTCAATAGAGAAAACAAGACCTGTCAAGGGGAGAGAACAGAGAGGGAGGAGACAGAATGGCCTGAGACAGCAGAGGAATAATAGTTCTGCACCAGACTGCCTCTGGAAGAGCAACCAGGAGACAGACAGACAGAAAGGCTGCAAGTCTTGGAGTTGAAGGGCAGATAGACTCAATTTAAGGGGAGGGTTCATGAACTGATCTGATTGAAAACAAACTGAAGAGGGTCACTAGGGAGAAGCTGGGACCCCTAGAAAGATCACACCAAGTAGTGTTGACAGGCCAAAGCCACAAGATTTTTAGCTGTCCCCAAACCTCTCTCACCATCCAGCATTACCAATATCATTCTTTGTAGTCCCCTCTTCTCCTTCACATTATAAATGCTTAGGGCTCTGCAAAGCTGGCAAGTTTCACTTTGTTTATGTACATCCAGAACTTCTATTCCCCCTTCCCCCAAATCAAATCCAGGATGAAATTTCGTCTGTTTCACTACTTGACAGCAAAAGCTCAGATTCTAAGGCCAGAAGAGACCATTCTGATCAACTAGTTTGACCTCCTGTAAAACATGTGCTATAGATCTTAGCCAGGTTCATTTGTAGAGAATATCTTTAAAAAAAAACAAACAAACAAAAAAACTAATCTTGATTTAAAAATAGTTGATGAAGAATCCACCATGACCTTGGTAAGTTGTTCCAATGGTTAGTTACTCTCAGTTAAAAATGCATACTTTATTTCCAGTCTGACTTTTTCTAGCTTCAATTTCCAGCCATAGGATCATGTTATACCTTTTAGGCTGAAGAGCTCATTATTAAATATGTTTTCCTTGTATAGATACTTATAGACTGATGATCCTGAATTGACAGTTACAGTTTGAGACCTGTCAGTTTTTAATCTATTTAAAGTGTGCTCATTAAAAAAACTAGAATGATATAAAATTAATCAAAATGAGGCGCAGCATCAAGTCAAATGCCTTACAGAAGCCCTTATATTGCATCAACACTATTATCTTTATCATCCAAGCTTGAAATCTCATTAAAAAGTTAGTTTGACAGGATGTATTTTCCATAAACTCACACTGATTTGCATTAATCATCAACTAGAGGAATGTAACATAACCAAATTCTGTATCAGTCACTCCATGATCTTGCCCAGGATCAATGTCAGGCGGATAGCTCTATAATTATCAGGATCATCCTGTTTTCCTTTTTTAAAAAAGTGGCACATTAGCTTTTTTACAGTCTTCGAAAAACTTTCACCAATGCTCCCGGACTCATTGAAAATCAACATGAATGGCCCAGCAGGCTCCTCGGGCAGCTCTTTAAAAACTCTTGGATGCAAGACTTGCAATTTATAAATGTTTAATTTTAGTAACTTCTGTTTAACATCCTCCAGAGATACTAGTGGAATAGAAAGAGTTGAGATGGCTTCATATGTGTTTTCCCCAAATACAGAATAGAAATATTTATTGAATACCTCTGCCATTTCTGCATTATTATTGATAGTTCTACCCTTTCCATCTAGTAATGGGCCAATACCGTTGTCAGGATCCTTTTTGCTCCTAATATATTTTTAAAACTCCTTCTTATAGTCCTAACTCTATTGGACATAAATTTCTCCTGGTGTCCCTTTGCTTCCTTTGTCAGTTTTCTACAATTCCTAATGATTTATATTCATAACTATCAACTTTCTCTTTCATTTATTTACAGATATCTTTATTTGCCCTTTAAATCACAGTTTTTTAAAACTAGAATAGCCTTCTTCCCAAAGTGTGACTTTTGAAGCATCTAGTAAGGTGTTCTTAAATTATTCCCAATTATCATACACAATTTCTGATTAAATTCTTCCCCGCAGCTGATTTGCCTTGTAACTGTTTTCAGTTTGTGAAATTGGCTCTAGTAAAGCACCAGGTATATATAATAATGGTCAGGACTTCATTCCGTTTGCACATTATAAATGTGATCAAGTCACGATCACTTGTACCTAAGCTACAATTAACTTAGTTGTGTGATCAGTTCCTCTGTCAGTTAGGACAGAATCCAGTATAGAATTGCCCTATGTTAGCAACAAAACTTTGAGTTAGAAAATCTAATAATATTTAAAAATTCCAAAGATGTTTTAGCCCTTCAGCGTGAGATCATTCAGCTCACTGGCCAAGCATGCATCACTCAGATTGAAGCCCCCCATGATCACTGAATATTTTTCCTTACACATTGTAATAAGTATCTAAGGAATCAGTCACTCTGTTCCCTAGTACCATTTGGTAGTTTGTAGCAGACACCAGCTAATACCCCATCATGTGCTTTATCTGCTAGGAGATTGATAACTCGGAAGAAAACAGCAACTCAGGAACTGGTAATGCCATTTTTGACAGAGTGCCATTTCCTTTTTTGCCCACTCAATCCTTCCTAAATAGGTTGTAACCATTGATTTTTAACATTCCAGTTGTGTGAATCATCCCACCAGATTTCAGTAATACCAATGAGGTTGAATTTATGCTTGTAAATGAACAATTCCAATATCTTGTTTGTTACCCAGGCTCCTAACAGTGTATAGGCAACTCAAGAAATTTCTCCTCCATGGCCTTTGGTTCCTTGATTAATTTTGTTCTTAACATCTCAATTTTGTGTTAACTGAGTACTCATCTCTTCCCTCTTTTTACCCTCCTTTTTTTCCCTGTTACTTTAACCCTCTCCTGACTACTCTAGCCAGCCTGTCCCCATGGAGATTGCCACCCATCTTCTACTGTGGTGGTGGTCACCTAACCTATAGAACCCTTTTCTCCCCATAGAAGGTGTACCAACGTTCCACAAAACCAAAGCCCTCTACACTACACCACTTACCTAGCCAGTGATTTGCTTCCAGAATCTTCTGCCTGCTTTTGCTCATGGGATAGGAAGGATCTCAAAAGATTGTTTGGATATTTTTCAGCACTCTGAGTTCCCAGAAGTCATTTACTATTTGTCAGAGATGCTGTGATGCAGTGTCAGTGCTGATATGAACCATCACTAATGGATCCTTGCCTGTAGGCTTCAGAAGCCTATCCATTCTTAGATGGCTGTCTCTTGTCTTGGCTCTGGCAAGGCAGCATACTGACCTGTTGTCCACCTGTCCCTTGCAGAATGTTCTTTTGATTCTTCTGAGTATTGAACATTCAACAAGGATAGTCTGTATCTTGGCCAGCTGGAGAACTCTTGGGTAAGCTTGATTTTCTTACATGTTGGGCCAAGCTACCATCCACACATGTTCCATACATCTCTCCCTTCCACTGGGGCTGTTGGAGCTTGATATGTATCTTCTATAATTTCCATGCGGAGTACCTGAAACTTCTATTTGAAACTTCTGGCCATTGAATTTTTCCTGCTTCTCTTCCCTCTGATGGCCAGTCTGCTCATCCTCTGTCTCCAGCCATGTAAAATGCTGCTATGACCATTTGCATCTGGTGGTTACAAATTGCCAGGCCTCTTCTCTGACTTCCGGTTGAAGGAAAAATGGAGCTGCCTACAAAGGAATCAGTGAGACAGGGAGTACTGGTGTTTCCTGAACCTATTCTCTAGGAACTCTTCAGCTTCTCTTTCTTTCCCCTCCAATCCAATTTTTTTCCCCCTGTGCCACAACTACCAACTTGCACTTCATACACAGGAAATCCTTAGTGTTTTCAGGTAGGAAAGAACATGGCATTTCCATTGTAGCTCACCAAAGAGTGAAGTTTTGATTTGAACAAGCATATGACATTCTTAAAATTTTACCCTAGGTTAAAATTTTGCGTTTTTACAGATAATTTTGCCCTTTTCCTAGAAAAAACTTTCTGCACTTAAACGGCAGTTTTCTTCTTAGGTGTATGATGTTTCACTTCAAACTAGCAAAAAAGCTGAAGTGGAAAAATTACTTTGGGGAATTTTTCAAGTTTCCCTAGTGCTGAAGATTTTTTCTCACTGGTGTAGCCAAGACCATTTCTGAGTCTGTGGTGCCATGATTGAACTGGTCATTAGCTGGTACTAAAGAGTGATGCATAATTCCTCACTCCTACTTCCTTGGAGTCTGAAAGTCATTTCTGTGATAGAATGTCAGCCTGTTGCAGGAACAAAGGATCTATGGGCATAAAGGAGGGGATCTCTTGCAGTTCTCCTCCCAGAGATTGCTCTCAAAGTGTTCAGTTGTCACACACCACCTTCCCTACCAACTCCCCATGGAACAGGCTGCTGGACTTTCCTAGAAGATCCATAGGTTTTGCAGGCTAGAGTCCAGGATTCCCATGCATGGCAAAGGGATTCCTATGCACAAGCTTAGTGCCTATACAGAAGTGCTCAGTCCCTCTAGCTCTGGCACTTATCCTTGTCAGCCCTTCTACCAGGAACTCTCCTGGCTGCAGCTCCCCAAGGGGCCGGTTTAAAAGACCACAGTGGAGGGTGATGCCACGGACAACACCACACTGTATCTCAATGCCTCACTTGTGGTCTGCCCATTTCCCATCACCTCCCTTGCACAGATTTCCAGACCTATGGGGGACACTCTGCAGTGTCTGTACATGGTGTCAGATGACTGAGCTCCCTGAGGTGGTCTTATGCAGGGGTCCCCTCCACTCCCATGGGGGGTGGGAGGGCGTCACAGTGATATGATTGGACCCTGGGATTGTCTCTGCTGATACAACACTGCCTTGTTTAGGGATAATGTCCACCTGACGCTGTGTGAGATGATCAGTGAAGTAAATTTGGCAATCAGCAGCATCATATTCCTATTACGCTTCTGGCATTTAGGGCAGTAATGAAGCTCCTCCACTCCTGTCTGTTTCTGGCAAGTCCTTCAATGGTTCCCCAGCTGTGCCCCAGGTTTTTCAGCTCTGCTTCCACAGCTCTTTGCCATGTTGTCTTTGGACAGCCTTGTTTTCACTAGCATTCAGGTATCCATCTTATTGCTACTCTGGTGATGGAATCAGTTTCCATCTGAAGCACATGGCCAATCCATCTCCAATGCCTGCTGGCAATGATGGTGCTCATATCCTCTTGGCTGCACTGTGTCAATAGATCTTGGTTTGAGATTGTTCTGGGCCAAAAGATGGAGGATTTTTCTGAGGCAGGTTTTATGGAATGAAAACAGTTTGGCCATGTCATACTTTCTCATTCCCCAGCATTCTGTGCTAAAGTAGTGTTGAAAGTATGCAGCTCTGATAAATCTTGCGTTTGGCTTTGGTGTTGTATTTTGAGGATTTCCAGACTATATTTAAGCTCCTGAAGGTGTTCCTGGCTTTATTGATTTTGTTCTGGATGTCTTGGCTTGTTCCACCATCTGTTGCTGCCCAATTATGTGGATATTTCTACATTATGTTCTCACCAATCTTCTGTCCATACCGGTGATGGTGAAGCAATATTAAAAAGGTCATGATATCTGTCTTATTGCGATTTATTTTCGGTCCAATTTGCTGGCTGAATGCATTGAGTCGAGTTGTTTATGGTGTTGGATATGTGATAGGAGAGCGACATCAGCTGCGAAGTCCAGGTCTTCAAGGGATGAGAAGAGTGTCCATTTAATGTGTCTTGGCATGTCTTCTGTTGTATGCCACATTAGCCAGTTGATGGCAATGTTGAAGAGGACTGCAGACATGACATACCCCTGACGTACTCCTGTTTTGACATCGAAACTGAGCTCACTGTGATCAACATTGCATGTAAAGTTGAAATAGAAGCTTTTGATGATGATTATATGGAAAGGAATTCCATATGCCCAGAATGTGCCATCCTGTGAATGCTATCAAAAGCCTTCTCAAAGTCTATGAAATTTATGTAGACTTGCCATTGCCATTCTAAGCACTGTTCTATTATGTTTCATAGTGTGAAGATCTGGTCTGTACATCCATGCCCTTTCCAAAAACCAGCTTGCTCTTTTCTAAGAATACTATCAACTGCCTCTGATATACGCTGGACTAAAAATTTTACACAGTGCTTTGCTTGGCACAGATAAAAGTGTGATACCACACCAGTTATTACAATCAATCACAGAGTTCCTTTCTTTGGTATCTTCACTATAAACCCATTGATCCACTTATCTGGCACTTTTTTCCTTTCCCAGACTGATATAAATAGAGGGGCCAGGATAGATGCTGCTAATTTTGGATTTACCTTGAACAATTCTACATTCAAGTTATCCTTGCCAGGAGCTTTCCCATTTAAGGATTTGATGGCTTGAATGATCTCTTCCTTAGTTGAGGTGTCTGTGTTGATATCAAGATAGCCTTCTGCCTCCTGGATGTTTGCTTCCTCTTTAGGTGGCTCCCTGTTCAGCCATTCTTTGAAATGCTCTCTCCAGTGCATTTCTTGTTCTTTTTCAGTTGTTAGTAGGTATTCTTGTTTGTTCCTGATGAGAGTGTTTGTTGGTATCTGCCGTGTCATTTTGTAGACTGTTCCATGAGCAGCTGCTTGTGTTGCCAGATTATCAATGTAATGCCATTTGTCTGCTCTCACAAGGCATTTGACCTCCCGGTGTGCCTTGCTATACTGCTGCTGGTATTTGTCCTTTAGCTTCTGGGATTTAGGGTCTAAAACTTTTTTCTTCAAGGCTCATCTGGTTTCTATGGTATTCCAGATGCTGGGTGTAATCCACTCCTTCCTTCTCTTCTGCCTGTAGCCTAGACAGGCTTCACTGCTCTGTTTATAAATTGCTGTTACTTTGTCCCACTTCTTGTTGATCTCATCTGCATTCCCCATCTCTTCATCAAGGTCTGCAAGTGCTTGAAACCAGTTCTTTAACTGCAGAACGAAGGCTCTGTATTTCAAGGGAATTTAGCTTGCCAATATCAAAGTCTATGTCCCTTGTTTGGTGGGCCCACACTTCTCAGTTTTAGCTTGATGGATGCGGTCACAAGGTGGTGGTCGCTGCCAACATCTGCACCCCTTCTCACTTTCACATCTGTCAGAGTGTTGCCATTGATCATGATATGGTCAATCTGGTTCTTATCTCTGCCATTTGGAGAACACCATGTGAGCTTGTGAATTTTGCAATGTTCAAATAGGGTTCCGCTGACGACTAGGTCATTCAAATTACAGAAATCAAAAAGCTTCTCTCAGTTTTCATTCATGGCGCCACACCCATGTCTTCCCATTCCTCTGTCATTGTTTGTGTTGTCCTTACCAACTTTGGCATTCAGGTCTCCCATGGCGCTAGTTAGGTTGTGGCGTGGTACTCTCTCTAACTCTGCCTGTAATGTAAGGTAGAATTTGTCATTTACTTCTTCATCACTGTCATTTGTCAGAGCATAGCACTGAATCAGGGTGATATTATGATGTTTCCCTTTCAGTCTGGCACTCATAAGTCTGCTGCTGCTGGATTTCCGTTCAAGCAGGGAATACTCCACTCCGTTCTTCAAAAAGATGGCAACACCCTCATGGTGTTGTCCATCCTCCCACCCAGAAAACAGCAAAGTTTCTCCCCAGGCTGTTGTTAATCTTCCAGATTTCACCTGTAGCCTAATCCAAATCTGATCTTGGACTTCAAGAGCCATCGTGCATTCATCTACTCTGGAAACTAGTTCCTTTTTGCTCTGTTAGATGAAATAGAGAAGTTATTTCATTTACATACAAAGTGTATAGTAGAATGCTGGCCAGTTTCTCCTCCAGATACATGGCTGTAACTCATTGATTCTATAGGAGTAGTATCTGTTAACCTAAAGTCAGGACTGGGCCCTTGTGTCTAAAGTGGAAATCACATGTTTGTTGAACAGCTGAAAATCTGGGAACTTTCCTTTTACTACAAAGAGAAACTGATTCACAAGTTCCCCTTACAGAGGATCCCAAATGGCTCTACAAAGGGCCAGTGGTATCAGTTCTAGATGCCACAGAGAAATGTTATTACTTGATGCTCGGACTCAGAGTTATGTTTTCCACACACTACAAATTCAGTCCTACATTGGGTTGAGCATTCTCACCCTGATCCAGCACAGTTTATGCCAGATTGGGAATGTGGTGCTCGACACCTTGTGAGATCAAGCCCCCAGTCCTTTTCCTGGCCAGCACAAAGAGCAAAGAATCTTCCTATAGCTTCTCTTTTTAAAGGATTCCTGCTGACCAGGGTAGATAACATGGATGTACTGCACTGACTATACATACGGACAAGCTAGTTGCAGGGCTGGGCAATCCCTCTTGCCCCACAGTATGAACCTTCTTGAGGCTGTAATTTATGGTCCCACCCACTCACTGAATTCAGGTCCTAGCACTCTTTTAGTGTTCGGGAGATATTCCACCCTGTTGCATGTGCAGAGAAATAGGTTCCCTAAACCTGCTTCTCTGCTTAGGCACCTGCACAAGAGAAGGCAGCAGGATTTAGCACTAGCGTTCCAGAACTAGATTCTATGGACACAAGATTTAGTGCAAAAATTCCTGTTTCAAATGCTGCAGTTTGCACACAATGTACCTACTTAGCCCTATGAAGATAGGGTAATACTACAGGGTATGTCTACAAGCATCTAGGAACGAGGCTCCCAGACTGGCTAGACAGCCTCATGTTAGGTGGGATTGATCTAGCACCCTAAAACTAGCAGAGTGAGCATTGTGGTTCTGGAGAAGACTCTGGTTAGCCACCCAAGCTCAGGCCAAAGGGTTTGGGGGGCGGGGGAGGCGTAAGAGACTGAGCTGCCACCTGAGCCATCCTTGCTGCTAATTTTAGTGCACTAGCTCCAGCCCAGCTCATGCAAGTCTGTTTTCCTGGGCTGGGGGGTTCACTCTCAGCAGCAATGTGCACATACTGTAAGTGACCCTCGTATGTAACGGAGAAATCCTGAGGATTTACCCTATTGCTGAAACAAAGTAGTCAAAGCCTAGCTGAAACAGGGTGTCATAAATATAAAGGGAAGGGTAAACCCCTTTGAAATCCCTCCTGGCCAGGGGAAAGCTCCTCTCACCTGTAAAGGGTTAAGAAGCTAAAGGTAACCTCGCTGGCACCTGACCAAAATGACCAATGAGGAGACAAGATACTTTCAAAAGCTGGGAGGAGGGAGAGAAACAAAGGGTCTGGGGCTGTCTGTAGTCGTCTTGGCCGGGGACAGAACAGGAATGGAGTCTTAGAACTTTTAGTAAGTAATCTAGCTAGGTATGTGTTAGATTATGATTTCTTTAAATGGCTGAGAAAAGAATTGTGCTGAATAGAATAACTATTTCTGTCTGTGTATCTTTTTTGTAACTTAAGGTTTTGCCTAGAGGGGTTCTCTATGTTTTTGAATCTAATTACCCTGTAAGATATATACCATCCTGATTTTACAGGGGGGATTTCTTTATTTCTATTTACTTCTATTTTTTATTAAAAGTCTTCTTGTAAAACACTGAATGCTTTTTCATTGTTCTCAGATCCAAGGGTTTGGGTCTGTGGTCACCTATGCAAATTGGTGAGGCTTTTTATCCAACATTTCCCAGGAAAGGGGGAGTGCAAGTGTTGGGAGGATTGTTCATTGTTCTTAAGATCCAAGGGTCTGGGTCTGTAGTCACCTAGGCAAATTGGTGAGGCTTTTTACCAAACCTTGTCCAGGAAGTGGGGTGCAAGGTTTTGGGAAGTATTTTGGGGGGAAGGACGCGTCCAAACAGCTCTTCCCCAGTAACCAGTATTAGTTTGGTGGTGGTAGCGGCCTTTCCAAGGATAACGGGGGTAATATTTTGTACCTTGGGGAAGTTTTAACCTAAGCTGGTAAGGATAAGCTTAGGAGGTTTTTCATGCAGGTCCCCACATCTGTACCCTAGAGTTCAGAGTGGGGGAGGAACCTTGACATGGTGGCAGCGGTGGGATTAACCTGAAATCATTTTGAGATCCAGTTGAGATTTTTTGAACTAGAAATACAGATTTTAAAAAGGAATTTTTAGGAAGTCCAGAAGGCAGCTTTGAAACTGAAAGCAGCTTGGTTTCTCTCTGCTTTGTGGCCAAGCAGAGACAAAAGGGGATTATCTTGTGAATTGCAGGTTTTCTTGCCTGGAGGCAGGGTACTTAACTCCTGCAGGGAAATTCACAGTCTTCCAACCCAGAGGTTTTTTTTTTTCTTTTCTTCCTAAAAGTAAATAGGGGGTGTGTGCTCTACCCATTTGCCTGGAGACAAAAGTGGCAGGGTTTTTTTTTTAGGATTTTGATTTTTTTTTGTTTTACAAGGAGCACAGGTTTGAAAAGAAATTTTTTTTTTCTTTGGGCTGGGTAAGCAGTTTTCCAAGTAGTTGGAGGTTTTTTGCTTTAATTTGGGCCCAGAGCAGAGACAAGGGAATTGTCTTTTTCTGTAGGCTGACAATCACTATCAGAGAATAGGTATTCTATTCCAGCACAGCAAAATTTTACAGCCAAGTTTTGTTTGTTTATTTCTAAACCTCGGGTGTAAAGTTAGTTAAAAACAGAGAGGTTAGAATGGCCAAATCCTCAGCTCGACTACAGCTGGAATTAGCCAAATTTCAGGCTGAGGAAAAACAAAGGGAACATGAAAGACAGATAGAACTCATGCGGCTGAAGGAGGAGGAGAAGGAAAAAGAGAGGAAGCATGTGGAGGAGATGGAGAGGATAAAGGCCCAGCAGAATATACCAACAAACCCTAGCAATCCTTCTCCAGGTACCACTTCCCATCCCAGAAAGTTCCCCACCTACAAGGCAGGTGATGATACTGAGGCCTTCTTAGAAAACTTCGAAAGGGCCTGCCTTGGGTACAACATCTCTACTGACCAATACATGGTAGAGCTGAGGCCGCAGCTCAGTGGACCCTTAGCTGAGGTGGCAGCTGAAATGCCTAAAGAACACATGAACAAGTATGAACTGTTTAAATCCAAGGCGAGAGTCAGAATGGGGATAACACCCGAGCAGTCTCGTCGGAGGTTCAGAGCCCTAAGGTGGAAACCAGACATGTCATTTACCCGACATGCCTACCACATTGTAAAACATTGGGATGCCTGGATATCAGGAGCAAGTGTTGAATCTCCAGTAAATTTGCCCTTCCTAATGCAAATGGAACAATTCTTAGAGGGTGTTCCTGAGGAAATAGAAAGATACATCCTAGATGGGAAACCCAAAACTGTAATTGAGGCAGGAGAGATTGGAGCCAGATGGGTGGAGGTGGCAGAGAAGAAGAAAACTGGTCGCAGTTGGAGCGGAGACCAGAAAGGACCACCCCAGACCACACCCTATTACCGGGGGCCGCCCAAAGCCCCACCTACCTCCCAAAGAACCCTCCAGACCCCTTATCGTCCCACCACCCCGTTCTCCAGCAACCCTCCTCGCCCCAGTGACCCGTCAGCTGGACGATGTTTTAAGTGTAACGAGCTGGGGCATGTAAAGGCCAACTGCCCCAAGAACCCCAACAGATTACAGTTCATTGCACCGGAATCACACCAGAGGTCCACAGGCCCAGATACCTCCCAGATACCCTTGGAGCGGAGGGAAACTGTGAGTGTGGGTGGGAAGAAGGTCACCGCGTGGAGGGACACCGGAGCACAAGTGTCAGCTATCCATGCTTCCTTAGTGGACCCCAATTTAATCAACCCAGAGATCCAAGTGACGATTCAACCCTTCAAGTCCAACTCTTTCAATTTGCCTACAGCCAAGTTGCCTGTCCAGTACAAGGGCTGGTCAGGAATGTGGACTTTTGCAGTCTATGATGATTATCCCATCCCCATGCTGTTGGGGGAAGACTTGGCCAATCATGTGAAGCAGGCCAAGAGGGTGGGAATGGTCACCCGCAACCAGGCTAAACAAGCCGTGAGGCCTAGCTCTGTTCCGGAAACTTCTATCAGGACCCAGTCAGAGGTGATGGACCTGGACCCCAGGCCAATGTCTGCAACAGCAGTAGTGGATCCAGTCCCAGAGACCCAGACGGAACCAGTCCCAGAACCGGAACCAGCCGAACAACCAACACCAGACCCCGTGTCAGCACTGAATCCAGTACTTGCAACCTCAACACCAGAGGGACCCACCGAACCTGAACTGGCAGCAGCCGATAACCCTACACAAGAGGCTCAGCCGGAGCCTGAATCCCAACATAGTGCACCAGCGGAGAGCGGTTCACAGTCAACAGAAACAGCTCCATCCCCTATATCGCTTCCAGAGGGACCAAGCCTAGGTCCACAATCCCATGAGGAACTGATGTCTCCAGCATCAAGGGAACAGTTCCAGACCGAACAGGAAGCAGATGAAAGCCTCCAGAGAGCTTGGACGGCGGCACGGAGCAACCCACCGCCTCTCAGCTCTTCTAATCGATCCAGGTTTGTTGTAGAAAGAGGACTTTTATACAAGGAAACTCTTTCTGGGGGACACCAGGAAGACTGGCATCCTCAGAGACAGTTGGTAGTTCCAACTAAATACCGGGCCAAGCTCTTGAGCTTAGCCCATGATCCCCCTAGTGGCCATGCTGGGGTGAACAGGACCAAAGACCGTTTGGGGGGGTCATTCCACTGGGAGGGAATGGGCAAGGATGTTTCTACCTATGTCCAGTCTTGTGAGGTGTGCCAAAGAGTGGGAAAACCCCAAGACCAGGTCAAAGCTCCTCTCCAGCCACTCCCCATCATTGAAGTTCCATTTCAGCGAGTAGCTGTGGATATTCTGGGTCCTTTTCCGAAAAAGACACCCAGAGGAAAGCAGTACATACTGACTTTCATGGATTTTGCCACCCGATGGCCGGAAGCAGTAGCTCTAAGCCACACCAGGGCTAAAAGTGTGTGCCAGGCACTAGCAGACATTTTTGCCAGGGTAGGTTGGCCCTCCGACATCCTCACAGATGCAGGGACTAATTTCCTGGCAGGAACTATGAAAAACCTTTGGGAAGCTCATGGGGTAAATCACTTGGTTGCCACTCCTTACAATCATCAAACAAATGGCATGGTGGAGAAATTTAATGGAACTTTGGGGGCCATGATACGTAAATTCGTAAATGAACACTCCAATGATTGGGACCTAGTATTGCAGCAGTTGCTCTTTGCCTACAGAGCTGTACCACATCCCAGTTTAGGGTTTTCCCCATTTGAACTTGTATATGGCCGTGAGGTTAAGGGGCCATTGCAGTTGGTGAAGCAGCAATGGGAGGGATTTACACCTTCTCCAGGAACTAACATTCTGGACTTTGTAACCAACCTACAAAACACCCTCCGAACCTCTTTAGCCCTTGCTAGAGAAAACTTACAGGATGCTCAAAAAGAGCAAAAAGCCTGGTATGATAAACATGCCAGAGAGCGTTCCTTCAAAGTAGGAGACCAGGTCATGGTCTTAAAGGCGCTCCAGGCCCATAAAATGGAAGCATCGTGGGAAGGGCCATTCGTGGTCCAGGAGCGCCTGGGAGCTGTTAATTATCTCATAGCATTCCCCACCTCCAACCGAAAGCCTAAGGTGTATCATATTAATTCTCTAAAGCCCTTTTATTCCAGAGAATTAAAGGTTTGTCAGTTTACAGCCCAGGGAGGAGACGATGCTGAGTGGCCTGAAGGTGTCTACTACGAAGGGAAATGTGCTGGTGGTGTGGAAGAGGTGAACCTCTCCATGACCCTTGGGCGTATGCAGCGACAGCAGATCCAGGAGCTGTGCACTAGCTACGCGCCAACGTTCTCAGCCACCCCAGGACTGACTGAACGGGCATACCACTCCATTGACACAGGTAATGCTCACCCAATTAGGGTCCAACCTTACCAGGTGTCTCCTCAAGCTAAAACTGCTATAGAACGGGAGATCCAGGATATGTTACAGATGGGTGTAATCCGCCCCTCTGAAAGTGCATGGGCATCTCCAGTGGTTCTAGTTCCCAAACCAGATGGGGAAATACGTTTTTGCGTGGACTACCGTAAGCTAAATGCTGTAACTCGCCCAGACAACTATCCCATGCCACGCACAGATGAACTATTAGAGAAACTGGGAAGGGCCCAGTTCATCTCTACCTTGGACTTAACCAAGGGGTACTGGCAGGTACCGCTAGATGAATCTGCCAAGGAAAGGTCAGCCTTCATCACACATCTCGG
This sequence comes from Lepidochelys olivacea, assembly GCF_965140295.1. Classification (NCBI taxonomy): domain Eukaryota; kingdom Metazoa; phylum Chordata; order Testudines; family Cheloniidae; genus Lepidochelys; species Lepidochelys olivacea. The sequence goes on from NC_140419.1 coordinate 41,403,168, forward strand.
GCTGTATGAATTTAATGTACTCCCTTTCGGGCTGCGAAATGCACCCGCCACTTTCCAAAGACTTGTAGATGGTCTCCTAGCGGGATTAGGAGAATATGCAGTCGCCTACCTTGACGATGTGGCCATATTTTCGGATTCCTGGGCAGACCACCTGGAACATCTACAAAAAGTCCTTGAGCGCATAAGGGAGGCAGGACTAACTGTTAAGGCTAAGAAGTGTCAAATAGGCCTAAACAGAGTGACTTACCTTGGACACCAGGTGGGTCAAGGAACTATCAGCCCCCTACAGGCCAAAGTGGATGCTATCCAAAAGTGGCCTGTCCCAAAGTCAAAGAAACAGGTTCAATCCTTCTTAGGCTTGGCCGGTTATTACAGACGATTTGTACCGCACTACAGCCAAATCGCTGCCCCACTGACAGACCTAACCAAAAAGAAACAGCCAAATGCTGTTCAGTGGACCGGAAAGTGTCAGAAGGCCTTTAACAAGCTTAAAGCGACACTCATGTCTGACCCTGTACTAAGGGCCCCAGACTTTGACAAACCGTTCCTAGTAACCACAGATGCATCCGAGCGTGGTGTGGGAGCAGTTTTAATGCAGAAAGGACCTGATCAAGAATTCCACCCTGTAGTGTTTCTCAGCAAAAAACTGTCTGAGAGGGAAAGCAACTGGTCAGTCACTGAAAAAGAATGTTATGCCATTGTCTACGCTCTGGAAAAGCTACGCCCATATGTTTGGGGACGGCGTTTCCACCTGCAAACCGACCATGCTGCACTAAAGTGGCTTCACACCGTCAAAGAAACTAACAAAAAACTTCTTCGGTGGAGTTTAGCTCTCCAAGATTTTGATTTCGACATCCAACACATCTCAGGAGCTTCTAACAAAGTGGCTGATGCACTCTCCCGTGAAAGTTTCCCAGAATCAACTGGTTAAAATCGTCCTTGAGATGTGGAAAATATTGTTAGTCTTTATGTACTTGGTAGTATATTTAGAGATGCATGTGTCTTATTAACTCTGTTTTCCTAGAGCTCCAGGAAGAAATCCCAGCCAGTGTTTCACCCTAGCTGAGATTTGGGGGGCGTGTCATAAATATAAAGGGAAGGGTAAACCCCTTTGAAATCCCTCCTGGCCAGGGGAAAGCTCCTCTCACCTGTAAAGGGTTAAGAAGCTAAAGGTAACCTCGCTGGCACCTGACCAAAATGACCAATGAGGAGACAAGATACTTTCAAAAGCTGGGAGGAGGGAGAGAAACAAAGGGTCTGTGTCTGTCTGTAGTCGTCTTGGCCAGGGACAGAACAGGAATGGAGTCTTAGAACTTTTAGTAAGTAATCTAGCTAGGTATGTGTTAGATTATGATTTCTTTAAATGGCTGAGAAAAGAATTGTGCTGAATAGAATAACTATTTCTGTCTGTGTATCTTTTTTGTAACTTAAGGTTTTGCCTAGAGGGGTTCTCTATGTTTTTGAATCTAATTACCCTGTAAGATATATACCATCCTGATTTTACAGGGGGGATTTCTTTATTTCTATTTACTTCTATTTTTTATTAAAAGTCTTCTTGTAAAACACTGAATGCTTTTTCATTGTTCTCAGATCCAAGGGTTTGGGTCTGTGGTCACCTATGCAAATTGGTGAGGCTTTTTATCCAACATTTCCCAGGAAAGGGGGAGTGCAAGTGTTGGGAGGATTGTTCATTGTTCTTAAGATCCAAGGGTCTGGGTCTGTAGTCACCTAGGCAAATTGGTGAGGCTTTTTACCAAACCTTGTCCAGGAAGTGGGGTGCAAGGTTTTGGGAAGTATTTTGGGGGGAAGGACGCGTCCAAACAGCTCTTCCCCAGTAACCAGTATTAGTTTGGTGGTGGTAGCGGCCTTTCCAAGGATAACGGGGGTAATATTTTGTACCTTGGGGAAGTTTTAACCTAAGCTGGTAAGGATAAGCTTAGGAGGTTTTTCATGCAGGTCCCCACATCTGTACCCTAGAGTTCAGAGTGGGGGAGGAACCTTGACACAGGGCTTTAGAATTAACACTGAAGAGGCCATATTGTCATTGTGGCTTTACTTTAATATGATTGACATCCAGTGACCGTCTCGTGTGTACTTTATAGGGCCCTATTCATGAACCTATAATGTTGACAATTGGGTCACCTTTCTGCTGATTTTCTTTACATGCAACATGACCCTGTATTCTATGCATAATTAAACAGTCAGTGATCTATAGGTATACAGAGTGTGTGCAGGGTCTTGGCTGGTGAAGAGCCACCCAAAATAAGATTAAGCTAGGAGACATCTTTTTCAACACAGAAATGCCATTTTATAATGGATCATATCTATAACAAGAACTGTTTGAGAATTTGAAAGAGGAGGGCAATTGGGTGAAAGATTATGAAATGGTAGAGTTCATGATTCTAAGAAATGGTAGGAGGGAGACCACCACAATAAAGACAATGGATTTCAAGAAGGCAGACTTCAGCAAACTCAGTGAGGTGGTAGGTAAAATCCCATGGGAAGCAAGTCTAAGGGGAAAAACAATTGAAGACAGTTGTCAGTTTTTCAGAGACATTAAAAGCACAAAAGCAAACTATCCCACTATGTAGGAAAGAAAGTATGGCAAGAGACCACCATGGCTTAACCAGGAGATCTTCAATGATCTAAAACTCAAAAAAGTCCTACAAAAAGTGGAAACTCTGCCAAATTACATAGGATGAATATAAACAAACACCACAAATATGGAGGGACAAAATTAGGAAAGACAAGGCACAAAACGAGGTCAGAATAGCTAGGGACATAAAAGGAATCAAGAAAACATTCTACAAATACATTAGAAGCAAGAGGAAGACCAAGGACAGAGTAGGCCCATTACTCAATGAGGAGGGGAAAAACAATAACAGAAAATGTGGAAATGGCAGAGGTACTGAATGACTTCTTTGTTTCTGTTTTCACCAAGAAGGTTGGTGGTGATTGGACGTCTAACATAGTGAATGCCAGTGAAAAGGAGGTAGGATCAGAGTATAAAATAAGGAAAGAACAAGTCAAAAATTACTTAGACAAGTTAGATGTCTTCAAATCACCTGGGCCTGATGAAATGCATCCTAGAATACTCAAGGAGCTGACTGAAGAGCTATCTGAGCCATTAGCGATTATCTTTGAAAAGTCATGGAAGATGGGAGACATTCCAGAAGACTGGAAAAGGGCAAATATAGTGCCCATCTATAAAAAGGGAAATAAGGACAACCAGGGGAATTAAAGATGAGTCAGCTTAACTTTGTACCTGGAAAGATAATGAAGCAAATAATTAAGCAATCAATTTGCAAACACCGAGAAGACAATAAGGTGATAAGTAATAGTCAGCATGGATTTGTCAAGAACAAATAGAGTCAAACCAACCGGATAGCTTTCTTTGACAGGGTAACATGCCTTGTGAATAGTGGGAAGCAGTAGATGTGGTATATCTTGACTTTAGTAAGACTTTTGATATCTCACATGACCTGCTCAGAAACAAACTAGAGAAACACAACTTAGATGGAGCTACTATAAGGTGGGTGCATAATTAGTTGGAAAACCATTCCCAGAGAGTAGTTATCAGTGGTTCATAGTCATGCTGGAAGGGCATAATGAGTGGGCTCCCATAGGGATTGGTTCTGGGTCCAGTTCTGTTCAATATCTCCATCAATGATTTAGATGGTGGCATAGAGTACACTTATAAAGTTTGGGAGGGGTTGCAAGTGCTTTGGACAATAGGATTATAGTTCAAAATGATCTGGACAAACTGGAGAAATGGTCTGAAGTAAATAGGATGAAATTCAATAAGGACAAATGCAAAGTACTCCACTTAGGAAGGAACAATCAGTTGCACACATACAAAATGGGAAATGACTGCCTAGGAAGGAGTACTGCAGAAAGGGATTTGGGGGTCATAGTGGATCAGAAGCTAAATATGAGTCAACAGTGTAACCTTGTTGCAAAAACAAACAAACATGCTGGGATGTATTAGCAGGAGTATTGTAAGCAAGACACGAGAAGTAATTCTTCCACTATACTCCACACTGATTAGGCCTCAACTGGACTCAATTGTGTCCAGTTCTGGGTACCACATTTCAGGAAAGAGGTAGATAAATTGGAGAAAGTCCAGAGAAGAGCAACAAAAATGATTAAAGGTCTACAAAACATGACTTATGAGGGAAGATTGAAATAATTGGGTTTGTTTAGTCTGGAAAAGAGAAGACTGAGAGGGGACATAACAGTTTTCAAGTACATAAAAGGTTGTTACAAGGAGAAGGGAGAAAAATTGTTCTTCTCAGCCTCTGAGGATAGGACAAGAAGCAATGGGTTTAAATTGCAGCAAAGGCAGTTTAGGTTGGACATTAGGAAAAACTTCCTAACTGTCAGAGTGGTTAAGCACTGAAATAAATTGCCTAGGGAGGTGTGGAATCTCCATCATTGGGGATTTTTAAGAGCAGGTTGGACAGACCCCTGTCAGGGATGATCTAGATAATACTTAGTCCTGCCTTGAGTGAAGGGGACTGAACTAGATGACCTCTCGAGGTCCTTTCCAGTTCTATGATTTTATGTCAACACATACAATACTTAGAGCCTTAAAGTTGCTGATAAAATAATTGAATAAAGCACAAATATCCCACCTAGACCCTTTTATCATATTCTACCTCTTTTTCAAAATATGAAACATTTCAAACAACTCCGTTAAAAAAAAATCTAAATTCTTCTTTCAAATTTCCAAGATCTTGAAACAACTAAAATTTCAGAATTGGAGAAGTTTTGTATAGCTCTTGTCCAGCTTACAATTTCTCAAGCTCATAAGAAGGCATCATGGGCTAAATATTTCTGGTCTTACTCACATGACTAATTCCAAAAGAGTCTGTGGGATTACTTCTTGAGTAAGGTAATGAGGACATTATCCCCATATGTGATGGGTAGTAGGTCCAAATGTTTAAAAGCCCCAAGATTTTCCACCAGAAAAATCATGTTACAGATGGGCAGTTTTAAAACTAACTCAGATGTAAAGGCCTTTGTTGCATACAAAAGTAGCCTGATTTCATCCCCCCCCCCCCAAAAAAAAAAAAACGAACTTGAAACTCAGCACAGGTTCATCCAAAGACTTGCTAAATTTCAATTAATTAATTTTTGTGTGAATCTTGTCTCAATTTCAAGTGCAGGTTTGAGTTTCAGAAAAACTTCCTTGGAGGATCCAAGAGGTGAAGGCACTGTAGATACCACTAGCCAATGGCCTGTTAAGCATAGATTTCCCTAAAGAGTGGAACTGTAGGGTTGGTCTACAAAGTTAGGTTGGCTTAACTACATCACTCAGGGGTACAAAAAATGTCACACCCTGTGAAATATACTGGCGGGGGGAATCAACCTAAGCCCCATTGTAGACACTACTAGGTCTTCCATCAACCGATCTACTGCTTCTCTGATAGTGGATTTACTAGAGTGATGGAAGAACCCCGTCACTGTATTACTTATCTACACTGCAACAGTAGCATTTCTAGTGTAGATATAGCATAAGGTCCAAAAGAACTGAGATCCACAGAACCACCTGGAGGCCAGGATGCTACTGGAGAGGAGTGTGGCAAGGATACATGGGGAAATTAGTCAGCTGGTAGCAGGGATTGGCCCTGGCTTCTGTCTATTGCCTCCTGTGTTTCAATGTAGGATTTTACTATTATGTATTATGGGGCATGTTCTCAGACACTCCATAATGCACAGCATGGTAACCTGCACACATGGCAGGCCAAGCACTGAAGGAGCTGGGGCCCACCAAAGAACAGCAGGAAGCAAGGGCAGTGGTGCTTCCAACCAGAAGGTTGAAAAACATTTTTTCCAACCAAACAAAATGGCTTTAAGATTAAGCACCAATTGAGGAAAATCCATTAAAAAAAAAAAAGATTTTCACTTAAAAAAAAATTAAGTCAAACTGTCAAAAAAATGTTTATAAAAAATTGGGGGGGGGAGCATTTTCCTTGTATCTATTTCCAGCCCCTCCCATTACTGTAGTAAGCATCTACACAGGAGCACTATAGTGGCAGTAGCTGCAGCTGTGCCCCATAGCATTTTAAGTGTACACCTAGCTTACACCTGAGCAGCTCTGTCCAGATGGCCATCAGAGATCTCTCCCCGGTTGCTTTTCCGGCCTGAAATGTTCTAGCAAAGCTGGGCCAATTTATTATTGTAATTCAAAAGCAAAAAAGCTTTTTATTTGGTGGTGGGGAAAGGTGCAGGGGAAAAGGGCTGCATACAGCAGCAAAAGTGACCAAATTAATGGGAATTAAATTAATTTATAAAATAGTATTTCTGAGTAGGGCCAGGTGAAACTGGTGGGAAAAGATTGTGAGAAGTTATTAAAATGTTTTCACTAACTAATTTCACACTCTTCTCCCTCTTATTTGTGTGTTTCTGGAATTTCAAGTGTGTGATTTACAACAGTGTCCCAAAATCTGGGAAAGCCACCTTTTCTTGAAAAGTTGCACTTGTGAATTATGAAAGCTTCTGGAAGAGGTGTTCTGCAAAGACACAGTGATAGACAGGTTCTAAGCTCTACTCCTTCTGTTGTCTCCAACAATGCTTTTCATTTATACACATTTCTGCACACAGTGGCTCTGATCCCATAGCTTCAGTGTCACTCCATGCAGGAGTAAAGGTGCATGTGTGCAGATGCAGTTCCAGAAGGAAGGTGTACAGAATCCAAGAGGAGTGCCAAAAAACACAACCACATATCCCCCTTTAAGGGCTCCAACACCAGTCAGAACTCCAAGTTTCCTTAATATTCTAGGAAGGAGTTTTACAGGCTGGCTTTCTCCCTTTACCTTAAGCATCAGGCCAAGAGCCATTTAACACAGTTCAAAAGGCCCTTACCTCAGCCTTGAGTCAGAGCAACCAAATTTATAGTAAAATTTTACACACAAATAATGGGGGAGTGGAAGGGGAAGTGTGGAATTGCATTAAATCAAATAGTGGAAACATTTAAGTAAATTCTCAATCTTTTCTCAGCAGTTTCACCTAGCCCTGCTCAAATACTATTTAACATTACATTGATTCCTGTTGATTTATAGTTTAAAAAATTTTATATAAAACATATATATGCTGAGTTTGGTTGCTCTGAGATAAGGGCCTTATGAACTGGGTTATGTGGCTCTTGGTCTGAGGCCTAAGCTAGAAATATATATATTAGAATACAGATCAGACTAGTGACCTGAATCCTACATGTATGACTTCTAATCTTTCCCTCTGTTCAATTTCCTTTGTATTTATATAGTCCAGCCCCAGAGCTTAGCATGAATCCTTGACTGCACCCAGACTGTTAGGTCCAGACTGTCCCAAACAGGATAGAAACCCCTTCACACAGGCCCCTTATCTGGTTATATTAAGAAGGTAAATCATTATCCTATTTATCAGATTGTAAAATGAAGTGCTTTCTAGGCAAGTCAATTAACCTGTCTCAATTTCTCTGCCTTGTTGTAACAGGAGAGTGATTATAGTTATTCGAAAGAAAAATGTGAAAAATATACTGGATATAAGAGGTCCACAACCACAAGTAGATCGATAAATAACAATCCTAATACTCAGAAAGGTTAAGTGGCTTACACAGGAGGCATTGTGGTCTAGTGGATTAGGTATAGGCCTAGCAATAGGACAGATGATGGTTCCTCCTAATCTTGGCTCTAGCAGTTTGACCTTAGGCAAATAATTTAACACCAGCCCTCCATTTCTCCAGCCACAAAATGATTATTTACCTGACTACTAAATATTTAGTACTACATAACCAAAAAAGCAGTTTAAGGTCTATTCCTGTCTCCGCCAGGGAGTGAAGTAGGAATCTCCTGGTTTAGGCTAGGTTTTTGGGTGACACCAACAACTCTTATTTAGGGAGCTTTTTACAAAATCTGGAATGGGACTTTGAGTGAAGGTAGCTTTTTGATTTTTTTCTCACCCACATGCAGATCATGGAGAAAAAAAATCACTAAAATTGTCAATGAAAATTTTTGAAGTGTTGTGGAATTGCACCAGTTTCAGGAAGATTTACAGACTTAGATAAATTGCATGAAAACCCTCAAAAAAAAAAGAGGGTTATACAATGACTGTCTCCTATCTCATTTGGAGAACAGGAGAATACACTCAAACTCCTCCCTTCTTTTGTTTGAGGGTTTTGTTTTTGTAAATTGACAAAATGAAATATTCAGATTTCTAAAATTCATTCCTGGTGTGAAAGCTTCTGTGCAAAGTTTCAGTGAAGTTGAATTTTTATATCTAGGTTATAAACCCTTGCAAACTAAAGCCTATAATGCTGACAGCAGTTGTAACAGGAAAAATGTGAGTATTAACACTAATAAAATACTGATCTTTTGCTGCATCTCCCCAAAGGGCATCAAGTGGAAGAAATTATAAAAGCATCATGTATAATCCATTAAAAGATCTTTCAGCATGTGATAGACACAAGTTTTTATTTGGTTCATTGTAAAGTTTCAAGGTGGATGTGGCTTAAAACTAACTGATTACTACAATGGGAGGGAGAGAAATGAGTGGTTGAAGTAGTAGATTGGCAAGCAAGAGAGGTGGGTTACATTCCTGCCTCTACCACAAACATCCTGTATTATGTACAGCAAGACATTTAGAGAGATTTTTGAAGGTATTTGGGTGCTTGATGCCCATTGAAATCAATGCCTAAATACCTTTAAAAAATCTGGCCCTTAATCACTCAGTTCCCCATCTGTTACATAGGAATGCTCTGTTTCTTAGAGTCTGGATGGTCTTTTTCGACAGTAAGCACCTCAGGCCAAGGACTGTGTGTATGTGCATTGTCTAGGTGTTACTGTCATACAAAGTAATAGCTGCCTTCCAGGAGGGAAATCAGACCTCTCCGTTTCATAGGTTCTTTAGGAGCAGACTCAAGACAAGCAAAATTTACAAAGCACTGATAACTGGAATGTGGTGTCCTTCATCTCATCAACCTAGGTCAGGTCAACAGGCGCAGATTAAAGTAGTCTTTGACATTCAGTTGTTTTGCAGTATTGTTGTAGCGGTTTTGGGCCCTGGATAAGAGACAAGCTGAGTGAGGCAATGTTTTTTCTTGGACCAATAACCCCCAAACCTTGCTAAACTCATCAGAACCAAGCTCCACACAAACCAGGACCCAACAGCTTAAAGAGTCACAAGACTCTGAATATTCCTCCCACAGACATAGGTGCTGACTATGGGTGCTCTGGGGCTGGATCACCCACAGGGAAAAATTAGTGGGTGCTCTGCTCCCCTCACCCCCCACCACCTCTTCCCCCTCCCCTGAGTGCACTGCATCTCTGCTCCTCTGCCTACCTCCCAGCGTTTCCCACCCAGCTGCCACCAAACAGCTGTTTGACAGTGTTACCATGCTCCAGGAGGGAGGGGGGAGGAGGAATGGGAACATGGTGCACTCAGGGGAGGAGGTGTGGAAGAGGCAGGGCTGGGCCAGGGATTTGGGAAAGGAGCTGGAATGGGGGTGGGAAGAGGCGGGGCAGGGCCTCATAGAAAGGGTGGAGTGGGGGCAAGGCCAATGGCAGATGGGGGGGGGGTCGAGCACCCACAGGAAAGAGGGGAAATCAGCCCCTATGCCCACAGACATACCTCCCAAGACTCATTGAGCCTACGCATGCCTATCACAAAATACCGTATACTGCATCCAGTGCAACAAATGGTGAAGCCAGATAAGCACTACACTCTTGAATGAAGTCACAAACATAAAGACAAAAACCTATCACCTCTGGATGAACACTTTCCTCAAGGAATCACTCTTTATCAGACCTCAGTCTTCAGCCTCAAAGGAAACCTATGCACAACATTTTCAAGAGATGAACCTGAATTCATAACTCTGCTAGACACTAAAAATCACAGTCTTAGAGACACTAATTTTATGTCTTATTACAAGATTTTATGACCTACTAATCCTCCTTTGTCCTATGACAGCAGAGGTGTCAATTGCCCACTTCATTTTAAGTGGTCTCCTGCAACATGTTAGCCTCTCATGCTTAATCTGTCCAGACCTGAATAAGAGCTCTGTGAAGTTCATAAGTTTGTCTCTTCCACCAACAGAAGTTGGTCCAGTAAAAGATATTACCTCACCCACCATGTCTCTGTTTTGACATTCAGGTCAGCCTACTGAGTCTTCATTTTTTCCCCCATAATCTATCAATTTCCTATAATACTTTTTTCCTTTAAATACAGTAAAATATACAGGAGTTCACCTTGTTGTATATCCTGTTGGACATATAGACTCATCATATGTTGTAGTAATGGAGCTGACATGTGACAATATACAAGATCATTGCATTTTTTTTTAAACAGTGGAATAAAACTTGTTATGAGCCAACAATTACCATTGACAAGTTGCAATCATATTGGGAACTAATTTTATGAAAAATGATTGCCTTTCTCTGTAACCAAATCCAAATATATGTCAGAGTTAAGCTCACATTTTATCAAGTGGCTCAGCATCCTTCTATAGTCCAACCTGCTTTTCCAGTCAGGCACCCACTTATATAAGGGAGAAGGAGGATTCATGCATTATTGATATGGCATAGTACATTTGGTATTCTTCAGCAGCAGGAATGCCACATTCCCATCATAGTAACCCAAATATATTTTTATTAAAAGGCCCATAAAATCTCCTGCTAATTATTAAAGAAGATGGGGAGAAAAAAATATGAAGTCTAAGTACAAGCTGGGAAATGTAATGTTGAAGCCGCTAGTACTTTGGTAGGCATTTAATCATTTTAAAATGAATCAGGTCATCCCTTAGGGTTTATGAATTCTACATTTTTAGGTTCTCCTCACCTAGAAAATAACCTCAATGAAAATTTAATTTGCTGGGGGGGGGGGGGAAGCTTTAGTAAGCTGTTCTCTAATTTCCTTTCAAAGTTTAGCTATGCCCACACTATCAGTTTCCTAGTCTGTCATTTGGAGACAAAGTGAAATATTATTTGGAAAATTTATAACCCAGCAATTTAAGTGTTCCCTCTGCATGAAACATATACATAATTGCTATTTCATAAAAGTTTGATAATGAGATAAAATGCATGCAGACTTGCCTGTAACAATATGTAGGGCATTATTCCAAAGGTCATTTTAAATAATGAAGTGGATTGAGTGCATCTGAGAAAACAAAAAGATAACTAACACTGCAAAAAGATCTAAGATGAATACTATCCAAGGTCTAACATTTCTTAGCATCTTGCACTTAAACATAGGATTGTTGTGGTTTCATTCTAATCCTCTTCGGGAACCTCAGAGCTGGCATTTGACTGAGAAGCCAGCACCCTCCCCTGCAGAGGCTGCATCTGTCACTTCCAAAACAGAATTTCTTTGGAAAAATCAGTAAACAGCATCACCTTTTACAATCTGTTAGATATACTCCCAGGGTAGTATCTATTCTGTTTCATGTGTGATCATTGTCCAATTTGTTATATTATGAGTGCTAAAAGATGGTTTCCATTGTACGTAGACTTTCATGTTCTTACTGGATAAAATAGGACATTACAGGCTTTCAGATTTTGAGGGACAGATTTACAAATGTTTAGTTTTCACTGAACAGATTTTGCAATATCTGACTGCTTGGGTTTTACATATCTACATGAAGTGACACTCCTGGCCTGATCCTAATTTGACTTAAAATGTCCTGTTAAATGCTTAATCCTTAAAAAGCGAGAAACTCAATTTATTTTAAATCATAACTTAAAAAATTGCTGGGATAAATTAAACAGCATCACTAACAGCAGGGACAGAAAGGAATATGATGCACAGTGCATGTGCAAGGCTGTTTGCTTCATTACAAGAAAGCATCTAGGTGGCTGATTCAAAAGGGGGCCAAGATAGTAATGACTGATAGTCATTCATTGCCATTTGATTGTCTATGTGAAATGAGTTGTGTCTAGGTCGGTTCATAGCAGACAGGTGTCTGCAATACAAAAGTCATCATCACAGTGGGCACCCTTGTTGTCAGTCTCATTATGGAAGCCAAGCATTAGCTGGGCATGGAGAATGAATTAGAAATAGTCCCTCAGTGAGGATTGAGGCATATTGGCAGTATGGGGTTGTTTATATTGCCACTGCCATTACTATTCTTGCTTGAAGCATAAATAAGACTTCAGTCTCCAGTGTTAATCCGGCATCTATCACAAGCTATGAACTAGAGAACTAAACATAGGCCTAAAATGTGTATGCTTAACTGGGGTAGTGATTTACATGTGCAATCATACATCAAGACTGGAATTTACTCCATAGATTTCATTAAAGTAAAAAATAGACAAAGTAAAACCTTTAATATGCCAGTACTTACACTTTGTATTACAGAGCACTGCTGATCAATGGAGCTTAAAGCCCTGTACAAAGATAGACAAGTATTAATTCCACATGTTATAAATGAGGGCTCAAGTGGCTTACCCAATATTACACCAGACCTCAGTTGCAGAGGTAGGACTAGAAACAAGATCTCCAGTCTATGGTGCAAGCCTGCTCCAGTACATATCCACAGTGGATGGCTTAGCACAAGCCGTGCCACACCACTGCATTTTAAACACGATTATGAGGACTACCATACATCATGGGGAGTGTTTAATCAATAGTATAATACACATTGAAGTCTTCATAGGCCACGCACTTATGTAATTGTATGGTTAGTGAGTTACGCTTGGTGAGGGGAAGGAAGAGATTCAGTTTTCCACCTTTTAATGAAAAGAATATTTCTATACAGTTTATTGAATCTTTGACCACATAAAACACGGACAAGTAACAGAGCAAGTCATAGCACACACAGATACTGTGGACGCACCACTGTATATGACATGTAACTCATTGTTGACACTCAGCATTCCTTCCGATCAAAAGTTAACAGCTATGCTGATTTGTGTGATGAGGATAAACATCCCCTGGGCATCAGGTTTTAGACCCCCAACAAAGCAATATTGCCCATTCAATTTCAAACCGAGATTTTTCAAGCTTCAGAGGATGAATTTCAAGCATTACTACATGTGATAGAGATATCAATTGAGTATGCACATCAGCTTTTTCAAACTTTCAAAACGTATAATTTTTCTAACCTTTATAGAAGTTTGCTGTTACTTTGCAAACTTTTATATTATCCTTACAGGATTAGAAATAACCCAGCATGAGATGGAAAGTTATTCTTTAGCATAATAAAACAATTAGAAGACCATTTCCAGCAATCAGATACAGTAGAATCAGCGTTTTTCAGACCTTACAATGCAGCCTCCAAACATCTGCCCCCCTCACTATCACCGAAGTAAAAAATTCTGATGTTGCAATTTCCAGAATTTATTATTCATTCTGCCAAATGCTAGTATATGTGTGACCGACTGCCACATATGCTGGGGGTGAGGGTATATGCACAAACACACACACACAGCTTATCTTAAATACCATCCAATTAGCTTAAATGAAAATATAAATATTATGTTGCCATTATTCCCCTACAAATTTTGGGGTTATTGCTTATTGTTGCTAGTGTTATGTTCTTCAGAACTTACAATTTCTAGATCCATTGTTTCTTTTGATCTCCATATAATCATAGTACTGTAGTCTCTTGCCCTCTTCATTTATTCCATTAGTACCAATAACCTTCTCCTTACTAGAAATATTGTAATTTTTAAAAAGGTATTTTTGTTGTAGAATTTTTTACATTGCCAAGTAAGATCCACAGCAACATGATTGGAAAGGCCCCAAGTAGCAGCCAAGAGCTACTAGTAGGCCCCACTGGGATAATAGTTTCCCAGATATCACTGTATTTAAACACATTGGGCCAATTTCCCCCATTGCAATTCCACTGAGTCAATGCAATTACACCAAGAATAAATGTGGCCTGTAGTTGCTAGGAGAGTTCTAGAAAGGTTTAAAATAGATATGTAGAGCAGGAAACAAACCCATCTATAAGACCAGTTGGATGGGAGAGGGGTAAAACATGGCTGTAGAACACCATAGAAGGGATCCTAGAATAGATACTTGTTTAGATTTAGGATTAAATTCTGAACCCTACCCTCACCAGGTCTCCATTTTGGTAGACAATATATTGATGTCCAAGTATCTGATTGCTACTGTAGCCATCTGAGGTTACCTAAATCGCACCTGTCAATAACTGTGGATGTAAAAATGAGGTCATTGTTTGAAAAAGTAGGTGCTGAGCATATGCTGAGATCCACAAGAGCCATTTTTAAAAAATCTTTTTCATCTAATTGCTTTGATGTAGCAACGTGAACACCTTATTTTTAATAAGGCTTCAACTAGTAGTTTTTCCAATGGGGAAACTTTATTCTTTTTTAAATTAAAAACTCTTTAAGTGTTACAGTGGTTAATTATAAGCAATAACCCACTTTATGATGGGTGTTATTATACACTCTCACTTCATGGTTATTGCTTAATAAGCCTTATATTCATAGTTATTTGGAAGGAAGGATGAACATGTGGTCCAAAGGTGCTGGCCTGGGACTCAGGATATGTGGGTTTCGTTCCTAGTTCTGCTAGAAGTTTCTAGTGTGTCCTGGAACAAGTTGGTTAATTACTCTTTGCCTCAGCTTCCAAATAAATAAAGTCATAAAAAAGATGAACTGACTTTGCCAGTGTTACACAAGGAATCTGCTGTAAAGTCAGATTTAAATCCAGCTAACTCACAGGAATGTTGTGAGGATAAATCCATAACTATTTTGAAGGTGCAATGGTCCATATAACTAGCTATAATCTAATCGTGCAGTCTGGATTTGATTCTACTTCCAAAGACGACAGTGGAAAGGCTCCCATTGATTTAAATAAGAGTTGAACCAGGCACTACATCCACATATCTGGTATAACAATACACTGTTGTGTGTTTGTGTTATTGCTTCTTTATAGAACTGCCTATGGTACATGGTAAAACTGCAATATAGTAGGAATGAATGTAATCATCATTCTTCTGAAGGTAGCCCAGAGGGGTCAAGAGAATTATAACTGCAGAATCAAGTCTTACCTACGCACTAATTGTATTTTTGCATAAATTACATCAGTAAACAGATAGTGCATTGCATAAAGTTGTCCTGTTCCCAGAGGGAGCAGTCCACCCCAGGTTTTTTGGGATCTTTAAAATCACTTGTAATGGGGTACACTACAGCCTCATCCTTTGCTACCCCAGACACCTTTCAGTCTCTGTCCAGTAAGTGGCAATGTCATTTGACTTTTACATTCCCATCACCAACAGTCTTGTACAAAGTATTTAGTGTTTCTTACCCTTTAGCACAGGGCCAGATCTCAGCACACACTGAACTCAGTTAGCCCAGGTCCTCCTCACTCACAGCATTCCTGTGTCTTCTTTTATAACCCTCAGTTGATGGCTAATTGCTTCATTTGTGCTCTGAGCCTCATCAGCTAATTAGCTGCATATCCCCTCTGCCTTCTCCAGGGGAACTGATTGGTGCCTATGTGATCAGTGTGCTGGCTCACCTGTTAGCTTCCAGCACTCTGTCATATCTCCCCTCTTTGAGCATGAATACCATCAGGGAATGTCTTTTTTCTTGGCCATTTCTGCCTCCAGTTCAGTATTTAGAAAGCAGAAGGTATAAATATTCAAACATGTTTACATGTTCTACAATTTAGAGATTTTTTTTTAAATTAAGCACACTTAATAAAAAGCATTTATGAGGTATTCCAAACTGTCATAAAGTAGCATCATTTAGAGATTTGCAAGGAAGTTTATTGGCAGCTTCATACACAGCTTATATATATAAGCAATGCCCTATAATGCATCTTCCAGCTGCAATAAAATTTGAAATGGGCACTTGAGTCACTGCCCTATATGACAGCAGGTATCAGATTACAAAAAAGGGCTCTTATTTTAATTTTTTATGCATTATCTGAGTCATGTTCTAAGATGGCTACACGAGCGAGCTTACAGCAGCACAGCTATACTGATGCAGCTGTGCAACTGTAAGATCCCTCATGTAGCTGCTCTATGCCAACGGGAGAGAGCTCTCCCATCAACATAATTAAACCACCCCCATAGCAGCAGTAGCTATGAGCAAGAGAGCCGTCTCCCACCAACATAGTGCTGTCCACCCCATGGCTTCTGTAGATGTAAGTGTGTTTTTCACACCCCTAAGGAACATATTTTGTACTGACTGAAGTGCCAGTGTAGACATAGCCTAATGGAAATCCATGAAACCTGGAAAAAAAACCCCACACCTCTTCCCCCACAAGAACTGTAAATTCTGAGGATTTAAGGATTTCCTTCAGATTTTGCGGTGTTGTCCAGAATCTAATCTTTCACTTAAAACAAATGAAGTTTGAGACCTCTTTAGTTGTGAAGATAGCCTTGACAATGTAAAGCTGTTACCTTTGTGATGCTTCAGTCTGAAACAATAGATTTATAGGACATGTCAACTCCCTGCTAATCATTGTAATGGAGAGTCAAATCTGAAGGCTAATTATGACTCCTTAAATTTCAAAATCATTAACCCTTTACTGGCAATACTTAGACCCAAAAGACATTCAATTGTATGTATTCTAGTTCAGCACTGAGAATCTTTGAGCATGGCAGATAATTGAAGTTATAAAACTGTATAAGTTATGTTGCACATTGGAGCACACACATTTGAATTTGAAACAGGAAGTGGTATGTGGATATTACAGTTATAAGTTGCAGGATAGATAAGTGACCAAATAGCACTGGAGATCAACATAGGTAGGACTGAATTCATCATTAAAGTAACATTGCGAGGAGATCACTGACTAAAGGAGAAGAGGCATGAGGGATTTAGTGGAGGTGGGGGAACAGGTTGCTATTGCCAAGATTTTAGTTAAAAGGCCGAGAACCACTGCAATAGAATGTGCATCTGTGTGCATATTCCAGATGTTCAGTTTAACAAACTCAGGATGCACCCATAAGTGAAGCATATTGCAACTGTATTGAAAGTGTTGATCCTACAGGTTTGCACTTACTCAAGAAGAAATGTAGCAAATTAAATTTGATAATTTAATCTAGGAGTGTGGTGGATAGAGGATAGAAATTACAAATAGAGAATCTTTCCAATCATTTATAGTGTACAAAAACACACAGTGGATTTGTATTGTGTAGCTATTAACATTGTGCCACTTTGTAAATCCTATGGTCCATTAGGAATTCAACAGTTAGAGGTAGCTGAATACTGGAAGAAGGGTTGTTAATTTCCTCTGCTAGCTACAAGCTACAAAATATGCTGTCAAGGTTTGCTGTTACTGCTTCCCTAACCTATGTGGGAAAGATTAGTGGTTTGGCAGTTGTACAAAGGGAAAGCTTCACTGTCACTAAGCACGGGAACTATCCCCGGTGCTGAAAATCCTTCAGAGCGTTTATGTGGTAGGGACTGATAAATATTTCCAGATCCCAAAGGCAGGCTTAGGTTTAGAGAACCCTTCCAGCTCTGGCTGGAAAGTGTCAGGCTGTGATATAGGACATTTGGGGCTGTTACGTAATTGCACAGTTTCAGAAGCTTCCTTAATTGTCGGACTGGTCATCAGTTTTCATCGGAAATAGATTGTATCCTGCGCTAGTCTCATGAGTAAAGAACTGATTGGTACCACTGTGAAGTGGAATGACCATTCCACATCTGTGCTTCTACATAAAACGGATTGAAAAACCCAGAATCTACTCCACAATTGTCAAGGTCCAAGTATGGCCTGTTAGAATTTGCATGTTTAATCTTAACTAACTGTTCTCAATTGTCTTAGCTGTTCAAACTCCTTATAGTCTATAGGAGAGATTGTGAACCCTTTACTCATGCTGCTGAGCACTTTCCCACTTACATAGCACTATTGAAGTCAATGGAACTATTTATGTGAATAATTGCTCCCCACTGGGACTAAGAGGATATAATCTGACTCTAAATTTTCTGAAAAAATCCTTGCAAAAATATTTAGATTTGTTAACACATTGCATGAGAAAAACAATGACTTAACATGATATGGGAACACATTACCCCCTTTGTCGAACACCATCTCTTGGCAACTAATTACAGAGAATGTTGTAATGCAGAGCCTGATCAGACCCTTTATAAAAGGATTATATACTGTAATGGTTCAAAACACATTGCTTATAGTAGTGTTAGTACAGTGCATTGGACCACTATTTTTGGCAAGACAGGTAGTGATACCTTTAATTAAGGTTGCCTGGCATGTCCCATTGTAAGACCCAGTTTTTAGTTGCTTATAACTAAGTCAGATTCTAACCATTCAGGCTGAAATTTTCCAAATTGGATGTTTGCCAGATGCTCAGTTGTTTGATGTTTGGAAATTTTCAGCAAAAATTGTTCAGCCATTTCTGGAAACAAGATTAAGGAAAATTATGTTTGGCTTATGTTAAATTGGTTGTAAAGCTTTGGGGTTTTGTTCATTTTAAGAAGCTCTTACACCTATATCCTTCAGAGCCAGGACTTAAAATTTGGAAAAGGGGTGCTCTCAAGGGTGTGCCTTTTACTGTTCCCATGAAAAACTGCCTTAATCGGTCAAGTTACGCAACAGCAGCTTCATATGGCTTTGTTGTTGTCATAGTGGCATGTACAATGGATTTCCATCTTGAAAGGTCCTTTGCAAGTGTTTCCTTAGTCAACAGTCAGGATGAGAGGATTTAGCCTCCTTAAATCCCTCAAAATTGTATCTTCCAACCTCAGTCGTGGCTAGTCTCATGCTCTGCTTCCTTCAACCTCAGCTCTATAAACCTTCTGTAAAAGTGTCAAGTAATGAGCCTTAAAAAAACCTCACTTCACACATGGGCAATAGAGACTTGTTCGATGTTGGTGACCTTAAATGTGGGGTTTCTGAAATTGTGAATGCTCGACTTCACAACTGTGTTCTTTTAACGTAGTTTAAATGTCATTGCAGAATACAGTGGGCTTTTTATAAGGAAAGCATGGAGGATCAGTGTGTTCCCAAATACATGTCTTGATCCTACAGAAACAATCCACTTATGTCTATAGATATTTGTAATGGAACACCCACTGGCCACCTGGACTCAGCTTGGAATGGGTCAGCCTCTGGTAGAATGAAAATTAGACAACTGAGCTTCCTCTAAGTACAGAGCAAACTTTGTAACACCAAAACTGAACAGTGAGTATTACAAGAAAACTTTTAATAGGTTATAGCTAATGGGCTTCCCAGACATCTTTCAAAATATAAAAGACAGACCAAATCGTCCTCACATTAGTAATTTCTAAGCTATTCAAAGCAATATTGTGAACATTAAGATCTGAGAAACAATGAATTTGTGATTGATTCACCATGTGCTTCAGTTCATAAATTCATTCTACATCATCGGTGATGTGCAAGAAATTCACACCCTCTGATCAATAGTTTTTATAGCTTCAGTGAACTACCTGAATTAGATTTTGGAAGAAAAGATCACTGTCTCCAATAGTGATAAATTTTAGTTTATCAAGTTTTTGACCACAAAGGCTGAGATGAATTTTGATCAATGAGCCCTAGTTTTTAAAATGGTTTTGATAATCACATGTGATGTGTTGCAACATAGAAATAACACATCCAGATAAGGTTGGCATTTTTAGCTTCAAAACAATGAATGCTTCCCTATTTGGCCTAGCCAGTGTGATGAACTCACAGAGTGAGGTCTAGTTAGTGAGAGGGAAGGGACATCTTGTGGCTGAGGCCCATGCTTGAGACTCAAGAGACCTGTTTTCCATTCCAGGATCTGCCAAATAACTTGCATGAGGTCACACAGGAAGTATTTCATCTGTGTGTGCACTCCAGTCTCCCCATCTGTAAAATGGGAAAGTTGCACTATCCTACAGGGATTTCATAAGGTCACATTCATTAGAGCTGGGAAAGTGTAAGTCAGTAGCAGCTTTACCTCCTGTGAAGCATTTTGATGGAATAATCCAGAGGACTCCACAATGATAAACCCACTACTGCCTAACTGCAGTGTATTCTGAAAGAAGGGAGACTTCTCATTTACCCTAGGTTCTCTTTTTATCTATATTCTGGAGAAGATTTTCATGCCTGCTATTGATTCTGTATTTAAAACAATCCCCTTCTTCCTGCTCCCAACAACCTATCATTTATAAGCAGCTGATCTCTCTTTCTTACTAGTATGACATTTACAGAACGCTCAGGGTGCAAACAACATATATACTGTATTACAGGCACTGACATTTTCCTAACAGCAAAGGTTTTAGAATCCAAATATGCTTTAAATGTCTGTAGTGTGTTGTCTCTAAGACAATCCAATACATTAGGTTGCGAGTGATCAAAATCTATTACCATCTGACAGCTCTAAGGCCCTATATTAAAGGAGATAGGAGGGAGCTGATGGGTTCAGTTCCCCATGGATGTCTCCACAAACTCACCATCACAGCTGGCTCTACTGTTTCCCTTGCTAGCAGTCTCATCACGGAGACCAAGGAATGAATAAGCATAGAGAATGAACTACTCTCCCATCACTATAGGTGGGATTCCTCTCAGGGCACGTCTCACAGTCAAAAGCGGTGCATGGGCCGACCCACCAGAGCTAGCTTGAATCCAGCTAGCACAGGTAATGGCCGCACAGACCGTGTGGCATGCGTTTCAAAACAGGTAGTGCAAGACCAGCACATGCCCTTGGTACGTACTCGGCTCATTAGCCTGATCTGAAGCCCTTGTTGCTCTGTCTTCATTACTGTGGTTCCCTTCAGTAGCTGGATTCAAGCTAGCTCAGCTTGGCTAGGCCATACACAGCTTCTGCTTGTAGACATACCCTTAGTCTCAGGGCTGAGAAGCTTGAACTGACAGCTTGTGTTTTACTGGTTCCATTGATAAATAGAGGGTGTCAGTCTATAAAGAGGTCCACCCAGGACTTTTCATGAATATCAAGGGCTTGATCCAAAGCTCACTGAAGTAAAGGTTTCCATCAACTTCCGTGGGCATTGACTCAGCCCTGAAATTCACTAAAACAAGCTTGAAAAGAGTTAGAATACACATTATTGATATTTATCTCACCACAATTCTATCACTTTATATTGCATTTCTTTTCAGAGCACCTGGATGTGGGGCAAGAGCCAAGAGTGAGCACTAGCAAAATATGCAATCTGTAGCTTTTATTAATAAGTGTAATGATGAGCCAAGCAATCTTTGTATTCAGCTTCTTTAAGACAAAGCCAACACAGCCATGGATAACACCATGAAACTGTGGTTGGCAGGAAAGTTCCTCTTTTTTAAAAAAGAGGACTTTTTCCTTGTCTGTGTGGAGCAAGATTGCAAAAACAATTACAAATCCTGATTGAGCTTTTAAAAAAAAAAAAAAGGGTATAGGCAGCCCTGCCATAGGTAATCACTATGGGAATCTGCTGCTAATCAGAGGTTTCGCTTTTGAAAAAGGATTTTCCCCTCTGGTTCCCCCCACCGCAGTAAAATCTTCTGTTGACCTCACAGTTGTGGAAATAACCGCTGTCACGAAATGGCTAGGATTTACTGGCTCAATATGTAAAAAGATGCATAGATGTTGAGGGATACCAGTGATATCATAAGTCACGAAAGGAGAATTTCAAGTAGCATATGACATAACAGGAACTATGAGTTTGAGCTAGTTCCATACAACTCACTGCAATTCATTTATGGGGTTTCTTCACCCTTAAGATTCAAGACTCTAAAATCAGATTGCAACTGTTAAGGGTGAACTGCTGGGCTTAAAGTATTCAAAGAGGCACTCTCTCGACAAATTGTCTACAATTACTGTCCTACCCAGACAAAAATGTTTAAAGTTTTTATCTTTGTCAACAGAATTTTATAGTCTATTGTGGAACAATAATTTGTTATTTTGCCTTGAGTGGCTCTCATCTTTAGTAAATTAAGTACTCCAATACCATGAAATCAATGAAGTTACAGCAGGGGTAATTCAGTGCTGAATTAGGTGCCATATTTTCATGAAAACTGCCTTGCAATTTATACTCACCATCACTAAATTTGCCCCTTATTAGGAATAAGGAATCACCTTATTGGTAACATGGGAATTACAGAAAGTCCATGAAAGATTTTAAAATCAGCTGACATGTTTTATTTCATTTGCTAAAAATCAACTCTATTTGCACTTATTGAGATGAAGTTTTACTCCCAAAATCCCTTTTCTGTCTCACCTGATGGCAACATTCTCATAGCCCTACTTGATGTAACTTGAATAGCGTAAGTGTCTCATATTTCTGCCTTTTTCCCCCCCAGCGTTTTCAGTCAGCACTAAACGAAACTTCTACAAAGCTCTCTCAATAATGGAATTATGACCTTGCTTTTCTTCCACAGCAGCAGAAAAAGGTCTGTGCTAAAGTGACATAAAAGAAAAAAACACATGTAGTTCTGCACTAATGTAAAATGACACTCACTTTCTCCATACAGAGGCATAGAAATGTCCTGTGCTACATGGGGAAATACAGTCCCTATAAAAACCACGTGCCCTCTGAATACTTGAAAATTTCCATAAGATCAGGACAGCATTTGTCTAAGAATAACTGACCTTGTCATAGCCTAGCCCAAGAGATTGATGTGTTGTTAATGTTTCAACACCAAGGTAAAAACAAAAAACAAAAAAACCCACGAACACTAACATTACTAATGTACAGTGGGACCATCTTAGATGAAGTTTGGATAAATACAGTTAAGGGGGATCCTGAACTGTTTGAATAGACTTTCACCACCCTTAGACTGAAGCTTCACTCTGCATATGGGGACAAAAATCTTCCTGCCTCTTGACACGGTCAGCATGAATATTGGTTTGGCATATGGGCAATGGGTGGGGAGGCTCCATGGGAGATAGGGAAATTAATCCATCGCAGGCTGCAGAAAGGAAACAGAGCTACTTCATGGTCATTGACTTCAGTTGGAGCAGATGCAGGACCCTCGTTAGCAAAAGATTAACCATTTAAAAGCCCAGGCTAAGTATGACACACACAGGACCATGCTGGTCTCTATAACCAGTTCAGAGCTATTGTGTGTGAGTAATATTCTCTAGGGTCCTGGTTCAAAGCCCATTGAGGGAAAGACTCCCTTTGGCTTTAATGTGCTTTGGATGTGGTTCAAGGAGCTAGATTGTGCTATCAATTATAGCTTTGCAATTTCATACAGTAAAAGGCAGAATCTGGCCCTAGAAGGAGAAGTTAATCCTAATTCTGCTTTGCTTAGCTCCTCCAACACCACTCATCTAGCATGGCTTCATATAGATAGCTACTCTTATTTTTCCTGACTTGGCATTTTTGAACACGTGAGATGACTTGTCTCAGAATTGCATTTAGAAAACAGAAATCACAAATCCTTCTACAGAGAACTACAGATGCCTTATCCAGATGATTGTGTGTGGATTACAGCATCTTATTTGTAAAAGACACATTTCTATCAAGAATTTCTAACATTGTGCTAGGAAGATGAGCAATGCCCTTTCAAGATAACTAGCAACTTCCTTTTAAGAAAAAAAACTCCTAAAACATTGTGTGGAGATCAAAGTAATATAAATGACTTTTTCCCCTTGGTGACACAGGTAAAAAAAACAAAATAAATTAACAGCCAGTTATAGCAAAACCAAAACCCAAAACCTTTTGTTTAAATTTCATATTAAACACTTATACTTAAATTATTGACTGAGGCCGAAGTCTAAAATAAAAGACTATTCCTTAGGAGTGAAATTCACCCCATGACAGAGGGCCCTTCAAAGGTTTCATCTGTGGCAGAGATGTACAAACAATAGAAATAAAGCGTTAGATTTACAAGGGGCCTAGGCACCATTCACAAAATAGAGAAGGAGGAGATGGTGCCCTTATACCCAGTAACATGGTGATTAGGGCACTCATCTGGGATATGGGAGCCCCAGATTTGAATCCCCACTCTGGAATAAGGTGTAGAACTCATCTCCCCCCATCCCATACGAGTGCCTTAACCACCCAGAAATTAGCTACGCTAAGGTGGCGCTATCATAGTCTCTTCTATTGAATCAGTTCCACTTTGTGTCAATAATTAAATATTCCTTGGACAAGAGAGTGAGTGACTCTGTAATCTGGTGGTTCAGGCACTACCCTGGAAGGGGGGCACCCAGGTTCTGGTCCCTATTCTGAGGAATATTTCTACAAAGTGAAACTACTTCAACAGAAGAACCCGAGAAAGCCCTGTAGCTTAAGCACATCCTCCCCTAGAACTCAAGGAGTTGGAGTACTGTGTTTTCAATTCAGCCCTCTAGGGGCACAAGATGGAGGAAACAAACAGACACACAGATAGACCCCACAGAAGATTCTAAAACAAATTATTCTACTTAGATAGCACAAAAGATACACAGATCTAGACAAAAAAACAAACAACTATATGCATTACCCTACCTCAGTTTCCTTTCTGTTCAAGAGAGAGTTCTTTGGGCTTAGGACAGGCTCCTCTGGGGTATTCAGGATCTTTTCTCTATTCCTTACCCTCCTGCCCAGAGCTTCTCATCCAGGGCCTTACAGACAGCCAGTTTAACTCTTTTTGTTACCCTTTCCCTTCAAAGTGGGTAGGGAAATTTCCTTTCTTTTATAACCGTCTGTCCCCTTTGTCAGATGACTCCCTGATTAGCCTCAGTAGGTGATCAAAATCCCCTCCCAGGTGATTATGAAGTGATCTGTGGCTTAGTTACCAGCCCCTTAGAGTTCAGATTTGAAAAACTGGTTTTCCACGGGCAGCAGACATCTCTTTATCCAAGGCTGCTCCATTTGAATGGACAATCATCCAGGTTTATCAATCCTCTGGTGTCTGGGTGTGAGGTATTCTACATCATCTAAAGATGTATAGCAGCAGCTCCACTCCCTCTGTACCTGCCACAATGCATATGCCTAAATGGCAAGGCTGACCCCTTAATAATTATCTATTTCAGCTGGTGAATGTTGTGAAGTTTGGCTTCTGGACCCAACAATCAAGGAACTAGGCAGCTCAAAAGCACACAGAGTGGGATTCACAAAGTGGGATTCATATTTGGTCACCTAACTCCCATTGAAATCAATGGGAGTTAGGCATGTAAATCCTTTTGTGAACCTCACCCATGGAGAAGTAATATTAACTAAAGATTTTTAGAACCTGAAAGCTTTTGCATGAAAGTTGAAATCTCTTCTTACTTTACTGCTCTAGCCATTGCTGATGGGCCTGCTTCAGCAATTTCCTGAAAAGGTGCGTTATGGGGATTCGGTTTTTACAACTGTTAATTTGAATCCGATAACTTGTACTGAGTAAGTGAAAATATTAAAAGCTTCCATGGCATTTAAAATGCTTCGTGCAGTTTGGTTCGGTAAAAGCTCATCTTTAAAACACTTACAATGAAAGGAAAAGCAAAGGGAATTTAGCCACTCTAGCTGCCCATGTTTTAACTGAGGTCATCTGAACTACAATTCCCAGAATGCTGAGAACAGTTATGTACAGTAAGTGAATATTAGGGCTGAGGAGAGAGAAGGAATATCAAATCTGATTAATATGATATCCAACTGATAGCCTGATTTTTTAAAAGTCCATAAAATGTAATACTTACTATACGGTATTTCATATTAATAATATGTAGATGGTAACAATAATTATTAAGCAATGGTAAAATTTGGGTTGCTAAAGTTAGACCATATTTAAAAAGTACCAAGTTTTCTAGGCTTTTATGGAGGAACTGTTCCATGTACCTAGCTGAATAAACAAGCAATGACTGAGAATGCTTCTAAATTAAAGCTCACCTAATTGATTGCACTTCTGATGAGAGAGAGAGAAGAATTAGTTGGTATGCTCACTACCAAGCAGACCCAACTATTGCAACAGTGACAGGAGATAAAATAAGCTGTCTTTTCCAGTAAAATAATGAGGAGTTTTGAACACTGGTATTTTCCTGTAATGAGAAGGAAGTGACAGCAATGAATACATCAGCGACAGTCACTGCCTGGCTTATTTTCAGATTTAAAATTCTGCCATACACGTATTGTGCACAGTGTTGGCTTGATCAAAACACCACAACATTGTTATGTCAGAGGGAGTCCCAGATCTCATGTGAGGAGAATCTTTTCCTTGGACAGGCTTCACAGCATTAAAACAGATAAACAGATTGTCTTTTTATTAACTGTTGTCTTGGGTCTCTGTG
The DNA here is from genome assembly GCF_965140295.1 of Lepidochelys olivacea. Lineage (NCBI taxonomy): Eukaryota > Metazoa > Chordata > Testudines > Cheloniidae > Lepidochelys > Lepidochelys olivacea. The sequence continues at coordinate 41,429,257 of NC_140419.1, forward strand.
GGAAGTCAACATCAAAAAGGAGAAAAATCACCTTCGGATCAGTATACGACCATAAATCCATACAAAACTGCAAAAAGGAACAATTTGTTACCTATTTCATGCCATAATGCTGCTGAAACAGATGGAAATCAGAATTGCTAATGCTATAGTCCTCTGTATGATGCGATAAAGGCAGGTTACCATTGGCTCTACTTAAAAGGCTCCCTCTGCCGATACAAACAAAACAGTTCCCAGGCTTTAACCAGTCTCAGTTGTTTGGCTAATCTGAACTTCTGGCAGTATTTCCAGCTATGTAAATTTAGGCAGCCAGATCCATGGAGTATCTTCCCTCTTCTGGTCAATGGATCCCTTTAAAGGTAATATTTGTAGAAGATTTTATTTTCTTTTTGTGCACCTTAAATTATGATAGACATTAGGGGCTGGATCCTGGACCCCAGCTTTTTTCTGTTTGTGCTGCTCTAAAGAGCTGCCCTAATAGATTTGAGTACTTAAGTAGCTCAGCCAGAGGAAAAAGGCCCATTACAGGATTGGGTGGGTTAGGTTCTATGGCCTATGATGTACAGATCAGACTACATGATCATGATGGTCCCTTCTGGCCTTAAAGTCTATGAGAACTGGGGAGTCTACTGATGTAAGGGGCACCCTTAGGTAGGGTAAAGATGTGCTGCCCTGCAGGCATAGGGAAAGTTTCTAGATGTGGCCAGGCTGTGGAGAAGATGAACTGTATGGTGTTCCAGTATCCTCTGGCCAGATCCCTTTAGGATCACTCTAGCCAAAATGATTTAGAATAGTGCCCTCCTGAGCCTCCTGCATGCCATGAAACAGCTGATTGGGAGGTGTGGGGCGGGAGTGGGAGGCGCTCATCGGCAGGGCTGCTGGTGCGTGGAAGGCGCTGGGAGCGGTGGGGGAGCTGATGTGGGGCTGCTGACTCATTACTGTGGCTCTCTGGCAATGTACATTGGTAAATTCTGGCTCCCTCTCAGGCTCAGGTTGGCCACCCCTGGGCTAGGATATAATCTCTTAGCACTCATTGCCAAATTATCTTGTGTGATTTGGAAGAAGGTAGGAGACAGTCTGACCCACTCTTCAAACCATTTCCTGTCAGACAGGAGAGGGTAGGAGCTATGGAAAACACAGACAATTATCAGGAGAAATACATGGCCTGTGAGGCGTGAGTTACTTGACTATTTAAAAATAAATGCCTCTATTTCTTGTTACAGCTCTAGAGATTACTCCAAGTCAGGAAGCTCCATCCCCATTTCTAACTGAGTGCAATGGTTTGTGTCCAACCTAACTTTTGGGTTGGTTGTTTTTGTTTTGTCTCAGGACTTAACATTTTTCTCTCCTTCTGATCTTGTGCAAAGGAAAGTTCCCACTGAGTTGAGGGGGTGGTTTGGCTGTGTTAGGACTGACTGACAACTGGTATCCTGTCTCCCTGCCTGACTATATGAGTAACTCCCAATCAAGTCAATGGGAGCTCCTCAAATCTGACAAGTGGTATAAGACCCCCATGGTTGGGCCCAGTCTCTTTGGTTTGTGCCATGTTCTGTTCCTCCGTCTCCTGTTCTCAGCCCCAGTTCAGCTGTGTTATATGCAGCACTGTTACAGCCCAGCACTGCTATCCTTTTAGAAATGTTTCCCGTCTCATCTTTATGGGAAAGATTAAATAACGTTAGACAAAGTGAAGCTGTACAGTTACAATTTAGAAAAAACACAATTGTCAGGGATCAGAGTAACAGCCGTGTTCGTCTGTATTCGCAAAAAGAAAAGGAGGACTTGTGGCACCTTAGAGACTAACCAATTTATTTGAGCATGAGCTTTCGTGAGCTACAGCTCACTTCATCGGATGCATACCGTGGAAACTGCAGCAGACTTTATATACACACAGAGAATATGAAACAATAGCAGGACAGTGGGGTGGGAGGAGGTATTGTTTCATATTCTCTGTGTGTATATAAAGTCTGCTGCAGTTTCCACGGTATGCATCCGATGAAGTGAGCTGTAGCTCACGAAAGCTTATGCTCAAATAAATTGGTTAGTCTCTAAGGTGCCACAAGTCCTCCTTTTCTAATTGTCAGGGAGTTACCAATGTGCATACTGATGTGCAAGAGAGATTAAGAACGATGCAAGATTTCAAAATGTTGGCATAGGGAATTTCTTAACATAACCTCAATGTAAGGTCTTAAACACTGATGTACCAGTAATCTGCCACAGCAAAGTCCCCCCTCCTCCATTCCAGATGGCAGTCCTCTTATATATCTCATCTATTTCTAACACACCCCACTCAGTGTAGTATTTAGGAAGTGCTGCACAACTAAGCAGCATATGTCCAGAGTTGGATTTCACTGGTCCCTGAATGTGGACACTATATCTTATTCATCAGGCTCTGTTTAATTAAAAGTATGGTGGTACAATCCAGAAAAAATAACTGATTTAATGTGGGAATCTCACATTAATTGGGACAGTGTTTTCCACCGCAGTTTTGTTTTTCAGAATGTGCTTGTCATAAATATAAAGGGAAGGGTAAACCCCTTTGAAATCCCTCCTGGCCAGGGGAAAGCTCCTCTCACCTGTAAAGGGTTAAGAAGCTAAAGGTAACCTCGCTGGCACCTGACCAAAATGACCAATGAGGAGACAAGATACTTTCAAAAGCTGGGAGGAGGGAGAGAAACAAAGGGTCTGTGTCTGTCTATATGCTGGTCTTTGTCGGGGATAGACCAGGAATGGAGTCTTAGAACTTTTAGTAAGTAATCTAGCTAGGTATGTGTTAGATTATGATTTCTTTAAATGGTTGAGAAAAGAATTGTGCTGAATAGAATAACTATTTCTGTCTGTGTATCTTTTTTGTAACTTAAGGTTTTGCCTAGAGGGGTTCTCTATGTTTTTGAATCTAATTACCCTGTAAGATATCTACCATCCTGATTTTACAGGAGGGGATTTCTTCATTTCTATTTACTTCTATTTTTATTAAAAGTCTTCTTGTAAGAAACTGAATGCTTTTTCATTGTTCTCAGATCCAAGGGTTTGGGTCTGTGGTCACCTATGCAAATTGGTGAGGCTTTTTATCCAACATTTCCCAGGAAAGGGGGGGTGCAAGTGTTGGGAGGATTGTTCTTTGTTCTTAAGATCCAAGGGTCTGGGTCTGTAGTCACCTAGGCAAATTGGTGAGGCTTTTTACCAAACCTTGTCCAGGAAGTGGGGTGCAAGGTTTTGGGAAGTATTTTGGGGGGAAGGACGCGTCCAAACAGCTCTTCCCCAGTAACCAGTATTAGTTTGGTGGTGGTAGCGGCCAGTCCAAGGATAACGGATGTAATATTTTGTACCTTGGGGAAGTTTTGACCTAAGCTGGTAAAGATAAGCTTAGGAGGTTTTTCATGCAGGTCCCCACATCTGTACCCTAGAGTTCAGAGTGGGGGAGGAACCGTGACATGGTGGCATAGTGGTGGGATGAACCTGAAATCATTTTGAGATCCAGTTGAGATTTTTTGAACTAGAAATACAGATTTTAAAAAGGAATTTTTAGGAAGTCCAGAAAGCAGCTTTGAAACTGAAAGCAGCTTGGTTTCTCTCTGCTTTGTGGCCAAGCAGAGACAAAAGGGATTATCTTGTGAATTGCAGGTTTTCTTTGCCTGGAGGCAGGGTACTTAACTCCTGCAGGGAAATTCACAGTCTTCCAACCCAGAGGGTTTTTTTTTCTTTTCTTCCTAAAAGTAAATAGGGGGTGTGTGCTCAACCCATTTGCCTGAAGACAAAAGTGGCAGGGTTTTTTTTAGGATTTTGATTTTTTTTTGTTTTACAAGGAGCACAGGTTTGAAAAGAAATTTTTTTTTTCTTTGGGCTGGGTAAGCAGGTTTCCAAGTAGTTGGAGGTTTTTTGCTTTAATTTGGGCCCAGAGCAGAGACAAGGGAATTGTCTTTTTCTGTAGGCTGACAATCACTATCAGAGAATAGGTATTCTATTCCAGCACAGCAAAATTTTACAGCCAAGTTTTGTTTGTTTATTTCTAAACCTCGGGTGTAAAGTTAGTTAAAAACAGAGAGGTTAGAATGGCCAAATCCTCAGCTCGACTACAGCTGGAATTAGCCAAATTTCAGGCTGAGGAAAAACAAAGGGAACATGAAAGACAGATAGAACTCATGCGGCTGGAGAAGGAGGTACAGGAGGCTGCCCACAAGAGGGAAATGGAGGCAAGGAAGCATGTGGAGGAGATGGAGAGGATAAAGGCCCAGCAGAATATACCAACAAACCCTAGCAATCCTTCTCCAGGTACCACTTCCCATCCCAGAAAGTTCCCCACCTACAAGGCAGGTGATGATACTGAGGCCTTCTTAGAAAACTTCGAAAGGGCCTGCCTTGGGTACAGCATCTCTACTGACCAATACATGGTAGAGCTGAGGCCGCAGCTCAGTGGACCCTTAGCTGAGGTGGCAGCTGAAATGCCTAAAGAACATATGAACAAGTATGAACTGTTTAAATCCAAGGCGAGAGTCAGAATGGGGATAACACCCGAGCAGTCTCGTCGGAGGTTCCGAGCCCTAAGGTGGAAACCAGACATGTCATTTACCCGACATGCCTACCACATTGTGAAACATTGGGATGCCTGGATATCAGGAGCAAGTGTTGAATCTCCAGTAAATTTGCCCTTCCTAATGCAAATGGAACAATTCTTAGAGGGTGTTCCTGAGGAAATAGAAAGATACATCCTAGATGGGAAACCCAAAACTGTAATCGAGGCAGGAGAGATTGGAGCCAGATGGGTGGAGGTGGCAGAGAAGAAGAAAACTGGTCGCAGTTGGAGCGGAGACCAGAAGGGACCACCCCAGACCACACCCTATTACCGGGGGCCGCCCAAAGCCCCACCTACCTCCCAAAGAACCCTCCAGACCCCTTATCGTCCCACCACCCCGTTCTCCAGCAACCCACCTCGCCCCGGTGACCCGTCAGCTGGATGATGTTTTAAATGTAACGAGCTGGGGCATGTAAAGGCCAACTGCCCCAAGAACCCCAACAGATTACAGTTCATTGCACCGGAATCACACCAGAGGTCCACAGGCCCAGATACCTCCCAGATACCCTTGGAGCGGAGGGAAACTGTGAGTGTGGGCGGGAAGAAGGTCACCGCGTGGAGGGACACCGGAGCACAAGTGTCAGTTATCCATGCTTCCTTAGTGGACCCCAATTTAATCAACCCAGAGATCCAAGTGACGATTCAACCCTTCAAGTCCAACTCTTTCAATTTGCCTACAGCCAAGTTGCCTGTCCAGTACAAGGGCTGGTCAGGAATGTGGACTTTTGCAGTCTATGATGATTATCCCATCCCCATGCTGTTGGGGGAAGACTTGGCCAATCACGTGAAGCAGGCCAAGAGGGTGGGAACGGTCACCCGCAGCCAGGCTAAACAAGCCGTGAGGCCTAGCTCTGTTCCGGAAACTTCTATCAGGGCCCGGTCAGAGGTGATGGACCCGGACCCCAGGCCAATGTCTGCAACAGCAATAGTGGATCCAGTCCCAGAGACCCAGATGGAACCAGTCCCAGAACCGGAACCAGCCAAACAACCAACACCAGACCCCGTGCCAGCACTGAATCCAGTACTTGCAACCTCAACACCAGAGGGCCCCACCGAACCTGAACTGGCAGCAGCCGATAACCCTACACAAGAGGCTCAGCCGGAGCCTGAATCCCAACATAGTGCACCAGCGGAGAGCGGTTCACAGTCAACAGAAACAGCTCCATCCCCTATATCGCTTCCAGAGGGACCAAGCCTATGTCCCCAATCCAATGAGGAACTGATGTCTCCAGCATCAAGGGAACAGTTCCAGACCGAACAGGAAGCAGATGAAAGCCTCCAGAGAGCGTGGACGGCGGCACGGAGCAACCCACTGCCTCTCAGCTCTTCTAATCGATCCAGGTTTGTTGTAGAAAGAGGACTTTTATACAAGGAAACTCTTTCTGGGGGACACCAGGAAGACTGGCATCCTCAGAGACAGTTGGTAGTTCCAACTAAATACCGGGCCAAGCTCTTGAGCTTAGCCCATGATCCCCCTAGTGGCCATGCTGGGGTGAACAGGACCAAAGACCGTTTGGGGGGGTCATTCCACTGGGAGGGAATGGGCAAGGATGTTTCTACCTATGTCCAGTCTTGTGAGGTGTGCCAAAGAGTGGGAAAACCCCAAGACCAGGTCAAAGCTCCTCTCCAGCCACTCCCCATCATTGAAGTTCCATTTCAGTGAGTAGCTGTGGATATTCTGGGTCCTTTTCCGAAAAAGACACCCAGAGGAAAGCAGTACATACTGACTTTCATGGATTTTGCCACCCGATGGCCGGAAGCAGTAGCTCTAAGCAACACCAGGGCTAAAAGTGTGTGCCAGGCACTAGCAGACATTTTTGCCAAGGTAGGTTAGCCCTCCGACATCCTCACAGATGCAGGGACTAATTTCCTGGCAGGAACTATGAAAAACCTTTGGGAAGCTCATGGGGTAAATCACTTGGTTGCCACTCCTTACCATCATCAAACAAATGGCATTGTGGAGAAGTTTAATGGAACTTTGGGGGCCATGATACGTAAATTCGTAAATGGGCACTCCAATGATTGGGACCTAGTATTGCAGCAGTTGCTCTTTGCCTACAGAGCTGTACCACATCCCAGTTTAGGGTTTTCCCCATTTGAACTTGTATATGGCCGTGAGGTTAAGGGGCCATTGCAGTTGGTGAAGCAGCAATGGGAGGGATTTACACCGTCTCCAGGAACTAACATTCTGGACTTCGTAACCCACCTACAAAACACCCTCCGAACCTCTTTAGCCCTTGCTAGAGAAAACTTACAGGATGCTCAAAAAGAGCAAAAAGCCTGGTATGATAAACATGCCAGAGAGCGTTCCTTCAAAGTAGGAGACCAGGTCATGGTCTTAAAGGCGCTCCAGGCCCATAAAATGGAAGCATCGTGGGAAGGGCCATTCATGGTCCAGGAGCGCCTGGGAGCTGTTAATTATCTCATAGCATTCCCCACCTCCAACCGAAAGCCTAAGGTGTATCATATTAATTCTCTAAAGCCCTTTTATTCCAGAGAATTAAAGGTTTGTCAGTTTACAGCCCAGGGAGGAGACGACGCTGAGTGGCCTGAAGGTGTCTATTACGAAGGGAAATGTGCTGGTGGTGTGGAAGAGGTGAACCTCTCCATGACCCTTGGGCGTATGCAGCGACAGCAGATCCAGGAGCTGTGCACTAGCTACGCGCCAACGTTCTCAGCCACCCCAGGACTGACTGAATGGGCATACCACTCCATTGACACAGGTAATGCTCACCCAATTAGGGTCCACCCTTACCGGGTGTCTCCTCAAGCTAAAACTGCTATAGAACGGGAGATCCAGGATATGTTACAGATGGGTGTAATCCGCCCCTCTGAAAGTGCATGGGCATCTCCAGTGGTTCTAGTTCCCAAACCAGATGGGGAAATACGTTTTTGCGTGGACTACCGTAAGCTAAATGCTGTAACTCGCCCAGACAACTATCCCATGCCACGCACAGATGAACTATTAGAGAAACTGGGAAGGGCCCAGTTCATCTCTACCTTGGACTTAACCAAGGGGTACTGGCAGGTACCGCTAGATGAATCTGCCAAGGAAAGGTCAGCCTTCATCACACATCTCGGGCTGTATGAATTTAATGTACTCCCTTTCGGGCTGCGAAATGCACCCGCCACTTTCCAAAGACTTGTAGATGGTCTCCTAGCGGGATTAGGAGAATATGCAGTCGCCTACCTTGACGATGTGGCCATATTTTCGGATTCCTGGGAAGACCACCTGGAACATCTACAAAAAGTCCTGGAGCGCATAAGGGAGGCAGGACTAACTGTTAAGGCTAAGAAGTGTCAAATAGGCCTAAACAGAGTGACTTACCTTGGACACCAGGTGGGTCAAGGAACTATCAGCCCCCTACAGGCCAAAGTGGATGCTATCCAAAAGTGGCCTGTCCCAAAGTCAAAGAAACAGGTTCAATCCTTCTTAGGCTTGGCCGGTTATTACAGACTATTTGTACCGCACTACAGCCAAATCGCTGCCCCACTGACAGACCTAACCAAAAAGAAACAGCCAAATGCTGTTCAGTGGACCGGAAAGTGTCAGAAGGCCTTTAACAAGCTTAAAGCGACACTCATGTCTGACCCTGTACTAAGGGCCCCAGACTTTGACAAACCGTTCCTAGTAACCACAGATGCGTCCGAGCGTGGTGTGGGAGCAGTTTTAATGCAGAAAGGACCTGATCAAGAATTCCACCCTGTAGTGTTTCTCAGCAAAAAACTGTCTGAGAGGGAAAGCAACTGGTCAGTCACTGAAAAAGAATGTTATGCCATTGTCTACGCTCTGGAAAAGCTACGCCCATATGTTTGGGGACGGCGTTTCCACCTGCAAACCGACCATGCTGCACTAAAGTGGCTTCACACCGTCAAAGAAACTAACAAAAAACTTCTTCGGTGGAGTTTAGCTCTCCAAGATTTTGATTTCGACATCCAACACATCTCAGGAGCTTCTAACAAAGTGGCTGATGCACTCTCCCATGAAAGTTTCTCAGAATCAACTGGTTAAAATCGTCCTTGAGATGTGGAAAATATTGTTAGTCTTTATGTACTTGGTAGTATATTTAGAGATGCATGTGTCTTATTAACTCTGTTTTTCCTAGAGCTCCAGGAAGAAATCCCAGGCAGTGTTTCACCCTAGCTGAGATTTGGGGGGCGTGTCATAAATATAAAGGGAAGGGTAAACCCCTTTGAAATCCCTCCTGGCCAGGGGAAAGCTCCTCTCACCTGTAAAGGGTTAAGAAGCTAAAGGTAACCTCGCTGGCACCTGACCAATGAGGAGACAAGATACTTTCAAAAGCTGGGAGGAGGGAGAGAAACAAAGGGTCTGTGTCTGTCTGTAGTCGTCTTGGCCAGGGACAGAACAGGAATGGAGTCTTAGAACTTTTAGTAAGTAATCTAGCTAGGTATGTGTTAGATTATGATTTCTTTAAATGGCTGAGAAAAGAATTGTGCTGAATAGAATAACTATTTCTGTCTGTGTATCTTTTTTGTAACTTAAGGTTTTGCCTAGAGGGGTTCTCTATGTGTTTGAATCTAATTACCCTGTAAGATATCTACCATCCTGATTTTACAGGGGGGATTTCTTTATTTCTATTTACTTCTATTTTTTATTAAAAGTCTTCTTGTAAGAAACTGAATGCTTTTTCATTGTTCTCAGATCCAAGGGTTTGGGTCTGTGGTCACCTATGCAAATTGGTGAGGCTTTTTATCCAACATTTCCCAGGAAAGGGGGGGTGCAAGTGTTGGGAGGATTGTTCATTGTTCTTAAGATCCAAGGGTCTGGGTCTGTAGTCACCTAGGCAAATTGGTGAGGCTTTTTACCAAACCTTGTCCAGGAAGTGGGGTGCAAGGGAAGTATTTTGGGGGGAAGGGCGCGTCCAAACAGCTCTTCCCCAGTAACCAGTATTAGTTTGGTGGTGGTAGCGGCCAGTCCAAGGATAACGGATGTAATATTTTGTACCTTGGGGAAGTTTTGACCTAAGCTGGTAAAGATAAGCTTAGGAGGTTTTTCATGCAGGTCCCCACATCTGTACCCTAGAGTTGAGAGTGGGGGAGGAACCGTGACAGTGCTGTAAGGGGAATGTTCTCCCTGGTATGGCAGAACGGCATACGGTCCTCAGTGCCACTGGTGGCCTGCGCTTGTGCTGTGCAGGGCTGCGGACAGAGCAGCTGTACAGGCCTAGGTAAGTGGTTTTCGCACCACCCCTAGACAGGAGGGAGGGAAGGGGATAGGCTAGGATAGGGAGCACAGGATTTGGATGCACCAGGATCCAGTGACCATGACACCACACAAGTGGCTGAAGTAGCAGCTGCAAGGAGGGCTCTGTGCCACACTGCTGCACTCTGATCCCTGAAGTGAGTGTGAATTTCACCTTCTCGCCTTGTGCCCACATAGAGCCCATTACTTGGGTTTTCAATTGACTCGACAATACAGTTTTGTTTATAACAGCATCTTAGTCCCTAAGAGATATGTAAATCACACTCTTCTATTACTACATACCTCATCGTTGTCTGTCATTAATTTATTTTTCAATAAACCTGCAGATGCACATGGCTTTATACAATGGGTAAAATGTGCCACCCAAATAACAGACTCATCTCAGTCATACCTGTGTAAATTGACATCTGTGGAATTACACCAGGTTTACACTGGTGTAAATGAGATCAGAATTTGGCCCCAAGTTCTTTCTCCCACAGGAGGCACAATACCAGCTTCACTGATACACTGACAATTTGTACCACTCTGGCAATACAAAGCAGCCATAAACCCCAGTTAACTGGCTAGTTAAAGCAGCTTTATGGCTGCTTTGTGTCTGGAGTGGTGCAAACTGCAAAGTAGCTATACAGAGCATGCTGGTGCATCTAGCCTATAATCTAAAGTCCCACAGCTATAGAATACAATTGAAAACACACAGAGTGGGAGCTGTGACCTTTATAACCAGAACTTTTCTCTTGTTTGATTATTTGGGATCTATAACTGGGACATTTCTTATATTTTCTTATTTGGGCTCTCTATTGAGTTTTGTGGTTGTGAGATTGTATACTGTTTTCTTTCTGTGTATCCTTTCCATAGCAGGAGGGATTTATTCTCAGCACACAGCTGTGAGGGAGAGACCAATGTGCATAATGATGTGCGGGAGAGATTGAGAAAGATGTAGATTTTCGAAATACGAGCACAGGGAATTTGTTAACAGGACCCCATAAACTGTGATACGCTTTTTAGCAGCACAGCACAGAACAACATTTCCCCACAATAAGGAAGTCCTTTCCCTCCGCCATGTCAGTGGGTCGTTGTGGTGATGTCATGGGCTTGAAAGGAGTTAATAGTAGGGTGACCAGATGTCCCAATTTTATAGGGACAGTCCCGATTTTTTGGGGCTTTGTCTTATATAAGTGCCTATTACCCCCCACCTGCTGTCCCCATTTTTCACACTTGCTGTCTGCTCACCCTAGTTAATAGGCAATTAATTATGGCACAGGTGTAATAGATGGACCTAATTAGTTGCTTCTTAGCCAGGGGGGTGGGACTGGGAAACATCAGCTGATAATGTAATGGACACCTGGTGCCCATAAAAGGGGGAGAGAATTCACTCTGGAAGGACAAACTCCCATGAAAGACCTGAACAAGAGTCTACAAGAGAGCAGAGACTTTAGTAAGAGTGGTTCTGAGGGACCAGTGCTCATTGTTGTAACTGAGAAGAAGATCCTGGAGTAGTAGAGGAAGGAGATTCCCATTTTAGAATGAGAAGTGGTACTACCAATCCCCTCTGCTTAAATTCAGGAACACATATGCAATTGGTAATATTGCTAGAGCTAGTGTGAACTTTTTCAATGTGCCTATTGTATGTAGCTAACCTTTCTAGTGTTTCTAATAATTTAGGGCCATATTCAAAATTAAAAGGCATATGTCAGAATATGGCCCTATATCTCCTTTCTACATGGAGCTGCCTTCTCAGTTTGGATTAGTTGTGGAAAAGAATATTTCCCATGGGAAAAAACTGCTATCCTACTATTCTGTGGGGAAAGATGTGTTTAAAGACAGGAGTCTGTCACTGCACTTTAATAGTGACAAGACCGTGTCCTTCTAATCTCTTGTAGTAGTTAGTCTGCATCCAAAGTTCCTTGTCCCTGTTTATCATAACTGCCCTAACAGATTGCAAAGAGTCAGTCAGTGAAACAGCTTGTCTCTTACCTAGCTTTAAAAATGAACTCCAGAACCTTGAAATGGATCCAGGATCAGACAGCATGCTAGCCTAGTGTAGGGAACTCTATTGTGATCAATTAGCCTAATTCATCAGCTGATCACAACATGTTGTACTAGCTGTTACTTTCACATGGCTTTCATGGTCAGCCAGAAGTAGAGCATGTGTAATAATCTAATATGGGGAGGAGAAAAGGAATATTTCCAAGCTGAAATGACTGGATGCATGGGGGGAAAAGGAGGGTGAACTACTTCAGCACAATCTACCCTTGCTACTTGTTTTATTCTGGTGCTATTGTTTCAGATGTGCAGCAACCTGGAGGCTACACCTACTTGTGATGTTAGTGTGAATGTATTAGGAAGGAGACCACACAAGAAGCATATTCCAGCTCTCCACATTCCTAGATGGAAAAATTAACATTAATCCTCTCAAAAAGGAAGGAGAGCAAGATGTGTCAGACAGCTGTGGAACACTGAAAGCTGATCCCCTAAAACAGGAGTCTGCATGCTCACTACCATATATAGATATTAAAAGAGGGACCTATTGGGGAAATTCTGGTACTGACTAAGTGAAATTGTAAGCAGAATGGCCACACTCTTTGTTGGGAGTGGAATATTACATTTGCCTGTTCAAGTTTGAAGGGGGTGGAGAATAATTTCATAGCTGGAAAAAAATCCTGCTTGTGACTACTAGGGTTGGGGTAGAAATGGCAAAGAACAATTCAAATTAAAAATGACAATTTTGTCAAGATTACTAGCTGCAGGGCTATCAACGGTGCAAATTTAAGTAGCCTCACACTTTATACAATAGTAGAAATAATATGTGGTAGAGAATAGCTCAGTTCTGTAGCTTTCCTGGAACTACAATCATGTCTGCCAGAGATGCATAGCTGAACCAGCCACAGAATCAGATTCAGTATGTTTGACTTGTACTTTGGACAGCAGTATCCCCCTTCTTCAATTGACTTGCACTTTGGACAGCAGTATCCCCCTTCTTCAATTCTTTGACCCCTTTTAAATATGTACCTCCCCTCCCACCCAAAGGCAGGGATTTATGAATGAGTAGTGTATGATCTTTCCCTGAAGTCACACCAATAGGCTGAGGCCAAATATGTGAGTAATCCCATTGAAACAATTCATGTGCTGAAAGTTAGAATTGGGGCCTAAGCACAATCTGAAAGAATCAACTGCTCATTGGGCTGAAGGCTTGCTGGGTCATCCTCCAAGTCCAGGAAGGGCTAATACACACCAAAGTCTCTGTCAGGCCCTTCCCTCAGGGCAGGGTTATTAATTCATATAAAACACTTGCAAAGTATCACAGCACAGAAGTGTTTCCTCTCACAAGGCTGTAGGGGCCCAGAAGCCTTTCACTGTACACTTTTCTCCAGTCACAGGAGCCAACCTCCTTCCAACAGCTCTCCTTCCAAATAAGCTCTCTCAGCCCTTTATAGGCATCATCTGTCCCCTTCCCAGCAGGGTCTGATATTGAACAGGCTGGCTTGGCCAGGATTCTGGCCCTTAGAGCAGACCACTCTGTTACAAGGGCAAATGCATTTTTCAGACTTATGTTTCTCATTCACTCTTGCTTCTCTCCAGAGCAAATTATTATTGTTCTGTTGTACAATTTGAGAAATTTGGCTTTTCCCACCCTTCATATTTTCTTTAAAGCCAGGACTTTTTAATGATGATTGTAAGGATTTCTTATTAGTGGTGCTGATGTTTCATTTAAAGTATCATTAAATTCTATTCTAAACATACCAAGATCAAACTGTGTAGTTCCCTCCTATGCTACTCCAATGATATTATCTGAAGAGGAAATAATCACTCAGCCTTTTCTGTATGAGATGCACTTCTGGCACAATTTCAATGGTAACGAGAGTTTTGTTTTATTTTTAAACTTTAACAAGCAGTTAGACACACAGTCCATTATAGATGCTACAAAGATTTATTCACAGTGCTCTTGTGTGTGTGGTTTCTGAGTCAGTCCAGCTTGCGGATATGTGAGCTGAATTCAGTTTCCTCAGATGATTCTGTCTGGTTGGCAGTATACAAAGGTGCAGAGAGGTACATCTTTTAAATGTTATTTTCTACAAATGTAACATAGTAGCTGTGAACTGGTTTAATAAATTAAAATAAATAACTAACTAAATAAAATATAAATAAATAAATAGTATAAAATAAATAAATAAACCACATAAATTGGTTTACTTTTAAGACTCTTTTATTGTATTGAGTGCCACAGAGAGCACAGCTAAAGGATGAGTATTCAAGTGAGATGGGTGGGGACTTCATTGCATAAGTCATTCGTTTTAAAGGGAATTATATGACTAAATTTTTTTGCCTTGTGTTGCATACTTACCTCTCAGTAACTGCTATTCAAAAAAGCTCTTCTCATAACCTGGGTAAAGCAAGGATAATGCTATGTTCAGAGTAGCTAGATCCTTTCTTGCTGGAGCTGCTTCTGATCTATACTAACACTGTTTCTTAGAACATTTACAGTTTACAGATGTACTTAAAGTTGTCTCCAAAACATGGTCATTCCTTTGGTCCAAAGTTTATATATATATATATTAGGGCTGTCGATTAATCACAGTTAACTCACTTGATTAACTCAAAAAAATTAACTGCGATTAAAAAAATTAATTACAATTAATCTTACTGTTAAACAATAGAATACCAATTGAAATTTATTAAATATTTTTGGGTGTTTTTCTACATTTTCAAATATATTGATTTCTATTACAACACAGAATACAAACTGTACAGTGCTCACTTTATATTATTATTGTTATTACAAATATTTGCACTGTAAAAATGATAACCAAAGAAATAGTATTTTTCAATTCACCTCATACAAGTACTGTAGTGTAATTGCTTTATAGTGAAAGTGTAACTTACAAATGTAGATTTTTTTTTTGTTACATAACTGCATTCAAAAACAAAACAATGTAAAACGTTAGAGCCTACAAGTCCACTCAGTTCTACTTCTTGTTCAGCCAATTGCTAAGACAAACAAGTTTGTTTACATTTACGGGAGATACTGCTGCCTGCTTCTTATTTACAATGTCACCTGAAAGTGAGAACAGGCATTCGCATGACACTTTTGTAGCCAGCGTTGCAAGGTATTTGTGTGCCAGATATGCTAAACATTCATATGCCCCTTCATGCTTCAGCCACCATTCCAGAGGGTATGCTTCCATGCTGATGATGCTCATTAAAAAAATAATGCATTAATTAAATTTGTGACTGAACTCCTTCGGGGAGAATTGTATGTCTCCTGTTCTGTTTTACTCACATTCTGCCATATATTTCATGTTATAGCAGTCTCTGATGATGACCCAGCACATATTCATTTTAAGATACTTTCATAGCAGATTTGACAAAACGCAAAGAAAGTAAGAATGTGAGATTTCTAAGGATAGATACAGCTCAGTTTAGGAATCTGAAGTGCCTTCCAAAATCTGAGAGGGAAGAGGTGTGGAGTGTGCTTTCAGATGTCTTAAGAGAGCAACACTCTGATACAGAAACTACAGAATCTGAACCACCAAAAAAGAAAATCAACCTTCTGCTGGTGGCATCTGACTCAGATGATGAAAATGAACATGTGTTGGTCCGCTCTGCTTTGAATTATTATCGATCAGAACCTGTCATCAGCATGGACACATGTTTTCTGGAGTAGTGGTTGAAGCATGAAGGGACATATGAATCTTTAGCACATCTAGAACATAAATATCTTGCATCGCCGGCTAAAACAGTGCCATGCAAATGCCTGTTCTCACTTTCAGGTGACATAAACAAGACTTGGGCAGCATTATCTCCTGCAAATTGTAACCAAACTTGTTTGAGTGATTGGCTGAAGTAGGACTGAGTGGACTTGTAGGTTCTAAAGTTTTACATTGTTTTGTTTTTGAGTGCAGTTATGTAATAAAAAAAATTCTACATTTGTAAGTTACACTTTCACAGTAAAGAGATTGCACTTCCTGTAAGTATGGCCTGCATTTCTTGTTCGAGCTAGTTAGATTAAAGCTTGCTTGGAAATGTCTATACATGCTGCCATCACACCTCTGACTACAGTGTAAGATGTACCCTAAGTCTCTCAATGCCTTAATTCCTCATCTGTAAAATAAGGATATTAACACCTCCCAACCTCACAGAGGTGTTATGAAGATAAATATATTAAAGATTGTGAGGTGTTCAGATACAGTAATAAGTGACAAACATAGAGGATAGGCACAGTTTGGTTTTTTTGGGGGGAGTGGGGGGAGGGGAGTTCTGAAGGTTTCTAAAAATACCTCTTCTGTCATAGGGACAAATTCTGTCCTGATATACGTTCAGAACTGCCATTAACTTCTATGACTATTGAGAGTCTTGATAGAAAAAGAGCACTGCTCATACTAACTTTGATGCAAATTATTCACATTTAAAATAAACCGAATTTGGGGGTGGGGGAAGCAAACTCAGTTGCATAGCCTAGTTTTTTTCAGAGGTGATGAGCACCTGCTTGCAGGACTGGTCCTCCAATCCTCGCCGCACAGCTGGAGTTCCTATGTGTGGATTCATCAAACTTACGAAGGGAGTAACGTGACTCCTGAGTGTTGTCTCTGAATGTGACGCTTTTCTATTGCAGCTGTTTTGATGGACAGCATATCTGGATGGCTGAACTATTCGTTTGTTAAGTTGCCTTCTTTGGAGGTAAGTTATTTGGATTAGATATTATACACCCTAGCAATACTTCTCATTTTTTAAAATGCCTGCCTCTTGTTTTAGATTTCCATGATCATTCTAAGAACACGGTGCAGTTCTCGCTACTCTTGTTCAATCCTTTTCACTTCATGCTGCCATTTCTTGCAAATTGCAAACAAATGGAGTTGTTCTAAATATGGCATTATTCAATTTCACTCACCACTTCTCAGTCTGGAGACACAGCAAAGTTCTTTTTTTCTTTTCCCTAATTACTGCTATCTTCCCCTGTGATTCCCTTTCCCTTCTGAAAAGGCTTGACCATTCTGCAGTTCTTTCTGTCTTTATCATCTCTACATAAATAGGAATGCTCGAGATCCAAATGTGCTAACCCTGTTGCATATGTAAGTAATGCTACACCCAATTAGATATTGTTCCTATCACAAATAATCTTTTTAACCAGTTTTTTATTCACTGCCATGCACTACCCTGGAGCTTTGTAGCTTATAGCTTAAGTAGAAAGCTGTCATTGTTTCCACTGGGATTTGCAGTATTAGATGCAAGAAGACTAATCACACTCGAGGTGGCCCACAAGTTATAGGAATAAGAATTTGTTTTGCAGGTTTTAAAGGAGCTGTGCACTTTAACGCATACTGCTATGGGGATTAGCATAGGGATGCTAAATGCAAGGAGGAATTGGATAAAAATCCCTGCAGAAAATGAGGGGAGCAAAGTGTTTTGTCATCTTTAACAAAAATCAACATCTGTTTGTTACACTTGTATGTGCCAGACAATTGAGGTTTTCTAAAAGCTGTTTGCAGAAAACTCTGGATTGGGTGAAAGACACACAAGAAAAATGCCAAGCTAATCTCCTCTTCTCCTTTATTGTGGCACCAATAGCAAAGTAACAAGTCAATTGTACAACTCTACAGTATTCTATACTAATGTTCCACCACACTGCAATATACAGTGTAAAATCAATTGGATGCAAACAGGCAGACCTTCAGGAGTGATGGAAGTCTGTGGGACTCCATGTGGGCACAAAGGCCTGCTCAGGTGGAACCAAGTGCAAGACTGTGGCTGTGACAATGTGAAGGTGCTGCAGCCAGTAAAGAGCTCCCTGCCTGTGTCATTGCTGCTGGGGGCAGCACATATAAGAAAGAGGAAGCCAGCAGCATCTGCTTTCCTGGGGTAGTTGAAGCAGGGAAAGCTGCTGGGGATTACGTCTAACTAGCATTTTCAACTGAGTTGTTTGTATTGTGTGACCTAGTGAACAGTAAGCAAATCCCTAAGAAAGGGACTTTAAAAGGACTTTGGCATGGAGATGGATTCCCTTCCCTGGCTGGTGAAAGAGCCACCAGTTTGCAGGGCTGTTAGCCTCCAATATGTGGCAGAGTAAATACTCACTCAAAAAGCCCAGTAAGCACCAGCTGGCTGGGAGCAGGATTTGTCAGCAGGAGCAGCTTTTTCCTTCAAATAGAAATGTTTCTTTGCTTCACAGATTAACAAACAGTCTTCAGATGTATGTTTTAAGAAAGGCTCTGACTGGCAAAAGGATGGTTGCTCACTGTACCAGATGAGAAAGAGAGGGGCAGCCTAGGAGAGAGAATTGGCTAGGCATAAGAAATGGGTTAAGCAAAGGCACTGAGGGGGGTCAGGTTGGAAGAAATGAGACCTGAATTGTAAGCAGGAAAAACAATGTTACTCAGTGATTAGGGCCACTACTGTGGAATATTTGCACTTGATAATAGGGGGATAATGGCACACTGGGGTACATTCTCAGTACCTTTGTCTCCAACTCTGATATGCACCCACCCACCCACACACACATTGTTCACAGTGTATTGGCTCCTAGGTACTATCCCTTTCTTCCCCCAGGACCCACCTGAGCCTTCTCAGTACATACAGGGTCCATGCTGGGTGAAAGGGAAGTGACTGGGAAGGCTGAGGTGATGTTTGAGAGGGTGGACGTTGTCCCCTATCTAGTCTCACTGAATTTATTTGAAAAAAGGTACATAAGAATGGCCATACTGGATCAGACCAATGGTCCATCTAGCCCAGTATCCTGACTTCCAACAGTGGCCAGTGCCAGGTGCCCCAGAGAGAATGAACAGTAAAAGGTAATACAGTAGAGCACTAAGACGTATTACCTTTTACACACACACACTGGAGTGCTGAGGCCTGCTGTGACCAGCAGGATGTCACTGTTAGTGCAACTCCAATGTGGCTGCATTGCCAGGGAGTTGGATGAGGAGAGGGCTACCAGCGTCTAGAGCTGGTGTGGAGGCACACGGACCCAGATCCTCAAAGGTATTTGAGCACCTAAATAACTTTGAGGATCTGGGCCATGATCTCTCTGCAGATGGCTCTTGCCCCACCTGAATCCAGGGGTGCTGGGACAATTTGTATAGTGGGGGTGCTGAGAGCCATTGAACCAAACTGTAGACACTGTGTATAATGGAAACCATTTCAAGTCAGGGGGTGCGGCAGCACTCCCAGCACCCTTTTTTCCATCACCTATGTCTGAATCCCCCAGGATCTGCTAGGTTTGTGGGCAAAAATCAAACTCTTTTCTGTAGACAACCTATACCTTCCCCGCAGGAGACGATGTGGAGGAATCTCCCTGAGGAAACCCTGGTTTCCTCCCTGAAAGTCCCTTCCATGGCTTTTAACACTGAAGCTGATTATCTTATCTGTTAGGTAAGTGCAACAAAATACCATACTCAGGTTTGTTTCTGCAATTTAGTTGGAGGTGCAAAACTAGGAGCAGAAATTTTTCCCACAAAAGGGAGTCTACCCTTCATTTTAAGGTGTTTATACATTCCATACAGGTCTCACCATGCACCTATCATATCATTAATTATAATGTCCCATGGACAACAAAAATATCCTCCTTGGGGAAGAGCAAAACAATGCTGAAAGGTCAATGGAAGTAACAGCATGAATTAAAATGGCAAGCAATAAGACTGGCTAGAGTATCAACAAGATACCCCACGCCCTCAAAAAAAAAATCACAGGGTGCTAGATCAAAGAATGCACCCAAAGGATAAATGAGCTCAGGGGAGTCTCTGACCAACTGACAATTATAGGAAATACAGTGGCTACAAGTGCCTGCAGCTTATTGATAATAGTGGGAGGGCCCTGCTCCAAGGTTTCAGTTAAGGAATCCCCAATACAATCTATGGATAGTGAAAAGGATATTTCCTACCAGTACACTGTTGGTTTTGGGGGGTTTGCATAAGGATTTTTCACGTGTCATAGGAGACCATGAAAACAAATGTAGTTAAAATTAGCAGTCCAAATCTTCCCCATATAATGCACCATTCCATCAAGGTTTTGGGGGTTAGGACATAATAGTTTATTGTATGTTGAGGATTTGGAATCGTAATTTTAACATTTGTTTTCATGGTCTCCTATGGCATATGTGAAATCCTTATGCTTGACAATCTGTCCCACCTTGTGTTTAGCTCAGACACTCTGATTACTTTCTCCAGATCTAAAGAAGAGCTCTGCAGCTTGAAAGCTTGTCCCTTCTGCCAACAGAAGTTGAGCCAGTACAAGATATTACCTTATCTACCTTGTCTCTTTCATTTTCTACAGAAATGTTTCAATTTTTTTTTGTATCAAGTTGGCTCCACATGAGTTAAATCCCAGAAGTTACCATATGATTATGATACATTACAAGACACCATGGCATTTCACAGAGTAGCTCCAGTCTACTCAGTAAGTGACTTTGTCACATCTCATATCATGTGTGATATCATGAGGAAAATCAGCACTAGCTTATACCACTACTGTGTGTTTCTTTTGTGCTCCAGTTCTGTAAAAGGATAAATTGCCAGCATTACTGAGTCTTCACAGCTGGTAATAGCTTTTTAAAGATTTGTGGAGAAGTGAAGGAATGTTGCATCATTTGTAGACTTTCCTTCTGATGCATGTGCTTCAACGTCCAGTAGCCGAACTAAAACCATATGTGTACATGAGCTTGTTTCCATTTTGGTCTTACATGTGCAATGTAGAGACCCAACCCTGCCATTTACAATGCATGGGCAGACTGGGACTCTCTACAGACAGTGTTTCTCAAATATGGCCACCATGGCCACAAGCGGCCACCAGGGGCTTTTCTTGTGACCACAGCCTCCTGGGTGGTGATTGGGGTGTGTGTGTGTGCAAAGTAGCAGTCCCTCCCCCTCCCTGGTGCTCCTGGATGCTCCACCTTGGTGTTGGTTGCTGGAGCTGCCAGCAGGGTTTGGGCCCTGCTGTCCTCTGGAGACACCTGGGGCACGACACTGGAGGAACAGGCAGCTGGTGAGTTCCTCACCTTCCCAGGGGTGGTGGGACTCAGGCTTTGGGCTTCAGCCCAAGGCTCTAGCCACATGGCTTCAGGCTCTGTCCCTGGGCCCCATCCTCTGGCTGCAGAGCTTTGGGCTCTGACCGAGAAGTTTCAGACTCCAGTCCCCCGCTGTTTTCCCCACCCAGTCCCATCGCCCCTGGCCCCTGCTGCCTCACCCAACACTCCATCCAGATGCTGACTCCGTGGGTGCTCTGGGGCTGGAGCACCCATGGAGAAAAATTGGTGCGTGCTCTGCAGTCACCGGCAGTTCCCAACCCTGCTCCGCCCCCCTGTTCCAGCTCACCTCTGCTCCACCTCCGCCTCCTCCATGAGCACGCTGCATGCCTGCTTTTGCCCCTCCCTCCCAGCACTTGCGCTGCAAAACAGCTGTTCCGTGCAGCGGGGAGGAGGGGGAACACGGCTCACTCGGGAAGAGGCAGGGCTGGGGCGGGGATTTGGGGAAGGGGTCCAATAGGAGCAGGGAGGGGGCGGAGTTGGGGCGGGGACTTTGGGGAAGGGGTTGAATGGGGGTGGGGCAGGGGTGGAGAAAGGGTGGAGTCAGGGTGGGGCCAGAGGTGGTGGGGCGCAAGCACCTTCCGGAGCTGGGGAAAGTTGGCGCCTATGCATCCAGGGCTTAATTTGTCCCCAGGCTTGCCAGGGCTGAATAAGTCTTCTATGAAAAGTGATACTTGTATGTTTGTTAATATCACTTTTCACAAAAAACTTACTAGCTAGCAATAAATAAATTACAATAATTTGGACCTGTAGATATCCATATTTATTTGGTTTTCCTAAAGCTAATTAAGTATTTTAGGAAAAAATGTGAGAGTGGCCACCAGCAAGACTTGGTGGCCTCACTCTAAGGCCACCAAAAAAATTGTCCTGAGAACCCCAGTGCTAGTCTGCCCATGCATTGTAGGTTGGCGTTGGGGCCTAATTTTATGCTAAACATTCTAGCATACAACCTGTTGGCTACATCAAGTAAAAACCTCTAATTCCCACTTCTGAACTTCCATCTGTAAGTCCCTTTATTTTCAGCTAGACAAATCCATTTACAACTGCAGTCTTGCCTGGGCAGAAACATATGACATCCCCTGAACAGTTACACAAATCCTAGTTGTGTAATGGAAGTATGCGGTATCAACAGGTACATCCATTAGGAATACACATCTCCTATGAATAGACAACATTGGTTCATATCGTCTCCAGTTTTCAATACTACAAATAGAACAGTGAAGTTTTAAGTCGTGCAAACAGGAGTTGTTGCAGATATTCCGCTTGAGAATGCAAATAAACTAATTATTTATGCAGCAGGAAAATGCTAGCATAAAATATTTTGAAAGCCAGATATGTCAGTAAGACTTTAAAATTCATTACAAATCATGAAAAAAACTATATATATACAAAAGAACCTCAGAGTCATGAACACCAGAGTTACGAACTGACCAGTCAACCACACACCTCATTTGGAACTGGAAGTATACAATCAGGCAGCAGCAGAGACCAAAAAAAGCAAATACAGTACAGTGCTATGTTAAGCGTAAACTACTAAAAAAAAGGGAAAGCGGCACTTTTCTTCTGCATAGTAAAATTTCAAAGCTGTATTATGTCAATGTTCAGTTGTAAACTTTTGAAAAAACAACCATAACATTTTGCTCAGAATTACGAACATTTCAGAGTTATGAACAACTTCCATTCTTGAGGTGTTCGTAACTCTGAGGTTCTACTATATAATATTTAGCTATACCTTCGTATTTAGTGCATGAACTATATCTGATAATAGCATTCCATTCAAGCATACCTTAAAAGGATGTAGGCAGAATAAAAATCCCTTTGATATAATGAAGCATTTTATCTTAATATAGTAACCCACTGTGATAGATCTGAAAGTTTTATAATCTTAATCAGAAATATGCACGGGGGTAATGTTTCAACACACATGTTAATGAAGATATCACTGGAATAAAATAAGCAGTAGAACTGGTTGAATGCTATTCACAAATAGTTTGACATGGTTCTGCGTATCCATTGTCAGATACATTAGTGAATGAAGTTTCTCTTAATATTCCATCATGGATTTATGCAGCTGAACAATATTCAGAACTCCACATAGCTCAAATTCATCAAATACATTATTTGTGATTTTCCCCATGAACTGGCAAATAATTTGTACACGTCTGCTGTTCAAACAGGTCTTTGAACTGGTGCCAGATTATTTTTCTTGTTGAATTTACCAACTTTGTGACTCACAAAGAAACTATTTTCCCATACAACAGAAGGTTGAAAATTGGACAGATTTTCTTTAGCAGAAGAAAAATGATGTTGCTACCATAATTCTGCTGGGTTTGTGGATGTAATGAATACCCAGATTAGCTGTATGCTTACACTCCCAAAGAAATGAAATAGAGACATTCACCATAAACAGAAACATATTTCTAAAATCCATGTTAATATCACTTTGTCTGTTTTTTTATTCCAATACCATCCTTGTCTGGTATGATTTGTAGAGACTGTAGATCTCTTCAGCATGCCTTGCTAGCCATAGAGCCCATTATGTGTTTAATAATTGACTATTCCATAGACCATTCATGCATTTTTGTCTGGAACTAATTCGCCTTTGCATCAGCCTGAATGTACAGTCAATTACAGATGTGATCTCACAAGTGCTGCAAGGGCCACATTTGTTATTCAATCCAAGTCTGTTAAAAGTTATATCCATGCCAGGCGCAGCTTGGAAAATATCCTAAAACACGTAAACTACTATACTGAAACAATGATTTATTAAAGTAGATGGTTCATCAGAATACACCTCGAACCTTTATTGAGAAAGTTGTACCTCACATTATGCTCTTCAAATCAGCTAGTGAATTATCCAGGGCTATACATCACAAATTAACATGACAAATAAACTACTTGCAACTGTAAACTGAAGCAAACTTTGCAGTAAACTTTATGTTATTCATACATATTAATCTCTCTGTAGCAGAAAAGTACAGGAAAGTTTCCATTGTCTTATGTAGACCTGTTGTCCCACTTTCATTGATCAAAATTTATGAATTGTGGAGGTGCTGCAAACTCAGCAAAAAATGGTGCATAATAAAGAGGTCACTTACAAGTATATGATGATTTGTCTCATAACAGAACAGCATGTTTGCCACCTTTTTATACACTGATCCAAAGCTCACTGAAGTCAATGGAAGGACTTCAGTAGGCTTTGGATTACACCCTAAATGAGTACTATTTACTTGTTTAGATCACAGTCTTAATCAATTTAATGGGAGTGTTGTCAGATTAGGGAATGTAGGATGACAGGCACATCTAGTGGATTTTTCATCCAATTAATTTTACTGACAAAGGGACAAAAAGATCTATTCCTTCCTCAAGAAAACTTGTCCTTAAATTGTAGTTAGGCATGGAGATCAAACTAATCTTTCACCCTAGAGGTTGTTTCTCCAACATAAAGTTGAAGTGCATTAGAAGAACAATGTGGGAAGTTTGCACTAACATGGCATATACTCTGCTCTGTGGCTAAATAGAAGACTTATAGAATAATAGAAATGCAAGGCTAGAAGGGACCTTGAGAGGTCATCTAGTCCAGCCCTCTGTGCTGAGGTAGGACCAAGTATACCTAGACTATTCCCGCTACGTGTTTGCCCAATCCATTCCTAAAAACGTCCAGTGATGGGGATTCCACAACATCCCTGGAAGACCATTGCAGTGCTAAATTATCCTTAGTTAAAAAAAAGTTTTTTTCCTGACATCTAACCTAAGACTCCCTTACTTCAGCTTAAGACAACTATTTCTTACTTCAGTAGACATGGAAAACAACTCATCATCATCCTCTTTATAACAGCCCTTAACATATTTGAAGGTTGTGTTATCAGGTCTTTCCCTCAGTCATCTTTTCTCAAGACTAAACAAGCATTGTTTTTTTAATCTTTCCTCATAGATCAAGTTTTCTAAATCTTTTGTTGCTTTTGTTGCTCTCCTCTGGACTCTCTCCAATTTGTTCACATCATTCCTAAAGTGTGGCATGCAGAATTGGACAAAGTACTCCAGCTCAGACCTCACCAGTGCTGAATACAGCAGGACAACTATCTCCCATGTCTTACATATGACACTTCTCTTCATCCACAACAGAATATTAGCCTTTTTAGCAACTGCATTACATTGTGGGCTCATATGAATTTGTGATCCACTATAACCCTCAGATCCTTTTCAGCAGTATTATTGCCTAGCCAGTTATTCCCCATTTTGTAGTTGTGCATTTGATTTTTTTAAAGTGAAAGATTTTGCATTTGTGTTCATTGATTTCAGATCAATTCTCCAATTTATCAAGGAGATTTTGAATTCTAATTATCTCGTCCAAAGTGCTAGCAATCCCACCCAGCTTTGTGTCATCTGAAAATTTTATAAGTATACTCTGCACTCTATTACCCAAGTCCATAATGAAATATGGAATTGTCCCAGACCCAGGACAGACCCCCGATGGACCTCACTAGATACATCCCCTCATTGATAACTACTCTGAGTATGGTCTTTCAACCAGTTTTGCACCCATTTTATATAATTTCATCTAGACCACATTTCCCTTCAGGCAATCCAATACCTTTTATGAGCACTAAAATTCACTGAAAATGTTTAATGTGTGTTTGCCATACTAGATTAGGCTAATGATCCATCAAAGACCAGTATTACCTTCAGCGATGGCCAATATTTGATGCGGCTGAGAGAAGCAAAATCCCCACACAAAACTGAGTTAACTGTAAAATAGTGCATTGTATAATGAGAGGAAATTCTTTCCTGACCCCTGCAGACAATCACTTATGCCCTGATTATCTTTCTCTTGTCTTAAAAACACCACAAATATCCACAAATTATCCATCCCTCTTAAAAAATAAATCCATGCACACTACTTGGCTTAACAACATCCTCGGGCAGTGAATCCTACAAACCAGAGGTGGGCAACTACGGCCCGCAGGCCACATCCAGCACGCGGGACCATCCTGCCTGGCCCTTGGGCTCCCAGCCGGGGAGGCTAGGCCCCAGCCCCTCCCCTCCTGTCCCCCCTCCCCCCCCCAGCCAAGCCGCTGTGTGGGCAGCACAACTGGTTCTGGCCAGGCTGCCCAGCTGTGAGCTCCTGCTGCTCTGAGCAGCATGGTAAGGGGGCGGGGAGCAGCGGGGTTGGATAAGGGACAGGGGGTCCCGGGGGACAGTCAAGGGACAGGGAGTAGCGGAAGTTGGATGGGGAGGAGGTTCTGGGGGGCAGTCAGGGGACAGGGAACGGGGGGCTTGGATAGGCATGGAAGTCCCGGGGAGCCTGTCAGGGGGCGGGAGTGTGGATAGGGGGCAAGACAGTCAGGGGACAGGGAGCAGAGGGGGTTAGAGAGGGAGTGGGGTCATGGGGGGCAGTTAGGGGCGGGAGGTTCCAGGAGAGGGCGGTCAGAGGACAAGGAGCAGGGGCAGGTTGGATGGGGCGGGAGTTCTGAGGGGGGCAGTCATGGGGCAGGAAGTGGAAGGGGGCAGATAGGGGGCAGAGGCCAGGCTGTTTGGGGAGGCACACACAGCCTTCCCTACCCAGCCCTCCATACAGTTTTGCAACCCCGATGTGGCTCTCAAGCCAAAATGTTTGCCCATCCCTGCTATAAACTGTAGGACGTTGTACTTTTTGTCATCTTTTTTTATTGCAAGTTAACTAGTCTCTAATTTCATTGTCACCTGTCATTCTCATATTACCAAGGAGGAGCTCCGTGAGCTCGAGTCAGCTAGCATGAGCCAGCCATGGGTGGCTAATTACAGTGTAGACATACCCAAGTGACCCTGTGCAAGTTGCTTCATGTACCTTAGATTCTCAATCTGTAAGTTAGGAATAATACTTACTCAACTTGGTAGAGCACTTTGAGATTTATAAATTGTATATTATTCTTTGGACCCATTCATTCTCAGCTATATCTGTCTTAAGGTGAGAGGACACAAGTATCCTGTTTGTTTTTAGCTGCTATTGTATAACGATCAGCTGTCTTCTCTAAGCCATCTGTCAAGATTTCTTGTCATTCTCCTCATGTTATTCCTACATATTCAGAGCCCATCAGTGTATGCAAGAAGTTTAAACTCTTTTTGCCAGAATGCCTCACCTCTCATCCAAGATAATTTTTCCATGTGTCCATTCTGCCTATTTCCCCAATCCGTCATTCTTAAGAGTACTATTCCTTGCATAAACATCCATCTAGACTTTCCTCAATAGTTTTTCCTAATCCAAACCATTTGATATCATCCTATCATCATCATCACCAATCACTAGCAACCTGCTATCTACTTCCTTAAATTCCTGTGTGAATTATGTTGTATGGTCTTTTTGGGGGTTCTGTATAGTAGATGGTGTTAGAGCAGGGGTGGGCAAACTATGGCCCACAGGCCAGATCCAGCCTGTCAGGGCTTTGGATCCGGCCTGTGGGATTGGTATCCCCGTGGCGCTGCGGGCCCTATGCTGTTCCCGGAAGCGAACAGCACCACGTCCCTGTGGTCCCTGGAGAAGGAGGGGCAGAGGGCTCCAAATGCTGCCCTCGCCTGTGGGTACCTCCCCCGAAGCTACCATTGGCTGTGGTTTCCCGTTCCCGGCCAATGGGAGCTGCGGGGGGCTGTGCCTGCAGGCGAGGGCAGCACGCGGAGGCCTCTGCCTCTCCTCCCCCAGGGGCTGCAGGGACATGGTGTCGGCCACTTCCAGGAGCATCGCGGGGCCAGGGCAGGCAGGCAGAGAGCCTGCTCTGGCCCCGGTGCGTGCCACTGCCACCCCGGAGTCACTTTAGGCAAGCGGCACCGGGCCGGAGCTCTCACCCCAAATCCCTCCTGCACCCTGCACCCCAACTCCCTGCCCTGAGCCCCCTGCCACACCCCTCTGACACCCCAACCCCCTGCCACACCCTGCACCCCTCCTGAACCCCAACCCCTTGCCCAAAGCCCCCTACCGCACTCCACACCCCCTCTTGCAGCGCAACCCCCTTCCCTGAGCCCTAACCTCCTGTCCTGAGCCCCCTCCTGCACTCTGCACCCCTCCTTGCACCCCAACCACCTGCACTGAGACCCCTCCCGCACCCCTCCTGTACCCCAGCTCCATGCCCTGAGCTCTCTCCCGCACTCTTCCCTGCACACCCACCCTGAGCTCCCTCCTGCACCCTAACCCCTGTCCTGAGCCCCTTCCTGCACACTGCATCCCCTCCCACACCTTGCACTCCCTCCTACACCCCAATCCCCTTCCCCAGCCCTACATTCATAGCCTGCACGCAATTTCCCCATCCAGATATGGCCCTTGAGCCAAAAAGTTTGCCCATCCCTGTGTTAGAGAGTTGTCAATTGTCCTTGTTGATGTATTCATCATGATTGAAGACTAAAATAGGGCACTTTTTGTTTGCTGGTTTGATCACTATCTGGTGGATGAAGTTCAGGAACTGAATAGCTGTCCTCTTGACGGTGGAAAAATTTTGGTGGATGTGATATCTGTAAGGATTTCAGCCTTTTTTTAAAAATCCTGAAGCAATCAATGTAATGATCAATTTGTAGGTTAGTCCACCATAGGGTATGCAGTCAGATGATTCTTTTTCTCTTATGACTGTCAGTGGGGATGTGGTAGTGTGGATAGAGTCATCTTTGTTGCGAAAGAATTCTTTGAGGCAGAGTCGGCTCATTACAACAATCTAACCCACTAACCTTGCTTTGTCGTCTGATTTTTGAGGTGCTAACTGCCCTTCAACTGCCCTTTGAATAGTCTTTTGCAACATATAGAATCATATAGGACTGGAAGGAACCTTGAGAGTCCAGTAGTCCAGTCCCCAGCACACGAGACAGGGCTAAGTATTATCTAGACCATCCCTGACTGGTCTTTGTCTAACCTGCCCTTAAAAATCTCCAATGACAGAGATTCCACAACCTCGCTACACAATTTATTCCAGTGCTTAACTACCCTGACAGTAAGGAAGTTTTTCCTAATGTCTAACCTAAACTGTTCTTGCTGCAATTTAAGCCCATTGCTTCTTGTCCTATCCTCAGAGGTTAAGGAGAACAATTTTTCTTCCTTCTCCTTGTAACAATCTTTTATGTGCTTGAAAACTGTTATCATGTCCCCTCTCAGTCTTCTTTTCTCCAGAATAAACAAACCCAATGTTTTCAATCTTCCCTCATAGGTCATGTTTTCTAGACCTTAAATCATTTTTGTTGCTCTTCTCAAGACTTTTGCCAATTTGTCCACATCTTTCCTGAAATGTGGCGCCCAGAACTGGACACAATACTCCAGCTGAGGTCTAATCAGCGCGGGATAGAGTGGAAGAATTACATCACGTGTTCTGCTTACAACACTCCTGCTAATACAGTGGTTCCCAAACTTTTCGGCATCATGCCCCCTTTTTAATTTTCGAGAAACCCTCATGCCCCCCACCTCCTTGTCCCCTAACCGCCCCCTCCTGGGACCCTCTGCCCCTCTAAGACCCCACCCCCCATCCAACGCCCCCTGCTCCCTGTCTCCTGACTGCCCCGACCCCTATCCACACCCCCACCCCCTGACAAGCCCCCCGGGACTCCCACGCTTATCCAACCCCCCTTCTCCCTGTCTCCTGACTACCACCCCAGAACCTCTGCCCCATCCAGCCACTCCCTGTCCCCTGACTGCCCCCCCAGGACCTCCTGAACCTTATCCAACCCCTCTACCCCACGCTCCCTGCCCCCTTACCAAGCCACTCAGAGCAGCAGGACTGGCTTATTGGAAAGTCTGGGAGGTGAGCGGGTGCAAGCCGCTGTTAGGGGGCTTATTCCTTCACCCACTTACTTCCCTGGTCCTTCTCGCATGAACAGAGAGCAATAATACCCGAAGTCCAAAGGTGCAAACAATTCGATGTTTATTGGGGTGAACTTCCAGCAAGCATGATTCCAGTTTCCTTCCTTAGTGTCCTCCTTCCCAGCTCTGACGCCACAGAGCCTTACGCCTGTGTCCCCTGTTCCCATTCCTGCCCTTAGCAAAACATGATTCCAACTTCCTTACCCCCATTCCCTGTTCCCATCTCCCACTCCCCCACGCCTCCCACTTCCTGATTGACTGCAGACTATATAGTAAAACTTGAGTTCTGCTTTGCTATACCTTAACCAATCATTTTCCTGAAATTTAATTAACCAATCCTAACATATTGTAACATGATTATTTAACCAATTATATCCCACCACCCAGCAAAATTAATTATACAGCAGACAGGAACAATCACAGAACCAGACAGAGATTATACAGACAAACAATAGCAAAGTGGGAACTATAATGACAAAACAATACAGAAGTGAGGATTTCACATCCCAGCTATTGATAAGTGAATTCTTGCCAGACAGGATGCTATCAAACTAAGTTTCCTTTTACATTTTCTAGGCACTTCCCTTTCTCTGGAGGTGATAGGCACTATCAGGACAGGATTGTATTCCTAACAGCCCAATAGCACCTTATTTCAATGTGACTAGTTTGGAATGTGAGGATGTGACCATTCACTTCCCAGTTTATGGCTGCCTCTGTTGCTTAGCCAAAGGCCTTAGTCTAAGAACAGGGCCTCAGACTGTCACAGTAAGAGAAGGCCCTTACACTGGCAGACAGTGGTTTTGATTCTTTCTTTTATACCTCTATAACTAGCCAAGTGATAAGAATACACCTAAATTCTTAGAGTACAGGCCTTTACAGACAGACCTGAAGGCGTGGCTGCAGGGGAGGGTCGACAGGCGGGGAGGGGCTGGGGGCTAGCCTCCCCGGCTGGGAGCTCAAGGGCCAGGCAGCCTAGCACCCCCCTTGGAATTTCTTCACACACCCCCGAGGGGTGTGTCCCCCCGTTTGGGAACCAATGTGCTAATACATCCCAGAATGATTTTGCTTTTTTTGCAACCATGTTACACTGTTGACTCATATTTAGCCACTGTGACACCTAGATCCCTTTCCGCAGTGCTCCTTCCTAGGCAATCATTTCCCATTTGTATGTGTGCAACTGATTGTTCCTTCCTCAGTGGAGTACTTTGCATTTGTCTTCATTGAATTTCATCCTATTTACCTCAGACCATTTATCCAGTTTGTCCAGGTCATTTTGAATTATAATCATAGAATCATAGAATATCAGGGTTGGAAGGGACCCCAGAAGGTCATCTAGTCCAACCCCCTGCTCAAAGCAGGACCAATTCCCAGTTAAATCATCCCAGCCAGGGCTTTGTCAAGCCTGACCTTAAAAACCTCTAAGGAAGGAGATTCTACCACCTCCCTAGGTAACGCATTCCAGTGTTTCACCACCCTCTTAGTGAAAAAGTTTTTCCTAATATCCAATCTAAACCTCCCCCACTGCAACTTGAATCCTATCCTCCAAAACACTTGCAATCCCTCCTATCTTGGTATCATCCACAAACTTTGTAAGTGTACTCTATGCCATTATCTAAATCATTGATGAAGATATTGAGCAGAACTGGACCGAGAACTGATCCCTGTGGAACCCCCACTTGTTATGTCCTTCCAGCATGACTGTGAACCATTGATGACTACTCTCTGGGAATCTGCATCTGAGGAAGTGAGCTGTAGCTCACGAAAGCTTATGCTCTAATAAATTGGTTAGTCTCTAAGGTGCCACAAGTCCTCCTTTTCTTTTTGCGAATACAGACTAACACGGCTGCTACTCTGAAACCTCTCTGGGAACAGTTTTCCAACCACTTATGCACTCACCTTAAAGTAGCTTCACTAGGTTGTATTTCCCTAGTTTGTTTATGAGAAGGTAATGCAAGACAGTATCAAAAGCTTTAATAAGGTCAAGTTATACCACATATACTGCTTCCCCCCATTCACAAGGCTTGTTACTCTGTCAAAGAAAGCTATTAGCTTAGTTTGACACAATTTGTTCTTGACAAATCCATGCTGTTACTTATCACCTTATTATCTTTTAGGTGGTTGCAAACTGATTGCTTAATTATTTGCTCCATTATCTTTCTGGGTACTGAAGTTAAGATGACTGGTCTGTAATTCCCCAGCTTGTCCTTATTCCACTTTTTATAGATTGGCACTATATTTGCCCTTTTCCAGTCCTCTGGACTCATACCTGTCTTCCATGACTTTTAGAAGATAATCGCTAATGGCTCAGATATGTTCTTAGTCAGCTCCTTGAATATTCTAGGATGTATTTAATCACGCCCTGGTGTCTTGAAGACATCTAATTTGTCTAAGTAATTTTTAACTTGTTATTTCCCTATTTTAGCCTCTGATCCTCCCCATTTTCACTGGCATTCACTACATTAGATGTCCAATCACTACTTAACTTTTTGGTGAAAACTGAAACAAAAGAACCATTTAGCTCTTCTACCATTTCCGCATTTTCTGTTTATGTTTTTCCTCCCCCTCGTTGAGTAATGGGCCTACCCTGTCCTTGATCTTCTTCTTGCTACTTATGTATATGTAGAATGTTTTCTTGTTACCCTTTATGTCTCTTGCTACTTCAATCTTGTTTTGTGCCTTGTTAACTCCTTATCTGTTCCACCTTGGTATTGAGCTGTGACACTGAGTACCTTTCTCAGACTTAAAGAACTCTATCTGTATAAACTCAAAATCTTTTCTCTTTCATTAACAGAAGTTAATCCAATAAAAGAATTTACTTCATCCACCTTGTCCTTTATTCCTATTGGCAGTGTGGGGTTTACTGCATACCTAAAATCTCCCTACCTTCCTTCTTTTGTACTACTCCCTGCTCAGTCCACAATGTGTAGCTAGAATATAACCGAGCTCTACTCAAGGGAGCATTCCCCGTCTCCACCTCTGGCTAAGTGAGAGAAGTAGAGAGTTCTCTGAGCATAGGGAAATCAGAAGAGGTTGAGGAGGACACTCCTGATTCAAACGCTCATTGGCAGACTTGCCCTAATATTAGTCTCTCTCCAGAAATTCAGTAAGACACCTTTAACCAGTTTTTAATCCACAGCAAAACTTTCCTCCTTACCATTTGATTATTTATTCTACTTCAGTGTTTCATATTTTGCATGTGTATAGCACTCCTTATCCTGAAAGAGCAGAGCAGAGTACTTTACAAATACCTGTTAAGTGTAGCCTCAACTTGGGTGGACGGAAGCACCCACCAGCCATTGGATTGCATAAATGTCTATCAAAGGAAAACATGTCAAACTCCATCTCTGAGCATGTGCTTTTTAATGCTGATATAGAATTGACCAGGTTTCTGGTTTAAAGGTTTTTCAAAAGTATCTGCATGCAGTTAAGGGAGTTCCATGAATGGAACTCATTTGAAAAACCATGGTAATGACAACTTTGGTGTCTTTGCCAAATTCTGACATGGGCTTATCTAGAGACACCCTGTGCTTTCAGTTGGAGGAGGGATTCTTCAGCTCTCACACTCAACCTACCATGCAGAGCAGCTATGTACTGTTAAGCAGCTGCTGTATATCACCCAACTGTGGCTGCTGCAGTTCACCAATCAGCAGAGTAATTCCTATACATATGTTTCAGCTCTGGAAGGGATTTAAGGTTTTGTCAAAGGCAAAATACTGTCTCAGCTTTAAGAACAAAGTTGCTATCAGAGCCTCCATTATTCTGTAAATCTGTTGGGGAAATTCTGGAAGAAAGTCAAGATTTTAAATAGAAATTCATTACATTTTTTCAAATAGTTACAACAGATAAGAAAAGCCTGACTTTCATTTCCAAAGCCCTGCTGGCTTTCCACAATGCATATCTTAGTGTTCTACTATTTTATTCTTTGTTGAAGGATTCTCAGTGAGGTTTTCTGGTCTATAATTTGTGGGATCTTCCTGGACTCCTTTAGTAAAAAAGACAGGACATTAACAATTTTCCAATCTTCAGTGACATCTGATTCAATTTAAAGAGGTGGAACCTAATCCAAAACCCAATTCATGGAAGACAATGGAAAGTTTCCCATTGGTTTCAGACAGGCCCTTACTATACTTCTTAGTTTGGTATCTCTGCTCTTTCACATTCACAAAGATTGCACACCCTGAGCACTATAGTTAGGTTGACCTACCCTCCCCTGTTGAAAGGCAGCTAGGTGGACAGAAGGATTCACCAGTCGACCTAGCTACTGCCTCTTGGAGAGGTGATATAGCCTATGTCCACACTATAGCAACACAGCTGTGGCCACACAACTGGATTGCTTGTAGCACAAACATTTGCTATAGTGATGGAAGAGGTTTCTCCATTACTATAGTAAATCCAGCTCCTCAGGAAGAATTCCTCCATTGACCTACCAGTGCCTATACCAGGGTTTAGGTCGGCCTAACAGTGTGTTTCAGGGGTGTGAATTTTTCACAACCCTTAGCAACATAGCTAGGTCGACCTAAGTTTTAGGTATACACCAGGCCTTAGCCAAATACAGTGTGGGTCTGATGATTTACTGGACTTAATGGTTGTTGAACAGGAAACTTCATTTATTTATGTGTATATCATTGCAACTCCTGATCTGCTGTACTTTCACACCTACTGTGGTAGGTAGTGTTTTCATTTTGACTGTGATCTTATTATACATGGATGGTTCAAATATTGTATGTTAAGACCTTAATTATGCAGATTGCTTTCTCTTCAGTGTAAACTATATTTATTTATAATGTAGCAATGTGTTTTTCTTCTCTTTTCAAATAATTCTGTTTTAGCTTTCACTGCACTTGAAGTTTATCTGTGGGGAAAACAAAAAAAGAGAAATCTCTTTGAATTTAAGACTTTAGGGAGATAATTAAATGAAAATTGCAGGTTCTGCATTAGCTAGAAAATTTTAGACATTTCATTGTGTGAGTGAAGCTTTTTTTCTTTTTTCAAGTGGATACTTCATCTTTCAAAGGGCTAATTACAGTGTTGACTACCCAATGTACTGTATGGTAAACTTTCATTTTTTTCATTAACAATGGCAAACAACAAAATTGTGCCAGAGCTGCAGAACTATTGCAGTTGTTGATGGCTCTTAAGTAGTGAAAGTAAAGCAACAATTACTCACTCATGAGTTATTTTATTCTCTCTGTAATTGACTTTTGTTTTTCTGCAAGCACTGTTATTTACCATCCATTGCCAAAGTGAAAGTGCACTTTGAAACTGTGGGGGAAGGGAAGATCGCTACTGGATATAAAGACTGTGAATCCCAAGAGGAAAACTGTCTATCTGCTAAAAGAAAAAAATGAGGTTGTATCATAGGTTTCAATCATATTCAGCTAGTCTGGTTTGCAGTGGTAACTAGCAATGACAGTTGCACAAAATGTTATGGCTCTTCTCAAACAAAAATTCTTGATATTGTAATGAGGACATGAAAAAGCCCTAATTCTGCTTTTTTCAATTCATATAAAATATTCTTCTTTCTAGGGTTCTATTTTACTGTTGCTCTCTGCAGGAGGAACAGGCTGCAGATAAGCTCGTCACAAATGTCAGATTTTGAATTACCTATATATGGACAAGTCAATTAGTGAGTGGCAATAAGTCATCAGATGCAATTGCAGGGAATATGCAGTCTGGTCTTCCCTTTCTCAAGAGGCTCTTATCTTCTCATCTATTGCAGCTATAACTTGAAACTCTGCTGCAGTTGCCATCTGGCATATAAGCATGGATCTGGGCCTAAATGCAAAACAATAAAGATGGATGAAAGACTTTATGCTTTGTGTAAGTTCTTGTGTATTAAATGATGTTAAAACCAGTGATTCAAGGGTTCTATGCACAGGTGTTCCATCACATCGTTTTAAAGTTTGTCTAAAACAGTTTAAGACATTCTCTAGCCAAGGCGGGGGCAAAAATCCAGCTGAACAGCATAAATAACTTATTTCAGAGTAACAGCCGTGTTAGTCTGTATTCGCAAAAAGAAAAGGAGGACTTGTGGTACCTTAGAGACTAACCAATTTATTAGAGCATAAGCTTTCGTGAGCTACAGCTAGCTCACGAAAGCTTATGCTCTAATAAATTGGTTAGTATAAATAACTTAGTTCACTTTATAGGTTTCTCTTATTAAGTAAAGATGTGAGAGAAAGAAAGGTCATATTACCATGGCTTTTAGCATTTATGATCTTGAAATGTTTCTGTCACCAACAATTTTGCACACTTAATCAAATGGAGTGGACACATCAGAATGAAATTTCAGACTCAATCAGGTATTTAATTACAGCTGTGTGGTAGGTCAGTAATCCAGGAGGAAGATTATAAGTATTGCTATGTTGGAAAGACAGACATCTCATTTACATTAAAGCACTGCAGTTGACAAAGTGATAGAATAAGATGCTACTGCATTGCAATTTGCGGGAGACTCGGTTAATGACTTTCTGAGTGCAAGGCTATCAGATTCCCTACACAGACAGAATTTGTTGGAGGAAATGTACTAGTGAATATGTCATGCTGCAGTGCCCACAACTGGTAGACCACATTGCTTCCCTTGTTCCTCCTCCTAAAAATATTGTGCTGTAAATCAGGAGCTTAATCCTGAACTGGCACGACTCCCTCTGCTTTCCATTGACGTTAGTTGGGGAGGGGAGTGTAAGAAAAGGGAGGCCACAAAAAAGAATGCTGCAGCTTTAGTTTTCTCTCCAAAAGTGCAGCAATCTGGGCACGATGTGTAGAATATATGACAGAGTGGTGTATTAAGTCTGCAGCAGCATAAGTTCACTTAAACTAGTGAAATGAGGTGACATATAAAAATCCTCTCAAACAAATGCTGATGAAATCCATGTACCACACCCCACCATGTATTCTGTATATATCACCTGTATTATAGAGAAACTATAAGGTGTAGAGCTGTACAAAGGATGACAATCATGTTGACCAATATATGCTGTCTAGCATATATATATATATATACATGTAATATTAAAAATATGCATTATCCGCACATATATATGCATTAAGTACAAATAGTATAGTAGTTATATAGACTAAATTGGCCAACACCTTTAATATAATCCTGTTAAATTATACTAAGTAGCTCATAACACCTTGCATTAGCTGATGCAAGCTTTGGCCTATGTAGATAGGAAAGCTGACAGGATCAGGATATACAATTATTTTTCCATAGCAACAAGTAGGGAGTTATTCTTACAGGCCAGTGTTGGAATGTCCCAAAGGAAGAGGACAAGCCATAGGATTGTTCTACCCTTACATAAACCTAGGAAGTGCCCTCACGCCCCTTGGTACCTGAAACGCGTGTGTTCAGAACAAAGATAAGGGATACAACATGGTACCAGAAAAACAAGGTAGAAAGCTGATTGGTGAAATCTAGTTTCAGATGATGTACACAGTAAATATGTAGGGTATAAAAAGATGTCTTTAGGGGTATAACTTTGGAAGCAAACCTTCTGCATAAAGTGAATGTAACAATGCTGCATGAGATTGCTTCCCAGAGACTGGAATTGTGTTAAACCTTTTTCCTGTACTATATTATTATTGGCTTATAGCAATAAGTCTGACTGATATTGGCTATTTGGTGTGTTGAATATACTTTTTAGCAAACCAAAGTATGGTTGTGCAATTAACTTAACTTATCAATAATTGTTTCATTGCAATTTTTGAGATTTCAAAATTTCTTCTTGTTCTGCACTTAAAAAAACACATTTGAACATTTCTGTGAAAGGGATGTGTCAAAACATCCATTTTTTGATTGAAAACCCGATATCTTTGATTTAGGACTTGTCTCCTCTCCCTGGTCAGATGTGACCAGAGAGAATGCTGGACTAAAAAACCTTCCTGACAAAAATGTAATTGAAACCAAGATGTTCTTCAATTAAATGGCATATTTTGACAATTTCATTTTGTCAAGTGTTCCAACCAGTGCCAATAAATTGAAATCAGGTACAGTTCCCAGCTGCTCTGAACAGAATCTTAACGCCTTACTTCTCTCACTTTCCTCAGTGCAAAGACAAAGAAACTCTACTGAAGCCAACAAGGTTTGGCGTAGATGTACTCAAGTGTGAGTACCCCTCGGTGTGTAGTGCAAATGTATACATTTCCTGTGACTTAGCTTTATTGGCAACATCAGTTTAAAAACAAAAACCATAAACCTCAGCCAAAGATTTTTCCATGATAAGCTACCCCGAGGAATTTGTTACATACACTTCCCTCTTTTAGACACCCCTCCCGCCCCTTTCCTCTGCCCATAAAGCTGCTCCTACTTCCCTGATATCACTGAAGAATTAATGAGCCACCTCTGTTAAAATGAGTCAACAGGATTAAGCCAACAGCTCCTTGAAGGATTCCAACATACGCTAACAGGGTGTGTCAACAGAAGAGCCCTGCCACCTTGTTTTATAATGTTTCTAAAAATATTGGGGCTATTTTCAATATCCCTTTATCTTCAAAGCCAGGTATCATGAGTCCAACTTCACAGGAAAAAGAGGAAATGAAAAATTAAGCTAGTAAACCCTTCAAAGATGAACTAAAATAACTTTGCCCTACATAAAAATGTTAACAGTTGCAATGTGCTTTATCTCAGGCCCTCCTAGGGCAAGATGGAAGTCTCATTGGGAAGCTGGCAATCTCTTCTTTCCAATATAACACTCCCTTTTCTAGCCCTGCAGGTTTATTAGAATTTAAAATACAAATCGCAACAATTTTTAGGTAGAGAAAAGGTGTCAATGTCCTAGAAGATAATTGGCCTGCGTTGGGCTAGTATAATTTTGGGGGTTGGGTGTGGAGAGCAATTCTGTATTTATGGGGAAAAGGATAATGTACTTCTTTGGTGGCTTGATTTTTTTTTTTTAATGGCAGCTGTCTTAAATTGCTTCATGGTTGGACTTCTGGAACAAGTTCAAGAGGAGTAAAGTAGTGATACCATCAACATGAGCAATACCTTTATCAGGTTTTCACAGTGGTATAAGTCCCCCACCCCAGAGCCAGGACCATATGTACAGAAGCAGCTCACTGGCTGGCACTCCCCCTATAACTGTGTGTGGTGTTGCTGGACTCTGTTGGTTGCCACCATCTGAATCTTCTGTTGCCTCGTCCTCTGGCCAGGTCACTTAAAAGTTCAGTCCCCATCCAGGACACTCGAGGTCCCAATGACTACATGAGTGTATTTCATCCCAATAGCAGTAACAGCTGGAGTCTGTGTACCATATCCATGTGACATGGGAGTAAACATTTGAAGCTCAGGCCCATGATAAGTGATTGGGCCTGGAAATATAGGATCCTTTCTTGCTGATATTTCTGAGTCATGCCCTTATTTCAAAAACAACTCACTTCTTGAAATGGATGGAAGGATTTACAGTGCATTTTACTACAGTCCATGTACATTCTGCATAGCGTCATCTAGCAACCGAATAATCAAATTGCATCTCGTGTTTAGATGAGGAAAGCACTCAAGTGCATGTCAGCAGCAGCCACAATTTAAAGATAGATGTGTGAGTGAGACAGAGGGCATGCTGCAGCACGTCTGGTGAAGACCCTTTTTGCTGATGGGAGAGCTCTCCCGCTGACACAGCACTGTCCACGAGCGCTTATGTCGGTGTAACTTATGTCACTCAGGAGGGTGGTTTTTCACACCCCTGAATGACATAAATTATGCTGAGATAGACTGTAGTGTAGACATAGCTCTAGTAAAGCTAATCTCGGCCTTTGCTGTCCCTCTCTGTCTGCCTCTAGGCATCCTATGTGACCAGTCTGTCACACTGATAACATGCTGGGTCTTGTGTATTCTGTGAATCCATATTCTTTGAATTTTCAGTAGAATTTGGCATCTTGTCAAGCTTCTGTGAAATCCCATGTTTTGGCCACACAATCTGCCAGTTTGCTACAGCCAGGTACCAGATGTTTTGTTCTCCCTGCCCTGCTGACTTGGTGTCATAAATATAAAGGGAAGGGTAAACCCCTTTGAAATCCCTCCTGGCCAGGGGAAAGCTCCTCTCACCTGTAAAGGGTTAAGAAGCTAAAGGTAACCTCGCTGGCACCTGACCAAAATGACCAATGAGGAGACAAGATACTTTCAAAAGCTGGGATAGAAACAAAGGGTCTGTGTGTTTGTCTATATGCTGGTTTCTGCCGGGGATAGACCAGGAATGGAGTCTTAGAACTTTTAGTAAGTAATCTAGCTAGGTATGTCTTAGATTATGATTTCTTTAAATGGCTGAGAAAAGAATTGTGCTGAATAGAATAACTATTTCTGTCTGTGTGTCTTTTTTGTAACTTAAGGTTTTGCCTAGAGGGGTTCTCTATGTTTTTGAATCTAATTACCCTGTAAGATATCTACCATCCTGATTTTACAGGGGGGATTTCTTTATTTCTATTTACTTCTATTTTTATTAAAAGTCTTCTTGTAAGAAACTGAATGCTTTTTCATTGTTCTCAGATCCAAGGGTTTGGGTCTGTGGTCACCTATGCAAATTGGTGAGGCTTTTTATCCAACATTTCCCAGGAAAGGGGGTGCAAGGTTTTGGGAAGTATTTTGGGGGGAAAGACGCGTCCAAACAGCTCTTCCCCAGTAACCAGTATTAGTTTGGTGGTGGTAGCGGCCAGTCCAAGGACGACGGGTGGAATATTTTGTACCTTGGGGAAGTTTTGACCTAAGCTGGTAAAGATAAGCTCAGGAGGTTTTTCATGCAGGTCCCCACATCTGTACCCTAGAGTTCAGATTGGGGGAGGAACCTTGACATGGTGGCATAGTGGTGGGATTAACCTGAAATCATTTTGAGATCCAGTTGAGATTTTTTGAACTAGAAATACAGATTTTAAAAAGGAAATTTTTTTTCCTTTGGAAAGGAAGTCCAGAAAGCAGCTGAAACTGAAAGCAGCTTGTTTTTTCTCTGCTTTGTGGCCAAGCAGAAACAAAAGGGGATTATCTTTGTGAATTGCAGGTTTTCTTTGCCTGGAGGCAGGGTACTTAACTCCTGCAGGGAAATTCACAGTCTTCCAACCCAGAAGTTTTTTTTTTTCTTTTCTTCCTGAAAGTAAATAGGGGGTGTGTGTTCTACCCATTTGCTTTTTCTTTGGGCTGGGTAAGCAGGTTTCCAAGTAGTTGGAGGTTTATTGCTTTAATTTGGGCCCAGAGCAGAGACAAGGGAATTGTCTTTTTCTGTAGGCTGACAATCACCATCAGAGAATAGGTATTCTATTCCAGCACAGCAAAATTTTACAGCCACGTTTTGTTTGTTTATTTCTAAACCTCGGGTGTAAAGTTAGTTAAAAACAGAGAGGTTAGAATGACCAAATCCGCAGCTCGACTACAGCTGGAATTAGCCAAATTTCAGGCTGAGGAAAAACAAAGGGAACATGAAAGACAGATAGAACTCATGCGGCTGGAGAAAGAGGTACAGGAGGCTGCCCACAAGAGGGAAATGGAGGCAAGGAAGCATGTGGAGGAGGAGAAGGAAAAAGAGAGGAAGCATGTGGAGGAGGTGGAAAGGATAAAGGCCCAGCAGAATATACCAACAAACCCTAGCAATCCTTCTCCAGGTACCACTTCCCATCCCAGAAAGTTCCCCACCTACAAGGCAGGTGATGATACTGAGGCCTTCTTAGAAAACTTCGAAAGGGCCTGCCTTGGGTACAACATCTCTACTGACCAATACATGGTAGAGCTGAGGCCGCAGCTCAGTGGACCCTTAGCTGAGGTGGCAGCTGAAATGCCTAAAGAACATATGAACAAGTATGAACTGTTTAAATCCAAGGCGAGAGTCAGAATGGGGATAACACCCGAGCAGTCTCGTCGGAGGTTCCGAGCCCTAAGGTGGAAACCAGACATGTCATTTACCCGACATGCCTACCACATTGTGAAACATTGGGATGCCTGGATATCAGGAGCAAGTGTTGAATCTCCAGTAAATTTGCCCTTCCTAATGCAAATGGAACAATTCTTAGAGGGTGTTCCTGAGGAAATAGAAAGATACATCCTAGATGGGAAACCCAAAACTGTAATCGAGGCAGGAGAGATTGGAGCCAGATGGGTGGAGGTGGCAGAGAAGAAGAAAACTGGTCGCAGTTGGAGCGGAGACCAGAAGGGACCACCCCAGACCACACCCCATTACCGGGGGCCGCCCAAAGCCCCACCTACCTCCCAAAGAACCCTCCAGACCCCTTATCGTCCCACCACCCCATTCTCCAGCAACCCTCCTCGCCCCAGTGACCCGTCAGCTGGACGATGTTTTAAATATAACGAGCTGGGGCATGTAAAGGCCAACTGCCCCAAGAACCCCAACAGATTACAGTTCATTGCACCGGAATCACACCAGAGGTCCACAGGCCCAGATACCTCCCAGATACCCTTGGAGCGGAGGGAAACTGTGAGTGTGGGCGGGAAGAAGGTCACCGCGTGGAGGGACACCGGAGCACAAGTGTCAGTTATCCATGCTTCCTTAGTGGACTCCAATTTAATCAACCCAGAGATCCAAGTGACGATTCAACCCTTCAAGTCCAACTCTTTCAATTTGCCTACAGCCAAGTTGCCTGTCCAGTACAAGGGCTGGTCAGGAATGTGGACTTTTGCAGTCTATGATGATTATCCCATCCCCATGCTGTTGGGGGAAGACTTGGCCAATCATGTGAAGCAGGCCAAGAGGATGGGAACGGTCACCCGCAGCCAGGCTAAACAAGCCGTGAGGCCTAGCTCTGTTCCGGAAACTTCTATCAGGACCCGGTCAGAGGTGATGGACCTGGACCCCAGGCCAATGTCTTTGCAACAGCAGTAGTGGATCCAGTCCCAGGGACCCAGACGGAACCAGTCCCAGAACCGGAACCAGCCGAACAACCAACACCAGACCCAGTGTCAGCACTGAATCCAGTACTTGCAACCTCAACACCAGAGGGCCCCACCGACCCTGAACTGGCAGCAGCCGATAACCCGACCCAAGAGGCTCAGCCGGAGCCTGAATCCCAACATAGTGCACCAGCGGAGAGCGGTTCACAGTCAACAGAAACAGCTCCATCCCCTATATCGCTTCCAGAGGGACCAAGCCTAGGTCCCCAATCCAATGAGGAACTGATGTCTCCAGCATCAAGGGAACAGTTCCAGACCGAACAGGAAGCAGATGAAAGCCTCCAGAGAGCTTGGACGGCAGCACGGAGCAACCCACCGCCTCTCAGCTCTTCTAATCGATCCAGGTTTGTTGTAGAAAGAGGACTTTTATACAAGGAAACTCTTTCTGGGGGACACCAGGAAGACTGGCATCCTCAGAGACAGTTGGTAGTTCCAACTAAATTCCGGGCCAAGCTCTTGAGCTTAGCCCACGATCACCCTAGTGGCCATGCTGGGGTGAACAGGACCAAAGACCGTTTGGGGGGGTCATTCCACTGGGAGGGAATGGGCAAGGATGTTTCTACTTATGTCCAATCTTGTGAGGTGTGCCAAAGAGTGGAAAAACCCCAAGACCAGGTCAAAGCCCCTCTCCAGCCACTCCCCATCATTGAAGTTCCATTTCAGCGAGTAGCTGTGGATGTTCTGGGTCCTTTTCCGAAAAAGACAGCCAGAGGAAAGCAGTACATACTGACTTTCATGGATTTTGCCACCCGATGGCCGGAAGCAGTAGCTCTAAGCAACACCAGGGCTAAAAGTGTGTGCCAGGCACTAGCAGACATTTTTGCCAGGGTAGGTTGGCCCTCTGACATCCTCACAGATGCAGGGACTAATTTCCTGGCAGGAACTATGAAAAACCTTTGGGAAGCTCATGGGGTAAATCACTTGGTTGCCACTCCTTACCACCATCAAACAAATGGCATGGTGGAGAAGTTTAATGGAACTTTGGGGGCCATGATACGTAAATTCGTAAATGAGCACTCCAATGATTGGGACCTAGTGTTGCAGCAGTTGCTCTTTGCCTACAGAGCTGTACCACATCCCAGTTTAGGGTTTTCCCCATTTGAACTTGTATATGGCCGTGAGGTTAAGGGGCCATTGCAGTTGGTGAAGCAGGAATGGGAGGGATTTACACCTTCTCCAGGAACTAACATTCTGGACTTTGTAACCAACCTACAAAACACCCTCCGAACCTCTTTAGCCCTTGCTAGAGAACTTACAGGATGCTCAAAAAGAGCAAAAAGCCTGGTATGATAAACATGCCAGAGAGCGTTCCTTCAAAGTAGGAGACCAGGTCATGGTCTTAAAGGCGCTCCAGGCCCATAAAATGGAAGCATCGTGGGAAGGGCCATTCACGGTCCAGGAGCGCCTGGGAGCTGTTAATTATCTCATAGCATTCCCCACCTCCAACCAAAAGCCTAAGGTGTACCATATTAATTCTCTTAAGCCCTTTTATTCCAGAGAATTAAAGGTTTGTCAGTTTACAGCCCAGGGAGGAGACGATGCTGAGTGGCCCAAAGGTGTCTACTACGAAGGGAAATGTGCTGGTGGTGTGGAAGAGGTGAACCTCTCCATGACCCTTGGGCGTATGCAGCGACAGCAGATCCAGGAGCTGTGCACTAGCTAC
This sequence comes from Lepidochelys olivacea, assembly GCF_965140295.1. Taxonomy (NCBI): domain Eukaryota; kingdom Metazoa; phylum Chordata; order Testudines; family Cheloniidae; genus Lepidochelys; species Lepidochelys olivacea. Next base: position 41,473,414 of record NC_140419.1, read on the forward strand.
GCGCCAACGTTCTCAGCCAACCCAGGACTGACTGAACGGGCATACCACTCCATTGACACAGGTAATGCTCACCCAATTAGGGTCCACCCTTACCGGGTGTCTCCTCAAGCTAAAACTGCTATAGAACGGGAGATCCAGGATATGTTACAGATGGGTGTAATCCGCCCCTCTGAAAGTGCATGGGCATCTCCAGTGGTTCTAGTTCCCAAACCAGATGGGGAAATACGTTTTTGCGTGGACTACCGTAAGCTAAATGCTGTAACTCGCCCAGACAACTATCCCATGCCACGCACAGATGAACTATTAGAGAAACTGGGAAGGGCCCAGTTCATCTCTACCTTGGACTTAACCAAGGGGTACTGGCAGGTACTGCTAGATGAATCTGCCAAGGAAAGGTCAGCCTTCATCACACATCTCGGGCTGTATGAATTTAATGTACTCCCTTTCGGGCTGCGAAATGCACCCGCCACTTTCCAAAGACTTGTAGATGGTCTCCTAGCGGGATTAGGAGAATATGCAGTCGCCTACCTTGACGATGTGGCCATATTTTCGGATTCCTGGGCAGACCACCTGGAACATCTACAAAAAGTCCTTGAGCGCATAAGGGAGGCAGGACTAACTGTTAAGGCTAAGAAGTGTCAAATAGGCCTAAACAGAGTGACTTACCTTGGACACCAGGTGGGTCAAGGAACTATCAGCCCCCTACAGGCCAAAGTGGATGCTATCCAAAAGTGGCCTGTCCCAAAGTCAAAGAAACAGGTTCAATCCTTCTTAGGCTTGGCCGGTTATTACAGACGATTTGTACCGCACTACAGCCAAATCGCTGCCCCACTGACAGACCTAACCAAAAAGAAACAGCCAAATGCTGTTCAGTGGACCGGAAAGTGTCAGAAGGCCTTTAACAAGCTTAAAGCGACACTCATGTCTGACCCTGTACTAAGGGCCCCAGACTTTGACAAACCGTTCCTAGTAACCACAGATGCGTCCGAGCGTGGTGTGGGAGCAGTTTTAATGCAGAAAGGACCTGATCAAGAATTCCACCCTGTAGTGTTTCTCAGCAAAAAACTGTCTGAGAGGGAAAGCAACTGGTCAGTCACTAAAAAAGAATGTTACGCCATTGTCTACGCTCTGGAAAAGCTACGCCCATATGTTTGGGGACGGCGTTTCCACCTGCAAACCGACCATGCTGCATTGAAGTGGCTTCACACCGTCAAGGAAATTAACAAAAAACTTCTTCGGTGGAGTTTAGCTCTCCAAGATTTTGATTTCGACATCAACACATCTCAGGAGCTTCTAACAAAGTGGCTGATGCACTCTCCCGTGAAAGTTCCCAGAATCAACTGGTTAAAATCGTCCTTGAGATGTGGAAAATATTGTTAGTCTTTATGTACTTGGTAGTATATTTAGAGATGCATGTGTCTTATTAACTCTGTTTTTCCTAGAGCTCCAGGAAGAAATCCCAGCCAGTGTTTCACCCTAGCTGAGATTTGGGGGGCGTGTCATAAATATAAAGGGAAGGGTAAACCCCTTTGAAATCCCTCCTGGCCAGGGGAAAGCTCCTCTCACCTGTAAAGGGTTAAGAAGCTAAAGGTAACCTCGCTGGCACCTGACCAAAATGACCAATGAGGAGACAAGATACTTTCAAAAGCTGGGATAGAAACAAAGGGTCTGTGTGTCTGTCTATATGCTGGTTTCTGCCGGGGATAGACCAGGAATGGAGTCTTAGAACTTTTAGTAAGTAATCTAGCTAGGTATGTCTTAGATTATGATTTCTTTAAATGGCTGAGAAAAGAATTGTGCTGAATAGAATAACTATTTCTGTCTGTGTGTCTTTTTTGTAACTTAAGGTTTTGCCTAGAGGGGTTCTCTATGTTTTTGAATCTAATTACCCTGTAAGATATCTACCATCCTGATTTTACAGGGGGGATTTCTTTATTTCTATTTACTTCTATTTTTATTAAAAGTCTTCTTGTAAGAAACTGAATGCTTTTTCATTGTTCTCAGATCCAAGGGTTTGGGTCTGTGGTCACCTATGCAAATTGGTGAGGCTTTTTATCCAACATTTCCCAGGAAAGGGGGGGTGCAAGTGTTGGGAGGATTGTTCATTGTTCTTAAGATCCAAGGGTCTGGGTCTGTAGTCACCTAGGCAAATTGGTGAGGCTTTTTACCAAACCTTGTCCAGGAAGTGGGGTGCAAGGTTTTGGGAAGTATTTTGGGGGGAAAGACGCGTCCAAACAGCTCTTCCCCAGTAACCAGTGTTAGTTTGGTGGTGGTAGCGGCCAATCCAAGGACGACGGGTGGAATATTTTGTACCTTGGGGAAGTTTTGACCTAAGCTGGTAAAGATAAGCTTAGGAGGTTTTTCATGCAGGTCCCCACATCTGTACCCTAGAGTTCAGAGTGGGGGAGGAACCTTGACACTTGGCTTCAGCTCTTTCCCACCCAGGTCCCTCAGACTGCCTCACCTGTCTCAGGGGGAGGAGTGCCTTGGGGGAAGAACGTGGCAGCTGGGGTCAAACCAATGAGCTTCCAGCACTGAGCAGAACTCCATCTGCCTGGGTTGTGAGGTGTGCAGGACTGGATTAAAATAATTTGGGACCCTTGGCACATAACAGCACAGGGCTCCCTGTCCACGACCCTTTCCCAGCACCAAAGCCCCACCCACCCACCCAGAGAAGCAAAGACAGTGCAATGGGGCAGGAACAGCAGGTAAGGCAATAGGGGTTTTCTCTCCCTACCAGTAAGACAGGGAAGGCAGCAGGGCTCCCTCCAGTACTTTACCAGAAGGTGGGGTATATTTGTGTGTGTGTGTGTGTGTGTGTGTGCCAGGTATGCTCTGTTGCACTCTTCTCATGTTACGTGCAGGGGGTGGGTTGGTGGAGATCCCCAGAGCAACGGGTTTTGGAGTTAACAACTCACTGAGAGATGAATAGGTCAGTTCATCCCGCTCAGAGTTATTGCTTCAAGCTGTCTTGATATCGCCACTTTGGTGATGCTCACATTACATTTCCAAACTCCGCCACAATGAGGGCTCGTATTTTTTTTTTTAATTAAAGCTTAGAATCTGATGTAATGAGATGACTCCAGGAACTGTGTCTTATGCTTGAACTCAGCAATACATTATATATATAAAAAAAAAAACAGTTCAACCTAATCACCATTGCTGCAGAATCAAGTTCTGAAGACTACCTGCTGCAAAATGTGGGTCCATTGTGCTGCAAAGTAGACAGGGCCTTGATAACAAGGCATCATTTCACTCTACTAACAAGTTTTCTACACTGGCTAAGAATTTACAAAAAACCTCTCCAGTACTGTCATAAAAATCCAATTTAAAGAAACACTGTCAAGTTTTTTAGATCCAAAATCTGAACTATTTTACATGAGCTGATACTAAGTACTTCATTTTGGATTCTAAGTACTTCATTTTCTTTCAGATCTAAACTTCTTTTACAAGACAGTTTTAAAAACACACAATTTTTGTGAGGACCTTTATGTTCCATTTGAAGTAGCATTATATTAAATTAACCAACACAATTCCAAGAGCTGAGATTATATCAATCAATAATACTGTTAAACCAAAAAAATAGTTTGGAATGACACCATGATATATGATACACTGCGTAAACAAACCCAGTTATGTTAATTTCAGCTCCATTCAAAACAAAGGGGAATAAAAAGCAATGAGTACACACAAAGGATAAAATAGAATAGAAGACAATTCTTACCAGCCTTTCAAGGTGATACTATGAACAATGGACGATTAGAAATGAAAAAGTATTGTAAAAGTACTTGACAGGGTCTTTAATATAACAGAGAATAGAAAGAAATGAAGCAAACAAGAACTCTCCATTCTGTTCTTCTCTGACAAAAAGCTGCTTTAATCCTTCATGAAGCTTAAAAAAAAGTGAGAAATTTTTATTTATGTGCCTTTCAGTTTTTGTATTTTATCTTCCAGATAAATCTCCCACACAGCCAAGTTAAAAAGTTTTGTGGTTGTTATTTGAGCCCTTTTAAGTAGAGTTTTTCACCCATACCTTTCAGATAAAGCTTTGTGTCCTGCCCTGTCTCTACCTATGCTCATTAATCTTTTGCAACTTCAGAGAAATACAGTCCACTGTAGCTTGTTTTGCTTTGTTTTGTTGAAGCTTTTTAGTCCTCTGATTGTCACTTTTGGCTGCATCAGTAACAATGGATTAGTTAATGTTTCTCTTTAATCTTAATGGCAATCAGGCAACTGGATGATATTCATTAATTGAAAGTTAACATTTTCTTGTCTGCTTATCTCTATAGCACTATTTCTGTGTAATGTTTCAAACACTAACCATAACACTTAAATTATCTAAAAATAAAATCATGTGTATTTGTATTTATAGGTTAGGAAGAGAGAACGATAGCCACATAGTTCATGCTAACAATTCTAACTATCACCAATACTGCTAAGGTGGGTAGAGGTTAATAAACATTTATCTCATTTTCCCCCTCATCACTTCCCTGTAGATATTTTTTTTCAGACCAGAAATACAGATTGGTAAGTGCCAGATACCAGGAACTGAAAGATTGTACTAACTAGTGCTGCTGCTGTTTTGGCAGGTCTTACGACTACAAGACCCAATTCTACAGCTTTTATGTATGCATCACAGACACTGAAGTTCATGAGAGTGTTCCATGTGAAGGGCTGCAGGTAATGCCACGTTTGGGACAAAGCTGGCAATCATCCCATCCACAGAGAATGTTTAACTAACAACTTTTGCTTAAAATTCCATACTCTTACTTTCACTTCCTTGGCATAGATATCTGAATGCTCCAAATTACACATTACTTAGCTTAGGACATGAACAGCATCCTCTGGTCTTCTCCTGCCCTCCATTGAAGTCAATGTCAAAACTCCCAATGGGTCAAATCCTGCTCTTAGTTACACGGAGAGAAATCCAGAATAACTCCACTGAAGCCAATTAAATTACACTGGTGTAATTAACTACACTTTGACTTCAGTGATACAGCTCTGGTCAGTTTGTCAAGACATCCCATCATTTTGTAGCAGCAACTGTTTATCTTAATTATTTACAGAAAGACAGGCTGGCATCTATTAGTTCATCTCCCTTAGTCAACTGAAAACTTTGCATCCGATGAAGTGAGCTGTAGCTCACGAAAGCTCATGCTCAAATAAATTGGTTAGTCTCTAAGGTGCCACAAGTACTCCTTTTCTTTTTGAAAACTTTTAATGCACTACCACTCCTCCTTTGCATCCCTACCTGCATGCTTAATGTTACTGTATTCACAAGAACATAAGAATGGCTATACTGGGTCACACCAAAGGTCCATCTAGTCCAGTATCCTGTCTTCCAACAGCGGCCAATGCCAGGTGCCACAAAGGGAATGAACAGAACAGGTAATCATCAAGTGATCCATCCCCTGTCACCCATTCCCAGCATCTGGCAAACAGAGGCTAGGGACACCATCCCTGCCCATCCTGGCTAATTGCCATTGATAGACCTATTCTCCACAAATTTATCTAGTTCTTTTTTGAACCCTGTTATAGACTTGGCCTTCACAACATCCTCTGGCAAAGAGTTCCACAGGTTGACTGTGTGCTGTGTAAAAAATACTTCCTTTTGTTTGTTTTAAACCTGCTGCCTATTAATTTCACTGGGTGACCCCATGCTATTCCTTGCACACTGGACTTGATTCTAATCTCTTTAATGCCATTGTAAATCAGGTGTAGCTCCATTTATTTCAGAGGAGTTAAAATAGTGAAAGGGAAATCAGAATTAGACATACTGTACACACAATCTTCTTATGATATCATCAAATTACATTGTGTGTGGCTCATTTGTGAAAGCATTTTTTTATCCAGTGATACCTAAACTCTAATTGGAAATTGAATGTTTCTGTTTAAAGGCAATGACTATGAAATGTTTACTGTGCTGCAATAGCATTTTGTTTAGAGTGAGAACAAAACCATCAAGGTCAGATCCTCAGCTGGTGTATATCAATCTAGGTCCCTTGACATCAGTGGAGCTATACTAATTTATGTCAGGTGAGGATCTGGCCCTCAGTCTAAACTTAGTCCAAAAGATTTAACGTTTTATTATTTTTTGCAAGTGAAGCACAGTGCTGTTTCTTCAAGTTGTGTCCCAACGGGTGCTCCACTCTAGGTATATCTGCATCCCAGCACTGCTGATCCAAGAATTTTAGTAGAAGTGTCTGTTTGGCCTGCGCATGCCCTGCCCTTCCTTGTGGTCTGCCAAAGGTTAACCAGCACTGAGCAGGTGAACCCTCCTCAATTCCTTCTCCTTCCTGGCTTGAGATGGAATTTTAGCTGTCTGTTAGCAGATCATTACCTTTTATAGAATTGCTAATTGTTTCTCTCATCTTTTAGAGCTCCCTTTTCTTTTTTCTCTCCTTTATCTTTTATTTATTTATTTAAAAAAAACCCCAAACAACTTTACTTTTAGCTTTGTTTTTCTTTGCTCCCCCCTCCCTCCCCTGTTTGGCAATCCTCCACTGGTGATATTATGTCATGCACCCCCATTTCCGAGTGCTGAGTCAGGCAGTGAGCAAGAGGACATAGTCTCCTGCTGCTCCTGTCATCTATCCTACGGTACCCATTTCTAGTACGACCTCAACCGTACCACCCCTCTGATCCCCAGCCTCTTTGATATGGGCAGCCATGGAACCCATCTCCAGGGCCCTTCCCACCCTCTCAATGGCCTCACTTCCCACCCTCTCAATGGCCTCATCACCAGATGAGACAGCGATGCCCCCTCCTCCATCATTAACAGATCACTTCAAGCTTCTCCAGGAGCTAGTTCAGAGGGTGGCAGATGCAATACAACTACCATTACAAGAGGTGACCGAGACACCATAAACTATTGGACATTCTACATGCCTCTGCATCATCCAGAATAAGGCCCTCTTGGATTCTGCCAAACTCATATGGCAGACCCCGGCATCGGTCCTGCTAACATGCAAGCGGGACAATAAAAAATATTACATGTCAGCGAAGGACACAGAATTTTTCTTCTCCCACCTGGCACCCCCTTCCCCCCTGCCTGCCCATTTTGATCATTGTGGATGCAGTGAACTCAAGAGGCCATCAGCGTCCTCTGAAATCCATCCCCTTAGACTGGGACTGGAAGTGCCTTGATCTTTTCTTTTGAGAGAAAAATATACTCATCAGCCACTCTACAGTTACATATTGCAAACTATCAAGCCTTAATAGCAATATATGATTACATCAACTTCTCAAAACTGAATTCCTTTATTGAGCAGCTCACAGATTCTCACAAGGACCAATTCAAAGCCATCATTAACAAAGGCCAACTAGTGGGGAAAACATCATTCCAGTCTGCACTCAACACAGCTGACATGGCAGCATGTTCTACCTCCTCTGTTGTTGTGATGACATGAACCTCTTGGCTGCACTTATCCGGTTTCCCCAAACAGGTGTGAACAATCATGGAGGACCTTCCCTTTGAAGGTACAAAGCTCTTTGTGGAAAAGACAGACGCTTCCCTCCACACTTTAGAAGATTCCAGGGCTGCTCTTTGATTGCTCAGAATCTATTCACCTGGGCAGAAGAGAAAGTATAGTCCTGAGCCTTCATTCAGGCTTGTCACAATAGTCATCCCAATACTCAGATGAACCCCAAAGAAAGAAGTCCAGTTTCTCCAAATGGAAACCTTTGGGCCCTCAACCTGCTTCTTTGCAGCCATCCACCTCAAAACAACAGTTTTGACGGCTTGGTCGGGGTGCTGTCAGACCACTCTCTTCAAAACCATCCAAAGCTGAAAATCCCATAACATCCCTATGGATGCCTTCTCATCCCATTGCTGAGCATGTGGGAACAGATAATTTCCAACAAATGGGTACGGGAAATTATTTGAGAGGGGTACTGTGACACTGCACTCTGTATTCTTCAGAGTGGTATGGTTATGATATGATTATGCTGCATCTTGTACAAGATATGTCTTGTCAGGTGTCATTGGAAAAGTTATGATTTACTGAATATGATTATCCTATGTGTATGCATGTATCATTTTTATATCTAAAGTTATGAATATTGACTATGTATCTGTATTTCAAATGTAGCTACACCTGAGTGACAGCCACTAGGCAAGATGCTTCCAGTCTAGATAGCTGGTTATGAAGGGCCTATTCAAGGTAATGGGCCATTAGGGAAAACAATAGGCCTGAGGAGAAGCTTGTCCCCCACCTGGTGAGCCTTCCTGAGAATGCTCCAGACAGCCTATGGATAATGGCTGCTATGACTCATCAAGCCGTGCAAGAGCATATGACCAGACCATATGACACTGAACTCCATTTTGGGTACCTGTATTTTTCCACAAATTGGTGTGGGAACTAAATTTGAAACAAAGGGTTCCCGCCACATGGAAAGGCTATATAAGACAGAGAATGACATCATCTGCTGTTCTTCACGCCCCCACAACTGAATACCTAAGAGAAGCTCTGGAAGAAAAAGGACTTGGAACAGGGGTGGGGAGTCCAAGCTGCAAAGGAAGTGCAGCTTATGCCTTGAGACTCTGCAAACCTGCTTGTATCATCAGTCAGGGTGAGAAACTGCTAATTCATAAACAATCTATCTAGTATGTTAGGCTTAGTTTGAGATTTTGTTTATTTGCTAGGTAATCTGCTTTGATCTGTTTGCTATCACTTATAATCACTTAAAATCTATCTTTTGTATTTAATAAACTTGTTTTTGCTTTATTTAAACCAGTGTTCCTTTGAGCAAAGTGCCTGGGGACAAATCTCAGCTTGGTTAACACAAGGGTATGTGCATATCTTTCCCACATTGAGAGGAGGGTGAACTTTATGAGCTTACTTTGTACAGATCTCTGTGCAGTGTAAGACAGTACAATTTTGGGTTTAAACTCCAGTGCGGGGCAGGGGGTACATGCCTGGGGAGCGAGGGGTTATCTTGGCTGTAGCCTCTCTATTGTTGGTTCATGCAGTGGCTGGTCAGAGAGCCTGCATGTAATTGCAGTTGGGTATGTTCCTGCCTATGTGAATGCTGGTGGGAGTGTAGGACCACGAGTGGTCTACAGCTTGTCACAGCAGCACAGTGAGAAAGGGAGCCCAGGTTGGTGAGTCAGAGTTCTCAATGGTACTCCAGTTCCAGTTCCCTGGGGGGAACCCATCACATGTGCTCCATCCATTTCACCTCCCTCCCCCAACCAAACACCCTTCCCTGTCCCTCTCCAGGAACTTGTCTCATGAGAGTCTATTATGACAAGGGATAGACCGTCTCCTCAACGTAGGAACCATAGAACCAGTGCCCCCACATCTAAGAGGCAAAGACTTTTACTCTCGCTATTCCTGATACCCAAGAAAAAGGGAGGTTGGAGACCCATACTAGACCTCAGAGTATTCAACAAATTTGTCAAGGCTCAGAGTTTCAAGATGGTAACTTTGGTGATTATCATTCCAGAGTTAGAAAAAGGAGACTGGTTCACGGCCCTTGAACTCCAAGATGCTTACTTCCACATTTTGATTATACCGGGTCACAGAAGATACCTCAGATTCACACGAGGCCAGGACCACTACCAGTACAGGCACTCCCTTTTGGACTCTCATTGGTCCCCAGAGTATTCTCCAAGGTTCTCTCTGTGGTGGAGACCCACCTATGGTCCCAGGGCATTATGATCTACCCTTATCTGCATGATTCACTCCTCAAGGTATGTTATCCATCAAAATCAGGAAGTCAAGAGCTAATATTTCTAATGTATAATAACAAGTGGGGGAAAAACCCTAAAAAAGAAATAAAATCCAAAAAAACCTTTCAGATTTTATATATCCTAAAAAAGTAAAAAAAAAAAAAAAAGGCACAACCCAATTTTTTCTATGTAGGTGTCCTTTAAACAAAGTGAAATTACTCCATTTGCATATATTACAAAATAATATTGATAACTTCAGCTTCATGACTAAATTGTTATTTATATTAATGAAATAGAGATATCTCCAGATTGGTATTGGAGAGAGGCAAATTTTAATGTAGAGTAAGAGGCAGTTGACAGGTACAGTGGGACGGGATAGAAAGGCAGAATGGGTAAATATTTTTTATTTTTAAATTTAAACCAAATAAATTGCCCTGTTAGTAAACATCCTAAAGGAAATAAAGAAGAAAATAGTTTTAAATGCTAAATACTAAATTTTAGTACACGTAAAACTCAAATTTCTATAGCTATTATTTTCATGTGTTATTTTTTATAAATATTGAGATCTGATCACTAGAAGTACATATTATCCACTTTTTTTATAAAAGGTATTAAACAGGAGACAGGACAATGCAATTCTGAAATGTTCACATTGTATGTTACAGGTTGCATGACTATATGCTTTGTATTGGAAATCTTAGCACTTGTGCAAAGGACAGCAAAGTACTGTATAAAAGTTAAACTTTTGCTCTTTCCTATTCTTCCAAAGTGTTATTGTCTGAGTTGCTGCCCATGATGAATTATATTTGATATAGATAAATGACAAGGAACGTGACTGTGTGTGTGCAATAAGCTATTCTGAAAAATCACCGTGCAGCTAGGGAAACCAAGAGATTCTGGGATGAAAGGCCATCTCAATGGTAAATGTATTCAATGACAATGACCTCATACAAAAAGGGATGTTGAATTTAGACCCCAAAGGGGAAGTTGCTGTTGTTTTGGGAAGACACTAGACCAGGTCTGCATAACTCGTAAAGCGGCGAGGGCCATATTACTCCAAAGAAAACAGCTGAGGTCCGAAACCCCCTGGCCCCGCCAACCCCCCCCAGTGCCGCCAGGCCCCGCGGAAACAACACCCCCCACCAGTGCCGCCCGCCCTGCAGAAACAAACCCTCCTTCCCCAGCGCCACCCAGCCGAAACAGCTGTAGGCTGAAAAGGAAGGGGGGGGGATACTTTATTAAGAATTTTTCAATTAAAGCAAACAATTTTTTTAATTTTAATTTTTTTATGAATCATGGAAAAATGAAAAACACCTGTTCCGTTGAAAGAAAACATTTGTACTTTTCATAATTACTTTGCAAATCTAATGAGAGATAGTACATCTCTTTTTGGCAACAAGCTTGTCGTATTCGGGGGTCATATTTGAAGTGGATATTTTCATAATGTCTTCCAAATGGTTGTCAGTCAGAGAAGAACGTTGCTTGCTTTTATTCATGTTCATGATGGAAAATGTTTGTTCACATATGTAAGTGTTTCCAAAAATGCTGAACATGTTCAGTGCAACTTCGATAACATTCTTGTATTTTTCATTGTCCAGACTTTTGTAGAAGTCCCGCAGGCTGCTTTCTCTGTGCTTATTTTGGTAAACTGCTGAACATTGAAGTTCAATAACCTCCAACTGCAAATCTAGTGGCACTTCCTCTGGATCCACAGAAAAGGGATCTTCAATTAGATTCAACTGTATGTCTTCTTCTTAGACAAAGTAAGTCTTCTGTCAAATTCTTCAATCAAAAGATTAATGTGCTTTGCATATTTTTCTTCTAACTCGGCGTGTTTGTGCTGAGGGATATGCTGTGCACAAGTAGGAAAGTGACACATTTCACCTTTTGACAGCTGACTTCTGAAAAGTTTCAATTTCATTTTGAAAGCTTTCACTGCTGCACACATTTGAAATATAAGTTGATTTTTTCCCTCAAGTTGAATGTTGAGATCATTCAGGTGTGCTGTAATATCACAAAAGAAAAAGAGATCTTGATTCCAGGACTCATTTTCAAGCTCTGGGAATTTTATTGGCCCATTTTCTAGGAATCTTGCTACCTCCTCTTTCAAAGCAACAAAACACTGGAGCACTCTTTCTCGACTCAACCACCTCACTTCTGTAAGGTAGATTAAGTCGCTGCACTCGGCGTCTACCCCTTCAAGAAAGTCTCGAAATGTCCTATGTTTTAGTCCTCTAGAACGGATGTAGTTTACAATGGAAACTACCACTGACATTACATGCTCAAATTTTAAGACTTTGCTACACACAACCTGCTGATGTATATTGCAGTGATGTTTGGTTATTTGTCTCCCGATAAATTCTTCAAGAAGAGTAACTGCTCCAACATTTTTTCCACACATAGCTGGAGCACCATCAGTACAAATGGCCACCAAGTTTGTGAAATCTAATCCCGATTTATCATTCATGCACTTTATCACTTCACTGGAGATTTCTTTTCAGGTTGTGCGACCTGTCATGGAGCACATGTTCTTCAGTAATTTCCAAGTTTTTATCAATACCTCTAATAAAAATAAGAAGTTGGGCGGTGCTTTTAAATCGGTGCTTTCATCCATAGCTAGGGAGTAAAAGCAGAATTCACTGATTCTCTGCTTAACTGATCACTTAGATCGGTAGTCAAGTCAGCTATTCTTCTCTGTACAGTCATGCGTGATAGACTGACATTCTCAGATATTCCCCTCTTTTCTGAACATAACTCAGATACAGCAATCAACATACACTTTTTTAAAAACTCGCCTTCTGTGAAGCATTTCCCAGCAGCAGCAATTTCCTTAGAAATCTGAAAGCTTACTTTAGTAACCGTATCGTTCTCTGCGCTCACTTTCTTGAAAATTTGCTGTTCTCCACTAAGGATTTTTGCTAAACTGGCTGCTTTAATTATTTTTTCATTTTGGTTCAATTTGGCAAGATTGGGATATTTAGTTTCAAAGTGCTGCCGAAGGTTGTATTCTTTTAGAACGACTAACATTTCGCGACACATGAGGCACAGTATTTTGTCTTTGGAAACAGTACATAAGTACAGGTTTCAGAGTAACAGCCGTGTTAGTCTGTATTCGCAAAAAGAAAAGGAGTACTTGTGGCACCTTAGAGACTAACCAATTTATTTGAGCATAAGCTTTCGTGAGCTGCAGCTCACTTCATCGGATGCATACTGTGGAAAGTGTAGAAGATCTTTTTATACACACAAAGCATGAAAAAATACCTCCCCCCACCCCACTCTCCTGCTGGTAATAGCTTATCTAAAGTGATCACTCTCCTTACAATGTGTATGATAATCAAGTTGGGCCATTTTCAGCACAAATCCAGGTACAATGTGTATGATAATCCAGTTGGGCCATCTCCAGCACCCCCCCCCCCCAGACGTTCTTGTTAAACCCTGGATTTGTGCTGGAAATAGCCCACCTTGATTATGGTACACATTGTAAGGAGAGTGGTCACTTTAGATAAGCTATTACCAGCAGGAGAGTGGGTTTGTGTGTGTGGGTGGGGGAGAAAACCTGGATTTGTGCTGGAAATGGCCCAACTTGATTATCATACACATTGTAAGGAGAGTGATCACTTTAGATAAGCTATTACTAGCAGGAGAGTGGGGTGGGGGGAGGTATTTTTTCATGCTTTGTGTGTATAAAAAGATCTTCTACACTTTCCACAGTATGCATCCGATGAAGTGAGCTGTAGCTCACGAAAGCTTATGCTCAAATAAATTGGTTAGTCTCTAAGGTGCCACAAGTACTCCTTTTCTTTTTGCAAGTATATAAGTTTTTATTTGTCCATTCAGTGTTGAAAACTCTGTGCTCTGATTCTATTTTTCTCTTTTTCTTTTCACTCATGGTATCCATTATGAAGCTCAAGATTGTATTGAATAAATTCACACACAAGGGAAACACTCACAGTCACACTCAAAGAGAAGAGATAACTCACGGCGCATGGCACACTAACAACGCACTGATGGTGTGTGGAAGCCTGTAGAGGGGGAAAGAAATGGCATGCATACGGTGACCAGATCACAGCAGTAAAATAGGACCCGCCCCCTCCCCATTCGACCCCACCATCACACCCCTCTTCATCTCCTAGCCCCCCGCTGGCTTCCTGCATTCCTCCTAGTCAGTCCCCCACCCACCACTCACCTCCTTTCACCTCCTCTCTTCCCTGCCATAAACCCACATGCCCGCCCCTAGAACCCCTGCCGGCTCACTGCTCACCTCTTTGCCCACCCGCCGCTTGCCCACCCACTCGCCCCCGACTCGCTGCTCGCTCTCTCGCCCCCCCAAATATAAAGCCTCATTCAAAGACCCAGGGGTCACTATATTACTGCACACAGCAGTCAATCAATGCAGTTGTAGATAAATCTTTGCATTATGCATTTTTGTATAACTTTTATATGACTTTGTATTGAACCTTGGTAATATGTTATACCAGGCCCCTAAGGTAGTATAATTAAGGTAAAAGAAAAATGTCTTTTTGCTAGAAGTAGAATAAGATCTTCCCCCCACTTTGTAATCAATTGCCCTGTTGAATGAATGAGGTGTGAATGAGGAAGGTGTGGAAGGCAAGCACCTCCAGACAGCTGCAACCCTTGGAGAGGTGATGCGAGCCAGACCAAGGACAATCAAACTTGTCAAGTGGGCTGACTAGAGAAGAGCAGACAAGCACCTTCCTTTGGGAACACCCTCTTTGCAGCATTGGGACAACCCCCAGTCCAGAGAAAAGCAGCAAAAAGGACCAACGGGGACAGTCCCAGATTTTGAATCTGGGAGATTTGCATAAGAGGGAAGCTGTTATAAAGGTGAGGTGTCTTGCGGAGAACCCTAGGTTTTGTCTTGTCAGCATCGGAGCATTGATCTGGATCTACAGAAGCCCGGCTCCACCACTCCCCCATCTAACTCATCTGGCCAGTGACGTTAAGGGAAGCAACTCATTGGTAACAACAGCAAGATGGAGTGTGTTTGTATGTGAGTGCATGAGTGTGATACATATCATATGCATAGGATAGTGTTGATTATTACATGTACTACTAATAAATGTGGTGTTTTGCTTTATTAACTCTGAAAAGATCCTGTACAGTACTTTAAGTACAACAAGGTAACAAAAATTAAAATACTGAAAATTGATGCCCCCCCTCCAGCCACCAAGTCGCCGCTTGCCCCCAGCCCCCCTCCCCCGCGGCCAGCTCACCTGCCCCCCAGCCACTGGCCTCTTCACCACCCCGCCCGCCGGCTGGGTGTGGAGCGCTTACCTGGGGAAGCTCGTGTTTGGTGCTCAGGATTGGGGTGGGGATGTGGGGGGGTTCAGGAGTCAGGGCTGGGGGGGTGCAGGGCAGGGGGCGCAGGGGTCAGGGTGGACAGAGGGCTGGGGGTGTGGGCTGGGGTCATGGGGGTGCTCATGGCAGAGGCTGGAAGGGGTGTGCCCTGATTCTAGCCCCTTCCCCAAGGCCACGCTCCCTCCTCTTCTCCTCCTCCTCCCCGGAGCAGCAAGCATGCTGAGGCTCTGCTCTTCCCCCTCCCTCAAGAGGCAGCAGGGAGATGGGGAGGGGAGGGAATGTAGCATGCTGGGGGAAGAGGCCAGGGAGGAGCCCCAGCTGCCAGCAGCATCAAGCTTCTGCCCCCACAGGAGAGAGCAGGGGGACGGAGAAGAGCGGGCCAGGCTGGGGCCCCTTTGGACCAGGCGCCAGTGACGCCATGGTAAATCCGGTATTGCTGCCACTGCCCGCCCGCCTGCTTGGCTCGCCATCCCCCCATCCCCCTCAGCTCACCTACTCGCCTCCCACTGCTGGCTCGCCTCCTCAGCCTCCCTCCCCCGCCGCCAGCTCACCTGACCCCCAGCCACTGGCCTCTTCACCACCCCGCCCACCTGCCAGCCGGCCGTTGGCTTGCCCCATCCCGCCACTTGCCTACATCCCCCGCGGGCCGCACAGTGAGCCCACGGGGGCCGCATGCAGCCCTGGGGCCACATGTTGCGCAGGCCTGCTCTAGACCGCCCTTACGAGCTGTGTATTTATGAAGTGTAAATGTTGCTGTAACCCTGATCCTGCTGACTAGGAAGGGAGGGAGGTGAACACCTTCCCCCAGAGAGAAACGTAAGAGGAACCAGGACTCCATTCCCCCCTTCCCCACATTCACATACGCAAAAAGACCTGTACGGCTGTGTTAGGGGGCCTTCGGGCAAAAACTCTCCACACCCAGCAAATGCTACAGTGCTGCTGATGTGGGATCTGTGAAGCAGCCAGAGCTGCTACCAAACTCTCTGCCTGGACTCTGATCTTCCCCATTGATTCTTGCTACATTTTGAGACATTGGCTTCTCTGGCCTTTTGGAGAACCCCAGGAGAGATGGGAGGCATTGCCTTTTTCTCCCCACCCATGTCATATTCAATCTACGCCATATAAAGACAGAGGGTGTGGAAGGGTGAGGGAGGTTAAACTAGACTAGTAGCAAGTGGCTCCTTTCCTGTAGTACTTCAAACGTATAGCCAGCCCAATTACAAGGAGCAGAGAACTTCAGGGAAGAGTCCTGCCCCTTTCAAAGGTGACTTTTTGAGGGAACTTAAAGGGCTGGTAGCTCATTCAGAGGAGTCAAATTGCTCAGGTCATATATGGGATAAGTACAGTAGCCAAGAAAAGTGTCAGCTCTCATTCCTTGATGAGGGTGTGGGGCATTCCCTGGTGTTGGGGGTCTCCCTTGGCTTGTATGTGGGGGAATCTCCCCAGGGGCTTGGCTGTGATCCTCTGGCATGAGAGCTCTTTTGGTATGTGGTGGGGGTGGGGGGCAGGTAACCCCTCTGGCTGCATATCTTGCTGTAGCAGTGGGTGTTCCCTGTAGGGATGGCTCCCTCCATAGCTGAATGTATGAGGGGGTTCACTGGGGGAAGTGTGGCATGTGTATGGAGAGGAGGGCTCCTGGGGGAAATGGGGTCACGGGGGGGGGGGTTGTACAGGAGGAAGGGCTCCCAGGGGTAGGGGGGGTCGCCGGGGGCTGAGATGTGTAAACGTGTGAGTGAGGTCACGACATGGTTTTGAGGGGGGGCAGAGCGCCCCGGCGGGAGGTTAAGCAGCTCTCAGCGTTGCCCCCTCCCCCCCGGCTCCGGGCCCGCCCCGAGCCCCGCCTCTCAGCGGCCGGGCCGGAGGAAGGAGGCGGTGGCTGGGGGCGGGATCGTCCAACGCGGCTGACGCTGACCCCGAGTCCCCGCGCAGCGGGTAAGGGAGGAAAGGGATGGAGGCAGCCCCTGGGGCCTGGCTAGGCCCAGGCCGGGCTCCCCCGACCGGGCGGGCTCTCATGCGCGCCAGGTCCCGGGTGACCTGCCTGCCCGCGCTTGCTGCGGGCTGCACCCACCCGCCCAGCCCCTGTATGTGCCGGCGGCGGGGATGCGCCTATCTCCGCGCTGACAGGGCCCGAGCGCCTGCGGCCTCAGCGAGCTGCGACCCGCACCCCTGCGCCGCGGGCCCTGCCTAGGCGGGGGGCTGGTCAACGTCCGTTCAAAGTAACTTCCCGCCCGGGCCAGGCTCCGTTCCCGGCCAGCGGGACTCCGCCGCCCCGGCCAGGTGAACGCCAGGCTGCTCGGGCCGCCACAGCATCTTCCTGGAAATCTGCGTGCGCACAAATTGGGAAACTGGAAACAGCCCCACGCTGGGGTGGGGGCTATTTATGGGCATTATCCCCGCACTTCACATGCTTCCTCCACAGTGGCCTGTCTGTACTGTCCGTTGTCCTTTGTAAAGCAGGTGATTGCAGTGTCCATGATGCGGTTGGCTGTAATCCATAGGTTACCTGGCATGGCGAAGCCTGGTGGGTTGCTCTGTAGGATCCGTGATCAGGTTTTGATTGTTGACCCTGCTGCTTTTCTTGCAGTCTCTGCCACTTGTGTTTTGGTGACGGTTTTGAGAGCTTTGGCCCCTAACTAAATGGGATTCCTGAAATTAAGGTGGCATCTTGGTGGGAGAGGGGGTGATTGGAGACTTTCATAGTACATGCATCCAGTGAAGTGTAGCTCACAAAAGCTTATGCTCAAATAAATTAGTTAGTCTCTAAGGTGCCACACATACTCCTTTTCTTTTTGTGGATACAGACTAACACGGCGGCTACTCTGAAACCTTTCATAGTCATGCAAGTCTGGGTTTGACCTCCAAATCACAGAACATCTACTGAATCCACTGTCTGTGTAAGATCCTTCTTTGGTGTTTTGATTCATTCCTTGTCACCAGAAGAGTGGATGACAAATCTGGTTATCTACCTTTAATGTTGCTTTTCAAATTTCCATATGAAAAAATAAGAGATGCTTCCTTTAAGTGTCTTTGTGTGCTGTATGGGCCTGTGTTTTATTTTTACAGAGAATAGGCAGGGATAACATGTAGCATTGTTGGATATGGATGGTGTCGGTTGATCTTTCTCTACCTGTCCGATCTGTGCTTAAACCAGAGGAGAAGGAAAAGGAGAGTAGTTCTAGGGGGGGAAAAGATGTATGTGTAAGAGAAGGTAAGGATGTATGTCTGATGAAGGAGTAGGTGTTTGGTCTGTGTTGCTGTTTAAATCTGTTTTGGATTTTCAAATGAAGGAAGATTAATTGAATTCTATGTACTGTAAAAGGCAACGTTTACTATCATTTTTGGTTGTAGTATCAATCAAATCTTCGCACCAAGATAAATGAACACAGGCCTTTAAATTAAACGAGTGTAGAGTATATTATATGGAGCTGCAAAATACAGCCAAAACATTTTCTTTAAAAAGGCACCTAAAATTAAAATCATGGACTGGCCTGGATAGCTGAGGATGGCTAGATACAATGTCAAAAAAGTAGGGCTTGGTAGCTGTCCACAAGAGAGTGCCTGTGAAGAAAGGGGGGAAAAAAACAAAACAGATTGCTCAACTTTTCTGTTTTGATTTTCTTGCAATGTTTGGCTGTGCCTCCTTGCCTTCAGCTTTAAGAATGTCTGTTCTGTGAAGTACAACGATTTCTGCCTACTTTTACCACCAGTACTGATCCAGTGCTCAATTGTAGAAGAACATTGAATTGTGTGGGGTTCTGTCCTTTAGTGATTCAATAAGAGACAAAACAGAGACCCTGATTGCTTGTGGTCACTAAGTCCTCAATTCTCCAAACATGCATATGATTAAAGTTATTGACATGCCCAAGTGTTTACAGGATCAGAACCTACAGATCACATGGAACTTTTTATAAGAGTAGAGATGAAGACCTTAGTGTTTGGACCGAACTCCAACTTGGGTAATGACGTTCTTCACACTCAAATTTCCCCTGTAGTTACCACTGGATAATCAATTTTTGCTTAGTGTCCTATGTGGTTTTGTGTCTTTACTATGTGCTGTTAAATGACTACTGCATTCAACCCAAAGGGTGAGTAAAGTGAGCCTTATACACAGAGACTGTAAAATGCTCTGGGATCCTTCAGGATGAAAGGTGTTAATATAATTGTTACTACTTCAGAAATGAACCTGTTAGCAGTTTTTACTTCTAATTATTTTATTATTATTTGTATTGTGATAGCAGCTGGGAGCCTCATTGGACCAGGACCTTGTTGTTCTAGATGCTGTACAGACAAAAAGACAGTACCTGCTCCAAAGAGCTTGCAATGTAACTATTGCTTATCCATAGTTAGGAGTGTTTTTAACTTTTTGTTAGACAGTTGTCTAGGCGGCAGGTAGAACAGATAGTAGAACCTCATTCTGGCTCCTATTTTTGGGGAGCAAGGGTAGTTTGAAAAATGAAAGTAAATGATTATTAAGCGCTGTTTTCCCTGCAATCTTTGTTTTTTCTTTTTTCTTTACTTTTCTAACAGTAAGTGAAAGCAAACACAACCAAGAATCAGAACTGGGAAAGTGAAGAGAAAGTCTTAAAGCTTCTTTCATTAAACAAGGGTACTCCACTAGGGAAGTAGATCTCATCATGGAATGGATCACCCAAACACCCCTGCGAGAACCGGCTTCCATACAGAAAAAGTAACCCAATTGATCGCACTCCCCTAGTTGTCTCCTTCCACCTCATACTAGAATGCTTTCAGGGTATCATTATGCAGTTACAACAACAACCCATACTTGAGGGTGATCACATCCTGAAAGAAATCTTTCTCAGCCTTCTTTCCCCTGCCCCCCATTTCTGCCTTCAAACAACCTCCCTCCCTCAGCTTTGCCAAGGTCATCATCAGAAGCAAGCTCTCCACAGATTAGGACACACTGACTCAAAGTGGTGCCAGAACAACAGATGCAAAACATGCAGACATAGCAATACTGCTATGATGATCAGTACCATTGCCACTCTCCCCAACACACCTTTCAAGATCCATGAGTCCTACACTTGTCTATCAGAACATGTGGTATATCTCATCCAGAACATCAAAAGCCACAACAACTTTGTGAGTGAAGCTAGCCAATCACTGTGCTCTCAAATGAACTCATGAAAAAAATACATCCTATCACCTGTGAGCAAATCCTTTTCATGAAGTGATCACTTCATATCTAACTTCTCAGTTCTCACCTTCAAAGGAAAGCTACACAATGCCTTCAAATGATGAGCCTGGAACTTAAATTCATTATGCTCCTGGACATTAAAAACCATGGACTTGACAGAGACAGGTTTTATAGCTCATTACAACACTGTACAACACGCCCTACCACCTGCTAACCCTTAATTGCCCACTTCATTTTAAGTGGTCTCCTACCTACAGCATGTGTAGATCCCCTTATGCTTAAGAATCTGTCCCACCTTCTATTTAGTTTGGACACTTCGGTTACCTTTTCCGGACCTAAGGAAGAGCTCTGTGTAACTTGCAGTGTTACCCATTCCACCAATATAAGTTGGTCCAATAAAAAACATCACCTCACCTACCTTGGTCTCACTGAGGAAACACTCAAAATAGTAGTGGGGGGTGGGAATTGAAGGTTGCATGACGTAACTACATAGCACGCAGTGGACAGAGAATGGACTGGGACTCAGAAAACTTGGGTTCTATTCCTGACTTGGCCTCTGGCGTGCTAGGTGACCACTCCACGGCTCAGTTTCCCCATCTGTAAAATGGTGATAAGGACTCCTTTGTAAAATGCTTTGAGATGTACTGATGAAAAGTGCTAGATGAGACGATATATTCAAACAGTATTGCATTTTTATAGTTTATATTATTAATATGTATCCCAATTAATTGAAAAAGTTTTAAATATTTAGCCTGGTATTTTAAAAGAAGCTAAGGGAATTTTAAAATACAATGAGAGTTGGGAACCTAAATTCCTTAGGCTCTTTTGAAAATCCCAACCTTAATTATCTTAGTCAGCAGTCTGTGTGCAAATGAGCACACCGGACAGGCAAGCAAAATACGTTAGAACATAGATATGCCACCAAAGGGAATTTTTTTATGCCGAAATTGTTTTGAAGTCTCTGATCACTTTGATTATTATTTACTAGTTGAAATTCTAAACATATAGACTTGTGTGCATGAGGTGGGGGAAACAATTTAAACTGTTGATTTGAACAGCAGGCTTGATTTACAAAATACCTAGCCCTAGTGGGAAAACTTTTGCGTGTTTTATGTTTTTGCATGGTGCTCTGATTACCCAAAGTCTTAATCACAAATTTCCTTTTAATTGTGATATGTTACTTTCAGGGTCACCTAGGTGTTACTGAATTTTGCAATTTTGTTTAAAATAGCAACAATAATATGTACAATATTAGCTCAGACTCTCAAGTCTGGTATCCTGCCTCTGGCAGCAGCCAATACTTGAAACTTTAGAGAGTGATGAGAAAACCCATAATGCACTTAGCAAATTGTACAGTTCTGTATATGGGAGAATAATTCCTCCTTGGTCACTAGTGGTGGTCAGTTTCCACCATGGAGCATTAGAATGATAACCTTTCTTAGATTATCTTTTTTCCATTCTGTTTGAATTCTTTATTTCAGTAGAAGACACCAATTATTTGACTGGGAGACTTTTTTTTAATGACTATACAGTAAATAGGCAAGACGTAGTTTCTCCCAGCAGAACAGGTGCGTTAGCATTATCTGATTTTTAAAGGCTGAGATGAATTGATCTCTCTTCTGTGTGTCCACTGTGTTCCTACCATCTATTATCATCCCTTTTTTTCCTTTTATTCCCCTTTTGGTCATCGTATTCAACTTATTCATAAGTGATCTGGAGAAAGGGGTAAACAGTGAGGTGGCAAAGTTTGCAGATGATACTAAACTGCTCAAGATAGTTAAGACCAAAGCAGACTGTGAAGAACTTCAAAAAGATCTCACAAAACTAAGTGATTGGGCAACAAACTGGCAAGTAAAATTTAATGTGGATAAATGTAAAGTAATGCACATTGGAAAAAATAACCCCAACTATACATACAATATGATGGGGGGGCTAATTTAGCTACAACTAATCAGGAGAAAGTTCTTGGAGTCATCATGGATAGTTCTCTGAAGATGTCCACGGAGTGTGCAGCGGCAGTCAAAAAAGCAAACGGGATGATAGGAACCCTTAAAAAAGGGATTGAGAATAAGACAGAGAATATCTTATTGCCCTTATATAAATCCATGGTATGCCCACATCGTGAATACTGCATAGAGATGTGGTCTCCTCATCTCAGAAAAGATATATTGGCATTAGAAAAGGTTCAAAAGAGAGCAACTAAATGACTGGGGTTTGGAATGGGTCCCATATCAGGAGAGATTAAAGAAGCTAGCACTTTTCATCTTGGAAAAGAGGAGACTTAAGGGGGGATATGATAGAGGTATATAAAATCATGAGTGGTGTGGAGAAAGTGAATAAGGACAAGTTATTTACTTGTTCCCATAATATAAGAACTAGGGGCCACCAAATGAAATTAATGGGTATCACATTAAAAACAAAAGGAAGTTCTTCACTCAGCGCACGTCAACCTGTGGAACTCCTTGCCTGAGGAGGTTGTGAAGGCTAGGACTATAACAGGGTTTAAAAGAGAACTGGATAAATTCATGGATGTTAAGTCCATTAATGGCTGTTAGCCAGGATGGGTAAGGAATGGTGTCCCTAACCTGTGTTTGTCAGAGGGTGGAGATGGATGGCAGAAGAGAGATCACTAGATCATTACCTGTTAAGTTCACTTCCTCTGGGGCACCTGGCATTGGCCACTGTCGGTAGACAGGATACTGGGCTGGATGGACCTTTGGTCTGACCCAGTATGGCTATTCTTATTCTTTTATCCATTTGTTGTTTCTTGTTGTATTCTTAGATTGTAAATTGTTTGGGGCAGCACATAGCACAGAGAGGCACTGGTCCATGACAGGAGCTTCCAGACACTTCAGTAATAGAAGCAATAAATAATAATAATAGGTATAAGACTTGATTTACCACAAAATATTCAGACGCTAATGCAATTGGCCTGTTTTTTCAGTGCCCCTCATGTTACTAATACTTTGCATAATATATTAATGTAATGCTTTCTTTTCCTATACAAGTGTTTGGTTACTACTGGCAATGCAGAGCTAGTTACCTATGTTCTTTCTAAGGAAGAAATTAGCAATTAAAATGACATCATGTTAATAAAACACCTGAAATGTAAAATGTGAGCAAACACTTATCACATTTTGAAACTGGAAAGTGAGTGAAGAAAGCACTGGGTTTTTAAAAAGTTTTGGAGTATAGCGTCCCCTACGAAAATCTGTTGGAAATCCTATGTGTTACTGTGGGATTTTTGTGTGTGTGCTGATAGGATGTGGAACGTTTGCATATGGTTTCCTTGTTGAGTGTTCTTCAGTAGAAATTCCTGCTGCTTGCATTAGGTTGCTCCATGTTGTAGCTAGATTCACAGGCAAAGCTGGTTTGGGTTAGCTGTTGTGCTGCTTTATCATTTTTTAAGGCATTATTTGTAAGTAGTTTGTGCTTTCATAACTAATTTTGGCTTTACTAGTGCTTAAAATGGGGGCAGGGAGAAAGGAAGAGGCACAAAGCATCACAGATCTAGCAAAGTGAATAAATAAACTCAAGCTTGTTACTGAAAGATACACTTTACACTCTGTTTTAACAAAAATGCTGCTTCCAGATTGGAATAACCCCTCCACTTTTTTCAGACCACTTTAAGTACTGGCTTTCACCCAGGGGTGCTGGAAGGGGGTAAGGGGGCACATGGCCCCATCAGTTTTTACTGGCCGTAACGGCAAGCAATGGGAGAAGGGGGCGTAGAGGAGAGAATGGGGAGCAGGGTCATGAGCGGAAGAGCGGGTGTGGGGAGAAAGGCCGCATGGGGGGGCATGGTTTGGGGTGCTGGCACTCCCCCCACTTTTAGGGAGTTTCCGCCGCTCCTGCTTTCACCCCTAATAAATGAATTTTGCTAACTCTAAAAGAATTACAAGTTAGGCAATAGAACTGTTTTATTTCTGAACTGACCATTCTGGTGGAATTGTGGAGGTTTTTAAAATTGAGCTTCTAGTGGTTTGAAAATGGAGATGCTACTTTGGCTAAATTGGCTGATCACTTGGCCTGGGAATACTGGCATCGCAGATTAGTCATGCATGTAACCTTTTCCTCAACATTAATGATTGCTAATTGCAGGGCACTGTTCAATTGTGTGCAATGAACAAACTTACCTTTAGGAGTCAAGATAGATCTCTCATTCAGTACCCTCTGTGGGCTTTGTTCTCTAGTCCTTGTGCAGGCAAAACTAATGCTGCAGGATAGGGAGCTAAGTGAGAAGAATAGAAGCAGCTCTGGTTTAAGTGGGTGGGAATATCAGGAATTGTTGCATAAGCTGCAACTTGTGCACAGACTCCTAGCATGGTTTGTTTGATTGTTTGATTTCTGTGAGGCTTCAAGAACAGCACGGGGTCTGCCTATGGGCAATGCGTAGTGGGATCCAGGAGTAACCAAACTGCTTACATTGCCACCAAATGTGTAGATCATGGAAAGGCCCTTGTGGCTAGCCTCGTTTGACTCCTTTCGTAGGTAATTATGGGTTAGTGAATTTCCTCTAGTTTTGTTAAGTAGATAAAGAAGTGAAACTGTGTAAGTATACAGTAATACACAACATACTCAAATTATATTGCATTTTTATATTGTATATAATTACAATAAAAGGCATAATTTTAAAAAGTAACAATTTATTAGAGCAAATGTGTGAAGTGTTCCATATCTTTACTGAAGAAAAAGCAGAAAGACCTTGAGGAGTTCCTTTTTAACACTGAAAACATAAATAATATAAATGAATTGCGATAAGGGAAATATTATCTTGACAAAGGCCCTGACATTGCATATGCTTTGAAACATATTTAGTGCTATGCGCATAAGTTCCTTGAATTCAGTGGGGCTTCTCTTGTAAATAAAGCTGCCCACCGGCATAAGATTTTGCAGGATCAGGCCTGAAATCAGGAAATTCAGATACTTGCAACTGCAGCACCCTCAAGTGAGTGCACCTGTGCAGTCCCATTAATGGGATGCAGGGGTCTGTGCTGGAATATCCCACTGTGGATTTGGTAGTTAATTAATTTTTGATGAATTATTTAATGTGTGAATTTTTGTGAGCGAATACAATATAACTAACATGGATTAGTTTTAGTACATATATGTAATGATTTTACGAACCACATTGGCTGTTATGAGTTGCTTTGTCGCTGTGTAATGTCAATGAAAATTTGCCAGTTTGGTGACTTTGATGTTAGTTCTTTGCAATGGCATAAAGAGGATAAATAACTTAATTTTTTTAGGTTTCAGAGTAACAGCCATGTTAGTCTGTATTCGCAAAAAGAAAAGGAGTACTTGTGGCATCTTAGAGACTAACCAATTTATTTGAGCATGAGCTTTCGTGAGCTACACGAAAGCTCATGCTCAAATAAATTGGTTAGTCTCTAAGATGCCACAAGAACTCCTTTTCTTTTAATTTTTTTAAAAATCCAGGTGTGGCTTGCATTTCAGAGGAGAAAAGTTTTTGATAAAAGGACAAAACAAATGTAAGTGACATTTTTAAATGTTTATTTCAGAAATGTAATAACAATGAACACTTCTCCAAGATTTAAATTTTCAAACTTAATTCAAGAAATTAGCTAAACTCTAAAACAAGGAAAAAATATATTAGTCTGGTATTTTTAAATTAAAAGAAAATAATGATGCCAAACTGAATTGAAATGATGCAAAGAAGGCACATTGATGCATCTGTGGCAGGGAATCTGCCTTTGATATATATAGCTTCTAATGGAGTCAGCTGAAGAGCAAAGTATAACAATGTGATTTGAAGGGGCGCCAGCTTGAAGGGAGAGCAGGCAATTCCAAAGTGGCTAGCTCCCTCTGTTAACACCTCAGGCATTTGAAATTCATGGTAGGGAGACCTATTGCAGTTTATCTGTAAGGCACCATACCCATTGATATGCTGCTGCCAGCTCCCGTTGGTTCAGAAAATTACTGCTTAGACCAAGAAAGGATATTTTAAAGCTTAAAGCCAAGAAAAATGGAGGGACCCCCCCCAATAAAGCTCCACCCCATCTTGTGTGCTGAGCAAGAAAGCTACTGTATTTACATAACAGATTTATTTTCAAGATGACAAAATCTGCATACCTGTCTCTGTCAGTCTCTGCATTTAAATGCCAGAGTTAACTCTCCACAGTTGAATGTGAAAAAGCCCAGATGATCCCTTGTGTTCTTATATGGTCACTGCTTTGGAGAAGACTAGGATCTGTCAGAATAAGAGGACCAGAGTTTTATCTGCAACTTATAAAAACTACGAATGGACTGTTATATGCCTTGACTATATGTGCAGGAGGTGGGGTCTGCTTTGTATTTTAATAGGTTAGGACTGATGATTGATTATTATATCCTCACCTGCAATGCATTTTTAAATAGAGGGCAAATGAAACTGGCAAATGAAATGAGGTGCACTTAAGTCACTGGCATTTCACAGAAGCATGGTCAGTTACGTGGCCCTGAAGTGGTTATATGTATGGTATCTTGAGAGTGTCTCTGTCTAATATTTATACCAGCCTTTCAAAATTCTGCTTGGCCAGGGTCAGTATTTTGTTGATGGACAAATAGAATATTCTGTACCACTGAAATAAACAAATATACCTCATCTATATAAAAAGAAAAGGAGTACTTGTGACACCTTAGAGACTAACCAATTTATTTGAGCATGAGCTTTCGTGAGCTACAGCTCACTTCATCGGATGAAGTGAGCTGTAGCATGCATCCGATGAAGTGAGCTGTAGCTCACGAAAGCTCATGCTCAAATAAATTGGTTAGTCTCTAAGGTGCCACAAGTACTCCTTTTCTTTTTGCGAATACAGACTAACACGGCTCTTACTCTGAAACCTCTCATCTATATAATTATTTATATTATGCTAATCACCAAGGTATCTAGGTGTGGATGCACTGGTAAATTTTCATAACAGTTATGCAGTACTGCTTTGGACAAAAGCACACGCTGGCAGGAATATATTAGCTTGAATATTTTTTGTTGTGGAGATTGTCCCATAATTTTATGGTATTAGGATGGGTTGATCACCAATTGGCAGTATTTTTAAGGGGGTTGTGTATATCAGGATTTTTAGTCAAATTTTCCTGTGAGGTTGTGGGAGGATCAATGAGATTTTATATTCTTTAGCCAACTTTATTGCCTAAAAACGTAGTTTGGGGACATATTACCTGCTGGTGTAAATCAGTGTAACTGAGCTGGCTTCAGTGAAGCTGCACTGATCTACACCATCTAAAGATTTGGCCCTTTAAGTTCATGAGGTAGGTTGTGATCTCACACCTGTACAAATCTAATTTTAGTGAAGTTACTCCAGATTTGCCCAGTGCAATACGATCAGAGTCCTGTCCTATGTCTCTAGAATTCAATTTTTTCTGGCTTGTCCAGAAAATTTAATGTAATGTAAGGGTCAAACTGGCCCTTACTGTGCAAGCATCAATGTCTTGTCCTTCAGTTAACTAACTTTACTGCATACTTGAAGGTTCATACATTAAACTGCACTTGCTCAGCACTGTATTGTACATTCCAATAATTAATGAGAAATGGGTTGAGTTACTGATTGTTTCAGCAGAATTTACTGTGATCATCTGTAACATCATGTATTATTGATGTATTGCAGGAATATAAGCAATACAAGAAGAACTCACATGGATTCCTTAATGAATGTTATAATCGTTGTTTTATCTTAAAAGCTATTTGATATGGAGAAAGTGTGTCCTCCACATTTCTAAAGATGTCAGCATATCTTGTTTGTGCAACCACATGCTTTACCAGATTTCTCAAAGTGACCCTCTCAACTTGTTCATGCGTAAATTTGACCTGCTGTACCACATCTCTTGAAGGATCCTGATGTGCTTTATGAACGTACAGCCTTGCCTATAGTGTAGCCACTTTTTGAGTGTAAGGTGGCATTTGGGGACAAGTGGCACACAGTGATAGAGAATAGGGAATTTTGGCAGAAAACATCAGGGAAAACCCCCTATGTTAAGTGCCATGGGATTTTTATTGGCAAACAGGACCTAATTGGCAAGGACTCATTCTAAAGAACTATGGGATGGAACTTAATCTATCTGCTGTAATCTAGTAAGGTGTGAACCTGTTGTTCAAGACAGTTTAGGTACTTCAAGCTTGATTCTTATGCCTGGTATACACTACGAGTTTGTCGGATTTAGCAGCGTTAAATCGAATTAAACCTGCACCCATCCACACAACGAAGCCATTTTTTTCGACATAAAGGGCTTTTAAAACCGATTTCTGTACTCCTCCCCAACGAGGGGATTAGCGCTGAAATAGACATCGCCATTTTGAATTAGGGTTAGTGTGGATGCAATTCGAAGGTATTGGCCTCTGGGAGCTGTCCCACAGTGCACCATTGTGACCGCTCTGGACAGCGCTCTGAACTCGGATGCACTGGCCAGGTGTACAGGAAAAGCCCCGGGAACTTTTGAATCTCATTTCCTGTTTGGCCAGGCGAGCTCATCAGCACAGGTGACCATGCAGTCCTAGAATCGAAAAAGAGTTCCAGCATGGACTGAACAGGAGGTACTGGATCTGATCACTGTATGGGGAGAGGAATCTGTGCTATCAAGAAGATATGCTATGCCAAAACATTTCAAAAAATCTCTGAGGCCATGAGGGACAGAGGCTACAGCAGGGACGCAACACAGTTCCACGACATGAGCCTGCCCCAGTAACACCATGATCTCCAAATTGCTGGGTACCGCGGTTTTAGAGAAATCTGTGATCATGTCCTCATCACCGTGCTTCCGTCGCCTCCTCGCCTGTTTTTTCAGGTGCTGGTTCTGCATAAACTGCATGAAAGTTAACTTTCGTAGTGTAGACATGGCCTTAGAGCACTAAGTTATCTCCTCTGTCATGAAAGTTAACTGCTGCGGTGAGCTGAACGGGCTCCATGCTTGCTGTGCTATGGCATCTGCTTGGGCAATCCAGGGAAAAGGCGTGAATTGATTGTCTGCTGTTGCTTTCACGGAGGGAGGGTTGACTGACGACATTTACCTATAACCACTTGCGACAAATTTTTGGCCCCATCAGGCATTGGGAGCTCAGCCCAGAATTCCAATGGGCAGCGGGGACTGCGGGAACTGTGGGATAACTACCCACAGTGCACCGATCGGAATGTCGATGCTTGCCATGGTACTGTGGATACACACCGCCAAATTAATGTGCTTAGTGTGGATGTATGCACTCGACTTTATAGGTTTCAGAGTAACAGCCGTGTTAGTCTGTATTCGCAAAAAGAAAAGGAGTACTTGTGGCACCTTAGAGACTAACCAATTTATTTGAGCATAAGCTTTCATGAGCTACAGCTCACTTCTCAGATGAAGTGAGCTGTAGCTCATGAAAGCTTATGTTCAAATAAATTGGTTAGTCTCTAAGGTGCCACAAGTACTCCTTTTCTTTTCTCGACTTTATATAATCTGTTCCCAAAAATCGACTTCTGTAAAATCGGAGTACTTTCGTAGTGTGGAAATGGCCTTAGAGCACTAAGTCATCTCCTCTGTCATTAAAAACAACACCTGAACTTCAGCTGTTTGTTCTGCAGCAGCAAGCTAACAAAATCTCTGACCAGATCACTGCACTTACTCCGATTCATGATCCTTGAAGACCAATAACACAGAACCAGAAAGATATGTTGGCTTTATCTGATTAGAACCACAGCCAAAGTCAGTGCCCTCCCACCCACCTAAATTGATGGGGAAATTTTAAATATAAAATGTCTAAAGACATTTTTAACATTCTTTTTGTTAAAACCAAGCTAGAGCTAAGTGAAAAAATGAAAAAATTAACAGCTAAAAATGTGGGTAGTGTGTGCTAATCTCTGAAGTGGTTTATACCCCCAAAATTTTTTCCATTCCTCCTTACAAAATTTGACTTGCTCCTGCTGAATAACTATTTTTTATTTCAATTTTTTTTCTTATGCACACCATCATGATCTAATTGGGCAAGTAGATTTTGTGCCTGGGCTGGTAAATTTTCAGGATGGTTTTGCAAGGCTGCCCTACCTGCAAAGTAGTCCAAAAGAGTTACAGATAAATGTTAATTGTAACGAATCGTAACTTTTTGTGAAGTGATTTTTTGAACATCTGAATTGGAATACCCTGAAAAGCACATTTTTGAATGAGTATACAAAACCATTTACTGTGGCGATACTTGAGCCTGTATATAATAATGATCTCTTAGCAATATTGTTACTCTCAAGCTTGCATCCTTATTTTTCTCAGTAGTAAAATATAAAGGTGTTTTCATACTACAGAGCCAAATTATCAAAGCTATAATATCATAGACAATAAAGTACTTTAAAAAATCCTTTTAAACCTCAAACATGACATGCATATCTCTTCCTCTGATCTGTTGCTTTAATTACCCTTATTTCACAAATGCAGTAGAAATATTTTTTTCTAGCATTCCCAAGGCACTTTTTTTTTTTTTTTTTTTACTAATGGGATTTCAGGCTCCGAGACCTTGTGATGCTTTGAGGCACACACATCTCCTATATATGATACCTGGGCAGTAAGCAGCTGAATGGGCTTATGCTCTGCTGTCTTGCAGTTTTTAAGCAATGTAGCAGCAAATAACTTTAAGCATATCAAGACGGTTTTGAAGCCCAGCAGTTATTTGAAAAAAGAACTACATGGGAATGTAACCTTATCTTAAATGATTGCCATTTTTGTCATGCAGCAGAGCAGAATTGAATCTGGTTTGCTGTGCGGTAATTGCACAATCATAAAATGCTACCATGCAACTTAATATTTCTGTTTCTTGCTGAATAAAATGGTCTGGCTAGCTGATCTGCAAATGCCAGGCTTTGTTGTTTGCGTTGCCTCTCACCTTTTAGCACCAACGGTTTAAAAGAAAAGTTTTTCCAGTGACAAGCCATAATTTAAAAAATGATGGATGCATAATAGAGTATAACAGCTAGAGATTTTTTTAGGACACATTTGAATAGTTCTGTTTCCCAAATTTACTGTAGAAAAATAGTAGAGTGAATCGACACTATATATTGCAATTCTGTAGTCATACCACCCTGTGCTCTGGTCCTATATGTTTTAACCAACTAATCAGGGCCATGCCGGGGTGCGTATTTGGATGGGAAACTAAGGGCATGGCTACACTTGTGAGTTAGAGTGCATTGAAGCAGCCCTGGGCACCCTAACTCACGACACGTCCACGCTGGCAAGGCACCTAGAGCTCCTGGTAATCCACCTCGATGAGAAGCATAATGCTTGCTGCACCCCGGCTGGAGAGCCACAGCACCAGTGTGGACGCCTTGCTCTGTTAATGCACTCTGATCAACCTCCAGAAGTGTCCCACAATGCCTCTTCTAGCCACTCTGGTTATCACTTTGAACTCTTTTGCCCTGCCGTCAGGCGATCAACCGTCAGACCTGCCCTTTAAATTCTCTGGGAATTTTGAAAATCCCCTTCCTGTTTGCTGAGCAAGATTCTCAGCAAATATTTCCAGGTGACCATGCCTCCACGCACCAGGTAATCCCAGTATGGAGCAATAGCAAGGTGCTGGACCTCATCAGTGTTTGGTGGGGAGGAAGCTGTCCAGTCCCAGCTGTGCTTCAGCCGTAGGAATTATGATACCTTCGGGCAGATATCAAGGGCCAAGATGGAAAGGGGCCATGACCGGGATGCACAACAGTGCAGGGTTAAAGTGAAGGAGCTGCGGAATGTCTATCTAAAAGCCCGCAAGGCAAACCGCAGCTCCAGTGCTGCCCCTGTGACCTGCTCTTTCTGCAAAGAGCTGGAGGCAATACTTGGGGGCAACCCCACCTCCACCATGGACACTTCAGAGCCCAGTTCAACAAGGCAGAGGAGGAGGAGGAAAGTGGGAGTGAGGGTGCTGAGGAGGAGGCAGACACCCCGGCATCCAGGATGCATGCAGCCAGGAGCTGTTCTCAAGCCAGAAGGAAGGTAGGCAGTCGCAGCAGCTGGTGCCTGGGGAAGGATAAACACCAGAGGAGGTGCCTGGCAAGTGGCTTTTATTTTGGGAAGGAAGTTGTTCGGTGCAGGCTCTTGGGGCGAGGAGGGTTAGGGCTGGATGTGGAATAGAGTGTTGATGTGCTCTCTCACATTGTGGTAATCTGTCTCAGTGATCTCTTCAAAGGTCTCATGCAGAAGCTGGGCAACGTACTTGTGCAGATTCCTTGGGAGAGCTACTGTGCTCCTTGTCCCAGTCAAGCTTAACAGTCCACGCCACTGTGCCGTGTGGGGCGGGGGGACCATTGCTGCACACAGGCAATATGCAGGGCCAGGGCTGAAGCCGCATTGTAGTAGAAGACCCTCCCTTGCTTCCCAGGTCACCCTCAGCAGCGAGATATTTTCCAGGACGAACTCCTGTGGAAAATGTGGGTACAGTGTTCAGTTCAGCAGACCCCTGCAGCTGTTAGCTCTCCCCAAGGCATAGAGCCCCAGAGGACAGTATGGCAGTGAAACAGTCTGTCCCCCTTGACCCTGTGTTCTTACTCACCATTTGGGGCTCCTGTGGGTTATGTGGGCTCGCTTTGGGACAGACAAATTCTGCTTTTGGGTAGACTGTGCTTGTCTTTGGGTATGGGCGAATCATTGCTCTGTCTGGTGTGAACAATGCTGCGTCTGTTAAGTGTTGCATTTTGGGTTTACAGATGCAACCTTTAGATCTCGGCCATCCTTGTTCTTCCCGGCTGAAAGACTCCAAAGAATTAGGAAGAGGCCACGTAGAAGCAAAGAGGGCATGCTGCATGAAGTAATGCAGTAGTCTCTTAATGAAAATCAAAAAGTGCAGGAGTGGCAGGAGAGTGAAAGGAGGGTCCGCCAGCAGAATGCGGATCGCCGGCACCAAAGCATGGAGCAGCTGCTAAGCATTATGAAGTGCCAAGCGGACTCGATACAGGCACTCGTAGCAATGCAGGCAGAGCACTACCGCGTCCTCTCCCCCCCCCCCCCCATGCAGCCCTCTCTGGAACCACCTCTCAGGTAGTTAAAAGCAGCTATCAAATCCCCTCTCATTCTTCTCTTTTGCAGACTAAACAATCCCAGTTCCCTCAGCCTCTCCTCATAAGTCATGTGTTCCAGATCCCTAATCATTTGTTGCCCTTCGCTGGACTCTCTCCAATTTATCCACATCCTTCTTGTACGGCGGGGCCCAAAACTGGACACAGTACTCCAGATGAGGCCTCACCAATGTCGAATAGAGGGGAACGATCACGTCCCTTGATCTGCTCGCTATGCCCCTACTTATACATCCCAAAATGCCATTGGCCTTCTTGGCAACAAGGGCACACTGCTGACTCATATCCAGCTTCTCGTCCACTGTCACCCCTAGGTCCTTTTCTGCAGAACTGCTGCCTAGCCATTCGGTCCCTAGTCTGTAGCTGTGCATTAGGTTCTTCCATCCTAAGTGCAGGACCCTGCACTTATCCTTACTGAACCTCATCAGATTTCTTTTGGCCCAATCCTCCAATTTGTCTAGGTCCCTCTGTATCCTATCTCTGCCCTCCAGCGTATCAACCGCTCCTCCCAGTTTAGTATCATCCGCAAATTTGCTGAGAGTGCAATCCACACCATCCTCCAGATCATTTATGAAGATATTGAACAAAACCGGCCCCAGGACCGACCCCTGGGGCACTCCACTTGACACCGGCTGCCAACTAGACATGGAGCCATTGATCACTACCTGTTGAGCCCGACAATCTAGCCAACTTTCTACCCACCTTATAGTGCATTCATCCAGCCCATACTTCTTTAACTTGCTGACAAGAATACTGTGGGAGACAGTGTCAAAAGCTTTGCTAAAGTCAAGAAACAATACATCCACTGCTTTCCCTTCATCCACAGAACCAGTAATATCATCATAGAAGGCGATTAGATTAGTCACCTTCCCTTGGTGAATCCATGCTGACTCTTCCTGATCACTTTCCTCTCATGTAAGTGCTTCAGGATTGATTCCTTGAGGACCTGCTCCATGATTTTTCCGGGGACTGAGGTGAGGCTGACTGGCCTGTAGTTCCCAGGATCCTCCTTCTTTAAAGATTGGCACTACATTAGCCTTTTTCCAGTCATCTGGGACTTCCCCCGTTCGCCACGAGTTTTCAAAGATAATGGCCAATGGCTCTGCAATCACAGCCGCCAATTCCTTTAGCACTCTCGGATGCAACTCGTCCGGCCCCATGGATTTGTGCACGTCCAGCTTTTCTAAATAGTCCCTAACAACCTCTTTCTCCACAGAGGGCTGGCCATCTACTCCCCATGTTGTGATGCCCAGCGCAGCAGTCTGGGAGCTGTCCTTGTTAGTGAAGACAGAGGCAAAAAAAGCAGAGAGCACATTAGCTTTTTCCACATCCTCTGTCACTAGGTTGCCTCCCTCATTCAGTAAGGGGCCCACACTTTCCTTGGCTTTCTTCTTGTTGCCAACATACCTGAAGAAACCCTTCTTGTTACTCTTGACATCTCTTGCTAGCTGCAGCTCCAGGTGCGATTTGGCCCTCCTGATTTCATTCCTACATGCCCGAGCAATATTTTTATACTCTTCCCTGGTCATATGTCCAACCTTCCACTTCTTGTGAGCTTCTTTTTTATGTTTAAGATCCGCTAGGATTTCACCGTTAAGCCAAGCTGGTCGCCTGCCATATTTACTGTTCTTTCGACTCATCGGGATGGTTTGTCCCTGTAACCTCAACAGGGATTCCTTGAAATACAGCCAACTCTCCTGGACTCCTTTCCCCTTCATGTTAGTCCCCCAGGGGATCCTACCCATCCGTTCCCTGAGGGAGTCGAAGTCTGCTTTCCTGAAGTCCAGGGTCCGTATCCTGCTGCTTACCTTTCTTCCCTGTGTCAGGATCCTGAACTCAACCAACTCATGGTCACTGCCTCCCAGATTCCCATCCACTTTTGCTTCCCCCACTAATTCTTCCTGGTTTGTGAGCAGCAGGTCAAGAAAAGCTCCCCCCCTAGTTGGCTCCTCTAGCACTTGCACCAGGAAATTGTCCCCTATGCTTTCCAAAAACTTCCTGGATTGTCTGTGCACCGCTGTGTTGCTCTCCCAGCAGATATCAGGAAGATTAAAGTCACCCATGAGAACCAGGGTGTGCGATCTAGTAGCTTCTGCGAGTTGCCGGAAGAAAGCCTCATCCACCTCATCCCCCTGGTCCGGTGGTCTGTAGTAGACTCCCACCACTACATCACTCTTGTTGCTCACACTTCTAAACTTAATCCAGAGACACTCAGGTTTTTCTGCAGTTTCGTACCGGAGCTCTGAGCAGTCATACTGCTCCCTTACATACAGTGCTACTCCCCCACCTTTTCTGCCCTGCCTGTCCTTCCTGAACAGTTTATAACCATCCATGACAGTACTCCAGTCATGTGAGTTATCCCACCAAGTCTCTGTTATTCCAATCAAGTCATAATTCCTTGACATCACCAGGACCTCCAGTTCTCCCTGCTTGTTTCCAAGGCTTTGTGCATTCGTATATAAGCACTTGAGAGAACCTGCTGATCGCCCCTCATTCTCAGTATGAGGCAGGAGCCGTCCCCTCCCAGACGTTCCCTGCCTGAACTTATGATCCATTTCCATTCAGGCCTAGAACCTTCTCAGTAGTTTCTAAAACAAGCACATTTGTTTTTCAGTTCTTTAGCTCCATCAGTACAGCTGACATACTCCCCGTTGGGGAAAAGGTAAATTGCCCAATCTTGCCTCGAATCTGGGAGATCAAATCCTTCCTTTTTATAATAGTAGTTAAAGTTAACATTTCCCTTGCATTTGATTCTCTCAGGAGCTTAGATGAAAAGGCAGTTAACACTCTTCATCCTGTTCCCTTTGCTATAACTCTGCTTGATTTTAAGCCTTTAGTTAATTAATGTCATACAGAAAGTTGTGCAGATGTGTGCTTTGTCTACACCTGAGAATAACCTCATCCAGCAGTCAGTGTAGCTATACAAGGGGTCCCTGGTATACATCTCTCACTTATCCGTTGTTTCTGATATCCATCGCTCATCAATAGGGGAACATGTTCCGATTTATGTTGGTCCTGATTTGCATATCTGTCGTTTGCACGGATCGGGACTGATATAAATTAGAACATGTTCCCCTCTTGTATAGTATAGTACAGTACTGTACTTGCGTCCACCGGCCACGGTCAAGGCTTATTACCTACGGAGAACGTTCTCCATGCTAATTAAGGAGACAGCCGGTGAAGGAAAGCCCAGTGTAAAGGAGTTTTGGAAGTCCTACAACATCTTGAATGTTGTGGAAAACGTTGCCGCGTCAATAGAAGAGGTCACTTCACAATGTATATATGGCATTTGGCGCTGTGCATGGCCAGATGCTGTCCACAGCTTTGTGGGATTTGATGTCATTCCTGCTCTCGAGCAAGAAATTGTCAAGTTGGCGAAGAATGTCGGCTTCAAGAAGGTGGAGGAGGAGGGTGTACAGGAATTGTTGTAGTCTCATGCTGAACAAATGAGGAACTGATTGAGCTGGACCAATAATGGATATCCGAAAAAAGCAAGAATGATGATGACGTAGGGCAGGAAGCCAGAAGTCTGACAACAAAGAAATTCTCCCGTTTCTTTGGATTGCTGGATGAGATGATGGAAATCATATAGAGCAGTGATCCTTTTCGTGAACGGTCTGCCAAAGTCTGAAGGGCTCTCAATGATGCAGTGGCTTGCTACAGGGAGATCAATCGTTCAGAGATTCATGCAAGAGAGCAAATGTCAATAAAATCCTTTTTTAAGACTTCTGCAACCAAAAGCCAGCCACGGAAAAGCCAGCCCAAGAAAACCTAGCTATCCTACCTAAGTTTAGTGTAATTGACGCTGTTTTATACTGTATTACTGTATTGTATTTACTATATTAAAATGTTCTGTGTGTTTGAACGGCATTAGTAGGGTTCTACATTATTTTCTTCAATGTTTTATGTGTAAAATGTGTACTGTAGAACCTGTCATTGTAAAATGCTACACTGTTTAAGCGAAAAGAACATTGTCTTAAGTGGATGTGGTGAAGTTGTGAATGCATCCCCCTCTTATTCCATTATTTCTTATGGGGAAAAATTCCCTGGTATATGTCATTTCAGTATCCATTGCCCTTTCCAAGAGCACAACCCCAGTGTATACAAGGGACCCCCTGTATTAGTGCATATCTCTATGGTTAGACAGCTTCAAGAAAGGATAACACTATCTCAGTTAGTGCAAATCCTAACCTGCCTCGTTCTGTGTTTAGGGGTTGGCACTGGGTCAGGTACCCTGACTGCTGAATCAGGGCTATTCCTGTGGCCATATCTACACTACAAACTTTGGTCAGCTCACATTATGTCGGCATACATCTGCTGAAGTTTGTAAATCACTCGGGCATGTGCATACTTGACTACTTGCACCGGCACTGTGCATGTTTATCCTGAGTGCTTGTGCATGGCTGGAGCACCCATAGAAAAAAATTAACTGGTGCTTAGCACCCACCAGCAGCCAACCTCCCCTTCCTTTCCCCCCCCCACTCCTGCCTGCTGATGGCCCTGCCAATCAACTCCTCCCCCTCCCTCCCAGTGCCTCCCACCCGCTGTGGCGTGGGGGAGGCACTGGGAGGGAAGAAGGGGGAGGAGTGGGGACAGGGTGTGTTAAGTGGGGGGAGTGGAGCAGGGGTGGGAAGAGACAGGGTGGGGACTTGGGGGAATAGGTGGAGTGGGAGCGGGCCTGGGG
This sequence comes from Lepidochelys olivacea, assembly GCF_965140295.1. Taxonomy (NCBI): domain Eukaryota; kingdom Metazoa; phylum Chordata; order Testudines; family Cheloniidae; genus Lepidochelys; species Lepidochelys olivacea. Next base: position 41,511,264 of record NC_140419.1, read on the forward strand.
CTGAGTGGGGGTTGAGCACCACTGGGAAAAATTAGAAGCTGGCGCCTGTGCTGGAAGGGACCTTGAGAGGTCATCTATTCCAGTCCCCTGCACTCATGGCAGAACTAAGTATTATCTAGACTATTTCTGACAGGCGTGTGTTTAACCTGCCCTTAAAAATCTCCAGTGATGGGGATTCCACAACCCCCCTAGAATGTCGTTGGGGGTCAGTTTACTGAGGGACAGCGAAAAACAATTCAAGGTCGTTAGTGGTGGTCTTGGAGCTGCAGATGGCGGAGTGCAGCTTTTGGGCCTGAGAAATGAGCACTGATTGGTGGGATTGCATCATAATGTAGATTTGGGTCAACGAGCAATGGCTGCAGAACTTTCAGATGTAAAAAGCCACATTCCTAGATCTGTGTGCTGGGCTTGCCCCAGCCCTCCAGGACAGGGACACCAAAATGAGAGCTGCACTAACGGTGGAGAAGGGATTGGCATTTTATTCCTTGAGGAATTCTGTTCCAAAAAATTAAAAATGCTGTGCACAATATTTTAAAATTCTGCATATTTTATTTGTCAAAACAACACAATGTAATTATGCCAGTTTCAATTATTTTGGTAATTTATTTCAAATATGTCAGCAAGTATGTCTGTAACAATACAGATAACAAAAAAGATTCAGGAAATGTTTTATGACAAATAGATTGCTTATTAATATAAAACTTTGAGTAATTAAGGCTACGTTTTAGTCACTGGTATTTTTAGTAAAAGTCATGGACAGGTCATGGGCAGTAAAGAAAAATTCACAGCCTGTGACCTGTCCATGACTTTTTTACTATTTACCCTTGACTAAAACTTGGGGGGGGGGGTATCTGGGGAGGGAAGCCTGGGTGCTTGGTGGTCAGGGGAGCAGCATTGTGCAGCCCGGGACCCCTGCAGCTGCTGGCGGGAGGGGTTGGCAGGGCCAGCAGGTTCCCTATCTGGCTACGCACCTTCCTCCCACCCCAGCAGCAGAATTTGGGTGTGGGAGGGGGTTGGGATAGAGTGAGGCGGGCTCTGGGCAGTGCTTACCTGGGGGCTCCCCAAAGCAGCAACATCCCCCTTGCTCAGCATTTCAAAAACATGCAGGGGGATGGGGGGCAGGGATTACATCTGTTCTCTGTGACCTCGGGGCAGTGAAGTTTAAAGTTTTGCGACCAGTCCAGAGCGATCACTGTCGCAAGGAATGGGGCCTTGTGGGACAGCTGCTGGAGGACCTTTAGGGTCAACACAAGTTATATAGTTTTCTTTAAAAATTAGCAGCAAATGTGTACTGCTTAATATATTTATTGCCATATCATTACATTTAAGCTGTTCTGAGTAAAAACGGGCGGTGAAGGGGAGAAGAGGCTTCCTCATTATGGATCATTAAGGGTCAACTACACTACAACAATAATCATGTTGGAGAACCTGAACACAGGTTTGACTTGCTGTGTAGATGGATCTAGCTGTGCTGTAACTATATCCCTGAATCATGCTACAACCCTTGTTGACAAACATGTCAAACCAATAATAGAATCATAGAATATCAGGGTTGGAAGGGACCCCAGAAGGTCATCTAGTCCAACCCCCTGCTCGAAGCAGGACCAATTCCCAGTTAAATCATCCCAGCCAGGGCTTTGTCAAGCCTGACCTTAAAAACCTCTAAGGAAGGAGATTCTACCACCTCCCTAGGTAATGCATTCCAGTGTTTCACCACCCTCATAGTGAAAAAGTTTTTCCTAATATCCAATCTAAACCTCCCCCACTGCAACTTGAGACCATTACTCCTCGTTCTGTCATCTGCTACCATTGAGAACAGTCTAGAGCCAATCTAATAGCTTTCTTTGATAGGATAACAAGCATTGTGGATGGGGGGAAGTGGTATATGTGGTATATCTTGAATTTAGTAAGGCTTTTGATACTGTCTTACATAACCTTCTTATAAACAAACTAAGGCAGTGGTTCTCAAACTAGGGCCGCCGCTTGTTCAGGGAAAGCCCCTGGCTGGCTGGGCCGTTTTTTTTATCTGCCTTGTCTGCAGGTTCGCCCAATCGCAGCTCCCTCTGGCCACGATTTGTCGCTTCAGGCCAGTAGGGGCTGCAGGAAGTGGCGTGGGCCAAGGGATGTGCTGCTGCCCTTCCTGCACCCCCCATTTGCCTGGAGCGGCAAACCACGGCCAATGGGAGCCGCAGTCGGCCGAACCTGTGGACGCGGCAGGTAAACAAACCTGTCCAACTCACCAGGGTCTTTCCCTGAACAAGCGGCGGCCCTAGTTTGAGAACCGCTGAACTAGGGAAATACAACCTAGATGAAGCTACAATAAGTTGGGTGCATAACTGGCTGGAAAACTCTTCCCAGAGAGTAGTGGTCAGTGCTTCACAGTCAAGCTGGAATGGCATATCAAGTGGGGTCCCTCAGGGCTCAGTTCTGGATCCGATTCTGTTCAATGTCTTCATCAGTGATTTAGATAATGGCATAGGGAGTACACTTACACTGCTGACGCATATTTAACTCTGTAACATTCATATATCCCAGAATGATGATTGATTTTTTGGTATTAGCAGGAGTTTTGTAAGCAAGGCACAGGAAGTAATTCTCCCATTCTAGTCTGCGGGTTTGTTTAGCCTAGAGAAGAGAAGACTGAGGGGGGACATGATAACAGTTTTTAAGTACGTAAAAGGCGGAGGGAGTAAATTGTTCGTGTTAACCTCTGAGGATAGGACAAGAAGCAATGGGTTTAAATTGCAATAATGGCTGTTTAACTTGGACATTAGAAAAAACTTCCTAACTGTCAGAGTGGTTAAGCACTGGAATAAATTGTGTAGGGAGGTTGTGAAATCTCCGTCATTGGATATTTTTAAGAACAGGGTAGATAAATGCCTGTCAGGGATGGTCTAGATCAGGGGTTGGCAACCTTTGAGGTGTGCCGAGTCTTCATTTATTCACTTTAATTTAAGGTTTTGCGTGCCATTAATACATTTTAACGTTTTTAGAAGGTCTCTCTCTATAAGTCTATATGTTCTATAACTAAACTATTGTCATATGTAAAGTAAAAAAGAGTTTCAAAATATTTAAGAAGCTTCATTTAAAATTAAATTTAAATGCTGATCTTATGCTGCTGGCCCACTCAGCCCGCTGCCAGCCTGGGGTTCCGTTCAACTAGGCTAGCAGCAGGCTGAGCGGGGCCGGCGGCCAGGACCCTGGCTGGCAAGGGGCTGAGCGGCTCAGCCTGCTGCCACTCAACCCGCTGCTGGTCTGGGGTTCAGTCCACCGGCTCCTGCCAGCCAGGGTTCTGGCTGCCAGCCCCGCTTAGCCCGCTGCCGGTCTGGGATCCCGGCCCTACCCACATAGAGTGGGTACCTATCTTCTCCCTGGTTCTAGCCCATTCTCTTCCTCTCTCTCTGCACTGAGCGGAGGGTGGGAGTGCACTGAGCACAGGGCTGGGGGTTGGGGTGCAGGGTCTGGCCAGGAGCTAGAATGAAGGAGGGGGCTCAGGGTTGGGGCAAGAGGTTTGGGTGTGGAGTGCTTACCTGGGAAGCTCCCATTTGGTGCAAGGGGTGGGGATGGGAATGTGGGGGGTGCAAGAGTTAGGACATGGGGCATGAGGGGGCTGGGTATGTGGGGGGTGCAGGAGTCAGGGCTGGGGTTGTGGGGGGTGCAGAGTCAGGGCAGGAGGCTGGGTTGTGTGGGGGGTGCAGGGGTCAGGTCAGAGGGCTGGGTGTGTGTGAGCTCACGAAAGCTTATGCTCAAATAAATTTGTTAGTCTCCAAGGTGCCACAAGTACTCCTGTTCTTTTTGCGAGTACAGGCTAACACGGCTGCTACTCTGAAACCTGTCATGATGCAAAAATGTATGTTTTGTAAAAAACATTAAGATCATGAAGGTTTTGGTGATCGCTCTCAAGAGCAATTATTTTGTTCAGAAGACCTTTTATTTTCTGGTAGCATTACTTTCCTAACTTTTCTGTTTCCAGAACATTATTAGGGGTGTGTCCATAGATTTAATTTCTGTACAAATATAGGGTGTTTTGATTTAATACTCACCTGGCATATATTCTGATGGTGCTGTCTGCTGATCTCTTGACATTTTACTAATGTTCCAATGATGGGCAGTTCTGAAAATGGTAATTCATTATTTATTATTGTGAGAAACAGCTGTGGAATACCTCTCTGAGGCAAGAGTTATTTTAATAGTTATTTTTCCTTTAGGGTGAAATGCCGGTCAAGATCTTGGTGTGCAGTATCGGTCATGATGAAGAGCCGGCTACCTCTTGTTCTCCTTGCGTGTGGCTCCTTTAACCCCATCACAAACATGCACATGCGTTTATTTGAGCTGGCTAGAGATCACCTTCATCAAACAGGTCAGTAGGATGGAGTTTGTGCAGCCCTCTTGGGGAACATGGAGTATTTGAAAGGAAGGTTGGATTTTCCAGTCTCGGAACTAAGGGCTGATTGGGTGTCATTTTAACATTTTCTCATTTTCATGGTATTATTTTTTGCTAATTAAGTATGAGTCTTTGATAACACACTTGATGGAATGTTCAATAAAGAAATCCTAATGTTGTTACCTCCTCCTGTTGAGTCTGGTTACCAATTGTGGAGATTTCATAACAAGGTGTTCGCACAAGTGCAGATAGTTTTGTAAACAGTTTTAAGATCTCATTTGCAGATTTCGAAATTTGCTGCAGGCTGGTTCCGGTGAAAGTGCACCGTTCTTTGGAATGGAGAAGAAGCATTTATGTTGAAATTTTGCAGTTTTATGATGATGTAATTTTATATGAAGAAATGGTATAGTTTGCAGTTTTGACTACCAGGCAAAACTGGGAAGGGGAAAAAAGTGAGTTTAATTACTCATTACGCATATTCGTTAAAGGGTAGAACTTTCCTCCTCTAGCAAAACAGTCTACATGAGGGACAGGAGGTCAAAATTTCAGCAAGCTAGGAAGTCTCAGCAGCTAAGCGGAAGTGGGTAGTGGCCTAGAGAATCAGCAGTCTAAAAGAAAGCAAGAATCTGAAGCAGCACAGTACTGCTAGGAAGGAAAGAATCCTAAAATTGATTAATTCTTAATTCCTGAGTGCTTTCTCCCAGAAATTGTCAGGGAGTGGGGATAAAGAAGTGTGCGGGAGGGAAAGAATGGGTAGGGAGATAAGGCATTTGAAAGTGGTTGGAGAATAGCAGTAGCAGGAATTGTTTGGTCAAACATGGGGATCCAGAAATGCTGCTAACCTGCATTGGTTAGAGAGCAGCAATTGCATGCTAATAGCATGCTTTAAGAGGAAACTGAGTGGTTTTCTGGATGGAGAATTGCTAAGCTGCCTTTGTTGTACTAAAGGGTTTCAATCATCTAGGAGCACCAGAACTAAATAGTTAAAGGAGGTTTGAAGTGGGCTTCCCTTCTTTTGGGTTACTGCTGCCCCTGCTGTACAGTTGGACAGAGAGAGGTTGGGCAGGGGTAGGAGTGGGTCATCTGCTCCAATATGGCAGGCAGCACGGCTGAGGTGGTGTGAAGTGGGAAACAATCTGATACTGTAACAGGCCAGTAGCTGATTGCTTTCCCTGAAGCTAGGACTGAACCTGGAAATGAATTATGACTGTCTGAATCACAGTTCATTCCCTGGTCTTCTCTGGCAGATTGTTAAATAACAATTTAGCCCAAATTTTATTAGAAATGTACCTTTGGAAGATTGAAATGAAAGTTTTGCTTTGCAATGTGACAGTCAGTTCTTTGATGTGTGATAGTGTTGTTGAATTGAAATTGAATGAGTTAGGCTGTTGTTGTGTCAGTGTGATAAGTTGTGGGGTTAGTGGGCTAATGTTTGGTGATTGGTATTGTGAGGGATGTAACTTGTTTTTTTTTACTTTTTCATTTAATCAGTGCTGTCAAGGTTCCTTCCCCACTCTGAACTCTAGGGTACAGATGTGGGGACCTGCATGAAAGACCCCCTAAGCTTATTCTTACCAGCTTAGGTTAAAAGCTGCCACCACCAAAGTGTTACACAAAGAAAAGGGAAAGAGCCCACTTGGAAACGTCTTTCCCACCGAAATCCCCCCCAAGCCCTACACCCCCATTCCTGGGGAAGGCTTGATAAAAATCCTCACCTTTTTGCATAGGTGAACACAGACCCAGATCCTTGAATCTTAGAACAATGAAAAAGAAATCAGGTTCTTAAAAGAAGAATTTTAATTAAAGAAAAAGTAAAAGAATCACCTCTGTAAAATACCTTAAATACTTTACAGGGTTGTCAGATTCAAAACATAGAGAATCCCTCTAGGCAAAACCTTAAATTACAAAAAGATACAAAAACAGGAATATACATTCCATTCAGCAAAACTTATTTTATCAGTCATTCAAACAAAACAGAATCTAACGCATATCTAACTAGATTGCTTACTAACTCTTTACAAGAGTTCTGACCTGCATTCCTGCTCTGGTCCCAGCAAAAGCATCACAAACACAGACAGGACCCTTTGTTTTTTCTCCCCCTCCAGCTTTGAAAGCATCTTGTCTTCTCATTGGTCATTTTGGTCAGGTGCCAGCGAGGTTATCTTAGCTTCTTAACTCTTTACAGGTGAAAGGGTTTTTCCTCTGGCCAGGAGGGATTTAAAGGTGGTTAGCCTTCCCTTTTATATTTATGACAAGTGCCAGCACAGGTAATTGAGTAATGCACATTGTATTGTACATCTTTCTGTTAAAGCAAATAGACCTGTTGTTCACTTATTTAATTTACTATTATGATGGTGACCATCTAAGTGTATCTCCTGTTAATGCATACAGATTTTCTAATATAAATAGTCTAAGCAATAAGGGGGTAATCTTTATCTCTGTCATGGTTTTCTGTAGCACCATGACTGTGCTTTCTAAGTGCTTCCCAGGTAAATTAGATCTGCATACGAATAGCTTTGTGGAATCTTCTCCCAGGGCTATGGCAAGTTTTACTTGAGGTAACCAGATAGATAGATAGACATTTTTAAGTCATTCTGGCTGTGATGGGGAACTCTCTAAGAGAAGGGTCTGGCAGCATGCCCTAGACACTTGTCACAGTCCGAGTTAGTTTCCTCCAGAAGCTCATTTCACAGTAGAATCCCTCTACCCAGAAAGCTTAAATGCTTTGTCCTTCACTTTGTCTGCTGCATTGTTCCAGAGGAGTGAAGATATCTGGGCAGGATGTGCATAGAGATGTGCTTGCTGAAGTAGCTGAGTCCTGATCGATTGATGGCTTGGAAGATGAGGACCATGACCTAGAACCAGACTGGAAACCTGTGGCGGGGTCGGAGCTCAGTGATGCTGTGCCACAGAGGCCTGTTTCACTAAAGGGGGACCATGGTCTGCTGTATTTTGCATTGCTTCCATCTTCAGACACAGATACAGGAGTTGTAATAATGCTCTCTCTGAGTAACAAATGTTAAGGACTCTGTAGCATGGTCCTTCTTCAGAAGGTGTGAAGTTGTTAGCAAGCTGAAGGTAGAAGAAAGCATTTTTGGTTAATGATGCTACCTGGCTGTGTATGCTCAATGATGAGTCAGATGAGCTATATAGCAGTTATGCAATAGTATGGTTCAATTTCTCTTCACAGTCCCGCTTCTCTGTTATGAATGGCATGAATCACCCGTGTAATTATGTAATCACTATGTAACATAACTGACATCATCTCTGGTAATTTTTTTCCATCTTTTTGCACATCTCTTCAGTTTCAAATGCAGTCTCTATATTCCTATTTCGTATACTTTCCCACTTTAGGAATGGTATTTTATTGAGTTCCTTTTAGATCTTCAGTGATAACTGCATTCTTATCCGCAGATGTCAGGAGATTCATCCTTTCGTTAATATCAGTAGACAAGTCTTATGAAATCACTTCATAAATGCAGTAGATGTGTCTATACACCACTGAATAGCTATGAGAATAATGCATCTCTTAGTCTGCATTTTATCTTTTCTCAAGTGAAACCATATTTGACTTGTCATGAATCCTCATACGTAGATTTTTTTCCATATGTGATACAGCTCCTTGTTCTGCAAGTGTCTTTTGGAACTTGTGCTGATTGTGAAAAAGGGTTTTGGCACAATCTGTTAATGCTAATTCTGTCAGATGCTCATGTTCCCCTGCCATCTTTATAGTTTGTATGAATTCACACGGTTTCAGTAGACAGTGAGAAAAGCCAATTCTAGAAGCTGCCTGACATTTGGTGTTTTGAAATATTTTTGATAGTATTCTGGTTTGTATATCTTCTGTTGGTTGGTGTCTCCTACCTGGGTGCTCCAGACAAGCTCAAGAGGAGTGGAGGACCAAAGAGAAGAACAGTGAAGATCAGTGAAGCTGCAGGGACCCCAGATCCATTCACCCAGCACATGCCGTAAACATGTTGTTGCATGGTAAAGCTCCCATTGTGGCCCCTAGGGTAACTGGCTGCAGGAGTAGCTGGCATGTAAAAGACTGCAGGCTTTGATGGCCTCTCATTTCTGCACATGTGACTTTCCTCTGGATTCCCCTCAGTGGATTCCCCTCTCACCCTGAAGCATATAGTCTTCAGGAGACTGGAGGATTGGAGTTAACAGAGAAGTTATTGAGAGGAGAAGAGTCAGAAGAAAAAAAATGAGGAAGAAAGGAAAGAAAGAAGGGGCCGGGGGGAATGAAAGAAAATGGACTGAAAGAAGATGAGATGGTTGCTGTTGTGTTAGGACATTGTTCAAGAGGGAGGTGACACCCAAGAGAGAGTGCCAGCAATACCAGTTGGGAACCACTAGAGTTTACAACTTGTACACGTGTGTAAAGGCTTTATTGTAACCAGTATTACTTACTATTCACACCTTGCTGCTGCTTCTTGGCAAAGTATGATTGCTGCCTTGTCCCCATTTTTCAGATGTACTCCATGCATGATGCCTCAAAAACTTACAAAAAGCATGTCCATGACACACAGGAGTGAAATCAACTTGTCTCCTAGCTCTTCATGTTTATCAGATGATATTAGAGATTTTTTTTCCTCTTTGTGTCTCTGATATATCCTGGTTTTTTTCCATATATTCTGGTGCAATATGTTGATTATAGAGGCCCTTCTTACATTTATTACTAGTAGCTAATAATCCATCAATAGAGGACTATAATATCATAATGTTGCTCTGTCCTTCTGTGACCGAAAGCACCCTTGTATTCACCACACTACACACCTGTGACAGAGTGCTGGGCAACAGCAGCTGAGCCACTACAACTCTTAACGGATTACTAGAGCAGACCTTATTAAGAAGAGCTGTGCCTAATTGATGGGCTGAGAACTAAAAGGCCATATGGGAAAGGGGGTTGCAAAAAGATACCCTGGAGAGAGAGATCTCTCTCCCCTCCTTGCCTTACGCTCCCTAGGACTGTAGGGGTTAAGGCTATTTGGTGTGTAAGGGTGGTGGAAACAAATATTGTTAATAAAGTGCATGGGGTGTTTTACCAGCAAAAAGGGCTCTACGCTGTTTGTGGGCTTGAGCAGAGGCAAGAGCGAGCTGGTCCTGCCACAACACCATTGTAATAATCTTTGTACAAAATATGGCTTGTGAGGGTATCGTTTGAGAACTAATAATTCAGTGGTTGATATGGTGATATGTAAAGTTATGAATACCCCCTGTATGATATTATTAGCAAACGTTCAAAACCAGACAGCCCTGCCTATGCAAATATTGTTAGACAGGTCCAAGGAATGTCTGCTTACTTCAATTTACATATAAGTAATAAAAGGGACCTTCAAGATAGCAGGGGGAGGAGATCGCATGAAACAGAACAATTTTCATTTTAGCAAACACAATGGGGTGAAAAGAGGGCAGTCTCTGCTTAAATATACTTTACTTTCAAGGGAAACCCTCAGAAAAATCCACTTCAAAGATTCACTGGACTATAAAAGAAAGAGGAGAACTCCAAGTCATCTCTCTCACCTAAGAAGACAAAGGCACCAGCGCTTTTGGGTCTATGGAAGAGATCCTGGCAAAGAAAAAGGTCAGTCTCCATCTTGCTGGAAGACTGGGCATGAAAAAGGCCATCATAAACAAGACCTTGAACCAAAACTTGATAGATTAAGTTTTAGGCTCTTATGTGTATTTTCACTTTTAATTGCTCATAACCATTTCTAACTTTATCTCTTAGGCTTTGAAGTTCATTCAATATATCATCTTTTGATAATAAACTTGATTGTTTTTTTTAATCCAAACCAGTCCAGTGCTGTGCATAAACTGAACTGTTTGGTAACTTCAGTTAAGGCAACAAACTGTTGAATATTGACTCTTTACGTGGGGCAATGACTCGTAATATCTGAATTGTCCAGAAAAGGGCTCGACTTTGCAGAACACACGTTTTGGGGAAAATCCAAGACTGGGAGTGTGTTGGGATTACCCTGGTAACCAAGGCTTGTGGAAGCTAGAGTGTGACTGGTGTGTTGTTTGCGAACTGCAGGATCAGGGCTGCAGCTATACACAGACACCCAGGGTGTGACCTGCATCTTAATAGACTAGTTATGAGCAGCACAGGTCGGGAGCTACAGGAGCAAAACATTGTGTGGCGCCCACAGTTACAGAGCAGCTGGTGACACAGCCCCACACTGGTCTGGATTGCACCCCAGAATGTGATGCCTTCTCTCATCTAGTTCTCTCCATTCCTAGCTCTGTTCCAAAAACAGCGTCTCATCACGCACTGAACTCAAAGTTTGGAGACTTCAAACTCACTGCCCCTTCTGTTCTCATTACTCCCTCATCTACCTTGTGCCACTTTATCGTTACCTACTGTTGGGTGATGAGACAGTAACTATGACAGATTGTGGAACATGTCTATGTCATCTTATGAGTTCTATTTTGGGTTACAGAGTAACAGCCGTGTTAGTCTGTATTCGCAAAAAGAAAAGGAGTACTTGTGGCACCTTAGAGACTAACCAATTTATTTGAGCATGAGCTTTCGTGAGCTACAGCTCACTTCATCGGATGCATGCCGTGGAAACTGCAGCAGACTTTATATACACAGAGAATATGAAAAAATACCTCCTCCCACCCCACTGTCCTGCTGGTAATAGCTTATCTAAAGTGATTATCAGGTGGGCCATTTCCAGCACAAATCCAGGTTTTCTCACCCTCCACCCCCCCACACAAATTCACTCTCCTGCTGGTGATAACCCATCCAAAGTGACAACTCTTTACACAATGTGCATGATAATAAAGTTGGGCCATTTCCTGCAGAAATCCAGGTTCTCTCACCCCCTCATCCCCCTCCCAAAAACCACACACACAAACTCACTCTCCTGCTGGTAATAGCTCATCCAAAGTGACCATTCTCCCTACAATGTGCATAATTAAGGTGGGCCATTTCCAGCACAAATCCAGGTTTTCTCACATCCCCCCCACCCCCATACACACACAAACTCACTTTCCTGCTGGTAATAGCTCATCCAAACTGACCACTCTCCAAGTTTAAATCCAAGTTAAACCAGAACATCAGGGGCGGGGGCGGGGGGTAGGAAAAAACAAGAGGAAATAGGCTACCTTGCATAATGACTCAGCCACTCCCAGTCTCTATTTAAGCCTAAATTAATAGTATCCAATTTGCAAATGAATTCCAATTCAGCAGCTTCTCGCTGGAGTCTGGATTTGAAGTTTTTTTGTTTTAAGATAGCGACCTTCATGTCTGTGATTGCGTGACCAGAGAGATTGAAGTGTTCTCCGACTGGTTTATGAATGTTATAATTCTTGACATCTGATTTGTGTCCATTTATTCTTTTACGTAGAGACTGTCCAGTTTGACCAATGTACATGGCAGAGGGGCATTGCTGGCACATGATGGCATATATCACATTGGTGGATGTGCAGGTATACGAGCCTCTGATAGTGTGGCTGATGTTATTAGGCCCTGTGATGGTGTCCCCTGAATAGATATGTGGGCACAGTTGGCAACGGGCTTTGTTGCAAGGATAAGTTCCTGGGTTAGTGGTTCTGTTGTGTGGTATGTGGTTGTTGGTGAGTATTTGCTTCAGGTTGCGGGGCTGTCTGTAGGCAAGGACTGGCCTGTCTCCCAAGATTTGTGAGAGTGTTGGGTCATCCTTTAGGATAGGTTGTAGATCCTTAATAGTGCGTTGGAGGGGTTTTAGTTGGGGGCTGAAGGTGACGGCTAGTGGCGTTCTGTTATTTTCTTTGTTAGGCCTGTCCTGTAGTAGGTAACTTCTGGGAACTCTTCTGGCTCTATCAATCTGTTTCTTTACTTCTGCAGGTGGGTATTGTAGTTGTAAGAAAGCTTGACAGAGATCTTGTAGGTGTTTGTCTCTGTCTGAGGGGTTGGAGCAAATGCGGTTGTATCGCAGAGCTTGGCTGTAGACGATGGATCGTGTGGTGTGGTCAGGGTGAAAGCTGGAGGCATGCAGGTAGGAATAGCGGTCAGTAGGTTTCCGGTATAGGGTGGTGTTTATGTGACCATCGTTTATTAGCACTGTAGTGTCCAGGAAGTGGATCTCTTGTGTGGACTGGACCAGGCTGAGGTTGGTGGTGGGATGGAAATTGTTGAAATCATGGTGGAATTCCTCAAGGGCTTCTTTTCCATGGGTCCAGATGATGAAGATGTCATCAATATAGCGCAAGTAGAGTAGGGGCTTTAGGGGACGAGAGCTGAGGAAGCGTTGTTCTAAATCAGCCATAAAAATGTTGGCATACTGTGGGGCCATGCGGGTACCCATAGCAGTGCCGCTGATCTGAAGGTATACATTGTCCCCAAATGTGAAATAGTTATGGGTAAGGACAAAGTCACAAAGTTCAGCCACCAGGTTAGCCGTGACATTATCGGGGATAGTGTTCCTGACGGCTTGTAGTCCATCTTTGTGTGGAATGTTGGTGTAGAGGGCTTCTACATCCATAGTGGCCAGGATGGTGTTATCAGGAAGATCACCGATGGATTGAAGTTTCCTTAGGAAGTCAGTGGTGTCTCGAAGGTAGCTGGGAGTGCTGGTAGCGTAGGGCCTGAGGAGGGAGTCTACATAGCCAGACAATCCTGCTGTCAGGGTGCCAATGCCTGAGATGATGGGGCGCCCAGGATTTCCAGTTTTATGGATCTTGGGTAGTAGATAGAATATCCCAGGTCGGGGTTCCAGGGGTGTGTTTGTGCGGATTTGATCTTGTGCTTTTTCAGGAAGTTTCTTGAGCAAATGCTGTAGTTGCTTTTGGTAACTCTCAGTGGGATCATAGGGTAGTGGCTTGTAGAAACTCGTGTTGGAGAGCTGCCGAGCAGCCTCTTGTTCATATTCCGACCTATTCATGATGACAACAGCACCTCCTTTGTCAGCCTTTTTGATTATGATGTCAGAGTTGTTTCTGAGGCTGTGGGTGGCATTGTGTTCCTCACGGCTGAGGTTATGGGGCAAGTGATGCTGCTTTTCCACAATTTCAGCCCGTTCACGTCGGCGGAAGCACTCTATGTAGAAGTCCAGTCTGCTGTTTCGACCTTCAGGAGGAATCCATCTAGAATCCTTCTTTCTGTAGTGTTGGTAGGGAGGTCTCTGTGGATTAGTATGTTGTTCAGAGGTATTTTGGAAATATTTCTTGAGTCGGAGACGTCGAAAATAGGATTCTAGGTCACCACAGAACTGTATCATGTTCGTGGGGGTGGAGGGGCAGAAGGAAAGGCCCCGAGATAGAACAGCTGCTTCTGCTGGGCTGAGAGTATAGTTGGATAGGTTAACAATATTGCTGGGTGGGTTGAGGGAACCATTGCTGTGGCCCCTTGTAGCATGTAGTAGTTTAGAAAGTTTAGTGTCCTTTTTCTTTTGTAGAGAAGCAAAGTGTGCGTTGTAAATGGCTTGTCTAGTTTTAGTAAAATCCAGCCACGAGGAAGTTTGTGTGGAAGGTTGGTTTTTTATGAGAGTATCCATTTTTGAGAGCTCATTCTTAATCTGTCCCTGTTTGCTGTAGAGGATGTTGATCAGGTGATTCCGCAGTTTCTTTGAGAGCGTGTGGCACAAGCTGTCAGCATAGTCTGTGTGGTATGTAGATTGTCATGGATTTTTTACCTTCAGTCCTTTTGGTACGATGTCCGTCTGTTTGCATTTGGAAAGGAAGATGATGTCTGTCTGTAGTGAATGTCTTGTTACATGTCAGCCTCCAGTCTGAATGAAACCTGTAGTGTGGCTTTCAGTGTTCATTCTTGACACTTGACACCTAATGGACAGTCTGTGTCTAGGAAGCAGTGACAGAGTCATTAAAGGCCATCAACACTGAATTGCTCTACCCCAGCTGAACAATGGGTTTGTAGCTAGCAGGGTCAGTGTCTTTGAATGACTCTGCCCAGAAGCTGATGAGCACTGGAGCCTAGAAATTTCCAAGTGGAAACACAAGAAGAGAAAAGGCGTCAGAGACTGTTTTAAAAGAGAAATGCTCTCTAAGGTTATGTCTACATTGGCAGAGTTTTGTCACCGGGAGTTTGGTCAATGATCAAAAAGCATTTAAAGAAAATCATTGTTGCATGTTCACACTGTCATACGCTGTCAGCATTGCACATCCACACTTGGGGCAGTCACATCGATAGTGAGAGCAATACACGGTGGGTAGCTATCCCACAGTTCAGCTCTCCACTTTCTGCCAGTAGGTGTTGTGGGAAGGCAGAGAGGATCGCAGTGCATCATGGGTCCGGGCTCAGTGTCCCACGATGCATTGCTTTCTGTCCCAGCATTCCGTAAATTTCTGTCTTTGGTTCATGTCTTCGGTTCTTCCCACCCCCGGCCCCGCCTTGACTCCACCCCTGCCCCGTCCCCATTCCAACCCCTTCCCCGCCCCAACTCAACCCCCTCCCTGCCCCTATTGGACTCCTTTCCCAAATCCCCGGCCTGGCCCCACCTCTTCCCCTGAGCGCGTCATGTTCCTGCTTCTCCCCCCTCCCTCCCACAGCTTGTTACATCGCGAAAAAGCTGTTTTCGGCAGCAAGTGCTGGGAGGAGAAGCAGGGACGCGGCGCGCTCAGGGGAGGAGGCGGAGGTGAGGTGAGCTGGGGTGGGGCAGGGAGCTTGGCTGCCAGTGGGTGCAAAGCACCCACCAGTTTTTCCCCGTGGGTGCTCCAGCCCCAGAGCACCCATGGAGTCAGCGCCTGTGGTGAATGGCAATGGAGTTAGTGTTGAAGCTCCAAAGTCAACAGGAATCACGGTTGTCTGAGGTGCTGTCCGACATGGATAGGAGCAAAATTAGATTGCTTTTGACATTCATGCAACAAGTGAACATGGTGGAATGTCATGCTCGGGAAACTAGCACTGAGTGGTGGAATCACATAGTTATGCAGGTCTGGGATGATGAGCAGTGGCTGCAGAACTTTTGGATGCAGAAAGCCACCTTCCTGGAACTGTGTGCTGAGCTCACCCCAGCCCTGCGGTTCAGGGACACCCAAATGAGAGTTGCCCTCACGGTGGAGAAGCGCATGGCGATTGCAGTGTGGAAGCTGGCTACTCCAGACTGCTACCGTTCGGTCATGAATCAGTTTGGAATGGGGAAGTCAACTGTTGGGGCTGCGTTAACGCAAGTGTGCAGGGCCATTAATCGCATCCTGCAGTGAGAGACCATGACTCTTGGCAACGTGCATGAAATAGTGGAGAGCTTTGCAGAAATGGGTTTCCGTAACTGCAGAAGAGTGATAGATGGCATGCATATTCCAATTTTGGCTCTGGATAACCTTGCGATGGAATACATCAAAAGGAAGGGGGACTTCTCCATGGTGTTGCAGATGCTTGTCCATCACCACAGCCGTTTCACTGACATCAATACGTGGTGGTCCGAGAAGGTGCATAATGCACGTATCTTCAGGAACACCAGCCTTTACAGAAAGCAGGGGCTTTCTTTCCAGACCAGAAGATCACCATAGGGGATGTCAAAATGCCCACAGGGATCTTGGGAGACCTGGCGTACCCCTTAATGCCATGGCTCATGAAGCCGTACACGGGAAAACCTAGATAGCAGTAAGGAGTGATTTAACAATAGGCTGAGTAGGTGCAGGATGACCATAGAATGTGCATTTGGTAGATTAAAGGCCCGCAGGTGATGCCTTTATGGGAGGTTAGACCTCAGTGAGGAAAATATTCCCATAGTCATTGCTGCATGTTGCATAATATTTGTGAGGGGAAGGGCGAAAAGTTTGCTCAGGGGTGGACTGCTGAGGCAGAATGTTTGGCTGCTGCTTTTGAGCAGCCAGATACCGGAGCTATTAGAGGGGCATAACAGGGGGCAATTCAAATCAGGGAGGCTTCGAGGCAACACTTGGAAGATGAGAACCAGTAACATTTTTTGCTATGCTTGGGACGGCAATGCTTAATGAAGTTGAGTTTTGTTAGGCCAAGAAGCACTTGCAATTGTTCAGGCCAAGGATTCAATGTAAGCAAAAGATTACAGTGCTTCTGTATTTGCTGATGCCTTTTGCTAGCATAACTTGCATGGAAACAAATAAAGAGTGCTTATCTTTCAAATAACTTTGCGTTTATTGCAAAACAAAAAAACCACAACAGCACACACATACAGAAAAATGCACATTCTCAGGGGAGAGGAGGTACTAGGGGAGGGCCGACTTTCAGAGCTGAGCATAAGTCCAACTATCGTTTGTGAAGATGTCTGCGGGGTGGGGTGCCCGGGAAAGTGAGAAGTCCCAGAATACAGAAAGGAATGCACGGGTGGAGTTTGGGGAGTTCTGAATGTGTTGAAGGGGAGGGCTTGCACACATGTGCTCAGTCTGCAGCATTATGAGGTACTGCAGCATGTTGGTTTGCTGCTCCAAAACTTTTATCATCCTCTCTATTGCAACCCTACTGTAGGCCTTATTTTTCTTTTCTTTTTCTGCCTGTCGCTTTCCTGCCACTGCCTGCATTCAGTGGTTCATAAATGGAACCACAATACCTTTATTATTCACAGTTATTTTTAGGATGGAGGTTTCATGCTTCATTCCCAAACAAAACACTGTTTTTCACAGATCACAAGATGCTGCTTTTCCTTTCTTCTGTCCAAATCCAAAAGACCCTATATAAGTGGGGGTGGTGTTTTGAGAAAATGTGGTGTGAAAATTGCGATATGAATGGAAAATAATTTTTATTATAAACTTGATGTGTGAAAAGCACTCTGTTTATCTAAGGACTGTCCCCTTAAAAAGATCTTGATCTTGTTCATCCTCAACTACAAACGAGTTAAAGGTAAAGAGGCTTCGAAGGCCACAATAGCCAGATGGATTAAGCCATATAGTGCTTGGAGGATTCATGTCTGACTAGACTCAGTATGGTGATGGGCACCGTGTAGAACTTTAAACCTCATGTATGTTAATGAATTTATTCTAACACCCATCTGTGGTAGTTAAGGAGTTCCCACCCAACCTGTGAAGAGATTTGCAAGGTTGCAGTGTAGGGTCTTCCACTACCATTTTTATCAGTGGCTCAGTAGTTTACTTCCTTTTCTAAATGTGTGGATGACACAGCTATCTCAATGTTTTTCTTCACATGGATTGCTGTTTCTTATTTCTTCCCAAAGGTTTATCTGAAACAAAAGTGAAAAATGTTGTCTTGCCTGTTAATTTTTTTCTTCCTCCCACTGTCTTTTTTTGTACTTGACAGTCTCTTCCTTTTTGGTTTTATGAGTATAAATCTGGAATGATATCCCTTTATAACACTTTTTAATTTGTAAAGAGTATTGGGTGACTAATATCTGAACTTCTGCAAATGGCCGTAGGGCCAAAACACTGGACATCTAATACTGCTTGACACAGTTAAATATAATCTCTACATAAGATAAAGAATTTGGTTTAAATAGAATGTTGAAAAAATACTGTTTTCATTTCACTGACATTAATATGCTAAAAGGTCTCCAAGGAACATTACTACTCTTTTGTGGATTAAAGGCAAACTATAAACATTACTTTAATGTAAATCTTTTATTTTGTGATTTAATGTATGCATAGTCATACACAGACAAAGAATAGTTAGAAAAATTAAATAATCCAATTAAGTAACTGGGTTCTGAAAACCAAGCAAGTGTCTTAGTAGTTTTTTTTAATGAAGAAATAAAAATATTTTTATAAATATTCACTAAAGTGTGCTGTGCATCTATACTTTGATCATTAAAACACAAGATTACCTCTTTATTATTTCCAAATGGACATGAGTATTCTTCACTATGAGGTGTTGAGCAGCTGCCCCCCAGAAGGTGATTGTATTTCAGTTAAAAAAACAGGAGTACTTTTGGCACCTTAGAGACGAACAAATTTATTAGCGCATAAGCTTTTGTGGGCTATAGCCCACTTCATCGGATGCATAGAATGGAGCATATAGTAAGAATACACACACACACACACACACACACACACACACAGAAGGTGGAAGTTGCCATACAAACTGTAAGAGGCTAATTAATTAAGATGAGCTATTATCAGCAGGAGAAAAAAATTTTTGTAGTGATAATTAAGATGGCTTATTTAGACAGTTGACAAGAAGGTGTGAGGATACTTAATATAGGGAAATAGATTCAATATGTGTAATGACCCAGCCACTCCCAGTCTCTATTCAAATCCAAGTTAATGGTATCTAGTTTGTATATTAATTCAAGCTCAGCAGTTTCTCATTGGAGTCTGTTTTTGAAGCTTTTCTGTTGCAAAATTGCCACCCTTAAATCTTTTACTGAGTGGCCAGAGAGGTTGAAGTGTTCTCTCACCGGTTTTTGGATGTTATGATACCTATATGTTCCATTCTATGTAACCGATGAAGTGGGCTGTAGCCCACGAAAGCTTATGCTTTAATAAATTTGCTAGTCTCTAAGGTGCCACAAGCATTCCTGTTCTTTTTGCAGAGACAGACTAACAGGGCTGCTACTCTGAAACCTGCATTTCCGTTGTGAACAAAGGGTGTTTGTGTGTCTGTGTGTAATAAAAAAAAATAGTAAAATTTTGATATAGGCTGTTTGTGCAAAGATTTACATGGGATTAACTCTACGCACTGTGAGTAGCCTCATTGAAGTGAAGAAAAAAAAATTGACTCTGTGCTCTCCCTCTTCCCAAAATCACCCAAATCCTCCCAAACCCAGCTCCTGTCTGCTGTGATCATGCACTATGCTGCATTAATGTGAATGGACAAAGTAATCTCAGGTGGATTTTAAATGAATAGGGCGACCCTGTATCCCACCAAAACCAGGAATGTCCTTGGGCTGCTCCTAGAGGGATTTACAGGAATTCTTGTTTTGTCCTGATGCTGTAAACCCCAGCAGACTGGCCACCTCAAGGAGTTGCCAGCTAGCCGAGCTAGTGAAAAGAACAGTATGTGTATGCTGTGTGCATACGCATGCACCTCAGGGACCACTCTTAGATCTGTCACATGTTAGAGTGATAGGCTCTTCTGTGTAGCTCCTTGTGGTTTAGGCAGCATGCAACTTTCCAGCATCTCACTTGTCCTGTCTCTCTTCCGCCTTCTCTGCCACCAAGTGACCAAGGGAGTGAGGAGCACTCACTAAATCTGTTCCTTCCCCCTTTCAGGTTAGGTCCTGCCTGCTGCACTTGCAAAAGGCCTCTGGACATCAGTCACCAGCTCTCCATTGCCTACTAATAAATTTAGGGGTCCTTTCCTGTACTAAACCTGTATCCCAGTGCACAAGGAATTTCCCTTAATTGACACTGAGCAACTCTGGATATTTAGTGGAAATCGCCCACATCAGGTCTAGGGTGAAAGAGTACATGTTGCCTGAGAAAGGTTTGTTTTTTTGTCTGGGAGTTGTAATGTATTTAAACCAGCAGCCGTAATGCAGTAAAGGAAAATGTCTGCTCCCAGCTGTCGGGTCAGTGTCAGGTTTAATTAATGTCACAGCAGTTACTGCTATGAGTTTAACTTTGATTTTCCATTACAAAATGTAAGTTGGGAGAATTAAATACTGCATGATAAAGTATTTCAGTCAAATCTAGAGGTGAGGTTGAAGTGTAGTCTGTAGTAATTCTGTTTAAGCCTGCAGCAGTGCGATCTTCAAAACTCTGAAGTTTAGAGAGGTGCCAAGCAACATAAAACAAATATATAAACTTTATGTTTTTAATGTTGGTTTAATTTAGAAGATTTATTAATCAAATGAAACCATTTCAGTAGAGAGAAGTAAATTTTCCACGTGGTGAGCTAGAAGTAGGACACAGAACCCTTGGAACTGGTAATAACTAATATAGTACGCATTTCCATTTCGCACCCACCCTGACATACTGCTAATTTAAACTCTCCTGTGTTATTGGGAAGGTTCTATTTTTGTCAATTAATGTGGAAAAATAATTGGTTAGATTTAAACTGTGAGGCCTAATCCTCTACAGGCATATGCAGGTGTAACTGCATGAAATTAATAGGAATTTCATTAATTTTGTCAGCAGTGAATCAGATTCCTAGAGACTAATCTAGATGATGCTAAATGAATACCAGCATTTAGCACCTTTATATTTTCAAAGTACTTTACAAAGATTAACTGATTTACTCTAATCCAATTAAACAAGTTTTTTATCGAGATAAAGGTGGTAGAGCCCTGTGTGGGACTTTTTTTTTTTTTTTTTTTAAATCCCGCTTCCATCCCACACTGCAGTTCCCACTCCGGCATTGTTTCTTGCATTTTTATCCCACTCTCACCTGAAGAAACCTTAGATCCCACAAATGCTGCAAGAGAGGCAGATTCTCCCCATCCTGCTACTTAAAAAAATAATAAAAACCCCACACAGACTCACAACATGGTTGATTAATATTATATAAACGGAATTCAGACACAATTTTTACCACTAGAAGGATAAAACAAATCTTGCTTAAACCATGTAAAAATACTTGCCTCCTGTTGTAATAGACATCAAATCTTTCTTTCCCTCATTTAAATGTAAGTACTGAAACCTTAAATAAAAAAGAACAATATTGCTGAAATTCTATTTGACAGACTACTGTCATGTATATCACAGAATGTCAAAACAAATTTCACGACAATTTTGCCTTAAAGGTGCAGATTTTTTTAATGATTATAAAAAGTAGGTTGTTTTTAAAAATGGAAATATAGTTGAACTTTAAAACATACCATTCAAGTTATTTATATGTCAGGATTATTATTGCTTTTTGAAAAACATTTAATGGAAAAACTGCTCACAACACTAGGTTTTTTGATAGAAATAAATTTTAAAAAGAGGCTCAAACTAAGTGATCAGTAATAAGGTCAACTTAAACAGCCAGTGTACTTAAACTTGCATTTTGTTTTTCTGCAAATTACTGCAGTATGTTTTGCCTGCAATCCTCCCTGCAACAAAGTACATTTTATCTACTCTTGCTATTATGTTAGCAGGTTCTCTGGGACCCCATTCCCACTACAGGGCTCTAAAAGGTAGTTTTACAGACCCATACAAAATTCCTTGCAGAGCTGCTGTCTAAATTCAGTGTTAATTAGACTAGTGTGCCATTGCTTTTCCTGCCCTTGTGCCCATCCTAATGAAGTCTTGTACCATTAAAGTGACTTTTAAAAGACTAATTGGAATGGACCTGGTGACATCATGAACTAACACACCTCTCTAAACATGGCACTCTGCCTTTCTAATACCGTTCTGTCCCCCATCCTGTCCCATCACAGGGCCTAATAACATCAGCCACACTATCAGAGGCTCGTTCACCTGCACATCCACCAATGTGATATATGCCATCATGTGCCAGCAATGCCCCTCTGCCATGTACATTGGTCAAACTGGACAGTCTCTACGTAAAAGAATAAATGGACACAAATCAGATGTCAAGAATTGTAACATTCATAAACCAGTCGGAGAACACTTCAATCTCTCTGGTCACGCGATCACAGACATGAAGGTCGCTATCTTAAAACAAAAAAACTTCAAATCCAGACTCCAGCGAGAAACTGCTGAATTGGAATTCATTTGCAAATTGGATACTATTAATTTAGGCTTAAATAGAGACTTGGAGTGGCTAAGTCATTATGCAAGGTAGCCTATTTCCTCTTGTTTTTTCCTACCCCCCCCCCCCCAGATGTTCTGGTTTAACTTGGATTTTAACTTGAAGAGTGGTCAGTTTGGATGAGCTATTACCAGCAGGAGAGTGAGTTTGTGTGTGTATGGGGGTGGGGGGATGTGAGAACCTGGATTTATGCAGGAAATAGCCCAGCTTGATTGTCATGCACATTGTGTAAAGAGTTGTCACTTTGGATGGGCTATCACCAGCAGGAGAGTGAATTTGTGTGGGGGGGTGGAGGGTGAGAAAACCTGGATTTGTGCTGGAAATCACTTTAGATAAGCTATTACCAGCAGGACAGTGGGGTGGGAATAGGTATTGTTTCATATTCTCTGTGTATATATAAAGCCTGCTGCAGTTTCCACGATATGCATCTGAGGAAGTGAGCTGTAGCTCACGAAAGCTTATGCTCTAATAAATTGGTTAGTCTCTAAGGTGCCACAAGTCCTCCTTTTCTTTTTGCGAATACAGACTAACACGGCTGCTACTCTGAAACCTATAAAGTGTCAAGCGCCATATGAATTAATGACACTAATATTGCCAGGGGAATAGGCATGCATGGTCTGCAGGATTGAGCACCAGGCGCGGAGTCAGGAGTAGAAACTCCTGAGTTCTAATCTGGCTCTGGTATGGACTTGCTGTGTAGCCTCAGGGAAATCACCTTTTCCCTGGCTGATAAAATAAGTTGTGCTTAAATGGCTGATAAAATAAGTTGTGCTGAATGGAATGTAGATTCCTGTTTTTGTGTCTTTTTGTAACTTAAGGTTTAGCCTAAAGGGATTCTCTATGTTTTCTGATAGTGATTGTCAGCCTACAGAAAAATCCTTAAATAAAACCCTAACACCTTTGTCTCCAGGCAAATAGATAGGTAAAAAAACAAAACAAACTTCTTCAGCTCTTGTGAAGACTTGTGAATTTCCCTGCAGGAGGTTAACTACCCTGCCTTTAAATATAGAAAGCTCCAGCTCACAAAAGACAATTCCCTTTTGTCTCTGCTCTGGCTCCCAAGCAGAGACAAAAAAAACTTTAACTGCTTTCAGCTGAAAACCTGCTTTCCAGCAGCCCAAAAGAAAAAAAAATTCCTTTCTAAAATCTGTGCTTCTTGTTCAAAAAAATCTCAAATTGATCTCAAAATGATTTCAAGTTAATCCCACCACTCTGCCACCATGTCAAGGTTCCTTCCCCACTCTGAACTCTAGGATACAGATGTGGGGACCTGCATGAAACTCCCCTAAGCTTATTTTTAACAGCTTAGGTTAAAACTTCCCCAAGGTACAAACTGTTTTACCTTTTGCCCTTGGACTTTATTGCTGCCAGCACCAAGTGTCCTAACAAATATATAACAAGGAAAGAGCCCGCTTGGAAACGTCTTTCCCCCCAAAATCCTCCCCAAAGCCTACACCCCCTTTCCTGGGGAAAGCTTGATAAAACTCCTCACCAATTTGCATAGGTGAACACAGACCCAAACCCTTGGATCTTAAGAACAAGGAAAAAGAAATCAGGTTCTAAAATAAAGAATTTTAATTGAAGAAAAAGTAAAAGAATCACCTCTGTAAAATCAGGATGGTAAATACCTTACAGGGTAATCAGATTCAAAACATAGAGAATCCCTCTAGGCAAAACCTTAAGTTACAAAAAGACACAAAAACAGGAATCTACATTCCATTCAGCACAGCTTATTTTATCAGCCATTTAAACAAAACCGAATCTAACGCATATCTAGCTAGATTACTTACTAAGTTCTAAGACTCCATTCCTTTTCTGTTCCCAGCAAAAGCATCACACAGACAGAGCGAACCTTTGTTTTGCCCCCGTTCCACCTTTGAAAATATCTTGTCTCCTCATTGGTCATTTTGGTCAGGTGCCAGCAAGGTTATCCTAACTTCTTAACCCTTCACAGGTGAAAGGGTTTTTCCTCTGGCCAGGAGGGATTTTAAAGGTGTTTGCCCTTCCCTTTATATTTATGACAGGTACATTCTGACAATAAGGAACCTAAGAGTGTGGAATCATGTGCGCTTATGTTTGTAGCTCTCAGCCTGTCCCCAAAGCCAGAAATTTACCATAAGAAACTGTGAGGGAGAAAGTATCAGCTTGGTGACGCAGGAGAGGCCATGGAGAAATGACCTCTGAATGGTGGCAGTTAGCCAAACTAAGGCAAGGTCACAGGTTAAAAAAAGGGGCTATTAAAACACACATGCACACCCTGAGGTAGTAATTGGGGTAAGCAGTAAAATGTGACTAAAGATTCACTGACAAAGGCCCTTACGCTGCCCCCTTGGGACTTGGCTATTGACTTAAGCAATAACCAGGCTGCAAATGACTACTAAGTGATTAATGGGACTTGACATCCATAAACTAAACAAAAGAGTTGTGAACCTAACCTTAAATTGCCTTTATTATGGTGCCAGAAGGAAAAATATTTACAGTTCCCATAAAATTGGTACTTGAAATAATTACATTAGAACATTTTACAAGTAATTTGTAGTAATGTTTATTAATTGACAATAATTTATAGCTACTTATAATAAATGAATACTAAGCCAAGGCACAAAACAAGACAGAACAGGGGGACTCAAATCAGTATCTTAGATGTCTGTATACTAATGCAAGAACTATGGGAAATAAGAAGGAAGAACTCGTAATGCTAGTAAATAAACACAACTATGACATAGTTGGCATCACAGAGATTTGGTGAGATAATATGTATGACTGGAATATTGGTGTAGAAGGGTACAGCTTGCTCAGGAAGGACAGGCAGGGGAAAAAGGGAGGAGGTGTTGCCTTATATATTAAAAATGTATACACTTGGACTGAGTTTGAGATGGAAATAGGAGACAGACTAGTTGAAAGTCTCTGGGTAAGGATAAAAGGGGTAAAAAACAAGGGTGATGTTATGGTAGGGGTCTACTACAGACCACCAAACCAGGAAGAAGAGGTGGATAAGGCTTTTTTTAAACAACTAACCAAATCATCCAAAGCACAGGACTTGGTGGTGATGGGGGACTTCAACTACCCAGACATCTCCTGGGAAAATAACATAGCAGGGCACAGATTATCCAACAAGTTCTTGGAATGTATTGGAGACAATTTTTTATTCTAGAATGTGGAGAGAGCTACTAGGGGAGAGGCCGTTCTAGATTTGATTTTGACAAATAGGGAGGAACTGGTTGAGAATTTGAAAGTGGAAGGCAGCTTGGGTGAAAGTGATCAGGATTCTAAGGAATGGTAGGAGGGAGAACAGCAAAATAAAGACAATGGATTTTAAGGTGGCAGACTTTAGCAAACTCAGGTAGTTGGTAGGTAAGATTCCATGGGAAGCAAGTCTAAGAGGAAAAAAAATGGAGACAGTTGGCAGTTTTTCAAAGAGACATTATTAAAGGCACAAGAGCAAACTATCCCACTGCATAGGAAAGATAGGAGGAATGGCAAGAGACTACACTGGCTTAACCAGAAGATCTTGAATGATCTAAAAATCAAGAAAGAGTCCTAGAAAAAGTGGAAACTAGGTCAAATTACAAAGGGTGAATATAAAAAAATAACACAAGTATGTAGGGGCAAAATTAGAAAGGCCAAGGCAAAAATGAGATCAAACTAGCTAGAGACATAAAGTGTAACAAGAAAACATTCTACAGATACATTAGAAGCAAGAGGAAGACCAGGGACAGAGCAGGCCCGTTACTCAATGAAGAGGGAACAACAATAACAGAAAATGTAGAAATGGCAGAGGTGCATAATGACTTCTTTGTGTCGGTTTTCACCAAAAAGGTTGGTGGTGATTGGACACCTAACATAGTGAATGCCAGTGAAAATGGGGTAGGTTCAGAAGTTAAAATAGGGAAAGAACAAGTTAAAAATTACTTAGACAAGTTAAATGTCTTCAAATCACCAGGGCTTGATGAAATGCATCCTAGAATACTCAAGGAGCTGACTGAGGAGATATCTGAGCCATTAGTGATTATCTTTGAAAAGTCATGGAAGATGGGAGAGATTCCAGAAGACTGGAAAAAGGGCAAATATAGTGCCCATCTATAAAAAGGGAAATAAGGACAACCCTGGGAATTACAGACCAGTCAGCTTAACTTCTGTGCCCGGAGAGATAATGGAGCAAATAATTAAGGAATCAAATTGCAAACATCTAGAAGATAATAAGGTGAAAAGTAATAGCATGGATTTGTCAAGAACAAATCATGTCAAACCAACTTGATAGCTTTCTTTGACAGGGTAACAAGCCTTGTGGATAGGAGAGAAGTGGTAGATGTGGTATATCTAGACTTTAGTAAGACTTTTGATACAGTCTTGCATGACCTACTCATTAACTCACATGATCTACTCGAAACTAAGGAACTACAACCTAGATGGAGCTATTATAAGGTGGGTGCATAACTGGTTGGCAAACCATTCCCAGAGAGCAGTCCTTAATGGTTCACAGTCATGCTGGAAGGGCGTAACGAGTGGGGTTCTGTAGGGATCAGTTCTGGATCTGGTTCTTTTCAGTATCTTCATCAATGATTTAGATAATGGCATTCTGAGTACGCTTATAAAGTTTGTGGATGATACCACGCTGGGAGGGGTTGCAAGTGATTTGGAGGATAGGATTAAAATTCAAAATGATCTGGAAGAACTAGATAAATGGTCTGAGGTAAATAGGATGAAATTCAGTTAAGACAAATGCAAAGTACTCCACTTCAGAAGGAACAATCAGTTGCACACATACAAAATCGGAAATGACTGTCTAGGAAGGAGTACTGCGGAAAGGGATCTAGGGGTCATAGTAGATCACAATCTAAATATGAGTCAAACACTGTAACATTTGCAAAAAAAGCAAACATTATTCTGAGATGTATTAGCAGGAGTATTGTAAGCAGACCACAAGAAGTAATTCTTCCACTCTATGCCACGCTGATTAGGCCTCAACTGGAGTATTGTGTCCAGTTCTGGGTGCCACATTTCTGGAAAGATGTGGACAAATTGGAGAAAGTCCAGAAAAGAGCAACAAAAATGATTAAAGGTCTAGAAAACATGACCTGTGAGGGAAGATTGAAATAATTGGATTTGTTTAGTCTGGAAAAGATAAGACTGAGAGGGGACATGATAACAGTTTTCAAGTACCTAAATGGTTGTAACAAGGAGGAGTGAGAAAAATTATTCTTTTTCTTAAAAATTATCCTTAACCTCTGATGATAGAAAAAGAAGCAATGGGCTTAAATTGCAGTAAGGGAAGTTTAGGTTGGACATTAGGAAAATCTTCCTAACTGTCAGGGGGGTTAACCACTGGAATAAATTGCCTAGGAAGGTTGTGGAATCTCCATCGTTGGAGATTTTTAAGAGCAGGTTAGATAAACACTTGTCAGGGATGGTCTAGATGGTGCTTGGTCCTGGCATGAGTGCAGGGGACTGGACTTGATGACCTCTCGAGATCCCTTCCAGTTCTATGATTCTAATGTCCATTATCCATTTCCCAAATTATATATATTCTTTATGATGTTTGGGTGTTCTTTTAGCTTTTAATTACTTTAAATAATTAAAATATGCTAAGTAATTATTACAACTATTTGTTGATTATAAGTAGCTCTTAGAGAACACAAGTAAATAACAAGCAACTGTTTCATTTTGGATCAGCAGGAACTTCACATTCAAGGTACCTTTGAAAATCAAGCCATTTATTTAGGTGCCGAAAAGGTTTTGGTGCAAAACATTAGGCACCCGACTTCAAAAACACTAGCCAATGTCCATTTAACGCAAAGGGATTAACCCATCTAGCTGAGACAAAAAAAGTGGTAACTAAATTTCAGAGATTAGCCATGTAGATTGTTTATACAAAAGAGACTTCTGAGCAGGCCAAGAAAGGGAAATTGCCATAGGGGTATTTTCAATCAGAAATTCTCTATTTGCCAGGACTCAGAAGACAGAGAGTAGTAATCTCAAAGGTACAGTTCCATTCTGAAAAGTGACAACATAAAATTAGCATGTTCTTACCTGATTCTTATTTATATTATAGTAGTGCATAAAGGCCCCAGCTGAAATCTGGGACCCATTGTATTAGGTGCTCTCCCAAAGAGGTTGCAGTTTAAGTAGACAACATCGACAAAGGAAGCCTTATTTTACCTGTAGCTGAGGCAGAGAAAAATTAAGTGAGTTGCTTACAGTCACATAAGAACTGTATGGGAGAGCCAGGAATTGAACCCAGGTGGCTTGGGTTTCAGTTGAGCTCTTTAACCAGAAGACCATCCTTTCTCCATTTCAATGTGTGTATTCAGAGTCATATGTTTACTTTATTGCCTGACATTAGTTTTTAACTACTTGTTCTACCTCTTATCTCTGCAGCGCCAATATAGCTAAGGGCAACCTCTACACTCTGAGCTAGGGGTGTGATTCACCTGCTCGTGTACTCATACTCACACCACCTCTTATCGAGCTAACATGAATATAAATTGCAGTGTGGCCACAGCAGCCCACGTAGTGGCAAGTGGAGACACAGCTGAGTCAGGTTAAGTATTACCCACCAATTTCAGGCAGATTTGTACTTGCCACAGCTCAACCGTGGCTTCGCTGTGCAATCCTTGCTACTGTAGCTAGACTTCTACTCAATGTGAAAGCAGAAATTTGCCTTCAGGACCTTTATTACTGGTCAGGTTTTACTGGTGACAAAGCCAAGGAAGGAAGGAAATAACCCAGTTTAGCTTTCATATCCCAGGTTGAGTTTATATGGCTGGCAGTAAGGAAAAGCTCTTTGTATTTGTAAACTGAGCAATATCACTAGACAATAAAAATGGCCATTTTTACAGTGTACCTTTAAGTCATGAAGGCCACACAGTTTAAATCTGCTGGCATGAAGATAGCTGGGGAGATCTGTTACATTATTTTTAAAAGGAAAGAAATCTCATTGGGCTTAGTACATATTCCCAACAGGGGGACAACAGCCTTTCTTTGAGACCATCTCCCATATAGTGGAAGAATTTACAACTCAGTACATTATAACAGGAGATCTCAATTTTACAATATATCCCAAACTAGACAGGTCAGATTGCAGCTGGAGAGAGGATAAAAACACAGGATAATACCTAATGCAAATAAAAAATGACAAAAAAAAATCAGTAAGATTATTAAAGAGTTGGGTGGAATTAAGAGCAACCATGAACACCTTTTCTCCCTCATTCACATCAGCTATACCACATCTGAGAGTACATAATAGTATGCATTCTTGCTTGCAATGCATTCCGTAGTGTAGGCAGAGATGAACCAGATTGTAGGGCCAGGCGATGCCCAAGTAATAGTAAAGATAAATATTGGTCAGACTTCAGGGGCACAACTCCCAATCAACAACCACTGATTAAGACATGATGTGTTTTTGAACTCAGATAAGTTAGGAAGATATTTTCAAATCATGATGCAAGTGGGCCACAGGCTCTGAAATGATAAACTGTATGTTATAATATCAGGAAGGGTGGAGGAAAAGGCAGAGAAGCTAAAAGAACTAAGGAGAACAAAAGAGAACATTCGAATAAAAATCCTGAGGAAACCTGCAATCCTAAGAGGCCAGCTAGACACGATTCTGTCTGAAAAAAACAGAGACTTTAATAGGCTAGAGCAAAACTGCTGTGGGTAAGGAGACAAAGCAAATGAATGACTCATATCTGAGGGTGGAAAGAGAGCAGAAATCCTTTATATCCGAGATCAGAAGGGGAGTCTACAACACCAAACAAAAGAAATATCTGGAATCTTTGAAGATTTCTGTTTAAAAAAACTTTACCAGAAAAAAAAAAAAGGTAATATGAAGACACTGGCACTAGAAAAAGTAGGATTCTCATGCTCAAGAAAAAAAAAATCCCACCTCCGAAGTCTTTGTTATTTTGTAGTCAACTAAACTTTGTTAGTTTAAAGTAAAAATTGATTTTCAAAAGCCCATGTTAAATACAAACACCACGACAAACAGTAATTGTAAAGATTCAGGGTGACCACAGATGGCACCCAAAAGAAATTGATTACTAAAGACAAAGTTTGAGTGCTCATTTGAGGGAGGAAAACCTGGAGAAAACTGAATTCTGGTTATTTTAAGGATAATTATTATGGGTGATAGGTATCTTATTGTACGCTCAGTTTCAGGAGAATTGTAAGTGATAGTTGGAGTGTCAAGAATAGTTGGTATCAGTGTACTAAAATGGAACTGAAGTCTTCTGATGGAGGTTTGGGAAAGAAACAAGAATTCAAGTAGAAAATATAAGTGCCAATGTTGAATAAATGCTTGTAAATCTTAAAAATGTAGGGCTCAAGAAGTCATGAAGTCCAACCCCCAGCACTGCAGCTGGACCAAGTAAACCTAGACCATCCATGACAGGTGTTTGTCAGGTTTGTTAAAAAACCTCCACGGATGGGGACTCCATGATTTCCCTTGGGAACCTATTCCAGAGCTTAATTACCTTTACAGTTAGAAAGTTTTACCTAATATCTAACCTATATCTCCCTTACTGCACATTAAGCACATTATTTCTTGTCCTGTCTTCAGTGGGCATGGAGAACAATTGATCATTGTCCCCTTTAAAATCGCCCTTAATATATTTGAAAACTGTTATCACATCCCTCCTCAGACTTCTTCTGTTAAGATTAAATATGCCCAGTTTTTTTTAACCTTCCCTCATAGGTCAAGTTTTCCAAGCCTGTTATCATTTTTGTTGCTCTCCTCTGGATTGTTTCCAATTTGTCCACATCTTTCCTGAAGTGTGGTGCCCAGAATTGGATACAATACTCCAGCTGGGGCCTCACCAATTGCCTCCCATGTCTTATATATGACAGTCCTGTTAATACACCCCAGAGCGATATTAGACTTTGTTGCAGTTGCGTCACATTGTTGACTCATATTCAGTTTATGATCCACTATAGCCCCAGGTCCTTTTCAGCAGTACAACTGCCAACCCAGTTATTCCCCATTTTGTAGCTGTACATTTGATTTTTTTTTCCTTTCTAAGTGAAGTACCTTTGTACTTGTCTTTATTGAATTTCATCTTGTTGAATTCAGACAAATTCTCCAATTTGTCAAGGTTGTTTTGAATTCTAATCCCATCCTCCAAAGACCTTGCAACCTCTCCCAGGCTGGTGTTATCTGCAAATTTGATAAGCATATCCTCCACTCCATTATCCAAGTAATCAATGAAAATATTGAACATAATACCGGACCTCAGACTTGACCCCTGTGGGACTAGATACTCCCAGTTTTACACTAAACCATTGATAACTTGTCTTTGAGTACGGGCTTGCATCCACTTTATAGTAATTTCATCTAGACCACATTTCCTTAGTTCGCTTTTGAGATTGTCATGTGGGACTGTGTCAAAAGCCTTACTAAAATCAAGATATATCACATGTACTGCTTCCCCTATCCACTAGGCCAGTAACACTGTCAAAAAATGAAATTAAGTTGGTTTGGCATGATTTGTTCTTCACAGATCCGTGCTAGCTATTCCTGTAAACCTTATTATCCTCCAGGGTACAAATTGATTAATAATTTGTTCCAGTATCTTTCCCAGGATCAAAGTTAATCTGACTAGTCTATAATTCCCTGGGTCCTCTTTGTTCCCCTTTTCAAAGTACCAATGTGTGTGTATATCATGCAGTGGAAGGTCAGACCTGCTAAGATGTGTAAGTTACTTCAGAGGACATAAGACCTAATTCTGTTACAGCTAATGGAGATTCTTCTTTACCTCTGTGGTTTTTAGAGCAGAAGATTCTGATTTTCATCATTGCTTACCCCACTGGAAAGATGCAAATCTAGTTCAGACTAAAGATCCAGGTGTGTACATCTAACAAAGACACAGTACTTTAAGGTACTGCAATTAAAAGTAATTTCCCCTTACTTGGATAATGTTACCACACTCCAACTTGAGCTTTTAGTTCTTTTATTAAATATATTTGCTGTGGTATATAGTTATAAAAGAACAAATATATTCTGCCTTATTTTTATAGAAATATTGAAAACTAATTAACTGAAGCCCAAAAATGAAAATTGTTGAATAGTATGTTATAAGCAAAGTACGTTATATAATGTAAATACAATATAT
This sequence comes from Lepidochelys olivacea, assembly GCF_965140295.1. NCBI lineage: Eukaryota > Metazoa > Chordata > Testudines > Cheloniidae > Lepidochelys > Lepidochelys olivacea. Next base: position 41,543,269 of record NC_140419.1, read on the forward strand.
GAATCCATACTGTATTGCAACTCCCTCCCTAACTGCGGATCTATTATAGCACTATATTATCAAAGCAGTTGATTTATTTATCAGTGTTATTAATAAAAATCTTATAGGTAGCACTGTAAGTTTACACAACAATTGAAATATTTTATGTACCTGTCATATATTGTTCAACACTTTAGATGAACCTTCACCATATGTAAGTGAAAATGTTTTCACTTTCAGACTGAGGTGGATTTAATGACACTTTCCAGCTCCACAGGCTGCATTGCCTATATGAGGATGGTTTAAAAGAGAAGATACTTTAAGCTGGGTTTTTCAAAGCAAACAGGCATGCAAATCCTGTTGAATTGTAATGGGATTTGTGTGCCTAACTCCCTTAGACTCTCTTGAAAATCTCACCCCAATGTATAAAATGAAATTGCAAGCTATTAGATTACGGTGTCATGTTCAAGTATCAGAAATGAATTATGAGGCTCTCAGGATAGCCCTCTTTGTAGAATAATAGAGATTGGCCGCAGCAGGGTGATTTCATTTTTTTTTCTTTATTCAGTAATAAGTAAATTATAAAGAGATCTGTTTTTATTTTATTTTCTCCCCATATACCTTAGAATACCTATGTTAGATTCATAAAGATCTTAGCGTGATCATTTGTATTTATTGAAACATCTCTATTCTGCACTCTGTTCTTATCCATTCTAAGGACGTGAAGCTCATGTTGGAGCTGCCTTTCTCTGCTGTTTCTATTTGGATGAATGCTATAGCTTTTGTGGGAAGATTTTATCTGCTTTTATTTCCTGATTTGAATTTGGGGCTGCAGAATCTGACTATGACAGCTTATAGCATTAATGATTTCATTACATTACAGTAGTTGGAAAAGACGGGCATATTTTCACATTTAGTTAACATGATCAACCAGATGGAAAGCTGGTTTCATGGCAGATAAACTCGGCAAGGATGTTTTTCCACAGTGTTTTAAGTTTTGTTTTAAAACACCTTCATCACCCATCCTGTGCTATACAAAAAATAGAATTTTTGAATCTACTGATTTGACTGGTTTGTGCTATTAAACAATACAGCAGAAAACTGCTCCGATTTTACATAGTGTAATTCTTGTTTTAGCCTGATGAGGAAGCACGATAATCTTGTTAAATGGTATGCGTGAGATGCTTGGAAACAAACTTTGGTCAATTAAAACATTCATCATCTAGGCTGTCTGAAAGCTGCAGTGGTACAGTTACTTGAACTAAAAATTCATTAACCTTTTCTTCAGTGAGCTTGACAAACATTTCTGTTTGCAGGAAGTTATATACTCATCCAGCTTTCCTTTTAATATTGTCCAATGGAGTTAACATATCAATAATAGAACTTAGATCACAGAAGAACAGGAACATTGCTTTTCAGTGTTTACATAAATTCTTTTTTATCACCATTTTTAAAAAAGATCTAAAATGCTGATTTTCTTTCTTGTCTTCCAAAGGAAGGTACCAGGTGATTGAAGGTATCATTTCTCCAGTCAGTGATAACTATGGAAAGAGAGGCTTGGTTTCAGCGAGGCACCGGATAGCAATGGCTCAACTTGCACTGGAGACATCGGCCTGGATTAGAGTGGATCCATGGGAGAGTGAACAGGAGAAATGGACTGAGACTGTAAAGGTGCTGAGGTAATTGTGTTTATTTTTATTCATAGAGTTGCCAGAGGCCTCAACAGCTCACAAGGAACAACATTTGTCATGTCTGCATTTTAACAGGGCTACAAGCAATGGAAAGGGCAAAGTATGCTCACTAGGACAAAGTACTAGTTGAGTAGGCCTTTTAGACCATTCACTTAAACAGAAACAAAGGGATGTGATTCATCTTTGCCCAGAGATGAAAAGCCTCTTACGGATTGTTCATGAATCATCTGCTTTGTGATAAGGATGCTAGGTCTGTGGGCTACGAACACTCATGAACTAAACTTTTTTCTCTGAGCAGGATTCTCTCTCTGGAGTCTAGTGTTCCCTAGTGCAAGGTGGGTGGAAGTCCCCAAGCTCTCAGGCTTTTTAGTCTATAAGAGTAGTAGTATTGGGTTGTGGCACAAGTTCCACTACACACACCCTTACGCTAGTGGTCACACACCATCCAGGACATTACCTGCCACCATTCAGTGAGTTCCTTCTTGATTAGAGTCACTGAAGAAGCTCCATGCCAAAGTCCATGTCCCTTCACGTGTTGCTCCAGTTCTTCAATACACTCAGCACTGATCTTGCTTTGGGGTCCTTTTCTGCTGTGTCCCTCCCCTGCCTTCCAGTCAGGTCCAGTTCTTTTTGCTTTTAATGTGTGGCTGGCCTGAACTCAAGAATGATGTCAAGGCTCATTTGATCCAAGGTAGGGTGGTTTCCTCTGTCTGCCTCAGGGCTGTTTCCATCTTACACAAAGCAGTTATGTAGTCCTCACTTCATAAGCTTGCGAAGCACTGTTGCTTGAATTCAGTCTGTGGGGAAGAATCCTACTCTGGTCGTTCAGTACTGCAGGGATGTAGGGGAGCCCAAACTCTCCCACCTGCTAGAGTTCTGTTAGCATGCATCTTGAAAGCTGTCAAAAGGTGACGGGTTTTGGTGTGTATCTTACCTCTCTTTTATATTTTTCTCATTTCTTGGCCTCAGCCTTGTTCTTGCTTCCTGTTGCAGTTATTTATAGTTTCACTTTTGATCTTTCTTCAATCTCTGAGAGGGAGAATTCTTTCCAGGTGCTATAGTAAGAGAAGATTACTGTGTAATTTTGCTTCTCTAAAGATATCTTTTTGGCAGGATTTCTTCAGGGTGGCGGTGGGAGATATCATTTTCTACTTTACCAGGAACTGACTGGACAGTTCCAAGAGAGGCTGGGGGTGGGTGGAGTGTGTGTGGTGTGAGACCACCAGTAGTAATATGACATGTGCCTCAGTGTACTTCTGCTGACATTGGGGATTTAGAATTTGAGATCTTGGGGAGTTTCCCATCTCACATTAGGGAGCACAAGAGCCAGCTGTGAGACTCTGACCAGAATAATGCTTTCAGAGAAGCCAAACTACTAGGTAAGTAATTCTTCCATGTTGGCCTTGATGACAGTTCTAAAGTCTGCCTGGCATGCTGGAAATGCATATCTCTGGATTCTAGTAGGGGGGAGGGAGAGAAACAAGAAAGAAGCCAACAGTTAATCTAGAAATATCTTTTGAGAGGATTTTTATTGGATTTTTAAACAGTTGATTTTGGTGCATACAGCTGATTAAGGAACAAGTTTTCAGCCATGGTCTCTGAATTTTCATGGGCAAAATATGTGTATGCATATGTTCACAGGTGAAAAATTGAGTGAGTTGTCTGAAAATTAAAGTACCTGTGCATGTTTAGTCTACATGTTTCTGTAATGACATACCTACATGAGTTTAAGAATACTTATAATTTTCATTACTTAAAGATCTTATCTACCCAGGAGGATAGAGATTAAGACTATGAAAGCACTAAAACCTTTTGATTGTGGTCCTGATCATCACTTTTAAAAAGGAATGCTATCGTGTTATAGGCCGAACATCTACTACTAATATTTACATACAGTACCTATAAATGACACATACCTTTACCTATGATATCACTGTTCTCACATGCAGTGTGTGTCCCCTAAAGATGAAACCAATATCAGCCCTCCAAACCCAGAGCTTGAATGGTCTGATAACCAAAGTGTTGATTCTGAATGCCCTACATATTCTGCCTCTTAGTCTTAAATGTTCAAAAGCAAACAGTAATTTTGGATGCCCTACTTTTTAGATGTCTGACTTGAGACCCATTAAAGGGGACTGGTTTTCAATTAAGTGCACACGACTCAAATTGTGCACCCCAAAATTGAGGCACACCAAGTCACTAGTCACTCTAGAAAATTGTCCTTAATTTCACCAGGTAAGTTTAAGAAATTAAGTAATATTAAACGGACATTGTTCTTAGGTCACATGGTCTAAATAGGTTAGGAACCATGTGGCTGTGAGAAAAAACTCTCCTCGCCAAGGCCTTTCTGGATGGATTAGTACAAAGAAACAGGAGGCTAATATAACTTGCAAACCAGTCTACTTTCTTGAACTTCCACTGAATTAGTTGAGATATTTTTGCCCTCAGTACCATTTTTTTCTGCATGTTTATCAGTTCAAACCAGTGCTTTGAAGGATTTCTTACTGAAACTCGCAACTAGTAAAACCCAACTCCATGGCAGCTGCCGTTTTTTTAAAACCACCTGAACTTGCTGTGTCCTTTTGTCTGAAACCTTACAACTTCAGCTATACACACGCACACATACATATAAATAAATACATTATGGTGAGTGTATCACAACATGTTTTACTTCTTGTCCTATTTCTATTTTAGAACATAGAAATTATAGAAGGTTTAGCCTGTATTTTATGAGAGACCTCCAAGGAACATGAGTGTGCTATAGCTATGTTGTTGATTCAACATTTTCAGCCACAGCCATCTGTCCTCACTATGGGATGTGCTTTTTCTCCCTCTGATTAGAGCCAGTTTCTAGACCTGTTGCACAAAGCTTAGAGGCTCAGACAAAAACCTTCCAGGATTGTCCGGAAAGTAGTGTCAATTAGGCATGTTATTCTTCTCTTGTTTTCCTAAACAATCATGTTGCATCATTCCTAAACAACTGCTGCTTTCCACCAGAGAAGCAGCTGCAGGTTTTCAAGGTGAAGTGAGCCCTGTAGTTATCCAGGGCTTGATCCTACAAGCCTTCTGTACTCACAGCTCCCTTTGAAGTCAGTAGACATGCTGCTTGTAAGCATTTGGTTTGTAAGATACTTTTGAGTCCTTTGGGAGAATAGGTGCTGTATAAATGTAAACTATATATGTATGTATTTTGTCAGTGATTATAACCACAGTCTCATGTGAGCAACCAAGTGCACAATCTGTACAGAGAGGGTACCTAAAGAGAACTATGAAGAGATTTGAGGCACCAAGAATTTGTGCACTAACAGTTCTGGTGGAGAGTTCACTTATTAATGTGATAAACTGTGTTAATTCTGATTTCTTTGTAGCTTTTTTACCCATCAAAGAGTTTAGAGCACACTAATAACCAAGTTTTATTGTGACAATTTCTCATGCTTTCTTTTATTAATCAATTGTTACCTAAACGCTAAAATTAAAGCAGGTAATAGAAAAGAAAAAGTGAAACAAGCATTTTAGCAAGAATAAGAGTAACAGTTTCCCTCAAAGCAGTGACTGAGCTCTCTGCTTTCTAGCTGAAATAAGCACTAATACCTGATGCCTTGTGCTTAATCCAGTCCCTTCAATATAAATTCAGTGTTTTGGTAAAATGGCATGCCAAGCAATCTTAATTGTCACTTCCATTTTTGTTAAAGAAATAATAGGGATGGAGCCTCAGCTAGCATAAATTGGCATATCTTCATTGTAGAGCTATGCCAATTTATACCAGTTGAGAATCAGGTCCATACAATATACTCTTATCCTGCTTACTAAATTAAGGACTGATTGCTTTCCTCACTGTGTGTTTCTCTATAATTTTAGTAGCAAGCTGAAAGATATTCTGATACCGGAAAAAAGTGGTAAAAATCAAGCATTATTGTACATAGCTCTCCCTTCTCATCAGCAATTTGAATCACACACTTTACTGTGTTGGTATATTGTGTCCTGTTAGGGGGCATGGGAATAACTTACAGTTCTGTGTGGGGTTTTTTTTTTTTATGATTAAAAATGTGGTAGCAAAGCAAAATTCTAATTTGCGTAAACATGATTTACATATGCTGATTTTATGTAGGCAGTGTAGATTATTTTGCGTGATGTTTTGGGGAACGTGTCCCTGAAATTTGTTGAGGGATCGGGAGGCACAGTGAAGATAAAAAGTATCTGTTTAAGGAATTTTCGTTCCTCATTATGGGTATGATTTGACAAAACATCACCCTGGCTGCTGTGCCAGTCAAAGGCTTCCACAGCTTTGCATTGCCTTGTATAGGGAGAAAGATTAATAGATTTTATCCCCCTCACCCCACTCCTGAATTACGTTCTGTGAGCTTTTCTCACTGTGGGTCACAGTAAAGGCATTTTTGGTGGATTGCTAAAATCTCCTCTGGTTGTGAAATAAATTCTAACATGAGTAGCAGGTCCTGCAATGCAGAGGGGAAATGAGAATTGTTCTTTGTGAGTTTCAGGTTTTGCATGGCAGTGCAATATGTTCCTCATGCACCATGAGCTGGGGAGGAAGGGACTCACTGGATCTAATTCCAGTCAGTTACGGCATATTGTGTATATTTCTGAGTATAAAACAGCATTGTTAATAAACACAATGAACTAAATGTTGTACCCCTGTTGTGACTGAGGCCTGACTGCAGTGTATTTACACCAGGGATTAATTTAGGACAGAGAAATTAGGTTTGTATTGATATTAATGATCAGACATAGCAATATTTTAATTCCACCAGTAATGTAGGAAGCATTCTCTGGAAGAAAGAGAATAGATAAATTTAAAATTGCTGCCTTTTATCCCCCATGTTTTACTATAGTGTTTATAATATAATATTGTGTGTTTCTCTATAAAACATGATACATATGTATCTAAATAAAGTTGTATATATAAATTCAGAAGCCTGGGAATTTGTAGATTAGTAGGTACATTGTGCCATTGTTTAAATGAAAAGCTAACAGCCTTTACAATGTACACTGTACAGAGTCGTGGTTCAGTTTTTGTCCTATACAAAACCCCGGTCCGCAATTAACTTTGTGCAATGGGTTATTGAAGGATTCTGGATTGCATTGCATTGATTAATGCATTGAAGATTGTGTTAATATAGTAAGAGTTTCATACTGTAGATTGATGCCTTGCATTATATATTTCTTCAACTCTTACATGTTTATAAAAAAGGGTTTGATTTTTAAAAAAAATTTACATTGTAAAATAACGGCAGAAACCGTTACAACTGTGTTTTATATTGTTTGAAGGGGGGAAACTTAAGTCACCTCTCGGAATACCACCAGGAGAGATGTCGGGGATCACCAGTGAATTTATACATAACATATAGCCTGAGTTAAGGAAGAAGTGTTACCCTTTAGTCTTTCTGGCCTCACAGCGGTGCTTTTAGATCTTCTGTGCTCACAGATGGAGTCGGGTAGTAGGGCTGGAGGCAGAGCGGGGAGCTGGAGCTGGATAAAACCAGGAATTAGGAGTGGAGAGTGAAGCAAGGGAGAAACAGGACAGGTGAGAAGGAGCAAAACCCAAAAGAGAATGCAAAGAAGTAAAAGACTGACAAAAACAAAGTAGTAAAGGAGAAGAATGCAGAAATATTTACTTGTGGCCTCACTAATATATTGTGAACTGGAAAAAAAAATTCTATTGGCCATCAGGGAACTGGACTTGGCAAGCTGGGGATTGGGAACACTGTGCGTTGGGATTTACAGAGCCAGCAGAAAGCCACTGATGACCCATTTATCCAGGCCCTCATCTTCCCTCTAATATCTTAAACCCCTGCATCAGGAGTCCCATTCCAGTAGTCCTGCTAATGTCCATCGAAAAGGGTCTTAGCTCTAATGTTCATTAAGAGATTTTATTCAGTGGAGAATCTGTCTTCTCAAGCAACTTTGGCTAAATTTCTTTCCCTCTCCTTACTCTCTCAGTGCTACCAGTTGGTAATGGGGACTAACACAGGGGTGGGCAAACTTTTTGGCCCAAGGGCCACATCAGGGTTGCGAAACTGTATGGAGGGCTGGGTAGGGAAGGCTGTGGCTCCCCAAACAGCCTGGCCCCCGCCCCCTATCCACCTCCTCCCACATCCTGCCCCCTGACTGCCCACCTCAGAACCCCTGACCCATCCAACCCCTCCTGCTCCTTGTCCCCTGACTGCCCCCTCCCAGGACCCCCCCGCCCCAACCATCCCCTGAGACCCCACCCCTTATCCAGCCTCCCCTCCCTGTCCCCTGACTTCCCCGCCCCCTATCCACACCCTCGCCCCCTGACAGGCCCCTTGGGACTCCCACGCCTATCCAACCCCCATCCCCTGACCACCCCCGAGAACCTCCACCCCATCCAACCCGCCCCCTGCTCCCTGTCCGTTAACTGCCCCCCCTCCCAGAACCTCCAACCCATCCAACTGCCCCCGGTCTCCTGACTGCCCCCCGGGACTCCCATGCCTGTCAAACTGCCCCCTGCTCCCCAACCCCCAGAACCTCCGACCTATCCAACCAACCCCACTCCCTGTCCCCTGACTGCCCCCCAGGACCTCCTGCCCCTTATCTAATCCCTCCCACTCCCTGCCCCCTTACCATGCTGCTCAGAACGGCAGGACTGGCTTATTGGAAAGCCTGGGAGGTGGGTGGGCACAAGCTGTTCTGCCCGCGCAGCAGTGTGGCTGCAGGGGAGGGGGGACAGCAGGGGAAGGGGCCAGGGACTAACCTCCCCGGCCAGGAGCTCAAGGGCCAGGCAGGACAGTCCCGTGGGCCAAATGTGACCCACGGGTCATAGTTTGCCCACCTCTGGACTAGAACATGGTCGGAGGAGGATTCTTGTAGGCCAAGTATATTGAGGAGTCGATTTTGGAGCTCTATAAAGGCAATCTCTCAGTCTGGCATACCTCCCATAGATGGGAGTCCCATTCTAACAGACCGTAGCTGGTCTGTTGGATTGGGACTCTCACTACTGAAGATAGTCAAGTTGCAAGGAGACTGGTGTCAAGGAAGCACAGAGACAAGTAGGAGTGGTAAGGGCTATTGCCTGGAGACAGAGCAGGAGGGCTGGCGAGGCAGTGAGGGCAAATGTAAGTTGCTGGTGGATCTGGGCAGCTACGTCAGCCTGTCTTTGTAGGGTTAAACTCAGTTATGACACATAAGGCAATAACTCCCTTTGCATTTAAATTTGAAAAGTAGCCATATCTGGAATCTCATGAGAATTATGTGTTTAGAGTTTCTGGGGACTGTGGCTCTTTAACTAAAGGAACGAGGAAAATAAATAAATAAAAAGGTAGACTCTTGGGGAATAAGCTTTGGAAAAAAGTATCATTTTTAAAATCTCCTCTCCAAGATTGAATATTTTAATAAAATAATAATAATGGAAAGTCTGTGTTTAATATGGAAACTAAATGTAACAATTAAAATGAAAAATGGAGGGATTTTAATTCTGCTTTAAGCAAAAATCTCAACGATGCTTTAAATGTGGAGTTGCTACCATAGCTGCCGTAATAAGTAGAGGGCTTTAAAAGGGACTGGGGACTGTAACCAGTACATGGAACTTTTGTGTATTGTGCATGAATGTTAACTACCATTGATACTAATCTTGTGACGTAGAGAATGAATATGGTGAATTCTTCACACATCTCATTAAAGTCTAAAGTGCATAGAAGCAGACTGTGTTCTGGAAGCTGAAAGTGCCAGGTAATTGCTTTGTGTATCTCTGAGAGGATTACCTCACACCAAAGCCTTTATTTTAACACAGGCACCATTATAATGAGTCGCTCAGATCGCTCCAGTTCAGGAAGGAACTCATGAGAAAGAATTGGCCTATAGAAAGAACTACTGAGGATTTCCTTTCTTCATTGGACCCAGGTTTGTTTGTTATGGTAAACAGTGATCGTTGTTTTAGAAGTGAAACCAATTCACCTTTACCAGATTAACCTAACTGCGGTGGGAAAGTTGGACATAGTAGCTCATTCTTCTGATGGTTGGAGCTTTATGCCAAAAATAAACAAATCCAAATGCCTTCAGAACTGCAGCTTCACCTTTGGTTGTAGTGATTGCCATATTGAGATAAAATTGTACTCCATTTTGGGTTGATATTTTCAGGTTTTGGGTTTCTAATCCCTGATAAATCTTTTAAAAATCTGAAATATTTTCTCTTGAAGCTGTAACTGTGAGAATATGAGTTGCTATCGTGCTGATCTTACATAGAGGGAATAAGCCAAAAAATGAGGAAAAGGTTCAAAAAACATATTGAAAAATATAAAATTACTTCTCATTGTAATGCTAACATTGGACTATGTGCAAGAATGATTCAAAAAGTGCATACATAGTGCCCCAGTAGTATGTTAGTTTATTATTTATTTATTTTATTACTACAATTTTGGGTAGGAAAACTCTAAAAATACTGAATTAAAAACAGAAGAAATGCTCTACTTGGGGATTTTCTATTTCATCATTCTACTCCCTGGGTCTGTGGTTTGTTGAGACACTACTAGATTTCTGAGGGTATTTACTTTTGCCCCCACAGTACTTGAAACGTTTTTAGGCATAGATAATCTCTCTTCTCTTACATTAAAGTTTCTCATGATGACATAAGGACTTTAAAAGCTCCCGCTCTTCCAATGAGCGCTGCCTAGAGGAAGGTTAAGTTACATGTTGACAGATTGCCCAGAAGAGAGTCACAGTGGATCTGTTTTTCCTCATCTTGATTATGCACAGAATAGGAAGAAGTTGCTCCCCTCTCAAACCATACACTGTAGTTAGATGACTTCATCACTCGTATCTATGACTATGAAGATATTATAACTTGGCACTTCCAAATGATATTTCTTGCTGCCAAGAAACCTCTGGAAAGCAGTTTTTTGTGCTGCATCTGACTTTCCACTTGAATCTTGTCATTGTCACTTGCTAAGGCAGCCATTAACCCCACAAGGAGAGACTGCAAACTTCTAGTCATTGCATCCACTGACTGTAACATCCTTACATAGTCTAAGAAGGTTTAATTAACCACTGATGTTTGACAGATTCACATCGGTAACTGCCACTGGTGTAAATGGGTTAATAGACTGCTGAATGCAACTGTCTTTTGACAACTGTAAGACTATGCTCTGTAGCCATTGTGAATTGAATAATGATCTGGGTAGCACTTTATGTAACAGTAAAAGGAAAACACTAATTTTCAAACTGATCATTTAGTTTCACATAAAGTCTTTCTCAGTTTGTAGGTGATTTACAGTCGACAGGCCAGATTTACACCTGCAACCAAGATCCACTCAATGCGGCACAGACTGAGTGGGGCAGTGAGGGTATGTCTAAATTACAGCTAGAAATGAGCCTCCCAGCCTAGGTAGACAGACTCAGACTAGCTGGGCTCCGGGTAGTGTGCATCTTTCTACTCAGGTTGGTAGGCTTGCTCCCAGCTGCAGTGCAGACATACCGTCAGGGAGCTTCACGATTCTCTGCCCATCTCCAGACACGAGTTAGAGTAGCTAAGGATTGCTCTAATCTATGCCAGCTGGAACTATCTGGAGATGGTGGGAGCACAGTGTGGTCTTGTCACTCACCCTCCCTTCCCTCTACACTGGGCTGCTGTGGAGGATGGCATATTTGTTGCCTGTGTCGTCTCTGCACTCTCTAGGAAGATGCAGGAAGTTTCTGCTCCTTTTGTGCCACATGACAAAGAATCTGGGCCATTGTCAGCATTTGCCAAGATTTGCTATACAACCTAGACCAGGAAGTTGCTGCAGTGCCTCAGTACTCCTGAGAGAGAGGTTAGTAAATGCTGACTTTTTAGTGGCAAGCCAGTGCAACTATAGAATTCTCAGAGCCGTATGAAAAAGTAGAAATGGGTGAATTTGGGCTTTTCACCATCTTTGCAAAAAGGCTTAATAATCAGAATCTAATAGCAGGTTTGTGAAGCGTGATGAAATTAAGTTTAATTTTGCATACAAAAAAGTTGAAGCAAAATTCCAACAAATACTTTGTTTTTTTGCAAAATGTACGCAAAGTGACACCTAGGGTTTTTTGTACAGCCTAGTTGTCATAATTTTGTCCCTCACTGAATTCATCTGTACTTAATGTACATTTTAAATAGAAGGGGCCAATGAGGACAGATACAGACACCTGGATTTTAGACCAAATGACTGCAGTTTTATTAATTCTGCAATGGTATTGCTACTCGGTGCAACCCATCCTGGCAGCAATGGAAAGGAGGGAGGCCATCGATGCTCCTTATGTCATCTGCCTTCCCCCTGAGCATCCCAGCCACAGGACTTTACAGCCACCTGAAAACAAGGCCTTATCAAAACCTGCATTATTCTCAAGGTATGTAACCTATGATGATCTGGAAAACCCTCTAGCCTCATAGGATGCCTCAGACTTATTTCACCTCCAGCCCTTTTTCTCAGGGTTGTGATGATGTAAAATGAAGATAATAGCTGCTGAAAAGTTAACTCGTTGAGAATCTCCAAATTATTTTTCCTGATGGCACTGGAACTTTTTGCTATACTTTAATTATTTATTTAATGATGATAGTATTCTTTTCAAAAACTACAGTAAATACTATAACAGTATTGTTTGCTAATAATTTGGAATTTGTTTGCTAATAATTTGCTTTGAAAGGACTTAGAAATGATTTATGGTGGCTGATTCCACGTTAATTCTTCCCTCAGTCCCTTGTATGATATTCTGGCAGGGTTTCACATTCTTGATAGATTCACTGAATTAAGCTTCACATACAGTATTTCTTTTTCTGCTTATGAGACACTTGATCTTCGTTTTATTTGAAATTGAATTCCTTGCATTTCAAGTCTCCAAGTTGCCTTACATGAATAAATTTGGCACCTTTCAAATGCTTTTACATGGCTTAGTCCAACAGCAGTCTTTCTTAATTAAAGCTTGCTGGATCTTAAATCCAGCTCCTTTCTTTGTGTTAATGATTGTTTCTCCTTTGGCTAACCCTGTCCTTCTTCCCTGAATGACATTGCAGAGTATGGTAGTTCATTTCTGTCCATTATTGATTCAGTCACACCAATCAAAAACTTGCAAAAATTTTCCCAGTCTTTTTTCTTTTTGGATTTATAGAGACATGGCCTGAAATAAAGGCTGTTGTACTCATCAAAAATTGGAGCACTGGTCTGTGGGCATTTGGGCTTTAGATCTATTATCAATTGTGAAAGGTGGAGATCATTATTTTGCAGGATGTCCTTGAAAGTCGAAGGACATTATTTTTTTCCTCACTGTATTGCCTTTGGGGAAAAATGTGCTGGTTATATTGGCAGCCTTTTGTAAAACTAGCCATTTGTTAAATTTGGACAATAGTCCAAGATTTGCTTCCTCTTTCAAAGGATTTCTTATTCTGTTTGGATATTTTCTGTGAGGATGGATAGTGTGTTGTCTGTAGTTTGAACTTATGGCAAGCTTGGTTGTTTAAAGTAATCTATCAAAGGGCAGTGCATGTACCTTCAGAGAGAGAATGCTATGCACAAACCAGCTAAAGCTATAAAGCATTTTGTGATGTAGTATTATGTAGTATCTGGGACACAGGCCAGAGTCTACTTCAGGATTTTTTAAAAAATTTATTTTATTTTGGCCTTTTATAATGAAAAAGCCATCTACCTCATTTTAAACAGAAAATGTTGCTACCTTCTAATGAGCCACACACCAACTAGAGACTCTTTATGGAAGCTTTTTTGTCTCATTGCACGGTTATTCCTTTTTCAATTGTGCTGTTAGCCAAAATTCAGAGACTTTCAGACAGGTGGAGAAATTGATGATGGAGTTGGATATTTCTTTGATGAGTCCTGTTTATTTACAAGTGTGACTGGCGTCCCAGGGGAGCCAACTGAGATCACTCAATTAGGGTGAACTGCAAAGAATGGGTCAGGCAATCCCCAAAGCTGGTGGATATTCCAGTACTTAGATTTACCAAGCCAGCACTAAACAGCTTCTATAACTCCTCACTGGTTACCCAGAAGCCAACAACACAGTTCCCTAAAAGAAGCTCAGCCTCAGGCCTCCACCCAGACACCCAAGTCAAAGATGATGAGGATTACTGAAAATCTTATTCATCATATAAGAAAGTTCTATGAATCCCAAAGGATCAGAAACATTACCTCCCAGGTTAATGAATCTTCCAGATCTTAGCCAAATTCACGCTTACAGCCAATTCTTATTCACTAAACTAAAATGTATTAAAAAAGAAAAGAAAGAGTATTGGTTAAAAGATCAGTATACCTACAGACATGACTACAATTTCTGAAATTCAGATTCATAGCAGAGATGGTGAGCTTTCTAGTTGCAAAGAGTTCTTTCAGAATTAGTTCATAGGTTATAGTCCAAATGTTTATATTCAGGGTGGTCCAGCCTTGTGGCTGAAGCTTCCCCTGCATGAAGCATCAAGCAGATCTGAGATTAAAAGGATTGGGACCCATCGCATCTTTATACAATTTCAGGCCTTCTTGTGACAGCTCAGAGTCCTTCGGCAAACAATAGACAATTATGAGTACTTTTGAAGTAGATCTACTTCCTAAGCATTGCCGGTAATTATCCACACAGGTTAACATAAGGCAATGGCCCATTTTCCATCATTCTCAGGTGATTTGCTGTACATTTCAAAGAGAGACGAACACAGCGATATCCTGTTTACAGTTAATTTAAATGTTAATATTCCATTTTTATCTCTGAATCAATAGCTATAGTGACAGATAGCCATGTAAACAGTCAGTTCCTAATGTTTGACAAGATGTAAATATACACATACAATTAGTATCACCTCCAATTTTCTAACAATACAGGTTTGCATTTCAAAGTTCTAGCCTATCTAGCATGGACTGGCCCTAATTACCATTCACATACTTTTCTAACTTGTCTCTAATGATTGACTCTGGGTCAGTTAGCCTGCAAGCTGCTTAACCCTTTCTGGCCATACATCACACTTTGTATAAGATTTGTTGCAATTATATAACAATGGGAGCAACAATGATTTGCATGATCATATTTTAATTAGACAGCATCACAAGAAGAAATTACAAAGTCCTGTTTCCTTGAACACAGAGGAATTAAACAACAGGAGATAGTTTCATTGCTCATAGTCCAAGCCTCTGTTAACCAGCACTCAGCCCAAAAAACTCTCTCTAGGTTTTTACTCAGGACTGTGTTCCCAGTGCTTGTTCTGATATCTCCTTGGCACTTTGCTCCTTTCCTTTGTGTGCTTCTGAGGGGTTTCTTCAATTCATCTCTCTCACACACAGATACACCTCTCCAATCCAATCAGTCCCTTGCCTCTGAATGATCATAGTCATACCACCGCCTCTTGTGCCACATTAATCTCTCTCCTTCTCCAGACTTGTGTGTGACTTTGTTTTGGGTTGAGGCCCCTGTTGTTTCAGCTATCTATTCCATAAAGGACCTCTGTTGCTTTTTACATTTATCCTGTAATGAAAGGCAGCTGTGAGACCCAATAGGTCTACCGATAACATGACCTTTTAGTTGTCTTTTTAAATAAGCAATGGAGCTTCTCAGCAAGCTTTCTGTTCCTTGTGTACAGTGCTGGTGACATCACAACAGTTCTGGAGAAGGAGACAAGGTGATACTGTAGTTTTCTAGTATGGCACAATTCCTGTTTAATATTAAATACTTCGAGTATTAACTACCTTTGAGAACTGCACAGTACCATATTAAAAAATATCCTTTCTTATAATGCTGAGAGACGTTCAGACTTTTCTTAACTGCATGGAAAACATGCCAAGACTCTAAGGGCTGCACCTAAATCACCTAAAATGGAGCAAGTTTCCTGGCTGCCAGAATCAAGATGGTGCATTGCATGCTGGGTATTGCAATCTCTGCAGGCCTTACTTCCACATTAAAGATGAGCGTGGCTACTGGTTGCATTGAGCTAAACTTGATTGCCCATCCCTCTTTTATCTTTGTGGGCAGATTCTAGCTCCGATTCTGTCCAACACCTGCACCATGCATGTGTAGAGTTTTGGTGCTGCTGCTGTTTTTCTTTGTAATATTGCAGAGCCCCTTTTAAATGCTTTGGGCCCATTTTAACCGGCGAATGTGCAGGGGTTGAAAGTTGCCAGCCCACCCTCCTTACTGTGATACAGCTGGTCAAGAATTTTTGATTTTAGAAATTTAACTGACAAATGGCAAGAATTTTCTGACTTTTTTTGACCAGCTGTAGCACATAGAGACATTGACACCCCGAAATCCTCAAGGGGGGCTGGCAGTGGTACTGTCCCAATTCTCCTAAGTGTGTTGCCAGGGGGAAAGTCACTTGAAGTTCTGTCTGGGGCTTCATAGAAGCCTGTCAATAAAGGCTCCTTGGAGATGTGCTGAATCAACTTATCTCTTGCTTTGCCTGGCCCTGCTCCCTCCTATGCTGCCAATGCTTACTTTTTGGTCTGCATCTATTGTCTCCAGGTTCCTTGGAGGAGCAGGTGTTCCAGGGGGATTGTGCTGGTGAATCTCTGATCCCTTTGGACTTAACACTGTGAGGGGCCCACATATTTTGCTCTATTGGCAGATCTGGCCCTAAAAGTATTATTAATTAGTACTTATATCTTTTTTCATCTTAAGAATGATGTGCATCAGCTCGATGTAAGAGTGATACAGCAGACCTCTGTGTAAAGTTCTCCTTGAAAGTAAGTTAAATTTCACCCATGCAAATAGCAGCCTTGCCTATATAGGGTGTATGGAGGCTGGCCAGCAATGGCTGTAATTGGGTCAAATCCCTACTGCAGGCAAAGTCTGAGACAGACACAGGTTGAGACTTTCCCAAACGCTCACTGAGCGTCTGGGTTAGAACTTATGAATTTCTGTTTCCCAATCCTATGCTTAGTCTATCTGGGCTTTGTGCCACCTTGCCTTATATTATTAAGGTTGTCTGACACTTCCCATTAAAAGTTTTTGGTTGCTTTTAACTTTGCCAAGCTTTAAGCTTTCAGGATGAAATTTGCCATGCCAGGTACCTGTTTCAGGCTGAACTTTGCTGGAAAATTACAGGAAAAAAGAACCCAGTCATTTCAAACAGCATTTAACCCAGTTTTAAAAAATTCTGGTGACCTTTTCTTTGAGACACTCTTGTGCCTCCATGCTTTGGAGCAGTGACTTGATATTTGGCAGGGAGGTGACCTTTATGTCATGGATGTTCCTTTTGCCACCCCCATGAATATCTGCCTAAATTTGGCTAAGTTATAAGCCTCTGAAAAATTGCAGTTCACAAGTACTCAGTAGAGACTTGTTGGAGCTTTTCCATTCTGTTTCCCAAAGATTTTATCCAGCTGAGAGATGAGCAGGTCTTTCCCTGTAATTGCTGCTCCCTATGATCGCAGACAGCGCCCGGTTGGGCACCTGAATTGAGAGCAGGGAGTCTGTTTCTCCTGTCCTCTCAGTGTGTCCCGGGGTCAGTACAAGGTTTACCATGGCGCCATGGCGCCGGGCCCACAATCAGAAGGGGCCCCAGCCAGCCCGATCCCCCGGCTGGCTAAGCTGGCCAGGAAAGCTGCCCCTGCTCCGCCCCCGCCCTTCCTCTTCTCCAAAGCCCCTGCCTCTGCTCCGCCCCAACCCCACCCCCACCCTGCAGGGTAATCTCCCACCTCCATGCCACCAGTGGTCGTGCTCCCCACTGCCGTATTGACGCCTCCACATTTATTTATTGACAAATAAAATGTGCAGAACTTTAAAATATTGTGCACAGAATTTTTAATTTTTTAGTGCAGAACCCCCTCAGGAATATGGAGTGCTGTGCAGCTGTGATGGTGGGACTGTGAGGAAGGGGTGGGCAGTAGGGAGGTCTATGGGTGGGGGGCACTGAGCGAGCGGTGTGGTTTGCAGGGTGCTGTGCGGTTGTGGTGGGAGGACTGACCATCCTGCACCTTGCCCCATGGGGGACCACAATTGTGTTTGGCGCCAGTCCCACAAAAAGTTAATCTGGCCCTGCCCAGAGTGCCCAAGGAGGAAATTGCCTGTTTCAGATGCAGAGGGACAAGAGCCAGATCTAGCATCGAGGGCCGGGGACGAGGGGCAGGGAGAGTAGACTGGGACAAGAAATCTGGGGTGAGGGAACTGGCATGGAAGTTGGTAAGGGATGAAAGAGGAAAACTGGGAATGGGGTAGGAGCCTGGGACTGGTTGGGCAAAGTGACTAGGACTGGGAGCCAGGGAGGGAAACAAAGTGGCGGGGACTGGTTGAACAAAGAGAGTGGGACTGGGAACCAGTAGGTCAAGGGGAAGAGAGACAGATCTGATGAGGGGCCAGAAATCAGGAGAAGAACTGGGAGTTGCTGAGCAAAGAGAGAAGGAAATGGGTGGTGGGGGTGGAGAAGGTAAGAGGTTGAAACTGATATTTGACAAGGAGCCCAGGGAGGAAGACTGTGGGTTTGGTAAATGTGAGGTTGGGAGTCACTGGAGGCCAGTGGGGTGGGGAGGGGAGAGACAAATCAGATGAGGAGCAGGGAGCAGAGACTGCTTGGGCAAAGAGATACTGGGACAAGGTGCTGGTGGAAGATAACTGGGAATGGCCGAGCAAGGAGATTGGGACTGAGAGCAGGAGAGGGAGTCCAGACGGGAAAATTGGGTCCGGGATGAGGAGTAGGAAAGACAAGATTGGGCCCGGACAGATTGGAGGAGATGGAGCTGCAGGGGTCAGTGTTTGGCATCCTAGAGCACACTCCTCTGAAGAGCTTGAAATGGAATCCAAAATTCTAAGTCTCACCATTCCTCTGCTGTCAGCTAATGTCTGTGAAATCCACAGGCAAAAAGCATGCCATCCCCCTGTAGTGCTGGTTCACATGGAAGATGGCAACCTACTACGAAAGTTGGAAGGTGTGTAGTGAATGAGATAGAAGATTGTAGGAAGAGAAAGGATGATCTCATGGTTAAGGCAGTTGAATGCTATTCTGGAGAATTAAATTCTATCCCTACCTCTGCCACAAAGTTCCTTAAGTGATGCTAGGCTAGTCACTGAAACCAGGTAATCACTAATTGTGTGTTCCTCATTTTCTGAGTACCTGATTTGAGGGAATGGTGTCAGGTTTACAGAATTGCTGAGCACTCACTGTTGCAACTGAAGTCAATGGAAGCTATGCTTTGAACATATGAAACACTATATAATGCTACATATGGTCCTAGGCATCTCAAATTGGAAACCCAAAATTAGTAGATACTTTTTAACTTAATCTCTCTGTGCCTTAGTTCTCCAACTGTAAAATGGGGATAATGTCTCCTCAGCTTACAAGGGTATTGTGAAATAATTTATTGTGAAAAAAATTAATGTTGGAAAATCACTGTCATAATTTTCCACTGTCTTTGGAGCAGGGTTTGAATAGAGTGCAGTAAATAAAGTATGGGGCCACACATTGAACAACTGGGGGGGGGGGCGGGGGGAATGAAAAGCTGATGATTAGATGAGCCCTGTCCACTCTGTGTACTGAATGAGACTGTCCTGTGGGAAAAAAAGTGTGTATGAACATGTAATTAAAGACTGTGTCATAAAGCATGTGCACAGAGGGGCTACACTAAGGTTCACAGGCAACCTTAATTTCCTAACTTTTGAGTGCTTGACTTTGCAATCTTAATAATGTCCTTTTAACATGGTTCTTGTGTGTGTAATTGTGATATAAACCTAACAAAACATAGCAGAAATGTAAAACATAAACACTTACTTTGAGAATAATTGTAAGGAGGTTCTGAGATAAACCACTAAAGGAAGAACATCCACATTACAGTAATTCTGGTTTGTCCTGAATTCACCACCTCTTGCATGTATGGTTACCAGGTACTGGAAAAATATGTGATCTTGCCTACTGCGAGGACTGATGTACTCCCATGGAACAGGGTGAATTAAGGGCAGTAGCAGCCTTAATGCTGCATTTCCTGGTCTCTGGGTTTTTGTCCATTATTTTTCACTTTTTAAAAAAGGTTGATTTAATATTACTAGATTTTATTACTCCTAACCTATATTTAGGAGATGATGCTGAGATAGAAGAAAGGTCTCTAATAGCCTTACTTTACCAGTACACAACAGTAATATTAAGTTTGGTTGCTCTGGGAAAATGCTGGAAGCTGCCTCGGCTCGGTCAGAAGTACTCTGGAAAAAACAGAATGACTTCACAGCTGAGAGATATCATCACTCCCCAGTGCATAGATGAAACGGCTAAAATGCTCGTGGGAGCTGTATGCACCCCAGCTGCCTGATCCTTCATTGTGGAAGTCAACGGGATTTTTCCATTAACTTGAATATAAGATCAAGCCTACATCGAGTAGTGAATAGAACCTCAATGGGTGGACTACTAGTTTCTCAATGTATGGCCTATTATCCAGCCTAATACCCTATGAGCCAAATTCATGCCCTTAAATACCCCTTGATTGTATTTCATCGTTGTTGCTTATAAAAAATACTGCAGTAACTGTCCTTTACAATCATACAGATCACCTTTTAAATCCTATGGGCCAAGATATAGTTGGCCAATGGAGTTTGGGTTCTTTTGGGATCTGACTGGTGATTAGACAGTGGACCTCTGTCTTAAATTCCTTACTCTTTTTCCAAGCAGAATATTTCATGTAACTTTTCAAAAGAAATTTGGGTAAAATACCAGAAATAAGTGAAAAACTTAATGTCATCTCATCAACTTTTTTTCATGTTTAATAAGGATCTTCATAAAACTTCCATTTGTTTTTGCTTTTCCAGTTTCCCCAGAGTTAAAGCTGCTTTGCGGAGCTGACATTCTGAAGACGTTTAGTACACCTAATCTCTGGAAGGAGGAGCATATTAAAGAAATAGTAGAAAAGTTTGGTTTGGTGTGTATTAGCCGTGCTGGCTCTGACCCTGTTCAGTACATCAGTGAATCAGAACTTCTGACTCGATTCCAGCACAATATCCACCTGGTCACAGAATGGATTCAGAATGAAATCAGTGCCACGCATATACGACATGCTTTATGCAAAGGACTAAGTGTGAAGTACCTCATTCCAGATTCTGTCATTTCCTATATTAAGCACTATAATATCTACACAGAAGAGAATGAGAGGGGAAAATAAAGGGGATTTAACTTCAGCCTCTTAAACTACACAACACAATGATAAACACACTAAATGATTGACGTCTTTATTCCACCAAATGGGGAGAACACAATGGCATTTATTTTTGGAAAATCCCTGCAAAGGCACAATCTTTGTGTATGGAGGAAAGTGAAGTAGGTTGTGGGGAGATGCAACTAGCTATACTTCTGAACATTTGTAGAGTAATTCAGAAAAGTTTTTGTATTATATTACTACTGAGGTCATGCTTTCCTAAGCTGTTATGTGCAAAGGGCTGTCAGTTTTAAGATCTCCACTAAGAGTTAATTTACATTACATTTCTTCTATTTTTAACACAAATATTAAAATCTTTAGTAATTGTTGAGGGATTCTTGTGATGACTTAAATGACCTCAAGGGCTGTAGTTAGTGCTTTCCCGTATTATAATCATCTAATACCAGGAACTGTTTCAGTGGTCTTGGCCATTCGCAGATAGTGAGAGTAAAATTATTGTCATTTTCCTTCTCAGGAATATTTTCAATAAACTGCTAAAATGTACATAGTTATTGCACATTTCTACTTTATAGGATCCTGAAAAAAATTATTTCACTGTATTACTTAATACCGTTCAGTTTTGTGCGTATATATGTTGGCAGATCAGAAATAAAGCCCTGATTCAGGAAAGCACTTAGGCATGTGCTTAAATCCCATTATTTTCAATCCAGCTCATAATGAGACCTTTAAAGGGGGTTCTTTGCTTTGCTTTTAGTCCTATATGCTAGTCCAGTCCCCTGGCATAGTTTAGAGCAACTAGCTGTCAAAACCCTGAAGCTGTTGATATGGCAGCCCAGCTATAAGGGAGCCCCAGCCATGCCCCCTATGTCAACATCAAGAAGAGTGAGCAGCACTGGAGATTCTACACTCTCTTTCCTTGCATTCAGGTGAGAATTATCTGAACTACTCACTTGATTCTACTGTTCTTGTTCCCTTTCCTTCTTGCATGAATAGCCCCTAGAGATGTCTCAGCAGTTCTGAAGCCTAGTAATGCCAGCCAAAGTTTTGAAAGATTTTGTTAATAATTTATGGGAAGTGGTGAAATTTATCTGCCGCTTTCCCTTAAGTAATCTTTGAGTTTTCCCAACTCAGCAGTCTGTGGATGTCCTGTATAAAACCATACAAATTCAATACAATGATTGTTCACACTATATGCTCTTTTGGTGTCATGGGATTCATTTCAACAATGAGATTGTGTTTTGCTTTGGCTTTCATAGCACACACATGCTGCATTCTACTTTGTGTATAATGCTTAGAAGTTGCAATAAAAGAGGATATTTTCCAAAAACCTGTTTTCTCTGGGCCTGATATGGGAAGGCCTAATTCAGCTGTGTCCTCTGGATTACTGGACAGCTAATAGTTGAGAAAATACTTTTAAGGAAAAAGAATAAAAGAAACAACAAATGCAGCATTAACTGGTGATATGATCAGATATTGTTGGTTATAAAGTGTTTGGATAGTCAGGTGGCTATATATATTTTCAATTGTAGCAACATTTTGGTTGCCAGACACAATTATATAATTCATATAGTAGCTAGATCAGGGTGGGCAAACTACAGCCCGCGGGCCAAATCTGGCCCACCAGCCATTTTAATCTGGTCCTCGAGCCCCTGCTGGGGAGCGGGGTCTGGGGCTTGCCCCGCTCCGGTGCTCCAGCCGGGGAGCAGGATCGGGGGCCACTCCACGCGGCTCCTGGAAACAGCGGCATGGCCCTCTCCGGCTCCTATGCATAGGGGCAGCCAGGGGCTTCCTCTCCACATGCTGCCCCTGCCCCAAGCAATGCCCCCGCAGCTCCCATTGGCTGGGAACCGCAGCCAATGGGAGCTTCAGGGGTGGTGCCTGCAGATGGGGCAGCGTGCAGAGCCGTCTGACTGCGCTTCCGCGTAGAAGCCGGAGAAGGGACATGCTGCTGTTTCCGCGAGCCGCTTGAGGTAAGACCTGCCCGGAGTCTGCACCCCTGAGCCTCTCCCCGTGCACCAACTGCCTGCCCCAGCCCTGATCCCCCTTCTGCTCTCTGAACCCCTTGATCCCAGCCCAGAGCACCCTCCTGTACACCAAATCCTTCATTCCCAGTCCCACCCAGAGCCCTCCCTCTCCCTCCCCACACACCCTACTCCCTAGCCTGGAGCCCCCTCCTGTACCCCTCATTTCTGGCCCCACCCAGGACCCCCAACCAGAGCCCACTCCCCGTCCCGCATCCCAATCCCAATTTTGTGAGCATTCATGGCCCACCATACAATTTCTATACCCAGATGTAGCCCTAGAGCCAAAAATTTTGCCCACCCCTGAGCTAGATACTATGTTAATGGGCATCTTGTTTACTAATAATGAGAAAGTCTGATGTAATTTGAAAGGGATATGATTTGTACCTAAGACAGTGGGTTATTGCTAGTGTACCTCTGTGCAACTTGAACTGTAGTGTTTCTGTAATGAATAATGCAGTGAAAGTAGTTAAGATGCCTACTGAGTAGTTGTTCCTTACATGTCACAACGGACATGGTAAACCATTCAAATGTTGGGCTAACATCTTACGGATCCTGTCAAATTCAATTTTGATGTAGAAGACTCCACAAAAGAAAGGGAGGGAGGGAGGGATTGTGTAAGATGCATGCATCCGATGAAGTGGGCTGTAGCTCATGAAAGTTTATGTTCAAATAAATTTGTTAGTCTCTAAGGTGCCACAAGTACTCCTTTTCTTTTTGCCTCAAGAGTGGACTCTGGAGCACTGTGGCTTTGGCTGTGTTTCAATGCATGTTAAGCATGGGGTAGGTAGGTAGTAGGTAGGTGGGGTAATTTAACTTGTGGTAGCCTAACCTGCAATAGTGCAACCACATCTCTGTTTTGTCGTATCCCATCTCAGCACTGGTGTTGTATCTTGTGACAAGCATTACAGCTATCTGGGCACATACTGCAAGATTCATATACACAATTTACTGTGCCAGTCTATGCTCACATTGGCAGGTGTTGTGGGACAATTTGTCTGCCCTCTCTGGTGACTGCATGCTGATACATGGGTATGTTAGTAGGCATTTTTTTCCTATATCAGACAGCAGACGTGAAGATGGAGAAACTGCAAGGCAAACTGCACGTAGGACACTGAGCAGGAGCTGAGCAGAGTGATAATCCACTTCCAGTCACAAGGCTAATGGGAAGGTACTGGAGGATCATCATGTCTTGATTGTTGTCCCTGGCTGCACATTTTCACTGCACTTCCTTCAGTAGCAGTATGTTATCTCAGGATCTGCCCCATAGCTCAGGGAGTGGTCGCTACTATATGATGTAGCACTGATAGAGACGTGTAGCTGTTTAATTTCCATATTTACATAATCTGAAATTACAAGGTTATAAATTAAAATGACCTTTGGGTGTTGACATGCATTTTATACTTACAATAAAGCTTGGTATGTACTATGGAGATTTGTCTGGATAGGTCATGTAGCTCTTCATTAGTTCAGCTCTGCAGCAGGATACCCTTTGCAACATGAGTCAAGATAAAGGGTCAATGAAGACATTTGTCGTGTTACTTGCATCTGATTTCAGATGCCGTTTTCCCACTCCAAAATCAGATTGACTACACACCCTTTGTCTCTGAGTTGGAAGATTGGAGCTGGAGCACACATGTCACCCTGTTGCATCAGTATGTTATGCACAGTTACATTTTATTTACTCCACATACATCTTTTCTGAAGATCCAAGAGAATATTCATCAGTTATCAGTGAACTTCCAATGCTTGATGGATCAAGAATGATGTCAACCTGGTTGCCCCTGCCCACTGTTGCATTAGGAACATACGAATATAGTATTTGCAATACTGCGTCATATCATATTGGTACATTGTAATGTCAAGTACCTACTTTTACATGATGCTTTCCAGGTGACATTCCACCTTCTCCCACTATACATAACCCACTGAGCTTATCATGCAATGCTGGATATGTAGGGGAAACATTTCTTACTGGCCCTGTGGTGATTTAGCTTCTGTCCAAAAGCATGAGATTTGATTATCTGTATCTCAGCTTGCACAACTATCACTGGTATACTTGGTCATTAAATTCTCCAGCCCCTTTTCAAATCTAGCTACGCAGTTTAACTTTATGAACTCTTGCATTAGTGGATGCCACAGGCAGGTTACAGCTTGTGTGAAGTGTTTTATTTGCTTTTAAATTGACAGCCATGACCTATCCCTAAGTGTAGGAAGATTTTACAATCTCAGGCTCAATAATATATCATTGCTTGAATAATCTGGTACTGTAGCACTAACTTTTCACTTGCTCATTTCAGCAGTATTTAATGTCTCCTGAAATGCTTCTTGTTCCAGTGTCTGAACATGGTTTGCATTCCCTTAACTAACAGCACACTCTGATTAATAAAGACATGCAGCACTGATGAAGACATAAGATAACTGGAATTGGCCATTACTCCCTAATAATAAACTCTGCTGAATAATGACTGGCTTTTCCTGAGCCATCAATTCACCAACCAGTCAATATCTGCTGGCATCACCCCTCGCTTGAAGATGACGGTATAATCATGGCTTATTACTAAACTCTGAAACAGAACACACAATTACTTTCACTGGTAGAGCTTGTGTGATCCTCTTCTGAGGGGAAGAGATTAAAAAAAACACTGAAAATATTCTCAAATACTCCAAACAAACAGGATTTCAATTGTCTGCAGAAGCCACCCAATGTGTCCACTACAGCCAGCCACCTATTGTAATATCCATCCATATGCCTAAACCAACCATCTTATTTTCTAAGCAGCATAGAAGGGGAGGAGTAATGTGGATAAAATGGACACCCGGATAATCAGTGGCCTTACAGCCATTGTATTGAAGGTGAATGTTCCATTCCATTTAAATGAAGCCATCCTGCTGTCATTATAAATCTAAAAGGTTCAGCTTTGTGGAAGGATTTAATGGTAACCCTTCAGTGGTAATCGGATTAGAGGGGCTCATATAACTGCATGGTCTGAAGAACAGATAAAAGAAACCAGAGTTCAAACTCGCCACAGAGGACAGGCATTGAGCTGTGTGGTGCAGAATCAACTCGCTGTTCTGAGGCTTTGGCTATCATATACCCCAGAAATGCCTGCAAATTTCAATGGTTACTGGAAAATGCTTAGCAATGACAATTTTGAGGAGTATCTGAAAGCACTAGGTAAGATTCCTTTCATGTTTCTTTAGCAAATAATCAATAAAATGCCACCTCTCTTAGTCTTGGGTTGGATTTGATTTCTTCTGGGATAGTCACAACCACAATTTTAATGCAGTCTTTAAAAAATGCTTTCTTCAAAAAATATGATTACTCTGTGTTATGCAAAGTTTTGTTTGATTTGCTTTAAGCGACCTGTTTGCTTTTTACCTTACTACCACTAATCTATGCAGAGATTCAGCTACAGAACTTTAAAGGGCAAGCAAAAATTACTCTCTCAACATACATGTAGGTGGAAAGAAAACAAAATGTGCTTGATGTAAAAGTTTGTGTATATGCAGTTGGCAGGGAGGTACGTAAAATGCTTATTTCTATAGAAGTAGCATTTTTAAGTAATCAGAATGAATTTGTGTCAAATAGCTCAGTAGGAATTAGTAATGTCATGTTTCCTTTCATCTGTTTGTTTAGAAACACGTTTGTTGTGGTAATAAATGTAAAGGGTACAAGGTTTTTTCCAAGTAAGCAAATTAATTCACTTGTAATTAACTTTAGTAAAACAGCCAGAGAACTATGTACTTGTGTTTTGGTCCATCCCAATCCTCTCAAGTTGTACAAGTCTTGTATTGTTGTAGATTTGTGGCTTTACTGCAAATCTTTTTTTCTGTTTTGCTTTCAGATGTAAACATTGCTGTGAGAAAAATTGCCAACTTGCTAAAACCTGACAAAGAAATCATTCAGAATGGAGATCATATGATCATTAAAACGCTAAGCACTTTTAGAAACTACATCATGGAATTTGATGTAGGAAAAGAGTTTGAGGAGGATTTAGCAGGGGTAGATGATCGCAAATGCATGGTAAGTATTAGAACTGTTACTATTGCATGACAAAAAAAGATTAGAAATAATTAGTAATAATCCTAGGTCTTGCAGCAGGATGCAGAGGCAAGACATTTTCATGTGGTTATTCTTAGAATTTTTATTTTTGTATTTGACAGCTTCATTTAGACAGGGCTGTAAACTGTTTTTAGCTTGTCTTTACAATAAAGGAATGTTAATGTTAAACTTGAATGTGAAGTTATTTCTTTTATTAAAGAACAGGCACTAGGTTTAAATTGTCTCTAGTATAATGTAATTGTAGAATGACATTTGCTATTCAAAAAGTCATTTACAGTCAAATTGTGCCACCCTTATATTGAGTAGTGCTTCACCACAGAAGCAACCCTGTTGATTTCAGTGGGGTAATTTACTACTTAATATGAGCAAGGGTGACAGGACGGAGGCCCCTATGTTTAGGAACTGGTGCTTTTCCTCTCTCTCTCTCTCTCTCTCTCTCTCTACCTTCCCTCACTTCTGTGGTGTTGAGAAGTTGTATAGTCAATTGCTTGACCACACTCTGGTTTGTTATGAAATATATACAAGAGGCCATAACCAATGCCAGTCAGGTTTATTGCTCTAGGCCAGTAATAATATAGTACAGGAAAAAGGATCTATATGGATGATACCATTTTCCATGAAGCTGTCTTATGCAGCGTTGTTACATTCACCTTGTGCAGAAGGTGTGCTCCCGCAGTTACACCCTTTTTATCCACTACCTGTTTACCAATGAAAGGTGCTGTGGATGTCATGTGAAACTAGATTTCACTATAAATCTTCCCACTGTATTTTCCACTGAATGTATCCGATGAAGTGAGCTGTAGCTCACGAAAGCTTATGCTCAGATAAATTGGTTAGTCTCTAAGGTGCCACAAGTACTCCTTTTCTTTTTGTAGATTTAACTGATCAGCTTTCTACCTTGCTTTTCTGGTAGCATGGTGCACCCCTTATATTTTGTTCTGAACACATGTGTTTGAGGTATTAAAGAACGTGAAGACACCTCCTAGGTTTGTCCTAGGGTAGTTAGCCTGTGAGGGGAACTCCCGTTCTGTTGCTATAATAAAATAATCACATGTCCTGATCCTGACAGCTTTCGTATCTACTTAAGCCATAGCTTACTTCAGGTATGCAAAGTGTTATGGAATACTGAGCATAAGTGAACAGGAGTATAATAAAGATATAGGCCAATTTAGGCTATTTAACTGCTATATTTATGTATAGTAATATTTGTGCTTAATGCTTAATATATATGGTGTGGATCATACATGTTATCAATATAATATATATGCAAGTAGCCAGTATATACTGGTCGGCAATGGAGAGTTTCGCTACACTACAGACAGCAGGCTTAGCACATCCATTTAACAAGACAAAACCAGAGCAAACCTTACAGTAAGTAAGTGGCTCCAAGTGCTCTCCCTTGTGAGCTTTTACAAAATATTGTCTCTGGCAAGAGGTATCTCATGACCAATAATACCAATTAGCAGAAAAGGCTCAAGACTATCAAGCTACTTAGATAAGTCTGAGACTGGATGTTATCTCTCCCATTAGTCCTAGGGCATGGCATCTCTGCAATCTCCTAAAGCACAGGAGTTGCTGACAAGCTAAAGAAAATTATTTTACCAGCCATTGTAGCAGGGAAACAAAGCAGAAATGAAATAATAGACTCCCATTCTTAAAAAAACCTGGCCATCTTTATGACTGACTAATATTTTTCTCTGACATCAGGATGTAGAAGTTTACTTTTGATCCAGCAATGGCAGGAAAAGGAAGGTTTATGAGATCCAGTGAAAGGGAATGGCTAGATATGTGTCAAGCCACTGCATGGGCTAAACCTTCAGTACTCTTTGCTTCAGAGCCCAGACACCCGGACAGGAAAAAAAGGCATTTTTTCCCCTCCTTCCCTCTTCTCTTTCCCCCCCAAAAGGTGGTATAGTATAGTACAGCATTTTTAGTTACTGGCAGCTCCTTAAATCAGGGCATAGAGGCTCAATAGAGAGATATACAACTATTTAAGCTTTATTGACCCTGTGTGGTTTGCATGAGTCACAATACTGACTGAATTCTCAAAGACTTGTCCCAGAATTCACTGGGCTTGCTCTAACACCCGGGATGGATTACCTGGGTGGCATCATCTGCTGCAATTGTTCCAAAATTCCAGTCAGGAATCTGGTGGAATATACCTGAGATATGACACTTTCACCAAGTCTGATCTTACATCTTGGTCACCAATGCTATAAACAATCTAGAACTGCAGCTCTGCAACTAAATAACTACATTAGTAATGTTAGCCTCATTATATCTGCCAGAATTGCCTTGGGTAATAGTGTAGTTTATAGTTTAGTGCTTCCTATGGAATTATAAATGGATTATTTTTTTAAGAATGAGATCCCAGCTCTCCTACATCATAGGAGGGTTGCACACTGGAACTGTCTCAGGTTATTTTGCTCTCCAGACCCTGGGAACAATATGCAATGTGGTGCTGTACCACTGCGATGACTAACTGGCACAGCACCTCCTGCTGGTTGTCCTGGGAATTAGCTCTTTTCCAGCTTTGGAGCACTCTCTGCAGGCCGATGTCTCGCTTGCCGCTGGCCCCGTGTCCCTCCTGGACCCCGGTGCCCTTTACCCTGGGGTTCTGCCCCAGCAGTACCCCCACACTCTGGGTCTCCCCTCCCAGGGGAACCCCCAACCCTCTAAACCCACCTTGCCCCAGTGGCTACTGCCAGTCATCATCTAGCCCCGCTCATTGGGGCAGACTGCAGTCTGTAATGACCACTCATCATTGGCAAGGG
Organism: Lepidochelys olivacea; assembly: GCF_965140295.1. NCBI lineage: Eukaryota > Metazoa > Chordata > Testudines > Cheloniidae > Lepidochelys > Lepidochelys olivacea. The sequence continues at coordinate 41,572,846 of NC_140419.1, forward strand.
GTTAGGACCTGCTGCCTTTGCCTAGTCTTGGGCTGCCCCTCTGCAGCCCCAGTACCTGTGTAGGCCTTCACCAAGGCCTGCAGCCTGGGGGCTTATCAGGCTGGAGCTCCCCAAGCTCCCTTTGCCCTTCCCCAGCACTGCTCGGCTTCAGGTACCTTGCTCCCAGGCAGCTAGCCCTTCCCGCTCCCAGGCTAGAGTGAGACTCTTTCACCTTCTGGCCCACCACCCTCTTATAAAGGCCAGCTGTGGCCTGATTGGGGCATGGCCGCAGCTGTGGCTTCTTCCCCCAATCAGCCTTGCTGTTCCCCGCCACAGCCCTCTCCAGGGCTGCTTTAACCCATTCAGGGCCGGAGCAGGGTGACCACCCCGCTACAGGTGCCCATAGCCTTTGAGTGACTAATCACTAGTTTCTGACTCTGGCACAAATAAGGGACGGAACAAGAAGCACAGGGACTGTTCCTGCCTAGTGTTCCTGAGGGCAAGTCACTCTGAAAGGAGCAGGGAGAAGGTGGAATTTGGCCTTGATTCCTCCTCTCTTCCACACTGGCATGAGCTGGGAAAGTGAGAATGGCTTCATCTTCCAAATAGATGTTGCATCTTGCACACTTCCCCTCTGTGGAGGGAAGTGTGATTTTGAGTATCCTGAGAGGAAGGATGGTTCAGTGGTTATGAAACTGAACTGGGACTTGAGATAACAGACTTCATGTAGGACCTTGGGCTTGTCACTAAATCTCTCTGTGCCTCAGTTTCCCATCTGTAGGCTGGGGATAATATCTCTTTTTCTCACAATCTAAATAGACAAGGCAAGGAGTGGAAGTTCTTCAGGGCAGACACTGTTATCATGAGACATTTACTGGGGCCTTTTGGCGTTATGTTAGTACTGTTAGTAAATGATAATAGAAGCACAACCGGGCCTTGTATGAGTGCTTCCAAATGAAGTACAATCAGGAAATTGCTGCCTTTTCACATCTGTGAAACTAGGCAGAAGCCCATCCTGTGAGTCACAGTGTAGAAGTAAATATTGTTTTGATAGAAAAGTGGTTCAAGTAAATCCTACAGTGAGTTGATGTACTAGAAGCATACTACAGAGATATTGCCTATGAGGTATCAGGAAGTTCAGTTTTGAGAAAATTCTTGTTGGCAATATACATAACTGTGTTGGACGTAAGCGTCTAATGTAAGACCTCAGTGTTTTGATGATACCGGTATAAATAACTACGTAGTTGCAGAGGTTGTGAATAACATCTGTACAGCAGCTCTCCTTTTAACTAACAATTATTATTTTCCTAGATCCTATCTGCTTGCTCATTCCCTGACTTCTCAGCAGTGTTGCCAACTCTTGCAATTTTACCTCACAATATTTCGTGGTTTTTTTAAAGCACCAGCTCCTGGAATCATAGGTTTATATCAGAATACCCTGTGATGCCACTAGTCCACTGTGTGTAGATTATTTTTAAAAAGCAGATGAATTAATAGATAATACAAACAGTAAACAATACAAATAATTAATAGATAATACAAACAAATACAATTAATAGATAATACAAACAGTATATCGATACAAGATAAAAAATTGGTGACTCTTCATTGTGTACACTTAGTTTACATTTTGGTCATATTTCCATAGGGAAAATGTAACCTTGACAGGTTGTGGGATAGTTAGAATAATTCCAAATATCAATAGCACCTGTGATGAGGAAAGACTAAAGAGATTGAGCTGATTCTTATCAGAGAACAAAGACTCTGATGTGGCTTAAAGGACGTACAGAATGTCACGAGTGGGGTTGGTATTATTGAGCTAGGTGCTTTATCAGGGTTTTTGTCCTTATACTCTGCTAAAGCATCAATACTGATCACTGCTAGAGGCCAGACAGGGCTTGTTGGACCTTTGCTGAATTAAGTTTAAGTATCTTTCAAGTCCATTGTTTTAAAAGAATGGTTTATGTATGATGTGTTCTACACCACGGGGGAGGGCTACTACCCCTCCTCCAAGAACTAAAAACAGCATGTGGAGATTAAGGCAAATCAGCCCAGTTGTAACCCCACCACAAAGATACCAACTCCTGGAAAGGCTCACATATACTGATTCTCCAGGGACCAAGAGCCAAATAAATGACTCTGGGATAAATAGTCTGATGGACAAATGGACAGGACCTTCTGTTCAAAGAAGGGCTCCAATCCTTGAGAAAGGGTTGGAAGGACTGACACCTACCCGAGTCCTTGTTGGAGTTGGTTGATCTCTGGTAAGCTTTTTAGAAAGTGTTTCTTTTATTGTTTTTAATAGGTTTTCTCTGCAATGCGTTCACCTTAAGAATAGAGTGCTTGTTTAGAAAGAGCTGTGTTATAACATGTAATTTTATCTTTTTGAGAAATGCAAGCAGGATGCCTGCATTCATATCAGTCCACAGCAGTAATGTATATTTTCACAGTATTTTCCCTCTGCTGTTGAGTTTTATTACTTGGATTTGACTTTAACTGTGTTAGCCATAGAAAAATTCTTTACCTTTACTAATTATCCGAACCTTAAATTTGTGAAAGGATGTGTCTATTCTGCATGTACATTACAATAGTTTAAAGTAATTATTTGACTGTTACAAATAAATTTAACCTTATTCCATTACATTCAGTAATGGAATAAGTAGACTTGATAGGACTGGTTCTGATCTCTCTCCCACCAGGTACAAGGCTACCTGCTTCTTTCAAGTCACTTCTGCTTTACACAAGTGTGAGGTCAGAATTGGGCCCATTATAACATTACATAAGATGTGAAGTTAATTAACAAGTATTTAGGGAGGATCTAGTCCACGGTATTACTGGATTCTACAAGAGGAATGAACTGTTGCTAATCTATTTTATATCAGGAATCATAATTAAGACTATGTCTACCTGAAGAGCAGGCACCCTGTAATTATAATCACAGGGATTTCCATGGGACCGCTCAGAGAGAAAAGTAGTACTCAGCACAAGTCTGAGGCCCATTATCAATTGTGCCATTTTAATGAGATGTGTTGAACAACCTGCTTCTAAATCCGCAGCCCTTCCACTTGACCCACAGGTTGATTCATGTGTCTTGTGTTCCTGCCTCCTTTTCTGATTCTGTCCTCCTGTAACAGTTCTACTTCCTCTGGGCTCTTTGCTCTGTGCTTTCAAGTATGCCCTTACATCCCCCATCTCGAGGATAAAACATCCCTCAGTCCCTGTCGTCTCTCTACCATTCTATCCTCTGGGCTTGTTTCAAACAGTATTACGTTGAGGTACACTAAGGAACTTTTGGTGTATACCCAGAGTGTCCATAGAGGCCAGTTAGTGTGGGACATGCTAGTGCATGCTAGAATTTACAGCCCTCTGCTGTGGAGCCCACAAATTCTGGCGAGTTTGTCTTTCAGTAGAGATTTGAGCAGGCCTATAAGGGTATGTCTATGCAGCAAAGAAAAACCCACGGCTGGCCCGTGCCAGCTGACTCAGGCTCGGGCTGTAGAGCTGTTTCATTCCTGTATAGACTTCTGGGCCCTGGCTGCAGCCCAACTCTGGAACCCTCCCTCCTCGCAGGGTCCTAGAGCCCAGGCTCCAGCCTAAGCATTGAAGTCTACACAGCAATGAAACAGCCCCACAGCCAGAGCCCTGAGCACCCGAGTTGGCTGGCATGGGCCAGCTGTGGGCATCTAGTTGCTGTGCAAACATACCCTAGTTGAACAAACATGTTCCAGAGTCCTATAGTGGCAGATTTCTGTTGCCAGATGCCAGAACTCAGAGGAGCACCCACAGCAAGAGAGGGACATTGTGGTACACCCTACCAACCTATTTGCTTTGAATTAACTTTTGGTGCTGCAAAGTGAAGCAGAAGACAGGACACCGGGGGCCGGATCATGGTAGCGAGAGTACAAGTGTGAGTGTGGGGGAAAGGATGAAATAAACAGCTCCATTGTGTACATACACAATGTATGTAGATGCTCACCCTGCTCTATCTAGTGTGCTAAAAATAGCAGTGCAGCCTCACGAGTACAATCCTGACTAACTCCTGCGTATACACATGGGAGGCTAGCCCAAGCTGCCACCCATGCCACCACAGCCACCATCCTATATTGAGCATGCTAGCTCGAGCATGTGTGTCTATCCATGCTGGGAAGCCCCTCCCAGCTGCTGTGTAGATCTACCCAATGTGGCTAGGAAGCACAGGCTCAACACACAGATAATGCCACCAGTGGGATACTTAATCCTGGCCCCATTCTCCCCTCCGCTCCTGGGAATATTTGTTGCATCCTTTGACAGGGTGGCAGAGGTGCGACTGCCACGTACACCCCAGGAAGAAATCTGTCTGAAGAATCCTGAGGATTCACTTTCAATAGGAAGCAACTTTGCAGCCCTTCCAGCACAGGCTCCATCTCTAAGCCACATTCCAGCTCAATGGTCCACTTTTCCAAACCCAGTGGAAGAGTCTCCAGTGGAATGGAAAGTGCATTTAATTTCTATAGTCAGATCAAAACGCAATACATTCAGATCCATAGTCTAAATGACACAAATGTTTCTATAGGCTGTGCGTGGTCCTTCTGTTCACAAACAGCAAAGCTCTTGGCACCACTTCTTTAGCTACAGTTCCTGCCCACCTGGATCATTTCCAAGCTGATAGGAGAAACCAAACATTTTAAAATTCTTTGTAGATGCTGAAAAGCTTTGTATACTTGGGATGAGTCATTTGCGGAAGAAATGTATTTCCCTGCATCAAACTTCAGTTTTTCTTGGACTTCTGGCAAGTCTGTCATGAAACTCATTGAACATGTAGTAAGAGCATCTCTTAGGATACAACATTGTCTTACTACTATAGATCACTTGCATTTTGAGAACCTTGTTGGAAGCCAGTTTTGCATACTTTCTCCAGCACAACACTGATGCTGTTCAAGAAATTTTATTTGTCTCTGGCTTATCAAGGTTCATGATGGTAAAATAAAACAAACAAAAAGCCACACACACAGACAGGCAAATAGGAAACATGAAGGAACTGATTTCCTTACACATGGTTCAGGCATCATGTTCTTTAGGTCATCATCTTCTTCTTCTGCTGCGTTTCAGAGCCTGTAGCACTTCAACAGTTTGGGAACCTAATAGCTTTGTTTTCTCAGCATTTCCATAGCGGATTCAGCTTCCTGGATTTCATGTGCAAATCCCAACTGCAGCCGGAAAATAAAAAGTGCACACATTTTTGATTCAGACGGTCCACTGAGAGAAACTGCATTTTCAGGAGAGTGGGTTGCTTCATGCACTACCAGATGGAACTCTTTGTTACAAAGTAGATAGAATATCTTGTTGAGCTTAGTTCACTTGTTCAGCTCTAGGCTGTCTTTTTGCTGACATTGTCCTATTCCTGGTTATGGTTCTGAGTCACAGTTTGGGCAACACTTATTATGAGTTTGATGTTCAGTGAGCTTTTGTATATTTATTGAGATATCCTGGATCTCCTGGATTTTTGATTGTCCACCTGTACTCGATATTACTGTATCAGACTTTGCCATCAACTAAATCTCATCCTATGATTCCTGTTGTATGACTAGAGAAGTGTCAGAAGAATGTCCATGTGACACGAACTCATACTGTGTCACTTTAATTGTACTCTGTTTTTATTAGCTTGTCTTTGTGTCGCTAGTCCGGTGGTGACTATATCACCCATGTTGTCTTTTATTTGCAGAGGAGCCAGGTCATGGGTTCAGAGGAGGCCTACCATTTCTTCTCCTCACCTGAGTCAGTCTTCCAACTCCTGTAACTTGCATTTTTCTCAAACAACTTGTAGATGTAAAGAACGACTATTTTAATGACTGCTTCGGTCCCACTGTGTTCACAATTTCTGTGTAGTAGTTGAAATATTGTTAAAATATTGTACAAGAAGGTAGATTAATGGATTGTTTCAGCTAACCTGTCATTGCTGGAGACATAAATTCAAATTCTGACATAGGTCAAAAGGGAAAGATGAATTTTCTGCTCCATGTTTGATCACATCAGATGATGACCATAATTTTGTTCATTTCAGCAATAAACTGTGGGATTCCTGGTACTGGGTCTGCTCTAAAGCTCTGTAGAGAAGAGTGAAAGGGCAGAGGTGCTGCAAACTTTTGTTACCTTAGCTAACAAAACACAGAACCTCAATCTAAGCTTTTTTTCCTGATTAAGGCATATTGCCTGTGTTTGTCACTGCAGGGCCTTTGCCCCTAGTTTTCTCAGCTTCAGACACATACCCTTTTTTTACTCTTGGGGTCTGGTCTGGTGAGTCAGCAACAATAACTCTGCATCTCTCTGTAGTGCCCTGGAAGTTTGCGCAGTTTTTCCTTGCAGTGTTCTTGGCTTGCTTTAAATGACACAAAAGGGGCTCATCCTGCAAAGTACTGAGCACCCTCAACTATTATTGGCTTCATTGAGTAAGATACGAACAGAATCACTGGATTGAGAAGGACTATGTTCGGGAATGTGGCATACAGTCTTGGGTCACTGCAGCCATTTGCTGCATGGCAATATAAAGACACCTCTCTGAGTGGTATTAGGAAGAAAAACAGAAGTGCCTATGCTGTAGTCCCTAAAGGAAGGGAAATCAATAACACATTTTTGATGAAAGGTAGTAGCTACAATTCACATCTTTAGATGCTACAAGGTGGGATTCTTCTTAAACGTCCATTGTTGTTCTTGATCAGTAAAAAAAATAGTTCTTTAATTTTTGAACAATTCATGTTATTGTCTTTTATTCATCAATAAAATATGCTAGCAGGTTTAGATTATATGCTGCACTGTTCATGTGAGCACATTAGGGATAGTACAGCAGGAAACATTCTGGAAAGCCAGCATCAAAGGCTTTTGCATTTGGGCCACAAAGGGAAAAATACCGTTTTCTGATAAAACAGTTCTGATGAATACTGGAGTAAATCTCAGAAGTCGATATTTGTGACCCCGTGTCAATATGATTTATCACTAAATGTAGGAATTGTGACTGACCTTACTTCCATGAAGACTACACTAGTGTGGTTGCCACTGGGGGAAATGCAAAAGGATAGTCAATAGGTTTGTTTGGTTTTACTGAATGTTCCATTCATAAATTTTCGTTGGCCCACACTTGAAGACAATAGTGTTACTGCTGAAATGGGCATGTGTAATGTGTATTCTGGGCTTTCCTTTTCAGGAAGATGCTGCTGCTTTGGATGCATATTTAAATTACAATGTTCATAACTCACAAACAGATGAGGCAATCAATTTTTTTTAGTGAATTAAACACCCAAGCAAAATAAAGACATCTGAAGAAAAGCAGTTTAATTGAGACCATACAGCTCAGCGCATCAAGAATATGTATAATATAAGGCAAAAAATGATAAAACAAACCTCAGAGATAGAAGAAGAAAGATTTATTTGCTGTCTGAGTGTTTAAAAGCTTGTGCTTTCTCAGACTTCTCCAGGATACCTATTTGGGGCAGTGGATACAGTACAATCTATTTTGTAGAGTCACCTCACACCTGCTAACTAAAGCACTCAAGTACTGTACAGTTAGAATTAAAAACATGGTAAGTAAATTAATAGTATTTACAACCACCTTCTTGTAACTTGGAAATAGAAAACCCAGAGAGGCTTTAGCACAAAAAGGTAAAAGGAAATGGGGGCAAAATAGAACTATTACAGGTGAATAAGTTGTTGGGGGTGACTTTAAAGATCCCAGTGTCAAATAGAGGCCTGAAATACAAGCAGCTATTGAAGGTTGTGGCTTGTGTGTGGAGAAGGAACTATGTGATTGTGCACAGACACAGTACTATCAGGAGGACATCACTACTGGTTTTCCTCTAAAATTTCTGTGGATATTGTACCCGCTTTAAGCTGCATTTGACCCATAGAGGTTTAAGTGACTAGTCCAAGGTCACATTGCAGCGAAGTGGCAGAGTCAGAAATATAAGCAAGAAGTCCTGGCTCAGTGCCCAGCTCCCATCACAATACCACTTAATTTCATGCATCCTAATTGATTGTTAATGGATATACTGAAATAACTTTAAGCCCCTTAACAAGCTCTTTTGTCCAGTCTATCCTTTTTTGTGACCTGCAAAAATGGAGTTTAACTAAAGTTTAACAATCAGAAGTGTTGTGCAATTTTCAGGACCGGTGGTATCCCCCAGGTAAGCACATGTTGCTTGCTTGGGAATTCTGTAGGTCTGCAGCACATAGATCTATAGGTCTTGTCCTTTTTTTTTTTTTTTTAAAGATGTCAATGTGTTTTGTATTTGTCGGGAACAGGAGTTACAGCGAGCCAGTAAGTAATCCTAACAGGCACACAATGAGACACAATCATCATGCCAAATGCCTGCCTGCCACTGTCATGTGTTTTCTGCCTCAAACTAAAGTCATTACAGACTACACAAATATTCCACTTCAGCACTGTATTCTGTGCCTTAGTTAATGTTTACAATAATTTAAGGGGGTCTTTTCTTTTAAGAGAATGAAAAGTGTAAGGAAGGTTTAAAGGGTTTGTTTACTGTTTGAAGTAGAAGCGGCAGCACAAGCAGTTATGAATCCAAAAATCTACATTACATTTTTGAAATAACTGGGTGTCTCCCAGCCAAGAGTCACTGAAATATTCTAAGTATTGCTGTGATGCTTGGAGTTCCTTCCCTGGACCTGAAGAAGAGCTCTGTGTGGTTCAAAAGCTTGTCTCTCTCACCAAGAGAAGTTGGTCCAATAAAAGATATTCCCTCACCCACCTTGTCTCTCTAAAATACTCTTCTTCTTTGTATAACTAATTAGTTTATAGCGGAAAAGAACTGTTTTATCTTCCAATGTAAACCCCAGCAGGGTACTTCCATAGCTTCCTTCTGAATGTCTGAATCATAGACATAGAGCCTTTTCCCAGCATGTTTAATCTAAGATTTAAATGTTTTAGAAGTTGTGTAATGCACTCCAATAATATAGTAATATTATGGTGATTAAAGTGCCGTGTTTGTGCTGAAGTAAAACTGTTTATACCCTTTGGATGTTTTTTTTTAATGTCTCCTATATTATTCCCCTATAATATGCCCTATTCATGGGAAGGATGTCAAACTGGCAGAAATGGAAACTGAAATATTCACTTTATCCTCCAGGCAGTGTAAGATTTTCAAGGAAGCAAGGAATCCCAGGCTTCAGTGAATTGTTATTAATTTATGACATCAAGATTTTAACACATGAACCAGGGTTAAAATTTTTCACTCAGAGACCCAAACTCTATCTCCACATCTCTCTCTCGCCTATTTCCTCTTGAGTCTTAGTTGTCTGTTCAATGTATGTGGTGTCCAGCAGATGGCATTATGCAACAGGCAGCAGCGCTGCAAGCTTTCTTCCTGCTTGTCCATATGGTGAGTAATGTACTCTACAGGGGAGAGATTTCTAAAGTGCATCTCTTGGTATTGAAACCTCCCCCTCAATTACTGGGAGCGGATCACATCCACCCTGACTAAATTGGCCTTCAGCATTGGTTCTCCACCTGTAAGGTAACTCACTTCTCTTCATGTGCCAATATATATTTATGCCCGTATCTGTAATTTTCACTCCATGCAGCTGAAGAAGTGGGGTTTTTACCCACAACAGCTTATGCCCAAATAAATGTTAGTCTTTAAGGTGCCACTGGACTCCTCATGGTTTTTGTAGCTAACCCGGTCACATCTCATGGAAAATAGAAATAGATCTCTTCTGTTCCAAAAGTATTGCCCTATTTCCACTTAGTAGTATTTTCTCAGTTGCTTTTTTTTTATCAGCCATTAAGAGTTTGAGCTAAAGGGAAAACCCCCAATGATAAAATACTACTGATTAAGATTAATTCTCCTGACATACCAATTTCTGCTACCTCTGGAACAAAGATGAGGAGAACACTGTGTTCTTCTCTAATAGGTTCTGTTCTCTTTGAATCCTGTAGGAAAATGAGCACAACATAAGGTCAGAAAAGATTTGATTTGCTTGCACCATTCAAGTGTGTATGTATATCCATGCATCCAAAGAGAAGGCAAAAAAGACTATTGGGAATTCTAGGTAATAAAACTGCAGAATTAATGCAATCTCTTGCCTTGTGCCTCTGGGGGGTCATGCTAAATCACTTAAAGGAATGTCTAACCTTGATTGGTAAAAAGGAACATAAAAACATTGCATTTTTCTGAGCTCAGACAGCATTTTAATCACCTTAGAAAGCTGAGGGGGGGAATAAAGTTGTCTCCCTGTGCTGCTAGAAAGATTTCTTTATTTTCCCCAGCTGAACTAGACTAGAGAGGAGTTATCAGACCTCTTACAAGTTAGACAAAGATGCATAAAGTTTATTATTGTTGATATGAGCATTGGATGAACATAACCTGATTCTGATCTCACACTGGCTTTACACCTACATAATGCAACTGATTTAAATGGAGTTATTCCTGGTAAACAACAGTGTAAGATCAGAATAGAATCAGGCCCAGTGTGTTGCTGCTTTGTGGCTTATGATTTACATAATCTGTGCAAACTATATGTAGTGAATTATTTACTACATACATTTAGCTTTTTTTTGTGTCCATAAGTTATCTTCACATGGGGGGGGGGTCCATTTTTACAGATTTTTTCATTATTCAGAATTGTTTGACTGCTTTATATGAATTTATTTCAGACTATGAATTGCTGATACATTATTCACTTTGATTAGTTGCTACTGGTTGCCTAAGTCACCAACTATTGTTTACACTCTGGGATTGGATGACTGAAGAGTTTATAAACGGATAAAAAGGAATCAAATAAATTTTAAGATGGATATATTCACCCTCCTGGCAAAAACCATGGCACCAAATGCATTTTTCACAAGTATGTTTGAGACTTACCTAATTTGTGAATAAAAACCAAAAACAAATCAATGGTTCAATATTCATAGGAATGAATATAAAAAGTATTGTGAATGCCACAAAAGTGAATTTACAGGCTTTAGTAGGACAAATATTTGGAAACTTATTTTTTGCCATATTTGTCCAGTTTTAACTAATATTCATAGGTACTTATTCTACAATTAGCTTTCATGGGGACCACTCCCGTTCCACTTGCAGTCAGTAGAAAATGCTCCGCTTGACTTCATTGGGGAAGGACTGAGCCTTTTATTTGTAAATGTTTCTTTCACTGAAGTGATTTTTCCATGCTGTATTCAGCATTACAGGCCAAACAGGCTTTAAGTTTCACTGTGGCTGTGCTTGGCAAAACACAGTTATCCGGTCAGTTCCGTTCCCCGCTACCCACTATGCAATGGGAAGAATGCACTTCACTCAGTTCTCTAGGAAGGTGAGTGGGCCAGATTCTCAGCCAGTGTAAACCAGTGTAGCTTCAGAGTCGAGCTCAGTAATGTGAATGAATATTTCTTCTGTTTTGAAATTACCCCCCTCCCCTCCCCTCCCCACACACACTCTTTGAATGCCTTGATATTGACCTTCTCTAATTTTTCTTTTTTATAGAATATTTATGGCCTTTATATTTATGTAGATAATTAGGGTGCAGATCTTGCCCTCAGTTTATGCAGCCCCATTGTCCTCCCTCTTTGTCACTTAATCTTGTTCATCACAAACTGCTTTTGATTAGTTCCAATACAATTTGATTAGTTTCTTCTATGGTACAAAGACTCCTGAAAACCTGCAAAAGTCAAGGTACATAGTTAAAAATAATAATGGGAGGTTGTTGATGCTTTTTCCTTAACAAGTGTCCCTTGAGTATGTCCTGTATATTCACCAACATTTCTTAAACATCTTGCTTTAATCATTTCCATTAGTATATTTCATGAGCCCGCATAGCCTTCCTGCTCTTCATTTACTAGTGCGTATGGGGGTGGATAGAACAATATTGCTGATTGCCATGGCAGCATTGTGCATATCTGCAGCTATCATTAATTCTTAATGGAAGGGTTCAGGCCGTGAGGAACCCACCAGTAAAGGAAGCCAACTTAATCTTTAATGGAAATTGGTTTTAAAATAGACATTGCAAAAAGAGACAAATGAAAACTAGTGTTACGCTTGTGAATCTTATGAATGGCTAGAACATCTACATCTTAGAAGTTCGAATTTTCTAACTGGCCATTTTAACCCTTTGTGACTTATTTCACAATAATTTTTATGCATATCTTCTCCTGTCAGATGAATGTGCTGAACATGTTGTAATCAGTAGTCCTTCATGTGGTAAGGTATTAAGACAGTAAAATGTAGGTGGTTCTTTATGAATGTGATTTGCTGCTGAGTTTATTTTAGAGGGAAAGACCAAAACATTTCTGAATGCATTGTAAAAAGTGGAGAGACTTTTAGCAAGGACAGTTGAATAGTTTGTCTTCAGAGACTCCATATGACTGACAGTGCCTCACTTACAATTATTTACCCTGGCAATCTTTCTCATGATTCATTTTCTATGCTTGTTTAGTTGGAAGCTTCCCCTGGGATTTACAGATGGTGGCTATCATGGTTATCATTTGAGAATTAATTGTTTGTAACATACACATCCTCAAAAAAGAATAGGGATGAGTAGTACTTAAGCCCTATTCAGTGTTCAACTCCTGTGCATGACAAATGTAGGTTGACTTCTTTTTAAAAAAAAGCAAGGTGGAGACAAGTGAATTTCCATAATGTCTGTAGAATTAAACCTTTTCTCCATTTTTGACTGCTCACAGAGGTAATGTCTTCAAGGCTTTCAAGATCTGCACAGTAATTCCTTACTTTTTTATTCCTTGGACTCAGTTCTCCACTCTGTTACACTGGTTTAAAACCAGTATTATTCGACCAGTGCTCAGGGTAACACTGGAGTAAAACTAGTGTAATGGAGCCAAAAATCAGGTCCTTTTTGTTTTTATATCACAAAACAATATTTCATTTCAATCCATCGTACATTGTTACAAGAAAAAAACCTAGTCGTTGCTTTTAAAGATAAATAAGCTGTACTGCCTTAGGGCCTGAGCCTGCAAATGCTTACACATGTGAGTTGTTTTACTCATGGGAGAAGTCCCATTGAACTACTCAGGTAGTCATGTATAAATGTTTACAGAATTATGCCCAACCCAGCACAGCCACTGGGACTTACACCCTTTCTTAAAGTTAAGGGCATATTTGAGTGCTTTGCTAAATAAGAAAGGGTTGCTGAGCCAGGGCCTAAAAGGGTATTTAATAAAACCAAAAACGTAATGAAGGAAATCTGCCATAGTTTCAACATCTCCATAACTAAAGAAGGGTCTCCCAGGTAGAGATGCTACTTCCACAGAAAGTCTTGATCGATGATGTCAGACAGCCTGGGACATGAACGGCAGCTCAGCATTTGGATGCTCAGGAAAGGCCTAGACAGTTATTGTTAGGTACAGCCGATTATTATTTTAAGGCAGGGTGTAGTTGGTCCCAGGCATGTGTAGGATCTGAAGGAAGGATTGGGGAGGCCACCTATTGATGGGAAACGTAACTTTTAGAAGGTCAAAGTTTCAGGCCCTTTTGGAAACATACTACTAATCTGAGCACCAATGGAAAGAGTGCATGTGTGTATAAAAAAGGGAGAGCGGTCATACATGTGAATTAAGGCAGCTTTTTCTCCTGACCTCGAGGGTCAGCATTTGTGAAGAAATCATGTAGAGTGCTTACATTACCAAAAAATCATAGATCTGACTATACCACATGGATTCTTACAACAGCTTTAAGAGTCTCCTGCTTTTCTGGTGTATTGAGACACCCAGCTTCATTTCCTGTGGCTCAGGCTTTGCCATCAAACTACATTTAATTGTTCTTTTTAATGACTTCAAGAAGTTTAAAAAAAAAGTGTGTGTGAGTTATACTCTTCTCTTCTTAGTAATGCGATAGTGTGATTAAAATATCTATTGTATTACACTGAAGCTTTCCTTTAAGGAAATTGACTCCACCTAAGTGTAATAGATGAAACTGAATGCCATAATAATGCTGAATAACATGTATATATTTTGCTAGACTAACGTGAGTTGGGATGGAGATAAACTTCTTTGCGTACAGAAAGGAGAAAAAGAAGGCCGTGGTTGGACCCAGTGGATCGAAGGAGATGAAATGCACCTGGTATGGTCATGTAACATGTTTTAGATGCCATAATTTTTTTTTATTTATTCAAATGGTGAAAGTAACAGCACACAGCTTGCCGCACCTTATCTTGGCTTATTGTGGAGTAATTAAACATTGGTGTTGCATTTGACTTGCTTCTAAAGCAATAATTTCATGCCGGGCCATTATTCTCTCATGCCCCTTCTGCAAAGAGCAATGTTCTAAATTCAGGCAATCTTTGTGTTAACTGTTTGTTCCCAGATCTATCCATTTAAATTGTGTGCACAGAGGAAGACGTGTCATAGAAATATCCTTCATGCACTCAGTGATATAAACAGTATGGGGACTGAAGAAATTCTGTATCTAGCAGCATAAGCCAGAGGGAGAAAAAAATACCATTGTTCTTTTTAAATATGGGCCAGAATGAATGCTGGCTTAGAAAACAAAGAGAGCAGTTTTGTTTGTAAAACGCCATGCTCTTTCTGACTGTTGTCTCTATATTTCCTAGTTAACAGCAACTAACATAAGTTTATAACATTTTTTTTCTAGATAGAGGTTCATAACATCCTCTTTGAGGCTTACCTGATGTGGTAAAATGTTCTTTTCCCACTGAAGGGGGCAAATCAGATCTCTAGTCCCACTCACCGTTCAATTCACGCAGCACCTAGGAGTTTTCTGTTTAGAATGCTGAATCCCTGTCTCCAGATCAGTAGCACAATGCCATCAGAGATCTCTGCAACAGCACCCAGAGCCAAGTGAATGCCACTTTACTGCATAGAAGGGTCTGCGAAAGGTTAGGAGGGAAAGAGGCCCAGAAGCACATTTAGGTCTGTCCCATGTAATCAATTTTTTTTGTCCACACACTGCCTAATGCCTTTGTGTGTGACCTCTATGGATGATACTATGGCCCCAGTGAAGCCAATGGTAAAACTCCCACTGACTTCAGTGGGGTCAAGATTTCACCCACACATGTATTTTTCACAGTCAGTATAGCCTCATTGTCCCCAGTTTTACATCACTTGGCACACTGGCCTTGAGCTACCATCATTGCATCAAGAAATAATGGATAGGAATCCCCTTTGAGCCTGCTAATCCTGCTTCTGAATCAATCTGCGTGACAGCTCCTTCGTTCAGTCATTCGTTCCCTCTGTGGAGCTGAACACGTGTTGTCTCAGTAATGCTCCCAAACCTTGCTGAGGAGAGAAGTTAATGAGGGGGGTCAAAAGTCAAAGCTGGATCTCCCACTGACATTGCAGAGCACTTATCACAGGGGAAAGCAGCCAGTTCTTTTTAAAAAACATTTCTTCTAATTGCTCTGTAGCCTTTGCTAGTTTGTTCTGTAAATAGGGTGACCAGATGTCCCAATTTATAGGGACAGTCCCGCTTTTGGGGTCTTTTTCTTATATAGGCTCATATTGCCCCTCACCCCCGTCCCGATTTTTCACGTCTATCTGTAACACATATCTTTACATGTGTTGTTGTTGCTGTCCAGGTCCCCATTCCTACATATGTCTGGCGTATTCAGGCTCCAGGCAGGGGAAGTCTGCTAGGAGCCATGGAGAAAGTAATCCTTGTCACAATGGCAGCACAGATGTGGAGTCCCGCTATGTTTAACTTTAAGGACATGTATTTCTCCATCTCTTTTCAGCAAAGCAATTACATACGTGCTTAAGTGCCATTGACTTTTCAGCATCCAGACCTGCTGCTTCAAGGGCTCTCTGAAAAAAGGCCACTGGGAGGGTTCCTATTCAAGCAGACACATAACCAACAGGACAGTGGGGTGGGAGTAGGTATTGTTTCATATTCTCTGTGTATATATAAAGCCTGCTGCAGTTTCCACGATATGCATCTGAGGAAGTGAGCTGTAGCTCACGAAAGCTTATGCTCTAATAAATTGGTTAGTCTCTAAGGTGCCACAAGTCCTCCTTTTCTTTTTGCGAATACAGACTAACAGGGCTGTTACTCTATAACCAACATTGCCATTTCCAGCTGAGCATGACATGTGCCAAATCACACTCTTTTCTACCAGCCAAGTACTGACACTGCTGTATATAAAATACTCTGGGTGGAGAAAGTCTCTAAACTGCTTTAATGCCCAGCCTTTTCTGATGTACATTTTGTCACTTCTTGTATGTTTCACTAACTCAAAAAGGCATCATCAGTCCCATTGGAATCCTCAGTGTGGTCTCCTCTCCTTTGACCTTATTTAAAACTCGTAAAACTTTTAAATAATTGAGATCGTCAGGTCTCTGTCATTCTGAGAGCCCTTTGGTGCCAAGGCAAATTATCATAAACATATTTTATGATACTTCAATAATTATTTTATGATCCTATTGAACTTTACACAATGATCCAAATATTTATTTAAACATTTGCACAGTTTTATAATATATTGAGTGTTATGCCTTGGAGTTTAGTAGTTTCCCAACCTGCTAGTTCTCCTGGTCTGAATTTTGTAGTATGATGGTCTTCTTTTTCCTTCTTTTTTTCCCCCCTTCCTTCCTCAAATTCTGTTTCACTACAGTGACTTGAAACAGGCACTTATCTGGCCATTCTCCTGTTCCTTCTGAATTTTATAACCTTTTTCTTTTGTACTGACTGCCTCTCACAGTTTGTGGTGTTTTTTTTAATCAGTAGGTTTCATAACTTTACTGCATGTTCCTTCTTCCAGATTGATATATCAGAGTGAACAAAATTGGTTCTAATACCAATCCTTGTAGAACTCTACTAGTTGTTTCCATTCATCCTGAACTGTGTCCTCTTACTAGTATCTTTGAAATCCAGCCATCCATTCAAGTAGCTCAGCCCAGTAATATACTTACTGTCCTAGATTAGTCTTTGTGTGATACTATATCAAAATTTTTCCTTTAGTCCTAGCAAACTATGTTCATGGCTTCCCTGTCAATTTTGTCTCACGCCCTGAAAACGTTCAGTAAGACATTTTCAAAAATTTTCTCCAAGTTAGGTCTCTAAGTTCAGTTAAGTCAGAAATGTCAAAGTTCAGCCCTTTCATAGAATCATAGAATCATAGAATATCAGGGTTGGAAGGGACCCCAGAAGGTCATCTAGTCCAACCCCCTGCTCAAAGCAGGACCAATTCCCAGTTAAATCATCCCAGCCAGGGCTTTGTCAAGCCTGACCTTAAAAACCTCTAAGGAAGGAGATTCTACCACCTCCCTAGGTAACGCATTCCAGTGTTTCACCACCCTCTTAGTGAAAAAGTTTTTCCTAATATCCAATCTAAACCTCCCCCTCTGCAACTTGAGACCATTACTCCTCGTTCTGTCATCTGCTACCATTGAGAACAGTCTAGAGCCATCCTCTTTGGAACCCCCTTTCAGGTAGTTGAAAGCAGCTATCAAATCCCCCCTCATTTTTCTCTTCTGCAGGCTAAACAATCCCAGCTCCCTCAGCCTCTCCTCATAACTCATGTGTTCCAGTCCCCTAATCATTTTTGTTGCCCTTCGCTGGACTCTCTCCAATTTATCCACATCCTTCTTGAAGTGTGGGGCCCAAAACTGGACACAGTACTCCAGATGAGGCCTCATCAATGTCGAATAGAGGGGAACGATCACGTCCCTCGATCTGCTCGCTATGCCCCTACTTATACATCCCAAAATGCCATTGGCCTTCTTGGCAACAAGGGCACACTGCTGACTCATATCCAGCTTCTCGTCCACTGTCACCCCTAGGTCCTTTTCCGCAGAACTGCTGCCTAGCCATTCGGTCCCTAGTCTGTAGCTGTGCATTGGGTTCTTCCGTCCTAAGTGCAGGACCCTGCACTTATCCTTATTGAACCTCATCAGATTCCTTTTGGCCCAATCTTCCAATTGGTCTAGGTCCTTCTGTATCCTATCCCTCCCCTCCAGCGTATCTACCACTCCTCCCAGTTTAGTATCATCCGCAAATTTGCTGAGAGTGCAATCCACACCATCCTCCAGATCATTTATGAAGATATTGAATAAAACCGGCCCCAGGACCGACCCTTGGGGCACTCCACTTGATACCGGCTGCCAACTAGACATGGAGCCATTGATCACTACCCGTTGAGCCCGACAATCTAGCCAGCTTTCTACCCACCTTATAGTGCATTCATCCAGCCCATACTTCCTTAACTTGCTGACAAGAATACTATGGGAGACCATGTCAAAAGCTTTGCTAAAGTCAAGAAACAATACATCCACTGCTTTCCCTTCATCCACAGAACCAGTAATCTCATCGTAAAAGGCGATTAGATTAGTCAGGCATGACCTTCCCTTGGTGAATCCATGCTGGCTGTTCCTGATCACTTTCCTCTCATGCAAGTGCTTCAGGATTGATTCTTTGAGGACCTGCTCCATGATTTTTCCAGGGACTGAGGTGAGGCTGACTGGCCTGTAGTTCCCAGGATCTTCCTTCTTCCCTTTTTTAAAGATTGGCACTACATTAGCCTTTTTCCAGTCATCCGGGACTTCCCCGGTTCGCCACGAGTTTTCAAAGATAATGGCCAGTGGCTCTGCAATCACAGCCGCCAATTCCTTCAGCACTCTTGGATGCAACTCGTCCGGCCCCATGGACTTGTGCACGTCCAGCTTTTCTAAATAGTCCCTAACCGCCTCTATCTCCACAGAGGGCTGGCCATCTCTTCCGCATTTTGTGATGCCCAGCGCAGCAGTCTGGGAGCTGACCTTGTTAGTGAAAACAGAGGCAAAAAAAGCATTGAGTACATTAGCTTTTTCCACATCCTCTGTCACTAGGTTGCCTTTCCTATTCCTCAGGAGGTTTTCTCAATACTGTCCCCACCGCTGAAGTAAAGTTTGTGAAGCTGTAATTGGCTGGATCTTCTCCAGAACACCACCTACAGTGGCTCTTATTTTTCAATGACCATGTACCACCTTGTGGTATTTATCTTTATTGCCGTATTTCCTATATTTAATGTGGAAAATACTGCAAATAGCATAGTAAATGTAACTACTGCTTATGGGAGATGTCCAGTTTTTAATGATATCCTCTCCATCTCTCTTGCTACATCCTTGATGATTCTGGAACAGATCTTCTTTGCTTGTTCTGTGTCTTAGGTCCCAGTCTTGCAAGCTGTTGTGCCTGGGTAGAGCTCTGTGCGGGAATAAGAGTCTACCTATGCAGAGCAGCTTGCAGGATTGGAACCTTAGTCTTCGGGGTGAAATCCTGGTCCTGTTGAAGTCAGTAACAAAACTCCCGTTGTCTTCAGTGGAGTCAGGATTTCACTCCAGATGTTTAATGTCTTAATTATCTGTTCAGGCTTTATCTTGATTTTCTTCAGTAGTGGTTTCCTTCCTAACCAATGTTCCTTTGCGAACACTTGATCCAAACCAATTATCATCCCCATCTTTCAGAGGCACCAGTGTCTCTTTTATTTTACTTTATGTTCCTTGTGTACTTGAAGGCTTTTTTATCTGTTTCTCTTTTCCTCTATCTACAGTATTTAAATAATTGTTGAGTTAGATAGAAGCTTCCTTTTCCTTCGTTTGTCTAATCATTTTATACGATTTCTATATACCTTCCTTTGAACTGCAGTCCTATTTTGTACATGCTTTTCTTTCTTGATCATTTTCTGCTCTCTTTCCTTCACCCTCATTGGTCTTTTGTATTCCTGCAATATCCATTGCTAGATCATGGGCATTTATTAATTTATCTTTGAACACATTTCCTCTTCTTTTGTTTTATCATATTGATTTAATTTCTTGCGTTCTTTCTAAGTTCGCTCAAGTAAAATCAATGAGCAGATTTGAAAAAGTAAGTGGTGGCTGTTTCCTAATCTCTGCTCATTTGTGACCCCAAAATGCGGAGCTACTTGCAGCATATTCTGCAGATTTTCATAAAATGGTTCTTCTTTTTTAGGTGCTTTGATGAGCAACAAAAGTGTTATTGTGTTCTTATTTGGCTTCAGCACGAACATTCGTTAAGATAAACAAGATGTTCCATACTTCTCTCAGAGCTGTTCTCTCAAGATGGGTACACCCTGAAGTGCATCTGTTTACATGCTGCAGTTCACACTGTGAAGTTTATCTCTGCAGCCTCTACTACCAACTGATTTTTTTTTTTTAAGTCTTAGATTATGAAACGCAACATGGCAGCCACCAGACAAAAGTGCTGGATATCCAGCCAAGCATGCTCCACTCAAATCCAGCCTTTGGGTAAAATCCTCTGTCCTACAGAGCACTGCAAAGTGCACTGGATCACTTCTAAATTGCTTCTTCTCTGCCCTGTCAGTTCTCCATTACCAATTATCTTCATGGAGCTATCCAAACATCAATTAGGGATTGCACCCTTCTTGGTTCCCTCTTTTACATAATGTGTAATGAAACAGAAAAGTACCAGGTCCACTCACTGTCCAATATACTTCTTCCAGTTAATTTGTCAGATTCTGAGGCAATTTTTCAGCAGCCTTCTGTTTTTGACACTTGCAACTGGTTACCCATGCATCAGTGAGGACACAGTCCTTATGCAGATGCAAAAACTTATTTTTGCACATGTAGCTTGGGTACTGTTCAATTTGCATATGCAGATATGCTGCTTGTATGCCCTCAATGGATAAATGTCCATTTAGATGTGTGCAAAAAGTAATGTGTGCAAAAGTGAGAATCCTTACAACAGTGGAATCCTAGGCTGGATATTTGTCCCTTGTACTAATTATTAGCTTTTTTCTTTCCACAGTTCTATCCAATTTCAGTTATTGTTGCTGCATCATCATACATTCCTATTATCAGATTACTCTAACACTTGTTCCTTAATTTGAATCCACCGTAATTGTCCATCTAATATTTGACTTAACCATATAAGTAGGTGTTTTAGAAACTGACATTTACACAGTACATCCATGTGTGTAAGTCACACTTATGACTCCTATTTTCCTTTCAGGAAATCAGAGTAGGCGGTGTCAAATGTAAACAAGTCTTTAAGAAGGTACAGTGAACCTAACCTGCCCATTGCCGATACAGAGATGAAGAAGAACAGAATAGAACGTATGGACTTGCTACCGAAGCGCCACCTGCTTTTAGTGCCCAAGTATATCCTTAACATCTAGCGAGCAGACCCCCTGCACATCTGTGCAAATGAAATTAGAACTGTGTAGTGCTGTCTTTGCAAAAAGGATTTTTGTAAAGAAATCATTCTAACTAAACACAATCCTTTTTAGAAATGCCAATTAAAGATACTGAAAATCATAAATCACTGTGTGTGCCTTGCTTTATGGTAGATCTAAGTCTAAAGTAGTTTAATATAAGTGAGTTTGAGGGTTTTAAAGTATTGTTATTGCTGTTTTTCATTTACACTAAGGCCACTTTACATTGCAGTAGTCATGTGAAGCATCCTTAAGGTGGACTTTCTTTGTAATATCTTGTGGTGGGGTGTAAACCACATAGATAAACAAAGGGGTTAGCAGGAGTCAGACCTCAAATTAGTCCACCTGGCTGTAACTGGAGGGTGTCTCAGGCTTGGGGAGGAGCTGGGTGGTCTTCTGATGGAAGGAAGTGAAAATTACGGGGAGAAGGTCCAGGAGAGAGACCCAGGACAGAAAGGCCCAGGAGGCAGAGGAAAGAAACCACAGGGAAACTAGCCTCAGGGGTAGGCCCTGGGAAAGGGTCTACATTCTAGAGAAGTAGCCCTCGGGATCAGTTTTCCACAACAGGAATGGAGCTGCGGAGAACCTGGAGGGATTGAAAGCTCAAACCCAGATAGATGAAGGTTGCTTTAGCAGTAGTTGGGGCTTCCTGAGTTCTGTTGGGAAGAAGTCTGGAACCCCACCCCCAGCCCTGGAAAAAAAGAATGGGACTACAGAGGAGCCCAGGACAGATGGAAGATGCCATGTTGATAATTAGAGTTGTGTGGGACATTCATACCCGAGAAAGGGTGAGACTTTAAAGTGACCTGGCAAGAGGATTGAGTAACAAGAAGATGTAGACCACTGCAGGGGCAGAGGGATAATTGGCAGAGGACGCCACAGAAGAAGTCCCTACCACACCACATCCTGCCACAAAGGGTCACTCTAGCTGGTGAGTCCCTCTTTGACAGCCCCTTTTTCAGTGCTGGAGAATGTAAAGGGCCATTCGTGTAAATGTGGATCAGATCCAAAGTATTTTGTTGTTTTTAAAAAAACCCAAAGATTGAAGTCCTGACTCCACTGAAGTCAATGGCAGTTTTGCTGTTGTCTTCAGTGGAGCAGGATTTCACCTGAACTGTTGTAATAGAAGAGAGATTGTAGTTTCTGAAGTTAAGCAATGTTGTGGACCAACAGTCAGCAAAAATAGTACTTAAAGCTTGTGACCAAGGGCCAATCCCTTTTTAAGGGTATTATCCAAGGCTTTCCACATTGATTTTGTTTCTTATTTCAAAGAGGCTAGCTGGTAAGTAGATAAAACTACAAGGAAGTTTTTACTGTGGCTGCTAGAAATTGTGCATAATAATCTCCTGCCGTGTAGAAGATTTAATGCACAGGTAGTATTTGTAACTTTAATTGACATACCAGAATATTCATGTTCTTGTGCTGAGGGAGGAGTAGAGCACAGCATCAATCTGACAGTGATTAAATCTGTTTAAAAATAAGCATATTAAAAGTAATTGAAAACTTATTTCATTGTTGGAACATCAATCAATGTACTGAAATGCTATAGTACAGCATTTCTCAAAGGGGGGCTCCATGGGCCCTGCTGATCAACTCCTTACCCCGTCCCTCAACTCCTCCCACTCCTTCCCAGTGCCTCCTGCATGTCTGGAAACAGCTGTTCAGCCGCGTGCAGGAGGCGCTCAGAGGAGCGGGATGGGGCGCGCTCGGGGGAGAGGGCGTAAAGAGGCAGGGAAGAGGAGGGCCACGGGTGAAGAGAGAGTGGGAAAAGGTAGGTTGGGGTGGAGCTTTGGGGGAAGGGATGGAGTGGGGGCAGGGACTGAGCAGGGGGCTCAGCAAAAAATTTTAAATCAAAAGGGGAGTCCTCAGGTTGCTAAAGTTTGAGAACCACTGCTATAGTAAATTAGACCCAAGTGGGCAAGGTGCTGAGTATCATCAATTCCCATTTAATTCAGTGAAAGTTGAGGGCCCTCAGCACATTAAGCATCAGACCTGTAGTACCCGATATATAGCACTAAGTGTTCTTTACACAAAAACTACTGTTATGAGCTGTTTTCATGGGACCAACCAAGGATAGACCTGAGATAAATAATAGATGTGAAACATCTTGCATATTTGCGCTGAAATGGGCTGTTTATATTCTCACTTTCTGAGCTCCCCCTCTTAATTTATTTTATCACTGCTGGCCCGTAATAGCTATGAATATAGAAATGCAGCACAGATAATCAACTGTTTATGTAATTCTCTAGCCATAATTATAGCGCTATGATATGGAAGTTAAATAGTAGACAGGTTGTAATGTGTACATGACATGGTCATGTCATTCTACTGTACATTAAAATCTACCCACTCAAGTTGTCCTATGTATCTGTGAAATTAACAAAGGGGCATGATGAAATACCCCCTTTGCATGTAACTTTTTATGGAGGTTTTTTTGTGTGTGGTTTAGGTCTCTATATGAAAAGTTACAAATTCAGTGTGATATTTCTACTTTAGTCCTCTGTGGTTATTTAATGACAATGCACGTGCTTAGGTTTTGGGAGTGATATTTAGACTCCTACTCACTGGGCTTGTGGGCTTTAGACATGTAGAGAAAATGGGTTCACACACTGTGCAGAGGGTGTTAATTGTCTGTCTCCTTTGGTTTCTATATTTTGCCATCACTGCAGTATCTGAATTCCTAAAGAGTTGTGTCATTCTTTTAGCATCCCTATTAGCTGATACATGGAATGGTCGTGCCACATGTTCTGTCTTTCCTCTAAAATGGAGGGAGGACAATGCAAAGATGGCTGAAAGTGAATGGAGTACAGGCATTCTATAATGAAATGGGAGAGGGGAAACTCAAAAATCTGGTTAATCTCCTGGTCAGGATCTGGTTCTGTTAAAGGAGAGCCCTTGCTCAGTTGTTTAAAATTATCCATTAGAAAATGGTCAACATCACCTCAGGTCAGGATTGGTGGAAGCCCTAATCTTCATAATCCAAATCATCAGACGTTTCCTTCTCTTGGATGAGTTACTGGTGTAGGAGCTAATAATTGCCTTTTAGCTATCCAGGCTATGGATTTTACACTGCAAAATTTCAGACATCTCTGACCAAGGGAAATGTAATACAATGAGCAATAATGACGGATCTCC
Source organism: Lepidochelys olivacea (assembly GCF_965140295.1). Taxonomy (NCBI): domain Eukaryota; kingdom Metazoa; phylum Chordata; order Testudines; family Cheloniidae; genus Lepidochelys; species Lepidochelys olivacea. The sequence goes on from NC_140419.1 coordinate 41,597,077, forward strand.
TTGCCTTTTATTTATAACCCAAATCTCAATTCATTAAAGGATCACGATTATTCCTCTCAGGTGAAAATTAAGATTGCACTGTAACAAAATGGTTCACAAGCCTCTATCTGTAATTAAAATTTGCATAATTCTTTTTAATGCTCCGCTCCATTCAGATATTTTTAAAAAATTAGTTTTCCTTCAATAGAGCTTGACAGTTCATAACCCTTGATTCACCAAATCTCTTCTAATTTTTGGCGCCAGCTCCCTGCAGTCTTATGCAACATTCACAGACTCTTTTGTGGAAGGTTCTAAGTGCATCAATTAACACCTAGCTAAGTAAATCCAATTGTTAGAGACTTGTTATTATTGTAATCAAACAGACAGCTTTTCTCTGTGGGGTCATTTGGTACAAGGGCAAATTTAGTACTGTAGTTAATAACTAATGGGTTATCAAACAGGGGTATTATAACCTGTTTACAACTATAGAGAAAAGGCAGACTCAAGAAATGCTTTGACATTTTATAGAACCTATGGAAACTTTTCAAATATCTTTACCTTTCAGTAGATTTTCTTTAAATCACCTCAACTACTCATCATTACAATCTCTATCTGCTATCTTTACTCCCACACCACTTTTTCTTTGAAAGAGACACAGAAAATTCAACTTATTCATTGCTTACCGGGCAGTGCCCTCCAAACAACGCATACAGAGCTAGCTATGCTTTTATCCCTATTAAGACCTTAACAACAAGGCATCAAAGTAGAATTTTAACTTCCTCTGTAAAATACCTTGTTGGTTTGGATGTTATGCAGTCAAAATCTTTATCTATGACTTGACAAACAATACCAGCTTCCCCTACTGCTCCTAAAGCTACTTATCGGCTAATTTTAAGACCTTCATGGTAAATTCTTGCCCAGCAGTTTGCTACTCAGAGATTTCTCTTTGACACTGATTATTTCCTTGATCTTCCACAACCATCCAACTCTGGTTAACCAATACATCCAGCTTTCCTTATTTTTGCACAATGCGTTCCTTCTAACCACTGGATTAGATTTTTGCAGGGAAAGAATAGATGATATATTAAAACAGCAGCAGGGATAGAAGGAGTAAAGCATGCTTAATTTGTCCTTGTTTCAAGAAATTAAAGCCAGTCTTGGTTCTATCTTGTGTCTAGAGAAATCTGTCACAAAAATAAAAAGTAAATAAAATGCAACCGTTTCCCTTTAACAATTGCACATCTGTTCCATTCACCTCCTTAGTGTTTATTGATCTCCTTTCCCCATCCTCATTGTGCTTAGATCTTCAAGGGGTGACTGGCTTACCCACTGCCTTATACAGAAGTAGTGGGAGTCAGATACTTTAGCATTGTGTCCCACTGCTCTGACAGCAGGTGAATGGATGACTAGCTCCAGATTGATTTAGAGTCTATGTGGGGAGGTTTCACAATCCCTTATGCTTTCTATTCAACAACACCTTTCCACTTCGGTATAGGTCTTCATAAGTGGCCTCAATATTAGAAGTAGAACTAATAAAAAAAATCTTCATCACCATTTGAGAGAAAATAGCTATTTCTTCTACATGAAAATTTCCAGGGAAAATGGCCATGTCCTGCGTCATGTTTGAGCAGAGGAGTTAGTGAAAAACCTGAAAAACTAAAAAAAAAAAAAAAATTATTATTGCAAGTGAAAAACAAAAAATGTTGGGCAAAGATGGTTTGGTTTTGCTGAAACTTTTGCCTGACAAGTTGAAATTTTCAGTTTTTGATTGCTGTAAAAAGCAGGAAAAATTTAGTTCGTTGCCCAAAACTGACAATTTTGTGTTTTTCTGCAGTTTAATAACAACCCAGACATTTTTGTAGAAAAACTCAAAAAATGTTCTTTTTGTGGAGATTTGTTGGGGGAGGGGGGATAATTTCCCAACCAGCTCCAATCTGAAGCCTTTTCATAAAGTATTTGTTCTGTAGGTGGGTAAGCTTCCAGGAAACTAAGACTACTATGCTTCTAGCATAATGTCTCCCAGAGATTTTCACCTGACCTATCTTGTGGTGAAGCTAATTTTGGCCAGCTGACAAGTCAATTTCAGCATGAAGTGTCTTAACTATAGCACCAGTGGTGGGATATGCTGTACAGACATTTCCAGAATGAACTTCTCAAACTTAGAAGTTTTTGGCTCAAACTCTGACATAGTCTCCAAAACCCTACCTGTAAGTGTGGCCTTGGGAATACTTGGCGTGTTTGTGACATAATTTAGCCTGTGATCCATCAGAATCATAGAATATCAGGGTTGGAAGGGACCTCAGGAGGTCATCTAGTCCAACCCCCTTCTCAAAGCAGGACCACTCCCCAATTTTTGCCCCAGATCCCTAAATGGCCCCCTCAAGGATTGAACTCACAACCCTGGGTTAGCAGGCCAATGCTCAAACCACTGAGCTATCCCTCCCCCGTTAGAATGAATTTTAGAAAACATTAAGTGTATGAGAAATGTGTTTCCCATTTTGAACCTAACACTTCACATCGAAGATATTAACAGCATGCTTTACTATATCATAGTTCCCAGATTTTCTTAGAGGTGACATTTAAAAAAATCTTTGGTCTTTTTATAAACTAGGAAATATTATTTACTAAGCGCTGGCAAGGTAGTTGGTTCTGCAAAAGTCAAAATCAAAATGCATGGCCTGATTACTCCCACCCTGCACACATCATAGTCATTTATTTCTGCCCAAAGTGAATGCAAAATGGATATAAAATGCAACCAAATCAGAGGAGGAGCCTAGCCTTCAATTCAACAATTTTAGCTCATGTTAAAATCTACCCTGCCTTGTCTATGCTATATGCAGTATAGTTGTAGGCGTGTCAGTCCCAGTCTATACAAATCTATTAGGTACAAGGTATTAGCGAACACATTCTAACAAAATACTTCTAAATCCACAAATTTCAGTATATCATGCTTCTCTTGCCTTCCTCTTCTGAATGGCTGTATACTGAGTATCAGCAATACCTGGCCTCACTTAAAGTTAGGAGCAGTAATCTAGACTTTCCTCTACCTCTGTTTTGTATTCCCTAGTCTTTCAGGTGGTGTTATCTGTTCTGAATATTTGGCAGAACGGGTTTTGCTAACTTTAGGCAACCAGGACTTGGAAAGACAATTAGCACTAATTATAAATAATACTACCTCACACTTCTATAGCACCTTTCTTGCAAGGATTTCAAAGTATGACGTATTGAAATATCTGGAGGAAATGACTTAACCAGACAAAGCCCTCTAATGAAAGGTGTATGTGTATTTGGAGCATTGATCCATACCTGTCACTCAGAGGAAGAAAAGTGCTTACCTCTATATAAGTTAGGAACAAGGGAGAGATTTCATAAAGGAAATGTCAGGCCCCCTGCATGGTGGCAGAGAGAGAGAGACAGATTTCCTTCTGAGAAGAGACACAGGACATACCCTGTAGGATCAGAATGAACCACAGAGCCTAGAAACATAGTTCAGATATTTTTAAATTATTAATAATTATTTTCCTCTTTGGAACTGCGAGCTCAGCCTAGCATCACTGGCTCTCTAGAGAGCATGTTGAGTGATGGAGTTAATGGTTAAACTTTTGCCTTTTCTGCATATTCTCTTTTGTATCCAAGTTGATATGAAAAGCCCATTTGGTCGATGAAATCCAAGTGACTGGTGGTGTGTATTTGAGGACAGCATTAGCTGAAGAGACTCTGGAACTCCTTGCCAGGGGATGTTGTGAAGGCTAAACCTATAACAGGGTTCAAAAAACAACTAGATAAATTCATGGAGGATAGGTCCATCAATTACTATTAGCCAGGATGTTCAGTGATGCAAAACCATGCTCTGAGTGTCCCTAGCCTCTGTTTGCCAGAAGCTGGGAATGGGCGACATGGGATGGATCACGCAATGACTGTCTGTTCTGTTCACTTCCTCTAAAGTATCTGGCATTGGCAACTGTGGGAAGACAGGATACTGGGCTAGGTACACCATTGCTCTAACCCAACATGGCCGTTCTTATGTTAATACTGTCCCTGACCAGAGACAAATCAATGTAATACGGTTGGGTTCCTGCTCGCTCATCACAGGTAGTGAGTCAGGGTGTGTGATTTTCCCTTAGAAGTGCCATTGGGAAACTTCAAAGCACAGCCAGGGCAGAGTGGTATAAACCAGGGTTCTCAACCTTTTTCTTTCTCCCCCCCCCATACTATAAAAACTTCACAGCCCACCTGCGCCACAAAAACTGTGCCAGCATTAGGGGGTAGCAAACAGGGCAATTGCCTGGGACCCCACACCACAGCAGTTCCAGCAAAGCTAAATTGCTCAGGTTTCAGCTTCAGCCTCAGGTGGCAGGGCTTGGCACCCCAGGCCATAGCAAGTCAAATGCCAGTCCTGCTTGGCAGACCCTCTGAAGCCTGCTCACAGACCCCTGGGGGGCCCCAGACCCCTGGTTGAGAACCACTGGTATAAGCTTCTATATTGCCTCATGCACATAAGTCACTGGAAGGGCAGGGGAAACTAGGACTTGGTCAGCCTCTTGGAGACTGGGAATTGAAAAAGCCTGGAATGTGAGGTTTCCTAATCCACTTGGAGCTACTGAAATGCAGTGATTTTCATGGGATTAGATGAAGAGTGAGGTGCTACTTAACATGAGCAAGTGGTGCAGAATCTGTTCATTAGTTATGCATTGCATTTGAATACAGTGGCTGACATTAAAAGGAAATATCTCATGTGATTAGTTGCAATGTTGTTTTAGGCTGTATTGGTTTGCACAATATGACAAAAACTTCCTTTTTAATGTAAACTTCTGTAAATTCAGTATTCATAGTCACAGCCTTCCTCCTCATACACGGGATGTATCATTTAGGAACCTGCAAAGGGAAGAGGATGGGGGGCAGGTGGAGGCTGTGACTACAACTATTGAATATACACTTTTTTACAGTAAAAAGAAAGCATGTCTGATTATGTTCACTGACTCAGGATTAAAACAGTGTTGCAACTAATTACAAAAAGACCAATACTGTGATAAGAACGATGATTCCTCTTTAATGTAGGCCACTGTATTCAAATATAATGTGCCACTAATTAATGGAAAATGATATGGGTAAGGGTGAACAGTTAGCTACTCTACAATTGCCTATGCACATAAAAATAGTGCACCCCCCAAAAGCAGCATTTGCTGTACAAATTGGGTAAATGTGCATATAAAACTACCTTTCTGTGGACAGCTGCAGAATCTGCAGCTCCAATGGGTGTACTCACCAGTTTTGTGGGCTCAGTTTTAAAGTGCCTGCATTTGAAAATTTAGCCCTTATTTTGTTTTCTCCTTTTAACTAAATAAACTAGTTCTGAGAAGCAGGGGGAGAAGGCAGAGAGGAAAGATGACAAGGAGGCTGTAATAGAGGAAGTGCTAAGCCTAACTCTAGTAAAGCTTACTTACAGGTGTTTGGAATTGTTACCTCCCCCCCACTGTTCCATGCTGGATGAGGAGAGTCATTTATAACCGCATGCAGTCACCGCTATCATTTGTTATTACTTAAAAATACAACAGATTAGCCAGCCCACTGATACTTAACATTTCATCAGGTTCAACATGACTCATCGCTGGTTCCTTTTTAATTTTTGTAATCCTAAATTAGCATGATCCATCATAATTGTTCCATACTGAGTAATTGCTGATCACTAGCCACAGCTGTTATTCTTTCCAGGACTTGCTTTCACCTGTGGCATGCTAAGGGAATGAATAAAAATTAACACATTTCAGTTCTCTTTCAGTGAAATCTTTTTACTGTCCAGAAGCATGTTTCACTCTTGACTCTCACATTGTCAGATTTATATGGGGAAGAAAATGTTGCAGAATACAATAGAATCTTCAGCAGCCTAGCAAAGCAGCCAGGAGACTGGCAGTCACAAACTTCACAAAAATAGTAGGAGGCTGTCTAACTAAAAGATCTAAGACTAGTTTTCATACCACACACACTGTGTAGTTGTGAAGAAAGCAGTCAGCCCTCTCCACTCTACCTCTGAAATCAATGTCTGTTACAGACACGAAAGAGCTGAAAATACACTTTCTAAACACTATATGGGTTTTAAAAGAACAGCCATCACAACTGCCTTATCCCAATAAATACAGTTCATTATTCCAGATTTAATTTCCAGCCGCTTTCCTGATGTCACAAACAGATGGTAGCAGAAAAGATTAATCTGAATAAATTGGTCCAGGTGAGTCAGAGACCTGCTATCACTTGAACAAACCACCCAACATTTACAAACCAGAGGCTAGATTTTCATAAAACTCTCCAGCTGTGACATTTCACACCAGTTTCAGATGGGAAAATACACTCCTACTGATGTCAGGATTAGAGACTAAATTAAGAAGACTGAAATAAACAAGAACTAAAGGCCAGACATTCTGCAGTCCTAAATGGGGAAGAAACAGATGAGACACAGAATATGGAATCAAACAGGAACTAAAATGCCGAAGTTCCATAGTCCAATATTAGGATATGTTCTGAATGGATCAGCTCACCAGCTCCACACCATATGTTAAAGTTTCCAAAGGAAAATAATCACAAATTTCCGCAACTCACTTGTTATTGTTAATTAATCTGACCTCCCCTTTTCAAATCACTGCTGAAGGAGCTGTGAGCAGACAGGTCACTGAACACATGGTTTCTAAAACATCCCACAACTACAGTATCACCTGAAAAGTACCTTAACCACAACTGCAGTGTGTGTCTGGCTGCTGCATATTTGCAAATTGACACTGCACCAAACCACATGCTCAGTGTAGCACTGGATGCTTAATCACACAGATTTTTCAAAGCTATTTAGGTTCCTGAAGATGCAGATAGGTGCCTAGTAAGATTTTTCAATGCCTCGGTCATTAACTCTCATTGAAACCAATGGGAGTTAGGTGCATGTCAAGCTTGGGTGTTTCTGAAAACCCCACTTTGGCACCTAAATCCACCATTGAGGCATCACTAACCTTTTCACAGCTGCTACCTGATCCCCAAGGCACCTAAGTTTCAGTTGGCCTGCAGTTGCAAAACTACCTAAGCCTTGATGCCACCCCACAGCCAGCAGATTGCTTGGAGGGCTGGAGGCAGGCTATGGCCAGGTGGAGGTGCAGCAGAGCACCCATGCAAAATACACACAAGGGAATGGAGAGTGAGAGCGCTAGCAGGCATGATCAAGTGAAAGAAAGAGAGATGATTTTGGCAGCTAGGGCAAGGGCTGGCGTAAGTGTCTAACTCCAGGAGGGGGTATGTAAATGAGGCTGCAGAGCGAAGGGAGACACCTTTCTTTGGCCTGTCAGCCAGCCACACTAGGTCAGTCACTTAGGGTATGTCTACACTGCATTTAAAAACTGCCAGCTGACTTGGGCTTGTGGGGATCAGGCTGCGCTGCTGTTTAAGGGAAGGGTAGACTTCTAGGCTCAGACTGCAGTGCAGTCTGATCTCTGGGACCCTCCCACCTCACAGGTTCCTAGAGCCTGGAGTCCAGCCCAAGCCCAGAAGTTTATGATGCAGTTAAACAGCCCTGCAGCCCGAGTCCAAGTCAGCTGGTCCGGGCCAGCCACAGGTGTTTAATTGCAGTATAGACATATCCCCAGATGCTTGATCCCCTCTCCTCAGCATTTCACTCCTAGCTAGTTCAGGTGGCTCTCTGCTCAGCTGGCTGGCATCTGAACATCCCTTTCTAAGGTGTTCAGCTCTCCCCAAGCACTGATTGTACTGGAAGCCTGGGGGCCGAGCATAGGGCACAAAATTTCTCTAGTTGGCAGCAGAACACCTGGGGTTAGGTGTTGCTATGCTGACCAAAGAAACATCCGAACATCTTTCAGGCACTGGGCCCAATATCTCTGTTACTTCCTCTTTACATTGCTCACCTGTATTACCTCAGGTATTTTCTGTGTGTCCAACAGTTTTCTCAGGCATGCATTTTCCTATAATATCCCTCTGATGCACAAATGAATGATTGTAAGTACACAACACAGGTCAACTTATTATCAGTCTAAAATAAGATTTAAGGGACCTGTATTTAGAGGAGAGATTTCTAAATCTCATCTCAATAAAGGGCAAATGTGAACACTTCCCAAATCAAGACAACTAGCTTCCAAAACACTTCTAAGTTTTTTTAAAAATAAATAAATTAATTAATTAATTAATTAAAGGCCACGTGTCAATAGGTCTCATGCTTCTGATTCAGAGATATGGATATTCCTGTTTTTGTGTCTTTTTGTAACTTAAGGTTTTGCCTAGAGGGATTCTCTATGTTTTGAATCTAATTACCCTGTAAGGGATTTACCATCCTGATTTTACAGAGGTGATTCTTTTTACTTTTTCTTCTATTAAAATTCTTCTTTTAAGAAACTGAATGTTTTTTCATTGTTCTTAAGATCCAAGGGTTTGGGTCCGTGGTCACCTATGCAAATTGGTGAGGATTTTTACCAAACCTTCCCAGAAAGGGGTGGGGGGGGGTAACGTTTGGGAGGATTTGGGAGGTGGGGGGGGGAGACGTTTCCAAACGGACTCTTTCCTAATAATAATACTGGTTAGACGTTTGGTGGTGGCAGCGAAAGTCCAAGGGCAAAAGGTAAAATAGTTTGTACCTTGGGGAAGTTTTAACCTAAGCTGGTAAAAGTAAATTTAGGAGGTTTTCGTGCAGGTCCCCCCATCTGTACCCTAGAATTCAGAGTGGGGAAGGAACCGATGAAGTGAGCAGTAGCTCATGAAAGCTTATGCTCAAATAAATTTGTTAGTCTCTAAGGTGCCACAAGTACTCCTTTTCTTGATTCAGAGAGTGGCTCAATTACCCAAGAGACCATTTAAAGTGGCTTCAGCCTTTCTTCTCAGCTTCTCCCAATACAAACACCTACCTTTAAATATGGTACTTAGGCAGAAATCTCCAGAGGAAAAAGTGTCACTGGTGTAACAGAGCAGAATGCAGTCTGGAATACCCAGCTTTATCAATGGAATGCCAAAAGACCTACTTGAGCTGAGCACTAAAGAAAGGCATAATAGATATAAAAAATATTATACTGAGCACCAGTGGCTTGTCTTTCATACCTGGCCACAATCCAAGGCTGTGATCTTTGTTTTAAAACACTGCCTTCTGCAGTGTTTCTTGCACTTTCCTCTGAAGCATCATGTACTGGCCAATCATGTACTGGCTGATAGGATACCGGACCAGATGAGCTTCACAGGTCTGTTCCAGTCTGACAATTCTGATGTTCCTAAATACAATATACAAATATAATCTGAAAGGAAACTAAAGCTCTTAGGTATCAAAAAGAGGGGTATATCCTGAAGGCCACTGTTTTCTGACAGGAAACCTCCCTTGGACTCTTACACCCTGTCATAAATATAAAGGGAAGAGTAAACCCCTTTGAAATCCCTCCTGGCCAGGGGAAAGCTCCTCTCACCTGTAAAGGGTTAAGAAGCTAAAGGTAACCTCGCTGGCACCTGACCAAAATGACCAATGAGGAGACAAGATACTTTCAAAAGCTGGGAGGAGGGAGAGAAACAAAGGGTCTGTGTCTGTCTATATGCTGGTCTTTGTCGGGGATAGACCAGGAATGGAGTCTTAGAACTTTTAGTAAGTAATCTAGCTAGGTATGTCTTAGATTATGATTTCTTTAAATGGTTGAGAAAAGAATTGTGCTGAATAGAATAACTATTTCTGTCTGTGTATCTTTTTTGTAACTTAAGGTTTTGCCTAGAGGGGTTCTCTATGTTTTTGAATCTAATTACCCTGTAAGATATCTACCATCCTGATTTTACAGGGGGGGATTTCTTCATTTCTATTTACTTCTATTTTTATTAAAAGTCTTCTTGTAAGAAACTGAATGCTTTTTCATTGTTCTCAGATCCAAGGGTTTGGGTCTGTGGTCACCTATGCAAATTGGTGAGGCTTTTTATCCAACATTTCCCAGGAAAGAGGGGGTGCAAGTGTTGGGAGGATTGTTCATTGTTCTTAAGATCCAAGGGTCTGGGTCTGTAGTCACCTAAGCAAATTGGTGAGGCTTTTTACCAAACCTTGTCCAGGAAGTGGGGTGCAAGGTTTTGGGAAGTATTTTGGGGGGAAGGGCGCGTCCAAACAGCTCTTCCCCAGTAACCAGTATTAGTTTGGTGGTGGTAGCGGCCAGTCCAAGGACAACGGGTGGAATATTTTGTACCTTGGGGAAGTTTTGACCTAAGCTGGTAAAGATAAGCTTAGGAGGTTTTTCATGCAGGTCCCCACATCTGTACCCTAGAGTTCAGAGTGGGGGAGGAACCTTGACGCACCCCTACAATACATCTATAGAGGACATTATGGGTCCCAGGAGAGTTGGGAAATGAGTCACTGGATCTGGGATAGAGCAAAGAGCTTTATTCTTCCTTCAGTGTTTCTCTTATCTTTTTAACATTCAGCCCTATGAAGCTATCACCTTGTCCCATATTTGCCAATAGTTTGACCTCTTTGCAATAAGAGTACTTGTTGAAAGACTTGCTTCCCGCCTGCGCCTCCCCTCCCCCCCCAAAAGGAAAATAAAACCTCCCATAATTGCAGTGGAACCTAGGAGATTCAAAGGCCAGACTCCTTCATGGATCAAATTGATATGGTCTTTTTTTCTTATAAGAAGACACCTAGATACTTGGGTTTTATGGTGATGTATGCATTAGAAATGCTTAGGGCTTTGGTCCTGCGAAGTGCTGTGCACTCTGACCCCAAACCACAAGCATTTAAACACATGCCAATGATGTCAAAGTTAAGCATGTGCTTAAGTGCTTTGCTGAATAGGGCCCAGACTCGTTGGTACATTGCTGGATTGAGCCAGACAAGAGAAAGCATTTTTATGTCTTTTTTGCACCTATTAAGTCTGAACTTCCCAAGAGTCCAGTTATTGGCTCTACTTTAATGCGAGTGTGCAGTTATAGCCACCGTACAAAAGGTTGCTATAATGACAGTGTCTCAGACTTGGAACATCTCTCACTTCCACGTAGTAACATAACCTTTAAACAACCAGCTAGGGCATATATATTTGACAGAAGATAGGAAATCAAAGATAATTGGCATTTTCCAATGTAATTGGAGACATAAAGAGATTACATGATTACCCAATCACAATGCTTTTCTGGCCTCCTACTATTTTGCACTTTGCCACTGTGACCATTACAATTCATGATAATAATCAAGGTTGTGGCAATGATGGCTGGAAATGTAGTTATGAATTTAGTTCCAAAAATGGAAGGATATTTTGTTCCATTTAACCAGCTGGATATTGTCCCTTTCAGCCTCTGAAATGGCCCGTTCCTTTTACTGTTTGTCCATGCTGTGAATTTGGTTGTGTGTCCATTTGTAGCACTGATGCTATTTGGGGATGGGGGTGTTGGGGAAACAGCTTAAGAAACTATATTGAGCTTGGGGTACTAATTACACCGGTCTCTTATTAGAGGCTGAACAGCCTCTAGCCCAAATTCTTAGCAGTGGCCAACTTCCAAGAGTGAAGCTGGGAAGGGAAGCCAGAAGGGAACTAGCTGCAGCTTCTTGATTGTGGGGCTGGTTCTGAGGCTGGTCCATCTTCCAGCCCATCTTCCAGTTGGGGATTGCTGGAGCACATCATTCCAGAAAATCCCTTCCTAATCCCAAGAGGCACCCTTCACTGGAGGTAGGTATGGGAGAAGACACAGGAGCTGGCTATGCTATCTCTCTGCTGGCTGGGACTCCCCAGGGCTGGAGAAATCCTCAGTAAGAGAAATATGACTGCTTCTGCTCCCTTCACATTGTAAGAGTGGAGCAGAGTGAGAGGAGTGAAGCTCAAGGTTGACTCCACAATCTTTTCTCCAACAGTTCCAGGATTGAACCTACAATTTAAAATCAATTAAAACAAATGATAGACCTGGGATACTTGGTAAGCCCATTATAATCAATACTTTACATGACATAATACACAAAACATACTAATTATGGTCACAGAGTTAAGAAAATAATCACCCAGCTACCTACATTTTTTCATACATAGAACTTCAGTGTGGGATCTCCTCCTGCTTGGGAATGTCGTACTTTCCTTCCTTGGAAAGACTCTGATACTCCTACGGAAATAGCTCCTACATTATAATTTCCTTTGCTGGTACTAGCCATACAGAAACCCAAACTGACAAATTATTTACCAATATCCCTCTCAGATGCCTGATTTTCTGTTCCATATTTAGAAAGCAGATTGTATTTATTCATGTATAGGATGTCCCTGGAGATCAAACACTACAGCACCTGAGCACTTCACAATAATTAAAGCTGCATCTTAAAATACAAACAGAAAGTGGTGAGAGGGTAAAACCTTTCCAGTCTCCAGCCTGGGCTCCACTATATGCTGTCCTCCATACAGTCCAAATGAGTTTTAGCAAAAGAAGCTCAACCATTTGAAGGCCTGTCATTCTCCTTTGGCTTCCTTAAGTTCTAACCTTTTCAGCTCAGTTATTGGCAGGTTGTTACAATGATTACTATGATTACACATTAAATTTATCTTTAGTAATTCATATAGGTCTGATTATTCCACTGATTAGTGTATTAAGAAACTCATTGACATACTTCTCACAATTTCTGTGAAACTTTTAATGCAAAGCTGGAAAGATAACCCTCAATTATCTGTTAATCAATGGATTAATCTGCTGCCCACCACATATAAATTAGAGAAAACTGTCACCAACATTTATTTTCAGCTAAATTTGCAGTAGCCTGGATCCCTGTGGAATTCTCTCAGACTTCTGCTTTCAATTTTTACTTGAGACCTCATTCTGGGACTTGAACATCATCTAGTTCATTTAGTTTCCCTTTTCTTTTTCCATTTGATTTTCCAGTGAAAGACCATTTGCCATCTTGTAATATAATATATATAAAATTTACTAAAATATATCCATTCTGTCAAGCAGGGCATGCATTTATTTATTTTTATTTATACGAACTTTTAGAAGGGGGCACCCTTGACAACTTTTTACAAATATACTAAAATAAGCAGACCAGTCAGTTCCCCAAGTTGAACGCAAATCCACAGCAATATCATCGATGCACCTGAAATTAGTTGATCCCAGCACACACAAACCCAAGAGCCCCATGCCACCACTACCTATCCCTGGTCTTGTCATGGACAAGGGAGAAAAGGTGAGTGGAGCAGTGCAGCCTGAAGGCGCTTGTTATTACATTCCAGCTGCCTATGTATCTTTCATTTTATAGCTATGGCTCTCATCCAGGGAGGTGCTGAATACCTTAAACTCCCATTCATGTCTGGGGGACTTTGGAGTTCTGAGCAGCTTTCAGGTGTCACTCAACACCACAAAAACATCACATCAATGAGACCCAATTCTGCCCTAGAATCCACTACCACAGACCCTTTGTGCCTGTGTGGTGTTCCTGTACATGGCTACAGGGGGTCTGTGCCAGTGGATCCTGAAGCAGGATTGCGGCCTTAATTAGTGCATTTATCTCTGATTTAATTTCATAAAGTCATAGAGTTTAAGGCCAGAAGGGACCATCAGATCATCTAATCTACCACCAACACCACCTGCACACTAAACCCAGCAACCCACATTGGACTAAAGTATTACAGCTCACAGGAGACTAAACTATTGTGTGTCACAGGCAGAGAATGGAAGGGACCGAGGTGCACCAATGTCCAATGCCCGGCAATGACAGGGAACTAATTCAGTGAGACATACATGGACAATCCCAGCAAATGACCCACACTCCATGCTGCAGAGCAAGGTGAAACTCCCTCAAGGTCACTGCCATCTCTGTATTCCTTATAACTCCTAATAAAAGCTCTCACATTTGATGTATTTGGAAATGAGCTCCTTGCATTCTCTTCGGGGTCTCTCTGAAAAGGACCTGAACATTTCAGACAGCTGATCAGGAATTTGAAATCCCTCTTATCCTGGCCCCCAAAGCTAGAACTTTTAAATGTTTATCAATGGCCTCTTAACTACAACAATAAACTCCCATGCTGCTAGCACTCCAAATCGTGTTGGTCATCTTGCTAAACTCATGTCTTGGTATCATAATGTTGAGCAATCATATTTTTTAAAAGATCTTTAAATAAATAAAAAATGATTGTTTAAAATTGCCAGCTCTTCCAATCACAAGAGCTCTTTCAGGACCATACATATTGCCTTCCCCCCATTATTAGTACTGTATATGGGTAGCTCTTAGTCAGAGGTGAAAGTAAGCCGGTATGGCGTACTGGCAAGAACCGGTGCGCCGTACCAGGGTGAATCGGCTTCCCCAGGCACAATTTAAAGGGCCTGCGGCTCCCAGCACTGGCTGGAGCCCCCGGCCCTTTAAATTGCTGCCAGAGCCCCACTGCCGGAGCCCTGGGGTAGCAGAGGCAGGGCTGGGGTGGCGATTTAAAGGGCCCGGGGCGGTAGTGGCGGCTGAGCCCTGAGCCCTTTAAATCGTCCCTGGAGCCCCGCCACTGCTTCCCCAGGGCTCTGGCAGGCTCCGGGGATGATGTAAAGGTCCCGGGGCAGTAGTGGCGGCCAGAGCTCCATCCCCGGAGCCCTGCTGCCAGAGCCCTGGGGAAGCAGCAGCGGGGCTCCAGGGACTATTTAAAGGGCTCAGGGCTCCGGCCGCCGCTACCGCCCAGGGCCCTTTAAACCACTGCCAGAGCCCCTGGCTGCCGCTGTTACCCTGGGGACGGGGAAGGAGGCACTTGCCGATACAGGATGGGCCGGGGCTGGCTCTGACCTCCTCCAGCCCCGCCCCTTCCACCTGAGGCCCTGCTCTTTTCGGGGGCCAGAGCTGGCCCCAGCCCAGCCCCATACCGGTAAGTCCCTAGGCTTACTTTCACCCCTGCCCTTAGTAGGCGAAGACCAGACTTTCATGCTATAGTTTTGAACTTTGTTAATTAACTAAGGGTAAGTTTTGAAAAGGAAACCTGTCAAGAACTTGTATTTAGGATTTTTGTAGGAGATTGCTATTTTTTACTTGCTTGTTTGTTGACAGACTTGCGTGGTTCTACTTTCCCAGTCACCTTGGACAAGTACTTTTTTTTTATAAGTAAAATATTGCTCATAATTGTGGTCATAGTGATTAGGAGCAAGAAAATTTAGATTGGCCTTGGAATGGAGTGACAGTGGAGCACTGACTGGCAAAAACAAAAGTCAGCACTTGTGTCCCCAGAACTGGCAAAAACCCAATACAACCCACCTCACAGGCCCCAGCACAGAAGCCATGGCTAGGAACCTAGCTGAGGAGAAGTTTAGGGAGAGTACTACTGTGCTCCAGCAATCACTTGAGAGCTGCTGCAGTTGCACCCAATTTAGAGCAGCCCTGAGGTACTGACCCTGTGTGAATAAAACTCTCATTAAGAATATTTGTTGGCTTTTTCTATAGGGGAAAACACTGGGTTTATTTGTTGCCCGTACAGTAATGGGCATTACTGAAGGTGGTGTGACTTTTTCTACTTTTGGGCTTATAGATTTTAAAACAAGAAGATATTTAGAGCGTGGAGAATTTTCCTCATCAGATTATAACAATGATAAATTACATGAAAGGGTAAGGTCTAGGATATTTGAGAGAGCCCCATTAAAGTGATTTCCAGTTGAGTTAAAGAAGACCCATTTCTGTTTTTATTTGACAAAATCAGTTCTTTAAGATGTTCTCTTAATGGATGAGCCTGTAATAAATGACATTATGGCACTTAGGGTGGTCAGGCATGAACAGGCTAAGTGGGATATATATTCTTTTAGTTAAATTATGCTTGTCACAGGGAAAACAAACCCACATTGCCTTCTAGGAAACCTTTCCATTCAAAATCCATCAATCAGTCCTCCAGTTCAAAGTCTGAATAATGTAACCTTTATCTGATGAAGATAAGAACTGGCAATGGCAGTTAGAAAACTTTGTCACACAATAAATACAATTAAGTTATAGATTAGACATATAGATATTAATGCACAACTCATAAGGGAAATTCAGACAATACAGAATGCTTAGTAGGGAAAATTCCGGTCCCAGAGAAGTCAGTTGCGAAACTTCTCTTGGCTACAGTTGGGTCGAGATTTTTATGATACCTATGTTTGAAATCAGCAAGAATAGAATTAAAAGGGATGGGAAAAGATGGCAAGAAATTGACTGAGGACACAGTGTCATTGATCAGATGAGGAAAAAGCCAACTATTTTATTTTTTAAAGATTTACTTAAAATGGATTTTTATGTATTTAAAGTAAATTTAAGTGCTTGTGAAATGTGCCAGACTGATAAAATTGAAGTGCAAATCCCCTCACTATAGAGCATGTCCAGCACAGTGCTGGCAATGAAATCTACTCTGTAGAGGTCTGCCAGTGCACTGCAGAACTGTCCTGGAGGGATCACCTCTTGGGGAATGAATATAATTAATTCTTCAGGCTACTCAGGGTCTGTGCTGAAAGCCACTATGTTGATATTGCTGACTTTGTTTTCATGCACAGCTAGGTACAAGCATGAAACTTACAAGTCACTTCACAAACCAGTGGGCAGTTCAGCCAACAGCCACATACATGATTCTCTAGCGACAGCAGCCAGATTTGAACCAGTAACCTAAAATAAAGGTAAAAGACGTCAGATCTTGTTACCAATTCCCCAAGCTCTCCAATCTTTCTGTTCTCTCATTCTGAAGCCAGGATGACTTAGCTCAAAGAATCTCCAGAGCAGAGTTGATATGAGCTACTTTCATTTGTTTTTGGTTTGACAATAAACAGTATGAATTAGGAAAACCGACAGTGGCCAGTTCCATTTGTGGTGGGGGCTGACCAGTTTAGGTTTGCTATGTCCCTTTTGAAGCTCCTTCCCACTGTGCATTTCTCTCCCACCTTCCCTCCCACTGGTGGGCAGATTCCTCCTCCCAGTGGCTAGATCCCTCCTTCCATCCCATCCCCTGATGCCAGCATCCCCCTTCCCTTCACTCTCCCATGAACTGGCTTCCTCCCAGTTGCCAAGATGTGATTCTACTATAATTGTATACTGTTAAATGACAACAAAATGACGAAGGGTCAGAGTCTTGGGGGTAGAGCAAAAAGAGCATTCGGGCTTGTCAGATTTCACTGGAGAGCACAGGAATGCTCCCTCCGGAGGTCCCTGGGCATGCTAAATGATTAAAAAGGGAAATCAAAGGGCATGTTAACGATTGGGAGCATGCTACACCATCTCCAAGGGTGGTGTAGTGGTTGTGTACTGCCTGGGAATCTATAGGAAGAATTCTGTCTGGTCCCAGCTGCTCTGTACCCCTTCAATGCATCCAACAGTGCCTACAGCACAATCTACCCTAACAAAATGGGGAAATGAGTCCTTCTGAAGAGCAAGGAAACTGAATACCCTTCTTACTGTGATACGGGATCCTTGCACAGGGCAAGTCTGAGATATAGTGCCAGAAATGGCTGGGCAGCATATGGGGTAGTTTCTATGACCATTGGTTCTGTAGAAAGAAGACTTGAACCTCAGTTTTCAATCTGGCAGCTTTCATGAGCCCTTCAATATACATCTATTTTATTTCACACAATTACCAATCAATTTTGTTTTACAGGAAAGGGCTTTCATTAGAGGCCAAGCAAACCCTCTTTGTTTCTTCGTATGTATACACAAATACAGAATAGGAAGGCAATTTAAACCTTAAAAATGAAGGGTCTTTCTGACTTCACATGGTATTGCCTTGTTTACTGGGTCTTATAACTCAGCAGTAAAACTTTGCTCTTGGCTGAAACTTGACACAGAAACAATTGTTAGCTCAGAAACAATTGTTTTTAAATACTGGAAAACCAGAAAAAGAATCAACGTGGCCCATTGTTGCAGTCCTGCCACACATAAATCCCCATTGACTTCAGCTGGAGTTCCTTTTGAGGAAGGAACACTGGAATTAAAACAACAAACAGCACTGGGCACTTTTCCCTTAATTTCCACAATGGCATATTGTCAGTTCAGAAATTAAATTAACTTTGCCATATGGAGAATATGTATATAAAGCAACGGGAGCTATTTTCATTTGGGAATGAGTTATTAGCATGATTATTTAATCCACAATGTCACCAGGGACAGATGATTCTAGTTGGCAGAGCACTGACCCAACAGACCATCACAAGGCTACTGGAACAATGACCAGCAAACTAAAAATTTTCCATGTGGGGCTTGAAATAATATTGTGTTAACAGAACCTGCATGAAGCAGTTGTCACTGTTTATTTCTGAATTACATATTTACCTAAGGAGCTGTTACAGATTGTTGGGTAAATAAAGACATGCTTAGGGAGTTCCTACAATGGAATTTATAAAAATGCTATTTAAGTAATATTAAGGATCCAACAAACAGAAACCTCATTGTAAACATCTGTGCTACAGTTCACGTCCTTGTGAGAAAAAGAAAAATATCTTCTTATCTGATCGTTTATTTTCTTAGTAAAATTCAAAGTCCAGCTACCGTCAAATGGCCTCTTCTATTTCTTTATTAAGCAGTAGGCAGATCGGAAGAATCAGCAATCACTAGCTCATGTGACTTAGCTCTACCCACTCTGTCATCTGCCAGAATGCCTTCCAAAGATATAGTAAATTACTTCAATTCTCTGTCCATGAAGCTGGTCTCTCTGTCTTGTGGAATGTGCTCTGATTTTAGAAGGTGACTGTAGACACTTAACCTTATATGTTTCTTAAATGCTCACCATTCCCCATGTGAAGGTGCAGAGCCAAATTCTTCTCTAGGTCAAACCTTTGTAACTCCATTGACTTCAAAGTAGTTTCTCCAGATTTACACATCTGTCACTGAAAATGGATCCAGAGCTTAAAGACATTTTCTGCCCTCATCTTTTTATAAAATGATATTAATATTATGTTTATCACAGTAGTGTCTCAGGATTCCAACCAAGATCAGGGCCCATTGTGCTAGACACGGTACAGAGGGGAAGACAGTTTCCTGCCCTGAAGCTTTACAATTTGAAAGGCAACACAAACAGATATAGACAGATAACAAATAAGCAACTGGTCAAAAGTTACAGTGCAATTTTGCTCTAATTATCAATCACTCTCTTAACAACCTCCTATCTTGCAGACAAAATGAAGCTCTTCACTTTGGTTGTGCTATTTTAATATTAATCATCAGAGATCTTCTGACATCTACATTTTGTGCCAGTGCTTTCTTTTTGTATGTGCCTGTGCTGCACTAAAAGAAGGTAATATTACGTTTGGAGACCTCCACAAGCTAGAGATCACTAGGGATTTTTAAATGAATCTGGAGCTGTCTTTACTCAGCACTCCCGCTAGCTGCTCTGAATGAAAAGGTACAAAGTCTTTCTTTCATTTCAAAGCACAAAGGTGCAAAACTGTTCTTGCTGGCGTTGTAGTCATAAGAAAAGCTACTTTGTTAGGAAGTACATTAATACACAGGATTGTGCCATTTAGCACTGCCTTAAATAGGGAGCCATGCATAACCATGTCATCCCGGAGGGGCTCAGCAAAGGATTGTTCCTCAAGGAGCTCTGCTGAATCATCCCCTGCCAGGAATCCATCCCTAAAGCTCCCTAGGGCAAATGACTTGTGCATTTTGCACCATTATATTGGATGGTTCAGTCTATTCCCCTGGCACACCATGGGTTGGTGTAGAGACAACAGGGCCAAGGCCTTGTCTCCGTCCTTCCCACTTTGGGGTGATGTGTATCTCTGGGCAAGCATGGTGTGTGCAGTCCCCATGCTTCCCAACCACAGGAATTGTGATTGTCCCTGACACTTGTGCAGAGGCACAAAGGAGGTGGAAGTTTCTTTCCGACAGTTGCCTTCTCTCTGCACTAAAACACGAGTCCCCAGAATGGTTTGAAAAGAATATTGCACAGGAATCCTGCAGGTCTGACCTGAAAAACTAGCCATTAGACAATGAATTGCAAAGCATCCTGTTCACCCATGAATATACCCTTTTCCCTATAGAGAGGTAAATATATTATAGGCAGGGATGGTAGCACTGCCTATTGCTAAGACTGCCCAACACTTTCCATTATAAGGCCCTGTTGTAAGTTGCTTATAACTTTGCGAAATGCTAACAGCCAAGCTATAAACCTTTGAAAAATCTCAGCTCACACATGCTCAGTAGTAATTTAGAATTTAGCAGTTAAAAATCTCCAAAGATTCCATCCTCACTGAGCATGCTCCATCCCCTCACAGCTCTTCCCACTGACCAGACTGTACATACATCATACGCACAGTGACTGGCTGAGCAAGGAGAATGGGCGCCAAGGTCAGTGTAGGGGTAGAGGTAGGAGAATGAGATTGGATGAACAGCCCGAGGAGGTGTTAGGGGCAAATTCCTAAGGTTTGTGTTTGTATTGTTCATATCATTATGAAATCCATTTTGTGACCCAACATGGAGAATTTGGTCATGTGATTAGAAGAGAAGTTGGAGTGTTTCCCGCCCTTTTTAATGGTCAGTAGCGGCACAAGTGGTAAACAAGTACCAGTCTGGACTGGATTTAACCGGGGATTCTACAGGGCTTCCCTAAGCGGTTTGGTGCCATAGAATCTATATAAGGCCGGCAGTTACCTCAGTTAGGGGCTGCTCATCCGAGAGGCAGGTGTGCAGGTTTTGCTTCCACAGGGCGTTGAGACTCTGGACAGTGCTCATCCACAGCCATTACCATCTACAATAGTCACCATCCATCGTTGTTATACGCCTGTGAGCGCCCAGCTGCCATTTCGGGAACCTGCCTCTGTGTCATCAGGAGCCGGTGAGAAGGACAAGTCAGCGAAGGATCACCTCAGCGTTCCTCTCCTGAGGCTCTGTACAAGCCAAAGGATAGAGGTCCTGAGTAACCATCAGAAGGGTGATATTTTACGTTCTACTTACCGTATACTCCACGTGGGACTAGTTTGGGCCTTGGCTTCAGGCCACACATTCACTGAGTTACTGTACCTGTAAAGCAAATAAGTTTTAGTTAATGTTTATGCATCTTTCCATTCCCATTTATGTACCTCAGTTTCCCCTAAATAAACACACCTTGTTTGGTTTATATACGTCTGCTTCCATGTGCATTATTCCATCATAGGGTAGGAAGGGAGGTCACATAATAGAGGGTGGCTGCCAACCAGCTGACAGATGCTGGTGTTGCAATAGAGGACTGTGAGCTCATATATTGTTAGGGGGCTCCCTGCTGCCATTCCATTTTTTTTTTATTTCTTGTACCTAACAGAGGGAGACTAGGAGCTGGGGATGTGGGGAGAATGACTGGATGCCAGGGGGAGGGGAGACAGGTTGGATGAGGAGCCAGGATGGGAAAGTGGTACTGGCTGGGCAAGGAGCATGGAAATGTGAATGTATATGTGGGGTGAGGGGGGAAGAGACTGGGAATGGGAGCCCGGGGGGGGGGGGGTAGGAAATTATATGTGATCATGTAATTAAAGATTGTATCATACCCTATGCATCAGGGGGATGAATTTAGGTTGTACAGATAGGAAATGCCAGAATTCAGACTAACTTCTGAGTGCTTGACTTTGCAACCTGTTCTTTTAACCTACTTTTTGTGTGTATTATATAAGTAAAATGTATATATTCATTAATACAGTGTGGAGGCTGAGAAAGGGAGTAGACAAAGGAAAGAAATTCAGTTTAAAACTTATCCTGCAGCATAAAACTTGTCCTTGTTAAACACCCTGTATATTTCATTAAATTTATTTTAAAATATCAACAGAGAATCAGAGCTTAAGGCCAGAGAGACCATTATCTAGTCTGACCTCCTGCATAACACAGGCTATCAAATTTCACCCAATAAATTCTGCACTGGAAGAAATTATTCTTCCCTACTACTTAAGTGCAATATCCTGTCTATGAATTAGAACATATCTTTTAGAAATATATCCAATCTCCACTTAAAGGCTTCAAGCAATGATGAATTTACCAATTTCCTTGATAAGCTGTTCCAGTGATTAATTACACTCACAGTTAAGAATCTATGTCTAATATTTCAATTTGAATTTATCTAACCTCAGCTTCCAGCCATTGGATCTTTTCAGGCCTTTGTCTGCTAGATTAAAAGGCCCCCTAGAGTCAGGAATCTTCTCACCAGAAAGGTACTTAAACCATGATCAACATCCCTCTTGTCCTTCTCTTTATTATGCTAAATAAATTGAGCACCTTAAGTCTCCCATTGTAAGGTCTCACATAACTCTGGTGCTTCTTGTCTGAACCATCTGCAATTTTTCAGCATCCTTTGTGGAGATTAAGATTGCCTCTCAACAAAGTAAAATAGGATGAGAAAGTATTACACATGCACAACACAGTGAAAATCTTTGCTTTCAAACTTCCTTCTCTGTGTGCTTGATTTCTCGATCGTAATATTGGATTAATGTTAGTTTTTGTATTTAAGTTCCTGTCACACAGTGGCTGACCCCTTTAAATGAATCTGGACCAAAACCCCTGTTCTAGAACAGGTGCTCCCAATTTGGCCAGGACAGCACATGAGTCTGTAAAGGACCAGAGAGAAGGAAGATGTAGGAGATTCCTGGGGAAAGCTGAAGAGGCTTGCCAGCTCTGCTTCCCAAGCTAACAAGAGCTGAAGGCAGCAAGGGAGTTTCTGATGACTTCCAAATGGAGAGCTGAATTGAGGGCCGGGGAGGGCTGAAAGCAGGGAAGCAGCAGAGGGGTTTAACTGACTTCTGTACTGGAGAGATGGGCCAAAGAAGGTTGAAGGCCGGTGAGTAGTGGAGTGCTGGAGTGTGAGAACCAGAGGGCGGGAGAGAGCTGAGAGCCAGGAGACCACAGCAAGGACCTAGCTGCTGGCCTGTCTGGGATGTGAGAGGATAATCGAACAGGGGAAGATGGATGTTCCCCTAGTGATGATAACCTGACAGCAGAAAGGCTGGGGGAGTTTGTGTTGGCAAGAATGGTGATGCGCTTCATCTGGATGATCTGGGATGGCTGTCGTGGCTAAAGGGCTGGAGAGGACTGAAGAAGAGCCCAGGTACGGTGAAAGATGCCAGAGTGTGGTATGTGGTGTGTTGACAGACTAGATGGTGTAGAATTTTAAGGACTACGTGCACAGGGGATGATGGACCTTTGTTATGGATTATTTGCACTATGTTTGTAATAAATCAGCCCCCCAGGAGGGTACTACTGAGGCAAGAGACCCTGTCATAGAATCCTTTGAAGCCTGAGAGGGCAAGTGGGACAGTAACCATGGTGTTCGGGTACCAAGTGACAAGAGGAAATCATTCACAGTTCCCTGTTTTAAAAAAAAGGGAGTAAAAGAAGAGAGGAGAGAAAGTTGTGAGTGTTGAGTCCTCTTCAGTTGCCTTAACTGATCAGTCTTTAGGACCTTAGGTCAATTAAGTTGCCTTAGCTGTGTTAAGCTCCTTAAGCATTTAAAACTTTAATTACAGGAAATTGTCTTATGTCCATACTAAAGCACTTTAAGTTCTCAGAAAGTTCCATTGCATACGCAGTTATTTTTAAAATTTTCATGACTTCACATGTCTCTTCAAACTTGGATTGCTTTTCATTGCTTTTTGATGACTGCAAGGCTTCTTGTCCACTGCAGCACACACAACCGCAAGAACCCTGGATAACATGGCAAGGTGGAGCTGCTGAGTATGGCTTTCTTAATTCCAAAATCCAACAGGTGATAGTGTCATAAGGATATGTCTTCACTGCTGAGTTAACTCAGGTGATGAGTGCCCAAATTAGTCTAGCCCAGGTGGGAGAAGCCACATTGTAAATCCATCCCTGAGTTACTGTGTTCTCACAGGCATTGCATTCCCCTGAGTAGCATACTGACCCTAGCAAATGTCAGGGAGATTGATGGATGGAGATAAGAGAATCATAGAGACATAAAATATGGGATTGTGATATCACAGGAAGTGGCAATGCTAGCTATGATGTCACAGGAAATGACAGTATAACAGAAATTGTTATGATCTAAACCCTTGCCCTTCAACTGCCTAAACTAACCCTTCCAGCCCCTGACCCCTAACAGGAAGTCCTCCCTTACTGAAAAAGGAAAACCAATAGGATTTGATGTTTAGCCCAAACCCTTTAAACCACTGCCTGATAACTAGCTTCATCTCTGGAAATGATAAACACAATGAAAACTAAGGAATAAAACTAAAAAAAAAACAGATAAATGTTTTGAAATTATATACAAAGAGATTTGTTAAAGGAAAATTGATGTTTGTAAATCTAATTGTTAACTAAAAACTCAGCAACTGAGTGATGCAGTGAGGAGAGCTGAATAGGGGAGATATAGTGAGCCCAGTGTAAAGTTGTGTGGATGGGAAGCCAGGTTGGAAAGAAGTGAATTGTACAAAAGGCCTATTGAGGGGACACCAATCTGCACTGAGGCATTAGCTCTTGAAGGGCTCTGTCATTGCTGCTACCTTGGCTCCTGGAGGCAGCAACACCATGTAGAGCCCTTGGTGAGGCCCTGTCTTTATGTGGAGACACTCAGCTCCAACAACTGCTGCCTAGGCTCCCTGCCATACTGGGGTAGCACTGCTATGGGAGCAACTGTCTCTGCACTGAGGCTTTGTGTACCAACGGCTCCCCACAGCTCTGCAGCTTAATAGACAGAAGACACCAGCACTAGGACAGTCCTTCCATCAGTGATGCCTCAGCACGGAAGCATTGAACTCCCACTGCCCCAGGCCATCGGCATATCTGTGATTCCCCTCGCAACCTCATGTCACCCATCCACTAAGGGAGCGGGCTGCCATGGAGTAGGAGATATGGAGAATGAACAGATTGGTGGAGAGACATGGAAGTGAGATGGCCCATGGGAGATGCTAGGAGTGAACAGAGATCTGGCAGGCCACAAACTATCAGGGATGTGGAGGGCGGAAGAATCCATATGTGACAACATCAGGCCAGATGCCAGCTCTTGCCCAGGCTGCAGGCATTAACTAGGAACTGACAACTCGTAGCTGGAAACCAGACCAGTTGACTTGTATATTAGTTTTGCTCAAAATAGGTTTTAGTCATGCCTGTATTTAGTGTGTAGATGCTATGGAATGTTTGTAAGTTGCTGCAGGCATTAATCTCACTTCTCATGTCAGTATTTCAGGCTATAAGAAAATATGCAAATTTTGCTTTATAACTTTGAAAATGTTTGGTCTGAACTTGTGAACCCAGGTAACGCATTCCAGTGTTTCACCACCCTCCTAGTGAAAAAGTTTTTCCTAATATCCAACCTAAACCTCCCCCACTGCAACTTGAGACCATTACTCCTTGTCCTGTCCTCTTCTACCACTGAGAATAGTCTAGAATCATCCTCTCTGGAACCACCTCTCAGGTAGTTGAAAGCAGCTATCAAATCCCCGCTCATTCTTCTCCTTTGCAGACTAAACAATCCCAGTTCCCTCAGCCTCTCCTCATAAGTCATGTGTTCCAGACCCCTAATCATTTTTGTTGCCCTTCGCTGGACTTTCTCCAATTTATCCACATCCTTCTTGTAGTGTGGGGCCCAAAACTGGACACAGTACTCCAGATGAGGCCTCACCAATGCTGAATAGAGGGGGACGATCACGTCCCTCGATCTGCTCGCTATGCCCCTACTTATACATCCCAAAATGCCATTGGCCTTCTTGGCAACAAGGGCACACTGCTGACTCATATCCAGCTTCTCGTCCCCTGTCACCCCTAGGTCCTTTTCCGCAGAACTGCTGCCTAGCCATTCGGTCCCTAGTCTGTAGCGGTGCAATACTAGATCCAAGGAATCTTGTTCTGCAGACTTGGAAGCTGAATGAAGGAAATAAAGACACAGGAAAATTTTCCATCTCTCTTCACTCTTTGAATTCTCACAGGGCTAGAGACACTGAACTGAAGCCAAAGCTCCCCAGGGGTTATTTCCTGGGTCCACCCTGAAAGACACTTTGAATTGACAGATCACTGCAACTCTGTCACTTGTAGGATTTAGATAATAACTCATTTGTGTGTATATGTTTGCTCGCTTTAACCTGTAAATAACTCTCTTATTTCTTTTTTCTAGTTAATAAATCTGTAGATAGCTTATTACAGGATTGGCTACAGGCATTGTCTTTGGTGTAAGATCTAGGGCACCAACTGATCTGGCGTAAGTGACTGGTCTCTTGGGACTGGAAGCAACCTGAATATTGTGGGATTTTTCGTGTTAGTGACCATGTATCACTAAGTCTAGTTTGTCTGGGTGGCAAGATAGACTAGAGAGTCTAAGGGGACTGTCTGTGATTTCCATGGTGAGACTGTTCTAGTGATGTAGGAGTTCACATTTGTTACTGGCTTGGTGAAATTTAATAATACTAACTGGGGTGTCTGACTTGCTTTTGACAGTCTGCCTAGAGGTAGACACTCATGGTCATGAGCCGTTCCAGACAGCATGACACCATGTTCCTTATGTCCATCCTCCCCAGGCTCCAGGGAGGTCTTTACTGTCCTGTGCAGTAGTCCTGATTTGACAGCCCTGTTGTTGTCCACCAGACTGCGACTCCCCTTCAGTGGGCCTCACTGGAAAGACAAGGTGCCTTCAGAGTACAGCTGCGAGGTCTGCTGAGGTACCATCAGCTACACACTTCCATGACTCATTGTGATCCTCCCTGCCCCTGCTATGGAGTAAAAATTGTACAGACTGTCTTCTGTTCTGAGTAGGTGCATCTTGTGAGGTTCAAAATTGAAACACAGACTTTTGATCTGACTCTGAAAGAGTCTAACCCAAAGCACCAAAAGTCAGGCTAATTGAAGTGACTGCCTAAAATGCACCCTAGCTGCATTAGTTTGGACTTTTCCTGCATTTGTGGGACTTTCTGCAGATTATCTCAATATCTTCACTGTAGCAGAGTGTGAGTTGTTGTACCCTGGTCACTGAGGTTGCTGCAGCACAGAGAAGGCTGAAGGCTTAACTGGAATCAACCAAACCGTTACTGGAGGAGATTACTAACACTTGGAAGCAACTATTGGGTTAATGAGGTAATTGGCTTAGTAATGGGGATGATATATAACTATGAAGATGAGGTAAACAAAGAGGGAGAATGCGGGGGAGAGAGAAAAATTCTGTGAAAAGCCCCTCCTGCTGTACACCTCTGCTGTAATCCTGCCCCAGTTGGAAATCCAGGATTAAAGATGCACTTGATGAAAAAGAAACAGGCTTAAAAATGGGCTGGACAGTGCTGCTCCCAGGGTAGCTTGAGGGGCGCCCTGTGACTTGTACAATTAGTTAAATGAAATGTATTCAAGTGAATTTATGCCTGATGCATATTTGCCAACATTTGACATCTATAAAAAGGGACATTTGGGGAGGGAAAACAGGAATATCTTTGAACTCTATTTTAATACATTGGAATATAAAGTTGAGAAATAAAATAAAATAAAATCATAAATATTCTCTCTTTTAAAAGTAGGGATTTCCTCTTTAATGGCCCAATCTTGCATTCATTATACATCCAAAACTTCCACCAACTTCACATGGGAGTTAGGGCGCATGAAATATGCAAGGCCAGGCTCTTAATTGGGGCTTATTGTATGTAGGAGAAGTGAATTGAAAAAGAGAACTTACATTGGGTTGCACAGTTTGACATTGTGGCACGTTTCAAAGGAATGTCTATATGAGATTGCTGTTCTTTACAAAGGTCACTGTAAAATACCTTTCTCTGTTAGTTCTTGCTTCAGAAACCCATTCCTGGCCTGTCTGCTGTCCTCCTGAACTTTGTTAATGAAGCAAAGTTCTGTCGGGTTATATCTCCGACCTTCAGACTTTATTATATGGAAAATCATAAACTTTATCCAAGGAAGATATAAAAAGGACAGTTATAACACATTCTCTCTGCAGAACTTGCTTCCAGGCTCAGCATTTGATCTGCCCTTCTTAGCCAGCATGCCTGCCGATTACAATGGAATGTGGGAAATGGAATCCAATGAAAACTTCGACGGTTACATGGTTGCCTTAGGTAAATGAAAAAAATACGATATTGGGACAAGAGCTTTTATTTATCAATCATGCCTATTTAAAAAAGATTAATAGTACAGCAGTCTTACTCCTTTGATATGTTTTGGGGATAAGACTTTCTGGCAGTAATATTAAAAAATCATACACTTGCTATAATATGTCTAGATAAAATTGAGTGACTTCCCGAGCAAGTAACAGGATACTCCATAGCAGTGGAGCAAAAACTGTAACTGAACTAACAGGTATAGTAAAAAGTTTACATAGTAATGAACCTTCTAACAATTTTTATGGGAGCATATTTCCACAGCAAGAAAATTAAAGTTATTAATAAATGGAATCCTTATTTAGATGTTAAAAGAACACTGAAAGAAAGTTAATTTAGTGCAAGCAGCACATTAAGAGAGCTGGAAATGTGAATGGAGACCAAGCTCCTAGTAATGCCAATGCACTCTATTTTCCCCACATTAGTGTCTTCAATTATTATAATGACAGTGTAAAAGTTTTACAAGGGATAATTGTCTTCTGTTAATTTGAGGACCATTTTATATTTGATCTTTTCAATACAAATGTAATTTCAGATGTTTTAGTTTGCATGCAGATAAAACTATCTTAACCCTATAGGACATTATGGATACCTAAGGGGTCTGACTCATGCGAGTTTCATGATATTTAGTATTTTTCTTAAAGTCTTAGCTACTGGATCTGGATTTTTGCAGAGGACAGCCTGAAAATGTGAAATGAGAGCACCCCAGAGGCTCAGAACCAGGAGGCTGATAAAAAGAGCCCAACATTTATTATTATTTTAAAATCATGATTATAAGCCAATCTCATTATTTGGAGTGGGTGGACTCATGACTTTTGAGTGCTTGATGCTGGCAAGACTACACGAGGGATGGAAAATCCTTTCCACTCAACTGAAAAGTGATCTCTGAACAAATGTACTGTTGGGAAAAGCAGCTAAAAGAGCTCTAATATTGTTGTCATTCTTGGTGACTGACAAATTCTCTTCATTGTTTAAATGTCCTTCTTCCTTATAGGCTAGTCTAGGCATGCACTTGAAGAGTATGAGTCTCTCTTTCAACAGGACTGAGAGTTTTACTAAGTCTTTTAATCTGGTTGTAATGTCACTCAACACTCTGTTCCTTTCTCCTCTCCTAAACTCTCCCTTGGGTATCATCTGCTAATATTGTTGTATTGATTCTGTCAGTTGGGTCATAACTGCTCATATCTACTCTTCTTAAAAACTTTTACCAAGAAGGCCAGCAATTGGTAATAATATTATTAATATCTCTCTTTAGATTGGTACTTCCCCTCTAAAATTTAGACTGAAATTCAATAGGCGCTTGGTGCCTCACTCCCATAGGATGTGTATTATTTCATCTTTAAACATTCTAATCCCGATCGTGCTACAATAAGCAATGGGCTTCCCAATTCTCTGCTTCCTTTTGTATCATAACTAATAGCAGTGCTTTTGTCACATCTCCGTTCCATCCTCAGGACTATTTCAGTTAGTGATGACAACAGGATACCTGACTGAAACCATCCTCAAATTATCTTACTGGATTTCTCTGGGGTGTTTGACACATTAGACTATAAAATAAAGGGCTTGATTCAGCCCCTGGGCCCCTCAGGTGGAAATAGGACCACAGGAACCCAGCACTGAGAAGTCCACTTGAAGAAGGATTTGCAGAAATTTAAGCCACCCACAATTCCTGATCTGCTGGGTTGCTCAGAAACGGTTGGTGCAGTACAGTGAATGGGCAGGCCCAGACTTGGTGGGAACAGGGACATTTTGTCTGGGAGACAGGCTGATTCATTACATCTCCTGTACTGCCTCCACTGGAGATGTGCCTACTGAACCTCCTGATGGAGTTTCAAGATAGCCTCCCCCTAAGAAACTTGGTGTGAGGTTGCAGAGTGAGAGCCATGTTTACACCAATTGGCTTTGGATCAGGCCCTTTGTTCTGTGGGTTTTCTGGCCATGTTTTATGCACTGCACTTCAGTGCTAGTGAAAAGTGCCTCACCTAATTTGCCACAAAGCAGTATCTAGATGTGTATTTCTGTGTGTGGTACTGAGAATTTGTCCCTCACTCACTGTGTTATCAATGAAAAAGAAATTATATGGAAATAGTGAAAAGAGATTTTTCTGCTCTGTTTCTCCCGATTTTACATTTGGTTGGTATTCTAAGAATTAAGAAGTTCAGGTCCAAAGCACAATGAAGCTGAACTTTTTGAGGTTCATTCATCCTTATAATTGCTACATATGCATTCATATACTTTAATTAACAAATCATTTTGCCCTTTAAGCCAGAAACTTTAACTTTTTCATAAGCATGTTACAAAGTATTTCAATCTAATCTAATAGAACCATATTTCATCTTTATTGCTTGTATTGTTCAAAATGTGTTATGTGTTCAAAATGTGTTTAATAAAACCTCCCCTGATTTTCTGCAGTAGTGCAAGATTAATAGATTAGTCAGAAATAGCATTCCTTTGGAAAATTAGACTTCTTTCCTCCGAGAGACCTAAACTTTGTTACCTGGCTGTAAATCAGACCCAGAGATACCTTTAATCCACAGCAACAGAAAAAATATACTTGAGAACCCTTGAGTATAAATACTTGAATATGAACATTATTTCCTATGTTAAAGTAACATTTTTTGTTTTGTTTTCCAGCCAGTCCTTTCACTCAATTCAATTACTGCCTTAGCAGTAGCATAATCAATCCACCAAAAGAAAATGGGCTCCATTTGTACAAGGTTGTGCCGAGACGAAAATGATTAATTTGTATGTGAAAAAGCTCAAGGATGGTTAACAAGCCACACTATTTTTCAGTCTCTGAGAGAAACATGTTAGATTATTTCATTTGCATATAACACCATAACAAGATTCACTGCCAAATGGTCAGATATTTATTGTACCTGGCAATGCAGCTGGCATTAAGTGTATTGTCTAGAGTAAACTGTGTCATGATGGTAATATATTTGACATATCTTTCAGGGCATTCAGTTGCAAGTAGTTGTTTGTATTATGTTAGTTTTCATCATGAACAGAGTACGGAATGGTAAAGGGGATCAGGCACAAAATGCTGACTGAATATTAAAGAGGGCGTCAAATGCAGTACTCTTTGGCTATTTGCCTTTTTGTTTTTAACTTTCCATCCTTTACCCATATGGAAGCTGCAAAATAATCTCTTTCTATCCATTTTTGTCCTTTAAAGTCTGACCAACTTTGATTTTTGTTTCTAACATTCTTTCCTAGGGACAATTAGTGAATATAGCTCTTATTTGTTTACTTATTTACATGCAAGCATCATTTCTGCAAAGGGTTTCCTAATTAATATGATTCTGATTCAAACTACTTTACAATAAGGGGGATAATGGCTTTTACAGATGGCTGTTAAATCACATGCAGTATAGTCCCAGTGTCAATATAAATGCAATCAGTTCCACAGATTACACACAGTCCCAAACAATAATCTGTGATTATGGTGAAATAAAAGATACATGCCAAAATTCACTGGATCAGACACATCTACTGCATATCTACTGCACCCATTCTGAGATCCTTTTATAGATGTGAGGAGACCTGGTCAAAGAGTAGTACTGGAGCGGTACTGTTTTCTTGAAAATTTTCACCGAAAGCAGTGGAAATTTTATTTTTTCCAAAAACATGAATACAGAAAATCTTGGAGATTTTCAGTTTTTCTCCCACTTCGTGCCTCCCCTTGCCCTTCATTTTGTCACTGAAAAAAGAAGAGGGGTATATGAAGGTGGAAAAATACCCAAAACTGAAAAAAAACAGGCTTTTCATCAAAAAATTAGAACACTTTTTGAAAAAACACAAACTTTCCTCAATTTTTCATTAAAAAAAAAGACCTTTTTTGTTATTAAAAAAAAGTTTCAAGTGAGGAATGTCAGCCAATTCTAGAAGAGAGTTACTCCACCTTGTTTTACGTGTAATTGAGAGGATTATATGTGCAAATGCTTTTCATAGTGTAGTTTTCATAGTTTTGGAGTATATATAAAAGTATCTTTTGCATCTTTGTACCAGAAGTTGGAATTTGGCTAGGTATATCATACACTTCTGTTTTGTTTGTTGATAGGCATTGATTTTGCCACTCGTAAGATTGCAGGACACTTGAAACAAACGAAAGAAATTATTCAAGATGGAGTCAATTTTAAGACAAAAACACTGAGCACTCTCAGAAACTATGAACTGAATTACTCTGTGGGAGTGGCATTTGAAGAATACACCAAGGGGCTTGACAACCGAGTTGTGCAGGTATACGCTTAGTATTTGATTTCCATGAACACTGCAGTTAAAAATAGGGCAAGCAGTTCTGTAAATTTCCTGACTAAAAATAATGGAAAGCAATTTACAGATATTAGAGAATGTTTGTCTCTAAAGTGCAGGTAATTTGCATTTTTCTTTCACATTGCAAATATTTATTTTATAGGCAAATCAGGAAGGTTTCCTAGATTTGTGAGGGCAATAACTAATTACATTTTTTCTAGCAAGGAATCTTTCCTGTCATTCTATGATAAACCTCTTTGTAGTGTTCTATATTTAAAAGTAAAGAGAGGAAGTATATTTTGTCACTTATAATTTAGCTGCTGCTGAAGTTGCACTTTAAAACTACTAAGACTTTTTTCCCCTCCACATTATTTTAAAATTGCCAGTTCTATCTGAGTCTGTTCCTGTAAGCCCTCTACATGTGGAATTCCCATGGAAGTCAGTGGGAGTTCCGCGAAAAGACCTCTTAAGGGATCATGGCCTGAACAATTTGGTGTATTCATTTACTGAACACACCCTTGCTTTCCTCTACCAATACTGCCATCAGTTTTATTCCCCTAACATCCCCTGAAAACATGTAACAGAGACTTTCAACAATGCAAAGGACCTTTGAAAACCTGCCCCAAACAGCCACTCACCTCTCTTTCTGTTATCATTTGTTGATCCTATCAATGCCAACTCTTCAGCTGGTAACCAGTTCTACCCTCTTCCTCAGCTCTTGGCTAACTTGCTGCTCTCTGACCTTACACCTACTTCTGCATCATTAACTTATCCCAACCACTCACCTCTCTTTCTGTTATCATTTGTTGATCCTATCCATGCCAACTCTTCAGCTGGTAACCAGTTCTACCCTCTTCCTCAGCTCTTGGCTAACTTGCTCCTCTCTGACCTTACACCTACTTCTGCATCATCAACTTATCCCAGTAAACAGCTTTAATCTCTGAACTCAGATCCTGCTGTCAGCCTCTGGAGAGATGGTCGCACAGCTCAAAGCTTACTGACAGCAAGACCCACTTTGTCTCATTAGTCCTCACAGAGGAAGTAGGCAGCATATAGAGATGAATCCTGTCCTTATCTGCGTTCATGGAATCCCCCAGAGGAGCTGCACAGGTTTAACTGAAGGCATTTTTTGACCCATAGGCATGCTTTTGTTCTCACTTGCCCCAGTTTCACGTGAGGTAGCTCTTCTGGAGTTACTTCTGATTCACAACAGTGTAAGTCAGAGAATAATCAGGCTTATAATGTCCTTTCTAGGCTTCCAAATCCCCTGCTTTAACCTTTATCACTTCTCCCCAGCCCTTTCTACAGTGAGCATGGTGAGGTACTAAACAGCTTTACTGCTTTAAAACAATGCACACAAGTCTCCACTAATCCATCTATAACCTGGTCCATCTATAACCTTCCCCACTCTCCTTTCCCTGTGTCAAAGCCATCAGCAATCTCATCTGTGAACAAAATTGTCTTCACTGAACTCTCTGTAACCTTATTTTTCTCCTCTTATCTTGGGACAAGTTGGACTTCCTTGTTGCAACATTATAATTCCACCTGATCTCTTATCTAAATGATTGCTACCTGATATCATTTCCCCTGTATAAATTGTTGTGTAGTGGAGAAAACTTTATTGCTAGTCTTAGGCGACATTATCCTTATCTTGATTCTGACTGTACTGTGCTGTAATTTTAGTCATGTCTTAATCATTTCCTGTTTTGACGAATGATGTTCCAACTTCACAGTCTCCCTAAATCCCTCTCTCAACTTTAGAGAGTCCAGAATGCTGTGGATATGCCATTTTCTCTCTTTCCCTAAATCTAGAGATTGTGGAGAGTCACGTTCACTGGTTTCCTATTAGTCTCCAGTTCTAATTTAAAATTGCCCTTGATTTTTCCAGAACTCTGCCTCTGGATTCATTTCCTCTTCTCTCTCCAACTACATGCACAACACTTTCCACTTCTCCAGTTTTGGCTTGTCTCTATCCCTTCTGCACTGTGGGAGGTGGAGGAGGCTTAGGTCATTCATTCACCCCTGCCTCTGGTGCGCATTCTACCTGGAACTCATTTATTATTTTTTTGTATCATCATAGTACCTAGGAGCCCCAGGCCTGGACCAGGACCCCATTGTGCTAGGTGATGTACAGAACAACAAGACTGTCCCTGCCCCAAAGAGCCTATGCTCTAAATATAAAACAAGACAATAGATTGTTTCCTTATACACCCCCATCAATGAGACAATATTTGTCAGTATGAGAGGGAGTGGTACCAGCAGCCAAGCCATGCCTCCATTCTCTCCCTTTAACGAAATACTCAGTTTAAATTTCATTGTGAAAACATATGACTGCTCTGGCTTTAAAGCTCTTGGTTACAGCGCCTGAAGGATGCTATAAAATAAACTATAACTGTGTTGTACCAAGTGTCATTTACATACTTTTTCTCTGTCTGTCTGTTTTATGTACAGACAGAGGCGGTGTTAATGCTGCACTAGTCACTATGATCCATAGCATTCCAGTTATTGCACTTTATAGAATAGCACTGCATATGAAAACTGTATTTTTCTTTTCTCGCTATATGAAAGCATTAATAAAAAAAGATTATAAACAGCATCAGAAATTCAATTAACTCATTCCCCTTCCTTTGCACACATATGGTCTGTATCATGGTATCTGAAGAAATAATTACAAGGTGACAACATAAAGAACTTTATACTAAGTGGCATTTGGGCCACTAGTGTCTTCAGACAAGCAGGTGGGATTTTCTGATCACACACTCCAGTTATGCTACCTCATTGTTAGTTCTGGTGTATTTCGATGTTTTCCAAAATCCCTAGTTAACTTACTGGATTTAATCCTTTGATCGCTGCAGACGCTCGTGATTTGGGATGGTGATAAATTAGTATGTGTCCAGAAGGGAGAGAAGAAAAACAGAGGCTGGACACATTGGATTGAAGGGGAGAGACTGCATTTGGTAAGAGCTGACTTTCAACTATAGAATGTAACAGAGACTGTGAAATAGTATAGTTACTATAGTTCCAAGGATTTTTTTCATTTTACTCACACAGCTCTGATACCTAAACTCTAAAAACCCCTTTCTACCAGAACCGCGGCTGTTTAATTTGTCTCCACCTACTTCCTAAATAAACCACAAACCTACAGTGACTTTTGGTCCAGTTCACTGCACTGCAGCCCTTAACCCTTCCAGTTACATAGCACATCCAATTCCTTCTGCATTTTGAGTAAATACTAAAAATAAACCACAGTGTTTATGTGCTGAATAAAACCTGTAAGAAAAATATTTTTTTGTCATTCCAAAAAATGAGTTCTAGCAAGAACTATGCAGTTATCCAGATGAGAAAAAACTCTCCCAGAATACACAGGGAAACCTAGTGAGCAATCTATAGTGTAGTTATCTTGTGCTACTGCTCCCGCTCCCGCCCCGCAAAAAAAAAAAAAAAAATGTCAAACAGTTGAGTTAGTAAACGGGGATGCAAAGAGAAATGCAGCAAGCCGTAGAGATGCCATATGGGCCTGTAAAGAAAATAAGCAGTCAATGACATCTGGAAAGAGAAATGAGAGCATATGGAGGAACGCTGGAGTCCCAAGAAGAACAATCGGTAAATTGTGCATGGTAATGCTGGATGTTAGGGGCTCAGAAAGAGACAGTAACAGGCAGAATCACACAGCTTTTAGTGAGTAGTTTAATACTAACTTCACCAAATTTGGATCTGTATAGATAGTTAGGAATTATTTTGCCTATCAGAATATGCATTTCTTCACCCTAGAACTAGATTGCTGGCTATAATACAGAGCTCAGAGTTATCTATTTGATGGACAGTATGCATTAATATTTTCTTTTTAGCATGTCTCCTCTATTTATCACATGAACAGCCAGATCCTCAGCTGGTGGAAATTGGCACCGCTCCATTGACTGAAGTGAAGCAATGAAAACTTGCACCAGCTGAGGATCTGCCTTGAAGTCTTTTCTTGTTAGAATTAATTTTGTGCGGTTATATAAGCCACATTTTACATTCTGGATGGTTGTGATGGCCATCTAACTACCATTGGAAGGTCAATCAGATTAATAAAAAAATACTATTGTTTTCTTCAATCTAAGCAGAAACCACTGTCACCCAGCTGACAGACAGACTTCTACTACCCTATTACAATATAAATTCAAAATTTGCCAATAATTCCATTAATGAAAGTTCTCATTATTGGCACCAGGATTCAAACTGAGATCTCTGGAAACAGGAGGACCTAGTGGGCTGGTGCATGAGTCTATTGAAACACTATTGGCCTTGTACCCATCCTTTCTGAGACTTCCCTCCACCCTCTTTTTGTAATTCCCTTGTTGCTTCAGTGCTTCTAATAAATTATAGTATGTTGTTTTGATAATAGAGTATGCAAAGCCACACCATTACAGAGCCATTTCAATGCATTTTTCATTTTTATACTTTTTAAAACTCAATTCAAGTGTCAAAATCTAATTATCACAACCTGCAATGCATGTCAGCTAATTAGGGCTTCATAGAACATACTGCTTTTTTTAAATAAGCAACACTCTTCTTGATGTTGTGGTTCAGCTGGTCTTACAGTGATTTTTCAAAGGGGGTGCTGTAGATGGGAAATATAGCTCAGAATAATATATACTTACCAATTGTTTTAATGCTGTAGGAGCTGACATGTGAAGACCAGGTGTGCCATCAAGTATTTAAGAAGAAAAAGTAGGCTAACCAGAAAGTCCAACCGGTTCCACGCTGTGCTATTATGCTATATGGGTTTTTTAAAAGCTATGTAATGCCTGCTTGACACTGCCATGTAAGTGCATTTCTGTGCACTGTTAACTAAGGCAAACACATCCTTTAACACTAACATTGAAACACTTCTGCATGTTTTAAGGTCTCTTGCCTTTCAATCCAGAGTTAAATAAAAATAATTCTCATTCTTGTAATTACTTCTTTCACTTCTAAAATCCTGGTAATTTTTCCAGAAGTAGGATAGTAAGTCCTCTAAGAACAATCCAGTAACTAAACAGTCACAGTTATCTCAACAACAGAACATCTCTCTGTGGTGCTGTAATATCATAATATGTTTGGATGAGTGAGTGTAAATCTGACATTCATTGTACTGCTTCTATTTAATTTAGTTCTGGGTCACTAAATCCATAGTTTCAGGCAACAGGATGGCTCAACAGATTTGTAATAGGATACACAGACTTTCACATCTAGGTCACTAATTTGAATTCAGCCCAGGTCCATAGCTACTGAAAATTCTTACCAGCTGACAACTGTTTGATGTGAAAAGTATTGGTGTTTTCTTAGTCCAATCCTAATAGACAGATGCTCACAACCCCAAACCAACCATCATAATTGGCTATCTAGTAATCTCAGTGGAGAGAACAGAGACTGAACTAATCTCTCAACTCAAGAGCTGGTCCCTATAGTTAAGCTTGAAGCATGTTGACAGGGGCTGAATGGAAGCCTGCACAACAATTATGTATGCTGCACCTATTCTGTGTGTAAACAGCCTCCTGTGCTCTCAGTCTTGTACCTTGTATCTTTTACGGTTTGTTGTTAGTCTGTAGTTTCCAGCTCTCTCTTTGGGTATCTACAGTTTAATTACCTGACTGTTTAGGGTTTTCTAAAGGATGTTGTGCTGTTTGCTGGGGACAAGTTTAAATCAACCATGGATGATAAAGGACCCATATTTTCAGTAGATGGAGCCTGAAATCATGGTGCCAAATGTGCACCATATATGTATCAGTATTAACATGATACATATTTGGACACCCAGATACTTATAAGTGCTGGGCAAATATATGTGCATGAACTTTTATTATTTATTTTATTATTAACTGATCTGAGCCTCCAGTGGTTGAAACTGATACTGTTATGGAATTCTTTGTGTGATTTCTGATTAAAGACTGATAGTTTTTTGGTCTAACATAGCGGTAATGCATCTGTTTGTCGACGTTTGTCCACAAAGATGAGGCAGTTCCTTACTACTTGTTAAACCCACCTCTGGAACTTCCACCAGAAACAGGTGGGCATTGTTCAGCTGAATTCTTATTATGTTACGTTCCAGAGTTCTCTTGGTACTAGGTGGGTTTATGGGATGGAAGTGGGTGGCGTGTAAATCACTGATATAGATGGGGAACTTTAAACTTTTGAGACAGGACAGATCAGAAAGAAGACAGGATCAGCTATTTGGGTAATATCACTTTCCTACACACATTCTGGAGTAAATAATTTCAGGCTTTTACAAATGGGAAAGGAAGATGTGCCTCAAGGTGATCCATGCTGAAAAACCATCCCCTTCTTTCTGCTATTTCTGGGCCCCCCATGTACTTTATGCTATGCAAGAACTTTTCATGAGCTTTAGAACTGTAGGCTCTGCAGTGGAGATAGATGTGGGGTGATCCATTGTGTTGTGATATACTTATTTGAAGAAATACAGACTAATTTATACAATACACGTTAGGGCAGGTTGGTCTCCAAGCTGTGTAAAACCCCCATTTCCCACTCAGCAGGTGAACTATTTGCATTAAAGAAAAGGATCTCACATATAAATATAAAACTCATTCAGAATTTCTCAGCTACCTGGTAATGTGGTACGGTCTCAACTGTTTTGAAAAACTGTCCTTCCCACAGAATGAATGTCATTTAAGAATTGTTCAGAAGGAGGGCCAGCTACAAGCCACCAATTGGCCCAGGAAACCAATGAGGTTGGCTACAAACACTGTAGTTAACTCATTGCCTAGGAGTTAGAGCACAGGTCTGCGCATCAGCAGCATTACCTGCCACTGGAAATAACACCCGTGTGTGAGGGAAGTGTTTAGGGTGGGATTTTCAAAAGTGCTCAGCCTTTGCCTAACTTTCATAGTAATCATAGAATATCAGAGTTGGAAGGGACCTCAGGAGATCATCTAGTCCAACCCCCTGCTCAAAGCAGGACCAATCCCCAATTTTTGCCCCAGATCCCTAAATGGCCCCCTCAACGATTGAACTCACAACGGTGGGTTTAGCAGGCCAATGCTCAAACCACTGAGCTATCCCTCCCTGCTTTGAGCCTGTTAAAGTCAATGGGCATTTTACTATTGATTTTAATGAGAGCAGCATTAGATAATGCTGAGGGCTATAGAAAATCCCACCTTTAGGGTACATCTATGCTCCAAAAAAGAATACTATTAATAATGGGGATAGCAAGTCTCAAGTCATAGAATCATAGAATCATAGAATATCAGGGTTGGAAGGGACCCCAGAAGGTCATCTAGTCCAACCCCCTGCTCAAAGCAGGACCAATTCCCAGTTAAATCATCCCAGCCAGGGCTTTGTCAAGCCTGACCTTAAAAACCTCCCTAGGTAACGCATTCCAGTGTTTCACCACCCTCTTAGTGAAAAAGTTTTTCCTAATATCCAATCTAAACCTCCCCCTCTGCAACTTGAGACCATTACTCCTCGTTCTGTCATCTGCTACCATTGAGAACAGTCTAGAGCCATCCTCTTTGGAACCCCCTTTCAGGTAGTTGAAAGCAGCTATCAAATCCCCCCTCATTCTTCTCTTCTGCAGGCTAAACAATCCCAGCTCCCTCAGTCTCTCCTCATAACTCATGTGTTCCAGTCCCCTAATCATTTTTGTTGCCCTTCGCTGGACTCTCTCCAATTTATCCACATCCTTCTTGAAGTGTGGGGCCCAAAACTGGACACAGTACTCCAGATGAGGCCTCACCAATGTCGAATAGAGGGGAACGATCACGTCCCTCGATCTGCTCGCTATGCCCCTACTTATACATCCCAAAATGCCATTGGCCTTCTTGGCAACAAGGGCACACTGCTGACTCATATCCAGCTTCTCGTCCCCTGTCACCCCTAGGTCCTTTTCCGCAGAACTGCTGCCTAGCCATTCGGTCCCTAGTCTGTAGCTGTGCATTGGGTTCTTCCGTCCTAAGTGCAGGACCCTGCACTTATCCTTATTGAACCTCATCAGATTCCTTTTGGCCCAATCTTCCAATTGGTCTAGGTCCTTCTGTATCCTATCCCTCCCCTCCAGCGTATCTACCACTCCTCCCAGTTTAGTATCATCCGCAAATTTGCTGAGAGTGCAATCCACACCATCCTCCAGATCATTTATGAAGATATTGAATAAAACCGGCCCCAGGACCGACCCTTGGGGCACTCCACTTGATACCGGCTGCCAACTAGACATGGAGCCATTGATCACTACCCGTTGAGCCCGACAATTTAGCCAGCTTTCTACCCACCTTATAGTGCATTCATCCAGCCCATACTTCCTTAACTTGCTGACAAGAATACTATGGGAGACCGTGTCAAAAGCTTTGCTAAAGTCAAGAAACAATACATCCACTGCTTTCCCTTCATCCACAGAACCAGTAATCTCATCATAAAAGGCGATTAGATTAGTCAGGCATGACCTTCCCTTGGTGAATCCATGCTGGCTGTTCCTGATCACTTTCCTCTCATGCAAGTGCTTCAGGATTGATTCTTTGAGGACCTGCTCCATGATTTTTCCAGGGACTGAGGTGAGGCTGACTGGCCTGTAGTTCCCAGGATCTTCCTTCTTCCCTTTTTTAAAGATTGGCACTACATTAGCCTTTTTCCAGTCATCCGGGACTTCCCCGGTTCGCCATGAGTTTTCAAAGATAATGGCCAGGTCAACTGACTCAGGCTCATGGGGCTAAAAATAGCAGTGTAGACATTCCCACTCTGACTGGAGCCTAGGCTCTGCCACCTTTCCCCCCTTTCCAGGTTTCAGACCCTGGGCACCAGCCCAAGCAGTAACATCTGTATTGCTATTTTTAGCCCCATAGCATGAGCCCTGTGAGCCCAGTTAGTTGACCCAGGCTCTGAGACTTGAGGCTGTGAGTTTTGGGTTTGGTTGGGGTCAGTTTGTTTGTTAGTTTTTTTGTTTGTTTGTTTGTTTTTGCAGTGTAGACATACCCTTAATGCACAATGGCTGCTTCCCAGGCTTCCTCCCCCAGATCCATGGTGATCCAGCCACGCGGTATGTGCACAGTGAGGCTTCCATGATCATACTGCAGAGCAACCACTATCTCTGACTTTCCTGCTTGTGGAGCATTTCTGCCCCACCATAATTTCATAAACCCCTCGCACCACACTGGAAAAGGGCCCTAGGGCTGTTAAACAAGCATTTACTTGATGAAGGCTTGATGAAGACAAATAAAGAGGCACTGACAAAGTCATTTAATTACAACATTTGTCTGTGCTCTTTCTAACTGCTGAGTATATAGTTAGCCTTGGTGGAGAGAGATTAATAGAAGCAACAGATGCCTTCAGATTTTTAATGCAGATTTTTCCCCCCACTAGAACAGGCTCTTTTCAGTTTTAATTTGTGATTGATTCCAAGGGCAGGGGTTGCAGATGTTTTAATTTTGGCTTGCTGATTACACTTGTTATGCAGATGGTGAAGATTAGCTGGAATCATTTTGTGAAAATGAGATTTAAAAATAATAATAACAAGCCAAGCTTTTTGAGAGCCGCAAGGATTTTGTCAATTATTTTCTGAGTTTCACACTTTCGCTAATTATAACTTGTGCTGCAGTGATTCAGTCATCACTAAGTAAGGGAAAGAGGGCAACAAATGAGAGTGCATATTGCAGAGCTAGCGGACCATGAACCTATGGCCTCATTAGCAAGAAAGCCCTCTGCAACAGGATGTAGGGCCCTGCCTCAGCATACATACACCAAGAGGTAAACTCCTTGCTACACTCTACAGCTGCTTACACCCAAAC
Source organism: Lepidochelys olivacea (assembly GCF_965140295.1). Lineage (NCBI taxonomy): Eukaryota > Metazoa > Chordata > Testudines > Cheloniidae > Lepidochelys > Lepidochelys olivacea. Next base: position 41,639,001 of record NC_140419.1, read on the forward strand.
AGCAGAATGAGTTGGAGAAAAGGAGCTGGGCTTTGAGCCAGGGCCTGAGACTCCTCTGCCTTGAATGCTTGTGCTATTCACACCTGTGCAAAGTAAGTGTCAGTCTCTACCAGATCAGAGTGGTAGGGCTTGATACTCCTCTAATTTATGCTGTCAGCAATAACTGCACTGAAATGTCATGGGTGTAAAACTAGTGTAAGTGAGAGGAGGATCAGGCCCATGCTTTATTACTACTCACTGCACAGGGGTACGTGTTTACAGAAGGTGCAAGACAGAGGCAAATCAGACCCTGAGGCCTGAGTCAGGAGCTAAGGCCTTGTCTACACTATAAAGATGTACCATTTAACAATACTGTACAAATACCCTAGTGTGGATACAGTTATACTGGAATAACAGTACTTTCTACCAAGATAGCTACAGACAGAGGAATATGCTACCATATGGTCCCTTCATACCAGTATAATTGCATCCACACTAGGGATGGTTTAAAAAAATCATACCCCTAACAAAAAGAAAAGGAGTACTTGTGGCACCTTAGAGACTAACCAATTTATTTGAGCATAAGCTTTCGTGAGCTACAGCTCACTTCATTGGATGCATACTGTGGAAAGTATAGAAGATCTTTTTATACACACAAAACATGAAAAAAATGGGTGTTTACCACTACAGAAGGTTTTCTCTCCCCCCACCCCACTCTCCTGCTGGGAATAGCTTATCTAAAGTGATCACTATCCTTAAAATGTGTATGATAATCAAGGTGGGCCATTTTCAGCACAAATCCAGGGTTAAACAAGAACGTCTGGGGTGGGAGGGGAGGTAGGAAAAAACAAGGGGAAATAGGTTACCTTGCATAAAGACTTAGCCACTCCCAGTCTCTATTCAAGCCTAAGTTAATTGTATCCAATTTGCAAATGAATTCTAATTCAACAGTCTCTCGCTTGAGTCTGCTTTTGAAGTTTTTTTGTTGTAATATCGCAACTTTCATGTCTGTAATCATGTGACCAGAGAGATTGAAGTGTTCTCCGACTAGTTTATGAATGTTATAATTCTTGACATCTGATTTGTGTCCATTTATTCTTTTATGTAGAGACTGTCCAGTTTGACCAATGTACATGGCAGAGGGGCATTGCTGGCACATGATGGCATATATCACATTTGTGGATGTGCAGGTGAACAAGCCTCTGATAGTGTGGCTGATGTTATTAGGCCCTGTGATGGTGTCCCCTGAATAGATATGTGGGCACAGTTGCAACGGGCTTTGTTGCAAGGATAGGTTCCTGGGTTAGTGGTTCTGTTGTGTGGTATGTGGTTGCTGGTGAGTATTTGCTTCAGGTTTGGGGGCTGTCTGTAGGCAAGGACTGGTCTGTCTCCCAAGATTTATGAGAGTGTTGGGTCATCCTTCAGGATAGGTTGTAGATCCTTAATAATGCGTTGGAGGGGTTTTAGTTGGGGGCTGAAGGTGACGACTAGTGGCGTTCTGTTATTTTCTTTGTTAGGCCTGTCCTGTAGTAGGTGACTTCTGGGAACTCTTCTGGCTCCATCAATCTGTTTCTTCACTTCCGCAGGTGGGTATTGTAGTTGTAAGAATGCTTGATAGAGATCTTGTAGGTGTTTGTCTCTGTCTGAGGGGTTGGAGCAAATGCGGTTGTATCGCAGAGCTTGGCTGTAGACAATGGGTTGTGTGGTGTGGTCAGGGTGAAAGCTGGAGGCCTGTAGGTAGGAATAGCGGTCAGTAGGTTTCCGGTATAGGGTGGTGTTTATGTGACCATCGTTTATTAGCACTGTAGTGCCCAGGAAGTGGATCTCTTGTGTGGACTGGACCAGGCTGAAGTTGATGGTGGGATGGAAATTGTTGAAATCATGGTGGAATTCCTCAAGGGCTTCTTTTCCATGGGTCCAGATGATGAAGATGTCATCAATATAGCGCAAGTAGAGTAGGGGTGTTAGGGGACGAGAGCTGAAGAAGTGATAATGATCACTTTAGATAAGCTATTACTAACAGGAGAGTGGGTGTGTGTGTAGGGGGGGAAACCTGGATTTGTGCTGGAAATGGCCCAACTTGATTATCATACACATTGTAAGGAGAGTGATCACTTTAGATAAGCTATTACCAGCAGGAGAGTGGGGTGGGGGGAGAGAAAACCTTTTGTAGTGGTAAACACCCATTTTTTTCATGCTTTGTATGTATAAAAAGATCTTCTATACTTTCCACAGGATGCATCCAATGAAGTGAGCTGTAGCTCATGAAAGCTTATGCTCAAATAAATTGGTTAGTCTCTAAGGTGCCACAAGTACTCTTTTTCTTTTTGCAAATACAGACTAACACGGCTGTTACTCTGATACCCCTAACAGACCAACTGCTAACAAGCAAGTGTAGACCTGGCCTCAGGCCAACCTTTTGTAAAGCCTGTGTGGCTACAAATACCCCCTCAAGCTGCTCTCTTGTGACTCAGGTGGGAGCTATCAAAGCTGGTGGTCAACATGTTTTCTGTCTACCCCAGACCCTTACAGAGCATGCCTGTGCCTTGACAGGATTTAAATCAGTGAACCCTGTACAACAGGTACATGCAGTGGTATCCAGGAGTGGGCTCTGGAATGCTACTTGTGGAAATTCTGCCACCAAATGCAAGGGAGAGAGTTGGGTTGTTTGTATCTGCCTCTGATGGAGTCAATCTAGCTGGATGCTGCTAAATCACCTTTGCTAGGGATTACTTCAGTGGGGCTCCTGAGGACAATGTAAAGCTTTTAAAGCCTTTCCCCAAGCACAGGCATTGCTGAGAGACCCACCCTTCCCTAAGAAGCAGTACTTCCAATAAGTCATCTCACTGGACTCAAGCCACCTGAGAAAACAATGACCTAAACCCCTTTACTGGCATTTAACTATGTAATAATAGTGCTTATGAATTATCTGCAGATCTCCTGACACCAGCGGGATTTTGGAACATATAGCAGAAGCCTATGACCCTTAGGTTCCTAAAAATTACTGCAAAAGTCTGGCCTAACAAACCTGAGGTGAGTGCTGTACTATTTGAAGTACTGGTGACAGGTGGGTCTGGGCCCACCCAAAATGAAAGTGCCCCCCTCAGTTAATTGTGAGGAACTATTGATCCCAGGCAACAATTTATTATGAGGGACAACAAATGAAAAAAGCCCAGGAGCAGGTGTGAGGGTCAAAGGTAGAAAATCAGGGACCTGGAGGAGGAGACCTCACAATAAACATCCAACTGTCCCCAAAGGTTTCCAGGGAGTCAGCGGACCCTGCCCAGAGGAACTTTGCCTGAGGACATGATTGTACAAGGGATTGGAAATAGGCTTCACAGTTGCAGGGCACCGACCCATCCATCTGCCTCCCCAAGATGATGGATAGCTCTCTTGGCCAACACCAGTATGAGGTGAATGAGGAGGTCCTGTGACTTTGTGGGGGCACAGATGGGAGGTGTAAGGAAAAGTGCAGCCAGAAACTCAGGATGAGGTTCTGGAGGAGCCAGAAAAGGGGCTGCAACCTTATTCACACTGCACAGATGTGCAAATAAAAGGGACATGTGCCAGGGGATTCGTGAACTGCCCAGGTATACCCCAGTGCTTACGGCTCCATGGAGAAGCCACCAGCCAATATCCCGGGCAGGTTGTGGAACCTGAGTGGAGTACAGACTGGTGCACTGGGGTTCCTCCCCCCACTCAGCTGGCAACAGGTTCTGCCACATGGTGTTGGGGTGGGACGTGAGAAAGTGGATGGTGTGAAACACGAGCATGTACAGATGTTCTCTGGGTGAGGTTCACAGGCAGACCATCTGGATGTCATGCAGCCAGCTCAGGTGGCATGTCAGGGGTGCCCAGAGAGGCTTGCAGGACCCATGCTCAAAGACAAGTTCCTGAGGTGAGAGGTGGGCAGGGAGCACCCACCCACAGGACCCGCTTGAGGAAAAGCATGAGAAGCAGGAAGCACAGCTGCCCTCATCTCCTGGAGCACATGACAGGGGGCATGCAGGGTGGGCAGTCCCATGCGCTGGCCGGACTCCATGGGGTCCACCCAGTACCGCTGATCATAAGGTGGCACCAGCCAGGACCATCCTCTGGCACACCCAGGGGGACTACACCACCTGTACCCAGAGATGGGGTTGCATAGCAGGGGTTCTGCAAGGAGGTCTCACCAACAGCAGCCACCATGGACCAGGGCATGTAAACTACCTTCCAAGTCTTGAGGAGGTCCTGGTAAAGACTGGCAGCCCAGAGAGATCTCGGGGGAGACCTCTGACTGCACCCAAGCAGAGCCAAGAAGCAGCAATAACAGTCAACCATCTTCATATGCAGCCCTCTGCTGCGGTGGTGTTGCTGGTGGGAAAAGGGCCCAAACTAGCAGATTTCAACATCAACACTCTGAGCAGTATATGGGCAGTCCATGCCTTCCAGGGCTATTGGGTCAGACAGTTTGCACACTTAAGCAGTCATAACTGCATCAGTTACACGAGTCATGTCTTCAAGATTTTCTTTACAAGTATGATGACTGGCAACATTTTTTTTAATGGAAGCTTAAATTCTAATGTCTTCATGTGACTCCTGGAGTGGGGGACATAGGCACAGGCCTGTAGCGCCTATACACTTATCCAACCCTACCTACTCTGCCGCTAGGCGACCAACACTAAACCTAAGATTTTCTGCCTTTCCCCCTATGTGTTGCTTAAAAAAAATTCCCTTCCATATTATCACATTGTGTGGAGTGACTGACCCTGCACATGAAGTAGATTCAATGCCACTGTGTCAGAACAGGTGCTTCCATTTGCTCAAATAAGAGGGCAGGGAGCACCTGGAGCCTATAAAGGACCAGGGAGTGCATGATCTAGTGAATTAGAGCTGTCTAGAAAAAGGTTGGTAGGAGAAGAGAACAACCAGAGTGAAGTACTCCCTGAAGGAAGGTAGTAGGGGGGTGTTGTTGCTTTTTAAGCTGACATCCCAAACTAGTATTATAGGATTGTGTTGCCTGCTGCCTTGTAAAGTGGAGAGCTAAGGGCTGAAGGCAAGGGAGTAATGGAGGGACTTGACTGCTGTGGTCTCTGCACTGGAGAGTTGAATGCTGGGGATTGGTGAGAGGGCTAGGGGGAATGAGGGACACTCTCTTGGTGAAGATGAGCTTTCAGCAGAGAGACTGAGGGTTCCAGCTCTGAAGAGCGGGGGTTAAGCTGCAGCTGGAAAAGCTGGTGTTTCTCTCCTGGCAGAGGATAGAAGATAGCTGGGGTGCCTGCTATGCTGGAAGATGCCAGTGTGTGGGATGTTGGGTATCATGTCTTGGTATTTTAAGGGCTCTCTATGCTGGGTGATAAATGCACTGGCTTGTGACATGTGTTTTGGACTATTTACACACTGTTTTTATAATAAACTAGTTCCAAGGAAGGCTATTATTGAAGTAAGAGAGCCTGAAGTGGACTCCTTTACAGGGAAAACTTGGGAGGGACATTTGGCCTCTGCCTGCTGGAAGAAGGTGCTCCAAGTGGGGCCACTCTGATATTGGCATGCTGAAATACAGGTAAAACAAAAGACAGGAGAAGGACATCAGAAAGTGTATTGCAATCTGAGCAAATTCATGGTATGATTACTTCAGGGTGAGAGGCTTGCAAGGTTTTGAGACGCTGCTGAGGCTGCTGTTGAACACCCATTAAAATGATATCGGTAATGCTGGCAGGCTCTGAGCAGAATGCTGACTCTTTGAACTCCATTCACTGCGAATGACTTCTCCATATGGTGTAGGAGTACTTTCACAGTGCTGCTTTCCAGTGCCTTCATGGTGTTCAGTGCAAAATCAGTTGAGAAGGGGGTGTAGTTTGTACTCTCCTATGACTAGCTTGTATTGCACTTAATTTGTCAGCACTCTCTATTTTGTTAAACAATTAGACCAACTGCCTGTGAGGTTTGTCTTGTTTTTGGGGGGACTTTCTTGAGTTATCATGGGCCCATTACAGCATCCACTTTTGTATCATCAGCCAATCTTAAACAGTCTTTCTCCCAATTGTTAACACACCTATTGTATAAAAAAACAAGAGCCTTAGGTACCCTTGGGAATCCTATTCTCTCTTCTTTAGCCGTTTCCATGTTATGCTTTGGATCCCTGCTGTTTTTTTAGTTCGGGTAATCATCTGTCATAAAGTTGCTTATTAAAGCCTTACTGAAAATCTAGGCAAACCCCATCATAGACGCTATCCCCGTGAGCCCTATTTGTGACTTCAGAAAAAGTCAGGTATGAAAGTTACTTGGAATATTTCCCTGCTAACCCCATACTATTGCTGTGTGGGGTGTCTCTTCCATCCTACTTTAACAATTCAGTGAGCAGTGTCCAGTGTTGCTTCTTGTCACCACAGTCAAGGACTGGCATTCTTTATGCCTTCTATGCCCTATAATTTCTCAATTGTATTTGCTGCCTGTTTTCCTCTTTAACCTTCACCCTCCAAAAAGAGGATTTAAAAAAATGTCTACAGTGGTTAATTTGTGAACTTCTAAAATTATAATAGTTCATTGTTTATCCTCTTCCTCTTGCATCTTGGGAAGCTTTAAAATGTAAATCTTTATAAATCTTAAACTTCCCTGATGTTTTTCTCAGTAGTCACTCCTCTTTTCCCAAGTTCATATATTGCTTGGAAAAGAGAATTTGAGTCACGTGTGCTTCAATTATATAAGTATATATCCTTCTTGAAGGGGCACTGAAGATAAAAATTACTAGCCAATAAAAAGCAATTGGAGGGTTTTTCTAATGCAGTGCTTCTTCACTGTGGCTTCCAGTGGAGTGGTCCTAATGCCTGTCTGAAATAATTTAAATATGCCTCTTCAACACATTACTTCAAAAATACTTTTTCCTCTTGTAGCCTTGTTTATGAATCTGGAAACACACCCTGATTTGGTCCGAGAAGGACTATTGTGCTTTAGTCCTGAAGGCAGGGGAAGCCTTTGTTAGTCTGTTAGTGTGACAACAGGACAAAAAGCACACTTTCAAAATGCGTAACTTTTCCCTTTCTCTTGGTTTAACATCAGCGTTCGTTAGAATTGTGAGTACAAATTTAATTGTAGACTTGGGGTCTGATCTTGTAGCCCTTGCTCATCAAGTAGCCTCATTGACTTTCAATAGCACTACTTTAGTGAGTAAGTATAGCAAGATCGGGAGGGACCTTGTTTTGAATTAAAGCAGCTCAGTTTGGATATTCTGTAAATAGAACAAGTAACTGGTTTGAATTAATGATTAATATCCACACAATTTATTATGGAGTATTGCTACTTGAAAATCTAACTCTGGCTTAAAATTCCCTTCCAGTTAAGAGACACATGAGTTACAGAGCAGTTGTAAAAAATATTATTACACTAATTTTGAAGATATTAGCACAATAAGTCACATGGATTTCTACTGATACAAAATGGAGTTTAGAAACTAGAGTTACATGCATTTACAGTACAAATTATCCTTATCACTGTCACTACATGTGTAGTAGCATTCATTTTTGTTGTTTCTGTTTCAACCATATAACAAATATAACTACCACATTACATGAAAAATTAGGGGGGGGCGGGCGAAGGACTTCATTATGGACTCCTTCTCATTTAGCTGGCTACAATACATCACCGAAAATAAGATTATAAGGCAAGTTTTCTAGTTGCCTCCAAAAAGTGATGTGGATTTAAATTTTTAGAAATAAACGACAAGGCTAATCTAATTAGATTCTTATTCTCTAAACACTTTTGAGGTGAGTGCCAGTAACATATTCCAGAAATGTAACTGGAAGATGAGCTTTATTGGTTAAAGGATTAAAGCAGAGTAGAAGGACTCCCTTTCTGAAATAATGGCCTTAGTTCTCTGAAAACACAGATTGCTATTTGCTACTAATGGGTGCCCTGAGCAGTATTACAGCAAATTGCTTTCCTTGACGACATGAACTGAATATACAGAAAACCTGAATACTTAATTAAAATGATAGTATATCAAAAGTCACTAAAGCAAAGCAACTGTCTTCCAGAGACAGGCTTTGTATGATCATAATTGAACGGCTTCCCCTTTAATGAACTCAAGCCATTAAAAACAGGATACAAGACCTGATTGTCCAATGCCTTGCTTGTTGTGTGGTAATCTCTACAACTGTGCAAAAGGAATATAAAATGCTACCAAGGCAGACCTGTAGGAGCAAATTCATCCTTGAGTCGGTTTAGCCCCAAATGCAGGCTAGGGCAGCCTTACAGGCACCCTTCACTTGGGTTACTCATTGCCACAGCCTCTGCTTGTAGCAACAGGATGCAGGATTATTTTAGCCTGGACAGAGAGGGGAGACAGTTGTTCCAGGGCCTCCATAACCTCTGCCTGTGTAAATGAGGTGGACTATGGTCTACTGGGTCCCCACATTTCTCTCAATACGTCATGCCTGCTCCTGCCACACCACCTCTCTTCTCTGGCCCACCCTAACCTGCCCCATTTTACAGTAATGAACTCTCTGCACTGAAGTTCTTCAGGGCAGTGAAGACCTATGGGAGCCAGCTCTGTGCCTGATCTAGATGCCTCATGCACGAGTGCTACTGACCAAAGAGGTGGTCTTACCTCTGCTTGTGGCCCCTTTGAAAAGCAGTAGCTGGCATAAAGAGGCTGTGGAACAAACTGTTAATATGGCCTGTAGTGGCTTAAACTCACTTAGCACATGTGTAAATGACTACACAAGGTGGGTGAATCAAGCCCTTGGGCTCAAGTTCTGACTTTATAAATTTATTTTCTTGCCGGAATTAATGCCTTGATTCTGTTGATAAAGCTGGTGTTTGAGGAGGCTTCTTCTAATAAAAAAAATCAATCCCTTCAATGGTCAAAAAATAGTCAAACCTCAAAAATATCACATTCTCCAGGTCTTTATAGTATCCAGACATAAGGCTATGCATGAACATAATATATTCACTTCTCTGAGATCTGCTATGTGTTAAGACTACACTTTGCCATAATAAGAAAAGGAGTACTTGTGGCACCTTAGAGACTAACCAATTTATTTGAGCATAAGCTTTTGTGAGCTACAGCTCACTTCATCAGATACATGCAGTGGAAAATACAGTGGGGAGACTTTGTATACACAGAGAACACGAAACAATGGGTGTTACCATACATACTGTAACGAGAGTGATCAGTTAAGGTGAGCTATTACCAGCGTGGGGGGGGACCTTTTGTAGTGATAATCAAGGTGGGCCATTTCCAGCAGTTGACAAGAATGTGAGAGGAACAGTGTGTGTGTGGGGGGGAAATAAACATGGGGAAATAGTTTTAATTTGTGTAATGACCCATCCACTCCCAGTCTTTATTCAAGCCTAAGTTAATTGTGTCCAGTTTACAAATTAATTCCAATTCAGCAGTCGCTCGTTGGAGTCTGTTTTTGAAGTTGTTGAAGAATTGCCACTTTTTAGGTCTGTAATCGAGTGACCAAAGAGATTTGAAGTGTTCTCTGACTGCTTTTTGAATGTTATAATTCTTGATGTCTGATTTGTGTCCATTTAGTCTTTTACATAGACTCTCCAGTTTGGCCAATGTACATGGCAGTGGTGAATGAGCCTCTGATAGCATGGCTGATATGATTAGGCCCTATGATGGTGTCCCCTGAATAGATATGTGGACACAGTTGGCAATGGGCTTTGTTGCAAGGATAGGTTCCTGGGTTAGTGTGTGTGTTGTGTGGTTGCTGGTGAGTATTTGCTTCAGGTTGGGGGCGCTGTCTGTAAGCACGGACTGGCCTGTCTCCCAAGATCTGTGAGAGTAATGGCTCATCCTTCAAGATAGGTTGTAGATTCTTGACGATGTGTCATTACACAAAGGAAAACTATTTCCCCATGTTTATTTTTTTCCCCCTACTGTTCCTCACACGTTCTTGTGAACTTCTGGAAATGGCACACCTTGATTATCACTAGAAAAGGGTTTGTTTGATTGTTTCCCACTCTCCTGCTGGTAATAGCTCACCGTACCTGATCACTCTCTTTACAGTGTGTATGGTTATGCCCATTGTTTCATATTCTGTATATATAAAATCTCCCCACTGTATTTTCTACTGCATACATCCGATGAAGTGAGCTGTAGCTCACGAAAGGTTATGCTCAAATAAATTTATTAATCTCTAAGGTGCCACAAGTACTCCTTTTCTTTTTGCGAATACAGACTAACACGGCTGTTACTCTGAAACTTTGCCATAATGTGCATGTCAGAGTCCTTCATCTCAGTCATCCATAAATCCAAGATAAATCTGTCATTTAATTTAAATAACAGGAACTTTGAACACACGGAGGCTACATGGGTGCAACAGTGAGCATATTTTGGCCCTCTGGACCAATATAAACAGCCCAAACCCTCACATAGTGCATGACGCTCTTATTCGGATTTTTATAATTTACTAGTAATCATATTCTATTCAGAATAATTAGTGCAAACACTTAAATTACACGGTTTGGTATCCTCACAAGGTAACATACAGCTATGCTACCAGGAAGGTGATAAGGACAAACTATTTTAGATTCCTTTTCATAAGAGGACTGAACTTGTATCCCAAACTATTAAATATTAACAATTAATGCAGACTTTTTTTTAAGCAAATTATCTTCCTAGGCTTAGACTATCAGTTGAATTCAAGCTTAAAGTTTTAGTGGCAGTGGTTGGGTGAAGGAAAGAAATGAAGAGGTTTGCATGGCTACTGCACATTGTGTAAAGAGTAGTCACTTTGGATGGGCTATCACCAGCAGGAGAGTGAATTTGTGTGGGGGGGTGGAGGGTGAGAAAACCTGGATTTGTGCTGGAAATGGCCCACCTGATGATCACTTTAGATAAGCTATTACCAGCAGGACAGTGGGGTGGGAGGAGGTATTGGTTCATATTCTCTGTGTATATATAAAGTCTGCTGCAGTTTCCACGATATGCATCTGATGAAGTGAGCTGTAGCTCACGAAAGCTTATGCTCTAATAAATTGGTTAGTCTCTAAGGTGCCACAAGTACTCCTTTTCTTTTTGCGAATACAGACTAACACGGCTGTTACTCTGAAACCTGCCTTAGCTGTGTTTACTCTGTAGCTAAACAGTTGCCTTCAGCTCTCTAAGGCTGGTCTTCATTATCAGATCTTGTACTGGTGTAATTGTCAGTTGGGGGAGCAGGTGACTCTTTTTACCAATAATACAATCGAGGTTGTACTGTGGATGCAGTTTTATCAGTATAAAGGTGCCTTACTCAAGTATAGCTCATTTCCCTTTGCATGTAGAAATCTATACCAGTGTAGGCACCCTTATTCTGGTACAACAGCACTCACGCTAGGGGTGTTTTACCACTCTACTACCAGTGACATTAAAGCTGTGCAATGGTAATAAGGAACAAAAGGGGGAGGGCAGCCCCATACTACCTATCTGGCACACTTTGCATGCAGTAAATTCACTCTTTATTTTAATCCACGAAAATTAACTTGTAGCTGTAAAGAAAAAGTGACACAGAACAAAGTGAAGTTAAGATCCTGCGCTCTTACTGTAGTTAAATAACCTTTTTCTCTCATATAAAGGCTTCAATATTACAAAAGCCAATGCAAACACTTTATAAATTCTTTGTCTTCGATGAACTGATTGAAGAAACTAATTTACACATTAAAGATTACAGGAGAAGCTAGGCAGCCCCAGACAGTAGAAAAAGAACTTCTTATGGACGGAATTTAGGCACCGCCTGCTGGCCAAACTTGTGTACAGAAAAGTGACTTGGAAGCAGTACAATACATTTAATTTTCTGAGTTAGGGTCCTGATCATAATTTTAATACAAGCAACGCGTGCTGTCATTAAACAAATACCTTTTCTCTGCCTCCACCTTAAGTTGCAGCAAACTGTCATAGAAATACTTATGAAGTGTGGTGTGTTTTTCATTTGTTTGTGTTTTTGTTTTGCAGTAGAGGAAGACTATAAATAGGAAACCTTGGAGACTGCCTGGATGAAATCAGTAGCTGAACCATCCACAGATAAAAGGTATCCACTGCAAGGGCTAGGTCTCAAGGAGTGTATGCTATCCCAATCCAAATCGATTGGTACTGCCTATCCTACTGGGACCAAAAGAAGAAGACAAACTTATTTCTAGTGGTGAGCGTTCCTTTTTCTGATGAAGAGGGGTTGGTAGGAGACCGTGGACCTGCCACCCTAGTCTAGCTGTAAGATGCTCAAGGGACGTATACACTTTGACATGCACATCTTGCAAGAAGGGCTGAGGCCACACAAACACAAACACACACACACACACACCATGAGACAGTTGGAAGGAAGTGTGTGGGGTCTATGTATGGGTACATTGTTTACAGTTCCTCTTGTAGCAGCAACAAGTTTGGCAGGTTTGGTGAGAAACACCAAAAGGCTATCTTATACTAGTGACTTGCTTATGAGAAATATTCACAACCAGTTTAAGTATTGCTTGTAGATGTTCTCTCTCAAATGTCTCTGAAGTGTAACTCTGTGTAATAAATCTTTGTCCTGAGAGGATTAAACCTGGGCCTGTGCTTCAATAGAAGAATAGATTAAAATGCAGGAAAGTGGAAGTAATCCCATTATCTCAGCCCCTTACCTGTTAACGTAGGTAGGCACACATTAAGAAAAACCTCCCAAACTGGTTACCATCTGTCTCTGTAGACTAACTCCCTTTTACTCCATGAATAGGCCTATAGAAAGAATCTGGTCCAGTATGTCTGATAACTTTGTATGTATTCAATGTTTGTTGTAGCCATGTTGGTCCCAGGATAACTCAAGTGACCTGAAGAAGAGCTCTGGGTAAGCTCAAATGCTTCTCGCTCTTTCACCCACAGAACTTGGTCCTATACAAAATATTAAAATACCCACCTTATCTCTCTGATAACTCATGACAACCTGCAGTTGGAAAAACGTTTTGGGCCAAATGCATTGTAGCCCATCCAGTGAATAGGGCACTAGACAGGGTGTTGGGCCATGTGGGTTCTAGTCCTGTTGCTCACTGACCTGCTGTATGATCTGGGGGAAATCATTCCACCTCTTGGTATCTCCTGTTTCTCCTCTTGCTCTCTTGCCTGCCAACTGTCTGGGGCAAGGATTGTCTCTAGGTGTTTGTATAGTGCCTGGCACAATGGGGTCTGTCTTACTGTTAAAGCCTCTCGGTGCTATTGTAATACAAATTAAGGTGAAGATGGAAAATAAACATAGTCCAAGAGAATTGTTCTAGAAAACTTAAAATTCAGTTCAGGGAGTGTGGTGGTATCTGAACACTGGGGACCAAAATTAGGAAAAATGTCATGCACCTCTAGAAACAATTTCATATATAGTATCTGGCTCCCAGGGGGCAAGTAACAAACAAGTTGCATAAAACCAATTTATCATTCTCTTGTGTTAAATGTTCCACCTACTTAGTTACTTTTACTGAAAACTTACAGTACAAGCTATATTTCATATGCAATATTCAGGATAAATTATTCAAGGAACAATCACTGGGTGTTTTGGGATTTGGCAGTTACATAGGTATTTAACACAACTTTCTAAGACATGTTGTACCAGTGAAATTTGACACTTAAATTTAAAAAAAAAAAAAACCCTTAGGAACAAAGACTTATTTGCATGATACTCAGATTATTTGTAAAACCTTAATTTGCAGTCAAGTCCAGCGTGAGCAAAGACTATACTGAGCCTTGATCGATCAAAATGTCTGCCCTGACCCCAGGCAATCAGCAGCCACCTAACCACTGCTCCCAATAAGCTTCAGCTATGACTCAGGCCAGGTCCACACTAGAAATTTTTGCCACTCTAGTTATGGCACTGGGAGAGGAGTGTGTGTGTATGTGGGGGTGGGTGGGGTATTTTCTTTCTATACTAGCAAAAGCTGAAATGTACAAGCTGTTATACCAGACAAGACAAAGACAAGATAGGTGAGATAATCTCTTATTGGGCTAACTTCTGCTGGTGAGAAACAAGCTTTTGAGATGCACAACCCACTTCTTCAGGTCTGGGGAAGGTACTCAGTGTCGCAGCTAAATACGAGATCAAAACAGATAGTTTAGCATAAGTAGTTAGCACATGAAGTGGCCTGTTTAAAACCCATGTAGTCCTAGGACAAAAAGGTAGATTGTTCTAATAAACCCATAGATCCATAGTGTGGACCGGCCCTAACATAGGCACTAGATCTACCTATGTCGCTCAGAGGTGTGAAAAATCCACACCTCTGACCGATGTAGTTATACCAATATAACCCTGTAAATAAGCAGTATGTCAGCAGGGAAGCTACTCTTGTGAACGTAGTTACCACCTCTTGGGGAGACAGTCTTCATTAAAACGTTACACTGGCCCAGCTGCACTGATGATTACATGTAAAATGCTGCTTTACCTGTGTCATAAATATAAAGGGAAGGGTAAACCCCTTTGAAATCCCTCCTGGCCAGGGGAAAGCTCCTCTCACCTGTAAAGGGTTAAGAAGCTAAAGGTAACCTCGCTGGCACCTGACCAAAATGACCAATGAGGAGACAAGATACTTTCAAAAGCTGGGAGGAGGGAGAGAAACAAAGGGTCTGTGTCTGTCTATATGCTGGTCTTGACCGGGGATAGACCAGGAATGGAGTCTTAGAATTTTTAGTAAGTAATCTAGCTAGGTATGTGTTAGATTATGATTTCTTTAAATGGCTGAGAAAAGAATTGTGCTGAATAGAATAACTATTTCTGTCTGTGTGTCTTTTTTGTAACTTAAGGTTTTGCCTAGAGGGGTTCTCTATGTTTTTGAATCTAATTACCCTGTAAGATATCTACCATCCTGATTTTACAGGGGGGATTTCTTTATTTCTATTTACTTCTATTTTTTATTAAAAGTCTTCTTGTAAAGAACTGAATGCTTTTTCATTGTTCTCATATCCAAGGGTTTGGGTCTGTGGTCACCTATGCAAATTGGTGAGGCTTTTTATCCAACATTTCCCAGGAAAGGGGGGGGGGGGTGCAAGTGTTGGGAGGATTGTTCATTGTTCTTAAGATCCAAGGGTCTGGGTCTGTAGTCACCTAGGCAAATTGGTGAGGTTTTTTACCAAACCTTGTCCAGGAAGTGGGGTGCAGGGTTTTGGGAAGTATTTTGGGGGGAAAGACGCGTCCAAACAGCTCTTCCCCAGTAACCAGTATTAGTTTGGTGGTGGTAGCAGCCAGTCCAAGGACAACGGGGGGAATATTTTGTACCTTGGGGAAGTTTTGACCTAAGCTGGTAAAGATAAGCTTAGGAGGTTTTTTTCATGCAGGTCCCCACATCTGTACCCTAGAGTTCAGAGTGGGGGAGGAACCTTGACAGCCTGAGACCATAGTTTTTAGAATCTAGCAAAGTTATGAATTTTAAGTTCCCAGGGTCACGTTTTTGAAAGCGTTGTGTAGGCTTCCTCTGAGGATGAGAACTGATAGGTAAGATATACAGCGATTGCTTTGCAAAAGTGTTCATCCCCAGGTGAAATGGTGTGTCTATTTTCCTGAGAGAGTTCATTTGAGAGTGTAGTGGTTGTCTTGTAGCCCCAACAACTGTAGGAGTGAATTTAGTGCACTGGATGAGGTAGACCACATGTTGTGATAGGCATGTGTAGGATCCATGAACCTTGAAAAATGTATTGTGGGAGGTGTCAATCATTGTAGCAGTGGAGATAGATCTTCAGGTTTTGCATCTGTTCTGGCAGGGTCTTTGAACTGGTGTGCCCTGGTCTGTGGGTAGCTTGCTTCTGATTTGGAGAGATTGGGGGCTGTTTGAAGGCCCAAAAGAGAAGGCTTTGGAAGGGGTTTCCATCAAGAATGGGTTATAGTTGTTACCCCATATGGATTCCAATTTAGGATGATAGGTGACAAATAGGGGTATGTAGTCAGAGCAGGTCTTGGTTCTGTATAGCAGCAGGTTCTATTGGAGTATTTGGGTGGCTCATTCCATGTCATGATCTACTTCTCTGGTGAAGCGTCCTTATTTGGGGAAGGCAGTTGTGAGTTTAAGGTATATCCCAGACTTTCTCCTTGGAGTGGATTTCTGTGGTATCTGAGTGTCTGGCTGTAGATAATAGATTTCTTGGTGTGTTTGGGGTGGTTACTAGATCTGTGAAGGTAGGTGTGGTGATCTGTGGGTTTCTTCTACATCTAATTGTCTGCAAGGTTTATTGTTGAAGTGGATCGTGATGTCCAGAAAGTTGATGTTGGTGGAGGAGTATTTCAGAGAGTTTAATAGATGGGGGGTGGTGGTAGCAATCTGAGGGAATTTGTCATCTGTCCAAAGGATGAAAATGTTGGTTTGTCAGTGCATTTGTTAAGAAATTCTTCTTTGAGGTGGCCCATGAAGAGGCTGGCATATTGTGGGAACAGCCCTGGGTACTAAGATGGCTCCAGGGTTTGGACAAAGTGTCTGTCTGTTTCTTGAATGTAAAATTGTTATGGGTAAGGATGAAATAGATGTGTTTGGGGTGGATATCTGAGGGTTGTCCATTGTCTTATAAATATTTGAGGCAGGCAACTATGCTGTCAATGTGAGGGATGCTGGTGTATAGAGAGGTGACCATCTTGGTGGCAAGGGAGAACTCTGCATAGCTTGAAAGCTTGTCTCTCTCACCAGCAGAAGTTGGTCCAATAAGAGTGTCTCACCCACCTTCTCTAGTATCCTGGAACTGACTTGGCTACAACAACGCTGTGTATACCAACATGAGTGCTTTTCTGCTATAATTTTTCACTTGCCAAACTGGTTATAAGCTAGACTGACCAACCTAGTCTAATGCAGATGTAGCCTTTGAGAGGGATGCTGTAAGCCTAAAAATAAGTTTTAGACAGCCGAGGATTATTCAGTCATTTTGCCTATTCATTCCCCTTGATTTCAAGGACTGAACAGGCAGAACTGACAGCCAACCACAGTGCAGAACATTAGCTGATAGGCTAGGAAGCAGCTTTTAGATTTAACAACTGGCTTTATGGAAATGTTGCCGGCACCCAGTGCCGAGAGGCTGAACAACAGCTTGAGTGGTTCGTTACCCGGTGTGCTACACCCAATAATCACAACGGGGTGGAGAAACAGAAAAGTTTATTTGCAGCTGCAAAAAGGTACAGGGAGAATAAAATCTCAAATCCTGCACCACAGAGCAGGAAGTTACACAGGCTTTTATACATCCTTTTTTCCAGCATACTTATCCAATAGCAAGCTGCTCCAAGTATCCATATAGCCAGCCAATCCAGTTCCCAGCTAGTTCCCTGATTCTCTGTATCATTTGTTAAACTATACATAAAGCTGCTTTATTCAGCATTGTTCTTCCATATCTCCCCTGTTTGGCCTTGCTTAGTTTCAGGCAGTCTGACTCTGCAACATACTGTTGCATATTCTCAGCATAACTGCTGTGTGTGCCTCCAGGCGGGGGGGGCAAAGGACACTTGGGCCTAGCACGCAGAGCTGCTGCGAGTGCCTCCAGGCAGGAGGGGGGGGGCAAGGACACAGGGGCCTAGTGTGAGGGGGCTTCATCGACACTTGTGGTCTTCCATCCCCTCGAGTTACCTAGTGGCCATGCCCCAGTGTTCCCAACAGAAACCTTAAGTGTGCGTCTTTCCCTGCCACCGAGCATCCAATCAGACTCCTGATTCCCCCTCTCAGGTACAGCAATACCAGCCTACTACCTTCCTTAGGCTCCTGGCCTTTCCTCATCTCCTTGCACTATTACCAGTGTCTAGGCCAACCTCAATCCTGCTCAGTTTCCATGCCAATCTTCCCCCCCCTCCCCACCCCCTTCAGCAATCGATGTGGACTAAGCTATGCCCACATATGGGAGGGTTATACTCCTTCATACAATTTTGCCCTTGGCTAAACACTTAAGTGCACGCACAAGGTGTATAAGAAGCAAGTAATATGTTAGGGAACTCACTGTTAGCCATATACAGATTTCTTTCCCCAGTGTCCTGTTCTATGGATGGATCATAATCAGTGGCATATGCCTCTGTACTTTCTTTGTGAAAGACTTAACAGTGCAGGCTCTACAGGAAACAGAGGAACAGGAAAATAGCTCAACATAATTTTAAATGGCAAGAGCCATGGAGGCCTCTGGCAATGTGTAGATAATATACTATCATAAAAGGAAAGGAGTACTTGTGGCACCTTAGAGACTAACCAATTTATTTGAGCATAAGCTTTCGTGAGCTACAGCTCACTTCATCAGATGCATACTGTGGAAAGTGTAGAAGATCTTATTATATACACACAAAGCATGAAAAAATACCTCCTCCCACCCCACTCTCCTGCTGGTAATAGCTTATGTAAAGTGATCACTCTCCTTACAATGTGTATGATGATCAAGTTGGGCCATTTCCAGCACAAATCCAGGTTTTCTCACCCTCCCCCCCCCCCACACACACAAACTCACTCTCCTGCTATTACCAGCAGGAGAGTGGGGTGGGAGTAGGTATTTTTTCATGCTTTGTGTGTGTATATAATAAGATCTTCTACACTTTCCACAGTATGCATCGATGAAGTGAGCTACCTATCATAAAAGGGTAACTTTATATAGCTTTTTTGTAATCACTTACTGTAGTGAGTAAATTACATATTGTTGCGCTATGGTGAGGAATGCCTCCATTACAAAGGTGGACACATGCGCATGCGAGCACACCCACAGAGGGCTATGAAAATGCCCGACCATTGTAGGTGATTACTAATTGTAGTTCAAACAACGAAAGTTGAAATACCATCTAGCTATGAAGCTCCAAACTGTGATAACTGTTTTTTTAAACTTTTCCCAAAACTGTTAAACAGTTCTTACAACTATTGTTGGGGGGGGGGGGGAGACACTGCTTTTTAAATAAATAAACCAACCACCATTTATCGCCAGAGCCACTTTCTAACTGAAGAAATTGTGTGCCAAAACCAGTGCTTAATATAAGGCCGGTCTAATAAGAGTGGTTATGGGTTAGTCACATTCTGTGTTTCTAAAAAATCTCTTCCTGACAGCTTGACCTTAAAACAAGTTTTCACATTATCATGGCACATATGAAGCCCCATATATGTTTTGTGGCTTTGACTGTAGGGGAAGCAAAAACTAAAACAGAACTATTCTTAGCAGAGCATACCATGCGCAATAGTAGCTGAGCAGCAGAATTATGGTAATAAATATGCTGGCAATTCTTCAAAACTATTTCATTTGGTGGGGTTTTTTTTGTGGGGGCGGCACGGCGCCTGGTGCAGTATGAAAAACAACTGAAGATCAGATCCTCTGCTGTAAGTCAGCCCAGCCACCTTAAAGTCAATGCTGCACTAACAGGGGATCTGGCTCTCAGAACAGGAATGGACTGGACCTTTCTCTATTATTCCACTGTTGCTGTTACAATGTAAAATAAGGTAGAGATTGTCCATATCACTTTAAGTAGACAAAAATGCACACTAAGGGTCTGATTCTCCACTGATTTGCACCTTGTGGAGCGTTCACATGTAACACAATGTGCCTGGTGGTGCAGAGAGCATTGAACTTGACCTTTGGATCTGAAAGCATGGGTCAATATGATTGGAGCGAAGACCCCCTTATCTTAGCTCAAAGGTGGAAGCTGTCTCAATTCCACCCACTGGGGGGGGGAGGGGCAGATACAAACCATATGTAGGGAACACATGCTTAATTGGTATGAAATGCTACCATGTACTCTAGGAACCGCTTTATACATGTGTACATAACTACACTATGGAGAAGGCAATGGAGAATCCACCCTCAAGTTTAACTTACAACCCAAAATCAATGTTTATCTACTACATGTGACTTAACATTTTACAAAGTTGAAGCAACTGATGACTCAGTATTGATGAGACAATTCAAGCTTTATAAAATTTATAAAGAACCTTAGGCAAAAACTAGCTAGAGCACTCTACAGTTCCATGAGCCAGCTGACTTTAATGAAGGATAGTTCAAAATGACAAACACATTTTTTCTCTCTGATTATGCATGTCAATATGGACTAACAGTTTCCAGTAGTTGAAGAAAGATACTCCTCAGCCAAGAAGCACTGATATAGAAAACTCTAGGTCACATACCAAGATTATATTCTGAGCAAACTAAACAAATTGGCTGATTTCAGATCTTAAACTATGTGCCAAACCATCCTTTAAGAGTACCTAACTATGCTAGAACAAGTCCATTTGAAGCCTTAAAAGTCAATAAAAACATTTAAATCAACATGGAACTGTACTGGAAGCCACTGTGAAGTTCATAAAAATAGAATATGCTGTGAACCTGGAGGATGCACACTATGGCCTTCTGAATTTGCTGTCCCTGAGTTTAAGGGCCTGCTATTTTGTCATTGGCTTTAATGGGGGTGCGATTAGGCCCACATACTCCAGAAAATTTCAAAAATCAAGGCTTAAAATGAGTATTATGGGGTAAATCAAGATAATTCCTATTCATCTTAATAGCATTACATAAATGCTATAAAGCTATCCCATTAGCCAATGGATCAAATGAACTTAAAGAGATTGCAGCACAAATGACTATAAAATTTTAGTATAGTAGAACCTCAGTTAGAAACACCTCAGGAATGGAGGTTATTTGTAACTCAATGTTTGTAACTGAACAAAACATTAGTTCTTTCAAAAGTTTACAATGGAACATTGATTTAATACAGCTCTGAAACTTTACAATGCGGAAGAAAAATGCTGCTTTCAACCATCTTAATTTAAATGAAACAGGTACAGAAATTGTTTCTTTACCATGTCACATCTTTTCAACTTTCCCTTTATTTTATTAGTAGTTAACGTTTAACACAGTACTGTATTTGCTTTTTTGTCTTTTCTGTTGCTTGATTATATGCTTCCAGTTCCAAATGAGGGGTGTGATTGATTAGTCAATACATAACTCTGAGGTTCTAGTGTAACTTTACAGTACTCCAGTTCCCACTGCTCCTTACTTATATACACCTGCCTTCTTACTAGCATGTAGTTAACCCTACTGCACATATAATTCCAGTTCAAATCCAAGCAAAGCTGATTGTGACTAAGTGTTTCATTATCTAATGGCTGCTATGTGGCCTATTTAAACTGAGCTGGTGTTGAGGCCATCTTGTAGGTAGTTTGTATACCTAGTGCAATCAGCAGCCTCAGGCAAGAATTCAGAGGCTCATTGAAGGCCTTGAGGCTCAGAATTAGTACAGCAGAAACAGTGTGATGAAACCTGCACTGTGAGCTGACTAGGACATGGGCAATCTAGCCGAGTGGCCAGAGTGGGCCTGCTGGTCAGAGCTGATATGACTCTCTACATACTCCTAGGTGTAAATGACATTCCGTGGAACTCATTTCTCTGCTGTGGTGACAGGTTTTGGAGGGGTAGCCGTGTTGTTCTGTATCAGCAAAAAGAATGAGGAGCCTTGTGACACCTTAGAGACTAACAAATTTATTTGAGCATAAGCTTTCGTGGGCTAAAACCCACTTCATCAGATGCATGGAGTGAAATATACAGTAGGTAGGTATACGTGTGTATATATATATTCCAGTACATGAAAAGATGCGAGTTGCCTTACCAAGTGTGTGTGGGGAGAGGTGGAGGGGGGCTCAGTGCTAACAGGGCCAATTCAATCAAGGTGGAAGAGGCCTAGTCCCAACAGTGGACAAGAAGGGGTGAATATCAACAGAGAGGAAATTACTTTTTGGTAGTGCTAATAAGGTCAATTCAATCAGGGTGGATGTTGCCCATTCCCAACACCCTCTGTTGATACTCACCCCTTCTTGTCAACTGTTGGGAGACTGTGACTGGCTATTTTGAGGAGAGCAGGAACTACTTACCTGGCACTCCCCCCGTGAAACTAAGTGGGCAAGAAATGAATTGAGAGGGGCTGTTAGGAGTGAGAGGAGTCCTCTTGCTCTGCTCCCCACCCCCAACTCACCAGCCAGGGTAGCTGACTGCACACAAGGGGGAATGAGCTGCTTCACAAAAGAGAGAGAACTAGTAACTTACACCTCTTTCCAGAGCAAGAGGGGAGCAGGAGATGTACTGAGTCTAGTCTGATATGAAGTGAATAATACAGGAATGCTTTGGTATACGTGTATTAAAAAATGATTGGAGCTAACACTGTTACAACGAACTCAACAATTCTCAAACTGAGTTGAGTCAATTTTCCATGTGTAAACCATTTTTTCCCACCCAGTTAAATAAGTGAATACAGTTTTTTTTTTCTTTCTGTGATGACAAAGGAATCGCACACTTAGCATATCAGGAATTTAAATATAAACTGCTCATAGACAAATTGTGATCGGAAACACAACTCAGTAACCTTACTTGCAAAGAATAGTCGACCATTATAAGGAATATTGAGAACAGAAGTAACTGTGCATGATCCTAAGCATGAAAAATTTAAACTTTCAATTAAATAACATTCCCTTTGAATGTTGTCTCTTATTTTCAAGTGACCATTATCTTAGATGTAGAAGGCAGAGTCAGAGTGCCCAGGATTCAGCTGGGGAATGCAAAATGTTCACAGGGTCTGTACCTTGCAGCTGGACCCAGCCTCAAAGGATTGCAATTAGGTATTTAAGTGTAAATGTCATTCACACAGCTCACTTTCTTTCACTACAAAGCCAGAGGCCTTGACTTGCTTTACAGTGAATACAACCATTGGTAAGGAACGTTTCTTTCAGGGAACAGAATTTACAATATTTCTACATACTTTGTCAGAGTCTGCAGCCTTGGGTGGTTTGTGGCAGGGAATGTGAATAACCTGTTACTACTTTGGAAAGCTTTTGACAAGCTTTTGATTCTAACAATCAGTTTAGTTTTTCAAGGCCACATCTATGAGGAAAAGGGCTAGAAACATACTCTTTTTAACCAAAAGCTGAGATGACCATTGATATTAAACCATGGCTGCTGCCTTTGAGGACCCCAAATGATGACCTTCCAGATGGAACTGGAGAGTTGCAAGATACTTAAGCAATTTGACTGAGTTGTTCTGTGGTTGGTGAATAGTCAGTATAATGTGAGGAGCCTGGAACAAGAGATAAGGGAGTGTTAGAAGGCAACAGTTGAATTCTTACAGAACTATTGGAGATACTGCTTAACTCAGTTGGCTGTATGTGATCTGCTTAAGAGCTGTATAGTCATATATTCTTTCTTAACTAACGAAGAAACATTGAAAATGCCATACTGAATAAGAGGCCAACAGGCTGCTTTCATGCACAATAGTTTTATACCTGGTATTTCAAGGAAAGATGAAAAAATGTATAATGCACTTAATTCTTGGGAAAAGTTGTCCCTTTCTCTAGTTGATCAGAATCTCCACCCTCCCCACCACCTAAATATGAGGACTGATAATTCTTGTAATGTTGAATCAGATATTATGAATGCAGGTACTAGTATTCAAATAAGAGATTTGACAATTAGTTGTTTTTTAACCTAATTTAACTACAAACCTCAGTAAGAAACTCTAGTACTGAGTTGCACACATTTTCTGTGTAGAAAAAATATTAAATGCATTGCCTTTTGGCCTCAACTGTCTTCAACTTTTCTTCTGCATTTTCTTCAGTTTTTAGCCCAGATCCTAGGAAGAAGACCAGATTTGAAAAGAGCATGCCATGTAAATGCAATAATGGTCAGTTTTATATTTTGAAAAATGAAGAAATGCCAGTGTCTCCATGTGGGAGTTGGGGTTGTAATATCCTGTATTTTTTTTCAGTCTCTTTATTCTTAAACAAAACCCAGAGATTCTGCCCTGGTAGGAACCAGACACCAGATGGAGTCTATGTCTACACTTAATGCTACAGCAGCATAGATGTAGCACTTCAGTGTATACACTCATCGTGACAGGAGGGTGAAAAACATAGCTGGGTCAATCTAACTTTTCAGTGTAGATCAGTCCTTTAACCCAGAACTGAAACCTACATGGTAATTAAACTGCCTAAAATTAATACAAATACTGTACCTACAACTAATTGTTGTTGTTTTTTTTAAAAAAAAAAAACAACTAGGAAATCAACAGACAAAAACCTTTAATATAGAATTACAGTTGCCTGGCACTATATCATGCACTTCCAGAATGTCAAGTTCAGTTGAAGTCAAACCTCTGACAGCTATGAAATACATAGTTAAGGTACATGCCCACACAACCTTAATTCTTCCCTCTTTAAGCCATGTCCTAATATACACAAACACATACTCGGACTCTGCCCTTGCGGATCGTGTACATCACTTAGGACAAATGACCACCCTAGGTCAGAGTATAAGCTGTTGTTTAGGTGAGCTGTAGTGAACGGAAGCTACCTATGCTCAAACACTTAATCTACTCCATAGAAACAAAATCACACCTGCTGAACTTTATAACCCCTCCAGCCTTATGCACAGGATGCTATCTAACAGTATACTTTCACTTACCCATTGTTAAACCTACTCTCGTATCCTCTCTCTGCTGACAATCCTCAGAGCAAGAAGATCCCAGTGCACTTACTGACACAACCTAAGGTACACATGCACCACCTTCCCTTGATTATGCATATTGGGGTGGGGGAGGATAGGGAGCAGGGCTCAGGACTGCTTAGTTCTCCTATCATAATCATACCTCTGTCAGGTTGTTCCAGCTAATTCTTCCATTCAGTACAGCTACACCTAACACAGAGAACGCAACTGAAGTGCATGCAGATAATACCCCATAGCTATTGCCAGCTCCAGGAGGGCACAGTAAAGGCTGCATTGGCATGTACCTTAATTGTGTATTTCCTGGTTTTCAGAGGCTTGCATTTAGCTGAACTTTATATTCTAGAAGGGTATAATATACAGAAGGGCAACCTTACCTCTGTATTAACTAAGTTTGTGTCACTGAATTTACACAATGGTTATTACCAGGCATTCCACAAAATATCCTGACTTAAAAACTTACGGAAAGCTATTAATTAGTCTGAGAAATCTTTATTTTTAAAGAGCAGTTCATTTGACTTTTTAGGTTGTTATAGATTTGTATGCTGTAAGAAAACAGCATGAAGAATCAGGGCCTTCATCTGCACTACCGTGACTATTTTTTCCCTTCCAGGTTATTTTAAAATTACCAGCTTCAAGAATCCTATGGATGACTGTGGGAGTTACACTGACACAGTGCTTACACAATGAGGTTTTGAATTACATGTTTTATGCATTCAATTATTGAATTCAGCTATTCATTGCTTAAACTACCCTCTGTTTTATTCTCTTATTATCCCCTAAAACAGCCGGACCACAGTCAGCTGTGTTTCAGGAAGTTATCATTTGCTGCTTCCATTCATGTCAATGCTTGTGCTGATGATAGAATGTCACAATGTCCTGTGCCCATCTCCAGTATGAGACACTATATTGACACCCCCACATCAGTCATCAGCAGGGTTTAAACCCAGAGCCTCTAGAATCACAGAAAAGACTTCTGCCGCTTGAGCTAACAGAATAACTGATAGCAGCTAGCGGCAGTTCTCCTCTGTGTGGACCAGCCACTAAAGGTGATGCAACAAGAAATTTACTAAGTACACAACTATTGCTGCTTCTGCCTCGCAAGAAGTTTGGGAATTTGTATTTCTGGGTTTATGCCTGCCTTCTAGGGCCATGGTGTGAGGCTCTGTAAGAGCTGTGAAGTGAACAAACTTATCCACACAAGACAGTGGAATTGCTGAGACTAGAATTCATGATATCCTGGCTCAAGTCCAACACAATTTTCCTTATTCCAAAGGATATGATGGCTGCAGCAGTTCTCTGCAGGGGGGTTAATGCATGCTCAGTTGAGTTGGCATATTTGCAGATCTTTAACTGCAAACCTCTAACAAGTTCTACTGAGCATGTGTGAAGAGCAACTGCGCAGACCCTGAGCAAATGTAGATGGATGTGCAAAATTATCCCCTTGCTCCAAAGCATGGAGGCACTAGAGCTCTTCCAAAAAAACCCGAACAAACAAAAAATTGTTTGGAAAAAATATTAACACGGAAGAATCCAAGAATGACATTAAGGAAAAATAATAAACTGATTAAACCCTTTTGCTGATTCTTAGAATGATTGAAGCAGCCAGCTGGCATGAAAAATATCAACCCAAAAGGTTACAGTTTTTGGGAAAATTCTAAAAAACTGAAAACGTGGGCTTATAAGGGAAACTGTTAGGCAATGTTATCTGTAGGCAGCGCTTCACTGATACACATCACTAATTCTTTACTGCAGCATTGAAAGACTTCCCCTTCTTTGTATGTCCAATACATGTGATAAATGAATAGGGGAGGGATAGCTCCCTTTTATGGACACCCAGCCAGCCAGTAGCTATAAAATCTCTCTTAGTAGCTGTTCTCTAATTGCTCTACCTGTAAAGTGTTAAGTCTCACTGCTATGCATAGGTAAAAGGAAGTGAGTGGGCACCTGGCCAATAGAGACAATGGGAGGGCTAGAACTTTTTTAAATTGAGAAAAGATTCCCTTTTTGTCTCTGTTGCTCTCTGGGAGAGAGGTGGACAGGGCAGCAACTATGCTGCAAAAAGCTTAGGCCAGGTATGCAAAAAATCATCAGTATCATACCTAGAAACTACTCATTAAAACCCGAGATATGTAAGTAAATCAGAAAATGTCTAGGAAGATGCAACTAGGTTTATCCCTTTTATTTCTTTATGGCTTGTGGATTCCTCTATGCTAACCCCAGGTGCTTTTGTTTTGCTTGTAACCTTTAAGCTGGACCTTAAGAAAGCTCTTCTTGGTGCTTAATCTTTGTAGCTGCTCTTTTAAAATCTAGCAAAAGCCTGAGTTCATAGATGTATTTTCTTTTTTTTTTTAAATAAAATTCTACCTTTTTTAAGAACAGAATTAGTTTTGTGTTCAGAGGTTTGTGCACATGTTGTTTAATTAGCTGGTGGCAATAGCGGATTTCCTTTTTTTATTTTCTTTCAGCTTTTCCCCGGAGGCGAGGGACAGGCAGTGAAAGCGCTTGAGGATACCCCACAGGAAGGAATTCCCAGGTACACCTTCCTGGGCTCTTAAAGGGGTTTTGCGCTTGGGTGGTGGCAGCATCTACCAATCCAAGGTCCGAGAAAAGTTGTAACCTTGGGAATAAGCCTGGAGTCACAAGTATTAATTTTTAGAGTCCTTGTGGGGCCCCCACTTTCTGCACTTCAAGTGCCAGAGTGGGAAATTAGCCTTGCTAATACATCTGAAGAAGACTGACAACACAAAAGCACTTTACACCTTGGGACAGTTGGACCATGACAGTCAACACACAAGGACTTGGGGTTTTTTGTTTCGTTTCCCCCCCCGAACATGTCACCTCCATCATTAGTTTTAGTTTGTGCAATGTCGTCTAAAAATCTTAGTTATCGAATTGGATTTAATCATTTGGTTCTTGCAGATACTAATGAGTTGGGATGGTAACAAACAAGTATATGTCCTGAAGGGTGAGAAGAAAAACCAAGTTGGAAACTTTTTAGATTGAAGGAGACAAATTGCATGTGGTAAGAGTTGATTTGCAGGGATACAGCATAGCAAACAGTTACAAGGTTTGATGGGGTTTTTGTTCCAGGTTTACCATCATCTTTCTTGCATAGCTGCTAAATGTTAATAACCCCTTTCATTACACTCACCGGGCTTAATTTATCTCCACCTTCCTCCCTGTTAAGCCACACATCTTCAGTGGATTTTGCTTCAGTCCACTGCACTGCAGCCATTAACTCTTCCCATTTAATAGTACCTCAGATTAATTAAGGTTCTAAAATAAACACTTAACAATAAATCACAGTATTCACCTGATGGAAAAAGTTTCTATAGGAAAATGTTTGCTTATTCCACAAAACAAAACGCTAGCTAGAATTATACAATAATCCAGATCACAAAATAATTGCAAGATTTCTCAGGGAAACCTAGCAAACACTCAACAAGCTAATGGCAATATAGCTATTTAAAAAAAAAAAAAACAACACAACTGAACAGCTGACTTAATAAAGTGGGATCCAAAGAGAAATGTGCAGTGAGGCTGAGAAGCCATATAGGCCTGTAAAGACAATAAGGCAGTCAGTGACGTTTAGAAAAATAAATGAGTTTACATAACACTGGACTCCTGGAAAGACAGTCCTAGGCAGGGAAACATTGGGCCCTCAGGACTTTTGATACCTTCTGAAATAAGCAGCAGCACACTGTATATTTATGTCACCAGATTTGGGTCTAGATAGATAATTTGTACAATATGAATTTCTCCACACTGGAACTGGAGTGTTGGCTATAATACTGACATCTAAATTAACTAATCCTTACTTGATTAAAGTGCATTGCTATTCTCTTATTTAGCATTTCCCCTTTTTCACTTTGTCTTGTTAGAATTAATTCTATGCAATTACATAAACTTACCAGAAGCTATATGTTTACACTGTAGAAGCTTGTGATAGGCATCCTACACTGCCTTAACCTGGTATAATTGGAAGGTCAATAACCTGTGCGTGTATCTATAATATACAACATCCCAATCAGCTGACAGGCAAACTCTTACTACACTATTACAATATCAATTACACTGACAAGTTCTAATTATTGGCACCAGGCTTCAAGTTGAAACCCCTTGGAGGATCTAATGGACATGCTGTCCTGGGAGGCAACAGCTTGGGAGGGGGAAAGCCATCAGCTGCTGAAACACTATTGTAGTTGTTTCCTAATAATTACTGTTTTTAGTTATAACCTCTCTTTTGCAATTCCCTTGTTGTTTCAGTGCCTCTAATCAACAATAGGATGTTTTAATAATAAAGTGTTTGAAATTCCACCACTACAGAGAAATTTCAATGCATTTATATTTTCATACATTACTTTTTAAAGTTTAATGCAAGTGTCAAAATCTAATTACGGAAACCTGCGGGAAGCAAAACCCTTTTTTAATGTGGTGGCTTAGCTGGTCTTTCAGTGTTTTGTTGTTGGTTGGTTGGTTGGGGTTTTTTTGAGGGTAGCAGCTAAATATAGGAAATGTAGCTTGCAACACTATATACTTACCAATTGTTTTAATACTGTAGGATTTGAATGTGTGAAGACCAGACAGGGATTTCCCTCCCACCTCCCCCCTGCAGTTTTGTGAACTAGTTACATCCAGTGTTGCCAATTTAGTGATTGTTTGGAAATTTGAATTGAAATTGAAACATTAATACACACTTTAAAAGCATATACACATATGTTATGATACGCTGTATCTGAAAAGGTATAATAGATTTGAAAAGTATGAACATAGACTAGCTTCCTTATACAGCTGCTGTTTTTTATGTCAACGACAGTGCATTCATTTTGGTTATGTTGGCCAACCTAATAATTTCAAATTATGATTTGTAAACAAAGTCTAAATGAACTCTCCCTGACAGCTAGTGATGAGCTGGCGGGAAAGGCTTCAGGACCAGATTGTATTTACATTCACACCTAATCTACCTAAGTATCTAGCAAATAGAGCTGTGTTGCCCAAGTGATAGATTTTGGCTGGTGTTGGGTTACAAATCATTTGAATGCACTAGCAGCGAGGTTCCCCCACTGAGAGCTCAGCTGAAATCACTGAGAGCTGATGGAGCCTCAAGAGACCAACTCGTAGAGGTCACGGTGGCAGCAGAAGGTGATGGTGCAGGGCCACTGGCAACAGAGCGATGGAGTGAATGGTGGCACAATGAACAACAGTGGCCAGAGCAAACAGTGAGCAGCTGGAGGAACGAGCAAGGTGCCTTCTTGCCCCCCACCTGGGAGGTGTACTTATGTGAAAGCACCTCTGAACTACGAGTCTCCACTGACCAAGGACAACACCAGTGAATGTTAATAAGGCTGTTACACAACACAGTTCATGTGAACAAACATGGCCGTGGCATCATACTTTCTATTTAAGCAAGAGATACCACACACTACAAACTGGAGGCCAATGTTAAGTGCATTGTCACTTGTTCATCCTGAAGTTGAACACTGGTTCCGAACAAGACCAGCAATTGCTCACTATCTTTCTGCAAGAAACTCAACTGACTGGCTAGATGCATGTGATGCAACAGTGAAAAACTCAACAGTTGAAAAAGTGAAGAACTCTCTCACCCCATGCAAAAAATTTGCGTACATGGCTGATGAATGCACCAATGCAAATGGTCATCAAGTATTAAGTCATTGTGCACATTATCTTGATGTCAGTGGTAGGCCAGTACATGCATTTCTAGATGTTCAAGTCATAGTAGACAGATTGGCTGCATCTGTGACAACCCATATCTTAGAAGAGTTAAATGTTTGTCATTTGGACCCCAAACAGATGTCTGCTTGTGCATTTGATGGAGCTGCAAACTTCTCTGGAAGACATGGTGGAGCACAAGCTTTGCTCAGAGAAAAGTGTAACCCTAGTCTCTCCTATACACACTACCGAGGCTATCTACTCCAATTAGTGCTAGTACAAGCTGCAGACTCTTCAAAAAGACATTTTAAAAAGCTATAAATTTTATGTCTTCATTATATTGTTTTTTCAGCTAGAGTCCGGAAAGACTGAATATCCTGAAAAATATAGAAGATACACTAAGACTAAAGTTCAAATTAGTCCAACCTGGAAAAACCCTCTGGCTTTCTCATGAATGATCCTTGGCTGTTGTCTTAAAATTACTCCAGCCATTATTACTGGCTTTGGAAAGTATCTACCAAGATGGGATGGATCTAAATAGTGAGGCTGGTGTATTACTTTTGCTACTATGGTCAGAGAAGACTATTGCCATTCTCTGTCTTGTAAGTCTACTGTTGAAACCACTTGGGTCATTAAACAATGCCATCCAGGCATCTGCTTCAACAGTAGTAGATCTTTGTCCAGCAATAGAAGCTACATTTGGATCAATCAGAGAGCTATCCATTGAAAAAGTACTGGAAGAAGCAAAGACTTCAGTCCAGAAGTTGACTAATAAAGGCGTTTATACTGAATCCTTAAATGAAGAGGACAAGAAATGTTTAAGACAACTGAAAAAGTACAAAGACTTGATTCTTAAAAATCTACAACAGCGACTTCTAGATTCTACTCAACCTCTACATAGCTTTTACAGATCCCTGTCTTATAAAACACCGACAGTTGAGTGGAGTGAGGCACTACCAGCAATAGGGTTGCCATGTGCTCAGGATAGAATAGAGAATTTGAACACAGAGTGAAATATCATACGATGAATGAATGACAATTTGACTTCAACTTCTTTTTTATCATCACTAGTGGCTCGACCCGATCTTTATGCTGTTTCTTGGGCTGAAAGAAGTAGGAATTCATCTCTTGCTACTCCCAGTCACAACAGCTACAGTTGAGCGTTTCTTTTCATCATTGAAAATAATTTTGTGTTTTGAAAGAAGTCGCCTTCTGCTTGATCATGTGAATGAACTAATGAGCATATCAGTTGAAGGAATGGAAGTACCGGACACATGAGAAGCCACCAAAGATGAAGGTATTGCATTCAAGAAGTTCATTAACAGAGTTGTGCAAATTTATAACAAGAAACCAAGAAGGATGTAGATGTAGTGTTTCACAGAAGGCTTGAGTATAGCCAACTTTAATTTTGTGTGATGATTTTAAAATCTAATGGTCATGAAACAACATTTTTCAGTATGGTGCCATAAAGCCCACCTTCACGGTCTCACCCCTGACCTCCCCCTCCTCCCGCCCCGTAAATTTGATTACCCTCCCCCCCATTTCAATTCCTGGGGAAAACACTGACCAGGTGTGCCGTCAAGTATTTAAGAAAAAGTAAGCTGACCAGAAAACCCAGAAAGGTTTATATCGTGCAGTTAATCTGTTTTTTGCTTCATTTAAGATGCTACGGAATGCCAACTTGATACTGCCAGGTAAATGCATTTCTGTGCATTTTTAATGAGACAAACATCCTGTAACAAATAAGCAAGCAGTTATGCATATTATTTCTTTCTTGACTTTGAAGCCCCTCTCTCTTACTGCGCACTCTGCCCTGCTAGTACTCCTTCTGGCTTATCCCTAATGTGCACTTGCCTCACTTTTGTTCTCCGACCATGAAGTCTCTTTGGCAGAAGGCTAGTGACCACATTAACTTCCCCTATTACACATTTACTCTTCATTCCTTCAGTTCTTTTATCTTCTTTGCTAAAAAGCTCTACCTCTCCCCCATTCCATTACTCGTGGGGGAATTCTGTGCCACTCCACCGGTGCAGAATTCCCTCCTGCCCACCACCACAGAAAATACATTCTGCTGGAAAGGCTGTGCAATTACATCTTTTGCCCACAGGGGCCTGCTGTGGTGCCAGAAGAGAGGGCTGCCAGCTGTGGAGAGGCAGAGGCTGCTTTCCTCACAGTGCCATGCGCACGGGGCCAGGTGAGGAGGCACAGGATGGGGAAGGACAGACAGATCGAGGCACAGGGTTGCTGGGGGTCATAGACTGGGATTCAGAAGGGCTAGTGGGGAGACTGACAGGAGTGAGGGTACAGAAACTAGTGGCGTGACAGTTTTAAGTCGGGGTGCACATGTAGGTGTAGGGAAACAGATGTGCCTGACTAAATGGAAAAGGCTAGGGGTCTGCATGGAAGGGGGAGGCTCTCTAACTCCCTAACAATCTCTCCCTGCCCAAAAAACCCTGTTCCATACGTTTCCCTCCCACACCCAACAACTGTCCAAGTTCACACCCAGACTCCTTCCCAGCAATTACTTCCCTCTCATTCAGCTCCTCCGTTACCCCTACTCCCCCAAGCCTTTGCACTGCTTCTGAGATATGCAGGAAATACACTTCTGTATTGTTGTTTAAATGAATTACCCCAAGTTCTGTATTAATTTGCCTAGTAACTAATCTATTTGTCAAATATTTCCTGAACCTTTTTGTTCTCTGTATTGCTACAGAAATACTTGCTGACAGGTATTTTGAAATAATTGAAACTGGCATGATTATATTGTTTATTTTGACAAATAAAATATGCAGAATTTTAAAATACTGGGTGCAGAATTTTTAATTTTTTGGTACAGAATTCCCCCACAAGCTACACTCACTCACTCACTCACCTGGCAGATTACAAGGTGGTTTTCCCAGGGTGAGGTTTATCCATTGCACTCCAAGTGTGGTGACCCCTCTATATCCCCACTTGCAGGAAACTTGAATGAATAAGCTGTGGTGGTGGGGAGGGGAAATGTGTCTAGACTTTCCCCAGAGGGCGGAGGTTGGAGAACCCAACAACCACCAGCTGCCTCTGACTCCCTCTTTAAAACCTCTTCCCTCTCTATGCAGGATCTTAAGTTTTCCCAAAGAAAAAAAATCCAATAGGTCTTCCCCTCTATCCCATTCCCCCAGGTTTCTTAGCACACTCCTTCTCTTCTTTCTCCAACACTGATGTCTTCTGCTAGCTCACTTCCTTCAATCTCTCCTTCTGCTCCCATGACCTATAGCAGGGGTCAGCAACCTTTTAGAAGTGGTGGGTCCAGTCTTCATTTATTCATTCTAATTTAAGGTTTCGCGTGCCAGTAATACATTTTAACATTTTTAGAAGGTCTCTTTCTATAAGTCTATAATATATAACTAAACTATTGTTGTATGTAAAGTAAATAATGTTTTAAAAATGTTTAAGAAGCTTCATTTAAAATTAAACTAAAATGCAGAGCCCCCTAGACCAGTGGCCAGGACCCGGGCAGTGTGAGTGCCACTGAAAATCAGCTCATGTGCAGCCTTTGGCACGCATGCCATAGGTTGCCTACCCCTGACCTATAGTATTACAAACACTGAAGTGTTTAAATGTCAGGTCCCCAAAATTGTGACTTGACCTGTTTTTTTTTTTTATTGGCCTTTTTAGTTTGAGATATTAGGGTACATTTGGTGATTCAGGGAACATATGTACAACTTATTAATTCTATCTGACATACTACTATGAAAATTGCTGCATCAGTAATGCCCCTCTATGTGTACCCACTATGAGCTGACAGGGTTGTCAGATCTCTGCTAGAGCAGGGACAATGATGGGTCATGACAACTTGACAACTCTAACCACAATGGTTATGCTAAGGAGGGTGAGAGAGTTGGGGAACCAGTTCTCTCCAACTTCCCTCCACAGAGGATGGTGTTTGGAGCAGTGGAAAGTTACCAAGCAGGCCAAAGGGACAAGTGATTAAGAAGGTTATAAAAAGGACTGCAGAGGAGTTGGGGGAGAGCGAGGAGCCATGCAGGCAGGAGGGGAAGGAGATTGGCAGCTACCATAATGAAAGGCAAGCTGAGGAGAGAAGGCTCCATGTTTCAGGACACAGGCCATACACTGGAGCAGGACTTGTGGCTTAACCAAGGATTCTGACCCGAGTCCCAAGAATGCTGTGGAGCAGTGAGGAAACTGAGGCAGGAAAATGAGTGGTTTATTATTTTGTATAGGTCGGTGTATTTCTCCTGCTATTAAAGAGAAATGTTGTATTCAAGTCCTGTGCAACATCTATGGGGGTTATGTGCTACACATTGTGTGATCCCTTGAAGAAGTAAACCAGAGAGCTCACACCTTCAGCTGAAGCTCTGGGAGTGGGGTGTTGATGCTAAGTGAGGAGTCTGAGGAGTTAGCACTGGTTCCAAGGATTTGACAGAGAGACTGCATGGGCTAAGATCTCAGGCTGGGATGCTAGGCAGAGGCTCTGCACCCTGAGAGCATACCTAGGACCCGCAAGCTAGGGACAGTGCCTGGGCTCTGTTCAAACTCCAGGGGCTGGATTCCTTCACAACAGTCTAGTGAATGGCCAAGAGAGGGTGCTTGAATGGACTTGTGGTGAACACTCAGGTCATGTTTTCAAGCATGTGTCTCAACTATGAGGTCCAGAAAGTGTGTTCTTAATGAAAGCTGAGATTCCCATCATCACGTGCGTCCAGGAGCTTGATATTTAAGAAACACCAAATATCATGCAGGATGGCAACACTGACTTCTTTTTATGCCCCTGCCAGTGCTTGTTTTCTCTTTCTCTTTCATCAGGATTATATCCTAACCAGTAAAAACACAAGAATGTTTTGTTTTCCCTTATATTTGGGTAAAAAGCAGGCTGGGGAAAAGCCAGCCAACCAACCCAACCTAGACACAATCCCAAGCATTCTTGTGGCTTTCAGACAGTAAATGCTCTAAGACAGGTACTGTTTTTCTTCTGTGTTTTTACAGTGTCCGATACAATGGGATTCCAGTCCTGATTGGCGTATTTGAGTTATATCCATAATAGAAATAACTGTGAAATTGGAGATAAAAATTATCATTCTTGTAATTATTTCCTTCATTGCTAGACTTAAATGATCTTTGTAATTTACTAGAGACAGGGTTGTAAGTCCTCTGGCAACAGTGCGAGTGGAAATGAAGTGATGGTTTATCACACGGTGGTGGTGTTTGAGTAGAAATCTGACACTGATTATACTGTTTCTGTTTAATTTTGTTCTGGATTGCCATGTGCATAGTATTAAGCCACAAGATGACACAACAGCCTTTAGCATTTTGGTTGCTAATTTGAATTTGGCCCAGCTCTGTAGCAATTTAAAGTACAAGAATATTGAAGTATCTATGCAAGACTTTCGTGAAATGGGTTGATAGCCTTTCAGTGCAGTGCAAGTGGACAGTTCCTTACAGCACATAAACCACCATCACAATTAGCTCACCCATCTACCCTCTCAGGCTTGTGAATGGAGGCACGAGAGGTGTAGCATGGCATTGCTATTCTAAGCCTGTTTCATAGTGGCACTACTTCACAGGTGTAGGCCTGGCTTGAGATGAATAAATGGACCTGAATGAGGCCCCATTTCTTGGGAGACTAGATTAGGGAGATAAATGGATCAACAGGCTGGAAACATAATATTTATACTAGCTAAGATACGGGTGAATGCTCAGGGAACCATTTATAGTGGACAAGATAACAATGGATAAAATAATCCTGGAACATAAGATGAGATACAAGATATGCATGGACAGTGCATTCTGTACTGAGATTGGTTCCTACAAAGTGAAGCTAATGTAAAGTTATAAAGCAGTGGTTCCCAAACTGGGGTTCACGAAATGTTACAGGGGGTTCTCGGGGGGGTGGGGAGAATTCCCTAATGGCAGACAGAGCTGTCCATAGGGACCCTGGGTAGCATGGGGCTAGCAGCCTGGAGCCTTGGGGACTTCTAAGAGCTAAGCAGATCAAAGCAAACGTATCTATCACACTGAGAAGATTTAAACTTCAAGACTCCTTATACGAAATAGAAAGGGAGGTGGATTTTTTTGCTGTTTTTAAAATTAAATAGGCTGCTAGTGTTGTTTTAAAATTATTATGAAGAACAAGTTTAAGCTTTGTTGTAATGTGCATTGTTTGCCTGGACTGCTAAAGACCTGAATCCTTGTGTAGGAGGAACTCTTTGAGTTGGCTTCTTAAATACCTTCATGCTGTTTCACATCTGATACTCTTTGATGAAACATAGGAGCCAGAGCCACCAGTTTGGGGGGGGGGGGGGGTGCCAGTACGTCAGCGTGCCCCTTCCCCCGTGGCTCCCTCCCCTTTTTTTCCGGTGATCCCCTTGGCGCCCCCCCCCTTTTCTGGCGGTGCCGCCCTGGTCCCAGGGGCTTTGCCCCCACACCCCTTTTTTCTACTGGCGCCTCTGATAGGAGCCTTGTCTTATAACAGACTTAATCAAAAGTGATACAAGCTACAAAACTGAGATCTTGGAAGAGTGTTGCCATTTTCATAATGTAATAAAAATACTGTAATGGTAAATAAAAATTAATAAATAGCGTGTAATAAGCATGTCATAAAAACAAATTTTGTATGTCCAAGATCACTGCTTTTATAATTTATGCTGAGATAAGAGAGAAAATCCCTGGAAATATTAATTTTTAGGAGGGGGTTCACAAGACTTGACATTTCAGTGAAAGGGGTTCGTCGGTTGTTAAAGTTTGGGAACCACTGTTATAAAGGAAGAGATTTACTGCGTGACTTTGAGTGCATGTTACACCCTATAGCCACCCATTATGCTTGAGTCTGATCAGCTCAGCATTGCTATGCTGTATGCCAAATAAAGGAACTTGAGTGATGAGACTAGACCCCAACTAAGTTCTTTGGGAAAGTGGGTGGACAAGATCTCAGAGGCACCCCAACAAGGGGAAAAGGTGAGGGAGCTTGCACAACTTTGTTCTTGGGGGCAACCTGAGGCATTGTGGCCTGTGTAGGGTTGCCAGGTGTTTGGTTTTTGACTGCAATGCCTGGTTGAAAAGGGATACTGGCGGCTCCGGTCAGGCTGTTAAAAGTCTGGTCGGTGGTGCTGTGGGTCTAAGGCAGACTAGTCCCTACCTGTCCTGGCTCTGTGTTGTGCCCCGAAAGCAGTAAGCGGGTCTGGTTCCTAGGCATGCTGCCCCTGCCCTGAGCACTAGCTCTGCACTCCCATTGGCTGGGAAGGGGGGGTAGGTGCCCCTAGGTGAGAGCAGCGTGTGGAGCCTCCTGCCCCCCCACCCCCTGCTTAGGAGCCAGACCCCTTATGGGGTGCAATGCAGAGTCAGGACAGGCAGGGAGCCTTCCTTAGCCCTGCTGATCAGCAGCTGCCCAAGGTAAGCCTTGCGCTCCCACCCTCTGCCCTAGCCCTGAGCCCTCTAAACCTGGAGCTCCCTCCTGCACCCCAAACCTCTCATCTCCAGCCCAGAGCCCATACCCCCTGCACTCCAATCCCCTGCCTCAATCCGCAGCCTGGTGCCCCCTCCTACACACCTCATCCGTAGCCCCACCCTGGAGCCTGACCCCCATCCCAAAGCCCTCACCCCCTCCTATGCCTCAACCCATAGCCCCCTCCCAAATCCCTCAGCCCCACTCCCCAGCCTGGAGCCTTCTCCTGCACCCCAAACCCCTCATCCCCAGCCCTACCCCAGAGCCTGCACCTCCCCTCCCACACCCCACCTCCCACACCCTGAACCTCTCCTTTATGGCCCCACCCCAGAGCACGTACCCTCAGTAGAGCCCTCCCCAGCCGGGGCAGCGAGCCACGGAGGGAGGGGAATGTCGCGAGCAGGGGGCGGGGCTGGCAAGCCAAGGCCTGTGGGAACACAGGGGCAGACCCTGCCTGCCATAGGCCTATCTCCTGCGCCGGGGTGGGGCAGAGGGTTGCGCTCACGATGTGAACAAACAGGCCACGGCTGAAGGGAGGCCCTAATCCTTATCAGGCAGGCGGCCGCGGCCATGACAACGCCCCGTTTTCCTCCCTCATGGAAACTATAGTTCCCAGCATGCACCGCGGGAAAGACTACATGTCCCAGCATGTTTTACGGCACAAACGGACTATAATTCCCATCAGGCCCCTGGGTTTGATAGCCACACCCCCTCCCCCCGCGGGAAGCTGATATTGCGTCGTACATTGGTTTCAGTAGGTAGGTGCCTCTGGCTCCCTCAGACGCCACAGAAGCGAGGAGTCTCGTTCTCGCGATGTTTGAGATGCAGAAGCGCTTGTGCACGGGGTTCTCGTTTTCACCCTACATGTCGCGAGAGCGGCGGGGCCGGAAGCTCCACGTCGGTCAGTTGGGCTCAGAGAGCGACGTCTCCGCTGCTGCTGGGTTGGGGCTGCGGAACCATGGTGAGTCCGGCCGCGGGGCCAGCCGGGGCCGGGCCTTGTCTCCTCGCGGCTGGCTGGCTGGCTGGCTGGCGTGGGGGTGGACAGAGGAGCTGCCCGCTGGGCTGGGGTTGGGGAGGGTGAGTGGGCCGGGACATACAGGTGGTGAGGGGCGCGCAGGGTTCCCTTCTCCTGCGGGCTGTAAAGGAACCAGAGCCCCCAGCCGCTCCCCGCTTCCGCAGGCCAGCGCTGTCCCTGAGGCTGTGCGGGCGGTGCGTGGCAGGAATTAATCCCTGGTGAGATGCTGGGAGGGGATGTGCTGAGGGGACCAGGTCAGGGTGTCAGACCAGTGGTTACATCAACTCCCCTACCTATTTGCCTGGGGGTGGGGAGTCTGGTTCCTTTACAGCTATTTATGACAGCTGCATATTAAAATTTCATACAAATGAAGACTTGTTTGTACTGCTCTACATACTATATCAGTGGTTCTCAATGGGAGTGTCATAAATATAAAGGGAAGGGTAAACACCTTTAAATCCCTCCTGGCCAAAGGAAAAACCCTTTCACCTGTAAAGGGTTAAGAAGTTAGGATAACCTCGCTGGCACCTGACCAAAATGACCAATGAGGAGACAAGATACTGTCAAAGCTGGAGGGTGGGGGGGAAACAAAGGGTTCTCTCTGTCTGTGTGATGCTTTTGCCCGGACCAGAACAGGAATGCAGGTCAGAACTCCTGTAAAAAGTCAGAAAGCAATCTAGCTAGATATGCGTTAGATTCTGTTTTGTTTGAATGGCTGATAAAATAAGCTGTGCTAAATGGAATGTATATTCCTGTTTTTGTGTCTTTTTGTAA
Source organism: Lepidochelys olivacea (assembly GCF_965140295.1). Taxonomy (NCBI): domain Eukaryota; kingdom Metazoa; phylum Chordata; order Testudines; family Cheloniidae; genus Lepidochelys; species Lepidochelys olivacea. The sequence continues at coordinate 41,678,262 of NC_140419.1, forward strand.
CTTAAGGCTTAGCCTAGAGGGATTCTCTATGTTTTGAATCTGATTACCCTGTAAGGTATTTACCATCCTGATTTTACAGAGGTGATTCTTTTACTTTTTCTTTCATTAAAATTCTTCTTTTAAGAACCTGATTGCTTTTTCATTGTTCTTAAGATCCAAGGGTTTGGGTCTGTGTTCACCTGTACAAATTGGTGCGGATTTTCATCAAGCCTTCCCCAGGAAAGGGGGTGTAGGGCTTGGGGGGGATTTTGGGGAGAAAGACGTTTCCAAGCGGGCTCTTTCCCTGTTATATTTGTTACACGCTTGGTGGCGGCAGCAATAAAGTCCAGGGACAAAAGGTGAAATAGTTCGTACCTTGGGAAAGTTTTAACATAAGCTGGTAAAAATAAGCTTAGGGGTTTTCTCATGCAGGTCCCCACATCTGTACCCTAGAGTTCAGAGTGGGGAAGGAACCTTGATGGGGGTGTGTGTGTGTGATTTATTTCATAATTATATGGTAAAAATGAAATCAGTTTTTCAGTAATAGTGTGGCTGTGACATTTGTATTTTTATGTGTGATTTTGTAAGCAAACAAAGTGAGGTGAAATTTGAGGTATGCAAGCCCAATCAGTTTCCTGAAAGGGGCACAGTAGTCTGACAGTTAAAGCTCATTGGTATTAGAGACACAAAGTGTGTGAGGTAATAGCTCTTATAGGACCAACTTCAGCTCTGCTCTGTGTGACTTGAAAGCTTGTGTCTCTCACCAGCAGAAGTAGGTGTTGTTGAGCAATAAATAAGGTCATCGTTTTTAGAACCTTCACATTTTGAAATGCCTCATTCTAGAAAACTTACCTTGGCATGAATTCAACCCGTGAAATTTTAGGTAGTTTTGTTTTGTATTGCCAGAGTTATAGGTGAAGTCAAAATCGGGGTATAATGGAAGGTTTAAAGTTCTTTTTTACTTTGTAGTGCTTCTTTTAAAAATATCATTGGCTTCTGTGTTTGTCTGATTTTTAAAGGAGTTGTTAGACTTGCATCAATTTCTAATGGACAGGTGTCTCCATTACACATCATAGTTTGTGATAGCTGGCTCCCACATTTTTTTCCACAACAGAAGTACAAAGGAGAAAATGGTTTATGGGCATACTGGGCAAGATGTTGTATGGAAGCATGCACTGCCCTTCCTTTTCTTGAGCTTATTCTGTATATAGATTTTTCCAGTTGTGCAGTTCAGGACCTCTTTACAAGCAATATATTCATGTGGATTGAAGAAAAAATGCACAAGAACAATCCTCTGTGCTCTACTGAGACCCTGTCCTGCTCCAGAGAAATCAGTGAGAATGATGCCACTCAGAACCAGTATTTGTTTATATTCTAAAGACTCTCTTAGAAGAACAAAGCAAACAGGTAGCTAAGATAAGGAGTGTGTGGGATGTGTGCCCTCAAAACAGAGCTGCCTAGTTTTATTTTAGGTTTAACCTTCAGTTTTTTCTTATTTACACTACAGATATGTTAAAACAGTTCTGTGCCGTTGTTACGTTGAAGAATAATGTAGCATTCTTAATTTTTCTGATCTCTAGCCTCTCCGACTCGATATTAAGCGAAAACTAACAGCTCGTTCTGACCGAGTAAAGAGTGTGGACTTGCACCCTACTGAGCCATGGATGTTAGCTAGCCTGTACAATGGCAGTGTCTGTGTTTGGAATCATGAAACACAGGTAAACTTTTTGTGCTGTATTCTATTTCTAATTAGAAACAGGAGTGTGTTCAATGTAGCAATATGGTAATTCATTGATATGTGTTTCCTGATCATAGTTATATACGAAGTGCATTCTTCTGCAGCAGACATATGGAAAGAACTTTAAATAATAATATAATAAAATCACTGTTTTTTGTTTAAAAATCAAAACAAAAAAACTATAATTTGCAGAATCAGCAGGGTGTCCTCAAGAAACTCATGTTTCATGCTGCCACTTATAGTTTAGTGCCATTAAAGATCAATGTACCTAAGGGTGGTGCATTTTCAAATTGTAGCCTCAGAGACAAATAAGTACTGTGATATAAATCAGATAGATTAGGATGTCAACCCAGCACTGAGCTTTCTGTTTATATGCTAAATGCTTTGAATATTAAGAGTAGTAGGGATGTGATGCACAAAATTGATCTTAAACTTATTTTTTTCTGTTTAATCTCCCTGAACTTGAGGCTCATTTGTTTGCAATCTGTGTGATGCCTCAGCATATGTTGTTCAGGTGATATCACAAACATTAAGAAACAGCCTAAAGAAAAGGAGTACTTGTGGCACCTTAGAGACTAACCAATTTATTTGAGCATGAGCTTTCGTGAGTTACAGCTCACTTCAAGCTCATGCTCAAATAAATTGGTTAGTCTCTAAGGTGCCACAAGTACTCCTTTTCTTTTTGCGAATACAGACTAACACGGCTGTTACTCTGAAACCAGTCTAAAGAAAGATATAGAAGTCTGTGGAGATCACATAAATCCCAGGATTTGTTGACTATATACAGTGAGTTTTATTTTTTGCAAATTATTTTAATTTTTGTTTATTCCAGAAGGTATTAAATGTTTTTAGACTTAGCAAAACTGCACCATACTGTCAATACCTCCTCTTACCTGACTTTATGTTTATACTCACATCTGTTAAAAAGGAGTACAGATCCCTTTCTCTAGGAGCTCCTTGACAGTTCTTAAACTTGCAACTATTTAAAAGTGGGCTGTTTTTAAGAAAAGCTGAACAGATTTTGAAACTGACATTTTCTCTGTAATATACCCCAATATTTCTAATTTTAGACTCTAGTGAAGACCTTTGAAGTATGTGACCTGCCAGTCAGAGCTGCAAAATTTGTGGCCAGAAAAAATTGGGTTGTGACAGGAGCTGTAAGTTGTCATTTTTTGTTTGTCTGTTTCATATACATTCCCCCGCTTTTCTCTTTACTTCGTTGCACCCTTACACACCATCCAGAAGTGTGGTTCTATATTAACTTGTACACTGGAAGAAGATAACAGATTATAGCTGTTTGTTTCCCCAAAACATTCTCCTAAAATCTGTTGAATAGAAGGGCACTTTAAAGCTCAAACTTTCATTTTAAAAACCGAAAAATACAAAGTGGTGGTTGACTTTACATTTAGGCCCAATCTAAATTACCAACTCGAATAACTTCTGGCACTTGCTTTCAATTTGTTTAAAAGATGTAGTATGCACAGTACCTTAACCATGTCCCTGTAATTAGGTTAAAGGACTTCAACTATTCAAGGTAATACGATTTTAAAAGTTTACCTGTTGTTTTCTATGCTTTTCCTCAATTATTTTTAATACAGAATCTTTAGAGAAATTTTTGTTCACTTTTAGAACACTAAAGCCACTTTTATCCATTGAATGTGCTTCATACTAAAATGTGCTTAATAAGTCCATCCTACTCTTGCAGTTAAGAAAAGTCAGCAAAGTGTAACAGTTGACATCACAAAGTATACACCTGACAGGCTGTAAAATGTGTGTGTTTATATATCTCGTATATAATCATCGTTTGTTTTCACATTTTCAACCTTAACATTGCATTACTAAGGAAGAAAGTCTGAATTAATTTTGCGTGCCTATTTCTGTCAGCCTTTTTAATATTTATAGAAGCAGACTTACAGGTACAAGCATGTATCAGTGTACTTATCTCTATTTGTAACCACTGAAATAAACATTTTCCATGTTACATTTTTAATCTGTCCTTTAAATCATATTGCCGTCATATCAATCACTGAAATGAAGTTGTTTTAATATGCATCCAGATATGCATGCAGTGTGTGTCTTAATTGGTAATTAAAGTAGATATTGTGTATACCCAACATGTTTCCAATCTGTTACAATTTTTGAATAAGTTTAAGTGGGTCAAAGGCATTTGACCTGATGGAAAATTGTCCATGATGCATTTCTATTTTTTAAATTTATTAAATGGGCAGTCAACTTGAAAATCACTTTTTTTGTCTGAAAATTTTGTATCTACTATAGAAACAAGTAAAAGCTAAGATTTCTATGAAAGAAAATTTAGTGGAAAAATTAGTACTCTTACTTTGCTATCAAATACTTAGTTACTTGTTACTTTGTCTTGTTCATCGTCTACGCTCTCTGTTCAATGCATTGGCATAATGACACTTATATACATCTCTGGGGGAAGCTCACTTGCAAGCTTTTTTCTAGATCTGAAAGATGTTGCCTGCTAGTGACAGAAGTTAGAAAGCTGATACTGAAGAAGTAGCAAATAGGCATGTGTATGGAAGGAGAAGGGAGTAGGCCCAAGCCAGCATATATCATGTTGCTTCCTTCAAAAACATTTAGGATAAAATTTTCAGAAGTACCTAGTCCCAGTGACTCAGTGAGATTTAGGACTTGTCTATATAGAGCAACAATATACAATAGAGGGGTGTGATTTCTGAACTGCACCAATGTGTTGCACACTGACCAGCCCATGCAGACTCTTAGTTTTTGCCAGCAGAGTCTATGCAAGCCAGTGCACTTTAGAAATCCCTCTAGAATATAACAGTAGGGATCTATTATTGACTACCTGACCAGGACAGTGATAGTGACAATGAAATGCTATCAAAATAAAGAACTCAATAATAGTGGGGGATTTCAGTTATCTCCATATTGACTGGGTACATTTCACCTCAGGACGAAATGCAGAGACAAAATTTCTCGATACTTTAAATGACTGCTTCTTGGAGCAGCTGGTACAGGAATCCACAGGGGGAGAGGCAACTCTCGATTTAGTCCTGAGTGGAGCACAGGATCTGGTCCAAGAGGTAACTATAACAGGACCAGTTGGAAATAGTGAACATAATATAACAACATTTAAGATTCCTGTGGTGAGAAGAACACCTCAATGGTCCAACGCTGTGGCATTTAATTTCAGAAAGGGGAATTATGCAAAAAAGAGGAGGTTAGTTAAATAGAAATTAAAAGGTACAGTGACAAGAGTGAAATCCCTGTAAGCTGAATGGACACTTTTCAAAGACACTATAATAGAGGCCAAACTTAAATGTATATCCCAAATTAAAAAACACATTAAAAGAACTAAAGAGCCACTGTGGCTTAACAACCATGTAAAAGAAACAGTGAGAGATAAAAAGGCATCTTTTAAAAAGTGGAAGTCAAATCCTAGTGAGGTAAATAGAAAGGAGCATAAACACTGCCAAATTAAGTGTAAAAATATAATAAGAAAAGCCAAAAAGGAGTTTGAAGAACAGCTAGCCAAAAACTCAAAAGGTAATAACAAAATGTTTAAGTACATCAGAAGCAGGAAGCCTGCTAAACAACCAGTGGGGCCCCGGACGATCGACATACAGAAGGAGTACTTAAAGACAATAAAGTCATTGCGGAGAAACTAAATGAATTATTTGCATCAGTCTTCACGGCTGAGGATGTTAGGAAGATTCCCAAACCTGAGCTGTCTTTTGTAGGTGACAAATCTGAGGAATTGTGACAGATTGAAGTGTCGCTAGAGGAGGTTTTGGAATTAATTGTTAAATTTAACAGTAACAAGTCACCGGGACCAGATGGCATTCACCCAAGAGTTCTGAAAGAACTCAAATGTGAAATTGTGGAACTATTAACTATGGTTTGTAACCTGTCCTTTAAATCAGCTTCTGTACCCAGTGACTAGAAGATAGCTAATGTAACACCAATACCTAAAAAGGGCTCTAGAAGTGATCCCGGCAATTACAGACTGTTAAGTCTAATGTCAGTACAGGGCAAATTAGTTGAAACAATAGTAAAGAATAAAATTGTCAGACACATAGAAGGACATAAATTGTTGGGCAAAAGTCAACGTGGTTTCTGTAAAGGGAAATCATGTCTTACTAATCTATTAAGAGTTCTTCGAAGGGGTCAACAAACCTGTGGACAAAGGGGATCCAGTGGATGGCTTTTTTCTAGAAAGCCTTTGACAGGGTCCCTCACCAAAGGCTTTTATGTAAATTAAGTTTTCATGGAATAAGAGGGAAGATCCTTTCATGGATTGAGAACTGGTTAAAAGGCAGGGAATAAAGGGCAGGAATAAATGGTAAATTTTCAGAATGGAGAGGAGTAACTAGTGGTGTTCCCCAAGGGTCAGTCCTAGGACAAATCCTATTCAACTTATTCATAAATGATCTGGAGAAAGTGGTAAACAGTGAGGTGGCAAAGTTTGCAGATGATAAACTGCTCAAGATAGTTAAGACCAAAGCAGACTGTGAAGAACTTCAAAAAGATCTCACAAAACTAAGTGATTGGGCAACAAAATGGCAAATGAAATGTAATGTGGATAAATGTAAAGTAATGCACATTCTGGGGAAAAAAATAACCCCAACTACACATACAATATGATGGGGGGCTAATTTAGCTACAACTAATCAGGAAAGATTAGTTGTAGCACGAGCCCACCTGGGATGGGAGGCTTGCTGCCCTGCCTTTTGCATCTAAACCTCTTTTGAAAACTTTACATATTTTTATGCTCCCAAGTTAACACAGTTTAAAAATGGATTAAAAAAAGTAAAGATTTTAGGACATCATATTTGAAAGCTTTAAAGGTGGTGGTGGTGGTGGTTGTTTTTTGGGGCCATTATTTCCTAAATAGTTAAAAAGAAATCCAAGTTGGCAGTGCTTTTTTCAGTTATTTGAGTGCAACATAGCATCTGTTTTTCTTATAGCATGATGTTGCATCACTGATATCAATGTACGTTTTCCCCATTGACTTCAATGGGAGGAGAACAAAGCCCTTAATGCATGGAAAACACTTTTTCATGCTCCTATAATGTGAAAATGTCTAAGGGAACTTTAAACTTGCCTTAAATTAAAATAAGTGACCTTTTGGGCTAAGACCATCTTTGAGAAACTTTGATCATAGATGAATTCTTCGTAGTTATAAATGCCTTAAAATAGGATCATGTAATGTAAATTTCTGAACCAAAACTGTGTCAGAATAATTATGCTAGCTGGCATTGTTTCCTTTCTTCAGACTTCTAGTGCGGTTCTTAAAGAACTTTTATGGATGAAGAATCTTTGAAGATGGAATATTAGTCTTTATTTAATGTGAAATACTTTTATAGAGAAGCTGATCTTAATGTCTTTATTTTCTTATCTGTAGGATGACATGCAAATTAGAGTTTTCAATTACAATACCTTGGAAAGAGTTCACATGTTTGAAGCACACTCCGATTATATTCGTTGCATTGCTGTACATCCTACTCAGCCTTTCATTCTAACTAGCAGTGGTAAGAGATATTTTCGGTATAATTTGATTTTTCTCACATAACTCTGTTTATAAGATAAGTCTGAACAATGAGAAACTACATGGCCTGTACTGTTGTTGCTGAAATAAGAATTCTTGAGCAAGTAGCCTACTTCTCATTTGTCATCTCAAATTACTTCTTTCCAAGCTAGTTTCATGTTTTTAATGGAATCTCAACTTTACTTCGGAGCTGAAATGTAATAGGTTAAGCTCTTGTCAAAGAAGACCTGAAGTCTAGTTGCTTAATGTCTGCCAAACAAGAAGTTCATTTACATGCTAATGATCTGCTGTTTGGCATACTGACATGCCATACTTGGGTTTGACGTATATCAAGATTAATTTCATTTTGCTGGTTAAAACTAGAAGCATTGTAGTGTTTTCATAGTAAGATTTGTAACATGAGTGATATTGGAGTTTATATATAATGTCCTTTCATGAAATAGAATTGTTGGCTTCATGTTGTGCCCACAACATTCAATCTAGGTTCCCTAGTAAGCAAATTTAACTGTTATCTTAATCCTTTAGTATTGATGTGCAGTCCTTAGAAGTGTCTGAGATGAATTAGTGCTCTGACTGAGCCTGAGACTCCTCTTCTGTAAAGGGGAAAAAAAGTAGGCACTGGCCTGTCAGCTTTTCTTTAGGAAGTTAAAGGGAAGAGCTAGTTTTCCAGATGCCTAGAAGCAAAAAGAAGAAATGTTGCGTGCATTACAGAACCAGGGCTTAAGAGAACAAACCGAGGTGCAGTATCTCCTGAAAACAATCAACGGTATGGCTGAACTGACTGTGTTGCAAGAACAGTGAGAAGAATAGCTGGATCACACTCTAGATGGAATGGAGGCTTCATACAGAGTCAAGGATCTGCCTACGAGCAGTTTTTGCTTAATTCAGTGTGTGCCAAATTAGGCAGTTCATCCCTTTTATACCTCTTTGTTTTCAAGGAAGTCCATAACAATAAAGCAAGAAACTAAATCACATAGAAACAAAACTGGAAATCTAAGGGCTTGTCTGCATGAACAATTAGTCTGTGGCAAGCTGGGGTGTGAATCTACTCCATACTAGCCTGCCATGCACTAACTGTCCATATGGGGACTAGATCAAACCACAGTAAGGAATTGTTAGTCTGCTTAAAGTTGACGTGGACAGTTAGTTTGTGGCAGACTAGTGGGGGTAGATTCACATCCCAGCTTTCTGCAGACTAACTGGTCATGTAAACAAGCCCTAAATCCTTATACTAACAACAGAAGAAATTCTCTTCAGGATTCCAGTGTTTGTTTTGATGCTTGTCTTTGAAACTTGACCCTTTCCACAACTACTTACTTTTCAGCGTTTCAGACAAGGTTCCTCCAAGATGTTTGTATGTCTCTGGAGCTGTACAGGAGCTATGGGATATGTTACTCACAAATTCCCTTTAAATTTCACTTTTTCAAAACATAAAGCAAACTGTTTAAAAACAATGGTTGGCAGTCCTGGGGAAAGTCTTGGATATGACAGCTGATAATGTACACCCTCCTAATTGAAGGGATAGTGTGTTGAGGTTTTAACACACATTCCTTTCTCCAAAATATTAAGTGTGTTAACAAAAATCCCAACATTTGAAACAGTAATTTAAAATCACTTTCCTCTCAATTGCTCAGCTTTCACTCTGCTTTTTGTGATGTCTCACTAAATTGCCAAAGTGTTTTCACACCTTTTTTTAAAGAAATCTTTCAGACTTTCATAAAACAGAAAGTAGAGGTCCAATTTCCCAACACCAATGTCCTCTTTAAGAGAACACCGAATGGCCCTGAAATGAGAACCACATGTTTAGCTGTGCTAAGCAGTCTAGACTATTACTAGGTTCTTACTTCTGGCAAGGTAGATACCCAGGTTTCGGTTTAATGCAGATGACTATTTCTTTTTTTGGGGCATGAGGGGAGGGAACAAAAACAAACGGTTGCATTCCCTGTAGTCATCCCCCGCCTCTCAGGGTAAACAGTCTTCTGAGTAAAGTCCATAAATTATTTTGATAGTAGCAATGCTTCCCTTTAGGATGGACAAGCCTTGAAAATTGGGTTACTGAGGATTTTATTTTAAAAAAGAGAGTTTTAAATATCCATAATACCTAATTTGAATTTTTTTTCCAGATGACATGCTTATTAAACTCTGGGACTGGGATAAAAAATGGTCTTGTTCTCAGGTGTTTGAAGGACACACTCATTATGTTATGCAGATTGTCATAAACCCAAAGGATAATAACCAGTTTGCCAGTGCCTCTTTGGATAGGACGATTAAGGTACAGTAAATATACCTTTTAAAAACTTCATTAAATAATTACCAGACATGAGAAATACAACAATATAGCAATACAGACAATGGAAAAATTTAAATTCATAAAAAAGTATATGTGCAGTAATAGACTGTATACTACATACAAGGACATATATAAATTGGAATGACCTCAGTCAAGTTATAGTTGAACAATTATCGGAACCTGGATAAAGACTTTATATATCTGTGAAACGTCAAGATTAGTTATTGTATATGATCTTTGAAATGTGAATCACTGGCAGCAATTTATGGACTCTTGTGATTCCATTTGGATTACCAATAAATGTTGGGGGGTGTAACTTTACTTTTATAATCGTCCACTTTCAGAGTCCGTTTTAGGGAAATGCAAGATAGCAGAGTACCTACATTGAGAGTCTTACTTCCCTTTCCTGCGATAGACCCTGAAGATTCTCATGCACAGTGGAGCCATTACTGGGTTCATGAGGCCATCTGGGCACTGAGATTTCCCCATGTTCCCTTGGAACTTTTGTTATGTGTTAGGACTAGAAAAGGCCACCTATACTTCAAGACTCCTTCAGCTGTTATGATTAATGGGTATGTGTGAGTGGGATTTGGTATGGTAGTGAGGAGGCAAAGTTTTCACCTAGGGCCTCAATGTACCTAAACCCTGCCCTGATCCATTTAACAAACAGTCATTTAGTATTTTAGATTTGTGATTCTAAAATCCACACTAACAACTAAAGGATATATGTATATTTCTGACTCGAACCGCAGATTTCTGAAACAATAGTAAGCTTAGTACATATAAGATGATGTATGGCATGTGTAAATGTGATATATACATGTGCAGGTTTTTCAGTCTACATACATGCACGGGGGTTTAACATGAAAGAGAGACCATTGAAGGATAAAGCTATTTTATTGCTTTGAAATATTGGCCCAAAGTATAATTTGATTTTTTTTCCCCACTACATTTAAGAAATCAGGATGCAGTGGTATAGATTTATTAGCTGTATCTTTCCAGTCTCTAGAATTTTAAAAATGCACTACTCAGAGCTCATTCTATCTGGTGGTGCTGGCCCATGAGGGTAAGATCAATACTTAGGTATGGCTGATCTTTTTCTTTGCAAGGTGTGGCAGCTTGGTTCTTCTTCACCCAACTTCACTTTGGAAGGCCATGAAAAAGGAGTGAACTGTATCGATTATTATAGTGGAGGAGACAAGCCTTACCTCATTTCAGGAGCAGATGATCGCCTTGTCAAGATTTGGGATTATCAGGTACAGTGTGTTCACCTCTTCGTGAACAATTTGGTTGGGCACCATCAGCAGCAAAGGCATGGAAATCAAGGCAAAGGGATGAAGGAGAAAAATATTCTGGAGTTTTCATGACTTTGAATAGAAAATAGAGAGATTTTTGTGATGTATTTTCCAGAAAAACTGAACTAGAACTAGTATGTTAAAAATTGAGTAACATTCGAATTTACCGGCTGTGAAATATAGAAATCACCTTAAATCTAAATGTTAAAAGTTAACTTTGTCTTGAATAGCAGTGGCTTATTTTCTTGTAGAGTAGTGCGTCCTATTTTTTTATTTTGTGACCAATCACCTTGCAATGGATTGGGCACCCACCTGCTCTCTGTATCCCTTTACTGTATGTCCAGAGAATAATTGTTTCCTTCTGTGTCCACTTGTACTCTCCAATCATTTTGTCTGTTTTCTTCTTCCTCCTTGTTGCTTTCTGTTCTTGCTTATGTTCCTTGTCCTATGATCTGTGATTTCCTTCTCCTTCTCCCCCCACTAGCTAGGTATGTGTTGCTTGGGTATTGATGGGGAAGTTATCCATTCCTAAGTCTGTGGCCTGAGCTGGATGCTGCAGGAGCAGAGAAGAAAAGGTTGGGCCTGTGGGACAAAGATAGCACCAGGCTTGGTTTTCCCTTGTGATTCTGTGCAGATCTATGTTTGGCTTTCAGGATTTGAAGCAAAAAGTACAGGCACTAATGAGTCTTGTATTAATACATTGAGCCACCTTGCTCTCAACAAAGTGTTTTGTAGATAGGAACCCAGTTAGCTTAGGAAACAAAGAAGCAGCTACACTAATGGGAACAAATTCATTTCTGGCCGTTGGGGGTTTTGTCTTAAGACAAAGACTCTAGGGTATGCTATTCTTTGAACAAATTGAAGTAGAAGTAAAGGTTACAGAAAGACTAGACATGCTTACATAATTCTTACATTAAATTTCTTTGAAGATAGTGATCTGAGAAAATTAGTGTTAATGTTTGTTTTTCTTGTATCTTAACTCTTATTACAGAATAAAACCTGTGTGCAAACACTGGAGGGACATGCTCAGAATGTATCCTGTGTCAGCTTCCACCCTGAGCTGCCAATCATAATCACAGGCTCAGAAGATGGTAACTTTGAGTTTTCTGACACTGCATGTATATTAACAGTAGGGTGGGTTACATATCCTTTTGTAGGTTTGGAAGCCGCCTTGTTTCTTTTTTATTTATATGGCTATAGAACTAGTTACTATCAGTTTTAATTCCCTTTGCAAGGTCCAGTTTTTTGCTTGGCTTTTAGTAGTTCACTTCATCCCTACACTTTCTGACCCCCAAAAGCTGGCTTTCCTTGATCCATCCTATGTAGGTAGGCTTTCTGCTTTCTCTTAATCACTTGTTTGAGATGCTTGTTCATCCAGTTTGGTCTGCAGTCCTTCCCTATGAATTTTTCCCCTTGCTTGAGATGCAGGCTTCAGATATTTTCTGCAGCTTTGACTTAAAATAATTCCAATCTTCCTCCGCAGTCATAGATTCATAGATATTTAGGTCAGAAGGGACCATTATGATCATCTAGTCTGACCTCCTGCACAACGCAGGCCACAGAATTTCACCCACCACTCCTGCAAAATACCTCACACCTATATCTTTAAATTGTAGTTTAAAGACTTCAAGGAGCAGAGAATCCTCCAGCAAGTGACCCGTGCCCCATCCTACAGAGGAAGGCGAAAAACCTCCAGGGCCTCTTCCGGTCTGCCCTGGAGGAAAATTCCTTCCCGACCCCAAATAATGGCAATCTGCTAAACCCTGAGCATATGGGCAAGATTCATCAGCCAGATACTACAGAAAATTTTTTCCTGGGTAACTCGGATCCCACCCCATGTAATATCCCATCACAGGCCATTGGGCCTATTTACCATGAATATTTAATTTGGAAACCCCAAATAAAGGTGAATCTAACTCACCTAGGGGTGGAAGGACATAGCTGAGAGGAAGGCTGGAGTACTGCTGCTGAGAAGCCTAGGGCATCTGCAAGCAGTGAGGCCCCAGTCAGTTCAACTCCATCTCGCTATCTCTGCACAGCCATTGAGAGCTGCCTGGCAGCTCGGAGGTCCTAATTTCTCCTCCCTGTGATCCCTCAAGCTCCCACCAAGAGATTCTTCTGTGCTGATTTCCCTCCTTTGGCCTATGTGACACTCGTGGTAGATACCAAATATCCCTCCAAACATCAGTGAGACTGCTGGGATTGAAGAATTACAGTTCTATTTCACTAAAGTTTAAATTACAGGTGTTAGTTTCATATGTGGTCTTTGGATTCTTGTTGTTGAATGCCATAATGTTTAATAGTTCTGCTGCTGAGAGAGGAGACTGAAATTGCATATATCTTTTTCTCCAGGAACTGTCCGCATTTGGCATTCGAGCACGTATCGCTTGGAAAGTACTCTCAACTATGGCATGGAGAGGGTGTGGTGCGTGGCCAGTCTGAGAGGATCCAATAATGTAGCTTTGGGTTATGATGAGGGCAGCATCATTGTTAAGGTATCTTAATATTAAATTGGAAAGCATAGATGAAAATGGTGATCCATTGCCACGAACTTCTGTTACTAAACTATTCTTTAATACTGAGACTCTGAAGTGATTTAAAAAAATGGGCACTTCAGTTTATTGGCATATTCCAAAAGAGCCATACATAAGTATTTAAAGTGAATGAAATGAAATTTGAACTTAATGGGCTGAGGATGCTTGTCTTTATATGCTGCTTTTATTAGCTTGGCCGTGAAGAACCTGCTATGTCTATGGATTCGAATGGAAAAATTATTTGGGCTAAACACTCGGAAGTGCAACAGGCTAATTTGAAAGCTATGGGAGATGCTGAAATTAAAGATGGAGAAAGATTGCCACTGGCTGTAAAGGATATGGGGAGCTGTGAAATCTATCCCCAGACCATTCAGCACAACCCTAATGGACGGTAATAATTTTTAATTTCAGAACAGAATTCTTGACACTTTAAAATTTAGAAATATGCTATACCAGAAAAATATACCTTCTAGATGGCTGATCTACTTCTAGTGATGCCCAATAGTCTGTGCGCACAATTTTCATGCAAATGCTTTTTTTCTCAATCTTTAGGTTTGTAGTAGTATGTGGGGATGGTGAGTACATCATTTACACAGCTATGGCTTTGAGGAACAAGAGTTTTGGTTCTGCACAGGAGTTTGTATGGGCACATGATTCTTCAGAGTAAGTGTGGTTTTTATTTTGCGATGTATTAAACAAATGTATTTCTGCTAATTTCCAGACTACCTAAACTCTAAACTGGTCTGAAAGTTAAAAGCTGGATTGGGTAACAAGCATTCTGTAGTTCGGATTACATGAAACTTATATATTGAATGCACTTTTAATTTTGAAGAAATATCAAATATAGTAGCCTACATGTCTAGTATTTTATAGAGTTCTTTATGGCTGTACGGTATAACATTTTGCTATCTTGTTGTCTGGATAATTGTTTTGTAATGGTGTATTTTTCTCTGTGTATTTAGGTATGCAATCAGGGAGAGCAACAGCGTTGTAAAGATATTTAAGAACTTCAAAGAGAAGAAGTCCTTTAAACCTGATTTTGGTGCAGAGGGTGGGTTTTATTTGTGTTTCCTAAATCTGCTAGATTACAGATCTTAACTTTCTTGCTGGAAAAAATTGTTTGCTAGTGAAATAATAATTTCTTCGACATTTGCTGTTCTTTGCAGGTATCTATGGAGGTTTCTTACTGGGTGTCAGATCTGTTAATGGCTTGGCATTTTATGACTGGGATAACACAGAATTGATACGCAGAATTGAAATTCAGCCCAAACATGTGAGTTTTGTCAGGTGGCACTCTTTGAGTATATGTATATAACTTGTCATATCAAGGGTATTTAGAATATACTACAGGCTTTTTTGGATTTGTCAATCTCATGAAGCTGTTAAAGATAAAAATTATATTTTTAATTTTTTATACTTTTTTTGTAGTAGACTCTTACATAGACACTGTCTTCTAAACCCCTACACTGGATGTGCAAATGAACAAATATTTTGATAAAATGTGTGTATCCTCCTTTCTTATCACAGCACCTTAAAACCTAAATGCTATTTCTTGTTTTTATTTAGATTTTCTGGTCTGACTCTGGTGAGCTGGTCTGTATTGCCACAGAGGAATCATTCTTCATTCTGAAGTATCTGTCTGAAAAAGTTGCAGCGGCGCAGGAAACACATGAGGGAGTCACTGAAGATGGTATTGAAGATGCTTTTGAGGTAATTGTTGTTAAAAGTGGGAATGCAGTTAGGTCAGTGACTTCAGTAGGCTTTGGATCAAGCCTTGAGTACCGTAACACACTCCCCTTTTACAGACTAAAAGTTAGCTATGATGCAGAATAATGATTACTATAAACTTGCCCTAACATCAGTTAGAAATTGTATTTTGAGGTGTTGGGAGCTAATGGAGGAAAAAATGCTTCCGGTTGAAACTTGGGATAAAAGATCTTGTCCTTATAACAAACGTAAAGATCTCTAAAAAGAGAACATAAAACTGGGTAAAATAATAGTGTAAATTCTCCTCCAATTTTCAAATGTTGAAATTTATTTAAAGTTCAAGACTTGGTTAGTGGGCATATGCTGAATAATGTTCTTAACAAGCACTTCAGAAGAAAATGCTGGGCCCTTGTCTAACAAGTAAATCAGACAGCCGTATTAATAGAGTCTTTTCTCTAGCTATAGATGTACACAGTCCAGGTCAAAAATGGAATCATTAACCTGGATTTTAATAATCCTCCATGAAAGCTTTTTACTGAATATATTTGTAAATGTTAAAACAAATGTACATGTTTCCAGTTTGTATCTAGAATTCCATCTTTAACTTGCCCTATTGTGGAGGATGAAGTGTTTAAACTCAACTTGGGGGTAGTTTTTCATGGCTGTCCAAGTCCTAATGTTTACATGTAGTTGAGGTTTTTTATCACCAAAAGCACTTACTTTTTTTTTGTTCTTTTGTTTTTTGGGCAGGTTCTTGGTGAGATTCAGGAGATTGTGAGAACAGGGTTGTGGGTAGGCGACTGTTTTATTTACACCAGTTCTGTGAACAGACTGAACTATTACGTTGGAGGAGAAATTGTTACTATTGCCCATTTGGATAGGTGAGTATCTAGTTTATATTCATCTGTTAATATATTTTGTAAGGCTTTTTAAATCATGTTATGAAACAGTTCAACTTGTCAAGAAGTTGTTTGACTTCTTAGCATGCACTACTTTTTCTAACCACATTAGTATAATGTATATTGAGTAACATTGTTACTGCAATATCGCACAGAATAATAATGGTCTAATAGTATGTATATCACTAGTAAAACTGAAATAAGCTTTTAGATAGTAAGTACTGTCTTGCTATTATAAAATCTACTGCATCTTCAGTTGGAGACCTATAAATAGATTAAAATTCATTGTTTTTGTTATAGGACAATGTATCTATTAGGGTACATCCCCAAGGACAACAGGCTTTATCTGGGTGATAAAGAGCTAAACATAGTCAGTTACTCCTTGTTGGTCTCAGTGCTCGAGTACCAGACAGCGGTAATGAGGAGAGACTTTGGTATGGCTGACAAAGTTCTTCCTACAATTCCAAAGGAACAGAGGACTAGAGTTGCACATTTTCTTGAAAAACAGGCAAGATAACTATTTTTCCAACTGTAAACAGTGACCATGTAAACTTGTAATTCCAGTTTAACCTTTTTCAGTTTACTCAATAGAGAATTCTCACATTACTGCATACATAAACCAAATGCTTATTAAAAAAAAAAATTGTTGCTAAACATTATATGTTCACATTTAAGAATAAAGCAGTCTTCTGTTTATACAACAGTCAATTTGGCTTGGGTAAAGGGAGATGATTTGGTGTTCAGAATTAAATTTCAAGGATTGCCGATGAACTTGGTAGACTACAGTTTGACTCTTGAAAAATCTGTTTAGGGCTTCAAACAACAAGCTCTTGCAGTATCCACAGATCCTGAACATCGCTTCGAGCTTGCTCTTCAGCTTGGAGAATTAAAGATTGCATACCAGCTTGCAATGGAAGCAGAGGTAAACATAAGATTAATTTAAACAGAAAGTCAAGCTCATACTGCAAAACCTGCACATCTTGGGATGAATTTAACAGAGGGCTAGGCCTCAGGTGAAGGAAGGGGATCGAGATCAGATCCTTGAGCCTGCTCCCCTACCTGCACTGCTGTCCCCAGCAACCAGAGAGAACTTTCCCGGAGGTGCTCTATAGGGAATTGAGCTCTGTGGGTGGGGAGGGAGAGAGGCTGTTCTGTTGCTATCCCTCTAGAAACCTACCTGAATTCCCTGAGAATACATACTGGATCAGGGTCATAACCTTACCTTCCAACTTTGTGCACTGTTATTGGAGCTACAGTGGAGACTAGGGGGAAAGGAAACAAAGCCAAGAATTTGTGCAGGGGAATAAGGACTTCTGCATGGATGGGTGCTGACTCCAAAGACCTGCCACTTTCAGGTGCCGAACACCAAGACCCAAACTCCACTTCTAGTGCCCAACATAGATGATCTGGCCCATAACTAACTTTGAGGATAGTCTCGTTAGTTGCCCACTTCAAGTGGTCTCCTACAGTATGTGTGAACCTCTTATGCTTTGCAATCTGCACCAATTTTGATCTTCAACATTCTGGTTATCTTTCCGAGACCTGAAGAGGAGTTTTGTGTAAGCTTAAAAGTTTGTCCCTCAGTAGTGTGAGCATTGGCCTGCTAAACCCAGGGTTGTGAGTTCAATCCTTGAGGGGGCCATTTAGGGATCTAGGGCAAAAATTGGGGATTGGTCCTGCTTTGAGCACGGGGTTGGACTCACTAGATGACCTCCTGAGGTCCCTTCCAATCCTGATATTCTATGATTCTAAGATCTATCACCTGCTTTGTTAGTCGTGTTATTTTGTAATAGGAACAAAGTGTCCATCTTAAAGTTAAGGATGGACAGATAAAGTTACAATATATTTTTTATTATTAAAAACATTTTGAAAGTCTTAGTTTTAAAACACAAAATTCCTGAACACCAGGAATACTAATGTGTGTTCATCTTGCTTTCCTCCTCTTACTAAATGGAAGATCCCACCAGTTGCCACATGATTATAATACATAATACGATTATATTATGGAGGTCATAGAATCTGTGACTTCCAGAGATCTCCATGACATTTGCTACTTCAGCTGTGGGCCCCAGAGCTCTCAGCTGCTGCAGGCAGCTGGCGAACTCTGTAGCTCTACAGGCGGCAGGGCCACCTCTCTCCCAGCCACTGTAAGCCACAGTAGTGGTGGGTGCTGGACTCCCCCACTCTCTGTTTTGTCAGTTTTTTTTTTTTTTTTTTAGTAAAAGTCATGGACAGGGCACAGACTTCCGTGAATTTTTTTATTGCCTGTGATTTTACCATGACTTTTATTAAAATAACTATGACAGAATCTTAGCCTTACATATAAGTGAAGTTGGGATAGGAGACCTGAACTTGACTGAATTTATACTCCTGCTAATCTGCAGTTTTCAAAGTCTTTCTTAAAAAAAAAAAAAGTGAAAAATGTGCTGTTCTTTAATTTTAAAACCATTTAAATATGGAAAATCTCTTACAGTCAGAACAGAAGTGGAAGCAACTTGCTGAGCTTGCCATCAGTAAATGCCAGTTTGGCTTAGCCCAGGAGTGTCTGCACCATGCACAGGACTATGGAGGTTTATTGCTATTGGCCACTGCTTCAGGAAATGCTAACATGGTGAACAAGCTAGCAGAAGGAGCAGAAAAAGATGGCAAGAACAATGTAGCTTTTATGAGCTACTTTTTGCAGGGAAAGTAAGTAGCAAACAAAGGCTTCAATTGTGTTCATTTTCACTATTTTTATAATACTCAGACTGAGGTGGACCACACCTCAAATTCCCAGTCAGATAGCTGCCAGAGGTATGCTACAACAATTGCTTGTGTAGAAACAGAATATTTTCCTGTTTAGCTATCCCTTATGAGATGGAAAAGAAAGCCAGCACCTTGTGACCAATGGACAGTTTTGAATTGGGAGGAGGAGTTGTGTTGTAATTGGACATGCTGTATTAGTGCTCACCAGTATGGCTACAGTGGAGGATCTGCCCCTTCCATTTTATGGAGAAGTTTAACAAGTGACACCTACCCACCCGCCCTTTTCCTTTTTTCTAAGCAAAAGACTGAAATCTCTCGTGGTAATACAGGTATGGAAGCCTTGATATAAACTGTTTGCCCAAAAGTGTAAGAGGGGGGAGAACGGGTAGGGCATCATCTCAGTTAAAGAATGGCAAGAGACAGGTTGCTCTAGACAATTTGCTGTGCTCTGGAGCTTTCAATTGCTTTATTTTAAACACATTCAAAAGTGCTCAATTTTTAATGTGACAAGCTTGATATTTTGAAATAACTTCTTGTCATGGGGTCATGACTCTCCACCGCAGGCGCCTCCCACTGGTTGCTCTGGGAATTAGCTCCTGTCAGCTGCAGAGTGCCCTTGGCGCGTGGTGTCTTGCCCTTTGTCTGCTCTGCTGCCTTGGGACCTGCATTGCTCTCTGCTCGGAGGCCCCTCCGGCAGGGCCCCCTACTCCAGTGTCACCCTCTTCTTGGGGAAGGGGGGGTTAGCAGCAGTCTTTTGGTTTGCACCTGCCTCAGTGGCCGACCACAACCCCAAAGTCTAGCCCCTCAGCTCAGGGGCAAGTTGCAGTCTGTCTCGCCACACTCCTCGGTGGCCAAGTGCAGTATAAAGGGGAAGACCTAGGCCCACCTGCTACTCTGGGTCCCAACCCATGGACCGTCTAGCGGCAGCCTCTTCTGTCCAAGGTGTTAGATTCTTCCCTCAATAGCCAGTCCTTCTCCCTAGCCAGCCAGGGAGAGACTGCCCTCTCCTCTGCTAGGTAGCCTTTATATAGGACCCTGATTGGCTCTCTACAGGCCTTTGTTGATTGGCTGCTGGTCTGCACAGCCTCTCTGGCCTGTTCCAGCCCTTTTTCTCATGGGGTGGGGCAGCCTGCCAACCACACTTGTATTAGAAGAAAAATCTTTTTGACAGTTCTGCTGTCTGCTAAAACTTTGAGTCTTACAAAGAGCTATTTTTTTTTGGTAAAATTATGAAGACACTTGAAATTTTTGGCCTTGTCAGAACACTTCACTCAAATCCCTGTACCCCCAGAACAAGAAGATTATAAATCTTAATTCATGGTGCAGAGATGTTAGATCACACAGAATTCCTCTTCCAATGAGAAAAGGAAAGATGTCTGTCATTGCAGCCAATGGCAAAACCCATTGACTTCAAGTTTCAATGGATCATAAAGCATATATATATAAAACTTTTGGCAAGTGGATTGGTACCTTATTTTTGTTCTATCAACTCAGTATTACTTTGAATATAAGGTTTACCTAGTATTTTTCTTAGTCATATTTGAGAGATTAAAAACCAATAAATTAGATTAATGCCAAATTAATCCCTGGCAGATCTATTGGTTATAATGTTATACTAGGATTGTATTTGACCATAAAACTTTCTCTCTCAAAATGAAATTCAGGATAAAAGTTCCATGCTATATTTTGCTTACTCTGGGGTGCCTAACAGTTACTGCATGTGGCCTCTCAGAAAGACGACTGATCCTGTATCTCTCACAATAAAATGTGGTACTTCAGGTTTGAGCAGAAAGACTTAACATTTGGTTTTCATTACTTCAGCAACTTTATCATAAAGTATAAATTAAATGCAATACTTTTCTGTATTTTAAAAGAAGAAATAACATTACTGTATTGACAACTTCAATATTTAACCTTCCAGGGTTGACTGTTGTTTGGAACTCTTGATTAAAACTGGACGTTTGCCAGAAGCTGCCTTCTTAGCACGTACATATTTGCCAAGCCAAGTTTCAAGGTAACTTTTTAATGTATTTGAAGTAGAAATATGTTCCTTTAAAAACTTTTGTTTACAGCATATATCTGTGCGATTAACAGGGTTGTAAAAATGTGGCGAGAGAATCTCTCTAAAGTCAATCAGAAAGCTGCAGAGTCCCTGGCTGATCCCACAGAGTATGAAAACCTGTTCCCTGGATTAAAAGAAGCTTTTGTTGTTGAAGACTATGTAAAGGAAACTCATACTGACTTGCGGCCAGCTAAGGAATACCCACTTGTCACTGTAAGTAAAATATTTTCATTTCATTAATATAAATGATTCCATGCTTGGAGTTTCGATTTTACAATTTTTACTGCCAGGACCTTTCATGTAAGTGTATTTTTCTCTCTGCTGTTTGTTAGCCAAATGAAGAAAGAAATTTACTGGAAGAAGCGAAAGGTTTTGAACCTTCAGGAGTAGTAGTATCCCAGGTCAGTAATAAAACTGTACAAGAAAGTTACAGGATGAGGAGGATCTGGTATTGTGCAATAGCAGCTGTTCTGGGGACACTACACCCACCTTTAGTGGACAAATTATTGCTTTAGTTCGCTTTTGTTGCTACTTGGGGTCACTTCTCTTGTCCCATCAAAATTACACTTCCACAAGTTTTATTGACCTCTTGAGCTATTACTGACAGATTGTTCCACTAGCATGAGTTGCTGTACTTCAGTTGGGGCACTAAACGTAAGTACATAGTCTATTTTTGATGTCAAGTTTTGGTACTGAGCTAAACTATGGTTCTTTGATTTCTAAAAGATGGGTGAGAAATTCTTAATGGTACATCTTGTATGGTTGCTGTGAGTACAAGTGCAAATATCTACATTTTCAGCTGGATGAATCACTCAGAGCTAGGTCTTCCTTTGTGGTGCTATTTAATACAAATAGCTTCAGCTGTTTCCAACATTCTGAAAGTTAAGTGGTCTAAGAAGTGATTAAAACACATTTTTAATCATGACTAGATAACTTAACCTCTAATAGCCAGTGTACTACTATAAAATGGCACAAATTGCCAGATGGGGATATCAGTTTCCATTTCTCCTGCAATAATTGGAAGAACTGCCTTTTAAGCATGTAGTACCTTAAAGCTTTAAAACCAGCCAACCAAACCTGTCCCTGAACTCTTAATGAGGGGAAAATGCTGACCTAGTCCTGCTTTGTTCTTCAGATGTAGGCCATTAAATATTCCCTCTTTCAAACATCTTTGTAGAAGGCCCAGGGAGTAAATTGAACCTGCTCCTATAGGCATGTTCTTTATCTTTAAGCCCCTTCATTTTCAGTTTAAACCAATTTTTACTTTAAAAATCACCAGTTTTACAAAATGTTTTTGCTGATTTTCACCCTACTTTTATTCCAAATATTTCAAATATAAGAAAATACAATACATGTATTATAATACATTGATCTGTATATGCAAAACTGCCTGAAGTAAGGTTTTGCGTTAATCTAGAAGATGCACACAATAAATGAACAGGCACACATGCAAGCTCTGAAGTGCATGTGCATCTGAATGTACTGATGAATCTCATGCCCACCATGTACACATTTCAAGTGGTTAGCAGCTAATGGTTTATAACTCAGTTTACAACAGTAAACTTTATTCAAATTAAAAGTTTTATTTAGGGATTAGAGAGGTATTTTCTTAAACTCAGAGGTGATGTGTTTTGAGTTCTGTTTTGAGTTCTACAGCAAACGACATTGAATTCTGTTCAAAGCATTAATCTACTGAATTTTTTCCCCTCCTGCTGTCCACAGCAATAAACCCTGATATTTACCCAGAAAAATTAAGATTTTTGCACTGATTTTTCAGCTGTTTTTTGTTGTAATAAACACTGAAAGTCCCAGGAAAATAGTTAAAAACTGAAAACAAAGGGCCCTATTTAGTAAACCCTAAAAAACTCACTTTGGAATTTTGTTTTCTCTATATATTTTCAAAGTGAACTGAAGTTCTTAAATTGAAAATCTGAGAAGCTTCCATGCTGCTGTTGCATAAGGGAAGTTGCATTACTGTGTGGTCTCAGTTGTGACTTCCATTGTAACAAGAGAAACCTAAATCCAAATGTCAGCAACTGGAAAGTGCTGTTCAAAAGCTACTTGGGGAAACCTTAGACTTTAAGTGGAAGAAACAAGCCCTTGCAAGAAAGTATGATCTACTAGCATCCTTAATTTGGACTTTCAGGCAGAGCTTTAAGTCAATATTAAAAAACCCTGTGAATATGAAATCTCATTTTCATCTCCTAAGGAATCTGAAGAGAAAGAACTAGTTCTATCTTCTAAACCAGTAGTGGCACCTCCAGTTCCAGGAAACTCTGATCATCTTCCAATGACAAAAGATGAAAAGGTATACTTCAGTTTCAAAAATATAGCTCTGAGATGGAAAGGAAAGCTAACCTGAAATCTACAAGTTTTGATATTTTATTTCCACTGGGGAAAAAGTGATACATAGATTAGTATATCTGGACTAAGTACTGTGAAGTTTCACTTTGAGGATACTAACTTACCACTAGTCAGGGTTGATGTTTATAAAATACCCAGCTAAGAAAAGGGTGTGTGTGTGTATATCCTCAGTCAAAACTAGGTCCCACCTAGTCCAGCAGCTGGCCTTTGCTTGTTTATATGACCAGAGGCCAGTTCCTTATGGAACAGCTGCACATGTAGTAGTCGAGTATGTTTAACTGAAGATATCTACTCCCAAGAGCAAAGTAGTTCATGTTTGTAGTTTTAAATTGAAGCACTGTTTGTGGCTAGGTCTAAAGAGCTGCATCAAAGTTTGTTTGCAAACATAACCAACTAAAGGATTAACAGATGTAGCAAGTGTAAAAATTTTCTTCCTGGCACTTAACCCTAAATGTTTTCCTTCTCTCAGGCACTACTAGACTTGGATGATTTGGATAACTTGGATGAGGAGGATATCGATACTACAGATATCAATCTGGATGAAGAGATCTTGGATGACGACTTGATTCTTATTCATGACTAAATCCATTAATTCATAATTGCAACACCGAGGAATTAAGTTTGTATGGACTACAGGGATTGAAAACTAGCTTGATTTTTATACTGCAGCTGGACCATGTAGGTATAGTAACAGGGCCTTTGTTGCACACAAAAGAATTTTCAGATTGCAACATCTTGAAATTCATTTAGTGTAGTAACTAAGCAGCTCTCCATAAGCTGTCACATTTATCAAGAGAAACTCAAAATAAAGTGTTTAAAAGAGACACTAAAGAATTCCACTTTTATTTTTGCTTACCCCCATTCTAGGGAAATATATGCAATGTTCACTAAAACCATTTAACTACGTGAGGCAGTAAAGCAACTGTGACCCTACAGTCTGAGTGGAATGAAAGGCAAGAAAGCCAGGATCCCATTTCCTTGTAATACAGTTTAGCCTACATCTATCAGGTGTGCAAGATGCTATTTTCTCAGGGGAGCTGAGCATCTCTAACTACAGCACATATGCCTAAAATTTAGGCCCTACTTATATTCAGATGGGCAGCTATAGGGTTAGACAGCAGTAGCACACTTTCTAAAGTGACAGGTATCTGGTAAAACTGGATTAGTTACCTCAGCTGCCCCTAAGTGACTTAATACTCTAACCACTACCAGGCAACTTCCTATGAAGGTTTAGTTAAATAAACTTTCCTCAACTTACATCAGAGGTCATGGGTGGCTTCACTGCATTAAGGCTTAGACAGAAGGGGCTGACACCTCATTCAGGTTAGTTGTCCCCCACCTCGCTACTTAAACAAAACTGCTGTTCTGGTGCTCCTCTGATCTTGAAATGAAATTGAACACATTTAACATGAAGTTGCATGCAGAAGTGTCCCTTTTCAACTATATAAATGCATTGCATAGTAGTCATCCTCTCATACTTAGTGACTACATTCACCTCTTCCACTTGTGTTCTAGTGCTCCTCTGTAAAGGCCAGTTTTTCATGTATAAAAACAGACTGCTTGTTTTTAGTACTGATCTGTTTAGCAAGGGTGACATCTTCTAGTTTTCTAGTTGCAGAATTCTTGTAAAAACTGATTTGCATTACCCTACTGATTTCTTGGTATCTACAGTTTGCTATTTTATGAAAAGTCTGAACCACATACCTCAGTCACTTGTATTTTATTTTAGAGTTCTATACAGCTCTAGCCACATTTTGTACTTCCCACAAGTTAATGACAGCCTGAAATTTAACACTTGATTAAATGAGGCTTTTATTTCACAAAGCTGCTGAACTAGCCAGTGCTTCTTGATAAGCCTGAAGAGCCAGCTCTATATATCCTATCTTCTTTGATTCTGTTTTCATGAACACCTGTTAAAGATGACAGCTATTAAAATGGTAATACAGTACAGAATTTATTATACAATTTCTGATTTACAGAATGACTTTCTTGTGGCATCTCAGCACACCCCTTACTTTGTTAAAATTGTTAAGTTGGGTGTAGTGGTTTCTTATACATAACTAATGTTTGTAGTCATTTGATAGTAAAGAGGGTTTCTTAATGAACTACGAAGCTGTGTGGCTACATATAAAGAAAGCAGGTATCAATGTGAACCTCACCTTTCCATTATTCTATCATAAGCAGGAAAGTATACTATACCTTGATTAAATCTACTCCATGAACTTCCTGTTCTTTTGCTTCTTTTGCTGATTGACAGTCAGGGTGGAGCATATGATAGAGGTTGATTAAGCATGTAGCATCATCCATTCTAAAAACAAGTTAAGAGTAATTACTTACAGTTTTTTGGAAATACCATAGCATTTTGTTAGTACAAGTATGAAGGTACACCAGCCCATAACTAAGATCCAAGCAACACTTTGAACATCTCCAAAGCGTAAGTGAGCTTTTATATCAAAGGTGTCACATCTTGGTACTCTTTATGCTATATGCAGAATAAGAATGCTAAGGGGCACTGGCTAAGGGTGTAGAGAAGCTGACCCATGCTATGTCTTGTTTAAGGCCTGTGTTATTAATCCCTCCCTAGCATACATTTCAAAATACACAATGGGTCTTTATTCTGCCAAATGGCAATATTTAACTTCACCAATCCTGGAGTGTAAAATTGTTAACAATCCAGGTAGTTTCCAGAGCTTTCTCTGATCTAATGTTGTTTTCCCTACTAAAAACATTGAATCACATCTCCCAAAATTTAACTGAAAAGCAAATGAGAATTAGTCCTAAATGTAGATGACATGGTTACTTTACCTTTCTGCTGCTTTTTTGTGAGGTGATGAGTTTTTCAGTAACTGGAGTTCCTCAAATAAATTCCCTTTAAATATTTTCCAGTCCTACATATTTGATTTTAAGCCTCACCCACTACTGAACCTTTTAAAAAATTCATATTTTTTTCCCAAGATGAATTTCAGTGAATGTGGTAGCCACTATTACAAGAATCCCATCTCCCCTTTAAAACAAGGATTTAAGATTTTATAGGGTACAAAACATTCTCCAGTTTCCACTGTTTCACTTGTCAGTTAAAATCAAGTATCATAGCGGATACATGTTCTTAAATGACATGTCATGACTATCCCTGGTCTTGGACTAACATTTCCATCAAGGTTGTTTTAGAGCTATTAAAGATTGATTTGTAAATTAACAGTATATTAGCTACTTAAAACGCATACAGTAGTCTAGTGATAGCTGAAACAGCTCTGCGGGAAGAATTTCTGTTCTTTTGCTGGTGTTCAAGAAAGTGAAGTCTCAAAGTGGCTGGAATGAGACATTTTTAGTGCAGGTGCTCTTAAGCAAGTAAAGTACCTCAGTGAGGCCCTGGAAACTCCCTGGCAAAAACCATCAACTGCCAAAAAATGCAGTCGTTTCCCCAATTTTAGTATGTATATAATGACTAATGATACTTCATTTACACCCTGTCCTCCTAAAGGATAAGGCCCATCCTAAAATTCCACTTAAAATCATGAAGTGATCAGTTTACAAAGTATACATGTAATTTAAGATTGAGTCTCAACACACCACTGAGTTAAAATGTGCCAAAAGTTATAAACCGCAATTATGATTATTTTTGTTTTAAGTTAAATTCTGCAGGAACTAAGAGGTACAGGTCAGTATTGGCTCATACAACCCATATCTTTTTTGTATGTATATCCCTTTGCATAAGCCAAAATCACAGCATCTTATAGGAAAAGTTTTGCAGTAGGTATTTTCAGGACTATTTGAAATCAGATTTGATATTAACTGTTTATATCTTAGGAAAACAAAGCAAAGCTAGTGTCCAAAGAGCACTTACAAATTTCTCTGGATCATATCTATTAATAAGCCATCTGTCTTCTTCCTATTTACCAAATACCACACCATTCCTCCAAAGTGTCTTGTTGAACGCAGAAGATCATATTTGGCATGTTTATCAATGTCCTCATACGTCTGATGATGAACCTACCCAAAATGAGATTTTAGTTTACAATCCTGAAACTGCCAGAAGAGTGACAAAGATTTACCTTTGCAACACCTGCAAAAGGTCTAAAATAGTGCTGACAGCACACAGCCTCAAAACACTGTCAAACCTAGATGGTTGTACGTAAAAATCTTAGATATCACATTGGGATATCCCAATTCTAGGGGGTAAATTAGAGGGACGTACTGACAGTCACAGCTAACATACTTTCATTATTTTGGGAAAATGTAAGTCTGAAGCCTTCAATCTACTCCTTCACTATGCTCAAGTGACAGGATCTACACCCAAAGCAGGGAGGAAGCAGAAGATGTATGCTTGGTGTATATCCATGCAAGGAACCAGCAAGAGCACCTGCAGTCTCAGACTTCAGTTTCAATAGATGCTGTGAGGTAAAATGTGTTAATAGTTTATGAATTTTTTTTAAAAGTCTAAAATTTGCCTTTTCAAAATATCTACTTCAACTTATTTTTCACACTATATCCCAGTTTGAACAATAAAAACAATTGCTCTTTGGTTTGTAAATCAGTTTCACTTTCAAGTTCTGACATAGCAGGAAGCTTCAGAGTTTGGGTTATGGGAATGGCTTAATGTTGATTTCAAGGAACTACTTTAGTAAGATGCTATTCAGCATGAGTAAGGGTGACAATCAGGCTCAATGACATCTTATGGTAGAGTATAGGAAAGATTATTAAGAAAAAGTTAAGGGAAACAAATTCTGCTAAATATGGAACTATGTTCTCATACATTTTCAATTAACACTGAGAAGTTTTACAACTATATCGTGCACTTGAATTAAGAATACAGGTTCCAAGAGTTAAACAAAATGGATACGTAAAACATTAAATTCTTCTTTATTCCAATTAGGAGCACTTGGCACTTTTGAAAATCAGGCCACCAGCATGACTTAAAGTTAGGAGCCAATCTTTATACATCTTAGCTAGTGCCCCTAAATAATTTCTGTAGCTAGTACTAACAAAAGTACTACTTACTTTTTTCACTTGGAATCTTAAGGTCTATTTGTGTCTGCTCCAGTCAAATTTTGTAAACAAATAACTCTACTCATTTGAGTAGTCTTACTGAAGTCAACGGGACTATCTAAATAAGTAAAATTACACATATGCCTAACTGTATGTAGGAGAGTATTTCTTAATGTTAACAGTATAAAATTAAAAATTCATATGTCAAAGCTTATCTTTGACACAAACTACTTCCCCAGAAAATTTTTGTAGCTACTCTTTTCACAATAAGTTGAGATTTTTAGCTTGCTTACTTTGTCCAATTGACAGCACTGTACATAATCTGTTTGTGTGGGTCTTTCACACTACCACAACGGAGAGAAAAATATTGATAGAGCGCCTACAGCTGGGGTAAGTGTAGTAGCGGAAGCCATTTAACGCATTTCATTCACTAGATATCAAGTTGGTAGTGTCCCTTTAACTTACCAGAATTTTGTACATATTATATACAGTTTTGTATGTATTGTTCACTAAAGTTGAATTTGTTTTGAAATGGTAAACATGTTGATAGTGTTACAAAAAAGCAACGGTTGCATAGATAATTTATTAAGTGAAAATAGAGAATCAGAAGTAGATACAATTGGACAGTGATTTTTGTTTTCATAACATGCTGATCTCATAGAAAATTGCATATTAAAAGAACCGTACATACATTTTCACTAAATTTTCAGCTGCATTTTTATATCTATGCAGCCATTAAAAGGCAATATGATTTTTCAATCACTGTGGTCCACAGAGAACTCATTCTCATACAAACAGAAACCTACAAGTTGTCATTGGCATTAACTTTCCTATTAGAAATAATAAAATGGACTTACTCTGATATAGTTAGCTGAATCTGGCTCAAACTGTGCAATGCACAGGTTAAGTACATCTTCATGACGGTCCTCACGAAACACAGTCTAAAATGACAGTTGTAATTCAGGAATGAATTTTATATTACCCCTTATTCTAAAATGAAGAAATTAAACAGTCAGTACTTTTCTATTTTAGGTAATGACACATTTCAGGAAATGTCAACAGGTACAAGGCCAAGAATGACAAGCCACCTGAGTGCAATAATTGCCTTTAGTTTCCTTACTGCAATAATGAAATGAAATATATAAAAAGTAAAGAAAAACAATTTGTTTGCCGGATGCCACACTGCATATTCAGGTCAGGCATGTAGTCTTATCAATACACACAGTAGTTAAGTGTGGACCTCTAACAGACAACTCATTCCATCTGATTCATCTGCACAAAATTTGTTTGTTCCTGACTAACAGACCTGTAAATTTATGAAAATGAGCTATGCTGATAAGTATCTTTATACAAGACTAACTGCATGCACACTACAGGTTTCTAAACCAATATCACTGAAGTGGAACAAAAACAAGGCCTTTACAACACACTTAAACACACTATACCAGAAGAGCAATACTAGTGATGAATCTCAACAAAGCCAAAAAAAAATTTACCGTAAGGTTTTCATCTTTGAATATTGGTGGTGGAACAAGTTTGCGTCCCTCTCTCGGGAAGTACACCTGAATCATCCTGTCCCGTTCTTCCCAGGTGGCCTTACGTAATACACCACTTGGTTCTCTAACTACAATGAAACGCTCCTGAAATCAAGGGGGGAAAATTTTTTTTTTGCACATTTTATCATCATATTTTTCCCTTAGTATTCTGAGGTGAGGTGGGGGAAATCTGGCTGGAAAAATCCTACTGCACAGCAGCTCAGGATAAGCAGAAATTCTAGAAACGGGCTTTCCTAATCACTTAACTGTAAACTTGTCCAATGCCATTCATATTTATGCTTGTTTCTCATGTTCTAGAGATGGAAAAAAAACTAGTTACAATAAGGGAAATTCACTGAACACTTACTGAATAATTGCAAATATCTAGCTTTCTTCTGAACAACCAAAAATTATCTGACTCCCCTCCTTTCCTTTCAAGAGAAATTCCTGTATTACAGCATCAGAATGTAATTTTTAGTTCTGCTGGCAATAAATGTTTCCTCAATTTTATACTGTACTTACCTGAGGCTGAACTCTGATAACATTTTAGTGAAACTCAAGATTGTTCCTTTGAAGTTACAAGTAAAAATCAGGTAATAGTCAAGAAGCTCTCTTGCAGAATATATTAGTAAGTTACTCACACGGTGTGGAGTGCTATAAGTTATATCAGTAAACACATATTTGACAGTTTCAGTTCCTTCCAGGATCCTGTCTTCTGCCAACACATCATCAATTGGCTCTCGCTCACTCAGAACCGGGGGCATTTTTAATAGTTCTTTAGCTTCCCCAATGGCTTTTCTTGTGGCCTAAAAAGAGAAAATCCAATAACTGTACAGTGAAATATCACACTGGATTGAAGAGTCAATTCGGAAATGGGATGTTAAAAAATAAACTTCCCTCAACTTTTACTACACTGAAATATATTCCAGAGAGAGAGACAGGCTGGCTAAAATACTATGCAGGCGATTCTTATATAAATGATATACCACTAGTCCTGACTTAAAAACACTGCTTTGTCATACTCTTGAGTACTTCTCCTGAAGGAAGACTGGAAATTGGGAAAGGTGGACAATAGATTCAAAGAGAATAGTGAAGGTGCTGAAGTCACCTAATTTATTTCAGCTAGTCCCTAGGTGCATTAAAACATCACCACCTGCTTAGGAGAGACCCAGGATTGTGGTAGTAACAAAACTGGCTTAAGTTAGGAATCTCAACCATCCAGAGGTTCAGCCAGGGAACAGAGAAGACACTGCGGGCAAAAGATTTCCAGGATTTTAGGTAGTTTGGACATGAAACAAACATACACAGAAAACACACAAAACAGAACAGTAAAGAAAAAAAATGAAGTTTAATTAAAAAAAATCATCCTAGAGAGACAGAACTATATGCAGTTTACTCTCTTCCATATAGAATAAACCAAAACCCAAGAGAAAAGGAGAAAGAAAGACTGCAGGGTAAAATATCTTCTGAGATACTTAGAAGGACATCACTACATTGAAATCTAGTCACTTAAAAAAGTTAAAAGCATCTTTGGTACTATAATACATCTGTGCCCAAGTTGCCCTGCCTTTTTGTTAGTTTACTGAAGGTTTCATTTTCCTTTAAAAAAAAAAAAATTATTTCACCCCTGCAGTTATGCTGAATCTCAACTTTTCCACAGGCCTTAATGACTGCGAAGTCATCAACCTACTACAGCCTTTTACTAAACAAAGACAGACTGCTAAGGACAAAGAAATCAGGAGTTTGATTCACACTGCTTGAGTAGAGTTGGTATTGAATTTCAAAAGACATTGAACAGATTTAAAACAATTTTGTTTTTAAATTGTGTTTTTCTGGTAACATTTCCCATTAATCCTTTGAAAAATGTATGCCTACTGACATTCAACTCCTCACACAGAAAAAGCTAATCAAAGGAAATTGACCATCATTTAGAGTACCAGTAAAATATGTTATTTACAAAATGGAATGGAATGGTGTAGTAGAGGATAGAATTTCAAATATATTTTATATAATGCTTAATATAGGTCTGTCAGTAGGACAGCTGTATTCATGAAAGTATACAAGAGCTTTATCTGTTGTAAACCTTTTGATTAAACAAATACATATTTTTTAAAAAGAATGGCATCATACCTCTGCTAGCTGTTTTTCTGTCATTAATTTGTAAGTGGGTGGTTTAAGCTCCTGTTTAATGGGTCTAAAAATCTTCTGCAAATCCAACCCCGTCATCTTAGAGAGTAAGCTCTGAACAAGTTCATCCGTAAAACAAGGCTTTGTGACATCTGACTTCTTTTTGTCTGAAAGAGATTTTATAAAAATTAGATTCTTTTCTTTGGCTTAGACTAACATCCAATAGGCTCAAAGTTCTGAATACCAGACCTGTGTAGTTTAGGCATATGCCAGTCAAGAATGAAACAGACCAAGAAGTGAAAAGTGTAAGTGACAAGTTCCTTCAATACTTTCAAAATTCAAGGCATTAGTCTGGAGGGTAAAACTCCAAAACATACTGACTGTTTGCAAGTTAGGCGGTGCTCAGGAAAGAACCACTTTTGAGCATTTTCAGGTCTAAAACATACTGAGTTTGTGTTTAGAGTATCCTGTTCCACCCCATGTCTCCAAGCGTTCAGAAGATAAAGGGGCGTATAGGTCCTGGAACTAGTGCTGCCGCACCCCCGGGCTTGAAGTGGTTTCCATCATGTATAGGGTTTACCGTTTGGTTCAATGGCTCTCAGCACCCCTGAAGGGGTGGCACAGCTCTGTCCCTGCAGGCTCTCCAAGGCTTTCCAGAGTCAGCCCGCACCAGCGAGCCAGGGCTTTCCTACCCAAGGCGGGGAGCGGGCGCGCAGAGGCGGGGCCTTGGCTGTTGCCCGAGGGCCAAGAGCCCAAGCGGACGCGGACGGAGGAGAGATCCGGCGAGCAGCGCAGCCCGCACCCCGGCGCAGGACGCGGGGCTGCGCCAACACACCCACCAGCTCGCTTCCCGCCTCGCTCCCTGTCCCTTCCGCAGGCCATGGGCTCGAGGCGCGCCCGGCAACCTACCGGCCTCTGAGCCCGCGTCCTGGCCGTACCAGCGGCTCCCCAGCAGGGCGCGCCCTGGGCGCTGCACCCCGAGGGGAGCTGCCGCGCGGCGCCACAAGCGCTGCCACCGGGGCACTCCGAGGGCCGCCATGCCGGTGCGCTACTCAGTCCGCCGCGCTCTCACAACGCGACTTCCGGGAGGCCGCGCTAGGCACGCTGGGACGTGTAGTCCCTGGGACACACCGCCGGCACTGGGCCCCGAGGGGTGGCGGGAAGGGAAGAGCCTGAGAGGGGGCGGGTCAGTGTCTTGCCATGGGAGACTGCCAGAGGCGGAGCCATTGAGAATATGAATATTCATTGAGGTCAGTTTCTTAAGGCCAGACAGGTGTCATCAGGAGGGTGGAGGCAGGCCTAGAACCGAGATAAAGTAGGAATTTCTGTTCCACTGGAAATGCAATGTTTGGGGGGGCCGGGGACCTCTGGATTGGAACAAAAAGTCAAAACTTTGGAAGTTTCCTGAGAAAAAATTTTCAGAAGAAAAAAAAAAAGTGGATTCCAGGTCAGAGCAGTGGCTGAACTGCAATAGACAAATAACATAGACACAACAAATAAATAGATTTCTAAATGAAAAAAAATCAAAATATGCTGTTCTGACTCTTATTGAGTCTTGAGTTGACTCTTATTGAAATGCTTATTTTTTAAATGTTGTTATCAAAACAAAATTTGGTCAAACAGACCCATTCCTATGGAGTGTTTTCATTTCGACGAATTGATGTTGTCCAATGGAAAAATGTTTTGACAGAAAATTTTTGACCAGCTCTAAGCAGCAGTTTACTTCTGTCTGCTATGGTCATTCATTAGCTGACCACTGCTGGTTGTTTCTCCCCATGCTTTTCTCTGCAGTTTTGGGAGCTGGATCTGCTATATAAACTAGTATCAAAAGTAAGTATGTAAAATATATTTTCTGAAAAAACAAAAAGCCCCCAATCCCTTGTGTGTTAGGGTATACAGACACCACACTAGCCAGAAAGGGGTTAATGAGAAAGTGTGGGCTCAATCAGACCTGCTTTGTTACACCTGTGAGCGATAATAAGCTTGGAAAGAGGGGACTGAAAGCAGGAAAGCTCTGTGCAGTGATGGTTGGTTTAGAAAAAGAATGAACCTTTTGTGTTATTCAACTAGATTCAATTAGCTAGGTCTCAGTAGACGTTCGGAGACTACTTGAAAGAAAGCCTGGCTGGGGCCAGGCTCTTTCCAACTGCTCTTGGAGTCCAGAATCTTCTGGGGGTGGGGGGCTGGTAGATAGATAGGCCTGGTGCAGGACTCTTATGCTTGCTTTGTTCTCGATTAGTCTGTTTTTTCTCTGGTATCTATGGAGATATGAACCTGGGAAGGGGCTATGGGAAAAACCTAGAGACAGACCAGAGTAAGAGGTAACCCAGGGGGCTTCACTAGACAGACCTTAGCTACTTGCTACAGGGTCCCTGGGCTGAAACCTAGAGTAAAGGGAGGGCTTGGTTTCCCCCACAAGTGCCCCAATGAAGGTGGTCTGAAGATCCTTTTGCAGGTCTGAGCTCAGGCTGAAGACTTAATGTGAGACTGGTGGACTTTTGTTCTGTAGGATTCTCTGTTGCCCCTGAAGGGGTGGGACTGTTTCTGACCTAGCTGGAGGACTGAATCAGAAGAATCAGTACACCACTGCAGGGCTGCAGCAACTGTTTGCAGAGTGTGCTGCAAGAGAAGACCCTGCTATGCTATCCCCAGCCATGATGGGTTGTGCTGGCCGGTGAGTCACACTTCTACATCTTGTATCCCCAATAATGTCATACTTACAGAAACTTGTTTTTGGCAGAGCCTGTAGACTCATCAGATACAGAAAAGAAAAAGTAACTAATAAAATGTGTATGTTTTCACCAACACGCTAACCAGCATCCTGGGGGGTTTGGTCTTACAGGGAATGTTATTTAGCACAGGTTTTCTTTTGATTAACTGCTATGGACCACTGGCTAAATGGATTGATAACTTATTGTCAAAGCAGGAATTACAGTAGTGCTAGTGTAACCTTTAGGGGTGGGCTACAGTTCACTTCAATTCCCATCTCCAGTGCCTTAAAAAAAAAACCCAACTCCCATAGAAAGTAGCCGGAGATCCAGACTTCATCTCTAAGGATTTTCAGCAAAGATTGCACAGGGTCAACCTCCCCACATTTGAGTCCCAAAAGGAACTAAAGAAATTAATGTAATTAAATAACTTCGTAAAATCTTATGATAAAGAAACCTAATTTTTACCGCATGACATGGCTATTTTATAATCCACAGACATTACCGTCAGTTAAACATAAAGAAAAAAATTTAAAATCTGAACAGTTCAGTCCCCACAGAAATTCAGTGAGAAGAAACTGAAAGTTCCAAAAAGCTTAGGTTTTGTTCACCTATGTCTCAGTTAAAAGGCTTTGATCATCAAATCTATAGTCTGCTGAGTCTAAAACAACACCTTTTCTCCACTTGCTTGTCGGAATCTGCAGTTGGAATCCATACATATTCTTCCTCTGCTGAAATCACTGCTAGCTAGTCAGCTAACTAATTAATCAAACACTCGATTAAGTGTACAGACTTAAAGAAAACCCGGTTACAAGAAAATACAAAACTGAGAATAGCAAAATATAAATGACTCTTTTCCCATTACCACATTTAAAGAAAAGTTGGTGACTCAAACTAGTTGAGACAATTTAACTAGAACAGTTCAGTTAAAATCAAAACAACATTCAAAGCATACAATTAAAAAATAAGTTACTTTCCCCTCCCAATTTCCCCTTACTATAATTAGCATTCTCCTACTTCCCTGTTAGAGGGTTAACAATGTCACAAACTTGCTGTAAAATGCTTCAGAGTTAGGAACAACAGCCTGCTTTCTGCTCCTGGGCTCAGCTTCGCCCAGCTCACACAGGGCACATAGCCTTCTACAAAGCAGCTGCCCTGACTGCTTGCCCTCATGGAGTCTGAACCCAGCAACAGGGAACCATTGGAGCATATCCAAAACTACCATACACAGTTCCAGAAGCTTCTGGATGTGGCATGCTTAATCGGCCTAACAACGACCCAGACACAACTCACTTCTACCTCCTCCAATGGGTCTCTTAAAGAGATATCTCCCTATTAGGCACATGGGTTACACTAGGAAAAAAGGAAAATGTTTCAACTGAATTTGTTTTAAAAAATTCAAAGAAAATGTTACAACAGAAATTGTAGATGGATTGTGTTTACAGTAATAACATACTTACCAAATCTGATATGGCAGTCTCATATGTATAGCAGACTTGCTTGTTTGATAAACTAGAATGGAAAAAAATAAGAAAAAAGGTCAATTAAAATATCAATTATTTTATTGAAAATAATTGGCATTCTACAAATCATACCTTACAGAGCTGATCAACAAACAGAATTTCCACACTCTGGGAAACTCCAATATTTTGAAATTTGTTTTCATCCAGACAAAAAAGCCACAATATCAGAACTTTTCACAGAACACAAATTTCAAAAATACTCCTTTTGCTTTGGAAATGTTGAAGTGTTTCTCTTGCTGGCTGTCTGGTTGAGATCCTGTGCAACTGGTTTGAGAAACTGAGTTTCCTAAATTGGGAGCATGACTGAGAGGCAGGGAAAAACCTAAAATCCACATAAAATTAAGAAATATAAACAACATCATGCCCCATTTCTTTTTAAGCAAAGTGCCACATATCCTTCAATAGGGACTTTGTCTAAAAGTTAATGAATGATGTGCCTGGCTATTTTCTTTCCTAATCACATGACATATCTTATTAAAGGGATGGAGGGTGTCTCCTACTTGGTAGGTTTGCTAGTGGGTGCAGTGGAATGGTTAAAAGGGAAAAAGAGAAGGTGACTAAAACTTGAATGCTGCTGTTACTAACTAATCTGTATTCCATAACTACTATCATATATACAGAAAATATGATGTGGCATAATTTTCTTGCTGGCTATTTCATCTGGTTCCCTTATAATCAGCTTCTGGTATGGGTATTTATCTTGTTCTGAGCTTGACAATCTGCCTGAGAGGGGGAAATTCTGTAGTAATTTTGCATAATATTAAGATGCTATTGTTTTCTTTATGAATTTGAGACTTGTATGACCTATCAGGGGATAAATCCATATCCTAAATGGCAAGCTATCTGTCTAGCACATAAGAAGGGATAATTCCAAAAAAATGGGCAAATTAATCATTCATTTTAATGACTTAAAAATCAATTTCCTAAGGAAAGAATGTCTCTTAAGTTGAGATACCAGTTTCCTTCCCTTTTCTGGAAGGAGTAGCTATCTGACTTGTGATGGTTTTAGTCTCATGCCCTCCATAAAGCCTGTGGTATTTAGTCTTTAGAAAGCTAAAGTAATAAAATAAATGCCAAACATATTTAAAAACAAATAAAATTATATCCCTCAATAATATCAAATATCAGAACTCTTTATGTAGCAGATCCTGTCTCCTAGAGGGATAATTGACTGGAGGATTAAAAGATGTGAAACAGTGAAAAACTGTTTAAAACATGTGTGTTGTTTTCATTTTAACACAACCAGCATCCTGTGACTTACACGAAATGTTATTTGAATAGGTTCTATTTTCATCAGCTGGCTTGGGTATTCTACTACTGGTTTGATGGGTTGCTGTCTCTTGTTGGCGTCATGTCACAGCAGGAATTACACCATCTCGGGGGGAGGGGGGAGAAAAAGGGAGCATTATGTTTTTGGTAGTATGCTTAGTGTGATGGCAGAATTTGTTTCACGGTTGGCAGGCTGATGAGTTTAGATAGGTAAAAGAAAAGGAGAGAGAAGACAAAACATGGATTTTATTGTCACAAAATAATCCATCTTCTACACATCCTACCTTATTCCTAAAGAATAGGACTTGGCATAGTTTTTACCTTGTGTAGCTGCTTGGTCATTTTATGCTGTGGCCTCTTGTTATCCTGGCTTCTTAACTATGTGTGACAAAGAAGAATGTAAGTATCCATAAAAATTATAAATATATAGAAGTACTGTCTTCTTTCTTAATTTCATACTTAAATGACCAGGCTACAGCCACTGTCTGTCTACTTTTCTGGCTTATGTAGTGGAGATTCTTAAAGGAAAAATGAAAATAGGAGAGGAAATTTACAGGTTTCTATTATTAATTTATAGTCTACTATACATTGTATTTGTGGAATGTGTAACATGGTACAATTTCCATCTGACTAGCTGGTTTGATGCCTTCCTCATTGGCTTCTGAGTTTGACCATGTATCAGAGAAGAAAATTTGAGGTGGTATTCATAAAATTAAGAAGGCACTATTGCTTTAACCACTTTATTTCCCTCTTTACATGATATGTCAGGGGTGCAGTCTCTCTACTATATGGTAGGTTCTTTGGCTAGCATATCAAATATTATGATCTAGTAGAAAAAAATCAAAATATGTATGTTAATAGGTCTTAAAATTATTTCCTTTAAAATATAATTATTGACCAACTTTAAAAGTTCTGCAGCACTGGTTTCCTTCTTAGGGAGTAGAGCTGGTTGCTCTGATTTTTTTTTTTTTTTTACTGTTTTTCTTATGGAGCCTCAGAGTTTCTCTACATTTCACCAGCTTGTGATCATCAGAATGCACTGCGCTGTGTCCATGTCCGCTTCCACCTGACATGTCCCCCAAAACACTGCTATACTAGAGCAGTTAAAAATACACATGGACATAAAACAAATGAGGCCACCAGTGGACTTTTTTGTGGCCACAACAGCCTCCAAAGCATGGGTAGAGATTGGGGAGGAACACGGGTGGGCATTGGCTCCCCTAATCTGCATACATTGATAGTGGAGGGGCACAATTGAAAAGTTCGGCCACCCATGAACAGCTCGAGTCACAGCCCCCTCCCGAAAAGCAGCAGCCCCTCCCTGTATCATCCAGCTGTTGCTCCTGAATAGCTGTTACCAAGGGCAGTAAGATGCGCCACCATGGTGTTTGTGCTGGTGCCGCCAGCAGGGATTGGTGCCCTGAACCATGGAGCCTCCTTGGGAGCTCCGGACAGCACCTCTGGAGACACATGGGGCCGATGTGCATGGCGGCATAGGTGGCTCTTGTGAGTGGAGGTGGCATTTGGTCGCCGGGACGCTCCCCTGCTCCCACCTGGCTGCGGCACAGGGAGCCTGGGACTCTGGTGAGTTCCCGACCCACCTTCTCCGGGGCGGGCTTTGGCTGAAGGGCCACAGGAGGCAGGGACAGAGAGATGGGTCGGCCCTTGGACATGTATATGTGCATGTTTATTTGTTTTTCCTAAAGTTAATTAAGTATTTTAGAAAAAAATTGTCAGAGTGGCCACCAGCAAAAGTTGGTGGCCACGTTCTGAGGCCACCAAAACATTTGTTGTGAGAAGCAATTTTATATTTCAACTCCTCCCGCTGTGCTTTGATTAAAACCACTTCTTGATAAAATGTTGTTGTTTCTACCTTTACTTCTAAATGCCCTGAACTCTGGAACTTTATATCTGCTTCTCTCAATCTCCATGTCCTTTTTTCTATCTATCTTGGTTTTCCTTGCTATCCCATTTTTTCTCTTCAACTTCCATCTCACACTAGATTTACTGTAGTACCCTTCCACTTGTTGCTAGGTTTCTCCTTGCTGGAATATCAGTAAGAAGCCAATGACCTGCCATCCAACCTTTGCAGTCCATTTTAAAGGGACAGCACATTTCATTGTTTACTTCTACCAATGTCGCTATGGACTCCTTACTTAGTATGGTCAATTTACACTATAATAGAAATATGAACTGCTCCAAAATTATAGGCCTCTATCACCTGAACTGAAGAGAACTCCCTATTAATTAAACTATTATAGCATTACTAACTTCTCTTACATAGTGCTCTTTATCTGTAGATCTTAAAGCACTGCACAAGCTTTTTCCTAAGGTAAATGTGACAGCCAGTCTTCCTAATTCCTCCTCTTTCTTTCTTTCAGTCACAGATTAAAGCCACAATTCAGCAAAATATCCAAGTGCATGATTAAAATTAAGCATATGCTTAATTCCCATTAATTTCCAAGTGGCTTAAAATTAGCATATGCTTAAGTGCTTTGTTAATTCTGCCTAAATTCTGTTGTTTGCCTCCTGAAAAATGGGAATTAAAATTTGGGAGAAAAAGTTTTAAAGCATAGAATCATAGAATATCAGGGTTGGAAGGGACCTCAGGAGGTCATCTAGTCCAACCCCCTGCTCAAAGCAGGACCAATCCCCAATTTTTGCCACAGATCCCTAAGTGGCCCCCTCAAGGATTGAACTCACAACCCTGGATTTAGCAGGCCAATGCTCAAACCACTG
Source organism: Lepidochelys olivacea (assembly GCF_965140295.1). Lineage (NCBI taxonomy): Eukaryota > Metazoa > Chordata > Testudines > Cheloniidae > Lepidochelys > Lepidochelys olivacea. The sequence continues at coordinate 41,718,295 of NC_140419.1, forward strand.
AGCTATCCCTCCCCCCATGTCTTGATTGTAGTTAGGCTGAAGTTAAGCAACATCGTAAAATATATTTTGGTTGTAATTGTATTGGGATGTTATTATTTTATTCAAGTTGGTTTGCACAGCCCTGTTCAATACTCGGACACAATATGTTTGAGTTTCAGCATTAGACTTGTCTATCATGGCTTTTTTTTTCATTGCAAGACCCAAAAGAACACATACTCTTCAGTTACACTGGTACAAATCTAGTGAAGTCACTCGGGTTAGGAGAGTGTAACAGTGGAGAACTTGGTCTTTACTGTTGTAAAATGTAATTATTGTGTTTAATTTATTTGAATGATGCTAAGAAAATTTAAAAAATAATTTTGAGGAAATGGAAAAGAGGTTGTCTTTCAATTTTTGCTAGGAAGATCTCTGGAGTGACAGCTATACCCTATAAGGGAATTGGGAAGTTATTTGGCTACATGTATAAAAGCCACTTCAGACCTGTTCATGCATTTGGATGGCAACCCAACGTTCATTTTAATTCACAGAAGTGCTTGAAACAACAACAGAATTTATTAGACTAGATCCATGAGAAATTAAATTCACATTCATTCTGTATTCATTCTGGAGTAGTAACAGCTGCTGTGAGGATTAGCCTTTTGGCCAGTCAGATAAAGAAAATACCAAATACTATAGATGGAGGTATAGCTAGTTACTATACCTTATGGTTTTTTTTATAAGTGATTATACCAGGTTATACATTGTAAGGAGAGTGATCACTTTACATAAGCTATTACCAGCAGGAGAGTGGGCTGGGGGGAGAGAAAACCTTTCGTAGTGATGATCACCCATTTTTTCATGGTTTGTGTGTATAAAAACGTCTTCTCTATTTTCCACAGTATGCATCCGATGAAGTGAGCTGTAGCTCACGAAAGCTTATGCTCAAATAAACTGGTTAGTCTCTAAGGTGCCACAAGTACTCCTTTTCTTTATACCAGGTTGGTGGATTGGATTTTTGTTTAGTTCAGAGGCAGAGTAAGGCAATGATTTTGAGACAATGTGTGTAGTAGCCAGTGTTGGTTTATAGTTATACACTTAAGGTATTTCACCAGGATGGGATACTGAATAGTCTAACAATTAGTAATGGGATATGGACTGTTTTGTTGTCTGTTGGTGGTCTGAATTCTGCCCAGGACAGTTGCTGACAAAAAGTTATAACCAACTGATGGCTGCTTGGTGTGCCATGTGAAACACATTAACGGTCAAAGTTTGGATTCTCTTGAAGTGTCAACAACATAAAATTACCTCAACAGTTCGTGTTAATTGGTCTTTTTGTTGGCAGTTTCAGGAGGGGAAATGGATTAAATGTCTATGGAGACTGAATTGTCTCTCCTGGGTTGGTTGGAGTCTCATGGAGGAAGAGTGTGGGCAAAAAATCTGCATTGCTGCTCTCTTAATTGTCATAGAATCATAGAATATCAGGGTTGGAAGGGACCTCAGGAGGTCATCTAGTCCAACCCCCTGCTTGGTAGATAGATAAATTGAGGTCTTCAATTTACAAGGCTTCAATTTGACATCTTTTGTGAACACTAAAATCACCACGAGAAATAACTTCAGGAAAGGAAGGATTCTTCTCTGGCATAAACACTGGAAAATGCAAAATGTAATGCTTTATAGCTGTATTTCCAGCTGCTCTTGAAGAGGAAACAGACTGGGCCCAATGTAAGTGTGCTGTGTGTCTGCGTTTGATGGCATAACTTTTGAAAAATTAATTTGTTTTGCTTGTTCCTGATAAGAGAGAATCTGGCAGTTGTGTGGAACATTTTTCTGAGGGACACATTGGACTGGGTTGGAAGTTGTTTCCATCAGATCTGCATACATTAGTCTGATGAGAAGTTATTTCTTATTAAGGAGACAGAGTACTCAAGTGTGATGGAGATGGCATTTACAAAGGTGGTTAATCTTGTGAAAAATGTCTTGAATGAAATAATATAGTTCAGTGGTAAAATAGTACATTTAATTGCCTGCATTTTTCCCCCCGTATGGACTCCATCTATGGTACAGGTTTGATTGCTGAATTTTGTTTTACTTGCTGAGCTAACTGGAGCAGTATTTGAAAGTGGAAATAGTACCAAATAAATGACTACATATCTGTCACTTCAGTTTAAAGAAAAATTATTGCTGATTTACCCCAAATTCACCTCTCACTCTGCCTAACCATCTTTTAGCATTGCCCTTGGAAACATTCTAGGCAGCTGTCCCACAGTCACACAGCAGCAGATGACTGTGCCAAAGGCAATTTTTGTCCCCACTTTCACTGATGATTATAGACTTTTTTTTAAGCGAAAAACCCCCATAATCTCCTGTTTTGGGGAGTCACAGTGGCCATTTTGCATCCTGGAGACTTCACTGGCACTGAAGCTGCTCCATGGTCCAGCTTCTGAATTTTGGCACTTGACAGCCTGGATACAGAAGGGAAGGAATGCTATCTGCACCCAGAGCCTGCTCAGATGTAACCTGAAACAGAGACCAAGGCAAATGTGGAATTCTCTCTTTACATTGCCAAACTGAACTGTGACTATCCCAGCAGCGGGACAAACAACCATTTCACTACTACTTCACTCATGCCAGACTAGAGATTATTCGCCAGTGTTAGACTGCAGGAGTGATGGAGATGTCTGAAGAAATTAAATGACCCTGATGTCACGTGCATTGCTCTGTCCTGTGAATGGCATCAGTGATCTAACAAGTCTCTCTCATCTGTCTCCTATAATCTGTGTATACACTCTTAGTGCTGAAAAAGGGTGAAATACACAAAATGGTTTCCTAAGTTTTCCTTATCTGCTGCTCTCTGACAAGGATTATTAGTAAACATAGAAGAGAAAATATGCCTTAGTATTTTACTTGTGCCTAAATTATATGACTTGTTTGTAATTTACACTGAAAGCTGAAAGAAAAGCAAAACACATTAAGAAAAAATGTATGCACTCTTTGATTTAAAAACGTTTGGCTCTTTTATTATATGTCTGGGCCACAAGAGGGCATGATTGAGTTTTCAAAGCTCTATTGAGAATTAAAGTTAATTAATGGATGTTAATGTAAATTTATTAACTATTAACATTAATGACCTCAAATTTGCCTTTATCCCTCACAAAGCTTCCATTATCTCACATTAATAATTATAAATTTATATACAAATTTTGACTCCAGCAACTGAAATCATGTAAAATGTTTGTACTAGATCAGGGGTGGGCAAACCTTTTGGCCTGAGGGCCACATCTGGGTATGGAAATTGTATGGTGGGCCATGAATGCTCACAAAATTGGGGGTTGGGGGGTGGGTTTTGGGGTGTGGCCAGAAATTAGGAATTCAGAGTATGGGAGGGGGCTCCAAACTGGGGCAGGGGTTTGGGGGGGGGGGGGAGGGCTCCAGCTGGGGATGTGAGCTCTGGGGTAGGGCTGGGGATGAAGGGTTGGGGGTGCAGGAGGGTGTTCTGGGCTGGGACCAAGGGGCTCAGAGGGCAGGAGGGGGATCAGGGCGAGGGGAGGAGGTCAGGGGCACAGGCTCTGGGCAGTGATTACCTCAAGCAGCTCCTGGAAGCAACGGCATACTCCCTTTCCAGCTCCTGCGAAGCTAGGTGGCTCTGCACGCTTCCCTGTCCACAGGCTCCACCCCTGCAGCTCCTATTGGCTGAGGTTCCCAGCCAATGGGAGCGGCATGGGATGCGCTTGGGGAAGGGGCAGCATGCATAGCCCCCTGGCTGCCCCTACACATTGGAACCAGAGTGGGGACATGCTGCTGTTTCCAGCAGCTGCGCGGAGCCACGGCACGCATGGAGCGGGGCAAGCTCTGGACCCAGCTCCTCGGCAGGAGCTCAAGGGCCAGATTAAAATGTCTGAAGGGCCAGATGTGGCCCCTGGACTGTAGTTTGCCCACCCCTGTACTAGATAAATTAATCCCACTCAAATTCATATTACTTGCTTTGTCGTTCTGTTAGGGCTGTTCCAAAGCCCATTGAAACCACTGGAAGCCTTTGTGTTGTCTTCAGTGGATTTTGGATTAGGTCTATAGTGTTCAAATAAAGGTTATTCATTCTTTTTGGGTCTCTTACATTAATTGTATGTAAAACTTATATTAAGAACAAATAGTGGTAAATTAGGATGAAATTCAGTAAGGACAAATGCAAAGTACTCCACTTAGGAAGGACCAATCAGTTCCCATACAAAATGGGAAATGACTGCCTAGGAAGGAGTACTGCAGAAAGAATCACAAGTTAAATATGAGTCAACAGGGTAACACTGGTGTAAAAAGAATAAGTGAACATCATTCTGGGATGTATTAGCAGGACTGTTGTAAGCAAGACATGAGAAATAATTCTTCTACTCTACTCTTCACTGATTAGGTGTCAGCTGGAGTATTGTGTCCAGTTCTGGGCAGCACATTTCAGGAAAGATGTGGACAAACTGGAGAAAGTCCAGAGAAAAGCAACAAAAATGATTCAAGGTTTAGAAAATATGACCTTTGAAGGAAGATTGAAAAAAATTGGGTTTGTTTAGTCTGAAGAAGAGAAGACTGGGGAGGGGGCATAACACTTCTCTACTACATAAAAGGTTATTATAAGGAGGAGGGAGAAAAAATGTTCTTGTTAACCTCTGAGCATAGGATAAGAAGCAATGGATTTAAGTTGCAGCTAGGGCGGTTTAGGTTGGACATTAGGAAAAAATTCCTACCTGTCAGGATGGTTAAGCACTGGAATAAATTGTGTAGGGAGGTTGTGGAATCTCTGCCACTGGAGATTTTTAAGAGCAGGTTAGACAAAGACCTGTCAGGATTGGTCTAGATAATACTTAATCCTGCTAGGAGGCATGGGACTGGACTAGATGACCTCTCAAGATCCCTTCCAGTCCTATGATTCTGTGATTCAGTATCATTCAAAATAAGCTGGAGCTCAGTTGCAGAGTAACTTTACTACAATATATATTAGCTATTTAACCCTACTTTTTGTCTTCTCTCATAGCCCATTTTCTGACCTTACCTTCCCGCACTATGAACCTCTTGTGAAGGACTCTGCCAAAGGTCTTGTGAAAACCCAAATCAATTGTATCTACTTGTTCTCCTTTAGCCATTATTTTGTTGACACTCTCAAAGTACTCTGGTGGACTGGAGAGGTATGATTTTATTTTAAAGAAGCTGTGCTGGTTTGTCCCAGTTCATCTAGATGTTTTATAATTGTTTCAACCAGTTCACCCAATATTAGACTATAACTTACTAGTCAGGAATTTCCAGAATCACACTACCACCTCTTTGTTAGGTACAGTATTTGTTATCCTGAAGTTCGCTGAATTTAATAAGAGATTGTGTAATCTTGTTAGCAAGCTCATTCACTTCATTCTTCAGTTCCTTCAGAACTCAGAGGAATACCCTCGGCTCCTGGTGACTTGTTGCTGCTGAGTTTACCAATTTCTTCCAACCCCACCTGTGTCTCTGACAGTACTTCCCTTTTTTCACTTGAAAAGAGCAAGTACCTCTCCAACATCCTCCTTGGTAGACTGATGCAAAGAAACTTAGTTTCTCTGCACTATCCTTCTCAATTGCTCCCTTTACCTTCTGATGCTCCATCAAACAGTAATTCTTTCACAGACTTCTTGCTTCTAATATCCTTGATGCATTTTTCCAATGTCTTTGATTAATTGTTCTTCACATTCCCTCTTAGCCTTCCTAATTTCCATTTTATATTGGCTTCCGTTGGTCTGGAATTTTGTTCCTTTTTCCCCCTCTCCCCTCCTACCTTCTTTGGCTCAAATGAACTTTTGTATTTTGCCATTTAACCTCAGTGAATTTTTTCCCTTGCCTTCTGGAGCCTTTTTTGTGGGGTTTTTTTTTTTTTTTTTTTATTTTGTTCAGGGCTATAATAGTATCTTGTGACTGTTAATGTATGCTTAAATAGCCTCCATGATGAGGCTAAAGGATACTTCTTTCCCCCCAGTTTTGAGTATCTCCTCTTATTAAAAAGAATCCCAGTGCTAGTGTCTTGGTATGATCCAAAACTTAATACAATCCAAATTCAAAATGTCATTATGAAGTCAGGATTCTGGGTGCTGCCAGGGAAGTTAAACCAGCTGCGCTCTCCAGTACAAACAAATAAATCTACACTATCTTCACTCCATACTCAAATGAAAGAAACCGCTCATGCAGTCAGATATTTTTATCACATAGAAGCAGAAGATACAGCATCAGTTTAAATTCTCAGCCAACTTTGTGTTTTTTGTTTTAAAGAGTGATTGTATAACTTGTTTCCATTTTCTTTTAAGCAGAATGTATTTTTGAGTCTACTACTCGGAACTAAAGGTTGCCTTTACTCCCAAAATTAAATGAAGTAGTCAGCTACTTGTTTCAGTCTTCATCATCTTACAATAACAGTCCCTGGCTATGTTCACTGCGCTTATTTTATTCCAACCCAGCAAGTCAAAATATTAGAAATTAAAAAAATACAATAAACATATAATTGTTTTAACCAAACATAATTATTGGACAGAGTTTTTTGCTTACAGTTACAGCCATGTAACTCTCTTGATATCAGGTGAATTGCTAGGTGTAGCTAGTGACCTGATCCAAAGCCAGATAGAAGTCTTTCTTTCCATTTATCTTTGGATCAAACCCTGAAAGCAGAATTTCACATAGTACAGAGATAAGAGGTAAGTAGCTGATTCCAGGAGAGCCATATCAGGAGGAAAACTACTTCAGCTTATACTGGTGAGAATCTGATCTATAGGTATACTGCAAAGCCCATTTTTTAAACTGGCTATTAAAGAATCATAGGTGGCTTTAATTCTGTGAAAGCAAGTGTGTAGCTAGACATCTGTAATCAATCTGTTAGCTAATCTATTGTCTCATCCAGTATATCTGTGATTTTTTTTCTATTGCTTAAACATTCTGCTATACAGTGCACAATATGATCATTAACATGTCTGTTTTTAAACTTGGACTAGCATAAATGCCTAGTGCTCAGTATACACATTCTACACATTTAAATCAAATAAATAACACAGCTGGAGCAGTTGGGGAGATATGGCAGTGAGTTTCTAAAAAAAAAAAGTATAATAAAAAAGCCAAACAAACAAAGCCCCTGCCAGTACTCCAGAAGAAATATCACTCACAGGAATGTAAAAATTGCAGGCCCAGGTCTGCCTCACACACTCCATGCTGGCTGCCCCCACTTGTCAGAGATGAATGTACAAGATGAGGAGTCCAAGTTTGGGATATATTTATTTAGGGGATGGAAGGCATCCCTAATGCAAGCATAATTCTGGAGATGTGCTGAACCTGAGATATTTCATATGCTGTAGCTGGTAGACTTAAGTTAAATTTCGAAGTTGGAAGTGCTGGACTCTGCCTGGATACAGTTTTAATGTTTCACATGCCGTCTAGTTTAGATAACTTTTTCTACAACTGGAACAGAATGTTCCCATGACAGCCATTAAATAGAGCTCAAAATTTCCTCTCTCAATTTGCAGTAAAAGCATGATAGTACCATCTATAAACTCAGGCCCTGATCCTACAAAGACTTAAAGTTTAAATAACTTTAATCCCCAGCAAGAGGGAGAGAGCCAGATTCCATCCCCTTTAAAGCACCACAGCAGCACAAAGGGGACATCACAAATGAGAATCTGGTCTAAAGTGACTATCTTATCAAAACCAGTGTTTTACTTTCCTCCCTCCACTGCCCCCTATTACTTAGTATTGGTATTGCTCAGCAGTTTACTCCTGAGGGAATTCTATGTCAAAAAATTAAAAATGTGCACAATATTTTAAAATTCTGCAAATTGCATTTGTTAATAAATAAATGTGGCTCCAGTATGGCAGTGTGGAGCACAGGCCACTGGCTGCACAGAGGTGGGGGATCACCCTAAAGCCCCTACTCCTCACTCGGCAGTGAGTCTGTACCTGACCCTGACATGGTGCAAGGGCCGGGCCTGCCCCAGAAACACCTGGGGGTCCTGCCCCTCTGTGCCAGGTGCACCAAGTGTGGGTGGGCAGGCTCAGCCCAGCAGGATCCAAGTGTGGAGGGGCTTAGTGTGGGGAGATCCAGGTATGGGGTGTGAGGTTTCTGTGTGGGGCAATCTGGGTGCGGGCAGCTCAGTGGGAGATCTGAATACACAGACTCCTTGAGGGGTTCTGGCTGCAGAGACAATGGGACTCTGCAGGGGATCCAGGTGTAAGTGGTTGGGGCTCAGCGGGGTCTGGGTGTGGGGAGTTGTGGCTCGACAGGGGAGTCTGGCTGGGTGTGGGTGGTGCTGGGGGAGTGGGGCTTGATGGGGAGGAGGTCCAGGTGCAGCTGGTTGGGGATCAGTGGGGTGTGGGTGGGGCTTGTCAGAGGGGTCCATGTGTAGGGAGGTAGGGCTTGTCAGGGTGAGAGTTCCATGGGCCTGCTTAACGGGGGAGCCCCAGCTGCTGCTGAGGGGATGCCTCATGCCAGGCTCCCGCTTCCCCCTGCAATTCCCCTATCCTCTTTTCTGCTCCATTCCCCTCCTCTACCCTATTCCACCCCTCTTCCTCCTCCGCACCTTCCCCCCCCCCCCGCCTTCCCTCATTTCTCCATCCCTCCCTTACCCAGCCCCACCGCAGGCACACACTGTTGCACAGAAAAAAAGAAGGCTCCCAGCACACAGAAGGGGCGCACAACTGGCACTAGGACCCAGGAGGCGGCGTTCGGCTGCAGAGTCCGCGGAGCCCAAACAGCTTCCTTCAGCTGGGAAGCTCTGCACGTGCAGAAATGAGGGGTGGGGGCAGATACACATAACCCCATGTGCCCACCCCCCGCCTCACCTCCGTTTGGAGGGGGGCTTTCCCCCTCAAAAACCTGCACCCATGGTCGTCCCGCCCCGTGCGCCTTCCCTTTGCTTCCCTGCCGATTTCTGCAGGGAAGCACAGGAGTTCTGCGGTGGGGGAGGGGGCGTTTTCTGCGGGCACGCAGTCATGCAGAGCCCCCCCAGGAGTAGCAGTTCTTCGGTCCCTGTTTCATGGTCTTTCCCTACACATTTATGCAAACCTCTTCTAAACACTGACTTCTTTCAGAATACTTAATCATACGTACTGCACTGTGTGCTGTAGATACAGCTGTCTTGTTCATCTTATACCAGCTGTGCTGTTGGTTGGATTATAGTTAAATCATGCTGAGTTCACATTCAGTTACTCTTCTAAAGAATAAAACCTGGTATTTTCTCCCATGTTTCTCAAATGAGAATACCAGTTTCTGCTAGTACGTGGTCTTATTGTTAATAGCTGGGATTGTAGTAACTGGTAGTGCTATATACCAGAAAATTCAAATTGGGTCATCATTCATTGCTACAGTCTTAAAGCTAAATCCTCAACACAAATACAATTCCCTTTATCAACAAAGGAACACTAGATGGCACTGTCCGGCTTTGTCTCACAAAAACTACAGTAGCAGAACTTTCAGACATGAAAGAATCTCCATCCTCCAAAAATATTTGTAATATTGTGTCTTTATTATGAAAACAATTAAAACATTGAAATGCTCTGTTTCTGCACTCTGAAAAGTACGAATGCATTGCAGATGCTTTTTTCCTGCACTGTGATTAATGGGGAACATTTCTTTGTTAGACTCGTGTGTACATCATTTGCTCTCCTTTCATCTACTGTAAGCCTATCACGTTGACAAATCTACAGAAAAGGGGAATTTTCAGTTCCTGATATCATCAGAATGTTCCTTACTGTAGAACAGGAAGAAATAATGTGGCCAGCATGCCAACCTCCCATTTTCCCTCAAATGACCTTTAACACAATGCAAGGCTTTGAAGAGAGGGGAAAATGTTAATATTTTAAACAAAAGTTGTTTGGAAAACAAACATTATTCTATGGTGAAATATGTTGTATAGAACTGAGTGCAATTACTTCTATTTAATTAGCATTTTATTTTGGATGGCTTAAAACAGAAAGCAGAGTATTCAGAATCACTTCATTTGTATACAGAAGTACATAAAAGTTCCTCAAGGGCTGGATCCAGAATCAGGCCCTAATTAGATAAGTTTAGTTCGTTACGGGGACCTCTCTCTCACTCACATACACCCTTCTCCTGCTGCCCCGGAACCCTTTCCCCATCTATATTTTGTCTCCATCTTGCTTATGAATCTTCCCACTCCACCATGTGTATCACTTCTTCTTCATGTTGCTTTATTCATTTTAATTAGAACTTATTAAAATTATGATGAAAGTTTTTTGGAAGTATTTTGGCTGATTTTGACAAGCTTATAGAGGTGGTTAACACTTTTTTTTAAATTTGAAATTTCTATTATAACTTTGCACAAAAAATAAAATGTCTTTTTGTGCAGAACTGTCACCGTTTTTTTTCCCAAATGGGCTAAATTTAATATCTTTCCTGTTTCTCCAGAAAATTTTGCTATAACTTATTTGACTTCTGGCTAGTATTGTCCTGCTTTAAAGAGGTGTAGATGGAAATCATTTATGTAAGAGCACTTTATGTGTGTCTTTGGACGTGTATCTCTGCATCATATTGGATGCATTGTGTCAAAGCTGCACATATGGGGTGGATGATCTTCAGGCTACAGTACATCTAGCTGCCACCAGGAGACTTCTGGCCCTGCCTCAGATCTGTCTCAGCCAATAGAGGGAGGAAACACAAACTGGGAAATGCAAGCTTTCGGGGACTGTGTGTGTGAGAGAGAAATAGCAGGGTGACATAGTAGAGGAGAGGATGGGAATAGGTGAGAACAGTAAAGAGGTCACAGAAGGACAAAGACAACTTTGTCCTACCCTACCCTTTGCTTTAGCACGTCCTAGTCTTTCACTCTGCAAAGAAGGGGTAGGAGAGGACACACTTTCTTTCTACGTCCCCATCTTTCTTTATCCCCCACCCAAATACTCTCCCCTGTGACACACATGAACAATTTCCAACTTTTTCTATTCTGAAGATACGACCAACTTGGAAGACATGGCCAGAGAGCTTACTGCTGCCTGCAACCCTGCCACTTATTTGGGGCACCCATCAGATTTGTGCTCATATGTGACAGATCACATCACCCTATGATGTGGGAAGGCAAGACAAGGCTAAACCTGATGAACTGGGCTGTTATTTCCAAGAACATGGTTAGTAAAGACATCAGTGCAATAGAGCTCCCTCCTACAGGAAGATTAGTAAAGACCTAAATCAACTCAAGTTAATATTGAATATCTGTAGAAGGCCTGGGACAGCAGCACTGAAGAGACTAGTCCCCGCAGTATTTGCTCATGAAAGAGAATCTTCCCTTTTTAGGAGTTGTATATATTTGACTTCATTTTGAGTCATTTAACAAACAATGCCCAGATTAATTACTGAACTGCATTCATCCTTTCTGTAGCAAGCAACCTTTTAATACAAGCAAAAGACTGGTTTTAAGGAGACCTTAAACCCCAAGCTATGTCCTCATTGCCTTCACAAGCCAGCTGTTCATCAAGAGCCTCTCCCCAGAGGACCTTCTGTTTCTCCCCTCTGACAGGAGACCAGCCGTTTATATTCTTTGATGGGTTATCAGAGTAATGAGGTCCACCTGCTCTGACTGAGTAGATTAGTCAGAAACACAGCTGCTTCCCCTCAGTCCGGCCAGGGTGGGGAGGTAAGAACTCCAACCCACCCACTCTACAGGAATTCTGTTACCAGGAACGGACAAGACTGGGCTAGGATCTGGTTTGGAAGGCAACCCAGTCCATAGAGATCCCCTGGGAGCAGCAGTACGTTTCTGGGATCACCGCTGGTGACCTGAAAACATCCCTTTGCTATTTACAGAGCTAAATTTTTTTTGTTTTGTTTTTCCCCTACATAATGTCAAAATCAGGGCAGGGTGCTCTCCTACTGAGACCCTCAAGGTCTTAATTTCCCCTGAGTCTCCTTCAATAATTCTTAGTTTATTAAAAGAAGGCCCCCCTCAAAATGAATTTTAGAAATTGCTGTTCTTTAGTAGTGGTAAAATGACAAAAACGTCTCTCATAAATAGCTATATTTTCAATGACAGAATGGCCAAGCAGTGGCCAACATCCTTCATAGCAACAGGACATCCTGAGCTGTGGCAGCTGGATTTCCTCTATGTGGATTGAACTAAAGTTCTCAACAATAGGTCCACATATAGGTATACAGTACAAAAAAGCCTACAAACTTTCAGAATACCATAAGGTATTCTGTAGGATTAATACACTTGGATGGAAAAAATGTATGTGGTCTGTTTTTGTAAAAGTTTTTGAATTTATTACTTATTTACTCTGTCCCAACAAAAGGAAAAACCTCAGATTATGTGAGAGAATTTCAGGATGTGGGTGGTCATAGTTGAAGGTCTTACAGTGAATGTTCAGTGAAACATCCTTGGAACACAAAATTCAAATGAATGAATAATAAACTAAACCAATGTAACAGTGACTGCATTATAAACAAACCCTGATGCTGAAGGAATCATCTAGGGATGTCAAAGTTCAGTAATTAGAAAGAAAGGGAAAATTGTTATCTATCGTTTATTCTGAAAAGAGAAGATCATTTGCACTTTTCTAAATACAAAACCAGAGCTAGATCCTCAGCTTGTGTAAACTGACATAGTTTCATCGAAGCTGAGGGACAGACTGATTTACACCTGCTGAGGATCTTGTTCATATCCTTTATAACAGCAAAACTAGTGTCAAAGTTGAACTACAGAATAATAAAAAAGGGCTTATGCCATATACCACGTGATAAAAGGAGCTGGAAAGGGCACATTAAATAAAGTAAGTTATTGTATGTCACTTTACAATAGTGCTAGTTATTAAGCAGAAAATCCAACTCTGGGCCAAGTCAAAGACCTTTCCCCTGTATAAGCAAGTGGTGAATTTGACACTTTGGACCAGATCCACAAAGGTATTTAGGCTCCTAACATCCACTGATTTCAATAGAGAGAGACGAGATGAATGAGGGAATATCTTTTAATGGATCAATTGCTGAAGTAACAGAAGTTGGTCTATGTAGAAGGGTGGTCACCCGCTCCTGCCCTGAAGGGCTTGAAATCGGCCCTAGAAGAGGGCTGAGGCTGCAAGAGGGCTGCTGCTAGGGAAAGCAGCAAGCCTTGGCTGATTGGGGAAACGGCCACGGGTGCGGCCACGCTGCAATGAGGGCCCAGCTGGCCTTTATAAGAGGGCAGTGGGCCAGAAGGACACAGCTTCTCTCTAGATGTTGAGAGGGAGGGGCCTAACTGCTGGGAGCTGAGCAAGTTACCTAAAGTGGAGCAGGGCTGGGGAAAGGCCAGAAGAGCTGGGGAGCTCCAGCCTGAGAAACCCCCAGGCTGCAGGCCTTGATGAAGGCCTAGGAAAAGGGTACTGAGGTTGCAGAGGGCAGCCCAAGGGTAGGCAGAAGCAGCAGGTCCAGACTCTCCTTGCTGATGATGAGTGGCAATTATACTGCAGTCCGCCCCAGGGAGCAGGGGCTAGATGGTGACTGGCAGTAGTCAAAGACTGAGGCAAGGTGGGAATAGAGGGTGGGGGTTCTCTGGGTGGGGGGAGACCCAGATCTGTGGGGGCACTTCCAGGAGGCAGCACCCTGGTATGAAAGGGGCACCGAGGTCCGGGAGGGACCTGAGGCCCAGCAGCAAGCGGGACACCAGCCTGCAGAGGGCGCTCCAGAGGCTGGGAATACTAATTCCCTGTGAAACCAGCAGGAGGCGCCGCAGGGGTGAGTCCCACCCTGTTACAGTCCAATAAAAGATATTTCCACACACCCACCTTATCTGTCATATCCTGGGACCAACACAGCTGCAACAACACTGCAAACATTGATTTCAGTGGAAGTTATGATTCTAAATACCTTTCTGGATCTGGGTCTCTGTCTGTAGCTGATGCCCTTCACAAAATGTGCAATACAAAGATGGCTTGTGGATGCAGATTTACAAATGTGATTTGTATGACAATAGTGCCTAGTTCCAGATAAGGGGACAAACACCTCGCTCAAGATCAGTGTTGTGTGGAATTGCACCCTGAGTAAGCCCACTTGGTAACTGTGCCTTGCCTTCTTTGCTCTACTGGCAGCAAGGAAGATGAGTGGCATATGAATGGGGTCAACCTTTTTGGGCCATTGTCTTTGCTATTGCAGCTGAAATGTGGCACAAAGCTTCTGTAATGTACCCAAGTCTCTGGCCCCACATCATGGCATAATCAAATCATTAATTTTCCAACTTGTTTTTTTAACATGAAGGGTTTTTTCCTCAGCTTTCATTGCTTCTTTTAGTCACTTAAAAAGTGATAAGAATTAATTTGTAATTGAGGGAAAAAGTCAATAGCACTTCATCCTTAATAGGATTTGAACATACCACCTTTCAAATACAACACAGATGCTTATCAAAATGAGGCTATGGTCTTTTGTTAATAGTCATGGGAGTTTAAAAGCATTCAGAAGATTAAAAAAGATTTGTTTTATGCCTGTGTGCACCCTATTCCAGGTGGTTTGCCCTTGTCAGCTTCCAAATCTAGATGTCACACTTCAGGTCACATCTCTTCAGTAAATACATGTGGGGTCAGCAGCGCCCTGTCTTAGGTTGGCTGTTAGCTATTGAACAGCCTTTGGGGCAGATAAGTGGGTAGTCATCTGCTAGGCTGTCACGTCCTTGTGCGTGAGCTTGATTATGAGGAATTTCCTCATGTTTCATTGTTGAAGAAAGTCCTGCAGAATTGCTGGAGACAAACACTGAGTATCTTTTTATGGTCAGGCTGCAGTGGAAAAAACAGTTGGGCGGCTGGGTCGTCCACTAGCACACGTGCCTGCTGCTACATGTCATGGCTTATTGTTGTCAAATTAAGCTGACAATGTCTTAGTATGAAGGCCTAGAATTTCTTGAGCCTATAGTTGATGTACCTGTCGTGGGGAAATTATATCAATATGCTTTTCATTTTCACTTTCTATTTTTATTAGAAAGTAGCAGGCTGACCCAAGATGAGACTTCTGGTCCTTGTAGTATCAATGTAATAACAGTATCTTACATTTTATTTTATCTAGAAGGATGTCAAAGTAGCTTACGCAGTATTGACAGTATGCAGAAATCACTTCACTTGGGTAAAATGCAGACAGTTTTGGGGTAAAACTGCAGCAAGTGTCTAGTAGCCCAGTGCAAAACTACATGACTGTTGGGACCACCTTATTCAATGGAAGTTGCAGGAGGGAGCTTAGATAGGCAGAATGTAAATATCCAAGTTGGAATTTCTCTGGGACACACTTACTTACCACCATGCTTCTCTTCCCTACATGGATTAATGCTGTTCTGGATGTATTTCCACACCAAGCCCACAAGACACCCACCAGTGTGGACTGTACATATCTGGTGATTTACATGCCTCCATCCCAGTGCAACTGTTTTGAAGACTTTGAAGAGTTGTACATGTCTAGCATATATTTGTAGAGTTATTGTTCATATGATCCATTCATAGATACAATGTCCTCTTTCTATGAACGACATTGACTGGCCACTCTGTATGGGGCACATTGTGCTTTGCTGTACTGCTACAAATCTCCATAGTAGGCAATAGTTTCTTTTGACTTACAGCAGTGAGATAAACTAGCCCTATTATCACTCAACAAAAACGTTATTGCTAAAGTCCAGTTCTTTTAAAAAAAATCATGCAAAATATTTATGACAAATTCCATAAGATATTGACCTGTTTGGCATAAACTCTGGCCTTCTATATGTTTCCCAGCTCACTTCAATAGATAATGTCACCTTTGCTATGGTCCCTGTATGCCACCCTAGCCATCTGGGGAAGATCTCTCCAGTACAGGCACTATGTGCAGTCCCTTTTCAAATCCTGGTGCAGGGGAAGTTTTAGGGTTAGGGCCAGGGGCCAGATGGAACGTGCCACGAGTGGGAGTGCCGAATATATTTTTATGGACATTCTGGAGAACTCTGCTGCTGGAACCAGCTGCCATTACTTAGTGCTGTCATTTATGGTTCAGATTTTCAAAAGAGCTCAGCACTTAACAGCTCCCATTTAGGCACCTAAATAAATGTCCATATTTTCAGAAGTACTCACCATACCCAGCAGCTCCCAGTGAGATCAACGGGAGCTATTGGGTGATGATCAGTACTTTTGAGAAACTAGACACTTCATAGAAATGCCTAAATGAGAGCTAAGGTCTTCTGAAAACCTGATCCCAGTCTGTAAATATATTTAAAATTATTTATTAAACAAAATATGTGATTCTTCAGTTATGGAAATGCTTTAGACCAGAAAGAAGGAGCCAGAGGTTGTGCCTAGATATTCCAGTTCACATGTGCCTCTTTATAAGTGCTTTAGAGCAGAGGGAGATCTCCCAGATCCAAATCCCACTGAGCTGAAACCAAGAGAGTTGATTCAAGCTGGAATAAGATTCCAGTCTCCATCGTCTAAAAGTAAAAGATTGAATGGTTATTTTGAAACTGAGGACTTAGTTCTGGTATTAAAGGGACTAGCATTTTTTTAACTTCAGAAGTTCAATGAATGCTTCTTTTTACAAGGCCAATTAAAATCCTAAATCAAAATTGTTTCTAACCTTTTTTCCATTGCTCAAAATGTTTTACTTGGCTGCTCATAAACAATCATTCAAAAGCCATACCTGGTGAGACTTGCTCTGCTAGCTTCAGAGCTTATGGGCCCAAAAGCTGCATTCACAATGTTTGCACCTTGTGCAGATCAGGTAGGTATCTGTTGAAGTGCGAATATTTCAGCCCACAATGAGGTGCGGGTGTCACTCCTGACCCCATCCAAAGGCAGGCAACCTGACTGAAATTTACCCCAAAGAGACTTTCCCAAAGGCATACAGGAAATCTATGACAGAGCCAGGAATAAATCCCAGATTTCCTGTCTCCCAGGCTTGTACTTTAACCACAAGGCCTCCCATCCTCTCTTAGTTTGCTGAGGAAGACATTACACAGCATATTCTCTTTCTGATAGTCTTTCATTACAGTTACTATTACATCATATTGTTCTGTGTTAGGTTAGCCCCATCACAAACACTTTATGATGTGCTGTCCAACACACATGCAATAGATACTGTATGAAATACTGTTACCATTCAATACCTATACTGTTCATGCTTTGAGCAAATGTAGTACTAAATGAAAGCAGATATTTTGAATTAACCAGGGATAGTTTGGATACACAGAAATTCATTGCCTGATTTCCCTGCCAACATCACAGTTGCTCATACTTCTGCTAATCTAAACAACATACTGTGGAGAAATTTGGTATGAATCAGCTTATAAATAGTTAAGTTACAATAATAAATATACTTCTACAGTGCCTCTTTGATTCATACAACATATATCTGCTTGTGCACATGTGGCATTTGGTACCATGAAAGACTGATGCACTCTTCATCATATGTCATTGTGCAGCTAAAATTGAGTGGTAACATTTTATGGATACTTATTGTGATTTGTCATAGGAAAATAAGAAGACTGTAGTGCACTCAAAAGGTATCTAGATAGACATTGAAATATATGGCTGAATGCGTGATATTTTTTAGGTACTTTGCCTCCAGCTTCAACTTTCATAGCTTTCGTTCTGTACTGCTCAGTTTGCCATCATATGTTTGTTCTTTAGATAACATTACTCGTACAAATTCCAACTGAAGCAGGATCAGTAATTTTCAGCCTGTCTTGATGGCATTTATAATGCAGTGAAGCTTATGGAATTCCATTCTACCTTTTTGTTTTCTAAATTACTCCCAAATAACTTAACAGAAATTCTAGTAACTCAGGGGGAAATGGGCTGTGCTAAATACCCACTTATCTACATAAAGGATGATACTTAAAGCACATATAAAACAAAAATCTGGGACCAAATCTGCAATCTTCTTGCCTGGAAAATCTCCATAAACCTTGGTTGAATGTTTGAAAGATTTGGTTCTAAAGGTATTTAAGGAAGTGAAGATGAGACCCAGAATATTTTCTAGATACAAGGATGACTCTCTCTCTCTCTCTCAAAAAAAAAAAAAAAAAAAAAAAAAAAAAAAAAGCCAGCAGTCACCACTCAGTGATATCTGTCTCTATAACTAAAGTAAAAATGTAGGGGTTGCATGTGCTCATTGCAGTCAACAATAGTTTTGCCGTTGCCTTTGAGAGGAGCAGGATCAAATCAGTAAGGCTCTGATTTAGCAAGATGGTTAGGAATATATGGAACTTTAAGCACGTGTATAGTCCCCTGAAAGTCTGTGAGATACACACATGCTTAAAATTGTGCACGTGATTAAGTATCTTGCTGAGCAGGACCTAAGTACAGTATTGCAGAAGCCACTTGGTGTTACCACTTTTGGTAAAAGTTGACTCTTTAGTGGAGACCACTGGGGCTAAAACAAACAGAACTATAGAATAGCGGTAGATTAATAAAACCAATTTATTTTACAAACTATTTTTTTTATAAAAATAAATTGGGTTTTTTTTTCATAGTTTTGAATCTCTTGTACTGTGAGCTTACTCATTGGAATGCAGTGGTGATATGCAAAAACTCTCAACTCAGAAAGCAGGAGGGTATTGAAGCATTGAGAGTAAAGTAACCTGACTGCTAAATTCCAGAACTGAATGGGACAGTGAAGATACATCTTTTCAGTGTACTCATTGTAATGTCAGTCAGACCTGCAGCTAAATAAAGATTGCAGTGACGTGTGAAAAGACTTTAGAAAGTGGCACAAAACAGTATTTAGACTGGGATTTTTCAAAGGGGCCTAAAGGAATTTGACACCAACTCCAGTGGCAGTTAGACACATTTGAAACTCCTAGCCTTAAAGTCTAGGGAATGTGGCCAATTAAGTTGCTTATTAACATACTTAGTCATAAATGTCAGCGATTGCTATTATGTTAGGTGAGATACCTGAATTTGGCAATCTCCATAACAAACCCAAATACACCTGTTACAGTACATTTATTGCAATCTGTAGGCACCAACCTGCAACTCCTTTGTGCCCAGAATTCCCATTGACTTCTGTGTTCTCCATGTGAACAGAAGGCAGGATGATACCCTTTCTCTCAGAGTTAGAATAGCAAATATTTTATACTATATGCATTCTTTTAGGGGTTAAATATGTTCCATGTAGGTAAGTGAATAGAACTATCTGATGCCTCGTGGGAAAGAGATTATCCTCACCTGCTTATAGATTAAAAAGAAAATGAAGACTTCAGTCCTGCAGTGAGCTCCATAGGGTTGATCCCTGTGCAGGATCAGGGCCTAATGCTTCAGAAGATAAAAAATAAATGTTTAAAAAATGACAGTCTACTTAATTAGCCATCTGCTTTTTACTGGACTGAAGAGTTGGAGGAGATGGTGTATCTTGTTCCCCCACACAAAGCTTTGATGAATGTGGAAATGAAGTGGCAGAGATCCAGATATGGAACTACAGGCTTAAAACAGTGTAAAGTTGAAGGTTCCTAAACCAGGTGGTTATCAAATTTAGACTGCAACAAAGCAATAGGGAAAGTAATCTCACAAAAGATATAATTTAAATTTGAGTGTCCTTTTGAATAAGGAATTGTGTTTTGATTAATTTGAGAGTTGATGAGGGAGGGAAGCTTCTGATGAGTCTTCTTCAAGGATCAAAATATTAAGAAATTATTTTTTAATAAATCACATCAGAGTCCAAAGGGTGCATGTGTGAGTACATATGTATGCGTGTTTCTAAACAAACACTATGTTACCTTTGGGTTAAGGTTCCTAGACTACATAAGATATTAATGCAAAGTATAAAAGGCAAGGAAATAAGCAATTCATTCATTCAAAACCCTATCTACATTCCACTCACCTATTGCCCTTCTCAACCTCAACTACCTCCCTTTCTACCACACATTTCCCCCCCTGAACAACCAAACCTTGATCTCCAACCATGTTTATAGGTTATATAGGCAAAAATAAAAGGGCCAGAATGTCATAGTTTGCTTGGGGAGTGTTTCCCTAATGTAGACACTGGGTAAGACAGCATTATGGCTGTCTTCAACGGATCTCCTAAGAAACCGTAGCATAGCAGGTATATTAGTGATGGTGCCGGAGAAGGAGGGGTGCTGGAGAAGGAGTGGCAGGTCTATAAATACAAGTGGAAATATTTGGCTTCCTGATGCTGCTGTCTGATGCCCCAAAGAGCGTAGGTAACAGTACCAGTGGAGCCAAATGTCTGCACCAAGTTCCTTGGCCCTGAGATACTAGACTATCGTCCTCTTGACCTCACTTTCTCTCATTTTATTGAATCCAAGAGTTATGGGGGAGGGATAGCTCAGTGGTTTGAGCATTGGCCTGCTAAACCCAGGGTTGTGAGTTCAATCCTTGAGGGGGCCATTTAGGGATCTGGGGCAAAAATTGGGGATTGGTCCTGCTTTGAGCAGGGGGTTGGACTAGATGACCTCCTAAGGTCCCTTCCAACCCTGATATTCTATGACCCCAATCCTGAAAGATATTTAGGCACCTACTCCCTTCCATCTGGGTCTAGAGAGCATTATAAAAGTTTCGCTACATCCCTGTACTTTTACATACAAAATTGAAAAATATATAGGAAGAGATACAGTAGTACATTTCTATATTCAAAATCTAGGCTAAGGCTTATATGTTACCAGACCAAAAAGAAAATGTATTTTCTATCATCCTATGGTATTAGACATGAATGAAGACACAGCTTTATTTTAGGTAGATAGTGTAGTTTGAAGTTCCAGGATTTTATTGTACATCTGCAGACAATGTTTTTTTAGTGACTAGAAATCAGTATTCATGAGGTCTGCTAGTACTTTACCACTTACTCACTGTGTGACGTGATCCCTTACTCAGGCTGAGCAGTGCCTTACTGCACAAGTGGACCCAGTGACTTTGAGACCACTTAGGATGTAAGGTACCGCTCAGTATAAGGGTATCACAATTTGGCCTTGTGTGACCTTGGTCAGGTCATGTAGAGAGAGATTTTCAAATACACAAGTGACTTTCAATGAGAGCTGGGTATCTACCTTCCCTTTGGGCCTTTGAAAATCTCCCCCTTAACATCTGTCTCATCTTATATGAGGCAATTAAAAATACTAACTCATCTTTGGAGAGTGGTTTGTTGTTCTTCAGAGTGTGGTGCTATATAAATAAAAGGTAATATGATTATCAGATTCTGTCATTGTTTTGCTTGAAAAAGTTGAAATTAAAACAAGTGAGGGAACATATAAAACAGTATGGACTAGACTCTGTCATCCTTACTCACAGGGAATATTACTCCACGTTTAGGGATATTGATTTAAATGGCTCTGTGTATTTTGTGCAATTGTACCTAATATTGTCACTCCAATAAACCATTAGGTTCTTTTCATGCTGTTTTTTATAATTCTGATTTCCTTCTGAAGAATATCTGTTGTATAATTAGATGATCTTAGTTCAGACACAATTAACAAAAACCCACAGATCCACAGTCTGTTAGACAGCATTTAGTTTGGGGACACTGTCTACGGATTGAAGAATTAGAAGTATGTCTGTTTAACAGCTGAGTGTAACTGGAGAACCACATAACATCATTTTCTTTCAACACATCATTAAAAATGTTGGGTTTTGTCATCTTTTTATTTTCCTTCCTAGCTGATTTGGCGGAGACTCACAAAACCCTTTCTTTTAAAAAAAAATTAATTTCCAAAATGATACTTGAGTAAGATGCCATGTGAGGCTTAGGGACAGGAATACAGTGAACATTTAGCCATGTGCACTTTGCTAACCACAGACAAGAAAGTCGGTTGTGATTTTACTTTTATTTGTACAGTACTAAGTAAATGTATACAAAACAATATTTATTTATATCATAAGTTATTGTAAAGAAGGAAGATGATGATGTAGTCAGTGGGGTTCTGTGCAGGTTCAAGAGTCAGTCTGTGTCCAGTTGCAGGACTGGGACCTTAGGGGGGAAAATATTATACCCAATCAGAAGTACAGCCAAATGTGATGAAGCATGATGTATAAGCCCAAACATTCTCATCAGATTGTAGAAGAATATGTGGTCTGCTGCACCTTTAAAGTTTCAGTCTACTCTGCAAAACAGCTCCTTCCTACTCTGTGTGTATTCAGAGTCCGACAGCTGCTTACTATAGTGACCAAATTAAAGGCTGACCCTTTTTTTTCCTTACACGTACTTGCACTGCAGAGCCAGTTCTGCTAGGTGAGACTGAACTGGACTCCATGGGACTCTGTGCAGAAGCAAGGGTCTGCCCGCACACAAGACACAGGATCAGAGCCCTCATCCTCAGTAGCTGAATACAGGTTTGTATTCACTTTGAAAATCTTTCAGATCTACTAGGGTAGGTAGGGGATGGAGAGTTCATTTTCAATATGAACAGTTCGCTGTACTGTCAGTACAAGTTTCTCTATGTTCAAAAAGAGATCATTTGCAATGGGACAAGTCTTGTCCTCTCCTCTGTAGCTTTGTGAGGGCCTGAGCTAATTGGACTGATGTATTTCTGCTGCATGAAAGGAGGCAGGGTTTGAGAATGGTCAGCTCTGGTGTTCTGTTGCAAAGTCTGATATTTTACCAGCCACCAATGTTTGCTAATCTGTGAACTTGTTTGTACGCCAGAACTTGTGGTTAGGACTCTGAAAGGCCTTAATAGAGTGTGAAGAGTGTTGAGTTGGCTGTTCGTGCAGTAACACACAAAATGAACTAACAATCATGTCAATGGTGTGTTTTATAGGGAATTGGCATTAAACCATATCTATTTATTACTTATGTGTGCTGTAATGTAAGGTAAGGAAAATAAAGTGAATTCCTCATAGAATATTTTGTAGTTCTGCAGATTTATAATTGAGAACATTATCCTAGGAGTTGAGTGAAGAGAGAGGGGACAGAAGTGAAGAATGAAAGTAAATTAACTATAATTAATCTAGCATACAATCTGCCTTTATGAAAAAACTTTAGAAAGCTAATACACTTAACAAAAAAACAACAGGCTGCTTGTAGAAATTCTGCACTGGCTAAAGTTATTTTTACCTTTTGTATTACTAAAGAAAGAAAAAGATCCTTTATCTCTTGTATGAACTGGAACAATAACAAATTGAACTTCTTTTATTATCTGTAAAGGAAACAATTTCTACATATTGCTTGACCAGGTGCTGCTGAAGCACAGACACTTTTTCCCCCCACCTTCCATTGGATGTTTCTCATTGGCAAAGTTTGTTGGCTCTAGTAAGGTGGCCAGCTGGTTGCTGAGATGACTCTTTATAAAAATGTCTCTTGATAGATTCTTTGGGCTAAATCTAGTGACGGATGTTAGCATGAAATTAGAAACCAACCCCCAATAGCAGTGACAGTTAAAGGTCTCCTGCACCTGGCCAGGAGCCTCTCTTCTGAATGAGGGAGACTACCAAAGGAGTGGGAGTGTCCGTTGTTAATGCAGGTTTGTCTGCTGCTGGACTACTTTCCCTGTCCTATTTTTCATGCCTGTATCACATGCATCTCCTCAGTGTGATATAGAAACTACATCAGATACAAAGGAGCAATTCAGTGAGCAGTTCAAATTATGAAGAAGCTGTGTTTGAAAAAAGTCTCCCTCCCCAAACAAAAAATTCTCTGGGCAGCAACCCCCCAATCAGAAGAGCAGCAAGAGTGGTGTGTCAACTGAGGCAGCTGCCACTTTGTAATAAAGCCTATCGGGTGGGTGGGAGGAGGGGCAAGGGAAGCACCCCTAGTGTAGAGAGTTCACTGCAGAGTCAGTTCAATAAAACTTGTGCTTCCCAGTTCTGGCAAAGCTTTTGGACATTTCAAAGGGCTTGATAAACAGCAATAGCCTTGTCTCCCACACATTAAAACTTCATCAATGACATTATGTGAAAAGAAGAAAAACCTGGCAGCACAGTAAAGCAAAGGGTAAGGTGTTCCTTGGATAGGTCAAGGTGCTCTAAGTTCCTCTTGCTGCACTGAAATAACAGCAGTTTTTCTGGCAGAAGAACATCTGTAACCTCCGTCTGGACCGAAGAAGCACATCTGTTCACAGTTATGGGTCAGTGCCCATACAGGAAGCATAGTTGTACTGCATACAGAAAAGAGGCTCTGGATTATAGATACAGAAAAGCTTAAAACCTGCCTTTTTAAAATCAACTGGAGGATAAAATGAATGCAAATCAGATCCATAAAAGAGTTAAAAACCAAACAAATGCTTCCAGCCTGATAAAAATCTAGAAAAAGCTATAGGCAACAGGAGCAGGATTTTCATCTAATGTTCTATTCTCTTCTCTTTTAAAATGATTTAGTTCAAACCCTGATTATAAAATGTACGGTTGAATAAAATTTGTATCGGTAACACAGCAAAGCCCAAAATGAGCCCGACATGCTGTCTGATCATGTGGATTACATCACACATTGCATATTTTGGATTTATTTTTGTTTTGCCAGCTCACAGCTGTTGTCAAGGTTTCCCCTTTCCTCTCAATTAGCTCCTGGAAATAGTCCTAAATGAGTATGGAGGGAATACTGAAGTGCATTGAATTATAGCAGTAATATTTACCAGCATATTGCATATAAACTTGAAATAGTAACCTCTAAAATATTCTGCCTCTTGTTACTGGATTGCCCCTGATGAGACTCTGTTAATTTCTTCTCTTCATGTTACTTTACTCTGTACAAACTTTGCCCCAAAATACTTTACAAAATCACTGTACAACTAAGGCTCTGGTCCTACAATAAGCTCTGCATGGGCACAAGATCTTAACTTGTTTGCACTGAAGTCAACAACAAAACTCCCATTAGCTTCAATAGGAGAATAGTAGGGCACAAAAGGGCAGATAGGACTTAGAGAGGTAAATAAAACAGCCTGGGACTTACCTTTGTATGTCACAGCATCAGCTAGTGATTTATTTCAAGTGAATTAATAGCCTGAAGCTAAGCTCTACCTGTCTTAAACTAAAGTAAGCTGTGTTAGCTAACATTTTCCTCTTTTTTTGGTCATACTTCTTGACATCCCTAATATGAAGCTGAAATTCACCTCATATCAGGGTAGTGTATTCCCATTTGACTGCTGTAAATTACTGATGTTAGAGGCTAAATTAGGAATCTGAGGCACTAAAAATGGCCCACTGCATAATTGTTGATGTGCACAATAATGCATGTGCTAATCTTTCATTAAAAAGGAAACTGTTTTCATATGCTCTATTTTCTTTTTAACAGGGCTGATAGTAAGTGTAAGCACTTTAGCATCTAAAAGTATTCTGGCAAGTACTTAAAAACAACAACAACAAGAAAACAAAAATTTTTCCCTAAATTCCAATGTGGAACATTTACAAAGAGGACATTGCTGTGGAAAGACCATACTTTCTAATCCCAAGAACAAGATTTGCAATCATGAAAGCATAGGGAAAGTTTGTTCCTACCTGCCTATCATGAGGATTCTTTCTCTGAAGCTTCTGGTACTGGCCATCAAGATACCAGATTAGATGAACCACTGGTTTGATCCGGTATAGAACTTCTTTTGTTCCTAATCTGTTTACATGGTTACAGCAAACGTACATAGCTATGATGCAGTCTCACTCATCATGAGAGAGAACTTGATCTCGGTCTTGTGATCACATGGAAATTGAAGTTTCTGTTTACCATATGCCAGTATAATAGTCTACAAAATTGCATGGTATATTCTGACTTCTAAGAAGACACAAAGCAGAAGTACATTATATAAATGGTATATACATGGAATACTTTGATTTTCACCTAACTTTAAAAGGGCAGCAGCAGTCCACCTTAATCATCTTCCTTGTGTGGGAGGAAGGAGGAGGAATTGCCACACAAGCCTTTTCCTTTACTGTGCAGATTGCAGAATTGTCTCATATGCTCAGAAATAATAAATTATATCCCTGTGACACAAGTGTACAAGGTCCTCAAAGAATCGCAGACAGGCTGGAATTTTTGTCATTTTATGTGACAATATCTAAATCCTGATCAATTTCTTCTGAAGTTGGAAAGCCAAGCCATGTCAAGCCAAGCTAGACCCAATAAACACGCCTGGCAGCTGTTTCCAGCTGTACTGTGCTGTAGCAAGCTGACAGCTTGACCGCCAGATTGAGAGAGCTCTGACCAGTGTATCTCTGTTTTACTCTGGACAGAATGTTCATATTTCTGCAACACTTGGAAAAGGTAGATTGGTGGAAATGTGAAACAATTTATTTTCTAGATTTGCAGGTATTTCCTAAGGAGCTGATTCAGGCCCCCTGTGGGGAAGTGTACTACACTGAACCATTTTAAGTGCTCTGCCTCTACTTAGCCCTCTGCAACATTTTGGATACTCAGCTGAATACAAAACTGCTCATAATGGTAGGACGCATTAGGCCCAACCTAATCTTTTCCTCGCTGGAATTGCTCCAACTCTGATTTATCATGAAGAAAATATAATGGCAACTTTCACCAACTGGTCCTGGTCTGTTTTGATATTTTTTCAAGCCTCCAGAAGATCATTAGAAGTACAATAATACAGGCAACAAGATCTTTAGCTAAGATCCAACAGGGGTGACCTGTACTTGTATCTTAAAACCTTTATTCAAGCAAAATGGCAAGGTCAGTGGACAAAATAATGGGTAGTAGTAATCCCTGCACACTCCAACATGTTTGTCCTCCTACTTTCCACCTGTCCCATTTGGTCTTATGTAACCATTTTCTTCAGCCTGTTATGTGTGTGCCCTACTGTTGGGTGTTCCAGGCAGTATTAGGGGCCAGGTTCTAGGGACACCAGAATATTTCCTTTTGGTCATGCTTTAGAGGTTCCTAAATGAAATAAAGTTTTTGCTCAAGCTCCCACTTAGACCCTTGCTTTCCATTCTCTGGGAATAGAAAATAAAAGATCCTGGCATACCTTGTGTTTCTGAACTCACCAAGTGACCAACACGTTGAACTGTGGTTTTGTAAACTGAAAATCAGAGAATTATTCCTCTCTGAACACCTTCAATAAAAAAAGGAGGGTGCCAAAGACAGGGACAATAAACTGTAATAAACAGGGAACAAAACCAGGAACCCAATACAACATTTAATAGTGCCCACTGCTGGAAATCACAAAATGGATGCTTCCTCAAAGAAAGTCACCTGGTACATGGGTGGAAAAGAGTATGTCAGTTATGTCAAAAAATCTACATGTCTCACCAGGCTAATGACTGAATCTGGCATTTAGCAGCCAGAGCTAGGGAGCTATGAAATAAAACGTGGATGTGGAAAAAAACTGTCGCCTCAACAGACTCTCTACTCTATCAACTTGTATCTCTGTTAGTATGGCAGTGGCTGTTTCCCCACTACAATGGGTGGATGCAGTTGTTGGTTCCGCACAGGGTAAGAGCTCCAGCCCAGATCTTCAGATCTGCACAATTTATGTGTTTATCTCCCAGTGATTTGAGAGTTTAGGTGCTTAAATTCCTTTGAGGATCTGGGCCTCTGTCCCTTTCATTAAAAACACAACTGTATTAGAGGAGGCTGTCTCCCTTACCCTTTTCCTATACACCTTGCTGCTCAAGTTTGGGAAGATTTCGGAAGTAGGGCAGGGCAGGATAGCTGTTCTCTGATAGGATGAGCAGCTTGTCAATCAGCAGTGGGTTGGCAATGGACAGCTCAGCTCAGCAGGATGAGAGTTTTCAAACTGGCCACCTGGTAGAACCTACTAATATTTGCTGCCGGATATTTTGCAGGGGTTCTCGATTCTCCGCATTTGAATGTGGCCACATATAAATGTGGCTGGCAAAAAGAATGGTTACTGAGCTTCTGGCACTGAGTAGACAATGTTACGTGAGGAGAGAAGTTTGTCTGGGTAGACCAGATGGTGGCATTACTTGCGACTGGACTGGAGGCTACTTTGTGGTTAGAAAATTAGCCATCACTAAGTTTCATATCTGTGACATAAGCCCGAAGTACCTTTGACATATGACAGACTTTAATTACATATAAAAATAAGAAGGTTTTCTTTGGTGATTGTGGTGGAATGTAGGATGGTATGTGGGGAAAAGGCAAGAAAAAGAAAGTTCAAAATACTATTAAAATATTTTTCTGCCCTGTCAGCTAGTAATTATACTGATGTTATAAGGGTTTGGGGAAAGGCTATAATTATTACAGCAAATATAAAAAGAAATTTTCCCAGAGAAACTCTCTGCGTTAATAAGTGTATAGTTGAGCAGTTACATTTTCACCTTAGCAAATTACTCTGCTGATTGATAGATGAGTTAATTTTAAAAGGAGCCTCCTCACTACAGATGCAGCTGTGAAGGCTAATCAGCTAGAGCAATTAAACAGCTATCTCTGTGGATGCAAAGAAGCCAGTTGGAGAACCAAAGGTACTGAGAATTGGCTAGTTAGAGATAACTGGGAAGAGTGAGTTTATGTCTAGAGTTTACTCCCCATAACATTCCATTGCAGATTCCTTGGAATTCTGACATTTAGCAAAGTATGTTTGTCTATATACAATTTATCAACCTTTGAAATTCCCCTGTACTTAGCTTTTGACAGTAGGTAATTAGGACTAAATGCGGAGAGAAAAGCAATCAATCTTATTTTGTGACTATAGACTCTTGTTGATGTCCATAGCTATGGACAGAATAAGATTCAAGATACTAAGATCTATAATAGGCTATATAGCCTGTAGCCAGGATTTAATTTCAGAGATGATCAAGTAGTACTTTACCATAAAAAAAAAGTTGGTAACTAATATCACAGTGGAATTTCTTGTTACAAGTGACAAAGGTGTATATATAAAGTGAGCCCCTGATACCAGAAGAGGTTTTGATGGCTAATGACAAAATGAGAGAGAATAACAAAGAAAATAATTATTTAACACTTGTATTTTTTGTGAGAGGGAGAACTAAGGTCCTGACCACCTGTGGTCATTAAAGATCCCATGACACTTTTTATAAGCATAAGGATGTTAACCCTAGTGTCCTGGCCAAATTCCAATTTAGCTAATTATATCCTGCTAATATAAGTTTCCCCTGTAGTTTCAGCTGGATATAATATTTGTCGGTTCCTGTTCTAAACTTGGCTGCACTTTTTTAATAGCAGGTGAGTAAATGACAATTTTAGGGCTCTTTAAAAATTATTTTAATGTGAATTTGGATGGTTAGGCACTCCCAACTGGCTTTCTGTCTCCTTGATTGAAAATAGCAACCCAATTTCCCTGGCTGCTACAGATTATTTGGTGGGGAGGAGAGAGGAGCAGGTACTTTTCCCTTCCTTGTATATCTTAGGCCCCAAGTCTGCAGTGAACCCCATTTGAGGGTACTCTGTGCCCATGTAGAGCCCCATTGAGTTAATTGGAGCTCCATGTGGATGCGGGGATCTGCCTGAACAGTGCTTGTTGCAGGAGTGGGGCCTTAGATCTGTGGGATGCTGACACAGAAGTCCTTCATTTCTCCTGAGGAAGCTACAGCTATTGGTGTTGGGAAAATACCTGGGTGGGCTTTTACTTGCAAAGAGGAAGAAAAGGAGAGGGTCTGGTGAAGGTTTCCAAAACTGACAAATTTAAAAATAATTAAAATATCAATGACTGGCCATTTTCTCACCCTGACACTTATTTCAAAGTAATAATGGATAGAATTGCTGAAGTATTTTACACCAGAAATGTTGGCAGTTCAGTTCAGTAGTGGTAAAGCCCTTTACTCTTTTGAGCATATAATTAATTTTCTGAGCATATACAAGTAAATCTGTTAATTAATTTTTACTGAAACTAATAAAAATGGACTCTTTAATAAATTATCACTTGATGACAAAGCTTTTTTGCTCCAATAGAATAACAGTCTTTAAACTTTCTAAAATGTATTGAAAAGCTGGTACATAAACTATATTTGAAGAGATTAGATTTTAAATTAAGCTATTAACAATTGTATTTAATTGTTATGATTATCATTAGTAGACAGGGCCAGGTCAATAGCTCACATCTCTCTTCAGCGTGGCCACTTTGACATTAGAAGTACAGTGACTAAACCAATTAAAAACCTTCTCCTCTAACTAATTTTCATAGTCAGTGATGCAAGGACTGTGCCTTAAAAATGAAAATTTACAAAAATGGTTAAAGTTGCTGCTCAATATTTTCAGTTAAGTTTAATTGGCGGTATCATGTAGTTACATCCTCTTTGGTTTTCTTGTTTACTATTCATGTATTTTTAATAATTTAAACAATAATTCTAGGAAATTCCTAGAGATTGCATTTAAGAGTACATAATACAAATACATTAACAATGTGATTATGAAAATGTACTTCAGTGGTTGGATGCAATTCATTCTTAAAATAGATTGGGTTATTGTCATATTTTCCCCTCATGGTGTCACAACAGGGCAGAGTTAAGGTTGTTTGGGTTCCTCAACTGTGCATTTCCACACCTTAGTAGAAATCCATGTTAAGTTTAACTTTAACTCTGAATCTGTAGGGTTTGGAACCTTGTTTTTGGAATAATGGTTACAATATTCTTGTAATATTTTTATCCTTAGCTTACTAGCATATACTCACAACTTAATTATGGAAGTGCTGGTCATAGCTCCATATCTGAGTTTGAGTTTTGTACTTAAGGCTCAATATTGCTAAATGCTATCCACTCTGGCACCAATCCAACAAAGTATTTAGGCCAACAAGTTGTCTCTTTGAAGTCAATGCAACCCTTCATACGCCTAAAGTCAAGCACATGCTTAAATATTTTGTTGTGTGTGGAATAGACTATAGAGTACTCAGCACTTTGCAGTATGAAGTAGGGATTCAGCCATTTTCTTTCATCTGAAGAATACAACATATCCTCCCTGAAACTACCACCCTTACTCTCTGAGTGAAGAATACATTTGCTGAGACTTTACAAGTAAAGTGGTCCTTTAAGATATTTAGTACCCAGAATCACACCATTTCTTTCTCCTGTGTGATCTTAATAATAACATAGGTGGCATTAAACTTCCCTGATAGTTAAAATCCACTGAAATCTTGTGCATACATTACATTTGAAGATACTTTAGGATTAAAGATATTTTTTCCTGTTATTCTTAATAACTGAAAGTTTTCTTCAGCAGAGGCTGACAGATCATGTTCTACTAAGAGAATTCCATGTAGAATGATTGATTGCCATCTCCCATTGTTCTCAACAGAACTGAAATAATAATTTCCTTATAGTTAGGTGGCCATTTTGTTGAGGTATAGAAATGCATATTTAGGGCACCCAAGAATCATAATTGTGCCATGTAGTGACATAATGAGAGGGGAAATTGTGTTTGAAATTAACTTGGTTGTCAAGAACTAAAATGTGCTAATCATAATAATATGCTTATTGGATGGTGTCACTACAGGGCAGAGTTAGGGTTGTTTGAGTGCCCTAACTATGTGTTGCTATACCTTAACACGTTTGACCTTAATTCTGAATTGCATGAATTTATAATGCTTTGTTTGGGGATAACCACAACATCATTGTAATGTACTGTTGCCCCTTTTTGACCTGAGTGGCTAGTCAAAGTTTGGGGCCCTGGGGAATTTCCAGATGGAAGCAGAAATTGATGGAGTCTGGTATTTTCTAAGATGCAGTCTTGTTTATTTACAAGGAATGTACAAAGCCCTGTTTCTCTGAATGAAACAAGGACAGAAGGAGTAGTTTCTTAGTTTACAGCCCCAGGCCCTTTAGCCAACAGACACAAAAATGCTCTCTCTAGCTTTTTCCAGGATCACATTGTGCTTACAGGTGGCTGCTTGATTCTCTTTCTGCCTCTCAGTCTCTCCCGGTTTCCAGCTTTAGTGTCTGTCTGTCTGGTACTGTCTACACTGGCAAGTTTCTGCGCAGTAAAGCAGCTTTCTGCGTTGTAACTCCCAAGATGCACACAGTGCCATGCCACTTAGTGCACAGAAACTACAGTTGCAGCGCAGTAAAAAAACCACTCTAACAAGAGGTGTACATCTTTCTGTGCGAGGGGTACAGCTCCATGGTGCCAGTGTAGACACCCTGGTCAATTACAGCACTGCGATTGGCCTCTGGGAGGTGTCCCACAATGCCTATTCTTGCCTCTCTGGTCATCGGTTTGAATTCTACTGCCCTGCCTTTAGGTGAACAACCGTCATCCCCACCCCGTAAATTCCTTTGGAATTTTGAAAGTCCCCTTCCTGTTTGCTTGGTGATGCATGCAGTGGTCTCAGTGCATCTTTTCAGGTGGCCATGCCTGCTCCACTCACCAGGCAATCCCCCGCTTGGAGCAAAGCCGAGCTGTGGACTTGATCAGCATTTGTGGAAAGGAGGCTGTCCAGTCCCAGCTGCACTCCATCCATAGGAATTATGATACCTATGGACAGATTTCACGATGCATGACAGAAAGGGGCCATGACCGGGACACACTGCAGTGCAGGGTCAAAGTGAAGGAGCTGCAGAACACTTACCACAAGGCGCAGGAGGCAAACTGCCGCTCTGGTGCTCCACACACAAGCTGCCCGTTCTACAAAGAGCTGGCCGCAATACTCAGTGGTGACTCCACCTCCACTGCGAAGGCCACTGAGGATACTTCGGTGCATCACATGCCAGTTGAGAGTGTACTGAGCCAGGAAGAGGAAATCTTGGACAAGGATGTGGAGGGGGAGTGGGACCCAGCGGCAGAGGATGACTTGGAGGTCAGAGATGCATGCAGCCAGGAGCTCTTTTCTACCCATGAGGAGCCTAGCCAGTCACAGCTGTCAGATCTTGGTGAAGCACAAACAGGAGAGGAGGTCCCTGGTAAGTGGATTTGATTTTGGGAATCGCTGTTGCGAGTTGCTGGGGGCAGGAGGTTGCAGAAAGCAGGCTTGTGTCTGTATGGCATGTACCACCACATGCCTAGTCTGAGTGGTGGAACAGGCTGTTGATTGACTCCCTCACTTCATGGGAGTCTGCCTCAGAGATCTCCAGGAAACTCTCATGGAGATACTGGGAAATCTGCTGCCACAGGTTCTTTGGCAGAGCTGCTTTGTTTCTTGCCCCATTAACAGTAACTTTCCTGTGCCACTGTGCCATCACGGGGTGGGGTGGGAGACACCATTGCTGCACACAGGTGAGCCGCATAAGGGCCATGGCGGAAGCCGCAGTCTTGGAGAAGACCCTCCCTTGATTCCCTGCTCACCCTCAGCAGCAAGATATCTTCCATAATGATCACAGTGGAAAATGTGGGGACAGGAATGATTATCAGGCCCCTCCTACAGTGTTGGCTGTCCCCAAGAGCCACATGCCCAGTGTACAGTAGGGTCCGGGAACACTGATTTACCATGCTTCTGTGACTACTCACCATTTTGGGGGTCTTGTGGCTCATCTGTACTTGCCTGGGGTCAGCCAGTTACTGACAGGTATGTGAATACTGGCTGTGTTTTAAATCACTGAATCAGTGTTCTGTGTGTTGCAAACAATACTGCTTCTGTAAAATGTTGCGTTTTTGCTTCACAGAGATGACCGTGGGAGCCCAGCCTCCCTCTTTGTTATTGCTGGTTGAGCGGCTGTGCAGAATTAGGAAGTGGCCACGAAGAACTAAGGAGGACTTTCTGCGTGATGTTATAATGCACTCCGCAGCTGAAAACAGGAATCGGAGTGCCAGGACAGGGAGAAGAGACCGAAAGGAGAATGCAGCATTCCAGAATGAAGCCACGGAGTGGCTCTTAAATGTTATGTGAAATGTTACGGAGCGCCAAGTGGACACGCTCCAGGCGATATTAGCACTGCAAACTGAACAGCTCCGCGCCCGCTCTCCCCTGCAGCCACTGTTGCAAAACTCTTTCCCATGCACCCCGCAGACACTGCCAACACACTCTTATCAACCTCCTGGCTCCAGTCTGTACCTGCAGCATTCCGCTCCTCCCCATCACAGTCCAGCACTGCGGACTCATAAGAACATAAGAATGGCCACACTGGGTCAGACCAAAGGTCCATCCAGCCCAGTATCCTGTCTTCCAACAGTGGCCAATGCCAGGTGCCCCAGAGGGAGTGAACCTAACAGGTAATGATCATGATCTCTCTCCTGCCATCCATCTCCACCCTCTGACAAACATTCCTTACCCATCCTGGCTAATAGCCATTAATGGACTTAACCTCCATGAATTTATCTAGTTCTCTTTTAAACCCTGTTATAGTCCTAGCCTTCACAACCTCCTCAGGCAAGGAGTTCCACAGGTTGACTGTGCGCTGTGTGAAGAAGAACTTGCTTTTATTTGTTTTAAACCTGCTGCCCATTAAATGCTCCTATACTCCCATACCTACTGCACTCAACACCCATCCTTCTGCAGTTTGGCCCTGCGGAAGTACAGTACTCCCTTCACTGTACTCCAAAGGAGAAGGTTGTATATGATCCCTGGACATACACAAATCTTTAGCTGTCCCAGGACCCCACCTTCTCCTGGGCCCTGGGATCTTTCCTTCCCCTGTCCCCCTCAGAACTGAGGTGTTTTTGTGCTTGACTTTCTCCTCATGGCTACCACTCTGAAACCTCTCCTCCAGTTGTTGTGTTTTAATAAAAGAATGGTGTGGGTTTGAAAGCAATCTTTATTCTATTAATTGAAAGCAAACAGAACCCTGCAAAGCAACAGACAATTATCTTAAACCTTCATATTGCATCGTCTGCACCAATCACAATCACCTCCTAGCATTACAAGCACTACACTCCCAAGCATAGCAACAAATATTAGTGGCTTTCAGCTTCTAATTGCTGCCTCAAGGCATCACTGATCCTTATGGCCCCGCGCTGCACCCCTCTAATAGCCCTGGTCTCTGACTGTTCAGATTGAATCTCCAGGCGCTGAGCCTCAGCAGTCCAGCCCTGAGTGAAGCTTTCACCGTTCCCTTCACAAAAATTATGGAGCGGCTATAAGCACAGGAATATTGTCGTCGGCCAGGTCCAGCTTCCCATATAGGCAACGCTAGCAGGCCTTTAAACAGCCAAAAGCACACTCAACAGTTATTCTGCACTTGCTCAGCCTGTTGTTGAACTGCTCCTTGCTGTTATCAAAGTGCCCCATGTATGGCTTCATAAGCCACGGCATTAAGGGGTAGGCAAGATCTCCCAGGGTCACAATGGGCATTTTGACTTCCCCTAAGGTCATCTTCTGGTTCCGGAAGAAAGTCCCTGCTTGCAGCTTCCTGAACAGGCCAGTGCTCTGAAAGATGCATGCGTCATGCACCTTTCCGGACCAGTCTGCATTAATGTCTGTGAAACGCCCATGGTGATCCACAAGCGCCTGAAGAACCATTGAAAAATACCCTTTCTGATTAATGTACTTGGTGGCTAGGTGGTCTGGTGCCAGAATTGGAATATGTGTGCCATCTATTGTCCCTCCACAGTTAGGGAAGCCCATTTGTGCAAAGCCATCCACAATGTCATGAATGTTGCCCAGAGTCATGGTCCTTTGGAGCAGGATGCGATTAATGGCCCTGCACATTTCCGTCAACACGAGTCCAAAAGTCTCTGAATTGGTTAGCGACCGATCGGTAGCAGTCTGGAATAGCCAGCTTCCACAGTGCAATCTCCACGCACTTCTCCAACGGCAGGGCAGCTCTCATTCTCGTTTCCTTGCACCGCAGGGCTGGGGTGAGCTCATCACATAGTCTCATGAATGTGGCTTTCCTCATCTGAAAGTTCTTCAGCCACTGCTCATCATCCCAGATGTGTTTGACAATGTGATCCCACCACTCAGTGCTTATTTCCCGAGCCCAAAAGCAGTGTTCCACTGCGGTCAGCACCTCTGTGAATGTCACAAGCAATCTTGTGTCATAGCTAGTACACGTGGTGAGATCAATGTCTGACTCTGAGTCCTTTTGCCTTTGTAGTTTAAGGAATAATTCCACTGCCACAGGTGATGTGTTAGTCAGAGCAAGCAGCATATTGGTCAACAATTCGGGATCCATTCCTGCAGACTGAAGAGGCAGAGTGTGCAGAACACAAACCATTGAAAGATGGCACCAAATGCAGACGGAAGCACAGGGATTGCTGGGATGCAAAGCAATGCATCACAGGGCATTGGAACAGGACACAGGATACCCTGCGACCCCCTCCGCGCTTCCACAACTCTTAGCGGCAGAAGAGGACGAGATGCTCTATGGGGTAGCTGCCCAGAGTGCACCACTCTGAATACCGGTGCAAGTGCTGCAAGTGTGAACACGCTATTGCGCAGGCAGCTGTCAGTGTGAACGCACAACAGTGGTTTTCCTTCAGCGCTCTCTGAGTGGCGCTGTAACTCTGCCAGTGTAGATATACTCTCATATACACACACTCCCTGATCACAATACTCAGTGGAACCCCCTGTCCACATGGTGCTAGTTTCTGGGCAGATTCTATTGGACCTTGTTGTAGGTGTGGCCTCCTTAAGTGTTTCTTACAGCTATCTTAAGTGAAGGGTGCATTCACACATCAGTTTTAACAAGGTTTTTACTCAACCCATAACACGGTTTCACCCAGCTCATCACAGTATTTTAACCTAAATTATTGATATGTGGTAGTGTCTCAACCTTATGTACATTTTAATGAAGTTCTTGTCTGGGAATATATAAGGAAATTGACTCTCTCACTGTTAATCCAATTTTACATAGTGTAACTGTTGATTTCAGTGGATTTACATTGGTGTAAATCTAGAGGCATACAATGGTGAATCCGGTCCATACTGTAGTTTGAATTGTCCTTTTTGTAAGTTGTTTTGGTATCTATCTGGCTAAAAGCCTCAGAGGGAATGCATATTAGTACATTGTCAGGGTCCCTTTCGATGGACCTCTCAAAAGGTGACATTTCAAAATAGAACTTCTAGGTGATAAACTGATTTTTAAAACACACATCAACAAAGTTGATAACATTTATAAGGTATGTTCTGTCCAATGTTCCCTCTAATTTTTGACAGGCCGTGTGCACCAAAAAATTTCTTCTGTGCAAATTGTTGTGCTTCTGTGCAAATTTTTGTGCATGCGGTGTTTCGCTGTGTGCACGGGGTTTAGGATCTGTGTGCGTGAGCACAGCTTAGAGGGAACAGTGGTTATGTCTATTACTGGACATGAACTATCTGTACTTGAGTAGCCCTTTACGAAACATAATGACAGTCCTGTTTTATCATATAATATCTTATTGTCTCAGGACCCTTTTTAAAGACAACTGCAATATCCCAATTTTTTATTTAATCAGTCAAAACATTTGGATATTTTATAACTCAAAAATGTTTGTTCAAGATATATTGATATACCAAGTAGGTGTTTTCTTGTGTTTACCAGGAAAAAGCGGTCCAATAGAACAAGTGTTTAGCATGATGTACAGTTTGAAGTGAAGAGAAATGTCAAATAACTGTAGGTACTGTCAGAGCTCTTCTTTTGCTCTGGGAATGTTACGAACCCTTGTTCAACATTTCATGACAAACTCATTCAGAAAACTAGATTCCTAGAAAAATCCTCTAGATCAAGGAGGATCTTCAGAAGCTGGAAGAACACAACCCAAACACATGTTTTTAAGAAGTATATTTTTATGTTTTGCAGAAATATTTTGCAATACTAAAAAACATGTGGACACACACGTCTTGTTTTTTTTATTTTGAAAATATGGTCACTTTACCTTTATGTGTTCAGCTCTTTAGTTTTCAGAATGACTGCACCGCACCTAAAGCAGGGTGGAGGGGGAAGGGGGATGGACATTGTCCAGGATTGCCAGAGGAAGGCAGTAGTGCTTTATGGGGGAGGGGAGAGGGGAGAGGGGAGAGACAAGGTCAGAAACTGCTGCAAAAGGGTGGGGGGTGGTGTCAGCTTTGCAGCACTGACTCACCCCCTGGGAATGTAAGGGCAGAAGGCTTTAAGGGTGCAAGCCCTGGAGTTGGAAACCTTTTTCTCCGTGCAGCAGGCAAGGCAGCACCTCGAGGTGTGATTATGGGGTGGGGTTTGAATCTGCTGTGGTCATTGCACTAGTCACTCTTTTTTTAAGGGGCTGGGAAGGAATTTTTCCTTGAGCACCATACAGGGGGTCCCCGGTATACATCTCCCCCTTACCCACTGTGTCACAGATCCATCTCTCATCAATAGGGGAACGTGTTCTGATTCACGTCGGTCCCAATCCACATATCCGTCATTTGCAGTACTGTACTGTAAGTTGCAGCTGAGGGATATGAGGATCGGGACCAACGTCAATCAAAACACGTTCCCTTATTGATGAGCAACAGATACATGTAGCCACTTTACATCCAGGCCCACCCTCCCAGTCCTGGCACTGCTCCCGGCCAGCGCTTGCCCAGCTCCAGCTTTCCAGCTGCGGAGTGGGGTCAGGAGCTTGCTGCGCTCTGCTCGCCCGGCTCTCCTGCTGGGGAGTGGGGTTGAGGTGTGGGGGCTTCCAAGCCTCCATCCCCTGCTCCCTGGCTAGAGTGCTGGGTGGGAGGAATGGGGCAAGCCCCCGCGCCCCGACCCCACTCCCCGGATGGAGCGCTGGGTGGGTGGAGTGGGGCAAGCCCCCAACTCCGCTCCCTGGCAGGAGCGGCAAGCCCTCATGCCCAGATCCCGCTCTGCTGCCTGGTAGAGCAGGGCAAGCCTCCACTCCCGAATCCTGCTCCCCAGAAAGAGCACCAGGCAGAGCGGGGCAAGCCCCTGTACCCCGGCAGGTATGCTGGGCGGGCGGAGCGGGGCAAGCCCTTGCATCCCGCTCCCCTGCCAGGTGGAGCAGGACAAGTTGCCGTGCCCCAATCCCTAGCTGGAGTGCCAGGCAGAGTGGGGCGAGCCCCTGCACCCCAATCCCACTCCCCGGCAGGAGCGCCAAGTGGACGGAGCGGGGCAAGCCTCGAGCGCTGGGCGGGAGGAGAGCACGGGGGTTGCAAGGGCACACATTTTTACAGCCCCTCCCATTTTTCCAGGAGCCCCTGGCCAGAGCGTCTATCCTCCCACCCACCCCCCCGCAAGGCCGGCTGGAGTGGGGGAGTGGTGGCCAGATCGCTCTTACCCCTTGGCTCCCCCATCATTGCCCACCCACCCAGGTGTTCCCTCCTGCCGACACCACTACTGTACCAGCGGGTTACCAGTATCTGTCGTTTTGGTATCCGTCGTCCTTTTCAAGAACACTACCCCGATGTATACCGTGGTGGAGTGGGGATTTTTCACCTTCCCCACAGCAGGTGTCAGGGAAGACCTATTATGGTGAGCACAAAAGGTGGTAGGCTATATGTAAGTGTGGGCAGATGTCCAGTGCTGGTACTGCACAGGGAAGGCATCCAGTGACCAGATAAATGGCCTGATAAAGGACTTAAAAAGGAGGTGCTGGTTAAAGGAATGGAATGATGGAGGGCTTGGGACTCCTACAGTTGGAATGTCAGGGAGCCAACCCCCTTTTCTTATAGCCCATCTTAACCCTCCTACAAGGTGGGGTGGAGGTAAGGTCCCAGCAATGGATTTGCTGGAGGAACTGGGATGGAAAAATGAGGGGAGCTAGTGGAAGCCCCCGAGGTAATTACGGAATAAACCAGGGGTTACATGCACTGTACACTTTTATCTGCCAGGTAGTCCGAGACTTCTAATAATAGAGTTGCGGCTTGATCAAATCCATATCAAGTGTCTCCTGTCCTTCTTTCAGTATAGCCGAACAAAAGTGTCATCTTCTCTGAATAATAATTTTGCCAGCACTGAAGTGATTTGTAACTAAGACTCTCAAGGTGCTTTATATCAATTGGTGAATTAAGTCTCTCAATGTCCCTATGGGAGGAATAAATAAAAGCACAGAAAGGTTAAAAGTCTTGTCCAAAACAAAGACAAGAACCAGAATGCAGATCTCAATCTTCTGAGTTATAGTCTTGTGCCTTAACCACAAGATCATCCTTCCTCTCTTGAAGGAGACAGTGTCCTGGCAATTAGTATATATATATATATATATATATATATATATATATATATATATATATTTTAAATGAGAACCAAAACAATTGAGCCAAAAGAAACCATAGGCAGAGAAAAATCCATCTTAAATAAAAACTCCTTCACATTAAAAACAAAACAGTCTGGTTGCTTTTGAAAGCACAGCTATATAAAACAATATATATTTCCTGACTGAATGTAGGTAGATGACAGATTTCTCCAGGGTCTTTTCCAGAATCAGAAACATGAGCTTGGTATGGTGTTCCTGATGTGAATGCAACGTAACATTTGACAAATGTGATTGGACATCTTAGCAGTCATGTTGTGTAGCCCTACTCCATTCTAGTACATTGGTCTAATCAGAACTAATACATAATGATTACAGCTCTGGGACCAGATACCTGAAACTCTGCTCTGCTTGATTTTTTTCCATAGGACTTAAGCACTGCTGCAGTTAGTGCATGCATGGGGCAACATCTCTGTTCTTCCAGGCTCAGAGATTGTTTGAAGCTTCACCCACCTTTGGGAAA
This sequence comes from Lepidochelys olivacea, assembly GCF_965140295.1. Classification (NCBI taxonomy): domain Eukaryota; kingdom Metazoa; phylum Chordata; order Testudines; family Cheloniidae; genus Lepidochelys; species Lepidochelys olivacea. The sequence continues at coordinate 41,758,566 of NC_140419.1, forward strand.
CAAGATATGTAATGACATATAAAAAATAGGAGAAAACACATAGAATTTGTCAATTCAAGTTTATGCAGAATTAGGCAAGATAAGAGAACTAGCTCAGGTAACTGAAATCCAGTCTGAGATCAGAACATCTGTTCTGTGGTATGGAACTCTGGTCAGTAAGCTGATAGAAAACAAGCTGTATGTGCTACTGAATCCTTATTAAACAGGTACATACAGTACCTAGCTTTTGCAATATAGTGCAAATTATCAATGGATCACTATTTACTCTCTATCTCTCTCTCTCCTGCCCTCCTCCTCCCATGAACTTAGTGGATGCTGTTGAGTTTAACCAACTGGCCTGCATAAAATATGAATTCCCCCACACCTGCCCAGATAACTGAAACTGAATCAAATCACTTTTTGATGTGAAAAAGATTGGCGAACATTCTCCTATTGCCACTTCCCTTGCTACTTTTCCTCTGATTTGATTCTTCATGTTTTGAGTTCAGGCTCAAAATTCAGAAATGCCAACATAAAACATAAAAGACAAGTGTTTCCATGGATCAGAATGAGGATATAATAGCATTCTAAGGAAGAAACTTGTTCTCAAGAAGTTTCTAGCCCAGTTTTGGGTAGCACCTTGTAAAGGCTGCATTTAATCCCATAGTTTCAGTAAAATGGGCTTTCAGTATAATCGGCAAATTCATCAGCTTTTAGTCATGGAGTTATTCTGAGATCCAAGGTTTTTTATACAAGTATTTATATATATATATTAGTTTAGTTTTTAAAACACCACATGAAGAATTTGCTGGCACATTACAGTTAATACAACAGAAGAAGTGTGTGTGGGGGAAGAACATAAAAATTATTACAAAATCTAGATAGACTACAAGTAACTGGATGCCAAGAAACTCAATCATAGTGGTGCAAGTGAGAGATATTGTAATTCTTTTCTAATGGAACTGGCTTTCTGCTCATCAGTAACGTTTTTCACAAGTCTATTAAATTCAGTAGCTAAGGATGTTCTGCATAAAAATCTGTAAAGTAAGAATTTTTAGAAGAGTTGAAAGCATTAGCATCTTCAAAAGACTGGACCTCAGCTAATGTTAATGGGCCAAGTTCTGATTCGCATGGAGCACCACCTTACTGCACAAGTGGTGTCAGTGACATCAAAGCAAACTGGGTACACTCAATGTGAGTAACAATGTCAGAAGCTGGCTCTACCTTAGGAAGCGTCAAAAACAAACAATTGAGCTATAATTAAATCAAGAGAAACATCTTTCTGAGTCTGTTAGGTAACATGGAGTTTTGCAGGATAATGTTGTGTTACTTCTGTATCTACCCTGTCAAATCTTTTAAAAAATGTGGACCTCAGTTTTCAGGATCTGGAAAAATTAGCACTCTGAGTACCTGCTAGCTAACTTTAACAGAGCTGTGTACTGGAGCCAGGGTCTTCCCATGCAGGAAGAAGTTGCAGGATCTAAGCCCTAGTCATTAGAGTCCCCTGTTTAGCAATAGAATGGGGATACAGCACACATAGTGGCAGTGTAAGTGTCCTTATGGCATTCCACCAATGTGTAACAACCTTGATTAGGAAGAGCAGTAGTTGTCTCCACGGGTTCGATTTTCAGAATTGCTGGCCTGACTGATTCTCATTGAACTCAATGGGAGTTTTGCCCCTGGCTTTAGTGGGAACAAAGTTAGGCCCGTGCTGACGTTTTGAAATTCCTATCCCATGTTCATTCAGTCCTTGATTTCTCTGCTGAGACCACCAGCGAAGACCATTTATAATACCAAGCCAAGATTTTCAAAAATAAAAGCCTAAAGGTAGGCAGGTATCTAGGCAACTTCCTAAGTTTCAAAAGTGTCCACTTGCTGGGTGATCAACACTTTAAAAATCAGGCAGTTACCTAAGCATGGATTTAGGAACCGAACTTTAGGCTCTTAAAAGAAATTTTTGATTCCCCCCACCCCATGATATTCAGCCACTTGTAGCCTAAACAATGATTCTCTTTCTGCCCCACCTCCCCTCTGGCGATTATACATGATACATTTTGGAGCAGGAATAGTGATATTAAGCCATATTTACATTTTACAGTAGCCCCAACATAAATATGGATCATGTTGTTTTCTTATAAAGAGGCCTTAAGGTTCTTTTTTATCCATGAGAAGGACAGAAGTAAATGAAGCAACTTTCTTTCGCTCACTATGAACTGGGCCCTATATCAGTAACATGGTCCTCCAGGAGCTGTAATATCCTTGGTCCCTTGGCACCTCCCTTCTATTCTGCAGTTGAGATGAGAGTCTAGTAGCTATCTTGGAGTGAGAAAGGCTGTTTTGTTTACTTTAGCCAAATCAGTAGCCTTGTTTTTGGAACACAATGTCATTGATGGGAATAACAGTTCCTTTTGGTGAGAACTGAACCAGTTCGCAATGTAACGGTTGTGATAAATGTCGCCTCTGTGGTTTGACTGAACCAAAACAACTTTGCATTTCCAAGCAATTAAAATGCAAGTGCTGAAGATTACACTGTAAAAAACTGAATGTAGATAAGTGAATTGCAGCTGGGGCAGGTCAGATTCACAACATGAAAACTGAACCACAGTCTCATGTGAATCTAAATAGGGATGCACCAATGACTGATAGCAAAGGAAAAAGGGACACAAACTTCAAGTTTGGAATTTAGATCCCACTGACGAGGCATGGGCTCGCCTTCTTGTCTTTTTCAGAAAGCTTAACTGTTTAGATAAAGCTATATCTTACTATTTTTGAAGGCAAATGGGAGCAAAGTATAGTTGAGAACAATTCTATAATCCATCCTACAGAGTGTCGGAAATTTGGCATTTGAATTGATAGCGCTTATGCAGGGTTTTTTTGGAATAGAATAAAATTACCTCCTCTAATTTAAATTCATTTGTAAAAAAATAAAGTAATGAAGTAGCTTGCATATTAAGTATTGTGTGTCTTTCACATTCCTCATTGAATTGCTGTAATTTTTGTAAACTTATCAAATGGCCTACAAGACATTGTAACACTGTCACACAATCAACATACAAACCTCTATCTGATCATCTTCTTCCTGTGCCCTGCAAAGTAGTTAGTATGATGATTCATAGGGATCCCTCCATGTAAATGGTGCAATAGAATCTTGACACTGATGACTAGATTCTCAGTTGGTGTAAATCCATTATATGCTCCAGTGACTTACACCAGCTGCGAGTCTGCCCTATGATTCCAAAGTAAAGGTCATAGACGTTGATGGATGTAGGAAAATGATGTGAGCTTCAGGGAAGAGGGAAGGGAAGAGAAAGAGGAAAGTGAGAAGGAATTTGGGAAGGGTAATTTATTACATCTGAAGAGTAGTTGATTAAAGAATGTGATCTGGGTAGCAGTGAGAAGGGAATTTAATATGTACAATAATTAATTTTGGAAGACAGTGGAAGAAGATCCAGTCATACTGATTATAGTTAGCTGAGCTTTGTGAAGACATGGGAGTTCCACAGAGAGTATGCTGTTGAGGATTTGAAAGACGGCATGAGCAGGGAGGCAAAGCCTACTTCCTAAATAAACTACCACAGAGGGAAAAATTCCATTGAGAAGAACACAGTGAGTTTTTTAAAAAAATAAATAAATAAAGCACATGACAAAATAAAATGAGATCATTTAGAGCATCATTGTTATGCTCAATTAAGAAAATCTGACTAGTGATTGATTTAATAGATTTTTTGTTAATGGCCCTGAGTTAATGGCAATAAATCCACTTTATTTTTTGTACTGTATTTTCTGTATTGTAGCTCATTAGTATCATATGAACATTTAGTAACACCTTATTTGTATTTTAAGAAGCTCACTAACCCTTTGAGGGTTATCCAGAGAATCTAAATGAAAATGTATTTATTCTAACAGTAATAACTCATTTGTTATCATGGTTAAAATAATTAGGAAACGGATGTATTGATTTCAGATCAAAATTACAGTTCTGTAAGAATTGCTGGTTTTGGATTACATGTGTTATTCAAACTTACCCATCAGTTTCACGTCACACGTTTTCACACCCTGTTAGTTTAATTTTAAGAGATGGATTCATTTGAAACCAATGTGACAAAGGTAAAACGGGAGTTTCACTAACCTTTGTGCACTGTGTGTTTGTTACAAAGTTATCACAAGTTTCAGCAAAATATGTATAATATCAGTCTTGAGTCAATGAGTCTTGAACATTATCCAGAGAAAGCACTACGTTTTACTTTCAGTTTCTGTGAGAACTTCTTGGGCTTAAAAATATCTTTGCATGAGATTTGTCTGGATTAATTTCAGTGTTCAGAACCAAAGGCAGATAACCTATCTGTAAAATGCATAGAATACTTACAATCTCTCAAGAGTGGTGTGAATCTTATTTAAATAATATTAAGTAGGAATAATCATGAATTTTTTATTAACTGTTTTGTTGGATAATACCAATCCATTAAAATGGTTTGTGGGAAAGGGTTGCTTTTGACAAACTTCCCTTCTGAAAACTGTTTTTGGGAAAAAAAGTTGTCAAATTGTTGAAACATTCTGTTTTGACATCCTTGACACAAAACTTTTACATATGTAAAATTATGTTTTGTTTCAAAATTTTAAGTTAATTTATAGTTTAAAAAAAAGCTGATTTTTTTTAAAGTTAAGCCAAAATTAAACATTTTGAAGTCATCAAAACAAAATGATTCCTAAAGCAAAATATTTGTGAAATCTCAAATTTCTCAGAGAACAGGAAAACAGTTTTCCATCCAGATCTATTGATAAGGTGTTTTTAGATCCGCAGATGAAACATGCCATATTATCCTGATCCTGTTTCCACTGTAGATGCTGGAAAAATTCCCATTGAATTCAATAGTGGAGGAGACCAGTCACTTGCCTATAAGTGTAAGCATTTGGAGCATCCAGATTGTGTGTTTGCAATACCCACATTCAGACTGCCAAAGCAAAACAGGATACCAGTATGCTAAATTCAGCTTCAGAGTACCTGCTCCAATGCATTCTTTGAAAACAAAATTCAAAAACCAGAAAGTAGTATTTGTGAAAAGTGTTTTCCTATGAACATTGTTACTTGACATTATCAACTCCATCGCAGAGGCCCTTCATACTAGGATACCCACAGCATAATTTGTTTTACCCTCTGTGTAAAAAATACAAAACTTGAACCCCATTCAAGTTAAGACAGTCATCAGTAAACTCATCATGAGAACCATTAGACTAATTTGAAATGAAATGGAGCAACTAATTGCCTCTTGCTCCGACAAATTGACTATCCAACAATAATGAACTTTAACTCATTAATTCTGATGTTTTACCCTTCTTGTTATACCTTTCTACTGAGGAAACAATGTCCTAAGACCAAAACCAAACTGATAAAAAGTAGAAGGAAACTACATCTGTTGCGGTAATGGTTCTCATCAGCAAACTTTACCTAAAAGGATGTGCAATCTTACCAAGTTTTCAAATATTTTCAGTTCTTTTAAGGCTTTTTTATTTTTTTAATTTTTGAATCAAGAAGAATCTCAGTAAAGAATGTATAGGACAACCAAAGAAGAAAACCAATACAGATTAATGCTAGAACTATTAACTCATAATGCAAGACTGTTTCCAAAACCACATCTGTAAAAAGTCCTCAGTTGACACAGCAGGTGTAATAGTTGTAAATTTATAATCCCGATACCAGGGAAACCAAGGACAAAACTTGCAGTGACTTCAAGGTGATTTGAGAGGAGCTATGCCAGTTTACGCTAGCTGAGGCTGTCATCCCATCTTTGAAAATGTGTGGATATGCTTATTACTAAACTATAACTATTATTATACTTATATTGCAGTAGCACCTAGAGCCATAAATGCCAGGAAATATTCTGAAATAATATACACTTACATTGCATTTTTCTTCTGTATAGCTCATTACAAATCTAATACTGGTCTTAACACTGCACTATTGTTGCTGCAAAAAAATCTATCATGCAAGTGGGTGGGAGTTTTGAATGAATCAGGATCAGGAATGCGGAAACAGATCCATTCAGTTATGAAGGACTAGCCTAAATTTCAAAAGTGACTAGTGATTTTGGATGCCTAACTTGAGATATTTTATGGAGGCCTGATTTTCAGCAAGCAGCAAGTACTGAGCACTGGCACCACGTTATGGACATCTGTCCATCAGAAATTGCACAAAGGTTACTGATTTATTTCACATAGGTCATCACATATTAATCTCTTATTGTTTTGGGCATCATTTGGACCACTGACTCAGGAGGTGATATGCTTCACTGAATGTTGCTTTACTAATCCCTTGATCTCTCCAGGCCTCTGGAAAATAATCCCAACAGTGGATTTTTGTTTAATCTTAAAGTGCTTAACAAACATTAATTTCAAAGATCAGTGTGGAAACAAACCTGAATTTTATTCTCAAGGTGAGCTTTTGATCACTTGACTGGTTGGCTTCTATTCAGAAAGATTAATGAAATTCCATATTGGGGTTTGTCCGAGGTCACTTATCCACCAGTTCTAAGACTTTTTCTATTATTTCTGTTCCCCAGTTGTTAGCTGGTTTGTTTTATGAGTTGGTTAAATTTCTTCCTAAAGACATTCTTCAGTTGGTTAAATAAGTCACGGGGGTCTGAGTTTCACTGACTAGAATTGAGAAGTCTTGGCTCTAGATATTTAGGGACAGGTTTCTGAAAGAGCTTGGGGTCCAATTTTCAAAAATGCTCAATGCCCAGTGGTGCACCCATTTGCTGAGTCCTGTTGAAAATCTGGCCCCAGATAGGCAGAGAATATCCTGAAGAAACAGCTAGATAAAAAGATATTTAGGAACTCAAAGAGCAACTGTTAAACAGGTAGAAGAAATCCCCTCACATAAATATACGAAATATATAAAAAATCATTTATAACCTTCAGCCTGTCTTCCCCAGTTTTTTGTATGAGGCCTAAGTTAACAATGTACTCTCAACACAGTATACCATTATTCTTATTTTAGTACATTTCATGTCTATAATATCAATATAAACAAAGGTGCTGACAGGAGCTGCAGTTTAAACTGGTTTAAATTTGAATTTGACTTATGATTTTCCTCAGGGAAAAAGACTAAACAGTTTAAGTTTATTAAGGTTTCTTAAAGCTGCAGTTAAATAATGAAAGCCATTTGTGTGTGTGGTTTTTTTTCCACAAGAAAATTGAATGTCTGGATATTAGTGACTGACAGTTTCATGTGATGAATTTTTTTCTCTTGAAACAAAGAGTTAAAAAACCATTTCTGTTTCTTCATAAACTTTTTCTGGATAGTTTCAATTTTCTAATTATTACAGGGCGCTGATTCAGCATGCACCAAAAATGCCTTGTTAAGCATGCACCTAACTTTAAGCACATGAGTTAGTCCCTAGGGTTGTCAGGTGTCTGGTTTGAAAGTCTGTTTGGAAAGGGGACCTGACAGTGTCCGGTCAGATCCACTGACCGGAGACCCAAAGTCTGGCTACTACAGACAGGAGAGGCGGGGACATGCTTGGTCATCACTCACGCCACCCCCTACTCAGCCAGGACCTCCTCTTACCTTCATGGGGTGGCTGCAGGTCCCAGCGCCAGCTGCGCTGGTGAATCCATCCCAACCCAGGCAGTGGCGGTGGCAGGAAGAGTGGAAAAGCAGAGAGCGACAGTGAAAGTGGGGGAAGAGGAGTGAATGGGGGATGGGGCCTTGGAGGAAGAGGTGTGGTGTGACCTCAGGTGAAGGGCCATGGCAGGGATGGGACCTGGGGAAGGGGTAGGGCCTTGGGGGGAAATTGCGGGGCAGGGGAAATTCTGGCACTTCTGCTGGAGTGTCCAGTTCTTAAATATTACAAACTTGGCAACCCTAGTAGTCCCATAGAAATCAATAGAACTATTCATATGCTTAAAATTAGATCTATGCTTAAGTACCTTTCTGAAGTAGGACAACTTTAGTACCACATGCTGTTATCCTGAAAAATGAGTTTTAGGGTGCTGCTATACTACCTTTCCTATTGCCCCTTAATTTGTTCTTCCTGATGTAAAAGTTCCCAGGGTTTCTAAGGAAATACTCAAAGGACACAGATATAACCTTTCACTAAAGTAATTGAGACAGGCATTAATCTTTTTATTAAAGTATCTAATAATCCTGTATACAGTGCATCTGTGGGTGCATTCTGTGGGTGCTCCAGGGCTGGACTCCAGGTCTCCATGGAATCGGCACCTATGCCATATGCACACTTGGCTTTTTGCCAAGGTGCCATCTTGGAAATTCTGGGCTTTCTGCTAGGGCACTTTTTTTTTTTTTTTTAAAGAAATCCTAAGTTCTTACTGAGCATGCTCAAGGTCCACAGCATCCATCTCAAGAGTGGCGTGATTTTTGCTTATTCAGGACAGAGATCAGAAATACAAAGTAGAGACTGGAGAATTTTCTCTAGTAATAACGTCTAAGTACCTTGCTGTGTAGATTAATTTGATTAATCCTTGCATGGGATAATTCTTTGTTCTTAATTATTAGTGTAAGCAGTTGATATTTTGAGGGGTTGTTTGAGTGGGTGGTCAGAGATTTCAAAACCCCTTCAACACACTTTATGCTGGATCATAAACCCCCAGAATGCTTTAAGGGACTTTATGCCAGTCAACATAGGGTATTTGTACACTGCAATGTAAGCCCAGGGTTTGAACTCAGGTTCAAGCCCAGTCCCCTTCTATCTACACACAAATTGCAGGGTCCCAGGACCCAGTGTGTGTGAAGCTTGAGTCAAGCTGGGACCCAGGGTTCAAGCCCTGTTGTTTTTCAGTGTAGACACAGCACCATTCAACTTGTGCTCTGGGAGGCCACCAAAAATATCCCACAATCTAATGTGCCAACTTTCTTTGTCCTATCTCAATGCATGATTTAATAGATGTTTTAATAAATGGGTAATCAATTGTTATAGACTCCAGCAGATCAATAGATTGCTTATAACCAGAGTGTAGCAAAGCGAAGAGGCACTGGTGCAGCGCCACCTGCTGGTTGTTTGGGAATTAGCTTGTTTCCAGGATATGGAGCACCCTCTGCTGGCCAGTGTCTCACCTGCCACTGGCCCCTGTCCCCTGGTGCCCTTTGCCTCGGGGTTCTGCCCCAGCAGTACACCTGCGCTCTGGGTCTCCCCTCCCTGGGTAACCCCCTATCCTCTAAACCTACCTTGCCTCAGTGGCTACTGCCAGTCATCATCTAGCCCCCTTTCATAGACTGCAGTCTATAATGGCCACTCATCATTGGCAAGGGGTTAGGACCTGCTGCCTTTGCCTATCCCCAGGTTGCCGCTCTACAGCCCCAGTACTTTTTGTAGGCCTTCACCAAGGCCTGCATCCTGGGGATTTACTAGGCTGGAGCTCCCCACCTCCCATTCCCCAGCACTGCTCCACTTCAGATACCTCCCTCTGAGGCAGCTAGCCCTTCCCACTCCAGGGCTGGAGAGGGACTCCTCTGTTTCCTGACCCCACAGCCCTTTTATAGGGCCTGCTGTGGCCTGATTGGGCATGGCCCCAGCTGTGGCTGCTTCCCAATCAGCCTAGCTTTTCCCAGCCACAGCCCTCTACAGGGCTGCTTTTAACCCCTCTTCTCCAGGAGTGGGGCAGCCACCCTACTACACAGGGTTTATGACCATCTATAATACCATCTGCTCATGCTCTTATAACCATTTATAACAGAGGCTATTCATGACTGTAATATCCTTACACCCTCATACTATTTAACCCTTTATAGACGATTTATACATGGAACCTTAAATTATGGCTGAAATTTGGTTATTTTTAAACTATATGTTTTTAATTGGATAATGGCGCTTAAAAGGTCAGCTTTTGTAGAATAATCTACTTTCTCATTCCTATTGGTCATATTTGGAGAGTTTCAGTACTTCCTTTTTAATTAAGCCACGTGCTAAGTGAACGATTTAAACAAATTGTTGGATGAAATCCTGATCCTGTTGAAATTATGGCAAAACTCCCATTGACTCTGGGAGGCCAGGATTTTGCCACTCCAAATTTAAGAGTTACTAGTAGGATTAAGTAAATAAAAACACTTTATTTTCAAATAAATAAACTAGAGGTATGAATATTATTAAGCCCTTCTGGCCAGTTGTCTAGCCATGATTAGTTGGTAATTTATTGTAGGCTTCACAGTAGAAGTAGATCCTGAGGAGAGATTTAGAGAAGGACAGAGTACTGGCCTTAAAGATTAATTTGGGGAGGGGAGCATCATGGAAAGCAGTATGAAGGAGCTTACAGGAGAAGTGGGCAAGCAGTTGATGAAGGATGAGATTACTGGTGGAATGGAATGGGTGAGGGATGTTGCAATAGAATTGATTGCTAACTGTAAAACATGTGGTACTCTTCTAGGATAACCTTGTGTAATAGACTTGGAGGACATTCAATGTCATAGAAAACTGAACCTGAACCTTTGCATAAGTCTGCCTAAGTAGGAATAACTACATTGGAGTGATCATCTAATGATAACAAATAGGAAAATGTAACAAGGGCCCAATCCAACTCTGATTAAAGGCAATGAAAAGCCTCTTACTTATCTCATAGGGGTTTTATCAGGTCCCAATGAACCAAATAGGGTTCTTTCATTGTAGCGTCACCAATGGCCAAATTATACCCTAGCATATGCAAGCATAGTTCCCACTAGCTCAGATTGGAGTGGTGCAGAAGCAGTCAAAAGGGAGTGGAAGAGGTGGGAACTGACCGCAATTATTTCACCTCAGTACTGAAAATAATTTATTCATATTAGAGAGCTGACAGTATTCATTTCAAGTTAGCACCAGGAGTAGCTAGCAATCACTGCACTTGAATATTAGCAAAGAAATGTTCCTTGCCTGGTGTCCTTTGATGACTGTGTTCTGAGAACTGAGTTGTAATTTTACGATTCTTTCTATGCAGCTATCATTTGAGTTTTGAACAATTTCTCATTGTACAAAGAATTGGAATTACTAAATTATCCACAACAGACACCAGCTTTGTCTAACCCCAGTGTAATCTCTTCATATTGTGTCTAAACTTTTTTTTTAAAATTTGTCTGCAAAGCCGTTATCAAATGGAGTTTTACAATTGTGAATGCTGTTGGGTTACCATTTACATCAGTTTCTAGTGTAATTATCCTGTAACATAATCAGTTTCATAATAATGGACAATACAACATCTCTGCTTTCAACAGCTTTGTCCCTTCCTTATGGAATTATAGGCATAAAGATTGAAATCTAATTTATTCATTAGCCACATTTTTCTCTACAAATCAAATCATGGGCTAGTTTTTTCCTACATCAGAAATATTTTTTTAAACTCTTGCTCATGTGCAATTAGATTAAACACTTTGCTTTGCAAACTAAATAATGAAGAACTAATTGGAACTTGGTTGGGTTTGCAAGAGATTTTGTAAGTACTTTCAAGAGTGACATATAATTTAGATATATTTAGGATTGCCGTGGGGTGTTTATTTCCTTAGTAGTCTTTGGATATATGCAGACTTCATACATTTCTGCCAAAACTTTTTCTACCTTCTCAGTTACATATAGGCTTGAAAGGATTAGATTTTTTGTGGTAAATGTCAGTAAACTGTACACACACAAACTGATGGAAAAATATTTCCATGGATAATAATCAAAATTTACAGATAAACACAGAAAGAAAAATGCTGCTTCAGAATTTATTAGAGTTTGATTTAAGAATATTTACTTTGTATATTTTGACATGTGATGTTGGCAATTTGTGTTTTAATCCTTATAAAGCTTTAACTTTTTTAATTCAACATCTACTCTCATTAAATAACTCTGACCCCACCCCACCAATAATTTCCCACAATTGTGAAAATTTAAATTGATAGACCTAAATGTATCCGAGAGATATTCCAGCTGTATATGAAATGCATCTAGTTCTGGGCTCAAATCTTGGCATTCAAATCAGCAGCCCTAATACACATTTTTATTTGCTGTCAGTGCCCTTCACCTTTGTCTGCTTGGACAAATAAACTAGTTTCAAGACACAGCTTTTGTTGGGTTGCATAGCAGAGTGCACTTTGCCAATGTCATTGGTTTCTTTAAATGTGAAATGTATTTAGGATTGGCATAATTTTATTTTTATAATTTTTGTAATTTTGACAGATAGTATAAATGTTTATTTTTAAGCATTTTTTTATTTTTATTGATTTAAATTTTCACAGTTGCACAAAATTATGGGTTTTAAGCATTTTTTCAAATTTTATTGACTAAAACTTTCACAGGTGTGGGAAATTATGGGTGAGGTGTCAGAATAATTATTTAATGGCATTAGACATTTTACATTTGTGGGAAATTTTTGGGGGTGGAGTCAGAATTTAATGATAGTGGATGTTGATTTCAAAAAGTTAAAGCTTTATAACTGTTAAAAAAAATTGTCAATATCACATGTCAAACTATACAAAGCAAATATCCTTAAATGAGACTTTAATAAGTTCTGAAGCAGCACTTTTCTTTTTCTATTTGTAAATTTTAATTTTTGTTGTTTGTGGGCGTATGTTGAAATCTTGTATACTGACAGAAAGCTCTAAAAATCTAATCTTTCTAAGCCTATTTAAGTGGTATGACTGCATCATGCGACAGTCAAATGGAGTTTACTCTGCACCTAGCCCATGTCATTTCTCATAGAAATAAAAATCTAAGAACTCGCCAATATCAATTATATTCAGTGATTCATTTTCTTCCTGTACTTGCAGATTATAAAGACTTGCCTTTTCAAAAGCTCTATAATCTGTGATATTCTTTCAGGAAATATTTAATGCATCTAGATCAGCAGAAACCCAAAAATGAAGGCTGCATATCAGTGCAGGATTGTTTCTTAAGGTTATGTGAAAAAAATCTGAAAAACTAGACTAAACCACTTTTCAGTAGCCATTATTAATCTCTTACCTTTTTGCTGCAAGTTTGTTGATATGTTTTACCCTTCTGGCAATAGAAATCATGCAGTCCATCCACTAGCTCTGAAAAATTACATTTCATAATAAGTCAGCTCAATTTTGCATTTTTTCCACTGTGTTGGACGACAGCAACATCCAGTGGTTAGAGCAGTTGGCTTCTTTGTTGTATTCCTAACTCTCCCTGACTCACTCTGGCATTTTTGGCCAGTAACATGCCCTCTCTGTGCCTCGGTTTCCTCACCTGAAATTAACAGTCATAATCCTAAACCTCATTTGTAAAGCAGTTTGAGATACTTGAAGATATAAGTGCAAAAAATTGGATTATAATGACTATACACATACCAATGTTTAAAATGAAGCGAAGTGAAATTCCCTTGAAGTTAGAGCTATGCAGAAAATGAGAGACTTTTAGATCTTGCAGGTCAAGTTTTGTTCTATTACTAGCCAAATAGCAGTACATTTTAGGCAATATTTAGGTGGACATTAGCTGGAGGACTCAACAGACTGTAAATTCTCTCCAGATCAACACGATCTGCATATTAGCAACTGCAATTAACAATAGACTGTTTCCTGATTTTTCACCATGCTGAGTAAAGAGAAATGACCAGCTGCATCATTCTCGAGCTTTGGGGACATATTTTTTGTCAGCTATCCTTCCAGTCTTTTGACATTTTTGAGCATAAAATAATACTATAGAAGCTCCCATACTTGCTAGGTCTGCCATAGGAAATATCCTTGGGGATAACTGGCTCAGAACACTTGAAAATGTATCCCTCTTCTGTCGTTGGCCTGCAAGATTCCAAGGATATCTTTAGATAGCTCCACTATTAGATTTATTCAAAAAATCAGAAAGGTCAATAAGTGCATGGGAAAGAAGATCAGTAGAAGCAATTAAGACAAATCCATGTAACAGTTCATTCCAATATGAACTTTCATCCTGATAAAAAGTTCTCTGGAACCAATGCTTGGACTTTTGTTTTACAGTTCTTTCAGGTATTGAAACTAAATAACTGACAGATCCCTCCAAGTGGATCTTCTGAAAAGCCATGTTATTTCACTGAAATAAATGGTAGTTACGTGGTTTGCATCAATTAAGGCAGTGTTTCCCAAACGTGGGACGCTGCTTGCTCAGGGAAAGCCCCTGGCGGGCCGGGCCGGTTTGTTTACCTGCCGCGTCTGCAGGTTTGGCCGATCGCGGCTCCCATTGGCCACGGTTTGCCGCTGCAGGCCAATGGGGGCTGTGGGAAGAGGTGGGCCGATGAAGTGAGCTGTAGCTCATGAAAGCTTATGCTCAAATAAATTGGTTAGTCTCTAAGGTGCCACTAGTACTCCTTTTCTTTTTGTGAATTAAGGGAATGATTTTTCAGTGGGAAACTTCTCCAGAGCCCTGCTACCTATTTGATTGATGGGAAAGTACTCAGAATAACTGCAGTGCCAGATGTGGGTGGGGCAACTGTAGAGCCAAAGGCAAGTGATAAGAAGCCAGGTGACCACTGGCGCACTGTCCCATTGAGGAAATTTTGTTGTTCTTATTTACGTGTGGCATGAGACATAATATAAAGTGTACCACTAAGGTGCCCATGTCTGTTGGAGAATAGAGATGTTCAAACATTTATATAAAATAAAGACTTATTGTCATTAATGGGATTTATTTTATTTGTTTAGACTCTACAGAAAATAGAGTGAAATTTTTTTTAAAATAACTAGTGTATTTAGGAGAAAATATATTCATCTACCTACAAATGACCATCTGGGTGTCAGCTATCAAAGCTGTGAAAGTTTGCTTGGAGACGCATCAAATATAACATTGCTATTAACTTCCTTTTAACTCAGACATAACCGCCTCATGAAGCTGAATGTAAAACTCAAATTGCCTGACCTTTTAAAAAAGTGTTTGTTCTTACCATGTACAATGAAATAGTGCATAGTGAATCCAAAATCTCCTACTATGGAATATTTGGGGAATTTCCTGGTTCTGTGCAAAGTAAATAGAGAGAGGCAATAGATACAGATTTAAAGAGAGAGAGAGAGAGAAAGAAATTAACAGTGGCCTTTGACAATAGATTTTTAAAAAATTCCGATACTTGGTTTAATTCTGTCCACCCCACCCTTTTGCTTTGTATAACAGACACTCAGCTAACTAGATCCAAAACAAAAGGCAATAAAGATAAACAGCTGAACACTTAACAATCAGCTATAAAACTAGTTATGAATACTTTTTTCCCCTGAGCGCTAAACTATTTTTATTACAAAAGGGAATCATTTGAATGGCTCTCTTTCATGCATATATTTTAAAAAGCACATACACCAATGTCATATTTCAGTGTCCTTGAGTAGTGCATTGGCCTTACAACACCTTTCCTTACAAGCAAAGGCTGTGAAGATAGAATGGTTCCCATATAAAATCTGTCCTGTCCCAATCCATTCTGGACTTTCTTTTCTGTTTTTACTGCTAGTCAAAAATCTGCTTCATTCTTGTAGTGATCAAATGAAAGATCGGAGGGGCTATAGACTGTACTGATATTTTAAGTTACTTAGAGAGAAATTGTTGCCTTGGATTCTCTGCTGCATGCACTAATGCATGAAAACTGCTCATGAGGGTATTGTGGACGTCCTTGCTTAGGGCCTGCACAAACTCCCATTGAAATCAATGGAAAGACTCCCTATGACTTCAGTGGGAGTTATATCAGATTCATAAATTGTAAACTCATGGAGGCAGGATGTGTCTGTGTGTATTTTGTCTCTGGTAAAGCACTGAATGCAGTACTGGCACATTGCAAATAATGTTAGTAATTATATCAGAATCCACCCCAATTTAGAAGATGCTCAGTGCTTGCTGTCTAAACCAAGCTCTGCAGTAAAGTGTTTTAAATATGGAGTAAATATTTCAAAAGTGCCTAGGTGACTTGGAAGTTTAAGTCCCATGTAGGTGCTTAGGAGCCTATGTCCTATTGGTTGTCAATGAAAATGGGAGTAGCAGAGATCCTCTCATCCTGGAGAATCAGGGGTGTCAATAGGGTGTCCCCTACTATTGACTCCAGCAGCTGGAATATATCTGCTTTGGTGAAAGGAAAAGGCCCAGTGTTTTCTTCTCTTTCTGTCGCACACACAGTCCTCTACTAGGATGGTATTAGTGAGGTCACCCCTTGAACAATAGGATTCAGAGTTAATATCCTGCTGAGATGAATAGTTAGTTAATCCCTCTCAGCTTGATTATTTCAAACTGTCTGCAGACTAAGGTGGACATTACTTCATTGGTTGCCCTTGGATCATATTTTCAAAGTTTTCTTCTCAACCATGAGGCTTGGAAGTTACTCTTTTTTATTTAAATGAAAGTTGAGATTTTGATTTAATCTCAGGACTCCAGGAGGTGGATCCTCAGTCACAGGCCTCTAGGGCCTATGCCTAAATCCAGCCCTGAATGTTACACAGGTACACAGCTAAAACCATAAAGTTATACTAACTGCAAAAATTAAAAGCACTGTAGATCATAGCTTTGAGACTATGAGCTACTATGAGGAAATGAGCAAGTGACAGGATTTCAGCAAATGTGGGAGGAAGTTATGAAAGCAATTTAATGACGATAGTGCTAAATTACTAATATAGTAATCTGAAAGAGGAATAATTCGTCAGCAACTTTAGGCAGAACAGCTTCTGAAAATTACAAGCTAATACACAAGGCATCTGCTCATGTGATCAGTTATCATGAGGTTTTATTTTATAAGCATTCATTTAACCACTGCACAATAAAAATGTAACACTTCACAACTGTTATTCTCACATTTCATAACAGTTCACAGAGAACTTCTCCATTTATTATGTTTTTCTGAATTTCATGCAATGTCAACATTTAGGAGGATTTGTAATGCACAGTATTGCTGGAATGAAGTAAATTGTCACTTTCATGTTTATTAGACCCAAACAACCTTTTTTGAAATGGATCCCATGTTGATACTCATGCTGACTATGGGTTGTGTCAGAAAATATGCTGTTACTTCTCGGATGGTGAGAACAGAAAGAGTATGCACATTTCTGGACTAGCTTCCTCCCATAAACCCTTTGGAGTTTAGTTTCTTCTTTTAAGGGGAAAATGATTCTTTCATAACCTTTGTATGCAGACTCAATGAAATAAATACCCCACTTCCTCAAAGGGATGTCATGAAGTTGAGGGAGAAAGGCAGGTCCAGTGGTTAGAGCACTAGTTGGCACCTGGGAAACATGGGTCCAGCTCTCTGCACTGCAACAGGCTTCTCTGATTTACATTTTAAACTATAAAGGTTTGAAAGTTGTTGTGCTTGTGATTATAGCTTTCTGCCAAGTGCCGTTATTTGTGACTGTCATAAATATAAAGGGAAGGGTAAACACCTTTAAATACTTCCTGGCCAGAGGAAAAACCCTTTCACCTGTAAAGGGTTAAGAAGCTTGGATAACCTCGCTGGCATCTGACCAAAATGACCAATGAGGAGACAAGATACTTTCAAAGCTGGAGGGGGGGAAACAAAGGCTCTGTCTGTGTGATGCTTTTGCCAGGACCAGAGCAGGAATGCAGGTCAGAACTCCTGTAAAGAGTTAGTAAGCAATCTAGTTAGATATGCGTTAGATTCTGTTTTGTTTAAATGCTGATAAAATAAGTTGTGCTGAATGGGATGTATATTCCTGTTTTTGTGTCTTTTTGTAACTTAAGCTTTTGCCTAGAGAGATTCTCTGTGTTTTGAATCTGACTACTCTGTAAGGTATTTCCCTTCCTGATTTTACAGAGGTTTTTCTTTTACTTTTTCTTTAATTAAAATTCTCTTTTAAGAACCTGATTGCTTTTTCCTTGTTCTTAAGATCCAAGGGTTTGGGTCTGTGTTCACCTATGCAAATTGGTGAGGATTTTTATCAAGCCTTCTCCAGGAAAGGGGGTGCAGTGCTTGGGGGGGATATTTTTTTGGGGGGGAGACGTTTCCAGGTGGGCACTTCCCCTGTTATTTTTGTTAGACACTTTGGTGGTGGCAGCATAAAGGTTCAAGGACAAAAGGTAAAAGTTTGTACCTTGGGGAAGTTTTAACCTAAGCTGGTAAGAATAAGCTTAGGGGTCTTTCATGCAGGTCTCCACATCTGTACCCTAGAGTTCAGAGTGGGGAAGGAACCTTGACAGTGACACTGGCAATATTGGGTACCAAACAGAGATTCTGATTTTCTTTTCCAATGTACAACAATTTTTATTGGACATGGCTCGCTCTGGGAAAGTCTACATTACCGCTTGAGTTGATGTAATTTACATCGCTCAGGGAAAAAGACACCTCAGTGATGCAAGTTACCACAACCTAAACGCTGTCCACACCGGCACCATGTCAGTGGGAGACGCTCCCCTGCTGACATAGCTTTGTGGAGCAATTATGTTGAAAGGAGAGCACTCCCTAGTCGGCATAGCGTGTCTTCACCAGCCGTGCTACAGCAGGGCAGCTGCATCGGTGCAGCTGCACCGATGTAGTAGTTCTAATGGAGACCTGCCCTCTGTGTATTATTGGTTTTGCATGGTTATGAACAGAAAAGACTGTGAAACTACAAAGTATAGGCACTACCAGCACGTAGCTAAGGAGTTCTTCGTTAGGTGTAGCTGACGCTGGCATAAAACTTACTGCTCAGGACTCCATACTCGAATCAGGTTTCTGTCTGATCACTGCTAGGGGGGAAAAAACACACTTTTGGCTGTTAATCCAGCCTTCTTTCTAAGAGGAGGCTTTTACCCTCAGTAACCCATCAAAAAAGTTCATGGAAAACCACCTCTTTATTATAATTACCCCATTTACTCACATGTAGTGTACACAGAAACAGACAACTTACAACCCCTTTAAATACTTTTTAGAAGCCCTTAAAATCACAAACTTCAATTCAGCCAATTACAGATAATTGTACCCAAACAAAACAGCCACCTGCTTACTAACCTACAGCTCCCAGTGTTCCTGAGGCGCATATGGTCAGAAGCCACTTCCCCTCCATATGTAAACTTCAGAATTTAGGCATGTCTTAATTCAGTAACAAGGAGTGCTGAACTGTGCTGATGATAACCAGAATGATTGTTCCAGCTCTCACTAATTATTTCATGGAACAAACACCCAATCAGTGTTGAAACCAAAGCTGCATAGTTTTTAATCAAGCTACATGGTGTTTAGGTTACTTACTACAATATACATTTAGCCTCTCAGGAAATGTAAAATATAGTAGAGTTTTCTTGAAACACTCCAAACTTTTAATTATTATAAGGTTTCTCAAAACAACTGTTTCACCCACTTGCTTCCTGCCATAGTCTGAAAGCTGCATGGCTCAAGATTGCACAGGTTACCTCCTTAAAAGGACAAACAAAAACTTGTTAGCAAGCAAGACAGAAATTCACATACAAAATCACATATCCCTTCCCCATCTCCTACTCCAGAACTCTAGTGGAGATCTGAATTCCCTTGCTACAATCCTAGCAAGTCATAATACCCGCCAAAAATAAATCCACATTAACAAATTGTAAAATATGCATATTTGCCAAATGTTTACATATGCTTAACTTTAAGCCCAGGAGCAATCCCACTGAAGTCAGTGAGATTATTCACATTCTTAAAATTAAGCACATACCTCAGTGTTGGCCTGGACTACAGAGTTTTGCTGGCATGGTTATGTTGGCTAGGTATATGGGAAAAAATTACACACATAGCTATACTGGCAAAAACTCCAGTATAGACACAACTTTACCAGCAAAGTGCTTTTGTCAGCATACCTAATGTGTTCTAGGAACGTGGTATAGCTATACCAGTAGAACAACTCCTTTTGCTGGAAGATGGTGCATCTCCACTAGGGGCTTTGCAAGCATAGTTGTATTGGCAAAGGCTCTATAGCAGTGGTTCTCAAACTTTTTTTTCCACGTACCACTTGAAAATTGCCAAGGGTCTCGGTGGACCAGTTAATGATCTTTCCAAATGTTGTTTGTACCGTTAGCTAACTATTGTAAAGTGCTTTGGATAAAAGCGCTATATAAAAAAAAAGTAACAATAATTAACATTCTTTTGTTCTACAAATAAAAACACACAATTCATATTTTAATATCAGTAGTGTTACCTTTCTAATGCGATGGATGTGCCCTCTCTCCACCACTTCCGAAGCCCCCGTGCCGGGACTGGGAAGGAGTGGGCTCTTTTCCTCTCTCCCCTGCCGCAGCAGCCCCCAAGCTGGGGCTGGAAAGGAGAGGGGTCTCTCCCCCACCACAGTAGCCACGAGCTGAGGCTGGGAAGGAGGGCCATCTCTCCCCATCAGCCACAGCCCTGGAGCTGGGGAAAGTCACCTTTCTCTGGCTGCCCCTGCCCTGCACATCCCAAATTCCCCCACCCCCCTCTTCTCACCCCACTGGCCCCTCCCACCTACCACCTTTTCCCGTCAAGGCCACCACCTCACCTTACATGTACGTCTTCTCAAGGGTCCAGGCACCTAATTAATGGACCACACCCATGCAGCTCCACTAATTAGGTGGGTGGCCATTTATTCTCTCATGTGTGGCCGCCTAGACGCGCACCTCAGAGGGAACTATCCATGGACCACCTGAATGGAGCTCGCACACCACTGGTGGTCCATGGACCACAGTTTGAGAACCTCTGCTCTATCATATAGACAGGACCTTAGTTTTTAGGACGCGGGCCTAATAGCTTGCTGTTAGATTTTGTAAATGAATTCTCTCCTCTCTTCTCTTTCGAGGTGCAGATGTAAGGACCATGTGGCTTGTGGGAACATCTCTTTGTTCTCACCTTTGACTAACAGCATACAAAGTATTTGACATGGGTGCTATTTCAGCACTGCTATAGATACTCTGAGTTTCAGATCTCACTAAAACAAATTAATGAAGCTGATAAATAATTATGATTTTCATTAAGTATGTGATCGCAGAAATGTATATCCCATTCCAAGGGTTTTGTTGGTCCGTAGGTGAAGCAGAGACCTATAAAAGCTTTTGTTATCTTGCCTTATGCAAGGACAGCTTTTTAGTACTTTTTAATAAATATGAAATACTATGGGTTAATATTTATTTATTGAAAATGACATGCAAGAAAAGTATTGCAGAGATCCTTCCTACCTCTAGTAAGACTTATATTTTACAAATTAAAATGTTGGTGTTACAATCTGATCCTTTTCTGTCCTGAGACCCCCTGACTTTAATGGGATTCTATGAGGCAGATCCCTTTCAGGATCAATGCTTAAAATAGCTGAAATTTTCATATTTCTTTCTTACTAATATGGAATTCAGCCTAGCATGGGCTTTGATGAACAGCTGAAGGTAGTTTAACACTACAGTTAAAGGACTCCAAGCATAACAACTTGTACCCACATAAGCAAACAATTTGTAAAACAGGGAAAGAAGTATTTTGGTGCGTTGCCATTCTGAAATCTTGTCCCATTTGCAACTCTAAGGGCTTAATTCTGCACGTACCAGGGCAGGAGAAATTGTTGCTAATATCTCTATCTCAGTTGCCACATTATTTTGTTATTACTGTAGTTCTCCAAAGAGGTTTTGCAGCTTTACAATATCCAGAAAAATATAAATACAGGCCACCACAGTAGGGAGGCCCAAGAAACCAGACAAAATTGAAGCAAAACTGTCTCTTGCATCTCCTTTTCGTGGAGATTTATGTTTCTTTATCCTCTACAGTCCAAAATTTCAGTGGGGCAGGGATGTTTGGGGAATCAACTGCCATCAACAACTGGAGCATTAAATGGAAACCTGCAAAACCTGGCAAAGAGAGGCTGAACTCTTCTCTTCACTGAAGTCAATGACAGAACCCCTGTAGACTTCAATTATTATTATTTGTATTACCATAGCATCTGGGATCCCAACGTGTGAATCAGGACCCCACTGTGTAGGTGATGTACAAACACAGATCAAAAATACAGCCCCTGCCCTAGAGCGCTTACAGTCTAACTTCAAGACAAGAGACAACAGATGGATACAGACAGACAGAGGCGGATTAGGGGTTTGTGGGGCCCTGGGCCAGAGCAAGTGGGGTCCCCTCCCCACTCCTTCCACCTGCAGTCCCTCCCCGCCAGTGCTCCTTCTGGGGAGTGGAGGCGGGGCATGGGGCTCCCATTTTTCTGGGGCCCCCCTATTGGCTGGGACCCTGGGCATGAGCCACATTGGCCCAGTGGCTAACCCACCACTGCACACAGGTGGGGAAGAACAAGGAAACAATGAGACCATGTTGCTCAGCATGAAAGGCAGTGGCATCAATGCACCAGCGTATTTTTTTTGTGGGCATCACAGCAAAGGAAAGTTTTAAGGAGAGATTAGAATGTGGATAATGAGTTAATTTTACAGATGTTTACAGGGAGCTGTTCCCAAGCATGAGGAGTAGCATGGGAGAACACAAAGGTACTTATTTTTAAAATGTAACAAGTAGGTGATAGAGACTGGCATCACTGGCAGATTGGAGGCAGGAGGCAACTTCAATAGGGCCAGGATTTCACTCAGAGTGTCTCATGTGACAAGACACCTAACACAATGGAGTGGTTAATGGGCCAAATTACTATCATGCCACAGGAATTTTTTGATAGCAGAAACTGAGTTGTCTAAATGAAGTTTTGTGAAACTGATGCCTAGAGGCTTCACAAAAACTCATCCACCTTCTAACCTGATTATTCAGTGTTTAACATAGCTGCTTAATGTACTGCACTCTTCAGGAAAATGTTTGTAACCTAGACTTTGAGAGATAATCGCGTACTCTTGTTTGGACAAACAAAAGGTATTTATGTGGGCTATTTTACCAAATTTACCCTACGCTTTCCAGTCAGATCAGAGGACTTCCACCTCTACTTCTCAGTTGGCTGCAGTGAAGGAGAATGAATATGATGTCTCTTCTTCTAGACTAGCCTCTGTCAGGGTTTTAGTCCTCTCCTGTGGTCTGTGAGCTTTTTTTAGGGGGACGAAGAAAAATGGCTACTGAGTAGAGCTGGTTGAAACCTTTCCATCAAAGCTGTTTCTGATGGAATATTGGGTTTTGACAAAATGAATGTTTTCACAAAAAAGTATCTGGTTTCCATGGAAAACTTAAATTGTGCATCAAAAAACAGAATGGCCCAAAACTGAAATACTTCAACTTGAAAATGCTGACATGGTGCCTCCTGGGACTGCTGGCCTCAGATGTCCCCATTCTCCTCTGGAAACCAGCTCCCAGCTGGACTACATCTCCCATGATCCACCACACCCAGGGGTTCCAATGATGTATCACATCTAAGGTTTCCAGTGTCCTGCAAAGACCTTCACAAAATCAAAATCCTACTGCCCTATCTTTCAGTTTAGGCATAAAACCAAAATCCTGTCCACTTGTGGTTATTAATGTTCCCATTGCTTTTTCTGTGTTAGTGCCTCTCATTCATGCTGCAAAGCAGATAAAACTGTCTCTTGCTAAATTTTGTATACCTTCTATTAAACATTACTCTTTTTTTACTACCATGTTTAAATCTTTCAACAACAGATATGGCCAAATGGTCCATTTTATTTAATCCCAGAACAGCTGCAAGCATTGTTTATATAATCAAGGCACATTTAAAAAGATGTGTGCTGACAGCTAATGATTTTTTTAATGTAGGTGCACAGACAATACTTGTACTATCTCTTTATGGTTACAGCTAATAATATATCTTAGTTAATGTTAAATGGAATTACTGTTGTAATTTGTATTACAACTGATAGCATAAAAGAATGTCTGATGCTTCGTGTTATACTAAATACCACACATGAGTGAATGATAATTTGTCACTTGAAAATGTTGCCCTCTGCACCTCTCTCTTTAGGCTATGAGATACTATGTGAGGGTTCTCAGAGAAGATCTGCAAAAGGTTCCAGCCGCTTACAAGCCAGACGATCAAGTTCAAGGACTCTTATAGCAAGTATCCAGAGCTCTGACCCCATATTTTTGCACCATAAAGATTTTGCAGTCACTTTGGAGTAGGAAGCAGAATGAATCCATAACTGCCAGTTTTTCAACAGCTTCCTCTTCTCTTCCCTCCCTGAGCTTAAAAAAGGACTCTTAACTTGTTCAGTTTTTCTGAGTCAGCAACAGCAAGTGTTCCCTCCTGTGAAACTCCTTCCTATGAAACCTGTTCAGTGATCCTCTTCTCCCTGCTTTCCTATTTCTTCCCTTTTTCTTTTGTTCTTTCCCCCTCCACACCCCTTCTCTTGCCTTCCCTTCTCCTTTTGTGTGTGCGAGAGGCTGTGGGTGATGACGGAACCAAATTTTTTAGGAAACAGTTGACCCCCCTCCTTGGCACTGAACTCAAGTGAGAGATTGAAAGGACCCCCCTGATGGTGAAATGAGAGACTGCAGAGGGACCCCTGGACTTCATTATATAAGAGTTTGACACTTGACTGCTTATAGTCTGAATTTAAGGAAATGTAATAATGATTCTTTGAGGCTGTTCGAGACATACATCCAGAATACACTTCTCTTTAGTGCAGATGATTACTGCACTTGGATTGAAGCATTCAGCTATGGTGTGTAAGCATTGCAAGTGGGATTGTGCTGGGAAGTATTGTAGAAGTAAAGTACCTGAAGAACTGGAAATCCTCCTGGACTAGGTATATGCATTTCTAAGAGGTTACAAGCAGCTGTTGTGCCTCAGTTATTTGAGCAACCTTTAAGCAGCCTAATCTAGGTCAAACGTTGTCAGCTTTGTAGCCTGAGGGTGATTAACACCCTCAGTGCCCAGCTATTATGTTAGCTGCCTGTGTAGCTCCACAACTTTACTCTGTAGGTGTCACACGCTCCCTTTTCCTACTAGGTGCAACCCCCTTAAAACAATGTTCAGACTGTGGTGGATTTTTTTTCAAATGAAGAGTGCATGTTGTCCCTTGCCATAGTATCCACCTGTGAGGTTGTCTGTCTAACCTTTCTATGGCATTGCTAAGGCATCTATCTTCATGAGGATCTAGGTGCGGCACAATAATTAAGAAGAAAGCACAAAAAGTCTAAGGAGGCATTTTTCTCTGATTTTTGAGACTCCAAGAAGGGTGTAGAATTATTTTAAATAGCAGATACTACTGAGGTAGAGGATGATTGAGAAAGTGTGTTTTACATCTTGATCTAAGTCATGCTTGGATTCTGTTTGATCTCCTCTGGCAAGGAAATGGCAAAACTGGGGTCCCCTTGTGGCTTGCACCTTAAAGTCTCTTGCGTTGGATCTCTAGAGCTCTGTTGTTGTTCCTAGGGAGGGCAAATGTCTTGGAAAGTCATGGGTGATGAGGCAGTCTCTGAAACAACCAAAGCCCTAAATCATTAAAATGAAACTTTTAGATTCCAGTATTGCAAACTTCCAGCATTCAAAACTCATGAGTCAGATCCCCCCAAAAAGCACAAGAGGCTTAAAAATAATATATTTTGACAGGGTGCTGGAACAATTGAACCCAACTGTAAACCCTGTATATAATGGAAACCACTTCAAGCCCAGGGGTGCAGCAGCACCTCTCACACCCTTAGTTCCAGCACCTCTGGATTTTGGATTCTTTTTATTTGCCTTCTGGCTGTGAGTCTTTATGGTTACATTGGTGTGTTTTTCTCCAGAAACATGAGGGCTTACTTTAAAAAAAAAAAAAGCAGCTCATCTTCTCACTTAAAAGCATATGCCTTCTGGAGCTGGAACTTTAAGGAAAATACCAATTACCTGTTGATACTTGACACCAATTATGATGAGAGTCAGGACAACATCAGGAAAGTTGGCAACACTGAGAGTAGGACCAAGTTATTGGATTCAGTGCTGAAATGGAGGGAGAACCAGAGAAATCTGTGAAATGCTGTTTTGATACTGTGTATTTCTCTTGTCCTTCATGACTTACGATATAGGCTGCTGTGAGCTGAATCAGTTGAAGCCTTTGTGCGGCAATTACATTCAACCCAGCTAGCGTGAGTTGCAGTACCCTAGCCAGGAAGTCCTAAAAGCCTTATGGATCCCTGTGGCTAGTTCCTTGACCGCATGTTGTTCCTAGGGTTGAAGGATACATCAATGGTTGGTCCTGCAAGCAGGCTCACTGGGGTTCCCATAAGATGAGCTGCTGACCAATTCATAGGAAGCTTCTGAGGAGCATAAGTGGGCAGTGCAAAAGTGGCAGGGCCAAACAAAATGGTTCTTATTGCACTAGGGATACAGAGCACCTTTGCCCTCAGCTCAGTCGCGTGATCACAACAATGAATGTTTTTCCCCACTCCTGTTGTGCTATTGACGCTTACTGCCTCCCAAAGACCTCTGGGAATGGGAAAGCTGCAGACAGCCTCTGAAGAGATGGAATTAGCACAGTCCTCTACAAAGACCCAACCACTCAACCCAATATAGAGCAGAGAAAGCAGTTGTTTGAAAATCACAAAATGATGGGAAGAACAGGGGACATTTGTTGGGGGAAAAGGAAGGTGGTCAGCTAGTTGGAAATATATTTGTTTGGGGAGGTCTGTAGATATAATCCAGTGATGTGTGTCATGGGTCCCCCTCTGGGCTGATCTGCAGAGGATAGGAGGCAATTACAGTGGTAGCTAGACAGCACTTTGGATCTTTAGTTCAACCTGCTGCAACTCATGCTTTTTAGCTCTGGAGGTCCCTGGTTCAAATCCTCATGTGTTCCCCAAGATGATGGTCATCACACCAGTTTGGTGTGGGGTTAGCCTGATGGATTGCACCTCAAACTCGGGCTTGGTAGGAGTGTATCTGAGGTTCAGTAAAATCTAAAAACTATAATGAAAAATGATCATCAGGAATCACAGACTTCTTATGGCACCACATGGTGAGCTGCATCTCTTTATGTTCATTGAGTGGCTATTCCTGTCCAAGCAATGCTGGAGCAAGATATTCTCTGCTGCCATCTCCTCTGTGGAAAAATAAAATGGAGGAAATCTCTGCTAAACTTAGTAACCTGGAAGCTAGGATGGAAAAACATTATGGAAAAAGCACAAGATCAAATTCACTGAAAGCTATGTGCCTGGACAATGAGGGCTGACTACAAAGTTAGTTAAGAGCAGTATTGCTGGAGACCATTGGCTAGACTACTTAAGAAACCAAGTACAATCCAGAAATGTAAGTGCAAGGTCTGCTTTTTCTTACAGAAAACCATGTGCTAAAAGATATGAATCTTGATATAAAAAGAAGATCCTATCTCCTTGGAAGAAGTCTACTTCATTCTTGTGGGAAAAGCCCATAAAAATTCCCATGAAGTAAGCACCATTGTTGGTCAGAGGGATTGTGATGGAAATCTGCTTGCTGCATGCACAATAAACTATATAGACTTCAAAAGGGCCAACTGCTGTTTCCTCCCCATATTTCAGTCCAGCCATCCATGCTAACAGAAGGGAAACTATTTTAGAAATAACGTTGTGAAAAAAGGAGCTGAAGCTTCCATTTTCTATCTGGCAAACCTCAGTCATTTTTTATCATAAATCATATACATTCTGGGGTTAGACATCAGCATCCTAGTAATTTAACACCATCCAAAACATTGCTCTTTAGACAAGGACTATAACATAGAAGAAACAAACTAGGACTGAAAGTGTACTCATTGCATATCATATTGACTCCTTGCTGACATGTTCCCATTCTTCCTTCCCTAGTGTGGGATCCGTTTTTGCAAAGGACCAGAAATAATTTGTTTGTTGCTGAATGGTGTTGATTTGTGTGAGGTTGCTGGTTAAACTTTGTTAGACAGTAAAATTGACAATAGGGAATGTTCATCTCTTTTGGATTATATTGATGTTGCTTTGGTTGCTTCCTATCCTCTGCAGATCTTTATATAAAGGAGAGAGTGAAAATGCTGTGACTAATAAGTATGATTTCTAACTTCAGGGTATTGTCTATATAATGTTTATTGTGTTTTTGGATGGCCACTCAACCTATGCACCAGAATTGCATGTTGTGTGATGAATATCTCATTCAAATTGGGGGACGGGGTAGAGCTGTAGTGGGTTGCCCTCTGTCCATATGATCTGTACTACTAACCACACTCAAATAGTGCTTCCCTATTCAAGGTTCTACATGGCGCAAAAACTGACTCTCAACACCTCTGTGATGTAGGTAAACATTAGAACGAGTTGGAACATTTTTGACAAAATGTGTTTTTGTTGAAAAAGGCTGCTTTGAAGCTGAGACGATTTGTGGAAATTATCAATTTCATAAAGTTTTCAGTTGGAAGGTTTCCAAGGTCTAGGGTGGAATCTTTGGTTACTTTGACTGAGAAGAGAAAGAGAGAGGTTGTTGGGTTTAATGTGTGGGTGCAGGGTTATATTGCTGGCTTGTCATATACTAGAGGTCAGACTCTATGATCTCGTGTTCCCTTCTGGCCTTAAACACTCTCTCTCTTTCTCTGTCTGTCTGTCTCTCTCTCGGACCTGAACCCAAAACCTAACCTTTTTGATCCCAAAACAGCCCTTGACACAATTCCATTTTGCTAAAATGTTTGAAGGGTTTTGTCTGCACCCAAATGTGGAACAGAAACAAAGTTTGAAACCTTGGAAGTTGTCGTGGAATGGAATTAGCTTTCTCCAGCCAGCTCTAGTAAATATTATCATCCCCATTTTACAGGGAAGGAAACTGAAGCAAAGAGATGGAATGACTTGCCCAGGGCCATGCAGTGAATCAGTAGTGGAGCTGGGATCAGAATTCAAGACCTCCTTATGCTCTGTGTTCAATCTCTCATACCGTGCTGGCTATATTGAAGTAGTTATAGCAACACAAAGGTCCCATTCACACTGTGATCAAAATCCTGTCATGTTTGAAAAAAATAATCATATTCAAACACTTTGTGATTAGGGTACTTTTTTTTTGCTTAGATTTTAATTCCTTATGCATTAAACTGTGTGTAAAACAACTGATGAAAACTCAGTTTAAAGCCCTGCATAGATTTGGCCTAAACTGGAGCAAACCCTGTTTGAGTTCAGATTCTCAGTTATTTGGTAAGATTTGGGTTTATATTTTGTAGTGCTATATTGAAGAGAGAGATTGTGTGGGGTCTTTATCAGTGTTTTCAATCAGAGCATTCAGAGCTTCTGTGAAATTAGTGGGGTGGAATGGTAAGGGGTTAGTGCTAAGAAATTCCTGATGCAGTTGTTATAGCCTGGGAGCTGAAGTTTCAGTAAACTGGGAACAGAACTCTGCAGAAAAAAGCCAAAGCCTGGGGCTGTATTATTTTTTTCCCCTTTAATTGCAATTTTGGTTTCATCCAAGTTTAATAGCTTACATCAGCTATCACACAAAGTTTCTTATTTGTTTTCATATGAGGTAAGAGATTAAAAAATACATCAAGGGCACAAACTTGCAGTCATCGCTCAGGCAAAATTTCCTTGCAGTGTGAGCATTCACTTTTTCAGAGAATGTTGTGCTTTTCTGTGTTTCTGCAGCAGCCTTTCTTTTAAATTTCAGCAAATTAACCAACTATAAGTACCCCACGGCCATATTTTTGACATTAGTGTGTATGCTGAGCAGAACAAGCTGGATTTTTTTTTTTTTTTTGGTTATATGTTTTGCAATTTAGGCTTCTCTAATTTTTGGCGTGTTGCTTTTGGAGAGATATAATGTTTAATATGACTAATGTAATTTCAACCGTTGTAAAAACAAAAGTGGGGAACATGCATTAACTGACAAATTTGAACGGTTATTTTGCTGAAGCTGAAGTGCCACTAAATGACAATTGAGTTACTTTTCAATTAGAAATTTTGGGGTTTGGTTTCTATTTTTATTCACTTCTATGTTGTTTTTTTTTGGCACCTTTCATCCCTTCTAACTTACTAGAAGAAATGTTAGTATAGGTTTATTTGAATTGTGATTGCATAAATATAAGGAGAAATCACCATTAGCAATAAAATAGAAGTTTATTCCTTTTTAAAGGATTGTTTTTAAGCCCTCTAATGGATTGATTTCATCCTACATTGCCCTGTTAGAAAGATACTTGCCATATTGCTGTTGTGTGATCAAGAAGTGAACCAGGCAGAAACAGAACAGGGACTGATACATACTGTAATTTGCAGGTGAAAGAGTGCATGGAAAATGAATTTTCTTGAGTCTTCTTAAAGAGTCCTTGCACTTTGTATTCTCCGCCTCCTCCTCCAGTGTTTGTTGTTTTAAAACTATTTACCTTCTTCCTCCTTCCCTACCCCCACAAAGAAAACCGTATTTAACAAACTACTGAATTTTGATATGATGGTTTCAACTTTACTTGTTTATTAATTATTTATTTAAACAATTGGTGGGAATGTATAGTTCTTCTTACACAGTATTGCCAGCCCTAAGTGTTCAGAAATAATGGGTTAGGCCCCAAGAAATCATCAGATTGATTTAAAAATCACAAAAATAATTAATTTTAAGTTTGTTTGCCTCATAGTTTGAATCTTTAGAGTTCATATTTTTTAGCTTTTCTCTTCTACTTTGAAGGCTAGAAACTTGTTTTTAAAATGAAAGCCGAGAGTCTTCTGTAATAACATGACTCCTGGAGCTTTTTGAAAACCACCAAATATAGCCAGAGCTTGTGGTAACACTCTTCTGCCAAAATGTGGCCAGAGTCAATCACCTAAAAGTCATGAAGATAGGTCTTATACCATTAAAAACCCTCCAAACCACCAAAGACCTATATGCAATCTGAGATCACAAGCCCATATCTTATAACATTGCAAGAAAGACTTCCCCACGGCCTCCCCCTGACAGTCTCTACCAGTGGGTATCACTATGGATGGATTAAGGCATAGGCTTAATAGGCAATGCCTTGGGCCTGGCTGCTTGGGTCATGTAATGACATGTCAGAATCAAAGATTTTGTTTAAAAAGAGTTTTTTTATGATGTCAAGTCTATTCAATTTGGTCTATTCTGAATTCTGTCACTGATTAGTTTGGTGCCCTTGGTCAAATTGCACACTCTCTGGGTCTCCACTTTCATGCTTATCTATCTTTTTTAAATGATCTGAGTGCTTTTCAGCCATAGGCCTATGTAAAAGGTATTGTTGTTTTGTGGCATTCTGCAATTTATCATTCTATTTCCCCATCTGCTCTGATGAAGTGGTATTACAATATTTATTCAAATCCTTTCAGAACCCAGATCCCGATACAGCATGTCTGAATGAGGACAATTTCGGTGCCTTACGAAACAATTACAGGATGTGGACTATATGTTGCTTGTGATAAGCAGGTAGAATTTAGTCTGAAAGATAGAAGGGTAAATGGTTAATTCTGAAGCATGGGAGGCAGAGATCTGTGTGTGAAATTTTCAAAGACACAAATCAGGGCCGGTTCTACGATCTCATTATAAGAGTGCAAGTGGGTATTTTGGGGGCTCTGGATGTCACTATTAAAAAACAAACCGCCTTTCAGGAGTCCATAGAGTGCTAGGAAAATCTTGGATTTTAAGAGTTTTTAAAAGTAAAATTTTGCTTCTGAGTATTTTTGCAGTGGTTTTATATAACGGATAACCGTACTTATTGTAGAGACATCTTTTAAGGAACATCTTTTATTGGACCATCTCCTGTTGGTAGAAGTGATAAGCTATCGAGCTTACACAAAGCTCTTCTTCAGGTCTGGGACAGTGAGTACAGAAGCTGGTCCAATAAAAGATATTACCTCACCCACCTTGTGTCACTAATATCCTGGGATCAACACAGCTACAACAACACTGCACATATTGCATATATTTTAGTCTTTCTGACCACTGGTGCCCCTTGAAGACTGGGGAAGCAAATGTCCCTTTTTGCCACCCCTGCCCTTCCCCCAATAGGCCAGGGCCTCACATAAATGGCAGTAGGGGCCTAACCCTCTTTGAAAGTCCCCCTCTATCTTTGAAAGACTGGTTAAAAATCACCTATGATTCAGGGAGCCTTCTGCTGGCCTGTCCCATCATTTGTACCTCGTGCTGTGGCTATAAACTGGGGGTGGAGGGGCAGGCAGGTGCTCCATACTCCCACTGTAGAAAGGATATCTATAAGAGCTCCGCATATGCACTCATGAAGGGTTTCAATGAAGAATGAACCATAGGTTCTGAATATATGCAGATCTGCCAGTGGCATTGATCATGCATGCAAGTGGCTGCAATTTGCTAGTCTAGTCCATAGACTGGAGCAGGGGCTGCTGGGTTGGATTTTTGCCCTGGCCTGGAGTTGAAGTTGGGTTTCATCACCCGATCTTACTTGAACTTCTCTTGCTTAGATTCTTATTACTCAGGCTTTAAATGGATGAAGTGTCCTTGAAGACCTAGGAATTTTGCAGAAGCAGAAGCACCCATGTTTTTTAAAGGTCTGTCTACATGATGCTTAGTCCACACCAGAGGGGTATACATTTAAGTCTGCACTAGTGTGTCGTGTACTAACTGGCCCATGTGGACCCTGCTGGCATGGACAAAAAGCTCCCTAGCATGCAATAATGTAGTCCTGTTTCAAACAATGCTACATTAACATGTCATAGAGAACCTTATAGTGTGTGCCAGCAGGATCCACCTGGTCCAGTTAGTGTGTGATATGCTAGTGGGGACTAAAATTTACCCTCCCCTTGTGTGGGCTAAAGCACTGTGTAGATAAGCCCAAAATTTAAAAAAGGGCTACAAAGGATTGAGAAAGGTGATCTCCTCATCAGTGCTTTGTGTGCTGCTGAGAAGTTCTTGAAGTTATGACCTTTCAGTCTGGACTTCTGACTGAGGTATACCAAGATCATCACAAAAATCAAAGTACCACCAACAATGACTTCCTGTGTCCATGGAAAGCTGCTCAGTACAAATCTCCTCCAAGGATGACAAATGAAAGCAAATGAACTTGAGAAAGGAAGGATGGTCTTGTGGTGTAGGTGCTCAAAAGACCTGATTTCAGCTTCCAGCTCTGTGAAAGGGTTCTTGTGTAACCTGAGAAGTCCCTTAATTTCTATGTCTGAGATCAATATTTGTAAAATGAGAGTGATAATCTTTCTCTGCATCACAGTGGTGTTGAGGATTCATTCACTGGTACCTGTGGGATGCTCACATATTACAGTGTTGGAGGACTTACAGGTAGGTAGATAAAGCCCAGTGAGAAAAGAGGTTATGACATTATGTAGAAATCTGCATC
Organism: Lepidochelys olivacea; assembly: GCF_965140295.1. Classification (NCBI taxonomy): domain Eukaryota; kingdom Metazoa; phylum Chordata; order Testudines; family Cheloniidae; genus Lepidochelys; species Lepidochelys olivacea. The sequence goes on from NC_140419.1 coordinate 41,791,532, forward strand.
CGTCTTTCATTCCCCTCTTATGGAAGATGCACACTGAGTGGAAGAATAAAATTCTTAAAAATAATTAAAATGAATTATTATGTTTTCTATTCTGAGTTTCACCAGAAAATCTTTATGTATTAACTGAACTTTAACTGCATAGGAAAACGTGTATATTGCTATATTGAGACATAAATTACTCATCTAATCAACAGATCATTACAAAACAAGCATACACATCTGTAATTCTAATATTAATGCACTTCCTTCTTCTTTTGTCGATCTGTGACATCCTATATGTGTTCCTGGCATTTAATTCAACTAGCAACAACACTGTAGCCATGTGAGGGGTGTAGTAGTTGGCTGCTATAAATCTCAGAAGAATTTTCCTTTATGCATCATTTTGATCTGTATTTTACACGCTGGCTGAACTCTATGTAAGGCCTCATGGTTCTGGCTGTCTTTTGTAGCTGGCTGCATTGGCAAATGTGGAAATCTTGTGAGGCCTAAAGAGGCAGTAGATCATTTTTGTGTCTCTTGTTTTAATAGGAATTATCCTAGGATTTAACATTTCTGTTAACTTCACTTTTTTCCTCTTTAACTGCACTCCACAGAATGTTTACAAGAGTTGCATGCAGTCTGTCATGATATACCAAAGGAATGATTCTCAGTGCTCAGTATTCATATTTGTTCGATATGTTTTTATGATACAGACACAATTCTTGGTGCATACCAAATACCCACTTCATACCCTCCCCTCTACATGTCCCACACAAAGTAAAATCACTTCAAGTATTCCTGAAACAAAGCACTCTTTTATATATCCAATGGATACAGTTTCTGTGAGACAAGAGCTCTACATCTCTATCGCTTATTATCTTAGACAAGATCCACTCATCTAGTTTCTGGAGGTACTGCAATCAGTAGAGAATGGGTTGTATTGCAAAGGGTATGGAAAAAATTGATTAAAGTAATACATGTGTGCAGCTACAGTTTAAAAAAAAAAGCATTGCTTCTTGGAATAAAACCAAATGATCTTTTGGATCTTGCAGTAAACTGATATTGTTCCAACTTTTTTCTTTATCTGACACACACACACACAAAATCTCCTTCTTTCAATGTAGCCCCTTGACAGAGAGCTAATTTAAAGAAGATTTGGGAGTATGATGCAATATCAGCTGCGTTTGCATAACTCATTGCTGTTTTCGTTTGAAATCTCTCTTTTAGACTCAAATTACGATTTGGAAGTTTAAGATCATCTTTTTTTTTTCTTTTTTTTTTTTTTAAATGACTGGGCTGGTTTGATAAAACTCCTGAAAGAAATGTACTGAAAATGATGAATATTAAAGAAAAAAGTAAAGATCACAAAGATATTTACTAGATATAAAAAGATATTATTCATATTGAAACCGAGAAACTTGCAACCTTATAAGTAAACAGAACTTGTGCTTTATACATAACAATTGAAAACATATAATGTCCATGTTCTTCTTCTGAATTGTTTGAAATAGTTGATTTTCCTCAATCCCCTCTAAACTGTGCTATGAAGAGATTTTTTAAAAGATAAAATCAGATCTATTCACTTAAATATCTATAAGCTCCACCTAAAAATGTATTACTTATAATCTCAATTTTTAAAGTGCGTACATTCCTATATATTTGGAAGAACATTGAAAAACCTCATTGACAAAAAAGAAAAATAAATATTTTTAGCACATTAAGTAGACTGTTTAAAAGTGTTGTTATATCTGGTATTCCCGTGGTATCTGTAAATGCTTTTACAGTACAGTATGCCTCCCAGATAGCATTATATCAAATTTTATTCGCATTAAATGCTAAAACGTGCACTTGTTTTCCATTAAGGATATTTTAGAACAAAAAAGTGATGTATATTAAATCAGCCCTTTATACATTTCCTCTTTAACTCTGTTAAATATAAAGTCGCTTAAAATCAATTAAAACCTGAAATCAAACATTTTAAAAATGTTACTTGTATGCTTAAATACCTTCTCTCATCATTACTTTTATTTTCACCTACTGTAGCTGAAATGATCCAGTTGTACTCAAAATATTTTTAAACTCTTCAACGGAAATCCATACGAATGTCACTGTTTTATAGTGACTTCATGCAGTATTAACCAGGATAGAAAACACAAGGATTAAATTTTCTTTACTCTCTTTATGCATTAACACAATAGTTAAATCAGTGTATATTAGGGGAAATTCTTAAAGCCAGAGCATACATAGGCAAGAATTTCTTTTGGTTCCCAGAATCACTGAATACAAAAGTAAAGTCAACAGAGGAGTTTGTATTAATTGAAATCTGGCAGTTTTCAGGGCAAATGTTAAGTCAGAATGGACAGTGTTTTAAATCTGTTTTGCCATTCAGATGAATATAATCCACTGAATTCTGACAAACTCAGGCCTTGTAGACCTTATAGATTCAGACCAGGGTTGGACAAGTCAAGTTAAATTTCCTGACCCACTTGTCCCAGTCTGATTGTGACCATTACTTGGTTTTTTTTTAAAATAAAAATACACACAGACCTCAAAAAAGGATCATCAGAGAAGTTAATTTTTTTAATGAAAGCCATATTCAACTTATTAATAAAGAAAAGCAATAACCAAGAAAACTCATGCCACATCTTCAGAGGCTTTTTTTAAAATAAAAAATGAAGTGGTTTCAAGAATGAAAAACAGCTTCATTAGGTAGCATTTGTATTTGAGTTATTTTTAAATATTGGTCATAATTTTCTTATTTTCTTTAAAGCTTTATTTATCAGCATGAAGCAGATAGAATGCTGTAACATAAAAATCGATCAAATATACAATTCAGGTAGGTCACATGTGTCATTCATATATAAATGCATGTACGTTTGTGTGCATATGGGTATGTATGTGTTGCAAGGGTTGAACTGAAGGAAATCTGTTCCACTGTGTAACCTTCAACAGGATTTCAGAATGACTCTGTTTGCGGAACCTGCCTCAGGTTCTCTTCATCTATCACCTTGTTCAACAGTGAAATAATACTGATGTCTACAAAATTATACCCCTTTTTAGACTATACAAGTTATTCATGTTTTCCATTGTCAGCTGAAACTAAATCTATTTTATGTTATCCTGGGGAAAACAATTTAATTTCAGATGAAACTTCCATATTTCTTCACCTGGCTGTTTTTAAATACACTTACTGTACATATGGGATACCTTGTGTTTTAAACATCTGTTGTGAGATTAAAATAAGATCTTAATTTCTGGTATGCTATTGATGTTAGAAAAATATAGGATAGAAAGCATTATTAGCTATCTGCTAGTTGACAAGAGTGCAGGATTAGGTTTCTTTAAGGGAATTACACTTTTGATGACCCCGCTACATATAAAACATGTTAGCTAATGGGGGTGCAGAAGGGGCAGATTTAAGTGTTTGATCAGGAAATCCTGCATGAGCATATTGGATGGAAATTTGATTAGTAACCTTAGTGACAAGGGGATCAGATCCACTCTCTACATACAATCAGATCTGGCAGTACATGCTTTTTTGTCTCTTTGAAGGAAGGGAACATTTGTACAGAATCAAGAGAGCGTATTGGATAATTTAAAAAGTTGTTACATATTGAAACCTGAAAATCACCTTTTTTATTTTATTTTGGAAATATGTTTGCAATTAGACTAATGTTTTAAAAAATCTTTTAAAAAATAAGACTTTTGGTTACATTTAAAAGAAATAGCTTTCCAAAAAGAGATTTTTGTCTTAAAGCAACTGCTATATTTTGATCTCCCTGCTGTGAAATCTATTAGGAATGGAACAGAACAGGAGGAACAGAATGAACAGTATTTACTTTAAAATATATTAATGTCCTTTTGAACAGCATTGTTAATATGCTCATTTAATATTGACCGTTGATGCTACAGCTGATGAAAAAGTTGATTTAGTTTTGAAAGTCTGTTTATTTTTTCAGCTAGTTAAGAAATGGTATCATGCTTCAACTAAAGTGTTAAAAATAAATATTTCTTTCTTTTGATAGGCTGCTTTATTTGTATTTAATTTTGAGGGAAACTAAAATTTGCTATAATGATCAGAAGGCCTCCCTGGTTTTTTTGGTGACAAGTGTGAATCTAGTATATCAATGGGGCTACACTGATTTACACTAGCTGAGAATCCAGACCCAATCATTTATTTTGTAAAAGGGGTTGGGGAGAACCCTCACAAGCTTAAAATATCTCACACATAATAGAGACCAACGTTGTGTTTGGCTTTATCATGACCTTCAGCTGTAATAAAACTAAAGGCCACACTCACAGTTCCATCAGTGCAAGTCTAGAGTAATTCAATTGACTTGAATGGATTTAGGGCACAATCTTGAAAGGAACTGAGCATCTATGAAAGGTGTTAAGTGCCCGCTACTTCTGGAGGGGTAATAATGTCTGATAGATCGAGTGAATCAGGAAATCTGCAGTGGGGTGTAGTGAATAGGATGCTGGACTACGAGTCAGGAAACCGGTGATCTCATACTGGCTTTGTCACTGTGTGACCTTGGGCAAGTCCCTTTGCTTCTGGTTCTCCTTCTACTCTTTGTATGTCTTATCTGGATTGCAAGCTCTCCAAGGCAGGGACCACTCTTGTGATGTGTTTGTACAGCACCGAACACAATGGATCTTGGTTGGGGCCTCAAGATGCTACTGTGATATAAATAATAATTATTAATCAGAGGATGCATTGGGTACTTTGCAAACTTGGGCTGTTACTCTGGCTTTAACTGAGAGCAGACTTTGTCTCTAAATTACTAGTGATTTCCATATTTTTATGGATGATTCTGAGGCAATACTGGATGTGAAATCAGCCCTGCAGTTTGACAAAGAAAAGCATGTCAAATTTTCCAATGTGTTGTGGAAAAAAATACTCAGAGTAACCTTTATGTAAAGTCCATTGCAAGAAGTAATTAAGTAATAACATCTGATGACACAGGGACTGTCATCTGTTTAAGCTCAAAAACTGGAAAGCTCTAGGAGACTAGATATCAGATAACAAGAGTGCCTGCATCATGGTGCTCTTTAATGACTCCTGTCTTTGTGCCATTGAAAGTTAACAATAGAAAACGCTAATTTTTAAAAAGCCACAGATGGAAGAGACAATGGTAAAAGATTAGGGGCCTGATTCTTATCTGGTTCTGACATATTTTACACTGTGATTACTCCACTGACTTCAGTGGAACTGCTATACTTTACACCTCTGTTAAGCCAGAGGAGAGTCAGGCCCAAATTGTATTAACTGAGTCTAGATGGTTACAGGCTTAGCACTCACTAGTGGGTTTTCAATTTACTTTCAAAAAACGGTTTAATGAACATTATCCCTTTTGATGAGTCTGATAATGTTACTCTGTGCTCAGTTTATAGAATAGTCTCATGAGAACAGGCAGTGTTTTTCAGTACAATTTATCTATCTAATACCTAAAAAAGTAACACACCCAACACTTAACACCCCTTAGCCTTAGGATACAATAACTGTTTGTTTTTCATTTTGCTACTTGATGTCAAACCATTTAGAATGGCTTTCTCCTTATTAGCCGACATTCTCATTTTTAATATTATGGTCCTTATTTGCAGATTATTATAAGGGAATGACAAAATATAGCAAAAAGAGATTCTGACCAGATTCTAACAGCTAACCCACTAAATGGAACTTTTTTTTTAACACCATCCAATGATGTCACCAGTTTGAGGTTTCTCTGGGACTTTATTAAAATGTTTGTGACAGAGCCAATGTAAACCATCCTAAATCTAACACAGAGCTGAAAGGACTGATTTTAGGGAATGCAAAGATATGGATCATTGGGTCTGTTGAAGCGGCATCTTGAGCCAATTATTGGTGTCATCTTGAGCCAATTTAATCAATCCAAGGGGGACTCAAAGGGGTTGGGGGTGCAGGGTTGCAAGTGTTGGTCAAACATTCTGACTAAAATGCATTTGTTGTAACAGCAACCAATCTCCAGTTTGTTGTCTTGTGTTGTTATATGTGTACTGTAAATAACTGAGCACTCATTTTGACTTCTAAATGTTTAATTGCTGAATAATATTTTGCAGTGTGTGTGTGTGTAATAAAATATACACTTACATTTATTTCACTTCGCAACAGGAACCAATGTCAGAGTAAAAGAACCTGAAATCAGAACATTATTATCTTTAAAATATTTGCCAACGCTGAATAGTATATTTACATTATCTGAACCTAATCCTGTAAGCAATTACTCATGTGAAAAATCATAGCTATTGTATGTTATGTGGACTATTCACATGATTGGATAAGGACTGTTTGTGTGAGTAAGATTGTATGGACCTGCCCATAACACATGACTGACAGAACTGCTAAGAGAAAAAATTAAAATTAAATGATATCAAAATATCCTTAAAAATAGCCTACCAAGCCTGTGACGACAATTGCCAACAATCATAAAATATAGTGAACGCCATTGTATTTAAATCCTATTAAAAAACTGGTAAAAATACCTTTTATAACATTACTGTTCTCGGTATTGTATATGAGCAAATTCTTACTCAGGAAATCACAGATGCTGGAAATAGGGGTGCTGGAGGTGCTGCCTCAACCCGTGGCTTGAAGTGGCTTCCATCATATACAGCGTTTACAATTTGGTTCAATGGCTTTCAGCTCCTCCGCTACACAAATTGTTCCAGCACCCGTGCATGAAAGAATTCCTTAAACACATATTATCCCACTGACTGGAATTTTTCACATGGATAAATGTTTGCAGAATCAAGCATCATATGTGTTCTTATGTACTGTATCTATAATAGTAATTTTAAGGTATCTTTGTACCTGACTGTTATAGAAGTATTAAGGCACAAATGTAACCTAATATTATTACAAGGTTTAGATACTTAAATGATTCACTGCATTTAATTATTTTAAAATTAGAACCTAACATATTTTGCTTCTATATAGACCTTCTATTCTGTATATTTTTAGAGAAAGAATTAATCTGGATAGGTATAGATGGAGATAATACAAATAATGGATATTATAATATACAAATAAGATTTTTATAAGTAGTAAATAAAGTGTGTTTCAGGTACATTTGATAGCGATTATCCAGGAATATTCAAAATAAATTAGTTAGAATGGGCTTTTTGTTTTGGATAAGATGTATTGGAAAGCAATTTGCATGTTTTGGAATTGTTAACACTGTAACAAGTTATGTCACAATGCAGCACAGAAATAACTTAATGCAGTGGGATAGAATGTAAGATGAGATGATAAAATAGAAAGCTAAACTTTAAAGAAATACACACTTTTTTTTCCGTTGCATGCTTACTGTCAATTTAAAGACATAGAGATTTGCTTTAATTTAAGCCAACAGACCAGAAAAAAAGCAGTTAGTTAAGTGTCCAAATGAAATCTACCTTATATTTCTGCATTCAGTCACTGGGCTTACTTTCCCCTCACACCAATAAAAATCAAGAATTTTCTATAAAATTAATGGAGTTATACCTTTGTGAACACAATATAAGTGAGAGTAGAATCAGGCTCATTATATCTTTTTCACTAAGTGCTAAATGCTTTTTGTTTCTAACAACATGTGCAGAAATATCACTAAATGCATGATCAACTAATATAGTATTAATGTATAGCATTAATTTTTCATCTGTGTGTTTGCTTACATGCCTAATGTTGTATGTGCACATAGTTTATCCAGAAATAAAATTCTGATATCTTCACATAGATATGTGGTGTCGCTATGTACATATCCAAAAGTCAATGGCCTGATCCCCGGAAGTGTTGAGTGCCCTGCAGGACAGGCGCATAGCAGGATCAACTCCATATTTCAAAGGAAAAGTTAAACCCACAGAATAACACTGCAAAACAACAAGAGGAGAAAAGTGAGATGACTTGGAAAACATGATACTTAAAAAAACGTTATCTAGATCTTTCAAACAAATATTTCTAGCTGAAAAAGTGTTAGTCTATTTTGACACTGAAATAATCCTATGTTTCAATGACAGAGGGAAATTGATTTTAAATTCATGATGGATGGTATGTCTGCTTATGAGTATCATATGAACTGCTTTTCAACTTGTTCAAAGCTTAAAAACAAGCTATTACTGTTTAATTTATCAGTGGAGAAACAATTTCTGCTATGTTTATAAATAGCATTATGCAATTTATCACAACTACATAATCTACGTTTTCCTCTCATACTTAGCAACATATTTAAAAAGGTTCAGCTTCAGCTATAACCTGCCGGCTCTGGGTCTGTAATTTATTATTTGCAGTAAGAGATCACGTCCAGAGTTTAAATGTCCCTAGCTGAAAGTTTATACCAGTCAGGATAGAAAATTATTCTTTATGCCTAGGTTGAAGTACATTACTTCTTTATTGAATTAATTATGATAAGGATCATAACTTTAAACTAGGGGTGAGGTGCTGGCTTTCTACTAGGATTGCTTGAAGCAATTTTCATCTGAACGTTTTTGTAGAGTTATTGAGTCTGGCAGGTCTGAACTTTACGAGAGAGTGACTTTCTCAATAACTTAAAAGAGGTTGGACATTGATCCAGGCAAAGGTTTACCATATCCCATGTCTCTAGCCAGGAAAATTTGCACTGCATACTGAACAAATAACTACAGAACCAAATTAAACACATCTTATGACCCTTTTAAAATAAAAGCAATGCTTGTCCTTTCCCAGTTGGATCGATCAGGGAACTGTGTGAACATGACAGCTCCCTCTCTCCTTTTTTTTTATTAGGATCATGCGTGGCCAAAAAATAAGATTTTTGGTTAAGTAGGGATTTGTCTATAAACACCCCACCATCACCACACTCACACACAAAATGTCAGACTAGTGAAAATTGGGCTCCCAGTGCAGGTAGGTAGAAACTTTAATGCGGCAAAGTGACTCTGCCCTCCTATTGAAATAGACTGAAAGGGGCTGTAAGCAATGCAGAGGACTCATTAACCTTTTGAAAATTAAAAGAGGTGCTAAGAAAGAAACAGGAGGAGGAAACAAAGTTGTGTTCCAGAAGACTATATGTCCCTGAGAAATCAGCTTTCTTATCCATCCAGCCCTCAATTTTCTTTTGAAATGGTAATTCAGTGACCCCATGTAAGAGTCTGTGGACTAAAAGCTGGGTCCAGCAGAGTCTAGATTGGCTGATGTTCCTACAGTGCCAACAGGATGCTATGCAGAGCTACACCCAGAAAGCCCTGTGGAGAGTACGTGCCGCATGTAGTACTTCCCAAGAGCTTGAGAGTAAATGTACCCTGTGGCCCTCTGATTGTCTAGGTGCCCTATTTAACGCTAGGGGTTGCACCCGGAAGATGTCTGGGCAACCACACAGACTTTGGCCTGCTGTGACTCCAGACTTTGCCTTGTCTCCTGATCTCTGATCTAAGCCTGACTCTGGCCTGGTGCTATCTCTGGTCTCTGACCCTGGCTTGACTCTGAACCTGGCTTACTGCTTACTGAACCTGGCTCTTGAAATCCCTCTGACTCCTGCTCAGTGACTACTGTCCCTGACATGCAGATCCCAGCCAAGCTGTGACTGCTAGGCCAGCCCACCTATGCCAGGTGAAAACCATGGTTTGAGACTTGCCCAGAATCTCAAAGGAGCAGAGGCAAGGTAGAAGCCAGTTCTGGGTGGCATTTAGCTGCCTTAATAACAAGACCATACTTTCTCTTCCTGTAGGCCTCTGCTTCATTCACTATCTTCTTTCCAGCTTTTAGAGCAAATTAAGCAGTAGTCCTATATCCAGCAGCCTCAGTAATAGAACTGTTTAAAAAAAAGGAAAAAAAAATTATGGAAAATTTTGAAAATGTCAAAGTTTGTTTCAGAGTATTTGAAATTGAACCATCTGTTTGGGGGTTTTTCAAATTTTTTGTGATTTTTGTTTTTGTTTTTGTTGAATCTTCAGAATTTTGAACTTTCAAATGTTGTTCTCCCAAGCCTTTCCACCACTGAGTACAATAAAATAAATTATGTCTACAGGTGGGTTTTTTTAAAAAAAATTTCCCCATTTTTCTTTTGCTACTCTAACTTTTTGAAACGTCTCCAATTTAGGAGAATTTGAGTGATGAAAGGGAAAATTAAAATCAGTAGCTCTGCCACTGTGAATTTGCAAAACTATCTAACTGTTGACAGCTTGATTTTGCAACCACAATAGCATTCTTTTAACATAGATTTGCTTTGGTTCTGTTTTATAATTGTCTAGTTTTATTAAAAAAGGAAAAAGCATTGTATTTATGTGCAACTGTAAGAAATCTATGTCAATTTATTGGGGGTAATGCATCGTACAAGGGAGAACTTGCTAGTTGGGACATTTAAGTAGCAAGGAAAATGACCTTTTTTGGGATTTACAAAAAATATTTACAGGTTTTGATTTACAATTGTCATATAGCATATGTGACAGGATATGAGGATTAACTGTGGAGAGCGATAAGACATCAATTATTAGTTAAAGGAGCTGGTATTCATGTATGCACACCACCATTTGTAAAATGTTTCCTCTTTTCTTTGGAACAGTGAAGACAATGGGAAAACTCCCATTGTCATATGTGGGATCATAGATCCACTGAGCCTCTCTGCTGAGCATAAGTTAAGTCTCCTTGAGGTGTTAGCCTTCTCCAAGGAAAGAGACTGACACTAACTTAGTACCTTATTAGATGCTTCCTTTTCCTCCATTACAGGCTTCCTGTAAATGCTATCATAGACTTGCAGGTCATACAGGGTACAGAGGTCCCTGACAAATGGTCTGCTCTCCTTCAGTAGGCAAACTGAGAATAGCATGTGCTTGCTAAGCATAAAAGACAAATGAGAGTTGAGAGAAAGCATAGGGGTGGGCCTCTAATTCATATTTATCTGGGACTCTTTGGCCAATAGCTGGTGAGAAATTTGGTCATTTTTTAGGCTACTTGAGTGAAGAAATATTCAGGACAGTGGTTTCAAATAGTTTTGTTCATTCATTGAAAAATGATTTTGCTTTATTAAGCTGAAATGTAGAAGATCATTAGCCCATAATGAAACTCCTTGGTTACTGAACCATGGCTGTTGCTATCAGAACTGCCTCCCTGAATACATGCTGTGGAGTGTCTACCTCCCTACCCAACATGCATTGTTTACCTGTCGCTGTCTTCAAAAAAATAAAAGTCCTGTGCTCCTGGACCACTTGGTGAAGCTTTATTTTAACTTTCTGAAAACTATTGTGGCTTCTCAGGTGCCTTTTGATGATGAAACCACTCAATCAATAAAAACAGTATGTTAAATAAAAAATATCAGTAAAAATAATAGTTCCTGTGAAGCGTTTCTACAGTATCAAGTAGATACTATATTAACATGTGGGGCCAGCTTTTCTAAAGTGTTCCATACACAGCTGCCTGCTTTGTGACACTTATGGCCAGATTTTCAATGCTGAGCACCCAATATGCTGCTGAGCCATTTAAAATCTCTTAACCATTTATTCCGGAGCCTAAATAGGAGCTGTGCTCTGCCAAAAATCTTGCTCCATTTGTAGGTGCTGAGCATGTCTGAAAATGGGGCCTGTAGTTATTTTAATTCCCCCTACTATAGAAAGCCTCCATAAAGTTCCCCACAGTGAGTTTTCTCCAAAACCATTCTTTTGTAGAATTGAGGGGTAAGGGGGTTATCCCTCCACCAGCAAAATAAGCAAGGGATTCCAAACCCAGAAGATCCACCACAGGGCACGGCTCAGATTCCTTGTACCTCCGCTTTGGCTCTGGGATTCCCTGACCATACGCCAGCTCCCTAGGGACTCCTGTGCTTGCTCCTTTCTTCACAAGACAGAGAGGGCTCTACATTCAGAATAGTTTAATGTAGCTTTAAACTGCATTTAACATTTTGCCAAATTTTCTTTGAGATTGGTGAAATGATGAGTCATGTCCCACCTCACCCAGTGTACAGAGCCTGGAGGCTGTGGAGACAAGTGTCCAAGGCCAGTGGGATAGTACTGCATGTGGCCCACTCCAGCCCTCCCCTTCTCCCTCTTACTACCATAACCACCCACACATACACACTGCAGGATCCGGAGGAGAGCCATGCATTGAGCATCCGCTTTCTTGCACACACACAGGTTGAGAGAAGTTCACTGTGGCCCATGATATGCAGAAACCTCATGGTTCCCATGTTAAAAATGTAATTCATTTACATCCTTTCCTTCCTTGTAACATAAAACTCCAATCAATAGACACTAATTCTAATGGAAATTACAGTGGCTATGTGCTTCAAGAGGAGAATTGGTTGTGTCAACAAGATGAAATTTGACTCATTATAGGCTCTAGCACCCATTTGAAGGCAGTGTGTAATTATTATAGAGAACATGTGGATGGTGAGGGAATATTACTACTGTCTCAACAGTGGATGATGGAAAACATCTGCCTCTTTCAGCATCCCTTTAGAGACAACCTCTGAGATGTATCCTTTGAGACAGATTACTCTCACTTCTCTCATCAGGCAATCTAAGGACAACCTAAACTGGCAGAGAAATAATGCTGGGGCTTGTGGGCACAAGAGTAATTATGCAGCACCTTTTAAAACCTAAAGTTAGAGATTGGATACTTTAGTATTTTCCTGTTTGTACACTCATGGTGTGGCCTCTCAAAATTCCTGATCTACCTGTGAATACTTCAGATGGTTAGTGGCTGCCATGTTTTTACATTACTACTGGAAATGCACATTCCATTGGACTCATAACGGTAGGGGTAGTCAGTTATTGTTTTTAGGGTCCAAATTTCTTGTCCAAGGTATAGTCAAGGTCCAGACTCCAGAGAAAATAATAAAAAATAACACTACTGATAATAAGTAAATAAAAAGATTTTGGAGTCTGTTCAAAAATGTCTGGCGGTCTGGATTTGGGTCATGGTCCGCCTATTGACTATCCTGGCATTATGGGATAGTCACTGGAACTATTCATACTAGTAAGCACAAGGCCTGGTAGTGAGTGTTTGTAAGATGTGACCCTAAATTCCTGCAAATGTGTGATTAAAAAAACACTTTTAGAAAAACCATCCAAGAAGGAAAGCTGTGGAGTCTTCAGTAACACAAGATCTATGAAATTCCTTTTGGTGGATATTTAGTTCTTAGTAGAATGCTGACTTTGGTGCTGACATTTACCAAGTCACGGGATCTGTAACTTTTCTCAAGTATGCTGTGGAAGCTGCCTCCATGTACTGTCACCTTCCAGCATCTTCACTAGTCACCCTTATGGTGTGACCTGACTTCTTGCTTTGACAGACTACATCTTCCTGTATCCCTCAGTGCTTTGTGGTTCTTAATCCCAAAGGGGGCAGCAATATCGATGCCATATATTAGGAGATTATCCATTACTTCAACTGCCTAGTTGCAGTTTGTTTCGGTCCTAATCAATTAAAATCTTAAAAGTACTGTTGGGGAAGAGGGAGTTTGCAAGAGCAAAGTGCTGGTTGTAGACACGTTTGATTTTCACTGGTCACTCAGGACCCAGTCCTGCAAATTTACTACCCTGCATAGTCCCATAGAAATCAACAGGGCACCTCTTAGCAGTAAGTACTATGGCCCTGATTCAGGAAAGAACTTAAGCATGTACCTAACTTTAAGAACATAAGTAGTCATTGACTTAATTATAGTCCCGTTGGGCTAGGTGCTGTACATTATTATAGTAACAGATATTTTTGCCCTTAAGAGCTTGGAAACTACATACAAAAGACAAAGTAGTAAGATCCCCATTTTGCAGAAGGGAATTGAGGCACAGACAGATCAAGGGTACAATTTTCAAACAAATCTAGGTCCCACTTTCAAAAATGATTAGGTACTTTGGAACCTAAATCCAACTGACTCTCAATGAGGCTCCTAACTGCTTGTCACACTTGGGACATTGGCTCCTAAGTTATTGAGAAGCAGATTTTTTAAGCTATTTAGTTGCCTAAAGATGCAGATAGGCTCTTAGTAGAATTTTCAAGGGCACCTAAGTAACCATGGGAGTTAGGTGCCATGGTGCTTTTAAAAATCCCATTAGGTGCCCTATCTGTATCTTTAGGTACCTCAATACCTTTAAAATTCTAGCTATTAAGTACTTTTGAAAAAAGCACTCTAAATGCCTTGGCCCAGGCTACAAAGAAAGTCTGTGGCAATGTCAACATTTGATCCCAAATCTCCTGAGCCCCAGTCTACAGCCTTACTCATAAACAATCCTTTAGTTATAGGTTCTCTGTACTAATTTCAGTACTAATATCTTGGTAAGTTTACTTTTAATTTAAAGTGATGGACAGTCAGCTTTTTTCAAGTTTGTACTATAAATGTTATCATTCAAATATTGTTATTGCCTGATTTTCTATAATGGGATAAGAGTGAGATTAAATGGCGGTGACCTTAAAGCCCAATTTAAATCAGTCTTTCATAATCCATGATAGTCCTCGTTCAAAATGAGACGTGGTGGTGTGAGAAAATACTTTTGATCTACCAACTATGTAAATCCCTGACTGCTGTATCATTATTAATGGAAGGCCCTGTTCCAGGACACTGCAAAACGATCCAGCTCGTTTACATTTCTTATTAAAAACAATTGATATAAAGAATTTGAAATTTATCTTGCATTCTAAGGCCAAACCTCAACAATGTCAGCTTGTTCTCACCATTAAATTCTTCTTCTTGTGGAAGAATATACAGAAAATATGATGGACTTTTTAATAAATAAAGCATTCTTATGTGCGCAGAAAGGTCAAAATTCATTTTGATCCTCGTGAATTTCCAAGGCGTATTCTACACTGGTTACTTATTCACAATTTACACTGGATGTCAGTGGAACAAGGCTCCAATCCAGGAAAGTGTTGAAGCATGCATTTAACTTCAAGCATGTACACAGTCCTATTGAAGTTCATGAAGAGTACGCACATGCTTAAAGGTGTACATGTGCTTAAATGCTTTGCTGGATCAGGATCTATGTACAGAACAAGTGCAGTAGCAAACTGGACTGTAATAAGACATAGTAAGGAATAGAGAGTTGTCTTTTAAGTTACTAAGGAAACAATCTATTGCTACATGATTACAGCTAGTGCAATTTTTGCAAATGCCTTTGCAAGTAACTATAATATTACCAAGTATAGGGAATCCTGTGAAAGTTTTGTTAGCATTAGCTGTTTCCAAAGACAGAATCTTAATATTTTAATGGTGAATACTGTCAAGAAACAGAAGCATGTGCTGGAAGGAGAGAGAGATAGATGGGGGATGAGTAGTGAGAAAAGTTGACCTCATGAGATTTTTACCATTCTCCTCCAGAATCTCATGAAAACAGTGTAAGAATAAGTTTTATCAAGTTTCTAGTATGGGAATGCTTAGGCAAGGGATTTTAATATGGGAGTATCTATACTAATATATAAACAATGCCAATTCTGAGCTAGCTCCATCCAGAAGACTGAGTGGAGTCAAACTGAACAAGGTGCTCATTCAGTTAATAAAGTTGTCATGCCTTTTCTCTTGACTCCTGAGTGTTTAAGGCCTGATCCAGTCTTACTAAAATCCATGGAAAGATTCCCATAGACTTCAATGGAACTTGGAACATTAGAAACAGGTCATGAATTTCAGTGCCATTAAATCCTTTGCTTGCTTCCATTCCAAATCCTAATCTCAGTCTAATCTAGATTCAAACATCTTGGGCCAAATTCTCTGCTGGTGTAAATTGGTGAAGTCCAGTCCATCTCTAGCTGAAAATTTGCTTTAGCATGATTGTTACCCTTGCCTGTCTTGCCGGAGTTAGAGGGGACCCAAGGAAAGGATTTGCAAATCAGTGGAAAATCAAATCTAGTCAGGCTTTCACTTCCTTTCCGTATAAAAAGCCCTTTGGGAGCAATGAAGATGTAAGGGTAGAATAATAGAACAGTTGGCTGAATAAAACTAAAACTCCCCTTCCTGCTTGTATGGAACCATTTGAACTGCTCCAGTGGCTGTTGCAAAGCACCTATAAGGTACTGTCCCATTGTGTGAGGATACTTGAGAGAGCAATAGTCATAGGTTTTTCCACAGAAGTGTTACAAGTGAATGACAGGTTCGCGTGGCAGTAACACTAAACATTATTGTGAAGGCCTTTATCCAGAAGCCAAGTTTACAGATTTTGCACAGACATTAAACAAACACTGTAACTTTTTAACATAAACACAATTAACTAACATAAATATTTACCCAATTTCCTTTTCATTTCACTCAGTGTATATACCTCAGTGTATGACTCAGAGTTTGTTGTTACAAACCTGCTTCAGAAGATTACTATCAATGTGTGAGTTTATCAATAATAACATTTTTCTGGAGCCAACAACTACCTTACTTAGATAGCAGAGCTGTTCCTGGCATGATCCCAAGCCCATGGAAAGCAGTGGAGGGTTCTACTGATTTCAGTGGGCTTTCAATCAGGTCTTTAGGATCTTTGCTGATATGGTGGGTGCTGACAGCTATCTTCAGCGTTCAAGAGCACAGGATCTTTTTTCTGACCATACTGAAGAATGAAGCAGTCCATTAGAACAACAGAAACCTTTGCAATATGAAGGAAAAATGTGGAGCGAGTTGTGTATACACCACTTTCTCTGGAGGCTTCAAAGCACTTTACAATTACTCCTGTTATTTGTGTTAGAGTGGTCCACAGAGACCTCATCTGAGACTGGGGCCTCAGTGTGCTAAACATTGTATATGCACATAGTGAGAGGCAGCTCCTGCCCCAAAGAGCTTACAATCCAAATAGACAAAACAGACAAGAGAAGTACTGTTGTCCCTATATTAGAGATAAGGAACTGAGGCACAAAGAGATGAAGTGAAATTCTTGTCCCATTAAAGTCAGTGGCAAAATTCCCATTGACTTTAGTGGGGCCAGGATTTTACCTTAAGTCACTTGCCCAACATCCCACAGAAAGTAGCAGGGTGAACCGCAAAGTCCTGAGTCCCAGTTGAGTATCTTGACCACAAGAACATCTTTCTTCTTGTGCAAGCACTATTGAATGTAGCCTTACAACACCCAGTGAGGCAGATCCCCATTTTGAAGATGTGGAAACTGAGGCATAGAATTCAAATGACTCATTCTGTGTCACAATAACAAGACAGTTCTCCCTGGTCTCTTTCCATTGAGGTATGTCTTCTCTGCTTTCTATCTCATCATTAAAGGTGCTTTATTCATGGAGGCAAGTTCTGGGTAAGTAGGAGTTAAATTCTTTCCATCAACAGATTATCAACCCTTTCTTCACATTTCTTAGCACTTTGTGGCATCTGTAACAATCATGACATTACTTAAGCGTGGCTTTTGTTGTTGTTTTTTATTCAGATCAGTGCTCTAAAACAACAGTAATTGTGTGATAGCCCCAGTGGTTCTTGACGATGCCAGCATGATGTGGAAACATCTAAAATTCAAGCTTAGTTAGATATCCTCTCTTCTTCCCATGCTTATCAGTAACTTCATCTCCTTGTCGTTCCTGTTTTCCTTATCCTGTCAGGCAAGTAGTGAAACATTATGAAAGAGACATCTTACAGTTAATGATCATGGTATGTATAATAGTCCCTTGATAATACATTTGGTGTATTATTGTTTCACATTCACAAGAAGGAGCCTCCGTGCTGAGGAATGATTGAGTGAGAGAACTTCAGTCATGGATGAAACTTGAAAGATAAACTAGCATCTAAATTTCTGTATTTTCAAATGGTGCCAATAAATAATCATGCTTTGTGCTTAACGAGCCCCATTGATAAAAGGAGCTTCAAAATTTTGCAACCATTAATCTATTAACCCTTGCCATACAGCATGCAGGATCACTATGCAAGAGCTGAATATAACTATTTCAGACATGAGTGAAGCTGGTTAACTTGATTTACAGGTTACATGATTTAACCAAGGTCATTCAGGAAGACTGTGCCAACCTGGCAATAGAAATAGCGAATCCTGGTTCCCTGCTCTAACCAATAGAATATCTCCATTGGCAGTGTCAAAGAATAATAAACTATTAATAATAAAGAAATTGTTTAGCTGGATGACAGTTTGTGTGAGGTGATCATTTGCCTATTAGCAACTGGACTGAAATGATCAACACATTTAATATTGGCAACCAAACACTCACCAGGTATGAACAACTTTCAGACACTTCCCAGCTGAGCTGGAGCTGAGCCAGCGACCCAGAAGTGAAAGATTCCAAATTTAATTACTGAATAGGAACCTGTTTTTGCTGCTTATGCAACTAATTCTCTGTACAACCTGCTCATCAGAGAGATCAGAACAGTAGATCATTTGCTGCCAGCATCTCTCCCATCTTTGGCTGACAAGAAGGGGCAACAAACCTCTTTTGCAGCAGTTTCACACATGCACACTCAGCGCTTGAGAGGGGAAAGTATTATCTAGTAAGGGGTACCCAGAGAAAGCATCTAGTGATCCCAGAAATTCTAGATGGAGGCTGTTGCCAGTGATTTCACTGTGTTAGTT
This sequence comes from Lepidochelys olivacea, assembly GCF_965140295.1. Lineage (NCBI taxonomy): Eukaryota > Metazoa > Chordata > Testudines > Cheloniidae > Lepidochelys > Lepidochelys olivacea. The sequence goes on from NC_140419.1 coordinate 41,809,961, forward strand.
TTAAGAGGGACCCCTAGCTAATTGAACTTAGCCCTCGTTGCTGCCAATAACACCTGGCAGAAGGATTACACTTATTTACCTACCTCACATGAGTGCTGTGGAGTCTAATTAGAAAATAGGCTTGCCTCACATTGCTGGCGGAGGAGAGTGCATCCCTCTGTGCCCACAAGGGAAGCAGTGCCAGAGGAGGAATTTAACTCCTAGCTAGAGGGAAGGTGGTAGCACCCTTTCCCACCTTGGAAGACCTTCAGGCGGTGGCTACCTCTGAGAAATACTGTCAGCCCATTTCCTGGCTGCCCCAGTCATTCCTCCTTCTTGCCTGACCCCAGCAACACTGAGCTGAGCTGAGCTGGTTCTAGAACCCTCAGTTCAAACCTAGTACTGCAAGTAGTAATGGACCACAGGACACTGCTGCACAGAAACATTAGTCTAATTTGCACAATTTGTCTGGGAAAGAAATTTTTGTAAGAGAGTGACCTGAAATAGTGGGAAACTTGCAAGACCACTTGAACTTGTGAGAATTTCAGCATCTTACTTAGCTGCACTTTTGAGAGATCAACTGTATTTCCTAGATTTTGGCCACACCCAAATCTGAATCAGGAAATAAACCTTTCTGCTGTGCATGTGCTTGGGAACCAAAGCAGTAGGCATAGGTCTCAATCTGGTGATTTGACTCCAAACTACCTTCTCCACACCTCTCCATATTTAAAGGAGTTTGTTTTTGAACTCCTGATATTGACTTATTCAGATAGTTAATTCAATCGTAAAGTAGCTATAGCGCTTTTGTACCTCACAAGCCTGCTCTGGGAATTGTATTTTCAGTAATTAATCCTGGAAAAGTGCTTTGAAATCACTGAAAGAAAACTGCTTAATAAGTCAGAGAATTATTAAGCTAATGCCCATTTTATGTAGATCAAACATACTGTGAATGATATGTTTCTGGATCCACTATTATGATTACTTTCTGCTTTCACATGCCATCTGATTTTGCAGGAAGAAAATTAGTGTGTGTGGTTGTAGAATCTCCAATATCAGTGTGATGCTGGGAAGTTGCAAACTCATCTAAGCCAAAAATGTAAATCTGCCAGACCTCCCAAGAATACCAGAAAGCTTCTCTTGCTCTCCTATAAAGGGTGGAAGAGATAAGATCACCTCTTCTCTTATATGGGAGATCAATCCTCCTGCTTTTGTCCTAAAGAAATATCCCTAATTCAGTTGTATCTTCAAAGGGAGAATTGGCTCTCTGGATTCTGTTGGCTCCTTTTGTGTTTTATTCTCTTGTATCTAAATAAAAATAAGTGTATAAACTGAGCCTTGAAACTGCGGATGGCCCCATGCATTTTTTCTGTACTCCTTGAAAAAATGTTTTAGCTTTGTGACATTTTAAATTAGTTTCACTAGTGAGGAAATCAAAATGTGTCATCTCTGTAAGAGCCAAGAGAGAGCTTTCTTAGAAAAAGGATCATCCCAAACAATTACACAATTTATAGGAATCCTCAGTCATTCCTTACAGTTCTTTATGTGGAAATGCTCTTTCGGAAATAGAACCTTACATATGGACAAATACATGTTTAAGGTATCTGCTTCAGCTTTTCAGGAAGATTTCCCATACGATACTGCTAAGAATAAAGAACTAAACTGCACCACTATTCCCAAGAGCCAGAACCAATGTAGGAAGTAGCATTTGCCAAATATGCTATGATGCAAGAGAAGAAAGGTCACTCCAACTCTGTGCATTCTGTGACTCTTTAGTGTTCCCATCTGCAAGAGCAGGCTGCTCACTGTTGTTGCCTATCTGGGTTTACTGTGGTTGGTCATATTTAGTGTCAGTAATTCCTCTTTGAACCAAACTTAGTGGCCAAATTAGTCTATTACATGATAATATAATTAAAGACTCTATTGTAATTCTGATAATACTGCCCTCTGTCATTTAAGAGTTGGGAACCTTGACTCTGAACTCCTTGACTTCTGGCTTTTGTTCAGCCCTAATATTACGTTAATGTAGACATTTACATTTACTTTCCATTGTTTTTTTTTAATGACAATAGGTTTATATTTTTAAAATGTTAAGGAGTTTGGACCCAGGAGTGATCAATGAAGGACTCATCTTTGGGGATTTACATCCCCATCATCATCTCCATGTATTTTGAGAGGAAATGTGAAGACATCATGCTATCTGGAAGAGAAGTAGGAAAACTTTCCAGGATTTCTTTCCATGCATCCTGTCTTGTACAACTATTTAACATGATACCAGTACTTGGAGCTGAAAGATCAACTGAGTGAATACCAAACATAAAACTTCGGTGGTTATGCTAAACCAAATAACAACCTGAGAAACATGCAACAGTCTTAAGTTAGAAGAACATCTCCTACAATTTGGAATTTGAATAGGATAGTTCATTATCTGCAGAATGTGGAAAATTTACTTGATTCCATTAATATAGTTGTTTTATGTGCAATGTTCTTCCAGCCTCCAGGCATGCATACATGAACTATTCTTTGCTGCATCTGGCTCTGATTCACAAGGTGGTCCCAATGAGTTCCTCACGTTACCTCTATTCCTATTTCTTTCTTCTGAGCCACCATTACTTTTCTGGTATTGACCTTGTCCTGCAACACATAGGCAGCTACAAATGTAACTCCCCAATTCTGACTGCAGGGAGTAAGGTGAATGATAACCATGAGCCGTCTCCACATACCATATCTTGCAGTACAGTTTGGTGAATCATCTGGCAGGGAAGTTACACAGGGAGGTGCAACATACTCAATCTCTACTGTGAGGTGTTATGCACCTTTAACTCCCTCCTTAGGACAGAATCCAAAGGCCATGCTTCAGAGTAGAGTCCTTACTGCAGCACCTCAGTGTCCTGTCACCAACCCACTAGCCCAGAAACGTTTTTAGTTTTTTTCCATATTAAATTAGGTTAACTTCATGTTAATTTAATCGTAATCCCTTGTGTACAGTCTAATCATAGAAATGTCAGGCTGGAAGAGACGTTTGAAAGGTCCTGCTCCCTGTGCTGAGGCAGGACCGAGTAAACCTAGACCATCCCTGACAGGTGATTATCCAACTTGTTCTTAAAAACCTACAGGGATGGAGATTCCAGTGTCCCTTGAAATCCCATGGCACAGCTTAATTACCCTTCTAGTTGAAAATAATATCTAACTTTAATCTGCCTTGCTGCAGATTGTACCCAATACTTCTTGACCTACCTTCTGTGGACATGGAGAACAAATGATCTCTGACATCTTTATAACAATCCTTAACATATTTAAAGACTCATGAATCTTTAAATATGTTAATCTTCTTTTCTCAAGACTAACCATGCCCAATTTTTGAACCTTTCCTCATAAATCAAGTTTTCTAAACCTTTTATCATTTTTGTTGCTCTCCTCTAGACTCTCTCCAATTTGTCCACATCTTTCCTAAAGTGGGGTGCCTAGTACTGGACATAGTACTCCAACTGTGGCCTCACCAGTGCTGAGTAGAATATGACAATTACCGTCTTTGTTTTACATACAACGCTCCTTTTAATACATCCAAGAATGATATTAGCATTTTTTGCAACTGTGTCACATTGTTGGCTCATATTCAATTTGTGATTCACTATAGCCCCCAGAGCCTTTTCAGCACTATGACCACCTAGCCAGTTATTCCCCATTTTATAGTTGTGCATTTGATTTTTCCTTTCTAAGTGAAGTACCCTGTAGTTGTCTTTATTGAATTTCATCTTGTTGATTTCAGACCAATACTCTGATATATTAAGGTCCTTTTGAATTCTAATTCTGTCCTCCAAAGTGCTTGCAACCCCTCCCAGCATGGTGTCATCTGCAAATTTTATAAGCATACTCTGCACTCATCTGAGTCATTCATGAGAATATTGAATCATACTGGACCCAAGACTGACCCTTGAAAGACGCCACTAGATACACCTTCCCAGTTTGACAGCAAAACATTGATAACTGCTCTTTGAGTAGTTCCTGCCTTAGCTTATACTTGAGTGGAAGACTAACTCCTCCTCCTTGTCGCAAAAAAAAACAAAATAAAAACAAAAAAAAAAAACCCCACACACATACACATCTTGCAAAGTATACATATCTACTGGCAAATATCCTTTCCAAGTTATGCCCTGAACTATCACAGTTGGTAGCCCTTGTACTTTCTATAATCACTAGAGTATTTACTGATGCTATTCTTAGTCATATACTCAGAGGGATACATACTTACCTGACCTACTTCGTGCAGTCCCACTGCCTTTATTTGAGTTGCACCAGATACAAATTGGGCCTTGAGTTTCCAAAGCTTCTGTTGGCTTAGAAGAATCATCATGAGGGCATGTGTAAGCAAACTCATATTTATACACAAAAACTAGCACCACTTCATGAAATGACTACTTATACTAGAATGTAACAATATTTCAGTTCTGATGTTATCTTGGCCATTCAATTATTTTAAATGAGAAGGTGTTTCAAGGTTCATCTTACATTACTCAGGACCAAATTATGCACAGATGTTTTGGGTTTGTTATTTCTGACAGGGCTAACCCACTGCCTTTACAAAGTATAAGTGAGTGCAGAATTTTTCCTACTAAAGGCCCAGTCCACAGCCACTGAAATCAATGGAAAAAACACTTATTGACTTTGGGGCACATTAGATCAGTTCCTAAATGAGCACATGCCTTGTTTTAACGCTACCTAAATTAGGATATGTCTAATAACAGCATCATCTCTTAAAATGTATTGTATTACTAATGTATTTTGAAAGGTGCTTTCTTCTATATTAAAGAATGTGGATAGATATAGTAACCCTTTCAATAATAACAATAATAATAATAATAATTAATAGTAAATATTCATTGCCTGGGCACTAGGATGATAGGTATTGTCTAAATAAAAAGATAAAGAGAGAACAACATTTAAAATAGAACCTTAGTTAAAATAAAAAGAAAAGGAGTACTTGTGGCACCTTAGAGACTAACCAATTTATTTGAGCATGAGCTTTCGTGAGCTACAGCTCACTTCCGATGAAGTGAACTGTAGCTCACTAAATTGGTTAGTCTCTAAGGTGCCACAAGTACTCCTTTTCTTTTTGCGAATACAGACTAACACGGCTGTTACTCTGAAACCTTAGTTAAAATGTTACTCCAACATCAAACTATTGAATAACATGTAATCCACCAGATTATTGGATATAAAACACTTATTTTCTCTCACCTGGATTATTTTTAATTATTTATTTTGTTTTATTTTAAAGACGTAAAGGGAAAAACTTACCTGTTTGTTATTTAGTCTGAAGCAGAACCATTACTGGAACATTATTTGTAACTCTGAAATTAAGTCAGTATTATATTTTTTGTATTATATCCCCTCCTCTCACAACTAAAAGTTTGCAAAAATTCATGGAAGTCACTGTGATGTATATTCCGCTGTCTCTTCTGCCCTCTTATGGAACTGCTCATATACATTAAGGACCTGATTTCAATGGGAGCTGGGTCAGCCACTTTATTTTCAGGCAATGGGTGACAACTATGTCTTGTAAAAAAATTAAAAAAAATCTCACCTGTTTTGAGCATCATGTAGAAGATAATGTAAGTACTATAGGAAGTAATAGTTCTTACACATGCTGGCTAGGGCTAAATAACCAATGCCAAATACATTTGCATCATCATTAGTATTTGTGTTATGCTGCTTGAGGGCTGTGGTTATTTCCACATCTTTTTCTGACGAATGTTGTATGTGTTTGGTACTGTGTAGAACTGCTACCATCTTCCTAGTCAAATGCTGTCTAGATTTATAAAAGTAGACCACAGTTTGTCAGGTTTGTAAATTGACAGGTCCTACATAACTTTCAAGTTCCTAAGTTCCAAGTGTATCATCATCAGAATCACACTCCTTTGCTTATTGTTGTATGAAACTTATTTCACAGCCTACCCCTCCCCAAATTTATCCCACAGCACAAATAGAAAAACACTATGAGCACTCTCTTTAGTTATGATGAATCTGCTGATTAGAATATATAGCTTACTAAATGTCATCACTTTTTTTTAAATGCATGTTACATGAATCTTGCACTATCTTTAATCACTTGGCATATGCATTGACTGCTCCTTTTTCCAGCTGACTTCTAACCCCTGCTGGAGCTGCATATCTGTGGTAAATTCAGATGGGAGAACATTAAGCAGGTGGATCAAGAGGGGTTGAGCAACTTTAGACAAGTGCAGTATTGTTGGAAAGCAGCAGAATTTATGGGGGATTCAGTGAAGAAACCCCCCCCCCCGAGGCTTTTTCCTCCAATAATCATACACAAATCATGTAAAAACTGTTCTTGCAAATGGGGCATTAAATCTCTCTTGTGCAAATGTTCTGTTTTTTTCCTTAAAGGGACAGCATCAAATTAATTTGGTTTTAACTTTGAAAAGATTTTATAAAATGTTAACCCAAAAGGCATCTATCCTTATATTCTTTTGTTTATTTGCAGGCTCACTGAATCTTTGCATGTCTATCTTAAACAAAAAATGCTTTAGTAGTTTGTTAAAAACAACGGAGTAAATTGCAACTTCCCAGCATGCAAGAACAACCTGACAAAAATAAAATCTAGCAGAGCTTGATTTCAGTGTCAGACTTCCAACAGGAGAAGAGTTCCAATCAACCGTTTGGGGGGAAATGGGTTAAAAACGTAAGAAAAATGAAGTACCTTGATTTTCACCCAATCCTGAAATGGGTTCCATCTGGGTGGAGCACTGTACCTATTCAGAACCCCACTGAAGTCAGAGGGGCTCTGTATGAGGGTAGGGATCTGCTTGTGTGGACTTTGTTAGAGGATCAGGGCTTTAATCAGCAATTGTAAACAATAGCATATCATTTGGCTGATGCTTTCAGCAGATTCCCTAAAATCTCTTAAGTGGAATTACGGGTCTCTTGTATGAAGGGGTAAAGCCCATGCCCCATAACAGAAGGAGAAGGAGAAAGCAAAGAATTGGTCCAATGTATTCCTATGAGGCAAATCCTGTAGAACTTGATAGGGAACTAAACTATAAAATGTGATAAGAATCTATAGAAACTATATTAAAAAGCAATAAAATGTAATAGAGATTGATTCCTTTCTAAAGGTTTATGAACTATCCTATGTAATTCTATTGCAGGGATGCGATTTCCATTGAATTCTATAGGATGGCTCAAAGATGATCATTTTCCATTATATTCTACATGATCCTTCCATAACAGTAAACATGCTGGTTAGTATTAGTAAAGAAATTACCTTGGGTCAAAGTTAACATTATACTGAGGGACGGTGCAGAGTATAGTCTTTTTTGGATGGAAATTATGGCCTGGATGCTACAGATAATGATGTAAGTCCTTAATAATATGCATGTGAGTGGTCTCATTGAGTTCAGCAGAGCTACTCATAATAAACATAAAGTTAAGCACATGCCTATGTGTTTTCAGGATCGGGGCCTATGCTTTTAATAATGCCATATGGAGCCAAATAATCTTGTAACAATGTGGTTGTGAATTAATGGTCTATGTTCAGCCATAAATCTATTGTAGTTTTATGTATATTGTATCATTTTGCTCATTGTATATGATTTGCCAGAAACCCTTGCAATGGGATCATTCTCCCCCCATGTGTGCACACACGGAAACAGTGTATTGTACTGTGAAAATTCCTGAATTAACTCGGTTTCTCTCTTCCTCTAACCCCTTTCATTTCCCTGCTCTGGTGCAGGTTAGGGTCCAAAGCTCATTGGAGTGGCGATTTCTGCTGCTGTTTGTTTCTACTGCATTCAGGGAGACAGGACTTTGTGTACATTTCTGTAAATAATCAAGATGACACCAAGAATATTCCTGACTCCTAGAACCGATTTCTCATCCTAATTGAAACACTCCTACAAGGCCCTGAACTTGGGCCAAATAGTGGTAACAGTTTAAAAACAAACAAAATAACCGCAGCAACAAAAGGCACTTGTTTCTCTAGCATGGTAAATGGTTGACGCTTTTAGTACATTTTCAATTGTTCTCTATGCAAATGCGTACAAATAAAGAGAAAGTAATGGAAATCTTCGGTTTGGAAATGTTGAGGGTTCTGTTTGATAAACAGGAATAAAACACAAGAGCTGAAAATTTCCTTTTTGGGTCAACTCCTTGCATTTTTTCCTCCAGGCTACTGTCTCTTGTGTTCTCTTGTGTCCAAGCTACGGACTGAGATCATGTCAGTGAAATGAGAGGATAAGTTTGATACAGTCATCCCATCCATCCCCACCCCATCTACCTGCTTCATTATGAAATAATTCTTTGTCCTTTGATCCCATAGGGAGGTTGTTCCAGCTTAGAGAAGTTGAAACTCCATATGTTTCAACTCTTAGTCTTCTTCCTTCCTTCTCATATGGGGGCTGGGGCTCAGTCCCTAACTCTACTCTAGGGATTTTAGGCAATCTGCTGAAAGCTAAATGCATCTGCACAGAGTCTGCTTGCTTCCACACTTCCACCCTATATTCTTCTTTAGTTCCCTGAGCCTCTCCACTATACTACTCCCCCAAGGGCTTTTAGCACTGCCCCCCAACAAGCGTGGGAGATCCACAAAATGGAGATGGTAAGTAACGCTAGCTATTGCAGGCATTGCTTTCTCCCGTGAAATTGCAGCTAGCCTCCAAGCCCTCCCAAATCTTGGATCAGGATTCCTTCTGTACGGCTAAGGGGAAATGGAGAGCATGCCACAGAGCCACCTGTCTTTAGTCTGTGCTTCTGCTGGCACAAATCTGTGGGCCCTAGCTCCCTTCTGCTTGGGGAAATAGAGTCCCAATTTGGTTGTGTCTGCTCGAGAGAGATTCAGGAGTGCAGTAGAAGGGTTGTTTCAGATAAGGGCAGAGCTGGCAGTGCTGTTCATTATTCCCTTATGTTCATGAGACCCACATTCACACAAAGGAAGTTTAAAGTCTCTTCTTCCGTAAAACTAACTGGCTCTAGTAGATATTACTTTGTGTACACAAGATATCTAACAGACCAATCTAGGACCCATGGAAGTAACAGAAAGAATGGATCAGGCTCTAACTTAGGTCCAAATTCTGATACCCCTGGTTCCACAGTGAATAGTAGCTTACCAAGGGAAGAGTCCCATTGTCTTCTATGGGGCCACTAGTGGAGTAAAGTCTAGGTCAACATGAGGAAGGGCATCAACATTTAGCTCTTTGGTGCAGGGTGAGGGAGTTCAGAACTTTCTGAGATCATCCAATGTAAATATTCAGCGCAACATTCCTCTCTCTGAAATCAGTCTGCAGCATAAAAACGAGTTGCCATCTCTTCAGAAGGTAAACATCAACGTAGTTCCATTTCAATCTCTTTGCAGAGCTCTGCTGATTTACACCAGCTCAATGTAAAGCAGTGATGTGATGCTGGAGCTTGTGAGGTGAATACTAAGCAGGATTCATTAGAACAATTTGATTACATTAATTTTATCTAAATGAAATTATATTGGTGCTTACTGAATTTAAAACAAATGCATAATTTGAACAGGATATAATTTGTATGATCATCTTAAAGACTTAACTATGCTATTTTTAGTGGATGTTTGGTGGTATTCAATTATATTTTACTTTAAATTAAACAGTGAATTGACACAGTCAAACAAAAGGATTTGGAGCAAAAATGCCATTATCATTTATAAATATTAAATTGTGCAAATGGAATTATCATCTAAATAGATTTCCCTTAAAGCAGTGGAAACACAGCTTTCGTTTCTTTGTCCGCAGACCAAGGTCAGAAACTATTTTTTAAAATTATATCATGCAGCAGGTTAAGCGTTCATCAGTGCTGCATGCTTTTAAAGCAGTCTGTCAATTGTGATCAGACATGCTGTATGCTGCAAAGCACAAAACTCGACCTGATGCCTTCTAACTAGGAAAGCAGTCAGCAGGAAGTTCCAGCTGAGGTTCACAGTTCCAAAGTCTGCAACCTTCTAATATTTTCAAGGTTTCATGTGTTTAACACAGGTCAACACATGGTCTGCTTCTTCTAAAAGTTCACCAGCAGTTTAGTAACATCATGTGCTCTAGATGGGGTGGGGGAGGAAGACATTTCTATAGGATACCTATTGCTATAGAACTTGCAATTTTTATAAAATACACATTTAATACTACCCCATGAAGGGTCAGATGCTCAGCTGTTATAAATAGACAAAGTTCCATTCAAGTCATTGAAACTATGTTAATTTACACAAGCTGAGATCTGGCTAAATTTGTAAAACTCTACTCTTTTATTGTGCATAAACTGCATTACTCTCACACATGGAGCTATATCAGTCTGCATAAAAGATGTAATTAAAAACCTGCCATAACAAATGTGCACTGTGCCCTACCAAGTTCTGAGTCTGACAAACTGCCAGAAGGAATGAATTTGATCTTTTACTCAAAATAATCTTCCTCCACTCCTAAAGGTTTTATCAAAAAAAGTCATGGCAGAAGCAACCTGTGATGGGGTATGGGGGAGAGGCATCTTCACGTAATCAGCTGCCAGGCTATTCAGCCTTTATAGAGTGCAACCTGCACACTGATCGGCATCAGACAAAAGGCTAGGCAGAGCAGAACATTGAGCACCGTTGTTATATGGTGATAGTGGCTTCTCTCCACTTAGAATGTTGGCAGCAGAATTTTGCACCGGCTGATGCTTTTGGGAGGTCTTCAAGGATAACCTCAAACAGAGTACATTGCAATCAGACAGCATGGAGGTGTCAAAGACATAAGTATCTGGGTCATGGTCCATATCATCCTCAGCCTTTTGAGCAACCAAACATTGGGGAAGAGCACAACAAACCCTTATTGTTCCCTGAGAATCCTGGGGCAAGGGTAGATCTGGTAAGGGCATAAGAACAGAACATAAGAATGGCCATACTGGGTCAGACCAAAGTTCCATCCAGCCCAGCATCCTGTCTGCCGACAGTAGCCAATGCCTGGTGCCCCAGAGGGAGTGAACCTAACAGGTAATGATCAAGTGATCTCTCTCCTGCCATCCATATCCACCCTCTGACAAACAGAGGTTAGGGACACCATTCCTTACCCAGCCTGGCTAATAGCCATTAATGGACTTAACCTCCATGAATTTATCCAGTTCTCTTTTAAACCCTGTTATAGTCCTTCGCAACCTCCTCAGGCAAGGAGTTCCAAAGGTTGACTGTGCGCTGTGTGAAGAAGAACTTCCTTTTATTTGTTTTAAACCTGCTGTCCCTTAAATGCTCCCATACTCCCATACCTACTGCACTCAACACCCATCCCTCTGCAGTTTGGCCCTGCGGAAGTACAGTACTCCCTTCACTGTACTCCAAAGGAGAAGGTTGGATATGATCCCTGGACATACACAAATCTTTAGCTGTCCAGGGACCCCACCTTCTCCTGGGACCTGGGACCTTTCCTTCCCCCGTCCCCCTCAGAGCTGATGTGTTTTTGTGCTTGACTCTCTCCTCACGGCTACCACTCTGAAACCTCTCCTCCGGTTGTTGTGTTTTAATAAAAGAATTGTGTGGGTTTGAAAGCAATCTTTATTCTATTAATTGAAAGCAAACAGAACCCTGCAAAGCAACAGACAGTTATCTTAAACCTTCATATTGCATCACCCGCACCAATCACAATCACCTCCTAGCATTACAAGCACTACACTCCCAAGCATAGCAACGAGTATTAGTGGCTTTAAACCTGCTGCCCATTAATTTCATTTGGTGGCCCCTAGTTCTTATATTATGGGAACAAGTAAATAACTTTTCCTTATTCACTTTCTCCACACCACTCATGATTTTGTATACCTCTATCATATCCCCCCTTAGTCTCCTCTTTTCCGAGATGAAAATCTCTCCTCATATGGGACCCATTCCAAACCCCTAATCATTTAGTTGCCCTTTTTTGAACCTTTTCTAATGCCAGTATATCTTTTTTGAGATGAGGATACCACATCTCTATGCAGTATTTAAGGTGTGGGCGTATCATGGATTTATATAAGGGCAATAAGATATTCTCCGTCTTATTCGCTATCCCTTTTTTAATGATTCCTAACATCCCATTTGCTTTTTTGACTGCTGCTGCACACTGTCTTCAGAGAACTATCCACAATGACTCCAAAATCTCTTTCCCGATTAGTTGTAGCTAAATTAGCCCCCATCATATTGTATGTATAGTTGGGGTTATTTTTTCCAATGGGCATTACTTAACATTTATCCACATTACATTTCATTTGCCATTTTGTTGCCCAAACACTTAGTTTTGTGAGATCTTTTTAAAGTTCTTCACAGTCTGCTTTGGTCTTAACTATCTTGAGCAGTTTAGTATCATCTGCAAACTTTGCCACTTCACTGTTTACCCCTTTCTCCAGATCATTTATGAATAAGTTGAATAGGATTGGTCCTAGGACTGACCCTTGAGGAACACCACTAGTTACCCCCTCCAAGTTCTAAAGCAGTATTTTTCTTACTTTGCCTAGCTGTAAATTTTGATTATTATTGATGAAAATATTTTGTCGTTGTGTGTGAATGGTATAATTGATGTTTTCCAACATTTAGTGATAAAAATCTAAAATTTCCATTCGTAAATATATTTAACATGATGAGGAAGTAGAAAGAAAATAGACATAGGACCTGTGAAGTCAATATGTTGGGCTATATTATGGCTTTTAAGAATGAAGGAAGCATAAGGAGAGGGCAGTATGACCTCCAGTGCCCAAGTGCTAGGGAGGGCGACATTATGCTTGTTTAAGTATGCTGTGGAAAGGCACACTGAGCTGGGATTTTCAAAGGAGGCAAAGGAGCTAGTGCCCAGAACCTTTAAGAAGTTGTAACTAGCACACACCCACTACACCATCCAAAGCAAAGGCCCTATAAGATTGCTTATTGGTACACAGGGATGAAATGCTACAACAGCGAGAGCAAGCCTCTTACCTTGTGCTCCCTTATAACCAGTGTATGATTACCTCCTAAGTGGGCAAACTGTGGGGATCCCTAGTGCCTCAGAGCCAGTTACTGATCTGCTAGATTTCCTTGAGATAGTTGTAAGTGTCCCTAGTAGTATTGCAGATAGGAAATATTGGTTTTCTTTGGTTTGAGCATTAATTGGGCAAACCACTTCTCTGAGGGCTTGTCTTCACTACTGGGTTCACGACCTAAGTTATGCTACTTCAGCGACATGAATAATGCAGCTGGAGTCGATGTAGCTTAGGTTGACTTCCCCGCAGTGTCTTCACTGCACTGCGTCAATGGAGACGTTCTCTGGTTGACTTACCTTAGTCTTCTCGAGGAGCGGGAGTACTGGAGTCGACTGGAGAGCGCTCTGTCGTCAATATAGCAGGTCTTCACTAGACCTGCTAAATCGACACCCACTGCATCAATTGTAACAGCGTTGATCTCCTCAGTAGTGAAGACAAGCCCTGAATAGAATTGTTAATTCTGCAATTTTCTATAGAGTACAAAAATACATGTATTTTACCTGAGAAATGACCATGGGGTCAAGTCCCCAAATCTGTCTGCAGACACAGCTACAACACCATATCAGTTTAGATGGTCATCGTTCAGATTCTCTTGAATTCAGTAAAAATGCATGAGAAGAACCTAAGTCCTTGCATGTGATCATCTTCAGCCACCAAAATCTAGTATGTTGAAAAACCCTAGATAATAAGATACTCATACATAAGAACTGAAGTGTTTTTCCCCCACAGAGAGGGTGAGATTTATTTTCCCCAGGAATAAAAAGGTGTTTTGTTGTTCATCTATACATAGGGAAAATCCCAAAAAAATTATGGGGTGAAAAATTCCCACTGACTTCAATGGGACCAAGATTTCACCTATGATCTTTGAAAGAGAACATACCAAGGAGAGCATAAAGTGAGACACCCAAGAGAAAGAAAGTAATTGTGACTCATGAGAAATCTTTAAAATAAAATTTTATATCTATAGTTTTAATTGAAAATCATTCAGAGTGATAGCATGAGAACCTTCTCTGGCAGTGGTCAGAGACTGGAATGAATTCCCCCAGGAAATAAGGACTTGCATAACCTCTTCACTTTCTGCTCCAAGTTCAAGGCAAATTTTTAACCTTGCCTTCTGTACTGTAAACACATAGCAACAGGTTTATTGAAAAAAAAAAAAGAGAGACACTGTAGTCCATATCCTTCTCCCGCTGAAAAGAGGATGAGAGAACAACACGCGATAAATGTGTAGTCACGTTGCATAATGCACTATTGGAAGGTACTCAGATCATACAGTTAGTGCAGTATAGAAACCTATATAAAATAGAATAGCTCAGCAATGAGATTTCTCAATGCTGGCCTCAAGGAATTAGGTAGTACTTTGTAAAAGCCCCTTCAATTTACCTGCTTTTTGAGTGTGGGGTATGTGGGGGAATATACACTTTCCCAGCTCTTACTCTTTTAATCTTCCAGAGGCATTAGTGCGACCTTGTATAATAAGGAGGAATGCTGGACAGATGTAGGGCTTTTCTGCACTTACCCGGGGATCAATAAGCAGCGATCGATGCATCAGTGGTCAATTTAGTGGGTCTACTGAAGACCCACTAAATCAACTGCGGATTGCTCTCCTATCAACTCCTGTACTCTACCTGAATGATGCTGTAAAGATTTAATATATGCTTACTTTTAAACACTTGCATAATATTTATGTGCTTACAGTTAAGCATGCACTTTAAAATCTCTGCAGAATTCGGGGCTTACCCTCAGATTCTGATGTCCTTATGGATGTTGAGTAGTTATCTATTTGATAGGTAGTCCTATTTGTCTTCAATTGGTCTTTCAGAGACTTGGGGTGTTACTGAATATCAGTAAGGATATAAGAAGCTTTTAGACACTTAAATTTGTGTGGGAGATCAAATTTCAGCCAAAGTAAATATTAACGCAATACCTTATGTTTGCAATCAACTTTTAAACATGCTTTATAATGTAACTGATAGCATATTAATAGTATTTTGAGTAATAAGGAAATCTTTGAAACTCATCGAACAGCAAATAAAAGATTAATCAATGCTTAAACTGCCAAGAGATTTTTAATGCGTTAACATTTCTGAATCAACATTGGAGATTTATCAGTATTCATGGATTATGTGTACAATAAATCTGTACCTTCAAGTTTTGATTACCATAAGAATGCAGCACTGGTCTACTTAGCTCTGACTTGATCTCAGCTTTTGGGGGAACTGGTATTGTTTGTGGTAGATTATTGTACATAGGCTGTTTCATCCATTAATGAGACATTGACTGAGGAAATTGCATTTTACCTCAGGTACTTTGTTCTCTGTGTGTAAGAGATTGTTGTATGAAACTGAAGTAATTTACAAATTGTATTTTGCCAAGATGATATTTGTAAGTGACATGAGTATAGAATAACAATTAGCACTGAATGGAGAAGTGTTGACACACATTCCCGCACTTTGTGATTTATCCTTAGTGCTGACCTGTCAGTAAACAATACCAAATTTTGCCAAGAAGTTACAACAACTTTGTAATGTTCAAGTGTCTTTGTTGATGATTGCTGCTGAATTTTACTTTCCATCTGGCCCAGGTCCTGGGGGCTTTATGGTTTTGCCTATTGATAAAGGCCAGGTGGTCAAGTTTTGGGAGCTGTCTGTCATTTGTTCAGAAAAGGGACATGGCTGTAGTTGAGAGAAAATAGGATACAGGGGAACAAAAGGCAGTGGCAGCTGGGGTGGTCAGTGGAATAGAATTCCACTCATTCCAGGACTGTTCTTCTGTTAAAGCTCAGCAACACCTGGATGTTCCTTTGGTAATGGCTACTCTAGGGATACAGACAAAACCATTCTGAAAAGCAGCAGTCTCTTTTATTAAGCAAAAACATGAGAGTGTTTGGTGAATGTATTATACACTTTCCATTGCTGATCTTGTGTAATGAGATGTTTCTGATAACTATTAAGGCACTCTGACAACAAGAGTGTTAGATGTTTTCCTGTGTTCATTGAGTACAGTATTGATAAAGTAAATCCATTCAATAGGAAGACTATTTCAACCTACTTATTAGTATATTAGAGTTAGTATATACTGTGTCACAAAAGGATACACATTATGAGCCAATTCAGAGCCATTGAAGTCTATAGCAATCTTTTCATTGGTTTCAATGGGTGTTGAATCTTCAGGCCCTGTATCTCAGGAATGTCAAGTGAAAGTAACTCTTCAAAGGTCCTCTTGCTTACAAGTTGCATATCCCAGTGTACGCGAAGATGATGTCATCTGATCCCTGCTCTGTTGTGGTAAGTATAGACACACTCTTGTTCACAAAGAAAAGTTAATATTAGTCTGCTATGTATCATACCAAATTAAACACTGTCCATGAACCCAGATTGCTTCTTGAGTGAAACACAGATACTGTTTCATGGGCAATGGATTTTTTCCATTGATAAAGAATAAATATTTGCTTCAAATTAAAGTGCAATAGTACTATGAACATCTATTGGCCAAGATTTTTGAAAAACAGGGAGCCCAAGTCCTGATTTAGGATTCTGAATAAGTGGGCTGATTTTCAAAAGTACCGAGCTCATCCAGCTGTCTTAAATGGGAGCTACTGGATGTGCTCTGCACTTTTGAGAACCAGCCTACATATTTAGGAGCCTAAATCACAACTTAGGCTCCTATATTTTGAAAACATGTGTTTTCTTAAAATTGTGTACCTTCTTCTTGATGAAAGGATGTGTGTGTTGTGTATATAAATACTGGGTATTTATAGTCTAGTCTTGCACATCTGTCAAAGTTCAAGATATGCGCATGACATAGCTAAGCTAGTATAGTACTTAACTTTTGTACCTTTTGTATTCCAATCCTCCATTCATTCCCCACTGCTTGTTGCTCTCACTCAGTTCTTGTCCAAATCTGAGAGATTGTTTAAGGCAGGGACACCTCTTTCTAGGCAGTTCACAACACAGAGAACACTTGTGGATGCTGTAATGAACAATAATAGAAGCAGCGCATGGGCCTTTAAGCTTCTAATAACTCTTTTATTGTCACCATTGTCAGTGGACATTTATAGGATGTGAAATTTGATTATCAAAAAAGTCATAAAATTACACAGACAATTTAGCAAAAATGTATGGAACCAACTTCAACCTCCTCAGAGAGATTCATGTAAATTTGTCAAACTATTTGCAGTCACTGTCGGGTGTTGCTAACAAACTTTTTGTGAAGAACAAGAGCAACATAGCATTAACCTCTGTTACTAGCATCAACAAAAATGTGATGCAATTGAACTAAGTCAATGGCTACTTAGCTTTTTCAATGTCACTCCAGCAGTAGGAAGTTCAAAGAGGTACTTAGGGTAGTATTTTCTAACTAAGAGACTAGAAGAAAGGGAAAGCAATGAACAATGTTTTGGCCGCCTCCAGAATTCATCACCTTGTCACAAAGTGAGAGTAATGATCTTGGATGAAGCACTGAGACTACCTGTTGTTTTTGTTATTAGTAACAGCCTTCTCCCTCTATCTTCTCCCACACAATGGAACTACTCAGGTGAATACGGTGAGCAGGACTTGGCTTGTAAGAAGCATTCTCTTCTTGCTACTGTCCCAGTCTTCTCTTCATCTCCATATCTCTTTCATTAGCTGACTCATGATAGTGCTGCATAGCAATAGATGTTGATCAGAATAACTTCAACCCAGTACAATCCCATGCCGCCACTGAGGACCACACACACATCCTCACAGCCCAATAGCGTTTAGAAAACGTTTGGGGTGGGTATTTTTGACTCCAATTCTAATGGCCAGATTATCTTTATCTTTAGCTGAAAATAAAGTGCCTGATGGTAATGCCCATTAAAGTGACTGGCAAGACTCCTATTGGGTTCACTGGGCTTCGGCTCAGACCCAAACATAGTAAATATATATTGGTTATTACAGTGACTGTTTGTAAACTAATAGCAATATTTTTTTCATTTATGTAACAATATTCATCCAAAGAAGCTAAAGTGATGTTCATGTATTACAAAGTAAGGCTGTGATTCTGCAATGAGCTCTGTACAAATATCTACCAACAAAGGGTTTGTTGCAGATCGGATGCCTAATTTATAAACTCTACGTAGAGATCACTTTTGCCACTACTGATGTGCGGTCATAGATTATAAAGCAGAGGGACCACTGTGATCTTCTAGTCTGACCTCATGCATAACACAGGCCATAGGACTTCCTTGAATTAACTCCTGTAGTTCCATGCCTGCTAACATCATGCTGAGGCATTGTTTCATGCTAATTCATAGGGAAGAGTGGCAACTACTGATTTACATAACTTTCTGTAGTACTTGAATCTCTCAACCAGGTACTGACCTTAGATCCAGTCCTGCTTGGTTTTTTAATATCCAATGAGATCACAATCTTACATGGCTTATGTGCTTTAATATTTTCATTATTTTTCTGTCTTCATGTTTAGCATTGCCCTTGTTTAAATATTGAATATTTTAAAGATATTCACTTCTATTAAGACATTTTATTAGCTCTTCATTATTTCATAATTATTAGAAACTCAAAAAGATAACCCCAGAGTGTTTGCCAAACATTGATTATTTTGCCCTGCATTTCATGTGTTGCAGAGAAATGATCACAACTTTCCTATTTATTTATTTCCCTTTTAAAAATAGAAATCATACACAATATTCTATGGTAATAATCCAATACATCACAACTTTCATGATTGTTACTGTAGTATTTTGGATCATGACCTTAGCACCCTTATTGAAATAGGATTTATTAGTTAACTTGGACTACTCTGAATCAACTGATCAAACACATAGTGTGGTACATTAGAACCTACATGCCTTGTGGATGTGTTTTTTCCCCCTTTCATTTTTCATCAGAGTGGTGATCTATTTTCCCTATCACATATTGAATTTGAAACATTGCTAGCACTGAGGGAGCAACACTAGTGGTACCAATGGTGGGAGCAAAAAAATTATAGTGTAGACAAGACTGTTGTAAAATCACTTACTTTGAACAGAGAAAGTTAGGAGCCTTTCCAATGCCTTCAGTGGGCATTGAATTAGGTCTTTAGGGCAGATTTTAGCTTCCTGTGAAATCAAGGGCCAGATTTGAAATCTGGCCCAAATTGCAGGTGCTGAACTCTCTTACAAAAGACATGAGCTTCTCTTTGAGCACCAACATTATTGGCCAGAATTTCAAAACTTCTCAGTGCAATGTGTCACAATGGGACCTGCTGGATGGTGAGCACTTTTGAAAAATCTCCCATTTATAGGTGCTGAGCACTTGAAAATCTGGCCCTTAGAGTGTTAAAGAGATGAGAATCCTGATGTAGTGATTCTGTTAACAACCAGCTTTGCTACATTGAATCTATGATAACCGTGAAAGTTTGCATTCACAGAAAGTTTTAATATTATTTGTTGAATAAATTATTCAACAAACTTCATAATCTTTTAGAAATTTCATTAACTATTGTTTTCATTAATTGCCCACTTTATAAAGATGGATGAATAATTTTGTGATTAAAAGACTTTTGCAAAATTCAAGAAGAATTTTTCCCTTTACTTGCCCAGCTGTAGATACACTATATAGTGTACTAAGAATGGTAAGGACAAAAATAGCGCAATAATTCTAGATGAGCTTGTTTTTCTGTAGGATTATGAATTATCTTTTAAATACTTGCAGTGCATGCAATTGGCTTTATTTCCCTGATGAAAAGCTATGCAAACCAGTTAAATTTTTATATATAATCAGGATCTACAGTATGCAGTATATAACTGTGACCAATTAAAAAGGGAGATGTTTTGATTAAAACCCATGGTTTGGGGTATTTTATACACATTCCTATAATGGAACTCTAGAATCAATTGAAATGTTGGATAGCACAGGAGCAGTTTAGAAATAGTTTAATCTCAATTAGTTCCTATAACTGGCAATTGATAGAATGATTGCAAAATAGATTTGTAACATACTACCTATGAAGCTGGAGAACTAACTTCAATCTTAGGTATTGATTAATGGCGAATAATGCAACTGAAAGGCTCATTTCTGAGCCAATAAGAGATGTAAATAACATCTTATAGTTAATATTTTGCCATTGTAGTATTATTGTAATACAAGAATAACTAGTCATTGGCTAGATTTCAATTTCAGTTGAGAAGTAGGACAAATTATTGCTGGGGGAGGAGGGCTGGAGCGGGCGAAGGCAAATTATTGTGTATGTTTGGTAAATAATGTCAAAATGCAATTTAGGTTTGTTTTACAAAAATTGGCCTGGATATTGTTAGTTCCACAATCACTTTTGGCATCAGCCCGAGTTTGGTTTGAATTTATCAAAAACAAGAAGGAATGCACAACATAGTATGGTATGAAGATGTCTGGAGCAGGTATGAGCTGACTTGGGCTGGTCAGAAAACAGTAATTTGGTTTCATGAGAAATTTTGAGGTTCAAAATTTATTTTCATTCCAATACAGGAAAAAAAATGAGACCCTTTTCTTGCTTTTTTTTTGCAAAAAGAAAATGAGAGAGCAAGAAAGATTTCACCACCACCATCCCCTGTCCCCCACTCCCTCCCCACCCGGCCTCTGAATAATCAATAGCCTGGTGGTTGGGGTTCTCAGCTGGGATGTAAAACACCCCTGCTCAAGTCCCTGTTCTGCCTGATGCAGAGCTGGGGCTTGAACTGGGTCTCCCTCATCCTAGGCGAGTGCCCTAAACACAGACTAGTGACTATTCTGCAGTGTGTTTCTTTCTTTCTCTTTCCCACCCCAGATTGGAAATTTCGGAAAAAATATTTATGTGCACAATTTCAGTTCTGATTAGGAAATTTAGGATAAGTGAAACCAAAAGTAAACCAAAAATGATTTACTATAATGGTGTAGTGTACAGCAGCAAGGCCTTTGATTATTCATGTTAGCTTCTATAGCACTATAAATCCCCACAATGCTTTACAAGGGATTTGGGACTCAATTTGGCTCCTGTTGGAGTCTATGGTAAAAGTACCATTGACTTCAGTGGGGCAGGCTTAGGCCCTTGGTTTGGAAGCAGAATCTTTGCAAGACTCTAGCATGAAAATCCCATGCGAGCATATTGGCACATAGGAAAACCCTATTAGATTTTGGACCTTGCAAAGAGTCCCTTTAGATAAATGTCAGAGTAAAGCTTGTGTTTGATCTTTGAAGGATATGAAGTGACGTACACTGGAGCAATGCTTTACTGATAATGGCAGAAGGAAAAAGAATTGCATTGTTTATAATGGGTATATAACTATAGGCTCAACTAAAGGTCAAAACCAATGTAAGGAAAACAAATCTCATTATTCAGTTTACCTATTGATATCTGGCCTTGAGAGTAAGTTTTAACTCATCAGTTTTGGAAGCGGTAATGTGAACAAATGAATGGTAGGCTCAGGCTTCAGTGGATGAACATATCACTACAGGAAAATCCTTTGGAGCCAGTCTAAAGTCCATTGTAGCCATTGTAAGAACTCCCATCGACTTCATTGGGCTCTGAATCAGGTCCTTATAGTCTTGAAATGTAAATGAAACTGTGATTTTTTTTTTGGATGAGCAATATTCCGATTAATCATCCAACATAAATTGTTGGATTATATGGAGCAGCAAATTGCTATTTTCTGTCTGACAGGATACAATGGGAGTTTAAGCGTATCAGATATGTTTGGATTTAGTGAATGGGGAATATCAAGATGTTTGGGTTTAATTTGGGTATACATCCAAAACTTGCTTGCCTATCTGAAGCTCTTGAGTCTGCAGGAAACAGGCTTTCTGGCTAGATTTTTCAGTTCCTTGTAGCTAGAAATGCTATAATAACCAGCTTCATGGAGCTTGGCAGAAGGAATGAGAAGTTGGTGGGTGAGGAAGGCAGTGTCTTTGAACACATGAGAGTCTTAGAAAGCACTGCTGCTTCAAAAATTGACTGGAAAGCTGGCACTTTGACATGAAGCTCCCCACCTCTTCATGGAGGAGAGGTGTCCCCAGTGCCCACAGAGTGCTTGCCTCCAACAGGTGTCCTGAGATCAACGCAGATCTTGGGAACTCTCAAGTTTTGAAGGCAACCCCATTGCTAGTTTATTAGAGGCAGAGAGGAGTACTTGCCCCTTAGAGAATGATCGAGGAAAACTTTCACAAATTTCCTCCCCACAACCTCTCTTCCTCCCTCATTTGTCTCTCTTTGAGGGAGCAATCTGGCTTCCTCTTAGCCTAAACCTGATTCTCATAGGGCTAGATTAAGGGATGAAGTCTAGCTAGTTTGTTCCATGAGCAGCCCAGATAATGAGTTGCAACTCCTCCCATGCTCCCCCCTTCTTATGGGTAGGGAGGAAGTCACTGCACACCATTTCATGGAGCAGCTTACTTCCCTCATGTGGCTGGCTGATGAGTGGCCAGGCAGGGTGTCAGAACTGCCCTTCCCTGCCCTCTTGCTCACAGAGGAGTCTATGGCAAGTAGCCCTTTCTCTCCCCAAATGGAGTTTCAGTCTGAATGTGCCTGGGTTGCGGGGGCTCTGACAATCTTGCCCATTTCATGCAACTTTCCATATTACATCTGCACTTTGTTCCTTTAGAAAGAAAATCACTGCACTCTTGTTTGTATTTGTCCTGCTACTCCTGTTTTCAGTGTCAAAAGCAGGTTATGGAATAAGGAAAGTGTTCATTTCTTTCTAGGCATTTTCCCTCCAGATCTCACAATGGAACAATGCCCATTATCCTTCATTTACATACCATGTAGCGAAAATGTTTACAGAATATTACATACTTTGTGTGTACAAAATACTAGTGTGGTTTCTGTCCAGGAGATGGTGTGTGTCTCAGGAGATCTCAACTGATAAACAAGCTGTGGTGGGGAAATGCCTGAAAGATTTTCATAGGGGTGAAGCTGCCCAAATGGAGCAATTTACACACATTCACTTCTAAAAAGTAAGCACACTGAAAGGATTCTACTGCGTAAGGGCCAGATTGTGTGCCATATGCCCATTGGTGAGCAATCACTTGTACAAGTATAGTCTCACTTAGTCACATTCTGCCCCTAAATTACTGTGAAATCTGGGAACTTTGCAACAAAAGAGAATGACAGTCCATAAGAGCCAATTCTTACCAAACTTGTGCTGAGCATTAGGGTTAGACCTCACTCAGACATTGTGCATTTGAATAATCGGAGTTGAACGGGAATGATCAGGTTTAGAACAGTCATGTTTTAACAGGCTGTGATGCAATGTGCCTGGCTCCCTAATGTCCTAATAATGGAAAATCACAAACCTTCCACTAAGGACCCTCAACAATGGGCATCAGGTTATAGTAGATTTTCACTTTTGAGTTTGTTGATTGTAGTGTATCTGTAAATGAAAGGCCCGGGTGATGATAATACCTATGCCTGATATTGTACCGTTCATCAATAGATCTCAAAGTGCTTTACAAAAGAGGTCACTATCATAGCCCCATTTTACTGATGGGGAAACTGAGACCGATGAAATGGTTTACTGAAGGTCACACAGCAGGCCATTGGCTGAGCTGGAACTATAACCCAGGTCTTCTGAGTCCCAGTTGTGTACACTATCCATTAGGCAGCTATCACCACAGAGTTCAGCCAATACACCTCATTCCTGACTCTCAATTATTTTGCTATTCCAGATGGTACTCCTCTTAAATAGAGGCCACCAAATTCACTTCACTTTTTAGCTAATCAAGATTTAATAGCTCTTTGGGTAAGGTAGTGCATTGGCTCACTATACCCTATGTATGCTTTAATTGTTCACTATGTCAAGTCAAGAGTTAAAATACAAGTTGAAATCCTTCCTTTTTAATTTTTGAAAACTAACATAAAAATTACCAGTTCAAAGACAAACTGTCATCCTCTCTTGGCCTGTGACTTAAAAAAAAGTCATCTTTGGCAATGTTTCCATTTTTAGGAATCTCTGGTTATGCATGTTGTGTTCGAGCTATTCTCTGTTGCTGGCTCTGTGCCGGCATTTATTGGGATGGAAGATGTTCTCAGTGGTGGTGCATTTTTTGTCACTAACAATGGTTTTCCCAAATAGGGCAAATTTAAAAGACTCATTACCAAGAAGGGATGTAAAATAATGGGAAAGGGAAGTTCCATAGCACTCTTTTTAAAAAAAAATAAAGACAGGCAAAGGATGGAGTTAATATAAAATCCTGCTTTCTAGTTAGTTAAAAGATGACCTGCAGTTTTTGGAATTACGGTATGTTCAAAGATATGTCACTGAAATAATGTAATGCCACAGACATTAGGCCATAATGACCTAAAAAAGTATGTGTTTAGCAGTTTGCAGCTGGAGTCAAGGAAGGAGCAAAACCGCTTGAAGTGAGCCAGACCCACACATTCTGAAAACCATTATTATATCTAGAGCACTGGCTAGGAAAATATATTCATAGCTAAACAGTTTGCCTTTGGTTTAGATTAAGTATCATGTGATTAGTGGTTGGGGGGGAGGATTTCAGAATTTTTATGTAACTATCAGCTGTGATCTGAAAGATGCGCCTGTCTGAAATTTTAGGGTATAAATACCGATAGGTGCTATTTAAAACTGTTAGTGATAAGAATGGTTAGAAAAATAGAACTTAGCATGGACCACACAGGGCAGGGCACATAAAGGCAATTCTTTTGGATCTCTTTAGATCTGTCCTTACATTTTTGCAATAAGACTCCAATTCAACAAGGTATCTGGCAAATGCTCAGGTGCTTTGCTGAACAGAGATGGCTTGCTGAATCAGGGCCTAGTACTTTAATAAGATAACTTGCAGGAGGCTCTGAGTGCTTTAGAATCATAGAATATCAGGGTTGGAAGGGACCTCAGGAGGTCATCTAGTCCAACCCCTGCTCAAAGCAGGACCAATCCCCAATTAAATCATCCTAGCCAGGGCTTTGTCAAGCCTGATCGTAAAAACTTCTAAGGAAGGAGATTCTACCACCTCCCTAGGTAACGCATTCCAGTGTTTCACCACCCTCCTAGTGAAAAAGTTTTTCCTAATATCCAACCTAAACCTCCCCCACTGCAACTTGAGACCATTACTCCTTGTCCTGTTCTCTTCTACCACTGAGAATAGTCTAGAACCATCCTCTCTGGAACCACCTCTCAGGTAGTTGAAAGCAGCTATCAAATCCCCCCTCATTCTTCTCTTCTGCAGACTAAACAATCCCAGTTCCCTCAGCCTCTCCTCATAAGTCATGTGTTCCAGACCCGTAATCATTTTTGTTGCCCTTCGCTAGACTCTCTCCAATTTATCCACATCCTTGTTGTAGTGTGGGGCCCAAAACTGGACACAGTACTCCAGATGAGGCCTCACCAATGTCGAATAGAGGGGAACGATCACGTCCCTCGATCTGCTCGCTATGCCCCTACTTATACATCCCAAAATGCCATTGGCCTTCTTAGCAACAAGGGCACACTGCTGACTCATATCCAGCTTCTCGTCCACTGTCACCCCTAGGTCCTTTTCCGCAGAACTGCTGCCTAGCCATTCGGTCCCTAGTCTGTAGCTGTGCATTGGGTTCTTCCGTCCTAAGTGCAGGACCCTGCACTTATCCTTATTGAACCTCATCAGATTTCTTTTGGCCCAATCCTCCAATTTGTCTAGGTCCCTCTGTATCCTATCCCTGCCCTCCAGCGTATCTACCACTCCTCCTAGTTTAGTATCATCCGCAAATTTGCTGAGAGTGCAATCCACACCATCCTCCAGATCATTTATGAAGATATTGAACAAAACCAGCCCCAGGACCGAC
Source organism: Lepidochelys olivacea (assembly GCF_965140295.1). Classification (NCBI taxonomy): domain Eukaryota; kingdom Metazoa; phylum Chordata; order Testudines; family Cheloniidae; genus Lepidochelys; species Lepidochelys olivacea. The sequence goes on from NC_140419.1 coordinate 41,835,668, forward strand.
CCTTGGGGCACTCCACTTGACACCGGCTGCCAACTAGACATGGAGCCATTGATCACTACCCGTTGAGCCCAACAATCTAGCCAACTTTCTACCCACCTTATAGTGCATTCATCCAGCCCATACTTCTTTAACTTGCTGACAAGAATACTGTGGGAGACAGTGTCAAAAGCTTTGCTAAAGTCAAGAAACAATACATCCACTGCTTTCCCTTCATCCACAGAACCAGTAATCTCATCACAGAAGGCAATTAGATTAGTCAGGCATGACCTTCCCTTGGTGAATCCATGCTGACTGTTCCTGATCACTTTCCTCTCATGTAAGTGCTTCAGGATTGATTCTTTGAGGACCTGCTCCATGATTTTTCGGGGGACTGAGGTGAGGCTGACTGGCCTGTTGTTCCCAGGATCCTCCTTCTTCCCTTTTTTAAAGATTGGCACTACATTAGCCTTTTTCCAGTCATCTGGGACTTCCCCCGTTTGCCACGAGTTTTCAAAGATAATGGCCAATGGCTCTGCAATCACAGCCGCCAATTCCTTTAGCACTCTCGGATGCAACTTGTCCGGCCCCATGGACTTGTGCACGTCCAGCTTTTCTAAATAGTCCCTAACCACCTCTTTCTCCACTGAGGGCTGGCCATCTACTCCCCATGCTGTGATGCCCAGCGCAGCAGTCTGGGAGCTGACCTTGTTAGCGAAGTAACCTAGTGTTAGTGACCTTTAGTGGATGTTGTTCAAATCCCCGCGCACACACAAGGTACAGTAGGTAAATGTTACCATAGAACCTCCATTTTTCAGATGGCAATGCAAAGGGCCAAGTGACTTACTCAAACTCATGTACTGATTCAATGGTAAAGATGGGAGTAGAGTGTAAATCTGGTGACTGGTAATCCTGTGCTTTAACCACTAACTTACTCTCCTGACAGAGAAGAAACATTGTCTTTGTCATCTAAATCCCCAATGCATAATGGAACATAGCCATGATTTAAAAATAAAACAACAACTAGTATATATTCAACTTGTCTACTTTTTAGCTAAGCTTTCTCCAATAACCTTATGTTTTAATCATGAACACAGTTATTTAGTAATGGCTATTTTGAACTGAGTCCTTAATTCCCAAAGTCACTGCCTAGGAAATCAAACAAGCATGTTTAGGTTAATTAGTGCCTAAATGCCTGTGCGCTAGCAATGTCACATTTGAAAATCAGTTTTTAATTAATTTCTTTTTGCATCTCCTAAATAACCAAGAAGACACAGTCAGCAACAACTTATCGTTACATTGTGTCCTTCACAACAGTACCACAGGGCACTGTACAAACTAAACAATAACATTAGCAGCCTGGGGAAGGAGTTAAAATCCACAGCCTTGCCTTAAATAAAGTGTTTGACTGGGCATCACAAACTTTATTTGGCAGAGAATTCCATAGACAGGTTTCACAGATACAAAATGGCCTGGCTCCCATTTACACAAGATGAAATGATACAGGAAGTGAAATATCACATTTTCCAGTAGTTATTCATTGGAATGTAAAAATTAATTTGCAAGTCATGCCAGTTCCTCTTCTGCACTGGCTTTCCATAAACATTCAGACACTCAAGCTTTACTAGCACTACTGCACATATAAAGCTAAGTAGAGTATTCATAGTGAAACTGAAACTGATGTCCAAGTAATTGCACTAGACCTGGTATGTTTCATATGGGTTGGGATACTGCTTAATACTGCAAGGGGACAGGGTTATCCAACCACTTCCCAGAATCCATACAACAGGGTAACTACAGAGAGTAGACAAGGATCTGACAGGAATACACACACTGTCACTAGAAAAGTTTAACCCTTCTCCTTTCTGGGTCTTAATATCCTCTTAAATTCTCTAATGCTGCTCACTTGTCATCTTTCCCTGAGAGAATAAGAGCCTGATCCCAAACCCATTGATGTCAATGGAACGGTTCTGAATGAGAGCAGAATTTATCCTAAAACTAGTCTGGCTCACAGTCATTCAGCTGCTGAAATGTAGCTCTTCAGGTACCACTTGGTTGTTAAAATCTTTAATCCTCCAAGTGCAATGGAGGAACTGACGTGAAATGAATTCCCACAATACTACTTTGTGGTAATAATTGTACTTAGCTCTAATGGAGTGCTTGTCTTCTATAGATCTTAGTGTTTACAAAGGATGGCAAGTAGCAATCTTCATATCTTATAAAAAGGGAAACTGAGGCATAGATATGTTATGTTACAACATGAAGCCTTGTAACATCCTGAAGAGTTGAATACAGTAATAATTACTATCCCCCTTTGACCCCTCCAGTTTGTTCGATCTGTGTATTTTGTTGTCTAAATGTTCTGAAATATTTATAATACATGGATCAAGAGCAAATAACTTCCACTTAGAAACAGTCCCATTATGTCTTATATTGCATCAGGCATAGGACAATTAAGTACAGCTGAACCATGATAATTGATAGGTTAGTTTACATACCCACCAAAAAGTGATGGCTCCCCCTCCTTCTGAGCAAAGATTTGGTACCAAAGTACAATTTAATACAATTACTGAGACTTTGCTACACAAACTATTCTACTGAAAATGTACTAGTATACAATGGAGTATTACAAAATCTGAAACCTTAAAGCACCCTTGTCTAATAAATGAACAAAGCACATTGTGATGCCTCAGCCTTTATTTTATTGTGTGTTCCCCTAATATATCAAGGCAACATTAAACTTTGATGGTGGGATTTTCAAAAGCATTCCGTGTTGGCCTAACTCTGCCCCCACTGAAGTCAATTTCTGTTGACTGTGACCGACTTCAGTGGGAGCAGAGTTAGGCCAATGTAAATCTTAAAAACCTGCAGTATAGGCCCAATCCTGTAGACCTCGTTCAGGCAAATTTTTCATTGACTTTAAAGAAAGAGATGAACTGAGAGCAGGCTGCAAGATCTGGTCCTAGTGAGCACTTAACCCTCTTCATTGCAATGGGAAGCACCATAATAATCCAACACAGGGAATTTCAGACAAAATTGAGTATATTTTCAGTTTCTTCAGCTATGAATGGCAATGTCAGGAAAGAAAAGACTGAAATATTCTAAGTGTCCAGCCTTTAGAGTGGCTTGTGTCTGAAAATGTTCCACATTCACATGCCAGATCTGTAAACTATAAATATTTCTTAATGACCTTAGTACAGTATTTCTTTTATCTCTATCAATGATTTACTGTGTGAAGTCCAGTTCAATTACCAATGCTCTGAGAAGTAGAAGGAACTGATTAAAGAGCTAATTAACTATAGGGAAATAAGCAGTGTTGGAGGGTGGGATTTGGCCTGAAAATACATTTTAATATTCCAGAAAAAAAGGGGATAAAACTATGGTACGTGGTTTGTTAACAAGAAAGAACTTGTTTTTCCCCAGTAGTAGTCTGGTCTCCTTATGTTAAACCAGCAATGATATTTCACTCCAGACCACCTTTGATTAATAAGAAATGTAAAAATAAGCCATGTGATAATTAATAAATCACTAGCAGTACTACAATTCATCGGATAAGAGAATTAATTTATTATTGGGCTGCATTACTGTGAAACATTCCATGAGAAATTCTACTCTGACATGGAAGGAGCTCAAATACAGCATGGTTTAACATCCACATATATGATTTTGTTTCATGAAACATACTTTACAATAGAACAATTTTGATTCACTTTGTATTTCCCTCATTGGCATCAAGTTGTTTCTGAAAAATAATTGAGAGAGCCTGGAAATAAGAAGACTGATTGCAATATATTTTTCATGAAGATGAAACTTATTCTATAAAAGAGCTAGCTTCTTTTCTAATCCCAGTATATATTCTCCATTTTCTCTTCTTTATGCATGCTAATTCAAGTGGTGATTTGTCAATGAGCAGATATTGCACCTTTTAAGAATTAGGTCTATGACTCGGCCTCCTATGTGTTAAGATAACACAAACAATAAATAATAATGTGTTAATGGTTTGATGGTACTGACTAGTGAGTGCATCTACCCAATACAAATGCTCTAGGTTAGTGAATATATTTTAGATAATGGACTCAATTCTCCTCTTCATTACTTGAGTGCGGCACCCTGGATGTCAATTGGGATTAAAGCTGTACCCACTGACGGCAGAATTGGGCCCATTATACTGATGATAAACCTTGATATGTACCGATAAACTTCTGCTACTGCAGAATGAAGCACTCCACTTCCTGGTATAGGTAATATAACCACTTAACAGCAATGTGATGTATGTTGCATTAGATACATATTCCCTTCCTAGTACAATTAAATCCATTAGCTATGATTTTATAAAGCACTAAGTGGGCTACCCCCCAGTTCTCCAAGAGATTGCTTCTCTTCTGTCCTGTTTCAGGAGTTACAGTTTATTGGGTCACTACCTGTGAGTACCTGAGGTTAAACTCTACAGAGCTAGTGACCTTTTTTTAACTTTCTCCCTTTTTTTCAAAATTCTAATATTTGACATTTTAAAGTTAGAAAAATGTAATGACCCTCTATAGCTGGATAAAAAGCTGAGGGGTTGAATAGGCTTGAATAGAGACTGGGAGTGGATGGGTCATTACACAAAGTAAAACTATTTCCCCATGTTTATTCCCACCCCCACCCCCCCACTGTTCCTCAGACGTTCTTGTCAACTGCTGGAAATGGCCCACCTTGATTATCACTACAAAAGGTTACCTTCCCCCCACACCTCCCGCTCTCCTGCTGGTAATAGCTCACCTTAAGCGATCACTCTCCTTACAGTGTGTATGGTAACACCCACTGTTTCATGTTCTCTATGTATATGAATCTCCCCACTGTGTTTTCCACTTTATGCATCCGATGAAGTGAGCTGTAGCTCACGAAAGCTTATGCTCAAATAAATTGGTTAGTCTCTAAGGTGCCACAAGTACTCCTTTTCTTTTTGCAAATACAGACTAACAGGGCTGCTACTCTGAAACCAGTGCTAATTTAGCAGCTCCTTACAGCTTAATCAGGATCTAGATGAAAGATAAGGAATGTGTCCAAGTTAGCATGTAGCTCAGAGTTAAATGCAGTACTTAAATGATTTGATGCCACCTGAAACTACAGTATCAGAAGCTCAGAGAAAGAATAGCATCATCTTGACTTAATGCTTTAAAGATTAGGGGGCAGATCCTAAACTGGTGTAAACTGGTTTAGCTCAGTTGATTTCAGTGGAGCTATGCCAATTTACACCAGTGGAAGATCTGGCCCTAGAATCCTAAGGAGAATGTAAATCGGTAAATACCAGTGTTTATGTCACTAGGGAGAGAAACTTCTGAAGATATTAGAAAGTGCTATTCAAAGCCATTCCGATCTATAATATATCAAGGTGTGTGTGGCAAAGCTTCACTTCTTTTTGTTAATACCTTACTCCACACGTAGTTCGTTTAAATTAATGGGACTATTTACAGAGTAAGGTACTACTTAAAGTGAATAAAGCTGGCAGAATCTAGCCCATAGTTACTAAGTTTGAAATGCAGGTTCAAAAGGTAAAATTATTTTTTATCATTTAATCTTGAAACTGTATGATCTGGAATGTAATATAATCTAGTTTCATTCATCTTAAATGATGCATATGGAGTCATTTGTGTGTGCTGTGTTGATGGGACTGAGTTTCTTAGCAGGGTTGGGGAAAGAGTTAGGTGTTGACATTACTAAATATATCTAAAGAACCATCAGGTCCAGGCAGGTCACTGGGAAACTGGAAGACAAAACTATAGTTTGTGACTAGTGTTAAATCAGCTGATGGTCATAGGTGCAAACACTGGCTCTTGAAACTTTATAGAGTTATGGCATAGCCACTGTACACTTCAGTGGAGAGAATAAGAAAGTTGAGAGATCAATGTACTTCACTCTTTAAAATAGTAATTTACAACAGCCACTTTTGGGGAACCTCAGCCTGATGTCCTCGCATTGCATTTTGGTGTTTTCATTGTCCTGATGAATCAAAACATGGAGACATGTAGAAAGGGGCTGCTGTGTCTTGCTTATTCCTGGGAGTAGGGGCTGAGTCGCAACACTTTCCAAAGGCTAATCCTTGGATGATGCAGCTGCATACCACCTCTTACACAGGACTGCGCCTAAAAACTCAAGCTAGCCCTAAGGCAAAGAACCATAGCTTTGAATCATTCCACTCCCAGTCAAGTTAACCCCTTCCTTTTTAATCAGTTATTTTACAAGTCTTTTGTTTAGCCTGATCTTCATGCAAAAATTAACAAAGCCCTCCAAGATTCACATATTTCTAATAAACAGAATAATCCATTTCATTTTCTGTTTTTTCCTTTCACAAACAGAGGATGCTGAAAATTTCATCTTTATTACTCAATGCTTAAGGCAATGATTATTCACAGCTTTCTTTCCACCCCCCCACCCCAATCCCAAAGATACAGATCATTTGTGTGAGCAATGGTGTCACCATTTAATCCATGGTATATAGTTGCAGGAAGGCACACAAGTTAACTTCAAAAGACTATCACTTGAAGAAAAATCTCCACAATCTGTGTAGCAATTAGTTACAATAGAAGAGTGCACCTGTGGCAAGGAACTTTGGTGACTTGAAGAAGCTGATCTCAAAACCTTTAAGCACTGAGGATTCCCAGATTTAGATTTGAAGAACTGACAGAATTGACCTGTTCACCTTTGAACCAGTGACCTACAGGTGGGAAGAGGTATTGTTAGTGGCATGTAAGCATAATGTAAGGCTGAGTTGTTTTGATGTTTAAGATATCCATTTCATCTTGGTGTAAAAAATAACAAAGAGATGGGCTGGCTGATGAAAGGTAAAACTTCACTTGATTTAACTCAGATAGAAAGTTAACTTTTGCAAATATTTTTACAATTTATGCAGTCCAGACATGTTAATTCATTTGTGTTTAAAAAGTAAAATATTTGCATACTCTGACCATCCTAAACTTCATTATGTTCTTACTAGTGTTCTTTGTTTTTTTCCCTTGTTAAATAATGCAATTCTGTTTAAAAATGAATGCTTGAGGGCCCAATCGTGCTTCCATTGAAATCACTGGGCATTTTGCTGTGGATTTCAATGCCAGAAAGATCAAGACCCAATATTTCCTAACATTTTACCTGATCATCTCTTCTGCCTCATTAGGGGGAGGAGATGGAAGTGGAAGAGTTGGGTAGGGTAGAATTCTGAGAGATGGCAGGAAAGCTCCTTTTCTTGACACTGTGAGTTCTCCAGGGCCCACATTGCTTGCTAGGGAGTCAGTGTTGAGGCCCAGAGCATCTACTGTGTTTGGAAGGGGGTCAGTCTCCTACTTCTTATATATCCTCCCCTGATGAAAGAATGAGAAAGAGAGCCCATAACACAGAATGTTAAGAAGCTAAACAAATAGGGCAGTGCTGATCAACTGCTTTGGATGTGAGGGGAACTCAGCTTTTACTCACAGCTACCGCTACCCAATCTTTGAAGGTCTGCCTCCATCTAATTGCTACAGTAGGGGGCTCTCTTCTGAAACAGGTGCTTTCCCTCTTCTGTTCTACCCACTCCTTGGTTCTCAGCAGATACAAAAGTCTTTCATGTTAAACGTTCTGAGAGTTAAAAGCAGAGTCAGCTTCCGCAGAAGGGTGTTTTCACACTGCAGTGACTGACAGCAACCACCAGTCCCCACCAGATAGGAGAGGAGGTGGAAAGGGAAGGATATAAGGGAGCAGTTACCCAAGGAGGATGTTAAGGAGCCACTGTTGGTCTCCCCAACTGCCTGAGATTGGCAGAAGTCTCCTCAGAAAAGTCTCATAGCACACAAGTGCTTAGGTTTTCTTGATCTGGAAACAAAAGTAGGATCAAAAGAAATGGAGTGAGAAACTGAATGGGGCACTTGGACTGTGCTGAGGAATACACATAAATCATGGATGAGGGGAAGCAAAATCAAAGGGCCGAGAAGTAAGGGATGCTTTTAAATTTTGTCAGGGTAGAGAAGCAGACATGATGTGGGAAAGAAAGCTAGGGGAGTATTTAATTTTAGAACCCCACAAAAAATTGTCAGGCCCACACATGCAAGCCTGTGAAGAGTCTCTACATACATGCATAATATGTAGCAGTTGCTATTAAAAATGTTCCAGGTTTCCTTTGGGTAACTAGAGGATGTTAATCCAGTATTTACAGCATTTCCTTATGCAAAATAATATATATAGGGAATACAGCAGACACGGAGGTAACATTTTCTAGTTATCTGAAGTAAAATTGGAATGCTTTAAATGCAATCAAGCATTGCTTCATCCATAGTGTACTTTCCCAGAGCTACTGTAAGCATCACAAATAGTATGTCTCTGGTAATACTAAATAATAAGGGTCCAGTCCTTCAATATGCCCTCAGCATCCATTATCTTCTAGAATAGAAGGTGTTGAGCACCTTTCAGAAAGTGTGCAATACTTTACAGTGTAGAACCCTCTCTGTTACAGGCAATGGTTCACCATACAATGGGTTCTGCTGCACAAACAAATATGTCTTGAGCAGTAAGTGAAGTTAAATTAAATATAAGTAGTAGTGATCAGCCACCAGTTAGAAATCAAATCCCAAACTGAATTATAATGGCAAAAGTCTACGTCACCTGCCTACCAAAAGATTTACCAAGTATTTTGTGTTATAGGATACATACAAATAAGTCATATGAAACTAGAGCACCCCATTTCAAAATCATTTTAATAATGACTTACCCATTTGAATGTAAGCAGATGAAGGATAAGCTGAGAGAGGGATAAACAGAAAAGGCCATGTGCTGGATCCCTTCATTATCTATATGACTGGAACTACTATTGCACTTTATCATCTGCTGTCTCTCCTTGCTATCTCCCTCTTTAATTTTCCTAAATGGCTGGTACACTGCCACTGAGATAAGGTATTTAATATGGGAAAGGATTTAGAGGTTCCTACAAGACCAGTCTCAGCTACACTTTTTAAAATGTCATCTTGATTTGTGCTTTTTCCCCTCTCTAAGTAATAGACATGGGGATTATGAAATGAATCTGGAAGCTAAATTCCGCTAATGAAATTATTGCATACACTGATAACATAAATAGCAATTGGGTCATAGTACAATAATCCCAGTTAGTAGTCAGTATGAACAGACATAGAATGAGCCTCAGTTTTTAGCTGGATTATCTTTAAAATAAAATAAACCCCCTCAAGGCTATATATATTATGTTCAAACCTAAAGTTCTCGTATGTATTTTGTTAGCTAGCATAAAATCAACCAAGTTAAAAATGTTTTTTTTTCTTTATTACCAACAGTCACTTAAAGTGGTTAAAAATGCATACATGTTATTGTCAAGTCTTCATTAAAATCCATACTATATTTGTAATATTGGGTAATTCCATCAGATAGTAGAAGGTGAGAAACTTCTAAACGAGAAAAAAAAGTTTTCTTTAAAATACACTTGAAGTCAAGGAAAATACTTGTAAATTCACTTATATTAAGATAGGGCCAGATTCTGCCATCCTTACTCATATTAAGTAGCTTCTTACTCTACAAATATTCCTATTTATTTCTGTAGCACTCAATGTGAGTAAAGGTTGCAGAATCTGGCCCATATAGTTCTGTAAAATAACACTGCATTTCAAAAACCTATCTGAAAATATCAAGGTTGCAAAGTGAAGCACTCAAATTAGGAAATGCCAAAATTTAGATTGCCATGGTAACCTTAACTCTGCCTCCTTATGCATATGCATCACAATCAGTCACGAATTTCATGATCAATGCTGTTATTTCTGCAGGACGCCTTGCCTCATTCAGCATGCTGGTTTAACAGCATTCAGTGAGAGAGACAATCAGTCAGTACAGTACATACTTCAGGAGATTCCTTTTAGTTCATGTTCTCTTATCTGCTGTAGTGTATGTTCCATAGTTGTTTCTTTGAGTCACAATGGGAAAAATCCTACCACTGCCAGTTCCTAATGCACGTTCCCACAGATGGACCCAGACATAATACAGTGAATGCACGCAGGCTATTGAGAGCCCATTCAAGAGGACTCTCAATCTTCTCCCTCCCTAGCCTGAACCCCATCAGTATTTACCAGAGCACAATTTCATGGTGGATCTCTGCTGGAATGCACAATGCACTGACACCAGTGCTGACCTCCGAGGTCAACAATAAAATAGATATGCACAGTCTACTCATTTAGAAGAACTAAAGTATTCAAAGTAAGAGTGTTTAATGTGTCATATACACTGTTCACATATCCAGAACTTTCCTATAATAGATATCTGAACCCACTTATCTAAAGGTAGCATCCTGAAAGTACATGAGAAGCATTTCTTATGTGTATATATACTGTAAATTATATCTGAAATTAAAGATCTGATTATTAAGGATTGGATGACTCAGGGGATTGGTAATGGGATATAGAGCCTTTTATCTAGGTCACTGGTACTGATGTAAGCCAAAGTTATACTAAACAATAATAGTTACCATCTGATGGCAGTTCAGCTTTCCTGAGTGAAATGAGATGCTGGTTTCAGTCCAGTTTATAATATTCACGTCAGAAAAGCCAGTATCACATTTGACAACCTAGCTGTGGACTAAACGAGCACAGAGATGAATTTATCATTTTACCACAGAAGAGGCCCCTCTGGAATATGGCAGAAGCACTCTTATGGGAAAGGCTGGCCCTGCCACTGCCTATGTTGCACAGAGTCATTGGATAGAGAGAGGAATTAAGTATGTAGTGTGGCTAACTCAGCACCTTTCATTGAGCACTTAGTTTTTGAAAAGTGTATTCAGCAATTATAAACCTCCTGCCTGTGACTGGCATTTGCTGGACAAATATCAGTTGTTAGTGATATTGTGGGGGAGGGAGGCTAATTTCAGCAGCATCCTGCTGAATAGCCATTGATTGCTCAAGTGTGTTACCTGAATAAAACTCTGAAATGTTAACTTTTGATTGTTAAAGCCAGTACTGGAGCAGGAGTCAAAAATCTGAAATTAGAGACTGTTGCCAGCATCACAAGCAAAGTCATAAAAGGGCCACCATGCAGTTTCAGAAAAGTCCATTTCTGTCTGGCACGGTACATGCTTTACTCTTCCTGAGTGCCTCTGAGGGGTGTTTGAGGCCTTGTCTACACTAAAGGGAAAAGTCTATCTAAGCTGTGCAATTTGAGTTAAGTGAATAGCGTAACTCAAATCGACGTAGCTTAGATCTACTTACCGAGGGTCCACACTACCCGCACTCCCGTCAACTCCCCTTACTCTTCTTGATCAAGTGGAGTACAGGAGTTGATGGGAGAGGGATTGGCAGTTGATTTAGCGGGTCTTCACTAGACCAGCTAAATCAACTGCCAAAGCATCGATCGCAACAGAGTCAATCCTCTTCTAAGTGTAGACAAGACCCAACACTCTCCAGTCCAAATGACAACCTATGGGAGTCAAGAACACTCTGCATATTGCAGGATCAGGCCCCCAAGTCAGTCATCTGTAGTACAATTCTGCTTCAAAATTCTGGACGCAGCTGCTATTTTAAACCTAGGAATAGAGGACTTTGCAATGTTCAGCTCTATTTTCTCTTTTTGTAAGATGAGGCTAAAGGCATGCCTACGCTGCCCTGAAATGCAGACTATGGGGACGTGAATAACAGTGCGCACCAATGTGCTGTGCTGTAACTCCTGTGTGGATACTGCAAGTGCAAACTGAAAGGTTCATACTTTGCATTAACATAACCTATTCCTAAGAGGACTAATGTGAAGTAGGAACCTTTTAGTTTGTGCCCGTACCATCCATGCAGGAGAGTTACAGTGCAGTTCTTTGGTGCATGCTATTATTTGTACCCCAGTAGCGCAAACTCCAGGACGATGTAGACATGCCCTCTATCTGAGTAGCATCTTAACAACCCTTCTATTGTTTGTTTGTATTACAGTAGTGCCTCAGGCCCCAATAGAGCTTGGGCCCCATTGTGGTATGCTTTGTCCACTCACATTGTTAGGGAATGTCCGTGCCCCAATTTAATTATACAAACAGATAGAGGGTGAAAGAAATGACATATTATCCCCATTTTGGACTGAGATACAGAGAAATTAAGTGGCTTGCCCAAGATCATACAGGAAATCTGTGGCAGAGCCAGGAACTACACTCATCTCCTGAGCTCCAATTTTGTGTTTTTACCACAAAACCACCCTTCCTTCCACATCTTGATTTAGTTCTTTCCCCACCCAAATGTGATTGTACACCCTTAGCATGCCCATTACATGAAGAAAAGATTGTGCACAGAAGAGAAGGTGTAGGATCATTTTATTACCCAACTGAACATTTAATTTATTTCCCTGCATAGAAATGCAGTTCCAAATTGAACAAAAACTTATAATGTTCCTTGTCCAGAAAATGGTGCATAACAATTTTGGAGACCATGGGGCTATATTAGAGCATTTATATCTAGAGTTACAAAAGGAAAAAGAGCATTTCAAATATTTACAAAACCACATTTTTTGTACAATGCTAAAAATTTAATGAGGGAAATCTTGGTGCTGTCTAATGAAGCTGCCATACATATGCAATTAGGGGTACTGAACTGCTGAGCTTCTTGGGGTGATTTTCTGTCTGCCTCAAACATTGATATAATCTTTTATGCTAAATGCCAAACTTTATTTCAGCAACATGCAGACTTAGATTTTGTGAATGATGCTGCCAATATCTGTTTTGGTTGAATGAAAGAAAAATGGAAAAAGAAGAAGCAGGCTCAGGCATAAAGATTTCCTGTGTGAGCCAAACACCTTCCCCATCCCTTTCCATTTGCTCACAGCTCCTGTGTACAGCTCCAGGGTCTGCTGCACATGTGGGATGATGCCTGATTTTGAGCATCTGCAACCCCAGCATATTATTGAGCACAATTCTTCAAAAGCTTGATCTGCAAGGAGGACTTTGAAGGTGAGTAATGGACATTGCCAGCAGATCCATGATTGAGAAATCAGCTCGACTGGCCAGTCCCCTCCTAACTGGAGGTGTGGTGGCTACAGAGGTTTTGCCCAGGCCTTCCTCAGCTGGAAGTAAGACTTAAGGATCGCATAATTTTTGTATTATGGCAGGACATACAGACCCCAACTGAGATCAGAGTCCCATTGTGCTCAGCTCTGCGCATACCCATAGTTTCCTTTGTTTCTAGCCTCTTGGGAAGCAGAAACCATACAATCTAACTAGACAACCCAGACAGTGATTGAGAACAAAAGGGGAAACAGAGGAACCAAGGTGTCACAGCATGTTACTGACAGAGCTAGGGAGTTAGACCCTGGTCTCTTACCACCAGTTCAGTGCCCTAGCCACTATACCACACTGCCTCTCTCCTGTGTACTTGCACTTTATGCAAAGTGAGAGGATTTAGCCTTCTACAATTTTAACAATTTCTTCATCCAGGATTACTCTGTTTGTGAGGTGATTTGGCCTGTATAATAGAATACTGCTTAAAAAGCACTCATGTTTTATGGAGCAGAGGCCACTGAATGAAGCTTTTGTGGCCCATACGAGACTCCAGGGCAACAGAAAACAGCAATTCCTAGAAATGTTTACAAACATAATCCTTGAAGGATTTTTTATGTATTAAAAATTTTTAAACTAGGCTCATCTTGTTTGTGTTGACACCAATAGAATATATGCAAATTGTTAGTTTAATCTATTATACAAGAAAAAAAATCTACTGAGATACATTCAACAGAGGTAAAGCAAGAAAATCACATATTGACTGGGACTGATTCTTACTGTTTTTGTTTGCAAGAATTTATTATTATAGGCTATCATCCACCTCCTGGGCTTTATGATTACAGTAGTGCGTTTTAGAGCATGTCTCCAGTATTATCTCTTTTGGGTCAACCACTGACACAGATCTCAGCTGTACCTGCCTTACAGATGTAAAATGCATGCAGTTTAAGAAAGAAGACAAAAATGAGAGCAGAAGACAGCTGAAAAACAGTAGAATGTAAAAGTAAGGTTTTTCGGTAAGTAGAAACCCTAACGAGGATTACAACAGAATCACAGGATTCTGACAGGATAATATGGCATAATAAGCTTTGAAAATTATGCAGCATCAAGCAGTGTAATTCTATACCCTATGCTGAATTTTAATTTCTCTAGTGGAGAGCCATTGGAGTCAGCACACCTTGATATCTTTCTCTTTTATTCCTTCAGGATGCTATGCACCCTTTTTTCTTTTTTTCTGCTGTGATGCAAATTATAATGTGAATATATTTTGTTGATACAAATTCATGTGCACTAAAATAAGTGGAAATTCCAGTTGTTTTTACCTTTGCTGAAAATTGGGACTAATAGTGGAATCATTCAAAAACTGACAGAGGGCAGAATAGTTTTTGAACTGCTTCACCTGTGGAATTAATATGTAAAGAAAGTAAGTACATGTTCAATTATTTTTCTATTTGCTGCTATTTTAAGTAAGCAAGTACAATATGATATTGCATGTAAACACACAGAATAAAAATGTTCAGAATATCTAAGGATTGTAATGCTCATTATTTTTTCTCTGAACTTGTGAACATATGTTATTTGTAACAAACTAGAGTACAGTATTAATTGTGTTTTCAGATTTGATTTTTGCGTCAGGTTCTCTTCTAGTGTAACTTATCAGAACTGTTGAAGTCAACGGAGCTCAGATAATTTTATACCTCTATCCTGCTCCTTTGAGTTCACCATTTTAATATTTCTCCCCTAAATACTATGAAAGAGAAAGTTAAATTTTGTAATGGAGTTTTTGCTGCCATTGAAAAGTTATTCCATGCCAGATAATTTGAAAAGATGCATTTCTGAAAAAGGTAGGAACTAATTTTTATGAGGTAGCTGAAGAATCTTGCAAAATGACAACTGTACTTTACTGGCTTTGTTGAACTGTAATAAAGTAGTAAATCAACAGTGACTGTGACCCTTTTCTGGTTATATCATTGATTTATCCATGTGGGGTCCTACTGAAAGGTAAGAATGGGGGACTTCACCAGCCTAGGTTACTGAAATGATCACGTCTGACATAAGATTACATGTTCAAAGCTTCTGCTACTGAGTGCTCAATCTTAATTAGGCAAAAGGTGCTTTTTTAAAAGATTTTATTTTGGAGGCTAATTCTGAAAGTAGTACAGAACAACTTTTCCTGTTTTTGTTTTATGCATTATTGCAGTCTGGCTAGACAGAGCAGTAATTGAGGATTGTGGTAGAATTGTTCTAGAGCACTGAAGAGACACAAGTTCTAGATATTTAAATTTTTGTATCATTTGTTAAGCCTCTGTCTTGACATGGCTCTTTCCAAATGGAATACAACATCCATCCTTAATGCAAGCAAGTAGGAGAAGCAGTGAAGTGTGAAGGAATAATATAGGCTGTTCAGCTCTCTAGATATCACATGTTCATCTTTGTCTCTAGCTACTGTATGAGATGGAATAAGGAAGAAATATGGATTTTTGAGATGTGTTCCATAATCCAAGATATTTGTGACCATTTCTTCAGACACAGCCAAATCCACACCCACTGGTGAAAGAGAATTTCTTTAAATCTCTCCTATGACAGGACAATGATAATACAATGTTATGTGCACATTGCTTATTACAACTCTGATACCTAAATGAGGGGTGAACTTTTTGAAAATCTGGTCCTTAATATCTCTATACTCAGTTGCCCAACTGTAAAGTTGGACTAATACATCAAAGGGCTGTTCTGAAGATAGATTAATGTTTGAACTACTCAGATATGATGATGGAAGCTATGTGATAGAAATACCTTAATAAAAAGAACAGCAAGTAAACCCTAATCAAATAGAGTAATTTCATGCAGAAACCAGATGCTGAACACAATGGAGTTGGCCAGAGTAAGAGCACAGATCCTAGAGATTATTTATGATGCAAGACCCTGTCTATACACATTGGCACCAGTTTAACTAAAGGTGTGGTTTTAAAAGCAATTTAGTGAAACTGAAGCAAATCCATGTGTAGACACTCTTATTTCAATTTAGCTTAACCTGATAATATAGATTAAGCTAAACTGAAATGTGTCTACACACAGACTTGCGCCAGTTTCAATGTCACTTTAAAAACACACCCTTAGTTAAGCTGCTCTGTGTGTGTATGTGTGTGTGTGTATGTGTGTGCACGCACGCGCCCAGCCAGAGCCTTAAAGATGGCTTCAGACAGGATGAGATATAAACTCAAAGAAAGCTACACCTGTTTTGCTGCTCAGCTGTGTTCTGAAAGCTCATATGGTGCGAAGCTCTTCTCAGCATGTATAAACTATTAAGTGTTTTTCAAAATAAAGTCTTTAATTGCAAATGGTATCCCTGAGACTACTGTTCTCAGGGGACATCTTGCTGAAAAGCGACATCATTTGTGGGCCTAGCATTGTGGGAACCTCATGTAAGAGATTGTAAATTAATATGTATCCAAAAAGAAAATGTGAATGTTTAATCCTCTCGTTTGTTTTTTTTTAAAAAGATGTTTTCTGTCGCACAGCAGTTACTTTCCCACTGGCTCCCTATATTACCAGTGTCACCAGTGATGTCACATTTCCAAAAGCTGTTCCCATTAGGAATTGGCTCCAAAATGTCACTTGTAATGAGAACTTTATTTTGAATTAAATTTTGCTAAGCACTTCTAATGTGACCTTTCAGAACATTGCTCTGAGCCCACTGATTGCAACTTTTCTTTAACTGTTGCTAGTTATCTTACATGGGTCCTCTGTCCAAAGTATTTTTAAATCAATATCCTGTATTGATATTAATTATTAAAATCTCTCCCAAAGAATCAAATTAGTAGGCTTTCTTTCACATATCATCTACCATTATATGACAAATGTTGAATTAACAATGAATACTTGTAGTACTAAAAGTTAATATGACATAATAAATTATTACTCAGAAAGCACTGCATTATGTAATTGGATTTTTCAATTGAGTTTATTACTCAGACAATTACTGATGGGGTACAAATGAAAAAGATTTACTATGTGATGTCATGTGCTGCATCAGTCCCATAAGAATTTATATTAATTGTCACTCAGTCCTGCCAAAATCACTTGCAGTGTGCAGTAATGAAATCCTAATAGCAGACATCTGGTTTTAAAGGGACATATTCAAAGGTTTTAAACACATACCCAAAAATGTACCTTAAAATTGTTATTACATTATGGAGAAAAGCCTCCTAATTCTAACCAGATGCCCAATCCTGACAACTTTACTCACACGAGAGTAGCTCCTTTTAGTTCACTGAGATTATTCATGTGAGTGAGGGCTGTGGAATTGGGCCCCAAATTTTAAAAAAAGAATTAATCCAAACACCCCTTCAGTGTTCCATTCTCTGTGCTGGCTTCATGGAAGCAGTAAACAGAACTGATGATATTGGTGTAGAAATATTTGGTGATCAAATCTTTAGGTGTGTCATGGGAACAGTTATCTGCCAAAGAGCACTTTGTAAGGGAGCTGTCAATTCTCTGCTGTGGCTATTGGCCTGTCGCTGTCAATAGGAACTTGGAGCTCTCATAAACTTCTGTAATAACTCAGAGGAGTGCTGGCACTGTTAGCACAAGGAGCTCTCAAAACTCCTGGAGGTTCAGTGTGCTGGAGAAGCAGAGGAACCTTGACCCTTTGGTAGTGGTCGGTGTTCTTTGTGTCACAAGTTCATAGATGAGAGAGCAAAAAATGGCTCATGAGGCCTGGTTACAAACTAGCTCTGTTATCTAGGAATTTTAAGTTTCAGCTAGCCACCTACGTGGTTACGCCCAGAGTAGCAGAGAGAACATGCTAATGTTGACAGTGATATAAAGCAACAACGATGTGAAAGGATGAGATCGTGAACTAAAGGTATGACCCTCTGAAGAACCACAGCATGACAGAGGAATTGATCTAGAGTTTCAGTGTCCCCATTGCAAACAGAGATCAGAGGGCAGCAAGAGAAATTGGACTGGCAACCTTCAGCTGCAGTCAGTGGGCTTGCAATGTTAGATACTGTGGAATCTTTCTCTAGAAATCAATCATTCTCAGTGGACCTGATTTTTCAACATACTTAAATATTTGAGTGATTTAAATATACACATATGGGCAGCAAGAGATTTTTCAAATTTCCAGAAGTAGGCACCTACATCACACTGCCTATCTGTGAAGCTGAATGCTGTTCTGCACCCACACATTATGCAAGTTTTCATTAATCTTGTATGCTTTCATTATACATAATGCCTATTTCAATTAGACCTGCAGTAAGTTTACAACATAGGAAGCAGAAGTGTACCAAATCTGAGTGATATGGGGCTATCCCTGAGAACTGGGGTTAGATGAGAAAAGGTTTGGGATTTATATTGATTGTAGCCCATATCATCCTTAGAATCTTATGCTATACAGCAAGAGCAATTGTATCTGCTATATTTCTCACACCTGCAAACACCCCAAGCTAAGCAGAGAATTGCACTGGTAAATTAGTGTACTATGTTTTTTGTTACTGCTGATTTCTCATCACATCTTCATGCTGTAATCTTTATCACCTTGACAGAATTAGATTGTTCCTTGAAAAAGGAAAATAAATATAACTATGCCCTGGTGTGCTGGGTAAGTTCTCACTGTGAACACACTCCTATTTCAGACCACTTGTCCTTGTGATAGACGTGAAACACTGTTAGAGTAAGGATGGCAGAAGCACCCATACCAGAGTTAAAAAAAAAAAATTAAAAAGTAGCATTCAGTTTCCACAGGCTTTAGCTATGTAAACAGGATTTAATATTGGATACAGTATATTTGTAATTCTATGGGGCAGAGGGGAGACCATACCGATCATTTTACACAAAGAGAGATGTAGTCTGCTGCTTAAGGACCCTATTCTGAAAGACTGAACAATGCCTCACTTCCAGGAACATTTCAGTGTTAGAGTCTTAGATGTGAAAACATCAACAGTAGTGAAGAGCCAGTCTTAGTTCCCTGAGAAACCTTGGAGCTCCGTGTTCTGCTACCCCTGTCCACCCAAAATGAGTGGTATAACATGCAGGAGCCCAATTCCTGACCAGTATCAACTTGTTTGGACACATCATACCAGTGCTCCATGCACTGGATTGCCTGACAATCAAATTTATGGTCTTGTTTAAGGTCCATCTTCCTCATGAAGATCATGAATGAACTGGATCCTGGTTACCGCAAGAACAATCTCTCTACATTCCCCACCCTGTTTGCTAGATGCTCAGTTTAGACTGAGAGGCCAAGTTTCATTCTGTGATTGTATGGGAAGATTCTTCTCAATGAAATGTCTAAAGTTATGGAACAAGCCTCCACAAGAGTTCATGTTCATGTTCAGGCTGAATCTCACCTCTACTGTTGGCCACAGGGCATCTGTTTAAACTTGTATTTCTTTAAACAACCATCAAATAACACCTAATGTGGGAGGAATCAACCAGCAGTCTCCCTCAAATTGCAAGGAGCCAGATTAAAGGGAGAAGGGAAGAGACTGATATTTTCTAGAGGTAATTCTCATTAGAACTGAGAGACATTTTTCAACCAAAACTTTTTTCAGTGAAAAATGCAGATTCTGCAACAATGAAACATTTTTCAAATTCATGTCCAGTTCATGAATTGTTTAGGCTGGATTTAAAAAAACCCATTCAATTCAGAAAAATCAAAACATTTTGTTTTGACACTTTTGAAATTAAATGTTCTGATTTTTCGATTTGAACTACTTTTAATTTGGAAACTTCCTTGAATTTTAAAAAATAGCTTGTTTAGCCTGAACTGAAATTTTGAACTTTTTGTTTTGCTGAAAAATTTGGCTTTGGTTGGACCCTGAAATATGTTTTGTTTTGGTTTTCTGGGTTTTTTTTGTTTTGGTTTTTGTTTTGTTTTGTTCAGAATTGCCAGTGAACCGAAAAAATCTATTTTTTGCACAGCTCTAGTTATAATGCAGCTTTAATTTTTGTCAGGCACCTGAATACGCCTACATACACAAAGATAGCTATAAATATTCCATGATACTGAAAAGGATTTGGAGAGCAAAGGTCATTGACGTGCCAGTTGAAATGTTTCAGAAATAAGATAGTTTGCATCCTTGCGCTCCTCTTCACTTGCTCTCACATGGTGGCACAGAGCACTGCAGCTGCATTACATAGTAAGGTCCTGATCCTGCAAATAAATCCAGGTGAACACACCACTGTTTCTACATGTAGGCCCATTGACATCAGTGGGGCTCTGCACACACACAGATATGCATCCATTCAGAGAAACTTGCAGAATCAGCACCTAATTCAGCACCATCTCTCCTCTACCATCAGCCATCTCTGCCCTCTTCACTTCTCTCCCAGTTAAGAGCAGTGATATGTACTGGTTTTCAGGAGTGAATTATTTCACTTGCTGAAATGGTGTCAAAGAAACAGTGCATTACTAATCAAAGCATCCCAATCATTTTTTTTATTGTAACCTTAGTGCTATCTTTCTTCCCTTCCTTGATCAGTAACCTGAAGTAGAGCCTTGTGTAAGCTTGAAAGCTTGTGTCTTTCACCAACAGAAGTTGGTCCAATAAAAGACTTACCTCACCCACCTTTTGTTTATAATGTTTATCATTGTTCATTTTCTCTTACAGTAAGGCCCAATCATTCAAACTCTCAGTCCTCAATAGTGGTACTATGAACAAATAGTCAGTCTGGTGAATTTAAGCAACAAAATTAGATTTCTCATTAGCTGTTTTCAGGAAGCTTCACGATACTGCCAACCCCAAATGTTCAAAAATTGGGAGTCAGGCCCCAAAAATCATGAGATTGACTTAAATAATGAATTCTAAAAAAAGAAACTCTAGGTTCTTTATTTGATTTCTGGTTTCTGAGCCATTATATTCAGATCACATTTTTAGACTCTATTCTTCAGCCATGAGGGTTAGAAACTTAATTTGTTAACAAATGAAAGTTGAGACTGTCATGTAATGAGCTGACTCCAGAAGCTGAGGCTTTAAGAAAAACAGGAAATATTGTAAGACTTGTGATAAAATGTCAAGAGTTGGCCACACGGCTTCAAAACATCCACTGGTACAGCTTATTCACGGTGATACTGCCTCAAAATCAAAAGCAAGTGGCGATTGTTTGTCTCTAGACTGACACAATGATAGTGCTTTGAATACAATTCTGGGGGTGTATGTATTCCGAGCAAAGCAACGATTATCTTGTGTGGACCAGACTGCTGACTATATAGTACTGTTTAAAAAGGTTTAAGCTCTATGGTGTAAGATAGAGTATAAGATCTGAGGTATCTTTTGCTGTATCCTTTTCTAATAAAGAGCACTGAAAATAATGTATATTATTGTTTTTGAGAGCTCTCAAGTTTAGCCCCTCTTAGTTTCTCTTTAGCACTCATTCCTTTTTTTGAAAGGTAGAGTTTTCTTATCCTCAGGCTATGGAGCTTGATCTCCCCAAATCAAAACTCTGGCGGTCTTTATCTCCTTGTGCCCTGGTGTAATCAAATGAAGGACATGACTGTATGTAGTACATTGTGGAAGATTTAGGATTGATGCCATATTAACTGTAGTACTGATATAGCTCATAAAGAAATCAATTTACACTATCCTAAATGGAACTACTGGCGGATGAGTATCCTGGGAAGGTGGAGGAATTTGCAGATGTGTGATGGGATGGGATGGAGGAATAGGAATATATAGTATTCTACAATCAGGGTCCAATCTTCTATGGTAACACTATTGTAAGTGATATGTTGTGATTTTCAAAGCAGTCTAGAAGATTGTCACATCTCCCCTTAACTTCACTGAAAGAAGTGTCTAAATACCTGAGGCTGTTTTTGAAAATGTCAGCATAAATGTTTTGGACCATTACTGTAGTGTTCAAATGGGAGTTGGGGGGAGAGAAGACAGGTGAATAAAAGAAGACTGCCTGGGTAGGCAAGCTTCCAATATCATTTACATTATTTATTTTTAAAGGATGAATCAAGTCTTCAAAATCACTATGGACTTGGCAGGTAGAAATTGTTAAGCTTTAACTTGCCTCTTGGCCAAAAAGCTCCGTGCGTATGGGCTCTTCAGATACGGCAGTCTTTCCCACTACCTGAATTTAATTCAAACCATTCTGCACAGTCCTAATTTTAATCCTTTCATTTTGGTTTTAAGTTACTGCATATATGGCACAATGGAAATATTTTTTCAAACTTAAATTAGAAACATACTTTGGGAGCCTAAAAAAAACAACCTCTCTCTTCAGTGCACAGTGAAACATCTTTAACTCCTAGCTGAAGTGCAACCATGGTAACATTTTTGCTTGAAAAGTTTGATAGCAGTGGAGGAAAACACTTTTTGGAATATGCTTTTTGTGTGCTCCCCACCCCTCAGCGTTCACAAGCTACCTGAAATATCCTACCAATCTGCCCCGATTATGTAATTGTTCTAAATAAATATGGTATTAGAGCAAGCTGGAAATGAAATATCATGTGTCAGAAGGAAA
Organism: Lepidochelys olivacea; assembly: GCF_965140295.1. NCBI lineage: Eukaryota > Metazoa > Chordata > Testudines > Cheloniidae > Lepidochelys > Lepidochelys olivacea. The sequence goes on from NC_140419.1 coordinate 41,858,079, forward strand.
ACCTGAGTTTTCTACTTTACCATGACTGCTAGTTAAAGGCATCAGAATACAACTGGCACGGACAAACTATGTTCCAGGAGAAAATCATGATTGTAATAAGACCCAAAGTTTGCATTCCGTACCCTTATCATTTTAATTTTGAAATGCTAATGAAAAACGTTATAGCTTTTGTGACAAAGTTCCTCCTCTGCCTTGGTGGGTCCTATGCTTATTGGAGGATTTGCTCACCTCAGAGGTTCACGGCAGCCCTCAGTTTGGCCACTTTCGTGGCTCAAATCTGCCATTCACTCAGTTAGCCTCATCACTGGCCAGTATGGGGAAAAGGAAGAAGAACAATCCCCACAGTCTCTGCTGATCCACCTTGTGGATTGGGGAACAGTCCAGAGACCTTCCCCTCTGGTTGGAACCTACAGTCCAGGTCAACTCCTCCAGTATCAAGTAGGGAGTTGGGGGGATGGAGGGATGGGGGGAACCCGGGCCCGCCCTCTACTCTGGGTTCCAGCCCAGGGCCCTGTGGATGGCAGCTGTCTACCGTGGCTCCTGTAACAGCTGTGTGACAGCTACAACTCCCTGGGCTACTTCTTCATGGCCTCCTCCCAACACCTTCTTTATTCTCATCACAGGACCTTCCTCCTGATGTCTGATAAATGCTTGTACTTCTCAGTCTTCCAGTAGTATGCCTTCTCACTCTCAGCTTCTTGCGCCTCTTGCTCCCAGTTCCTTGCATGCACACCACAAACTGAAGTGAGCTCCTTTTTAAACCCTGATGCCCTGATTAGCCTCCCTTAATTGATTTTAGCAGCTTCTTGATTGGCTGCAGATGTTCTAATCAGCCTGTCTGCCTTAATTGTTTCCAGAAAGTTCCTGATTGTTCTGGAACCTTCCCTGTTACCTTACCCAGGGAAAAGGGACCTACTTAACCTGGGGCTAATATATCTGCCTTCTATCACTCTCCTATAGCCATCTGGCCTGACCCTGTCACACTTTGTAAACATTGGCAACAATGTCAGCTCCTCAGACAATCCCAGAATGTGTGCGTGCAAGTTGCACCATCTGTCTAGTCTCCCTATCTGTTTGCTACAAAAGAGAGTAGAATGGCCTTTTTATGGTATATGGGACATGTGAATGAACCAAAAACCTTGCATCCAAACACTCCTGAACTTTGAGGGAAGTGGAGTGCTTGGTTCACAGTTTCAGGCCCAAATTTGGCTGCTGAGGCCCATTTCTAGTGTACATACGCTTGTTAACCTCTAACACTCTTCTTTTTTTCAGAACTGAGGAGCTGGGAATTTGTGTTGTAGCCCATGCTCTGGAGAACTGTTACTTGTAAGAAAACAACTGAAAAGGAAATTCATTTTTAATTTAATTTGGGAGGGGACGGAATTAAATTACGAGTCAGTCGAAAGTGTCTGAAATTCAGAGGGTTTTTATAGGGCTCAATTATGCCTTTCCTGATGTTGAGCTGTTCTGAGAAAGGGGAAGCAGGTGGCCTGCTCTTTACTTTTGTAATATTTTTGGAGCGGTTTAGATTCTGGAGTGGAACTTCATAGAAATATAAATAGAAAAAACATTTTAAGTGATGCTTATATTCCCTTTCATCATCCTCATCTCCCTGCCACAGAAATGGTACCAAATCTGCTTTAATTGTGTTTAATAATAGTCAGGAGAACCATGTTAGTACAATATCTATAAAGGCTGCCTATTACCATTATATCAGGTCATCCCTAATATCATTTTCACCTTTTCAGTTGTTAAAGAGGCTATTACATAGTCTTCTGCTGACTCTCACTAATTGGGGCTCATCACTCCCTGCTCTCTTTGATTTTAGGCAGAGCAGTGTACCTCAAACACAGAAACCTGATGGCTGACTGAGCTGGTAGCCTTCTTGAGGAGGAGTTACGCTGAGATTCCACAGCAGGCAAGGGAGAACTTTACCAGTTAAGGCTGAATGAAGGTCCAGAAGTCTGGAGCTTTTATGTTAATAGATTAGTGACCTAATATGAACATTTGAATATGCATTACCTCCCTTGCAGCTTCTTGGTAGGTGTGGGGTGTCTGACTGCCACTGTCTTGAAGCTGCTTTGAGATCCGTGGAACGAGCCTCTATTCTCTGGTTACTACTCCCAGGCCCCTCTTGCCATGGAGAGAGCACAGCTCGGTGTTACGCTAGCTGAAACATTGAGACCATGGCCATGGGTAGATGGGGAGGGATTATGCTCTAGGCTGTATCTGTGTGGTGAGTCATGCCAGCAGGTAGTTTATGATTGGCATCCTGGAAGACACCCTAGCCTTCAAGATATTGTCCAGAGCAATTGTACCCTTAAAAGTGAAGACTAGAGCATTTCTGCAAGTCTGTGTCTCAGGAATTTGAAATTGTTGTTGTGAGCAGCCAACAATGGTGGTCTCCCAGCCAACTGAGGGGGACTTGACAGGTCTGGAATAAGGGATCAGCTGTAAATTTTACCTCCCCACAGACAGACAGGAAAGTGACAACTCCACTAGCCCATCTGTTCATCCCGGGGACATGAGGGAGGCAACAGAGGATGCCTGCCACAGCCAGGGGCATGAGCGGAAGATGTGGTTTAAGGCAGCAAAATTTCAGAGCATCACCCACCCTGGCTGTCAACACTTCCTCTCAGCTGGTCCTCCTTCCAGCAGTCTCCTGTGTCAAGTTTGCTGTGTGCAGGAGGGCTGAGGGGGAGCTAGTTTATGGCTCCCTAGTTCTCAAACTACCCCAACATGAATTTAAGCAAAGTAGATGCTGCTCTAATTTATAACATCTGGTTATGGTCCTTAAGTGACACACAGAAGCTGTGAATAGTGAGAGTTGAACTGAGCCCTGCCTTACTCTGACATGCCCTCTGGGCTGGGGTGGTTGGCAGAAGAGACTGCTCCACTACCCTTATGTCATCTATGGGCTTCCTTCTCCTCACCCTTCCTGGGGGCATTCTGGATTGGCCAGCTGAAGTCAGGTTCTGGCTCCTTTATGTTGCTCAAGGGTTGCTAAGAGGCCAGATTCAGGGCACAGCATGTGGTCTTTACTATTTCTAAAAGGTAAAACACCACCGTAATTTCTTGATCAGTGGTTGAACTTGGTTTCTTTCATTCTACCAGTTTTAGACAGATTCCCTATGCTCAAAATGGGGAATACTGCTGGAACCGGCAGAATTTCTTAGACCAATATACATTTTTACGCGCAACCACTGTAGCAGGTAGTGAACACTCTAGTCAAGGTTACAGACAAATTTTCTATAAACTGGTGGAATGACTCGGCATACAATAGTTAGCCATGATATTTCATCAAAGATTAGTATTGTAACAAAGTAAGATAACATAATTGTGCAGAGTAAGTAGAATAAATTCCCAGCCTGGTAGCCAACCTGATCCAATATCTCATGTGTATACAGCTGTACTTTTCCCAAGGCATTATTTCAGTGAGACATAACTCTTTGGCTTGTTACAGGTGATACTCTAGACTTCAATAAGAGCCTGATTTTGAAAAGTGGTTTTAATCTGGCCTTTAAGTGTGCACATACAAGTTTGCATACTCAGTGTGCAAAAACCTGACCTAGCATGTGCTAATCAGTCATCATCTACCCAGTTTGTGCACATAAAAATTGTTTGCACTTGCATGTTGGTAATGGAGCACACAAACTGGGGAGTGTATGCATAATCCTAGTGTGCCTGGGCTGTTACTAGATGGGTACAAATGCATGTTTGTTTCTATAATGGGTGGGAGCACAAACTGTGTCCCCAAACTTAGTGCCCACACCTGAAAATTTAGTCTGTAAAGTGTGAATATGCCATGGGTGTATATGTATGATCTGTATAGTGCATAGACAGTACAATAGTCATCACCGACACAGCCACATATGATCTTCCTACAGGGCTACTGCATGGAATTTATCTTGCCTTTAAGAAGGATATAATAACTAAATTTGGTGTGGTTTTAAAAAGATACAGTGCTTTATATAACATGTCACTTTACTTGAATTATGAATATGAAAAATTTACCAAGGGAATGGTGACCAATAAATAAGTGACATTGCTGAAGATCCACTCAGCATTTGATCTTCCAAATGATTATTTTTTTAAAAAATTATGAAAGACAGCAATGGAAAATGACTTCTTTCTATCACTGCAAATGGGAAGTGATGAGGATATAAGGGAACATATAAATATAGCGTTCCTGAGTGGTTGGGGGGGGGGTGGAGGAGGAGGTTGAAAAAAGGTCATTCTGTTATCCCTGGGCGTTGGTCAGGAATCACATCTGACATGATCACGTTCAGAAAATAAAGCAAAATGAAAGAGAGGAAGGGGCAGACAGGGTATCTGTAGTAAAGCAATCTTATCTATGGCATGCTGACCACAATGGCAAAGTGTAAAAAGCCTAATTAGCTCTCTGCTTATCCTCCCCTTCCTGTTATTCCCTCTCCACACACCAGCCACCCAAAGTTCTTTCTTCAAGCTCTGAGAGATGAGTTGCTTTTTCTAAGGACTGACAGGAAATAATTTAAGGTGGGGGGGAAGGTTTCCTGTTCTAGTTACGTTGCGTTTCTAAACTCTAAAAAACAGAAAAGGAATGGCAATTCACACACTGAATGTCATGGACCAATCTGATCCAATATGCCACATTAATAAAGGCATCAGTATATGGATGTAATTTAATTAGGACTCTGAATACACTGTAAATATAATTACAAATTGAATGTTTTTAAGTGCTCAAATGTATTTAAACTTAAATATAATGGAGCCCCTTTTAAGGCCCTACTCCTGAAATTGGATTTGCCCAGGTGGGATCCAACTGTAGGATCAGGGTCAGTGATAAACTTATTTCATAAAGCAAAATAAAATATGTAACAGGGGTTTTACATCAGTGGCAGCTTATATATTTCTTACCTCATCCTGAAAAAAGTGTTAATGTTTAATGTTACTATTTCAAACTACTGTAAATCTTTTTTAAAGAGTCTAGTACTTGACCTAGATCTAATGACATTTTTATTTAGACAGTGAATTTAGTGTTCATGGATACATCATAGGATTGGCTTGCTCTAGGCTTAGTGCAGCCAGGAGCTGTGTAACCTTTCCTGCAAAGTTCAGTCAATGTACTTCAGTCCAAACTTGCAACGCTGTATCTTGCCAGTTCTGGACCTCACTTCTATGATGATTGGCAATCATGCTAAAAGTAACAGTTTTGTATTGTGGACTAGTGTCTACTAGGAATTAGTATAAATCTGTTTGTGTGAGATCCCTTTGAATACCAGATACTGTCTGTCACATTTATTTTAAATACACTGACAATGATGCAATAAAGTAATTTTGTGGGAAGCCAATGGTACACTTCTTAATTCAGAGCCTTTAAAACAACACTTGCTTTGAAGAGAATCACTACATTTAAAGTGTATTACAATGGGTTAAGTTTTAAAACTATACAAACTTTCTAAAACACTTTTGGTAAATACTTCAGAAAAAATTCGTCCTTATAGAACACTAGATATCTATCATAGTAAACATATTTAATGCTTTTATCCATGCTATTATAGAAAAATTTAAAATCATGGCAGTGTTCATAGATATCAGTGCTGGAATGTGACTAGACTATTTAATACCTGAAGGCAAATTACTTATTTAAAACATTAGTGTCTCTGTTTTCTAGGAGAAATGTGTACCTCTTGTTCAAGCAGACATCCTCAGCACAGTTAAACAGCCCTCTGAGAAACCACATCAGTGCTGAGGAAGGATATCACAAGTGCTGGAAGATGTGGAAATCTGGTAGAATTCTACTTCCCCTGATCTCGAGTCTGTCAGGTACAGTGCCAGCTGAGTTTCATCAGTATTTTGTAGTGACTGTGGTGTGAATTAATTAGAATCTTTATCCAGCAGCTTTACACATACCTGAAGAATTCAAGCCATTTTCTCATACTCTGATTTCTGGTTTTATTTTGCTATCTCTGCCATGCAGTAATGGTAAAGAATTACAAGGAAAATTTGCTTTCTTCAAACAGTGAACAAGGAGTATTTTCTCTTCAACTATACCTCTTCGACTTCATTGCAAAGCTTTTGCCCAGCAATTTCTCCAGTTCTGTGCTGCCTAGCTTCCTGCTATGGAAGACACTGTCCACATATACTCAGTCTTAAATATCAGAATTTCTATTCTGCAATATTGTAATCACAAGTTTTTTTTAAAAAAAAGATCATGAATCAGGGCCCCCCAGAATCCTGAGAAATGATTTTTAAACCAGATTATTTTAAAAAAAATTCTTTGCCTTCTACTTTTTCAGCCTTGAGGGGTTCCATTTTCAAACTTTTCTGTCCAGACACAAGAACTAGAAACTTTTTTAAAAAATGAAATATGTGATCTCATGTAATCCCATTACTCCAGGAGCTGGGCTTTAACAAAAATACTGAAATTCATGAGAGTCGCAATAAAATCACGAACACTGGCAACATTGAATTTGGTATTCTTCAGTGAGATTATGTGTATCTGAGGCAACTTTTACATTATTGCAGTTTGACTTGGCACTTAAAGTTTACAGCTTGAATTGTGGGTGTAGGATACAAACCACAGCATGGGGCTATGAGGCCGGGTACAGAAACACTCCTTGTTCATCTGTACACACAGGGATAACTCCATCTTCACTTTCCCGACCTCTGCCATGTGCTTAGGGGAAGAAACATAGGAAGGGTTCCTGATTTGAGCAGGTGTGGGGGAGAGAAGTGTGAGAATGCCTTGTGCAAAGTCAGGGCTCTGCATTCAGATTCTGAGAACTGGTTTGATTTCAAGGCTAGGCATATCTTGGTTTTGTTTTGATACATGATTATGAAGGTTCTCTTCTGCTGGATAGGCCTTTGGACTGGTGCTGTGTTTCTCCTGAGTCATCCCAGAGCATGCTCCCTGTTCCCACTCATCATGGCTGAACTGCTCCGACAGAGGTTTAAGTTTTCCCTTTTCATGACTTGGATATCTTGTCTGAAATTTCAGAACAGAGAAGAAACTGTCCACGAGTCTGTGTGACGTTCTAGACTCTAGGGATTTAGGTGGAAATTCTAAATATTCAGGGCTTCCTGGTAACTTCATCCCCAAAGCCAGTAGTGCATTGCAGAACTTGGGTTGCGTTCTGGGGCGTTGGTTCCACCTGACAAATAACCAGGGCAGGAGGACACCCCCATGTAAGCTAGCACTGACCCAGTCGGCATTATTTTACATGGTTTTCTCAACAATGTGAGGGGATTTAGGAACAACCACTTGCACTATGTGGGAGGGGCTAGAGCGGCTATCCAGGTGAAACTGCCTGGCTCCTGAATAAGCCATGATTCAATAATAGCTATGTGCAGGCTCTGGACCTCTGCCCAAAGTGGCCAAAATTCTATGCAGAACTTGAGATGTGTAGTGGGGAATGCTTTCCCCACTTTGTGGCTAGACTGAGGCTTTCATACAGAACTGTCCAGAGCTGGGGTAGGTAGAAATAAGACATGTACTTGGAAAAGATCTATATTTTAAAATGAATATAGAGTTAATGAAAGGGGCCAAGCTGGGAGCTAGAGTCACTAGAATGCCTCAGGCTACTTTGTCTAACTCTGAAAACCTCTCCCCCCCATATTCTTGAGAAATTTTGAGAAACTTTGCCAGAAGTTTGTAAGCAAACATTCCCAACACTGACTTGGAAACATTATTAAATATAATTGTTCAGTAAATAATTTAAATTTTTAATTAAACATATTTACTTCATCTAAAAATATTTTTCCCCTTCAGCTTCCCCCAAGAAAACCAAAACTAATATAAGGATTGACGTTTTAGGGGTAGGTTTGGCATAATCCAATTTTAATTTCAGTAATTTGACAGATAATATCAATATTTATTTTTAAGCATTTTTTAAAAAATTGTCATTGTTTTTAAACTTTCACAGTTGCAGGAAATGATGGGAAGGTGCATCAGACAATTTTTGACAGTAGACCTTGAGATTCAAAAAGTTAAAGTTTCGTAACCTTTAAAGCACAAATTGTCAACATCACATGTCAAAATATACAAAGTAAATACCCTTAAATCAAACATCAACAGATGCTCAGGCAGCATTATTCTTTCTATGCCTATCTGTACATTTCAATTATCGATGGAAATAGTATCAGTTTGTGTGTGTTCAATGAAATGGACATATACCACCACTGATCAATAAATTGAATCTTTCAAATCTCCTTACAAAAATAGTTTCTTACACTTTCCAAATTTCCCTGCTCACTTGTGTTATTATCTTATTATTATTATATTTATTTATATTTATTATTATATTTATTTATATATATATTATATATATAATTATTTATCTTAAAATAATTCCTATTTTCCTTTAGACCTTTTTTTTCTGACTCCTAGGATGAGGGGGGCATAAAATAGCAAGTATTAAATTCATCCCTCAGCATTGCCCATATTCTTATAGAACTATGCAAAACCCTGCCTCTCAGCATTACCAAAATAGTATTGCCTCTTTAGCCATGCGGTAGCAGATTTTCAGGTCAGTTTCCTGTTTGAAGAAGAAATCAGTGATATGGAATCTAGTATTTTCTTAATGGTATTTGTTTATTTACAAACTGTACACAAGTCCTGTTCGCTTGAACACAAGACAAAGAGCACAGACAACACCCTCTTACAGAAACCTCAGAGCAGGCACTGCTGCCTCTTTCTCTTTCCAGGGCCTCACCCCATTTGCACTGCTTCACAGTTGCCTCTTCCTACCCTAATCCCTGAGTTTTACACTTGAGAAACTCCTAGTCCAAGGCTGCTCACAGACTGCCTGGTCTAAAAAGTTGAGCCTGGGCATCTATCCTCCTTTTGTGCAGTTGCTCTGCAACACAAAGACATTTAGGGTATGTCTACACTGCAATTAAAAACCCATGGCTGGCCTGTGCTAGCTGACTCAGGCTGAAGGGCTGCTTAATTGTAGTGTGGATCAGGCTAGAGCCTTGGTCCTAGAACCCTGTGAGGTGGGAGGGTCCCAGAGCTCTGGCTGCAGCTGGAGCCTGAATGTCTAGACCACAATTAAACTGCCCTACAGCCCAAACCCCGTGACCCCGAGTCAGCTGGCATGGACCAGCTGCGGGTGTGTAATTGCCATGTGGACATCCCTTAGATCTTTAGCTGCCAAAGGAGAGTGCTTAACCCACCCAATACTCCTAATGACTCTCTGGGTGCAAATACTGCCTGGCATTTTTAGTCATTTCTATGGGAGTCTTATGCTGGGTGCGTATACCTAAGTGACCCCTAATGTGCAAACAATCAGCACCTTTTGCCATAATATTTATAAGCGCACACAAAAATATCTCCTAGTATATAAAAAAAATACTGGTGCTGTAAACACATGAGCAACCAGCCCCAACAAGAACACTTTTGCTATATTGTCTCATTTACTGTGTATTCACCTGTGAGCTCTTTATCATAAGAGCAGCCTTAGCTTACATTAAAGAAAGAAAGAAAGAAAGAAAGAAAGAAAGAAAGAAAGAAAGAAAGAAAGAAAGAAAGAAAGAAAGAAAGAAAGAAAGAAAGAAAGAGAAATAGGATGGGCACCTCATGAGATCTGGAATTCAGTTCAGAAAAACCTCCAAAGTTCAGACCTCAAAGCTCTGGGCCAGTCCGTATGGCTCTCTTTTCCTATGCAGTCCCATTCCTACAACAAGCCCTATGACAGAGCACACCCCCTTTCCAATCTGCATGCTCATGTTTCCTTAAGTGGAGCCTGATCAGCCTTTCTATTCAGAGGGGATGTGACATAGCCACTGGTAGCGAGAGCTTCCTAACTTTGTCCCATCGATACTGCTCTCACTTGAAAGATCCATCTCCAGGGATGAAGCAAGGTCATTTGTTCTCAGTGCTTCTTCAGTTTTTATCTCTGCTGAGACTGCCATCAAGGGTGCCGGTTGTAATGGTGGGGTTTATGTGGACAACTCTCGACCGGGAACTAGAGTGAAACCACCAATTCATGTCACACAGACCACCAGCTTTCAGTTGGTGATGAAACATTGCTCTGTCACTAAATCACTTTAACTATTAGGGTTTGTTTACACTTTGAAATTTACCAAAACAACTATTCCAAGATATTTATTCCAGAATAGCTATTTTGGTAAACTTCCGAGTGGAGACAAGTACCCCCTGCCTTTGAAGTCTATCATCCTATGTGGAATTTCCAGAAAGCTAGCTAATCCCATATATAGAACCAAAGTAAAAATAACTACTAGAGTTGACCTGAAGAATTGATACTACTATAACTATAAAGGCGACATCTAGCTCAAGGGATATTAGAAACTATTTGCTTCTTACTTTCTCTCCAGTCCCACAAAACAGTCAACACTTAATGCACCCATTGTGCAAAACAAACAGCATAAAATGAACTGAGATGGAGCTTCCCACCACGGTCTGCTCCAGATATGTTGACATATAGGAGTGGCAAAGAGGAAGGTGAAAACAGATGAAAATCCCAGCTGAATGGCCCTTCTGGAGGGTTTTTAATCTTCTTACACCTGTTTCCAGGCACTGACGTGTGATAGTGACAGGGTGTAGAAAGGAATGTAACAACCTGGGCAACAGGATGTGGGTGGAGGCAGAAGTCCCAATGGAGAAACTTTGCATCATATTTCATATCATGCATGTAGAAGTTGAAGTAATGCTGCAGTAGGTAAATGTAAAGTTATTTAAAGTAAGTGCTCAGGAGCGGGGTGTGTTGGGAAAAGGCACAGCATTTAATTGTGTTAACAAGTATTCAGCTCAGTCTAACTCTGCTCAGGCTTCTGAAAACATCTAGTTTCTGGGCATTACTCTGAGATTAAACACAGGCATTAGCATAGTCACTTCACTCTACATAATCTTATCTGCATAGTCACTCCCATATTCATAAAATAACTGGCCTTGCAGAAAGCTGAGTTCTAAACATTCAAAAGCAATAGGCCAAAAATGAAAGTTAGCTCACAAGCCTGCAAGTGATTGTCCAGTCAGCACTATGGTATCTTTGTCTGAGAATAAAGGACAAAATATCAAATATCTGAGAGCTGTACAACACTGGCATGAATAAAAGGAAGAAAAAAATAAATATAATCTCTGTCACAAAAGGCCTCAGAATTACCCTGTTCAAAAAAGGAAGAGGCATGGGTAGAAACCACGTGTTAGAAGTAGGATTTTTATGCAGTCATGTTTTTTTAATAACTTTTAATTTGGAACACCCAAACTACCTAATATGGATTTAAACCTACCTCTGAGCTTGGGGTCAGCTATAGTTTCTATTCTGATTACTATTCTCAGCCACATGGCGTGATTCCAAGATGAACAGAATTGGTGAAAAATGAGATGGTGGGGTTTGTTTGTTGTTTGTTTGTGTATGTGTGTGTGTTTGTTTGTTTTTTCAGTAGCTGTAGCAAGGGACACGTGAACACCTTTATTCAGTATTTAGGTTCTTAGGTGTCAGGTGCCTTAGATACTGACACAGCAGACTAATTTCACAAAAGAAAGGAGAAACCTACATCTTGTGACGTTTACCTCTCCATTGTCTCTTACACAATATGACTGAGAATGGAATAAGGGAGGATGCTTTTTGATTTTGTTGTCCAGCTGTTCATTGTACTCTCCTGCAATGGTTCAGATAATTGCTCGGCTTGAGCCTCTATCGGTGACACTTCTCTAACTTAAAGTGCCAGCTACCAAATTGTCTTATTAGGTACCTGTTAAGTGGGTGCAGAGATTGAGTTCTAAAATTTTGTTATTGATATAGGGCCAGTTCATTCCGTTCATGGGTGGGGGTGGGGTAATCAACATGGGGTCAAGAAGTACCACGCATTAGATGGAATCCATCAGGATCTGGTAGAAAGAAGTCAGGCTTTATTGTCTTGTAGAACAGAACAGGTGTGCAACCCCATAGACCCCCACGGATAACTAGGATACCTCCCAGAAGCCATCCATGTGGAGATGATTGCACACTAGTTCCCAAGCTACCTGGAAAGAAGATCCACACTGGCATGGCTGCTTGCAATGGCAGTTCCCTGCAGGGAGTGATAGGAGGGGTAATACCATAATATGATGATAGCCTAGTGAGCATTATTTTAAATTGGTATTTCCCATAAGATTACAAGGGGACCATGCAGGAAGGCACTGCTCCTCCCACTTCTGCATATCAGGGGGCTTTTTCTCCCTATTTTCCTCTCCACCCTGTGGTCATAGTTAGTGGGTCTGATCCTGAAGTCCTGACATAGATAAAACTCCCATCAAACCCTCTCTTTAATAACTTGGAATTCTGACTATCCACCTGTTTTTCAGAATTATTTGTGAATGCCCAGGAGTATTGTGAAACTGTGTAAAACAAGCTGTCTTGCAAAATTTCTGGAAAGTTGCAAAACTTTCCTTTTTTGCCCTACTGTAGCTTGCAGTGATGACACTACAGCAGCAGAATGACTGCTTAGTGTTATACTAAGTTCAAAATAGGATTAAGCAAACTAGAAAACACTGTTTTCAAATGTTTTTAAATCCATTTTTATTGGTATATAAATGTCCTGGTTTTGCCCAACCCCCTCTCAATAAACCAATGTAATTATTATTCCATCAGTTCATTTTCTTTTTTCTGTGTTCCTAAAAAGATATATTGGCATGCAAGACTTCTACAGATATGGCATTAGATCCATACTTTCTCCTCGCATGGAAAAACCATACAGAAGCTTGTTTTTAAAGAGAGAGAAAATAAGATTAAACAGGACAGGGAATGTCGTTATGAAAGAATGAAAATATTTTCATTACTAGGGTATTTGTATGTCAACAGCTGATACAGAGTGATGTGAGCCATTCCTACAAGGACTCCCAAAGTCTCTTCCTTGTACCATACACCAATTAGCAGAACCCAGATTAAATGAGCAATATACAACACTCAGAAAGTTACTGAATTTCACGTTTTCTTGTCATTTTATTAGATTGTTGATTGTTTTCCCCCATTGCGACTTTTGTCATGCAGTCTTTTAGAGATGCAGATTCCTAAGTAATATAGTCAAAAAATGTGAACTTGTCCGATATGACTAAATAGATATTATTAGGTTGCTATTGTGTAGTGTATAAAAGAATTGCAGTGTTGCTTGGTCACTTATTGAAAAGAAGGTCTGCATTTGAGGCGGGCGGAGGATGGGTAGGGAGAGAGTAACCATAGGGATAGATAAGAACATAGAAAATATCACCATGCCACTGTATAAATCCATGGGACTCCCGCAGGTTGAATACTGCATGCAGTTCTGGTCACCCCGTCTCAAAAATAGATACATTGGAATTGAAAAAAGTACAGAGAAGGGGAACAAAATTATTAGGGGTGTGAAACAGCTTCCATATGAGAAGAGATTTTAAAAGACTGGGACTGTTCAGCTTAGAAATGAGACTAAGGGGGGATAGGATAGAGATCTATAAACTCACAAATGGTGATTTAGGTGAATAAGGAAGTGTTAGTTACCTCTTCATATAACACAAGAACCAGGAGCCACCCAATGAAATTAATAGGCAGCAGTTTTAACACAAAAGGAAGTATTTCTTCACACAACATACAATCAATCTGTGGCACTTGCTGCTAGGGGATGTAGTGAAGGCCAAAACGATAACTGGATTAAAAAAAAGAGCTAGATGGACCATTGGTTTGACACAGTAATAGCCATTTTTATGTTCTTTGTGTGGAGGTAGCAAAGGGAGACTGTAAATAAAACTTGCTAACACAGGACTGTAAGAGGTGAAGAAGAATTCATGCATGAATCAAGCAGAAATTATCAAATATAGTGCCCAATTCTGCTGCTCTTACTCTCACTTAGTAGTACTTGTATGAGTAGTCATTTATTTCAGTGAGACTACTCGTTTAGAATGTGAGTTAAGGTTTTACTGATCATTATTTAGTCATTTTCAGTCCTAACTAATTCCCTATAAAATTATTAAGATATCATTGGAAAACAATTTAATGTATTAGAATACGATGTCAGTGGATACAGAGTTTTGTGGTTTTTTTTTTTAAATTTTTCAAAATTATTTTGTGGTATTTCTTTGCTTTCCTACACAGCTGCTGTGTTCCACTGTGGAAGTGGCTGCATTTTGCAGCCTTATCTCTCTCCATCCCATACCTACCTCAGCTTTTATGAATTAATTTTTGTGAATGCTTTGGAGGAAAATTGCTATAGAATTATAGATTATTGTTGTTTCACTGGAATTTCGTTTTAGTGTTTCATTTCATCTCCATGTGATTGAAGACTGGCACAACTAAAATATTGCTCAATATCTTTGATTTTTGCCAGATAGCCTGTTGTAATTGGCTCCTTGCAGATCTACCCAATACTTATTGGAGCTGTTCAGAATTATGTGGCTTGTTTAAGATTTTTGAGCTGTTCATGTGAATTCATTAGTTAAATGTCTTTATTAGAATACATAGAAAAAATGGAATCCATTTAAATTTGATATCTTTTAAAGCTCTTCACTCTGCAAGACCATCTTATTAGAAACACAATCTATTGGTACCATTTTTGGTAGACTCCATTTCTGGGCTTGTGTCTCAAAGCCATGTCACTAGTTATAGTTCTAAATACAGAACTTTTAATCCACTTTTCCCCAGGTTGAAGGAATTCTACCTCATGAAGATATGCACTTCATGATTGTTCTGGTTTGTATCACAGCAGTGCCTACAGACCTCAGTCAGGGATCAGGGCCTATCATGTTAAGTGCTGTATAAACACATATACATATGCACAATATAACAGATTGATCCTGTCCTAGTTTGCTTAGAATAAAGTTTAAGAGATGTGCTTTTCAAAAGTGTTTAAACGAGGTGCCCTATTTTCATTGAAAGTCAATGGCACTTCTGCATCACCCAAGTGCTTTTGCAAATCCCACCCTAACACTTTCTATCAGAAACAGCTATCGCTAACACTTTCTACCAGATGAAAAAACCTTTTTTACCAGATGTTTTCTTCAGTGTCCTACTAAGCCACTTGGAGATCTTCTTTTGGAAGAAATTGAAGGATAGCTGACGCAGGAGTCAATGTAATTCTTCTCAAAATACTTGTTCAGGTATTTTCCCCTCACAAATCATCCCAAGTCTTCATTCCTTGTCTCCTCTTTACTCTTAAATATCAAGAAATAAGTTGATGAGAATACATGAAGCCACCCAGCCGCTTTCCTTGTCAGACGTTTTCCCTGATAAGTGGTCTTTCAAAGGATTTTTCCAGAGGCAAGGTAACTATTAAACAATCAAGAAGACACTAGCCATCCTTCCACTAATGCCATCTCTTGTGTTATGCAAGTCCTAAGGTTTGTGGATCCTACCCTACACCTTTCCTAAATCGTCTTGAGCTGGGGTTCTTTAGTGCTGACAATAGCAAAACTAATAATATTATGACCTGAAGAATAGCTCTGTGTTAGCTCAAAAACTTCTTTCACCAATGAAAGTTGGTCCAATAAAATATATTATCCCATCCACCTTGGCTATATATTAAGAAAATGGAAGAACATTATGCCACAAACAAAAACTCAATGAGGGAAATAACATGCCACTGGATTCATGGAGAAACCCCCATAATATGAAAGGAGTAACAGAAAACACTGATGAAATTGGGAGAGTTTGGATGCAATCAGCAAACACTGACTCATGCCAGTCAGTGACTTCACTGGGACTACTTGCACATGTAAGGGTTTGAGGGATCAGTCAATTTATCGCCAGTTTCTGATGTCTCTTCTTTGGTGCCTTGCTCAGCCTTTTTAGGCCAGTGGGCTCTTTAATTAGTAATGTGGGCCCAATCCTGCACATCCCTACTCATGAGTGGATCCATTGACTTGAGACTACTTCCATGAGTTAGAATTTGCAGCACCTTTGTCTTCTTTACCTGTTTGTACTGGTAGGGCAGATAACAGTATACCTGTTTAGATTTTTGGGGTGTGGAGTTTGTTTTTTGCTGCTTTCTGTTTGTTTGCTTCATGTGAGTTTATTCTAATTGAAATATTTGTATACACAATCTTTTTTTTTTCTAATTACTATTCTTGTTTAATTTTATTTTTCCATCTTCTATTTATGGATAATGATTCTCTAAATGTGAAATAAAATAGATTTATTTAACATTTACAAGTTAGTAGATAGGGATTAGGAATATCATTTATCCAGTAAGGATCTCAATATATGGGAACTATCCTGGTTATGAATTAAGCTCCCAGTTTCATGTCTCAACTTCTTTACACTTGCCTGGGAGCAAACCTGTATGTCTCAGGTGGGTGGATTGTTAAATTCCTATGCTGAGAAGGTATCAGAGGAAGAACAGAGGTATAGAAAGCAAATCCATGTCTGGCATTAACAGTGCCCTTCTAGGCAAGTGTGAAATAGCCAACCCCCACCCATAAGCATTTCTGGGATCACTGGGCAGAGGATAGGATACAAGGATAACATCAAGTGTGGGGACAGGATATCAAGAATGTGATTAAAAACCTGACAAAATTGCACAATGCTATATCCAGTGAGAAGAAACCTTCACCTCTTGTGTAGTTTTTGGCATCAAGAAGAGCTTATCTTCAAGTAACATGTAAAATGTAAGGTGAATTGCTAAAGAGGAATGCAGACAGATTCTCATATCAGCACATTGTTTTGGTTCAGACTCTACTGGATTTATGTGAAGTACATTTGGCAAAAAAGAAAAATCAGTTTATCCTTTGTTTTTTCCACATGCTGTTAGCCAAACAAGCTGTAGGAGGAAATTAATGCTGGGAAGGTTGGAAAATAATTCACACACTATTTTAGTTTTCATACAACTTCAAAAGTTGTAGCAGGTTTGCTTTTTTTAAAAAAACAAAACAAAACACACACCATGCTCACAGACTTGCTCTTTTGGCTCCTTACTGCAGCCATAAGTACAAAGTTGGAGAACAGTGCTGCTACTTCGAAATCCACTGTATAGAGATATTGTTTAGAGACTTTCCAGGATGAATGGTAAGGATGAATTCAGAGGACCAGCACTAGGCCTCAGCACCAGTAAAGTCCTACCTGAACCCTGTTTTGAGGGCATTGTGCTAGGCGAACAACTGATTTTTTAGTTTAGCGGCAATTCCTAAATTAATAAATATTCGGTTCAGAGCAAACCAAATCTGAAATTTTTCAGAATTATTGGTGGATTGAGGAATAAAAAAAATGTTATATTTGTTCTGAGTGGAAATTTGAACCTCAGCCTCCTACTTCCCAGGTGAGTATCTTAACAAGTGGGCTAAAAGTGATAAGAGGTGGGAGTGAGAAGGGCCTCAACACCATGATCATAATCACCACCACTTCCTCCTTTGGCCATTTAGTGAACAGCCAAAATTGTTTGTGTCAAATTCAGGACTGGTTTCAGGTTGAATGAAACTGCATTTTTGTCAGACTGTTTGCCCAAACCGTTTCGCCCAATTCTAAACTGAAGTGAATTTCATCCGAAATGAACATTTCAGAAAATTATTCCTGATCCTGAATGGATTTTATGACATATTGACCTTCTGAGGGACTATACACATTACCTATGAGTTGCATACCTCTTTATTGACAAGAGCTGGGCAAATAATTCTCAACAAATAATTTATTCAATGAATTTTATCACTTTGTTTTCAGATTGTCCAAGCAGTTGATGATTTCTTTGTTTTTCCAGGTTTACCATTACATAATTTCAGCAAATAATAATTCTTAATGCCTGGCTTGTCTGAGCAGTTCATTGCAAGTATGCAATAATCAAAATTTGAGCATTGTTGTGTATAGGATGTATCTGTCCCGTGGCTGGATGAGTGTAACTGTTAGTATCAGAAACTGATGCAAACACGCTCATTGGCAAATTCAAAAGTCACTTTCTGCTAATATTTTCCACTATTCACATTAAAATTCACTGGTGCTATAAACATAACTTCTGGCACATGTCTTCTTGAATATTTGTGGAAAATGAACAAAAGAGAACACAACAATAGTAAATGATTTTTTTTAAAATGTCTAATTGTGATCTATTGTATGAACTATTTGCCCTGTTCATATATTGAGAAACACCAGGGGGCTTGATATATCCCTGCAGGCATGAGAGTGTAATTTGCACTACCTTCTACCATAGGCAGAGCTGTACCTTGTGGATATTCATTCTCAGCGCAATGGCAGGTGTGATAACGCCATCCTCTAGCAGTATGTCTCTTGGGTACCCTTGTATTGCTCCCTTTCTGGCCAGGTGTGTTGTGCCCCTCCCACCCATCCCCCCACACCCTGTTCTTGGGCTGCCTGGGCCAGCTTTTGGCCCACAAGAGGATCAGTAGCTGCTGGTGCCTTATACAGTTTTGCTCCCATTCCAAGTGGACTTTCCATTACTGTGGACAATTTAGAGTCCCAGGCACTGGAATTTGCCTTGAAGTACATTTGTTTAAAGTGTACAAATTAAACACATAATTTCATAACTATCTGAAAAAAGCCAATGAAAATACAGGGATTTTGTTTGTAAATTCCATCCAAACATCAGGATCGTGTTACAAATGGTTTAGATGGAATTTACAACTCTACAATTGTTCTGCTCTCCTCCATTTTCCACACCTGCTTTCAAATATGAAAGATATGCTTGCGTTTTCTTGAAGGACTGAAATTCTAAACATGAGAATCACAAACAGCGAACAAAAAAAATTGCCTTTTTGGGAAGTGGAGATGGGGGAACAACTAGTAAATATTTGAGCTACGTTTTGTGAAAAGTTTGGGATTCATAAAAATGATCATATGTTTGTGAATAATTAATACTGTGATCACAAGGAACATAGCAAACTGACATTTGCCCTTAATGCATAAAAATAATCACAAGTCAATTGTCTTATTACTGTATTTTCTTACCTCTGGATATAATAGACAGGTTCATACTGAAATAGGATTATGACAAAGAGTGGCATTCTCTCCATTGTGGACCCACTCTTTCAGTTAAACTGTTCACGTGAGTAAGAGATACCGAGTCCCTTGTGTGGGAACAAATCAGTCTGGAACAAAATGTTCCACAGTATAGGACAACCTTCATCTGATGGGTGGGGGGAAGGGAAGGGGGGTGGGAATGCCTGCAAGGTTACTAGGGAGAAGGTTACTGCAGTGAAAATAAAGAGGAATTTCTATTATTATTATTACTGCAGAACTTAAACAAAAAACCACACTATCACCAACTCTGGAGATCGATATACTAGCAGATTGTGAACTATATTTGGAGAGGTATAGTGATAATATCTACTTAAAGTTAGCTAAGAAATACTGCACACTTTGAAACAATATTTGCAAGGTCCTTGTCAGCAAATGTCTCTAGGAAGGATATAGCAGGAAGTGAGGAAAGGAGACCCTGTCTCTCAACCCAAGGCCATTTTCATACAGTCTGAAGATCTTCCCTTTACCCCTTTTGCAGTTGAAAGATGCTTCCGGACAGCAAGTGCCACTTGTTGAGAAATGCATTTATTTCATTCAATAATAGCCAGCAGGGAAATGAACTTTGCCATCGATGGTTATACAAAATTTTCCCACAAATAGTGTCTTTTTCAATAACACATTTTTGTATCTTTAATTGTGAAGTTTCAAAAGAGGCTGATAAGCATGAAATAGATGGAATAATCAGAGTTGCTTATTTGCTCTACCATTCCAGTCCTAACCCACAGAACACAAAATACCATAGATTGTGATTAACACAAAAAAAACCCTTGTCTGACTTTATTCATAGTGGCTGATTTCAAGGGCAGGAGGTACATGCAAGCACAGTGGGTAGCACATGATTATGGAGTATCTAATGAAAATAAAGATCATGGTTTTTCCATGGAAATAGCATTGCTTTTACTGGATTATTTACTGGTTTGTATAGATTTACATGGCCTATAATAAACACATTTTATCACCAGGATATATGACTGCAAACACCTAATATAAGGCACCTGAGGTTGAGGCAAAGACTAGTTAATCTCTGTAGAAAATAATTTATCTTTCAGATATGCTTATTTAAAGTATTGTAATACTCTTTAAATTATAAAGGCCAATTGATGTAAGGAACTGTAACTCCATTGAAGTTAATGATGTTGCATCCACTTACATCAGAGTTGAATTTGGCTCTTAGCTTGTTGTAGGGGGTTTTAATCTTAAAGTTGAATTCTTACTGTGTGTAGGGGAGAACCTTATTTTACTAAGAAGCAAATTGCTCTCTAGGCCTTCATATGTTAAGGGGGTGTTTACAAGACTTTCAGCTATGGATCATTCTCTCCACTGATAGAGTACAGGAGTTATACATACATGGCAAGTTTAGTGATGTAGCCACTATTATGCCAGCAGTAGACTCTCCGGGTTGACATGTTCAGTTACCCCAAAGGAACATGTCCTCAGTGTTTAATTTTGAAAAATATGTATTTATTCTAGCCTATGTTAGCTCCTCATGGGTTAGTCTATCATTTGCCATGCATCAACTGTGGGATCTCTTGATGAATTTCAGTCATCAAGACAAGAACAAGCTTTTGTCTTAACTATGCCAAAAAGGCTTGGGATTGCCATCCCTTTTCTTGAACCCATTCTTTCCGGACTCTAGTTTCATCCTCTTTCAGCATAGTAATTCTAGGAAAGTGAATTAGTTTAATTTGCATGTGCTGTTTTCATCATGTTGATACTGTATATATGAAACTTCCCTTCTTAATGAAAATTCACTGTATGCATGAAGAAGTGTATATACTATAGACTCCCTTCATTTCTTGGCAGTAAAGTCTCTTATAACTCACACCAGTCAGACCTCTAACACCTCTTACTATAAAACTGTGCACTCACATGGCCCGTATCACCCACTGAAATAAATGCTTAACACATATTAAATTTCACAAGACAACTGCGAGGTGTTATACCCATTCTACAAATAGTTAAACCGAGACACATGCTAAATCCAACATTTCTAAACTTAGGCTAAAATTTTGGTTGATATAGTTCAAGGCTGTGCAGTGAGTCAGTGGTAGAGGCAGGTGTAAAATCTAGGAGTCCTGATTTCCTGTCCTTGCTCCAACTGCTGGGCTGTACTTTTTTTTTTTCCCTAGAAACTCAAATTATGTTCAGGATGAGACAGTGCTGAGATTCAGACTGTTCTCTCTTTTCAGCAGTTCCTCTGCGTCTACTGCTTAGCATGGTAGCATGACTTACAGTGGAAAAATTTGGCCCACCCTAGTACATTCCGGTTGAGAAGCATCAAATTTACCAGACGAACAATGGTAAATCTTGAGCTTTATGGAGATTATTTATAAGTCTGGAAGATACTTTGCTGCAATTTAAGCCCTAAAAGAGCACAGAGAACCAAAAGAAGCATAGACAACATCAGTGAAATATCATAATGGAAAGAAGAGTGTGGACACTGACCATAAAGACAAGTTTAGTCATCACAACAGCAGCAATTGATTCTTAGCGATTCAGCTCCTATGGTGATGGATACCCTAAGATGCACAGAAATGCTACTCTCATTGGACTCACTCAGCAACCCTACAGGAAATTTTTCTCACTCCTCCCCTGAATAACCTGAATTACAACAGCTGGGTATAGAATAACTCTGGTTTACAGATGCGGCAATTCAGATTATATTTTATTAAGCTGAAACAAGAGACGCAGCAAACTCTCCCAGGGAGTTCAGAAGTTTCCACCCTTCTAGTAATTGCATACTGTACAGGAAATGGAGGTTAAAAAAAAGTTACAAAAAGTCATTCTGGGTATCACCTAATACAATCATCATCTGAAACAAATTCTCATCTTCTCAGAATTTCCATGACCTGAAAAAGTCCTTTCAGTGGATGCTAAGAATTTCTGCAACACTCAGTGTGCATTTGCTGATAAATAATGCATTGGAAAAAGGTGGTTACCTCTGATCCCTTACACTGTTGTTTCTTCTAGCCTCATATCTCTTTGGCATAGTTGCGTCATTAGACTTAGAAGTTATTAGTATTGTACGTCTGATTTTAAAGCTAAATTCCTTCAAAGATGTACACTTGTCCCAAAAGCCCCCTGCTCACTGAACATACAGAATTTCCTATGCATATGAAGTATCAATCATAAGTTTCATACAGTAAAGTCTGCAAATGTTCAGACAGGAAAATTGCCATTGTACAGCTTTCATCTGACTCAAGAGAGTTCAGATAAAAATACGGCACAGCACTCACATGAAACCAGAGATTCAGGTCACTCTTGAACATACTGAGTCTCTCTAACTCTGGGAGTACAGCTGTGCTAGAAGTTTCTCCCAGGCCACCTGGCTCAAACTAGATCTTAAAGGGAGAGAAAAAATTAAATATAAATAAATAAAAGACAAATCCTGGTGGCAATAAATTATAAGCCATTGGTCGCTGAGAATTGAGTTATTTTGGCAACTGAAGCTTATTACATTCAAAAAGGCCACTGTCAGTTCATTTTATGCCCAACACTTAGGTTTTGTAAAACAAGATTTTACAAACCTATGAGTAATGGAAATGTTTCGCTGTTAATTACTCCAGAGTGACCAGAACTACTTCCCAAATGGTTCTGGGAAACAGGATCTGGGAAAAGGGAAGCTTGTTCTCCCCACCAAAATACTCCTTTTTCCTCCCTGAGTTGCCAGAAGCAAATGCTACTTTGAGTTAGTGTGCCCTTGTCTGTGGGGACCTTGCTTCTGATGAGGTTGGGGAGTTTTTTGAAGGCCAGAAGAGGGAGTTCAGGAAATATTTATTTCAGAATGTAGTCCAAATGTGGGTTGTAATTGTTTGATACCCTGTAGGGGTTCCATTGTGGGATGGTAGGCTTGAAAGCTTATCAGTTCCACCTACTTTGTTTTTCTCATAAGCAAAGGTACACAGGGTAATGACCCAGAATGTAATGCATTATAGACTCATAGACTTTAAGGTTAGAAGGGACCATTATGATCATCTAGTCTGACCTCCTGCACAACGCAGGCCACAGAATCTCACCCACCCACTCCTGTAACAAACCCCTGACCTATGTCTGAGCTATTGAAGTCCTCAACTCATGGTGTAAAGACTTCAAGGTGCAGAGAATCCTCCAGCAAGTGACCCTGGCCCCACTCTGCAGAGGAAGGCAAAAAAAACCCAGGGCCTCTGCCAATCTGCCCTGGAGGAAAATTCCTTCCCAACCCAAAATATGGCGATCAGCTAAACCCTGAGCATGTGGGCAAGACTCACCAGCCAGACAGCCAGGAAATAATTCTCTGTAGTAACTCAGATCCCACCTTATCTAGTGTCCCATCACAGGCCATTGGGCGTATTTACCGCTAATAGTCAAAGATCAATTAATTGCCAAAATTAGCATCTGTTGTTCTGTAGAATTTTCTGTAATATCTGGCTGGTGAATCTTGCCCATATGCTCAGGGTTTAGCTGATCGCCGTATTTGGGGTCGGGAAGGAATTTTCCTCCAGGGCAGATTGGAAGAGGCCCTGGAGGTTTTTCGCCTTCCTCTGTAGCATGGGGCACGGGTCACTTGCTGGAGGATTCTCTGCTCCTTGAAGTCTTTGAACCACGATTTGAGGACTTCAGTAGCTCAGACATAGATGAGAGGTTTATCACAGGAGTGGGTGGGTGGAGATTCTGTGGCCTGCGTTGTGCAGGAGATCAGACTAGAAGATCATAATGGTCCCTTCTGACCTTAGTATCTATGAATCTATGAATCTAGGCTATCCCATCATACCATCCCTTCCATAAACTTATCAAGCTTATTCTTGAAGCCAGATATGTCTTTTGCCTCCACTGTTCCCCAGAACTTCACTCCTCTGATGGTTAGAAACCTTCATCTAATTTCAAGTCTAAACTTCCTGATGACCAGTTTATATCCATTTGTTCTTGTGTCCTCATTGGTACTGAGCTTAAATAATTCCTCTCCCTCTCTGGTATTTATCCCTCTGATATATTTATAGAGAGCAATCATATCTCCCCTCAGCCTTCTTTTGGTTAGGCTAAACAAGTCAAGCTCTTTGAGTCTCCTTTCATAAAACAGGTTTTCCGTTCCTCGGATCATCCTAGTAGCCCTTTAAGAATTCATCCTTCTTAAACATGGGAGATCAGAACCAAACACAATATTCCAGATGAGGTCTCACCAGTGCCTTGTATAACGGTACTAACACCTCCTTATCTCTACTGGAAATACCTCACCTGATGCATCCTAAGACCGCATTAGCTTTTTTCACAGCCATATCACATTGGTGGCTCATAGTCATCCTGTGATCAACCAATACTCCGAAGTCCTTCTCCTCCTCTGTTACTTCCAAGTGATGCGTCCCCAGTTTACAACAGAAATTCTTGTTATTAATCCCTAAATGCATGACCTTGCACTTTTCACTATTAAATTTCATCCTATGACTATTACTCCAGTTTACAAGGTCATCCAGATTTTTCTGTATGATATCCCGGTTATCCATTGCTTTCCTACCTTGAAGGGTTCATGTTTAGTTATTCCACCTGGAAGCAGGCAGGGCACACCCTGACTGTTTTGTAGAAGCAATGCACACATTGCTCTATCCAAGGACAAGGGCTAAATATGAACCATAAAAACTTAATTATTGGGACAGTAACTGTGGGAAGCTTTCTTAGCCTGGGCTCAAAGCCTAAAAACCAAAATTGTAATAAATAAAAAATGGTAAATAAGTATATTAATCAATGTCATACATTCCTTTGTGTATCTTTTTGCAGTAGCAGTGTGTAATGCTTAGGGGGGAAAAATATAATAAAAAAAAAAGGTGAAAGGTGGGGGGCAAAACAGCCCATCTCAGCTAACCAGCCTGCTTGTTTGCATAAAGCTGTGTTCTGTCTCATCATTAAACTGCCACAACTGGCGCCAACGTGGGGCCCTCAGCACTCACCTCGCCCGGCAAGGGTTTCAGACGCGTCACTCATCTGCTTCGTGGATCCCGGTGAGTATTTTTCATTGTGGTAAGTATGGGAAGCTCCCTCTCTGCTTTGCAAGTGCAACACCGCAATGAGCTGCAGTATTTTGCTGCGTAAGGCTCAGCATGACTGCCCCGCTCGAGCACTTACTCTCCTGCTACAGAAGGTGCATGCCCAGTGCCCGTGGTACCCTGAAGCCGGAAGCGTTAAGCCAGACATTGCACGAAGAGCCTCGGGCGCCCGTGCAGGCTTTACATGCCTGGCACCTCTGTCGCGACGCGATACTGCGTGTCACTTCGGATAGGCCCTCTCTCACGAGGCTGGTAATCTCGCCACGCCCGTTGGCTCCTGTAGCCATCCCCGTTGCAGCTCTCCCCCTTTCTACCAATGCAACCCAGCGTGTCGCTTCGGAAAGACCCTCTCCCGTACCCACAGCCCCCCCTCTCCCTGCTTTGCCCCAGTGTCTTCATTACCACCGCCTCCCTTGCCTTCCCCACCAAAGCCGGTGTGTAATCACCCTCCGTCCGTGGGGCCCCATGCTCCGGGGCCCCCTGGAGGGTCATCTGCATCTGCTCAAAAGCTTTCGCTGGTGCAACAAATGGTTCACGCAGCGAAAGCTCAATCAAATCTTACAGCAAAAAAGCTGGCTAATCTGGTCTCAGTTTGCCCGGTAACCTAGCAAAATAACAACCAAAGCAACCCCGTGGGCACCTAAACCACTTTGCCATACTCGGTGGTTAAAAAAATAAAAAAAGCAATTCGTAAGTTTGGCCTAACTAGCACCTTTGTGCGTGGTCTCATTAAAAAAATAGGTACTCCAGGTGTTCAATAGCGCTCAGTATTTGGCCTTAATTCAACATACTGGAATTCATGTAAGTATGTAAAAGTGGAAAAAACTTTACAAGGTGCTACACATTTCTAAGGACCCAATTCTGCTGTCTTCACTCATGATGAATAGCAACTAGTCTGCATGAGTAATAGTGGCAGAATTTAGCCCTTATTGAATGTTTACACAATGGTTTTTCCAAGTAATACAGTAAGACTATTCGCAAAAAGAAAAGGAGGACTTGTGGCACCTTAGAGACTTTGGTTAGTCTCTAAGGTGCCACAAGTCCTCCTTTTCTTTTTGCGAATACAGACTAACACGGCTGTTACTCTGAAACCTGTCAGTAAGACTATTGTAATACCTATGCAGGAAGGGACAGAACTTAAGTTTTTGGCCCCAATCCAGCAAAGCACCTACACACATCAGCTGTCTCATTGACTTAAATAGGAGCAGAATTCATCCCAATATGAACAGGGCCCATACGTAAAGAGCTACTCTGTAATCATTAACTAAATTGCGAAACAAAAATGACATTAAGAGAACATAAAGGTTGCATGATGAAGCACTCCAAAGTCAGGAAATGCAAATGATAAGATTGCTCACTTGAGAGGGATCTAAGCAAGCTAAATAAATGGGCCACAGAAAAGCAAATGTTGATAAATGCAAAAAAATGCATGTTGGAGGGAGAAATATAAACTACTCATACACCTTATGGGGTTCTAAATTAACTATTGACTTGGGAAATGGGACATCCCATCTCAGAAAGCATATTGCAGAATTAGCAGAGGTTCAGAGAAGAGTGATGAAAATGATTAGGGGCATGGAGAAACTCACATATGAAGAGAGATTGAAAAGATTGAAATCGTTTGCCTTCAAAACTTTCTGCTTCCATTTTTCTTTCTCAGCTTTAAAACAATACAAGCATATAAGAGAATATGAAAAAAATAACTTTTCTAATATTCCTGTACATAGTATCTATATTTGAGTGATCTTTATATATTTTTTCTAAATATGTGCGATTTTAAAGTACAGTTAGATAGGGGACTAATCCTCAGAGTTCAGTTTAATTCAGGTTCTCTGCGTTCGTTGAGAATTTTTTCCTCCCTCATTGCTATTTTAGGTTTAAATTCAGCACCAATATTCAGCTGCATAAAACTCTTTGTATGACTTTAATGTAGGCGTTTTGTCATTTGGTCTAAATAAATGCATTAAAGTACTTGAAACACTTCATGCTCACTTGACTCACAGCCAACTACCAAATTCCAGAATCCTAATTCTCTAGCCTTTCTGTCCTCTCAGAGTGCTGCAAGCAGCCAATATAGCCATAAGCTGAAATAGACCCAAGGCATCTCTATATACAGCATATGTGCAGCTATAATATGATACTGCCACATTTACTGTAGTATTCAGTCACACATCTGACAGAAATCCAACTGATCTTCTGAGACTATAATGAAATGCACCTGACAGAGGAAAACAAGCATGCTTAGGAATGGGATTAAGTTCATTTATTGAACTGCTATCTTCATTGTGCTTGGAAGTATGGAAAAAGTGTTAGAAATATAAGATGTAGCTTGTTGGCCCATGACCTCTCAACTCTCATGTCAAACAGACATTTTCTGGCACTGCTTATTTAGTCTCTCAGTCTAGTGTTTGGCATGAGTGGAGATGAGAGACTGAGATAAGTGAATATGTGCCTACCATGGTCCAATCACCATGATATCCAGCCTGAAATCAGAGTTTTTCAGAGAAGACAAAGAACCTGTGAGTATGGTCTGCCCTGAGATTGAATCTGGTGGCATTTCAGAATGCTTTGGGAGATATTACTACCCTGACTCCAAACCTGATGGGAGATTACTACAGTCTGTTGACAGTAACCACCCATTCCCTAGCTGCTCTCTCCTTTCACAGTCTTTCCACAGGTGACCATGGTTTGTGGATGGTCTTCAAGAACACTACAGGGAGAGGAATAACAATGATTCCAATATTCTGCATTATCCGGGGTCTTTGTGATTCTGTACAGTGGTTTGGTGGAGGCTCAGATAACTAACTTTTCTTCATTTATACCAACTATAAAGTCTTGACCTGAACTGGTTCATATGGTGTGCTCCAGATTAAGTCAGATGACCTTCACCGTCTTTCAGAACTAAATGTCTTCCCCAGTAAGAAAGTTTCAGTATACTTCTTGAAGAAGACTGATTGGGTTGTGTGCAAAGCTGCTGGCAACATGGGAGCAGTGTTAACACTGTCCTCTCTGGCCATACTGTATCCATTTTCACTATCTGAGGCACCGGTTGCACTGAGAGAGTTCCGTTCAACTACCTGTGAGATGGATCCTTGCCTCTCATGGTTGATTTCAACCTGTCTCTACTTTTTCTTGTGACAGTTAACACCTCCCTATGGAAAAGCACATTGTGGGTAACTCCGCAGCATGCTGTGGTGTGTGATCCTTGCTCAGAAAAAAACATTTGACTTTTATTGTTATTATACATGGAGCTGGGGGCCTGGCTTATTAAGGCTGCCCAGCACTTCCATTATAACTGCCAAACTTTAACCCTTTGGGCTGAATCAAAGGTCGGAGGGGATGTGAGACTGGGACTGGCTGGGTAAGGAGACTGGAGACTAGGGGGAGGGAAAGAGGGAGGAACCAAGGTGCAGGATTAGAACAAGGACTAGTTGGGCAAAGACTGGTACAAGGAGTTGGGGAAGGGAAGAAATACTGAAATGGATGATAAACCTTGGATTGGGAGCCATTTCAGGAGGACAAATGGAGGCTGTTGGGACAAACATCGATGATGAGCTGGGAGAGAGTGCGGGGGAGTGGGAATGGGGGAAAGATTGGGCCTCGGACAGGAAGCCCAGATGGGGAGACTAGGAAGGGCTGAGCAAGAAGACTGGAAGGAGAAGCCTGAGGAATAGAGACTAAGACTGTTCAGGCAACCTTAATTGTGGCATTTACTGACTGTAGAATGCTCAGCTTTGCAACCTTAACATTCCTTTAACACTTGTTGTGTCTAATCATTTATATATAAGTATTATGGTAGCACCTAGAAGCCCAAATGAGGGATAAGAAACTCTGCAAATAAGTAAAACAAAGATAGTTCCTACCCTAGAAAACTCATAATTTAGAATTATAAGATACAGCAGAGAAACAGACATTTGGGGTCAGTTACTTTCCAATATCTGTTCTTCTTGAATCTCATTAAGTATTTTGCATATGTCCTTTTCTTATCTGGAAAATGTAATTGTTTTTCAGATTCAATGCAGATAATATAAATGCTGTTGAATAATTGCCTTCAGATTTTCTTTATTTTTAATCTTATCTGGACACTAGCTTCATTATGGCCTTTAGTGTAAAGCTCAATTTTTAAATAAACAGTTTCAAAAGTCATGTGAGTGCCATTAATATTTTGATTGCAGTCGTAGCAAATTGGTGCAGTAGCTTCTCTCCTCCTCCCTCCCCAATTTGTATAGCACTGGGCAGTAGCTAAAATGTAGTGCAAGTAGTGTGTTGTGTATCCCAGGCCATGTTGCCTGCTTTGCACACTTCCTCATAAATTGTGAGGAGGAGTTTCTCAGGAACCATGGGAACATGGACAGGTCGCTCAGGTAGAATCCGCTGTCATTCATTTAAGCCACTTCTACACAGCATTGCAGCTCCACAGGGAGCTGCAGGTAAAGAGTAATCTCTCCCTGACGCTGAAGCAGGAGCTGGTGAACCCCCTCTGCACATGCTGGAGTGGTTGTGTGACCAACATGGAACAACTGAAAATGTTAACATGTGAGCCGAGATGGAAGTCAAACTACTCTTGGCAACTCCAGAACAGTCTTTGATGGGAGGGTGGGTCTGTGACCATCTTTTGCCTAGTTGAGTATGCAGTCAAGATGATGAGTCGGGAAGAACTGTGGCATCAGCTGCATGGCACCACTTGTCTTCTGCCTGGCAACTTAGTGGGCTAGGCTTGAGTATTAATGTCTAGTTCTGCTGTTCTTGCAGGTGCTCATGTGTCTCACTATTGCTGGGACTCACTGGTTGATGTGTGAGTTAACTGTGGGGTTAAATTAAGTGAATTGGCCTGTCTCATACTATTATGCCAAAACCAATTTTGCAACACTATTTGGAAGAGTGGAACTGGCTCCTGCTTCTCTCTCAGAAAGTTCCACTTTACAGGACTGTAAAAGAAAGGCCAGAAGGTTATTCTGCAAAATTACTGGGCAGAAAGAGGATCCTGCCATCATACTTCTTTCCAAAATTCTGTGTAATGTTGAACTCTACCACATGATCTAGGGAAACAAACCATACATGGTATAGATGCTGGGCAGGCACTGCACATGTTGGGGGTGGTACAGCTATGTCAGTTCCCTCACAATCTAAACCAAAATAAACATTTGCCTAAAATTAAGAAATGTTCCCTCTTTAGATGCTTATATAATAAGTGTAAAATAATGGGGTTCCTTTCCCTTCCCCTCTGCTCTTCCATCCTCCTCAAAAAAGTATTACTTAACCATCTGCTACTGCTGCTGTTCTTCGTGTTATTATTTGTCTTATGGCCTCTGCCTGTTCTTTTGCTTCTACAGTTGCTGCTGGTGTTTCCTGCTGATGTTTCCTGCCTGCCTGTCTTAAATTCCATTTTATACACCCCGCAGCCCTTCTGGCTCAGTGCCAAGATGGTAGAAAAGCTGGCACTCAGTTGACTGCTGTTCTCATTTGTTCACTACATACATCAATAATATTTTTGTTAAACTTTTATTTCATGCAGCTCCTTGAGGCCCTCTGATTAAGGCAATAGATAATTTTTTTCACATTAGCACTTTTTGGGGCTCTGAGGTACAGCGAAGCCCTGCCTCCTCTCAGATTGTGAGAATCACCAGTGACCATAAGGGAGGGTTGAGAAGCCTGTGGAGACATTTTTGCCATTGCAGAAATGGTAGTGCTTTGGGTTAAGCAGGGGAACAGTCGGATCAAACCATATCTTCCTCAGAAGTGGGGTGGTGGAGTCTTCCCAACAATGAAAGTACAACTCTTCCATTAGCAGCACCACCACCCTCTCAATCTCTTCTAACAACTGCTCCAGTATGGTGGGAAACAGTTGGAAAAAAGAATTCAGGCCATGCCCATCTGCACAAAAGTTTTCCTGGGTTTATCTCTGCCAGTTCTACAGAGACAGCAGTCACCGCTTTTTGACTTCCTGTTGCACAGTGCCCTGTCTTGGTCCTCACTCTAATGTCCTGAGAAGAAGATAGGCAATTGTTCCTTTATAGGAAATTCTGAGTCCATTCATCTCAGCGATGATCTCTTTGAATCAGAGGCAGAAAAGGAGAAGCAGACCGCTGAAGCTGTGGCAGACCACCTCATCTTCTCAGTTAGTCTAATCTAAGGCATTTCAGCCAATGTTGATGAGGTTAGCTCACTTCCAGACATGCTAACTCACTACCCCAAAGTTTTTGATGTCTTGGAGGCAACAGATAAAGAATAATTCATCTTTCTGAGTGATAAGGGACTTTCAGAAATGTAAATTTATGGCGATGGCCTACTCCAGAACCACTGATAGCTAGGAGGCTTGACTAGTGCTGTCAGGTCACCCAGCAGGACATCACCATCTTCTTCAGCCATACTGCCACAGTATCTTTAGAGTTATTGGCAACCTCCAACATGTTCTTCATGTTATTATTTGCCAGAGTGGCAAAGACAGGGAGGCAGAGAGGCTAGATTATCTGGGAAGGAAGACATGCTACTCACCTGCCCTGTCCATGCACATAAACAACCAGACTCTGATATTTTATTATGACTTTCATCTGTGAAATAAGAGCTTTCCCATGATTTATCTCCATCTGGAAGCCAACATAAAGCCCAAAACAAGAACTTGTCACACTCAGAATGTTTAGCCAATATATTGTCTTGAGCACAATCTGACTTTATCCCCCTTCACCCTGGGCAGCAGAGCTGGCTAGCTGCGTTGCGAGACATTAACACAGTGGGGCTCTGATCTGAGTTGGGGCCTCTATATGTTACCACTATCATACTATAAATAATAATCCAGTGTTTAAAACTAACCACAAACTTGAAGCTTGACCAACCATCCCCAGTCTGAGATATCAAATCACTGGAAGGTACATGGTTTGTTCCATGCACTTGGCCTTGAATGACAAGTGTTTCTTCAGCAGCTTGTATTTACCCCATCTATGCTCTGAGTGTTGCTTCTTCAGAGCTAAAGTTAACAGCAGTTAGTGGTCAGTATTCAGGACTAAAAGATTTAGAAAGACCCAAGGATAACTTTTTCTTGTCCTTTGGATTTAAGGGGCAATAATTCGTCAGAGCTGAGTCACCCCTTGATTCTGTTTGATGCTGATGACTGAGCCAATGAGGCTTGCTCCTGGATAAATGCTTTCAACCTCCTCTCCACTCTGAACAAAAGTTATGGGGTGAACACAACACAGAAAGCCCAGAGAGGATGGTCTTCCTCCAGACAGGCAAGACATCAAGAGTAAAGGTTGATGAACAGTGTAGTCACATGACACACATTCCTTAAATCCAGATCTACCATCTTTAGACTTTTGTCAGTATATCAGAAATAGTGTTGTGTGTTGCCATCCTGGGCCTGCTGCTACATACCTGCCATTTGGACTGCTATGTTTTATTCAAACTGTAGCTGACTTTAACTGGTTCATGGTTATTACATGTTTTGATTGACACCTACCTACATGTCTTACTTCTATTTCCTTGTGTTTGGGGTTGCTGTTCTGGAGTGCATCAGAGTGTAACAGTTAATTAACCACTCATTATAATACACACTGTGCTTGAAATAATACAATGTGAATCTGCAGAAACATTTCATTGAAGGAGATGAGTTCTCCAACAAGGTGTTTCTTAATCACTTCACTGCATTACTGTGACCTTAGGTATAGAATGGGTGTATCAGGAGTGCCACAGTGTTGGCTGCCCGAGCACACAGAAAAATTTAGTCCCTATCCCAAAAAGCAAAAGGGAAGGGCAAGAGAGATTAATGTGATCTTCTTGGTTCATTTTTATATTGCATCTTGGGAGCATGCTTGACAGGCCTACTTAGACATGTGCATTTATTTATATATTTTTTTCTTTTTGAAACATGAAATTACATTGATTTTTTTTTTTAAGTGAAGCATTTTGGTTTGTAAAATTGTCTTACATTCATTTTTCTCTGGTTTGTTTTTCAAAATATTGTTACAGTTAGTTCTTGCATATTTTGATATAGCAGTACAGCTAAAAATATTGTTTTGTGGGAATTAAGTAATTTTCATCCAGTTAATGTCCTTTTGTACAATGTATTAATCTGAATTAGGCTGCTAGTCCCACTGAATTACAAAAACACAGAATTCCTCCCCTACTCTCCCTTTTTAGAGAGATGTTTGCGAATTAATCAAGTTTTATGTTTTTCGTGTCAATTGAGGGAGGAAACCATAATTATCTTATCAATCTCTACAATACAAATTAACTCCATTCTAAAATTAGACATGTAGGCTACTGGAATCTCTGTACTTGTAAAGATACTTCAAAATCATGTTTTCCTCAAACATCTACTGCAGTTCATAAAATATTTGCCATAGCATCCAACAAGTTGTTTCTGAAATGAGACTGGTACAGTATTCAAACTGAAAAACTGTCATGTGCGTTCACATCTTCCTGAGAACTTGGGCTTGTACAGTTTGATTAAACATTTCTGCATATAAATTTTTTCTCTTAAAAATAACCCCAACCCTCTGCTTCATTAGCCACTCTTAAACATTGAGTGCCAGATTTTCAAGAGGGTAGAAGTCCACAGGCTCATACAAAAATGTGTGTATATTTGTTGTAATTATATGTGCAGGTTGGGTATTGTACACAAGTGCCTATTTAGACATTTAAATGTTCATTTGCACGTACATCTGCAGTAACTGCTTTCACAAATTAAGCACACTTCTGGCATCCTGCAGCTCTCACCCTTCTTGTTCATTATATCTCTTTAAGTTGATACTGGGCTGTGGTACGTTGGTTGGCCCTTGCCAAACCACCCACTCTGCCAGCCTTGGCAAAGTTGATCTGCAACTTTCAGCAACTTCTGTTGCCCTCCTGAGCTCAGACCTTCCTTCTGCGTCCTCTGTATGTATCGTAGCCATTATCCTCTACCCTGATCATTGTCTGCAATTCTGCCTACTGCTCATTTTACAACACAGCCCATTATTTCATCTCCTTTAATCTTCAGTATTGCAACTTCCTTCTCTACAGCCTCCTACAGTCCCACATAGGCAGAATTTTGCCACCCAGCTTTTCACAAATAAAGAAGCAAAGACCATGCCCGCTTTTCAAACAACTCCACTGTGTCCCCATTTATTTCAAGATCCAATTCAAAACTGCCCTCCTTGTTTGTTAAACCCCTGACCACCATTCCCATGGACTAACTCCAGCCTCCCTAATAAATATACTCCCCACTACCCTCTCTTCCTCAGCACTAGCCTTCTCTCTGACCCTGTTGCTCCTGCCATCTGGAGCAGCCTTCCTGTGTCTTGCTGCCACACTCACTCACCGTCTATTTTTCAAATACTATCTGAAAACCTATATTTTCAACCTTGCCTTATAACAGTCTGGAGCAGCTTAAGGAAAACAAGCTCTGGCTGTTACCCAAAGAGGGTTCAATAATTATTTCTCTAACCCTCCCAAAGTAAAAAGGTTGGCCACTAAAAACAAACAGAAAGAGGACCCCACGCATGCAGTCACGCATTGGTTATTTTTAATCCAGTAGGTCAGAAGAATGAAATCAAACCTTAACAAATTACCACTAACCTTCAGCAAATAGTATGATATAAATGTAAATAAAGAAATAGCCAAACAAAGGCACATCAGTTTATTTTTCTGCTGTCCCCACAAATTCCGGGTTCTCAATAAGCAAGTTAGAAATAATGTCTTGAGCTTGTTGTGGATGTCAGGGAAACATTTCCTCACCAGGGCAAATAAAATTAAATACCAGTCAATAATAGAATGGTAGGTAGAATTTACTTAGTGCCAATTCAAAGCTCTTTAGCACTGAAATACTGCGTTAAAGTCATTGTCTCATTAATGAGCTTGTGTATTGGTTAATATTACTACAGGCTTTTGTAATGCACCCATCACCATAGTATCTGGGCACACTTTACATTTTAGTTCCTATAGAAAACATTTCCCTTAAATTAGGAGCACATGCATCAAGACAACCACCTCCCAGCAGCATTCGTAGTAGTACTTAGTGCCTACCAGTCCCAACCAAGATCAAGGCCTCATTAGGCTAGATGCTGGCTGTGTCTTTACTTTATTTTTAGGCCCATGTTAAGATAACCTCTATTAACTAGCTCCTGTTGCAGTCCTCATGAAGAAAAGGCAATTGTAGTTTTAACCCATGTTAGCTGGTCAAGGTAAAGCCCATCTTGCCCAGCTAACATAGATTAAAATTACAACTGCCTTTGTCTTCACTAGGGTGGTAACATGGGTTAAGAATGCACCTTCTTCCTAGTGAAGACACAGCTGGCAATCCCAATGCATGTAGACTGACTCACACTACTGGGGCTCAAACTAGTGTACTAAAAATAGTAGTGTGGACATTCCAGTTTCTCAAGCCCATCTGACCCCCCAAATTTGAGAGCCCGAGCTCCAGCCCAAGCCAGAACTTCCACATTGCTGAGCTAGCTCGAGCACTGCTTGCAAAATTCTGTCTACCGGGGGTGATAGGCTTGCTCCCAACGGCAGTGTAAACATACCCAAAGAATTGACAGTGTATGCACACAGATTAAGTGGTCTAGCCAAGATCACACAGGAAGTCTGAAGCAGGAACTGAATTTATGACTCTGGAGACCCAATCTAGTGCCTTAACCACAAGAATGAATGGATTACCAGGCAGTTTATTTTTATTAGTACTTTTCCTGTTAGTTTGCCTGCTTTCAAAGTGAACTAATAATACAGTTACTTAGGTAGGAATGGGAGGCCTGGAAGGTATATTCTTTAAAATCTTTGCAAGGTTTTGGTGCTCAGATCCTCTTCTTCGCTTCCTTTTTTTGGCCATTATGTTAAAAGAGGCCGCTAAGCCACCAGGAGTGCTGCAGCAGCATACCTTCCAACATTTCAAGTGGCTAAATTGGGATACAGTGCCACTCAAATCTAGCCAAGCCGCTCCTCTGCAGATAGAGATGGAGGGATGGATTGGCCAGATTTCACTGGCATTGCAACCTAGTGCATGGGGATCATAATGCTACTCGAATATGGACTGTCCACCCCTCCAACTCCGCTTACAGAAGGGCGGCCGGGCCAAACCTGAGTGCTGCTGTGACCCCATGCGCCTCGTTGCAGTGCCACTCTGTTTGGGATCCCAGGCCCCTCATTTGAAAGGGCAACCAGGATAGGGAGTTTTGGTGGCCTAAGCAGTACACTCCCAGTAAACCTGTGACTGTTGGAGGCATGCAGCAGCAGGTCTTCAGGAGATGTGCAGACTTGGCCATTTAAAGCCCACATGAGTGAGGATTTTTTTAAAAAAGTAAAATGTAAGATGACCCTGTGAATGGGAGTGAAGTCAGTGAGCTCTGAATGCCCTGTAAGGGAATGGGGGAGGCCTGGAGCTCCCATGTTGAAGCAGAAGAATTAGGTAAGCTTCCCCAGAAGATGATACCTATCCCCTTTACAGGCTAAATTTACAGTTATGGCACTTGCAGAGTGCAGCACTATATCTGTAGCTACATGCCACAGTGAAAGGCAAGCTGTGACCACATTTCTCACTGAGGTGTGTAGCTATACTCTGCAGTGAAAGGCTCCAGAAGCTCCTTTCTGCCAGAGCCTTTCACTGCAGCAAGGAAAGGCTCTGGCAGCCAAGAGGCAGGGGGACACTACACTGCTAAAAATATTAGTGTATATGTGGGAAGCACTGCTTGGGCATGTAGAGAGCTATGTAGGGGGTTCAGGTGTGTAGGGCACTGTACTCACTTAAGCCTTGTCTCCCTGTCTACACTGCTACTTATACCAGTGCTAGCTGGGCATGCAGTGTCTGTACTCTACATGCTGCCATAAGTGTATACATAGTCACAATGACACACTGCTTCTTGGAGAAGGGGAAACCCATAGCGAGGATTAGTGAACCAGAAGATGGGACACTTACAAAAGCAAACAGTTGAGCTACCATGTGGAAAGAAGTGGTTAGATTGAGTCTTTTAAACATTTTTCCAAAGAGACAGGAATTGTTCAGTGGCTGGGTCAGAAATTCCCAAGTGTTACTTCTGGCTCTGACACTGACTCTGGGGCCTTGGGCAGGTCACTTAACCTCTCTGCCTCTGTCTGTAAAAGGGGGTAATGGTACGAACTTGTCTTACAGGACGTCATGGAATAATCAACTAATAATTGTAAAGCACCATATAAACACGGCCCGACCAGCACAGTTTGGCCTACAGTTTTGGGCATGCTCTTTGCAGTCACAGGGCCTGATCCTCTGTGGCCCTGCAATTTGTGTAGTCAATTGCACTAGTGCAAAGTGGCTGTAAAATGCAACCAAATATAAATGGTAGCATTTTAGACACACTCTGCAGTTTCTTTGCACAGGTGTAAATGACTACTTGAGGTGCAGTGTCCTTGTGCCATTAATGAAGCATCTAGGCAACAACTCCAAAGCTCTGCCTTTCCTCTATCCAACCCTCACCCATCCTCCTCCTCCTGTCCCACCTGACAGAATGTCATTCCTCTATTGTGAATGGTGACCCCATCAAAAAGAGCTGATAAAAGCATGCATGCTGACTGGTCTGTCTTCAGAATCCAACTGCTCATCTTGTTCCCCTTGCATCTAGTGTTCCCCTGCACACCTCCTTCTCTGAAAGTTCTACAAGACCAGACCAGGGTCATATGGACTTAATCTGTAACAAGCTTTTCAACTAAATCCATATGCCCCACACTCTAAACACTGAAGACGGGTAGAAATCTGGACCTGAACTAGAATCCAAATTTTACAGTCCAGGCCTATCTCTTGTTGTTGTGTTTATTATATGATAAAAAACATGTTTTTGTTGTTTTTGTACTAAATTGCTCATATAAGCAGGAATGTCATTTGAGTTCTAAAGGGCAGGAGGGAAACTCTTTTTTAAATTGGAGTTTTAAATTGGATGGGGAAGTTGTTGAGCTGGACAAGGAGAGTAAGTGATTATCAAGTAAATCTGAGTGTTACACTTATAATTTAATAAGGTCTATTCTTCCATAATAATCAAGTTCCTTTAAGACAATTTAGGTGGCTTTATCCTGATGATTTATTTAATCTGGGATTTAGTTATTGTTGTATAAAATCTCTCATGTTATCTTTTAATTATTCCACTTATGCAGCCTTTGATGTGAACTGCTGTTATTCTCCTACAGTTATATAGGAAATATTATTCATCATAATACAGGCTAATTCTGTCTTCACCTCTGTACCTTACCACAAACACTAGTCCTTACCATATCTTGAGTGCTTTCTTCTAATACTTCAATTATTAATTCCCTGATTTAGAATTAGGTAACATACAATGGAATTGTATTTAAACACATCAGCTGTGCCTCAATGGTTGAGTGGTGATTTGGTTACAATTATTATTTTACATGCCTGAGGCTAGAGTGAAGTTATTGTCTAGATAATATATCAAATGAAGGCGAGCATTTGGCTTCTTTTGTTAAGAATTCTGGAGAGGACTTTTATAGCACTATTGATGTCTTGTACAAATGACACCTGTATAAGTCCAAAAGGGAACTCCATCCCCCCACAGTTGCAGCTGGAACTCCCAGCTTATGAGGGTCATTAGTGAAAGAGAGGAATCATGGAGAGAGACTTTTTTTCTCCTAACTCTTATTGCTAGAGCAGCTAAACATTATCACTCATCACTGCTTCAGAATCTGAGAGGAAGGAGGGGTTTAAAAGGCTCCTGGAAACTGTTGAGCTAGTTGTTTTCATGGCTTTAAAGTTTATATTTAACCTTCATTAAATTTTCAAGTAAGCGAATATTTTAGTTTACTTAGTTGGGTTCAGGTTGCAGTACAGACTGCCACTCAGTTCAGCTTTAATCTTTGCACTTGTGAAAAACATTTACTGAATTTAGGCACAATTAAATCTGTTCCTCCTGAGTCTGTGTCTTAAAGCCATCAGGTTAAAAACAACAAAAAATGGTACTTAATGATTTTAAATAAAACTAAGTCAATGTGACTGAATAGTATTTCAAAATATCTGACGTGTAATAGACAAAGATCTTGGTTAACAGGAATCTGTGAAAGTGGACTGGGGTAAAAATTGCATCTTTCTGGACCTAGAAAAAAACTATATTACTGGACACCAGAAACAATTGGCTAATAAACTCCTGCTACCAGCAAGATTTCTAAATATTAAATGAGAAAACATACAGCACAGTGTGAGGAAAATACCTAAGGCCCCAATCCTGCAATTAGATCCACAAGGATGGAGACCCTCTGTAGTCAATGGACTCCAGACAGAAGGTCCAGTGCAGAGCTCATTGCAAGATAAAGAATTAACCCTTGCCAACCCAAAACAGTTTTTGAGAGAGACTTACTGAGAACATTTATTTTCCATCTTTCATCAAAATGACAAGTAGAGGGCTATGAAAGAGTCCCATATTTTATTAACATTACTAACACATTTCAAAAATAGTTTTTTTTTGTTGAAGTTTTCTGGTAAACTGTCAGAGACATTGTGCTAGACAGTTTACAAACCTATAGCAAAACCCTGCCCCAAAGAGTTTACAGTCTAAGGCTCCAATGCTGCTGCTGTTAGCAGTCCATTCACAGGCTATACCCATCTGGAGCCCTACTGGGGCTCTGTGTTAATGCAGCAGTTCATCTGTATACTAACATTTCCAGATCAGGGCCTAAGGATGTCAAAAATTTTTGAAAACCAACCAGATCTCTTAACATGGAAGCAATCTAATAGTGTATGCAACATTTTTCTTCTCTTCTTGTAGGTTTATTACAGGCCAGGTCTGTCCCAGATGTGCACATACTGAAGTCCGATTGGCTTCAGCAGGATCCAGGATGGTCTGGTTATTATGCTATTCTGGAAACAACGTTGTAGTCACTTTTTAGAGTAGAGCATAGGGTTAGGTTGTGTATGCTGATAGAAATGCACCTGATAATTTCCCTATGGCCTGTTACACAGGGAGTCAGACTATATGATTATAGTGGTCTCTTCTGGCCTTAAAATTTATAATTCCATGAAAATTAAATAATGAGTGAAGGCTAGGCAGGGTTAAAAACTGAATAAGAGAAATGAAAAACGACTATGAAGTGGGACTATCAAAACATGCATTTAATAAACGTGAGTAAATGCATGTCTTTATTGTAGCCATTATCCCTTCCATTGCTTGCTTCTCTCTCCCATTGTGTTATATCTACAACTAGGCCCTGATCTTCCAAACATTCACATATTGACTTTTGAGAATGGGAGGCGTCCCAGACTCCCAGTGACTTCAATAGAACTACTCACAGATTTAAACATCAACTTGTGTGTAAATGCTGGCCAAATCAGTGAGCAAATGAGGCCATGGAGATACTAACCTTATTCCCCAATGGTGTTTAGTTTGCATTTTGCATCATTTGCAGCACTTCTGGGTGTGGAGATGAGGTGTAATACAAACATGGTAAATTTCTCGAGCACGGACAAGGCCTGAATGAAGAGAACCACATTAAGTCAGTGTAAAAAGTCTGTACTACTTTCCCTGGGTGAAATCCTGGCCCTGTTGAAGTCAGTGGGGCCAGAATTTCACCTCTCTTTTCAGGGATTGTGCAGTACTGCAGCTGGTCAATTTGCCACTCATAGAAACAAAGACTTTGTCCAAAAGCATCTTTTTAGTCTCTCCTCTAATGAAGATTCACTCCCACCTGGATGCTGCCTTATTTCTTCTCTACTCCACTCCCTCCCCGCTCTACTGCAGTCTGAAGTGTCCACACACGGTTGTGGTTGTGGTTCCTTTCCTGATCAATGAGAGGGTTGTAACCCTTTCCTCCACCACATATTGGCAGTAGTCTCTACACCCCCTCATAGCTCCAGAGAGACATGATTGTGATATGAGAAATTAGGACACATTTGCTACATATTGACAGGTTTCAGAGTAGCAGCCGTATTAGTCTGTATTTGCAAAAAGAAAAGGAGTACTAGTGGCACCTTAGAGACTAATCAATTTATTTGAGCATAAGCTTTCCGATGAAGTGAGCTGTAGCTCACGAAAGCTTATGCTCAAATAAATTGGTTAGTCTCTAAGGTGCCCCTAGTACTCCTTTTCTGTTTTCTACATATTGTATTTCCTGGCAATATGGAAGTACCATCTTTTGGTGAAGCTGCTCAGGGTTGTAAGATTGACGGAAATTCTAATACATACATTTTTTAAAAAAATAGTGACCACTTGATGATCTTTAGAAGCAGCAAGTAGAGCAAAAATGTACCATTTGGAACTTCTCGAATTACAATTGTATTAGGAGATAGAAAAATTCAACAATATAAAACATACATTGGGCCAGATTCTTATCTGATGTAAATTGGCATAGCTCCACTGAAACCAGCAAAGATTTATCAGTTTACACCAGATGACAGAGAAAAGATGAGCCATTTCCTAGCTTATATTCCAGGAAAAAATCATAACGACTCAGGAATGGTCTCAGTCTCTGCCCATAATACTTGTTGATATCAATACAGTAAAATAGTCCCAGAAAGTCCTACTACCCATTAATTACTATTGTGCATCTCCTCCTTATCCAACACAGATATGAAACACAACTTTTAGAGTTCAGAAAATCTCCAATGGGAATGTACTATGACTATACACAGCATATGAATTCAAAACTCTTGCTCTGTAACCTTTATTTGACTTTGAAATTTGTGTACCATTTTAGTTTAATGCAATCTGTTTCCACTGAAGTCAAACAATACTGGAAATATGATTACTGTAATTGTATTATAAACATGTGACTGTCATGATCAAGTGAAGGGCTCCAAAATGTAACTGATAAAATTGTAACTTTGACCTTCATTTTAGCTTAAACTAGACATAGTTGAATATCTCTAAAAATTAGCTTTGTTGTTACAGAAATAAGACCTGCAATCCCTACTTCCACGAGTAATGACTTAGTCAATGGGACTACTCACATGAGTGAGAGTTTGCAGGATGGCACCCATCATTTGATGTTGATTTGAAATGTAAAATCTTATGCTATTGTAACTATATTGACCTTACTGGACTTTAATGGCAGCAGAGAATTTAGCCCAAAGCACCCAAATAAACATTCTGGGGAAGATTCCCAGCTGGTGTAAATTGTCTCATTTCCATTTACTTTATCTGGTCCATTGAAGTCAGTGGAGCTATGACAATGCACTCCAGCTGGGAGTCTTCCCCATTAAATACATTGAGGGAATAAATGAGAAATGTGACCATTTGAATTGTTTTATTCTACAATATGCTCTTCCAAGTTTCACAGAACCTGAATATTGCTCCATTTTATTTATTTAATTATACATGGACCTAATGATACTCAT
The DNA here is from genome assembly GCF_965140295.1 of Lepidochelys olivacea. Taxonomy (NCBI): domain Eukaryota; kingdom Metazoa; phylum Chordata; order Testudines; family Cheloniidae; genus Lepidochelys; species Lepidochelys olivacea. Next base: position 41,900,282 of record NC_140419.1, read on the forward strand.
AATTTCAGCATCTCAACTAATTATAGATTAATAAATTGTATAACCCCTTTCATTTGGTTTTGTTTGCTCTTGGGCTGCATCATTAATACAAACCCATAAATTTTTGTGTGTAAAAAAATGTCTATTTAAATTGTGAGATCAATCGTCAAATTAGATGTGTGACTGCACACTTCATTCCAGTGTTTATTTTCTTTTCTGGCACACTTGTGGCTCTTTGGGTTTGAAGAATGTAACTCAATTGCAATGAGCTTCAGTGATAAGATGGTCATCACATAAGATGTCTTTGTATTGTTTTGAAATGTACCATTACAAGGCATTTTAATAAACTTTGTTTTTATTTTCCTTGATTAATAACACATTTGCTTGTGAATTTTCTGGGATGTTTGATTCAGGGCCTTTCCTTTCTTTTCCTTAGAACTCTTTGGTGGCAGCAGCCTCCAAGAGGCCTTATGGGACTATCCCATGGCGATCTGACCTGTTTCTGGCTTTGTCCAAGTAATTTTAGTCGCACTAACACTTTTGACCCCTGGTGTCATTGATAAGCTCCAGAGCACAAAGTGCAGGGTCAAAAAAGTTTTGAAAGATTTACAGAAAAATAAATGCTTAAAGCCATGTGATTAGAATGTATTTATCTTTTCTATAAATATAGAAAACATGGTCATTTTTGCTATCTCTCCTGTACATTATGTGTATAGAAAATGTACTACATGCATATCTGATTGATACCAGTATTGAAATTTGCATGAGTTATAAAGGAATAACGACATTTTTGAGATTTTCTGTTCTATACATTTTTTGCCATTTCCCAGGTTACATGATTTAGTTAGTAATGTAGTTTGAAAGGGAGTTTTAAGGCACTTACTGCTTAAGAGTTAGATGGCTAGTCATTGCTATTAATATGGTTCCACTATAATCTGTTGTGATTTTTTGATTGACATTTTCCTTTCATAGAACCGTTTGGCAATTGCAACACTTAACAGTTTCATCTTCTCATTTTTTTAAAGCTGAAACTTTCTTTTATCTCCAAGCTGTTTTTATACAGCAGAAAACTAAATTACTTTGAACTCATCCTGTGATGTCATAATAGCTGGAAGCTGGGAGCTGATATAAATTACATTGTGCAAATACTGACATTTAAAGCTATGTACAAGTATGTACTAAAATACAGTAATACATGTTTTGTTTAGGAATAGTTTGTAACACACTCTTATTAATGGCAGACTTCTTGGTTCCAATGCCTTAGATAAGTGAAATTAGCACACTCTTTTTTTTACATTGTATGTATGGTAAATTCTTTTCTTTTCTGGGGGGGAGGGGGGTCAAAAATATAAATATTAAAGGCAGCACCAAATGTTGCTATTTGTAAGGCTATAGTGTTTGTTATTAAATCTGTAGAATATGTTCACTCTTTTCAGACAAGCTAGTATGAAGGATCTGTGAAGTGACAGGAAACTGATATATTTGCTGGCAACATGCCTATATTAAACATACTGCTCACAGTGCCATCCTGATGGCACTGCAGGGAAGGACAGTTCAACTATGCGGTGTGAAAACATGCCATCATATCTGTATTTCATAACATAACGTGGTTAAGTAAATGGTGAGATTGTTTTAAATAATTAGATGATGGTCCCTTGCAGGAGATCAATTCTGTGGACAGCTAAGAAAAACAGGACATTCAATGGAATTAGGACCCTAATCTTAATCCCCTCCCAGGAGAAGCAGCAGCCTACAGGAAGCACTTTGCACAATGCTTTACTTTGGGTCCCCTGGAGATGTCCTGCTGAGAAGCCTGGTTTTAATGCTGCATTCCTTAGCACAAATAAAGCACAGCTTTATATCATTACTTGTGTGAGGCCTTGAAAAGAAAGTATTATTGTACCACACAACATAGGCATGACGAGACAGAGGAGGGCCAAGTGTTTCCCTTTACATAGCTTTAAAAGTATATTGGAAGTAAACAGTAGACTAGGTTGAACTGGACTTTTGTGTTTAAATAAAATAACAAACATTCTACTTGAAGATTAATATTACCATAAAAAGACTATTTCCAGACTTATTTCCAGTCTTGCAAACAAGATACCCAATCCTTTAACCCATAATCATGTGAGTAATCTTGACTCCACCGAGTAATGCCATTGACTAATCATATGAATCGGGATTATTCTTATGAATAATGGTTATAGCATAAAGCCTGTGGTACCTGTGAAATATGTGGAGATACTTTGAAAACAGCTGAATCAACCTCTCTTTTTAAAATCCAGATCAATGGAAGACTGCGGTTGAATTAATGTGCTGATCCCAGGCCATTGCTCTTGGAGCTAAGTAAAACAATTTAGAAAATAACAAAATTAATTCATGTATAACTCAAATTAAAAATGGTGGATTTGATTTACCCATGTGTCCTAAGGTGTACTTGTGCCCAAGTATAAATTCATCTCAGGAGAAGGACAGATGGTAGCACCACTCACCACAAACCTACACGATGGGAGAGCATTTTTAAACTCTGGCCAAGACTCCATATGAAGCCTGCTGCTGGAGGGTCCCTGAGACATAAAATGAATCAGTGTATCTCCTGACTCAATCCCTTCCTTGAATGGCCCTGCCCCCTTTGCAGGCTGGTTCTGAGCTCTCCAGCAAATCAAGGGGTGTGGGTTGTAGCCATGGGCATACTTTGGGGGAGCAGAGAGGGAGTTGCCCCCCCAAACTATGACCTTCGGGCAGGCTTGGAATTGGCTTCCCATGTGCGGCCCCATTGGCCTAACTGGAGCAGCCCCACCCGCCCATATAGAAGTCAAACTATGCCTATGGCAGGGTTGTCAACCCTTTAGGATTGTCCTGGAGTCTCCAGGAATGAAAGATTAATATTTAATTAAAATTATGTCATATGATGAAATCTCCAGGAATACATCCAACCAAAATTGGCAACTGGAGTGGGTTGTGCCCCCACTCTAGTTAGAATTTATCACCAGGGTTTCCTGGCCTTCCACTGATGAAACCCAAGCAATGAATCTGACCCACTGACAGCATTGCATTAGGAAAAGCAAGAGAAAAGTTGTTTTTTTATATGGCATCTCTTTTAAATTACATAGCTTATTCATAAAGATTGGGTTATCACATATGTTATATTTGCAACAATGAATCTTCATAGCATAAAATATTAATGTAGAAATTGTTCTTGTTTAGTCATTTCCTTGATTATCAGCTCAGTCCTGCAAGGCACTAATGCCTCTTATTAAGTGCTGGACACTTTCACTGATGGGAGTTCATCACCTGGTGGCGGTGTCCAGGATCTTATGAGTCCTAATCCCATCAAATACTCAAGCAGGGTCAACATGGTAAGTCATCTTCTTTGGCTATCCCTCGATGCAAGGATGACGTCTGCCAAGGAGGTACATTGCTGAGTTTTTACGTGTCTGAGGAGCCCAATTCTTGCCCTGCAGATTTTCCCACAGAAGTGACAGGTATAATCTTGGAGGAGACATAGTTGTTGGCTGGAGTGTTGTGCCCTTTCTTTCCTCCTTTGTTACTTCTCTGTCTCATGAGCACATCTGTCTTCCTCAAAGTGAGCTTTGGCTTGGTGTATGGTGTGGTGCCACTGTGGTCTGTTCCGTGCCAAGTCCTCCCAGTTTGTTGGGTTGCTGCCTCCCTTTTTACGATGTACTTTCAGTACATCTTTGAAGCACTTCCACTGCCCTCCATGAGCCCTTCTTCCTTGACTTAACTGAGAGAAGAGTACTTGCTTTGGGAGGTGAGTGTCAGGCATACATACACAGTGGCCAGCCCAGCAGAGTTGGTATTTCATGATCTGCACTTCTATACTGCTAATGTTGGCTGCAGAGAGAACGCTGATTTTAGTGCATCAATCTTCCTAGCTGATCCTGAGAATCCTCCTGAGGCAGCGCTGCTGGAACCGCTCCAGCTGCTTGAGATGTTGTCTGTAGGTTACCCAGATCTCACACCCATAGATAAGAGTGGGGATGACAACTGCCTTGTAAACCAAGATCTTGGTACCTGTTTGTAGATCTCTATCATTGAAGACTCATTTGAGTAGTCTTCCAAAAGATGTGCTGGCACAGCGGATCCTGTATACAATTTCTGTGTCAATGCTGGTTGTTTGGGAGAGGTGACTGCCAAGGTATGGAAAACGGTCCACATTTTCCAGGGTTTCTCTGCTGATGGTGATTTGTGGAGTACAAAGAGTAGTTTGTGCAGTTGAGGGCTGGTAGAGTACCTTGGTTTTCCCGATGTTGAGAGAGAGACCCAGGCTGTGATAGGCATCTGCAAAAAAATTTGCAGGTCAGCCTCTGTGTGTGCAAGAATGGCACAGTCATCTGCATACTGAAGGTCAGTGATGCCAATTCTAGTGATCTTAGATTTTGTCTGGAGATATCAAAGACTGAGGAGTTGGCCATCCATACGATACTCAATCCCAATTCCATCAGGAAGGTGCTCGCAAATGAGAATCAGACTCACGGCAAGGTAAATGGAGAAGAGTGTTGGAGCAGTGACACAGCCCTGCTTGACACCGGTGTGAATGGTTCAGTCTCTGAGCTGTTGCACAAAATGGTGGCAGTCATCCCATCATGCAGTAGTCTGATGATAGAAATGAATTTCTGTGGACAGCCAAACCTACACAGCACCTTCCATAGGGCATCACGGTTGATAGAGTCAAAAGCATTGGTTAGGTCGGTGAATGCCATGAACAGTTCCTAGTGTTGCCCTCTGCACTTTTCCTGAATCTGTCATGCCATGAAGATCATGTTGGTTGTGCCTCGTGATGGCCTGAAGCCACACTGTGATTTGGGGAGAAGTTCCTTGGCAAGTGGAAGGAGGCGGTTCAGTAGGATCTGGGCAAGAATCTTTCCTGTGATGGAGAGGAGAGCAATACCTCTTTAATTCCAGCACAAAGATTTGTCCCCTTCTTGAATATTGTAATAATGTTGCCTTTCTTAAAGTCAGGTGGAATTTCTTCGCAGGTCCAGATTTTGTCGAGGAGTTGGCAACGTTTGTGTTGGAGCATTGTTCCACCAGTTTTAAAAACCTCAGCTGGGATGCCCTCTGGGCCTGGTGCCTTGTGATTTTTTGTCTGAGTGATGGCATGCCGGACTTCTTCAGAAGATGGGGGATCAGCAAGGTGTTCCATTGCTGAGCGTTGTGGAATAAACTCGATGGTGTCTTCAGAGACTGTGGATTCTCAGTTTAGTAGGCTCTCAAAGTGCTCCTTCCAGCATTGTTTAATGGCTGCATTGTTCTTGAGGAGGGTGAAGCCATCCTGAGAACGTAAGGGGGTTGGGCCTTTGGAGCTTGGCCCATATATAGCTTTCATTGCTTGAAAGAAGCTTCTCATGTCATCCTGGTCTATGAAACCCTGGATCTCAGAGACCTTCTCTTGCCACCACTTGGTTTTGATATCACATAGCCGACTTTGGCTTTAAGCAGGTGATAGGCCTCATGTTTTCGTTTGTTAGAGGAATCATTTTGCCATTTACAAAATGCATTTCTTTTCTGTTGAATTAATGCTAGGATTTCCTCATTGTTTTCATCAAACCAGTCTTGGTGCTGATGAGTGGAATATCTATGGTTTCAGCACATGCATTGTGAATGGTGTTATTAAGTTGATCCCAGTGCTCTTGAATGTCAATGAATTTGTCAGGCAGGCTAGAGAGTTTCTCCGACAGGTGTTGTTAGAACATCTCGCAGCTGGCTTGGTCTTGAAGTGCTTCGACGTTGTACCACTTTCGCTTAGTATTTGGGTGTTTGCGGTGTGATGTAGTGAGCTGCAGGTACATGACTGATTTTACTAATTGATGGTCTGTCCAACAGTGATTGGTACCTCTCATAGCTCATGTTATACGGACATCAGTATAGTCTCGGGCTCTGTCTATAACATAGTTAAGGAGATGCCAGTGTTTGGACTGAGGATGTTTCCAGGTGGTCTTAAATTTGTTACTCTGCCTAAAGATGGTATTTGTGAGGAGCAGGTCATGCTCCACACATTTGCTGAAGAGGAGAATACCATTGGGGTTTACGTTTCTCACACCTTCTTTGCCTATTGCACCTCTCCAGAGTTGGGAATCCCGTCCAACTCTGGCAGTGAAATCTCCCAGGAGGATGAGGACCACATCAAGAGTTCTATAAAACTGCTCCTTATTGTCTTCCTCATCATTGAGTGTTGGGGGGTATGCGCTGATGATCGTGGCATATTGGTTGTTGCTAAGCTTGAGCCAAAGAGTCATGAGATGCATGTTGAGCCCCACGGGAAGCTCCAAAAGCTGAGTGGCAATCTTATTTTTGATAGCAAAGCCAATCCCATGAATGCGTCTCTCTTCTGGTGGCTTTCCTTTCCAAAAGAAGATGTAGCCACCTCCATCCTCTTTTAATTGGCCCTCATTGTCCCGGTGAGTCTCACTAAGAGCTGCAATGTCAATATTGAGTCTTACCAGTTCTCTGGCAATTATGGCAGTTCTTCTTTCTGGGCATTCACTGTGCTGAGAGTCCATAAGGGTGCAGACATTTCAGGTGGCGAAATTCATTGTTTTATAGCTCTTGTTTTGGCCACGGAGTTGAGTAATCCCACTGGATGGATATGGCCATCCAGTCGGAAGAGTATGAGACAGCCTATGTTTGGGGCATCTTTTCTAGCCCCCTCCCCATTTGGGGTGAGCAGAGGGGATCCTGAAAAGGCCTGCTCAGTCACAGCTGCTGCTGCCAAAATGCACTTCTGTCTCAACCAAGCACAAGACAACCATCACACAGCTGTCACCTGTGTGCAGATTTGTGACTAAAGATTCCCAGAGATCACTGCTCCTGTCTTCCCTCCACACATCTATTGCCGCAGGATTTTGTGCGGCTGTGAACCTTTGGCAGTGGCCTGCACATGAAATCTTTTAACGTGGAGAAACTGGTGCGCAGGCAGTAACCACACAAAACTTGACAGGAGGAAAACCTTGACCTCGTGGCAAGGAGATCCAAGGCAACCACGAATCTCCTTTCTGCTGCAGCCTGCATCCACCTCACAGCTGCAGAGTCCTAGAAGGTCCTCTATATGTGCCCAATTCACCGTTGGGGTCTTTTGAAATTTGGACCATGGTTCGTCAGGAGCCTCGCCTCAGACTTGCTCACCAAGGGGAACCCTACCAGGAGTATAAAAGCTCCAGACAATATAGCTCTGAGGGTCTTTAGCCCAGCATGGTAAGTACTTGGGGGGAAATCTCAAAACAACACCTACAGTAGATGTTGAAGATTGTTAGTGATTCACAGGGTGGTTCTCTTTGCTGAGTCTTTGTTAAACCAATGTCTGAGCATATTGTCCAAACTTTGCCAGACCTGGATGCCTAATTACACATTTTAGGAGTTTAGGCACCCAGGTTTGAAAATGTTGACCATTGTTAGGGGCCATCAGACTGTTGGAGTTTAAATTGGATATAAAACCCATGCACTGGTCACCTGTGGTCGTTAAAGATGTCCCAGCATTTTTCATAAGAGCACAGGTGTGAACCCTAGTGTCTTAGCCAAATTCTGTTGTTTGTTTGTATTATGGTAGTGTAACACCAACAGACACCAGTGGTCAATGGGTGGGATCGAACTTGGGGCCTCTGGGAAATAATCCCAGTCTCTTTCTCTTTTGATCACACTTCCTCCCCCCTCTACCCCCTGTTATAAAAAAGGGGGGAAAGATCTTTAAAAAACTAGAGCAAACAAAAATAGTCACTTTTTAAAACTGTTTTCACACTTTTCCATGGGGATGGAGGATGTTTGAGGGAAGAGAGCAGGGGTGAAAGTGGGCCGGTACAGTGTACTGGTAAGAAGTGGCTGCCTGTACCGGCCCATATGTAGCCGACATTAAAGCACTGCCTCTTTTGCCCACCCCCACTGGGCCGCGAACGGTGCGGGGGTGGTTAAAGGGGCAGTTGCCCCGGGGCCCAGCGATTTAAAAGGGCCTGGGGCTTCCAGCTACTGCTACTGCAGCAGCGGATGGAGCCCTGGGCTCTTTTAAATTGCCGACGGAGCCCCAGGCAGCGCGGGCCAGGCACCACAGATGGGCTGGCTGGTGGAGACTCACCCCTAACCCCATCGCTTCCACCCGAGGATGGGCCCCTGTACCGGTAAGTCCTCTGTGCTACTTTCACCTCTGGAAGGGAGTATAGCAGGATAGAAGGAGGGGAGAAGGAGAGATGTGTGGCAGTTCAGGATGAGGGAGGGGAATGTTTGAGTAGAAGGAGGTATTTAGAGCACGATTGCTGGTGGAGGTGTAGGATAGATGGAGGGAATTTATACTGGCGCAGAGGGGGGCTTACTCCACTGAGGATCTGTGTGTCTGGCCCACTAACTTTGCTGGGGAGAGGAACAGAAAGCCTTTATCTTCTCCAAGGGCAGACAAATGCACAGAGAGAGAGTGTGATTTCAGAAAAAGGAATGGGTTTAAGACAGCAATGAGGGAAGAGGGAGGTAGGACTAAAAGACAGACTCACTGGTGGCGAAGTTCTTGGAGAGGGGAGGAAGATGCAGAACCACGCAGATACTGTGGTGATGGAAGCATTAAAAATACCACAGACGAGCTGAGGGAGACAGGCAGACTTGAGCTGATCAAGAACATAGAGAAGGTCAAAAGGAGAGAGAGACACTAAAGGAAAAGAAGAAAAACAGGAACCAGAACATCGTACTAAAACAAATAAAATTAGAAAATGAATAAAAAGTTTTGTTCTAGGTAGCAGAAACTGCCCTCTGGTTCCACCAACCCTCTATTTCTTTGTGGTTATTCTATGTCAAATTGGAAAAGGGCTGTGAGTTTACATTCAAAACCTTTGACAAATCATTTTAAAGCTGAGGAAAAGAAAATTGCTTGTAAACTGCCTGTAAAGAAATCAAACCAATGTGGCATGTCTGTGGAGTTGTTGGGAATACATTAGAAGAAAACCAATTTTCTAGTTTCACCAACTAAACTAGAATCGGGTGCTTTCAGTTTCTCTCTGGAATACATGGTTCACATTCTTCAGACCAGAACACGCATTCTATGTACATCCTAATCAAAAGTCTGTTGAAGTCAATGCCCATTAGGGCCTAGTCGTGTGAGGGGCCAGGCATTCTCAACCCTTACTGGTGGCAAGATCAGATGCTAGTTATTTGCATTCATAATTTGTAGTTATTAATAATTACTAATATGTTACTAATATGTTCAAGTGGATATCAGTAAAATTATCTTACCTCTGTTCAGCACCACTATTTGTACTGAGAGACGGTTCAAAAGGTACAAATCATATTAGGCTAATGAATTATGGAGGCGTTTTAGTAGAGATACTAGAACTGTGAGGGATGCTTTATAGCTTAAGTGTTAACTCCAAAAGGGGTAAGTAATGAATCCTATCAGTCTGTTATATTGAAGGGCTTATATTGCATTCATTCATTATTAATGTGTTGGAGACATTTGTGAAAAAAATCAAAAACATTGTTTTGAAAGCACTAAATAGATTAGAGCAGAGAAAACTGGTGGCGGGGAGTTTGGCTTGGTTTACGAAAAGGAAAGCTGTAGGGACTGCAAACTTTTACTCTGAAGTACCATGTGTGATTGTGCTTAATTTTTTTTAAATACCTCCAGATTGTGTGATTATCACTGAGTTTTAAATACACAGCGATTCAATGTCAATGTTAATACTAAAATTAGCTATACGTTTTGTACTTTATATCTACATATATGGAAAAATACCTGTGCTTCATTATGATTAGGTTCTCTGCTAATACAAACTTATTCTTGATTCAAAAACCCCAGAATATTTTCAATGATAAATGGTTTTAATCATTTGACACTGTATTTGGCTTTATAAATTCAAAGCTTTCTGATGTGTGAATCAATACATTAAGTTGTAAATATTGCATTCATATCTTTGAGGATCCATTCTGAATTTTTCAAAGACTTCTGACAGGAGATTTTTCTCTCCTCCAGCATTAATTAAGTGATGATAATTGGGTCTCTCTAGGAAACACCAGAGCAGGAAAGGGCAGCTGGATCCAGTGTGCAAGGAAACCCAAAACCAACCACAGGTTTAAAATTCTATAAAGCTACACAAATATTCTTTCCCACCCTGATGAGCATGACAGAGAAACTCTCCTTTTTTGGTTTATTTTGACAGCCTTCTTTGCAGAGACTTTTTAAATTTAGAGAGATGATAAACTTTTTGTTTGCAACATGGGGAAACAGTTGCTATCCCTCTGCTTCTTGGAACAATAGACACAAATAAGTGGATCCTGGAGACCTTATTCTCTGTTTGCTATTGTCATATTCTGTCATTTTTCAAGAGAAAAATCAAAGTGAGGGATTTTATAAAACACCTATGTGACTTAGGAGCAGGATTCTCATTGCCTTTCAGGGGGACTTGTGTTTCTAGTGACTTAAGTCTTACTACAACCTCTAGATACTTTTTCCTTGGGTTTTTTGGAGGCTTAATCAGCCCCTTGTGATCATAGTTCCCTGGATGACCTTCTTTAACTGGAGGTGAAATTCTAGTCTTATTTAAGTCAATGGCAAAATTCCGATCGACTTCAGTGGAGCCAGGAATTCACCCCAGGAGTCCACAAGGGATTTGGCATGTGGGACTGTACAAATGTTGCAGTTATCAAGAATCAAGCAGACATGTTTTACACATACAGGTAAATATAGTAAAATAACATCAGGTGAGCTACAGTCCAACTGCAGAGTCTTAATGGTTCTTTGACTTTCAGCAGGGTTTTGTTTGGAGATATTAGGAATCAGCTTTAATTCCATGTTTGGTTTATTTTAATGTGTGTGTTCCCTTTGTCATGCTCAATCTATTCTCTTCATCAGGAATCCCCATGATCTTTTAAACGGATCTGTGAGTTCAGTGTCTCTTTATTGCACACATGAGTTCTTGATGCTGAAAAGCAGTCTCCATTAGACACGTTATGGATGGAATTTTCAGAAGCACTCAGAACTGGCCCAGGTCTGCTTCCACAGCAGTCAGTGGGAGTTAAGCTAGCACTGACTGCTTTTGAAAATCCCATTTTATAGTACAGATTTTAAATTGGTACAAATTCAGCCTTGTACTTAGATTGTAAACTCTTTAGGACAGGAACTGTCCTTTGGTTCTGTGTTTGTAGAGCACCTAGCACAATGGTCCATAACTGGGGCTCTTAGTCACTTCAACACAAATAATAGTTAGCTAGCGACCATTCATACTATTTACCATATGATAAAAACAGCAGGTTTATGATGAAACGTTTGGTTTTGGTAGAGATGATTGTTTTATTTTCCACATTTTGATTGCCATATAAAATGCTTCCTTGCCATGTGATACACAAGCATAGGAGCAACAATGATACCATTTGTGGGTATGTCTCCATGGCAGTCAAGGTGTGTGATTGCAATATGGGTAGACATACCTGAGCTAGTTTTAATCTAGTTAGCTTGCATACCATTAGCCATGAAGTTGCAGCAGTGTGGGCTTCCATGCGGACTGCACAAGCCTGCCAGGGACCCTCGTTTATTACTAGCCCACGCTGAAGTCCATGCTGCTGCAGATTCACTGCTATCAATACACAGGCTAGCTAGGTTAAAGCTAGCTTTGGTGTATCTACACATGTTTCAATCATAAGCCCTGATTGCAATGTAGACATATCCTCTGTTATGGTGATTGAATGGCTACTTGATCAAGTTAAAACAATTTAAGTTGACAGAAGTGATATTGCTGCTTTTTACAGAGGATCTGATTTCAGATTGCCCTAGTATTGCTTTCTTTAAAATGTCAGTGAGAGCTTTTTGCTGTGTGTTAGGAAACCCCTATGTGATATGCCCTATCCGCTGTTTCCTGATTCCTATTGAATTGATCAGGGGATTTCTCTTGGAATTTGAAAATGTCCAGCCCAAAGAAGTGGGAAGCTAGGGAGAGCTTTCTCTGCATCTTAGAAAGTCTTCCCTACACACACCAGATTGAACTAGGCTGTAATATTGTTTCATCTTGTTGTACATGCGTTGACTTTAGAACAAAGATTTTTTATTGTAATCACTTTTTCCAAAGACATATACAGTTTCCAGAGTACACACACACACATTATAGCTTTCTTATCAAGTAGGAAACATGGTTGCCAGACATATGAGATCTAAGGGCATGTCTATACTTCAGGTGCTACAACAGCACAGCTGCAGTGCTGATGCTATGCCACTGTAGCGCCGTAGTGTAGATGCTTCCTACCAAATAGATCCTTCCATTGCGTAACTAATCCACTTCCCCAAGTGGGGGTAGTAGTTAGGTCAATGGAAGAATTCCTCTGTCGACCTAGCCGCTTCTACAACAGGATTAGGTTAGCTTAACTAAAGCACTCATGGGTGTGAATTTTTCACATCCCTGAGAAATGTAGCTAGAGTGATTTAAATTTTAAGTGTAGACCACGGCTGGGAAACATAGTGTTTGAGCAAAGTGCTGGTGGGTAGTGAATGCCATAATAAAATCAGTAATGTGCAATGGCAGTATAGCACATAGGATAGTAACTCAGGGCATGTCTATACTTACTGCTAAATCAGCACTGTTGCAATCAATGCAGCAGTATCAATTTAGCAGGTCTGGTAAAGACCCGTGAAGTCAGTGGCAGAGTGCTCTCTCATTGATTTTGGTACTCCAGCTCCCTGAGAAGCATAAGGTAAGTCAGTGGGAGAGCATCTCCCATTGACACAGATCAAATTACAGCGGTGTCTACACCACACTAAGTTACACTGCGTCAGTTACGTAACTGAAGTAGTGTAACTTAGGTCGAGTTACAGCTTTAGTGTAGACCAGCCCTTAGTGCTGTGTTTCCAACAAGCATTTCAAAATATGTCAAAAAGCTATTTGCTTTTGGATAATTCTACAACTATAATAAGCCAATAAATGTTGTTAGAATAGTAAAAAACCAAAAGTTTCTTCTGTATACACATAGGGCTCCCCACTGATGCCATTGAAATACTTCGTAGTTTGTTGGATGTTAAGTGCTTTTGGAGATCTGTCCCTACATGTCACAATGGGATCTACTGGGTGCTCAGCACTTTTAAAACTCTGATCCTAATTGTGAATGCTGAACAAATGTAGATCTGTTTTTGAGCTCTTGAAAATTTTCCTCAAATATTCTGAAATTGGACAGCTGGCATTAGCACACTCCTCCCATATGGTCTCCATACTTTAGAGTACAGCAAACCCTGGGATCTTCATTAACCTTTATGTCCATTAAAGGAATTTTCCATCTTGGCTTCTCTAACTATTTCTTGTAATTCTTCAGTAAAATGTAGTCACTGGCAATTTAGTGGAACTTACAGAACCACTGTGAGCTTTGTGTGGGTTTTTTTTTCAATGTTGATAAATGCAAAGTAATGCACATTGGCAAACATAATCCCAACCATACATATAAAATGATGGGCTCTAAATTAGCTGTTACCACTCAAGAAAGAGATCTTGGAATCATTGTGGATAGTTCTCTGAAAACATCCACTCAATATGGTGCAGGAGTCAAAAAAGTTAACAGAATGTTGGGAATCATTAGGAAAGGGATAGATAATAAGACAGAAAATATCATATTGCCACTATATAAATCCATGATACATCCACATCTTGACTACTGTGTGCTGATCTGCTCACCCCATCTCAAAAAAGATATACTGGTATTGGAAAAGGTTCAGAAAAGGGCAACAAAAATTATTAGGGGTATGGAACAGCTTCCATATGAGGAGAGATTAATAAGACTGAGACTTTTCATCTTGGAAAAGAGATGACTATGATTGGGATATGATAGAGGTCTCTAAAATTATGACTGGTGTGGAGAAAGTAAATAAGGAAGTGTTATTTACTCCTTCTCATAACACAAGAACTAGGGGTAACCAAATGAAATTGATAGGCAGCAGGTTTAAAACAAACAAAAGGAAGTATTTCTTCACGCAATGCACAGTCAGCCTGTGGAACTCTTTGCCAGAGGATGTTGTGAAGACCAAGACTATAACAGGGTTCAGAAAAAGAACTAGATAAGTTCATGGAGGATCAGTCCATCAATGGCTGTTAGCCATTGATGTTGTTCCTAGCCTCTGTTTGTGAGAATCTGGGAATGGGCAACATGGGATGGATCATTTGATGATTACCTGTTCTGTTCATTCCTTCTGGAGCATCTGACGTTGGCCACTGTTGGAAGACAGGATACTGGACCATTGGTCTGATCCAGTGTGGCCATTCTTACGTGGGAAACCTTCAAGGGAAAATTCTGTGGCAAAATGTAACATACACACAGATCATCAGTGTTAGCTGTCTCATTGGTATAATGTGTGCTGACCTTGATAATATATAAAATCCACAATTTAGCAGCTGTTAATAATTCCTGTAAAGTATCAGAATTTCCATATAGCAAGAAGAGCTGTGTGTTGTTTTGGAAAAGTGTTGTATTGCATTTTCTTCCAAAACAACTGCTTGAATTCTTTGAGATTCTAGTGACTTGACTTCCACTCTAGAAATTAATAGCATCAATGCTAAATATATATATATATATATTGAATTTATCCCAAACATTTAATGGGAAAATTACAATCACTTTTTTGGTTTTTGGTTTTGTTTTATTTTGTCACTTAAGCAATTTGGCAGTGGGAAAGGCCCTACTGGGTTCTTTCTTTGAAGTCTGAAAAATCTGGCTTGGGTTCCTTACTTGGGGGAAAAGAGATTTTCCTTATGCAACAATTATTCCCCTAATGCCATGGGACACTTAAGGTGCATTGTATTTTCCTAATCCAAACATTTAGCTCATGTATTGTTTACACCAAGGAATACTCAAATGAGGCTTGCAACATTTGGAAAGGAAACCAAAGCACCTTCTACTAAGGGACTGTCCTCTCATTAGACCTACTGATTTTCCAAAAGCTGTCTGCTTTGTGTAATGCATTATAATTATATGACAGGAGACCAGTGGAGAATATGGCATACAGTTTCCCATAGGTTTCCTTTCTGAGATAAGAAGGATAAACATTCTGCTTTGCGTCTCAAAAAAAAAAAAATCCCTCTGCAGTTTCCTGAGAGGCAGTTGAATGTTGGATGATTTTTGTAGCTGTGTCTTTTCATTTCCAGACAATGATCTGTGTCATGTGGGGAAACTGGGTGTACAAAGTAAGGAAGCCCCCTGGACTGAGGTGTATGTCTTAGGCTTCCTGAGAATGTGGCTTATCTCAGAAGGGTCCCTGGGCATGCACACTGTTTTATCTGTACAGATCACTGAGGAATAGAGAGGCTGTTTATTTTTGCAGGGCTCTCTGTTCTGGGGAAAACAGGGGATGCTTTTAATTGGGTCTCTGTTCTCTCCAGGGGCCTGGTCCTACTCCACTGAAGTCAATGGCAAAACTTCAATGGGAGCAGGATCAGGTCCTAGGCAATTTAGGGTATGCATAACTTGACTCTGGATGACCCAGCTGTGGGAAATATTTTCCTTAGATTGGCTTCCCCAGTGTAAAGAGAGAATCTCTAGTTACAGAATAAAGCAAATAGCAGCACTACACTCTGGTTTATTCCACTCAGTGACAAGCTTTTAATTACTGAGTTGTAGCTCTCCCCCCACCCCTTCCTTCAGACTGGGAAGAGTATATTCCAGTCCTTGGGTAAGTGATTTAAATATGTACTGAAGAATGACTCCACAAAGAGAAGTTGTAAAAGCTGCAAAGAGAAATGTAAAATTCCTCATATTAGAAGTTAATAAAATAAGTCAAACACAGTGGGACAAGTTTTCAGAGAGTCTCAGAGTATTGCTCTGTTTATGTGCTTTGTTTAGCTCTCTCATTTATAATTATTATTTCTTACCAAAGATTTGTAATGCACTGACATCTGCTGTGTGTTTTATGAGTGCACCAGTTAGACAAAGTTTTATGAGTGCCCAAATACGCTTTGCTGGCTATACGCTACAGCAGTTTGGAGGTGACAGAGGGCAGGGAAAGAGGAGGATGAGAGGCTGTATGTTACCAGCACACAGTGAATTATTATTTAGACAAAGCAAGTAAGAAACAGACACCCTGCTCCAAGGATATTACCATCTAATTAAGGTTGCTCCACTGGAAGAAAGGAACATTCTGTCATTAGAATTCCAGTGACCCAGAAATAGGCTGACCTCATAAATCTGATCAGAATTTCTGTTGGTTGGTGTTAGCTATTACAATGAATCCAAATCTATTTTTGTACAATGTTTTCATTTGTGTTGCCCACTAATCAAGGAAGCAGCCACTGAGGGAAGCAGCCATGTGAGTTTACAATTTGCCTAAAATAACACACATGATCCTGATAAATAGCTTTATTGCTGATTAGCAGAAACACTAAGAGATCAAAATTCAGCAGAAATGAAGCAGTGTAATTGAATAACTTGACTAACTGTGCAGTAAGCACTGTATCGTTTTCAGTTATTCAAGCTTGAGTAGGCCTGTAATTTAGCAATAATCTAGTACTGCACACTATAGCAGGGGCTGTCACTGAACAAATCTTTCTTTTAAAACTATTACAACAGTAGACCAAATTGAACACTTCGCTACTACTGAACTTCGCTACCAATCTGTATTTTCCCCTGAAATATTATATTGATTGATCCCTGTCCATTGTGTTTCACCAGTTGGAGGTGCCCTGTAGCAGCGTGAACCAATGCTATGGCTTTTCTCCCTGCAATAAATTCATCCTGTGCAGAGGACTACATAAGGCCTGTGCACTACTTAAACCCTATAGACCTTCTGCCAGTGCTCACCCTAGATGTCAAAAATACTGAACTAAAGAGTGGAGCTGGTGGGTTTTTTTTGTTTTGTTTTTTTAAGTCAAAACATATGTTGGCTAAAATATGGCTTTTCCCATTTCCCAGGTTCTTACTTAAACATTTTATTTATTTCTTTATTTGTTTATTTATTTATTTTTATTTGCTACAAATGTTTGTGTTTTGATTAATGCACACATGCACACAAACACATACACACCTCAAACCCCAGAAAAATGTACTAGCTCTACTGAAATTTGTTCTATGGCAAAGATGTTCAGAATTTCAAATCTTACCTCTTTCTCTCTGGTAGGGTTATAAACATCCGGTGGAAAGGCGTTTCCCTCTGTAGACATAAAGCTAAACAAATGCAGTCGTGCCAGTAAACAAATTCCAGATCTAGTGAGGAGTGGGTGTCTGCCAATTAGCCCACCAGTCTATACATTTGTCTTTGCAGCGGTTACATCAGGGTAGCACGGGACCTGGCATACAAGTGATCCTATGTATATTTACTTAAGCAGTAAAGATGGCAGTTTCTGAATTCTTCCCTTCAAAACTGGCTGTAAAGTCTTACGTTGTAAATATACCATTTAAGAAATTTAACTGTAAACTTTTTATAATGGATTGTTTCTTCTTTTGTTTATTCCCAGACAACTGAGTGGTTGTTACAGAAAAGTGCTCTAGTTGCTTAGATGAATGCCCATGCCAATGCGCTGTGATCCAATCTCCACGCAACCTCTGGCAGATGATGAAAATTCTGGGTCATGTACCTGGGCAAAAGGAAACAGAGTCAATACAGGAAAGCAGTTTTAAATTGTAGGGGGCAGTAACTGTAGAAAAAATCCTAGTCCTCTTGAAGCCAAAGGGAGTTTTCTCATTGACCTCAGTGGAACCAAACTTTTACCTTAAATAATTCTGTAACATTAGGTGAAAGGGACGTTACAGAATTATGTAAAGTCTGCCCTGACATACAAATGCTACAAACCCAGTGGAGTTATGGGGACCAGACTGAAGTGCCATGCTCACTAAGTATAATATCCATTTTACAGATAAATAAAGTGAGGCACAGAGGGTCCAATTCTGCAAGGCTCTCAGACCAAGATCCTCAAAGGTATTTAGGTGCCTAACTTTGGGTCTGGGTGCCTTTGACTCTGGGCATCACAGGATTAGGCCCTAAGGGTCACATTTTCAAACTTGGTTGTCTGAAGTCAGGCACTGAAGTCCATATTTGGATACCTAAATAAAATACATCGGTGTCTTTAAAAAAAACTATGTAGGTGCCTCACTTTAAGAACCCACCTTTTAAAATGTAGCTCTAAGTGTCTTGTGGTGTGTGTGTGTGTGTTAATTAACTAATATTTGTAAAATGCTTTGAGCCCCCAGAATGAGAGGTATTATGTAACTGCAAAATATTATTATTAATGCATGTAACATTGGCTGGTAGGGACTTAATAAGAATTAACCAAAGCATTTACAAAAAAGCCATGCCTGATATTGTTAATAGTAAAATACCTTGGCATTTAGGGTTGATCATGCTTACATTCAGCATTGTGAGCTTTTCCATTGACTTCAGTGGGGCCATGTTCCTGCCTTTGTATAGCACTCTATATCTTCAGAGCATTCTACATCTAAGAACTTATTACATTTCATAACACCTCTGAGAGGTAGCTAGGTAACTCCTTTTAACTCACTTGAACAGATGCAGAAACTAGAAGCTAAATCATGCCTCCTACTGGAAAACCCATGAGAAGACCAAAGTCTAGGCTGTGGGGCCACACAGTTGCCTTTCAATAATCCCATCCAGGAAGGGAGGAAGTGTTTGCTCCTGAAAAGTGAGTGGAAGGGATGGCCTTCCTCATGGATATCCTCAGATCTACAAAGAGATATTGCAAATGCCAGGGCATCTGAAGAGGTCCAGTGCATTGGCACTGCATCAGTCTGGCTCTCTCCGTGGGGTGCTCCCATTGGCTCTCTCCCCTCGTCTGTCCCCTTCACTTCACACACAGTGGCTTTCCCATAAGATAATGATGACAGTCTGCACTGATCATGCAGGAAAATCCCTATCAATTTGGCACCCTTCCCCCAAATCCAGAATTTCAAATACAAAAAGTGATTGCCTAGGGGCTTCTGTGGAGACTGTGTATTTGGCACACAAAGGCCCATCCTTTTGCCCCACAACAGAATTTTTGCCAAACGAGCAGGCTTTCCACTTCTTTCATCCTCTCTAGAGCAAGAACAGTGGGATGACTTGGCCCTGATATGCTGCGAAATTTAAAGCCACAATGTTTCAGATGTGCGTGTCAAACTTCAGGCAACCACGTTTTTAAAAGTTGACCTAGCTGACTTGTCCAGGCTACCCGAGTCAGGAGCAGGACTCCAGATTTTTGGTTACCAGTAGCATTCTCAATCTGCTAGATCACACAGCTTCTCAAAATCCATTTGGTGTTTTTGTGAACATTTATGTGTATGATATTCCTAGCATTAAAAGTTAACAAAGAGCTCAATAAACAAAAAACAAAAAAACCTTTCATTTCCTTAGCTGTTTTTTTGAGTCAGATAACATCAAAGTTTAAAAGTCCCAGCCCTTTATCCTCCTCATTAAAATAAGAATGACAAAGCAAGATACAGTTGTTTTAATTCTTCTAAACTTGAAAAATGTTCCCAAATGTCAACTGAGCGCGCTAGCATGGATAGTACTGAACAGAACCGGCTCTAACATTCACTAGGGCAGCCGCCCATGGCAGAGGCTTGCGTTGTTAAGCATTCTTATGAATAATTCAGTTACTTTATTGCATTTAGGCACTTATGGGGCTGAGCAGATGAGGATAGATTGAATTAATATCCCCAGCATGCAGGCCTAATCCTGCATCATTCTACACTTAGTAAGTTATATATAGTATTCTAAATACCAGTAATATCTGAATAACTACCAGAAGTGAATAAATTCACACTTAAGGCTGCATCCTTGTTTGTAGCTTGTCTAATACAAATAAGGCCAAATAATGTTATCAGGCCACAAAAGGATTCCCATTGATACTAAAGGCTATTCTTCTAGCCATGTGTAACTCTCACTGAAATCAATAGGCGTTCTGCAGACCGGAGTCCTATACATAGAAGGGAAGCAGGATATGGCCCTACATAAAGGTCATGAAACAGCATGTGATGTTTATATACTGGTCCCTACTATGGGCCAGTTTTACTCCTATGGTCACTGGAATACAAATTGCACTCCAAAGGAATTCACTCTCAGTGAAGGGAAGCTGTCAACTGTGGCCAAGGCTCCACAGGAAAGCAACTGACAGAGGGTCCTAGGAGTTGTGTTGAATCTTTACATCTCCTAGCTATCTTGGCCTCTCCCCTCCACAGCCAGCATCACTTAATGCTAACTGTGGATCTTCAGCGTAGCAGCAGTTGCAGAAGAAATGCTTTACTATGCCCCCACCACCAGAGGGATTTGTCACTGCTTGATGCCCACAGACCAGGTCCCGCTGGGTGGCACCCACAGAATCCCAGGGTTAAATCCAGCCCTATGTAGGCTGCAGAATTAAGTCATCTAAGCTTATTACTGAATTTATTTGCATTTGGAGTTTAATTCACTCTCATAGTTGTTTTTATAATTTGTATATTTCATGGACTTTTAAGGATAGTTTCAGCATAGATGAAAAAAAGGAAACTAAGCTCAGAAAAAATAAGAGTGGGCCTGAATTTTCAGGTGAATTCAAATTTGCCCTGAACCAAACTCTTTCTAAGGGTCCAAAACAGTTTGGTTAATTAATTTTTCATGTACAGTCTGGTTTGCATTTCCTATGTCTGGTCAGGGCCAGGAGTGGAAATGCTAGAGAACTGTGAGTGAGACTGTTATCCTGACATTTCAGGCTTGGTCAAAAGTAGAATAGTCTGGAAATCTCACATAAAATCCTGCTTCTTGTAGATTTCCAGCTCAGTTTACATACTGAAGAGGCTGAAATAAGGTTCAGATATACAAATATAGTTGGAGGTGCTTATATGCACAGGACTGAACCTCTGGAACTGAGAGGTGGCTGCACTCTAATTAGGGCCGGTTCTAGGTTTTTGCCGCCCCAAGCAAAAAAAAAAAAAAAAGGACGGCCAGAATGCCACCCCTGGAATTGTGCCGCCCCAAGCTCATACTTGCTTTGCTGGTGCCTAGAGCCGGTCCTGGCTCTGATTGAAACCTACAGATCCTTCTTGTTAGAAGGATAATTGTAATGTTTGGGGATTTTTTGCACTAACTCATAAGTCAACTGATTGTTTAGGACACAGCACAAAATTTATGGGTGTCTAAGAGCCTGATCTGGCTCCCACTGAAGTCAGAATCTAAAATTATGTCTACACTTAAACCACTACAGTGGCACAGCTGCAGTGCTTCAGTGTAGACACTCACTACAGCAACAGGAGGGGTTCACAGAATCACAGAATATCAGGATTGGAAGGGACCTCAGAAGGTCATCTAGTCCAACCCCCTGCTCAAAGCAGGACCAATCCGCCGCTAAATCATCCCAGCCAGGGCTTTGTCAAGTCTGACCTTAAAAACCTCTAAGGAAGGAGATTCCACCACCTCTCTAGGTAACGCATTCCAGTGTTTCACCACCCTCCTAGTGGAAAAGTTTTTCCTAATATCCAACGTAAACCTCCCCCACTGCAACTTGAGACCATTACTCCTTGTTCTGTCAACTGCTACCCCTGAGAACAGTCTAGATCCATCCTCTTTGGAACCCCCTTTCAGGTAGTTGAAAGCAGCTATCAAATCTTCTCTTCTGCAGACTAAACAATCCCAGTTCCCTCAGCCTCTCCTCATAAGTCATGTGTTCCAGTCCCCTAATAATTTTTGTTGCCCTCCGCTGGACGCTTTCCAATTTTTCCACATCCTTCTTGTAGTGTGGGGCCCAAAACTGGACACACTACTCCAGATGAGGCCTCACCAATGTCTAATAGAGGGGAACGATCATGTCCCTCGATCTGCTGGCAATGCCCCTACTTATACAGCCCAAAATGCTGTTAGCCTTCTTGGCAACAAGGGCACACTGCTGACTCATATCCAGTTCTCATCCACTGTAACCCCTAGGTCCTTTTCTGCAGAACTGCTGCCCAGCCATTCGGTCCCTAGTCTGTAACGGTGCATGGGATTTTTCCGTCCTAAGTGCTGGACTCTGCACTTGTCCTTGTTGAACCTCATCAGATTTCTTTTGGCCCAATCCTCTAATTTGTCTAGGTCCCTCTGTATCCTATCCCTACCTCCAGTGTATCTACCTCTCCTCCCAGTTTAGTGTCATCTGCAAACTTGCTGAGGGTGCAATCCACACCATCCTCCAGATCATTAATGAAGATATTGAACAAAACTGGCCCAAGGACCGACCCTTGGGGCAATCCGCTTGATACCGGCTGCCAACTAGACATGGAGCCATTGATCACTACCCTTTGAGCCCAACAATCTAGCCAGCTTTCTATCCACCTTATAGTCCATTCACCCAGCCCGTACTTCTTTAACTTGCTGGAAAGAATATTGTGGGAGACCGTATCAAAAGCTTTGCTAAAGTCAAGGAATAACACGTCCACTGCTTTCCCCTCATCCACAGAACCAGTTATCTTGTCATAGAAGGCGATTAGATTAGTCAGGCATGACTTGCCCTTGGTGAATCCATGCTGACTGTTCCTGATCACTTTCCTCTCCTCAAAGTGCTTCAGAATTGATTCCTTGAGGACCTGCTCCTTGATTTTTCCAGGGACTGAGGTGAGGCTGACTGGTTCTCCTGTCACTGTATTAATCCACCTCTCTGAGAGGAACTAACTAGGTCTGTGCATTTGAAATTACTGGGAGTTGTGCATAATCTGAGGTTTGACCAAAATTTGGCTTGTTGCACAAGGAATTACTTAATTCCTCCAGAGAAGTTGAGGTCTTACTCCTGAGTAGAAGACAGTGCAATACAGAATCACTTCCAATCCCCTTTTGCTTCTCCAGAGACTGATACACACAATAAGATGTGATCCCCGACTGACAGCTGTGCTGACAAAATCCCCTAGAGTAGACGTAGCTATACCAGCAAAACTGTGGTTTTGCCAATATAGCTTGTTGTGCACAGGAGAGGGTGGAATAAGCTACGCCAGTAAAGTGCAGTTTTTCCAGTACAAGTGCATCCACGGTAGGAGTGCTTTGCCAGTATAGTATACCAGTATACCTAGATCAGTAAAGTGCTTCTTGTGTAGATATATAGTCTTAGGGCTTGCCTACATTTGAAATGCTACAGCAGCACAGCTGCAGCTGTGTAAACGGCCTCAGTGTAGACCAGGGGTCTCAAACACGTGGCTCGCAGGGTTATTTTCTTCGGCCCACCAGCTCCCTGTGGCACGCTCGCCCCCAGCATTTACCTAGAGCGGTCAATGGGAGCTTTGGGGAAGGTACCTGGAGGAGCGGCCAGGGCAACACACAGATGCCCGCTCCCCTGCCGCCCCCAGGTCCCGGCCGCTTCCCAGAGCAGCGCGGGGGCAGGGCAGGCAGGCAGGGAGCCTGCCCTGCCCCCCGGTGAGTGCCGGGCTGGAACCTCCCCCCAAACCTTTCCTGCAGCCGAACCCCCTGCTCTGAGCCCCGTGCTGCACCCCACACCCTTCCTGCACCCTGACCCCCTGCCCTAAGCCCCCTGCCACACCCCACACACCTCCTGCACCCCAACCCCCTGCCCTGAGCCCCCTGCTGCACCCCACACCCCTCCTGCACCCCAACCCTCTGCCCTGAGCCCCCTGCCACACCCTGCACCCCCTGGGGGTAGGGGCAGCGCCTCACAGAAGGGGTGGAGTAGGGGCAGGGGCGGGGCAGCAGGGGGGTAGTGGTGTGATCCTCGGGCCAATGTACTAGTCCTCATGTGGCCCTCGTGGTCATTTGAGTTTCAGAACCCTGGTGTAGACACTACCTACACTGATGGGAGGGGTTCTTCCATTGGCATAAGTAATCCACCTCCCAAAGAGGCAGTAGCTAGGTCAATGGAAGAATTCTTCTGTCATCTTAGCGCTGTCTACACCAGGGATTAGATTGGCATCACTACATCACTCAGAGGTGTGGATTTTTCACATCCCAAGCAATGTAGCTGGGTCAACTTAACATTTTAGTGTAAGCAAAGCCATAGGGCAATGGTTCCCAAACTGTGGGTCATGACCCCATTCAGTGGAGCGGCTTGTGGTGATCCCTACTGTGCAGAAGACACCATTGTGTTCTACAAAATGGTATCCTCTGCACAGCATGACCTCGCACACACCATACGTACAAGGTCACACTCTGCAGAGGATGGCATTTTGTAGAGCAAAATGGCTTCCTCCATGAAGCTGGGCCTCCCATGTATTGTGTGTGCGAGGTCACACTGTGTGGAGGATGCCATTTTGCTCTTCCGAATGGCATCCTCCATGCTGTTTGGGGTCCCAGCGGGAAGGACTTCATTAAAATGGGGTTGTGCCAGCAAAAAGTTTGGGACTTCCTGCCTTAGGGACAGCTGTGTAGACTAGTGCAGGGGGAAGGGGCTCCGAACAACCCTCTGCATCAGAGAAGTTTCCATGGAATGTTCTCAGGTGAATCAGAAACCCCATGAAGGTGAATGCAGCCTGACACAAGAGCTCTGAGAGGTGGGAAATGACTTATTCAACTCAATGGGTGTTCTCCTCCCTTCACCAAAGTCTACCTTAGCCCCGATTGTGGAATATTAATTTTCAATTAAATCTCACTCTGCTTGCGGGTATTATAGCAATATTTCTTTTAAAAAATCCGAGTGAGTATGGATTTTGGAGCCCATTGAAATATTGGCTCTTAAATAAGAATTTCTGCTCTCAGGGCAAAATTTCTCAAGGACTGTCCCTGCAAAATGCAAGCAGAGAGCAGCTAATCTGCACAATAAACATTCTCAGAAAGCTGCCAGGGGCAGGACACAAGCTCACAGGACATGGGTGGTGCTCAGATTAGGTGGCCACAGCATCTCACTTGGAGCCACCCGTTTACCCTGACAACAGGCTGTCAGCAAACACTCTGGCTTGAAATAGAGTCCCCATCCTGCTCTACATATGTAAATTACTTTTCCTAGCTCATCAGATTGGCTTAAGCCACACTGGAGATCCAAATTTTATCCTGATGAACTTTTTAACTATTGCTTCCCCAAGTGCTGGACACTAGCTGAAATCAATACAGAGCAGGTGATAGGAGTTTGGGTGGGATCAGACCTATAGTTGAAGAGTCAGGTGTTTGCAAAAAGAAAAAAAAAGTAATAAAAACCATACATTTTGGACATCAGTTTTGTTGGAGGGGCTGCATCACAGGAATCCCTTGATCCAACAACCTTAAATGTATATCACTTCTCCAAGGGTCCCCATGGGGCACAGAAATTTTCAAGACAATTCACATAAGCGTGTAGATTTTAGAGCGTTTTGATGTATTGACTGGTCTCAGTCATAACAATAGTGGAGGTACCACCCCAGTAGAATCTCATTCTATAGTCAAACATTATTAATTAGTAGATTTAAGATGATCCCCACACCAGAGAGCTGTTATGATTATTTTATTTGGACCAAGTACTTGATAAACTCTTTGTAGAAAAATGTCTGAGCATGATATCTAAGCAGTAGAAAGATTAGCTTGCCTTTCAAGTTGTCAAACTCTGATACATGCAACCTTTACAACTTCCTAAACAGACATGATTTCTACTTTGTCTAAAAGGAGAGTCTAGCTTGTTTGTTTTTATTTGCAACATTCCTGTAGGCCAGTGACTGCAGGATGGCAGTAACCTAGGATTATCCTGCAGAGCTGGAACTAGTGAATCCATAACAGCCAACCTGAACTCTGCTGTGGGCTGCTATTTAATACCACAAGAAACTATTTGCATTTCATCATGTAACTGATGGTGTGAGTTCAAGAGCTTTCCTCAGGTCAGGCTGTGATTGCAGATGAAAGAAATAAACTACCAAATGGTGAAGTGAAACATGCAATTTTTTATAGACCAGTGCTCTAAACGTGAATATGCTGTGGTGAAGAATTCAGCCCAGACTAGGGGATAAGAAGCAGAAATAAAGAAGAGTGGGAATGTATAAAGGAAAAAGGTGTGATCCTGTTCCCATTGACATCAGTGACAAAACACCTCTTGTTTTCAGTGGGAGTAGCAACATGTACGAAATGAAATGGGACCGTGCAAAGCATCTTTATGTTGGAGTTTAGACTTTATTCAAGGGGAAATCAGTGGTCTTTAGAATCTGCCTGACCCTGCATTCCTTGCACCAAAAACTCCCTTTGGGATCAATACAGAATCAAGCCCATTTGTGATTTCCCCATGGGTCCTCTTGAATTATCCTTCGTTCTATATGTTTCAGTCCAGTTCATAATAAAATGATTCTGTTCCCTGTGAAGCCTGTGTTATGGATGCATGGCCATCATGTTCCTGTGGAGTGCTTGTTTTCTTCCTGTAAATGCAGAAATCCTTGTACATTTGGGAGCATGTGAAAACAAGTTTGAAGCTGCTAGACTTTTCAGCTTCACAGTATAGAGGAAAAACTAAATCCCTGGCTGTGGAATACTCCCACTTTTGCTCAAGTTTTTGACAGTGAAACTCATTCACGCAGGAGAGGACACTTTCCATGTGAATGTGTCTCTGTGCTACTGTCACACATCAGGTAAGATAATTCCAGAGAGGAGGTTTATTAAATGCTAGAAAATGAGTCAGGGGAGGTCAGTGGGAATTCTGGGTGTACAAGGAATACAGGATTGTTGTTTATGCACGGCCCCCAAGTGTGTGAGGTGACTTACAGAACAAATAAAAAGACACTAAATAAAGCTCTTAGCCACAGAGTTTACAGGTGAAAGGCCTGATCCTGAAAATGCATATGCATGCAACTGTCCTTACATGAGTAGTTCCATTTAAAGCTGTGGGACTATTATTCCTGGTAGCTAGCCTGTATCTGGTAATAAGTATTTCCAAACTCAGGCCCTTATTTTAGATGTGATACAAGGGGAGAGAATAACAAACAATAAGGGAAAGTGGGTGAGGATGGGAAATGGTTACAGCAATAGAATCACATGGTTACTCAGTTTTGTTGCATGCATATCTTGATGTGCCCAGGAAGTTTGTATGTATTATATAAGCTCATGTATGTATATATGTGAGTGTTTATGCATGTGTGTGTCTCTATGTATATGTGTGTGTGTATATGAGTCTGTGTGTGTATGATTACATATATGGGACAACTTCTTATATGTGACAAGAGAAAATAGCTTTTTAGAATGGGTTTCAAATGTATTTTAATAGACTAATCTAAAACTGATGAACTTCTATTAATGCCAGAAATACTTTCATTTATTTCCCACATTATATTTCTTTGATTCTCATTACTTTTAGGGTAGAGTACAGCCCATAAAATGTCATGTTTACATGCATATATTATTTTTTCTACAATTGTTTTTGGAACAAATAATCCAGGGATTTAAAATAATGCATTACATCTTTATTGGGGGGAAGGACTAGAAATACTTACAATTGTAACAAGATAGTTCTCATTGCCTTGGTGCTTTAGTATTTATGCTGAAAATAGGAAATAAGTTTCTAAGGCCCTGAAACATCAGGGCAGTTCCATTTGGAGGGGATGCGAATCACATTCCCTTTCTTTTCATCTTTGTAGGGGTCAGTGTTCCAAAGCAATCTCATTTTTAGCTGAATGAAGGCAGGAAGCAGAAAGCTTTGAGGGTCTGATCTTGAAGTCAGTGAGAGTTTTACCGCTGTCTTCAGGAAGTACAGGATCAGGCCCTGCTCTGTCAACGAAAAGGACCTGAACAGCAAAGACTACATCGATTTAATATTAAAACAGATTCATGGCTTTTCTGCTGTTAGACCTTGTATAGTAACCCCCTATTTCTCCTCAGAGTAGAGTAAACCCAAAAGGTGTGTTTACTTAATGCTGTGCCTGGTAAAAGTTAAAACTCCACATGCTAACCATGCATATATACCTTTGAGCTGGGACACTGAAAGACAACATAAACGGATTAGGGTCTAGAAAATAAACAAACAGGCTTTTTAACCTGTCCCAGTTCCAGTAGCAATAAGAGAGTTTTCCAGATCTTAGGGAGTCATTCTCTTTGCTTACATGCATCTCATTTCGTTCTGTCTTGATGGGGCAGAATAATTCTAACGTGGACTATTGAGAGGGATTCCTTAAAAAGAACGTCCAAAAAGTGAAATTATAGTTTTTCACTGGATGCTTTTAAAAAAATCCATATAGACATCCGTTCTGCTCTGTATACAGTGGTGAGTATATAAAAAAGAGCATAGCTTGGTTTAGCTGATTGTTATTACTATTCAATTTATTCTGCATTGGTTTAATATTAAATTCTGTGCTGGTATCTTGCGTTATATGTTTACCAGTAGTTGCAGGGCGCCAAGAATATGTCAGTCATCATATACATACATTGTATGTACACATCTGTGTGTGATCATTAGAATACATTCTGTTGGTATTTAAGCTCTGATTCCGTAACATCAGAAGTAATGTAATTCATCAGATCGATAAAGTATCCAGGTTGAAATCTTAGTATTAAAGTGACCTCTTCGCTCTTTGCTTACATTCACCGCTATGTTTATTACAATCAATGGCAATGTTGTGTTGCCTTTTTACCCTTGTGTTAGTGAACTGCAGGAACTGTTCTGCAAGACTTCAGCAAAAATCGCTTTGATATAGTCGATTGTCTCTTAAAAATAGCGGTACCCGATTTTAATGTAATATACATTCCATCTGCCTTTTTGCAAGCCGCTTTTCAGCGCTGGTTTCCAAGTTAAATACAGGTTTCAGAGTAACAGCCGTGTTAGTCTGTATTCACAAAAAGAAAAGGAGGACTTGTGGCACCTTAGAGACTAACCAATTTATTAGAGCATAAGCTTTCGTGAGCTACAGCTCACTTCCTCAGATGCATATCGTGGAAACTGCAGCAGGCTTTATATATACACAGAGAATATGAAACAATACCAAGTTAAATACAGTGCATTTTATTTAGAGACTAAATCCGTTGCTGTCCATCAAAAGCGGGGTTGGCGTTAATTTCAGCAGTTTGTACCCTCCTGTTCGGCGTTCCAAGTGTCTTGTGGTTTGCGTTCCAGATTAGGAGAAAAGAAAATAGATATCTAGAACCAATTCAGGGCACAATTATTAATTGCGCTGCATTTGTCTGTATTTAAGAATTTCCTTGTAATGCAGAGACACAGCCTGTGCAAATTTCCACGATACAAGAAAGCGTTTTTATTTAAAATGGACGCATTGTGATTGGCTACATTGCCTGTCAGCGGATTGTAATTCCCCAGGCTGAAGGGTTTAAAGTCTTGTGTTTTGCATAAACCATCAAATAAATCGATTCCTTGCTTGCGACTTCTTAGCATCTCTGAACAGTTAGAATATTTTAAAAACTCTACAGGAAAACCAGAAAGTCTTTTTAAAAAACGATTATTGCGAATTGCTTTGATTGTCATCGTGTGTCAGATTCTTTTTAAATTTACACCAGATTTTATCTTAATATCCTGATCCAGGTCAAATATGATATAACACATTTTCTCACCAGAATAAATCAGTCTCTGTCAATCCTTATGACTGAGAGTAAGTAATATTTCCTTGAGACAGGGTTATTTAAATAAAAGTGATTTTCCTTTTCACCGTTTTCTGAATTGTGGCTTCATTCTAGGAGGGAATTTATCAATATCGTTCCAGTGCTCTACACCTTACAATGAAGATCTGATCCTCAGTCATATAATTTAAAGATACACGGAACTGAGGCCAGATCCTTCCATTGAAGTCTATGGAAGTTTTGCCACTCGCTCTAAAGGAGCGGAATCAGGTCCTTGCAAATATTTCAGTATATAAATTGCCTTCAATCTCTCCTCTCCTTCTCCCCTCACCCCCCACCCCCGGACATTTACACCCTGTAGACCTTGAACTTTGCCCAGGGAAATTGCTCTGTGTATTTCTTCATTTGTTTTGTCTGAGTTTATTACAATTGCACAGGGCTTGGAAAGTGACAATGTAAAGAAACTGGCTATCTGTGATCATCGTTAATTCACTTGACACTGAAACAAACATACGAATGTTCAAACTCAAGTTCTGTGCTCTCTGAGACATGACATTGATCGCTTAGGCAGAACTCCATACTGAACCTCCCTGTTTAAATGTCAATGGTGTAGCAAGCCTCTGTGTTACTTACATTAATCTTGTGTTGTCAGAATGGACCCATTCCTAGCAATCACCGAAAAGCGTCTAATATTTTAGATCTCGGTTAATTATAGCGTTAAAATGTCCAGGAAAAAAGCTGGACGACTCGCTTATTACCATGGTTTTGTCTCCGGTAGGCTCTACTTGACATTGGTGAGATTTGAGTGAACAGCACCAAACAAATAATTTCTGTTCTGTCCTCGTGCCTTGGTTTAATAGCAACATTTAATTGCCAGGGTGCAGGCAAATATTCTGGGCAGAACACAATATATTCACCTTCTCTGCTACTGAAACCTGCTCTACCTTTCCTACCTCTGTGCTAGGAGTCTACCGCTCGGTTTGATCTTAAATCCCACTCGGTGAGGCTGTCACAAAAGAAATACCTCGGATAGCAGAGTTTCCTCTTCCACAGAGTGAATCCTTTAACAGAGCCGTGCGCCCAGTTTAAGAGCAGAAAGGGGAGGAATCTGCAGTGTGGAGGAGGTGATGACACACAGAACAATGCTGTTACACCTGCACCAGCTCTGGCTGCGGGAATGCCTGCGAGGAGGAACAAGCAGGCCTGCATGGGTGGTCAGAAGAAACAGATAGCCCAAACACCACAGAAATGAAGCGACCCCGACGAGTGAACACAGAATCCCCATGCAGCAGACCTAAGTGCTCCGAATGCACAGCTGTCTCCCAGCTTCGTTGTCCCTTGGATACAAAGAATGTTCGTGTTTTAACCTAATGGAGTAGGAGAATCGTGGCTTGTTTACTGGGACGATGCATGTGGGCAATTAATTAGGAAATGAATCGCTGATGTTATTTCTCTATATTAACTACACATCGGCGTTCGAGAAAAGCCGTGTGTGTATAATGTAGATATAAAATATACACATGTAAGATATACATTCTCCTTATATGTATATATATTTATATTTATGTAAATAGATTATGTCATTATTTTTCGTAACCGAATATGTACCCAGCAGGATTACAGTTCTTAAAGATCATATGTTTTCCTGAAAATGTGTAATATCATTTGGGTATATATACTGAATGTTTTATACTCCTATTGAAATGTTGTTCTGAGCTTTTTAAATGTATCTGTGCATGGACTGGCATTCGTGTGTCTATATTATGAATGGCAGCATACACAAGGGTGTGTGTACATGTACGACGGTCTACGTAGGTGAGTACAGAGAAATCTAAAGATGCAGATAAACATTTCTATGGATGTAATGACGAAATATATCAGGAGCTAGACATTAGACGCTTGCAGGAATATACGCTCTTGAAGAACTGCAATCCTCCTGGGTACAAATGTGATTAGAAAAATGATGTGCCAAGCCCGCGGGGGCTGGAGGGAAGCGGAGCTTTGCAGTGACTCCGCTCCGTGTCTGCTGTTCAAGAAAGGGAACGCTGCGGGTATACAGAAAGATGCTCCGTAGCATCCTGAGCCTGCCTGAATTGGGGGAAGCTACGAGATAGTTAAGTGTAGGGCTCACTAATCCTGCACTCCGGGGAAACTCCCACTAGAAACTGAGAGTTTTTCCCGAATAAATTCTGCAAGGGAACTGTTTTCTAAGTTAAAAGGAAGCTCATAGCCGGGATTAAATATGTGCATAAAAATGCTAGGAGACTTATTTTTAACCAGTTCTTCGCATTCTGATGCGCACACTCTTTGGACAACCTAGTTTTCAGGGATTGGTTCCGGAGAGCCGAAGTTTGTAAACACAGGTAGCTGTAGCTATACATGACGGCTCGATCTTTAAAATGGCAGCGAAGGAGCAACAAGGAGCCTCGAATTTAGAAAACAAGCAGGCGAGTCCTCGTGCATTGTTCCTTAGAACCGAGTAATTCCTTGCAAGTCATCACAAAATAACGTTTTAAGTAATCCACCTCCATTCGTGCGACTGCAAATGGATCAGCCACCGTG
Organism: Lepidochelys olivacea; assembly: GCF_965140295.1. Classification (NCBI taxonomy): domain Eukaryota; kingdom Metazoa; phylum Chordata; order Testudines; family Cheloniidae; genus Lepidochelys; species Lepidochelys olivacea. Next base: position 41,932,161 of record NC_140419.1, read on the forward strand.
ACTATTTTTTGTACGATACCTTTGAGACGCTTCTGCAGGATGACCAGTACACGCTTCCTTCTTGCTGCTCACAGTCGCTTTACCTGAAGATAAAAAGGGAGATAAAAATGTCACAGGCACATAGAAAATTCCAATTAACCGGGGGAAAACAGTTCAACTCTGTAGTCTGGATATCTCCCAGAAAAGATTCCACCCTATAATCTCCCCTCAATCCCTTCCTAGCCTCCTTTTGTTCGCTCATCTGTGTGTCCCTTTAAGTTTGTAGGTAAACAAGCGCGGTCTGTTTTCGATCACATTTGTATGCTCTGGGTGGAGAAAGCCCTGCTCCTGGACCTGATTCTTCAGCCTTTACTCTTTGAATTCAGCGGTTTTTTACTCTTGTGTGGAAGGGCTGCGAGAACCGAGCCCCGTTTTATTGTGTACCAGTTTTAACAGGTGTGGGTTGGGTTTTTTGTTTGTTTTTACCTTTTTTTGTCGATTGTAATCAGTTATCTGGGCACTGCGCCAAGACTCTAGTGAGTATAAATGCAAATGTACAGGTAGACATAGACATCTGAGAATGGGGAAAGAGTACCCTGTATCACAATCAGTTCCCACTTACAGCTATTGATTTCAGTGTAGGGCGGTGGATTCGGTTTCTAGGCTGGGAGTGGAAGGAAGTTTGCAGCTTACTGTACAGTAGGCATGTTTGAGCTCATTTCCCTGGTGCTAAAATGAATGCCTATGCCAGCCAAACCCAAATAACATGGTAGGTTTGCAATGAAATTTGGACGCTTCCTTTTACTGCTGATAGAACCTCAAGTTACTGTAACATTTCCCCCTCACTTAACTGGACATCCGGGTAATAATTTATCCACCTTTCACTGAGAGATCATCTCTATCAGGACTTCCTCAAAATCTCCAGCTGAGACAATTATTCAAAACTGTGGCGAAGAAAGTTTCGAGAAGACTTCTTAAAAATCGAATGTGAAACATGTTAATAGATCGAGAACGTTTAATTTAAATATACATGGCCATTTGATTTTTTTTTCAGTTTAATACCCACTCTTTCTCTCCTTTTGCTAAGTAAGGCTAATCACTGGGGTTTAATTATGAATTAGAAATGAACTCGACCATGCCTCGCTGGCTCCCCCGCTATAGGAGAAAGGGTTCCTGACGAAAGCGGAACTTACAAATCAGAAAAGAGCAAGTCCTTGAGTGCATTGGAAATCTGAGCCTCCGGAGCCAGAGACGCTTTGCTGCCTCTTGAAAAACAGGCAGGGCTAAGAGAGAAACTTTACCAGCTCCTAAGGGAAAGGGGCTTTGAGTATCAGCTGGCTCTGGGCGCAAGTTTCATCCAAATCAATACCAAGAAGGGACTGACTCTGAGCCTCTGCCCGTGGGATTGGGCTTCAAGCAGCTCAGCAAGCAGGAAAGCTGGTTCTTTTCCCCCGGGAAGAAGAGTGGACTTGGGTGCCATGATGGCCAGCTACCAGGACCCCGAGGAGGACCCCATAGCCCTGATGGCTCATGACACCAACGCCAGCAAGGAGGCCGAGCGAGCCAAGGACGAGCTGAGTCCGGAGAAGGGGGCCGAGAAGCCGGACCCCTCTCAGAAGCCCCCCTACTCCTACGTGGCTCTGATCGCCATGGCCATCCGGGAGAGCGCGGAGAAGCGGCTCACGCTGTCCGGCATCTACCAGTACATCATCAGCAAGTTCCCCTTCTACGAGAAGAACAAGAAGGGCTGGCAGAACAGCATCCGCCACAACCTGAGCCTCAACGAGTGCTTCATCAAGGTGCCCCGCGAGGGGGGCGGCGAGCGCAAGGGCAACTACTGGACGCTGGACCCGGCCTGCGAGGACATGTTCGAGAAGGGCAACTACCGGCGGCGGCGGAGGATGAAGAGGCCCTTCAGGCCGCCCCCGACCCACTTCCAGCCGGGCAAGACCCTCTTCAGCAGCGACAGCTACGGCTACCTCTCCCCGCCCAAGTACCTGCAGTCCGGCTTCATGAACAACTCGTGGCCGCTGGCCCAGCCGCCCGCGCCCATGCCCTACGCCTCCTGCCAGCTGGCCGGCGGCAACGTCAGCCCGGTCAACGTGAAAGGACTGTCGGCCCCGGCCTCCTACGGCCCCTACTCCCGGGTGCAGGGCATGGCCCTGCCCGGCATGGTGAACTCCTACAACGGCATGAGCCACCACCACCACCACCCGCAGCAGCTCAGCCCCGCCAGCCCCGCGCCGCCGGCCGCCCCGGCCCCCAACGGAGCCGGCCTCCAGTTCGCCTGCGCCCGCCAGCCCGCCGAGCTCTCCATGATGCACTGTTCCTATTGGGACCACGACAGCAAACACAGCGCCTTGCACTCCCGGATAGACATCTAGAGACCCCCGCCCTCCTGTCTGTCTGTCTCTTGTTTCTCCTCTGTAGTGGCGGATTTGTCTAAAGTGCTCTCTGTGCCAAAAATGGGTACAGCGGGAAAATGTAAGCCCTGCTCCGCGTTTGGTTGAAGTCAGTGTAAGTGTTGAACTTTAAAAACCCTCTAGCTGCAGCGAGAGATCTGTGTGATCCTGTTTGGGTGTAAGGTTATCAAGCGATGGCCGGTTTGTCTGATTTATAACAAGGGGGGTGGGGGAGAGACTGACTTTAAAGAAAAAAAAGCGTGCCATTAAAAATATACAGTTTTGTCCTCAAACGTATGCTCCACTTTGTAAATTGGCACTATTATTTTTGAGCGTTCAGGAAAGTAAACTGAGGGGGGAAATAGAAAAACCACCAATTCGATCTCCGCTAATTGTAGATTTGTTGCTGGGACAGGCCTATCCGCTGTGTATCACAGGACTTGTATAGTCTGGAAAGAATTGCACTTCTTCAAAGTTCTGTCCTTCTGTCAAAATAGTACTTACTTGGGGACTGTTTTTAAAGCAGAACACATGCCTACATTTCATAGCAATGCTGTTGATATTTGAAACAAACAAAAAATAACAAGAGTAACTTGTGAAATATGCCGGCAGTGATATAGATATATGTATATTAAAGTAGAAAATGTCCTGTGAGGTCTTAAGAGTAATTTTATACAGGTCTAAAATAATATTTTGAAATTATAAGAAAAAAGACGGTTTCCTATAATAATTGGGATTTTTTCCATGCGCATTATTATTATTATTAAATAAAAGTTAAATTTTATCTTCATATTTTTGACCAAAAACCTCCTGGCCCCAAATGGAATCTTTGGTAGGTTCTGCGTTTAACTGCTCAGCATCTTTCTTACAAAGTTTTGGTCCTCCGACTTTAAATAGATTAATGTGAAAAACATAGATGTTTATAAATATTGGGGCCAGTTCATAGCGATTTTATAAATGTTTATGTAAGCTGATAGATACTATGGCATAGTACCATTTTTGGGACCAACTTTTCTAGAGTAAACTAGCACTTTTATTGTATTTTCTAGCATTGTAAAGACTCCAATAAAATTTTTTTCTTTCTTTTAATATTGTTTTATTTTCCTTCAGTCCTGCGTGCTCCACTGCTGATATGCAAATTCATTGAGAGATTCAGTGCAAAATATTCAATTGGCTTGAATAGTTGCAGAGATTCCTAACATTCTAATATAAAATGCAAAAATTGGGATGTGATCAGATATAGCATAGTGTATAAAAATACCCATCTAGCTAGACGTGTGTGTAGAGTAGATACAGTTTATATGCAGATTACCCACGCTTGATATTTTTATTCCAAGTCTAAGTAATTGAAATATTCTAAGCAGCCAAAACTTAATAATTCTGTTTTTAAAATATACTGAAGGCAGTCTTTCTTTTCGTTGTTGTCATGCAGAAATATTAAACTTTAGTCTCTTTCCTATATCCAGAATCCGATCCTGCACTCCTAACGCAGACAAAACTCCACCTAAAGTTCTTTAGCTTCATTTGGAGTTTTGTCTGAGTAATGATTGCCAGATCCGGCCTTAAAGGGTATAATGTTTTCACAAAGCCAGTCATTTTGAGCCACTCCAAATTATCTACCAAAACAGAGTAACAATTGCTTTGATTTCACTGCTCTTCTGCGATCATATTTGCAGAGGTAGATAATACGGGTTTCGTGTTCTCTTTTGCAGCTGTGGTAATGTAGGGACTAAACAGCTGTGCTATTTGGATTAAACCTATAACAAGTTCGAACCCCAGTTTGACTCCTTCCTCTTCTGCTAAAGGTACCCATTCCATGAAGGAAAACTACACTGCTTGCATAACTGATAAACATAACAATTCAAAAAGCTATTAAATTATTCTGGAGACGTGTCAGAATTGTTTTGTTATTGGAAGGTACTTGGAAAGCATATCCTCTTTAAAATACTGTGCATTCTTTACATGCCCGCTGTTTGTTGTGACTTAGAAAGCATCTAAACAGCATTTCAGTAATGCAAATAATATTATCTGCTGTGGCAGCTGCATTACTCAAAATGTTATAAGGTGGCAGTGCATCCTTTTTTGTAACCCCAGGCATCCGAATTTTATTTGTTCTCGCAACCTGACTCTATAGTATTTACTCTACGATGTTGGTGGTTATGTTAGCAGCTGTTTCTGGGCCTTGACTTTGCTTTAAAATCTGTCTGTACTTGCTGGTGACAGACACCTTCCTTGGTTATACAATATATTCTTGAGAGTTAAATGGAGACTGAGCAAAGAAATTCTTGAGCAGGATAAAGTTACTTCCCATCGATTTCCAATTAATGAAGGACCATGAATGCATAGTGCAGTGAAGATATAGGAAGTTAGTTTTGTCATTGTTTTATTAGATCTGTTATTCCTACCGGTAGTAATGGGGTCCCTCCCTCTCTCCCCTTTCCAATGTAATGGGATCTCCTTAGCACGAAAGGAATAATGTAGATAGGTAAATCAGGGCGACTGAAAAGTGTCCTCAACCTGGCTTGTTTGTGTTAGTGACTACCCTCGTTTTAAAACCTACAGTTTGTTTTTAAAAGCTAGGTGTTTTCAAAATCCTCTCCTTTCTTGATCGGGGAAAAAAAAAACCCAACCCAACCCCGACTGAAAGTTTGACTGCACGCAGAAATGCTGTAATAATCCTTATACTAAACAGGTCAAGGTTAAATTATAAGAGATTCCTATAATTAGATACAATTTCACAACAGAACATACGTATAAATTATTATTTTATTATATGTGTGCAATTTTAAACTAGTGAGGGTTGGAGTCTGACAAATTATGAAGGTATGTCCCAAAACTACATTATTGGGGACCGAGCTGGAAGAAAGCCTAGCACCGACTGAAATTTCAGAAACAAATAAGAGGGCTGACATATGCCGAAGTTCCCAATTCCTGAGTTCTGTTTAGCCTACTCGTGGCTTGCTAACACGTAGCATTGCTTTAAATGGCATTTCTGACTCTTGCAACGATGTCCAAAAGAGACACTCTGATTACAAGGGCTTCCTAATCTTCCTTAAAATCAGTCCTGTGATGCAGTTTCCTCTCTGTGTAATGCCCTTCCATTTTGTCCATGGGCCTTTGCAGACTCTGCGGGGGGATAAATATGCAGCTCTTAATACAGAAACAGAGCTTTTCCTTTATTTTCAGAAAACTTTGCTTCCACCTAAAATAAGCCCCTTGATAACATTCCACTGTCAGGCGTTCAGAGGGTAGTTTCCCCTGTCAGCAAAGACTGGCAGTCTACCATTATTAACAATGTCTCTTACAAAATAACGCTCGCCCCTGCATCCGAGATCTGTTATCAGATGCACAGGAAGAGGCCAGCCCTGCATTCTTGACGCATCCAAACCTCAATGCCCAAAGAAGCCTCGATATAGACGGCACACGCACCGCGTATGTGCAACTGTAAATTCCTGTGGTTTTGGTGCTCCTCGTGTGTGTGGAGAAATCAAGATGAATACAATCAGCAGAGGCCTGAGTATCTGAATAGTATCTCGTTGAATGCTCCATTTGATAGATTACTGCTTATATCCAAGCCTACCCTTTTCTTGTTTGTGGCAGAGTAATGGCTGCAAAGCCTTGCCAATGAAATGTTTTTAGGATTAAGCAACCACCTGCACTGTTTTAGTCCCAAATTAGGCCAAAGGATGCCTCAAGCTAGGAAAGTCCTTGCAGTCATCTTGAATATAGCATATTATGTGGTGGGATAACACACACACACACATACACACACGAAGAAAAAAGATGGTGGTGGGGAATATCCTTTGGTGTAACTTCACTGATGTCAATTGGCCCAGAAACAATGAAGGGGGTATTAGGGAATACTTGTAAGGGTTGGAACAAATTGTAGCCAATATTCTATGCTTCCGATCTCTTTAAAATGACACTGACCTTGATCTAAAAATGAGATTTACATCCTTCAGTCATCAGCTTTTTCTCTTTCAAAGTGGCCTTCACTAAAATGCCTTTTCACCTTGTAAAATGCACACAAGTCACCTTCGCTGGGGACTAAAAATTCCGCCATAACCAAATTTTATTTGGTAGTATATTCCGGACACACTCTTATTAGGGTGAAGTTACTAACCCAAATGTTCTGCCTATCGCTGCTGGGGCTGGGATTGGATTAGTAGATTAGGTGCTTGATCCTGCTCTTCCCACTCAAACTAAACTCCCTTTGCCGCCAATGGGAGCTCAGCCTGGCGAGCGACTGCAGAATCAGGCCCACGTTTCATAATGCATTGTGAGACCATCTGCGTTCATCCCATTTATTTTTGTTCGAGCCTTTTCACTTTTGACAGAGGGGGAAAAGGGACCATTAAAAACTAATCGCCGTAGAGGAAATATTATTTAGTGCATAAGCACGTCTGAATGTTTTCATTACACTCTGTGCAGCCTTTACCATAGTGTCTTCATTTGCCATAGTGTGTTCAGTTTACCTTTAGTGGGCCCGATCCAACGCCTATTGAAGTCAGTAGGAGACTTTTCTTTTGAGCTCCATGAGCTTTAGATCGTGCCGTCGATTTTTAAGTTGCAGAGACTATTTTTGTTTCTTTTTGTTTTGACCTAATGTAAGTTTTCACTCCAGTGGTTGCAGATAGCAGCCCCCAGTATTTTATCACAGCTGAGGACAAAAATATTATGACAAATACAGATGAGAGGAGAGTTTGAAAAAACTCCATTTCTTTAGGGGTAGGAGCGTAGATTTATTGAGTCGGTAGTGAAATATTGTAAGTGGCCGTCCTAGGTACTCAGGAAACTACTGTAAGTACATAGATGGGTGAAGTCTCATGGGCTCTTCCTAGGACTGGACTGTAGGAAAATCAGGATGCAAATCTGGAGGGGAAAAAAGGAAACGAAGCAAAGTGTTGTCTGTGTCTCTTACAGGTCCCCGGGGTTAACGTGGACGGTATAGATCCGGACAATAGCGCTGGCTGTCACTGTGTTTGTGTCTCTCTCTGTCACACACACAGATATGTGCATTTGCAACATACCTAAGATGTATTAACTGTCCCTTTCCTTCTCGTGGCTGCATTTGTTTAGAGCTTAATCTGAAGGTGAAGTGAGTGTTCACCGTAGTTTCCTCTGTGGATTTAAAGGACCTGATCCAAAGTCCATTGAAGCCAATGGAGGGTCTCGCCTTTGACTTGGATGGGTTTTGGATCAGTCTCCTCACGCGGGAGAGTTTATTACTCTCAGCAAAACACGAGGTATCTCTGATTTCCGCCTATTTATTGTTTGTTTGAGCGCTACGTTTTGTAAGCAGATTTCTACAAATTAATCAGAATAACGATGGCACATTATTAAATTATAAATTATTAAAACTGTAGTTGGGTGATGTGTAAAAGACCTAGACATCGCATTTTAATATTTTGTTCTTCTTTTTTAGTGTCTTAGTTTTTCCTCATGCAATTTGAAGTATTTTTGTGGGGGCGGATCTAGATTTTATAGACAAAATGACGTAGTAAACCGTTACAAAAATATTGAAATAAAGGGGAATATCATAATTCGATTACTTCTTCTAGAAGAAGAAAAACTGGCTAGGAATAGATGAATTATTACTGGTTGAAACAGCAGCTGAACGGCATTGTCATGCCAGATACGGATAAAATCTGGGTCAGGTGATTTCATGATTATTCACGCAGTTTTTCATGTATCGTTATTATAGGATATTAATGTGTCAGTATCTTCTTTTTGCCCCACGCTAGTGGCCAGATCCTGGCTTCAATTTGGACCCAGATCCTCCGCATCTCTTTTGAAGAGTTCTGCTTTTAAAGCTGCTGATAGGGTACGGCTAGGTATTATGGTGGTGAGATCGTTTTAACTAACCAGTGCAGTGGCTTTGCGTAGATTTCATTTACTGTTGTGAACGGGAGACGCTAGATGGATACGGAGCTGTTCGCGGAACATCTAGAATTAGTCTTTCGTAAGCCAAATAACGGATAGCCAGGAGGTATTCCGCCAAAATACCCGGATGAGAATCTGTTGGATTCTCACGTGAGGTTTTTTGTTTTACTTACTCACGCTAGTCCTAACCTAACGTGTTAATACTGTAGGGCAGGTTAGGATCGGATAACTGCAAAACTAGCTTCAGTAATCGCAAGACAAAACAGTCCAAGGCATAGATAGCTTAGTACAGTACATTAATGTCAGGTTTCAGAGCAGCAGCCGTGTTAGTCTGTATCTGCAAAAGAAATAAATGGGTTAGTCTCTAAGGTGCCACAAGTCCTCCTTTCCTTTTTACATTAATGTTGTGCGTGTTGTTTTCAAATACCCAGCTTCTGCTGAGCCCTGAAATCAAGCATTGGATTGAAAATCCGAAAATCCATCCATCCTGTTTGTTTGCTTGCTTGTTCATTAAACTATGAGAGATGCAATAAAAATGCTTGGTATTACACCAACTGCTCTTTGGCCCATTCAGCTGGCCCTAATCAGTCCTTGATCGATATTTTAAATATTGAATGATTGTTTCCTTTGAAATGTCGATACGATTTTCAATTTTAAAGTAAACCCGAAATGTATATTCTAATAGAGTTCTTATATTAAACCCTGGAACAGGTCTGAGTTCTTATATTAAACCCTGGAAATATTAGAAACCAGAGTTTTACACGAGAGAATCTTTTGTGGTAGTTTTCTTCCAAGATTACCTATCTAAAATGACGACAGATGATTAAAAATATCACTGTTCAAGATATAACATATGCTGGCATTTTTCTCGTTAAATAAAGAACGGTGAATACTACTAGCGTTGTGATCTAGCACAGCCGCGCATAGCAGAGAGGTGTTCACGCTTGCTTCTGTAAAGGTGGTTTGTGCCCTTCTTTAAAAACAATGTATTCAAAGTCTGGCTTTAAATGTGACTGTATTGAGTCCCTCCTCTCTGTAGCTGGTCAAAGGCTCAGCGTCAGAATTGTTATTATTTTAAGATTTGCAAGAACTTTTTTTTTTTTTCATTTCAGAAGTGAGCAAAGCGTTCGATTCTGCGGTCCTTACTCGGGCAGGTTTCCCATTAACACGGAGATTTTGCCTTGGTAAAAACCTGCAGAGTCGGTTCCCAGAAAAAGGAATATTCCATGATAGGGAGGGGAGGCGTTTTGTGACTCTCAAAACAAGGGGGCTTTCCTTTTGTGTGCTTGTTTTTGTTTCCCTGAAATTGGAAGCACAACATGCAGCTTGGGTGCTTCTGGTATTTATAAAGAAATACCTGAAGCTGCCCAAAAGTTGAAAACCTATCTTGCATGGCCTTTGTCATAGTCAGATAGGGTTAAGCACGTGCGCATTCCTACATAAAGCTCTTAATGAAGAATACAAGCCTTGCTGTGTGTATCGGAGTCAGTGTCACAAAGGACTAGAAGGGAATGCATATCTGGTCCCCAAATATGGACCAGTAAACCAGCTATTTTGCTTTGTAGTGTGTGGGTATTCAATTGACTTAGCTTGGTTCTAATCTACTGGGTTCATGTTCTATATGAGACACCTTTCAAAAATATATCCTCTGGTTCAGCCAGAATTCAGGCTCATGATGCAGGAATCATTGTGTGCATTTCTTTGGCCCGTGTTCTGCAGTAGGTCAGGCTAGAAAGCTAGATGATCATACTGGTTCCTTCGGGCCTTAAAATCTATTAACGTTTCCCCAAATGTGTAATTACCTGAGACAGCTGGAGCTATCCTGGCTTCGGGGAAGTCTGTTTCTGTTTGTTTGTTTCTCTTTTTAAACTACTGTAAAAAAGGGAATTAAATTAAAAAAAAAAAACACCTACATGTAAGTGGCTGAGACATGAAGAAAAAACAAAAAGCCAGGAAATTCTAAGTTAAGCCTGACACGATGTCCTTTTGTCCTTTTGCTCCCCCCCACCGCCAAGGGGGTTAAATAAGGATGGAGTGTCAGCCTTAACTGTGAATTTCCTGATTTGTGTGTGGTTTGTAGTACATCATCATCCTCACTCCAGCGTCTTTGTGTTTAATGTATATGCAGTTCTGGCCAAGAATCCTTCAGATGCCAGTGAATGTCCCATCTGTAATGTATTTAGATACTTGATAGCTGATACAGTATCTGGAGGAGATGTTACACGTTAGACTTAAAACAATCTTTCCTGCTATTTTTAAATTACTGAGCTAATTATTCCCACCTTTGGAAGCTATTTATGCAGAAGTTTGTTTTTACACTTAATTACATCTCTCTCCGCCGCCCTCAGTAGAATCTGATCAGTTGCAGTTTCTCAGTCCCCAAACTCGATTCTAACAAAAATAGGTTCCGATCGGCTTATGGCTAAAGGATGGAGTCTGCCTCCTAATACCGCTTTGTCGCTCTGAGTCACTTCGAATTTACAGTAAATCCATTTCCACTCCCAGCGCTAAGATTCTTGTGGGAATTTACATGCTGCCATTCCTGGTACAGGTTGTTTTCATTATCATTTTCTATATTTTATAAACAGAGGTCGCAACTGAAAGTAAACATTTTCAGTTTATTAAATAATTCACCGTGTTACAGTTCACTGCGACAATGCCCCCTTTCCCTTTTGCTTATCACAACCCTCAATTTAAATACCAGCAGTTGCTCCTTGCTCTTATAACAAATGTAAATCTTCGCGGGACAAATTAAACCGAGGGGACATGTTTAAGGTGAGCCCCACGTTTGCAAATTTTCGGAACCGTGAATTATTATTGTAACGCTTTTTTTTTTTCAAAACAAGGTAGGAGAAAATGTACTACAGAACTAATAGATCGCCGAGATATCGAGGTTGTCTGATAGAGGGCTGTAAACAATGTACACACATATCACACCGGGGCATCAGGGCTTTGTGCACTATGAAAACGGGAGTGCTGGCGTGGGGGTTAGTCACGCAAGGAAATAACACTCAAGCTTTCCTGTGAAAGGCAAAGTGCGAGAAAGGAAAAGCTGTAATTCCCGTTTGAAACTTTTTCTTGACGGTGGTTAATAAAACAAAGTGAGCCACCAGCCAAAACTGAGTGAGCAACGGGAAAAAATACAATCCGCTTTGGGGTTGGCGGCGAGGTCTTTCTGGGGTGTTCACCTATCTGACTAACCTAGTTAGTACTGTAGATCTGATCCTCTTTACTTGAACTCTTCAGTTAAGAGCAGATAGATCCCTGCAGTCTTTACTCAAGCAAAACGCCAATTGACGACCAGTACTAATGTACAGCTTTGTCTGTGATTTCTAACAGACCTGCCAACCTATGATCCATTTTCAGCAAGGGAAGTGTTCCGAAGTAAAATATCGTAAAAACATACGAAGTTGCCCGGTTTTAAAGCTCCGCATGACCAGAACGTTATTTTCAAATAAATCCTGTTCCCCCTAGACACTAACAAAAATTCCCACTGACTTCAATGGGAACAGGATTCTTTATGAGCCGCAGACCCCTATCTAAATATAATTTGGTGCAAGGACTGTGTTGAGGTTTCTGGGTAGGAAGCTGGAAGCTTTAGGAGATCTGAAAAAGATAATTGGATTTTGCTCTCAATCTGTTTAACTCTGAACCTGAAGCTTCTATCTACTAAATAGAGAGTAACTGAGTCCCCCTGCAGACTAGAAACCCCATCCTGCTGTCCTTGCTCAGGCATGGCTCCCACTGCAGTCTCTGTCTGTCATTTCAGGGAATGACACTTCACCCTGGGTAGCGTTAGCTTCCAAGATCCGATGTTGTTGTTTGACCACATATGTTTGTAATGACCAGATACGTGTTTTGTAGCAAGCAATTAACTATGACGTTAGACACGTGTGCAACGGTGTTTTGTAAACAGCCGTGCTCCTTGACTGGTGCCTTTGATTTTAACATTCGTTTGTCAGGCTGCAATCCCTGCCAGATCCGAACTAGACAGGACTACAGTCGCGACTGCGTTAATATTTTAAATATCAAGTCTCATTTTTGCACCAATCATCAGTGGAAATCCAAATGGACTGCATGCACTTCAGGGAGTCAATGGGAGCTCTGACTGCCTGGGAACTGCAGAATCGGATCCTTGCTTCTCTGGAAAACGACTTGTTAGAAGACTGAGTAATCATTTAAAATATTGAACCAGATGTCACCATTCTCTCTCTCTCTCACACACACACATTCACACACAATTTCTGTCTACATTCTGATCACAAGCTCTGGACCGCTAGGGTAGTCAAATCACAGATGGATTGTTAAAGCAATTGATTATGAGTTTGTAGCATTAAAAGGTGAACGTTTTCAAAGTAGACTGTGACAGCAAGGGAGACCCGGAGGTGGTTCCTAAGGAATCTCAGCCTTTGCTGATCTGTGTAGCATTCAAACGATATGAAATAATTTATTTTCTCCATCCCAGCTTGGCCAAAGCATATAAATATCTTCGCTTCTTAACGAAGGGTCTGAATCTCTCATAGGACACACGAACCCCAAATTCTCTCTGAAGTCAAAGGGGAGTTTGTCCTATGGGAGGATTGGGCCCTGACGACTCGATCCTGGGAGGTGTTGAGCACCCCTCAGTTCAGGGCAGTGCATCCAAGGATCGTGCCCCAAATGTCTAAGCCTGCAACTTTGTACTCAGATGAGTAATCTTAATTCAGGCGAGTAGCCCCATGGAAGTCAATAGGAGACTGATGGAATTACTCGTTTGAGTGAGGATTAAGATATTGTAGGATCAGAACCTCTCTGGAAAAAATCAAGAAAGATTGGGGGCAGGGAGAGATCTTAGCTCATGATTACCTGCCGACACATTGGCGTTATATATTTGCCATCAGTGACTCAGTGCTCCGGTGGGTGCATCCGAAATTGAATTTACTAATAACTTCAGGCTGTAGTATTTAGATCGGATTCTGTGGGAGGAGGGTTGAGGGAATGACAGCAAGTCGCACTTTATTGATAGTGTAGGCAGATGCAGGTGTGGTTTGGAGAAGCCGGGCTCGGGGCCTGATCCTGCTTTCGGCACATTATTCCTGCCTAGATCCAGCACCCCGGCTTTTTGAAGGTCTGGACTGGCTGCAGCAGCTGCACAGAAATCTCTGTTCCTTTGTCTCTTTGGCCTCCCTACCTGACCTGAAAACAGTTGAGGGATTTGATCATTTAGTTCACCCCCACGGTGATCCATCCTCTGTTTAAATCTGATTTAATGCTCTAAATAGCCTTTACAAATATAATTAATTGAGGAAACCTCTCTCATCAACAGCCAGTGGAGATTTTTTTTTAAACTATTGTATAAGGACTTTTAATACACTGTTACATAAACGTAGGCGATTGAGGAGACGTTTGGCAGTTTCTGAAGAACTTCCTTGTGGTAACAATACAAATGAAGGCTTTGAGCCTCCAGTTATTACTCAGGCAAACCAGTGGGAACGGAAGCAGGCCTATTGACTTCAATAGGATTTTTGTTTGAGCAGGATCGGGAGCAAACCGCATATTTTAGGTTATTCGAGCTCTTGCAGCGTTTCTCCACTCTCCTAAATGTGGCAGCTTTGGATCAATCTTGCAAGCCTTACTAATGTGAGTATATCTTATAGTGAAGTCATACTCGATTAAAGATGGTTTAGATATGCAAAAGTTGCAGGATCGGGGCGTTTAGGACTACATCATAAATCCTGAAATTTCCCCCTCATATTAATCTGACAGTAACTCCCGATTGGTTCATTTTGATTTGATGTCACAACTAAATTAAGGGAATGGCTGACAAATCGCTTGCACAGTATGTCAATTTCCCCCCCTTACTGCAAGGGACTGATATTTAAGAAATGAAGTGAACTTCTGTATCTGTGCAAACATGCAAGCAATTCAACTAGTATTTTGACAAATATAAATAAGGCTGGTGACTTACAGTCGTGTAGCCAGAAAAAGAAGGATTTATTCTCTCAGTTATTCAGTGCACCGTGAGGGATCTGACCTTCTCTTACACACACAATTTGTCTCGGTTTAAAAATTACACCCCAGAGTCCAGTCTCGCTGTTCCAGCCAAGGTAAACTGCCATTGAAACCAGGAGAAGTTTTGCCTGGATGAAGCTGCAGGATTTTACCCTTGCTATCATTTGCTCTAAATCGTCTCTGAAAATCCAGCAGCCTTTCACTCCGCTCTTCCGTTAGCTGCAGGTCTCTGTGTGTGAGAACATCAGAGCGTTTCTATTTTGGTTGCTTTCTGGGCTCTTACTCTGTGTAATGTCAATACTGCCCTCTACCCGCAACAAACGGCATTTGCACGCAGAATCTAACGGCGTGGGTGGGGGTGTGCGCGTGGGTGGGGACGTGAACCAACATCGTGAGTATGATGCATACTGCATTGAGTATCACAGTGTCAAAACGGGAGCAGATGCTATACTGATGACTTACATGTGGACTGGGGAATGAATTGCTTATATGGCAACCCCCCACCCCAGGTACAGCACTATTCTGTTCCTCAATTGTTGTCACAACATTGTTAGCTACCTGTGTGGAGTTGTGCAGTTCAGGGCTCAGCAGGAATATGCTCATAGCTGCAGTCACGTCCTCTTCTCAGGGAGGATGAACAAAGAAGGCACAAAGCGCGAATCAAGGTGCTTCATATTTTACCTTGCCCCGCCTCCCCCCTCCCCCCTTCCTTGGCTCACGTTGCTGTGTTATCCAGCCTGATTCCTGGCATTCTTGTCCATGTTTTAAGCGGTGAAGAAGTCATTTCCAGTCCCATGGTCCGAGTTTCACCCTGAACTTATTGAAAAGAGAGTGTGGGGTCAGTTCTGTTTATTATCCAACCAATTAAAACAGGAAAATATGCAAAGCCCTTCATTCAGAGAGATCCGGCCATTGTTATGTCGAAAATCAGAGATTTTTTTTT
Organism: Lepidochelys olivacea; assembly: GCF_965140295.1. Classification (NCBI taxonomy): domain Eukaryota; kingdom Metazoa; phylum Chordata; order Testudines; family Cheloniidae; genus Lepidochelys; species Lepidochelys olivacea. The sequence goes on from NC_140419.1 coordinate 41,947,359, forward strand.
CTGAAACAAAAAATACATTTGTTACTTTTGAAAAGTGTGTGTGTGTGTGAGAGAGAGAGAGAGAGAGAGAGAGTTGTGCGTGTGTGTTTGTTTACTCTCTCTCTCTCTCTCTCTCTCTCTCTGTGTTCAAATAATGCCTCAGTTTACCTAAAAGCCGAGGCACGGTGGTAGAGGAATATTCCACATCTCTCCAGTTTTCAACTGCTCTATTTTTATTTTAACTCTTTTTGTGCCAAATCTGAGAATTAGATCCCCATTCGCCACCCGTTTGTCACTTTCACATAACTCCCTTGCCCACGTCTCCCTTCCCCGCTGCAGAGGGGAAAAGCCAAACCTTCCGTGTCTTCGCTCTTTGCATTCACGTGTGTTGACGCGCCGAGCCCCGTGGAGGTGTAACACTCTAGGGCTCTCCATAGCCTGGGGGCGCGGGGAGAGGAGCGCTCCACTCCCAGCTTGCACTGGGCAATGTTTCCCTTTCCCTTAGTGCACCGTGATCCCTCATTTTTCACCCCCTCGGCTTCTGTGCTGTCTCCTGGTGAGTTTTTCCTTGTGGGGGTTCCCACTGGCCGGGTGGGCTTTCTCCTGCATAAGTACTAACGTGCTTTACGGCGCAGTTTTCAATTAGAGCTAGCGATATCAAACCCTTGTGCCCTGTCAGATTGGTGACTTAGCTGTCTTTATAGGGAGTTGTTTTGGAAACCTGAAAACAGAACCCCCTCCTCCCCCAGCTCTGCTCTTTCTCCTTCCCCATCTGTTTTTAGGCAGAGGAGTAGAAAATAAATAACATTTTCTTTATTACCTTTAAAGAACAATCTCACAAAACAATAAACAGGGGTGGAGGGGGTTGACTAAACCCTGATTGTTTAAAGGCTCACTGCTCTCCCAGGAATAGTCCCATTGATTTCCATTGGGTTACTACAGTAATGTGAGTTTAAGATTTTGGACTAGGATTTAGGCTCTCTAGGTTCAATTCCCAGCTGCACCCCAGAGTTCCTGTGTGACTTTGGAAAGTCACTTAGGCCAAATTTTCAAAAGAGATCTGAGCCAGATTTTCAAGTGCTCAGAACCTGGAGTTGGAGCTAGATTTTTCAGAAAAGCTCAGTAGCCAACTTATACCCACTGTGCTAAATTCTCCTGAAAGCAAGGCCAGTACTTTCTGCTCCCAAATCTGTAAAATGGGGGTAATGTAATGCTTGCATCCTCCTGCCTTCCCTTTGTCTTGCTCATTCAGATGGCAAGCTCTTCAGGGTAGAGTTTGTCTCTTGCACGTGTTTGCACAGCATTAAGCATTCTAGTCGTGGTTCAAGACTCTAGGTGCTACTGCACTATAAATATAAAAAGAATAATGATGGCATATGGAAAGGGTTTGATGCTAGAAATATTAGTGTGGGCACATTCCTTTAATCTCCCCCTGTGCTAGCCATTCACTGGGGATTGGAACACACAAAAGCAGGCCAGCCAGAGAGAGGATGTCTTTAAGTAGCAATCACCAACACAGTTGCTCAGACTGACCTTATCAAATGAGTTTATTTTGATCCTTGAGCTGTACTGAAAACATTAGACCTGCTTCTTGTGATTGCTTATAGTGTATTGAATAACAGCCACCCTTCTGAAAAAGTGAAAAGAATTTTCAATAGGATTCCACAAAAAATGACTCTGAGGCCTTATCTCCACAAAGCAGCAACACACACTACAGGGGTATAATTTCTAAAATGGACTAACATGTTGCAAATTAATTGGCCCAGGTATATCGTACTGGTGTGCACTAAAGGTTTCCTAGCATGCTTTAATGTAGTACTGTTTGAAACAGCAGTATGTTAGAGCATACCCGGGAACCTTTAGTGCACACCAGCAGGGTCTATATGGACCACTTAATGAGCAACATGCTAGTGTGCTTTAGAAATCACACTCCAGCAGGGTGCATTGCTGCAGTGCATAGATAAGCCTTGAATGTCATGATGGAAGATCAAATCAGAGACAGGAAAGCTGAGGCAATCAATGAGTTCTTACCATTTATTTGGATGGGTGTTTTATTAATTTCTTTTTTAAAGTTTAGAAACCTGATGTCTGTTTATTAGTCAGTCAGGATTAGGGAGGCTGGAAAGGAATTCATTCCAAATAAACTGCATACTGCCTCTAGTAGAATTTCGTTTTCAATAAACATTAGTATTTATGTGACCGTGGTTGAGGAACTTAAAAATCCCTTGTTAAACAGCATCATTTAGATGCCAAACCTCATTACGCTACAAGAAAGTTTTACCGTGTAAACATTCTTCTGATTTGTGTATCTTTCAGAATGGACATTCTCTGGTGAGAAAGAGTTAAGACAAAAATAACATGAATGCACAGTGAAATGTAACCACTGCCACATTTTCCTTTAGGCTGTCCAGCTCCAGGTGTACAAAGGATCCCTTTCAGGAAATCTCATTATTGGGATTTCACACGTAAGTTAATTTTATTTCTGCCTACAGACAGCTCTGAGCCTCTAACATGGGCCATCATCCTTGTGCTCTTAAGTGTCATGAAAAGTGCAAAGACGTGAGCCACAATTTGTTACATTAAATCAACACAGACCCGGTTATAAAACCTGCAGTTGGACACACTTGTTAACCCTTGACTCCTGTGGGCTTTGGATCAGGGCAATGAGAACGTTAAGTTTTGGCTTAGCATATGTTAGCTAGCTTCCCCTGATTTAGTGTGGTGTACATAGCTTCTCTGAACAGAGGAATATTTCAGATCCAGAAAACAAAACACTAATTGAGGGTAATTATAAAATAGTGAATAGAAATGGGATACTTATTTCTCTCTTAAACAAAATATTTTTGTAAAGTAATGTAAGCTTAATTAAATTAAGGGAGTAAAGTGTTAATGGTGTAATGCAAGTTAAATAGTGCATGCTATACCAATCTTCATTTTGGCCTTGAGGAGCACTTTAATGACAATAGATGTTAACTCTTTGTCAGCTGGCCAAGGGCAGGAAAGAAACAAGTAAAATGGTCTTATGGTTGAACCATCTTTCAGGAGGGGCATTCACCATGGAGGAGGTCTTTCATAGCAATTAAGCTTAAAGGCACACAGTCAACCCAGTCAATTGCAAAAGTTAGTCTGAAGTATTTTCAGGTATTACACATGCCCCAGAGTCCCCCTGCCAATATTTATTATGTTAGTTACATTTTCCTATTTTTACCAGGCTTTCTTGCCTCCTGTTGTTCTGAAAACAAACAACAGAGGACACTGGTATGTCAAACACAAAGTGATGTCAAATGCCCTAAATCAACAAGTTGAAAAACTAGAGACCAATAATTTGTCACTAATTTTAGGTAAAAAAAATCAGACAAAAGTGTGATTTTTTTAAAGTTAATCATGTCTCTTATCACACAAATTAATTCACTTTATATAGGATCAAAGAATACAAAAGGTGACATATATACATTTTGGGGAATAAACCTGACAAGTTTCCTCCGCTGTTCTTCGTGGTGTGTTGTTGGCTGTTGTTTGTGAGTATGTGGATGACTACTGATTCATTCATGAAAATGTTAATGAGTTTTAAAAGTTTCATGAACTGTAGCACAAATGATTATTCATCTGAAAATTCCTCCTACAAGTGCACTATTCATTATTTCCAGTTTAACTTTCTACTATTTCACAATAAAATCTTGCAGCAAAGAGTTGTCTAGTTGTATCCACCTTTAACTTGTTTTTTTAATAATCATTCTTGCTATGTTTGCTAAAGAATACATGTGTTCAGAAAACAGTTTGCTGTTATTTCTTCTTTTCTTCTCAAGCCATACCACAGTGAAGCAGGAGGGCCATGCACTGATTGGGATCGGCAGCTGTACTTCCCATTAATATCAGTGGGAGATGCATGCCCCTGGCACTTTAATTTGTGTCATCATCATCACATATTTCCATGGCAACAATCTAGTGTCACCAATGTGAGAATAGAAGATCATAGCTGGATCCAGCAGAAGCAGAGCTTTGAGAGCAAAAGCTCTTGCTATAAATCCAAAGGGTATGCAGAAATTAACGAGCAAAGTAAATTACTCTAATGTTCCCTCCCTGCCAACAAATGTTCTTTCTCCATTTCCTAGTGTGCCTTTAAGATGCTCCACAAATTTTGAAAAGAAACAGAGGAAATATTGAAAGTATCTGATGAATTTATTGTTAATACAGTATCATCAAACATTTGTTTTCTTGCTGGCATAGCCTTGTCCCTTGTGCTCTAAATCTGATGCCCCACAAAACACTGCCTTTTCTTTTGTTTAATCTTGTTTGGGAAGCCTCCGATTTTGCGTTTTTTGATAAACCACTGTTCACTTCAGCCCAAATGAGTAAAGTGCTGGCTGGGACAGTCACAAGTTACCCTGAAATAGAAATGGGAACCACTTGTTTAAACATCGTAGAGTCCCAAGGCTCTATAAGCAATCACAGAAAGAGGGTTTTTTTTTTTTTGGTTTTTTTTTTTTTTGGAGTGAGAGGAGAGTAAGGGGATTATAGGGAAGAATGTCTGCTTGGGCTGCTACAAACACCATAAGATTTCATTTTATTTTTTTTCCCATTAGCTTTTCCATTCCTTGAGGAACAATTTTCAGTATCTGAATCAAAGAGCATTATTTCAATTTTGTTTTGTTTTATCTTAGCCTTTTTTCATGTTTTCATTTTAAAAGTGACAGATTTGGTAAAACCCTCAACTGTTTCCCATTAAGGGGGGAGAGTTCACCAGTGTGTCTTTCTGATGTTCCACATTACACATTGTAGAGTTTAAAGCAGGAAAACACACTAAGTAGTTACAGTTGGCTTGATGTGTAAAGTCCTTATTTCTTTATCATTCTGAGTTCTGGGGGAGGTATCAGAGAGAATATTCTGGAAAGGGATGAGCAGGTTTTGATTGCACATACTTACATCTTTAAGTCAATGGGCCAAATTTTGCTCTCATTTACCTGAAGTAAGTTAATTACATTTGATCAAACTGGTCCATTTTTGGAAAGGTCTAGCACAGGGGTGGCCAACCTGAGCCTGAGAAGGAGCCAGAATTTACCAATGTACATTGCCAAAGAGCCACAGTAATACATCAGCAGCCCCCCATCAGCTCCCCCACCCCACTCCCAGTGCCTCCCCCTTCCTCCCCTCGCCTCTGGATCAGCTGTTTCGTGGCATGCAAGAGGCTCTGGGGTGGGGAGGGGGAGGAGCAAGGGCATGGCAGGCTCAGGGGAGGGAGCAGGAAGGAGAGAAGTGGGGCTGGGCCTGTGGCAGAGCCAGGGGTTGAGCAGTGAGCACCCCCCCAGCACACTGGAAAGTTGGCGCCTGTAGCTCCAGTCCCAGAGTCGGTGCCTAGACAAGGAGCCGCATATTAACTTCTGAAGAGCCCCGTGTGGCTCCGGAGCCACAGGTTGGCCACCCCTGGCTAGCATATGAAAGGAAGATTTTCAAACTCTATACAGGCCCATACATTTTTGCCTTACACGGAACCTTCTGATAGCAAAGTCCTCTTCTTTGTGAAATAAAGTAGTAGTCAGATTTGCAGTTTGCACACTCTAATGCACTGAGGGTGAAATCCACTACTCTAGCATGTGTACTTCTGTATACACTTTACTGCAGTGTTTCTCAGATAAGGGATATGTAGAGGTCTTCCAGGGGGATACATCAAATCACCTAGATATTTGTCTGGTTTTACAACAGGTTACATAAAAAGCACTAGCGAAGTCAGTACAAACTACATACCCCCAACGACTTAGAATCTATGATTGTTTTGTTTATACTGCTCTATATTCTATACACTGAAATGTAAGTACACTATTTATATTCCGGTTGATTTATTTTATAATTATATGGTAAAATCAGAAAGTAAGCAATTTTTCAGTAGTAGTGTGCTGTGACACTTTTGTATTTTTATGTCTGATTTTGTAAGCAAGTAGTTTTTGAGTGAGGTGAAATTTGGGGGTACACAAGACAAACTCCTGAAAGGGGTACAGTAGTTTGGAAAGGTTGAGAGCCACTGCTTTAGAGTGCTGCAACCAGGCAGATTCAATACATCCTATCAAAAAGGGAACAAACTAAGGAAAGTCTATCAATTTGTGGTTTCTGGTGGTTTTCTGTGAAGTAGTGGTGTGGCTTGGTCACCCACCAGATACTAATTCCCTCTGGTTCTACAGTGGATGGTTCTTGTACCTGAGATTGAATTTGTAGTTCTACTCCTGCTAGCAGATGGAGCCATCTTTGGTTAGTCTCAAGTGTTAAGACTTGCTTTGATTTTGATTTTTTGTTAAAATTTTCTTTGGGTTTTTTTTTTTAGACGAATTAAGAACAAGTCTTAAATGTGTTGCCTTCAGAATTTTGGACTCAGAGAAAATATATGTGATGATAAGTTATAGCCTATCTACAGCCATATATAGGATGTGTTATATAACACCCAAACAAGAGGGTGTTATTTTTCACACAATATGAAACTCATTGCCACTGGATGTTGTGATGTTCAAAAAAGAACTAGATAAGTTCAAAAAGAACTAGATAAGTTCATGGAGGATAAGTCCATCAGTTGTTATTAGTCAAGATGGTAAGGGATGCAGCCCCGTGCTCCAGGTACCCCAAAACATCTGATTGTCAGAAGCCAGGAGAGGGAGACAGGGATGGATCACTCCAGGAGCACTGTTCTGTACTCTCCTCCTTAAGCTCTGGTATGGGCCATTGTTAGAGACAGGATACTGGGCTGTACCATTGGTCTGCACCAGTATGGCATTTCTTATTCTCTTACAGCCTATTGGTACATCTTTTTATGTGTGAAGTCATGTCAAAGTTATCCTAGGTTTTTCTTATACGAGCTGAAGTGGATTAATGTATGTCTGCTCGTAAAAATATTTTAGAGATTGGAGAGATGATTTTCCAACACAAAAGAATGGATTGTTGCCCATTATTGGACATGGACACAGCTGCTTACAAGATGTATTGATTATAAGAAAATATTGAGGAATATCATGATGGATGGAAATTTCTTCTAGACTATATGAGGTATTTAATTCATCTTGAAACTTCTGGATCAGTGGGGATGTTGAACTGTACACTGTTGTGCTAGTCCTCCCTTTTTCTTAATCTCACCTTCACTTCTTTCACATATCCTTCTTTTCTCTTTGATAATACGTCTAGCTTTTGATATTTTATAGTGTTAAGTGGCAATAATACACCATACTTCATTATATCCTTTGTGACACCGTTGTCTGTCTCTCACACTTTTTTCTAAGTCAAATCGCTGTTTAAAAAAATCTCATATGTAATGTCTTTATCCTAAACCATTGCCTTTATACCAAGAGCTGCGAACAGTTTGAAGATGGGATTTTCAAAAGTGGCCAGTTGGCCTAACTCTGTTCTCATTGATTGCTTTTGAGATAAAGTTAATCAATTAAACACCAACAAATCAACATGCAAAGTGAACACTGTTGACTTACAAAAGATTTAAATGAGTAGTGTTCAATGGATAATTCGTCCAGTAAAGACAAGCATGTGATAGAGAGGTTTTAAAATAATCGTTCTTTTATGACTGAGTTCTCTTAAGTGTAATGGGACCTTTTACATTTTAGAAAAATGTCTTAAGTACCTATAAGCCAAGGTATGGAGTTTTCCATTTAGTGGTAATCTTCATTTTGTGTTTCTTAGACCCAAAGCAAGTCAGTTAGCAATCTACGGATTTTGATCAAATCAGAGTTTAGGGTGGCTTGAGATGCAAATGAGGAAAAGAAGATATGGGCAATGGAAAATATCCTCTTTACTACTTGCATTAATGAATCTGCAAACAGAGAATAGCTGCTAGTTTACAGCCACAACTCATATAACAAAATACAAAATAAGCCAAGTGAAGGACTCGCGGTGTGACGAGACTATTCTGGAACCACTCTTTTAAATGATTTTATGTGAATTCTGATGTTCCCATAACATAATCAACAATCTCCACTTATTTAAAAAAGGAATTGCATATTTGTAAAATAAATGAATGATTAAAATTCATTAAAAAACCCAAGTACAGTGGATTCCTAGGAAACTCGAGATACGGTGAAATCTCATTTATTATGAAGTAAGATGAAAATCCTTTATTCTTTTGGTCTTAAATTAATCCATGATGTCAAAGTCAGAGAAAGGACCTTTGCGCAACTTAATTTCACACTGGGATTGTAAATGCTTGCCTGTGTACCTGCTTGTGATGGAGAAGGAGTCTCTGTGTCAGTTTCACGTGGGCTGGCTCACAGAGTTATAATGGGATGGGCATGAGACAAGCCTGGGGAAGAGCCACAGTATCCATTTCTATGTGGCTCTCGTGGCTCCAATATCCCATTCAAGGGGCACAGAAAGGTTGCAACCACCGGTCCAGTCCGTAGGCTGCAGTGCTGCATCCTGGCTCTCGGGTGAATGACATCAACTTCACCTTTGTGATGTGAGGTGTCGTAGAGGAAGATATATAACTATGTTGCTAGACTATATAAAGCCCAGCCACCTTTCCTGAATAGAGCCCAATTGCTCAGGTTTTACAGTGGAGTAGTGGATTTCACCCTCAGTGCATTACAGTGTGCAAACTGAAAATCTGAGTATGGAGACATTATGTTATGAAGAGGACTTTGCTAAAACATTTCCACATTAGTCAAAAATCTGGGGGCCTGAGTTTTCAAGTGTCTACCAACAGTGAGGCCTTCAAACTTGAGCTGTTCAGGGCCTGATTTTCAAAAGTGCTGAGCACACTCAACTCGAACTAAAGTCAATGGGAAACTTGGGAACTTAAAGTCTCAGAAAGTTAGGTCCAACGTACCACAGTCTGGGAATCCGGAATCAGAGGGTTCTTTTGAAAATTTGGCTTATGGGAAATGCTTTTGTTTTTCTTTTAGCCATTATTTACTTGTATTACAGTAATACCTTGAGGCCCTAAGATAGATTAGGACCCCAGTTTACAAACACATAGTAAGAGCCACTCCTTGCCCTAAAGAGCTTACAGTCAAATAGTTCTATGATTTTTTTTTTCCAGAATATTACTTGTTCTTAAAGTTAAAGGAAAGTTTTTGCTTATGAGAAACATGAGGGGCCTGATTCTTAGCAGGTGTCAGTCGCTGCATTGAAGTTAATGGAGTTATGCTATATCAGTTGAGGATCTGGATTTATACTAGTGCATGCACTTAGCAATGTCTCTTTTGTTTATGCTATCCTCTGTGTCACTTATTAACTAACAGAACAACTGTGATGATATGTTTATACTTTTCATACTGTATTTGCTTTCTACCAGACAGCTGAATGGAATGATGATTTTCTGTGTTAGTAATCTATTACTTTCTATTTAGAAACCGAAAAGAAGCTCCATCTACTGGAAACCCAGTTGTGGGAAAGTGCCTTAAGAGCAATTACATTCTATGATTAATGGGAGGAGCACATGTGTGTATTCTGCCCCAGTGGCTCTGACACAATATGAGAATTATTTTTCTATATCACTTACATTATAGTCGAAATGTGAAATGAGCTCCATGTGGCAGCAACCAAAAGGTTAGGGGGAGGGGGGGGAGGGAGGGAGGAGGAAGAAGCACTCTCAGAAAGTTTCAGTTATCCCTTGAAGCTATATTACAACATATACTACTCCTAATTGAATCAGTGTGAGAACCTTTCCCCCTCCATTTAAATCAGTGCAAGTCTCTGTCCACTTGCCTCTTGAGACACATACATCTGATATGAAGAAAAGTGCAGGGGACACCAACACCTTCGGTATGACTTTAACATTTTGCTCAATACTTTAACTGCGAACAAAGGAAACTTTGCTTCTTACTCCTCCCGAGCCTTCCCCCGCTAACCTCCATGTGACTGCTGTATCACCAGAGACTGATCCTGCAGTCCCTGCTCAGCTAAGACTGCAATAGGTGAGTCAATGGGAGTTTTGCCTGAGTAAGAACTGCTACATCTGAGCCTAAATCACAATAAGGTGGGTACTGTTTTCTAGTAAACGTGCTGTGAGTAGCCTAAGAGCCTCAGAAGTTCTAAATAGTCATTAGGAGTGTTGATGATGATGATGACTCTGGGGATTGTGGCTGTTAAATCAATGAAACAAGTCACATCAAACTAGCTGTCTCTTTAGGAAAGAAAATGTACTGCTCATTCAAAGAACAGCAAGCATCAAGGATATCAAATGAGAATGATGAACAACTGACTAAGGAATGGTTAACTTAAGAACAAAACAATATAGTAATACAGGGAATACTGATGTTCAGCTGGGAGAAAGTGTTGTTTTGTGCTCCACAGGTATCGGTTTTTGGACCTCTGCTAGATGTGACTTTCATGGAAACATCAACTTTTTAATTAGAAGGAGCATGGTCTAGTTTGTGAGAGCAAGGGGATCAGTGTTATGACTCTTGGGTTCTGTTCCAGGCTCTCTCACCAACTCCCCGCTTAATCTTGGCAAACATTTAACCTATATGTGCATCATTTTAAACCTTCTGTAAAATGAAGCCAACAAACAATCACTATCTCATTAGGGTGTTGAGGCTTAATTAACATTCATAAGGCATTTTGAGAACCTCAGATGACAATTGTTTGATGTATTTTAAAAGTATAATTATTTCTAAATAACACGAAATTAAATGACTTCTCAGAAAGCAAATAACAACTGATATCCAAACACACGTTTGTTATGTAATGGCTGGGGAAATATCCACATATGCAAAGTAATATATTTGTCACAAAAACATATGGCTCTTGTATTAAATACATGGGATGAAGATGGATTATGAAGCCTTTGAAAAGGCCCTTGGTTTAAATGTATACTGCTCTCTGAAATGTCTAGATAAATTTACTGGAACAATTAAAACCAGTTAGATTGTCGGGATGCATTAGACTTAATACACTATGAAAGAAGTGGGTGACTGGAGATGAGAAGGAAGGGTTCCAGCAGAAGGGAAGAACACAAGTGAAGTTTTGGAATAGCCTTCCAAGGGAAGCAGTGGGGGCAAAAGATCTATCTGGCTTTAAGATTAAACTCAATAAATTTATGGAGGAGATGGTATGATGGGATAACATGATTTTGGTAATTAATTGATTTTTAAATATTCATGGTAAATAGGCCTAATGGCCCGTGATGGGATGTTAGATGGGGTGGGATCTGAGTTACTACAGAAAATTCTTTCCTGGGTATCTGACTAGTGAATCTTGCCCATATGCTCAGGGTTTAGCTGATCGCCATATATGGGGTCGGAAAGGAATTTTCCTCCAGGGCAGATTGGAAGAGGCCCTGGAGGTTTTTCGCCTTCCTCTGTAGCATGGGGCACGGGTCACTTGCTGGAGGATTCTCTGCTCCTTGAAGTCTTTAAACCACAATTTGAGACTTCAATAGCTCAGACATAGGTGAGAGGTTTTTTGCAGGAGTGGGTGGGTGAGATTATGTGGCCTGCGTTGTGCAGGAGGTCGGTTAGATGATCATAATGGTCCCTTCTGACCTTAATATCTGTGAATCTATGAAACATAGATAGAGAAAGTGCTAAAAAAAAAAGGGTAGGGAGAATCAGAAGTAGAGAGGGGAGGGGCTGCAAGAGAGAAGCAGAAAAGAGGAAAAAGGAACGAGAAAAGGAAAAAGAGAAAAGGAGAGTGAAACTAACAATAAGAGTAATATTTTGCACCTACTGTATCTAGCAGCTTTCACCAGAGGCTCTCAAAAGCCTTCACTAAGCTGAAAGAAAGAGAAGGCCCAATCATATTCCCCTGATCCATACATGGAAAGACTTTGTTTTCATGGATCTCACCCCTCTGGTCTGGAAAAGGGAATCCAGCTACATCTACAGCACTGTTCCCTCTTTGTCAAGCAGCAGTGCAGGACATGAACTGGGCAGGCTGCGGGAGAGTGGGCCAGGGACAAAAATCCTCATCTCATTTGCTCCATTGAAGGATAACACACCCAGTGCAGTATATTACCTTTCAACAGCCCCGTACCCTAGGGCCATCCATGCTACTTGAGGGCCACACCTTTTGTCCCCCATGAAAAGAATCAATGCCACTCCCCCAATAGAAGAGTGCACAGCACACTCTGCAAGGGGACCCTCAGAGCTTCCTGCCTCCTGTCACTGGGAGACAGAGAACAGACCTGATGAAGGCCAGAAAAGATGAAAATGTAACACAATCAAAGTGATTTACAGAGGAAAGTTACTTAGGAGGATGCGTGGGAGGACAGTAGTTGCTCCATGTGAACATTCATAGCAGTAAAATCACTAATTTTTTAAGTGTGCTAATATTCTCCCTCTGCTGAACTAGGGGCTTCCTACTGCAAACACTCATGCACAAATGGTTGCTCTTTGGGACGCCATTCAGGAGCTCCTAAATACACACACAAAGGAGTAAATGTTTGCAGACCCAGGCCCCAACATACCTCCAGGTCCTGCATGTGCTCAGTGTGCAAAACTATCCCTAAAGTCAGTCACTGGCAAAGGTACACACAGAGCCTCTCCAGGAACCGGCCCACCGCAGACAAGAAGACAACACAGCGCACTTGAAAAGGCTATTCCTGCTCCCAGAGCTGTTCACACTTGCTGTAATGTGCTGGTTTATTTTTAAAAGCTGAACTTCTCTTCAAGAAACCATAGGAAATACCCTCAGCGTTGTGTTGTCCTGGGCACTGGTTAGAACTTTGATAACCACTGTCAGTGATGTGATTCCTAGTCATAAACATAATCGTCTTTGTGAATTATTCTCTGGAGAAGCTTATGGTGAAGTTCTGAGCCATGGTGACTAGCACCTGGCCCCCCTCCTCCCCCAAGCAGTCCCATTAATTTCAGTGGGTCTTCCCCTGGCGTTAGATCCTGCTCAATGTGAGTATGTGTATCAGAATCTGGCCTTTATTAAGGGACAACAGAAGAAACGTAGAAAATATTCTTCATTTTTACATTTTGTTTGCTTGTCTTTCCAAATCCCTCCAATATTCTAACCAGGATAATTTCTGTTTCATTTGTATTTTTCTAACATGCAAACATTTCTAGCTTGCCTTATCCAACTTCTGCTACTTCTCTAAGAAATTTCATCTAAATTTTGCCATTTCCCCTCAACCATCACTGCAGTTCTCACAGTGTCTGAGTGGTTTCATTATGCTGCAAGACAAGAAACAGAAACCTGGATGTTTAAAATTCAACAATGTCTCATTGTCTCCTTGCTCCTGGAAAAGGGAATGGCAGAGGAAAAAACCTCCCATACATCTGTAAACAAAGTAAAAGGAAGTGAGTTCACTGTCCACTGAAAAGTACAGGACTCCCATGAAGTAAATCTTAGTTCATTTAAGGAGAAATATTCCCCTGCCATAGAGAGAATTATACTTTTCAGGAGGCAACATTACAGGAAGCTTTATCAGTGCAACCCTATTCTGCCTTCAGTTTCACGAGCGTAAATCAGGAGTCACTCTACTGAAGACAATTGACTTATTTCACATTTATATTTGAATAACTGAAAGTAGCATATGGCCCATAGAATTCAAAGTGAGGGCTTGTTCCCTCTGAAGTCAATGAAAAAATTTCTATGGATTTCAATTGTGTGATTGGGACATACTAGTGATAGGAGAAGTATATTGAGCCAACATCTGCCAAATAAAGACAGATAGTTAGACACGTGTCAAGGTTCCTCCCCCACTCTGAACTCTAGGGTACAGATGTGGGGACCTGCATGAAAAACCTCCTAAGCTTATCTTTACCAGCTTAGGTCAAAACTTCCCCAAGGTACAAAATATTACCCCCGTTATCCTTAGACTGGCCGCTACCACCACCAAACTAATACTGGTTACTGGGGAAGAGCTGTTTGGACGCGTCCTTCCCCCCAAAATACTTCCCAAAACCTTGCACCCCACTTCCTGGACAAGGTTTGGTAAAAAGCCTCACCAATTTGCTTAGGTGACTACAGATCCAGACCCTTGGATCTTAAGAACAATGAACAATCCTCCCAACACTTGCACCCCCCCTTTCCTGGGAAATGTTGGATAAAAAGCCTCACCAATTTGCATAGGTGACCACAGACCCAAACCCTTGGATCTGAGAACAATGAAAAAGCATTCAGTGTTTTACAAGAAGACTTTTAATAAAAAATAGAAGTAAATAGAAATAAAGAAATCCCCCCCTGTAAAATCAGGATGGTAGATATCTTACAGGGTAATTAGATTCAAAAACATAGAGAACCCCTCTAGGCAAAACCTTAAGTTACAAAAAAGATACACAGACAGAAATAGTTATTCTATTCAGCACAATTCTTTTCTCAGCCATTTAAAGAAATCATAATCTAACACGTACCTAGCTAGATTACTTACTAAAAGTTCTAAGACTCCATTCCTGTTCTGTCCCTGGCCAAGACGACTACAGACAGACACAGACCCTTTGTTTCTCTCCCTCCTCCCAGCTTTTGAAAGTATCTTGTCTCCTCATTGGTCATTTTGGTCAGGTGCCAGCGAGGTTACCTTTAGCTTCTTAACCCTTTACAGGTGAGAGGAGCTTTCCCCTGGCCAGGAGGGATTTCAAAGGGGTTTACCCTTCACTTTATATTTATGACAACACGAGATTGATCAATAGATAAAGACAAGCTCCTCCTTTACTGGTGATGTCATTTCTAGTGAGAGCCTTCCATAAGCCCTACAAGCCTTTGGTTCCTCTCTCTCCCTTCCTTTCAAACTATTGGCCCCACCACTGTCCCTTCCTTTCCAGACTGTGGTTACAACCTTCCCCTTCCACATATTGATATAAGCCTTCTACGTCCTGCCCCCGGCCACTATAAAAGTTCCTCTGTCTAAGAGGAAAGCCAATAGGATTAGATCTACAGTCCAGAACCTATACATCAATTTGTCTGATAAGTAGCATTTATCCCTAAAAACAATAAAAGTTCTAGATCAAAAATCATGAGAAAGCTAAAAAGGAAGATGGAAAGAAGTGCTGAAAAATGTTTTCTAATGGCTGCATTAAGTTAAAAAAGCATTAGTGCTTGTTTTCTTTTTTACAAAACTCTCCTAGAATCCAAATTTCAACCAAAAATAACACCACATGGAGAACCAATTGTAAAAATAAAAAAGACCTAGGTCTTTTTATGATCTGTGGTGTAGAATATAAATATCAAAATAAAAAACAGAATTCTGATTCTGATTTTCAGTCCCTCACCCAGAAAGGGGCTAGAGCTGGTTGGACCAGGGAAACACAGATAAATTGACTATGGCTAGTTTTAAAACAAAAGTGTGTAATGTCATGAATATGGTCACTTTATGTAGATTGTTTATAATAGCCCCATTGTTCTAATGAATTATTATAACTGCTGCAATAAATTATATTTAAAAATATGAGGGTTTTTTTGGCTAACGTGTAGGTATAATTAAGAATCATACTTTTAATTTCTTCCTCCAGAAAGTGGGTAAAGTTAGCTGAGCCTAACATTGTTGGGTGGAGAAGCTTGCTGTTAAACTGTTCTGTGCTGTACTCCATTTTAGATCACAATATGTCTAGTGACACAGATTTACGGACTCATCCCAAACCTTCTGAACTCAAAGGAAGTTTGGATCAGGCCCTTAAAGCACATTCTGTTCTTCAGCCTGTAGAAAGGCTTTGCTTTACTAGCGGCAAGGTGAAATGCAGCATTCTGGAGAGCACATTTGGCTGCTTTCTTGCAGGGTGAATTGTGCCCTGTACGGAAAATAAATGGCAGCTCAGGTTAAAAACTTGTGGGGGGGGGGCGGGGGTTGTTAATGGCATCTCTGAGGAGATCAGAAACACAGATGTGTGAAGTTAGTAATTTTTACTTGTTAAAATGTGAGAGGCAAAACCTCCAATATATGTGAGTGTTCATAATATCTGGGCATTACAATATGTTGCATGAAAAAAACTCCCATGAGCCTCATTCCTTGGACACCAGCGCAGAGAGTTTAGTGCCCAATTAGTGTATGGTGTATCTTGGATAGGGAAGGCTGAAGAAGAACTGGCAGTCACTTATAAGGGCCTTAACTGCCAAAGAAGGAATATAAAAATAACATGGATTGAAAATCATACAAGATGCAGATTTGGCACCAAGAAAGCTTTTTCCAGCTCAGCACAGACCACTGGAAAAAAGGAAACAAATCATATTAATGAAATCACAAGAGAGACAAAATAATTTTTCTTTCACCTACATTTAATTTATTTTGTTCTTATTTCTGTCAGCTGTGGTCATTTATAATTTCAGTATTACTAAGATTTGGGAGCATTTGAGTAAAGTGATATGCTGAGGTCCGTAGGCTCTCTGCCAGTTGAGGAGAAGAGCTGAGGACTGTTCGTTTAAAGAGATACAATAAGGCTCTTCAGCTTCAAGTTGCCCCAAAATGAAGTTCTAAACTTAATGATTCCAATCATGCCTCTTTCCAAACTGATTGTTGATGCATATTAATTGTACCGTTGTTTATTTACCCTTGAGTTTTATATCCACTCTTGTTTATAGGGTGCGTGATCGGATGAGATTTGTACTATTGCCCTCATGAGAGCACAATAGGATAATGTCAAGGGCATCATAGACATCCCTGTGGATGGTCTTGAAAAGGCCAACAAACATGGCAGCCATTTCCCCCTTGCAAGGCTCCTCTAAAAAGAGTCAGCCAGCTCCCCCAGAGTCAGCCAGCTCCCCAGTGTCCCTCAGCAGGGAAAGGCTCCAACTGTCTCCTTAAATGCCTTCCATTAACAAAGAGCATCTACGAGCTAGAGGAGCAGTCAGGCCCACCAACCACTCCTTTTATTTTGCGTATTAGCTTTGGACAAGATACTGTTGCCTTGGGCAGTATTTTATGGCTGTTTCCCTTGGCACCAGTCAATGTTTGTATAACACATAACCAACAGTGTAATGTAAGACCCCCAGTAAATTAGTGCATGTCTTATGGCATGAGAAAAAGTACATTTATCAGTTGACTTCTTTTAGGCCATATTCCGTCCATGTTTCAGAGTAGCAGTCTTGTTAGTCTGTATCCGCAAAACAAAAAGGAGTACTTGTGGCACCTTAGAGACTAACAAATTTATTTGAGCATAAGCTTTCGTGAGCTACAGCTCACTTCATCTGTCCATGGTTTCTCTTGTACAAACTCAGTGAAGCATGATTGTGGGAGCAGAATTTGGCTCTATGTGAGTCAGAGTGACAGGTGTGAAAGGGGGTCAGGTATATTTGAAATGCAGAAGTAATGTGAATGTTTGGAAACTTAAAGGTGAGAACTTTAATATAAAGTAACTTTCAGTTCCAGGTCTATCAAACTTTATGGTATCTGTTTAATAGATTATTCCCATTTTGTAGGTTGTGATGCTTTGAATATCAAGCTACCATGACTAACTATTGGTTTACAGACTGTTTTTTAGTAATACAAAAATTAAAAGCAATAGATGACGATGGCTAGTTCCCCAGAGGTATTGGTACGCTACACTTTTGCATTTAAAGACCTTAACCCTAGCCAGATGGTAACCTTAGCAATCATAGCTTCAGCTACAAGTGGCTTTCCACATCTCAACAGTGCTGATGCAATTATTACAGTCAGAGAACAAGAAAGTTGGGGAGCAGACTGACCTGATGCGAATTTTTTTTTCAGACTTTCGGTTTAGGAAAATTTTAGACATCAACTTTTTGTCCTGATTCAGGATGGGAAATTTTTTGAAATCTCAAAAATTCTTGCAGGACAGGAAAACAGTTTCTCACCCAGCTCTAATGATCCACTTGTGAGTGATGCTCTGTCCCCTGTTTAGAAAAGCTATAACCAAGAAGGCCCTTTTAACAATATGGGGAATAAGATAGACCCCGGAGACCCCACCTTTCATATCTTTGATTTAATGACACATGAATGCCCATCACCAAGAACTGACTCTGATCTTCTTGGTAAGGTCTTGGATCTGTTGCAGAGTAATTCCAGTCACCCCAGCAACATTACCAATGGTTTCCATAGTTCTAATAAAAGAGCTAGGAAGCAGTGAACTAAAGGAACCTTTCCAACCACCTTTCCCACTGCTTCTGGGATGGGAGGGGCATTTATGTTGATAAATATCCAGTTGATACCAGCATTAGGGGAACCTTCCCCTAGTTCTGGATTCAGTATCAGCTCTGGAGTGAAGTCCACAGAGAAAGAGAGAGAGTTGAATTTTCAAACCTCAAGAACTGAGCTCATTTGCAAAATATGCTTCTGCTCGTGCACAAAGCCCAAGTCCTGCAGATGCTGAAGTGGCATTAAAAGCAAAGCTGCTGTCAAATTAGTGAAGGTAAGTAAAATAAAATTAAGCTATGGAAGTTGAAGAAAATAAATCTGTTCCTCCTTTCATGGGAGAGCACCTCAATGGAAATTCTACGCAGTGTTCTTTTGTATCATTTAGCATCTGGAGGTTCAGCAGGGTGGATTGGTATCACCACTTCTACTAAACTGTCCATTCAGATAGGGAAAAGTTGCTAAATTTCAGAACTAGAATAAAAACTGAAGCAATGAAGTGTGCATTTTCCAGAGGGGCTGGAGCTGAGGAAATTCAATATGACTAAGCTGGGGCTATCTTGAAACCTGAGGCTGCTCAAGTATAGACACAGGACATGCATAATTTTTCAAATTCTAATTTAAAGCCATAAAAATGATAATTGCTTCTCCAAACCCCTATCTGAATTGTGGTGTCTCAGAGAAACACTGAAATAGTATTTGGGGCTTTCACAGTTATTCTCCGAATGTGTCATTCCTGATTTCTCTCTCTTAATGTCAGTGACAGGTACTCACCTGTCTATCTAAACACTTCGGAGAGGATTTGTTATTATCATGAACATCATTTTGATGAGGGCTTCATCCAGCTCCTGCTAAAGTCAATGAAAATTCTCCTATTAGCTTTAGTGAGAGTTGGATTGGGCTGTTAACAGAACACTGTCATTTTACTGCTCACTTTGCCCATTGGCGACAACCTGTCTTTGTGCTTCCCCCACAGTCATTTTCTGTTAAATCCCCTTTCGTACAGGGGGTTGCTGGGACTCACATCAGCCCCTGCTTAACAAAATCAGCCTTTCTGGCCCAGGAAGGAGAATCTCAACTGTCTCTTTTTCAAAAATGTAAATTTCTGGCCCTCCTCCTTGAGAAGACCTCATCAAATTACAACAAAAATACCTACCTCTTCTGTAGTGCTTTTCAGCTGTGCTTCTCAAACTGTACACAGATTGCTAGTGGGGGGAGGAACAAGCAGCTGGGCTACCCTTTGGCATCAGAAGGCTGGCTGGGGAGAGGGGTCCTAAAGTTTCACCCAAATCCAATGCACATCTTTATGGAGAGTGAGTGAGTTACATTGGTGGTGCATTGAAAAGAATCACCTTGCTGACCCTTCCCCAAGCCCCCAGGCCAGCCCTGTGCAACCTTGTGTGGTGATGGCAGTCAAGAGTCTGTTGCATTTGGGGCAGGGGGCAGTAAAATACTGTTTTTGCAGATCCACCCAAAAATGCTAAGAATGGTTTTGGTTGTTAACATTTTCAGCCCTCTGGCTGCTTTTCACTCAGATAACTGCTGAGCCATGGGTATTGCCATGACCATGGCAGCTGTTGCAAGGAGAACTCCTCTCCTGCACTCTCCACCAACCCTGCAGGGACCATGTGGGGATGCCCATGTAGCTCTCACCCCTGCTGTCCTTTCTAGGGGTGTATTAAGGCAACCCCTTTATTGGTACAGTTGCTACATTTTATTCCTTAAGTCTTTAACCCACTCAGGGGGTGGATTTATGCACCAGATCATAATCCTGCCTTTGTGAAAAGTATCTTATAGTAGGATGTAATGAATAGAGTAGAGAAAAGGTTAACACTTTTTTCACTATTTCAAATATTTGTTATAAAATTACATTTCTTCAAATGTTTTTCTTTTTTCCTCCAGGTTCCCTGGTTTGGCAGGACCTTCTTTCTTCTTTCCTGCCTTGGGTGCCTGGCTGCTTTTTCTGCAAAGCTTGTCTAGTTCTAGAGACATTTTCACTCCACTTTCTATTGCTTAAACAGTACTGGAAGCATTTCTGACCCTGCAGGTAGATGGCCAAGCCCATGAGGAACCCCAATTATTTAAGTTAATGCAGTTCCAAATGGGTGCAAGGACCCCCCTGCTCACAGCTCCTTACAGGTTCGGGACCTTTTTTTAACCAGTTGTGTCCAGCAAGAGTATCTAGAGGAGCGGTAGAGACAGCTTATTCTCCCCCTTCCCAAAACACCTGCAGCCTTTTCCTACCTTTCTTCCCTTTCAGACTCCTTTAAAATTGTCTCTAACTGGAGCTGAGCTGTGCAGCGTCAGGCTAGTCTGCATTCCATTGAAACTCAGCCTGGCTGCTTCACTAATGCTTCTGAGCACCACGGCCAGGCTGCAGAGGTGTGTGTTACTTTCCCTTTGAAATCCCACTGTCAGTCCCCCTCCAGGCAAAGCTTCAAAGGAAAACTTGCTCAGCAGAACTGGAAAAGGAGCCAGGCTGAGTCTAAGCAAAACGTTACCGTAGGCAGTTGAATGGGGAGCTAACTCCCATCTCCCAATTCAGTTTGTTACATTAAAAAACTAATTGAAAGGAGAGGGGGCAAAGAAGGTGGAAGTGCCTGGAAGTGTGGTAAACAAGCGGGAGAGGAATACAGGCCTTGAATGCTATTGCAGCTAAAGCCTATAATATTTTAAGAGCAATAGTTCTATCTTCATTCTAGAAAAATGTTTTAAAGGAGATGGGGGAGAGAGGTTAATATTAAGATTTTTTTTTTGCCTTAACCTATTTTCTAAAGTGGACATAGGGATTTTCCTTCTTTTTGGCCATCAAGACTTAGCAGCAGGAGTTGGTCCACAGTTAAGGTCACCCAGCCTATTGGAACATAGCTTTGTACAATCAGTGTCCCTCCTCCGTATTGTAACTGTATAGAGGCCACGGAATGGCTATCAGAAAGTAGCAGCTTTTGGATATTACAAACTTGTGATGCATCAGAATGAGTAACTTAGAGCCTGGATCCTGCAAACAGTTTTATGCACATTACAGACGTGCATGTACATAAAGCTCTACATTTGTACAAGTTTTGGTAGAATCAGTGCCTAAAAGTGGAAAGACTCTGGATCCCATTACCAGTCCCCTAGCCACGCATCCGTAAGAGAATCTCTCTCTCAGAAGTGCTAAGATGTCAGACTCCTTGGACTCTGTGTAAAACCTTGACCCTCTAGAACTGGTACTGGACTGTCACTGTTCCAGTCTGACCCAGCATGTCCCCTTGTGGGTGGCTGTAATGTGGCAGATGAAGCCTTAGTTGATCTTCCCTTCGCCCAGGTATCAACAAAGCTAATCAGCCATTTAAAGTGCTCAGAGCACCTCCTTGTGGAGGGTCTCATTTATTAACAGGAAGAGTCAACGCAGAACATGAACAAAACTTTCATCCCAACATAGTGACTAGCTCATTCTTAGTTCCTGTCCCACATCTGACTCCAGTGTTCACCTTGACCCAGGCTCTTGCTCCAGGGCTCTCTTGGTTCCAGTCTCCGCCCCAGCTTTTAGGCCTCTTGCTCCTACCAGAGTAACAGCCTTCTCTGGAGTTTGGGGAGATCTGTCCACTGCAACTCTTCTCCAGGAATAGCAGCTGGTCCTTGCCAAGCCAGGCTGCTAGCTTGGGTCTGGTGGATGAGTGGTAAAGCCCTCTGACTAGGAGGCTCCCCTCTCTAGAAGCTCCTCTTATAGTCTCCCTGTCCTGGTAGAGCTCACCTTCTAGGCTCCATGTTTAGCCCTCAGGCTCAGGCTTCCCTTAGGAGCCTCCTGCCTCCCTTTGGAGTTTCTCTAACTAAGCTTGGGTAACCTTTTATTTGGTCCAGGTACTTGTTTACTAATCAGCCACCTGTGACAATCAGTTACCCCCAAGAAGGGCCTTCATAAGGCAGACACAGGCAGACTGGTCTCTAGCCCTTCATAAAGAGCAGCTGCCCTGTGAGTGACATGGATTTATACATTACTATATACATTTTTCAGTTAATAAAATATAATCTATTATCATCTGTTGTAATGAGTGTTCATCTCGGATGCTTTTTCAACGTTGTTCCATTTTCAAATTAAGAAACTGTCCTGTGCTGAGCATGCTTTTAACATTGTTTGTTGGGTTTTGCTGTTTAGGCTTTCTGGAATGTTTTTATCTCTTTATCTAAGTGGTTCCATGTCTAGATCTCAGTATTTTGATGAGGAGAAAAAAAAAATCTACGCTAGGCTGTCCAAATAGCTTGGAGCAGTGGCTTTCTACTTCTGGAATAGAGACTACAGTTCTGTCAAGGGGCCTAT
Organism: Lepidochelys olivacea; assembly: GCF_965140295.1. NCBI lineage: Eukaryota > Metazoa > Chordata > Testudines > Cheloniidae > Lepidochelys > Lepidochelys olivacea. Next base: position 41,969,594 of record NC_140419.1, read on the forward strand.
GTGAAAATCGCTGCTGAAACTAACAAACAGTAGTCTACAGTAATTCAAGGTGATGTGATGGTGGTGGTGGCGGCAGTTTCTACATGTGACAGAGTTACCATGAAACACATTTCCCTTCATACCCAGAAGGCTGTGAAAAAACAAATCAACAGGCAAGCTAAGCTGAGTAGAACCTCCTTTCAGTGTGCACTCCCCGCTTCCATTGCTGCTAACAGGAGCTGTGCATGCAAACACAATTAGAGGAGCATGCATCCCATTATGTTTACAGATACCAGTACTTACCTAGAGAGGACAGACTGAGCCTATTCTTGAAACTCATGATTCTGAAAAATTCAAAAGCTCTTAGTGGGCCTGATCCAAACCCTGTTGAAGCCAGTCGAAAGGTTTCCATTGACTTCAATGGACTTAGGATCAGGCCCTAAAAGAGAGGTTGGATTTATCAAAGCTTTACAAACAGAGCTTTGAAGTTGGCCTTGATGAAACATCTCTAGTTTCATGCTGCGTTTGCAGGGCTGTCACCGGGCTGTCTTCAGTGGCCTCACTTTATTGTGACTGGGATGTGGCTTTTCTATTTGAATAAGAAAGTTATGGGACAGGTGCTATGGAATATCAGAAGAATGTCCTGTTTAGGCTGCCTTCTTAGGGAGCCAATAGATAGTGAGTCTGCTGTCTGGGCTCGTGGATCATAGCCCACCAAAGCAAACAGGTTTCTTTGGCTGACCTGGCTTCTCAAGAAACGTTCTGTACGGTCACTATAAAACTGTGGTGACTGGGCATCTCCTGCATTTACCCAGCATCAGGGGAGCCCCAAGTTCAAGCCTCACCAACACATTTTGGCTTTTTCTCAATCCAAATGTTGGGAGAGAGTCACACTTCTGAAAGTAGCATGCCATTTCTAAAGCATTTTTGAGAACCCCGTGCAAGGTCTGAGGATCATAGTTTGGGAAACAAAAGAGGGGAAGCTGGAGAATACTCAGCCCCTCCAGAACAGCATAAATAAAATAGCCATGCTCAGGCTTGCCTGGACAAGAAGGGCTTTCAATGATTTCTCTAAAAACTCACCAAGGGACTTGGGCAGATAGTCTTAGGGACAAGAGGCAGTGGCAGAACTGATGGGGGGCAGACGGGGCAACCGTCCCCCCAGTGGCCCTTAGGTGTATGTGTGATGCCTTTTCATCTGTGTTCTGCAACTGACAAAAGGAGGTCTATGTCACGAATTTCCACCCAGGGCTGGAACATGAAGTTCCCTGCACTCACCCTGAAGTAGTGGCTCCTATCCTGTGGGTCTGGGCCTCTCTCCCCAATCTGGGCATTGCAGCCTGGCACACGGGGTCATGTGGCCCTGTGATCTCATATGCCATGTTGCAATGCCACTCATTCATGACAGAAGGGCAGCTGGTCCAAACCTGAAAGGTGCTGCAACTCTGTGCACCAGATCGCAACACCTGGAGTGAGCGTAGGGTGGGCTCGCTCTCCAGCCCACTACCAATGACCCATTCACCCTCCTGCCAGTTGTAAAACCTGGCTCTGCTACTGATGAGAGATATGGACAGTATGAAGAAAACACACACTTGACACTAAGAAAAGGAGGACTTGTGGCACCTTAGAGACTAACCAATTTATTAGAGCATAAGCTTTCGTGAGCTACAGCTCACTTCCTCAGATATATATGCATCTGAGGAAGTGAGCTGTAGCTCACGAAAGCTTATGCTCTAATAAATTGGTTAGTCTCTAAGGTGCCACAAGTCCTCCTTTTCTTTTTGCAAATACAGACTAACACGGCTGCTACTCTGACACTTGACACTGGAGTACTGGATTTTAGCACACCAGGAATTTAGCTTTTGGCCACTAGGTGGAGATGATTACTCTTCGTAAGAAACAGTTCAGTCCTTCGGACAGGTTTCCTTAGACTTGCTAGAACTTACCTGGGAAAAGAAAAGCCAATTTTATTTTCTGACAGATTGGAAAAGGTCTATGCTTGCCGTGCCCAGAGATGAAGGCAACTCTGTTGCAGTGACAGATAAATTTTTGAGTAATCTAACTGTTGTTTCAGAGTCCTTCCTGTCTACGCTACATTGTATAGCGATAGGCAAAAGCATTAGTAATAATGTACTCGGAAGCAATCCTCCCTCAGCCTACAAACGTGGGACACAAGATTTGGCTAATGGATAACAACCCTATAGTCTATGGAAATGTATACCTACCTGGCTTCAGAGATTAGTAGCAGATCAAAACAAAATTAATTGAATAAACCTGAGCACCTGTACAGCCTGGCTACATTTGCTGTGGTCAACATGGCAGTATCATTGTAATTGATTTACAAAAGAATCTTTTGTTTTGGTAGAAACTGCATTTTCATGTGAAGTTTTTGATTATATTTATTATTGATTGAGCCTTGACCGCGTGTTTATACTTGGGGAGCTTCATTTTAGGGATATGAAAACTTCAGCTGGACAAGTGCTGATGCTTATCAAAAAAACAAATTTTTTGACATTTCCCCCCTCTAAGCCCTGTCTCCAGACCCTGTTTTCCACCAACCAGACTTTTCTCTCTTCAGTGGCATCCATGCTCTCTCCCCTGAGTTTGATTCTTTTTTGTCTTCCAGTCTGACCTTCCAAACTGATCTTCTGTCCGCCCCCATTATAATCTATTCTCTGGCTGATAGCCTCACCTAGAAATCAGTGACTCCCAGTCTTTATCCCTACATTTCATGTTGAGACCCTGGAGGGAGAACTGTGCTTTGCTCGCACTAATGTCTTCAAATCTCAGAGTTGGCCAAGGCTCCTTCTAACATGAAGTGCCTCCAGAATGCATTGTGTACCAATACCATAAGATCTAAAATGGACAGCCAGCTCAGCAGGCAACCCTAGGCCTATCAAGATGTCACCATGGGTCTGTATGAGGTGAAGGGAAAAGCATATGATGGGAGGAAAGGGATAGGGGATACTTACAGGAACGGATATGACTGTGGAAATATTTGGGTTTGATTTGAAATCTGGGCAATGGTACACACTGCTTTTTGTATTTTTTGGAACTACTTTTTTTTAAAAAACAAAACAGCATCTCTTGGTGGTTTTCCTGTCAGTTTTTGCCTCTAAAACAGATTTTTTAACTGAACATTAGTCAAGGAGGAAATATTCTTCTGCTCCACTGACCACATCAAAGGGCCAAGTAAATATATACAGCTATCAGACATTTTAATTGTAAAAACAGCAGCAAAACTTGCTCTCTCTTATTAGTGGCATGTGCACTCATTCCAGTGCCCATAGTTCTCTGCAGAATGAGTTCATTGTGGTAAGTACCCAGCAGCGATGTGTGGGTGTTTAGGCCCACAACTGCACTGAGAATGACATTGTGTATACTGGAAGAATCAGGGAACACACGCCAGCAGTAAAAAGCTGTCACAGAAATAGCTTTTCCCCTGAGTGTTTGTTGATTATAACATTCAGTTTTGATTTGACAAATAACTTCAGTGGTTTGGCTCTTTGTTTTTTAAGGATACCCATCTGCTTTGGAAATATTTGACAACACTTTTCAGTGAAAAAACATTATACACCCACCTGAATATGTATACTTGGAATAAATTGTCATCACCCCCCCACCACCTGAACTTAGAACTCACTTTCTCGAGATTGATTTATAGCTAGCTTGTAATGCCATTCATTATAATAGGAAATGTCATTGTACTGCACTACATCTGAGATGTGTCATTGATAATAGATATTTCATTCATCTGCTTACACAGAAATATAGCAATGTATTAGATCAGATCAGATCTATCTGCGCCAGTGTCCTACCCCTGATAGTAGCCATGACGGGACACTTCTGAAGAAGGTGCAAGAAACCTAGCAATGGGAAAATACTGACTAATCTACTCCAGGGGAAGCTTTTCCTAACCCCCATTAACAGACAGTGGACTTCTCTTCAGGGCAGAGACCATGGCTGAGACATTGCCTCCACTGAAGTCAGTGGTAAAACTCCCAGACTTCATGGGGCCAGGACTTCATCCCATGTCTTGTATGTGTTTGTAAGCAGGGCTGCACAGAGGTTTTTGGGGGCCCAGGGCAAAATCGGACACTGAGGCTCCCCCAGCCTTCCAAAAAAGTTCCCAGTGTACGGGGATGGGAGAGGTGGTGGAGAGCGAGTCCACACCATACTCACCCTGTGGCTGTGGCTCCTGTCCTGTGGGGCTGGCCCAGCTACCTGCTCCAGGTGTTGTGACCTGGCACACAAGGTCACAGAACCACTCAGGTTTAGCCTGGCTGCCCCTCTGAGACCCTGCACACCAGGTTGCTGCACCAGTTGGTTTGGGGGTCCTCTCAACTGGGAGGCTGCGGGGGGGGGGAGAGGGGGAAATTGCCTCTTTTGCAACTCAACCCTCCTAGTGGTCCTGTTTGTCAGGAATATAGCATAACGGGGCCCTGATCCTGTTTGGAGCCACTGGGTGCTACTGCAATATAAATACTATATTAAATCATTACAAAAATTATTCAATTGAATATAACTGGATGTGATCATTATCCATATAAATGCCTAATTCTTGTTTGCATCTGACAAGTTCTCAGCTTCAGTGATATCATGTGGCAATGAGTTCCACAGGTTAATTATGTTCCATGTGAAAAAGTATTTTATTAGTTTAAAATATATTGTTTTTCAGTTTCATTGGATGTCTCCTTGTTCTTGTATTCTGAAAAAGGGTAAATAGGAGCACCTGACTTATCTTCTCTAGGATATTTATTATTTCCTAGACCTGTCTCGTGTTGTCTCTTACTAATCTCCTCACTGAATAGTCTCAAGTCTTTTTAGTTTCTCTCTTCATAGCAAAGTCTTTCCATTTATATAGGGCTAGCTGCTGTTCTACTGAATCCAAGACAGAACTCCATTGATTTAGGTGGGAACATGATCAGGCCTCTAAATCATTTTTATAACCAGTCTCAGAATACTTTCTATTTCGTCTTAGCGTTAGCATTGATTCAGACATGATTCCAATGAAAGAATTAAATGATGATTTACTACTTTACCACAAATCATGCTTTGGGCTTTAAAGACAACAATCTTTTGAAGTTTCAATTTATTTGAAAATGCTTTAGTGGAAGAATTAAACTTGTGTTAAAATGGTTTATCGAAATCATTAGTAGTTTTGTCAGGGTAAAAATAACAGGATTGGCCCCTACATTAGGAACATTAGGAATTGCCATATTGCATCTGACCCGAGCTCCACCTAGTTCCATATCCTGTCTCTGACAGAGGCTATTATTAGCGGCTCCAGAGAAACGTGAAAGAACTCTGCAGAAGGCAGAAGTGGGATAATTTGCTCCCCTCCAGTAGGTTTCATCCTGATCTCCAGTACTTAGAAATTGGCTTAAACCTTGAAGCATGAAGTATCCTTTCCAAAATTTGTTGTTCATTATAGCTTTGGATATTCTTGATATCCATATAAATGGCCAATACCTTTTAAGTATTGTGTTAAGTTCTTAGCCTCAACAACTTCCTGTGGCAGAGAGTTCCACAGTTTAATCACACATTATGTGAAAACATATTTTCTTTTATCAGGTTTTAGATTTCCCACCTTTTTATTTAATTGAATGTTGTCTTGTTCTTATTATGAGAGAGGAAAAACACAAGTTCCCAATCTACCTTCTCTATACGATTAATTATTTGACATACTTTTATCAAGTCCCCTTTTATTCGTTGCTTTTCTAAGGTAAACAATCAGTCTTTTCAATCTCTCTTTTTATGAGAGTTTTTCCAAGCTCTTGATCATTCTCATCAATCGTCTCTGAACCCCTATTAATTCTGCAGTGTCTTTGCTGAGATGCGGTGATCAGCGTAGCATATGTATCCAGATGAGGGGGCACCATTGGTTATATAAAGGCATCGTGACAGGGTGTACCAGGCCTCTGATGCCCCTTACGAGAGGCTCCGCCACCTTGGCATGCTCTGCCTGTGGAAGGTATCTTTCCAAGGAAAAAACCCAGCAAATTTAGACCTCCAAGGAAGGTTTAGAGAAGCCACACAAGATCAGCTACTGGCAGAACCAATGAGAATTGGTCTTTGTGGGTCTAGTAGGTCAAGGGACAGGCTGACTTGGCTGAAGCCCATCAAGGTCCAGCAGGCAAGATAAAAAGCTCCCAGTTGCTAGTTCTGTGTGAAGCTGGGACAGGATCTCCCCAGCCTTATCCCAAGAGTCCCTCCCTGGTCAGGAGCATAACTCTGACTACACCTTTTCGTTGAGCCAGTGAAAGATTATTGTTTTATGCCATGGAATTTTAAGCCCAGGCAGCCAACTGGAGTTGAATATCAATTTACAGCTGTAAAATTAAGGCAGGCTCACTTTGTGAGATGCTCCATGGGTTTGGGTGACCCTGTGATGGTATTACAATACTCTCTATATTTATTCACCATCCCATTCCTTAGGCATCCTGAAATCTTCTTAGCTTTTTGACCACATTGACCTGAAGTCTTCACTGACACTCAGGTCCCATTCTTGAGTTGATGCAATTAATTAGGAAAAGTACAGTCTCAAAGCAGCTGCATCTTATTCCTTGAACAAAATGTAATTGTCTATAAAAACAAAAAGTGTGCTAAACTCTTTGTCATTAAATGTATGTGCTGGGCTGAACACGTTTACATAGCTAGAGCTGGTTAAATAATGGAAAAAAATCCCAAATGATTTTGTTGGTGGATATTACTTTACCATCAAGAGAGGGGGTTGAACGGTAGATCTAATAGTTGTGAATAATTTATCTGATTATTGATGACAAAAGTTAAACCAGTTGCTAATATTATTTGACCAGCTTTATTTTCATTTTGCAGAATGTGCACAAGACAGCTATGGCAAGCAGACTGAATAGTATGAACCTTTAATCTTTAACAGTGTAAGTCAAAGAATGTCTGTCCTCAAACTGGGTAAGGGCCATGTTCTGTCCCCCCTAATCAGAGTGATTTCAATGGGACAACTCTCAGAACACAGTACAATTCAAAGTGAGCAGAAGTGGTAAAATCTGGCCCTTTGATATCAATTTATAATATTAATTTCTGGTTACAAATATTATGTCTGCTCATACATATAAGAGCTCTTACAGCTTGATATCTATTGAATGTGTGCCACCAGAAAAAGGGGCTAACTTAAAAATAAAAAATTGTTAAGAAAGAAAACACCCTGAAATCTAGCAACAAATGTTTTATTTTACATTTTCCTCTTTTGCTGTAATATATGCTAAGATATGTAAAGATGATTTTCAAGAAGCATGTCATTAGCATTTTGCAATTGTATAGATGGCTGTTTTAACATTTTCCATGCTCTGTTATTTAATAGAGATGTTTAATATTGAATGTTTACAAGAAACTTGAACACCGAAAGCAATTCATAAGGCAGTACATTTTGATAAACTGATGAAAAAGATTATGGCATAGCGTTAAAATGCATCCACTATTGACAGCTTTGATCATTCAAAGTTACAGTGCTGTGTATTTTATTTATTATATTGTTCTCATTGCATGAAGGCATCAGACAGGCACTAAGGGCATAATGTAGCTAGGTATTGTCTTATAGGATTAAGCAAGAATTTATGGCACAGCAGTTTCTAGAGACAATGTTGTGGCAGCAGTCACAAACCACACAACTGATTGTTTTTCCAGATATAATGGTGGTGTAGTTATGGATCCTGAAGCTTTCTACTCAGTGACAGAAATAAAGTGTTTGTCATACAGAAGCAATGTCTAGGCGTGAACTGGACATTAGACTGGAATGCTCAAGACTGAAGAGGCAACAACAAAAATCAGAGCCATTCCATGAGACAATAGAGGTAATTTGTTATGTAACATCGTGAGGATTTAAGTGTGATAGATGGCAATGGATTTCAGTTACAGAACACTGGCACCAACAACCAGATGAAGCACTCAGTGAAAAGAGGATTTTAGTGCTATGGTACTTTGCAAAGAAATCAAAAGTAGTGATTGTTTTACAGGAATGCAACTTACAAGTCACAAAACAATGCAGATATACTGATCCCAATGCTATAGTCCTTCAATAGTCTGATCAGGCCTTTGAATTTAGTTAGGGCTAGAGCACTGTTTCTCAAATGTTGGGTCCCGGGAAGGTTCTAGAGAGCAGGGCCCTAGGCAAACATACACTTCTCTTGGCCTGGTGTGGAGGAGAGGCCAGCGAGGGTTTCGAGAGTGAACCTGCCCTGCACTCACCCTGTAGTAATGGTGGTACCTGTCCCACAAGGCTGGGCCCAGTTTCCTGTCCCAGATGTTGCAGCCTGGTGCCACTCCGGTTTGGCCTGTTTAGGGATGTGATGTTCCTACACTGACAGAACCCTCCCACCCCCTTTTGTCAGTATAGGGCTCATCTACACTATGGGAGTCATGGCTAGGCCATGGGCAGCCTGCCTGCATTGATCAGCTACTAAGTTGCAGTTAGGAGTGGTTCGCCACTCCAGGCCAATGGGGGCTGCAGGAAGCAGCGCGGGCCGAGGGATGTGCGGGCCGCCCTTCCCGCAGCCCCCATTGGCCTGGAGCGGCGAACCGTGGCCAGTGGGAGCCGCGATAGGCCGAACCTGTGGACACGGCTGGTAAACAAACTGGCCTGGCACGCCAGGGGCTTTCCCTGAACAAGCGGTGGACCAGAGTTGAGAACCACTGGTCTAGGGTCTACAGCAAAGCAAGCAGGCAGCCTGCACTGTTGCTCAGACAGCTCCCTACGCTGGCTTCCTGGTTTAGATATGAACATAAGCCAATCAGTTAAGGAGGTCATGTCACAGGACATCTCTCTCGCTACCCAGTGACCCTCACTGCCTGGCCAGTTCAGAAGGTTTCATGGTCACAAACACACAGTGGGCTGTATATCTTTCACCAAGGTGTGCATTTATTCCCCTCTTACATAGCAATGTCATGTAATGCAGGCTTCCCTACAGCCCTCACTTCCCAGCCCAGGCTCACCCTCTGAGCTTTCTCCTGGGCTGCCCTTTGCTTCCTGTTTCCTCCCAATATATTCTCCCCAATTACCTTGTCATCCAATGATTGTTACCCAGGTGCTCACAGTCCCCCACCAGAAAGTGTGTAATTGCCCTCAGCTGGGCCTGCAGCCTTCTCCAGGCTGTAGCTATGTCAGTGATCAGGGTGCTGCTGATAGCACCCTGTCACAGGCTGCCACTCAGGCCCTGCTGGGCAGTATGTCCTGCAGAGCCTAGCTGGGTCCCCCAGCAGAAACCCAACCTAAGCATCCAATGGTGATACAGAAGCATCAGCAACCCAGAATCCTCATGGTTCCATGTTCTAGTCCCACTGGTTCTTACATCAGGGTTATGCTGGCATATCAGTCTGATTTACCTATGCTAGTATAGCCTCTGTAGTCAAGACATGCTCTGACTAATAACTTACTCTGCAAGGAGCCCCACTGATTACCTGTTGCATAATTAAGAGTGGCAGAATCTGGTGCTTCATAACTTGAGCAAGCTATTTAACCTTTCTATGACTGAGTTTACCTGTATGTATAATAATAATTGTTACTATCTGTCTCTTAGGTGCTTGGAGCCTTAACTAGCTAATGTCTGTAAAGCAATCTCAGACCACTGAAGAAAAGGTTTTGGGCTCTGAGCCTAACTCCTCTTTTAATTTGTTGTGTCACCTTGGGGCAATGTTTCAAAAACAGCCTCTGATTTAGATACCCTCAGTTTTGGGGTACCCAAACTGAGCTCCCATGGTCTTGATTTTCAGAGGTGCTGAGCACTTGCCACACCACACCGGGCCACCACTTCCAGCAGCTCCCATTGGCCTGGAGCAGCAAACTGTGGCCAGTGGGAGCCGCGATCGGCCGAACCTGCAGACGCGGCAGGTAAACAAACTGGCCCGGCCCGCCAGGGGCTTTCCCTGCACAGGCGGTGGAACAAGTTTGGGAACCACTGCTCGAAACTGTTTTAGTGGAGGAAGCCCTCAGTGTGAGCAGCACTGATGAAGTCCTAGTCATGCTCCCCGTGAATAAGTAGCTTCTCTTCGTCGGGGGTTTTAATATTAGGATTTAAGCCATAATCTTTAAAACAAATATTTTGAAAGGTGGATACTAAGGGTTGGGTCTGTATAAATGCAATTAATAAGACTCTGAATTAGTCTTTTTAAAAGTAACAAAAAAGTTTGCTTTGAATTTAAAAAAGGGAAGTAAATGGCACCTACCCAGCCCCAGAGTAAAGACTCCTGTGTAATTATGGAGATGGAAGACTAGAAGCCAGTTAGTCAGGGTGGAGGCTACCCAGTTTCCTACAGAGAGTGTCAAATATACAGTTAATTAGCCTTGTGGCTGGGTAGTATGAGTCAGTGCCTGGTACAGCAGACCTCAGAGCCCAACAGCTAACAGAGGGAGTTTGCCTGGGAGTTCGCCTGGGAGAGCCCACTGAGGCTTACATCTTGCCGGCTTCTCTGAGTAGTTACTACAACTCCTGAGGAAGCTCATAGAAGGAAGGTAATATGGATGGGGAGCATTCAGCTGTTGTGACCTGCACTGGATGTGCCATGTTTGTCTTCCTTCCACAGGACAGAAGCGACTTTGTCTGTACAAAGTGCAAGCTGGTCTCCATATTGGAAGAGAAGGTTCAAGGTCTGCAGAAACAAGTATTGACCCTGCGTTGCAAAAGAGAAACTGAAGATTTCCTGGACAGACGTCAAGATATGCTACTACGGACACAACATTCTGAAAATTCAGAGCAGGCTGCGCAGTGGGGACAGAAGGACGGTGAAGAAATTTGGCAGCATGTGACCTCCAGAAGAAGAAAGGGGAGCGTCCATGTACCAGCAATGCAGATACAGGTAAGCAACCGTTTTCAGGTTCTCTCCACAGGTACTAATGCAGAGAGTGGACTAGATACATCTGAGGGAAGGGAACAGAAGGAGACTCTGCCGATTGGAAGGCATAAGATGCACTGTCCTAGGGATGGGGGTTCCACGACCACTGCTCCCAAGAGATGGAGGCGGGTGGTGGTGGTCAGGGACTCTCTCCTTAGGGGGACTGAGTCATCTATCTGCCGCCCCGACCGGGAAAACCAAGAAGTCTGCTGCTTGCCAGGAGTTAGGATTCACAATGTGACGGAGAGACTGCTGAGACTCATCAAGCCCTTAGATCGCCACCCCTTCCTGCTTCTCCATGTCGGCACCAATGATCTTGAGCGGATCACTACAGACTAAATGGCTCTGGGAAGAAGGATAAAGGAGTTTGAGGCGCAAGTGGTGTTCTCGTCCATCCTCCCTGTGGAAGGAAAAGGCCCGGGTAGAGACCGTCAAATCATGGAAGTCAACGAATGGCTACGCAGGTGGTGTCAGAGAGAAGGCTTTGGATTCTTTGACCATGGGATGGTGTTCCAAGAAGGAGTGCTAGGCAGAGATGGGCTCCACCGAACAAAGAGAGGGAAGAGCATCTTCGCAAGCAGGCTGGCTAACCTAGTGAGGAGGGCTTTAAACTAGGTTCACCGGGGTAAGGAGACCAAAGCCCTGAGGTAAGTGGGGACATGGGATACCAGGAGGAAACATGAGCAGGAGAATGCGAGAGGGGAGGGCTCCTGCCTCATAATGAGAAAGAGGGATGATCAACGAGTTATCTCAAGTGCCTATACACAAATGCAGGAAGCCTTGGAAACAAGCAGGGAGAACTGGAAGTCCTGGCACAGTCAAGGAATTAGGATGTGATTGGAATAACAGAGACTTGGTGGGATAACTCATGTGACTGGAGTACTGTCACGGATGGATATAAACTGTTCAGGAAGACCAGGCAGGGCAGAAAAGTGGGGGGAGTTGCATTGTATGTAAGAGAGCAGTATGACTGCTCAGGGCTCAAGTATGAAACTGCAGAAAAACCTGAGAGTCTTTGGATTAAGTTTAGAAGTGTGAGCAACAAGGGTGATGTCATGGTGGGAGTGTGCTATAGACCACTGGACCAGGGGAATGAGGTGGACGAGGCTTTCTTCCGGCAACTAACAGAAGTTACTAGATTGCAGGCCCTGGTTTTCATGGGAGACTTCAATCACCCTGATATCTGCTGGGAGAGCAATACAGCAGTGCACAGACAATCCAGGAAGTTTTTGGAAAGTGTTGGGGACAATTTCCTGGTGCAAGTGCTGGAGGAACTAACGAGGGGCAGAGCTCTTCGTGACCTGCTGCTCACAAACCGGGAAGAATTAGTAGGGGAAGCAAAAGTGGATGGGAACCTGGGAGGCAGTGACCATGAGATGGTCAAGTTCAGGATCCTGACACAAGGAATAAAGGAGAGTAGCAGAATACGGACACTGGACTTCAGAAAAGCAGACTCCCTCAGGGAACTGATGGGCAGAATCCCCTGGAAGAATAACATGACGGGGGAAAGGAGTCCAGGAGAGCTGGCTGTATTTTAAAGAATCCTTATTGAGGTTACAGGAACAAACCATCCCGATGTGCAGAAAGAATAGTAAATATGGCAGGCGACCAGCTTGGCTTAACAGTGAAATCCTTGCTGATCTTAAACACAAAAAAGAAGCTTACAAGAAGTGGAAGACTGGACAAATGACCAGGAAAGAGTATAAAGATATTGCTCAGGTATGCAGGAGTGAAATCAGGAAAGGCCAAATCACACTTGGAGTTGCAGCTAGCAAGAGATGTTAAGAGTAACAAGATGGATTTCTTCAGGTATGTTAGCAACAAGAAGAAAGTCAAGGAAAGTGTGGGCCCCTTACCGAATGAGGGAGGCAACCTAGTGACAGAGGATGTGGAAAAAGCTAATGTACTCAGTGTTTTTTTGCCTCTGTCTTCACAAACAAGGTCAGCTCCCAGACTACTGCACTGGGCAGCACAGCATGGGGAGGAGGTGACCAGCGCTCTGTGGAGAAAGAAGTAGTTTGGGACTATTTAGAAAAGCTGGACGAGCACAAATCCATGGGGCCGGATGCGCTGCATCTGAGAGTGCTAAAGGAGTTAGCGGATGTGATTGCAGAGCCATTGGCCATTATCTTTGAAAACTCATAGCGATCGAGGGAGGTCCCGGATGACTGGAAAAAGGCTAATGTAGTGCTCATCTTTAAAAAAGGGAAGAAGGAGGATCCTGGGAACTACAGGCCAGTCAGCCTCATCTCAGTCCCTGGAAAAATCATGGAGCAGGTCCTCAAGGAATCAATTCTGAAGCACGTAGAGGAGAGGAAAGTGATTGGGAACAGTCAGAATGGATTCACCAAGGGCAACTCATACCTGACTAATCTAATTGCCTTCTGTGACAAGATAACTGGGTCTGTGGATGAGGGGAAAGCAGTGGACGTGTTATTCCTTGACTTTAACAAAGCTTTTGATACGGTCTCCCACAGTATTCTTTCCAGCAAGTTAAAGAAGTATGGGCTGGATGAATGGACTATAAGGTGGATAGAAAGCTGGCTAGATTGTCGAGCTCCATGGCTCCATGTCTAGTTGGCAGCCGGTATCAAGTGGAGTGCCCCAAGGTCCTCAGGCCGGTTTTGTTCAATATCTTCATTAATGATCTGGAAGATGGCGTGGGTTGCACCCTCAGCAAGTTTGCAGATGACACTAAACTGGGAGGAGAAATAGATACGCTGGAGGGTAGGGATAGGACACAGAGGGACCTAGATAAATTAGAGGATTGGGCCAAAAGAAATCTGATGAGGTTCAACAAGGACAAGTGCAGAGTCCAGCACTTAGGACGGAAGAATCCCATGCACTGCTACAGACTAGGGACCGAATGGCTAGGCAGCAGTTCTGCAGAAAAGGATGTATGGGTTACAGTGGACGAGAAGCTGGATATGAGTCAGCAGTGTGCCCTTGTTGCAAGAAGGCCAATGGCATTTTAGGATGTATAAGTAGGGGCATTGCCAGCAGATTGAGGGATGTGATCATTCCCCTCTATTCGACATTGGTGAGGCCTCATCTGGAGTACTGTGTCCAGTTTTGGGCCCAACACTACAAGAAGGATATGGAAAAATTGGAAGATGTCCAGTGGAGGGCAACAAAAATGATTAGGGAACTGGAACACATGACTTATGAGGAGAGGCTGAGGGAACTGGGATTGTTTAGTCTGTGGAAGAGAAGAATGAGGGGAGGATTTGATAGCTGCTTTCAACTACCTGAAAGGGGGTTCCAAAGAGGATGGATCTAGACTGTTCTCAGTGGTAGCAGATGACAGAACAAGGAGTAATGGTCTTAAGTTGCAGTGGGGAGGTTTAGGTTGAATATTAGGAAAAACTTTTTCACTAGAAGGATGGTGAAGCACTGGAATGCGTTGCCTAGGAAGGTGGTGGAATGTCCTTCCTTAGAAGTTTTTAAGGTCCTGCTTTGAGCAGGTCCTGCTTTGAGCAGGGGGTTGGACTAGATGACCTCCTGAGGTCCCTTCCAACCCTGATATTCTATGATTCTATGATCTTCAGACCAGAGTTAAACCGGTGGAGCAGAGTTATTTACATTCAGTGTACAGGAACATGAAGAGCAGGTCCACCTTAGACCTGGCTGCCCTGAACCTCCATTTGAGGAAACTGGTCTCGTGATGGGAGAGGACCAATGTGAAACAGAGGGGGAACTCCCACTGATGCAATAACCAGTTCACTGAAAACAGTGGGAACCTTAATGTAACACAAGACTCAAGCAGGAAAGCCTCAATAACCAGTTCACTGAAAACAGTGGGAACCTTAATGTAACACAAGACTCAAGAAAGCCTTCAGCATTGTCTTCATGCCCCTTGCATGCTTACCCAATACTCTGAATCTATGTAAAGGGGTATCAGAATCTTGCCCTTAGATGTCATCAGAGGAAGTTTTCTTGAATATGACCTGGTAAAAATTGAGTCAGGATCTTGGGATTTGGCCCACAGGCTGCTTCAGTTATTACAGCGACAGAAATAGCAACTAATGAGATTGTCATGAACTTTCCTGAGAGTGAATAATAATTTCTCTGCCTTCCTGACAGTCATGTTATAATGTAGTCCTGTGATCTTCATACTTCCCAGCTGTAGATCAAAAAAACTCACAGCTGCTGGGTACTCATAAATACCAAGTCAGTTCACAAGAAAGTCAAAGGTTTGGGAATAATGTAGCATGCCTGCCTCTGTCGGCACTCAGGAATGTTTTATAGATGGAAGTAGTTGACTATCAGTATGGACTGTGACCTTAGAAAGCAGACATGGGCCCAGACTCTCTGCTGCTGTGGGAGCAGCAGTGAGGGCCATGAGGTTACATGTCTCATTCTCTTCTTGTTCCACTCCTCCCCCGAGCTCAGCTTAGGGCAGCCTTGCTACACCAGCTGCTATGGTCCCCAATGGACCATTCCTCAGCTGGCTATGGTCCCCAATGAACCATTCCTCAGTTTGGGATTGCCTGAGTGCTGCCCCTCCCTGACATACTCCTGTGCCTTTGACTGTGCAGTGGGTGGTGTAGGAGATCTTACGCAGACACTTGTCTCTTACCACTACATTATTTGCTTTGAGATACATGAATAAATGATTACTTCCTGGTGCAACTTGGTCTGCTCCTTCATTAATGTGGAACTTGATATTATCTGATAACTGACCTGATACTTTATAGAACAGCCTGTTCTGGCTGCCATCTCAACCTCAAACAGTGGCCAAAGCTGTGGTTAGGACACAGTGCAAATGCAAACATCTACCTCGGTCCAGAGAACTATGAACTCCCCACGGTGTTACCAACCCTTGTAATTTTATCCTGAGTCATG
Source organism: Lepidochelys olivacea (assembly GCF_965140295.1). Taxonomy (NCBI): domain Eukaryota; kingdom Metazoa; phylum Chordata; order Testudines; family Cheloniidae; genus Lepidochelys; species Lepidochelys olivacea. Next base: position 41,985,281 of record NC_140419.1, read on the forward strand.
TGATAGTTGGTGTTTGTCCTCAGCTCCTGAAGTCATGTGAATATGTGAGAGTCTCTGCTTTCATTTAAAAAATATAATTTCTAGCCCTCGCGCTTGCAGACAAGATCTTGAAAATGCATCTCAAGTGTGACCTAAAGGCTCAGAAACCAGGAAGAAAATTTTTATATACAAAAACGTTATGATTTTTAAGCCAGTTTTATGATTTTTGAAAGCGTGGATTTGGCAACATCAACTCTGTAGTTGTTGTGTTCTATGTATGGTCTAACTTTTTTAAAATTAGCATTGTAACAACCTCTTTAATATCATTACATGATAACAGCCAGGCAAGTGTAGACAGGCACATATATGGAATTACAATATGAACACAATCAAGTATGGAATTCAGATATGACCCTGGGAACTCTGCTTTCCCCTTTCTTCCAGAAAATATGCATATAGTTTCTTCACTCTTTCAGGTAATGAGGCTAAGCCTCCCTACAGGCTGTCTGTAGTCTGAAAAACAACATTGCCATTGGGTCACACTCAGAAGGTTTCTTCACAAGCATAAAGACAAGAAGCTTAATGGATCTGATTCTCCTTTCCTTTACACCACTTTATTAATAGTAATTATTATTTGTATTACAACAATGGCACCCCTACTGGCCCCAGTCAGAATTGGGGCCCCATTGTACGAGGTTCTGTACATGAAGATAAATAATATATTTGGTGTTCCTATTACTTGCTTTCTGGTTTCTGTGTCTTTAGGAATCACATTATTAGGCATTTCTCCACAACCACAAGGAGTAGAAACTTACTTTTCAAAAAAGAAAAAGAAAGTCGAGAGTCTTGTGTGATCCCATGATTCCAGAAACTGGAGATTTACTGAAAACACTAAATATCACAAACTCACAAAAAAAAACCTGTGAGTTGACAATACTGGTTGCAGTTCATCGAGCTGGCCTGATAGTGACAATATAAGGACAGTGGCGTAGGTTGGTTTTCAAATCACCGGAGATACTTTAGCAAATGCTATTCCAATAACTTCTTCATTCCTGGAAGGAAAACAAAATGTGTCATATCATGGCGTAGTACTGTGGACACCACCAGCCTTGTAGAGTTCTTTGGGAATAAACCAATGGAATATAATGTAACCCCCTGCACTAGACGGTGTCCATATAGTGCTGTGCTATTCTAGTCCCTTTTGGGTATTTGGTAGCATGCTGTATGTATCATGAACTCTGCTGCAAGAGCTGGAATGACTCTTGTCCTTTTTCTCCCATGAAATATACACTTCTGCTAAGTACAGATTTGAGTGCTGGCAGAAAAAGAACAGTGACCTACCTTGACCAACCCCCGTCCCCCACAGCAGCCAAGGAGAGGAGAGGTGAAAGGGACATGTTGCCCTGTGAGGCTTCCCAAGCTTGCAACTGGGGGGTTCCTTTAGTCAAGGGCTCTCTTAAGAGGCAATTCAGCATTTGCCTGTAGATCCCACTGACAGAGGTCATTCCCTTCATTGGTCTTGTTGAGGGGCAGCTCTCTGTTGTCCTCCAATCATCCAGCTTTAGTGGTTGCCTCATGTCTCCTGCTGGCAGGTTCATCCTCCTGGCCTTCCCTCTGCAGACAGCCTCCAGCCCGTAGCTGCCAAGATCTGTGCAGCTCCCAGGGATGTTTTAGGCAAATTTAATGAACTGATTTGCATATTTGCAAATAACTTGTCTATGACCATAGACTCTGATTTGTGGTCAATATGTCCTTTTCTGAGCAGTTGCACAAAACTTGGTATCTTTTCGGCTGAGGCAGGTAGGAGAGCAAGACGCAGGATGCTCAGCAGTCCCACCCCCATCTGCTGTTTGCCTGATTCTCTTAGCCTCATGACAACACTTCCTCTTCCTGGTAACATAGTGCCCTCTATTGACTTGAAGCTGAGCTGGGTCTGTGGCGCTCCCAGAATTTCATGTGACCCAGTCCTTTCCATCCCGCTCATTTGAGGAAAGGGGAGTACCCACCCAATGATGAACCAACAGCTTCATTGCAATATTTAGGATTTTGATTTGAAAGAAACTGAAGGGGAGGGAACTAGAATTTGGGTGGTGTTTAATATAATTTGATGTTAAAAACTTTGATAATGGCGTTTTATGATTGAAAATGTAATCAAAATAAACTCAGGAAAGGATATGATTTCTCATGGCAACTGTAACACCCTCCTGGCATGTATGCAGCAATTTATACTATGGTATAGGCTATTAAACTTCCTAAAGAGTTTACCTTTGTACTGCGAATAACTGCATGCACACAGCTAAAGACACACAATCAGACTGAGGGTAAAGTTCTGAAAAGCTGTAAGCGCCTGAAAATTAAAAGTTGAAATGAAAGGGCCTTGCCTCCTTAACCATAACTTTAGCACCACTACGAGGTTGCTTTGTCCGCAGAAGCTCTGGAGTGAAGGAGAATCTTGTAATCACACAAACTGCAACTGTTATCCTATCTGTTTTAATCAGATTTTAATTTGAAGCCCATAGTAGTTACTTAACTGATTTAAAGAAAGTTTTTGTTCAAAATATCACTGCATTTTGGCTCTTGTGTACTTGGAGCAGCCTTTGTTTTAAGTGTCTGTGTATATGCATGGGTGTTTGTGTATAACACTATTGAAAATATTAATTCAGCACAGCAGCTCCACCTTCCTATTCATCCAAGCAGGAAGTCAGTCTGTTCACAGTCACTCTATCTTTCCAACACCCTCCCCCTGCCAGCCAAGAGGAGGAGTTTACTCATTACATACCAGTCACTGGCAGATCCCATCTTTTATTTAGGCTTTCTGAAGGCTGACAAAAGCATTCTGTTTCAACAGGAGCTCAGACCTTACCAGCTTTTATTTGTTCACTTGGTAGAAATCTGAGAGGGAAAAGTCTGTACCTTGGATTGATACACGGTGGGAGACTGAAGGACTAAAACTTCAAAGGAAATTGGGTGTGCTGCAGGAACAGGAGGGAGGAATGAAACGCCAGCTGTGCTGATAAGTGGAGCCTCTGTGTAATTTACGTGTGTGTTTGTGGAAACCTGGCCAAAGAACACACACAAACTAGGACAGCTACGTCCCACCTTCCTAGAGGATCTGATCCAGAAACCTGAACCAGGGTAGGAAAGCAGGTTCTTTCCCCCCTCCCTTCTTTACAAGAAAACAGGCTTTCAGAGTGATTGTTCATCTATTTATAAAGTGTTACGTCATCTAGCCAGGAAATTCTGTCTCCTCACCTCCTGGAGCCTTGTTTTCAAAAGTTACAGCCTGACCTGCTTTTCGCTGTGGTTTATGTGCTTAAATTTACAGGAGATACTCTGCTATGAGTTAAGTAAGTGGTGAAGAGCTAGGACTATAATAAACTGGGAATGAATTGATTTTTGCCAGCTAAGTTTGTGTCTACAGAAGTAAAATGTTTTAGATGAGGGGAGAGGAGATGAATGTTATTAACACTTGTAGAAAGAAAATCACTGGTAATGCACTGTTTTGCTGAATATTGATTGAAAAATACTTAAATTATTTGTTAAAGCCAGAAAGAATTCAATCTCTTTACTCTATCTGGATGGGGTATTAACTACTTAATAGCTGAGAGATTTGAGATTCTTTTATTTAAAAGACTTCCTGAGCTTTTTCATTTTTTAAGGTCTGTTAATAACACATTCTGGGAACCAGCTTCTGGCCAACAGTATGATTATTCTGGCTAGTGCAGAAATGAAGGAGATGGCACTGACTTTCCATAGTTGTTTTAATTCCTATGAAAGCCCTGGGATTTCCCACACATTACAGGCACCACCCAAGGCAGAGTGCAGAAGCAGAACTGCTATATGGCCAGATCCTGTTCCCATATCATCAACAAAGCTACCACTGATTTCAATGGGAGGAGAATTGGGCCACCTTTTGTAGCCTGCCTCTCCTCCCACCCCCATGTGTGGTTTTCTTACTTGATAGCCCTACATCCACAGATGGCTTTTCTCATCTTGTTAGCAATCTGCTCACTCAGTTTTCATTCAGTGGATGTCAATTGTATGAGTTCCTGATTCACACCCTCGGGGATGTAAATCCACTGCATGTATGGTTCTTGGGCAGGTGGGGGGCACAAGTCCAAGGGGCCCCACCAGAGCTGTTGCCCCCACAAGGGAAGAGTCAACAGCTTCAAGAAATGTCCTGTAAGACAGTGGTGGTGGAGAAGCAAGACAAGAGGAGGGCACCCTTGGGGAAAGCTGCCAAATTGCCACCTTCACTGCAGGAAGCCCCCTCCCCGTCCGGGTGTGTGGAACACTGTCTGGCAGCACCTTCAAAGTTCCACCCATCTATCAGCTTCCTGCTCCTCCAGTTCTTGTGTGAGGAGCCAATGTGGGTTAGGGCCTTTGGGGCAGGTCTGGGGAGGGGAAGAATGTCCTGCTCACTCCCTTCGTCAGTTAAACTAAGCCCTAATTTTCCCTAGTGTTATCTGTTTCCTTAAACATTTTCCATATTTACTGTCCAAAGCTATAATCCGTAGTTCTTTAATAACAGAAAGCATTTAAAGTTGCTTGCTTGTCTTCTTTAGCATACCCAGGTTTTCTCTGGATACCATCAATTTCCATATTTTCTTCCCAGCTAAACTTTTCACTGGGCCTAGCCCAACTCTCACATTGTCTCAGGATCTGACTCCTCATGAAAGCATCCAATCAATAACCTGTGACTCAGTTTACCCAGCAGGCCAGACTCCCTCCCAAATAGACCTCTGACTCCTAACAGGCCAGAAGAGGTTCTTGCTGTAATGCGTCCCTTTCAAACCACTACATTGTGTTGAGAGGTGTAGCATGCTGCAGGTTACTTTAGTTGAAGAGCTGTTAAAGCATGAAGCAGATTGCTGCGAGTCTGCTATTATTTATATATATATACAGTTTACTTCTTGTAACCATTACATCCTGCAAGAGAGCTCATAAAACTTCAGTGGCACTACATTTTGGGTATACATTTCCATGTGATTGGGACCTGTATTAAAATGATGCTTCAATGGTGATGTAGCTGGATTTATACCTAAACCTCAAAAACAATGTGCCAGGACAGTTTGTCATGTTCCCTGTTAACTTTGGTCCCATGTGGAGAGTAAGAGTAGGCAAGCTCTGAAACTGAGCTGTCAGCCAGCAAGGGTCAGGTCCACAGGCTGAAGAAATGCCCAGGGAAAAAGAAGTTGAGGTGCAGGAACTGAGCTCCTTGCAATCCTTCATCTTACCTTCTCACAAGCACCAGTTTTTTGGGGGGAAGCTCACACTTAATATCCCCATTGCTGAGCCCCCTATCTCTTTCTAATGCGGTTGGCTCCACAGTTGGCAGCAGTAGTCTCCGGGACTCCCTCAGAGGGCAGGAGTGGAGGCTGTTGTTGTTTTTTTAAAATTTAGAACATAAAATAAAACTTTTTTTGCCTGAATTTTTTATGAAAATTCAAAACCTTTGATTCAGAATGCTTCCACAGTGCCTCCTGGGAATTGAATTTGGGTGCATCATTGCCCCTATTCTCTTCTATGGGGCAGGCTCCTTAACCATACTACATCTCCCAGGCTGCACTGTGGTCTCCCATCCTGGTAAATCACTCCAGTGAATCATGGGAGTCCCTGACCATGGTGCATTATAGGAAGTGTAGTCCAAGTGGGGATCTGACTCAGAGTACTCCCATGAGGAACCACAGCAGCATTTCCCAGAGTGAAACGTGTTGGTTTTCAGCATGATGTTTTGGTTGAAAAAAGAAAATGTCTCAGTTTTGGGGTGTTTGTTTTTCAACATAAAGTCAAAATTTTCTGCCATAAGTAGAAACTTTTCATGAAAAACATTGTTTTGTCATGCTCAATTTCCCATTCAAAAAACCATTTCAATGGATTTTTGTTTTTGGACTAGCCCTAGTAAAGAAGCCAATGCTGTAAGGGGATAGAAAGACCCACCAGTGAAATACTCCTTGCCATGTTATCCTAACGTAGAATTTCCTTCCACAGGACTAGGAAGCTTCCATGGGCCTTAAGATGTCACCCTACAAGACTCTGCTATGAGTAAGTGGCCCCTTTCATACACTGCTGATTTTGCACACTTATGACACACATTCAAATGAAATGTTTTGAGAACCAGGAGAAAGATAAGCCGTGACATTGTACATTATATCAAGTTTCATCCTTGGCTCCATCTGTCACAAATAATTGTATGCTGTGTCATTTCAGCTTCCCTACTTCTAGTGTAGATTTCCCTTCTCTTTCATACAGTGCTGCTTTAACGAAAAGGAAAATTTGTGGTGGATAGTAGTAACACACAGCTTTTTAGGTCGGACCTATGAGACTCTCAAGTTAGGCTTGCCAGATATTAATGTGGATGTCTCTAACATCTGGCACTGAGAGAGGTTAGAGACAGGATACTGGATAGATGACCTGAGATATACTCCAGTATGGTCATTCCTGTCTTCCTGTGTGCTGAAAGGTTTGTTCTGCCACATGTTTCTCCATAGGCTGGAACTTTATTTTAAAGATATTGTAAAAATATAAATAACCTTCTGACCCTCCTCGCTTCCATCTTTTCCTCTACCTTATTCACCATTTCCTCTTCCTCCTGCCCACACTGCTTTGTTCATAAACACTGATTGAGATATGCTACCTACTGTCCACTATTTCCATACTAATGTATTTGAGAGGAGAAGAAAAGAATTTGCTGAATATTGCTGCTAGTTCTTCCCAACACCCTGTATCTCGCAGCAGTTAAGCCCTGATTTTTCACAGGTGCTGAGCTCCCACAGACATCATTGGAGTGATGGGTGCTCAGCATGCTGAAAATCAGAACCATAATGTGGCTAAGGAGTCACCGTCAACATACAACACTCCTGCTAATACATCCCAGAATCATATTAGCCTCTTTTGCAGCTGCTTCACATTGATGACTCATATTCAGTTTGTGGTCCATTATAACCCCCAGATCCTTTTCAGCAGTCCTACCACCTAGCCAGTTATTCCCCATTTTGTAGTTGTGCATTTGATTTTTCCTTCCTAAGTAAAGAACTTTGCACTTGTCTTTATTGAATTTCATCTTGTTGATTTCAGACCAATTCTCCAAGTTGTCGAGGTCATTTTGAATTTTAAACCTGTCCTCCAAAGTGCTTGGAACCCCTCCCAGCTTGGTGTCATCTGCAGATTTTATAAGCATACTCTGTACTCCATTATCCAAGTCATTAATGAAAATATCAAATAGTACCAGACCCAGGACTGACTCCTGTGGGATCCCACTAGAAAAACCCTCCCAGTCTGACAGCAAACCATTGATAACTACTCTTTGAGTGTGGTCTTTCAAGCAGTTGTGCACCCACCTGATAGTAAATTTGTCTCAACCACATAGTTTGCTTATGAGAATGCCATGCAGAAATTTGCCAAAAGCCATACTAAAATCAACGTGTATCACATTACTGCTTTCCCTCACCCATCCGCTAGATCAGTAATCCTATCAAAGAAGGACATTAAGTTGGTTTGGCATGATTTGTTCTGGACATAACCATGCTGACTATTCCTTATAACCCTATTATACGCCAGGTGCTTACAAATTGATTGTTTAACAATTTGCTCCAGTATCTTTCCAGCTCCTGAAGTTAGGCTTACTGGTCTACAATTCCCTGTGTCCTTCTTGTTCCTCTTTTTAAAGATAGGTGCTCTGTTTGCCCTTCTCCAATCTTCTGGGACCTCTCCCGTCCTCCAGGCATTCTCAAAGATCATTGCTAACAGCTTTGAGATTGCTTTGGCTAGTTCTTTAAGGACCCTAGGATGAATTTCATCAGGCCCAGCTGACTTGAATACATCTAACTTATCTAAATATTCTTCAACCTGTTCTTTCCCTATTTTGGCTTGCATTCCTTCCCCCGGTTGTCAGTATTAATTGTGTTGAGGATCTAGTCATCATTAATCTTTTTAATGGAGACTGAAGCAAAATAGAAAAGGAGTACTTGTGGCACCTAAGAGACTAACAAATTTATTTGAGCATAAGCTTTCGTGAGCTACAACTCACTTCATTGGAAGCACAATAGGCATTAAACATCTCTACCTTCTTAATGTCATCAGTTATTATTTCTCCTTCCCCACTTAGTAGAGGACCTACACTTTTCTTCATCTTTCTCTTGCTTCCAATGTATTTAAAGAACCTCTTCTAATTGCCTTTTATCTCCCTTGCCAGGTGTAACTCATTTTGTGCCTTAGTTTTTCTGATTTTGTCCCTACATGCTTGTACTGTTTTTCTCTAATCCTTCTTATCAGTTAATCCATGTTTCCACTTTTTGTAGGATTCCTTTTTGATTTTCAGGTCATTAAAGAGATCCTGATGGAGCCATATTGGTATCTTACTATTCTTCCTATCTTTCTTTTGTATCGGAATTAGTTGAATTCAGTTGTGAATTTAATATTGTCTCCTTGAGAAACTGCCAGCTCTCCTGAACTCCTGTTTCCCTTAGATTTTTTTTCCATGGAACCTTACTTACCAGTTCTCTGAGTAAAAGTCTGCTTTTTTGAAGTCCATAGAAACGATCAAGGTATCCTCTAAACTTTGTCTATTTTATAGAATACGTAAGGAATTGAATTTCCTTCAAGCTCCAGCTCAACTCTCAAAATGATAGAGACTTCCTACTGAGACTTTTGGGCTCTGATCCTTAATTGATTCCATGATGAACTTTCCTATACCTACCTTAAGTGATGTTTACAGTGCTTCCTTTCTTTTAGTGTCAAATATCCAGTTACCAGAAACCTTAATTAAAGCAACCACACAGAATAGGTCAGATGCTAACCTGGTATTAAACTGTAGTTCATAGTTCACTCTACTGTGCCAGTTTATATATACCAACTGAAGATCTGGACCAAAGACTGCTCTTTAAAATAGTAAAGATCAATTCATCCTGACAACGCTTTGTATTTTCAAAGCACTGATTAAATATTAGGTTGACTGTTAGTTAATTATTGTAATATTCATTAGAGGAATTTGTACTTGTTTGTTCTTGTGATGGGAAGATAAGAGCCTCCTAAACATGCCATATATTTTTGCTGTTAGAATTACTGGACAGTTGTTCTAGTTTGTGTGAGGAATGTGTGAATTATGACCTAAACATTAACAGAACTTTTGAGGTTGGGATAACATTTCCCTACATGATTACAAGTTTTCATTTTGGTGCACCTCTGCACTTTCTACTTCAAAGAGATGCTGGGAACACCAAAAATCTCAGAGAGAGCTAGTTTTCATAAGATTTCTGGCATAATTGTGCAGACTCTGAATGTGTTTGGCTAAATATTCCCATTTCTGTGTGCTTTCTTTGCTTATAGGAACCGAGCATCCAGATTTCTTAAGGTTCATTTGTCACCTGTTTGAGCCCATGTAGTGTGATCATTTTATAAACCAATATGAAAGTTCCTTATTTTTTCTGACAATCAAAGGTACAGTACAGTAGATGTCATTTAAAAAAAGACTGCTTGGTCATAGCTACAAGTTGAAAACAACTATTTCAATTACAAACATGGGTTAGAGTCTTAATCACATAATTTTAAAAATCCACCAAATTCCAGGGCTGCAATTGGTGCAGTTTTGTGTACTGGGGTTGTAAAGGAGGTTTATACTATCTTCCCATTTCGTTATGATTCTGCAGCCAGTTCAGAACACAGCATGATTTAAAGCAGTCTAAGGACTGCAGTAAGTTGTGCTGATTGGTAATGGCTCCTAGAGTGGAGGGTGGGAGACATTTCACAGCTGGAAATTGCCAGAGCTCAATAGCACTTTGGCCACACCCCCTTGCTTGGCCATATCTCCTATGCCATGGCCTGCTTTTCTGCTTTTTATTCTTCCTTTTTATTGTGGGCATACATAAATGGTAAAATTAAGATTACATAAAGTGCAAAAAAAATTAATGTAACTGGTGGGGGAAGCAGTAACATGGGTCACAGATGGATAAAGAATACAGTGTAAACAACATACAAAACAAATGGAATTGCATGAGATCTTAATGAGAGAAGTTCTGGAGGGCATTTGGTTTTTTAATGCAGTTCCCAATTTAAGCATAAACTTTAAAAGGTAGCTATGGGCTCATATATCCATCATCTGAATCGTTCATAAGACTAGTCATCTTTTTCCATGAGTAAGACTCTTTGTTCCTCTTCCTAGTCTGCCACAGCCAATATTTCTAAGTAATTATGATTTAGCAGCAACTGTAAGAAAGGCTTTGAACCAGTCTACTGATTCCATTGCAGTCTCCAGAACTTGGAGCTGACTGTTCCAGAGGCAGCATACCACTCAGTGATTAATAAAACCTTGTGGGAACTGGGTATAGCAATCACAGCCTCATGTGTGATTGGCAATATTGATTTACTACAACTGTTGGACCAGCAGAATGATACAGGATCGTGCAGCACCTCTGGACAGCGCACCAGGTCCATAGCTAATGATGTAGCTTTCAGAAAATAATGTAATTAAGAAAGAAATTAGTACCTGACAAGTGGTCTGGAATGCTGCTCTGAGTATCTGCTCTTTTCCGCAGCATCAGGGAATAATGGAAGTTGGGCTGTTAACCAGAAACTCTAGTGTGGTTTTCAAGTTTGTACTTAGTTCATCTAATTTTTTTTTTGGGGGGGGGGGGAAGTCAGGGAGGGCTTTTCTTTATACTAAAGAACTTAAGCTCAGTGTAAGAGATTATTTTTACTGATGTAACAAAAATCATTTGATACCAGTTTTAAAACTTACACCAACAAAAAACTGGAAAAATAACTTGACAAATGATGGACCTCTGCCAAATACCTTTCAAAAGTTCATAGTTAGCTGTCCAGTTTGGATAGAAGCACTGGAAAGAAATTAAGTTAGTACTTTAATAAAAGTCCTTTTAATATCATTACAATGTATATCAGATAGGAAAAACTGAGTGGGGGGTTGGGGGGGAAGGGTGAACACGAAACCTTGGAAAAGTGTAGCCGACCTCGATAGCAAGGTTAGTTTAAAAGATGGAATGAACTGGAACACAGTAAGATTCACAGTATCTGACATGAACAGAGCACATACTCTGGTTTGGAAAGATCACTGGACCCAAGTGGGACTACTCCCATGTATGAAGTTATTCATGTGTTTGCAGTTCTGAGGCCTAAATGTTCAGAATTTGAGACAACTGATATTTTTCTATGCTGTAATAATGCAGATTACTATTCAGGATACTCATTATACAGAATGTTTATACATCATAGAAAAATTCAATGAATCACTATATCTGGAATCTTTTTATTTGGACTATAAGGGCTTCCTAACTAAGAACAAAGATGATAAAGTTGCCACAGAGGCATTCATTCCGATTTTAGTAGACTTAAATTATCAGCCTTATTGTAATTATGTAATGTGGTGGTGGTGTCGATTTTTTTGCACTTAGCAAATATGAATTGGTCGTTTGCTGCTGAATGATGCAACAGTAATGTTTATTCAGTTAGGCAGGGTGCTGCTTCTGTCTGTAGTAAACATAAGTAGAAGAAAGAATTAGAAGTTCATCTTTGGGATAAAGGTTGGGAGGACAATGTTATGAACAATGTTATGACAGCTGCTATATCTAACCGTCTGTAAGAAACTCCACAGGTGCAACTCAAAATGTCATAACACTTGTACACATACATAGAACATGTATAATTGAATGTCAATGCCATGAATTAACATTCTGGAGATGGGATTTATTCATACTTTGTCCAGAAGAATTCCTTTCCAAAAGCTTTTATTTCAAACTAGATGTTTAAAATAAGGCAGGAGTTTATTCTTTCGAACCACAAAATAAAAGTTTCTCTCTGGTGTATTTTATCAATGCCAAGAAAATTATATTACAATTATGAAAGTATCCTGATAGTTAAAATGCTGCAGAGGGATCGGCACACTGTAGAGAAATACGTACATGTCATAATGAAAAGCACAAAGCATATTTTCTTGTTCTTCTGTATTACTATTGTAATTTAACTTTTTACACAGTATGATAGCCCTGCCTCTTTATTCGATAGTAAGTAGTTTCCATATAGATTTTTTGTTGTCCTTGGAGGAAGGATCTCACCTGTTCTTTAGTGACAATAAGATCAGTGTGGCATGCCTATTACAGAACCATGAGCTGTGGAGGGGGAAAAACAGTACTGAAGGTCAGTTTTGCAATCTCTATTTATGGAAACTAAGAAAAGGGCAACAGAACATCCTTAGAGCCCTGCAAATTTGCAGATATCTGCTTTATATCTGCGGATATCCACGGAATATGTTTGAGGATTGCAGATCAGATGTGGATAAAAATTTTGTATCCATGCAGGGTTCTAAAAATCATTTAGCACAGGGGGACCCACAAACAAGATGATTAACACAGCAATGGTGTGGCAAGGAGCAAAATTGACAAGTAATAGTATAGCAATATGTGTTGGAGCAGTGTTAGCCCCTGAAGTGCTTTGGAATTTACTATGACATGATCTCTTACATTATCTGCCTTCAAGGTACACAGGATACAATTCACATGGAAGTCATTCACAGAATTGTGACTTATGGAATCTAAGTCCTGAATTGGGCCCAGTGGCTTCGATACACTATTTATTTATTTGCTTATCTATGATGCGTCAGAATGAGTTCACTTTAAAAGGTTACCCTGACTGCTGTTGGGGAATAAGAAGGGGTCTTAATTTGGGATTAAGGACCAGTTAAATTTTCATATTTGAGTAGATTTTGTTGGACCCTAAGTTATGAGAGCTATGTAGAATGCTTTTTGAGTCAGTCTGTCAAAATCTAAATCATTTTTCTTCATTATGGACTTATTTACAATGAAAAATTCTCGAGAATTTGATAATTCAACTATCACTCCATCTCTTGGCTTCTAAACAAAGGTTAAGTAAGTTTGTGTGATATGTTTAAGCACAAACACACATACCCTTGAGTCCAAATACTAAATGGTTTAGCTTAAAAGCAGTTTTAGGGACCTATTCTATGCAGGAAATGTCATGTTTATATATTAAATTTGTATCCAAATCACGTACATTTAAACTGATATGTTAACAGGCCTTTTCATGGCATCTCTCCGAAGCAACTGATACCCAGGATGGACTACTCCATTCACACAGTCTGATTAAAACTCTGATATAGATTTAAGTTAATGAGGGAACATTTAAAGTGGAATAGCCTTCCAAGTAACATGGTAGAATCAAGTAAAACTATTGTATTTAAGCAAAAGCTGGAAGACTATGTGGAAATTGAGCTTAAAAGGTACCAGGTCTCAATGCAACTCCCACTGAAATATGAGTCTTTCCAGTGGCTTAAAAGAAAATTTGAACAGGCTAAGTTTTGTGTTTGCAAGTAGCCAACCTCCCATTCCAGGGTAAGAAGGGGCTCTCCCTGATTCTTGTTTTGTTTCTTCCTTCATCCTAGACTGAGTGTTGGTTGGGTAAGTCAAGTTGGTTGGGCAGCAGGGTGGTGTATATGAATTATTTTTATTTGTTTAGTCTTCCAATTGCACAAACATTAATACAAATTTAAAGGTGAAAATGTACATTTGAAAGGTTAGCCCCAAAATTATATAGGATAGAAGGGACAGTGTTGTCATCAAGCTATCCAGACCTACTTCTGCTTCTGTACAAATACTCAATTATGAATACATGCTTAACCTGTCAGGCACAAATCTGACTCTCCCCTCCCTTACAGCGTTGGAGGAGACATACCAATGAGGTTACATCAATGGGGCACTGGTATAAGAGACTTGGACTGCTAGAACCTGCTCCTATGATTGAAGTTAATAATGAAATTCCCATTACCTTTCATGGCCACAGGTCTGGGACTGAATTGCCTGAATAATTCAATATTTTTAAAACTCTGTGGAAAACAGACCTGCATTTTGGTTTACCTTGACCTTTCCTAGAGTTTCTAACAGAGATCGTGACATAACAAAGTTACCAATAGACGTGAAACTAGTGTAAAATGTTATAGATGGAATATGAAAGTAAGAAGTTCTTTCTCACTGAAATGCTGGTTTATTAGAGAATGGTGTATACTTTTCATAGTAAAGCTAACCTACAGGAATGCCCTACTTTTCTGTTTAGTCATAAATTTATATTTCTTTTGCAAGCACAAAAAGATTTGAATGGAAATATACATCGATATTTATCTGAAATTAAAATAGGTTTATAAATATATATGTATAGATTCTTTTTATCTTTTAAAACCTATTTTAATTTTAAATAAAAAATACTGGAAATAAATTGAATACCTTTTGTTTGTTTTTTAAATTTCTGGAATAGTTTTCCACAAATATTTTTCTCATAGTAATTTCACACAAGTCTAAAAATTTAAAGACTTCATGAGTGTGAGTTTTATTCATGTTAAGTGTTATATGAAAACATTACTAAAGTAGAATTAGAAGAGATATTGTTGTTCCCCTCTCTATAGCAGTGGTGAGGCCTCAACTGGAGTACTGGGTCCAATTTTGGGCATCACACTTCAAGAAAGATATTAAAAAATTGGAGATAGTTCAGAGGAGAGCAACAAAATTGATAAGAGGTTTAGAAGCCTGACCTGTGAGGAAAGGTTGAAAGAATTGGATATGTTTAATCTAAAGAAAAGAAGGATGAGGGAGGACATAACAGTCTTCAAATATGGGAAAAGATTGTTATAAAGAGGATGGTGATCGATGTTCTCCATGTCCACTGAGGGTAGGACAAGTAGTAATAGCCTCATAGGCTTAGCTTTTAGGCAGCAAAGGAGATTCAATTTAGATATTACTAAAAGCTTTCCAACTATAAGGATAGTTGAGCACTAGAACAGGGGAGGTTGTGGAATCCCCATCATTGGAGGTTTTTAAGAATAGGTTAGAAAACATCTGTCAGGGATAGTCTAGGTAAATTAATCCTGCCTCAGCATATGGGGATGAACTAGATGACCCCTTGAAGTCCCTTCCAGCCTTGCATTTCTATGATTCTGTGATTCAGAACAGGTATAATCTGATGATGATTTATATTGAAGTCTATAGGAAATATTTTGAAAACTGAAGTATGTTTTGCATTAGTGTAATTTTTTAAATAAATCATGGCTGTTCTCTGTAAATGGTGTAAGCGGGTTAGGGTGTCATTTTCAGGTGTCCAACACCCTTGCCACTTGAAAATACCACTCCTCTCCATATCCATATTAGAATTTCATTGACTGTTGTCTGAAAATTGTCTGAAAATTAGTTGTAGAACTTTTTGATTTCATTAAAAGTGGTGTGAATGTCCTTTTTCCTTGGTTCAAGGATACAGTTAGCATGTGTTAAAAATTAAAGTTTTAACTTAAAGTTAAAATGTAACATATTTGTACCAATTGTCTACTGGCATTAGTAAAAGTGTTATATTCCGATGGAGTACTTAGAGGCAGTTTGTGTTCTGTTTTAATGGGATTACGTCAATGTTTTGCTTCAGCAACTCAGTGTAGCTTTATGGTGAAGATCATTGCAGTTGGAACAGGCTCAGCTGACAGCACTGTGATATATATACACACTATAGTATATTAATATAAAGCTATAGACAGCAACAGAACACCCCATATATTGGTTGGTATAAAAATAATCACCTCATGTCAGCCTTCTATGTTCTTCTTTCCCTAGCAGATGCTCTCAGAGAATACAAAATGTTAAGGGACTACACTGTTGTTCAGGGAATCCTGTGTGCCATTGTTGACAGGCAACTAGACCACCATGATAAAGTTATAATTGCCTTTGAAACTGCATTTGCTTCAGAAAGAAATGCAGGAAATAGCTGAATCAGAGGTATGACCCCGATCAAACCATCTCTCTCTCACTCACATTAACCACCTGTAGAACGGCTTCTATAGCAGTGTTTTTCAACCTTTCCAGACTACTGTATCCCTTTTGGGAGTCTGATTTGTATTCTGTACCCCAAGTTTCACCTCACTTAAAAACTACTTGTTTACAATATCAGACATAAAAATACAAACGTATCACAAACTAAGCAAATATCTAGATGAGTTGATGTACCACCTGGAGACCTTTGCGTACCCCTGGTTAAGAACCACTTTTCGATAGGACTGGGAATAAAGGGAGTTGCTGCAGAGGTAGCACTCCCTTCCCACGCACTGGGAGGGACTGGTTGAAGAAGCGTGGGAAGGGGACATGAAGAAATTTCTGATTGGCAGACGTGGAGGGGGTGCATGTGGACTAAATACTTTCTCTTACTGTTATCACCTTCCTGTGTCCGGAGCTTACCTCCAAACTCAGATGAACAAAATACTAACAGTATTGCTATTGCGTACAGCTTCCTAAATTGAAAAAATAAGATTGCTAGCTGGAGTAGAATTTCTCAACTAACCTGGAAGCTGGTGAGTTTTTCTGCTACCCCAGTCAAGACTGACCTAGAGCCCTGATATTTTAAGTTAAAAAATTTGAAGGTTTAGTAACTCCTTAACCAGACAAGAAAAATTATGTGTGCAGTAACTTCCTCATTCCTGTGGAAAACTCCAGAAAACTCTGCTCACCAAACCATAAAGCTCTGCACAGACAGCTGCGGCTAGCCAAAGGCACACCCAAAAGTTGCTTGTAGGCAGTTCACTCTGTCCCATAGCAGGATGTGTGCACCTTCCCCACTAGGAGGAACCAAGAGGCATCTGAAAAGTAGCACTCCTGCACATATCTTTACAGCTCCAAACAGGGAGGGGGGGATTGCTATTCTCATGACAATCCGAGTGCAAATGTCAAACAGATGCAAAACCGCAGACATATCTCCACAGCTACAATGATCAACACCCTTCACAACACACCTTTCAAGATCCATGGATCCTCCAAATGCCTAACACAATATGTGGTGTACCTCATTCAGTGCGCCAAATGCCCCACTAGCAACTATGTGAGTGAAACCAGACAATCACTATGCTCTTGAATGAACTCACACAGGAAAATGATAAAGAATAAAAACGTATCACCTATAAGCGAAAACTTTTCATAAAGTGATCACTCTCTCTCAGTCCTTATCCTCAAACGAAACCTGCACAACACTTTCAAAAGATGAGCCTGGGAACTTAAATTCATTACTTTGCTAGGCACTAAAATCATGGACTGAATGGAGACAGTGGATTTATGACTTCTTACAACAATCTGTAACTCACTAAGAACCTCACCGATGCACCCTCTTCTTTTCCTCCCGATGACTGGAGAAGTGTTAACAGACCACTACACCTTGAATGGTCCCTTGAAATATTTGTTAACTGCTTATGCTCAACAATCTGGTCAAATCTTTGTTGCCTCTGCAAGACTAGTGGGAATAAGTTGCTTTTGCCACTAAAAGGAACAGATACTACTCTAAATAGGTATGTTGAGTAGGAAGGTGTCATGTTTGCATGCACTTCTCAGAGCAGAACTGTAAGTATAACCTAGTAGAAATTCATCAGGAAAGTTGGCACTACAGGAGAAATTCATGGGAGAGAACAAATTCCACTTGAAACTCCCCGAGTTTTCTCTTGTAAAGTTTCCTCTGCATTCTCCCTTGAAGGTGATGGATTTTTGATCTTTAAGAAGGGATGTGGCTTGGAAACCCAGTGGAATTAAGGCTCTTTGGGGCAACCAGTCTTCATCCCTGGAATTCTTCAAGGAAGGGGAATTAATGCTACATAGAGTACACACAATTAATTTGCATGCTTGACACAGCATTACTTCTCAAGGGGATTTCCACTAGGGCAGGCATCAATCTAAGGAGACCTAGCTCTATGATCTCACATCCCAGAATAACCCCACTGGAAGTGCAGAGCCTTAGAATTCAAGAAGCAGCCTCTGGACAGTTCATGATGAAAAATTAAATTATTACGTGAAAAAGCCTCAGTAGTGTGAAAAGAAACCTGACGCTTTTCATGATGGGACTTAAATTGCTCCTGCCCTCTCTCTTGGCATCAAAATTGTAACACTGTGAGAATGGCAAAAAAAAACAAGGAGTCCTTGTGGCACCTTAGAGACTAACAAATTTATTTGGGCACAAGCTTTCATGGGCTAAAACCCACTTCATCGGATGCATGCAGTGGAAAATAAAGTAGGAAGATATATATACACAGAGAACATGAAAAAATGGGTGTTGCCATATCAAGTGTAACGAGACCAATTAATTAAGGTGGGCTATTATCAGCAGGAGAAAAAAAAACTTTTGTAGTGATAATCAGGATGGTCCATTTCAAACAGTTGACAAGAAGGTGTGAGTAACAGTAGGGGAAAAAATTAGCATGGGGAAATAGTTTTTACTTTGTGTAATGACACATCCACTCCCAATCTTTATTCAAGCCTAATTTAATGGTGTCCAGTTTGCAAATTAATTCCAATTCTGCAGTTTCTCGCTGGAGTCTGTTTTTGAAGCTTTTTGTTGGAGAATTGCGACTTTTAGGTCTGAAATTGAGTGACCAGCGAGGTTGAAGTATTCTCCTACTGGTTTTTGAATGTTATAATTCTTGATGTCTGATTTGTGGTCATTTATTCTTTTGTGTAGAGATTGTCTGGTTTGGCCAATGTACATGGCAGAGGGGCATTGCTGGCACATGACGGCATATATCATATTGGTAGATGTGCAGGTGAACGAGCCTCTTACGGTGTGGCTGATGTGATTAGGTCCTATGATGGTGTTCCGTGAATAGATATGTGGACAGAGTTGGCAACGGGCTTTGTTGCAAGGATAGGTTCCTGGGTTAGTGTTTTTGTTGTGTGGTTGCTGGTGAGTATTTGCTTCAGATTGCAGGCATGTCTGTAAGTGAGGAGTGGCCTGTCTCCCAAGATCTGTGAGAGTGAGGGATCGTTCTTCAGGATAGGTTGTAGATCCTTGATGATGCACTGGAGATGTTTAAATTGGGGGCTGAAGGTGACCCTCCAACATCCACTACAAAGCCCATCAGAGGTCATAGAAAAGAGCATTTCTCTTGACATATTTGAGAGAGAGATTTTAAAACTTGTGAAAACAAATACAGTATAGGGAAATATCAAGAAGGAGTTCAAGCAGTGATCAACAAAAATTGCTTTCTTAGATTAAACCTTATGTATCGGGGACTCATGTTCTTGAAGGGAGAGGAACTAGGGAATATAGTTTTCCCATTTAACAAGAACTCTCTCATAACCAAGGAGAGAGGCAATGCGATTTGGCAAACAAGGGCTTATTATATGTACTTACTGAAATGTTTACACATTGCTTAACATATTGACATATATAACATCTTAGTCAACTTGTGTAATTTCAGTTGGGGTGGGGTTGGGGGTGGAAGATATCATATTCTCCCCCAGGACCATTTTTTGTTGAACATTCCTGTCATTTAATGCAATCTGGTTTATTCCAAAGGCAGAAAAGTCATCCTTCCAAAGTATTGTTATGAGCCACAGTGATGGCATCTCTGGCAAAGGTGATTAACAATATCCAGAAAAGGTGTGAACTCCATCAGAGACAAGGAAACCATCCCAACCTCGCCTCCAGCCTGTGTAGAATTTTAACAAAAGGCTTCTATGAACTGCCTCCAATACATCACTGTGTTCAAGCAGGAGGGAGATATACATTGCCATTTTAAATTGATCCAGTTTTCTTTCTGTAATATAAGTAGGGTATTATTCTCAAAAGCTCTTTCAGCAAACCATCCCTATTCAGCAAAACACTTAAGCATGTGCTTAAACCCCATTGATCTTAATGGGATTTAAGCACCTGCTTAATGTTTTGCTGAATTGGGACCAAAGTAAACAGTTATGTTGTAAGAAAGACAAATGCAACTCCAGTGCTGGTGTGAAGGATGTCACAGTAATATATGAAAGATGTGAGAGGGATAGATTGAAAGTGTAAAGCTAAATTGGCAGTGATCCATTTGCATTCTGTATCCACTCTCAGAATCCAGACTGTAATTGTGTGATTCACCCATCATATGATTTGTTTAGCTGGCAAAGCCACTATAAAAATAGAACCAGCAGCATTTGTGTGGTTGGTCAATTTTAAAAGGGGGATGATTCACATAAATAAGACTTTCAAATTTGTTATGATAGATTGCTTGGGAGAGTGGGTGAGAGAGATAGTTTAATGAATAATTGGGAACACAGGAAGATCTAAAAATAGATGCAACAGAAAGCTTGAAACAATTGAGACTGGTGTATTTTTTTTCTGACAAAACCTTTTTTTTCTCTTTAAGCTGTTAAATTAATTTTTTTGATGTCCCTCAACCAGACTTCAAAATTAACAATGTTGGGAATTTAGCTCTAAAAGTCAAGATGATGCAGATATATTTCAAAGAGCCAGTTTAAAACAGAATTCTTGGAAGTAATGCATGTCTCTGTGATTCAGTGTGACTAACAATGTCGAATGTCTAATTGTCTAATGACAAATGACACATGTACCGACAATTTAGGGATAGGCCCAGAACCACTATTGCATTGTGTACCATGAGCAGTGACTATAATTTTGTAGATGCTGCTCCAAAATGTATTTGAACACTATCTTTTGGAGATTAGGGTTTGGAAGAAATGGTGTTAATTCCAAATAGTGAGAATTTAGCCGCATTATGTCGTGACCAGAAAGTAGTATTTTTTGGTGGTGTGCCTGAGTTATTGACAAATGAAATTTTAAGAAAAAATATTTAAACACTCAGTTTTATCTACAGGTGCCTTCTTGTGCTGAGTGTACTCCCACTTCCACAGAAGTCAGTGCTGCGGGATCGGGGGGTGGGGGGTTCAAGCACCCACTGGCTAGAGGGGAAGTTGGCGCCTTCAGTGGGACTTGGTTTGTTGGATTAGGTCCCATGGACATTAGACCAATTCTATAGTAAATGTTTCTATGATAAGAATAGATATTCATAAGTCCTAAGAAGCTTGTGTATACCATATGCATTTTCAGTCAAAATATAAATACTTTTAAAACTGCCTAAATGCAAGTTTTATCACTTTCCATGATTTTTTCTTTTAAAAAAAAAGACACTTTCATTATAATTGTGACACTCACAAAAGCCAAGAAATTCAAAATTCAGATTCTAATGAACTAATAGACCTTTTGTACTTAAGAATTAGTATTGTTAGTGAAATTATACAGTACATTTCCATTTGTTATACTTTTGTGTTTCTTGTTAACTACATAGATGAAGATTTCATGTAATTAAGGTCCCTTGTTTACGGTTTTTATTTCATTTAGAATTTCTTAAGTGTTAATCAGTGTTTATTATAAAAATTGAAAAGCAGGTGAAAATTAGTGGGGAAAAAAGTATCAAAGTTTTCTGGGTAATTATGCAGAATGTTGCAGGATGGGAGGACAGAAAAAAACAACAAATAGCCTTAGTTTTCTCATGTCTACACTACGAAATTAGGTCGATTTTATAGAAGTCGATCTTTAGAAAGTGATTTTATACAGTCGATTGTGTATGTCCCCACTAAGCGTATTAAGTCGGCGGAGTGCATTCTCAATACCATGGCTAGCATCGACTCGTGGAGTGGTGCACTGTGGGTAGCTATCCCGCAGTCTCCACTGCCCATTGGAATTCTGTGTTAAGCTCCAAATGCCTGATGGGGGCAAAAACACTGTCGTGGGTGGTTTTGGGTACTTGTCGTCAGTACTCCCTCCTTCCTTCCTTCAATGAAAGCAACTGCAGACAATTGTTTGGCGCCTTTTTACTGGGATACCCATGCAGACTCCATAGCATGGCAAGCATGGAGCCTGCTCAGCTCACTGCTGCTGTTGTGAGCATTGTAAACACCTCGCACATTATCCTGCAGTATGTGCAGAACCTGGCTAGGAGACGCCAGCACTGAGGATGATTGTGAGGAGGATATGGACATAGACATTCCTGAAAGCACGGGATGTGGCAATTGGGACATCATTGGGGCAGTTTGATACAGTGGAATGCCGATTCTGGGCCCGGCAAACAAGCACAGACTGGTGGGACCGCATAGTGTTGCAGGTATGGGATGATTCCCAGTGGCTGCGAAACTTTCGCATGTGTAAGACCACTTTCCTGGAACTTTGTGAGTTGCTTTCTCCCACCCTGAAGCACAGGAATACCAAGATGATAGCTGCCCTGACAGTTGAGAAGTGAGTGGCGATAGCCCTGTGAAAGCTTGCAACTCCTGACTGCTACCGGTCAGTTGGGAATCAATTTGGAGTGGGCACATCTACTGTGGGGTTACTGTGATCCAAGTTGCCAATGCAATCACTGGCCTTCTGCTAACAAGGGTAGTGACTCTGAGAAATGTGCAGGTCATAGTGGATGGCTTTGCTGCAACGGGGTTCCCTAACTGTGGTGGGGTGTTAGATGGAATGCATATCCCTTCCTTGGCACCAGACCACCTTGGCAGCCAGTACATAAACCGCAAGGGGTACTTCTCAATGGTGCTGCAAGCACTGGTGGATCACAAGGGACGTTTCACTGACATCAACGTGGGATGGCCGGGAGAGGTGCATGACACTTGCATCTTTAGGAACTCTTGGCTGTTTGAACAGCTGCAAGAAGGGACTTACTTCCCAGACCAGAAAATTACTGTTGGGGATGTTGAAATGCCAATAGTTATCCTTGGGGACCCAGCCTACCCCTTGCTCCCATGGCTCATGAAGCTGTACACAGGCAGCCTGGACAGTAGTAAGGAGCAGTTCAACTATAGGCTGAGCAAGTGCAGAATGGTGGTAGAATGTGCCATTGGATGTTTAAAGATCGCTGGCGCTGTTTGCTGACTAGGTTAGACATCAGTGCAACCAATATTCCCACTGATATTGCTGCTTGCTGTGTGCTCCATAATATCTGTGAGAGCAAGGGGGAGACGTTTATGGTGGGGTGGGAGGTTGAAGCAAATCGCCTGGTGGCTGATTTTGAGCAGCCAGACAACAGGGCGATTAGAAGAGCACAGCTAGGCGCGCTGCGCATCAGAGAGGCTTTGAAAACCAGTTTCGTGGCTGGTCAGCTGTGGTGTGACAGTTGTGTGTGTTTCTCCTTGATGCAATCCCCCCCCCCCGTTTGTTGATTTTAATTCCCTGTAAGCCAACCACCCTCCCCCCTTTGATCACAGCTGGCAAAGGAAATAAAGTCACTATTGTTTTGAAACCATGCATTCTTTCTTTATTAATTTAAAAAAAAAAAGTGAGATAACTGACAAGGTTGCCCGGGTAGGGTGAGGGGGGAGGGGAGGGGAGGAGGGAAGGACAAGGCCACGTTGCTTATTGTAGCCACACTACAAATCAAAGCTGTTTGAATGACAGCCTTCTGTTACTTAGGCCATCCTCTGGAGTGAAGTGGCTGGGTGCCCGGAGCCTCTCCCCCGACCCGCGTTCTTGGGCGTCTGGGTGAGGAGGATATGGAACTTGGGGAGGAGGGCAGGCGGTTATACAGTGGATTCAGTGGTGTTCTGTGGTCTTGTTGCCTTTCCTGCAGCTCCACCAGATGGCTGAGCATGTCCGTTTGCTCCCCTATTAGCCTTAGCATCGCCTCCTGCCTGTTCTCATCGCACTCACCTAATGCTTTCCTGGCCTCTGACACTGAATGCCTCCATGCATTCAGCTGTGCCCTATCAGTGTGGGAGGACTGCATAAGCTCAGAAAACATGTCATCGCGAGTGCGTTTTTTTCGCCTTCTAATCTGCGATAACTTCACAGACAGAGATGATGTGGGAGCATAGAAACATTTGCACCTGCGGGGGGATAAAAAGGGAGAGTAAAATTTAAGATGATATATTTCTGAGAACAAACGAGAGACTCCTTCACAGTGAATCAAGCAATTCACAGCAGACAGCACATGTGCTTTAGGTACAAGGTTGCATTTTGCCTTTTATATTGAGCGCCTGCCGGTATGGTGACACATCACACATGGCTGGGCAACAGAATTCGGTTTCCAGGCAGCCATGGTAAGCCAAAGGGTATATGGGGTTGGCTTCTTCTGCCTTCATAACATGTGGGAATGGTTTCAAACTGCAGCGCCCTCCTTTCCCATAACAAGCAATGCCGGTTGGGTTTGCCATTTGAAAGGAGGGGCTGTGGTTTTCGGGTGGATGTGCTGCACACCCTTCCCCACCACCCCACCATGTGGCTATTCTCTGGGATGATCCCTTTTAGCCAAGCGCAAACAGCCCATCATGAACAGGGTCCTTTTACTGTTCCCTGACAAAAATTCCCCTATTTCAACCAGGTGACCATGAATGATATCACTCTCCTGAGGCTAACACAGAAAGGTAAAGACTGAATGTTGCTTGAATGTGACCAAAACCCAGGTCCATTTGCTGCCATGCTTTGTGCTGCAATGGTTCCAGACTACTTGCTACTGGCTTGGTGTGGTAAAGTGTCCTACCATGGAGGACGAAATAAGGCAGCCCTCCCCAGAAACCTTCTGCAAAGGCTTTCAGAGTACCTCCAGGAGAGCTTCATGGAGATGTCCCTGGAGGATTCCCGCTCCATCCCCAGACATGTTAACAGACTTTTCCAGTAGCTGTACTGGCTGTGAATGCACCCCAATTCTTCAGGGCAAATCAAACATTAAACACTATTGCTTTTAAACCCTGTCCTGTAGTTACAAATGTGCACTCACCAGAGCTGCCTTCTCTGGTTTCAGAATCTGGGATTGGCTCCAGGGTGATGAAAAGGTCCTGGCTGCTGGGGAGAATGGATTCACCGCTTGCCTGCTGCGCATTCTCCTCTTCCTCTTCCTTATCCACAAAATCCTCCTCCCTGTTGCTTGAGACTCCCCCCTTGCAGATGTCCATGGACAGTGGTGGGGTAGTGGTAGGGTCCCCCCTAGAATGCCATGCAGCTGATCATAGAAGCGGCATGTATGGGCCTCTGACCCAGAGTGACCATTTGCCTCCTTTGTCTTTTGGTAGGCTTGCCTGAGCTCCTTAACTTTCACTGGCACTGCTGTGTGTCCCTGATGTAGCCTCTGTCCACCATGCCCTGTGCAATTTTGGCATATATATATTAGCATTTCTTCTTTTTGATTGGAGGTCGGCCTGAACAGATTCTTCTCCCCATACAGTGATCAGATTCAGTGTCTCCCGTTCGCTCCATGCTGGAGCTCGTTTGCGATTCTGGGACTGCATGGTCACCTGTGCTGCTGAGTTCGCCATGCTGACCAAACAGGAAATGAAATTCAAAATTTCCCGGGGCTTTTCCTGTGTACCTGACAGAGGGTTGGGGTGCAGGAGGGATGCGGCATGGGGCTCAGGGCAGAGAGTTGGGGTGCAGGGTGCAGGAGGGGTTTGGGGTGTGGGCTCCGGCCTGGCGCCACTTACCTGGAGTGGCTCTATGGTGGCAGCAGCGTGCACCAGAGCCAGGGTAGGCTGCCTGCACTGGCCCTGGCCCTGGCCCCATGCTGCTCCCAGAAGCTGCTGGCACCACGTCCCTGCAGCCCTTGGGAGACGGGGAACAGAGGGCTCCACGTGCTGCCTTCACCTGTGGGTACCTCTCCCGAAGCTCCCATTGGCCTCAGTTCTCCGTTCCTGGCCAATGGGAGCTGTGGGGGGAGGTACCCACAGGTGAGGGCAGTGCTCAGAGCCCTCTGTCTCCCTTCCCCCAGGTGCCGCAGGGACATGGTACCGGCCGCTTCCAGTAGCAGTGTGGGGCTTGTGGTGCTATGGAGGTGGCAATCCTGCTGGCCGGATCCAAAGCCCTGACGAGCCGTAGTTTGCCCACCCCTGTCCTAGAGGGTGGAGTGTCCCAGAGCTCAAGCTCCAGCCTGAGCCTGAATGTCTACACAGCGATTTTTCGCCCTGCAGCCCAAGCCAGCTGACCTGGGCTCCCCACAGCTGTGCCATGGGTGTTTTATCTCTATGTAGATGTACCCTGAGACACACATTCGCCAGAAGCAGGGGGGCTGCCGCTACCCTCCTCCCTGCGCTGTGCACTCCTCAGAAGAGCTGAGTCAGGAGGGGGCTCTCTCCAGTGGGGGAAGCAGATGGGGCTCTGTTCCCTGAGGCTCCTCTCCTGACAGTGACATATCCCCAGGCAATGCTGAAGGGCTCAGCTACTCACAGGGGCAGGTGAGGATGGGGTGTCTGATACTGATGGGGACAGCATGTGGTGGGAGAGGGTGCCGGGTATTCATGGGAGTCAGTGTGAGGGGGACAGGGAGGCCTGGCACTCAAGGTGGGGCATCAGGGAGGGGGGTGGGGATGAGGGGAAGGTGGATGGGCCCTGCGTTCACACTGAAGGGTGGGGCCAGGAGTGAGGGGGCTTTGTTCAGCAGGGAAGTGGACAGGGTCCAGTACTTATTGGGTGCAGCTTTCTGCTCCCAGTGGGCCAATCGCAGCAGTGTTCAGGAGTCTTGGGTGCTGGGACCAGGCTCCCTGTGCAAATCTGCAGCAGCCACCAACCAAGAGTTACCTTCCCTTGCACAGATGTACTTTGCTGTTTAGCCTGGACGGTACATAGTGGGAACCAGGCCCAGGGAATTCTGGCACTTACAAAATTTGGGTTAAAATGGTTAAAAACTGGGTTTTTCAAAACCTGAGAATTTTTGCTGGTTTTTGGTAAAAACTGAAAACAAAGGGCCCTACATATAATGAACTTTTCAATCAGTGTAGTTTATTGGCCTCTAGCAGCTTTTTGATATTAGATCCTAGTAAAGTAGAGTATATTAACCAGCTTAGATCACAGGAAGATGAAAGTTATCCAATTGTTAAGTTTTAATTTGGTAAATGAAGAGTGAATGTGATAACTATATTTATGGTAGCTGTAATTTAAACTTGTCACCTTTACTTCCTTCTGGCTTTGCACATCACACGCAGTTCAGGTAACATAAAGGAAGGTTTGTGTTTGAGGAAGTCTTTATGATTAACGAGTGGCACTTTGACCAAATTCAGAGGTAATGTGCAAGTTACACATCAATAAGTCCATTTGAATCTAAGAGAGACTAAGCTGGTGTAATTTACATAGGGTTTATGTCTCCTATGGCCATGAGTCTTCTCTCTTACATCAGTTTTACCTCTGTGCATATCTTGTGTTGTGGTTATTGCTGACTTACAATGGTGGTGTGGGTGACAGGAGAATAAGGCCCTAAGCAGACTGAAAGAAGGTGCATGTTACACCAGTTCACACTCATGCAAGGCCAAATTCAGAGATGAGTCTGTTTTTGCAAGTTGTGGATGTGATTGATTACCTTGTTCATTTACCAAGCATATATATCTTCATTTATATGATTTGATTATTACTCTGTTAACTTTTCAAAACACTGAATCACATGAGAAATATAAAATATAAAATTCTCCATATGATCAAAATGGTCTTAATGAAAAGGCATAGGCTAGAAAACAGATTTAAGGAAGAAAGGAAAAAAGTGTTTTCTTTTAAAATCCTTAATTTGTGTTCTAGTTTCTACTATTAATCTCTTGTCTAGTTTTTTGCCCTTTGCTAAGAGTAGTAATAAACCATTAGCCTGGGAGATATAAAACGTGTGTCCCAGCAGAGGAGAATATACTGACAACAGAAAAACATCTTTTTATGCTACCCTTGGATAAACTACGCTATAGTTTAAGTTGAAAACTATTGGACAGTTTAGCTTTGTTGTTATGTTTCCTGAGGTTTTATTTTAATTGACAGCACACACACCCTTTAATAACTAGACATTGTTTTCCAACAGTCAATAAGGTGACCTAGTAATGAGGAATGTTGTATGCTGTTACCATTTGGATAGGAGAATAATGGGCTGGATTCTGCCATCCTCCAGCCTTGTCAACACAAGAAAGTTTTACCACTTACACCAATATAGTTATACTGCTGTAACCCTCCCATATGGGCACTCCTATTCTGGTATAAGAATGGGTTTATTTATTTATGTTTGTTTAGATTAAACCTCTTCCAGAGTGACATAAATTAAACTGAAAAAATGCACTGATAGTGGAATAAGAATGTCTGCATGGGGGCATTACACTGGTCTAACTATACTGATTTAAATTTGCATGTTAGGTTATACCAAAAAAAAACTTTCCAGTGTAGACAAGTCCTTACTCATGTCAGCTCTGCCTCAACAAGGGACATAAACATAACTTTAAGCACATGAGAAATCTCATCGACTTCAGTGGGGTTGCTCCTATCTCAAGGAGTAAGGTACTATTTATTGTAAGAGTGTCAGAAAACGGTCCACTGTAAATGTTATCACAAGTTATTTATTATCCTTTTATAATTGTTTAAAACTCTACATTATAATTATAACAAAATATTACATATTTCAGTCACAGTACTAATACAGAATACAGACTAACACGGCTGTTACTCTGAAACCAGTCACAGTACTGTCACTCAATTAATTTTAAAGAATAGCGTTTGATTTTCTTATAATACCTTTCACAATCAACATATTCCAGAAGTGATAAGCTAGTTATTGGTTGTACAAGTTTAGGCAGATATGGCATCTATTACACTTTCAGAAATAGCTAACTCATTAGAATCTGCTGGACATTAGAACCGGTTTTTAGTAAAAGAATAAATAAGCTAGCTACGTTTTCAAAATGTGTCATGGGATCTTTAACTTCAGTTAGAACAATCAGCAGAAATAACACAAAGGACCTCAGTTTAATATCTCATCCAAAGAACGGAAACTCTAACAATGCAGCTATTCCCAGTGCTGCACAGGAATGTTGGAACTGAGTATGAGTTCAGTCACTACATGTGAGCAACTGAATTGAGATAATGACTGATAGGAAGATTACATAAAAAAATGGGTTAAATATTAAAGTGAGGTTATACACTACAATGTCATTCTGTGAACAGGATATTGTAGGGTTCCATGTTTACACACCATCAAAGATATCTGTACGAAAGGCCTGATCTGACAAGTTGCTGAATGGTAACAGGAGTGGAGGGTACTCAGCAACTTGCAGGATCAGGTCCTTAATTTGCTTATTTTACAAGTAAATATATATTATTTTTTAACATCAAGCTTGGTTTCTCAGCTTGAGGTGAAATTGTGTTTTCTCTAGTTTGTGCATCACTTGAAGTAATGATTCTGCATTTTAGTTAGCAATTCCCTACATGGTGCTTGAATCCAACAATAATCCAGTGCAATCTCTCTTGGCTGTATTGGCTCTGCAAGGCTAACCAAATAAATTTTTTTAAAAAAAAGGCAGTAAACACTTATTTCTATCATTAAAATAAATTTCAAATATACCCAGGTAGCAAATCTTTTGAGGAAGTGCCACTTTTGTTTCTGACCATAAATAACCACACTGTCAGGCTGCTCAGTTGAAGTAACTGAAAGTCAGGAATGCAAGAATTTGGATTCCACTAGCAATGCTGCCCCAGCTGTGTTGAACTTCTTGTATGTATTATGCTATACATTTACTGACATAAACAGTAACACATTAACATATACATTTAACAAAAACCACAAACCGAAAATGCTGTATAGTATATACACAGTACATGTAACATAACTGAGTTAGCATAGTGATTGGCACCTTTAACTTTGCATTTCCAAATTTTTGATTAGTTTAACTGTACAACCTTAACATTTCATACATTTTTTTTTTTTGCATTTAATTTGCTAGGAGTTAAAAAATAATCTTTAAGTTGCCATAAACATTTAAGTCACAGCATATGCTGAAAATGACACCCTTATAAGTGCTTTAAATATTTACGGCAACATAAAAGTATTTAAGTGACTTGAAATCTTTCAGATGATGGCACATCTTTAAATTTTTGGGACAGTTTAAAGGCTCATGCCATGTAAGATAAAATCTTTTTATCAATTTTGAGTTCTGCAATGGTGAAAAATATACACATTCTCCTTCAGAAGAAAAATGTCCACCACTTTCATTACACAGTGACTTTGAAAAATGGTAAGTCAAAAGCCACTGAAGTGTATGGTCACAACCAAGACTGAAAAAAGTGTGTGATAAAGTTATGAGCAATTGAAAGTTGGCTTCTGCACATGTGTAATACTAAAGATCCCACAGAAACTGAGATCAAGGTATATCTTATTATTTATGTTATTGAAGCCCCTAGGAGCCCTAATCATGGTCCAGGATCCCACTGCACTAGGTGCTGTACAAACACAGAATAGTATCTGTTCTCCCCTTCAAAATAGGGTGTCAATCAGCTCACTCTAACAGCTGCTATCAGTTGTTAGCAGGGGCTTTCAGCTTGCTGGCCTCTCACTGCACCCTGGTTGTATCTGGTGCTTGGAGACCACCAAGTTTTAAAAGTAATCCCCAGGAGCTGAAATGGCTGGTGTGTAGATGGGAGGGGATTTAACAGAGGAGTCATTTGGAGTTGAAAAGAAACATACAAAAAAGCTGTGACTGAGGCCAAAAAACATTACTTGTCCTCAGCCATTTGGAGTCTTAGTCCTTTGCACAATCTGATTATTCTGGTCTGCCTGTTTGTAATTTCTTCAAATGACTGCTGTGAGATGTTTTAAGTAGATTATTATTATTTTTATTTGTAAATATTTATATTATGATGGCACCCAAAGGCTGTTTAGTTCTAGGGTGGTCTCTGGCATTTCTGTTTGAGGGACATTTGCTTTCATAATTAAACATAAATTTGTTTTCTGATGGATGCATCTGTTGCCCTCTTGGTTTCTTGAGGGCCATCACTTGTGGTCCTGATCCCTATTCACATTGGTGTCTCAAAGCAAGTGTCACCCATGGTAGTCATGGTATCAGTATTGAGAGGCACTGCTAACACCTCACTAAGCAAGGAGAGGGTGCTGACAATTCTTAAACACACTAAGGTCTAACCCCTCTTCAAGATACTTTCCTTTGATGTGGCAGTACTTACTATTCAATCCTGCAAGATCTTAAACTTCACCACCTTTGGAGACGTGGTTGAGAGGGCAAAGCTTGTCAACTCCATGTGCATCTGGACACCACCACCCTGGCAGATTCCATTCTGGGTTCCAGCATTCCATTGGGATGACCCTTGTCATGGTCATGAATTATCTTTCGTTAATTTGAGGTCAACTGGCATTTATTCTCATGCTGGACCTCTCAGCAGATTTTGATTCCATTGATCATGGGTTGCTGCTTCAACCTGCAGCAACCAACCTGCAATTGTTCCTTTCATACCTAGAAAACTGACCTCAGTGTTCCCCTCCATCCTTCCTGTATTTCTCTCCCTTTTCCTCTCTTCCTTCCTTTTCCTGCTATTTGTGTGCTTCTGTTACATCATCTCCTTCCCCCCTCACCGTATTCCCAAATTCTTATTTTAAAAAACAAGAAAATAGTGTTTTAAAAAACATATGTAGTTAACATCACATAGCCTCTTATCACTGATTACAGCTTGTGTGCTCAATTCCTTTTCTTTCACTCTTCATCTGATTTGTCTATTTAGTTTGTAAACTCTTCAGGGAAACCTCAATCTTTTAATATGTTTGTAGGATGCCTACCCCTGATCTGATTGGGGCTACTGGAATATAAAAATAATAATAATCAGTGCTAGGCAGTTGTTTGCTTTCACCAAAAGATTTGAATTGGCATCTCCGTCAAATGATTGGACGGTATCAGCATGGCTGTAGGCCTCAATCCAGGTTGGCAGCATTCCGGAGGAATCTACTCTCTGCCTTAGTTCCAGATTAGAAATTTAGATGCTTTAGGCTGTTTTGAAAGCTTTAGGAGCTATTGGTTGACAGTCTGATATTTCTGGTGGACTGCAGCTGGCATGAGAGGTCAAGGACTCAGGGGGAGAGGCAATTTCTCAAGTTGCTTGGGCTGATTCCACTGAGAGCTTGAATATGAAGCTGGAGACCTTAAATTGGACACTCTATTCAATGGCAAGCCAGCTGAGTGACTGGAGCACCAGAATGACGTACACATAGCAACCTGAGCTGCTGAGCATTTTGTTACAGGTAAAGTTGTAGTAGTCTGAATTTCCTGTCTCCTTTGCAGATACTGTAAATTCTCAACAATGATGTTGCATTAACACTAAATTTTTGCAGTGAATTTTGTAAATGTTAAATAACTTGATATTGCAAAGCACTATTGACAACTTCTTGCTGCAGGCTCTGGCTTCGTTAGCCAAGCTGTATATCCGTTTTGTCTGACATCTGCATTTTCAGTCTGTTGGCACTCAGCCCATTATTTGCCATTGCCCCCCCCCATTGTATTAGCTGTGAGAAACAAAGAGAAGCTTGTAATAGGAACACATGGTAGTGCAAGGGTAAGAAGAGACCAGCACATAACAACTGTACAGTATACCTTCTAAATTACATTTTGGTTTAAAAAAAAAATCTGTGTTCTACTGGTTGCCAAGTTTCCCTTTTCATATCCATTAGCATTTTAACTGTACACTCAGACTCATAATGGTCATGGCCATCACATTGTTTTAAAATTATCATACAGAGGGAAATAATCCGTTATGATCTCTTTTGTTTATAGGCTGTGTTTTGTGTTGAATTTGGTGTTATAGTCTCTTACCCATATCCAGCTGCTGCTTTATCACATCACTTACAAACTGTTGCAATATTTTGACCTCATACACAGAATTCTTCTGTAGTTTCATGAATATCCTCTCTTCACATACTGAAGTCACTAGGAGCTGTAGTACCTATCACCACTTTTATTTTAGGAGCCTAAATATGGTTTTTGGCACTGAGCTTCAGGCACGCATGTTTGGAAAACATAGGCCAAGATTGAAATAACAGGAAATATGTCTGATGACTGTTTAATTCTTTTTTGTTATCATTAACACCTTTTTAACTTGAATCACTAACAATATTCTTTCTCCAAAACAGTAAAGATTCACCATCTTCCATCCATTAAGTTAGAGTGTAAGAGTTAACAATGTACATTCTTTGAGATATCAAGTGGATCTTACAGCAAAACTAGGGAAGAGCAGAGTTGATATTCCTGGCATTTAAGATAATGAGCAGAACAATCTTTATTAAAGGAAAAAGTTTTCTAAGTAAAAAAGGGAACAAGTTCAATTTAAAAAAATCACTTGCAGAGCACCTTTGAAGGGGAAAACCTTTGTTTCAATCTCCTCTTTAATTAGTTCACTCCTTGTTTCCAGCATTGCCCTGTTTCTGCAGACTGATGTTTTCCTTTAGGTGTTTCCTTTATGTGCTGTTGTCTCTTGCATTCTGTTCTGAGAGTGAGAAAGAAAGGATAGAAACAAATAAAAAGAAGTGCTGGCCACCATAGAACATATTTAACAAGATGGGACATGAGTGTATGACAGAAGGGTAGCTAAAACCCTTACTCAAAAGGGGAAGTCATACCAACCCTATGGGTAAAGTAGCCATTTCAAAGGCTGTAAAGTATACTTATCTGAAACCAATGCCTGTGCCAGCTCTCCTTAATGGATCAACCTGAAAGAGCTCAAATCCTAAATTCTCTTTCCACCTACATTACTGTTAAGGATAGGTGAACTCATTTTATCTAACTTTGAACACACGCATACATAAAATTTATCTGTTTTCAGTTCTATGGAGTGGAACAGGGTAGGAAGAGGGAAAAGGCTGAGAAAAAATTAATGAAAATCTATGGGTAAAATAGAATTGAGCGGAAGCAGTGACAGACAGAAACTGAGAGGGGGAGGGAGCGAGGAGTACAGAGGGGAAAAGAGGCAAATTGAACAACAACAAAAAATAATACAGGATCTATATAAGTGCATATACTTTAGGGCACAACTTGTCTCAGCTTAGCTTTTACAGATGGTTTTCCTTTTCTTTTCCAAATATCATGTAGGTTCACAATCTTTTCTTTAATACAGCTAAGGAAAAAAGTTTAAAATACAGGGAAAAGGGTTGCAAATTCAAACTAGTTTTGTACATCTCATTTTGACAGATTCCTAAAATCCAAAATTGTGCGGAATTGGGTAGCCCCTCACTACTATATTAGGAGTCTGTCACATTACTTTTCATACGCAAGGAGTTCTAAAGCTCGTACATGTATTACAGTAGATGCCATACTGATAAAGGAGTGACTGTGTGGCAAACAGAATAGTCATTATACTCTCAAAATTGTACTCTCGCAGCTTTGGATAGAACATATTTTTTCAGGAGAAAAAAAATATTCACCGGAGCTCTGAAGTTATCTGGTACTTTTTCAAAAAAGTGCCTGTGCATAGATTACCCCATGAAGATTGTTTTTTGTGATATGGTGGGAACAGTAAAGTAAGATAATATCTTGTTTGCCTCTCACAGTTACATTTTAGTTTTGCTTGGCCCCAATTATTTTCTAAGGATTTCCATCCTACTATGTAGCTGTTGTTTTGGATACTTCTCTGAGTACATTAGGTTGATTCCCCCCATCTCTTTTTGCTTACTGTCAACTGTCTTGCATCCTCTATTTTTTGTGTTCTTTTCTTGTAGGGTGTTTGCATCTATCCCTTCAGTACTTTCGTACTAGCTGCAAACTTACCTTGTGTGTTGTGCCTTTACCTGGTAAAGCAGTTCCTTTTCCCTTCTCAGTTGTCTTTGCTAAAGTAATGTGAGTACAAAGCATGTATTCTATCATCCTTCACCTGAAAGTATGACATGTTCTCAGTGTCCAAAAATGTGCCCTAGGTGGACATTTTACATGGAGACATAATTCAGATACAAAATTCCCGGACAAAACTTTTGTTACATTGTTGTTGTATGTAAGAATAGCTGGGGATGGGAGGAAACATTAACAGACTGAAAATTAAGAAATTGAAAGTTAAGGTTACATTTAAAACCTCCTCTTTTTCTCTCTCCCAAGTAGTGGAGAGAAAAAAATGCAGATTTAAAATACTCCAAACAACTTTAATTCTGTCCCAGGCCCTTGCCACTCTGTGCACCATTCGTGATAGATAGGAATTTATGACAAGTATCACAATATCACAAGAAGGTGACCTGTTATAACTCCAAGTATCTTCATGTCTTGATCAAAGGCCTAGTGGTTGAGACCTCTTCAATACTCTTATTATTTTTTTAAGAGCTGACACTGTGTTTGGAGCTATATAGACACAAAATTAAAACAGTCTTTACTCCAAAGAGCTTACCATCTAGGACCTCAATCATGTATGATCTCCATGGGGACGTAACCCCACTAAAGTTGATTCACATGTGTAAAATAAGTATAATGGTAACTGCCTCCCCAGTATTAGGTTTTTTGTAATGTACTTTGAGTTCTGTGGATAAGATACTGTTCAGCTACAAAATATCATTATTAAAGTCAGAGGATGGCAGAGTGAAGACTAGAGTTCAAGAATCCCAGCCCCCTTGGTCAGTCCACTAAAGATTCAGGAAAACCACAGCTGGTTTGCACCTTATAAAAACTGCATTGGCACATGCAGAACAACCTAAAATTTGCAAAAGCCAGAATAAATAAGTGTTTTCTAAATAATTTCCACCCAGCCTTTCCAAAAACAGTCAAAGTACAACAAAGTATCACTAATGCCAACTAACAACCCAAACATTGAGTTTCTAAACAGATGTTTGAGATTTAATATTTCAAATAATAAAGTAAAACAGTTCTCAAAGAGTCAAATATTGCTAACTTTTCACGCTATCTAGCTTTTGGAAACAAATCTCCTTTGGTAGAGAAACACAAAAAAACTCAGATGGATTGGTTTGATTTGGATGAAATAGGGTGGTGAGCAAAAGTGCATGTGTTAGCTGTGACAACTTGACCTATGGAGAGACAAGTATCTGTATGATCAAAACTCTTACCTGATGAGATTTTTTCATTTAAAATATATAGCAGATATTTTTTTCTATACAGAAGCGTCTATCATATTCCTACATATTATTTAAGATCATGATATTCAGAAAGAATGCTTACATTTTATCTATGATATTAAATAGTCCTAAAGGAACTGAAAATAAGCACTCACAGGAACTATTAATTCATACAAACAACGAAGAGTAAGGTTGTGCAAAAATCTGACACATAGTAGGCAAGCTCTATTATTGACTCATGTATAACTTGACATTTTGCCTAAATATTGCATCATCTGCTGATCTCCCATGCAATACCTAGGTTAACTGGAGAGCGTGGGGAGTGAAGTTTCTCATTCTTCCCAAAATCTTGGAGTGGGAAAACATTCTGTTACAATTTTGCCAACCCTAACATTATGCATTGTTAGTGCATGAGTATCCGAAAGTGAAATTGAATAGAAGTAAAAGTGAAATTGACCAGTCTTTTTATTTTCAGAGCTGAAAAATGAAAAAAAAATCATATAATGTGTGATTACTACACTAAGGAAGTGTTTTTAATATGCTTACCATGACTGTATTCCATTTTAAATATGAAAAAGTAATGTACTAAAGCTTCATTCTGCTTTTATTGAAGTCAATAGGAATTTTGGTATTGACCTCAGTGGGAGAAGGCTCACTGTGTGCAAAATTCAATTTATCGGAGTTATAGATACACAGGAACAGCATGTGTATTTCATGAGGTTATAGGTACACAAAAATAACATTCAAATGTCCTTTCCTTTGATTGTCTTTAAAAAGTTTGCCTATTTTTAAGTCCTTTCAGTGGCATTTATTAGTTTCAGCATAATTTTCTGTAACCGTTCTGTTATAAGATTCTTAAAATGAGGATTTAGTATGGAAATGATCAGCTGCTGAAGGGAAAGAAGCTACTGTAATAAAACCTTCCCTGCTATTTTCCAAAGCTATTTCAAATTGCTCTTCTTTTAAGAACCTTTCCTAGCTGTGTGTGAACATAGAAGATGACCTCTTTCAATCTTTTAAAATATGGCCCTAATTTGTAAGAATCCTCACTGCAAAGATGCAAGCATGGGAGGCTGGCACCCTTTAAATAATATATTATGTAACTTGCAGTTTTCCAGAGATGCCCTCAGAGAGGATACTAACTTAAGATGAGTTGTTCAATAGTAGCAATAACAGAATGTATTTATAATGTGAAGTTTTGCTACAATGAATAAGTAATGGAAGCAGTCTCCCTACATAAAAAAAAAACAAAACCCTGTCAGCACAAAAAACAGTAATACTATTCTACAATCAAGGCTGCCCCTTAAGTAACACCACCCATAGCAGCTGCTCTATTTTTGGTCTCAGGGGAGACTTGCCACCAGTATGTAACCAGGACTATAGGACTCTGTGTTTCCATGGGCCTCTGCCACCTCTGCTGTCCACAGGCCCGTGCTGCTTCTAGGGTCACTTGTGAATTACCAAGATTGGGGGGGGGGGGGTGAGGGAAGATAGGGACACTGCAAGTCGGAGGGCACCTGAGTACAGTTCCTCTCGTGGAAGAGAACTGGGGCAACTTTTTAAGTCACTTCACAGAGGACCCTGCAAAACCTAGGGCCAACTTCACACATAGTATGATCAAAATAAGGAATAGTAAGATCTTTTTACCCTCTTGTTTTGTGCTCAGGAAACAATTACAGTGTTGTGGCCAGAGCAGGTGTCAGAGAATGGCTGTAAGCCTATTACTCAAAGTTGGACTTGGCACTTATCCAGTCATTTCCAGGAAAGCTGTTAAAATGAAAACAAACTCATTAGTTTTCTATCACACAGCAAGTGAGCAGCTCAAATCCCAGTCCACTCCTCCATGGGTGCGTTGCCAAGTCCTAGGCTGGGGGCTCGGGTGCTGTAACTGCTGGGTAGCTGCCACTCGGTACCTATCTTGGGGCATCCCTTGCCCGACACCTGCCGTGTACCCGCAGTCTAGCACAGCCTGATCCGGGTACAAGTCTTCACACGGGGGTGCCTAAGTGAGGCCGGCCCCTTGTGCACCTGGGCACTCATGCCCCGCCCTAATGCTGGGGTTTGCTGACGGGCGTGGCAGGCTGAAGCAGGACGAGCGCGTTACGGATCGTTGCCACCGCCCCCTATTTTCCAGCGATGCAGGTGCCCACATACTGGGGAGCCGTCCACATTCTGACAGACGAGCGCAGCGGGTGCGAAAACAGCCTCTCGCCCCTCCCTGCCCCCTGCAGCCCAGGGGCCACCTTCCCTGCCAGGGCTCCTTCGCCCAGCCCTATCCCAGCGCACCCTGCCCGGGCCCCTCCCCTCGGCCTCACCCGCCCACCCATGGCGCAAGCCACTCTCCCCGACCGCTTCCCTTCCCCCACCGTGCGTTGCACGTCAGGGGCAAGCCCCCCGCCCAGCCTGAGGCCTCCCCCCCTACCTGCGATGTCAGCATGCGCGAGCAGGAAGCCAACCGAGGCTGAGATCGCAAGCCGCAATCGGATTGGCTGGGGGGGGGGGCGTGGCGAAGTTAGGGGGCAGCTATTGCCTAGGAAACCGCCCTCCCTCTCACCTCGGCTCTAGGGTGTCCGCGCGTATGTATGCCGAGGCCTCGCGGCTCCATGTGAGTTACTGGTAACGGACCACTCAGTTGCTGCCGCGCTGGCTGGGAGGCGGCGGCTCAGAGGCAGCAGCTGCTGCCGCCGCCGCCTCTGCCTGGGCAGGTGAGTGACTGCGTGAGGCGGGCGGAGAGGACCTTGTGCGTGTCCGTGTGAGAGCGGGAACGGCGTGTGAGTGCAACGTCGCCCCCCGCCCCCCAACGACCGGGACCGCGCTTGGGCTGCGGCTGGCGGTGACTGCCCGGAGGGAAGCTGCCGCCGCGGCGCGGCGTGTGGACGGTTCCTACCCGAGCTTGGGCTTTGCCGAGGGCCGGGGCGCGGAGCTAGGGCGGTGTGAACGAGAGAAGTGGCTGCAGCAGTGTCTCGCTGCGCTACAGAGACAAACGGGGGAGTGGGGCGAGGCCCCCCTCCCTCCTTCCCTACTCCCCCCCCGGGGGAGAGCTCACAAGTGACACAATGAAGCCTCCTTCCTCTCTTCCCTCCCGCCCAGGTTTGGCAGATCTAGGGCTGGTTTTCAATCCCTTCTCCAGCTGGTGCTCAGATCCTTTCTGCAGGGTAGTGGCTGCTCCCTTCCCTGTTTTCCCGGTGGTAGCAGCGAGCGAGTGTGCAGGGGACGGGGAGAGGAAAAGGGCATTTTTCAGCTTCCTTAAAAAAAATTGCAACACTGGAGTTGCTCAACAGACACGATAGTCAGATATCTGCCCTCTTCCTGGCACTGGTGAATTTTAGTCACATCTTGGTCTTTATCAGTTAGGGGGAGAGGAGATGGTGCATAGGACTAAACCTTCAGATGGCTTTGAATTACTCATTAAAATAGGTGGGAGTAGTTTGATCTGTGAGAGAGAGGGGGAAGATAAGATTACTTAAGAGTTAACATGATCTGAAAGGTCTTTCGCAGTGTGTCGATCTGTTTAAAACCTTACAAGTATCATTTACTTTTAAAGTTCAAAAATTAAGTGGCCCCAAGTCCCAGTGAAGATGCTTGTAGATAGATGGAAAAGCTCTCACCTCTTGGGGTGTGTGTATTTACTGCAGTGATGGGGAAAAACCTCTTCCATCACTGTGGCAACATCTACGCTACAGCAGCATAGCTACAGCCCCACAGCTGTGCTGCTGTCACATTTGTAGTGTAGCTGTACCCTTTGAAATGACAGGGGGGAATGGTGCTGTTCCTTCAAAACCTCTGAAACCTGAAAGGCAACTTCAACTCTGTGATGGCTATTTAAAAGGGTCCTTTTATGATTTGTTATTTATTAGTAGAGCCTAATATTACCTTTTATGCTTCAAAAAAAAATTCTTTGATGTAGCTTCTGCATATTCATACTGCCTCCCTCTAGTGCTCCTGAACTTCAGGAACCTTCAAGAAAAACAGTGCCTGTTGGGATCACTTGAGTGACCCGCCCTCTGCAGC
Source organism: Lepidochelys olivacea (assembly GCF_965140295.1). Classification (NCBI taxonomy): domain Eukaryota; kingdom Metazoa; phylum Chordata; order Testudines; family Cheloniidae; genus Lepidochelys; species Lepidochelys olivacea. The sequence goes on from NC_140419.1 coordinate 42,024,834, forward strand.
ACCAGATGTTCTGAGCCAAATTTATAAGTGGTCATGCAGTCTCCAACTGCTGCAGTTCTTTCTGTTTTATGGCCTTTTGCAGGCATAGGGGTCTTTACTTCATGCCCAGAGATTTTTTTTCCAACCAAGAATTTCTTGTTAACCTGTTATGGCTTCCTTCCAGGCAGGCACATGGCTTTATGTGGTGTGGGGAACCATAGTTTTAGAAAGTTGGTAGGTAGTAGTTTCTGTGGCATTTAGATTCTTGGACTGTCTGTAGCTTGACTCCAGGACACCATGTCCTATCCAGGTCCTAAGGACCTGAAGGGAGAGAGACAGGTTTACAAAATGTTTATTTTATGCCCTTCTTTTTTCTGGAGTCAGATGCACATTGCGACGGAATGCACCCGTGTTCACACCCTACATGCTATTGTAATAATCTTTGTACAAGGTATGCCTTGTGAGGTGTCATTTGAAAACTCATAACTTGCTGATCAGTAGTATCATGGTTAGGGCCCTGCCAAATTCACAGTCCATTTTTGTCAATTTAATGGTCATAGGATTTTCAAAATCATAAATTTCATGATTTCAGCTATTTAAATTTTAAATTTCACAGTGTTGTAATTCTGGGTTCCTGACCCAAAAAGGAGTTGTCTGCCTTCAGAGCTGGGCAGTTGGAGAGTGGTGGCTGCTGGCCGGGAGCTGAGCTCTGAAGAGAGAGCTGCCAGCAGCAGCAGCAGCATAGAAGTAAGGATGGCATGGTATGGTATTGCCATCCTTACTTCTGCGCTGCTGCCTGCAGAGCTGGGCTCTCAGTCAGCAGCTACCACTCTTCAGCCACCCAGCTGTGAAGGCAGCAACGCAGAAGTAAGGGTGGCATGATATGGTATTGCCACTTCTGTGCTGTTGCTGGCAGGGTGCCGCCTTCAGAGCTGAGCACCCGGCCAGTAGCCGTGACTCTCTGGCCGCCCAGCTCTGAAGGCAGCACAGAAGTGAGGGTGGCAATACTGCAACCTCCCTAAAATAACCTTGCGACTCCCCCACCTCCGCAACTCCCTTTTGGGTCAGGACCCCCAATTTGAGAAACGCTGGTCTCCCCTATGAAATCTATATAGCATAGAGTAAAAACAGACAAAAAAAATCAGATTTCACAGGTGGAGACCAGATTTCATGGTCTGTGACACATTTTTCATGGCCGTGAATTTGGTAGGCCCTAATCATGGTAAAATGTGCATAACAGCTTTATGCGTAAAGTTGTTGTAAATTTCCCTTGTAAGATATTAAAAATACATGTTCAGACTCACATAGCACCAAACTAGTCAAACACACCTGTCTTGAACAAAGGAGTGTATGCTTGTCTTAACTTGCATTTAAGTAGTAAACAGAAAAGGGGAAGGGAGAAAACAGAGCTCATGCAGGTGAAAAAACCCAGCAGGGAACATCCTTCTATAAAAACTCTTTGTCTCCTGGTTCTCAGCTGGAAAAGTTTTTCAAGGGGTCACACACAGTACCTGCTGTCTGTTACATCTCAGGGGGAGCCTATTCTCAGAAAAGTTCCTTGGCATGCTGTGCCTTTATGGCACCTTGGCACCAGGCATTCCTCTTGACCAGGGGTTCGCAAACTGGAGGTCGGGACCCCTCAGGGGGTCATGAGGTTATTAGATAGGGGGTTGCAAGCTGTCAGCCTCCACCCCAAACCCCACTTTGCCTCCAGCATTTATAATGGTGTTAAATATATTAAAAAGTTATTTTAATTTATAAGCGGGAGGGTCACACTCAGAGGCTTGCTATGTGAAAAGAGTCCCAGTACAGAAGTTTGAGAACCACTGCTCTTGACTGCCCTGCATTCCAGACCTTTGGCTCCATCCTCAAGTTGGGATCCTGTTTCTATGCAAGGGTGGCAGGGACAGATCAACCTCAAAAATCCATTAAATGGGGAAGCAGAAACCCTTGGTGCCAGGATCAATGTTGTTATCTAGCTCTAACTCACCTGAGCAGTTAGGGTATGGTTCTGTGGTTGCTCCAGCACCAAAGAAGCTGGCTTCATTGCCAAAGTTAATCAGTGCTGGGAAGTCTTCATTGTCAGGGACTTTGGTGTTGTCTTTTCAGCTGACCAGTGTTGTTTCCCTTAGAATAATGGACTCTCTGAGTTCTTGGCTAACTGGGCTTTTGTTGGTGCTGAGCTCCTCTTACCTCCAGGGTTTCACTAGGGCCCAATGTTTAGGGAAACTTTGCATCTGCCTAAGGATAAAAAGAACTTGAGCTTAGAGGGGACTCTGTACCAGGGGACCCGGTGCTATCACAGAAGTTGAAGAAACATTATAGATTCAAGGGGCACATGGGCAGATCAGTGTTTTCCGATTCAGTTTTCTCGGTTCTGAGGGCATCTCTGGTTCCTTTTAAGTATTTCCAATTGAGCTCCCCCTTCTTTTGGGGTTGTTGCTGGATCCTCAGTGCCAGAATGCTTCCATCTTCTGCATGGTGCCATCATAGTTAGAAATGAATGTGAGTTTAGTGGTTGTGTTGTAGTCACTAGGTGACACAACTACTGTGTTCATGACAAAATTTAACACTAACAGCAGCTTTGTGCATCTCAGAAACAATTTTGTTGCTTTTTATAGAGGGTGTGTTTGAGAAGAATGGTTTTGTTCTTTTGTATGACTTTAACTCAAGTAAAAAAAGCACTAGTTCAGAAACTAAACAGTGATATAATTTGTAACTAAAAGGTACAGATTATATTTAGTAAAGGGATGACAGTGTTTGTGGTAGCAGAACATAACTGATAGCAAATGTTTCTTGCATTTGTTGAAATGTATATTTGCAAAAAATCGTTGAGTATATTCCAGTGCAAAGAACAATTTTCCTGTTGTATGACAAGACTAAACATTATATAAAACTTTATTTGGTATTGCATCTTTTGTTTAAACTGTGTTCTAAAATGCTGTGTACAGCTAAATAAATTACAGGGGAAAAACAGGTCAGTTAAGAGGGAAGTTATCATCTGCAAAGACTGGAAATAAAATGCAGAATTAAGGAGGCAGAAAGATACAGAAAAGTTTTGTTTTTTTCCCCCCTACAGTTTTGACTGAACATTTTCTCCCCTGTTCTGATTGGCTGTTTGCTCCAACACCCCCCCCCCCCGTCTTTTCATCTCAGCCTCACTGCACACTCTGTGTCAAACCCACCTATTTCCCCACCCCTACACTCCTCCTGTAGCTTATCCTTTTTCTTCTTAACCCCCCCAAAAACCCAGAAACAAACTGTGGAACTTGCATGATGTTTGCTGTTATTACGTGGTTTGCTCTGCTTGTGTATTCTACCACTTTCCCCTACTCTTTGTTTGTCCTGTCTGTTTAGACCAGGGGTCTCAAAGATGCGGCAACCCTTGGAGTTATTTGCTGTAGCCCACAAAGCTCCCCTCACCCACCACCCCCTCTCCCTCCCAGCATGCTGTGTCCCCGCTCCTCTGCCTACCTCCAAGCTCTTCCTGCTGCCAAACAGCTGTTTGGCAGTGCTTAGCGCTTTCCAGGAGGGAGGGGGAAGGAGCGGGGAGCCATGTGCTAAAGGGAGGAGGCGGAGAAGAGGCGTGGCCAGGGCAGGGATTTGGGGAAGGGGTTGGAATAGGGGCAGGGAGGGGGCGGAGTTGGGATGGGGACTTTGGGGAAGGGGTTGGAATGGGGGTGGGAAGAGGTGGGGCAGGGCCTCATGCAAGGGCTGGGGCTGGGGGGCTTTTGTATCTTTATATGAAAAGGTGTCAGTGATGCGGCCCTTGGGCCAATGTACTAGTCCTCATGTGGCCCTCGTGGTGATATGAGTTTGAGATCCCTGGTTTAGACAGTATGCTCTTGGGTGCAGGAACCACAATGCCTAGCATGGTGGGGCTCAATTCTTGCTTACTCCCTAGGCAGTACCATAATAAACATGATTAATAATAGTTCTGTATTACAGACTCTAAAGAGAAGGAGGCTTTTGAAAAGGTCTGGGAGGAAACTAGTATCAGATGGGGAGGGAGCAGAGACAGATGAGCTCCATGAAGTAGGCTGTAGCTAATCCCTAGAGGACTTTAAAGAACAGTGAGGGCAATTTGGAACTAAATCCTGAAATGAATGGGATTCAGTGGAATTGCTGGAAAATAGGAATATTATATGTCTGAGTGAAGCTTTATCAGCAGCTTGCTGCTCATGCAGCATGCTGCAGAGGATGGGTGAGCTGGGCTGGGCGTTAGTTGTAGGCTACATCTACACAGCAAAAAAAAGACCTGTGGCAGCAAGTCTGAGTCTGAGTCAACTGCTTGAGCTTGCGCTGAGGGGCTGAAAATAGCAGTGTAGATGCTGGCCTCAGATTGGAGACCAGTTCTGAAACCTAGTGGGGAGGATATCTGAGTCTGTTGACCCAGGTTCTGAGACTTGCTTCTAGGGGTGGGTGGTTGGTGATGGTTTTTTGTCATTATTTGTTTACTGTGTAGATGTATCTATAAAGAAGGAAGTAAATATAACAAGATGGTAAGAAATAAAGGTTGCGATGGGGATTTCAGCAGAGGTGGAGTCAAACTAGTGGCATACACAGGGAAATATTGGAGAGGTGGTTTTAGTTTGAATCACTTCTGTCTTTGAGAGGAACTACAGGCTTATTTAGTCAGAAAAGGCAAGAGTGGATAGGGAAGCTTTGTCATGGAAGCCAAAACTTTAAGAAAACATGCAGTAAATTTGTCTGCCTCAGCTTTTGGATGCTTGACGCAGACAAATCTTGTTTCTGATTTTCAGATAAGCTGAGGACCCACAGCTTGAGTTGATTAAAGTGTAAAATTGGCTGTGTAGGTTTTGAAAGTTTTGTTTTCAATTGGTAACCATTGGAATAAAGTGGTAATTCAGGCAAATGGTAGGGAGAACACATCCAACAAGAAAAGGGGTAGATAGTTTGGCTCCAGTGTTGGAACATAACCAAGGATTCCAAAGAGGAAGAGTGTAGAGGAAGACTACCATCTGAAAAAGAGTAGATAGGGAGCATCCAGAGATTCTTGCATATGTGTATAGAGCTGATCTAGGAGTATGAAGTAGTCAGTCAGTTTCAGAGGCTCAACAAACAGTACTAAAAAGAGATAAGGCTTACTTGTGGAGGTTTGAAATGTCTTTGCTGCTATCTTATTGGACTTCACTTTGTGGGATTAAGTAAATAACTTGGAGGGAGTGGTGGAGTGGTGTGTGTGTGCACGCGTGTATGTGAGGGAGGGGAAGATAAGTAATGTGAGAGGATGAAGTATGATTCTCTTGGGCCGTGATCATCTGGAGTTCTGCGCTGGTAATACAATACATTACTATAAAATTTTTCTTTTTGTAATGACTGAGGGTATGGCACGGCGGGAAAGGAGTGAAGAGAAGAGGTGCTATTTTGTTTTTTATTTGCATGTGAAGAAAGGGCTTATGACTCTAAACTGTTTATAGTGGGGTGGTTAGTGTTCATTGTGTTCACATAAAGTAGTAAATAAATTCCATGAATTCCTAACCTTTTGAGCTAGGAAGAGGAATGGTCTGTGAGGTTTGAGAAGATTTTCAACTGGCGGCTGAAGCATAAATCTTTTGCCTAACACACAAGCAAAAAGTTTTACCTGCCAACATTAGTAATGAAAATAGGAAAAATTTGATTTATCAACCTGTTGAGAGTTGGTCAGAAAGTACATAAAAGAAATAACCTCTTGACTACTTTTTGATGATCTCCCTCTTTTTAATAAAACTTCTGAAAATACTCCCTTATTAAAACAGCTATAATCTGCTTATTCCTACACAACTGTTTTTATCCTAATAATAATCCTTTGCATTCCTATAGTTCCCACAATTCATGAATCATATAAAATACTTCAGATACTCAATGATGAAGCTTTGCCCTGGGAGGTAAGTGGTCATACCCATTTTATAGATCAAGAAAATGAAGTATTGATAGGTTTATTTGATTTATGTAATGCCAACTAACCATTATGATTCTCAGTCCTCTGGGTTCAACAGAAGCAAGGCTGCCTCTGAGGCACTATTGAAGCATTAATGTTTTTTTAATATTTAAATTTTTACGCTGGCCATAGTGGTGATAGTAGAATTGTGTGTTTTATGCAAAGTAAGTGATAGTTTAGATCTGCTTTCAGTAAAGCACTTACGCATATGAGTAGTGTCATTGACCTCAAGAAAAGCATAAGCTTAAGTTCTTTGCTGAATTGGGGCTTTAATGCTTAAATTAAGAAAGAAAATACTTTTAAATGTAACTCTTAACCAAATTTTTGATCAAATTAAATATGTCTGGGTGGTCAAGTCATGGAACTGTATCAGATCATATCTTTTCATAGTTAATTTATGTAATGGTCTTTGTTTTTCAGTTGTCCATTAACTTTGTAATTGGCATAGTACATTACATGTTGTTTATTTATATCGTACTTATGAGCCAAAGTGCTGGGGAAGGATAACAGTAGGATATAATATTAAAAGGAAAAAAGTCACAGTATAAACTAATAAATCAGCAAGTGGTTCTTGGTGAGAGCAAGCTGTTGGGTTTACATGAACAGGAAGAAAAATCAAATAATTCAAACTTATATTAAGCAGAAAGGTAGTGAGACTTTTGTACTTGTCATTTAATCCTAAGAAAAAAGTGGAAAAAGTGCAGGCTAGAGAAGATAGAAGAGAAAAAACAAAATATTTGTAAATTAATGGAACAAATAAAAAAGTAAATGAAGGATTAATTCAGCTGCTAAAGTTAAAAGTTGCAATGAGAACTTTAAAGCAAGTAAGTATCACGGTACCTGCTTTACAGCAATAATTACCCATTTGCCTGATTTACTGTCTGATTCTTCAAAGGATTAAGGAGGAGTCCCATTGGTTACAAATTTCTGCACAATTGCATTGGTCTGACCATGCAGATTCCTTTGCAGAGTTGGCGCCTTACTATGTACCTGACTTATGGCTTGGTCCTTAGGTTTGCTGAGTACCTGGACTTCTCATTGGCTTCAACAAAAGTTACAGGTGCTTTTCATCTTTTGGAATCAGTTCTGTAAAATGTGTATTCCCAGGGCATTTCCCACATCAAATTAGGATTCTTTATCGCTTCATATTCTATCTTCTTCCGTTTCCTCAAAATAATGTTTGTGATATGATGCAAGCCTTCATCTCTTCCCATTTTATCATAACAGAATTGTATTTAAGATGCTTAGTAAGATTTCCCAAGCCCTTTTAGATGAATCTACTTCTAGGGTTTCAAAATTAATTTTATTGGTGGGAAAGTTTGTGGTAAGACACTGAGTTGGGACTCAGAATATCTGGATTCAATTCCCAGCTGTGCCACAGACCTCTTGTATGATCCTGGGAAAGTAATTTCATTTCTCTGTGCCTTAGTTCCCCATCTGTAATAATGGGGATAATAGTACTTTTACTCTACTTATATCTTAAGATAGTCCATCCAGGGGCTTTGTCTTATGTGTATGCATAGTGCCTAGCACAACAGGGTCCTAGTCTGAATTAGGACCTCTAGGTGCTACTGTAATACAAATAATATTATTAATAATATATTAAATTATTTAGCTATGGAAACTTTCAGTTGCAGCAGTTGATATCAGACATGAATAGCTGGTAAGTATTTGTATACACTACAGTATTAGATTAGGAATATTGTTTCTCATCCTCATTTGAAATGTGAACTGTATAGTCTCAATTTAATGCATTTTTATATGGCACTTTTAAAAACACATCTGGTAAAATATGTAATAGCTGGAATGTTTTTGCTTTGACTGGGAGCTTTTACTGAGGAGATGCCCTTTTAGGGAATGAAAATCTACTCTTTTATGATGCACTACAAAAATTAGCCATAAAAAGGAAGAGGAAAAAATCCTTTACCATTACATTTAAAATGTTTGGATTTTTGAATGTTAGTGTATTAAATGGGATGTCTTTTTAGTGTAAATAGTTTAATTGGGAATACAAATATAAATGATTAACCCTCTCTATTTAGAACTATTATCCATGAGTTTATCTTTCTGTTTTTAGATAAGTTAGGTAAATTTTGTGAGAGGTTAGCGACATTCCTGTCTTAGTCTCTCCACTAGAACTGATAGTATCAAATATTTTAACATGTACTCTTTCTCAAGTGACATAATTTGCTTTATGGGACAAAAAAAATCAACATGTAAGCAGATGTGTCCTAACTTTATTTCTACTTTGATTGGAATGAACATTGGTTGTGATCAGTCATAAGATTCAAAGAGGTCTTTATTTCCATGTGTCTTTGGTTTCCCACCATCTGTTTGATCATTTGAAATACCAGTTTTAGTGTTTAAAACCGCTCTTTGGGGATTGAAATGCTTGAGGGGATGGAATGGAACGGAACATGGTCTCTCAAATCTCTAGGTGATCAGTTCAAATCAACCCCAACCCGGTAATGACCAAAAGTCAGGGCCACTTATTAACTGTCTGAATGAAAAATAGGTGCTGGTCTCAAATCCGTTTGTAGTAGGTATGTATCTAATATCAAAATTCACACCTTTTTGTCAGGTCAGCAGAGTGGTCAAAGATTGAACGGCAAGGAGATGGATCTACCTGTGGAGGGCCAAGTCAGAACTGAGGTTCACTGGTCAGGAAACTTAGCTGTCTTATGCTTAGTTGTCTTAACAAATCAGAGCTCAGATTTTCTGGGTAATCTGCTGCAAATTGACATTAAAATAATCTAGTGTCCCTAAATGAAAAAAGGACATAAAGCCTATTTCTTTTTTCCTTTGCAGATCATCTTTTAAAACACAGACTTTGGTTGCAGTTTCTCAGAGAACAGCCTTGCAGAGTAAATTAATCGTATTCTGTATTCGTATGACTTTATAGACTTCCCTTAAAGATTAGAGGTGTGTAGGTATTTAGACTCTTTATTTAGGAAGAAAGCTTCAGACCAGGCTGCATTTATGGAACACTTTCTGTCCAAATTACTGGATTTCAGTAAAGGGATCTAATTAGTAGGGAGAAGTTACTAGATTACGTTTGGGATGCACAGTGCCAAAGGAAATAATAGTGCACTATTATTGTTTCATTTCTGGTATGTTGAACTCAGACTGGGTTCTGGCAGCTGTCAGAAACAAAACATAGTTAAGTTTTGATGGGAGCAGAATTTATATTTGATCTTGGCCCGGTGACTTGCTGGTTAACCTTTAGTGAATAACTAAAGTTCTGTGTTCTAGTTTAACAGATGTGCAAAATTCCTTGATACTTGCTACCGCATAGCGGCGAGTGCTAATGTTTGACATGAACAGTCTGTCGTGAAAGGCCATATAATGTAAGAGTATTATTAATTGAAGAAATATTGCAGAAGTGTACTTTATTGAGCTCATGCCTCTTAGGTTATATAATATCAGGAGGTCATTCTGAGATTTTCTGTGTCTTTGAGTAGGTGTAAAAGCAAATATATAAAGAACAATTGGATGATTAGGGCCTTGTTGGTTTTTTGCCTTTGTTGAGCTATTCTGTTTCTCCTTTCCATGTTTGTAATAATTTTTATTTTTATTTTTCGAAAGGAAACTCATTCAAATTTTTAATTTCCAAATATTGGGATTCAGTGAAAAAATAGTGTCTTTTTAGGTTGATGGTGGAAATGATTTGTCTATAATTTTAACTCTGAGAAGGTTAAATATGTAATAGATTTCCAATCACATTGTGTTAACCGGAGCTCCTTTTGTTTCGCTAACTGTCACAGAATGTTGACAGCTTTGGGAAAGAGACTTGTTGTTGCTTTGTGTGTGTGAGAAATGGCGAACAGCGTATAGGTAGTCTGTAGAAAAGGAGTCTGAGAAGCGTCCCTCTTCAGGGCCTGACCCTGACCATGAGAGAGCAGAATGTTCCTCCATAAGGAGTGCCCCTTCAGCTGCTATGGCTCTGAAGCCAGTTTTGGGTGAGAAATGTCAATAGTTTTTCTCACCTATGGCCTCCTCAAAGCATTCAAAACCATCTGAGATTGATCAGCCACACTCCATCTCACAAAAAGGTGATTAAAAAGGTCTTCCATTGCCAAATAGAGGTCTGGTCATAAGCATCAGTACTCACTGACACTGTATGAGGCAGTGCTGTGGACTCTGGTAGGACCATTGAAACCAGTGCCTTCTCTTTTACCAGGGAGATCTTTGACCATGGCACCTTCAGATCTTGTACTAGTTCCAGCAGCTGTATGCTTAATTCTGCTGTTGGTGCTGTCGATGATGCAAGCCATTCTTGTGGCAAATGACAGTTTTCCCCCCGGGATGGTTCTTGGAGTATCCAGGACTGGGAGTCACCTTGTTAGCCTCTGCCTGCAGTAAGAGGGAGTGGCGCTCTTGTGGTAGCTGGATGTGAATTCCTGCACACCACCCGCCTTTCAGCTACTCAAGCACTCCTCTGTGGGCTATGCCACCCTTACTTTGTCTTTCAGGTTGACAATAGGTACAACCCAGTCATGAATTTCTTTGAGTCCTTTCCCTGTGATATCCGGCCCCTGACATTGGTTAGTCACAGAAATTCCAGATCCTTTGCACTGAGAGGTACAGCATACCCCACTTTTGCCTTAAACCACTGCTTCTGCAAACCACACAGCACTTGTGAGCACTTAAAACAAAAATGGATTTATTTAAGAAAGAATAAATATTTAACGAGAAATGAGAGTGGTGAAAACAAATGGTGCAATACAAAATTTTAAAACGTGAACCTGGATCTACACTCACAGTTTTGTGTTCAGTGGTGATTGCCATCTTGATGAGGCATTGTTTTTGGTTGCAGGCCTCCGGTATATCAGGGAACTACAAAATACAGTAGAAGACTTGCCATTTGAGGGCACTGAGCTTTTTTCTCAGAAGATAGATGATGCCATGTGCACGTTAAAAGATTCTTGGGCAGTTCTTCGCTCACTGGAGGTCTACATCCTAGTGATGAAGAGGAAACACCATGCTCAGTACAGCCCTTACTACACTCAGGATGTTTCTAAATCAGAGATCTAACCATCCTAGGTGTCACCCGTCGGCCTCATCCATAGCAGGCCTTTCTCACTGGCTTCAAAACAATCATTTTTACATCACAGTCGAGGACAGCATATAGACTGTAAATCATCTCAAATTTTAGACATCCACCCCCTATTTGGAGAATCTATCTTCCTTTTACGTTCCATGGACAGAAATTTTTTCAGGCAGGTGAGTTCTTAGCAGTGTGAAGGAGGGATATATTTTCCAATTAATATTCTTCCCCTTCACCATCCTTTTTCAGGGACTTCTCTCATGAGGCTATATTAGTATACAATGTGTACAGTCTCTCTTGAATCTGAGAGCAGTTGAGGAGGTTCCTTACCAACAGAGAGCAAGGGGGGCTTCTCTTGCCTCTACTTCCTGGTTACCCTAGCATCTGTTATCCCTTCCTTGGAGATGGGAGATTGATATGCTCTCAGTCTGCAGGATGTGTACTTTTAATGTGGCAATCTATCCTGACCAGAGAAAAAAAGTATTTTCGATTCACGACAGGCAATGTGTACTAATAGTACACAGTACTGCCTTTCAGTCTATCCATTGCCCCAGAGGTTCAACAAATATACGGCAATAATAGCAGCTCCTCTATGCCATTCAGAGATTCAAATACTTCCTTATCTGGACAGTTGGCTAATTTGGAAAAGATCAGGTTCCCACGTCCAAAACAGCATCTTGCTCATCGGACATCCTTTTTTTCTCATCTTGGTCTAAAATTAAATATAGACAAATAGACGTTACAACCAACACAAATAATAAATATCATAGGGACAGATCTAAACTGTACAGCCAGTGTGGTTCATCTTCCAATGGACAGATTCCAGTCCATAGTCTCTCTGTCCAAATTCCTCCAATCACAACAATACTGATGTCCTTGGGTTTGTGTGCAGCTATTAGGTCACATGGCCTCGTCCAAGTATGTGAGTTAGCATACCAGACTTCACCACAGGTGTCCTCTTCAGACCTGGATCCACATGGTATATTGCCTAAACAGGCATTTTGTGTACATGTTGATTTGTGTGCCTGCTTGAGTGCTTCAGTCTCTGAATTGGTGGATGGGCCCTCAAAATGTACGCAAGGGTATTCCCTTCCTGCCAGCAGAACCAACTGTGACTCTGGTAATGGATGGCTCCACCAAAGGTTGGGGAGCCCACCTGGGTCAGCTTCAGGCTTAGGCACTTTGGAGCAAAACCTCCTGGGCCTTACATATAAATATACTGGCCCTTTGAATTGTTCAGAGAGCTTTTGAGATGTTAGTTTCCACCATCAGAAACTGGGGAGGAGGGGGTTCAGGTGTTTATTGACAACACCACTGTTTTATCTGAACAGGCAGAGAGATCTGAGATCTAATCAATTATGCCAAGAAATGATCCATGTAGGCAACTTGTGCATAAAGAACAATGTCTTGCTAAAGAGAGTGATGAATACTATTGCAGTTTTCTTCAGTAGGAACTTCCTAAACCGTCTTGAGGCATCAGTACACAGACCTTCCACATCGGCTCTTTCAAGTAATAGACATCTTTGCAACCAATCTGAAGAGCAAATGCAGGAAATTCTGCTCCAGATTCTTTGACAGATATCTTCCTTCTCCCTTGGTCAGGTCTTGTGATGTATGCGTTTCCTTCTGTCCCTCTAATTCTGAGGGTGATCAGGAAGCTAAAGAGACAAAACAACGTTAATCCTCATAGCACCAGCCTGGACAAGGCAGTACTGACCTTGTGTATCATAACCAAGCCGATATACTGCACCTTACCCTATAGTCTCTTTACCTCACAGTGTGGATGATCTCTGGTTGAGCAGTGAGGGAAGAGTACTCACAGAATGTGCAAGCCATTTTGGTGTGCAGCAGGAAGGACACAAACAGAGCCAATTATGCAGCAAAATGGAAATGGTTCTTAGCATGGGCTGAGTCTCACAAGTTGTCACCGCGAAATATGGAAACTAGGCATATAATAGAGACTTCACTTCATTTGAAATTTTCTGGCCTCTCCATCGGTTCAGTGAGGGTGCATTTAGTCTCCATTTCTGCAATATGTGTACCAGTAGATAGATTTTTTGTCTTTTTTGCATCTCTTGGTATCTAGGTTTTTTTTTCTTTTTTTTTTAAAGAGCATTGTTCATATGTACCTTCATGTGTCTGATCCAGTACCCTCACGGGACCTGCATTTGGTTCTGTAGAGTTTAATGGGTTTCCCATTGAACCTTTAGCAACATCTTACTTATCTTTGCTATCAAATGAAAATTGTATTTCTGGTAGCAGTTAGTTACTTCTGCACGATGGGTGTTGGAGCTCCAGGCATCGCTAGCTGTGAACCCCCTGTTTCATGCCATTTCACAAAGACCAGGTTTCTCTTAGGTGATATCCTATGTCTATGCCTAAGATTGTATCTGCATTTCACCTCACTCAGTTCATTCATCTTCCAATGTTTTTTCAGAAACCCCATTCCAGCAAACCCAAGAGAAGCGTCTTTCTATGTACATTTGGAGGGCTCTCTATCCTTCTATCTGGACAACACAAAATGTTCTCAGATCATCTGCTAGACTTTTTTAGGCTTTGGTGAAAGGAGTAAAGGGCAACCGGTTACAACCAGTGTATATCTCACTGGATATCTTACTGTAACCAACTCTGCTATAATCTAGCAAAGGTTTCTCCTCTGAGAGTAATAGCACATTCCGTTTGGTCAGCTATCTTGAGTAACATAGTGGTGATGGACATTTGTGTGGTCCTTGGTATTTACCTTTTCTAGACCATATGCTGTCACTGAATCTTCCCAGGACAATGCCAACTTCAGAAGTCAGCCCTGCTGTTTCCCTTCAAGTAATCTGAAGTCCCATCACCTGCAAAGAAACTGCTGGTGAGTGGAAATATGTGTGCGCACAGACACTTGAAGGAGAAAAAAGTTATCTGTCTGTGCAGTAACTGTTGTTCTGTGAGATGTGTTGTGCAATCCTCCTCCTTCCCCTGCAACTTCAGGTATTAGTAAGCCGTCCGAAGGAATGGAGAATGAGGTGGTGGCCACAACTCTCTTATACCCTCAACTCTGTGTGCACGAGAAGGACAGGGGAACATGCATTGCCTAGTGATACTTCTGGAAAAAGTCCTTTCCTCACACACTCAGTAGATAAGCTTTGTAATGATACCTTACAAGAAACCTTTTGCATAAAGAATGTTCCAGTTATGTTATATTTACACTCATAAGCATATTTCCATAAAACATATGGACTGCAATGTCACAGTAGGTAATAATTTATTTTCTTCAGCACCATGGTGTGACATACTAGAGACTCTATGATATTGAAAAAAGCTGGGGGGAGTAGAAGAGAAGAAAGAAGCTGAAGGTTTTGATGCTTGATGCATTTAGCACCCAGCCATAAAAGGTTTTGTTTTTTGGCATTTGGGAGGTAGTCCTAAGGAGACTTTACACTTGTTAAAAGAAAAGGAGGACTTGTGGCACCTTAGAGACTAACCAATTTATTAGAGCATAAGCTTTCGTGAGCTACAGCTCACTTCCTCAGATGCATATCGTGGAAACTGCAGCAGGCTTTATATATTCTCTGTGTATATATAAAGCCTGCTGCAGTTTCCACGATATGCATCTGAGGAAGTGAGCTGTAGCTCACGAAAGCTTATGCTCTAATAAATTGGTTAGTCTCTAAGGTGCCACAAGTCCTCCTTTTCTTTTTGCGAATACAGACTAACACGGCTGTTACTCTGAAACCTGTCTTTACACTTGTTAGTGGGTGTTAGAATTCTTCATTCCCAATAACAGCTACCAAGGTCAGTGACTAGCTGACCTATAGCACTTCACATTTATATCCAAAGCTATGTCCAACAATGATGGGGTTAGCCATTGATGCTTCTTCTGAAGTATCAGCAGCGGAATAGTTGATTTTTGGTATTTAAATTGTACTTGTCAGAGATAAAACTACACTGCAGCATAGTTCAGGATAGCAGCAGTTCACATTTTTCTGAAGTATTTCATGCTGTTAATCTGATGTATAGCTGAATCTACCTTTAGTGCACATTTTGAAAGTTATTTCAACAACCATTATGGTTACAGATGATTTTTTACATGAAAACTTGATTACTAGAGTGCAGTTATTAGCAACTTCACAGGAAAGGATAATTATAGTAACGTGATTATTTGGACACACAATTATTTTTTTCAGTTTGGCTCTTCTAATGTGTTTTTATGTACATCAAACCCTCACAACAAAAAGAAAATTAGGGAACTAAACATACGGTATGTTAACTGAAACGTGGTGAGGAAGTGAAAATCGGTGTGTTATTCTATATTACTCAGTTTTTCCTATCTGGAAGAGATTTCAGGGAACAGAAAGTAGTAATAGCTTCATTTTGAAAAAAGTTAGCATGTAATGGGTAAAATATTTGCAGAACTACAGATGAAGCAAGTAAACTGGGTCAGAGTCTGATGTAGCATAGGACCTAATCCAAAACCCACTGACATAATACAGAGAAACTCCTGATAACTGCCGTGGGCTTTGGATTGGGCCCCACGTGAGGAGATTGCAACAGAAAGTTAACCCTCTTTCCCTTCCCCCTCCCCTCCAAAAAAGTTTGCAAAATAGTAGTGATAAGAGATATTTTGGAGGTATATTAAGCAATAAGTATGTTCACATGGTATAAAAGTACTTCCTTTAAACATGTGAAATAGGGAACTACAGGAAAAAAAGAGCAGTTCTTGCCTGATTTCAGTGTGTGGTTATGGTCGGAAAAGTGACTGTTAAAAGGGTGTTTTTACTCACCTGATTTGATCCATGTGCGTTCAGTCATACTTTTTGTTTGCTTTAACAACAAATTCGATGTTTTAGAACTACAGAATCGATAAAGCTCAGAGTGTGAGCAGGATTCTTCTATGACTTAGGTCAAAACATAGAATTTGCTAGTGTTGTTTCGTTTGTAGCATCTTTATTACTGATGGTGATACATAGGCCAAAGAACAACAACAACACCGCTTGACTTTCAGTTTACAGGTACATTTTGTTAGGCTGGCTGTTCAAAATCTTTTTTTCCTTTCTTAAAATTGTGGATTTCTATTTTAAATAGATTGGGACTTCTAGACATTCTTGAAATAGTGATTTTATAAATGTCTACTTTTTAGTTGTGGTGGAATTAATATCTTTTCCTTACAGCTGTGATAGAACTTTTAGCATACTTTAGTATTTAAGGAGCTGAACTTTAATAAATGGAATTTATTAGCTGCCAAAAATTACATTATTTCCTAGACTTGAACACTTTTTAAAAGATCTTTTCTTTTTGGCTCTGGAGTAGTTTTAACTTTTCCCCCTTAGATTTATCTTTTGCTTAACTTTCACAACGGCTTAATGTGCGGGAGAAGGGACTGCAGTGTGGCTACTACTGCTCTTGCTCTTCTGGCAAAAGTGCTTGTTGTGAATTCATACAATCTGTTGGATTGCAGCAGAACCTGTTTGAAAGCTCTTCACTAGCCTGATAAAGGGCCTTTATGGTTTGAAAGCTTGTTGATGCAATAAAAGGTAATGTGTGATTAAAAACATATCTGCTGGGCTTCAACAGCACTTGCATTTAGTCCTGTAGTGTAATTAATAGCATGCCCATGTCTTCAAGACTTGAGACCAGAGGAATTTATTTGTGTTTTGTTTTTTGTTGTTTTGTTTGGAAAGGCATCTGGAAATTCCAAAAAACATAGAACAGTAGGTATGTTCACCTGGTACTTACTTGAAAATGTTAACTAAGTAGTCCAGATCAGTTTGGTGTTACAAATTTTAACTTGTGTACGCAGAGGAAAGTTGTTTTGGAGTTTTGGCTGCCTTCTTCAAACAAGAGCATGCATGTAGTAGTGTGCTCACAAAAGAGCAATCAGAATGAAGAATTGTGGAAAGTCATCAGCTATAGTCAATCACGTACCTTTACTTGTGAACTAGACTTCTTCAAACATATCAAAGGCATTTGCTCTTATGGAACATAAAGGTCATTTAGGAATTCTCTGGTTATATTATGCTTTTTATTTTTAATTGAGTTTGTTCCTCTAACTGTTGTAATTGTGCCTAGTAATGATAGGTGCAAATATAATTGTGAATAAATAAAAAGCAAATTAAGAGAAACCCTGATCTATCAGAGCTCAAAAAATCTTTTAATTTTGTAAAATGGACATATACATCATGAAACTTCTTTATGGTTAAATTTAAATAGCTCCACAGTCTTTCTCAGGCCTAGGACATCTATCCCAAATCTTCAATAGTGAGTTATCTTTAGGGTGGATAATTTTTTTTTTAATTTAAAAAATCAGATTATTTTACTTTAAATCACTTTTTAAATTTAAATTAAAAACCTATTTGAAATTGACAACTTATGGTAAAGCCTAATTGTATTGTAATCTATTATAATAATTTAAATTAAATACAAAAAAATAATATTAAGCCATACATGTTTGCTGCCAATTTTTGAAGAACATCAAATCACTGAAGTGTTGGAAGTGTCTGGCTAAATAGCTGG
This sequence comes from Lepidochelys olivacea, assembly GCF_965140295.1. Classification (NCBI taxonomy): domain Eukaryota; kingdom Metazoa; phylum Chordata; order Testudines; family Cheloniidae; genus Lepidochelys; species Lepidochelys olivacea. Next base: position 42,042,299 of record NC_140419.1, read on the forward strand.
AACCAGCATTTGGTGAAGTGCTAAATTAGCTTTAAACAGCAGTGTACTCTTCTGCAGGTGCAGAGGAGTAGTTTATTCACTTAATTTAACCCAATGACTAGTTCGTTCAAAGTTAAGAAACCAATTGAGAGTTGAAAATGCAGAAAAGGTTTTTTTCCTCTTGCCATCTATGAATAAAAACTAAGTGTGAGAGGATGAGATCTACTAGTTCTAATTATGCAGCGACCAGAAATAATCAGTTAAATGTACTAACTACAGATACTTCTTTTGTTTGTTAAATCAGTTAGCTTTAAATGCAAAACATGTTTTGATAAAACTTTTTTCTTATGCATCAAGCACATTTAAGGTAGGTTTATTTAATAAAAATATTAAATAGTGCTATGCATTTTTAATTGAATTGCTAGATAAATAGTTTGACACAAATTGCAAGTAAAAATTAATCACGTAGTAAATAAGAAATGCATCATTCACCATTTTCTAACATTAAAAAATGTGAAATTTAACCATCTATATAAATGTGAGTTTAAGCTAGATAATGGCTTAAATGTGTATAGACGCACTCTCTCACTGGTTAGCAAAAGAAGGACCAAATTTAGTGAAAAGGCTATATTTAGTTGCAACTCATGTTTTTGTGGTTACCAGCTGATGAGTCAACTTTTCTTTAGGAAAATAACTAAAGTACAAATGCAATGCAATCAAAATTGATGATTTAAATCAAGGTTTCTTTCCTATTGATTTAAATCATGATTAAAGTAAGTGATTTAAATTGCTTTGATTTAAATCAATCCACCCTGCTTATTTTCCTCTCCTAGGATGCTCCTGGATATCAGGATGGCAGTTGTCCTTACAACAGAGCATACCTGAAGTCTCTGCCTTTGTCTCACTACTTCTCTGGGATCGTGATAACCTTGGCTTCACCCACACAGCTCTCCACTCTTCAAAATGACAGGCAGGCAGAGAGAAACAGAAGAAGAGCAAAAAAAAGCTTATTAGATACCACATTCTTCTAGCCTTCCTCTGCTTATAGCTATCTCCACTCACACTGGAGTACTCAATTACTTCCCCTTTACCCCCATTCTCCCCCTCTCACTGCCTCAGAAGTTGCTGAATAGAGTTGAAGTCTGCAGTGGAGGTCAAGGGGAGGGGGAAGGCGGGAGATGACTAGACAGGCTGGAGGATAGGGGTCTGGAGGGCTGTGCTGGAGGTAGGGTCTTCAAAGCCAGAGTTGTGGTGGAGCTACAGGACCTCTGTGTACATATGGCTCTGGTCTCCTAATCAGGATTGTTGCAGAGATTATCTTTTTGTGAGCCCCTCTCTTTAGGTTTTATGGTGGGAGAGGATTATATGGCTTCATATTATCATACACTTTTTTTTAAAAAAAGTTGTTAAATGCAGATTAGTCACCTACTCAGAAAAGTGTTTCCTCAAATGTTCTCTTAATTTATTTAATTTAGCATGCTGGTGCAGTTATGCAGCCTGGTGTGTTGGGGTTGGAGCCAAGGCTCTGTCCAGATCACACAACATTCCACCCACCTACGGGAGGTGATGCTTCTTTACAGTCTTGTGTATCCATCTAGGGGAGGGTGGGAGGAAATGGAAAATTATAGTACAGTCATAGGAACCACAAGAGGGAAAATAGTAGGGGAAATCTGTTCACCATCTTAGATGTCTGTACACAAATACAGGGAATATAGAGAATAAAGGACTGGAAATATTAGTACGTAAACTAAATTATGACTTGATGGAATAAATCTCATGACTGGAATATTGGTGTAGTGGGGTGTATTGTTCAGGAAAGACAGGCAGGGGGTGAAAAAAGGTGTTACATTAAACATCAAGAATATGTGCATTTGTTCTGAGGTCTAGAAGGTGGTAAGAGACCAACCAGTTGAAAGTGTCTGGGTAAATGTAAATGTGGGGGGAGGGGAAGGGGAAAGAGAAACTGGGGTGATGTCATAGTAGACATCTGTTGTGGATCACCAAATCAAGAGAACACAAATATCCAAAACACAAGATCTGGTAGTAAAGGGGGATTTTAACTACCCAGACATGTATTAGTAAAGTAGTACAGCAAACATACAAAATATCCAGCGACTTTCTAGAGTGTACTGGGGACAACTTCTTGTTTCAGAAGGTGGAGGAAGTAACCAGAGGGACAGCTATTTTAGACTTGATTCTGACTAACAGGGAGGAATTGGTAGTGAATCTGAAACCCAATGATAATTAGGGTGAAAGTGATCATGAAATGATAGATTTCATGATCCTAAGGAAAGGAAGGAGTGAAAGCTGCAGAATAAGGAAAATGGAATAAAAAAACCACACTTCAACAAACTCTGAGAACTGTTAGGTAAGGTCCCCATGGGAAGAAAATCTAAGGGGAAAAAAAGAGTTTGGAGAGCTGGCATTTTCTCGTGATAATATTAAAGGCACAGCAGCAACCCATCCCCATACAAAGGAAAGACAGGCAGAATAGTAAGAGACCTATATGACTCCATAAAGAACTCTTTAATGATCTGAAAATCAAAATGGAATTGTACAAGAAGTAGAAATGTGGGCTAATTGCTAAGGATGAATGTAAAAGAATAGCACAAGCATATAGGGACAAAATCAGAAAGGCTAAGGTGCAAAATGAGTTACACTTAGCCAGGGACATAAAGGGCAACAAGAAGAGTATATTGCAGTAAGAGAAAGACACAGGAAAGTGTACGTCCTCTACTTAGCATGGAGAAGAAGAGCTAATAATGGATAACACCAAAAAAGCTGAGGTGTTTAATGTGTATTTTGCTTCAGTCTTCACTAAAAAGGTTAATGGTGACCAGATGCTTAACACAATTAATATTAACAACGGGGGTGAAGGAACACAAGCTGGAATAGGGAAAGAACAGGTTAAAGAATATTCAGATAAGTTAGATGTATTCAGGTCAGCATGGCCTGATGAAATTAATCTTAGGGTATTTAAGGAACTAGCTGAAGCTACCTCAGAACCATTTGTGATTATCTTTGAGAGCTCATGGAGGAGGGGTGAGGTCCCAGAGAACTGGAAAAGACAAACATGATTCCTACACTGAAAAAGGTGAACAGTCAGCCTAATTTCGATATCTGAACAATACATGAACAAATTATTAAGAGTTAGCAAGCACCAAGAGGATATTAGAGTTTTAAGTAATAGCCAACATAAATTTGTCAAGAACAAATGATGTCAAACCAATCTAATTTCCTTTGACAGTTACTGACCCAGTGGATTTGTGGAAACAGTAAGATGCAGTGTGTCATGATTTTAGTAAGGCTTTTGACATGGTCCCACATGACATTTTCATAAACAAACTAGGGAAATGTGGTCTAGATGAAATTACTGTAAGGTGGGTAGGCAAATTGTTAAAAAGACACACTCAAAGAGTAGTTATCAATGGTTTGCTGTCAAACTGAGGATTTGTCTAGTGGGGTCCCGTGGGGTCTGTCCTGGTTCCTGTATTTGATCAATGACTTGGATAATGGCATGAAACATATGCTTATAAAATCTGCAAATGGTACCAAACTGGGAGGGGTCATTTGCACTTTGGAGGAGTAGATTAGAATTCAAAAGGGCATTTGTTGATAAATTGGAGAATTGGTCTGAATTCAACAAGATGAAAATCAATAAAGAGAATGGCAAAACACTGCACTTAAGAAGGAAAAATCAAACACACAACTACAAAATTGGAAATAACTGGCTAGTCAGTAGTACTCCTGAACCTCCAGATCCTTATAGTGGATCACAAATTGAATGTGAGCCCACCCCAGGGCTGAAGCCCAAAGCCTGAGCCTCACTGCCTCTGGGAAGGTGGGAACTCATTGGCTGCCTGCTGCTCCCGCATTGTGCTCCAGGTTTCTCCAGAGGAGGGCAGGACCCAACTCTGCTGGTGGCCCCAGCAACCAACACCAAGGCTGTGCATCCAGGAGCAACAGGGAGAGGAAAGGGCTGCTACTTTGCCCCCTTCCTGCCAATCACAACCCAGGAGGCTGTCTGCAGGGCCTTGTGGCCTCATGCAGCCATGGTGGCCACATTTGAGAAATGCTGTACTAGACTGTGTGACATTTATATTCTTGTACAGTATGTGAAAAGAACAGAAATGTGCTGGTTAATCTGTGGCATTTTTTCATTGAGAATTTATGGAGCACGTAAAATGACAAGTAGTTTATATTTTAATTTGTTTAATTACATTCTGTCAAGATTTACTCAGCTTTTTATTTTGGCTTTGGTTTTTAAGGTCACTTTTGGATCATCGCACAAAGTCTTCAGAGAAAACAGTAGTGATTACAAGGAAACTATGCTTAACAAAAATAAATTCATTGTCAAGTGACACTCAAACAGGAGCACATCTCTGAAGTAAGTATCACTGTGAAGTCTGTCTTTAATTTTGTTAGTTTTTTTAAAAAAATCTTGTCTATGGCAGTTTAGTGTGTCATTAGTGTATTAGTGTGGAGCGATGTTCTACAAAATACTATAGAGGTCAAATGGTCTACATGTCAGAGTGCAAAAGCACCAGTGAAATCTTTTTATAAGATCATTGGAGAGGACATTGCTATCTCATTGGTAATTGCTGTCCTGTGGACTGAGAGAGCTGCTGCTTCTGTCTAAGCTCCCAGGCATTCTTTGTGTGTATGGTTATGAACAGGTAGTGGTCTAGAGAAGACATGATAGCTATATGCCTAAAACCTGTTGGTCATTTTAATAACTCTGCCTGCATCTGATATTGAATTTGAAGCTGTAATACTTACATCATAAACCACAGTTTTCCCTAATTATACATATGTTCCACTTCTTGGCAACATGGGAAATAAAATAGTATTAAAGAAAATTGGATAGTAAAGTATGAATTGTAAATCCTGGGTGGTTTGCTTATAGAACTGGCAACATACCAGCCTCTGCAGGCTCATTTAGAGATTCATTTTTTTACTTTTTGTTTTTCAAACCTGACCTGAGGTTCAGAAATATAATAGAACCCGAACTCATCCTGATATCCAGCTGTTTCTGGATTGTATATGGATATTTCAGAGCCATAGTCACCAGCATAGTCTAAGATAAAGTGACCCAATTTGTATTTATAGCTGTCATTTGTAACCACCCTGTTTGGTATTTCATTAAGTATTGTTCCATTTGAGAGACACTTTGGATTGCTGACACCTATGTATGGACCATTAATGCTTTCCATGCTTTGGTAACGATATTTCTTCAAGTGCTTGCTCATATCAATTCCAGTCAGAGACAAGTTTGACCGCTTGGGCATCATTCTCAATGTCAACAAGTATAGAGTTTATTGGGGCTGTCCTGGATGTGAACCAAGTGAGAGCATTCCTCCCAGAGGCCCGACGTCTAACCCTTGCACACATAATGGCCGGTCTCTGCAGTTTTCCCACTACCACAGCGAGGCAGTGTCTCAAGCTGCTGGGTCACATGGCAGCCTGCACTTACATGGTGCAGCATGCCAGGTTGAGGCTCAGGCCCCTACAGGTGTTGCTGGTGTCCGTATATCGCCCAGGCCGCGACAGTCTGGACATGGTGCTCACCGTCCAGAGGCATACCCTCGATTCCCTGTGTTGGTGGCTGGATCCCCACATGATGGGCGCCGGATTCCCATTCCACCCTCCCCAGCCCACTCTGACCCTGGTAATGGATGCGTCTGTGCTGGGCTGGGGGGCGCATCTCATAAGCCTGATGACTCAGGGTCTATGGCAGGTAGAGGAACTGGCCCTGCATATCAATATCAAAGAACTCAGGGCTATCTGCCTCGCATGCCAAGCGTTCCTGTCCCACTTGCAGGGCCATTGTGTAGCAGTGTTGACGGACAACACCACGGCCATGTTTTATTTAAACAAACAAGGTGGAGCCTGGTTGTCTCCTCTCTGTCAGGAAGCCCTTCTACCTGCTGGGTGTTCAGAAATGGCAGACCGCTTGAGCAGACGCTTCCTTATACGCAAATGGTCAATTCGTCCAGACATTATCCACTCCATTTTCCGCAGATGGGGGTTTCTCTGAATCGATCTGTTCCCCAAGCGGACCAACAGGAAGTGCCCAACCTTCTGCTCCTTCCGGTGTCACAGTCCGGGGTCGATCGCAGAAGCCTTCCCGATTCCGTAGTCCGGTCAGTTACTATACGCCTTCCTGCCATTTCCTCTGGTCCACAAGGTGCTTCTCAAGGTCCTCAGGGACAAGGCGGATGTCATACTGGTGGCCCCAGCTTGGCCTCACCAGGGCTGGTACCCCACTATCTTGGTTCTGTCAATCCGGGCCCTGCTGCGTCTACCTCTCGCCCCCAACCTCATCTCACAGAATCACTGTCGTCTCCTTCACCCGGACCTTCAGTCTCTCCATCTCATGGTCTGGAGGATCCGTGGTTGAACCAGGCTGAGCTTGCCTGTTCAGACTTGGTGAGACAGGTGCTCCTGGAAAGCCGCAAACCTTCTACCAGTATTATGTACGAAGCAAAGTGGAAAAGGTTTTCCATTTGGTGTGTTCAACGGCAGGTGTTCTCACTCCAGGCTTCAATCCCGTGCATCCTGGACTACCTAGTGCACTTGAAAGAGCCGCATCTGGCATTCGGCTCTCTTAAAGTCCACCTCACGGCTATCTTGGCATTGCCTGGTGTTCCGTGTTTGCACACCCCATCGTGGTCGGGAAAAGGGCTCGTGGCTCCAGGTTTATGGTGTCCCCTACGAGGTACAGCAAACCATTCAGGACCTGCCTTTTGAGGGTGAGACTCTCTTCTCAGAAAAAACTGACACAAGGATAAATAGCCTTAAAGACTCCAGAGCCACCCTCAGATCCCTGGGCCTCTATATGCCCTCAATGCAGCAGAGACACTTCTATTCGCAGCCTCCTCAATGGTTTGGTCATCAGAACCGCCAAGATGGCTCCAGAAGGAGGAATCGGAACAGCAGGAGAAGGCCGTGTCAATCCTTTGGCCAGAGCTCGGGACAATCCAAGCCATCTTCAGGGGCCAAACCGGTCTTTTGAAGATGTGGTCAAGGATGGCGCACAAGAGCGAGATCTGGATCCACCCCGCCTTACCTTTTCACCCCGACTATCCCCTTTCTACTGTGCATGGTCCCGTATTACTTCGGACTGCTGGGTGCTCCACATGGTAGAGAGGGGATACTCCATCCAATTCTGTGCCCTTCTGCTCTTCCACCTCCTTTCCCCATCCCTCTTCAGGGACCCCTCTCATGAGCATTCCTTATACAGGAGCTGCACTCGCTCCTATTGCTAGGGGCAGTGGAAGAAGTTCCTCAGGCGCTTCTATTCCCAGTATTTCCTAATACTGAAAGCCAAGGGCGGCCTCAGTCCCATCTTGGACCTGCGAGAACTCAACAAGTTCGTGAAGAAACTCAAGTTGCGCACGGTCTGTTTGGCCTCCATCATCCCCTCGCTGGATCCAGCAGACTGGTGTGCTGCCCTCGACTTGAAGGACACGTATTTTCATATCGCAGTTACTCAGCCCCACAGAAAGTACCTCAGGTTTGTGATGACTAATACCCACTACCAATTCACAGTCCTTCCATTTGGCCTGTTAGCAGCATCTCGAGTCTTCACCAAGTGTATGGCAGTTGTCACGGTGTTCCTGCGCAGGCACCAGGTACAGGCGTTTCTGTACTTTGACGGCTGGCTGATCAAGGGCCATTCCAGTACCCAAGTGGAAGTTCAGGTCAGATTCATCAGAGCCACCTTTGACAACCTGGGTCTCCTTCTAAACGAAGCAAAATGGACTCTGTCCCCTGTCCAGAGGATAGAGTTTATAGGGGCAGTACTGGACTCGACCCAAGCCAGGGCCATTCCTGCCAGAAGCAAGATTTAAGGCCCCAACAGATATCATTTGAGGCATCAGGCAGTTTCCCACCCCCACAGCAAGGAACTGCCTGAAGCTTCTCGGTCACATGGCTGCCTGTACCTATGTAGTGTAGCATGCCAGACTTCAGGCTTTGATCTCTTCAGTCGTGGCTCACGTCAGTGTATTGCCCAGCCTGGGACAGCTTGGACAGGATCGTGACCCCGCCTCTTCCAGTCCTTAACTCCCTCCTGTGGTGGCTTGACCCTCAGGAGGTGTACTCAGGGGTCTCCTTCGCTAGTCCGCAGCCGTCTCTCTTGCTAGCGACGGACACATCAGACTTAGGCCGGGGAGCTCATCTGGGAGACCACAGGACCCAAGGTCTCTGGTCTCACGCAGACCTGGCTCTCCACATCAAAGTCAGAGAGCAGTGCGCCGAGCATTCCAGACCTTCCGTGCACACTTAAGACATTGTGTATCTGTTATGATGGACAATATAATAGCAGTGTTCTATATCAGCGAATGGGGGCGCAGGCTCCTCTCCCCTGTGCCAAGAAGCCCTCATGCTGTGGGACTTCTGTGCGGAACGTTCAATACACTTGCAAGCGTCATATCTCCCCGGGGTACAGAATGAGCTGGCAGACAACCTCCAGCGAGTCATTTCACATCCACGATTAGTCCCTTCGCCCGGACGTCATGTTTTCAATCTTCTAGAGGTGGGGCTTTCTCCAGATAGACCTATTTACCATGCAACATAACAGGAAATGCCAGCAGTTCTGCTCCTTCCAGAATCACAACCCGGGCTCCAGAGCAGATGTGTTCCTCCTTCCATGGGGAGGCCATCTCCTTTCCACCCATACCGCTCATTCACAAGATACTCCTCAAGATCCGGAGGGAATGAGCTCAGGTCATATTGATAGCACCAGCCTGGCCAGCACTGGTACACATCTCTCCTAGTCATGTCTCTGGAAGCCCTGGTCACTCTTCCACTCTTCCAGGACCTTCTGATGCAAGATCATGGTCATCTTCAACATCCGAACTGTGTCTCGCTTCACCTCATGGTGTGGAAGCTCCGTGGTTGAACCCAATGGAGCGTTCCTGTTCAAACCAGGTTAGACTAGTCCTTGGCAGCAGGAAACCCTCTACTAGAGCCACCTACCTTGCCAAGTGGAAGAGATTTTCAATGTGGTCGGCGCAGCGCCTTTCATTCCCAACACTAGCCTCAGTGCTGCTCATTCTGGACTACCTCTTCCATCTGAAGCAGCAGGGGCTTTTGCTTTCTTCAATAAGAGCAGACTGAGCCGCCATATTGGCCTTTCATCTGGGCACAGGGGGGGCCGCTTAATGTTTGCTAACGCTATGGTCAGCCGATTTTTAAAAGGACTCGACAGACTGTACCCTCATATCCGTCAGCCTGTCCTCACTTTGGACCTCACCCTGGTCCTCTAGGCTCATAGGACCACCCTTTGAACCGTTGGTGACATGCTCCATGCTCTACCTGTCTTACAAGGTGGCGTTCATGGTAGCGATAACCTCGGCCAGGAGGGTGTCTGAGCTCAAGGCTCTAACATCAAAGCCTCCTTACACGTGTTCTATAAGGACAGGGTTTCCCCCTGAAGGTTGTGTCACAGTTCATATCGATGAGGACATCTTTCTCCTGGTATTCTACCCTAAGCTGCACTCGACCGGCAGGGAGCAGAGACTTCACTCACTGGATGTCCGCAGGGCACTAGCCTTTTACATTGAGAGAATGAAGCCATTTAGAAAATTGGTCCAGTTATTCGTGGCAGTGGTGGACAGAATGAAAGGTCTGCCTGTGTTGTCACAATGCATTTCATCATGGATCATGTCCTGCATTCATGAGCCCTACATCCTAGCAGGGGTTCCGACACCCCCAGTCACTGCGCTCTCTACCAGGGCCCGGGCTTCAGTAACAGCATTCCTGGAGCAGGTCCCCACTGTGGATGGAGGACCACATCATACTTTCATCACGCACTATGCTATTACCCAGTAGGCCAGAGACGCTGCAGCCTTCAGACGAGCAGTGCTCCAATCAGTAGAAGACTCCAACCCTGCCTCCTGAATTTAGTCTTGTGGGTCACCTGACTGGAATTGACATGAACAAGCACTTGAAGAAAAAAGGTACTCACCTTCTCATAACTGTTGTTCTTTGAGGTGTGTTGTTCATGTCCATTCCAATACCCATCCTCCTACCCCTCTGTTGGAGTAGCCAGCAAGAAGGAACTGAAGCGGTGGCGGGTCGACTGGGGTCTATATTGAGCCCCATGATGGTGCGACTCCAGGGGGCATCTAGGCCGACCTGACAGATGCTGCTAGGGAAAAGTCTTCTGGCTACTGTATATGTGCACACGAACACACCTGATTGGAATGGACATGAACAACACATCTCGAAGAACAACAGATACGAGAAGGTAAGTAACCATTTTATACGGTCTCGCATGACCTTCTTATAAACAAACTAGGGAAATACATCCTAGATGGGGCTACTATAAGGTGTGTGCAAAACTACTTCTGGTAATAGTTTTCCAAACAGTTATCGGTGGTTCACAGTCAAGCTGGAAGGACATATCAAGTGGGGTCCTGCAGGGATCAGTTCTTGGTCTGGTTCTGTTCAATATCTTCATCAGTGATTTTAGATAATGGCATAGAGAGTACAGATATAAAGTTTGTAGATGATACCAAGCTGCGAGGGATTGAAAGTGCTTTGGAGGATAGGATTAAAATTCAAAATGGTCTGGACAAACAGGAGAAATGGTCTGAAGCAAATAAGGACAAATGCAAAGTACTACACCTGGGAAGGAACAATCAATTGCATACGTACAAAAGGGGAAATGACTGCCTAGAATGGAGTACTGCAGAAAGGGATCTGGATCACAAGCTAAATGTGAATCAGTAATGTAATACCGTTGCAAAAAAAAGCAAACATCATTCTGGAATTCATTAGCAGGTGTGTTGTAAACAAGACACGAAGTAATTCTGCTCTACTCTGTGCTGATTAGGCCTGGGTCCAGTTATGCGCGCCACATATCAGAAAAGAAGTGAACAAATTGAAGAAAGTCCAGAGGAGAGGGAAAAAAATCATTAAAGAGTTAGAAAATACGACCTATGAAGGAAGATTGAAAAAATTGGGTTTGTTTAGTCTGGAGAAGTGAAGACTAGTACGGAGGGGAAGGACACACAACCATTTTCAAGTACTGAAAAGGTTGTTATAAGGAAGAGGGAGAAAAATTGTTCTTTACCTCTGAGGGTGGGACAAGAAGCAATGGGCTTAAATTGCAACAAAGATGATTTTTAGGTTGACATTAGGGAAAACTTTCTGTTAGGGTAGTTAAGCACTGGAATAAATTGCTTAGGGAGGTTGTGGAATCTCTGTAATTGGAGATTTTTAAGAGCAGGTTAGACAAACACCTGTCAGAGATGGTCTAGATAATACTTAGTCTTGCCTTGAGTGCAGGGAACTGTGTTAGAAGACCTCTCAAGGTCCCTTCTAATCCTACGATTCTGTGATTTAGCATCTGTATGTAACTTGCATGTTGTGGTGATGAAGGAAGAATAGTTAAAACCAGAAGAACAAAGGTTATTTTTACTTTATGCATTGGTTTTCCAGGTCAGTCTAGTATGTCCTAGAAAGGTCATGGCCAAAAATAACAACATGAAAGGACCTTGTGGTCTTCAAATGCATTACATTTTTATAACAAACTCCAAAAGGAATTAATGCAAAATTCGTACATATGAAATAGAATTCCATTTGTAATGCTTCTTCTTTAACAGACTTTCAGCACAATGATTTTTAGTGGGGACCATTTTTATTCTAAAATATTGCCAGCTTTGGAAAAAAAAAGTTTGTCTGATTATACTCCACAGACACTTCTCATGTGTTACAGCAGCTCCAAACAAAGGAATAAAAATTAAAGTAACCCCACACATTGAAACAATGATGAGCTGCTAATTGTATTCACTATTAGTAGGGAAGAAGAGATCAAGTGTTTCTATCGAAAGCCCAGAAGGACCTTGTGACGGGTTGGATGACAGAAAACCCCTTGGGAGCTACCAACAGATGTGCTGGGACTATCTCTAAGCCTGTTTTTTCCTTGGCAGCTTGGGAATTCAGAACCCTGCCTGGTTGTGCCAGACACGCTAGCCTGCTACAATCACAGACCCGGGTCTAAACCACATCCCACACAAGCTGCAGGCTTAACTGAAAACAGCTTAAGAAGTGTTCCTGTCTCCAACACTGAGCTGTCTAGCTCCCAGTGGGATCCAAACCCCAAATAAATCCATTTACCCTGTATAAAGATTATACAGGGTAAACGCATAAATTGTTTGCCCTCTATAACACTGATATAGAGAGATGCACAGCTGTTTCCCACCCCCCCCCAAGGTATTAATGCATACTCTGGGTTAATAAGTAAAAAGTGATTTTATTAAATACAAAAAGTAGGAGTTAAGTGGTTCCAAATAATAACACACAGAACAAAGTGAATTACCAAGCAAAATAAAATAAAACACGGAAGTCTAAGTCTGATAAGTAAGAAAGTGATTATAGATGAAATCTCACCCTCAGAAATATTCCAATAAGTTTCTTTTACAGACTAGCCTCCTTTTTGTCTGGGTCCAGCAATCACTGACACCCCTGTGGTTACTGCCCTTTGTTCCAGTTTCTTTCAGGTATCCTTTTGGGGTGGAGAGGTTCTTTTGTGCCAGTTTAAGACAGAATGGAGGGGTCTCCCAGGGGCTTAAATAGACTTTCTCTTGTGGGTGGAGACCCCCTCCTCTCTCCTATCCAAAATCCAGCTCCAAGATGGAGATTTGGAGTCACATGGGCAAGTCACATGTCCGTGCATGACTGAGTTCCTTACCAGCCAGGCCGCATTCCCGGGAACGGTCAGATGTGGGTTGGCATCTCCAAGTTCATTGTTAGCTTAAGTGTTTCTTGATTGGGCACTTACTGAGAATAGTCTTTTCTCAGAAAGCTGACCAACTGCTTCACTGAGGCTACTTAAAATTAAGCAAGTACATAGCCAATATTCCTAACTTTGAATACAAAAGTGATACATTCATACAAATAAGATGAATATATCCAGTAGATCATAACCTTTGCAGAGATGTTACATGACATATCTAGCATAAAACATATTCCAGTTATGTCATATTTACTTTCATAAGCATGTTTCCATAAAGCATTATGGGGTGCAACATCACAGACCTGTGAACTGGTATTTTTCATAACTAAGGAAAGCAAATACTCCCTTCTTGACTGCAGTAGGTTAGTTAATACTGAACATTTAAGTGTCTTCATTTAAGCAGTACTGAAACTCTTACTGCAAACCCGAATGCAAGCCCCTTGTTCTGAGAGGCTGCCTAAATTCTTAAAAAATACTGCAGGTTAAAATACTTCATAAAAATGGTCAAATCCTTCAGATTAAATATCCATATCGTTATCTCTTCATTTCAATGTTTTGTCAATACTTGGCATAAAATCAAGAGGTTATCAAATACTTTGAAATTTAAACAGAACTCAATCAGAATGTTTGAAAGTTTCAAACAGCACTCTACAATAAATCCTCTATGTAGTGTGTGCATTATTCCTGTTTGTATTACAGTAGTGCCTAGTGGCCCCAGTGGAGATGGAAACATATTCTGAGAACAGCGGTAAGAAAGTTCAGATGGAGTTCGTGTATAGCAGCTGCGTCGCTGACCCCTTTTTAATCCCCCTTGCTTCTTGACCAATCAAAACTGATTTTTACTGTAGTGGAGTGAGAAAAGTCAGCTGTCTAGTGAGGGGAGTCACTATAGTCACTAAAGTCAGTGTGGGGGAGTGCTATCACATACATGCCTCAACTTCTCCGTGAACCCCATGACCAAATCCTTCTGTACACCAATGGTGCATACCCTCCCCCCATCAGAGCCCATCCGTGGCCCCCACAACCCAGACACCTGTCTCCCTTCCTCCCCCACAGAGCCCAGGGATCCAGAGGGAGAAACAGCCGGATGCTTGGTCCCAACCTTGCATGGAGTTTCCTGCTCGCTGCTGCCTCCTTCCCTTAGGGTGTGCTGGGAACTGCAGCTGCTAGGAACCCTCTAGCTCCCTCCACCTGCCACTGGCAGTGTCTTCTATGTGTGAGCTGGGCTCTTCCAGGTTCGGCAGCTGCTAGTGGTGGCCAGCAGCACTTTAGTCCATTTCTGTGGGGGAAAGGAAATTCTGCGCACACAGCGTTAATTTCTGCACAATTCTGCATTGCACAGTGACACAGAATTCCCCCAGGAGTAATGCTAATTAAATTCAAGACAGACTTTTCAAACTGGGGTGCCTAAAATTAAGCTTGTAACTTTAGTAACAGAGGCCTGATTTTTTTTATCACTTGTTTTGAGAACCTACAAATGTACTTGGAGTCATTGGGAGGTTTAACTACCCAGTGATAACTGTTTTTATTTAACTATATAAATATGGAAGTAGAAGCTCAGCTGTAGGTACTCACATTTGAAAATCTTGTCCTCAACTTTTGTTGTTTAATGCAGATTAAAATATGAGGGAGGTGGTAGAATAATGTTAAAATGAAATAAGGCTACAAAAATTAACTGAACAAAACAATATAAAAAGCCCAACAATTCTTAATTTTTGATGCTGGAAATGCTTACTTGTATATTTAGTTTAAAAAGAAAAGGAAGAAATCTATCTTGATTGCTTAAATTCATACACATCTTTTTCATACCAGTCTAAACATTACCCAACAATTAAAGCAATAAGCTTAAAATATATGCCATATTATGTGTCTACATTTTTCTCAGAAAGGTAAATGCTATTTATTTTTTTAAAATCGAATTTCATCAACAGTCCTCACTAAAAGGGGCTATCTAGTCTCTTATTGCATATAGTCAGTTCATGCCAGTTTAAACAGACTCCTGGGAAATAGATGCAATATTTTTAGTAATTTATTATTTAGAAAAACCTCTTCATGGCAACGTTTTAGGTGTTTTGAATTTTATAAGCTCTGCCATAATTTTGGAATGCCAGTTGTATATGAAAGTACTCAGATGAAAATATCTTCTGGCTTCACTGACTTCAGTGTTTTTAATCATGCTATTTGTATTATTTTTTTTTAATTGTTGAACCATTTAAGTTGAAATTAACCTGTACAGCTGCAGATGGATAAAATGTAGCAAGGCTGCAGTGCTTCCACTCTGTTCAGGAAATGCAATTGACCCAAGAAAAATCCACAGACTTGCAGTGTGAATTTGGGCTAAGCACTTAATCTGTCTGTACCTTAGTTCTTGTTTGTAAAATGGAAATACTAATGCTTTTTCTTCCATCATTTGTCTCGTATAGACTGAGATCTTGGGGCTAGGGACTTCTCTTACACTGACTTTCAGTTTTAAGTGAAGAAAAGTTTTCAGTTCCATATATCACCCAATGTGTGCATCAGTTCCCTTGGACACATCCCATTCACAAGCTCTGCATGAGGGATGTGAATTTCTCCCTTGAGTAAGTAAGAAGGGTTTTTTGTTGACGTTTTATTTTGAAAATGTCATAAAGTATAACAAACCACACTTCATATTCTAACTTGCTTATCCAGCTTTGTCACCAGATACCCTTCTCTCCTTCATTCTCAAATGTTTCCTTTCATGGTTCTTTATTGATTTTTAGAGTATTGAATGTTTACGTATTTAGAAAAATGATTACAAAGATGATGTTGTCAATGCCTGGTGTTCTTGTCCTTAGACCTATGTGTTACGCTGCTGCTGTTTCCTAGTATATTACTGTGGTTAGATTGTTCTCTAGTCTGCCAGAGACAGTGAGATATTGTTGTGGCCTTTTCTAACTGTTTTCAGTGCTGCAAGAGTCTTAGTCTCTTGACTGCCACATGACAGAAAAAGTAGTAAATAAAGACTGTATTGATGGCAATGGTGTTCATCTTGACATGTGGTGTTTAACGGTTGCAACAAGTTATTACAACACACAAAGTTAAATACTGGGCAAGTAGAACTTTAAATTGACAAAGTTAACGGGAGCAAATTTAGTTTTTTCATGTTATTACCTTCCACTTAAAACTTCATATTAGTTTTCAGCGAAAACTAGAATAGAAAAGGCTTTTCTGTATTTAAAAGTTTTACTCAGTTGATCAAATACAAATCATTTAAGCTAGTCCCTTGTAGATATTTAAATTGTGGCTTTCTATTTGAAAGAGGCAGCTTAAAATAAACTGATTTAATATTTATTATTTGTATTACTGTAGTATCTAGGAGCCCTAGTCATGGACCAAGACCCCATTATGCTAGGTGCTGTACAAACACAGAACAAAGAGACAGTTCCTGCATGATGGAGCACTACCTTTTCTTAGTGCATATCTGAACATTTTATGCCAGTTTTCAGTATATCAGTTTGAGGTCAAGTATTGGTATTTCATTTTAAAGGAATTCTGACCACGTCTTGGCTGGTGATGGGGTACACAATATGCTTTCAGATGTACAAATTACTACTGATTTCTAAAGTATATGAAGAATTCATATAGGATTAGATTGTATTCTTGCCTTATGAGATTGTTCAGGAGAGTAAGTGCTACTGGACATAAGTAAGGGTGTCATAATCAGGCCTTCAGTATTTTACGTTCTAATTGCTGATACATTTGTTTTTTCTTTCCAGCGCCCCACACTCTTTCATTCTGTTCTGGTGAATAATTTGTAATTCTTCATGTTAGCAGATGAGGTACTGCTTTATGGTTTTGTTTTGTTAATTTTAAAATAATGGAATGCCACACTCTGTCAGGTCCCTATTTAAACATTTAATCTCTGGAGTATGGAGTTCAGGAGAAAAGGAAAATTGCCAACCTAAACATACAAGACAAGATCCAATATGTTTATTTTAAAAGGACTGAGCTAACTTGGATTAATTTTGGATGTCAATAACTTGATGATATATGCCACATATGATTTAAAATGGATGCTGATGGAGGTGCAAGATGTTTCTCATAGACTATAGTCTTCTGCTGATAATTACTTTTAAAGAAAGTATGTAGGATTGTCAGACTACTGAAAGGGAAAGTGTGAATAAAAGTTATAAATTAAATTCTTTAACTCATTTCTGTCTCTCACACTCTCTTCCGTCTCTCACACTCTCATCCCTACAGGCCAACAAAGTTCTTGTCCCCAGAATAGCTATCCAGTATTTGTGTTTAAACTGGATGAATGGCAACACTTTCTGAATTCAATTTTCAAACATAATGTAAACAATATATAGACATTACTCTGAGACAACGCCTCTCTGAATTTAAGGATGTGCTGGAATTGGAATTTTTAAATGATTTTTAGCATAGTAATATGATGCTTCTTATTAAACATGTAAGAATCATACCCTGATTTATAATAAATTCAGAGTTCAGCTTTTAGCCTCAGAGTACCATGCAGTCCAATATAATTCAGGATGAAGTTGTTATTCTGGAAGCCGTTAGCGTTCTAATATTTAGGATTAGTTAACATTGATATTTTTCAAGGAAATTTTTCTCTTAATGCTTCATAAAAAGGTGTCTACCATGTGCTAAGGTTAGTGAGAACAATAATTTTGTGTACGTTTACCATGATATTTTGATGTACATAATGTTGCTACATCACAAAGCTCACTGAGATTGGCTATATACAAGATAGAAGACTTGCGTTTCTCCTTTGCAATATTGGACCTGCTTCCTGCAAAGACTTAAACACTTTATCCCAGGAGTAACCCTGCTGACCTCAATAAGACTCTTTTTAAAATATTTTTAGTAATTAAAGTTAAGCATGTGTATAATTTTTGCAGAATTGAGATCTTGAATTGAATTGCTTTATTTTCATTGTGCCATTCCTTAGGGGGTAAATTTTTCTGGTTGTAGCTAAACCCAGCTGTTATCCAAAATTTTCATAACACAACTTGAAAGCTTTGCAGTTATTCATTCATTGGCATAAAATTTTATTACTTTTTTAAAAATTTGTTTAACCTTATCTGCGTTTTAGACTCTGGTCTTGTTCTATGGCACATGTGCGGAAGTAGAATTCTTAACTTTCTTAATGAAAATAAATGCAGCCTTCCTTCCCTTTCGGAGTTTTTTTTTAAAAAAAAGTTTTTTTTCCCCTTGAAAAAGTTCTAAAGCAGGGGTCGGCAACCTATGGCACGTGTGCCAAAGACGGCACATGAGCCAATTTTTAATGGCACGCCGCCGTCTGCCTACCCTGGTAGAAAGCAGTGTGCCATTAAAAATCCTGCCCTGCCCGGCCTGCTCTTCTCCGCCCCCTGCCCACCGCTCTCTCCTTGCGGGCAGGCAAGCTTCCCACTTCCCCCCGTCTCTTCCCCCAGCGTGCTGGGTTTCTGCCCCTCTCCCTCCCTGCGTCTGATCAGCTGAAGGCCCTTGCTACGGAGGGGAGAGGGAAAAGCGGAGCTGCAGCGCACTCTCTGCTCCGGGGACCTTGGGGAAGGGGGTGGCATCGGCATATCCCCTCCAGCCCCCTGCCGTGAGCCGCTCAGGGCAGGGGGCTGGGAGCACCCCCACGACCCCAGGCCACTGCCCTGACCCCTGCAACCCCCCACACACTCCAGCCCTGTGCCCTGCCCCCTGAACCTTCCCATAACCCAGCCCTGACTCCGGCACCCCCCACACATACCCAGCCCTCCCACACCCCATGCCCTGACTCTTGCACCCCCCACATCCCCACCCCCACCACCAAACAGGAGCTCTTGCACACACTCCCACCTGCATCCCTCGCACCAAATGGGAACTGCCCAGATGACCCCCAGCCCTGTTCTCAGCGCACTTCCACCCTCATCTCAGTGTAGAGAGAGGAAGAGAATGGCTAGAACGAGGGAGAAGGTAGGTACCTACTCTATGTGGATAGGGCCGGGACCCCAAACCAGCAGCGGTCTGAGCAGGGCCGGCAGCTGGGACCCTGGCTGGCAGGAGCCCATGGACAGAACCCCAGACTGGCAGCGGGCTGGTCAGCCCACTGCTGATCTGGGGTCCTGGCCCCCGGCCCCGCTCAGCCCACTGCCGGTCTGGGGTTCTGGCTGCCGGCCCCTTGCCAGCCGGGGTCCTGGCCACAGGCCTTGCTTAGCCCACTGCTGCCCTAGCTGAATGGAACCCCAAGCCGGCGGCAGGCTGAGCAGGTCGGCGGTGTAAGATCAGAATTTTAATTTAATTTTAAATGAAGCTTCTTAAACATTTTGAAAACCTTGTTTACATACGACAACAGTTTAGTTATATAATATATAGACGTATAGAGAGAGACCTTCTAAAAAATGTTAAAATGTATTATTGGCACTCGAAACCTTAAATTAAAGTGAATAAATGAAGACTCAGCACACCACTTCTAAAAGGTTGCCGACCCCTGCTCTAAAGATTAAAAAAAAATTATACCTATGTTTTCGGCAAAGATTACTGTTTTCATAAGGAAATGTAAGTAATTACCTTGGGGAAAGATCATATATTTTGTCAATCTTTACTTTTGTGAATCAAGTTTTAACTTCAGTTTTAAAACTGTCTACAATTATCTTTGATAGAAAGTTGTTTAAATATTGGAAACCAATTAAACACAATCATACTGTACTAAAAGCATGTTTTTAGTATATTATGGTGCTGTATAGCATTTAGCTTACTAGATGGTTTCATAAAGATAAGACACTGCATTTGATGTTGATTAGGATAATATAAAAACAACCATATGTTTTGTGAGGTTCACTTTTTGGTGGCTGTATAAATAATGGAAGATGAAATGGCTTAAACAAAAAGTAGACTCCAGTCTTTGCTTCTTTTTTCCATGGTCAGTGCCCTAATTTGTTCCAGAATTAACTTTTTGAGTATGCTCTCTCCAGCCAAAAACAGAGGTATTCCTTCCTTTACCAATGTTGGCAACTGAAATATTGCTGAGGGAAACAGTGGAAGGGATGATAAATGGCAAGCTGGGCTAGATTACTTTGACATATACAAACACACTGAGAGAGCTGAAAGGGGATACAGATTCAGCACCCAGGATGTGCAGGCTGCTCTAAAAAGTTTTGTACCACGCTGTCCTAAACCATTTTTGGACTTTGCTGCTGCATCAGTTTTTCTCCTTCTGCAGCCAAACGAAACTACCACTTTTGGTACTTCGTAATTGCTCTCTCCTCCTGGGGACTGGTTTACTATCAAAACAGTTGAATTTTAAACCTAGAAATTTTCAGCCTCCTACAGGTTCACCAATTCATTACTCCCATCTTAAACATTTTTTGTTCCTGTCCCTCCCTGCAGGTAGCTCCTGACAAGCATTTCCTGTGGACAGCTTCTCCCCTGGTCCCCTCCATGACCCTCGATTCCTTGCTGGACTATCTGCTTGTCCCTAACAGAATTCAGGTTGCCTTTTATATATTCCCAAAAGGCCTGGTTAGTGAGCCACAGATTCCCATTGTGTTACCCCTGGATTAATTTCCTTCACCTGGGGAAGCTGGCTACACCTGGCACAGATGTGAGGCTGAGCCGCATACATCTTAGTGGGTCAGTTCACGCTGTGACAAATGTCACAACAGGTAGAGAATATTAAAAAATAAAAATAAAAAATCAATTATTTTATTTTCCCATTGGTTTGAAAGGAAGGATTCTCACTCTCACTGTTCCCATAGTAGTGAGCAGTGAGACTAACCCCATTCTCTGTCAGGTGGTGGCAGAATGAAGCAGGCTCAGAGAGTAGTGCTGCCAGAGTCCAGGAGGAAGGAAATGTAATAAGGAAGCCTAAACTATTCCTGTTGTAGTGGAAAGAGCAGATCTAATCCATGAGCAGCATCCACATCAGTGGATCTTTCTTCAGGAAAGAAAATGAAGTAAGAGTGGATACAGCTGTAGGTAGGAGGAAGGGCAGTGTAGATACAAGTCTAATAGGTTATACTGGTAGTAAAATAACCGTGCCTAATAGGGTACAGAATGTGAGTGAGGCCAAACAGCAAAAATTAAGATGTTTGTACACTAATGCAAGGAGCCTAGGTAACAAAATGGAGGAACTAGAGTTACTGGTGCAGGAAGTGAAACCAGATATTATAGGTATAACAGAGACCTGGTGGAATAGTAGTCATGACTGGGCTACAGGTATTGAAGGGTATGTGCTGTTTAGGAAAGACCGAAATAAAGGTAAAGGTGGTGGAGTAGCACTGTATATCAATGATGAGATAGAATGTAAAGAAATAAGAAGCGATGAAATGGATATGACTGAGTCTGTCTGGGCAATAATTAAATTGGGGAAGAAAACTATTAGAGCCTCCCCTGGGATAGTGCTTGGGGTGTGCTATAGACCGCCGGGATCTAATTTGGATATGGATAGAGCCCTTTTTAATGTTTTTAATAAAGTAAATACTAATGGAAACTGTGTGATCATGGGAGACTTTAACTTCCCAGATATAGACTGGAGGACGAGTGCTAGTAATAATAATAGGGCTCAGATTTTCCTAGATGCGATAGCTGATGGATTCCTTCAACAAGTAGTTGCTGAACCGACTAGAGGGGATGCCATTTTAGATTTGGTCTTGGCGAGTAATGAGGATCTCATAGAGGAAATGGTTATAGGGGATAATCTTGGCTCAAGTGATCATGAGCTAATTCAGTTCAAACTGAATGGAAGGATTAACAAAAATAAATCTGCAACTAGGGTTTTTGATTTCAAAAGGGCTGACTTTCAAAAATTAAGGAAATTAGTTAGGGAAGTGGATTGGACTGAAGAATTTATGGGTTTAAAGGTAGAGGAGGCCTGGGATTATTTTAAATTAAAGCTGCAGAAGCTATCGGAAGCCTGCATCCCAAGAAAGGGGAAAAAATTCATAGGCAGGAGTTGTAGACCAAGCTGGATGAGCAAGCATCTTAGAGAGGTAATTAAGAAAAAGCAGAAAGCATATAGGGAGTGGAAGAAGGGAGGGATCAGTAAGGAAAGCTACCTTATTGAGGTCAGAATATGTAGGGATAAAGTGAGACAGGCTAAAAGTCAAGTAGAGTTGGACCTTGCAAAGGGAATTAAAACCAATAGTAAAAGGTTCTATAGTCATATAAATAGGAAGAAAACAAAGAAAGAAGAAGTGGGACCGCTAAAAACTGAGGATGGAGTGGAGGTCAAGGATAATCTAGGCATGGCCCAATATCTAAACAAATACTTTGCCTCAGTCTTTAATAAGACTAAAGAGGATCTTAGGGATAATGGTAGCATGATAAATGGGAATGAGGATATGGAGGTAGACATCACCATATCTGAGGTAGAAGCGAAACTCAAACAGCTTAATGGGGCTAAATCGGGGGGCCCAGATAATCTTCATCCAAGAATATTAAAAGAATTGGCACAAGAAATTGCAAGCCCATTAGCAAGAATTTTTAATGAATCTGTAAATTCAGGGGTTGTACCATATGATTGGAGAATTGCTAACATAGTTCCTATTTTTAAGAAAGGGAAAAAAAGTGATCCAAGTAATTATAGGCCTGTTAGTTTGACATCTGTAGTATGCAAGGTCTTGGAAAAAATTTTGAAGGAGAAGGTAGTTAAGGACATTGAAGTCAATGGTAAATGGGACAAAATACAACATGGTTTTACAAAAGGTAGATCGTGCCAAACCAACCTGATTTCCTTCTTTGAGAGAGTAACAGATTTTTTAGATAAAGGAAACGCAGTGGATCTAATTTATTTAGATTTTAGTAAGGCGTTTGATACTGTGCCACATGGGGAATTATTAGTTAAATTGGATAAGATGGGCATCAATAGGAAAATTGAAAGGTGGATAGGGAATTGGTTAAAGGGGAGACTACAACGGGTCCTACTGAAAGGTGAACTGTCAAGTTGGAGGGAGGTTACCAGTGGAGTTCCTCAAGGATCAGTTTTGGGACCAATCTTATTTAATCTTTTTATTACTGACCTGGGCACAAAAAGTGGGAGTGTGCTAATAAAGTTTGCAGATGATACAAAGCTGGGAGGTATTGCTAATTTAGAGAAGGACAGGGATACCCTACAGGAGGATCTGGATGACCTTGTAAACTGGAGTAATAGGAATAGGATGAAATTTAATAGTGAGAAGTGTAAGGTCATGCATTTAGGGATTAATAACAAGAATTTTAGTTATAAGCTAGGGACGCATCAACTAGAAGTAATGGAGGAGGAAAAGGACCTTGGAGTATTGGTTGATCATAGGTTGACTATGAGCTGCCAATGTGATATGGCTGTGAAAAAAGCTAATGTCGTCTTGGGATGCATCAGGAGAGGTATTTCCAGTAGGGATAAGGAGGTTTTAGTACCGTTATATAAGGCACTGGTGAGACCTCACCTGGAATACTGTGTGCAGTTCTGGTCTCCCATGTTTAAGAAGGATGAATTCAAACTGGAACAGGTACAGAGAAGGGCTACTAGGATGATCCGAGGAATGGAAAACTTGTCTTATGAAAGGAGACTCAGGGAGCTTGGCTTGTTTAGCCTAACTAAAAGAAGGTTGAGGGGAGATATGATTGCTCTCTATAAATATATCAGAGGGATAAATACCAGAGAGGGAGAGGAATTATTTAAACTCAATACCAATGTGGACACAAGAACAAATGGATATAAACTGGCCACTAGGAAATTTAGATTAGAAATTAGACGAAGGTTTCTAACCATCAGAGGAGTGAAGTTTTGGAATAGCCTTCCGAGGGAAGTAGTGGGGGCAAAAGATCTATCTTGCTTTAAGATTAAACTCGATAAGTTTATGGAGGAGATGGTATGATGGGATAACATGGTTTTGGTAATTAAATATTCATGGTAAATAGGCCCAATGGCCTGTGATGGGTTTTTAGATGGGGTAAGATCCAAGTTACCCGGGAAAGAATTTTCTGTAGTATCTGGCTGATGAATCTTGCCCATATGCTCAGGGTTTAGCTGATCGCCATATTTGGGGTCGGGAAGGAATTTTCCTCCAGGGCAGATTGGAAGGCCCTGGAGGTTTTTCGCCTTCCTCTGTAGCATGGGGCACGGGTCACTTGCTGGAGGATTCTCTGCTCCTTGAGGTCTTCAAACTACAATTTGAGGACTTCAATAGCACAGATATAGGTGTGAGGTCTTTTTTAGGAGTGGTGGGTGAAATTCTGTGGCCTGCATTGTGCAGGAGGTCAGACTAGATGATCATAATGGTCCCTTCTGACCTAAATATCTATGAATGATGTCCATGAAAGAGATTTGATCCTCTGTCACTTGGAACTATATATGTAGCCCTTCTCGTGGTTCCCTTGGACAAAATATTCCTTACCTGTAATACTTGTTCTCTGAGGATCTATATTTCAGTGCTTTACCTTTTTTGTATACACTTATATTTTAATCAGCTTTTATTTAGGAGTTCCTGCCTGCTTTTCAAAGGAACTGGCTGTGGTAGGAATAAAGGCAACCTGGAGCACCAACTGAAAGGGTGCTCAAAATGACTTTATAAGTTTCCTCAGAGACTGAAAACTTTGAAACTGTTGGTATTCCAACCTGGTCTCATGCTTGAAACACAGACCCAAACATGCAAATCTACTGAAGTGTATTTTTAGAGAACAAAAATTTCAATAAAATAGTTGTTTAACACATCAGCTGTTATGCTATTGCTTGACTTACTGCAGGGTCCCATGTTTGTGTTTAAATGGTTATAGTTCAAATTTGCTCAGTTAACAAATTAATTTTTTTTAGCTGATTCTGCTATAAATCTCAGCCTGGTATCCAGAACTCAAGATGGGTTCTTTACAACTGGTCCATCAACAATAATAAAGATTCTTCAGGTCAAATTATGCCTTCCAGGTACAACCTTCCAGTGCAACCCCAAAGTAAATGGAAGCATAATATGGTTATACAGATGTAACAGACATAATTTGACTGTCAGCATCTTTATTACTGGTAGTGATATGCTAACAGGAATTAACCTGGTTCAATTTTTAGATCCTTGGATGAGTCTCTAGGATTGGTAGTATTTAAGACAGAAGAACCTTGTCAATGGAGCAGATTGATCTACAATTACTGAGACACACACATATGAAACCAAAGTACTTTTTTAAAAAACTCACATTTCAGAGAACTGCACTTTACATAGGAAAATATTTGTGTTTATCTAGCAAAATCACAACTTAAAATACTGGTAACTTCAAATGGTATATAAGGAGCTATGCTGCTGGTAAACTAAAATAATCTTTAACTAGATACTGGACACACCAAGATTAAGTGCTGCCTTAATTACTTCCTCCTTTTGTATGATAAATTGTTTTTACAATGACGGTAGACACAAATAGTTTTGACCTTAGGAGCCTGAAATAGCACTTTTTCCCTTTAGCTGAAATCTCTTAAATGCTTCTCATCGTTCCTTTTACCATCCAGATGTCTTGGCACAATTTCAGTTACTAGATGTGAGGGTTGTTAAGTCAGTCACCACATGTTACACAGTTTGGCCCATGACTCATTCTCACAGCAGTCCCGTGTTTGTGACCAGTCCTGTTTTCAGTATAAATACGTGCTCTCCGTTGACCTTTATGATGTCAGCTAGTGGCAGAACTAGAATCATGATTGGATATTGTTTCTAAATCTAATCTGTTTCACTAATTAACAGAATGTTAAATAAACATCTCAATAAATGAGTGTTTAGTGTGTTAAAGTTTACATTCTGGCTTCTTGCAGTGTTCAAAACTGCAGGTTAATGTGGGTAATTTCTAGTTCTAACCAAAAATATGAATGGAACCTGAAAGGTTTCCGATAAATTACATTGAATGTCAGATATCAGAAAAAGATTCCAAATAAATACCTTAGGACTTTTTGCTGTTTGTGTTTTCTTGGTTACAAAATAGATAGTAAAATTCAATCAGTCCTATATCTTTATTGAATATCGGTATTTGAATAGTGTTCACAGCATGAGAATGAGTTCTTTTTTCAGAGAAACAGCCGTGTTAGTCTGTATTCGCAAAAAGAAAAGGAGTACTTGTGGCACCTTAGAGACTAACCAATATATCTGAGCATAAGCTTTCGTGTGCTAGAGCTCACTTCATCGGATGCATTCAGTGGAAAATACAGTGGGGAGATTTATGTACAAAAAGAACATGAAACAATGGGTGTTACCATACACACACTCAAGGCGAGCCACTACCAGCAGGAGAGCGGGGGGCGGCGGGGAACCTTTTGTAGTGATAATCAAGGTGGGCCATTTCCAGCAGTTGACAAGGACGTCTGAGGACCCCTGCACCCCCCACTGTCCCACCTTGATTATCACTACAAAAGGTTCCCCGCCGCCCCCCGCTCTTCTGAAGTCCTTCTGGACTCCTCAGCGATATTGGATACCCAAATAGCCATAGTGCCAAAAAATGCCTACTAGCATCTGTGATGGGCCAGAAGATTGTGCTCAATGCTGTCCTACATGGACATAGCCATGATGATAGATCAACTTCTGACACACAGGCTTGACTGTTGTAACTCACATATATTTAGGAATGAAGCCACACCTCTTGAAACACTCCAGTTTGTACAAAATACAGTAGTGCATCTTCCTAGTAGAACAGGTTGCCATGAGCATAACCATCAGTGCTCCTCTGTCTGCAGTGATTCCTGTTGAACAGAATACAGTTTAAAGTTTCTGCATGTTAGCCAAAGTCCTCCATAAGTTAGGCTCTAGCTACCTGAGAGAAATCTTCTCCTTTTACAACCATTACCTCCCATGGCAGCTACGTTGCCTTGGAACATAACTATCAACTGATAGGGGGAGACTCATGATTGTAGGAGACAGAACTTTCACTGTATCAGAACCTAGACTGTTGCAAGAGGTAAGTGTGACTGCAGCACTAACAACTCTGCAATCCCTCTGTGCCATCTCCTAGCTTTGAATGATCTTTTTAGAAAATTTAGTAAAGACTTAAACTGATGGGCTCCACCTAAACCAAAATGGAACCAGATTGCTGGCACTTAAAATTAAAAAGATTGTAGAGCAGTTTTTAAACTAGGAGCTGGGGACAAGTGTGAAGGAGCATGTGGTTTGGACAGACACATCCCTTAGGGGAGGATCTATTAATGGAGGTTCTCTGCCTTCTAGTGAGGAGGAGAGGATGGAAGATGATGAAGTATGGGTAGGATCTAATAAGAAACAGTCAAATGAAAAAGAGGTCCATTCAATTACATCATGTAATAGCAGACTGTTAAAAAGTGACAGATTTTTGAAGTGCTTATATACAAATGCTAGAAGTCTAAATAATAAGATGGGTGAACTACAATGCCTTGTATTAAATGAGGATATTGCTATAATAGGCACCACAGAAAATTAGTGGAGTGAGGATAATCAATGGGACACACT
This sequence comes from Lepidochelys olivacea, assembly GCF_965140295.1. NCBI lineage: Eukaryota > Metazoa > Chordata > Testudines > Cheloniidae > Lepidochelys > Lepidochelys olivacea. The sequence continues at coordinate 42,069,401 of NC_140419.1, forward strand.
AATACCAGGGTACAAAATATATTGAAAGGACAGAACAGGTCGTGTTGGTGGGGGAGTGGCACTTACGTGAAAGAAAGCATAGACTCAAATGAAGTAAAAATCTTAAATGAACCAAACTATACCATAGAATCTCTATAGATTGGAATTCCAATCTATAATAATAAGATATCTGATGTTGTAGTAAGGATATATTACCGACCACCTGACCAGGATGATGACTGTGAAATGCTCAGGGAGATTAGAGAGGCTATAAGAATTAAAAAACTCAATAACAATGGGGGATGTCAGCTATTCCCGCATTGACTGGATATGTGTCACCCCAGGACGAGATGCAGAAGTAAAGTTTCTTGACACCTTAAATGACTGCTGCTTGGAGCAGCTAGTCCTGGAACCCCCAAGAGGAGAGGCAATTCTTGATTTAGTCCTAAATGGAGCACAGGATCTGGTCCAAGAAGTGACTATAGCTGGATCGCTTGCAGAAACTATTCCCTGTACAGCATGCTGTGTCCATGCAACATATGACGTATTTTATCTATTGTAAATGTTTCCCTGACTGCTCTCCCTTATTTTAGCTAGTTCAGACATTTTTGTTTCTATCCTGCTGATCTATTTACTTCCCTAATCCTGTCTACCAAGAAATGAGACCTCAGCCATGTCCAATTACTTGTGTCAAGCCAGGCTTGCGGTACTTCAGTTGCTGTTTAAGCTGACTCCAAGCCCCACCTCCTTCCATTACTGCCTGTGAGTCACCTGTGTGGAATAAAGTCCTGCAGCCACTTGAAGAAAAATCTGTTAATTACCTGTACTGTAACTAACTTGTTTTTTGAGATGTGGGTGCAGATGTGTATTCCATGATCCACCCTCCATCCCCTCTGTATTGGAAGGTGGATCATGGATTCTCGTGTGAAAGAACTGAGGAGGGTTGTGGCAGCACCACCCTTAAATAGCCTCTGGAGGAGCCCGTGGGCAGGGGGGATCCCATAAGGGACTGAGCAAAGTTTTCTGGCTTCAGCGTCCTAGATATGTGCACACTTGAGTGGAATAGATGTCTGCTTCTACATCTTGAAGATGTTTTACTGTTTTTTGTACTTATGTGAGACTGTTGCTATAAAGTGGACTGTCAGCCATTTAACTATTTAATACATTCTTCAAGAGTCAGTCAAGTTCTTAGATAGCACAGTGATTGGGCTTCATAGTTGATTTATAGACTCTTTTCTAAAACTAATCTGCAATAGGATTAGAATCTAAGGGTGTAAACCCATATGCCTCCCAATAAATGGGGTGGGGGGCACTTTCCTATAGTTCTAGTGTGTGCTTGACTATAACATCTCATAAAGATATTCCCTAATACTATACTTAGACAAAGAGGTTGTCAATGAATTGCACAAACAATACCCCCTGCATATAAAGCTATAATTACAAATCGTATATAGCCTGTGGGTGTTTATGAAGTCTGACACACAGCATAACTATTATATATCTGATTTTTTTTTGTCAGTCATGTACTCAAAGTGGCAAACTATAATACACTGCTTCTGGATGTAACCACATGTATAGGTACCTTTACTTCCAGGTAGGGATGTAAATATCATTTAAAAAGTTAACTGTTTAAATGATTAAAATATTTAAATGGTTAACCAATTAAAGGGCTGGGGCAGCTGGGGCTGCTCTGACTGGTGTGGGAGTTAAAGGCTAAGGCGGGTTCATCGGTAAAACTAATGCTTATCGGTTAACATTTTACATCCTTATGTCCAGGAGGGACTCTTTTTTTTTTTTTTTTTTTTTTTTTTTGGTAATAGGATTACAACAAAATGTGAACACCATGTTAGCAAGACTACATCAAAGGTAGACTTCTTAGCACTGCAATAGTCAGCATTTTGATTTCATCGCAGTTGCTGCATTTTGTTTTTAATTTCCCTGTACATAAGCGTATCAGAAGAGGATCACAATTGAGTCTGCTGCTCTTGCACATAGCGCTTCTGTGGCTCCAGAAGGCGCAGCAGATGAGTAAAACGGATATTCTTAAAATTGAAATCCCACTTCTCCTGCTGATGTTGTAGTAGAAGTGCTTAGTGGTGAAATAATACAGGTATGATCCCACAGTACAGAACAGAAACAAGGAGAAGGGAAAGAAGGATAAAAGCAGAAGAGATATACTAGCAATCTAGTCACCAGATTAAGTAAAATCTTGGACAGACTGTGATTCCGTCATCTCATATTGTTGGATAAAAAGGATTGGAGTGCTACAAAGACAGCTTGTTTTGTCTATGAAGGAGTGCTTTGCTGCAGTCTTGTGACCCTACCCACCCTACAGTAAATGGAGCAGTGTTGGCTGTGTCTGGAGGGCGCAGTGTGCAGCCTCTCTCAACTGGAGGGTAATGTTGAATGCAGTGATGCTTTTGAGGAAAATAGAAGGGGTAATGATGGGTGGATGTGGGGGTGATGGAAAGATAGAACTTGGGGAAGAGAAGAACTGGCAGGATTGTTGGGAGGATGAGAAAGAGACTCAGAATACAAAGCTGGAGAAGTCAAGCGGAAAGAACGAACTGAACTGATTCATATTGGTGTTGATTGTGCATGAGTTTCTTTTGTTGTCTAGTCAATGCAATTAGATGTGGTAATTAGCTGGATTCGTAGCAAATGAGAACTCTGTCACCCTCCCAAAGAAATAGAGTAGGAGATTCCTGCCCCGAGACAAAAAAGACATTAAACCCCAATAAGGGGTTTAATAGACTTATAAACATGTTGCTGTTATAATCCTTAATCACTCCATTTGTGAGTAGGTAGCAGCCAGTGTAAGCTTGTAAATATAAAAAGTATTTGAAGGAGAGATGTGCTTTGTTTTTATATTGCTGAACTTTGTAAGTACAGCGTGCATTTTACCTGCATCAAAAATATTGTTTTAGGAAATGTTGAAAGTGGATGTGTTTGGGGGGATTTCATTTTATCAAACGCGGTATTTGTCATTTTATTATGTTTAAGATATCTGAAAATGACAACTTAAACTTTGATTTTAAATGTCATACATTTTACCACCAGCTTTGAATATAATGTTAATCAAATCAGTTAGAAAATATTTTCAATTTACATGTTTCTTTATATGCAATGCAAGAGAAGTGTTGTTTTTTACCCCAATAATGTTGCAGTTCCTCATATTCATATTTTTTAATTAGTTCAATAGGAAAAAATTAAATATTCCACTCTTGTGCTTTTATTCAATATCACACATGATGCTATGATACTATGAATGTAATTGATTTCTTAATCTGTACGTTTTTAATTTATACACATGTGAACACCACATTTAATGAAATACGTTAATTTCTATAATCGTTGAGCTATCAAATCTGAAATATTCCCAGGAATATTTAGGGGCTTATCTTAGTACAAATATGTACTTTATTATTATTATTATGGTTGTGAACACCTACCTAGAATAGATTGGAATTAGTTGAGATTTTAAATGTTGCAGATACATGTAAAAACATTTATGATAATTCCTGATAACATAATAGAATGCAGTAGAACATACAGTTCGTTAAAATATACATGCTACCATATATTCAGATATATAAACAGATTTGATTAATCCATTTTCCTATTAATTTGGTATTTTAACCATTTCTAGTATGTGCAAGTTTTTGATCACTACTTCAAACAGAGATTGGTAGGTAGGTAAATTAGTGAAAAATTTGTATATATAATTAAACATAGTAATTTAGGCCTTGATCCTGCAACCACACAGAAGTATCTTTAGTCACTTGTGTAGTCTCTGAGATGTTGATTACTTGCATATATTTGCAGTATCAGGCATTTCAGGCTCCAGTAGGATTGCCAGCCCTCCAGGATTGTCCTGGAGTCTCCAGGAATTAAAGATTAATCTTTAATTAAAGGTTATGTTATGTGATTAAACCTCTAGGAATACATGCAGCCAAAATTGGTAATCCCTAGGCTCCAGTCTTGCAAGCTGATTTATGCAAGCAGACCTATACAAAATCTCAGAAGAATTTAAAATGTGTCTGACTATAAAACGCTGAGTTTTTCTGAATTTTAATTTTTCCTAGGTCCATGTGGTTATGATATTCAGGTTCCATAATGCCTCCTGCCATGACAGACATCCTTGACATCTGGGCAGTGGATTCACAGATAGGAGCTGATGGCTTAATCTCTGTGGACTTCCTGCTCCCAACTGGAACCTATATCAACCTGGATGTCCCTCGAGATGCCACCATATGCCATATTAAACAGGTAAATTAGTGGTTGGCTTGCTATTTTAAATGAGCTCCATCACTGATTTTGTTGAGAAGTACTTTATATATTAAATGTTGTTTAAAAGTCTTCTAATAGGCCTTTAGAAGCTTTATCCTGTCAATGAAACCAAGATGCAACTTTAAAAAGTGAATAAAATGTAAAACTGGTACGATGTCTTACTCAGACTGTAGACTGCATGAAACAATAGCTCCAAGAAATGTGAACTGCTCCCATTCTTCTGATCCAGTGTTACCTCTGAAACTAATGATGACGATTTTAAATGTCAGCATTAACTATTTCACTGCTGATTATTTTAGCTCAGAATCTAGCTGTGCCCAGCTCGCAACCCCAAAATTCTTCCTGTGCCTTCTCAGGAACTAAAACCCCCAACCACCCCTTAATCATCAGCCAGAACCTTAGCTTCTCTGTGACAAATCTATGATGAAATTATACATTGTCTGCCCCCCACCCCCAAATCTATGTTGAAGACTGAAAGGGTGAGAACATTGCAAAATGAATTGAATTAAATATTCAAATAAATAACACAAGGGCTATTACACTGAATATATTATTTAATATTTAACTCAAAATGTAGTGTTTTTTAAAATTTAGAAATCCTGCAAGTTTCAGTTAGTCTGCTATAGAAGCATGGGGGCCAATCTGTTCCCAGTTATACCTCCATACATTTGGAGTTACACCATTGACTTCAGTGGAGTAACTCAAGATCTACCTTGGTGTGACTGAGAACAGAATTTGTCTCCTGGAGCCTTGCACAGATTTTAGTTCTAGTTCTCTGTGGCATACACCATGTTTTGACTATGAAGATTGAAAGTACTTCTGTTAATGTTATTTAGTTAAGAACAGTTTTTCTCATTCAGCATGTATTTTGGAGGCGTACATGGAGTGTGCAGTGTAGAAACTCTGAGCTGGATCTCTAATGTGAGCATGTCTTGCTGTGGCTTTGGAAAATGGAACAATGCATTTATGTGTGTGTAGCTGTTGGTTCAGCAAAGAGTGTGTATTGTGAATATAACTTCCTTTAAGGGATACAGCTAAATTTTAAAAAATCACACCTGATTTTTTTAACTGTTGTTGAAAGATACACCTAAGATTACTGTAAGCAAAATAGGTTAAAGAAAATGTTTTCCATTTTTCTCAGTTGTTTTAGGCATCAACAACACTTTATGTATACCCATATTCAGTTTCCTCTGTAATAATTCCGTTTGCTATTTGTGTGTGACACAAAAACAAGAGAGACATCCATTTTAAACATAGGTAAATATGATTGTAAAACCCCAACTTTTCTGGAGGACTCAAAGGCAGGTGTAATATCTGATAGTATTTTAACTGTTTTTTTAAAATTGACCATATTTCCGTTTAGAGAGACAAGGTGGGTGAGGTAATACCTTTCATTGGACCAACTCTGTAAGCTCAAAAACTTGTCTTTCACCAACAGAAATTGGTCCAATGAAGATATTACTTCATTCACCTTGTCTCTCTAATATGGTGGGACAAACATAGCTACAACAACACTGCATACGATATTTCCATTTGACAGTGTTCTTTTCATCTAAGGTCCTGGGCTGAGGAGAGAGATGATTACTTTCTATAAATAAATCAGAGGGATAAATATGAAGGAGGGAGAGGATTTATTTGAGTTAAGTACCAATGTGGACACAAGAACAAATGGATATAAACTGACTATCAACAAGTTTAAGCTTCAAATTAGAAGAAGGTTTCTAACCATCAGAGGAGTGAAGTTCTGGAACAGCCTTCCAAGGGGAGCAGTTGGGGCAAAAAAATCTAACTGGCTTTAAGACTGAGCTTGATAAATTTATGGAGGGGATGATATGATGTGACTGCCTACATGCCATTGTAAGCAATCTGTGAATGCTGGTAGCAGATACCTACTTTGGCTGAGTGATGGGACACTAGATGGAGAGCTTTGACTGAGTTACTACAGAGAATTTTTTCCGAGATGTCTGGCTGGTGGGTCTTGCTGACATGCTCAGTGTCTAACTGATCTCCACATTTGGGGTCAGGAAGAAGTTTTCCCCTGGGTCAGAGATCCTGGGGTTTTGGGTTTTTTTTTGTTTTGTTTTTTTTGCCTTCCTCTGCTGGGGGGCTGGGGCATGAGCCACATGCAGGTTTAAGCTAGTGTAAATGGTGGATTCTCTGTAACTTGAAGTGTTTAAACCATGATTTGAGGACTCCAGTAACTTAGTCAGAGGTTAGGGGTCTATTACAAGAGTGGGTGGGTGAGGTTCTGTGGCCTACAATGTTCAGGAGGTCAGTCTAGACGGTCATGATAGTCCCTTCACTTTTAGAGAAGAGGTAATTGAGCCCCAGAGCCTTTAGTTCTCTGCTGCCCTGCATCTTGTGTAGTCATTTACACATGTACAGATCAGAATGGAGGCATCATAAATCCACATTGCACTGATGTACGTGACTACACAAAATACAGGACAGTCAAGAATTGGGGCTACAGAGATTGTGACTTGCCCAGGCAATCTGTGACATTGCTGGGAATTAAATCAAATCTATGGAATTCCAGTCTGCTGCCCAATCTGGACAATGTGCAAGACAGATTGTAAACAATAAAATTATGCAAGAAGGTAGTGTTTTTTAATTGTAATACATGAAAAAAGATGCACAACTGTACATTTATGAATCCAAGGATCAGTGACCCTACAATAGTCTGAGTTTTGAAATTATGTGGAAATTTTTTTTGCCAGGAGAACTTGAAGAAAATTCTGAAGTAGTTCATCTGACAGTTGGAAACTGGATATGTATTGAGGTTTTGTTTTTTACTCAGGCCCTGTTTAATTTTCATATATATTAGTAAAATCATGAATGGATATTTTTGTTTTGTTTCTAAATTTTTAATGACCATTTCTTTTAGTTTTAATATAGTGTCGCTAACACCCCTGCACCTCCCATTGACCTTTTCGGCTGCTAGTTCTGTGCTGTCCTTTCCCCTCATATTTTAAGCACATAACTCAAGGTTCCTCCTTTATAAATCAAGCCCCAGCTATTTAATGTAGGTCCAATGAGACTATATATATAGTCAAATATATTCATTTAAGGCTTAATTTTGTTAAGTATCCCTCTCCTATCTGGCCCTTTGAATAAAGCATTAATTATATAGTATTAAATGCCTCTTTTAATTCAATTTTGAGAGTGGATAAAGTCTTAGTAACAAGTAATTGTGAAGCCAACTGAAAGAGGCCTGCTGTTAATATTTGATATGCAAAAAATATACAATTTACAGTCTTTTTGTAATTGGATTTATTTTTTGTCTGTCCATGCTTGACAAATATGAAGAACATTTACAAATTTATACTGATAAAACAGCTGTGGCATTGTATGTGCCAAGAGCACTCATATTTTGTTCCATATCAACCTGAAGGGTTTCATAAAATACACTGAAAATAACATTTTTGTGGCTTTTCTGAAAGTATTAAAAGTTGAATCATTTTGGTTCTGTTTTCCATATGAAGAACTCAGCCTCTAGGGCTGATAAACATAAAGATGGAAATTCAGTATTGGAAGGTCAAGAGCAACTTCCATATAGCCAAAAGAATCATGCAAGGGTTTTGCAGTGGAAACTTCAGTGGAGATACTTAATTCCAGTCACAAAAAGTGTTAGTGGAATATAAGCAAACATTGCAGAGCATAACAGTTGAAGACTTGACAAACGTACCTTTTTGTTTCTAGCAACACAGAAGTGGATGACTTTCAAACCCAGCTTTCTTTACTGTAAATAAACAATAGCCCTATTTTCATAGAATCATAGTATATCAGGGTTGGAAGGGACCTCAGGAGGTCATCCAGTCCAGCCCCCTACTCAAAGCAGGACCAATCCCCAACTAAATCATCCCAGCCAGGGCTTTGTCAAGCCTGACCTTAAAAACTTCTAAGGAAGGAGATTCCACCACCTCCTTCGGTAACACATTCTAGTGTTTCACCACCCTCCTAGTGAAAAAGTTTTTCCTAATATTTCAACCTAAACCTCCCCCACTGCAACTTGAGACCATTACTCCTGGTCCTGTCGTCTGCTTCCACTGAGAACAGTCTAGATCCATCCTCTTTGGAACCCCCTTTCAGGTAGTTGAAATCAGCTATCAAATCCCCCCTCATTCTTCTCTTCCGCAGGCTAAACAATCCCAGTTCCCTCAGCCTCTCCTCATAAGTCATGTGTTCCAGTCCCCTAATCATTTTTGTTGCCCTTTGCCTTCTTGGCAACAAGGGCACACTGTTGACTCATATCCAGCTTCCCCTGATGTATAAGCAGGGGTATTGCCAGCAGATCGAGGCATCTACCTCTCCTCCCAGTTTAGTGTCATCTGCAAACTTGCTGAGAGTGCAATCCACGCCATCCTCCAGATCATTTATGAAGATATTGAACAAAACCGGCCCGAGGACTGACCCTTGGGGGCACTCCACTTGATACCGGCTGCCAACTAGACATGGAGCCATTGATCACTACCCGTTGAGCCTGACAATCTAGCCAGCTTTCTATCCACCTTATAGTCTATTCATCCAGCCCATACTTCTTTAACTTGCTGGCAAGAATATTGTGGGAGTCCGTGCCAAAAGCTTTGCTAAAGTCAAGGAACAACAAATTAGATGCATGGACTGACTCCGTCATCTAGTGGGACAGCTAAATTGATATTGATTTAAAGTACATTTCTCCAAGGCTGGAACAGGGACCCAGAGCATGACCAGCAAAATGATTATTTGAAGCAATACTTCTCTCCTACCTATGGCCTTAATTGGTCTCAAGCACCATTTCAAGGGGCTAGAGGTGCTTGTATCACCTGTTAAAAATAACCTAAAAATAAATGTATAAATTAAATTTTAAAAAGTTAAAATCTGTTTGAAAAACTTTCTACCTGAATGTTTTATTTGTATTGTGAAGGCTGTCCACAATGAGAGGGCTAGAAACATCCTTTACTACAGAAGGAAACTAGCTGAGATTAGTATTGATATTTTACAGGTCTCAAAAATCAAGGGAATCACAGTTACAAACTTCATAGCTCCAAAGATCATCCTTTTATTTTCCCTCAAGCTGATAGAGTCGTAGAAATGGTATGTTCAGCTTCCACTGGAGATCCTTATATTGCTGAACAAAAATCACTCGCTAAGTAGAGTAGGATTTTTAATTTGCTCCAGAGGGAGACTTTGACCAGAGAGATGACCAGATATGTAGGCAAAGTAGGGTCTGGATAAAAGGGGAAGATTTTCAAGACTTAGGCTCCTTTACTTCTCTGCCAAAGTCCCCCTAAAAAGGAGGAAAAAACCCCAGGCCTATAGTCTAAGTAGGCTAGGTGGGTCAGAGGAGTGCTAATGAAATAATGAAGCCTTTTCACTTCTAATTCAGTGGTTTAAATAGAGCATATGTGAGCAGTGATCTGTGGGCTCCTAAACTTCCATTGAATGGTTGTGACTATGTGAAACAGGGTGGTTTTCTCAAACCATTCGTTCGTGAACTAGTGACCACAGCACAGACAGCACCCTTGTTCGCTTTCATCAGCATGTCCGAGGCCAAAAATTGAATAACCATGAAGACTGAACTGTTTTTTGATCTTCGGAGGTGGTCCTTCCAGATCATGGCTGTGACACATAGAAAAGGTGATACAGAGACATCTGCAGTGCAGGTACCTTGCTTTTGAGAGGGAAATCTGACGGTTCTTTGAACAGAGGTGTAGTACATTTAAGGGTTTGCAGTATGAGATATTTTGGTTTCCAGTGAGCTAATTATGAGAAGTACATTGACACTGTGGTGGCTTAATGTTTTTGTCTTCATAAAATAAGACATTCCATACATATTAAGTCTGCTGCTTGAGTTCAGGATCCTGACACAGGGAAGAAAGGTAAGCAGCAGGATACGGACCCTGGACTTCAGGAAAGCAGACTTCGACTCCCTCAGGAACGGATGGGTAGGATCCCCTGGGGGACTAACATGAAGGGGAAAGGAGTCCAGGAGAGCTGGCTGTATTTCAAGGAATCCCTGTTGAGGTTACAGGGACAAACCATCCCGATGTGTCGAAAGAATAGTAAGTATGGCAGGCGACCAGCTTGGCTTAACGGTGAAATCCTAGCAGACCTTAAGCATAAAAAAGAAGCTTACAAGAAGTGGAAGGTTGGACATATGACCAGGGAAGAGTATAAAAATATTGCTCGGGCATGTAGGAATGAAATTAGGAGGGCCAAATCGCACCTGGAGCTGCAGCTAGCGAGAGATGTTAAGAGTAACAAGAAGGTATGTTGACAACAAGAAGAAAGCCAAGGAAAGTGTGGGCCCCTTAATGAATGAGGGAGGCAACCTAGTGACGGAGGATGTGGAAAAAGCTAATGTACTCAATGCTTTTTTTGCCTCTGTCTTCACGAACAAGGTCAGCTCCCAGACTGCTCTGCTGGGCATCACAACATGGGGAATAGATGGCCAGCCCTCTGTGGAGAAAGACGTGGTTAGGGACTATTTAGAAAAACTGGATGTGCACAAGTTGATGGGGCCGGACGAGTTGCATCCGAGAGTGCTAAAGGAACTGGCGGCTGTGATTGCAGAGCCATTGGCCATTATCTTTGAAAACTTGTGGCGAACGGGGGAAGTCCCGGATGACTGGAAAAAGGCTAATGTAGTGCCAATCTTTAAAAAAGGGAAGGAGGAGGATCCTGGGAACTACAGGCCAGTAAGCCTCACTTCAGTCCCTGGAAAAATCATGGAGCAGGTCCTCAAAGAATCAATCCTGAAGCACTTACATGAGAGGAAAGTGATCACGAACAGTCAGCATGGATTCACCAAGGGAAGGTCATGCCTGACTAATCTAATTGCCTTCTGTGATGAGATTACTGGGTCTGTGGATGAAGATAAAGCAGTGGATGTATTGTATCTTGACTTTAGCAAAGCTTTTGACACTGTCTCCCACAGTATTCTTGTCAGCAAGTTAAGGAAGTATGGGCTGGATGAATGCACTATAAGGTGGGTAGAAAGTTGGCTAGATTGTCGGGCTCAACGGGTAGTGATCAATGGCTCCATGTCTAGTTGGCAGCCGGTGTCAAGTGGAGTGCCCCAGGGGTTGGTCCTGGGGCCGGTTTTGTTCAATATCTTCATAAATGATCTGGAGGATGGTGTGGATTGCACTCTCAGCAAATTTGCGGATGATACTAAACTGGGAGGAGTGGTAGATACGCTGGAGGGCAGGGATAGGATACAGAGGGACCTAGACAAATTGGAGGATTGGGCCAAAAGAAATCTGATGAGGTTCAACAAGGACAAGTGCAGAGTCCTGCACTTAGGACGGAAGAACCCAATGCACAGCTACAGACTAGGGACCGAATGGCTAGGCAGCAGTTCTGCAGAAAAGGACCTAGGGGTGACAGTGGACGAGAAGCTGGATATGAGTCAGCAGTGTGCCCTTGTTGCCAAGAAGGCCAATGGCATTTTGGGATGTATAAGTAGGGGCATAGCGAGCAGATCAAGGGATGTGATCGTCCCCTCTATTTGACATTGGTGAGGCCTCATCTGGAGTACTGTGTCCAGTTTTGGGCCCCACACTACAAGAAGGATGTGGATAAATTGGAGAGAGTCCAGCGAAGGGCAACAAAAATGATTAGGGGTCTGGAACACATGACTTATGAGGAGAGGCTGAGGGAACTGGGATTGTTTAGTCTGCAGAAGAGAAGAATGAGGGGCGATTTGGTAGCTGCTTTCAACTACCTGAGAGGTAGTTCCAGGGAGGATGGTTCTAGACTATTCTCAGTGGTGGAAGAGGACAGGACAAGGAGTAATGGTCTCAAGTTGCAGTGGGGGAGGTTTAGGTTGAATATTAGGAAAAACTTTTTCACTAGGAGGGTGGTGAAACAGTGGAATGCGTTGCCTAGGGAGGTGGTGGAATCTCCTTCCTTCGAAGTTTTTAAGGTCAGGCTTGACAAAGCCCTGGCTGGGATGATTTAATTGGGTATGGGTCCTGCTTTTGAGCAGGGGGTTGGAATAGATGACCTCCTGAGGTCCCTTCCAACCCTGATATTCTATTAAAATAATTTCATATGCAGTTCTCTTGTATTTTAGGGTAAATGGGTGTGACATCTTCACTAATAATTGAATACTTAAATGAAAAGGGGAATAAATTTTACATTGCAGTCAAATAAATGTATGGTGGAAACCCTAGAAGATAGTAAGAGTGCTAACATTGGGCCAATATTCAAAAAGGGCAGGTGGAATGACCCAGGTAACTATGAACTGATTAGCCTGACACTATTTCTGAGTGAAATAATGGAAAAATCCATATGTCATTAAGCTGATAAAGAATTAAAGGATAGGAATATAATGTCAACATGTTTTTATGGAAAACAGTTTTCGTCAAACGCATTTTGTTCTTTGAGATTACTGGTTGGGTTTACAAAATATGACTGTGTAGATGTAATATATTTAGACTTTTTTGTAAAGTGTTTGACTTAGTACCTCACAACATTTTGATTAAAAAATTAGCATGAAAAATATGATATCAATAAAGCATATATTAAATGGATTAAGTGGTTAAGTGACAGATCTCAAAAAGTAGTCATCCGTGGGGGGTGTCATCATCGAATGGGGGTGTTCTGAGGGAGGTGCCATAGGGATCTGTATGAGGCCCAGTGCTATTAAACAGTTTTATCAATGATCTAGAAGTAAATACTGCTGATAAAATGTGCAGATGACACAAAAATTGATGGAGTGATAAATAATGATGGGACCAGGGCAATCGTACAGAGTGATCTGGGTCGCTTGGTTACAATGCATTTTAATACAGCCAAATGCAAAATTATATATTTAGGAACAAGGAATGCAGGCCATATCTGTAGAATGGGGGAACTGTTCCTTGGAAAGCACTGACTCTGAAAGGAATGAGATCATTTGAATGTATAAACAAGATTAGTGAGTTGTTAGTAGGGAGTTCATTTTACCTCTTTATATGGCACTGGTGAGACCTATTCTGGAATACCATATTTGCTTCCTATTTTTAAAAGGATGTTGAAAAATTGGAAAAGGTGGAGAAAAGGGCCAAAAATGACTTGAGGATGTGAGAAAATACCAGTGAGATGCTTAAAGCTTAATCTGGTTAATTAATCAAAATAGATTGATATGTGATTTGATTAGTGTATAAGTACCTTCACGGCGAGAAAATGCAGATAACAAAAGTGTTCTTTAGTTTAGTGGAGAAAAGCATCACAAGAACCAATGGCTGGAAGCTGAAGCCAGACCATATAAAATTAGAAATAAGGCACGGATTTTTAACAGTGAAGGTGCTTATGCATTTGAACCAGCTACCAAGGGAATTGTTGGGATTCTGTATCTCTTGATGTTTTCTTATCAAGACTGGATGCCTTTCTGGAAGATATGCTTTAGCCAAGTGCAAGTTATTAAGGCTCAATACAGAGGTGATATTGGGTGAAATTTTAAAGGCCTGTGCTATACAGGTGGTTAAACTAGATGATATAATGGTCCCTTCTGGCCTTAAAGTCTATGGAAAAACTGGCTGTACTCAACAGAAGCACTTTAAAGGATTCTTTGTTTATCCAAAGATTTAAAATATCTTTGAGATCACACTACTGATTCTTTAGTTCTTGTTCCAAAAAAGTTTTAGGAAAGCTAGGGTAAAAAACTATATATACAAGACTTGAACAGTAGCTGAAGAGACAGAACTTCTTTTCTGTCAGTGATTTCAGCTTTCCTGTTATGATTCTAATATTAATGCAATTTAGGCGAAGTGTAAAAATGAAAGTTGCTTTGAAAAAAATCTTAAAGAATGTCAGTGAAATATTAACTAGTTTTCCATGTTGAAATGAATAGGTGCAGTGTAACTCAATGTCAGGGGCCTGATTCTGAAGTTATGTGCACTTGTGTAAATGAGCAGTAACTCCAGTGATATTCAGCTGGAGGAAAAAAACAATGGAAGATTAGAATTGGGCCTATCTTCCATGCTGACCCTTATGAATAGTGGGTTACTTGTAAAAGGCTATTACATTGTCCTTCTCTACATTTTTCTTTGAAACCCACTTGTGTCATGGGGCCTACAAACGTAAAAGTGGTTAGGCAGCTGGCGTCCTGTGACCACTGCTTATCCTACTGATTCTAATAGTCTCATTGCTCCCCACCAGTTTGTCATATCAATCTACAGTAGAACCTCAGAGTTACGAACACCTCAGGAATGGAGGTTGTTCGTAATTCTGAACAAAAGGTTCTGGTTGTTTTTTCAAAAGTTTACAGCTGAACAGTGACTTAATGTTACCATTGTGACGGGTTCAGTTACAGAGACCCCCTTGGGACTGTCACCTGATGTGCTAAAACTACCTCTGAGCCCGTTTTTCCCTGCCAGCTTGCGACTCCAGGACCCTGTCTTTTGAGCCAGACACGGTAGCCTGCTGCAACACAGACACAGGGTCTGAACCACGCCCCCAAAGCTACAGACTTAACTGAAAACAGCTCAGCAAGTACTCCTGTCTCCAGCACCCAGACACCCAGCTTCCAATGGGATCCAAACCCCAAATAAATCCATTTTACTCTGTATAAAGGTTATACAGGGTAAACTCATAAATTGTCTGCCCTCTGTAACGCTGATAGAGAGATATGCACAGCTGTTTGCTCCCCCAGGTATTAATCACTTGCTCTGGGTTAATTACTAAACAAAAGTGTATTAAGTATAAAAAGTAGGATTTAAGTGGTTTCAAGTAATAACGGACAGAACAAAATAAGTTGCCAAGCAAAATAAAACAAAACACACAAGTCTAAGCCTAATACATTAAGAAACTGAATACAGGTAAATCTCATCCTCAGAAATATTCCACTAAGCTTCTTTCACAGATTAGACTCCTTCCTAGTCTGAGCCCAATCCTTCTCCCCGGTTACAGACCTTGTTAGTTCCAGCAGGCATCTTAGGTGAAAAGCAGGGGATTTCACATGAGTGGGACCCTTCTGTTCTGTTCCACCCCTTTTTTATATCTCTGGCACAAGGTGGGAAAATTTTGTCTCTCTGGGTTCCCACCCCTCCTCCTAAATGGAAAAGCACCAGGTTTAAGATGGATTCCAGTACCAGGTGACATGGTCACATGTCCTGTGAGACCCCAAGCCTCCATTCTTCCTGGGATGACTGACAGGAACACAGGAAGGCTTGCAAGTAAACACAGCCATTTACAACCAATTATCTTAGTCAATGGGAGCCCTCAAGATTCCAAGCCACCATTAATGGCTCACACTTTGCAAAATTACAGTAGGACTTCAGAGTTATACTTCATATTTCTAGTTACAGATACAAGAATGATACATGCGTACAAATAGGATGAACACACTCAGTAGATTATAAGCTTTGCAGTGATACCTTACAAGAGGCCTTTTTCATAAAGCATATTCTAGTTACATTATATTCACACTTATAAACATATTTTTATAAAGCATATGGAGTGCTTCACAACCATGCAAACAAAAAATGCTGCT
Organism: Lepidochelys olivacea; assembly: GCF_965140295.1. Classification (NCBI taxonomy): domain Eukaryota; kingdom Metazoa; phylum Chordata; order Testudines; family Cheloniidae; genus Lepidochelys; species Lepidochelys olivacea. The sequence goes on from NC_140419.1 coordinate 42,085,128, forward strand.
TTCCCTTTATTTTTCAGTAGTTTACGTTTAACACAGTACTGTAATGTTTGCCTTCTTTTTTTTTTTTTTTTTTGTCGCTGCTGCTGCCTGATTGCATACTTACGGTTCCAAGTGAGGGGTCTGGGTGACTGTTCAGTTCGTAACTCAAGTTCTACTGTACTGGTTAGATGAAACTTAAATTGTAAGCTCCTTTGGGCAGGGATGTAATTTATTTGTTTGTTTGTACCTAGTACAGTGAGGCTCTGCCTTTTAGTGTATCTTTACGTTTGTTACGTAACAACAAAAAATGAAGACATATGGGCACAGTTATATCACAGTTAATCATGTTTACTAAATATACACAAACATGCAAGGCCTAGCTACATACATACTGCTGATATGGTTTCTGGTGGCTTCTAAAACATTGAACGTATTGGAGGGCTCACAAACTATTTAAAGGGTAGCTACCCTATCCCTATAACACTACAGTATCTCAAACATAAGATGAAAATACTGAAAGTTCATTTTTTGGTTTGATATACTGGTAATTTAAATGTAATAGATATATGGTATGAAAATTGGTCAAAAGACTTAATCTGAATTTTTATGGGAAGAAATTGTTGATGGGAATTGTTTGCCAAAGTATAAAGAAAATTTTTTTTTACTCAGCATAGTGATAAAACGCACAGCTTATAGGAATTACTGAAAAAAAGCATAAAACCTCTGTAGTATCAGTTGTTTAGGCCAACCACTTTATGTACATATCTGATTTTTAGAACTGTGGAAAGAATTAATGGAAACAATGGATACAATTATTTATCAGTCTTATTTTTTGAAATTCTCAACATGTATCCCCTTTGCTCATACTCTGTCCCCTCCCCCTACTGTCTTCTAGATTTTTCACTGTGAATGAGAATAGGAGAAAAAATGATCTGCAAAAAATTTTGGGAAAGGAGAAGGTTGTGATTGGGGGAGGTACCAGAGTGGATGGAGGAGAGTGACAGCTTGCTGACCAGCCCAAAGGAGTTCTGGTTCTAGGATCTATCTGTGCTCTGTTATTATTTTAAATTAAAGCCTCGTCTTTACTGCTTTAAAAAAAAAAGTTTATTTTAACTTAGGTTTCAGAGTAGCGGCCATGTTAGTCTGTATTCGCAAAAAGGAAAGGAGTACTTGTGGCACCTTAGAAACTAACCAATTTATTTGAGCATAAGCTTTCGTGAGCTACAGCTCACTGCTTATGAAAGCATAAGCTCACGAAAGCTTATGCTCAAATAAATTGGTTAGTCTCTAAGGTGCCACAAGTACTCCCTTTTTCAACTCAGGGTAACTTAATGCAATGAAGATAAGGCATGTTTGTTTTACCACCAGGTAAACTAGGAGAAGTCAGCATTACAACATGCCATGGTGGCTGACCTCTCCTAGTTTGCCTCACATAAAACTACTGTGCCTTGTCTTCACTAGGATTTTATCTGGAGGTAGCTCACATGCCTTAGTTACCCTGAGGTAAAAAAATACCTTTTTAGCAGTAAAGACAAGGCATAACAAATACACTGGTATGTAACTATAAGAATTAAGTAAGCTGGCAAACAGTTCAGCCAGTTTTTCACTGTATGTTGATTTTCTAGTGCTATGCTTCAGGAGCACATTCTAGTGCTCAATTTACCTTCTCTCTCTATCTGTAGTGTCATAAAAATAAAGGGAAGGGTAGCCACCTTTCTGTATACAGTGCTATAAAATCCCTCCTGGCCAGAGGCAACATCCTGTTACCTGTAAACGGTTAAGAAGCTCAGCTAACCTGGCTGGCACCTGACCCACAGAACCAATAAGGGAACAAGATACTTTGAAATCTGGGAGGGGGGGGGGGGAAGGCTTTTGTTTGTGCTCTTCGTTTACCTGTTGGTTCTCTCTTGGAACTGAAAGAGGCCAGACAGAAATCCATCTTCTCCAACCCATTCTAATCCAAGTCTCCAATATTGCAATCAGTATAGGTAAGCCAGGCAAGGTGGACTAGTTTATCTTTTTTTTAATATGCATTTTCCCTGTGTTAAGAGGGAGGTTTATTCCCGTTTTCTGTAACTTTAAGGTTTTGCCTGGAGGGGTGGGGGGGATCCTCTGCGTTTTGAATCTAAATACCCTGTAAAGTATTTACCATCCTGATTTTACAGGGGTGATTCTTTTGCCTTTTCTTTAGTTAAAATTCTTCTTTTAAGAACCTGATTGATTTTTTCATTGTTCTTAAGATCCACGGGTTTGGGTCTGTGTTCACCTGTACAAATTGGTGAGGATTATCATCAAGCCTTCCCCAAGAAAGGGAGTGTAGGGCTTGGGGGGATATTTTGGGGAAAGACATCTCCAAGTGGTCTTTTTCCCTGTTCTTTGTTTAAAACACTTCGTGGTGGCCGCATACTGTTCAAGGACAAGGCAAAGTTTGTACCTTGGGGAGGTTTTTAACCTAAGCTGGTAAGAAAAAGCTTAGAGGGTCTTTCATGTGGGTTCCCACATCTGTACCCTAGAGTTCAGAGTGGGGAAGGAACCCTGACATGTGGTATTTATATGGCCCTGTCAATGTAGTATCTGAGAGTCTCACAATGGCCTGATCCTGAAATCAGTGGGACCTTGCCGTTAGGATAAAGCCCTAACACTGTGAAGAGTATTAGCTTTCCGAAGATAAATTTAAAGTTTAACCCTCAACATTGCTTTTAGACCTAAATAGGTGTCTATGTATTTCTTATTTGCAGCTACTATGGAAGCAGGCACACAACTACCCTCTATTTCATCTCCTTATGGAGATTGACTCTTACATGTTCTCATGTGTGAACCAGACGGCTGTACGTGAGGAACTAGAGGATGAAACGCGAAGGCTGTGTGACGTTAGACCCTTTCTTCCTGTCCTCAAACTAGTGACAAGGAACTGTGACCCAGGGGAAAAATTGGATTCCAAAATAGGTGTCCTTATAGGAAAAGGTAATTTTTTAAATTTTTTCTGTTTCGTTTTATTTGGAAAAGGGAGGGAGAATCTATTTTGTGCAAGTTAGTTTCACAGAGGCCAGGATATCTCTGCCTCATCCCTTGTCTTCTAGAATCTAGAACTATCCATTCTAAAGGAGATACAAATCTAACTTTAAAAAATTTCTAAACACTGTTGTAACACTAACACGGGAAATTTCAAAAATTGTAGTGAGATTATTTTTGTAACCAGAATAAATAGAATTAACAAAAACAAATGATACACTGTATTTCTGAGCAATTATCACACATATCTGATGAAGTCCTAACGCAAAAGAATGAAGTTCAAGTGGCCGGAACCATCTGAAAAGTGGAAGAGACATGAAGTGGATAAAGTGCCTTACTGCTAGTTTGAAATGTAATTTAATAAAAATAATAAAAATCCAAGTCACTTCTGATTAATGATGACAGTGGCATGACATTTACAGCCACTTAGATCAATTTTCTGAAGATATGATCTTTAATGGGTTCTCAGTGTTTGGCCTCCAGCTCCCAGCATGAGACTTAGCAGAACTCCCTCGCTCAAAGAAGTTTGATTTTTGAGACTGAAGAAGCACTCAGCACAGACCTCCCTGTTTGCACTGTTCGGGCTCCTCCAACAGCAGCTACTTCAGCCTTAGCCAGTCCCTGATTGACCACAATCAGGCAAGGAGTTTCCTGCAGAGAACCAAAAAGAACCGAGATGAAAGAGCTGATAATGATAATTGTTGTAGCTTCTGTCTAATCACAATCAAAAAGCATATGGCTTGAAGTTTCTAAGGGTACTGGTAGGGGCCTTTGCTACTCAGGTATTAGTAGAACAGGACTCATTTTGAACTATTGCTGCCTCAAGGGACCAAAAAGCTTTGGGCTAGGGGGAATTCTGCCAGTTTCACACAGGGATCATGAGACCCATAAGTGAGAATCCCATGAGATATTTCCTAAGAAGAATTACAGACACACATTTTCCTGCTCTCCCATCCCATAAGTGTGTGTGTGTGAGTGAGGGGAGGGAAGGGTGTTAGAATAAGGATCCTAATGTGTGTAAGAAGGTAGAAACTAGGTCTGTCAAGCAATTAAAAAAATTAATTCTGATTTTTTTTGGATGTTTTCTACATTTTCAAATCTATTGATTTGAATTACAACACAGAATACAAAGTGTACAGTGCTCACTTTATATTTATTTTTGATTAAAAATATTTGCACTGTAAAAAAACAAAAGAAACAGTATTTTTCAATTTATCTAATACAAGCACTGTAGTGCAATCTCTGTCCTGAAAGTTGAACTTAAAAATGTAGAATTTTATGTACAAAAAAACCCCAGCATTCAAAAATAAAAGAATGTAAAACTTTAGAGCTGACAAGTCCGCTCAGTTACTTCAGCCAATTGCTCAGACAAACAAATTTGGTTTCAATTTGCAGGAGATAAAGCTGCCTTGTTTACATGTCACCTGAAAATGAGAACAGATGTTCACATGGCACTGTTGTAGCTGGCGTCGCAAGATATTTACATGCCAGGTGTACTAAAGATTCATATGTCCCTTCATGCTTCAACCACCATTTCAGACGTACAGGGCTGTCCCTACGGGAGTGCGTGGTCTGGAGCGGAAATGACGGATTCATCTCTTCTGGGACCAACCATGCCTGCCAATCACACCAGCCCATGGGGCCCTGCAAAGTGCAGGGCTCAGAGTGGTCGCCCAGAGGACGGCTCTGACAGAGACCAAGCGTCTATGCTGATGTTGGGTTCTGCTCGATAACGATCCAAAGTAGAGTGGACCCACGCATGTTCATTTTTATTATCTGAGTCAGATGCCACCAGCAGAAAATTGATTCTCTTTTTTGGTGGTTCGAGTTCTGTAGTTTCCACATCTGAGTGTTGCTCTTTTAAGATTTCTGAAAGTGTGCGCCACACCTTGTCCCTCTCAGATTTTGGACAGCACTTCAGATTCTTAAACCTTGGGTCGAGTGCTGTAGCTATTTTTAGAAATCTCACATTAATACCTTCTTTGTGTTTTGTCAAATCTGCTGTGAAAGTGTTCTTAAAACGAACATGTGCTGGGTCATCATCTGAGACTGCTATAACATGAACTATATGGCAGAATGTGGGTAAAACAGAGCAGGGGACATACAATTCTTCCCAAAGGAGTTCAATCACAAATGTAACTAACACATTTTTTTAATGAGCATCATCAGCCTGGAAGCATGTCTTCTGGAATGGTGGCCAAAGCATGAAGGGGCATATGAATGTTTAGTGTGTCTGGCATGTAAATACTTTGCAGTGCCGACTACAAATGTGCCATGCAAATGCCTGTTCTCACTTTCAGGTGACATTGTAAATACGAAGCAGGCAGCAGTATCTCCCATAAATGTAAGCAAACTTGTTTGTCTTAGTGATTGGCTGAACAAGAAGTAGGACTGAGTGGACTTGTAGGCTCTACAGTTTTTTACATTGTTTTGGTTTTGAATGTAGTTATGTAACAAAAAAAATCTACGTTTGTAAGTTACACTTTCATGATAGAGATTGCACTACAGTACTTGTATGAGTTGAATTGAAAAATACTATTTCTTTTATCATTTTTACAGTGCGAATATTTGTAATAAAAATTATATAAAGTGGGCACTGTACGTTTTGTATTCTGTGTTTTAACAGAAATCAATATATTTAAAAATGTAGAAAAACATCCAAAAATATTTAATGGTATTCTACTGTTTCACAGTGTGATTAATCACGATTTCTTTTTCAGTTAATCAAGTGAGTTAACTGCCATTAATCAACAGCCCTAGTAGAAACCTATTCTTGTTTTGCATAGGTGGTGGCTTTTTGGTTCAGCTACCTTGGTATGATTCATGGTTTCTTAATAGTTGCACTGTAGACATCTTTCAACATACAATTGTTAAGCGGTTTTGTAGGGGCTTAACATTGCTCTATGAGTGAATTGCTTTTGGCCTTTATTAGTAGAGAATTTTCATCTTTAAATACATGGTCAAATTATTCACTTGCAGATACAAATGAAGATAAATAGGGACTAGTGAGGTCGTACATTGCGTAGCAGAACAATGGAGAATTGTTAGTCCTTTTATACAGACTACAAGTTTTGTTTAGGTTTCAGCAGCAAACTGTCTGCTTGTTTGTTCAAACTGACAATGGAGTCATTACTGCCATAGCCTGTTTAAACACTCCAAAAATAGTATTCTGAAAGATTCTTTGATTAATTATTTCAGTTTTTATGACTCTTCAAGATATTTATGTACAGAGCTAGCTTTGGGTTCCTATTTTGTGCTTTGGAAAAATGATGCATTCCACTATGAACTTGTAAGGTTAAACTCTGCCTGTTCTCAAAAGGTGCTTTAGCACAATTTGGAGAATATTTTTCAAAGTGTGAGAGAAATGTGGTGTTTTGTATATGCCCTTGCTTCATTAGGTATTGAAGAAGTAGAGCTGAGATCTTTCTGCTTTTGGTTTACATAGGTTTAGCAAAGCTAAACCAGTGAATTTGGTTTGTGCAAATTTTTAATCTTTTGGTTTTGACTGGAGTATCAGATTTGTACTAATTCAAAAATCACCAAGAGAAATGCCAGGGTAAACTTGTCTGTTTGCTACACCGTTAGCTTCTTGTAAGCCACCCAGACCATCTTCCCATCTTCTCCTTCTACTTCCTCCTAATTATTTGTGGGAGGGAGAACTGGTGGCTTGCAAACCCTTTCTCCTTGATGTCTTCAAGCTTTGTCTGGCCCCACTGCTTTACTTACTGTCTGCTGTCTTGCAGGATGAGAGGGAGCAGGGAGGTAAAGTGGTTTAATTTTGCTTATCTTCTGGGGTCAGGGAGTAAGAGTGCTCTCTCTTATTTAGCAGTGACATGGAGAGGCTTTTGTTCCTGCTGTTGAACTGAGTCCTTACCACAGACTGTATTAACATTTCCGCTCTCAAAACTTAATTAAAAATTGTATGGAATGCTCAATCCAGAATAGCCAGTTCACTCTTCAGCAGCTCTTCTGGTTCTGCAGGATGAACAGGGATAAAGTAAAGTTAAAACTTATTTAGTAAGCAAAATAAGCATAGAATCATAGGATTGGAAGGGACCTCAAGAGGTCACCTAGTCCAGTCCCCTGCACACATGGCAGGACTAAGTATTATCTAGACCATCCTTGACAGGTGTTTGTCCAACCTGCTCTTAAAAATCTCCAATGATGGAGATTCCACAACCTCCCTAGGCAATTTATACCAGTGCTTAACCACCCTGACAGTTAAGAAGCTTTTCCTAATGTCATGTATGGTTCTGAACAAAAAAATCTTTGTCCAGGAGATTTGCAAAGCAGCCAAATTCTCTGCTGTATGTTTATGAAGTACCATTGCTTGGATTTGGCTTCAAGGAGAGGAATCTCAGTTTGGATTATTCATTTTCTATAGGATTTCTGAGGTAGAAGAGGCCAAGCTCTTCTATCTTCTAGAATTTTTTATTCAGAATGTCTCTTTTAAAGTTATTTATCTAAATTTTATTAAAAATGGTGGAGTCTCCAAGTAAGATCCAGGGACCGCACTCTGGCAAGAAACCAAGGAATTCTCCCCTTTTTGGTAGCTAGGCTGGAGAGTAGGGCTTCTTGCCAGGATGTTGCCCCTGGAACTCATTGGCCTCTGGATAATAGATGTCATTAAAACATTTCAAGCCCAGACTTGCTATAGTTTTAATAAGTCTCTTCAGAATCAAGTAAAAATGTTATGAGGTGAAGAGGAACACAAATGTAGTGTTTTAACTGCTTTATTTTAGAAATGGGGTGTGTTTTCTCCCCAGTTTTATGCATGACTTGTTCTAGGGCATATAAATTCTATAGAAAAATGCTGTATGCAAAATATTAAGTCTCTTGTAACATCTTATATAGGTTGTGGTAGTGACTCAATGGTTAACATTGCATTGCGATTTTCTTTTAGAACAGGACTAAAGTTCTTTGCATTACTGATTGAATTCCACTTCTGGTACAGAAACTGTCCAGGAGAGATTAGAATTTTCTGTGCTATTTTGGAAGTAAAAAATGTTTAGGTGGGAAGGCATGTGAACTGAGGCTAATGGCAAGTTCATTTAGCCTTAACTGGTGATTTTCTTTGTTTTTAGTGATTATGTTGATTTAAAAAAAAAGCACATAAACAATCTTAACTCTGTTAAAAAGATTTTGAGGGTGAGTGGGTGGGAATAGCTATACAATATTTATGCAACTAAATATTCCTTGTTTGATTGAATCTTTTTAGGCCTCCATGAGTTTGATGCCTTACAGGACCCTGAAGTGAAAGAATTCCGCAGTAAAATGCGGCGAATCAGTGAAGAGAAACTCCTGTCGCTTGTGGGCCTGTCTTGGATTGACTGGCTAAAGCACAGTTATCCTCCAGAACAAGAACCCTCAATCCCAGAAAACTTTCAAGATAAACTCTATGGTGGAAATCTTGTAGTGGCCATTCATTTCGATAAGTGCCAGGTAGAGTTACTAGATGCCAGAATAGGAGTCTTTTTACATACATGTACTTTTTGATTTGGGATCACAGTTCATATGTGAGCTACACTTCATGTTGGCTTGACGTGAGACAGTCTGCTCTTCAAGATAGGTCACCAGGATATAGGAAAATGGTACCCTGATCAAATACGTGGTGAACTGAATAAGGTTTAAAATACTGTAGTGTTTACTTCAGAACACAGATTCTGCCTTGGAAGTTCTTCGCCTTTGTTGGAGGGTGAGAAGAGGAAACCATCATTAGAAGTTGAGATTACTAGAGCAGAATACATTAATTGATAAAATGACATGCAATGATCATTCATGTATTAAGCAAATGTTGCTCTGTAAGAGGAATGCAATATGAATTACCTAATGTGAATTGATGGTAGAAACAATATCTGTCTGCAAACATATTTTATCTTTTTGTCTGATAGACACTGATTACGTTTTTAGCTGCATCTTCATGATTCTTTGTATTCTTTCATGTTTAATCAAAGTATAAAATGTAGTTCATTGTTGGCAGAACTTCTCTGGCCAATTCGTATTTCAATACTTTGCTGATGATTGATTTTAGGCCAAGGAAACACTAAGAATACTAAAAAACAGACTAGTAAACTGGCAGGTCCTGGAATACTTTTTTCTCATATTTAACAATATAACACACATATAACAATGGGTGTTACCATACACACTGTAACAAGAGTGATCAGGTAAGGTGAGCTATTCCAGCGGGGGGTACACAAAGTAAAACTATTTCCCCATGTTTATTCCCCCCCCCCCTACTGTTCCTCAAACATTCTTGTCAAAAGCTGGAAATGGCCTACCTTGATTATCACTACAAAAGGTTTCCCCCCGCTGGTAATAGCTCACCTTACCTGATCACTCTTGTTACAGTGTGTATGGTAACACCCATTGTTTCATGTTCTCTGTGTATATAAAATCTCTCCACTGTATTTTCCACTGCATGCATCCGATGAAGTGAGCTGCAGCTCACGAAAGCTTACGCTCAAATAAATTTATTAGTCTCTAAGGTGCCACAAGTACTCCTTTTCTTTTTGCGGATACAGACTAACGCGGCTGCTGCTCTGAAACCTATACATTTCTAGAGAGCATGATATTTTATTAATCCATGGTAGCCTAGCAGTGTTTACATTGCCACAATTGTTCTATAACCCAGTGTTTGGCCGGGTTAGCGCTCTCCCAATCCACTACCCCTTTGATTTGTTTTAATAATACTATAGAATATTTGGATTAGCTAGTCCCCATTCTGTTTGAGTAGTTACGAACAAAGTATCTGCACTCACTTGTAGTCTTTTCTTATTCCATATTAATTCTAACAACCTCCTCTGTGTTCCTGTAGGGTTTTATCTGGGATGATCACGAGAACGATTTTGAAACAAGAAAGATAACAATGGCAAAAAAATATTCATTTTGATTGTGACTGTTCTTCCCAGCCAAGAAATTGCATACTTCCTCCAGCACTCCAGATCTTTTTGTTGAAGTAATGACATTTAAATTGTAGATTGTCTGAGATTTGAATCCCCAGGCATTTGAAAGAATTTGTTTCCCAATTGTACCCAAATGTTCTCTGGAGGAATGACTTCTTAGAGTCTGGCTCCCTTTGTTTTTACGGCACTAGAATGAATCAGGATGTCTGATTTTAAAAGAGAGTTCTCAAAACCATTGAGTACATGTGGTGCAAATTCTGACCCAGTTCTTAACTATTCATACTCTTAAATCAACTGTTCCAATTTTAAACTTGATACTAATAAAATCTCTGATTGAAAAGTTATTGATTGGAAATAGTAAAGAAGAACTTTGCTGATCTGGTGAAAAAGAATGAGCCTGATTACATAGTTGAGGCTGGATAATGAGTGACAATACAACACTAACAACCTTCTTACATGTCCAGCTTAATAGGAAATTTCTCTTGTACCTTCCAACAAGGGCCTGGCTCCAGAGGCTCATGTATTTGTCACTTCCAGACTAATTTACTGTAATTCTTTGAATCTGAAGCAGATACAAAAACACGGTGAAAATTGTAGATAGTGCAGAATGTGGCTGCCTGCCTTCTCCATGGCTTAGTCTGCTGTGAACACATCAAATCTGTCTTGTGGTCCCTCCATTGCTTCCCAGTCCATTTCTGATGCCAGTTGGTTCCAATAGCCATTAATAGTCCAAGTCCTATTTTGTTACATTCGCGCTATCTGGATGTTTCTGTTTGTGGTTTGTTAGTTTTATAAAAGCAATAATCAGAAGAGAATTTAAAAAATAAAGGAGAATGGCATCTCCTTTCAACCAGAGAGAGCAAACTGAGGAATTACAAAAAGGGTTATCCCCAAAATAATTATCTAATAATCCCCAAGATTAGCTGCCTAGAATACATCAACAAACTATGATATTAATCAAACGGCTCCTTGATCTAGAGAGAAACCACCTCTCTCTCGCATTTAAATACATGTAAAGATACCCCCCTCCACCCCAAATAAGAGCCTGTAGTACAGCATCAGCAATTGTGGGGAGAGACTGCTTCACTCCCTGGCTCCCTCACATTAGTTATGGTGTGGGTGAGGAGACAAAAGAGGCCGCTGGGGTCTGGCAACAGCTGTAGGAAGGGAGGCTGATGTGGACCATACCATTTTGAAAGTGAGAAAATGTTGAATTGATTTTGACTTAGTTTATTATGGTTATAAGTTTCCATTTGAGAGGCTTGGCTTTTTACCAAGAAGTCTATATATAAATAAGACATAAGACAAAATAATGCAAGCTAGACCACACTACATTTGTAAATTACTTTTAGAATGATTACATATTTCTAGAGTATTCTTTAAATGAAAACTGTGTGAGTTGTTACAAATCAACTTGTGTATAACATATGCTGAGAAGGAAGAGAGGGAAGGTTTCTATGGAAGAAATATATTTCTCCTTTTTGAGACTTTTTAATTTCACCGTAACTTGTATCTGTGGTAGTCTCAAAGAAATTAATTTAGGTACAGTAACTATATAACTTTAGAGCAGCATGGGGAATATGCAGATAATCTCTGAAAACAATATAAAATGTTTCACTGAAAATTCAGGTTCTTCCGTAATTCTGTACATAATCGCATCAAGTATCTGGTAACCCCCCCACCCCAAAAATCAAATATCTTTTTTGAAATATAATTCTGGTAGCATAGCCTAATTTTTTAATTGCCTGCCTTTTTTTTTTTAATGCAAGATTTTACTTACAGGACAATTTGATAAATTTCTCTGTTAGATTGCATCTGTTTTGCCCACTTGTTGCATCTTGTATTTAGGCCATAATCCTGAAACTGACTTCATGGGTAGACTCCTGGGCTCATGCAGAGGCATTTGCAAGTTTGAGTCCTTGGGTCCCAATTCTGCAAAGATTTATGTACATGCTTAACTTTGTTCACTGTGACCAGTTCCATTCAGAACGTGCAGGATTGGGTTTTAGATTATAATCTTTTTTGGGCAGATTCTGTCACTTGCTATTTGTCTTGACCTGGTTGAACCCACTAGGCACTGCTGCATGACCAATAATAATAACCAGTAGTTATTTACAGGCAAGTAACTTTATGATTTAAAGCATTCAAACTCACCAAGCTTAAAACAGATAGATATGATTACAAATATAGACTTTATTTTACATTTTCCTTGGCTGCAAGTCAAGGGCTCCCAGAAACACTGTGTTCTCATATTATTGATCCCTTTGTGGTAAAATTTAAAAATAAAAATCATAAATAGAAAACACTAAAGTGTTAATTGTTTATTCAGTTTTGGTAGACTAATATTTCTACTTAAGATTTCGTGCTCTTAAAAAGTGTCTTGATCACAGCCAGGATTAGGAGATAACCATCTCATAGCTTCTAGGAGGGTTACTGTTTCACTTGCAATAGTTTTATACAGATTAACCATAGTTGCCTTTAATTATAATATTAAAAATAGATTTTCATATTTTTTTTCAGTTTCTTGAGAGTGCAAATATGAAATCTAGATACAGGCCAAAATGAGGTTATCTGTATATCTGAAGTAACCTTTCCTTGAGAGAATATATTCACACAAATAAAAGAACTTAAAATAGTAATAATAAAACTTATACACAAGCTTTGTATCAGGTTATGAATCCAACTATGACAGATACTTTTGCAACATTTACCAATATAATTAATATTCACTCCACTTGAAATATATTGAGCAAAATTTTCAAAAGCACCAAAGTGATTTAGGCTCCTAATTCACTTAGGTGCTTCTGAAAACTCTCACTTGTATGTACAGCATGGTATATATTTATATATTTTTCCTTTTAATGCATTTCTATGAAAAGTTGTGTTAAATAGTCTCTCTTTTTTTATGTTGTTAGGATGTATTTAGTTTTCAAGTATCTCCTAACATAAATCCTGTTAAGCTGAATGAATTGGCAATCCGAAAACGTTTGACTATCCATGGGAAGGAAGACGAAGTTGATCCTTATGACTATGTGTTGCAAATTAGTGGAAGACTGGAATATATTTTTGGTGACCGCCCATTAATTCAGTTCCAGGTATTGAAATTTTTTTGAATTCTAAATTTAAGACAAAAGTGGGTTTTGCCTGGAAACAAGGAAAATTAATTCACAATTATGCTGGAGTAACTTCTGGTTGAGGAATTTAACTTTTTCTATGAAGTTTCCTTCCAGATGGAATAAATTTGAGGAGATAATTGCTCCAAATTTGGTTTTGACATAGCTTGTGACACCACATAGTATTTAGAAATCACAGAGGTGTCAGGTTTATCGGGAGAGAAAGTATAACATTTTATTAATTGCATGGGCACACGACTCCATCTGTGTCTTCTCTGACTTCTGGAACATCTTGTTCAGACGAGGCATGTTCATGCATTAGTATATGAGTTAGTTCCTCCTGTAATAATAAAATACTGCATTTGCGTGTAAAAATCAAGATAGAAATATATGGTGGTTAAGCATATGGAGGCTTAGCTTAGGGGACTTGAATTTCCAGTATGAAACAGGCACCCTGAAAATCATCCTGAGGTGGTGTGACATGGTCAATTCTTGGCTATCATGTCATTTATTGGGTGTAGTTCTTTTGGATGACACCTTAAAAAACAAAGTTCTGCCTGCCCTGTGTGGACATTAATGATTCCTTGGCACTCACCTTCATGGTTAAACTCTCTGTCCTTGGCCATATTTTCCACTTCTCATTTCATCCACTATTATCTGGTGTTGTCCACGTGTACCAGTGTGTTGCCTCCTTGCGTTTGAGAGGTAGAAAACTTTTTCTAATATCTAAATCTTCCTTGCTGCAGATTAAGCAGAATACTTTAATCTACCTTCAGTGGACATGGAGGCCAATAGATCACCATCCTCTTTATAACAGCCCTTAACATACATATCAGGCCTGGACTCAGTCATCTTTTCTGAAGACTAAAAATATGCAGTTTTTGAAACCTTTTCTCATAGATCCTGTTTTCAAAATCTTTTAGTATTTTTGTTGCTCTTCTCTGGGCTCTCCAATTTGTCCACATCTTTCTTAAGGTGTAGTGCCCACAACTGCACACAGGACTCCAGCTGATGCCTCAGCAGTGCCAAATAGTGCAGAACAAAAACCTCCTGTGCCTTACATATGACATTCCTGTTAATACACCCCAGAATTTTTTGAAACTGCATCAACATGATGGCTCATAATCAATTTGTGATCCACTGTAACCCAGATCCTTTTCAGCAGTATTCCAGTTATTCCCCATTTTGTATTTGTGCACTTGATTTTTTCCTTCCTAAGTGAAGTGCTGTGGAGTTGTATTGAATTTAATCTTGTTGATTTCAGACCAACTCTCCAGTTTATTAAGGGCCTTCTGAATTCTAATCCTGTCCTCCAAAGTGCTTGCAAAGCCTCCCTGCTTGGTGTCATCCACAAATTATATAAGCATACTCTGTGCTATTATCTAAGTTATTAATAAAATATTGAACAGACCAAGGATAAATCTAAGCTGGACCCCAGTAAATATATTCTCTATTTGGCCAAAAACCACTGATAACTACTCTTTGAGAATATTTTTTCAACAAGCTGTGCATCCACCTTATAGTAATTTCATCTAGACCACATTTCCCTAGTTTGTTTATGGGAATGTCATGTGGGGCTATGTCAAAAGCTTTCCTAAAATCATCTTAATTTAATTTTCTTAATTATCTGAAGTTCATGAGTCAAATTTAGCATGAGCTAAAATGGTTTTAAACAACAAGAATGGAATTATTATCAGCTTGTAACAACTATTTTCTGTCTGGCTTCAGTATATCCGTAAGTGTGTGATGAACAGGACTCTTCCTCACCTGACACTGGTTGAGTGTTGTAGCATAAAGAAAATGTGTGAACAGGAAATGATTGCCATAGAAGCTGCCATAAACCAAAAATCATCCAACCTTCCTCTTCCTCTGCTACCAAAAAAAACACGAACAGTTACTGTAAGTTGATATGGAGAACATTTACTAACAAAAGTAACGTAAGACACACCACTGATGACTTTTTTTCCTTTATGTATGTTTTTCCTCTCATACCTCTTTCCCAAGAGTCTCCTATTGTTGCTCAAGATGCTACATCAAGGATAAGAGGTCTTGGTGTCTTTACCCTGTCCTTTCCATTTTGATTCTTTTAACCTCTTCCAAATTTAAGCCCCTTTTCCACTAATACTGACAACACTTTTTACTACAAGCCAGAGGAGCAGGTGATTACCTGTAACTAACCAGTGGAGAAGTTACATGAGGGAACGAATAATTCCCCAGCTTCATCTGCATGCCTGCCTTCCATCAGCTGCGGCCTTGTGTCTGCTTCTTAACCCAGATTTGCTGCACGGTGCTGCCACTTCAATAAACTCTGAAATATTTTTACAAATTCTTAACATCATGTATGACAATTGGATTTTTTAAAAATTTTATCAGTCTGTTAATTAAACTGCTACCCTCAGAATGTGATTGCAATTTCTATAAGTGTGAATCCTGGGAACAAGGAGAGACTTTGTTCAGTGATACAGTAGTTATTGCAAAGTTTTGTTTTTAAACGGCTTGTATGTATGCGAGATGAATAGGTTTGAAACTTACAGGAGGAAACATTTATTCTGATTTGTCAACCATCACAGCAGGCATATTTTAGTCCCAAGATGTGGTTTACGTGGGTTATTTTCTTTCCTGCTCCCTCAGGGCATCTGAAATGGTCTTGTGGCTATGATAGCTGAATTTTTCTTCATTCAATTCTTAAAAAAACAATTAGTTTTAATATTTAATCATGCATTTTTAGCTTTATCCATGAATATTGGAAAAATATTTAATATATAAAATACTAGATCATTAAATTGCATTTAAAAAAAGACTTCCACCTTTCTGTTTTCCTTGCAGCAGCTGACCCAGAGTGTGTGGGATATTAGCAACCCTTTCAAGATTACGCTGTTAAAGGGTAATAAATTGAACACAGAAGAAACTGCCAAAGTAAGTAGTGTAGAGCCTAGCATCAGGAGATGTTCTTCTGACTGATCATTTTAATTTGCAAAGTGTTTACTGAATGTCAGCTAATAAAGGCTCCAGTTCAGCAAGGGCCTTAAGCAATATGCACATGAATAGTCTCAGTTGCACTATGCACCTGCCTACAATAAGACACATGCTTTAGTGCCTTGTCTAGTTCGTCCCTGATTTTCAGCAAATGTTTTTCTAATGTTTGGTGTGATGTTGGCACAAAAGGTATGCATGCAGATCAAGCTATTTTAATATAGACGTATGCCTTATACACGAGCACAGATTAAATATGAATGCATTCTGATTCAACACTAGATATATAGTGTTTTATGTAGCTCTGATTAAACTTTATCTTATATAAGGCTAAGGGTATGTCTACACTATGGAAAAAGGTCGAATTTATAGAAGTCGGTTTTTTAGAAATCGGTATTATATATTCGAGTGTGTGTGTCCCCACAGAAAATGCTCTAAGTGCATTAAGTGCATTAACTCGGCAGAGTGCTTCCACAGTACCGAGGCTAGAGTCGACTTCCGGAGCGTTGCACTGTGGATAGCTATCCCACAGTTCCCGCAGTCTCCGCTGCCCATTGGAATTCTGGATTGAGATCCCAATGCCTGATGGACCTAAAACATTGTCGCGGGTGGTTCTGGGTACATATCGTCAGGCCCCTGTTCCCTCCCTCCCTCCGTCAGAGCAATGGCAAACAATCGTTCCGCGCCTTTTTTCTGTGCGGACGACATACCAAGGCAAGCATGGAGGCCGCTCAGCTCACTTTGGCAATTAGGAGCACATTAAACACCACACGCATTATCCAGCAGTATATGCAGCACCGGAACCTGGCAAAGCGATACCGGGCAAGGAGGCGACATCAGCGCGGTCACGTGAGTGATCAGGACATGGACACAGATTTCTCTGAAAGCATGGGCCCTGCCAATGCATGCATCATGGTGCTAATGGGGCAGGTTCATGCTGTGGAACGCCGATTCTGGGCTCGGGAAACAAGCACAGACTGGTGGGACCGAACAGTGTTGCAGGTCTGGGACGATTCCCAGTGGCTGCGAAACTTTCGCATGCGTAAGGGCACTTCCATGGAACTTTGTGACTTGCTTTCCCCTGCCCTGAAGCGCATGAATACCAAGATGAGAGCAGCCCTCACAGTTGAGAAGCGAGTGGCGATAGCCCTGTGGAAGCTTGCAACGCCAGACAGCTACCGGTCAGTTGGGAATCAATTTGGAGTGGGCAGATCTATTGTGGGGGCTGCTGTGATGCAAGTAGCCCACGCAATCAAAGATCTGCTGATATCAAGGGTAGTGACCCTGGGAAATGTGCAGGTCATAGTGGATGGCTTTGCTGCAATGGGATTCCCTAACTGTGGTGGGGCCATAGACGGAACCCATATCCCTATCTTGGCACCGGAGCACCAAGCCGCTGAGTACATAAACCGCAAGGGGTACTTTTCAATAGTGCTGCAAGCTCTGGTGGATTACAAGGGACGTTTCACCAACATCAATGTGGGATGGCCGGGAAAGGTACATGACGCTCGCATCTTCAGGAACTCTGGTCTGTTTCAAAAGCTGGAAGGGACTTTATTCCCAGACCAGAAAATAACTGTTGGGGATGTTGAAATGCCTATATGTATCCTTGGGGACCCAGCCTACCCCTTAATGCCATGGCTCATGAAGCCGTACACAGGCAGCCTGGACAGTAGTCAGGAGCTGTTCAACTACAGGCTGAGCAAGTGCAGAATGGTGGTAGAATGTGCATTTGGACGTTTAAAGGCGCGCTGGCGCAGTTTACTGACTCGCTTAGACCTCAGCAAAACCAATATTCCCACTGTTATTACTGCTTGCTGCGTGCTCCACAATATCTGTGAGAGTAAGGGGGAGACATTTATGGCGGGGTGGGAGGTTGAGGCAAATCGCCTGGCTGCTGGTTACGCGCAGCCAGACACCAGGGCGGTTAGAAGAGCACAGGAGGGCGCGATACGCATCAGAGAAGCTTTGAAAACCCAGTTTCATGACTGGCCAGGCTACGGTGTGAAAGTTCTGTTTGTTTCTCCTTGATGAAACCCCCTGCCCCTTGGTTCACTCTACTTCCCTGTAAGCTAACCACCCTCCCCTCCTCCCTTCGATCACCACTTGCACAGGCAGTAAAGTCATTGTTGCTTCACATTCATGCATTCTTTATTCATTCATCACACAAATAGGGGGATGACTACCAAGGTAGCCCAGGAGGGGTGGTGGAGGAGGGAAGGAAAATGCCACACAGCACTTTGAAAGTTTACAACTTTAAAATTTATTGAATGCCAGCCTTCTTTTTTTTGGGCAATCCTCTGTGGCGGAGTGGCTGGTTGGCCGGTGGCCCCCCCACCGCGTTCTTGGGTGTCTGGGTGTGGAGGCTATGGAACTTGGGGAGGAGGGTGGTTGGTTACACAGGGGCTGTAGTGGTAGTCTGTGCTCCAGCTGCCTTTGCTGCAGCTCAACCATGCTCCAGTGTATGGCTGAGCTGCAGCAAAGGCAGCTGGAGCACAGACTGGTTTGGTCCTCCAGCAGCCTCAGCATTGAATCCTGCCTCCTCTCATCACGCTGCCGCCACTTACTCTCTTCAGCCCGCCACCTCTCCTCCCAGTCATTTTGTGCTTTCCTGCACTCTGACATTATTTGCCTCCACGCATTCGTCTGTGCTCTTGTCAGTGCGGGAGGACAGCATGAGCTCGGAGAACATTTCATCGCGAGTGCATTTTTTTTTCTTTCTAATCTTCACTAGCCTCTGGGAAGGAGAAGATCCTGTGATCATGGAAACACATGCAGCTGGTGGAGAAAAAAAAAGGGACAGCGGTATTTAAAAAGGCACATTTTATAAAACAGTGGCTACACTCTTTCAGGGTAATCCTTGCTGTTAACATTACATACATAGCACATGTGCTTTCGTTACAAGGTTGCATTTTGCCTCCCCCCACCGCGTGGCTACCCCCTCAACCCTCCCCGTGGCTAACAGCGGGGAACATTTCTGTTTAGCCACAGGCAAAAAGCCCAGCAGGAATGGGCTCCTCTGAGTGTCCCCTGAAGAAAAGCACTCTATTTCAACCAGGTGACCATGAATTATGTCTCACTCTCCTGAGGATAACACAGAGAGATAAAGAACGGATGTTGTTTGAATGCCAGCAAACATACACTGCAATGCTTTGTTGTACAATGATTCCCGAGTATGTGTTACTGGCCTGGAGTGGTAAAGTGTCCTACCATGAAGGACGCAATAAGGCTGCCCTCCCCAGAAATCTTTTGCAAAGGCTTTGGGAGTACATCCAGGAGAGCCGCGAATGCCAGGGCAAAGTAATCCTTTCACATGCTTGCTTTTAAACCATGTATAGTATTTTAAAAGGTACACTCACCGGAGGTCCCTTCTCTGCCTGCCAGGTCCAGGAAGCAGCCTTGGGTGGGTTCAGGGGGTACTGACTCCAGGTCCAGGGTGAGAAACAGTTCCTGGCTGTCGGGAAAACCGGTTTCTCTGCTTGCTTGCTGTGAGCTATCTACAACCTCCTCCTCCTCATCTTTTTCTTCTTCGTCCCCAAAACCTGCTTCCATGTTGCCTCCATCTCCATTGAAGGAGTCAAACAACACAGCTGGGGTAGTGGTGGCTGAACCCCCTAAAATGGCATGCAGCTCATCATAGAAACGGCATGTTTGGGGCTCTGACCCGGAGCGGCCGTTCGCCTCTCTGGTTTTCTGGCAGGCTTGCCTCAGCTCCTTAAGTTTCACGTGGCACTGCTTCGGGTCCCTGTTATGGCCTCTGTCCTTCATGCCCTGGGAGATTTTGACAAAGGTTTTGGCATTTCGAAAACTGGAACAGCGTTCTGATAGCACGGATTCCTCTCCCCAAACAGCGATCAGATCCCGTACCTCCCGTTTGGTCCATGCTGGAGTTCTTTTGCGATTCTGGGACTCCATCATGGTCACCTGTGCTGATGAGCTCTGCATGGTCACCTGCAGCTTGCCATGCTGGCCAAACAGGAAATGAGATTTAAAAGTTCGCAGTTCTTTTCCTGTCTACCTGGCCAGTGCATCTGAGTTGAGAGTGCTGTCCAGAGCGGTCACAATGGAGCACTCTGGGATAGCTCCCGGAGGCCAATACCGTCGAATTGTGTCCACAGTACCCCAAATTCGAGCCGGCAAGGCCAATTTAAGTGCTAATCCACTTGTCAGGGGTGGAGTAAGGAAATCGATTTTAAGAGCCCTTTAAGTCGAAATAAAGGGCTTCATCGTGTGGACGGGTGCAGGTTTACATTGATTTAACGCTGCTAAATTCAACCTAAAGTCCTAGTGTAGACGAGGGCTAAGGGTCTAGATCACATGCTGCTGTGTAAACTATCCTGTTTTCAATTTTCTAAACATGCTGAACATAGCAAAAATTGCAACAGCACTTCCGGTAAAAATGTAGATGGCTACATCACAGACCACAAGTTGTTAACACATGGGAATTTATTGCACAGTCCCACACAATTTACATAAAGACCTTACAAACTCTTTGCCTCTGAAATAGAACAGCATGAATTTTCCTAATTTGTTTGGCTGATAATTTAATAAAGAATAGTCAGACTGAGGCCTGGTCTAAATTATAGAGTTAGGTTAATGTAAGCTGCCTTAAGTATCTGAGCACCTTGCATATACAATGAATATCAATAGTAAATTCCCTTGTCAACATCATGCAGTCTCTGGATCTTCTTCCATTTTTAGATTTAAATATAGATTTATTTTTTTTAGAGCTAAATATAAGAGAGTTTCTGTTAAAAACTAATTCATGACTACTCATTGTCCAACTTCTCAATCTTATTTTAGTTTCATTCATGTACTCTGGAGTACTTAGATACACACCACAGTGCCTCATAAAGTATTATAGACTCATAATTGGCTGAAAACTTCAGAAAACCTCTTTCTACATTTTAATTATGGAGCTTTAAGCAAAACCAGTTTCTCATCTCTTCATTCTTAAAATGAGTCATTAGTAAATCTCAAAAGATTTGATGATATGGTGCTAATAAAATTCTCAAAGCTTCTATGCTTGTCTGAACCTTTGGGGCTTGGACTGGGAACCTTCAGAGGTAAGGATCTCTTGAAATTTCTGGCATTTCTTCATTTTGGCATGAACACACATACTATGACAGCAGCTTTTAAGTTGCCTTGAAATAGGTCCATCTTCCTGGTTCTTTGCTTTTAATGAATGACTGAAATATACTCTTATCTTGAAATTTGATCTTTTGTTACAATGGAATGCACCCTGAACTTTCTGATAATTCCATAGTGATCCTCTTATCACACGTGGACGAGGAGGAGGAGTTCACTAGGGTTGCTGTTGCTGATTGATGCATGTATGCACAGTGTTTTATTACCTTGCTTTTTCATGGCCTACTTTACTACAAAGTTTAGATTAAATGATTCTGCACATGCTACAAATACATTTGACTCATGGCAAGCAGGCTGAACAGAAGACTATATTTTAAAAATAGAAAAGAGCCGGACTTCTGTAATTTTGGATTATTTGTTTTTTTCACAACTTTGATATAACAGATTGTGACAGACTCTTCCACAAATACAGAATTGGGGTACAATTCCTTATTTTCTAGCATTTAAATTGAAGATATAGAAGACACATAGGTGTAGTTTCTTTTGACCAAATGTCAGTATCATCTTCCTCTTTTAGGCTCTAACCTCTGTTTGGTGTCAACCATGTTGGATAAGTAATACAAAATTTTTCCACAGTTTTAAAATATCAGTTTTGTCTTCGAAGTTCCAGTTCTTTAATTAGATTAGGCCATATTTGCACTGAGATTTTGACACGAGTTTCACAACCCCACTCTGATCTATAGATTCTTATATAACTCCTATCACTGTAGAATCTGAATGCTTTCCAATAGTGCACTTTCTCCCTAGAGGGAAAATTGTGTGTGTTGTGCAGGATTTTGTTTTTGGTAAGGTTTTGTTGTTGTTTTTTTAATGTACACATTCCTGTGTGTTGAGAGAAAGTGAGATTGAGGGCTTGCATTGGAACAGAAGGTGATGTGGGTAGTAAAGGTCCTTAATTCATGTGGGAGTTCACTCTACAATCTCCAGCCAGCCCCTGAGAAAGCAGTCTCCTGCAGAGATGAGCTGTGCCCTTATAATATAAAGTTCCATAGTGGCTGAGTAGCTGAGTTGTTGTCCATGGTTCTCCTCTCAGAGCTTTAGGTACACAAGCCCAAACTACTGAGCACCTTGAAGATCAAGCCAAAAGTCTACTCAGCAATGAGAGAGCCCCACGACCTAAGGCCTGCAAGCCTAAGTCAGCTGGCCCAGGCCAGATACAGGTTTTTCTTTGCTGTGTAGACATACACAGAGGAACAGGGACTTAATCATGAGCCTCTACCACAACAATGATAGCCTGTAGAGCAGACTCATTTTATCTGTGGTATTTCTTTCTGGACCAGAAATAAGGAATTGTCAGAAATCTCACCAGGGAGGCATTAAGATTTCCTTCACAGTTTTACAGACCTGAATAATTTGGATAAGCATCTAACTTTTTGAAGTTCATCCAACTCATCACTACCCTTACCATGCATTTAATCTTGTCCAGAACTGAATTGTAAATCCACATTGTCACGGTTCCTCCCCCACTCTGAACTCTAGGGTACAGATGTGGGGACCTGCATGAAAAACCTCCTAAGCTTATCTTTACCAGCTTAGGTCAAAACTTCCCCAAGGTACAAAATATTACCCCCGTTATCCTTGGAATGGCCGCTACCACCACCAAACTAATACTGGTTACTGGGGAAGAGCTGTTTGGACGCGTCCTTCCCCCCAAAATACTTCCCAAAACCTTACACCCCACTTCCTGGACAAGGTTTGGTAAAAAGCCTCACCAATTTGCCTAGGTGACTACAGACCCAGACCCTTGGATCTTAAGAACAATGAACAATCCTCCCAACACTTGCACTCCCCCTTTCCTGGGAAATGTTGGATAAAAAGCCTCACCAATTTGCATAGGTGACCACAGACCCAAACCCTTGGATCTGAGAACAATGAAAAAGCATTCAGTGTTTTACAAGAAGACTTTTAATAAAAAATAGAAGTAAATAGAAATAAAGAAATCCCCCCTGTAAAATCAGGATGGTAGATATCTTACAGGGTAATTAGATTCAAAAACATAGAGAACCCCTCTAGGCAAAACCTTAAGTTACAAAAAAGATACACAGACAGAAATAGTTATTCTATTCAGCACAATTCTTTTCTCAGCCATTTAAAGAAATCATAATCTAACACATACCTAGCTAGATTACTTACTAAAAGTTCTAAGACTCCATTCCTGTTCTGTCCCCGGCCAAGACGACTACAGACAGACCCACAAACCCTTTGTTTCTCTCCCTCCTCCCAGCTTTTGAAAGTATCTTGTCTCCTCATTGGTCATTTTGGTCAGGTGCCAGCGAGGTTACCTTTAGCTTCTTAACCCTTTACAGGTGAGAGGAGCTTTCCCCTGGCCAGGAGGGATTTCAAAGGGGTTTACCCTTCCCTTTATATTTATGACACGCCCCCCAAATCTCAGCTAGGGTGAAACACTGGCTGGGATTTCTTCCTGGAGCTCTAGGAAAACAGAGTTAATAAGACACATGCATCTCTAAATATACTACCAAGTACATAAAGACTAACAATATTTTCCACATCTCAAGGACGATTTTAACCAGTTGATTCTGGGAAACTTTCACGGGAGAGTGCATCAGCCACTTTGTTAGAAGCTCCTGAGATGTGTTGGATGTCGAAATCAAAATCTTGGAGAGCTAAACTCCACCGAAGAAGTTTTCTGTTAGTTTCTTTGACGGTGTGAAGCCACTTTAGTGCAGCATGGTCGGTTTGCAGGTGGAAACGCCGTCCCCAAACATATGGGCGTAGCTTTTCCAGAGCGTAGACAATGGCATAACATTCTTTTTCAGTGACTGACCAGTTGCTTTCCCTCTCAGACAGTTTTTTGCTGAGAAACACTACAGGGTGGAATTCTTGATCAGGTCCTTTCTGCATTAAAACTGCTCCCACACCACGCTCGGATGCATCTGTGGTTACTAGGAACGGTTTGTCAAAGTCTGGGGCCCTTAGTACAGGGTCAGACATGAGTGTCGCTTTAAGCTTGTTAAAGGCCTTCTGACACTTTCCGGTCCACTGAACAGCATTTGGCTGTTTCTTTTTGGTTAGGTCTGTCAGTGGGGCAGCGATTTGGCTGTAGTGCGGTACAAATAGTCTGTAATAACCGGCCAAGCCTAAGAAGGATTGAACCTGTTTCTTTGACTTTGGGACAGGCCACTTTTGGATAGCATCCACTTTGGCCTGTAGGGGGCTGATAGTTCCTTGACCCACCTGGTGTCCAAGGTAAGTCACTCTGTTTAGGCCTATTTGACACTTCTTAGCCTTAACAGTTAGTCCTGCCTCCCTTATGCACTCAAGGACTTTTTGTAGATGTTCCAGGTGGTCTGCCCAGGAATCCGAAAATATGGCCACATCGTCAAGGTAGGCGACTGCATATTCTCCTAATCCCGCTAGGAGACCATCTACAAGTCTTTGGAAAGTGGCGGGTGCATTTCGCAGCCCGAAAGGGAGTACATTAAATTCATACAGCCCGAGATGTGTGATGAAGGCTGACCTTTCCTTGGCAGATTCATCTAGCGGTACCTGCCAGTACCCCTTGGTTAAGTCCAAGGTAGAGATGAACTGGGCCCTTCCCAGTTTCTCTAATAGTTCATCTGTGCGTGGCATGGGATAGTTGTCTGGGCGAGTTACAGCATTTAGCTTACGGTAGTCCACGCAAAAACGTATTTCCCCATCTGGTTTGGGAACTAGAACCACTGGAGATGCCCATGCACTTTCAGAGGGGCGGATTACACCCATCTGTAACATATCCTGGATCTCCCGTTCTATAGCAGTTTTAGCTTGAGGAGACACCCGGTAAGGTTGGACCCTAATTGGGTGAGCATTACCTGTGTCAATGGAGTGGTATGCCCGTTCAGTCAGTCCTGGGGTGGCTGAGAACGTTGGCGCGTAGCTAGTGCACAGCTCCTGGATCTGCTGTCGCTGCATACGCCCAAGGGTCATGGAGAGGTTCACCTCTTCCACACCACCAGCACATTTCCCTTCGTAGTAGACACCTTCAGGCCACTCAGCGTCGTCTCCTCCCTGGGCTGTAAACTGACAAACCTTTAATTCTCTGGAATAAAAGGGCTTTAGAGAATTAATATGATACACCTTAGGCTTTCGGTTGGAGGTGGGGAATGCTATGAGATAATTAACAGCTCCCAGGCGCTCCTGGACCACGAATGGCCCTTCCCACGATGCTTCCATTTTATGGGCCTGGAGCGCCTTTAAGACCATGACCTGGTCTCCTACTTTGAAGGAACGCTCTCTGGCATGTTTATCATACCAGGCTTTTTGCTCTTTTTGAGCATCCTGTAAGTTTTCTCTAGCAAGGGCTAAAGAGG
Source organism: Lepidochelys olivacea (assembly GCF_965140295.1). Classification (NCBI taxonomy): domain Eukaryota; kingdom Metazoa; phylum Chordata; order Testudines; family Cheloniidae; genus Lepidochelys; species Lepidochelys olivacea. The sequence continues at coordinate 42,110,568 of NC_140419.1, forward strand.
TTCGGAGGGTGTTTTGTAGGTTGGTTACAAAGTCCAGAATGTTAGTTCCTGGAGAAGGTGTAAATCCCTCCCATTGCTGCTTCACCAACTGCAATGGCCCCTTAACCTCACGGCCATATACAAGTTCAAATGGGGAAAACCCTAAACTGGGATGTGGTACAGCTCTGTAGGCAAAGAGCAACTGCTGCAATACTAGGTCCCAATCATTGGAGTGCTCATTTACGAATTTACGTATCATGGCCCCCAAAGTTCCATTAAACTTCTCCACCATGCCATTTGTTTGATGATGGTAAGGAGTGGCAACCAAGTGATTTACCCCATGAGCTTCCCAAAGGTTTTTCATAGTTCCTGCCAGGAAATTAGTCCCTGCATCTGTGAGGATGTCGGAGGGCCAACCTACCCTGGCAAAAATGTCTGCTAGTGCCTGGCACACACTTTTAGCCCTGGTGTTGCTTAGAGCTACTGCTTCCGGCCATCGGGTGGCAAAATCCATGAAAGTCAGTATGTACTGCTTTCCTCTGGGTGTCTTTTTCGGAAAAGGACCCAGAATATCCACAGCTACTCGCTGAAATGGAACTTTAATGATGGGGAGTGGCTGGAGAGGAGCTTTGACCTGGTCTTGGGGTTTTCCCACTCTTTGGCACACCTCACAAGACTGGACATAGGTAGAAACATCCTTGCCCATTCCCTCCCAGTGGAATGACCCCCCCAAACGGTCTTTGGTCCTGTTCACCCCAGCATGGCCACTAGGGTGATCATGGGCTAAGCTCAAGAGCTTGGCCCGGTATTTAGTTGGAACTACCAACTGTCTCTGAGGATGCCAGTCTTCCTGGTGTCCCCCAGAAAGAGTTTCCTTGTATAAAAGTCCTCTTTCTACAACAAACCTGGATCGATTAGAAGAGCTGAGAGGCGGTGGGTTGCTCCGTGCCGCCGTCCAAGCTCTCTGGAGGCTTTCATCTGCTTCCTGTTCGGTCTGGAACTGTTCCCTTGATGCTGGAGACATCAGTTCCTCATGGGATTGTGGACCTAGGCTTGGTCCCTCTGGAAGCGATATAGGGGATGGAGCTGTTTCTGTTGACTGTGAACCGCTCTCCGCTGGTGCACTATGTTGGGATTCAGGCTCCGGCTGAGCCTCTTGTGTAGGGTTATCGGCTGCTGCCAGTTCAGGTTCGGTGGGGCCCTCTGGTGTTGAGGTTGCAAGTACTGGATTCAGTGCTGACACGGGGTCTGGTGTTGGTTGTTCGGCTGGTTCCGGTTCTGGGACTGGTTCCGTCTGGGTCTCTGGGACTGGATCCACTACTGCTGTTGCAGACATTGGCCTGGGGTCCAGGTCCATCACCTCTGACTGGGTCCTGATAGAAGTTTCCGGAACAGAGCTAGGCCTCACGGCTTGTTTAGCCTGGTTGCGGGTGACCATTCCCACCCTCTTGGCCTGCTTCACATGATTGGCCAAGTCTTCCCCCAACAGCATGGGGATGGGATAATCATCATAGACTGCAAAAGTCCACATTCCTGACCAGCCCTTGTACTGGACAGGCAACTTGGCTGTAGGCAAATTGAAAGAGTTGGACTTGAAGGGTTGAATCGTCACTTGGATCTCTGGGTTGATTAAATTGGGGTCCACTAAGGAAGCATGGATAGCTGACACTTGTGCTCCGGTGTCCCTCCACGCGGTGACCTTCCCGCCCACACTCACAGTTTCCCTCCGCTCCAAGGGTATCTGGGAGGTATCTGGGCCTGTGGACCTCTGGTGTGATTCCGGTGCAATGAACTGTAATCTGTTGGGGTTCTTGGGGCAGTTGGCCTTTACATGCCCCAGCTCGTTACACTTAAAACATCGTCCAGCTGACGGGTCACTGGGGCGAGGAGGGTTGCTGGAGAACGGGGTGGTGGGACGATAAGGGGTCTGGAGGGTTCTTTGGGAGGTAGGTGGGGCTTTGGGCGGCCCCCGGTAATAGGGTGTGGTCTGGGGTGGTCCCTTCTGGTCTCCGCTCCAACTGCGACCAGTTTTCTTCTTCTCTGCCACCTCCACCCATCTGGCTCCAATCTCTCCTGCCTCAATTACAGTTTTGGGTTTCCCATCTAGGATGTATCTTTCTATTTCCTCAGGAACACCCTCTAAGAATTGTTCCATTTGCATTAGGAAGGGCAAATTTACTGGAGATTCAACACTTGCTCCTGATATCCAGGCATCCCAATGTTTTACAATGTGGTAGGCATGTCGGGTAAATGACATGTCTGGTTTCCACCTTAGGGCTCTGAACCTCCGACGAGACTGCTCGGGTGTTATCCCCATTCTGACTCTCGCCTTGGATTTAAACAGTTCATACTTGTTCATGTGTTCTTTAGGCATTTCAGCTGCCACCTCAGCTAAGGGTCCACTGAGCTGCGGCCTCAGCTCTACCATGTATTGGTCAGTAGAGATGTTGTACCCAAGGCAGGCCCTTTCGAAGTTTTCTAAGAAGGCCTCAGTATCATCACCTGCCTTGTAGGTGGGGAACCTTCTGGGATGGGAAGTGGTACCTGGAGAAGGATTGCTAGGGTTTGTTGGTATATTCTGCTGGGCCTTTATCCTCTCCATCTCCTCCACATGCTTCCTCTCTTTTTCCTTCTCCTCCTCCTTCAGCCGCATGAGTTCTATCTGTCTTTCATGTTCCCTTTGTTTTTCCTCAGCCTGAAATTTGGCTAATTCCAGCTGTAGTCGAGCTGAGGATTTGGCCATTCTAACCTCTCTGTTTTTAACTAACTTTACACCCGAGGTTTAGAAATAAACAAACAAAACTTGGCTGTAAAATTTTGGAGGGATTTCAAAGGGGTTTACCCTTCCCTTTATATTTATGACACACATACATGTTTTTGCTTTTTTTAATGGGTTTTCAAGGCAACAGTTTCAATGGGAATATATACGATTTTTTAGAATAAAAAGGGGAAAAACACCTCACCATGAGTTTACCTTTTTGTATCCAGGTTTTGTAATTGTTTTGCTTTAGCATGTTGACTTTGTATAGAACAAAAGGCTTACCTTGAATTAAAGTAGAAAATAGAAAACAAGGTTAGTAGTTTGGACCTGACGCCTTTTCCAGGAAATATTTTAAAGGGAAGAATCGAAGTCAATCCTCTTACTCATTAGCTCAAAAAAGAAGCAACTATAAAATACTGTCAGCACTTTTCTTCACATAGCTAAATACATATAATTTTATCACTACAAGTTCAGTTTAATACTTATTCTGCCAATACAAGCTATGCGTGAACACCAGCAATAATAGACACCAAAAGTGAAGTAATTTTTTTCAAGATTTGATTTAGTTTCCTGTACAGTGTATGTTTTTAGGTTAATAAATACTCTGTTTTTAATAGACCTGGGCAGGATATGGAAATCACTTCCTGCAAAAAAAAAAAAAAAAAAGGGGTGGGGGGGAGGTTTGGAATAAAAATTTAATTCTAAATCAGGACAAAATATCAAAATGTAAAATTTCTCATGGGTATGGTTTTTGGCTTCCTGGCTGCCTGCCCGGAAGGCCTATTTCACTTGTGAAATTGACAAGAGCCTGCCAGCCAGACAGAGGGCCCCAGTGCTCAGCCTCCCTTCCCCTCCCCTACCTCCAGGGTCGGAGAAGCTAAGCAGCGAACTCTCTGCCTCTGTGGTGTCAGAGCTGGGAGGGTGGCGGGGAAGCTGAGTGCCCAGGCTCTCAGGCTTTCCAACCCTGGAGCTGAGTGGAAGCTGTGATGCAAAGAGCCCGATGGTGCTTGGCCTCCGCAGCCCTCTGGGAAAGCTTTTTTCAGTTTCACTGTCAGAAAATGAAATGACAAGAGCCTTCTAGGAGAACAACATGGGAGCTGTCAATTTGATTTTCCTGACAAAAAGGAATTTTTCCCATGGAAAATTTTGGTTTTGTGAAAAGGACTTTCTTCATCAGAAAATCATTTCAAAGAAAAACTTTTAACCAGCTCTTATGTTTTTAAGTAAATATTCTTGGCTTCGTGGAATGTTTTTAGATACTTTTTCTGTCACACCTCTATTACAGATTCATGTCAGAGCTGGTCTTTTCCATGGAACTGAGCTCCTTTGTAAGCCGATTGTAAGTGCAGAAATATCTGGGAGAAGTGAACATGTTTGGAATGAAACACTGGAATTTGAAATCAATGTCTGTGACTTGCCAAGAATGGCTAGGCTGTGCTTTGCAGTTTATGCTGTGATGGATAAAATGAAAACTAAAAAGTCAACCAAGACAATTAATCCCTCCAAATACCAGACCATCAGGAAATCTGGAAAAGTGGTAATGTTTTCATTTGTTTTCCTGTAATGTACCTCTTAATTGTACTGAGCAGTGTCTTGATAGGCATTTTATTTTCTCACCTTGGAAATATGAAACACAAATGAAAAAAGTGGGTGACCTTAAATGAAGTAGTGCTCAGTTAAAAAAGCAACTTATTTATGAACTGTCTGGTCTCGGGGAGCTTATTTAAAACAAAAAAGGATAATTTTTCTTCCTTTTGTTAATTACTAGGGTTTGTTTTTTCTATATCCTTTTTTATTCCAGCAAAAAAAAAAGTTTTTAAATAAAGGGGTATTGTGAAAATCACGTTTTAAAATCCTCATGTATTATTAACAACATCTTATATTAAAAGTAAATATTTTTTTTTTGAAAGCTAATTTATTTCACATCATTTTTGTTTACTTTTTTGCATTTTACTATTCAATTTTTGGTATCCATGTACTCAGATCAAGGCTGTTTACATTCCCCAACACAGGAGAATATTCTGTTCTTACTGGGTTTTGTAAAAGCTTTTGGCCCTCCCCACACAGAGAAAAAGGCCATAAACTTAAAGTAGTTGGCAATGTCTCTTCTTTAAAAAATATTAGTATTTGTGAAATTGTATTCACATCTTTTGAGCTCTGAACAGGATAGGTTTTTTTTCCCTAGACCGATCCAGAAAATCACATATTTAATTTTCAGTATCGAACTAAAGACAATGGGACTTAGGTACATGCTGAAAGTTGAGCATGTGCTGAATTGCTTTCCTGAACTAGGGTCGTAGTCTAGAACAATTTTTTTTACTCTTTATTTTTCTGGCTTTGTGTCATTTACCACTTTAAAGTTTCAAATTTATTGTTAGGTTCCGTTTAAACAATAAAGTCTTTCCTTCAACAGCACTATCCTGTAGCCTGGGTAAATACCATGGTATTTGATTTTAAAGGACAGTTGAAGAGTGGAGACCTCTTACTGCACAGTTGGACATCATTTCCTGGTAAGGTTTGATTTGTAATCCTTGGATTTGCTGTATACCTTAGAGTACTCATGAGACTAAAGAACAACATTAATTTAGGATAATGGAATATTAATTGTTTTTGCCTGTTCCAAACAGGGAAAGAGAGAGCAAACATTATTATTGTATAAAATATGTCTGTGTCCCCTCAGTAGTTAGCTCTGTTTTCCTTCTGATATTCTGTGCAGTCTCCTTAGTCTGGTGTTTGTTAAACTTCTGTACGGTTTTCTTCAATCCTTCTCTCAAAAAATACTAATTTTCTTGGGGATGGTTCTTGTTTAGTTTGGAAATCCGTTATATCCTTGAAATGCTATCCATTACTGAATAAGGACCCTTTAAAAATGGCAGTGACTATTATTTCTAGCAATTTATAATGTGTGCCATCTTTAAGATGCCATTATATTTTCATTGTTTGTGTTGGTTTAGATTCCTATGCCATAAAAAAAAATGATTGTTTTGGTTAGAATGAAGAGTGGCACCTAGATTTCATATTGTTTTATTAAGCAACCTGTATATTTCAGTGGAGGAAACTTTACTATAATAAATTTCAATCCATGTGGTTTTTATGGACTCAAAATTAATTGCATTGTCATGTCATATATATTGCAGAGAATCTGTCTGGCAAATTGGAGAGCTTAATTTACATTAATTTTTATTTATACATTTTTTCTTTAATTAAGTAAGAGCAGATTTTAAATATTTATTTTAAAAATCATTCTAAAGATATCCATTCTGGATCAGATCCACAGCTGGTGTAAATTGGCTTGGCTTGATTGAGGATCAGTGGCGCTATGCCAGTTTATAGCTGCTGAGGATTTGGCTGTCTATTTTGTTTAATTCAGTAACTTTTTCTGTGGAAAATGGGAACTATAATGTGATGGTTTATGCTGAACATGTGAAGTGCATAGAATAGCCTCTGTCAATAAATCCCAACTACTTGTAACTGCCTCTGAAGTTTTGGGGAGCCTTTTTATTCCAGGGATCTGAGTTTATAAGAAGCTAATTAAACCTCACAACCCACCTGCGAGGTAACAAGGAGTCTGGTGCCACCTTAAAGACTAACAGTTTATTTGGGCATAAGCTTTCGTGGGGTAGAACCCACTTCATCGGATGCATGGAGTGAAAATTACAGATGCAGGCATTATTATTCTGACACATGAAGAAAAGGGAGTTACCTCACAAGTGGAGAACCAGTGTTGACAGGGCCAATTCGATCAGGGTGGATGTAGTCCACTCCCAATAATAGATGAGGAGTTGTCAATTCCAGGAGAAGCAAAGCTGCTTTTGTAATGAGCCAATTCAGGCCCAAATTAATGATGTTAAATTTGCAAATAAATTTTAGCTCTGCTGTTTCTCTTTAAAGTCTGTTTCTGAAGTTTTTCTATTCAAGTATAGCTACATTTAAATCTGGTATAGAATGTCCAGGAAGATTGAAGTGTTATCCTACTGGCTTTTGTGTGTTATCATTCCTGATGTCCGATTTGTGTCCATTTATTCCTTTACGTAGGGACTGTCTGGTTTGGACAATGTACATGGCAGAGGGGCATTGCTGGCACATAATGGCATATATCACATTAGTAGACGTGCAGGTGAATGAACCTCTGATGGTGTGGCTGATGTGGTTGGGTCCTCTGATGGTGTCGCTAGAGTAGATATGGGGACAGGAGTAGGCAACGAGGTTTGCTACAGGGATTGCTTCCTGGATTAGTGTTTCTGTGGTGTGGTATGTAGTTGCTGGTGAGTATTTGCTTCAGGTTGTGGGGCTGTCTGTAAGCGAGGACTGGCCTACCTCCAAGGTCTGGGAGAGTGAGGGATTGTTTCCCAGGATAGGTTGTAGATTGTTGATAGTATGCTGGACAGGTTTTAGCTGGGGGCTGTACGTGATGGCCAGTGGTGTTCTGTTGTTTTTCTTGTTGGGCCTGTCCCGTAGTAAGTGATTTCGGGGTACCCGTCTCGCTCTGTCAATCTGTTTCCTCACTTCCCCAGGTGGGTTTTGTAGTTTTAAGAATGCTTGATAAAGATCTTGTAGGTGTTTGTCTCTGTCTGAGGGATTGGAGCAAATTTGGTTGTATCTTAGAGCTTGGCTGTAGACAATGGATCATGTGATGTGTCTTGGATGGAAACTGGAGGCATGTAGGTAAGTATAGCGGTCAGTAGGTTTCCGGTATAGAGTGGTGGTTATGTGACCATCACTTATTTGCACTGTAGTGTCCAGGAAGTGGATCTCTTGTGTGGACTGGTCCAGGCTGAGGTTGATGGTGGGGTGGAAGTTGTTGAAATCCAGGTAGAATTCTTCAAGGGCCGCCTCCTCGTGGGTCCATATGATGATGATGTCATCAGTGTAGTGCAAGTAGAGGAGGGGCGCTAGGGGATGAGAGCTGAGGAAGCGTTGTTCTAAGTCAGCCATAAAAATGTTGGCCATGCGGGTACCCATAGCGGTGCCACTGACTTGAAGGTATAAATTGTCCCCAAATCTGAAATGGTTGTGGGTGAGAACAAAGTCACAAAGCTCAGCCACCAGGTGTGCCATGGCCTCATCAGGGATACTGTTCTTGACAGCTTGTAGTCCATCCTCATGTGGAATATTGGTGTAAAGAGATTCTACATCCATCGTGGCCAGGATGGTGTTTTCAGGAAGATCACCAATGCATTGTAGTTTCCTCAGGAAGTCGGTGATGTCTCGAAGATAGCTAGGAGTGCTGGCAGTGTAGGATTTGAGGAGAGTGTCCAAATAGTCAGATAATCCTGCCTAAGAGTGCCAATGCCTGAGATGATGGGGCGTCCAGGGTTTCCAGGTTTATGAATCTTGGGTAGCAGATAGAATACCCCTGATCGGGGCTCTGGGGTGTGTCCGTGTGGATTTGTTCCCCTGCTGTAGCAGGGAGTTTCTTGAGCAGCTGGTGTAGTTTCTTTTGGAACTCCTCAGTGGGATCAGAGGATAGTGGCCTGTAGAATGTGGTGTTGGAGAGTTGCCTGGCAGCCTCCTGTTCATAATCTGATCTGTTCATTATGACTACAGCACCTCCTTTGTCAGCCCCTTTGATTATAATGTCAGAGTTGTTTATGAGGCTGTGGATGGCGTTGCGTTCTGTACGGCTGAGGTTATGGGGCAAGTGATGCTGTTCGTTCACAATTTCAGCCTGTGCACGTCTGTGGAAGCACTTTACATAGAAGTCCAGTCTGTCATTTCGACCATCAGGAGGAGTCCACGCAGAATTCTTCTTCTTGTATTGTTGGTAGGAGGGTTCCTGTGGGTCAGTACACTGTTGAGTGTTGTCTTGAAAATATTCCTTGATTTGGAGACGATGAAAGTAGGCTTCCAGATCACCACAGACTTGTATCATGTTCATGGGGGTGGTGGGGCAGAAGGAGAGTCCCCGAGATAGGACAGACTCTTCCGCCAGGCTAAGTGTGTGGTTGGATAGACTAATAATATTGATAGGTGAGTTGAGGGTACCACTGTTGTAGCCCCCTGTGGCATGTAGGAGTTTAGATAGTTTACCGTCTTTTTCACTTTGTAGAGCAGTGAAGTGTGCGTTGTAAATGGCTTGTCTCGTTTTTGTAAAGTCCACCCACGTGGAAGTTTGTGTGGAAGATTGGTTTTGTATGAGAGTCTCCAGTTTTGAGAGCTCATTCTTGATGTTTTCCTGTCTGCTGTACAGGATGCTGATCAGGTGGTTCGTCAGGTTCTTTGAGAGTGTGTGTGGCACAGTCTCCAACCATAGTCAGTGTAGTATGTCGATTGCAATGGATTTTTTACCTTCAGTCCATTTGGTATGATGTCCATCTGTTTGCACTTGGAAAGGAAGATGATGTCTGTCTGTATCTTTGTGAGTTTTTTGTTGTTTGATGGATTTCCATTTCATATGGCTAAATTTAGTGCCTTGCATGGTGTCAAGTATCAGGGGGTAGCTGTGTTAGTCTGTGTCAGTATAATAATGCCTGCATCTGTAATTTTCACTCCAAGCATCCAATGAAGTGGGTTCTAGCCCATGAAAGCTTATGCCCAAATAAATCTGTTAGTCTATGAGGTGCCACCAGACTCCTTGTTGTTTTTGTGGATACAGACTAACACGGCTACCCCCTGGTACTTGACACCTGTGAGGTAGGAAACTATTATGCCTATTTTGTCAATGGAGAAAATGAGGTACAGAGAAGTGAATTGCTCAAAGGCTTGCATTAAATAAGTGACAGAACCAGAAATAGAACTGTCAAAGTCCTGAGGATATCCTTGTGCTTTCCTGTCTTGTGCTGCTCTGTCCCATAAAGCCCCACATCGTAGTCACCTTCCATCTGCACAAGGAAAACTGGACAAAATGCCCTTTCGAGCTTATTAATCTTGCTCTTTCATTAGAGAAGCAATTCAGCAACACTCTTGTCTTCAGTGGCTTAGAATTCCTGTTAGATGCTGGGTCAGTCCCGCTTGGACAAAGTTATGGGAACCTAATCTATCCATGAGGCTGAAACCGCAGCTAGGGATTGGCATGTGATAGGGACATTTTTTTTACTGCCAACCTTCCATTTTCTTTGCTATGAAACAGTAACAAGGGGAAGTGTCATAAGAGCCAAGCTGGTTCTGTAACTGGTCTTCCTTTCGATGGATGATCCTCTTGAGCCTCACACATGTTGACATTAGGAACAGATTGTGCCAGAGATCCATTGCAAAGTGGGAGAGAATCTGGCCCTCTGTGAACAGCAATGTATATTTTTACAATAAACACAGGAAGCAGTTTCTCATAGCATTGCTGCCTTTTCCAAAGACACTTTGTACTATAACATAAATTGTTCTGATATTTTAGATGAGCTTGAAGAAATGTTGAATCCAATGGGAACCGTACGAACTAATCCTTACACTGAAAATGCAACGGCTTTGCACATTAAATTTCAAGAATATTCAAAACTGCCTATTTATTACCCTCCCTTTGATAAGGTAAGATATACTAAATAAAGAGAAGCCATGAATGCTAGTATATAAATGGCTGTCTGGTATTTACTTTTTTCCCCTTTAACACTGGCATTTGATTATATCCACCCTTCCTGCCTTTTAGCTTACATATTGTAGTTACTAAAACTTGGAACATAATTAAACCTCAGTAGAGTATTCTGGCTTCAGTATCTTTAGAGAACATGTTGAACAGATTTTTTTAAACATTCTGCACTTCTAGTGTATGTTATTTTGAGTGTCAGAAAAAACACTGTCTATTTTTAATATTACAACTGCCTTTGACAATAATATACCACAGTTGCATTTCTGGAAACCTCCATATAAACACAGTCAGTGATCTCAAACTGTACTTAACCAGGACTGAAAAGGATCTGACTTTTCACTTTTAAGATTATATTTTATCCACTTTCTGTTCCCTTCAACAGTTAAAATCCTTTTCTGGAGAAATATACTTTTTATGTCTTTTTATGTTTTACACTGTTTCTACACTGAAACACTTCTTTAGTTGTACTGTACCGTGTCACAGATACAAATAAGAATATCTGCCTAGGGACAGGAAGGGTGTATTCAAAATATAGCTGATGAATCCACAGTATAAATACTAGAACAGCTAGTTTATTCACAAACTAGCAAATAAAGCTGAACCCAGGTGAGAATAATAATGTAAGTGTTAAAAGCAGCCAGTTCTCGATGTGCTGAAAGTAAGGTTTTCAGCCCTATATATCTGTTACTCTGGATTTCTTTGGCAGAGGGTTAGTATCAACTCTGCTAAACTTTCATTTTCTGATGAGTAATCTGCACCTTTGGTGGCTAAAGAAAATTCACATTTTTAAAAAGTTTTACTGTCTTGAACCGTGTCATTCTGAGAGTCAGGTCACTAAAATAAGGCAAAAAAAATCTGTGAAGTCTAGTAGTGGCTTCTTCTGTGTAATACGCACAGATTTCCACTAATAGGACATATGGCATCAGGAGTGCTCCCAAAGCTAAAGCAGATTTTATGGATAGCAGTTTCGCAGCACTAAGCAATTGATACCATTTTCCTGACAGTAGTGCGAAATCTTATTACCAATTCCTGAAAAAGTTATTTCTCTTATTTAAAAATATTTTGGCAATTTTATCACCTTTTAATTATAATTCTTGTTCTTTTTCTGATAATTATCTTGCGTACATTTATTTCTACCAATATTTAAAATCATATGTATTTGTGTTCCTGAGATAATTTAGAATATATACTACCTTTACTAGTTATTATTTTTGTTTTGGTGTTCAGTTTTTCTTTTGTGCTTTTAATTACTTACAATTGAAAATTCAAATATGCAAGCATGTTCAAATATTGCCATAAATGTGGTCAGAGGATTTTATTGAGTGCAGTTCATTATGTAGTCACAGTGGTTTAGTGTGATAATCTGACCTATCATATTCCCCTGTGTTTTATAACTCCTGTTTGGGAACTTTATCCTCTTCAACTGTACCTGAGCAATTCTGTACATCAAACTCGGGGAAATTCTAGTGTTTTATGTGAAGTGATTTCACAGCTGGTAGAAGAAATGATTGCTGGAAGCACTCAGTATTGGAGAACTCAGATAGCTCAAAACATTCTGCTGCTTTTAATTCTCTCGAGTTGAACAATGTTTTATAACATCAATGGGAAACTGAAAGCTTCAAAATATTTTGCCTCAAGCTATTTAGTTCCAATATTGTGAATGAACTGAGATCAGAGCTACTGAGGATGAATTGCTGAGATCAGGATGGTATAGTAATTAATCTTTGTGAAGGAATAAAGCTCCCCTATTTGGATAAAGGCCCTTTTCGATCAAACTGATAGGGACGATGGGCCACATCCTCAGATGGCATAAAGGATATTTGTAGCTACCTGTTTTATACCAGCTGAGGATTTGGACCCTCAGTATTTGTTTAAATTTGCAAGTAAAATTTAGCAAATATATAATTTGTTCCAGTTTTCAGTGTTTGGTGAGGGCATTAGACAGAATACCCTTAATTAGATGTGTGATCTTGGTTTGAGAGTCACAGAGCCTGAAGATGAAACAAAATTTATTTTATGTATTTATTTATTTATTGTGACAAAGTTCCTCCTCTACCTTGGTGGGTTTTGTGCTTATTGGCGGATTTGCTCACCTCGGAGATTCATGGCAGCCCTCAGTTTGGCTGTTTTCGTGAACCCACAGTCCAGGTCAACTCCTCCTGTGTCTGACCAGGAGTTGAGAGGTTTGGGGGAAACCTGGGCCCGTCCTCTACTCCTGGTTCCAGCCCAGGGCCCTGTGGAATGCAGCTGTCTAGAGTGCCTCCTGGAACAGCTGTGTGACATCTACAACTCCCTGGGCTACTTCCCATGGCCTCCTCCCAACATTTTCTTTATCCTCACCATAGGACCTTCCTCCTGGTGTCTGATAATGCTTGTACTCCTCAGTACTCCAACAGTACGTGTTCTCACTCTCAGCTCCTAGTACCTCTTGCTCCCAGCTCCCCACACACGCGCCAGAAACTGAAGTGAGGTCCTTTTCAAACTCAGGTGCCCTGATTAGGCAGCCTTAATTGATTCTAGCAGCTTCTTGATTGGCTGCAGGTGTTCTAATCAGCCTGTCTGTCTTAATTGTTTCCAGAAATTAAGAAAAAATTTCTGATTGTTCTGGAACCTTCCCTGTTGCCTTACTCAGGGAAAAGGGACCTACTCAACCTGCAGCTAATATATCTGCCTTCTATCACTCTCCCGTAGCCATCTGGCCCGACCCTGTCACTTTATATGATCATAGCATCAGTCCACCTGTTAGTAGAACATACAAAGGCCCTCATTATAGATGCAAATTGATACTTCACTTTAGCCATCTTTGCTGAAGCAGCAGCTAATTATTTAATGTTGTTAATCATGTGTCTGCTCTAAATGTTAGACTGTATTTAAGTAGAATTAATTCAGAAGTCCACTGGAACCTAATCCTGAGTCACAACACTAATCCAGATTTGCCTTATCTGCTCTCTAGGATCTATTTCTGGGCTGGGAAGTCAAGCTCTCACCACTTTACTTAAGATAACTATATCTTGTATATTATTTATTGTGTTGTGGTGGAGTTTATAGCTGAATTGCACATTTCATTAAAAGAATGTTAAGGCTGCAAAGTCAAGCGCTCAAAAGATAAGAAATGCCAGAATTAAGAAGGTTGGCTGTGCTGCTTGAATTCAGCCTGTTATGCGTACACATTGATAGTCTTTAATTCCATTATCACATAGTACTGTTTCCACAGGAGACCGCCCTTATTCAGTTCACAGAATGGATGGTGCTCATCCTCATTGTTCAAATGTGGCCTTGTGCCTATTTATTGCACACTGTTCAAATCCTGCTATGAGGACAAAATTATTAATTTCCTCATAGGCTCTTCTATAGCACTCATCACTGTATTATGAGTGCTTCACAGAAACTGATGGATTTCTTTTCACAACACTCCTGTGAGGTGAGGAGGTAGTAGTATCCACATTTTACAGATGTGGAACTAAGCACAGAGAGACAGTAAGGTCAAAAGTGTGCACTAATTTTGACTGCCCAATTTTAGATGCCTAGGACCTGATTTTCCAGAGTACTTAGCATTTTATGGCACTTTATATATTCAGAGCAGAGCCCCACTGAACATAGTTGCCATTGTACATGCTTAGCACTTCTGCAAATTAGACCCCAAATGTCCAGAAAATGAGGGAACACAGTGGCCACCTGTGAAAGTTTTGTAGTATGTGACTGGTTGAGCATCACATAAGAACTCAATGGCAGAGGTAGGGATAGAATCCAGTTCTCCAGGGCAGCATTCAGCAGCCTTAACCATAAGACCATGCTTTTCTCTTCCTGCAAAACTCTGCCTCCTTCACTATATACCTTCCAATTTCTGCAACAAACGAGGCAGGGACCCTACAGATAAGAATTTCCTTCACTAAATAGCACTGGATCATCCATTGTTCCCCACTCTCCCGTCCCTTTCCCCAGCTCCTTGTGTGATCTCAATATTCCTGTTGCTTTTCCCTTTCTCATACTCGTTTCCACTCCCCCCACCATCAGCTCCTATTCAATTTTCTCCACTCTCCCAACTCTTTCTTCCAAATTTTTCTCTCTCTCTCTCTCTCTCTCTCTCTCTCTCTCTGCTGTTGCCAGCCCCTGTCTGGTTCCTGTCCTCTCTGCATTTGAATCAGAGTGGCCTTGTGAGTGTCAGGAGCAACAATTATAGGAAATGTCCTGCCACTGCAGCACTAGTCCAGAGTTTGCTCAGTGCAGATAAAACCTTTGGAGAAGTTAGCTGCCAAACTCTAACAAGGCTCTACTGAGCATGGGCAAATTTTTTTCCCCAAAGGTTTATAATTTGAGCGGGAGGTTTTCCATAGAAGCAGCAAAAGGTCATGCCTGCCAAATTCCAAGACCACCCCAAAGCATGAAGGTGCAAGAGCTTTTCAATAAAATGATAAAAATATATTTAACATGGACAAAGATGTATTTTTCCCTTACTTGCACTCTGGGAAACAGCTGAACTTTTTGCTGAAACTTTCAAAACAAAAAACCTCAATGTCAGGCAGAGACCCAGTATAGAAAATGTCAACCCAACCAGTTTGGAAAAGTTGCATGAAACTGAAAACATCATCTTATAATAGAAAGCATCAGGCAGCCTTAACGATAGGCAGTGCTACTGGCTCCACCTATAATAATTGTACAGTGGATGTTGATTATACTTTTTAAAGAGACTGTGTATTTGATTGCTTCTATATTACTTATTTGATGTATCTTTAGATATTCTTAAACATGAAAAGCATCTGGTTTGAATACATAACTTTCTTATACTGAATACTGTCTGTGAAGGAGAACTATTAAATAACGTAGAGAGGATAAGTTACCTACTTATAGTTATGTGCGTTGTTCCACTGACGTGTCAACCAAAGCTTTTGTGGCTTTAAGTTTAAAATGTATATATAGGGTAGGACATGATCCACTATCTCCTTCCCCTTGCTGAGGGCTGCCACCTTCATGGTGCCATTTCTACAAATCTGAACTTTCAAAGTACTGTTTGTGCTTGGGTGAAGAATGGCTCAGGATATTTGTAAAGGAATAAGTGCTGTTGATTCAAATCCAGCCCAGGTCAATAAAAACCAAATGTTGTTACTGTATGTTCAGCAAACGATGCAAAATAAGTTGGAGGTCTCAATCTAATTTGCAGTGGGATAGGTATCTAAATCACAGAACATCTCATACAATGGACACTACTTGACAATAATATTGGAGGTGCTGAGCACAGCCACCAAAAATTGGATGGACGTGGAAATTGAAATACCCATCAGATTACTGAAGGGACAGTGTAGGGAAGCTGACATTATAGAAGATGTGTTTGGTGGATAGGTAGAGGGTATCAGTCTCCAAGAATGTTAACTTGCAGCTTTTCACAGATTTAATTCACATGTATAATTGTAAAGATTAGGAGAAAATATTGTACTTCCATGCCCTGAAGTGGAACCAAAGAACATGGATTTATGCAAGGATGCCATCTTCAGAGAGCATCAATTGCCTGAGAAATCCCTTTGCTTTAGGTGCATTCCACTAGTACTTTATTCTTCACATGGGTAGCTGTTATGTAGCACTTGTGCATACTATGCTGAGTTTTCTAGTTTTGTATTAAATCTGTTTTGTATTAAATTAGCTATTTATTTTCATAAAAAGACATTTTATGGAAGAGTAATAGTACACGTAAGGTTGTGATGTAACGTCCTACATAAACACATTTGTTTGCCACACTTAAAGGATAAAAATTAACAAATATGAGTAAATAATCAGTTCTCTAACTAAAGAGAGAACTTTTACTGTGTCATTTTACCACTTCACCTTTATAACATTTTTCCTTCAAAATGTAGTCCAATTCTTTATTTCAATCCAATGCTTAAACTATTATCCTTTTGCAGATACTTGAAAAGGCAGCTGAGATTGCAAAAAGCAGTGAGAATGCTGGTATGGCAGTAAGTATCCAACCTGAAAATAGCATCTTCAAGATTAGAAAATCCCAATATCCTATTTCTCTGCCACTTTATGCTTGTATTATTCTAATAGAAAATAAGTATATGTATTCAGGTAACATTAAAACCCTCCAAGTTTTTTGTTTTGTGTTTTTGTTTGTTTTTTAAATAGCCACCCACTTTTGTGGGGCTTACCCTTTCCTTCAAATCAAGCATATACTTTCTGTATTGGACACTAGTCAGGCTACAGAGTGGACAAGGGATGCTGTGGCTGAATATATTTCATGGATTATACCTCATCCATGTCTGAAATTTGGTTTCATACAGCATACAAATTTAATGAATAGTTAGATGTAGCAAGATAATCTGTCTGGTTGTCAGAAGCTTCCCAATAATGACCATTTTTTAGCTGGATTGATCTTTGACAACAATAAACTCCTTAATTTTTTGTATACCCGTGGAGATATTTGATCTTCTAAAGGAGGTGAACAGTTCTGGAACAGAGGTAGTACTTTTAATATGAAGTCTTTAACCTGAAATTGCTTTCTTAATACATACCCACCTAATGTTGAAGGGCAAAAATAAAATTAAAAAATACAGAAAACTACAACTCTGCTAGTCCTCCAGTCTGCTACTGGAAAGTACCTGTTCATAGAATCATAGAATAGAATATCAGGGTTGGAAGGGACCTCAGGAGGTCATCTAGTCCAACCCCCTGCTCAAAGCAGGACCAATCCCCAATTTTTGCCCCAGATCCTAAGTGGCCCCCTCAAGGATTGAGCTCACAACCCTGGGTTTAGCAGGCCAATGCTCAAATCACTGAGCTATCCCTCCCCCCTAAAACATCATACAGTTCTCAGTAAGCAGAATACAGAAGTTAGTCAACAAGTACATCAAGTGTAAATACCACTTAATAAAGCACTTTAAACATTATGCAGTGTTCAGAAACACTGAAAACTCATAACTTATTCTGTTACAAGCAACAAACACTGAAAACTCATAACTTATTCTGTTACAAGCAACAAACACTGAAAACTCATAACTTATTCTGTTACAAGCAACTGAATATATAAATGAGATTCCCACTTACACAGCAGAATGTCAACTTGACATTATTTGTAATCAAGACCTTTTATTTATTATCTTTTAGAAGCATGAAAACTGCTTTCTTGAATAAAGCTTTGTTACAAAATGACTTTATTTTCAAGACTTTCTTGTTTACTGTATATTTTGACATAAGAACAAAGCACATACTTTTCTTAGTTCACTGAACAAACATTTCAATTACACCAGCTATTTTAAGTCTATTCTCTTAAACAGTTCGTTCTTAAATGATATTTTTGTTTGAAGATATTTACTTAAACACAGTGCAAAGCTCAGGCACTCATCCTTTCTATTAAGAGCTAAATTTGAAAGCAGTAATGTATGTAGCATTTGAATTATTTTATCAACTAGGAACTCTCTATGGAATGTTACTATGAAGTGAAACTGTTTACGATACATAAACAATATTTGTCTTCAATTTGGCCTATAATTTTAACTGAACTTTTACAAGGAAGGAAAAAGGTTTTCATGCAAAAAGAACACCACTTGAAAAAAAAATCTGAATCCACTCTAATTTCACAAGATCAAAGGAAGTTTCCATACTAATTGCTTAAACAACTCAAGTTTTCAGGTTGCTTCAGAGTTTCATACATTAATAATCTATTTTCATTTTGTATTATATCTGCATAGAGTACATCTTTGTCTAGAAGCAGCAGCTTCTATCACATTTAATTGTGTCTCTGTGGCTTTCAAATGATGGTGGTCAGCTTCATTTCTTTCCTTGCAGTTTGTATAGTAAGGATGCATCCTCTGACCCACGTGTCTTTCAAATGAAGATACATTCTTAGTAAACCTAATTTTTAAAAGTAATGTTAATTTCCAAGTTCTAGTAATCAAAGTTATGTTAACTGTTAACCTTTTATAATAATAGACATGGGATAGTTAAGCACTGGAACAAGTTACGTAGGGAGGTTGTGGAATCCCTGTCATTAGAGGATTAGAACAGGTTAGAAAAACACCTCTCAGGGATAGTGTGTGTATACTTAATTCTGCCTCAGTGCTGAGGGATAGTGGATGACTTCTAAAGGTTCCTTCCCACCCTACGTTTCTTTTGATTCTGCGTTAAAATGAGAATTGTGAGAATAAGACAAATCTGTATTAGAAAACATAATGTATGTTAGTATTTACATACAAAACCAGTCTTTTTTGTTATAGTTGGAAGTGCATCCTTAACATTTGATTTTAATTTGACTTTTACCCTGAATGCCATGGCACTATTTATCTGACAAATAAATGGGAAAAATACTTGCTGTCAAAACAAGAATTCCCCCATTTAAATGGGAAAACAGCAATATTGCCATCTAGTGTTGTTTATGCAGAAGTATAATTTTTTTTCAAATACTTTTGTAAATTGAATTTAGAGTCTGCTGTATAAATATGTTCTGCCATCACCAGACATTTGAGGTCTGAAGTAAAAGCCTGATAATCCTCCCCCTGTGATCTAAGAAATGAATCCAATTCACTTAATACTACTGTTCTCCTAATGTAGCTTTATCATACACTGATTAGCTTGCTCTAATAGTCTGAGTCCTGTATAACATAAGTTTGGTGATTCTTGAACTTACTTTACTAACTTTAATTTACCTAGGGTCGAGGTGGCAAGAAGTTCTATATTGAACTAAAAGAAATCATGGAAAGGGACCCCTTGACCCAACTCTGCGAAAATGAAATGGATCTTATTTGGACTTTGCGGTATGACTGTCGTGAAAATTTCCCACAATCACTGCCAAAACTGCTGCTGTCTATAAAATGGAACAAACTTGAAGATGTTGCTCAGGTAAGGCAAATGGCAAAGGCAATGTAAAAATATGGCAGGCAAATCATGAGCAAAATTTTTCTTGTACACAGAAACATTGAAGTGTTGTGCTAAACTTTAGTTTATAAAACTAGGCATTAAGGCTATTGATTTCAGTGGAGGTTGGGAGCCTAATGTGAGACAAATGGCAAAGGCAATTTAAAATTATGGGATGGAGATGGCTGTAAACTGGGCCTTAACTCTTTTGCTTTCAAAGAACCTATGTCTCGAGCCAGATTTTAATACTAATTTAAAAGTTAAACATGAAAAACCAGTTCCCGAGCACTTTTTTTCCTCAAAAAACATCAGGCAGACTGTGTGCTTGAATCCCCTCCGAGTTGACAAACCTTTCAGATTACTTCTAAGGGGACGTTTCCATAATCCACCAACAATTGGAAAGGAGAGCGGTAGACAAGCCCAAGGATGCAAAAGAGAAATAAGATTGACATAGTTACATTGTTTTATTCCCCTCCACAGTTTCTTTAGTTCTCTCCATTTCCCAAATTTAGGCTGTGAGCCTAAAAACACACATCTGGTCAACTTTGAGCATGTGCCTAAGCATTTCCAGGACCAGGGCCTTGATTAAAACTGCAAGTCCAAAAACTTAGATTCAGGTTGACTGTACTTTTTCAGATGGTAAAACCTTTAGAACTTTGTGAAAAACTGATTGTTCAAACCAGCTGATATATAGTTATTGAGGAGAACAATTCATTTTCAATTAAATATCTTGTTACAAAGTATAGTGTCACTCACTTCAGTGAGACTACTTGCTTGAATAAGCTGTTCCTAAAGCTGCAATAGAGATAATTAGGGGCTTCAGGTTTTGATGTTAATGTCAAACTAAGATTTGCCAAACACATTGTGTCATTCTCATTTTAGTTTCAATCTATCAGATATATAGGTATACGAGTCTGTTTTATTACTGTAAGTGGTATGTCTACATTTTTCACATCATCCCAGATAGAATCCTAGTCCTGTAATGCTTGTTGAAAATAGGTAGAAACATGTGAATCTCCTCAATTTGCATAGCAATGCACAATTGGATTCATGACTAAAAAACTATACTTTGCCAGTGTTTAGTATTAGTGGAGTATATAATTGCCCTGAATTCTGTTGCTATATCCTCAGAGTTATTGAGATGAACTGATACTTGTGGAATTCTGGTTTCTGAATGAAATGTTTATTTTTCTGAGGTGATTATAATGTGAGATCCTCTGTTATGGAGCTATCTAGTAACAGAGGTCATTTAAATTTTTAAGTTGTAGAACAGTGTTGTTTGTAACTTTGTATCAGAAAAGTATATGGATTTCATAGTCGTCATAATGTTTCTGTAACTCAGACTGATTTGTGTAAATGTAGCAAAAATAATGGATTTCTGTATTTTCACTGGAATTTTGCCTAGACCTTCTGTGTACTCAAAAAGCTTACTATTGCAGTGGGCAGGGCAAAAGTATACAGACCCAGACAGCTTTAACAGATCCAACACGCAGTGTAACAGAGAAACAGATACTTGCGGCAGTATGTCTGTTTGCTTTTATTTAAAATTTACTGTTACTGGAACCGTGCATTGAATGGCACTTGTGATTTTAGAGACCATCACACTAAGGTTGTATCTGTCATCTGTGGATATATTTGGCAGTATTATAGTAAGCTATCATACTAACCTACCATACTAATAATTTGAAAGAGAAACTATTTACTTTTAAAATGTTTGAGCTAAAAATCAACTATTTTTTTATTGAGGATAATGATCACAGTATAAACATGTGTTCCAATTAGTATCTGAATCTAATCTGCTACTCCTCCACTTACTAAGTATAAAACTTAAACCTTTTTTAGGAGACTGGGAAACTCATTCATCCACTGTGTGGAAACACTCTCACCCCCAACACCATCACCATCAACAACTTTTGTCAACTTTACTCATCATGTGGCCCTTTTGATTGGACAGTCCAGTTAAAAACTTAATGTTACCCCAGGGTCTAGGTAGCAAAGAGCCTAAGGAGAACTTATGCACTATTCTGAAAGATCTGTTTTCTTCCATTATATCCTTCTTTCCAATATGCCTTAAGTTACTCTTGGAGCTATTAAAGTAATTTGATTTTCACTCTCTAAACTTGCAGTTGAATGGCTTACAGCAATGAACTCCAAATTAGTCATATGCATCACCCACTGATTCTTCACCCACTTGCATTCTTTTGTACACATGAATTCTCTCACATTGTTTATTCATTCCAGTATGGTCTTGCACATCTACTGTTCACTTTAAGCTTTTGACTTGTTTTTACTTAGTTTGTTAAGAATATTTAAACAGGTATAAAAATGAGAATGTAGGGAAGGGGCTTTGGGGTATGCTCACCACAAGTCAATGCCTAAACAATTATAGGAAATGAATTGACAGGTCCACATTACTTAAAATATTTTTTTTATTTGGAAATAAAGATTAAAGAAAAATAGATTAAATGACATTATGGCACTTCATTTTAAAAATATTTTAAAATAAAATGCCTAAGATAATATATATAACCTTGTGTATTTTAGCCATTTATCATGTATCTTAACGTGCACTTTCTGGAAGGAATGTGGTATTTCTCTTTGCTAATGTAGAGAAGGGGATGATTTGACGATTGAGTAATGTATTTTGGCAGCCTTAGTAAGCTATATTTGTGAGGAATACAAAATTCTTCGAGTGCTTGCTCCTGTCCATTCCATTGTAGGTATGCGTGTGCTCACGTGCACAGTTGTTGGAGATTTAGCCTTAGCAGTATCCGTAGGTCCAGCTGTGGTGCCCCCTTGAGTGCTGCACTTATGCATTGGTATATCAGGCGCCGCCAGCCCTACGCCCTCTCAGTTCCTTCTTATCTCCTGTGATGGTTAGTTGGAGTGCCTTTCCTTGCATAGCAACGGCTAGCGGTTTTGTCTCTTCTGACTTTGAGCCTTAGGGCCTTGTAAATAGTGGTTTATAGTAGTTAGTGTTAAGTAGTTAAGTGTAGTTAGGAGTCAGAAGTTAAGAGTCCCAGCGAGGACTTCGCCCTAGGTAGGGCATGCCCTGGTCTCCAGGGTTTAAGCCCTGTGTGGATTGTAACAGGCCTATGCCTGTAAGTGACCCCCACAGCAGCTGCCTCAAGTGCGTGGGAGAATCACATGTGAAGAACAAGTGTCGTATTTATAAAAAATTTTGACCCAGTATTCGGAAAGAGCGGGATATTCGTTTGTGGGTTCTCCTCATGGAGGCTGCCCTGTGTACGGCTTCCGAGCCATCCCACCAAGACTCGCCTAGTACCTTGGCCTTGGTGCACAGCACACCCCCTTGCACCGGGCTCCACCCCGCACCGCTCCCCATTGTCGGTGCCCAGAAAGAAAACTAAGAACCACAGCTCCCTGACACTGGGCAAGAAAGGCCACGGGGCATCAGGCAAAGGACCCAGTTTGGGCATCTTTGCCACACCGGAGCCACGTGGATGTGCCTCCCTGGTCGGAGCCATTAGCCCCTTAAAGGATCAACCACTGACTGCGAGGAATAGTAGGGGACCCAAACTTCTAATGGCATCAACACCTTCCCAAGCTCCCCCAGCGCTGAGAGAGTGGAGGCCTCTGCCTGAACCACCGGCACCACACGTGCTGCAGGAAGCAGCAAAGGCTCCCTACCAGGGCAAGCCAGCCGCTAAGACCCCTCAGGGGGCTGTGGAGCACCACCAATCTCCCAAAACAAGGCAGTGCTCTCCATCTCTGTGACACCGATTTCCGGCGTCGCAGCCCAGATCCTCTGGGGCTCACCCTCAGTCACTGGCACCATGATCATGGTCCCCACCATCTCAACACGGATTGCCTGGGGGAGGCACCAGTCTCCATTCCATTGGCACCGTTTGCCCTCCTGCTGGTTGTCCTGGCACAGATCTCAGTTGCATGCCCCATGGGGGCACTCCCCGTCGCAATTCCAGTCCCCCCAGCTCTGACAGTGGTCTCCTCGATACTGGCATCGATCCTCCCACTCCAAACACCTGTCTCCAGCAGCGACAGTCAGGAGGCAGACACAGGCATCAATGGCCCCACCGTGGTCACCAGAAGGGATTTCTTCTGGCACGGAAAGGCAGTTCAACCCTCCACCAAGACTCCACCGGCGTGAATGGGCACCTGAGGCGTCGTCGATGTCTACAGCACCACCTTGGCACCATGACCTGTGCAGTGGCCTTACTGGTGTGCGTGGGACATGCCAGTGATGACGATGCCCCTTTTACACCACTTATCTGCCACTGCCTCGGAGCAACAGCTGGCGGCACGGGACTCCATGCATGAGACCTGCTCAGAGGTCGGGCTAGAGGAGACAGTGACCCGAAGCCTACCCCGGGCGGTACAGTCCTTCTCATCCCTGGACGAGGCGGTCATGGGACCCTTGAGGGCCAGCCCACCAGACTATTTTTAAGGAACACCAGGCTCTGCTTCAACGGGTGGTCAAGAACTTGGGCCGAGAGGTGGAGGGGATGGTCGAGCAGGCAGACACCTTGTTCAATGTCCTCTCAACCTCTGCCCCGGCACGTGTTGCACTATCGGGTTCTGTTCCCGCTGCTTCCTAACTCCAAAAGCAAAAGGCCACCTACATCGCCGCAACAAGTCTCTCAGAAAGTTGAAGTTTCGCATGATCTCCCTGGCCTCCATCTCCTCCCTGGATCCGGGAGACTGGTATACTGCCCTTAACTTGAAAGACGCTTATTTCCGTATTCCAATGTCACAGACATTTCCTCTGTTTCTTAGTGGGTGGACGCCATTTTAAATTCATGGCTCTGCCCTTTGGCCTTTCTTCGGCCCTGAGGTCGTTCACAGAATGTATGGCACCAGTAGCTGCTTACCTGAGGTGTTGAGGGATCCAGATCTTCCCGTATCTCAACGACTGGCTTATCAAAGGCAGGTCTTGGGTGGAAGCGCAGAGGAGCCACAATCTGGTATGTTCCACCTACCGCAACCTGGGCCTGTTAATAAATAAGAAAAAATCCACCTTAACGCCTGTCCAGCAAATAGAGTTCATTGGGCCAATTCTCGACTCCATGCGAGCCAGAGCCTTCCTTCTGGAAGTGCGTTTTCAGGCCATGTCAGACCTAAAGAACCACCCCCTCACCACAGCTCACACCTGCCTGCTGCTGTTGGGCCATATGGCCGAGTGTACGTACGTGGTCAGCCATGCTCATCTCCATCTCTGGATTCTGTAACCGTGGCTGGCATTGGTCTATGTCTGCAACAGGCACCACCTAGACCAGGTAGTCAGGGTGCCAGACCACATCAGGTCATCCCTGGATTGGTGGTTGGACCTCGGGTTGGTGTTGGAGGGAGTCCTCTTTGTCATTCCATCCCTGTCACTGACCCTGGTCTCTGAAGCTCTGGACCTGGTCTGGGGAACCCACCTGGGTGAGCGGAGCACCTAGGGCCGCTGGTTGTAGGACGATCTGGCCCTCCACATCAAAATCAGGGAGCTCAGAGTGGTTCACCTGGCCTGCCAGGCTTTCTTGCCTCACCTGAAGGGCGAGGTGCTGCAGTTCCTGATGGACAATACCGCCATGATGTGTATTACACGAAGACAGGTCTTTGGCCCCTTGTCAAGAAGCTCTCTGCCTTTTGGGATTTTTATGTGCTACATGCCATTCATCTGATAGCCGCGCACCTGCCTGGAACCAGGACTGTCTTCGTGGATCACCTCAGCAGGACTTGCTCATCTCTCCATGAGTTGTTCCTCCATCCAGAGGCGGTCAGCATAATTTTCCAGAGGTGGGGGACTCCCCAGGTTGACCTGTTTGTGTCCTGGCAGAACAGGTGTTCTGTTTAATGCAGGGGATGGACACGGTTTCCCTGTCAGACGTCTTTCTCATTCCTTGGTCAGGGCCACTGATGTATGCCTTTCCACCAGTGCCGATGATTCATAGGGTCCTTGTGAAGATCAAGCAAGACAGGGCAAGAATTATCCTAATAGCCCCTATGTGGCCTTGCCAGCACTGGTTCGGAATGTTGTTGAGCCTTTCAGTAGCTGCCCCGCAGGCCAGATCTGCTGTCCCAGAACACAGGCTTTTGCACCTGAACCTGGCGGCGCTGCACTTGACAGCTTGGCTACTGCATAACTAAGCGCAGACAACAGGCATGCTCAGCCCATGTTCATCAGGTCTTGCTGGGTAGCACAAAACCCTCCACCAAAGTGACTTACTTGGCCAAATGGAAAAAGTTCACATGCTGGGCCTTGGAATGGTGTATTTGGGCAGAGCAGGCCTTGCTGCAGGAGATCCTGGGTAATCTGCTGCACCTCAAACTCCAAGGTTTGTTCCTGTCATCGACCAAGGTCCACCTGGCCGCTATCTCGGCTTTCCATCCTCTGTTCCAAGGCAGGTCAGTCTTCACTCACGACATGATGGCACTGTTTTTGAAAGGTCTGGAGTGTCTGCCTGCACATCTGGGATCCTACTCAGATCCCATGGGGGGAGGGATAGCTCAGTGGTTTGAGCTTTGGCCTGCTAAACCCGGGGTTGTGAGTTCAATCCTTGAGGGGGCCATTTAGGGATATGGGGCAAAAATTGGGGATTGGTCCTGCTTTGAGCAGGGGGTTGGACTAGATGACCTCCTGAGGTCCCTTCCAACCCTGAGATTCTATGATTCTATACCCCCCAGACCTGAATCTCATGCTGTCGAGGCTCATGGGGTCTCCCTTTGAGCCTCTGGCTTCCTGCCTTCTCCTGGAAGGTTTTGTTCCTGGTCGCAACAATGTCGGCCCGCAGAGTATCCGAGATCAGGGCGCTTACTTCAGAGCTGGCCTATACAGTCTTCTATAAGGATAGGGTCCAGCTGCGACTGCACCCAGCGTTTCTGCCAAAGGTAGTTTCCAGTTTCCTACTGGCAAGGACGTATATTTACCCGTCTTCTTGCTTCATGCAAGCTTCATGCGTCAGATGATGGGCACAGGCTACACACCCTAGATGTCAGGAGGGCACTGACCTTCTACTTAGATAGAATAAAGCCGTTCCATAAGTCAACACAGTTGTTTGTTGAGGTGGCAGACAGAATGAAAGGTCACCCAGTGTCTGCTCGGAGGATTTCATCCTGGATCACGGCCTGCATCTGCTGCTGCTATGAGCTGGCGAAGGTGTCTCCGCCGGTGATCCTGACGGCACGCTCGACTAGGGCACAAGCGTTGTCAGCTACCTTCTTGGCACAGCTACCAATCCAAGAGATCTGCAGGGTTGCTACCTGGTCGTCTGTCCATGCATTCGCGTCTCATTATGCACTTACTCAGCAAGCTCGAGATGATGCCGGCTTTGGCAGAGCAGTGCTGCAAGACCCTGAACTCTGAGCCCACCTCCATTGATACTGCTTGTGAGTCACCTAGAATGGAATCGACATGAGCAAGCACTTGAAGAAGAAAAAACGGTTACCTACGTTTCGTAACTGTTCTTTGAGATGTGTAATTCATATCCATTCCATTACCGCACTCCTACCCCTCCGTCAGCGTTGCCGGCAAGAAGGAGCTGAGAAAGAGTAGGGTCGGTGACACATGAGTGCGGCACTTAAGGGGGTGATACCCTACAGTTACCTCTAAGGCAAAAATCTCCGACGACTGCATATGTGGGTGCATGCACACCTAGAATGGAATGGGTGTGAGCAACATATCTCAAAGAACAGCAGTTACTAAAGGTAGGTAACTGTTTTTTCTATTCTAAAATGTTTAAGATGTTACTTCCTGCAGGCGCACATCCACATGAATAGTTCCATTGAATTCAATGGGAGTTCTCATGTGCCTAAAGTTACTCACTGAGCAAGTGAAGCGGGGGCATACTTCACTGCGAAATATGTATATTTTTTATTGCTCTGTTACATATTTATATTAAGAATAAGAAATAAAGAGCAGATTCTGTCCACCATGCCTCTCTTAAATCAGGCTTGGCTCAGTGGAGTCCCCTGGAGTGGGAGGAAGAAATCCTCCAGGCCATACTCTGTGGCTGCAATAGCATCCGCAGCACTTGAACCACACTTCCATGAAGAGGAATGGCTCTGAAATCCACAGAGCTTTGTGTCTACTAGTATTTCTCTCACTCCCATGCCTTCCTTTTATGCTGATTCAGTGATAAAGAGCTGAGTTTCTTGGCATTCAGAAGTCAAGGGCTCCCCTGCATGTAGTCCCAGAATCCTGCCACCCTATGCCCAATGCAGCAGAATCATATTGATCTGCTTTGGATAGGGCCTTTTAGTGGTAGAAAGGTGGGAGAGTTAGCCCCGTGGCAGTGGCTAAATGAGTTTTAAAAATTATAAATCATATTTGGCCCATAAAGAAATATTGTGTGGCGTTCATGAATGTTTGTTACATATTTGTACATACCTTCTACGCTGCCTCAGACATGTAGCAGGGACCTTGTGCTGAATGGAAAAATAGAAAAATAATTATTAAAAACCTCTCTTTTTCAGGATAATATAACTTCATTTTGGATTAAAAATGAAACAGTTGTTTGAACAGGACCCTTACTCGATTAGGTTGTAATAGATCCCATACAGGGGAACTATGCCAGGTCTCAGGCACCACATAAGATATTCATTAAAGGTTTGTCACACTTATGTGGTATATACAGGACCTTGTGTGGTCCCTCTGCACTCGGATCAGTTTTACTAAAACTGCATACACCATGTATTTTAAGAAGGTTTCTTTATCTAAAGAACATTTTGTGCACATAAGACTTCCAGAGCTATACACAGTAAATATATTAGTACAAAATAAAGATAGGAAAAATTGTAGGTTACAAATACTAGCAAGATGGATAGATAAGCCGCTTACCCTCTCTTTGTGAAGCACATTTTAAAAAAATACTGAAGCATTTTGGATGAACATCTGAATTTCCAATTTTTTGATTGATATTAAAAGGACATAGTCAAATTATTTAGTTTCCTGAATTGAGTTTTGGAAAATAATTCAAACAATAAAGCATGAGTAATGCATCCCAAAATGTATTTAGCTTATTTAATTTCACAGTTGTAGTTAGCAGTATTGATTATAATAATTCATGTCTTAATGAATATACTGTAGTATATTTTACAAAAGTGATAAAGTATTACTTATGATTCCTCATTACAGGCCTATATATTAAACCAGTTTAGAGGGGAGAAACTTCCACTTTTGTATGAATTATGAATTCCAAAAATTTGAGGTACGGTAGAACCTCTAAAGTTGCATCTTATAGTCGTTAATGTTTTCCAATGTTAAAATAAATAAATACTATGGCCAAGGACAATCACAACAGCATCAACTAATTCCCTCTGTGTAAAATACAGTAATTTCTTGGCATTAGAGGTTTGAATAATGTCTTTTACTGGCAACAGACATTGCACTGAGTCTGACATGTGGTGCAAAAAAACAGCTGTTGTCACTAAATGTGATCAAAACTACTTTTCTGGGTGTTTTTAAATTTTGCTGTTTGCAATCAGAATCTAGTCTCAAGAAATAGTGTAATATTTTTAACAGCAGACCATCTTACTGTCATGAATTATTTTAGATGTTCTGAAAATGGCAAATAAAACACTATAGACCAACAGAAACTCTCAGAAAATAATGTAATTTAATTTACTGACTATTTCTTTTACATACTACATTCTTGTAACTGTTACAGCAGAACAGTTATCCAGAATTAATTTGTCTTAAGTAATAGCCCTTATTGTTGTTGAAGTGCCTCGTCAATATCAAGGGCTCTTACCGTGGCCCAGCAGCAGGATGGGAGAACTTGGTTAAGTGTGGGATTCATAGAGAATGTGTGCGCAGAAAGCAGATGCCAGATCCTATTAAACAGATCATCCAAGTTAACCCATCCACTCTCAGTAGGATGACAGGTTTCAGAGTAGCAGCCAGGTTAGTCTGTATCCGCAAAAAGAAAAGGAGTACTTGTGGCACCTTAGAGACTAACAAATTTATTTGAGTATAAGCTTTCGTGAGCTACAATTCACTTCATTGGATGCATGCAGTGGAAGTACAGTGGGGAGATTTTATATACACAGAGAACATGAAGCAATGGGTGTTACCATACACGCTGTAAAGAGAGTGATCAGGTACGGTGAGCTATTACCAGCAGGAGAGGGAGGAAAAAAAACCAAAACCTTTTGTAGTGATAATCAAGGTGGGCCATTTCCAGCAGTTGACAAGAACGTGTGAGGAACAGTGTGGGGGCAGGGAAATAAACATGGGGAAATAGTTTTACTTTGTGTAATGACACATCCACTCCCGGTCTTTATTCAAGCCTAATGTCACCCTCCGGGAGGAGAGAAAGAAAAGACAACTCAATTGGGTATTTTGAAACATGAAACAATTTTAAATAAAAATATTGAGTTTTTAATTCAACTGTTTTACTTAATGTGGTAAAGCAGTCTCACTTGGAAAGAATTTGGGATGCATGTGTTCATTACCTAGTGAAAAGCAAGAGTTTCAAACCTATATAAAAACCAATCGGATTTCAGGTGTCATTCAATCCTTTTTTGTATCTCTTCTAGAACCTTAGCAGCACTGAGAGTTAAGAATCCTCACTTCTTGATGTCATGCTCCTGGTATTGTCTTCATGTATGTGAGATTCTAAGGCATGTCTCAGCAGGGAGATATAATTCCCAGCAAGGGGTAGACAGACTCTCACTGGCTCGAGTTCAGCTATTGTGCCTGTATGGATTTTGCGGAATGGCCGTTGGCTCAGGTTAGCTGCCCAAGTCCAAGCCCGCCCAACCTCTGGGTCTGAGCTTGGGCTGGTAGCATGAGCCACTGGCAGTTCTACAACTTCCACACAGCTATTTTTAGTGTGCTACCCCAAGCTGAGCTAGCTTGAGTCTGTCTACCCGCACTGGGAATCTCACCTTCCAGCTGCAGTGTGAATATAGCCTTTCTGTCACAGGAATGAGTGCTTAATCTCATTTACTTTTTATGCACTGATTTGCTTTATTTTGTGTTTTTTAACATGGTTGATATTGAAACGAGCACATTTTAAATAAAAATATAGTATTTTAGATCTAAGGATTATTAAATGTTTGGAAAACTTCCAAATAAACTTCCCCATTGTCCTAATTGTTCTCCAGATGTGCTTTTAAAAAATAAATTTAAGAAAGGAAAAATTATCCAGATGTGACTAGTACGTCTGATGTACTTTGACCTTCACATTTTGATCAGCAGATGCTCACCTGGGACATTGAGCTAGTTGGCCTACACTTCCCTCCTAATGCAGATTCAGAGGAGGAACGTAAACAAGAGCAGGCTGTACTTTTGGAATTTTCTTGGCTCTTTCACAAGTCATCTCTAGCTCTTGCTTCCTCTAAGGTCACATCAGTTAA
Organism: Lepidochelys olivacea; assembly: GCF_965140295.1. Lineage (NCBI taxonomy): Eukaryota > Metazoa > Chordata > Testudines > Cheloniidae > Lepidochelys > Lepidochelys olivacea. The sequence goes on from NC_140419.1 coordinate 42,140,987, forward strand.
CATTTCCTGCTTTAATAACCATTGTCTTTAATTTTAACAATTTAATGCAGTCATAGTCTAAGTTGTAGGAAATTAATATTTTAAATAATTACTTGAGCTCAGATTTGGGTAGGATAGGGCTGTAATTTTCAAACTTAGTTGCTTAAAATTGAGCACCTAAAACCATATTTGTACATTTTAATAAGTGTCCTGATTTCCAGAGGTACCATTGAGATCAACATTCAGCCATGACATATCGGCATCTGGGATTTTTATCTGCCTCAACATGTAGGTCCCTGTGCTTTTGATGGTTCAGCGCCTGCATTGGTGCTCTGGCATATTTGTGTTGGTGTTTAAGCGTTGAGGAGCCTGTGCTGTCAATGCTTCAGTACCTGTGTTTGCTGGTGCTCAGCACCTGTTTTGGTGCATCAGCATCGGTATATTTGTAGAGCTCCAGCACTGGTACTTCAGCTCCTATGTCATGGTGCTCCCTGACAGAGGGAAACAGTATGACTTGATATTCCCATCTCTGGGCTGAATGTCTGGTACATCAGGTAGTTTAAATATACATTTCTGTGGTGAAGCAGTATTTATATTCCAGATAAACTTTGTACTATCTTTCAATCTTTCTGAAGCCTACAAATATCAGTTCTTCTCATCAGTCTGTGTTACTGAAAATAACCTCACTGACTGAAACATTGATTTTTTTCCTCAGGGATTGTAACATGGGCATTTGAGCTAATTTTTTTTAATTGATTCTGCATCCCTGGCAACCCTGTCAATGAGATTGGACCGGATATAAATCAGCATGGAGTGTGGCCCCTTAATTACTATCCAAGGCCATCATTGAAAATTTAACATTACAAAATAAGTGCACATTTGGCATATTTGAGTGAAGCCATTCAGCTCTGATCTGACATGCTGTGGAAAGTGGAAGTATCACTTTGTGGATAAAAGCATTCACTAATCAGAGCGAGAACATGTAAATTATTTTCATCATTCAGCTTTTACTGAATAAGTGGTCTTATTATGAAATATTTGTATTATCCTACTAACAAGAAGGGTTTTTAGTATAGATGCTGCTTACCACTAAAGAAAAATTAAAAAAAAAATGTAGTGTTGATATCCCATTTACATTCCTGCTGGGTTGCTGATTTAACACTGACAAGACCTACTGTCTCACTACCACATGGATATATGCCTTAGAAAAAGGTATTTTCAGACAGCAGATTAATTTTTAAAAGTGCCTATATTTTAATTTAATAAAAGCAAAACAGTATTCTGATAATATGATCACTTCTTTTCAGAGACTTTTATAGATCTATTTCCTCAATTATTCGAATACGTGCTCTAGTGTTTCTTGTACTAACAGATCTTTATTCATTTATACTTGGTCAGGGCTAGATCTACCATAAGGGATAAAAATAGCAAGGGCAGTAAAACATCATTACTTTTACTAATCACTCATAGGTGACACTGAGCTAGAAGTGGGTCAACTTTTGCTATTTTAATAAATATTTCATATTTTCAAATGATAGAAATACATGTCCCTTAACCAGTTTGAGAAATAATGCTTCTGTTTGCAGGCATATAGCAGTTTAGATCAATACTACAGCTGTAGCATGAATTAGGGAAGGAGGATAGTCTTGTGATTTAAGGCAACTGGAATCAACTCCCAGTTATGTCACGAGCTTCTTATGTGACTTTGGGCAAGTTGCTTAATCTGTCTGTTCCTCAGCTTTGCATCTCTAAAATGGGGTTCTACATTCCCTTTCTCTCCCCCCCCCCCCTTTGTTAGTCTTGTATATTTATGCTGTTATTTGTGGAGCAGTGCAGTTTTTTCCTGTGTATATATACAGTGCCTAGCACAATGGGATCCCGGTTTGGGACCTCTAAACATTACTATGAAGCTTATAAAGATGAAATGTATATTTTTAACAAAAGTAGCCCTCAGGAAAATTGTGCACCTTACTGGATGACTAATTTAAACTTGTAGGGTCAGATCCCAGAGTACAGCTAAAATGTACAGAACCAAAGTAAAGGGGTGCTGTTTTGAGTTGGGTTAAAGCTTTCATTTATACTGCCCTGATCTTTGTGGTGGTGTGCATATTTTTTCTTTCCTGTGGTCTGTTAGACTGAAGGCTGCTCTGATCGTTTTCGGGGGGTGAAAATCTAACCCAGGATCTGCATAGCAAAGGGGATCCAGACCATGCCCCCTTCTCATTAACCATGTTCTGTAGCTTTAGCTCTATGGGCTATAGCTTCCTTTTCCCACTATGTTGGTAGCAGGGATTGTGTATGGAATTTGAGTACCCAGGTCATCTGCACACCATTATAGGATCATCCTTCACTGTGGTGTTCTTCCCTGGGTCACTTATGCTCGCAGCCAAAGTGACATTAATACAGAGCAGTCACATTACATCCAAAGATGTGCTGCATAATTTGAATGGGCAAAAATGTATAATATGAAAAGCTTTTTTTCTGTTCCCCTAAAAAAAAAAAATTGTTAAAAAAACCAAAATTTTTTGTGAAAATATTTTTCATCAAAATTTTCATGTTTTCAAGAAATTTTCCCCAAAACTTTACACTTTTTTTACTGAAATCATTTAGAACACTTATCTTATTTTTAGTTATCTGAATTTTTGTTTGCTAAAACCACTGTTTACTTACTGAAAACCAGGTTTTCAGAAAACAAAACTCCACCAAAAGAACCCCAGAAGGACAGCTGAAAAATGGGAAAATTTTCACAAAATTGTTTTTCTAGTTTTACAACCAGCTAACCCCATAATCATCTTCTCCTTTTGTTAACATTACTATTCCAAATAATTATCATCAGGAAAATCTGCCCATCTAATTTCTCAACTATATATTGAACAGGTGACTGACTATAGATATTCTTGTTTTTAAAACAGCTTCAGGCTCTTCTTCAAATATGGTCAAAACTGCCTCCTAGAGAAGCGTTAGAGTTGCTGGATTTCAATTATCCGGACCAGTATGTGAGAGAATATGCAGTGGGCTGTTTAAAGCAAATGAGGTAAGTTATGGAAATTTTTCAGCTGTAAAAGTGTCATTGGGGCAAAATTGCATTCTACTTTTTTTACAAGGGAAAAAAGGACTCAGAATCAAAAATGGTCTAAGAACACATTCTTTCCCACACAAGGATCCCCAAGTAAAACAATACATACATACAGTTAAACTCTTTTAGAATGGCCCAGTTATAGTCTAGTCTGGCAGCCCATTAACACCTCAGTATACTGCCATGGTGGGAACAAAGTTTATGTCCTTCCTTTCCAAGAAGAGGCTGGCAGTGTCCTAATCCCACAGAAAGGGAATGTCTTTCCTCCCCACTTAGGGCATCTACACTTATTGGGGATCAGTGCTGCAATGATCGATGCAACGGAGGTAAATTTAGCAGGTTTAGTGAAGACCAGCTAAATCGACCACAGATCACTCTCCCATCAACTCCGATACTCCACCAGAATGAGAAGAGTAAGGGAAGTCAACGGGAGAGCATCTCCTGTCAATGCAGCTTGGTGTAGACACCACAGTAAGTCGACCTAAGCTACATCGACTCCAGCTATGTTATTCACGTAGTGTAGACAAGGCCTTAGTAAGTGGGAGAATCTCTATAATGTGGGGCCTTTGATAATAAGGAGAAGTACATGGAGAGTGAAATACTGTGAGGATCACAAACCAGCTACTCTGTTCCTGGAAATAGTGGCCCAATTACTCTCTGTACCATTTAATAAAAAGCAAAGATTTGATAGTTTTTCATTTCAGTTTCTTCGCAGAGGTAGGTTTCAGAGTAGCAGCCGTGTTAGTCTGTATCCACAAAAAGAAAGTGAGGATTTGTGGCACCTTAAAGACTAACAAATTTATCTGAGCATAAGCTTTCGTGAGCTACAGCTCACTTCATCGGATGCATCCAAAGCTTATGCTCAAATAGATTTGTTAGTCTCTAAAGTGCCACTAGTCGTTCTTTTCTTTTTTCTAAGAGGTAGTTTCCCCTGCTTGCAATTCTTTCTTTATAGTGTACATTTCTGCTGTTGTATAAATTTTGCCCCAGAACAATCTGAACTTTATCATTTGCAGAATTACTGCACGTCTCTTGTCCTTGACTCCTGAACTTTGTATGTGATGAACAGCTTTTTATTGTCAAGGCTAGGTTATTGACAAAATATTTTGACTTCTTTCAAATGTAAACAAGTAATTGCTGTTAACCCTGGCTCACCAAATAATGCTGAATTGGTTCATCCGGAATGATTATTCTTAGCAATGTCTCCAAAGCAAAATTCCCTTCAACAGAATATAAGAACTCAGTTTCAGATATTTTTATATGCCTGATAGAATACCGAAAGTAAAAATGTAAAGAAAATGTAATCTAAATGGTGATGAATAATCGAATGGATGGAAGGGACCTTGAGAGGTCATCTAGTCAATCACCCCCATGCTGAAGCAGAACCAAGTGTATCCAGACCATCCCTAACAAGTGTTTGTCTAACCTGTTCTTAAAAGCCTCCAGTGATGGGGGTTCCAAAACCTTTCTTAGTAACTTATTCTAGTTAGAAAGTTTTTCCTAATATCTAACATAAATCTCCCTTGCTGCTGATTAACTTGATTACTACTTGTCCTACCTTCAGTGGATATGAACAACAACTGATCACCATCCTCTTTATAACAACCCTTAACATATTTGAAGACTGTTGGCAGGTCACCTCTTAGTTGTCTTTGTTGAAGGCTAAACATACCCAGATTTTTTTCTAAACCTTTCTTCATAGGTCCTGTTTGCTAACCCTTTTAGCATTGTTGCTCTCCTCTGGACTCTCTAGAAACATCTTTCTTGGAATGTGGCACCCAAAACTGGACAAAGTACTCCAGCTGAGACCTCACCAGTGCTGAGTAAAGCAGAACAATTATCTCCCATATTTTATGTACAACATTCCTGTTAATACACCCCAGAATGATATTAGCCTTTTTCGCAACTGTGTCGCATTGTTGGCTCATAATCAATTTGTGATCTACTATAACCAAGTCCTTTTTAGCAGTACTATGCCTAGCCAGTTATTCCACATTTTGTAGTTCTGCATTTGATTTTTTTCCCTTCTTAAATTTAGTATTTTGCACTTGTCTTTATTGAATGTCATTGTGTTGATTTCAGACCTATTCTCTAATTTGTTAAGGTCTTTTTGAATTCTAATCTTCTCCAAAGTGCTTGCAACCCTTCCTAGCTTGGTGTCATCCACGAACTTTGTAAGCATACTCTCCATGCCATTATCCAAGTCATTAATGAAAGTATTGAATAGTACTAGACTCAGGACAGACCCCTGCAGGACTCCACTAGGTAAATCCTCCCAACTTGATAGTGAACCATTGATAACCGAGCATGTTTTTTCAGCCAGTTGTGCACCCACCCTATTGTAATTTCATCTAGCCCACATTTCTCTAGTTTGCTTATGAGAATGTAATGTGGCACTGTGTCAAAAGCCTTACTAAACTCAAAATATATAATGTCTCCTGTTTCCCACACAGTTCAGTTGGCCAGTAACCTTGTTAAAGGGGGAAAATATGTTTGTTTGGCATGATTTATTCTTGACAAATACATGTTGATTATTACTTTTCACCCTATTATCTTCTAGATGAGGGTTGGGCAAACTTTTTGGCCTGAGGGCCGTATCGGGGTTGCAAAATGATATGGAGGGTCGAGAAGGAAGGCTGTGCCTCTGCAAACAGCCTGGCTCCCATCCCCTTCCCGCCCCCTGACTGCCCCCCTCAGAACTCCTGACCCATCCAACCCCCCCACTCCTTGTCCCCTGACCGCCCCCTCTCAGGACCCCACCCTCTATCCAACCCCCTCCCCCGCTTCCTGTCCTGCCACCTCCTGGGACCCTCCAACATCACAGGAACCCACCCCCTATTCAACCCCCCACCCCGAACCTCCGCTCCATCCAACTGCCCCCTTTCTGCCCCCCCGGGACCTCCTGCCCCTTACCCAAGTCTCCCCACCCTCCCTTTACCTTGCCACTCAGAGCGGCAGGACAGGCTTGTTTGGAAAGCCTGGGAGGTGGGCAGGTGTAAGCCACGCTGCCCGCATGGTGGCATACCTGCGGGGGAGGAGAGGGGCCAGGGGCAAGCCTCCCCAGTCGTGGGCTCAGGGGCTGGGCAGGATGCTCCCACGGGCCGGATGTGGCCTGCAGGCCATAGTTTTCCCACCTCTGTTCTAGATAGTTGCAAATTGATTGTTTAACAATTTGTTCCAGGGTTTTTCCAGGTATCGAAGTTAGACCGACTGGTCTGTAATACTCTGGTTCCTCTTTGTTCCTCTTTTTATGTTGGCCCTTCTCCAGTGCTCTGAGATCTCACCGATCCTCCAGTAGTTCTCAGAGATAATCGCTAACAGTCCAAGATTGCTTCAGCTAGTTTAGGTAGAAATATTCTTGAGTGCATCTATTCAGGCCCTGCCAACTTGAATACATCTACCTTAGTTATCTAAATACCTTTAAACTTTTCTTTCACTCGTCTGGCTTGTGTTCCTTCCCTCTTTTTGTTAATATTGATTGTGTAAGCATCTGATCACCATTAACCTTTTTAGTGAAGACTGAAATAAAATAGTCATTAAACTTCTCAGTTTTCTTGGTGTCATCAGTTATTAGTTCTCTTTCGTTACGAAGTCACAGACCCACATTTTCCGTCATCTTTCTCTTGCTCCTAATATATTTATAGAACCTCTGCCTTTTGCCTTTTATATCCCTTGCTAGGAGTAACTCATTTTTGCACTTTAGCCTTTCTGAATTAATGCCTACATGTGTGTGCTATTCTTTAGTACTGATCCTTAGCAGTTTGTCAATGTTTCCACTTTTTATAGGATTCCATTTTGATTGTCAGGTCATTAAAGAGCTCCCGATGGAGCCAGGTTGGCCCCTTGTTATTCCTCCTGTCTTTCTTTCATATTGGGATGGTTTGCTGCTGTGCCTTTAATATTGTTTCTTTGAGAAACTTCCAGCTCTCTGAACTCCTTTTTCTCTTAGATTTCTTCCCATGGAATTCTACCTACCAGTTCTTTGAGCTTGTAAAAGTCTACTTTTTTGAAGTCCATTGCCCTTATTCTTCTGCTTTTACTCCTTAATGTACCACTAGACAGCAGAAAAATACTTGTATTCTAGACTTTCTTAAAAATTCTAAAACAGATTCTTACAAATAAATAATAGTTGGAAATGAAGTATTATCTTTGTTGGAATTTATGCTACAACAGATTTCAGTACTTCTATCCAAATTAAACTTTTTCAGAATGCCACTTTAAACATGCTACCAACTGTCATGATTGAGTTTTCAGTAACTTGTAAAGTTTTAATTTTTACTTTTGTGTCTGTTTTGGGTAAAGAGTTCTATAGGCAGTTCAAAAGTGTAAAATCTAGAAAGTTCAGGGGGGAAGTTCAGTTATGTCCTGACATTGATAAAGCAACAAAGTCACTACATAAAAAACAGAGAATGCAAGTGTTTATTTCTTTGGAAATAGATGTTTTCCTGGAAAGATGTATGTTATGTTTGAGAAGGAATACATTTTTTTCAATTATACAGAAGAATTACGTAATAAAAAGGGGTGCTTGAAAAGTTATTTGGGTGGCTTTTTTTGGATGAATTATTGAATACTACTTTAGTTCTGGAGTTTTTTGGTTTATTTACTTGTTTGTTTTAAATTTTGGCTGCTCTTGACATCTTTTTATGATAACCATTCTAAACCAACATGCCATATTTTCACTTTTTAGAGCTACCTGATCGCAAAATTATTCTGGTGAAATTGGTGCTGAACCTCAAACAGTTATAGGCTGAAATTTTAATTCAGATCTTGGGTGCTGTGGTTGCATAGATATAGAGCTACCCATTTAACTTCAGAAGCAGCTAAAACCTCACAGAGGGGCTGACGGAATTGTAAGGCCCCACAGAGATCTTGTAGCTCACCTTGACTGTCTCATTAGAGCCATAGAACGACCTCAACATTTGGATAACCATTAAAGATTAAATCCTTGGAAATGGCAGAACTGTACTTAGTGCACTCCCTTCTACCTGGGGCCACTAAGAATCTATTTTTTCCCCTAAAGACAAAGATTGGCCATTTATTCACCCTTACACTTACCTAGCATCCCTGAGTAAGCTTACTGAGTTTCACTGACCTGGATTGGGAGTTGCTGGAGTTTATTTTCTTAGGTGATTTCAGTGTCCATTCCAGTCATGCCTCTTGCACCATGTGAGGGGATTGGGGTGAGCCTGAGCTGTTGCCATAGATCCATCTCCACAGTCAGAGTAATTGAAAGAGGAGACAAGGATCCGTTATGAAGTGTTGAAGGCAGTTAATCTGACCACACACAGAGAGGAAAAAATTCCTGTTGATTTCAGTAGATTTCACCCAAAGCATTTTATGGTCCTTGATTTCTATCTGAAGTTTCTGCTCTAACCATAATGGTGTCTCTCCTTATCGTTCAAGGTCTTCTAGAACCTCTTTGGCAGTTTCACACTCAGCCTACATGCATTATTTTTTCTTCCTCATTTGCCTGAAAGGTGGAAACCTTTCCTGTTAGTTGTGGACCTTACCATTGTTACAGACTTTGTGTGTGTGTCTGTTTTTCAAGAATCGATTAATCCAGTTACCTGGCTGTTTACAAGATTTTATCTCCTTCCAGTGATGAAGAGCTCTCTCAGTATCTTCTCCAGCTTGTGCAAGTTCTGAAATATGAACCTTTTCTCGATTGTGCCCTCTCCAGATTCCTGGTAGAGAGAGCACTTGCTAATAGGAGGATAGGGCAGATGCTATTTTGGCATCTAAGGTAAGAATTTCCGCTTTTTACTAGTGTGGGTGGTGTGTATCCTCAGCAGGCAGAATGAACTCTTTCATACCAAATACATATTCTTGAGGATTTTTCATCATAACTATTCCCCAATATTGTGTATTTCTTGATCTTGTGATTCCTTAACTTTGATGTTGATAACATGAAATTCTTCATAAAAAGGGTTAAAAATCAGAAAATGTAATAACAGTAGCGCAATCTCCAAAACAAAAGCTACATTTAAAAGAAAAATTTAAATTGCTCCATTTTGGAATTAATATGGTCATACATTTGGAAGTTTTATTTCTATAATTTGTTCTGCATATAAATTTAAATGTTTTATTTGCATTGGAAATGCAACATTTATACCTCACAAATTTGAATGAATTTCACTTTTATTTGAATTCTTGTTGAGACATTAAATTTCTTTGATTCTTAGTTGCCACTTTTTAAAGGCAAGAGTAGAAAGGCCTTTCTGTGAATGACAAATACCTTGTAAGAAGGGCTTTCATTTGTCTCAAGCTTAGAAATGCAACTTGCTGTTGTTTTTACCTAAAAACAAAGTAAATACAGTACTACATTTTTAATTTTTTTGTGGAGGATAATTAGCTTTTGTCCTAATACCTTTAAAATGGTTTGTTTTGGAGGAAGGGGAACTCCTTTGGAAAATTTCCACATTCCTCATGAACCCTTGAGACTGCCTCCATTTTTCCTCACAATACCCCTGCTACTCTAGCATAACTGAAGTCTAGCCAGCATCGTTCCCTCCATAGTTTATCAACACCATTTCTGGCCAAAGAGGTATTGAAGACTGATATAAAAGCATTCCTTCCTTCCTCGTGATTTAAAATGCCTCTGAAATATTCCTAGGCCAAAGAATGAGGAAACTGTAATAGAAACCGACTCTTCTACTTCAAAGTCTAGCACGTAGCCATTGAACTATGCTGCTGTCCTTTGGGAAAGTGGCCCTGCATTAGGATTTTGTTTTTTCAAATGTAGTTTTGCATTTTAGTTAAGTTAGAGTATTGTGTTTTGTGTTTAATTGCAGTAGTAATAAGTTCCTATTGTAAGAGCTTGAAGATTTCTTATCTGTAAAATGGATACAATCTATCTTTGCAACTCAGTGATTTTTTTCTGTTTTCACATCATGCTTCCTGTAGGTCAGAGGTGCACATACCTGCTGTCTCCGTACTGTTTGGCGTAATACTTGAAGCTTACTGCCGTGGAAGTATTGCTCACATGAAAGTGCTTTCCAAACAGGTATTGATTGTTTAAATATTTGTCTTCACTTATTCCTGACTTGCAAGTGAAATATCTATTCCATCGATGATATGGGGTTCAACTGCAAGCTCCTTTCGTAAGAACAACATCTGTGTGTGAAAAGGGAAGGGAGGTAAAGAGAAGAAAGGGCTAGTGAGAGAGACAGAGGAATGGGGAGCCCGTGCCCCACGCCACTGACACAGGAAGTAGCAAGCGGTGGGGGAGCACCAGAGGAGGAAAGCTCTTCTGCATGGCAGCCATTTAACTATTCCTGATACTTGTAAATAGGGTGCATGCATCCCAGGGGGAACAATGGATTTAGAAGATTACTCTAAAGGGTCACTTCCTGAAGCTTTGGCTTTTGTTAAAGGTAATTCAAACTGTTGCTTTAATAAGGAGGCTAAAATAATGCCTTAACAATGGAGTCTACATAGCTCGCTGTAATGAGAAATGACAACAGACATAATTTTTGCTATCACTGTGGAGGTACCAGTCAAGAGAAGAGTTGAGGTTCATTTCTAAACATATTATAATGTGCTGCTGTTAATGATCTGCCATTGCAAAGCTCGTTCTGAAGAGTTTAATGTGTCAAAATTGCATTGGCTTGAAACCTGGGCTGCTACAGTAATACGTATTTCTGAAAAACAGAGGTAATATCTCTGTCCGATTTATTTGATGCATAGCAAATATATAAACTGAGAGGAGGCAACAAAAAGCAACCCAATTAGAAATTTTCTGATCAAAATTTTCTTTTAGTTCTGATCATATCTGGGTTACAACTGTATCTCAAGAAGTAAATCGGAATCTACCATTGTGCTTCTCTCTTAGTGCTGTTCAGAAAGCATTGAAAAAGCCATCTCTTACACAAATGTGCTTGTTAGTATTGTTAAAAATCATAAAAAGACTAGGTGATGAAATGCTGTCAGTAATAGACTTAAGGTCAGTGAAGTTTTTTGTGCACTTCTCAGGAAACAAATGTCAACACAATCAAAGAAGGGGCAAAAAAATTCCCAACTGTGCAAACACGGAAGAAATTCAAAGTAGAAATACTTCAAAAAGTTCCTGTTTGTTCAGCACAGGTTCCATTTTGTCCCCTTGTCACTGGTGTTTGTACAGCTCCTGGAATTGTGGAAAAGCAGAGTGCTTTTGGTTTTGACAGATGGCTGACCTGGCAGGTCCTCCACTGCCTCAGTTTTATAATCAAACTGCATACAGCTTCCACAGCATCCTGCCTGACAGCTTATCTATAGAAATGTTGAGCTTTAACTCAACACCTTATAGATTAGGCTGAAGTTTCCTTGTATAGAAACTAACTGTTGCAAATGTGAAAGTAGAATATCCTTGAGTGAATAATAATCAGCGTTAGATTATTGATCAAGTTAACTTTGGTTTAAAGAGGATTTTATGTATACAATTATAATAAAGAACCATTTTATAACCACTAATCGCAAGTTGAGATTAAAATATAGCATGCACATGTTAATATGTTAATCAGTAGCAAGCCTAGACAGAATGTATAAAGAGCTTTGCGATATTGACATTCGGTGCTGTAATGTCACTGCATTTTCTTCAGTGTCTTTCCTCAAAAAGATTGCCACAAAGGAATAAACAGTTCAGTGAACATCACAAGGTATAATACGATATTGGTTACAAATAATTGTCCAGTTATAAGCAACAAAATTTAAAGTTGTTTGTTTAATAATAATAATATTATAGACCCCATTAATCAAGGTATTTAAGTATGTGCCTAACTTCCTCACATGAGCTATGTCAGTGAAGTCAGTTGAAGGTAATGGGGACTACTCAAATGCTTAAAGGTTAGGGACATGGTTAAGTACAGTTGATTGGGGGCCATATAACACTTTTCATCCATAGTTCTCAAAGCACTTTTAACTCATTCTTGGTCACATTAAAGTTTCACTGCAATGAGGATTTAATAAAATAAAAACTATACTTACTTTTATTGAATTTCCCACAAATATACAATATGCCTTACCAGTGTGGCTAAGGTCAAACAATTGTGATCCGAGAAACATTTCCCCCCTCCCAATAATTTAATTAGGGAGTAGTAACAGTTTTACAGCTCTTTGCCATATAAATATAGGAAACAGAATCATTACAATGGTGAACTTTTGCTTAGAGACATTATACAGAAATATAGTCATCAGATCTCTCTGCTAACAGGCTGCTACATATTAACAGAGTGAGCGTTACTACACCACCAATGACATGTCATTTCTAGTGATTTTAATAAATTGAGTGATAACACATATTTAGCAAACCAGGCATGTCTATCAAATGTTAATATTCCAAAAAAAATGGACAGGTGTGCTGGGTTTTTTGCAGGTGAATGTTCTTTGAGTATTGAATAAAATTTAGCCAATTATCAAAGTACTTGTTTATCCTCTGTTTTTTCTGGGTATGTGATTGCTATGGAAAAATTAGTATAACCACAACTTCCCATATGTTTTTTTGAACCATTCCTCTAGAATTGGGCTATTTTTCTTTTTCCAATTAGATGCTTTCAGTAGCTGAGCAGCTACTAGCAGATGAGGGACTAATTCTTCATTTCCTTTTGGGTGACCATTTCTGGAAGCCCCAGGAGATTACCAAAGGATAATTTCGTAATACCCATCAATTTGTGATATTTGATTACTGATTGCATTCCAGTACTTTCTGGGGTTGCCAACTTTCCAAACCCCACCCCTGCCTCGCCCCTTCTCCGAGGCTGTGGACCTGCTCACTCCATCTCCCCTCCCTCCATCATTCTCTGTCCCCCAGCCTCACTATTTTCAGTGGGCTGGGCAGGCGGTTGGGATGTGGGAGAGGGTCAGAGCTCTGGTCTCGGGCTGAGGGGCTCAGAATGTGGGAGGGGGTGCAGGCTCTGGAGGGGAGTTTGGGTGCGGGAGGGGGCTCAGGGCTGGGACAGGATTGGGGTGCAGGGAGGGGGGAGGAGGCGGGCTCTGGGGGGGAGTTAGGGTGGGGGAGGGGGTTTTAACCTGGGTCAGAGGGTTGGGGTGTTGGAGGGGGTTTGGAGTGCAAGCTCCAGGCGGCGCTTACCTCAGGCACTCCTGGAAGTGGACGACATTTTTCTCTAGCTCCTAGGCGGAGGTGCGGCCAGGTTGCTCTGCATGCTGTCCATGTCCTCAGGTGCCACTCCCACGGATCTCACTGGCAATGGTTCCTGGCCAATGGGAGCTGCAGAGTCAGTGCTAAGGGCAGAGACAGCATGTGGAGCCCCTGTGGCTGCGCCTCCGCCTAGGAGCCAGAGAGAAATGTTGGCCGCTTCCGGGACTCATGGAGAGCCAGAGTAGGCCAGGAGCCTGCCTTAGCCCCGCTGTACCGCCGACCGGACTTTTAATGGCCTGGCCAACAGAACTGACTAGAGCTGCCAGAATTCCTTTCTACTGGGCATTCCAGTCAAAAGCTGGACACCTGGCAACCCTAGTACTCTCTAATGACTGGACATGTCCACCATGTATGCACAGTCTCCTTTTCCATCACAATTTCTCCAATTTATCCCCATTCAGTCTATCTATATTTTTTAACCTGTCTGGTGTGAGGTACCATTAAATAGTATCTTAAAAAGAAATGTTCTTTTATTGTGCTACAGAGTGAGATTACTGGTCCTTTTTTCCTGATCAAACCCTGTTCCTCTGGGGTTATTTATCTATCCATATCCTTTTCCCAGCATGTCAAGTATGGACATTTTTTTGTTAGGAAAGTTGTCTGCAAAGACTGATGCAAAATAGTTGGTATTTTTTGTTTTTGTTTCTTTCCTAATTGACAGGATGCCATTGCTTCCATTACAGTTAGCTTTCTGTATGAAAGAGTTTTTCTAGAAAGTTGAGAAACATAATGTCTGATTTGAAAGTTCTGGTATTATGGGAGAGTAGGCTAGTTAGTTTTGATCTCTAAATAAGTTAGCAAAGTTTCTTTACTAAATAGCTGGCAAACTATATATTCCATAGCTTTCCCAGGCTTTAAAGCTCTCTGGTTCATGGTTTGGATTACGATATGGATTATTTGCAATGGGTGTCATTGGCAAGGGAAAAAAACTTACCTCAGACAAACCATTTCTAACTGGGTAGCTTTTTGTGTCCTCCCCTCAGTTCATTTAAAAGTGAATCAACTGTAGTGAATAACTAACAAAAATATTTAGAGTGAATTTCTGGTCCCGTTTAAGACAATGACAAACTGCCATTAACTTCAATGGAGCCAGGATTTCACTTTTTACATTGTCAGTGAAGATGGGAAAATCAAACGGATAAGTCCCATTTTAATGTTATAATAGGGTAGTTTTCAAGTGTTTGTTATAACGGTGGGTGAAATGGAGGGGTGTAGCACAATTTTGTTAAACCAGTGTTCGCTATAGCCCTAATCCGGCAAAAAATTAAATTTAAGCATGTGCTTAATTTTTTGTGGGATCAGTGGCATGATTATACTGAGCTGATATAAGCCAGTTAAAGCAAGGTGCCTGAATCCATATTTAGATTCTTAAATAATTGTTTTTTTCAGAGGTGATGAATGCCCACTGCTTCCACTGACTTCAGTATGAATGTAGGTGCCAAATTTTAGGCATCTAGTTTGAAATTTGGCCAGAGTTCTTAGAAGTATGTTGTATATGGAAGAGATGATGCATGTATATCGACAATACACTAAAATAAATTTTATGGGGAAAATTTTCAAAAACACCTAAGTTTTATTCTCCAAAATGATTTAGGAGCCTGTCTCATTGAAAGTGTGTGGGACTTAGGCTCCTGAGTGCCTCTGTCACTTTTGAAAATGCGATTTCGAAGTCTAAGGCACTTAAGTGCTCTTGAAAGTTTTACTCTCTTTTCAGAAATGGCATCTTCATTACAATCCACTCTTACTATATTGAAAGAAATCTGTTACTATTGCTGTCTTTAATATTTTAACCAAATCTTTAATTGGCCTTTTATTTTGAAAATGAGACTTTGCATTTGTAGTTTTATAATATGGATTTCAAATTATCCTTGTATTTAGAATTTCATAAATGATTCAGAAATTAATACTTTAAAAAATCTGTTTCAGGTTGAAGCCCTCAATAAATTGAAGACCTTAAATAGTCTAATAAAACTGAATGCCATGAAGCAAAGCAAAGCAAAAGGAAAAGATGCAATGCACACGTGTTTAAAACAAAATGCATACAGAGAAGCACTTTCTAACCTCCAGTCTCCTTTGAATCCCTCTGTCATACTATCAGAACTATAGTAAGTTATATATGATTGTCTGTTTCCATTTTCACCATAACTTTAATATGGAAACACTTTGATTTCTGTTGTCTGTGAAACTCAGCAGGAGCTCTGACTCAGAGTACATTTTCAAGGGTGGGAGAAGGTCGGTCTGTCTGTCTGGTATCATCCTAGCTGTGTAAGCAAATTTCTGCTTTCTTAAGGGTAAGATCTGAGTTTTAGTTTGGGGTTGAAGATTTTTGCTATCCACCTTAAAACTTAACGCTCTTTCTGATCTTGTAGTTATATATATATATAAACCTAAAAGTCAGTCAGAGTACAGTCTTGGCTTCTGTTCAGAACAATAAACATGTTAGCCATTAGAATACTATGCTCAGCAGTTAAATACAGACAGAAAACTGTAAAATTTGAATGGGTTGGATTTAAAGAAGGTCATGTATTTTCTTAGAAAATACAGACAGCTATTTCAGGCATTAGGTTTAGTAATTTCCAGATATAAATTTATATAGATGTCAATTTGCCAAGTATAACTCGCATGATAGTGCTGAAATGAAAGTTTGGAATGGCATTCAACCAAAGTATAAAACAATTCCACACTAGAACTCTAAAACTTTTTATTGCACTTCATTCTTACAAATAAAGAGTGTTTACTTAATTGAGTAAAATAGTTGTTGTATTTCCCTCCAGTGTTGAGAAGTGTAAATATATGGATTCTAAAATGAAGCCTTTATGGATAGTATACAACAATAAGATGTTTGGAGGGGATCTCTTTGGGATCATCTTTAAAAATGGTGATGGTAAGTGAAGTTGAGAATTCATATTTTTTGCTTCTCCTTTTTTCTTTGCATTTAGACTGTATAGCTTTTTTGTTGCCATAAGTTACCCATGCCTTCCTATAACTCGAAAAGCAGATACTGTTTAAGCCTAACCCATTAGAAACCCATCCATGTGTCATTTTATCTGTTAGGGCTCCATATTTTTTATTAGCCCCATTTAACCTTTGGGACTGATGTAGTATTTGATTGGGCAGCATTCTTTGAATAAAATGTTATAATGTTTACTTGGTACTTGGTCCTGCTAGTGAAGGCAGGGGACTGAACTTGATGACCTTTCAAGGTCCCTTCCAGTTCTAGGAGATAGGTATAACTCCATATATTTATTATGTATGTTTTGATGTAATTGACTACTGACTTTTTATTGCCTTTAATACAAACAACATGAAATTATTTAATTAAAGTAGCATTTTTTTAATCTTTCTCTTGCAGATCTACGGCAAGACATGTTGACACTCCAGATTTTGCGTTTGATGGACTTACTTTGGAAAGAAGCCGGTCTCGACCTCCGGTAAGAATTTTTTCTGAATCCAATGCAAAGAGAATCCAGTTTTCCTGAGTAGACAAGGTAGTCTCTAACTGGTACATTTTCACTTCTCATATCAGCAGTTATGCGGCTAATGCAATTACAGAATTTTTTCCCAAGTTTTCAGGCCTTCTGATTAACAAATGTGCCTGCAGTTATCATGGTTTCACATGCAGTAGTTCTAAATGTATTCACAAGTTACATTCATATTCAAGCAATTATTTGATTATTGTCTGAAGACCACTATAAAGGTCCAAGGTTTTGTTCTGCAGTGCACAGTCTTTAACCTTAACTCTTACTTTGCTTTCCTGAATTCTCTTACTTAGTTTTCCTGCAGTTCAGTGTGTTGATAAAGACTGATAAAGTGGACAAGGTTTTGGGAAAAATAGATTAGTGCTGCCCTTTTGGCAAGGTAGTACAGTCCAGTCTGACTGAGCCTGTCTCTCTCCTATGCCAGAAATCTTAACTGTTAACCCAGGGTCTTCAGCATAGCTTCTACACCACATACTGAGGAATAGTCTTCAACAAGGTTGGAATCGGGGAACCAGGTACCTATAGCTTTAGCAAAGGGAATTGACTGTTGAGGATTTGACTGTTTTCCTTGTCCCAAACTTATCTTCTCCACTGGACAAGACCTTTTTAGTGACAAGAATCCATCTGACTAAAACAGCCTCAGTGCCCACTGAGCACTTAAAAGATAGAGGTTCATTATTAAAAGCACATCTGCTGTGCCAGCTAGGATTGTCTTTGCTTCCTCAGTCTTTTTTTGATGAGATTTCACTTGCCCATGATTAAAATTCAGATTACCTTTCTGCTGCTCATTGTCCCAGCCTTGGGCAATATGGACCCACAGTAAATGAGCCTGACTTTTCAACTAAGGGAGGAGTCCAAGAAGGCACCCCCAACCATTCTCTGCATTTTCTCCTCAAAGACCACTCAGTATTACAAAGGAACACCTCAAAATTACGAACACTGGCTTTCACAGCTCTCCTCAAAGGCCCTCCAAATAGGTTTATCCTCCTTGAAACCTAGCAATGCTGCACCCCTCAACCCAGCTTATCCAAAAAATTGATTCATAATAGTCAAACAGTGCCAGGCTTCCACTTTTCATTCACAATTAACTCCTCCAAACTGCAGATTGCTGGTGGACAGGTGCAAATTTAAGGATTGACACCTATATAAAGGGGAATTCTGCAATGGCCAAAAGTTTTGGTAATTCCATTTTTTCCAGAGAAGTCAATACTACCTAACCAGTGGTTCTCAGCATTTTTTGGTTTGACTCAAAATGGTCCAAATTATTGTGAGAAAGAAATACTGGAAGTAGTGAAGTGAATGGGAAATGATGTGCTTTTTTGTTGTGTACCAAGCAAATACGCTGTCACCTTTGTCATGGTGAAGTCATCTTGTCATGTTGTTTACACACATTTTTGTCTCGCATTTGAGTGACTTCTTTCATGCCATCAATTGCTTTGTGTGTTTTGGCTTTCTTTTGGAACTTAGGCCCAGATTTTTAAAGGTAATTAGGAATTGCTGCGTTCAGTGTTAAAATGCCTAACTGATTTAGGAGCCCAAATCCCATCAGCTGTCAATGGGAGTTAGGCTCCTAAGTGCTTAAATCAGTATTACAAATGAGATTTAGACTCCTAAATCATCTAGGTGTTGCAGCACTGAACACAGCGAGGCCTACATACCTTTAAAAATCTGGGCCTTAGTCTTTTGGTGACAGGAAACACTTGAATAAGGGTGTACCAGTCAGTTTTTATGATTCTTTGGTATATGTCAGGAATATATAGTTCTGGAAAACATTGTCTGTGATATTCTGTCATGTAATGATTTTGTGGATTAACTGTTAACTTGGTCTTTCAGAACTAATATAAATGTGCTTCATGTTGTGGTCCAGGAAGTGGTAGTCCTAGTTAGCATTCAATGCTGTGAATGTCCAAGTGAGGTAAAAACTTAAAAGGTGAATCTCTGTTTGCCAGCCAGAGTAGAGAATTTTGACCAAAGAGCATAGTTATGTTTGGCTACAGCTAGGGGGACTAGCCATTGGCTGAGCCATGAATTATCTAGGGGGCTAGCCACTGGCTGAGCTGTGAACTAGCTGGGGGTGGGGCTAGCTACTGTGTTGAATTCTGGGAGTATGTGGATCTGGAATGCAACTTTGCAGTTCTTTAATAACCAGACCTAAGTGGCAGGCAGAAAAGGATTGGAAATTAGACACATTAAGCTATTCATGAGTAGATATCCATATGGATCCCTTACAGGAGGATTACAATATCCGATTGAGAAGTATTAGATCTGTGTGAGACCCAAAGGCCATGGAAGGAAATAGAAGATTCTTCCCCTGAGCGTTTTTTAAAAAAAATTCTCAAGGCAGCATGAATTGTCATTTTGATGTACTCAGAGTTATTTTATCACTGACCTACCAACTCCAGTTAAGCACTTTAATCTCATACAGCCCTTGTGCAGCTCTCAAACTGAGAATACATTTCAGCGGCAAGTATATGGCATAGCTGTGTTGAGCACCTTTGAGGTTTGCTTGCTTTGATGCCCTTAATGGTCATTCTGGCGCAATGCTGAATGGGCTAGAATGTTTGAATACCAAGTTCAGCTGACTTGTCTTTGCTCTGTATCTCCAAAAAATACGTAAGTATGAGGCCTTTGTCTCTGTAAGTACATCTTCCCCTGGTATGAATCTTCATTCACATCTTCAAGGCAGGTTTCAGTAGGGTGGCTTTTCCCAGAATGTCCAATACATATCAGTTAACTATTACTTTTCAAGGACTTATGACATCACCTTGAACAGTACTTCATTGCCATCTGGAGGGAGTCGGGCTCTTTACATAGAGTGTAATTCAGGACATAGACATCATGTCTCAAATATAAATGTGTCACACAAATTATTAAAATCATCCAAATTTATAGACTGATGAAATCAGGCTAGATATGGCTGTCACAGCATGTCATTTTAGTATTTTTTCATAATTCAAGTATTTCTACTGGGTTGGAGTCCACTTTGATTTGTTGTTTTACTGGCATTCATGTCTATATTAGTTGATATTACTGGAAGTATGTTTCGTACTACTACTTTGTGCCAAAAAGTTGGCTTATGATCATCCCCTGCATATATTTATAACCCGTGTAGCTACTTCCATTAATAGCAGCGTCTCAACATTTCTGTAGAGTGCAAAAATGGCCACAAAGGAAACTTGCACAAAGTTCTTTTGGGAGCAAATTATGTTCTTGTATATGCACTTGTAGTTCATTATTGAAATCACTCTCTGAAGAACAGATTTTTTTTTTTATTGCATAGCATATTAGTGTACCACTGTCTTTAAATGTTAATATTTGTCTTTTTTAACCCAAACTGAAACCTGAATTCTGTATTTTTATTTTGTTTGGTAATTTGTATTAAACTGGATTCTTACTTAAAATTTAAACTGGCAAGTGTTACAGTAGAGGGAAAGAAGAATGTAGACTAAGGTTCAAGACAGGACTAGGAAAAATTACTATCCCCCATCCACCCGCACCTCTCCCTCCCTCGAAGTAAGTATTTCAGTTCATTTGTTTGGAAACAGTTTGCACTAGTGCAAACTATCCTAATTCTGCAGAATTCTGGGATGTTTTTCACAGTGAAAAGTCTCTAGCATAGAAACCAAATACATTTTAAGTCCTTATTTACAATGACCCAAAAGTAGACACAAGTAATCTAATGATCTAAAAGAAGTAATCCAAAAATAGTTAATACTGTAATTTTTAATTAAATAAAACCGAGGAATTTTGCAATGTTGAGGAGGGAATGGAGTTTGCCAAATCTCCCAGTGTCGTTTTACCTGTTAAGAGAATACTGCCTATCACTGCAGAAAGAAAAGGAGTACTTGTGGCACCTTAGAGACTAACCACAAGTGCTCCTTTTCTTTTTGCAGATACAGACTAACACGGCTGCTACTCTGAAACCTATCACTGCAGGAAATTGCCCTTGTGAATTTCTGTGCTGAAATTGAAACATCCTCTTCAAGGCATTTAGGCAAAAATTTTCTCTCAGCTTTCTATGGTGTATTTAAATAAGTGTCTGACTTAAGTTGGGTAAATAAAAGAATATTAGAGTTAAGATCATCAGTGTGATCTCTCTTCAACCTTTTATAAAGGGATCTCAGTTGTGTATGATGATTCATGCTATGTGAGGGGCAATACTTAAACTGATCATTTTCACTATGCCTAGTTTTATCAGTTTAAGTCAGAACTTTAACTTTTTTTAATGTAGTTTTGTATTCATTCTAGTCAAATTTGAAGCATATTTAGCACAGTCTAATATAGCCCGAAGGCAAAGTGAACAGAGGCAACAACATGTGGGACTGTTACAAATAAGCCTAGTTTCTGTTTGATGTAAGGTAATGCATGCCTGGTGAAAGTAACTTTCTTTCTTTAGTTTTTTCTACTTCCGTGCTATGTTTAAATAAACCTCCAGTGAGTTAACTCTTAAATGCTCTTTTTTACTAGAGGTGTTAGCATAATTTTTAAAAAAATGACATTTCCTTACCTGTTATGTTGCCTTTGTTTCCTAATGACAGTTTTTCAAGTTAAATAGTTTATATATGCAAAAAATTTGAGGAGTACTTGTGGCACCTTAAAGACTAACGAATTTATTTGGGCATAAGCTTTCATGGGCTAAAAAAGTTCTTCACTTCAGTTCAGTTCTTCTGACCTGGAACACACCTCCAATGTGAATAATTACTACATCTCATAGATGATGTATATAATGTCATTGAGGTTTAGTTCCTGCACTGAGCCCTGAAAAAGTACACTTTCATTTATTCTTATAATTGGATTATAACTGATTCTCATGAAAATCTTCAGAAAATGCTTTTGACTTCTGCGCAGTCAAACTACAATAAAAAAAAAGAACAAACAAATTTTATATTAAAGACAAGAAGGACTGGTTAAGTATGATATCCCTGTAATAATTGGTTTCTTACCACTTGTTCCCTGATAATATAGGGAACAAAGGGTGAGAGGGAGAAACATGATGTATTAAATCTGCGAAGCAGTTTATCTGTTTCACTTCTTGGTATCTTTAGGGGGGTATATATACGTGTACGTTTACCTTACCATGCTATAAATCCTTCGTTGCTATATTATATTGGAAGCATAGGAAAATGCCACAGTTTATCCTAGTAAAGTTAATATTGAAATAAGATACTGTAAATGTTTTAAAGTAGCTCAATGTACTGCAATGAAAACATACATGATTTTCAATAATTTAGGGATTGGAGACTTAAATTAATAGTGCAGATATCACTCATTTTGGACCAGTTTTGAAATGCTATTTCTGAATGCCAGTGGAACAGAATATAGTGCCGATCTAGCTATTATCATGGGTTTATGCTAAGGAAGGAAATAACATAATTTCCTGCACCTAAAGAGAGGTAATGAGGGTTGCTTAACTGCAGTAGACTTCTGACATATGATTTACCATAATGTACTTTAATGAAGAGGGCAAACTTTTTAATCATCGATGTTAGTAGTCATGAACTTGACACTTTTTTATTGTCTTCCAAAGGTTCATCTTTAGTACCCATCTTAAAGCTTAAGAGTTGCTCCTATTATTACCATCTTTAATGTACATCCCCAGATCGTAGTCACCCTCCTTCTACTCATTGACGACTGGACTGAACAGCACAGAACTTCTTTCAGAGCTAGTAGGCCCTGCTCTTATATCTTCCAGTCTTTGTTACAGAGCAACATAAAGAACTCACCTCCTTCCACCCACTCACTACAGCACTCAACATGACGTTTTTGCACTAGTACCAGTTCCAAGAGTTGAAATGACAAGATAAGGAATATAGCATTATAGTGCAGGACACTAGCTATTAGGCAGCTGCCTCTGCCACTTCACCCACTGCTGAGGATACATATACAAGCACACAAATGCTAGTTTTAGTTGACTATCCTCCCCCTGCAAAAAAAAGAAAAGAAAAAAAAGACTGATTTCTAAGAACACCTTTGGAACTAATGTTTCTAACAATACGTTGATTTTTTTTTTAACAGCCTTGCAATTTAGCATTCTATGCCGTCATTGTCCATAACTTGAAACCATGTGAGGTGCAGGGTTGTAATCTTTACAGTTTGTGATTTTAATTGCTAAACTATATACATCTTTGCAGTAAGCTAGAAGTCAGCATATTTTTAAATAATATTCAGGCTACACCAGCTGGAGAATTTGATCTCATCATTTAAACATTTGTAGTTGAAGACTCATAGTATGATTTTACAGGCACATCGCATCAAACCACACAGATATGGAAAATTATAAACAAGTTACCCATCAGGAAAATATGCTATTTATGAGAAGATTCCTTTTAGTAAAGTCTAAGATATAAGAAGAATTTAAATAGACAGATTACTTCAGGAAGTATATGTTTGCTTTAGGATAATTGAATGTTTGCTTAGTTGCTGTAAAGTTGAACATCTGATTAATTTTTTCTTTGAAAAGAGAGAAATATATTTGCAGATAATTTATACTATTATGAATAGCCTACAGGAGGCTGCTCTATTACTTGGGGAAAAGGACTGCCTTCCTGGCAGCTGGAGAGCACCAGATCAGGCATTCCTCAGTTACTCCCTTCTCAGGGGTAGACTCTATGACTCCAGCCCAGCCCCACACACAGCGTTTGGCAATTGGGAATTAATTTGATGGGTCATTAGATGTGTTTTCTCTGACTGACCTACTTTCTAAGGTCGTCAAAGGGAGATGAAGAGAGATGCCATGCACTCCAAAGATTGCCTCCATAAACTCTCAGAAAGAGTCGTAAGGGGAACCCCCACAGAGAGCTGCACCATAATGGAGCATAGGGCTGGTTCAGACACGCTCAGGGTTCCCTGTGGATCTGTTTGATTGGGAGCCCCGCTCTCATCCATCCTTTATAATTTATGCTTACAAACAAAATTCTGAGGGGGTGTAGAGGCTGCAAAAAGAATTAAGAAGTATTCAGGCAGCAGTATCCAGATGGTGATCCGGGCACACTGAAATAGCCTTAGTTATGACAGCAACAGTAGCATATGCTGGAAGCAGGGGAGAGAACCAGAAGTCACCCCTACCACAAAATCAAATGTAAATAACCCCAATTCTACAGCACATGTGTCACATCAGAAAATATAAAAATAACCAGGCTGAGCTCTTGTGAGGGTCAGGTGTTGGGTGTGTCTGCTGTTCACGAGGCATAGAGCCTGAAGAAAGGATTGAATAGCAGACTTTGAAAAATATGTCCTCAATTTATTTGCTTGAGGACTAAAGCTATTAGCACAGGGGAAAAATACTGGTACTTCCACACAACTGAAGTCTAACCATATTAATTTCCACTGACACATCTTCAATCCGCCAAACAAAACAATTCAATCTGGCTGAAAAAATCACCCCTACCCCTCCAGTCCAGTCAGTTCTGCCCCTTTCTCCTCCAATCCTCCTGCCCCCCATTTCTTTGAATGATAAGTCTCCCTTCTGCTGCTGCCCCCTGTGCTCTCTTGGGTGCACAGAAGGCCCTAGGCTTCCCAACTTCTCCCACTTCACTCTGGATCCTTATCCACCAACCACACTCCTGTGAAAACAGCCAGGCTCCAGTTGTTCTGTTGCTTCTTTTCTCCACCTTTCCTTTTAAAAGAGCAGGAGCACTTGCTTACTGCCTCAAGCAGTCTTCTCATGGGAGCCTCATCCAGTCTGGGGCCCCCTGCCACCACAGATTTTGCAGCTTCAGTGAACTGGCCCTGGTGCAGAAAGCACTACGCAGCAGATGAGCAGACTGGGATGGGGGCCAGAATTCTCTTATAACCACCAAAACCAGAATGTTTATTTTATAGCAATTCTAAATGGAGGCTCAGTCCAGTTCTTCTCTTCTGCTTGGGATCTATGCAAGGACAGAAACTCCAGCAGATCATCCTCTCCTGGAAGGGAGACAAAGTATTCAGATACTTGGGAGCATGTGTTGGTCTTCTGTGCTGCACAGCTGGATAGGGGTAGGAGATTTAGAGACCAACCTTTCACCTGGATATATTGACTTGCTTTACAGTCAGCTTATCTCATAACTTCAGGTTTGTCTACACTGGGGAAATGAGTGGTATTTTAAAATATGTTATCCAACACATTTTTAAAACCATTTTGCCACAGGATTTTGGGTAAATATAGTTATGTTTAAAAAACATGCTATCTGGTCATGGTTAACTCTTAGAGGGGAGTGAATGTGAGTCAACACAACTTTAAAATACCACCCATTTTCCCAATGTAGACAAATGTTTTCAAAGGCTGTGTATTTTTTTCCCAGGACTCAACTGAATTTTCACATATAAACCAAGATGCTTTAATCCAAAACCTACATATTACGGTGGTTGGTGTGCTTAGTTACTACATTGATAGACAAAGAGGGTTATATACGTATATTTACCTTTATTGTCAAGAAGCCTACAGTGGATTTTCATTTTTACCTGTATTGATAGGTGTGAGGTCTGGCATTGGCACTGTGGGTACTACAAGTAAATTAAGGAAAGTTTATTTTAGAAAAACCCAAAGAAAACCTTTCTTTGTCTGTAGGATTTCAGTCATTTAGTAAACTTAATGCTATACCTGAAAATAGAAGAACATGCTGATGTAATGAAGTACCAATACTCTCCCATTTATTTGGAAGAGATCCCTTTTGAAGAATTAAACTTTTGAAATAGTTAGGGATTGAAAGATACTAGAGAAAATACAGTGCAGAAAGAAGATTATATTTATTGCCAAAGATTACTTATAGATCTGTCAGTGGTCTTTACATGGTCTTCAAAAAGGAGGAAGGTATCCCACTGACAGATGTTGAAAGCAAAAAGGCTAGAAGGAGATGGACAGAGCCCTGAGGATTTGTCCCCAATTTGACTCCTGTCAAACTGTCTCTCTGACAAGAATGTTTTTTCCTCCAGTTGTAAGCACACTGTCCTCCAGGGGCTGAATAGCTTTCATCATTGCTTGCTTTTGAAGGGGAAGTTGTTGGATATGTGCCAAGTTAAGCTACAAGTAGGGTAGGTTGAAATGCCATGGAAGAACGCCAGCTTGCACTTTAACCTAGCAATACTTGGCTTACATTTTCATGTCGTGATAAGGATGGGCAGTGTTTCCTTGCACCATGAACCCTGGTGTTATGCAGTTGTTATATGTATTCTTTAATTCCAGTGTGAAAACTCTGTCTGGGATGTTGGGTTTTTTTTAATTGGGAAAGAGACTGTAATAAAAAAGAAAAGGTTACAAATCTGAATTTTTTTTAGTTTGTTCATTATAAGAACAGATTTCTGAAATACTGAGCAATAATATGGATATATCTTACAACCAAATCATCCACATTTAGGCTTTATTTTATGTGTCTCAGACAGATTGTATTACATATATATGATTCTGTTATTCCGCTGAATGGTAGAGATGGAAAAAGAAGTAGCTCTTTTCACTGCCAATGGAAGATTATTCCTTACAGTATGTTTTTTTTTTTTTTGTTTTTTTTGTTGAATTTTATGTGTCCCAAAAACACAGTTTCCTGAATTGTGTCAGGGCTGCTAAGAGATGTTTACTAGAGAGGAGGGAGGGGGAGATAGCTGTTGCCAGGCCAGGGTTGGGATTCTCAATCCATGTATTCTCTTCAGTCTGCCTTCTAGCTTTGCCCCGACTTGTCCTTCTGCTGGTCCTATCCCTGCCCTAGATAAGGAAACCATAAAAGGGGTTGGTGGCTTTCAATGGTGAATTCTTGACACAGATTCTGAAATGGTCCTGCATGAAGAGATAATATGGGTGATTGGCAGCAGGAGGCATTCTACCTGCTCATAGCAACCCAGAATTCAAACATTTACATAACGAGAGAGGGCTAGAGAAATTGTGAGGGGGGAGACTGTTCTGCAGCTCAGAGTGAGGAGAAGGGAAAGGTGTGGTGGGAAAGTAGAGGAGACTGTCAGGAGCAGGGTTAATTCAGCATCTGTCCCCACCCTAATGGACAAGAAGGTCAGTTTACTTTTCAAGACCAGTGGGTAGTAATTTTAACCGTATACTTTTCAACTCATGTCCACTATATTTGGTGCCATATTTTGGTCTAATTAAATGAATCCTAAAATCAGTAGCCAGCTTTTTAATATTTATGAATATTTTGTAATTTCTGTTGTAGTTAATATAGTAAATTTCAGTTTTAGAATCAGTTACTTTAATGAAGATATATAAAATAGTCTTCTTAGGGTTAATGGTGGGAATAGTGTACAACTAGAACTCCAGATTTGATTAAACTGCTTCATATTTATTTGAATTGTAAATATTGTTAACATCTATATGTGACCCTATTCTCCATACTTGTAAATACCTCAGTTAAATTACTTCTGCATTAAATAACCCTAATCCTGTTTTTTGTATCCCCGTCTACACCTCCTCACCATATTTTTTGCATTTGTCTGGTCCAGTTTAATCTTAGCTCTAATTTACTTCAATATGAATTATCAAAACTGAAAACCGAAGGGATTGCCATTGTTGAGTATAACATAATGATGTGTTGCCAATATGCTTGTCTCTAGATGGACTTCGCTATCAACGTCAGTGCCTGTGGTGTGCACTTGCTTGCCTTTGACAATTTTCTTGATTTTAAATTAGTGTGGTGGTAATGGATGGTAGAATGATAACCTTTTGGTGTTCTGTAAAAGAAATTCCAGATTTGGGTTTTTGTCTGTAATAAGAAAAGGAGTACAGCTCACTTCGCTTATGCTCAAATAAATTTGTTAGTCTCTAAGGTGCCACAAGTACTCCTTTTCTTTTTGCGGATACAGACTAACACGGCTGCTACTCTGAAACCTGTCTGTAATCAGCAGTCCAGAATGAAGGAGTGTACCAACTTTCAGAATTTTATCTTGCCTATGGCACAGATTGTTAAAAGCATATATATTCTGTTAGATATGTTCTGTATTATTTTCTCTCTTTGTAATGCACCCAAGCATCCTATGATGGTCATTCTTAAACACTTTGGGGGAGATACTGTGCTACCTCTTTATTAATGTCTTGAAACTTTTTAATTGAACTAGGAAGAATGGAAATCCGATAGATATTGTGCTAAAACATAGAGGGGGTTGGATTTTCATTTAAACTAAGGCACCTTTAAACCACTCTTAAACCACACCATTCATTAAACCACACTATAAAGGAATCTTAAAGTGAGTGTGAATGTAATTTACTTCCTCTTTACAGCCCATTTACACTGTAAACTAGCAACTGACATGAAATGGCTCCCTCTATTGTTTTTCTAACAGAATTGCACTTCAGTAAAAAGCAAAGTGTTGCATATTTCCCATATAGTAGAACCCCTGTTTTACAAACTAATTGGGGACTGAGGAGTTTGTAAAGTGGAAAAGGTCTTAAAATTAAGCACTCAGAATTACAGTAGTTACAGTGCATAAATTGTTGTATTGTGCACTGCATCATTTTCTTCTTGTCCTTTCAAGTATTGCAAAGCAATTTCCAATACACTGAAGGCATCGAAATGTGAAAGGATATTGACTTGTTCTTCATCTACATGATTTTTGTTATGCGATATCTGCCCTTCTTCTCCCCCTCCCCACCCCCGAAAAAATTCAGGAAATTGTTTCATAGAAGTGGCCATTTGTAAGATTGGGATTTGTAAAAGTGAGCTTCTATAGCAGTTTCTGTATTTATGTAGTGGAGGGAAAATACTATTTTTAAATAAAGTGTTGATATTTTTGCTCTAGAAACATGTCCATTTATTAACTTCTGAGAGTTTATCCTTAAAATTAGCATGGACATTCAGCTCAAGAATGTTTGTGTTGAAAGAAACAATCTTCCTAATTTTTTTTAATAGTGTCTCTGTTTTTGTTTCAGGATGTTGCCATATGGTTGTTTAGCAACAGGAGACCATTCTGGCCTTATTGAGGCTGTTTCTGCTTCAGAAACCATTGCAGATATTCAGTTAAATAGTAGCAATGTTGCTGCTGCTGCTGCGTTCAACAAAGATGCTCTCTTAAATTGGCTAAAGGAATACAATTTAGGGTAAATTTTCATGTGTATTTCTTGCTTATAACTTGTTATAAAATTCCTTACAAAGTGAAAATCTGTTTTGAGGATTAAGAAAAAATCCCATTTTAGGGTTCAATCCTGCAAAGTGATTCAGAGCACCCTTTTTTCATGTAAATTGTCCGAAAATGTATTCTGTTCTCAGAATTAGTAGAGGATACACTGTATTATTCACACATAATAAATAGGTTTGATCCCCCTCTTTAAATTCAAAGCAACCTTAATTCTGGAGCCATTATAGCATCACCATAATGCATATCCAGAAGGTTTGGGTGAGTTTCTGCACTGCACCTCTAAGAGGCTCAGCAGAAAACTCACATCTCAGGGACTGGGAGAGGCTAAGGCGGCTGTAAGCTCTGCAGTCTCACTCATAATTTAGACAGCCCTCAGGACTTTAATGGGACCCACTGGGCCACAGCGCTGTCTGGAATCTCCAAGCACTGAGTGCTGTATCCCTGCCTCCAGCACTCCCTGTGTGCCAGGGCTTGCCAGGGAGTCCTCAGACAGCAGTCTCATTATTGTCTTTCACTGTTCCTGTGCCTTGAGAGTCTTCCCTTGGCTGGATCAAGAGCTTTTAGATGCCTTTTACATTGCTCTGTCCCTTTTACGCAATGTAAAAGGGCTAAGCGGAGTGAGGATCTCGCCCATTGTATGCATGCATGTATGCACAAGTACATATATATATATAGCTGTCTCTGCAAGTTTGTTGCCTTTCTCTTTTTAGATTTCAGATTCAGGTTGCTCTTGGAGTTCAAACAGCAATCCAAACACTGAATTCCAACATTGGCAGCGATCTGTGCTGTACATCATTGGATAAGCCATGAAACATAATTTAAAGAAAATAATAATTACACATACCTAATGGCTCAATGCCATTGCCTATTGTAATAGTTTAATTTCTGCATTTCTACTGTGACAGGGTCAGGCCAGATGGCTACAGGAGAGTAACAGAAGGTAGACATGTTAGCCCCAGATTAAGCAGGTCCCTTTTCCCTGAGTAAGATAATGAGCTGTTCCAGAACAATCAGGAAGTTGCTGGAACCAATTAAGGCAGCCTAATTAAGAAGCTACCAGAATCAATTAGGACAGGCAGGCTAATCAGAGCACCTGGTTTTAAAAAGGACTTCACTTCAGTTAGTGAGGTGTGTGCGAGGAGCTGGGAGCAAGAGGCGTGCAAGAAGCTGAGAGTGAGTAGGCGTACTGCTGGAGGACTGAGAAGTACAAGCGTTATCAGACATCAGGAGGAAGGTCCTGTGGTGAGGACAAAGTAGGTGTTGAGAGGAGGCCATGGGGAAGTAGCTCAGAGAGTTGTAGCTGTCACGCAGCTGTTACAGGAGACACTGTAGATAGCTGCAATCCAGAGGGCCCTGGGCTGGAACCCGGAGTAGAGGGTGGGCCTGGGTTCCCCCATCCCCACAACTCCCTATTTGATATAAGAGGAGTTGACCTGGACTGTGGGTCCCACCAGAGGGGAAGGTCTCTGGCTTGTTCCCCGACCCATTATGTCGGCCAGCAGAGACTGCGGGGGTTGTTCGCCTCCTTTTCCCCATGCTGGCCAGTGATGAGGTTAGCTGAGTGAACGGCAGGTTTGTGCCACTAACAAAAGGAACCAAACTGAGGACTGCTGTGAACCTCTGAGGTGAGCAAATCTGCCGAAAAGCACAGAAACGACCAAGGCAGAGGAGGAACTTTGTTTCACTACATAGTGAAATGGTTTAATAATCCTGCAATTGGGCTGTTTTAAAATGTCCATATCTGATCCTAGTTTAAGCAAAATTGTGTGTTATCTTAATGTGAAAATAGAAGGTGAATTATTGCTAATGTGTAGAATTATTGTTTGCCTTTGTATTTTTAGAGATGACCTGGATCGAGCCATCGAGGAGTTCACCCTGTCTTGTGCTGGCTACTGTGTAGCTACTTACGTACTGGGAATTGGTGACAGACATAGTGACAATATCATGGTCAGGAAGAATGGTCAGGTAAGAACCCTGTTAGCAGTTAGATGAACTCTATTTTTTTTAAAAAAAGTCTTTGCCATTGTAGTTCTTGTAGAAAGCTTATTTTGAGAGTTTTTTCAATTAC
The DNA here is from genome assembly GCF_965140295.1 of Lepidochelys olivacea. Lineage (NCBI taxonomy): Eukaryota > Metazoa > Chordata > Testudines > Cheloniidae > Lepidochelys > Lepidochelys olivacea. Next base: position 42,171,772 of record NC_140419.1, read on the forward strand.
ATTTTTATTATTCTAGTTTTAGTGTCTTACTAGAATAAAACATATAAATATGGAACTAAATATGTAAATGGTAGTCGTTATGGTTGACTCTGATCTGGTAGATTGGGGGAGATATTGTAAATAATTATTTGTCAAGTAAGATTGTCCTGAATAATTCATCATTTCCCCAAAACCCAGTAAGTCTCCTTCTTAGAGCTAGGCAAATGTTTTTCATGCCAATCATTTTTTTCATTGAAAAATGCTGATTCAGGTTAACCGAAACACATATTCAAGTCTATTTCAGAAAAAAAAAATTGATCAAATATATATATTGTGAAATGTGCAAACCGTTCATTTTCAGCATTTCTACAACATAAAATTTTAGCTTCTTATTTCAGTAAGACATTTTGTTTCAGAATTTCACTGTTTTGTTTTTAACATTTTTTTGAAAAGGTAACCTTGAAAACAAAACACTTCAGTTTCAGGTTGAGCAAAACGTTTTGTTCAACCTAAAATAGATTTTTTTCATCTTCTTTGTTTCTCCAGAAAAACTGAAACATGTATGTTTTGGGTCAGCCCAAATAGAATTTTTTTAAATTATTGTTTGGTTTGGCCACCAAAGCAGAAAAATTAATTATTTACACAATTCTACTCCTTATGGCACTAGATGATTATAGCTATGGTCAAATCTCAATGTATCTTGCAAATGACCAACCTAGAAAATCAAGGTATAGAGTTTTGAACTGTATGGTTCTATCTGGGTTAGACATGAAGAATTTTCTCAATAAAGACCGTTGTTCATAATGAGTTTTTTTTATTTCTAGTGTAGCTTTATCCCGATTTTAGTGAAATCACTCCTCCATGTACAAAGCATTTTCTCATTTTTAGAACAATCCTATCAGTATTTTATTAATTCGTAGAATAATTTTTCCTTTAATATCCCTGACACTGCCCCATCAACCAAAAACATGAAATAAATTAAATCTTGATAATAATTAATTAACTTTAAAAAATAGAAGCCTTACCCTGACATAGTTTCGACCTTGGAAAGGTGGAATGCCAGAGACTCCTTGAAGTCTATAGGGGACTTAACTATTGCTATGGATTTCACTTGGAAAACACTCAGATACTATGATGTTGGGCATCATGGTAAAGCCCTAACACAGATAAATAATGTTTATTGCTCTACCTTGGAAGCTTGAAACTGAAATTTCCTTCCTGACTGACCATATTTCCTCCTGTGTGGACGTTGCTGGCACTGATTTTTCTATTCAGTTTTGAAACACTGAGAATAAAACCCTAAACAAGAAATTACATCTCTTCAGAGATGCACAAAAGATGGGGTGTTAGGGCAAGATGGGGGATTACTGTGAGTCTTGTTTTTAGCTAACCATTCCTGACAAGCTCCCCTTTAAGTTTTTAAACAAATTAGGAAACAGAATATTTTTCTGGAGAAATAAATTTTTATTTCTATTTTTGTTTAGCTCTTTCACATAGATTTTGGGCATATTCTTGGGAACTTCAAATCCAAATTTGGAATTAAAAGGGAACGAGTGCCTTTCATTCTTACCTATGATTTCATTCATGTCATTCAACAAGGCAAAACGGGGAACACTGAGAAATTTGGCCGGTAAGTATTGTTTTGCTGTCTAAGATAAAGTCATAACTTCTCTCCTCACCTTGTAGCTGGAGCAAAGTATGTTGATCAGTTCCAGCACACAGTCCTTTGCATAATCAGCATGCAGTAAAATAATGCAAAGTGATCACCCATGCAAGTGGATCTAGACTAAGGAAAAATACACCTTAGCAAACTTGAAACATTTTTGCGTTTTAAGAGAGAAGTAATTTTAATTCATTTAATTTGAAAACAAAGTATTAAGAAAATACTGTACCCCCTGCGTATATAGGTGAACTGAACTACTCATTATGGTACATAACCTATCACTTAAGTCAGCATCTGTACCAGATGATGGGCAAATAGCTAATGTAACACTGATTTTTTTATTTATTTTTTTAAAAGGCTCCATGGGTGATCCTGGCAATTACAGGCCAGTAAACCTACCTTCAATACCAGCAAATTGGTATTTGCTGGAATTGCTGGTAAGAATGGAATTATCAGACATCTAGATTAACATGATATGTTGAGAAGAAAGAACATGGCTTTTGTAAAGGGGAATCACACCTCACCAATCTATTAGAATTCTCTGAACATCTCAACAAACATGTGGACAAAGGTGGTCCAATGCATATAGTATACTTGGACTTTCAGAAAGCATTCATAAGGTCCTCACGAAAGGCTCTTAAGCAAAGTAGATACTGATGGGATAAGAGGGGAGTTCCTCTCATGGGTCAGTAACTGATTAAAAGACAGGAAACAAAGGGTAGGAATAAATGGTCAATTTTCACGGTGGAGAGAGGTAAATAATGAGGTCCCCCAAGGATCTATACTGGGGCCAGTGCTGGTCAACATATTCACAAATGATCTGGGAAATGGTAAACAGTGAAGTGGCAAAGCTGAGAAGATGATACAAAATTACTCAAAATAGTTAAGTCCAAAGCTGACTGTGAAGAGTTACAAAGGGATCTCCCAAAACTGAGTGACTGGGCAACAAAAAAGCAGATTAAATTCAGTGTTGATAAATGTAAAGTAATGCACACTGGAAGACACAATCCCAACTATACGTACAAAACTGAGGTCTAAATTAGCTTTTACCACTCAGTAAAGAGATCTTGGAGACATTGTGCATAGTTCTCTGAAAACAGCTGTTCAATATGCATCAGCACTCAAAAAAGCTACCTGAATATTAGGAACGGGATAGATAATAAGACAGAAAATATCATAATGCTACTATATAAATCCATGGTACGCCCACACCTTGAATATTGCATGTTCTGGTTGCTCCATCTCAAAAAAGATGTTAAAGTTGGAAAAAGTATAGAAAAGGGCAAAAAATGATTAAGGGTATGGAACAGCTTTTATATGAAGAGAGATTAAAAAGACTGGGATTGTTCAGTTTAGAAAAGACATGATTATGGGGGGGATGTGACAGGTCTACAAAATCATGAATGGTGCAGAGAAAGTTAATAAGGAAATATTATTTACCCCTTCACATAACACAAGAACCAGGGGTTACCCAATGAAATTAATAGGCAGCAGCTTTAAAACAAACGTAAGGAACTACTTCTTCATACAATGCACAGTCAACGTGTAGAACTCATTGCCAAGGGATGTTGTGAAGGCCAAAAGCATAACTGTGTTTTAAAAAAAAGAATTGAATAATATCACAGAAGATAGGCCCATCAGTGGCTATTAGCCAAGTTGGTCGTGGATGCATCCCTATGCTCTGAGTGTCCTGAAGCATCTGACTGTCAGAAGCTGGGCTGGACAACTGGATGATCACTCAAAAATTGCCTGTTTTTTTTCATTGCCTCTGAAGCATCTGACACTGGCCTCTGACGGAAGATCAGATACTGGACTATATGGACCATTGGTCTGATCCAGTGTGGCCATTCTTAAGTCTGCATTCACAGCAATGATGTCTCAACCATGAAACACAGCTATCTGTAGCCATGTGATATAACTGATTTATTGGGGGGGGAGGGGTTGGTGGAAGAGAAAAAGGAGGTAGGATTGCTTTTGTAATATAGATTGTTTATACATAGATCTGATTCATGTTCATATTTTTATAAATGATTTTTCTGAATTTAAAACCCACCCATTGTTAAAACACACATTTATTTTAATACACCTCTTGAGTACTGTGTAAGTAGAAATAGCACTGCTATCACTACCAGAAATTATCCTGCAATTCTGCGGTCATCAAATTCTAGGGTGTATAGCAAAATTTAGCAGTTTTGGTGATATTTCTAAAACTAATTTTCTACTGATCTTTGCCAAATGGCTAAATGTAAATGTATGTACCATTGTATTCGGCAGCAAGCAATTATTGAGAGCATTTTGGGTCTGCCTACCAGAATCCTAAAGACAATATATCTGTCAGTCAAGGCTACTAATTTTACGCTCCACTTCCTTTCCGTATATTTTGGTTGCCTGACCTAAATGCATAGATGGTAATGTGATTCCCCAATTCTTCTTCTAGTGATTGTTCCAGCCATTGGATCGTGTTGCACCTTTCTCTGCTAGATTGAAGAGCCCATTGTCAGTTATTTGTTTCCCATATAGGTACTTATTGATTTTAATCAATTCACGCCTTTTTTGATTTCTAATTTTTTAATCGTTCTCGTGGCTCTTTTCTGAACCCTCTCCAGTTTATTAACATCTTTCTTGAATTGTGTGCACCAGAACTGGACACAGTATTCCAGCAGTGGTTGCAGTCCCAAATACAGAGGTAAAATGACCTCTCTACTCCTACTCAAGATTCCCCTGTTTTTGCATCCCATTAGCCCTTTTGGCCAGTGTCACAGCAGGAGTTCATGTTTAGCTGACTATCCAGCACCACCCCCAAACCTTTTTCAGAGTCACTGCTTTCTAGGATAGAGTCCTCCACCCTGTAAGTATGGCCTAAATTCTTTGTTCCCAGATGTACACATTTACATTTAGCTATATCAAAAGGCATATTGTTTGTTTGCGACCAGTTTGCCAGGTGATGAAGATCGCTCAATATTTGTGACCTGTCCTTTTTGTTATTTACCACTCCCACAATTTTTGTGTCATCTGCAAACTTTTTCAGTAATGATTTTAGTTTTCTTCCAGGTCATTAATAAAAATGTTAAATAGCATAGGACCGAGAACAGATCCCTGCAGGGCCCCATTACCCACTTGATGATGATTCTTCATTTACAATTAAGCTTTGAGACTTATAAGTTAATCAGCTTTTAATCCATTTAATGTGTGCCATGTTAATTTTATATCATTCTAGTTTTTTAATGAACATGTTGAGTGGTACCAAGTCAAACACCTTACAGGAATCTAAATATATTATGTCAACACTATTATTTTTATCAACCAAAGTTGTAATCTCATAAAAAAAAAAGTATGAAGTTGGTCGGACAGGAAATATTTTCCATAAACCCATGTTGATTTGTATTAATTATATTGCCATCCTTTAATTCTTTATTATTCAACTCCTGTTTCATTCTCTCTGTTATCTTGTCCAGCATTGATGCCCAGATTGACAGGCCTATAATTACTCAAATCATCCCATTTAACCTTTTTAAATATTGATACAATATTAGCTTTCTTCCAGTCTTCTGGGACTTCCCCAGCATTCCAAGCCAGCTCTTTTAAAACTCTTGTATACAAGTTATCTGGACCTGCTGATTTAAAAATGTCTAACTTTAGTAGTTGCTGTTAAACAGCCTCCTGAGATAACACTCTTTCTATTCAACTGGTATCAAATAGACTGACCTATAAAGCTAAGTGGGAAAGGATTTCTGTGTGGGCATTTCATCAGCATCCTTTTCCCCCAGCACCCTTTTCAGCAGTATTTTATTGTTTGTTGGTCCAGAAACAAAGGGTCATATAACAGCAATATCTGCACATCACTCTCTTTATCCAGGACCACACAATGTTTTCTCATCCTACAGTAGCTAGATTCCTTAAGAGCCTTATTCATGTTTTCCCCCCAATATGGGAGCTCTGTCCCTCTTGGAACTTCAATATAGTATTAAGTGTTGATGGCTCCCTTTTTGAGCCCTTAGTAAGCTGTACCCTATACCATGTATCACAGAAGACTGCTTTTTAGTAGCTATTGTATCAGCTCAAAGGATAGGGAAAACAGGCCCTTCCATTGAGTCTGTCTTATACAGTTTTTCATAAGGACAATGGTACTCTCAGGCTTCATCACAAGTTCCTGACCCAAGTTCTTTCAGAGTTCCAGAAGTACCAGTTTATTCATCTCCCAGTTTTCTTTCCTAAGCCTCAGTCAAACCCAGGGAAAGCTAAACTTCATACTTTTGGTGTAGTAAGGGCATTGTCTAGCTAGAAATGCGTTAGATTTCCTTTTGTTTAAATGGCTGGTAAATAAGCTGTGGTGAATGGAATGTATATTCCTGTTTTTGTGTCTTTTTGTAACTTAAGGTTTTGCCTAGAGGGATTCTCTATGTTTTGAATCTGATTACCCTGTAAGGTATTTACCATCCTGATTTTACAGAGGTGATTCTTTTACTTTTTCTTTCATTAAAATTCTTCTTTTAAGATCCTGATTGCTTTTTCATTGTTCTTAAGATCCAAGGATTTGGGTCTGTGTTCACCTATGCAAATTGGTGAGGATTTTTATGAAGCCTTCCCCAGGAGAGGGGGTGTAGGGCTTGGGGGGATATTTTGCGGGGAAGACGTCTCCAAGTGAGTTCTTTCCCTGTTCTTTGTTTAACACGCTTGGTGGTGGCAGCATAGGGTTCAAGGACAAGGCAAAGTTTGTATCTTGAGGAAGTTTTTAACCTAAGCTGGTAAGAATAAGCTTAGGGCGGTCTTTCATGCAGGTCCCCACATCTGTACCCTAGAGTTCAGAGTGGGGAAGGAACCTTGACACTTATCAAGAGTGGAATACATGTGGACAATCACTTGAACGAGAAAGAATGGAGATTCTTTAAGATTTGTTACTCACATGGATTCCAAGGCCAACCCTCCTTCCCCACAACTACAGAGTCCTGCTCCTCTGGGATTTTGGATTGTCAAAGGAGCTGAGGGATGGTTGGGCCCGTTCCACCCTTTATACCTCTGGGCAGGCATACACAAAGACATATAAGGTGTAGGCACAGCTTCAGCTGACACTTCTGGACGCTGCATGGGGTGTGTGTGCCCCAAGAGGGGAATCCACTTGGACAACACCTCTCAAAGAACCATAGTTACTATCAGATAAGTAACGGTACTTTCTCAGCTCTTCCGTTTCTTCTCTAATGTCTTCCAACTCATCTACATAAAGAGAAGAGAGAAAGGAAGAAAAAATCTAGTTACAGGAGAATGAAGAGGGAGGGCACATCTGTACGGATACCTCCAAGCCAGCTCACAGCTAAAAGGCTCTGTAGCTGGTAGGCAAGAATTACAGGGAGCCAGCAGGAATAAACCATCCTCCACACCAAACCTTCCACTCAGGGGCTCTGAACCATCTCATTGGCAGAGACACAGTAATGTCCCTGAGGCTCGACTTCATCTCTCTGACTTCTCTACCTACCTGAGAGCTTGTCACTCAAGCAGACTCTCTGAAATCTGTAGTCCACGTCCTGGCCAATTCCATAGCCCCCATGGCTATCAGTGTTGTGGAGACCTTCTATCTTTGGCCCTCTACAGTTTCGGCCTGTGCAGATTGGCTGCCAGTCCTTTGACCCACTGCTTACAACAGCCACTGACTCTGTTTACTGTCATTGGCTAGTATGAAAGGCAACGTACATGCGACAAGGGAAAATTGCCCACCAGTAATTCTATTTGTCAAAGTCCTTTCTTCTCCCTTTCTACATCGTCCCTGACTCCTACCCACTCTGACTTGTCCCCCTTCTATCCACACACAAATCAGTAAGACTCAGGTCAGCAAGCATTCAGAACCTAGAATCCTGCTTGGGGGTGGGGGAAGCAGTCAAAGACAGAGTCCTGCTGTAACTTGGGTTCAGGCCCTGTCATTTTGAAATGTGGATGCAGCTCAAGCCACTGACCCAAGTCAGAAGGTCTGTGTAGTGCAGTATTGATGCTTTAGCAAGGTCCAGCAATTGTAAACCCAGGCTTACAATGCAGTGTGGGCTGTCAAGCATGGGCTTGGAAACAACAAGTCCACAAGCCCCGGTCCCAGAGACCTGGGCTTAGTGTGCAGTGGAGATGTACTCTTAGGAGGAGTCTCTCAGAGATTTTACTTTGATGTGAGTCGCCACTTTGCTACGGAAGCCCATATTGGCAAAGAAGTGGGCATATTGATGCTCAGACATTCAGTTTGACTGACCTTTTGCATCCTTGCTTCTGGTAGGTGGAGCCATAATGCTGCCTGTAGTTGGTGCTGCTGGATAAATGGAAAACAAACCAAATGTCAATGAGCTATTTTTCTACTGTAGAATAAGCAGTTAGCCCACAGTTCAGTTTGATACTGTCTGTATTTACTGTATGTATATTGGCAAACAAATGCAGGGTTGGAAGTGGAACAGCTGGAGGGTTAAATAAAAGTTCACAAGTGTCATTTCAGACAGTAATTGTATACTAAGCTTAATTTCATTTGAAAAAATATGTATTGGGCCAGATGACCTGTGAAGAGCTATCTCACCTATCTTTTCCTGCTTCATGTCCATTGCATATATGTTTTGTGATGGATGTTCAGGTTCCGCCAGTGTTGTGAAGACGCATATTTGATTCTGCGAAGACATGGAAATCTATTTATCACACTCTTTGCACTGATGTTAACTGCAGGGCTTCCAGAGCTAACCTCTGTCAAGGATATCCAATATCTCAAGGTAAAAACCAGAACTACAGCTCAGTATGACTTAGCATTTCTTCTGTACATGAATTTATGATCACACAGCAAATGCATTTCCTTACTTTTGAAAGCTTTTCTTTCCCTAGTATTTACTTTTCTTTCCCTAGTATTCCATTCCATATAATAGAGCTTTCTTCAAGTGGTATCTAGTACTGAGGCACAGACCCATTTCCCTCAACTATTTTGTATGTAAGATACTGGAATGACTAGTTATGTTTCTCAAGGGATCTGTGATGGTTCCTGGGGGTACCATGGGTTTTGAGGAACCTCATTACCACCAGGTGGTGAGGAATGCTTGTGTATGCCTGCTGTGGTCAGTTCCCCAACTCCACCAGTCTCTGGCAACACAAGCACTGCCTTCCAGGCCTCCATTAACCCCACTCTCCTTTACTGGTTAATGATAGGTACACTCCAACCCCTGAGGCCCCTGAGCGGCCCCATGGATCACACTAGATGGATCACACCATGGTTCACAGCCCAGGATCCACTAGACACTCACAGAACTCCCAAATTCTCTGCTCCCAAAGGAACAGTACAACCAGCTTATCAGTTACATCTTAGACCACAGCTCTGCTTACCACATAATACTTAGATATTTTTATAGTAAAAACAATACGTTTATTTAAAAAAAGAATACATTCAAGAAGCTAGTAGAATATATAAAATATACAAACATATACAATAAACTAATAATATACTTTGTAGAGCCTAAACTTAACTAACAGGACATTCTGATGCCTCTCAAAGGTTAGTTCACCCAAATTTTCTCTCCCAGTGTCAAACAGCCAGACAGGCTGTGATCCTCCATTCAAAAGACAAGTGTGCTGGCAGCTTGTCGTCTCAGCAAAGGATAAGTGGGTGCATCTCTGCACCTCCAGATACAGTTCCAATGATTCATTGTCTTCACTTGTAAAGTGGGTAACCTCCACTGCTTGTTTTTTCCTATCTAGAATCTCCCCAGGAGACATTACTATCATTTGATTTGCATTTTTCTCAGAGTGTACATAGGTTTTCATTATGAAGCACACAGTACACAATTTACATATCGTCAGACAGGCAGATAAGAATCTCCTACCTGAAAGTAACTTGTTTAAAACATTCTGGTGACCAGTCCCAAGGCACAGATCTTAAGAACATAATTTGCAGTATACATACATAACTACTTACATATTGTTCATACATACATTTTGCGATGAGGGGACCAGTGGATATGGGGACCAGTGTGACGCAGGCTTTCAATAGAGACCTTACATGACGCTCTTTGGCAAATTAGTATGTGGATACCAGACTCGGGGGATCTCTGTGACTCTTATGAACCTCTGTGCCCTCTGCCAGTTGGCACCAAGAGGTCAGATTCTGACCCTCCAGGGTGCTGATCTCATTAAGATCAGTGGGAATTGAAGGTGCTTGAATACCCTAAGAAGTTTTTTTTATGACCCCACAGATTGGTTGATGAAGATAGTGCTGTAAAGAAAAAGGTTTTTCTTAATTTCTGAGTCAAAATAAAGAAATTGTTTTAAAAGTATCTTATCATCTAGGTAGGTAGTTCACGTTCATATGAGAGGGCTAGTGGAATGCTTTTCAAAACAGAACAGTACAGCATGTTGCAAATTGCATCACTCAGGTAAAAGTACATTTTTCATACCAGCTTTTCCTGGCTGTCACTTTTTTATATTCTCCGACAGTTCATTTCTTTTTTGCCAACGTTGAGTTGCCATCTGCCTGTATGTCACTCTTAACTTTTAGTTACTGAACTGCAAATTAGTGCCATGTTCTTCTTTAGCCATTGTTTTGTTGCTTTAACAGCAAACACTGGCCAAAGTTGGTTAGTTTCTCAAAAAAACCTGTGATTTCCTCTTTTTTCTTTCTAATTTTATCATTTAAGTCCAGAAAATATCACTGTATGTTGATAAATGAATAATGGATTTTAAAGGTTTATAGTAGAGAAGGAAGAATGTGATTTAGAAAAATTAAAAATGCTGGGGGACGGGACGTAACTGGATTTTAAATTCCCAACAGTACCTTTTTGTTTCCAGGACTCTCTTGCCTTAGGGAAGAGTGAGGAAGAAGCGCTAAAACAATTTAAGCAAAAATTTGATGAAGCGCTCCGGGAAAGTTGGACTACTAAAGTGAACTGGATGGCTCACACTGTTCGAAAAGATTACAGATCCTAGGTGGTTTTTAGATTTGCACTAAACTGAATATTACTCTGACAATAAGTGTTTAAAAAGGGAACTGTAGGCTTGACCAACAAAATGTATTTCAAAACAGAAAAAAGGAAGTGGCCTGAATAATTGCTGATTCTTTTGCTTCTTAATGCTTGATCCCAAGACTTTCTGAACAAATAGTAAATATCCTGGATAATCAGTTCCTGCTGACTTTGCACGCTGAGAGCTACTAGATACTTTCTTTTTTTTCTTTTTTTAATTATTTGGTACTTTAAGAAAGTGTAAATATTTGTTTTTGTATTTTGGGCTAATGTACTCTACACACTCGAGAGGCTTGGAGACCTCTTATGAAACTGCTCATTGTTTTAAAATTAGGGCTTAAAAGAAGGGTGGAAGTTTTTGATATCTTAATTCTAAACATACTGTATATATTTTTTCATATGAAATCTGCCATACTTGTATAAATGCATTAATTAATTCTACTGTAAAGAGTAGCCACAGTTATTGTACTACAGGGAGGTGCTTAAAGTCTTGTACTGCTGCTGAAAGAACAGTATCTAGATATTTGTAAGATTTCTAATGGGAGTTCTTCAAAAGCACTTAGTGTTGGCCTAACTTTGCTCCCACTGACTTCACTGGGAGCAATTAGGCCACTGCTGAATGCTTTTGAAAATCCCTCCGAAAAAGTGTATTGTCTTCAATTAAATCTGTTTTTTAACTCTTTGCAAAAAGCAAAGTTATTTCATCTGTCTGCAAAGAGTTGCTTGACTCAGTCTTCCATTTAAGTTCATAACACTGATGCACACACAAACCCACTGTGTAAAGTATGTACAGTATATGGAAAATTTTACTTAAATATAATACAAATACTGATTAACAGAGCATATGTACCAAAATAATAAGGTAATTGTACCACCAGGTCGGTACTTAAGATTTTATAAAAAATAAAGTCCATACTTAAAATTCAACATGTTGTAAAACACCAGTGAGGAGTCATAAATCTGTTCTTACTGTATTTATTAAAAGCCTGCAGTAATATTACTTTTCCAGGATATTTGTGTTCAGTTTAAAATGGTTGCTAAAGAAACTGGATTTGTTTTAATTTATTTAGTGAGGTATCAGTTTTTTAGGTGCCTACATGGAGAGCAATTGTGATACGTGCAATAGAAACTGCTGTTTTAAAGGTGTAACATATACTGTTTCTGAACATTAGCAAGATGGAACTTAACTACTGTTTGTTCTCCAAAGACCACTGGTAGCTCTCAATTTGTGTTGACATTTGAAAGAGAATTAAATATATATTTACCTTTTGGACTAAACAATTGTTTTACACAGGAATTTCATTAAAGATTATTTTACTTTGTTCATAGCGTGAATTATTTTGTCCTCTTTAAAGACCAAACACCAAATCTAAGCCAGTTAGAAGTACAGCATACTTGGTTTGTTCTCTTTTGTCAGATATGAAAGGACTGAAATGTTGTTTTGCCCCGACTGTTGGGTATGTTCCATGTTCTTTGCTGCTAGTGATGTTTCTGGTAAAGCCTGTTGTGTTAATATGCTAACATATCAATTGTTTTAATTGCCTGTCTACTTTTGGTAACCATGTACCATATCATCCCTCTGCTTTTAGGAGCAGACAGGAAGAAGGGAGAAGAAAAACTACTCCAATGGCCACAAATCTGTCTTCACCCTAAAGGGAGACAGATCATCAGCCTCTACCAATTCACTGCCTAAAAATTAACATCTATAACCAATGCTCAGTTGAGTCAGCAGAACCATTGCTGGACATGTTTAGTTTTGCTATACAACAAGGCAGATTACTCAGGGTTAATGTAGGTCTGATAGGTAGAGGCCTGCATTAGAGATCATGTGGAGCCATACTGCAGTACTTCTGGGAGGGACTGAGCTTCAGGGAAGTGCAATCTCTCCGAAAACTCCCGAGAGCACAGTGGGGAATGCACATATTGCATTATTCCTGTCTGGTGCACAAGTATTGCAGGGTCATGACAGGAGGAATGATAGCCCGCTGGTTAGGGCACTAGCCTAGGATTTGGGAAGCCATTGAATTTCCTGGTCCACCATAGACTTCTTGAGTGACCTTGCGCAAATAACTAATTCTCTCTTCCTCAATTCCCCATCTGTAAAATGTGGTTAACACTTACCTACCTCACAGGGGGTTTGTGAGCATATGTACATTAAAGATTGTGAGGCACTCAGATACTACTAATGGAGGGTATATAAGTACCTGAGATAGATAAATAGCCCCATCTGTTTCCTACTTCCTTTTGGTGCAACTAGCATCCCAGGGAACACTAGACCTTGTACTGGCGCTTGTACTGGAGCATCCTTGCACCTCCCTGCCTTCATGATTATCGTTTATTTTCCCCATATTTGTGGTTGGCAATGAATGAGCCAGAAAACTCTAGAATCTGAGAGGCAAACTGGAGTTGTTTTCATGGCTAGCAGTTAGAAAAATCATCTCTTTCAATTTGTAAACTGAGCCATCTTGGTCGGGAAATTATTGAGGTGCAACCATGAAATTTTGGGGTACTGGTTTTCCAGAGTCAGAGAAGAACCACACTTTAAGTAGTATGTATTTGAGTGACTGAGGTAAACTTTTCACACCATACAAGGTCCCTTCTTTTAAATAAATAAAGACCCAAGGCACTGTGCAGTGAACTGGAGCCAAAGGCTGCAGCAAGGTTCCTGAATTCCTCAGCAGCCTGGAGACTTTTGTGACAGCTTCATTTAAATTTAAAAATGGAGTGTCTTAATTAACTAAATAATAATGATATATTAATTTCCCCTATTTATGTTCATAAATTGAATTTTAGGCTGTCCTTCAAGTTTCAGTTTGTAATGCGCTGCACGTTTTTTGCTGAGAAAACACACCTGCTTTGGAGAAGGTGGCAAGAGAGACAGAAAGGCTGGAGATTTTGTCATCTAGGTAGGAATTCTTGGGCCCTTGACATAGGGGAGGCTAGTGGGATCAGTAGCTGGATAGTTCCGCTAAAATCATCAGCAGAGAAGTAATTAGCTACATTGACATTTTAAATAGTCATTTGTTAGGTGTTGGTGTAAACATCCCATTGAGGTAAATGGCCATTCACCCCACTGACAGCTGTTGTTTTAGGCTGATTGCAGTCTCCAGTAGACATCATGGCATCAGATTACACTTGTTTGACAGTTTCAAGATTTTCCTCAATGATGAGGACTAAGAATATAAAAATGATCATATTGGGTCAGACGTGGGTCCATCTAGCCCAGTATCATGTCTTCTGACAGTGGTCAGATGCTTCAGAGGGAATGAACAGAACAGGGCCGTTTTCGAGTGATCCATCCCCTGTCCTCCAGTCCCAGTTTCTGGCAGTCAGAAGCTAGGGACACCCAGAACATGTGGTTGCATCCCTGACCATCTTGTTGAATAGCCATAGATGGACCTCTCGTCCATGAATTCATCTAATTCTCTTTTGAACACAGTTATACTTTTGGCCTTCACTGCATCTCCAGCAATGAGTTCTACAAGTTGATTGTGCATTGTGTGAAGTACTTTCTTATGTTTGTTTTAAACCTGCTGCCTTTTAATTTCATTGGGTGACACCTGTTTCTTGTGTTATGTGAAGGAGTAAACACTTTCTTATTCACCTTCTCTGCACCATTCATGATTTTATAAATCTCTATCATATCCCCCTGTAGTAGTCTCTTTTCCAAGCTGAACAGTCTGTCCTATTAATCTCTTGTCATATGGAAGCTATTCCATACCGCTACTCATTTTACTTGCCTTTCTCTGTACTTTTTCCAATTCTAATATCTTTTTTGAGGCGACCAGAACCGAATGCAGTATTCAACATGTGGATGTACCCTGGATTTATATAGTTGCATTATGATATTTTTGTCTTATCTATCCCTTTCCTAATGGTTCCTAACATGCTGTTAGCTTTTTTGACTGCTGAAGCACACTGAGCAGCTGTTTTCAGAGGACTATCCAGAATGACTCCAAGAGCACTTTGAGAGGGAATGACTAATTTAGATCCCCATAATTTTTGTATGTAGAGTTGGGATTGTTTTCCACTGTACATTAGTTTTCATTTATCAACATTGAATTTCATTTGCCTTTTTGTTGCCCAGCTTTGGAAGATCCATTTGTACTCTTCACAGTCAGCTGTGAACTTAACTGTCTTGAGTAATTTTGTATTATCTGCCAACTTTGCCACCTCACTGTTTACCCCATTTTCCAGATCATTTATGAATATGTTGAACAGCACTGGTCCCAATACAGATCCTTGGGGGACCCTGCTATTTATCTTTCTCCACTGTGAAAGCTGATAATTTATTCCTACCCTTTGTTCCCTACCTTTTAAGCAGTTACTGATGGATGAGAAGACCTTCCCTCTTACACCTTGACTTAGGAGCCTTTGGTGGGGAACCTTGTCAAAGGCTTTCTGAAAGTGCAAGTACACTGTATCACCCTGGTGCACATGTTTGTTGACACCCTCAAATAATTATTATAGATAGGTGACTAGACATAGTTATCAGGTGAATGAAAAGCTTAGATTGTATAGTTTAAATCTACAGCAAGACTTAAATTCCACTGCTGTCAAATACATGGAATCCTGACTACAAATTATGAGACTGAAACATCTTCTGATTCATGAAGTTTCACATTATTTTAAGTAGATGTTGAGGAGGGTAATTGTAATAAGTTACCCTGTTATGTACCGTTTGCTTTTTAAAAAAATATTCCCCTTTGTTAAAGCAGTCCCTTTAGCTGCAGTCGCTCATGTTTGTAGAAGAGAAGATACACCTAGACACCCAGACCTAAGATAAATAAGCTGTAATAGCACCCTTTTCCAGAGCATAAATTGTAAATTGTTTTGTCGTCATCTCTCTTGTTTGACTTCATAAGTGTGTGGTAGGTATGCTGCTCCCTAAAGGTGCTTCATCTTCTGTATATTCCTTCCCTCTCTTCCTGCACTCACTGCTTGAAGGTGGCAGATGTTCACAACTGTCCATCTAGGTATTTGCTTGTTAAGTGCTAACTCATATTTGTGTTCCAAGGGAGGCAGCTTCCCTTTCACTCCCTCACAGCTGTGTATATTTATGTTGATTTCATAACTCTTACCGCATATCGTTTTTAAACAGTCTGAATTGATTCAGATCATCTAATATGACTATTCATAATATAACCTGATCCTATTATTTGGTTTGTTGGAACTATTGAAATCAGATAATTAGCTAGTAGAGACTTAGTTATTATAGTGTCAGACTATGATGATTTTATTCCTTTTCAGTAAAACAAAGATGTGATTTCAAATGTTATTCTTAATGTGTGCAATCAGTATTCCGATTATCAATCTTTTTAATATACTGTATTAATCTAACACTATCACCTGTCTTTAATACTAAAGATGAAATTATATGTTCATACATGTCAACCTTTTTTGTAATCTTTAAAACAATTCACCTTGAGTAGTGGTGCTGGGAGATGAGTAATGATCTCGGAAAATGAAATTCTCTAGTTAGAGACCATGGTAGAGCACATGCATCAGTACAAGCTGCCCCACTGTACCCGAAAACTGACCTAAAAGGACCCCTGCAAGGGATAAGGATACCTATTATTGTAGCAACTGTGAACCCCAATCCAGGCAAAATAGTAAAGAAAATAGCTTCTCCCCCAAGATTTTACAAGGCTGGTGGTCTCCATGCCTACTTACTTGTTTGGGTTTTTTAAAGAAAATATACACATGCTCTCTAGTGATTTTTCTGTGAATAAGAGCAGAGGCTGAGTTTTTTCCAAAGCTGCGATAGGCAACACAACTCCCTTTGGTATCAGTGGAAGCTGTGGAATTAAATCTCTCCACCCCAACCAAAATTCTTAACCAGGAGAGCAAAAAATGAACCATGAACATTTAAACAGGAAATAAAATTGAATCTTTCACATTTTGTCTGAAAACTCTTTTCACGAGCCACCTTAAGGCTTTTTCTCAGGGTAAATGGACTGAGATGTTTGTCTATGATCTGAGGAACCTGCACTTAAAAATCTGCATGTTGCATTTTTCATGAGATGAGTTACAACACTGACATAGGCACACAGAGGCTTCAGCTTTATTAAAGAATATAGTTTTTTTCAAATAAGTACAATAACTGTTACTGGCTGCTATTAATAACATACATACAAGGCATAGCCTATATGTCTGAATCTCCCACACACTGAGTTCTCAAAACTGCCCCTATTTAGTAAGTGTTTAAAGTCATTTCTTTATAAGGGTAAGATTTAGTACCATTCAGTTTCTTTTCCAGTTCTAAGGTGGTTGGCAAACCACTCTCCACCTGGCTAGGAAAGCAAGGCATTTTGTGTCTGCAAGCTGCAATTCAGTACCATGACCATGATCATACAAACTGTATCATTGACAATGTCTTCAGGCACAAAAGCAAAGGTGCATTTGGGTACATTTTGTGTGCTCTAATAATACAAAGAAAGCTGTTCTTCGAGATGCTCCATGCAGATCAGCATGTTATGTCTTAGAATAATCTTCTGTGTTTAGGGGGATAACAAAAAGGTTGATCAGAGATGAACTTTTACTGCTTGGGCATATAACTGAACTTCTCTTTGGATATGGGCTCCTTACGCCTACAGCCATCTGCCACATTTGATCACTCAGAGTAGAATTTTGCTCAGATGCCCATTTTACACAACTAAAGCTAACCCTATCAAGTGCTTGAATGCTCTCAACTCCCACGGACCATGGTAGCAATGCAGACTCTCTTACAGGTGCAGGATCGAGCCTTAACTGCTAATGGGAGCATCTGAGATGGAAGATGGTTATCCTAGTATGATATGGGCAGCTAGGCCCCATCTGTAATTTGTTTCACTTCAATAGAACAGGTACACAGTGTTCTACTCTGATTAGCCACATGTGGGATGCTTTAAACACCATTTCTCTTTGTCTGTCTGCAATATAAATTTTGAATGCCACAGCCAGTCAATTCTACAATTTCAATGAATGTTGGGGATAGTAGGGGGCAGAACACTATTTGGGGGCATAGAAGGGCAAAACCCTAAGGGGAAACATGGGAGATGTAAAAAGTGCCCCTGCCCTCTGTTTAGCAGAACCACAGCTTCAAGCACCTTTACAATTGTCTGTACGTCAAACTAATGGCACCTTCTGATTCTTTGTTGGTACAGCTCCTAGTGCAGTGGGATCCTGGTCCATGACTGGGGTTGGTAGGTGCTGCAGTAATACAAACACCACCTTCCACCCTAACCGTCTCTAGCCTCTCTGCCTATCCTCCTAATAGAGTTTAGTATGTTGACACACTGAATGACTCATCTCCGTGACAGAAAGGAGACAATGGAGGGTGCACACAGCCCCTGCCATTGTGGGGTGGGGGTGGGGGAGTTGGGAGACCCTTGTATGTGCAGAGGAGAGGATAGCACCTGCTTTGAGGGATAAGGGGAATGGGGGTGTGCACAGCTGCTGGCATGAGGGGGAAGAGTGGGGAACGATAACCTGGGACATCATACACCCTGTCTGCTGATAGGGGGCAGGGAATGGACAGACAGAGCCCCAGGCATGGGAAGATGGTGAGAGAAGCTACAGAGAGTCCCTGAACTAGAGGGTATGGGAGGATTGCTTGTGGGGAAATGGAGGGATGTAAGGATTCCTGTGGATAAACAGAAGACTTGAGACACTAAGGCTGTCTCTCTGATTTCACATACATGCTCACGCAGTTTAAAAATAAATTTAAAAAAGTGTTTAATATGCCAGATCAGTAATAAAAAAAACCTCTGAACAGCCCTACACCTTACCAACAAATATAAGCCAAAATTCTTCATTCACTGTCAAGATCTGCATCTAGGATTCTGCACTACTCCTGCTGCAGCTGATTAACCTGTTTCATAGAGAGTGGCATGGAGAATGCTATCCATTTTAAGAGGATGCTATTACGGAGCAAACATAGGTCCTAGTAGGCCTAAAAAGCTTTCAGCTCACACACTTATAAACTACTTTACATATGAAGAGCTCACAATATTTAGGTTTATTCAATGTGCAGCTGGTATATGTAGCAAGCATGCAATGCAATTTTAGACCCCAGTCCTGCTTTCAGATCCATGCCAACTCCAAGCTGAGCCTATATGGATCCAAGTGTAGGGCTGGAGTTTTAATGTTTTGGAGCTTCAGCATCTTGCATAAACAAGGAATCTACTTTGAGTCCTTGATCACCCCTATTTCCATGATGGCCTTTGGGGAATACAGTACCGCAGCAGGCGTCTCCTCGGTCATAGTGATCCAATAAGCTGTGGGCAATGAAACTGCTTTCTGAGTGCAGTGTCTCACACTTCCGGCAGATGATGATTTCACATTTCGGACACATTTTCCCCGAGTGTGGCTGCCTTAGAGAACACATTTCATCCCTTGGGGGCTTCATTTTTTTGGAACCTTTCCTGTGTAAACATCTCTTCTTGTCCTCAAAAACCCGATTCCTCCCCTGAGGGCTGGAATAGAAGGAAAACAGTGACAAATTTAACCTATAAAGTTTTGATAGCAAAATGAGCTTAGCAGAAGCTGTTAATGCCCTATTTTTAACCCCGCCCCCCCCCCTCGAGGTTTTCTCTGTGGCATGTTCTAAACAACAGGTGCCATATTTAAACACCATTGAAGAATATGTGTGTGGAAGGAATAAGCAGAGTCTGGTACTTACAATATGCTACAGGTCACAGACCTTGCTTTTTCAAAGCTGGAATTTTTGAGCTGCTTGTTTTAAAATTGTAGAACAAAGCTGTCTTGAATGCCCTCTTTCAGTGAAAGTTACTGCAGGTATCTTGAAAGAGGCTTTAATTTAGAACAGCAGTTTCGCTTTGGCACTACACACAGCCACACATATGCACTTTCCATGGAGCTGATCCTGCAAGGAGTCCCATGTGCAGACTTCCATAGGGCTCGGTGCAGGGGTCTGCCCGTGCAGAGATCGTTGCAGGCATCAGGCCCTAGTTAGTAAAACAAAGTCCAAATATATCCTACAAAGTGCCCATTTGCATTTGTGAACTCACATGCAGCTTCAGCGACTAGCAGGAAAACATGACAATGCTCTGTCCTTCAACAGAGACAACTGGAAAAGCTTAAAAGGGGACACTGCTAGCACTCACAAAAATGAAGAGTAATGACCTGAGTATAACAGTGTCCTTCTGCTGAGTTGAATGCTAACTGAGGTCTCAATCCTGCAAGCACTTACATGAATAGTCCCCAAACAGTGTTTGCGGGATCGGGGCTTATTGGTACTTCTATGTACCGAGACAGTAGGATCCGAAGAAATACATTCAATCCATGTGAGGACTGGCGCTGTTATGTCAGCTTGTTGGTGTAGTAAAATACTGAGAGAGTGGGCAGCTAGAACAGTACTGCTTTTTATAACAAATTTGGAAAAATCTCTATTCCATTTTCAGCTGTCCTCACTTTCAGATTAGTTTGAGGCCTCCTTGTCTTGGAAAGCATGATTTTCCTGTTTTTATCATTATATTGAAATTGAATTCTTACCCCGTTCTGTCCCCAGAACAAGCTCCCGAGAAGAGAGCAAATGTAACCCACAAAATCTGTCCATGTTCCATCGCAACTCATGTCTCAGGGTCCAGTTCTGCTAGTGTAACCCTACTGCCATTAATAGAGTTATTCCATATTTGGTCCAGTGTAATCTAGAACAGAGTTTGGCTCTCAGTGTCATTTCTGGCTAGTTTATTTTAATCTGTGCCAAGCATGTAACAAGTTGATGTGGCTATCAAGCCTAATGTACTAATTGCTGATACTTACATGCTCTTCTTGCTAAGATCATAATTTCCTGGGTCTAATGACCAAAGACAGACTACTTTTAGCAGAGCTGCAAAGAAAGCAGCTTTGGACTATGGGTTGGGCGAGGACATTTTTTCAAGTTAATTTGTTAGCAATCCACAATAATTTCTGCACTGTGCATGCCCTCAGTTTAATCTCATCTAAGGGGGACCTGGAGTGACATGAATGACACTAAGAAAGGTAGTAGGTAATAACAATCAACATTCCAATGGGGCTAACAAGTATGTAGAAAAGCAGTTAATCAAGGAGCAAGCCTGCTGAGTAAAGAGACATCAGTTTTACATGATCATATTTCAGAGGGAAGAACTGAAGTTTAAGCCCACAACTCAAAATGTGGTATCATACACACACCTCACCACACTTGCAACTTTCAAGTACCTATAAAGTTGTGTGTTGATTTCAGCTCTACCTATATATTGCTACCATATCATGTCTTCTCTCTAGGGTGACCAGATAGCAACTGTGAAAAAACGGGACTGGGGTGGGGGGTAAGAGGCGCCTATATAAGAAAAAGTCCCAAAAAACTGGACTGTCCCTTTAAAAAATGGGACATATGGTCACCTTACTTCTGCCGTGATTCCAGGATACAATACCAGTGCAAACACTGATTCACCAGCTTAGTAATGTTAGTCCTGGAAGTGATTTCCAGGGCTGTCACAACTCAGTGTTAACAAGTACTGTACAAGGGTACTAACAAGTAAATGTGGGCACTGGGAAACAAATCCACATAAGTCATTCAATCTTTCTATACCTCAGTTTCCCAGTTTGTAAAAGCAGATCACAGGGTTGTTTGTAAAGCTTTTTGTGGGCTTTGGTTAGAAGATGATTTAGAAGTGAAAAGTATTACGTATAAGTAACGGCCTCTAGTTAAAGATTATGCTATGGGACCCTGCACTGTGTCTAGTACAGCTGCTTATCATGAGTCATTGAGCATTCAGCCTCAGACCTACTTACAGTTTACTCTTGGAAGGCCCAGAGAAGAAATTCAGTGCAGAAAACCTTTTCTTAAACAGACGCTCTCTCTTTTTCCTTCCATGTTTCATATCACCTACGCTGTCATCTTTACTCTCCCTCTTTGCCTTCTGCCAGCTCATCTTAACTATAACAGCAACAATAAAACAAATGAGAGCAGGAGATGGCAGGTTCACAGATCTATGCTGCTATCACAAAACAACATGAGTAACAATGTACAATTGAATTATATAGACAAGTTTCTGTACTAACCTGTGGATGTTCCAGGAATGCAGCAGGTTTTGTGGAGTTCAGACAGCAGGCACTTTCCATCAGATGGAGCAAACACCTGCTTTGGAAAATCCTAAGGGAAGAAGAAGGGGTAAGTATGGCTATTTTTACTTAACTAAGCTATGGATAATAGGTATGGCTGTTAAGTAAGATAAATGTCTCTATTCTAGGTGCTACCATGTACTATTAAACTAATTTCCAAAGAAATAGAAAGATGCTCACTTGATAAAAGCAAATAATAGGAGATAATAAAACAATCTTGTACAGACAGAGAAGGGGAACAGCAAACTGATTTCTTGAGATGGAACTAGCATAAAGCAACAGGCAGGGAAGGCACTTGGCCACTGCTTGAAAATAATTTCTTCTTTTTCCTGATAAAATATTTGATTAATCTTAATTTCCGCATTGTGCTGCTTCGTCTCCAAGCACTATCCCTGTGGCCTCTGTGATTAAATTAGTCTCTCTGCTCTACATTTGATATTCAGTAATTGCATTCACTTTTGGTTGATTGACTCACATAGTAGGTTTGACTTGCTCCAAATTGCTGGGAAGCAGCTTCGGCCCATCCTGCCCATATGTTGTAGTTTGAAGTATTTCCCAATAATTGTTTTCTAAAATAAATCACACAACCCTAATTTTTAGGAATGAATGCAAAGGAGGTAGCATTCTATTGAGTTAGCGAGTGATCAGAAAATCCATCATGGCTGAGCTATGTATTTTCCTTAATTTTAGCCTTTGTGTCCTCGCATACAATAGTCCACAGCCCAGATCCTACAACAAGCTCCATGCCGGCACAGAGGTCTTTTGTGTACAGCTCTCCTTGCAGAATCAGGACCAATCTAGCTCTCACTTTTATTAATTCAGTTATAATTGCTTACCAAGAACACACTATGACATGTGTGAATGTGGAAAGTAGAAAGAACTCAGGAGTAGCAGAGCCACTCAGCAGTTAACCTCACTCTTGCGCTCAGTAGGCAGCTGCCCACATTTTTTAGCAGAGCAGAGGGAAGTCCCTCCCTTTCTGTGATTAATCTAGGGCCTGGTGTGTTTTCTCTGTGCAGAGTGAACAGAGGTAAGCTGCGATGAAAGAGGTTGTGAATATCTCATTGAAATGCACAAGGAAACATTCTCTAAAAAAAGTGCCCCAACATCAAGGAGAGAAGAAAGTTGCAGGTGTCAGACATTTACAGACCTCACAGGTCTCTCTGTAGTTTTTAATGCTTTCCACAACCTACTTCAAATTCAAGGCCTGCCTGATAAAAAAAAAAAAGACGTGTTTTTCTGTAGTAGGGATACAGCAGTCTCAATTTGAAGCTTCCCTATTAAACCAGCTTTGAAGAGTAGACCATAATCTCCACCTAAGTGGCAGCAGCTGGAGAGGCAGGAATTTCCTCTACCTCTCAGTGGTGAGTTCAGGGCCCTGCAGATGAAGCTATTTTACTATTAATGCTGAAGTTAGGTAGCTTATTCGTTTTTCTCTTTAAACAGGAGTTTGAAGATCAGTGTAACATTAAGGTTATCAATGTAAATGTATGGGAAAGTAGGTAATGGAAAAGCGAAGGTACTCAAAATGGACCTGTTCTAAAGCCCATTGAAGTCAGTGGAAAGACTCCCAGTTCCAAAGACTTTGGTCAGGCCCTATATATGGATTTTTTACAGGACTGGGCCCAGTAAGATTAAGTTGCCCATATTCTCTTTACTATCTGTACTCATTAGTCTAATGTAGCTAGTCCTTGTAATAGAACTATTCTTGTCCTTACAGTTATGTATGTGATTATGTGCTGTGCTGAGCTTCTGAATGACTGAGCACTTATCTCTTTTCTTCCACCCCATTTATATTTCAGGGTCTTTTGCTTTCCATTGCTTTTAACACCGTAATTAATTGTCTGTGTGTTTTTACTGATGGCGTTCCTAATATACCGAAATAATGGCCAAGTATTCTTGGTTACCTCAGAGGCTCCCTCACACACACACACACACACACAATCTCCAAAATATCACTGTTAAAACAAAATTAAAAGCAATTAGAGCTCAGCACTTCAGCCTGCAAAGTGTCTCTAATATCTGGATCCTACTTAAAAAAAGCTAGGAGAAGACTAATAGTCTTCAGGTGGAACAATTATAGATTTTTGGGGACACAGACACAAAACAGCATTTCCAAGTAATTAAATGCTATAATTCTGTATTAGCTCTAAGTAATGGCAAGAAAGGCATGGTACCTTCAGAGCCTTGGAATGCTGTTTGATCATTGATACTCAGGGTATGTCTACACTACGGAATAAGGTTGAATTTATAGAAGTCGTTTTTTTAGAAATCGGTTTTATATATTCGAGTGTGTGTGTCCTCACAGAAAATGCTCTAAGTGCATTAAGTGCATTAACTCGGCGGAGCGCTTCCACAGTACCGAGGCTAGAGTTGACTTCCGGAGCGTTGCACTGTGGGTAGCTATCCCACAGTTCCCACAGTCTCCGCTGCCCATTGGAATTCTGGGTTGAGATCCCAATGCCTGATGGGGCTAAAACATTGTCGCGGGTGGTTCTGGGTACATATCGTCAGGCCCCCATTCCCTCCCTCCCTCCGTGAAAGCAAGGACAGACAATCGTTTTGCGCCTTTTTTCCTGAGTTACCTGTGCAGATGCCATACCATGGAAAGCATGGAGCCCGCTCAGGTAACAGTCACCCTATGACTCCTGGGTGCTGGCAGACGCGGTACGGCATTGCTACACAGTAGCAGCAACCCCTTGCCTTGTGGCAGCAGACGATACAGTACGACTGGTAGCCGTCATCGTCATGTCCGAGGTGCTCCTGGCCACGTCGGCTGGGAGTGCCTGGACAGACATGGGCGCAGGGACTAAATTTGGAGTGACTTGACCAGGTCATTCTCTTTAGTCCTGCAGTCAGTCCTATTGAACCGTCTTATGGTGAGCGGGCAGGCGATACGGACTGCTAGCAGTCGTACTGTACCATCTTCTGCCAGGCAGGCAAGAGATGAGGATTGCTAGCAGTCGTTTTGTACCATCTTCTGCCAGGCAGGCAAGAGATGAGGATGGCTAGCAGTCGTACTGTACCATCTTCTGCCGAGCAGCCATGAGATGTGGATGGCATGCAGTCCTTCTGCACCGTCTGCTGCCAGCCAAAGATGTAAAAGATATATGGAGTGGATCAAAACAAGAAATAGACCAGATTTGTTCTGTATTCATTTGCTTCCCCCCCACCCCCGTCTAGGGGACTCATTCTTCTAGGTCACACTGCAGTCACTCACAGAGAAGGTGCAGCGAGGTAAATCTAGCCATGTATCAATCAGAGGCCAGGCTAACCTTCTTGTTCCAATAAGAACGATAACTTAGATGCACCGTTTCCTATTGGAACCCTCCGTGAAGTCCTGCCTGAAATACTCCTTGATATAAAGACACCCCCTTTGTTGATTTTAGCTCCCTGAAGCCAACCCTGTAAGCCATGACGTCAGTCGCCCCTCCCTCCATCAGAGCAACGGCAGACAATCGTTCCGTGCCTTTTTTCTGTGCGGACGCCATACCAAGGCAAGCATGGAGGCCGCTCAGCTCACTTTGGCAATTAGGAGCACATTAAACACCACACGCATTATCCAGCAGTATATGCAGCACCAGAACATGGCAACGCGATACCGGGCGAGGAGGCGACGTCAGCGCGGTCACGTGAGTGATGAGGACATGGACACAGATTTCTCTGAAAGCATGGGCCCTGCCAATGCATGCATCATGGTGCTAATGGGGCAGGTTCATGCTGTGGAACGCCGATTCTGGGCTCTGGAAACAAGCACAGACTGGTGGGACCGCATAGTGTTGCAGGTCTGGGACGATTCCCAGTGGCTGCGAAACTTTCGCATGCGTAAGGGCACTTTCATGGAACTTTGTGACTTGCTTTCCCCTGCCCTGAAGCGCATGAATACCAAGATGAGAGCAGCCCTCACAGTTGAGAAGTGAGTGGCGATAGCCCTGTGGAAGCTTGCAACGCCAGACAGCTACCGGTCAGTTGGGAATCAATTTGGAGTGGGCAAATCTACTGTGGGGGCTGCTGTGATGCAAGTAGCCCACGCAATCAAAGATCTGCTGATATCAAGGGTAGTGACCCTGGGAAATGTGCAGGTCATAGTGGATGGCTTTGCTGCAATGGGATTCCCTAACTGTGGTGGGGCCATAGACGGAACCCATATCCCTATCTTGGCACTGGAGCACCAAGCCGGTGAGTACATAAACCGCAAGGGGTACTTTTCGATAGTGCTGCAAGCTCTGGTGGATCACAAGGGACGTTTCACCAACATCAACGTGGGATGGCCGGGAAAGGTGCATGACGCTCGCATCTTCAGGAACTCTGGTCTGTTTCAAAAGCTGCAGGAAGGGACTTTATTCCCAGACCAGAAAATAACTGTTGGGGATGTTGAAATGCCTATATGTATCCTTGGGGACCCAGCCTACCGCTTAATGCCATGGCTCATGAAGCCGTACACAGGCAGCCTGGACAGTAGTCAGGAGCTGTTCAACTACAGGCTGAGCAAGTGCAGAATGGTGGTAGAATGTGCATTTGGACATTTAAAGGCGCGCTGGCGCAGTTTACTGACTCGCTTAGACCTCAGCGAAACCAATATTCCCACTGTTATTACTGCTTGCTGTGCGCTCCACAATATCTGTGAGAGTAAGGGGGAGACGTTTATGGCGGGGTGGGAGATTGAGGCAAATCACCTGGCTGCTGGTTACGCACAGCTAGACACCAGGGCGGTTAGAAGAGCACAGGAGGGCGCGGTACGCATCAGAGAAGCTTTGAAAACCAGTTTCATGACTGGCCAGGCTACGGTGTGAAAGTTCTGTTGGTTTCTCCTTGATGAAACCCCCTGCCCCTTGGTTCACTCTACTTCCCTGTAAGCTAACCACCTGCCCCTCCTACCGTCAATCACTGCTTGCAGAGGCAATAAAGTCATTGTTGCTTCACATTCATGCATTCTTTATTCATTCATCACACAAATAGGGGGATGACTACCAAGGTAGCCCAGGAGGGGTGGTGGAGGAGGGAAGGAAAATGCCACACAGCACTTTAAGCACAGCACTTTAAAAGTTTACAACTTTAAAATTTATTGAATGACAGCCTTCTTTTTTTTGGGCAATCCTCTGTGGTGGAGTGGCTGGTTGGCCGGAGGCCCCCCCACCGCGTTCTTGGGCGTCTGGGTGCGGAGGCTATGGAACTTGGGGAGGAGGGCGGTTGGTTACTCAGGGGCTGCAGTGGCAGTCTGTGCTCCAGCTGCCTTTGCTGCAGCTCAACCATACACTGGAGCATACTGGTTTGGTCCTGCAGCAGCCTCAGCATTGAATCCTGCCTCCTCTCATCATGCTGCCGCCACATTTGAGCTTCAGCCCTCTCTTCAGCCCGCCACCTCTCCTCCCAGTCATTTTGTGCTTTCCTGCACTCTGACATTATTTGCCTCCACGCATTCGTCTGTGCTCTGTCAGTGTGGGAGGACAGCATGAGCTCGGAGAACATTTCATCGCGAGTGCGTTTTTTTTTCTTTCTAAGCTTCACTAGCCTCTGGGAAGGAGAAGATCCTGTGATCATTGAAACACATGCAGCTGGTGGAGAAAAAAAGGGACAGCAGTATTTAAAAAGACACATTTTATAAAACAGTGGCTACACTCTTTCAGGGTAATCCTTGCTGTTAACATTACATACATAGCACATGTGCTTTCGTTACAAGGTCGCATTTTGCCTCCCCCCACCGCGTGGCTACCCCCTCAACCCTCCCCCCTCCCTGTGGCTAACAGCGGGGAACATTTCTGTTTAGCCACAGGCAAACAGCCCAGCAGGAATGGGCTCCTCTGAGTGTCCCCTGAAGAAAAGCACTCTATTTCAACCAGGTGACCATGAATTATATCTCACTCTCCTGAGGATAACACAGAGAGATAAAGAACGGATGTTGTTTGAATGCCAGCAAACATACACTGCAATGCTTTGTTCTACAGTGATTCCCGAGTACGTGTTACTGGCCTGGAGTGGTAAAGTGTCCTACCATGAAGGACGCAATAAGGCTGCCCTCCCCAGAAACCTTTTGCAAAGGCTTTAGGAGTACATCTAGGAGAACCGCGAATGCCAGGGCAAAGTAATCCTTTCACATGCTTGCTTTTAAACCATGTATAGTATTTTAAAAGGTACACTCACCAGAGGTCCTTTCTCCGCCTGCTGGGTCCAGGAGGCAGCCTTGGGTGGGTTCGGGGGGTACTGGCTCCAGGTCCAGGGTGAGAAACAGTTCCTGGCGTTTGGGAAAACCAGTTTCTCCGCTTGCTTGCTGTGAGCTATCTACAATCTCCTCCTCCTCATCTTCTTCTTCTTCTTCTTCGTCCCCAAAACCTGCTTCCATGTTGCCTCCATCTCCATTGAAGGAGTCAAACAACACAGCTGGGGTAGTGGTGGCTGAACCCCCTAAAATGGCATGCAGCTCATCATAGAAACGGCATGTTTGGGGCTCTGACCCAGAGCGGCTGTTCGCCTCTCTGGTTTTCTGGTAGGCTTGCCTCAGGTCCTTCAGTTTCACACGGCACTGCTTCAGGTCCCTGTTATGGCCTCTGTCCTTCATGCCCTGGGAGATTTTGACAAAGGTTTTGGCTTTTCAAAAACTGGAACGGAGTTCTGATAGCACGGATTCCTCTCCCCAAACAGCGATCAGATCCCGTACCTCCCGTTGGGTCCATGCTGGAGATCTTTTGCAATTCTGGGACTCCATCATGGTCACCTGTGCTGATGAGCTCTGCATGGTCACCTGCAGCTTGCCACGCTGGCCAAACAGGAAATGAGATTTAAAAGTTCGCAGTTCTTTTCCTGTCTACCTGGCCAGTGCATCTGAGTTGAGAGTGCTGTCCAGAGCAGTCACAATGGAGCACTCTGGGATAGCTCCCGGAGGCCAATACCATCGAATTGAGTCCACAGTACCCCAAATTCGAGCCAGCAACGTCGATTTAAGCGCTAATCCACTTGTCAGGGGTGGAGTAAGGAAATCGATTTTAAGAGCCCTTTAAGTCGAAATAAAGGGCTTCATTGTGTGAAGGGGTGCAGGTTTGCATCGATTTAACGCTGCTAAATTCGACCTAAAGTCCTAGTGTAGACCAGGGCTTAGTGATTCCATCTGAAGGCTTGCTTCATAATTCCTGATATAGCTGCTTTGTTGGTTAAAGAGTGCTATCAAGGTATTAGGTTAGGGGGAATTAAGGACATCCAGCTCTGAACAGATGTATAATATTGCCTAAGGCCAAGTGACATGGACCAAATTGACAACTCTCTTCCATCCCTAGCTATTCTGGAGCAAAATGCCCGAGTGAACGGCTCTCTACTAGCACTACAAGACATGAGTGTGTGTTAAAGACTCCTCTCTCAGAGTGTGTTTTATTAGACTGGTACCTTTGTTTCTACTTGTGTAGCCTGTGTGCTGCTAGTATGTCCATTCGTAAGTGGCCTTGACACTGCCATGTTTGTGCACGTGGCCTCAGCCCAGGAAAGAAATATTTATTTATCAGTTTAAAAACATTCCCAGACCAGTTTTACCGCGGCTGTTACCTAAGTATGATTTTACCCCAGCTTGGGAAGACTGTCAGGATAGGAAGACAGAAGACTACCATACAGACACAGCCCATTTGCTTTTCCTCATGTATTCTCAGTAGGACTCAGAGGCCCTCAACAAGGTAGGAGCCCCACTGTGTTAGACATTGCATGTATCCATCGTGAGAGAGCATCACTGGTCCCAAATAGCAATTCAAAGGGTAAGAAACAGGAAAGTATCCTCATCCCACTGAGGGACAGAGTGATGAAATTACTTGCCCAGCATCACAGGAACTCCCCCTTAACTGCACGATCATTCTTCCTCTCTAATCTAATACAAGACTTTATTTGAAACATATTGCAAAAAATCATCAAATAAGCTATTTGACGCACTCTTCTCATATACTTTCAGCCACCACAGGGTGTCTCTGCATCTCTTCCTAGAAAGACAAAAGCCTCTGATAGCCTGGCCCAGAGTAGCCAGGAATACCCCACCTTTGGAAAGATGGCATGGGGGGAGGTAATATCTTTTATTGGACCAACTTCTATCTATTAGTGAGAGAGAGAAGCTTTCGAGCTACACCAAGCTCTTCCACCTTGGAACACAGAGTTCCAACCCTTCCAGTGTATTTGACACAATTTATGTTTTAAAAGCTAACAAAAAACTATCACCCACTTCTCTGTGGATTTTCTTCAGCAAACGGAGAACTATGTCTGGTTTGAGAATGCTGTTACAATAGGCTCTGCTTCTCAGAGGGCAGTGAGAATTTGTTTCCTTTAGTGGCTGAAGATGCTTGAAACCTGAAGATGTTTTGACAGGGTAGCTGCTTATGGTTCATGAAACGAGGATGATCAGGTAACTGAAATCTAATCATGCCTCTCCCTTCATGTGAACTGCGCCATGCATCTCAGAGCAGAACTGAGTTCTCAATGTCCGTATTTACCAATGTCTATATACCAATGTCTTTGACGACACGATCAGTGTAGTAGCTTTGCCAGGATCCTGGAGGTAAGTATTGAGCCACACACCTTAGCAGATCTGTTCGAATGTCCTTAATATAGGTTTAAAGTAGTGTTTATCTGCAGTGAAATGAAGCCAAAGGGCAAGCAAGTGATTTAGCAATTACCTGATACAGTCACCTCTGGACTTAATACCCACCTGCTGCTCCTGTGATCATTTTAGCTTGGGACTCTTATGGGTGGTTGTTTTCTCTTTTTAAGGAACATGCTTTGTAATATATAATATTAAGAAAATGGGTTAATTGCTTTGGATTAAAACATGAACCATTCTGGACCTATGTCCAAACTCCAATGCAGACCTGAGCCTGCTTGAAGCTTTTAGATTTGGAAAAGGTTGACTAGCTTTTTTTCTGAATTGCTTTTCATTTTCTCTACATCCTGGTCTTCAAGTCAGTGCCCAGCGGGGATTTAAATACTGGGGCATGGGGAAAAAGAGGCTGTGACTGTTGGGTCCATTGCTATATGGATCCCCTGGCTGCAATACATGTGTAACATTTGGGCTAGGAGGATTTCATCCCCTCAGCTTCCTGGTAGGTCCCATGTACAAAGCACTGCTATGACAGCAGGATTTGGCACTTAGGATCTAAGCAAATATCAGATGACCTCAAAGCTGGGCTTTTTCATAGCACTCTATTTCCCTTCGATTGGGTTCTGGTGTGTTTTATGCTCCCCAATCTATTTCTTTAGCTAACTATTATGGGGCATATATTGTTCCACTCACCAGGAGTGGCAGGGTTTAGCAGAATATGTGGGTAGATGGATGGGTGAAGACCTCTACCTCTGCTCACTAACTTGACGTGAAAATGAGCCTTCGTGAGGTCCTGCATCTGAAACACTTTCTTTGGAACTCACCACTGCCACCAGACTAACAAGATGCTTCTCCATACTACCAGCCCATCCATCTCTGAGGTCTAGATTCTCAAATACTCCGTTGTTTGTGCTGTTTAAAACTTTCCCTTGTCCAGGCATAGATCTGTTCTGAGCCAGCTCCCACAAGAGTGAGTGGAAAGACTGGCTACATGGAGTGTTGGATAACACACCAACTAAACCAAAAATTCATGTCATGGGGAGACTGTGCTGGATTTACATTGGTTAAATGATCTCTCTGCACTGTTTCATCCCTTTATCTGATTGCAGAGTGACCTGGATTTAAATGTTTTGTTGTGCTTTCTCTTCCAGAATGGATTTCACTTGCATGGTCAGGAGGACAACCAAAGAGAGAAGCACTGACAAAGAGGAAAACACATTGGATTCAAGAAGGATTTTGGACTCCTCACAGTAGGGGGAGCAAAAAGAAGAAGGCATAAGAAATTGCACATGTGTGGAGGTAAGCAGACATTCTTCCCTGTATTTTGGCAGGTGCTGCGAGTCCTCTGCAGTCTGGCTTCATTGCTGCACCTGATCAGAAAAAAAATTGGTTCATCTAGTCTGGCATCCTGTCTCCAGTCAGGGCCAATCTTGGATGGTTCAGAGGCAAATGCAATATTGTATTGGGGGAATTTTCTTCCTGGCCTAGCTGATATTTATGCATGCTCTCCCTCTCTTAATCCAACAGTGTTCACTTGCCAATTGGATTTTACACTCATAATTTAACTACAGACATAGAACAGTAGTGCTTCCATTGTTTAAGGAAAAAGATATAAAGGATTCTTTAAAAAAATTCAAAGATGGAAATACTTTTAATTTCCATGCACTACACAGCTGAGAATAAATGCCCTATTATTAGATCTAGAGGAGTCAGGATGCAGACAGCTGGGGGGGGGAGTTCCATTTATATTAGTCACTCTAGGACTTTATTCTGCCCTGAATTACAGAGGGTGTGCATCTGTGGATTTCCTCTACTTCCTACTGTGTGATGTGAGGTGCAGGCATGCTCAGTAGCTTATGCCTACCACTCCTATCTCAGTAACAGTGCCTACAATACTAAGAGACTGGTTGCATCAGAAGCAGAGCTGGAAAGCCATCTTTGCTAGCTGCTGAGAGTGAGAGAAACAGCTGAACCTTAGGAGATCCACAGACTGTCTGACCGAAAACAATGTGAGTATCCCTTGTCATAGGAGTTTAATGAAAATGAGCTGCAGTCTGAGAATGAAGGTTTAGTATGTCTGGAGGGAAGGAGTTTGGCTAAAGCAGTGTCAAAGCACTGTCCATCAGGTGTGGTGCTGAAACTCTGAATACTCAGCTGTGAATGGGCGTGTTTCTTACTTCACAAAGAAATGATAGCAGCATGGCTTTAAGCTGACTGAGATCCCTTTTGAAGCAAGGCTGGGCTCTGGGATTGTGTATTGTGATTTGTCACAGATTCAGTTTCATATCTGTGAATATCTGTTTACAATTATATTCCCCTAAATGCTCGCTCTACGGAAGCGCAATACTGTGGCTGGAAAGTTCACTGCTGTTTCTGATATATGAAAAGTTGCTTGTTTGGGTTTTGGAGAAATGGCCAAGTAGTATGCTGTTGTTTTCAAAACCAAGTACAAATTAACTCTTACTATGAATGTATCTTTTTATGTTTAATTTTATGTGGTGTGTGGGTGCGGTGGAAGGCTGGCTACGTGAATAAGGCATCTGAAGCTACTTTAACATTGCTGTGGCTGGCTGTCACATGAAAACTACATGGCATCTGTGTGAATCAGTGTCAGACTCTGAGGAGCATTTGCTGGGTGTGAGACCTCTTTTGTGTATTTTAGAGATCCAAAGTTTGTGTAAGACACTGTCAAAGTCTAATCAGTCTGCTGTGGCTCTTAAATGATGGGAACCCTGCTATGGCTGGCTGTGCAGTTTTTCCAGTTGTTGGACAGCAGTGAAGAGAATTACTAACATGTTTCCAATTCAAAATAGTGCAGACACCAACCAGTCAAAATGCTGGGCGAAATCCTAAGTTAGTGTAAATCAGCACAGTTCTGTACATCACAGTGGAACAATGCTGATTTATACCAGCTGAGGATCTGGACCTTTGTCCTCGCTATCTGGTGCAATATGATAATATATTAGATATAAAATAATTTCAACTCACTTGTATTCAGCATCCATCTGTTTCTGTGCAGCAGTAGATGACACTAACCCATCACTTCAGATTATTTTATTACACCTTTAAATAGCTGTCCATGTCTTTAGCTGTGGTTTAAATGACAGCATTAATTTGCTCTTTAAGACAACAGTAAAACCTATGTAGTTAATAGTTACTCTGGAAAAACATTGGTGTAAATGAGAATCTGACCCGTGTAGTTTAGATAACTAGATTCTGAAATGCATCCAACAATCTACATGGGGAAAAGAAATGTGATGATAGAGGGCATTTCAAACAAGAAGACAAAGGTATAACAAGATCCAGTGGCTGGACGTTGAAGCTGAACAGGTTTAGCCTTGAAATAAGGTGCAAATTTTTAACAATGATGGTAATTTACTGTTGGAACAGCTTACCTAGGGTTGTGGTGGATTCTCCATCACCAGCAATTTTTGAATCAAGATTGGATGTTTTTCTAAAGGATCTGCTCTTATTCAAACAGGGATTAATTCAGGGAAGTTCTATGACTTGTATTCTACAGAGGGTCAGACCAAAGTATCACAATTGTCCTATCTTGCCTTATAATCTATTAATCTATTAACATGATTGCATAAATGTTCATTTATGACCAGTCAGTGCAAACCAGCTGCAAACATCTCAGAAGTCTAAAAAAGTCAAATAATTCTAATCCTATATAACATAAGCAGGGGGGGAAACATAGGGCCAGATCCTCAGATGGATCCTACTGGTATAGAAGTGAATGGAGCTATGCTGATTATTGTAAATAAAAAGTTGTGTCCTATTGTAAACTATTTCAATACCAAATTTTTTTAAAAAATTACATCCAGAATCTCATTCTGAGATCTAGAATTCTTTTTCATTTGCTTATTCACCTATTAAAATACCAGAAAACAAGCTTTTGTCTACAACATCCAGAATGTCTCCAAGCCAAGGAATTGCTTTCTGAAAAATGCCTTGGCTTAATGTGCACCCCTGAACTTCTCCAAATGGTTCGGCGTTTGCCAGCTCATTGTGTGCTATTGGTGCTGTTGCCTCGTTGTGTCTAGATCAGGAGTCAGGGGATGATGTCAGATACTTTGATCTGTATGTGAGCTGTTCTTCGATGATTAATGCAACAGTTTCCTGCTGCAGAATGATCATCTAAACTATTCAAACAAGAAACAGTTTTTCATACTATCTTTGGCTTACTAGTGTGTATTCATAACACATTTTTTAATTAAAACCAGAAAGGTTGATTCAATATTAGTATGCCTGGGTCTTTTGTAGAAAAGCTTACATAAGTTTCTTTGTTGATCTAGGGAAAAACGGAAACCATTTTTTTTTTTTTTTGGTTTTTGGTGGGATAATCTTTCAACACACTAATCGTACAAAGCCAGGATAAATAAGCAACTTGCTATTATGCAGATATTGATGTATTCAGTTGATTTCTGTTTCTCTATTAAATGGAATTACAGAAAAGGAATTTAAAACTCCTTGATGAATGTCACCACTATCCAACTTTGAGTTGTTGATGAATGCCACAAGGTAAAAGAGTGCTAACTAACAACCTATAGTGACAACTAATGGTGTTCATCAACTTGCAACAGTTTACTGCTAGTGAACACCAAATCAGGAAATGATTTCTTTTCATCTTGTTGTAGAGCACCATAAACATTCATAGCACTTCAGACACTTGTAAGAAGACAAAGAGATGGCTCCTGAGGGCTTGTCTTCACGTACAGCTTTAGTGAAGATGCTACTATGCTGATGGGAGAGCTGCTCCCATTGGTGTCGTTAATCCACCTCCCCAAGGGGGTAGCTCTGTCGATGGGAGAAGTTTTCCTAGCAACATAGCGATGGCTACACAGCGGGTTAGTTTAGTTATAACTACTGTGGATTTTTCACACCCTTGAGCAATGTAGTTAGACTGATATATGTCTAGTGTACAACTGGGTTCAGTGACTTCAGTAGAGCTATGTTGACTTACACCAGCTGGGAATCTGACCTTATGTGAGATTACTGTCTGAGTGGTACAATACAAATGATAAAGAAGCAGGCTCAAAAGTGGGAGCAAACCTTATTGAGGAGAGGGTCAGTACTGAGAAGTTAAATGAAAGAAGCGGGTTTGAAAGGAGGGATTTGAAGGAAGAGCAGGACTCGCTTCTTGCTTGAGAAGAGGGGGATACTGTTCCAAGCATAAGGGTAAGAAGTGAACTGAGAGTCGGGGGGGGGGGGGGTTACCTCTTGGGGGTTGTTTCAAGTAGAAGGAGAAAATGATGATGGCATCAGGTATGTCTTTGATGCAACCCTGTTTATATACAAAGAATGAACAAACAGGAGGCAGTTTGTTTGCTCACAGTTCCAAGCCTCTCTCCAATGAGCACCCTGGCCAAAAAGCTCTCTCACAGTGTGACATTGCTGATGGGCTCATGGGTGAGGAGCTTGAAAAATTGCTGTACATTTCTCTGTTTTACTGTGGCAATTGGGAGAACAGCTTTGTTATGAGGGTTCTATAGACTATTCTATATGTACGTGAATAAATTATACCCAGAGGTGGTATTTTGAAGTGGACACTGAGAGAGAGACTGTTCTTTTTATGGTTGTACTGAGGAGAAACTGAGTCAGATGCCTGTGTGGTGCCATGGCCTGCTGCAGGGGGGCATCCCAGTCTGGCTGCCTTCTTATGCTCTCTCTCTTAGCTTTCTCTCAGGTTCATGTTACAAGGGCTTCTCTTGCTGTTTCCTGGGCTTTTTCACTCATCTGGCTGTTTCTGACTCAAACATGCACATACAGCAGCAATAACAATCAGTCCCAAGACCCTGTGTTTGTGTTCAGTCAAGTCCTTTGGTGGTGGCTTCCAGCTATCACTAACCAAAAGGGCATTTAATTGCACACTCATTTAGCCTGAATGGAAGGCAGACAGCATGCCCAACAATTTCACTGAGCTTTGTGATCACCCATAGATCAAAGCCAAGCTTGCTAGATATCTGTCACCCAACCTCCAGGAGAGAGCACTGGGTGAGAGAAAATGCAGGTGGACAGGGCCGGCCCACAACATTTTGGCACCTGAGGCGGGGAGCTCAAATGACGCCCCCATACCCTTCGCTTGGGCCAAAACTTTGACAGGTCTCAATTCTGCCTTCTTCCTGTTCTACTCCTCTCATGGTACTGCTCTGCTACCTACCCCAATAAAGGAGAACTAACAACTTAAAATGCCTTGTTCAAAAATTTTAAGTAACACTTAACTTTCAAACACCTGAACAGCAAATGTAACTTTTCTTGTCTGCATAGTAAACACTGGCATTTTTATCTGTTTGAATAATCAACCTTCTTGGTTGCAAAGATTTGAGCTGTTTCCTGCTGAAGGTCCACAGTCTGGGCAAGTTTATGCTCTATTGAGATGATTGCAAGGCCAACCAGCCTGTCCTGTGTCATTGGGGAGCAAAGATGTGTTTTTATTAACTTCAGCTTGGAGAAGCTGCGTTCTCCGCTGGCAACTGTTACAGGAAGTGTTGGAAGTATGTGCAGAGAAACAAAAGCATTTGGAAAGAGGGTGGTCATCTTATTTGTGCACAGATATTACAGAACACCCTTTGGAGTTGATCCAGCTGAAACGTATCTTGAAAGGGCTTTCAGTTCATCACCTAAATCACTCGCATCAATATTGCGCATGTCATCATGTGTCACCCTGTGGTGACTGCAAGCTCTGGGGCCATTTGAAGAGCTGTATTATTTGAATGGGCTTAACTCCATCTGGCTTAGGAGCAGCTCCCTTTTCTATCTGCTCTTTTATCCAGGCAGTGGAGCCACTGAATGAACAGATTTGAAGAAGTGGATGTTGTAAAGCAGGTGGGTTCTGTAAAATATCACGTAACTTAATGGAACCGTGAAGAAGGGCTACCCCAGGGCTTGTGGAACTAGTACTGAGATGGAGAGACAGCACATCCAGAAAGAGGAACAAGGTGGTGACCGCCCCCTCTTCCGCCAATGATTTTTGAATTACTGTAGAAGCAAATGTATGTTATTCCTGTAGCTGTCCTATGCATCCAACTCAGCCCTGACTAGGAGACAGCAATTCTAGGAGTGAGAGAATATTGTCTTCTTGCCCAGTTGGTACTTGACCTTCCTGAGACTCATCACAGTTGTCAATTAGCCCCAGTTAACCGAGATTTTCTCCTTAATGTTGTGGTTGCTTTTCCCCTGGTGCCTGTATGGAGCCCTCCAAGCTCTTTTCACATAACCCATTGAACAAGCACAAGATGATGGCCACCTTAGAAAAGCTAACTACTCAGTTCTGGCAACCATATGTTTTCTGCACACAGTAATAATTTACTGAGAGATCTGACTGTACATTTAAAACTATTTTGTTATTTGCAATTATATCATCACTTCTGTACTGGATGAAATAATTAGAATGGACTTCATCACTCTAATATTCCTGTCCAAATAATTGGAAATATTTGAACAAGTTTCTCACTTTTTCCAGATGCAATATTTAAAGGAAAATATGTGGGAAAGAGGTGTCTTTTTTTTAGTCTCAACCAAACAAGGCAGAAATCTGCTTTACAGATTGTATGCTAATGAAAGCATCCGACTTACCTCAGCCAGAATCAAACAGAAGCATCACTGAGGCATCACTGAGTGAATTCTTCTGGAAAGTGTTGAGATTCTCTATGACTATGTTTTGTGAGGTCAGAAGGGCATTATTTCAAGAAACATCTCTGAACTTTTAAATATAAATGGCACCTTTGAATGCATTCTAATGTGTTGCAGTATCTTATAAACATAGGCCAGTCAGCCCAGTGGATTTATGCACTAATCCTGCATAGCTGGGTTCAAATCTCTATATTGTCTTGAGCTATGTCTACACTATGGTGCCGTGCTGTGGTCAGCACACAGGGAGAACACACACATGCAGCCAAACATCTAACAAACTCTAGATAATCTCCTTCTAACTGGCTAAAAGCCCCCATCTCACTGAATTACTGGGGTTTGCTTGTTTCGAAGCCTCTATTTGCAGTGGGAATACAGCACTGTCTCACTAATGGAGAGTGCAGGCGTTTCATACAGCAATAACCATGCATGTGCAAGGGGGAAAGTGACAAAGGAGAAGAAAATCCTAGTGATGCCAAATGTTGCAAACTGAAATAGGCAGGAATTGCTTCAAGAGGTGGGTGCTTTTCAGCAGGCAGAGAGAAGGGTGGTAGCCACTTGGACAATGGTTCAAAGTAAGCACTGCAGCAGTGTGGAGCCTCAGCAGGGGAGCGTTTTAGCACAAATCACTGGGCAAGCAAGTGCCACAACTCCAAAGGGAGCAAAGAAAGAGGGATCCCTAAGAGACCGAACCCCATATGAGCTCCATTGTGCACAGAGGAGTCCATCCACTGTTACACCCCTCCACATGGTGCAGCTTACTCCACTTGATGTGGGCTGTTGCAGAGAAGAGAGGATGAGGCCATAGCCCCGCTTCCTACCTACCCCTTCAGGGCCTCAGACAAACAAGTGAGGGGGCAGAGTGACTGCAACTATGTCTGGCAGGCCAAATTTTTAAGTGCTCAGCACCCCACAGTTCCCACTGTGATACTTGTGGCTGAATTTTCAAAAGAACTCAACATCCAGTGTACACCTAACATGCCAAACTCTTTGGAAAATCTCACCATTGATTTAGCTGTCTAAATGAGAGAGGAGCTGTAGATGTGTAGGGAGCAGGGGGCATGACGACATAGCTCCTTAGGTCTCCCCACAACTCATCTGCATCCACAAAAGGGCTAGGCAGGATCTGGTCCTGCAGAAGGACTCAGGGGGAAGCCAACAAAATCCAGAAAGACCAAATTGCCCTAGTATACATTGAAATATTGAGTTGCACAGTGTGCATAAATTCCAGCTTTTTATAAATACATAGACTCAGTAATGATTTCCTAGAAATAAGTAATTAATTGTGCCTAGAACCACTTATTCTCTACTTCCAAAGGTTAATGGATAGAAATTCCATTTATTCACTTACATTCAAATACTAAAATAACTGTTCTTTATGACTCTGGCCTTAGACAGGGAAGGGCCTTAATTACAGCATGCTACAGCTGGGCAAAGGCAATGCTGTGTGCAAGTATTTGCCCTATCTGTTACCGCAACCAATCTCTGTGTGCCATTTAATGCATGTAAAGGCTGCAAACATGGACAAATATCTTTTGCCCATAACATTTGAAGTTTCACAAATGTAGTTCTAGGGTTGGGTTTTTATTGCTGACTTCTGTCACAGACTCAGTTCAGAGTCTGGCTTAGCACAGAGGTCGGCACTGAACATTTCTGTTACCTCTCTGTGGGATAAAGAGGTAAAAAAAGTAGTGGTTAAAAATGTATGGGGGTTTTTTGGTTTTTTTTTTAAGTGCTGTTTGGAGGCTGGTCTGTGGGAAAGCTTCCTGCATTTGCTGCTAGATTGGCTGCGGTGTTATACCAATAAAATAAAACCAGCAGGATCTTATCAAAGGGGATATGGCAAAATGCCACATTTATTGTGAATACAGAAAGAATCATAGTAAGCAGTTAGTTATAGCTATAACATTCCATTCCATCTCATATTTATTCACACATTCATTCGCTCACACACACACACACACACATGCACACAGAGGTTCTGCAAGGTTGTTATCAGAGTTACCAGCCTTAGAGTTGCTCATGCCAAGCCACTGGCCAGGTGGCCTGGACATGAGGAGGGAGCAGGGCCTCGTCAGATGCACATCTGATGCTCCTGGAAGTTGGTTTGCAGAATCAGACTCCAAAGTTCTCACTTTCTAGAATCCATTTTTATAGGAATTTCTTCCTGTTCCAGTCTATGGGAATTGCTTCATCATGCTGTTGCTGAATCAATCAGCAGATGGCACATTCCTGACGGCTCCGTGCTGCCAGATGTTATCTTGTTCTTCGGTTCTCCCATCCGAGGCTGTTGGGTGGATTCCAGTCTGCCCTCCGGAGGTCCTCTGGTTATTTCCACTTGACGCCCTCTTCAGCTGATCCACACTGGATTTTTAGGCTGGCACCTCCCTGATCATTCATTTATTATCCACACCAAGCATCCATCCACATACATCCTCTATCCCTATTTTAATCACAATTGTTAACAAAGTGAGATAAATACAAAAAAAGGGCAGGGTGTCTTTGTGTGCTGTTTCTGTTGTTAAAAAGTATCACTTTGAGTCTCTCTGTGTGTGAGTAGTTGTTGTTACAAAGTATTGCTTTGAGAACAGACTCTGTTTTAGGATGTACTAACACAATTAGCAGCTTGCAAGTTTCACACAGAGCGGGAGAGAAATAGTAAAAACAAGAGACCAAAAACCAAGAGACCTCTTAATTAGTAATGCCCTGGAATTTAAACTATGGGGAATCAAACTCGTTTATGATTTTAATACAGAACTTCTTTAATATGATCCAACATAATAATCTGTGGGATTTTCTTTCTCTCCTTCGAATACTTTGGCAGCATCCAGCCCCGGCACTTTACAAAGTCACAAACAAGTCTGGGGGTGGGGGACCAAAGGGGAAATCCCGCTCGAGGCCAGAATTTAGACAGACACACACAGAAAGCAAACTAATCACCTAAACCTGTAAGGTGATGAAAACCTACTGGCACTGACTTCAGTTAGCATTGACAGTGCTGAGCACCTCAATGGAGGTAGCTCAACATCTTTCAAGATGAGATCTAATGTAGTGTAAGTCTCCTACAGACACAAAGTACATGGACCTACCCATTGTTAAAAGGTGGAAAGATTAATACACGAGTACGTATCAAGAACTAGAAATACTAGTGAATAAACACAACTATGACGTAGCTGGCATCACAGAGACTTGGTGGGATAATACAAATTACTGGAATAGTCATATAGAACTATTCCAGTCAGTTGTATTATCCCACCAAGTCTGTGTGATGCCAACTCTGCATAGTGCAGCTTGCTCAGAAAGGACAGGCAGGGAAAAAGGGCGGGTGTTGCCTTGTATATCAAAGATGTATACACTTGCACTGAGGTTGAAAATAGGAGACAGAATTGTTGAACGTCTCTGATAACAGAGGTAAAAAAACAAGGGTGATGTCATGTTATGGGCCTACTACAGACCACCTAACCGGGAAGAAGGGATGAATGAGGTTTTTTTAAACAACTAACAAAATCATCCAACGCGCAGGACTTAGTGGTGATGAGGGACTGCAGCTACCCAGACATCAGTTGGGAAAATAATACAGCATGGCACAGACTATTCAACAAGTTTTTGGAATGCACTGGAGACAATTTTTTTATTTTAGAAGGTGGAGAAAGCAACTAGGTGAGAGACTGTTCTAGATTTGACTTTAACAAAATGGGAGGAACTGACTGAGAATTTGAAAGTGGAAGGCAGCTTGGGTGAAAGTGGTCATGAAATGATATTGTTCATGATTCTGAAGAATGGTAGGAGAGAAAACAGCAGAATAAACATAATGGATTTCAAGAGACTAGACTTTACAAAACTCAGAGTTAGAAAGTAAGATCCAATGGGAACCAAGTCTAAGGGGAAAAACAGTTTTGAGAGAATTGGCAGTTTTTCAAAGAGACGTTATTAAGGACCTAAAACCAAACTATCCCACTGTGTAGGAAAGATAGGAAGTATGGCAAGAGACCATTGTGGCTTATTCAGGAGATCTTCAATCATCTGAAACTCAAAAAAGAGTGGACACTAAAAAGTGGACACTAGGTCAAATTACAAAGGATGAATATTAAAAGAACAACACCAGCATGTGGGGACAAAATTTGAAAGGCCAACGTGCAAAATGAGATTAAAATAGCTAGAATCATAAAGGGTAACAAGAAATATATACAAACAACTATATTAGAAGCAAGAGGAAGACAAAAGACAGTGTAGGCCCATTATTCAATCTGGAGGGGCAATAATGGAAAATGTGGAAATGGCAGACATGCACAATGACTCTTTTGTTTCAGCTTTCACCAAGAATGCTCAAAGGGCTAACTGAGGAGATATCTGAGCCATTAGCCATTTTCAAAAAACTCATGGAAGATGGGAGAGGTTCCAGAGAACTGGAAGAGAGCAAATGTAGTGCCAATCTATAAAAAAGGGAATAAGGACAACTTGGAGAATTACAAACCAGTCAGCTTCCAGTACCCAGAAAGATAATGGAGCAAACAATCAACTTGCAAACACCTAGAAGATAATAAGGTGGTAAGTAACAGTCAGCATGGATTTGTCAAGAACAAATCATGTCAAACCAACCTAACAGCTTCCTTTGACAGAATAACACATCTTGTGGCTAGGGACAAAGCAGTAATGTGGTATATCTTGACTTTTGTAAGGCTTTGACTACTGTCTCACATAACCGTCTCATCCACAAACTGGGGAAATATAGCCTAGTTGGCACTACTATACATGGGTTCACAACTGGTTGGAAAACCATTCCCAGAGAGTAGTTATCAATGGTTTGCCGTCAAGCTGGAAGGACATATTGAATACAGTCCCTCAGGAATCAGTCCTCGGTCCAGTTCTGTTCAATATCTTCTTAAATTATTTAGATCGGGATACCCAACCTACGACCTGTGGGCTGTACACAGCCCACCAGAGCATTTCATAAGGCCCACAGTCTACTTCAACACAATATACTAATGGCCAGTTCATTAGCATTTCATCATTGTGTTTACATCATTTTAGTTTACACAAGTGTGTAAATAGACAATAGTGTACATAGATTGTTTCTGTCTAAATAATACAAAACAAGCTGAACTTAAAGTCACCTATATTGATTTATATTTTAAATCTTATTAAAATAGGTAGAATCTGTTTGGTCCACAGAAGTTTGTGCTTCGGTTTATTTGGCCCTCCTGTATAGTAAGGTTGGGCACCACTGATTTAGATAATGGTATAGAGAGTACATTTATAAAGTTTGCAGACGATACCAAGCTGGGAGAGGTTGCAAGTGCTTTGGAGGATAGGATTAAAATTCAAAATGATCTGGACAAACTGGAGAAATGGTCTGAACTAAATAGGATGAAGTTCAATAAGGACAAATGCAAAGTACTCCACTTAGGAAGGAACAATCAGTTTCACACACAAAAATGGGAAATGACTGCCTAGGAAGGAGCACTGTAAAAAAGGGATCGGCGGTTCATAGTGAATCACAAGCTAAACATGAGGCCACAGTGTAACCCTGTTTCAAAAAAAGCAAACATCATTTTGGGACATATTAGCAGAAGTATTGTAAGCA
Organism: Lepidochelys olivacea; assembly: GCF_965140295.1. Lineage (NCBI taxonomy): Eukaryota > Metazoa > Chordata > Testudines > Cheloniidae > Lepidochelys > Lepidochelys olivacea. Next base: position 42,215,238 of record NC_140419.1, read on the forward strand.
AGACATGGAGAAGTAATTCTTCTTCTCTACTCTGTTTTGATAAAGCCGCAGTTGGAATATTGTGTCCTGTTCTGGGCACCACATTTCAGGAAAGATGTGGACAAACTCAAATATCCAGAGGAGAGCAACAAAAATGATAAAAAATTTAGAAAACATGACCTATGAGGAAAGATTGAAAAAATGGGTCTGTTTAGTCTGGAGAAGATAAGACTGAGAGGGGAACATAAGTCTAACAGTTCCTACCATTCTGGTAGCTTTTTTGACTACTGTTGCACATTGAGCAGCTGTTCTCAGAGAACTATCCACAACGACTCCAAGATCTCTTTCCTGAGTGATAATAGAAAGTTTGGACCTCATCATTTTGTGTGTATTGTTAGGATTATGCCTTCCAGTGTGCACTACTTTGCATTTATCGACACTGAATTTCATCTGCTACTTTGTTGCCCAGTCACCCAGTTTTAGAACATCCCTTTGCAAGTCTCCACAGTCAGCTTTGAACTTAACTATCTTGAGTAATTTTGTATCATTTACAACGTTTGCCACCTCACTGTTTACTCCTATTTCCAGATAATTTATGAATATGTTGAACAGCACAGGTCCCAGGACAGACCCTTGGGGGACCCCACCATTTACCTCTTTCCATTGTGAAAACCAACCATTTATTCATACCCTTAGTTTCCTATTTTTAACTAGTTACTGATCCATAAGAGGACATTTTCTCTTATCCCATGACTGCTTACTTTGCTTAAGAGCCTTTGGTATGGGACCTTGTCAAAGACCTTCTGAAAGTGCAAGTGATATCCTGGATCACTCTTGCCCACATGCTTGTTTACCCCCACATATAATTCGAACAGATTGGTGAGGCATGATTTCCCTTTAGAAAAGCCACGTTAATTCTTCCCCTACCTATCGCATGCATCTATGTGTCTGATAATTCTGTTCTTTACTATTGTTTCAACCAGTTTGCCTGGTACTTAAGGTAGGTTTACTGATCTGTAATTTCCAGGATTGCTTCTGGAGCCTTTTTTGAAAATTGGCATTACATTAGCTGCCTTCCAGTCATCTGGTACAGAGGCTGATTTAAGCAATAGGTTAGCAGTTATGCAATTTCATGTGTGAGTTCCTTCAGAACCCTTGGTGAATAACAGCTGGTCCTGGTGACTCGTTACTGTTTAATTTATCAATTTGTTCTAAAACCTCCTCTATTGACATCTCCCCTAAAAAGAATGGCTCAGGTATTGGAATCTCTCACATCCTCTGCAGTAAAGATTGATGCTAAGAATTCATTTGGCTTCTCCGCAACAGCCTCTTCTTCCTTGAGTGCTCCTGTAGCACCTTGATCGTCCAGTGGCCCCACTGGTTGTTTGACAGGCTTCCTGCTTCTAATGTACTTACATGTTTGCTGTTAGTTTTAGTCTTTTTGCTAGTTGCTCTTCAAATTTGTTGGCCTGCCTAATTATAATTTTACACTATTAAATAGGGATGATTGTAGTGTTGAAAGAAAAATTTAAATATTCTCATTGGGAGTGGCATACTCTACACTGAGGAGCAAATCTACTCCAGATTCATCCAAGATCAGCAGCCTGCTTATTATAGCATTCAAACCCATTTAGAGGCAAGACTAACACAATAAGATGTTTAATGATTAGAAAGTGAAGTTTTACTCCATATTTAAGGACTTACCTACTGTATCTTAATGTTGACGTTAGCAGAGACAGAAAACATAAACTTTTAGCTGTACATAACTGGTTTATCCAGGCTGGTTTTAAAGGTGAAAAGTAGCCATCAGCCATGAATGCTCTTGGAAGACTATTGTACAGCTATCAGGTTTCACTCCCAGTACATTTTAAGGGGTTTTGCCATAGCTATGGTTTCTTCAGTATTCCACCCACTTATATATTGAAAAGACTCATGCAAGAAGTCTTATTTGTTTCCAAATGTTAGGAACTAATAGAAAAGGGATAGGTAAGACAAAAATATCATTATGCAGCTGTATAAATCCATGGTGCACCCATATCTTGAAAACTGCATGCAGTTCTGATCATTCTTTCTCAGAAAAGATATTAGAATTGGAAAAAATATGGAGAACAGCAGGAAAAATGATTAGTGGTATGGAACAGCTTCCATATAAAGAGAGACTAAAAAGACTGGGACTGTTCAGTTAAGAAAAGGCATGATTATGAGGGGATATGACAGAGGTCTACAAAATCCTGAATGGAGTGGAGAAAGTGACTAGGAAGTGTTATTTACCCCTTCACATAACACATGAACCACGTCACCTAATGAAATTAATAGGCAGCAGTTTTAAAATAAATATAAGTAAGTACTTCACACAATGCACAGACAACCTGTGGAACCTGTTGCCAGGGGATGTTGTGAAGACCAAAACTATAATTGGGTTAAAAAAAGAATTAGACAAGTTCATAGAGGATAGATCCATCAATGGCTGTTAGCCAGGATGGCAGGGATGCACCCCCATGCTCTGGGTGTCCCTAAGCCTCTGAATGACAGAAGCTGGGAGTGGATGACCGAATGGATCACCCAAATATTTCCCTTTCCTGTTCATTCCCTCTGAAGCATCTGGCCCAAGCCACTGTTAAAAGACAGGATTTTGGGCTACATTGACCACTGGTGGACCCAGTATGGCCATTCTTATGTACTATAAGTTAGTTTTGATCATTTGAAAACAGCAAGCAATAGTAAAGCAGCACAGAGTCTGCTTTATGACTAGCATTTGGTGGAAGAAAGCAGAGTTCAAATTAGCATAATTTTGACCTGGTGAAGAGTTTATGAGGAATCTAGCAATGAAGATTAAAGATCCCATGACACTTTTATTAAAAAGTTAGCAGTTTTCCCTGGTGACTTTGGCCAAAACTACCTTCCTTCACTGTGCAGTGGTCCGTTCACAGGTTAAAGAAACTATTTCCTAACTCTCTCTTTTATTTAGCACTTTTCATCCCTATATTTCAAAGTGATGTACAAAGGAGGTAAGTATCATTAGATGGCTACTACGCCAAACCCAAAGGGATATGGATGTGTTTCAGTAAACTTGTACACTATGATATGTACACAAATGTACACAAGTCCTTAAAGGGTTTTTGAGAAAAAGATTTACATAAAGAGAAATAGTTATTTCTATTATTCTCCTTTTGTACCTCTTGGAAGCTGATTTTGCATGTTGCTTACAGAACATTATACATAAGTGGCAAAGATCTTGGTGTAATGATTTCATGATCTCTAACAATGTTGCTAAGATTCATGTCAGGAAAAAATAAAATAAAATCAGATAAATTAGGGACTCTTACACTCCAGACACTGATAGAGAAATATTGTAAGCAGAGGCTGATATTAACAATTTCTTGTGTGAGTGGGAGCAAAGGTGGGAGTGTAGACACATAACTCACTGCAACATGCCAGCACCAAGTTTCTTTTGATAGCTACATAGGCCGATCATCTCACAGAATCTATGCCAGAAGTGTTTCCCAGACAGTGAGTCACTGATTGAATGTGACATTCATTATTTTCATAGCGGCGTCTTGTTATCCTGCAGATGGTGTATCTTAGAAATTGCCTTTCACTGTAACTTGTCCTTATTCAGAGCTTTGGTAAACCTGGGTTCTAAGAGTCCCAACTTCTTCTGAAATTGCTTGATTACAGTTCTTAAATGCTCTCCAGCCATCACGCTTTAGCTACAGCCTCTGAGTGACAGAACATTATCAGAATAATTCCTCATGAAAGTTGCATCCTCTGCTTTGATATTTTTGTGGTTGCACTGAACAACGAATCTGTGTGGATTCGTTCTCCATTCTCAGCCTCTAGAACTTCTGTTAATATGTTACAGCTGGCAGTGGTGACAGTATAAACAGAAGTGCTGTGGTTTTCTGTCAGACAGAGCCCGGGTAAATCCTTCACTCTTAGCTGCTATTTCCACTCATTTGGTCAAAACTGAATAGCAATTCTTCTTGGGTGTCTCCCAAGAGGAAATGCAATAGTTAATTCCACTCCTTAGTATGGTATGAGGCTGGTTGAAGTATATTCAGTTGTGTGTCCAGGCAATGGTGAGATTGGGGTGAGAGCCTAGTCTATTCCACAAGCCAGGGATATTTCTGAAATTTCAGACAAGCACTTGCTCTCTGCTGTCCTTCCCAGTCCTCCAAACCTGGAATCGGTTTTTAGTGATTGCCAGGTTGGATCAGAAACTGGGGCCCATTTTGTCCAATATCCTGTTTCTGATAGTGGCCAGCGCGAGAGTCTTCAAAGTAAGATGCAAGAACCCCACAGTAGGCAGATGTGGGATCATCTGTCCTCCAGTAAGTTCTCGTCTTAACCCCTAATTGTTAGAAATTGGCTATCCCTTCCAAAATATTTTTCATTAAATATTTAAACCCTGGATATTCTTATTATGCATATAAATATCCAGTCCTTCTTGGAATCGAAGTTCTTGGCCTCAGCAACATCCTGTATCAGAGAGTTCCACTGTTAAGTGTCGAGTGAAAAAATATTTATTTTTACCCTTTTTTGAATTTGCCACCTTTCAGTCTCATTGAATGTTCCCTTGGTGACCTGTCCCAATGCTAACCCCAGGGGCCTGAGTAGGTTTCTGATAAGGTGAGAGAATATGGCTTGAAGCCTTCATCGAGGGTAAAAACTGGGAGCTTCAAGAAGTGTGGCTGCAGGAATTTAAAAGCTGAACCCAATAGCATAAGTGCTGAATTCTTGTTTAATGTCATCAGCATCATTGTTATAATAATGAAATGTAGCTTAATGAAATGTAGGTTCCCTTCTCCTGTGGCGAGGACCTCTGGCAGTCTGGGTTGGTCATCTAATTATGTGTGTTATGCATGTCCATTACCTTGACTTCCATGGGGCTCCATCTGGGTGCAAAGTCTCTCCATGGAAATTGGTGCAGAATTGAAGCCTAGAGAAACCAGAACCCAGCTGAGTTTCTCAGAGTGATTTCTTGTGGATTGGGATTTGGGATAAAAGCTTTGAATATATGGTCTGCTTCACCTAGGCACATGTTTTGTATAGGCTGATATCCTGTGCAAACAGTGAAGAAAGCATGATTATTCAGAGGAAACCATAAATGTTGTCCATAGCCCATTGTGGTCCCCATATCTTTTCTCTTCTCCGGCTCACTAGTAACTTCAGTTTTCTTTATTAAGGACAATACTTCCGTGTGTGTGTGTGTGTTTGCATCAGGCAGAGCTCACTGATTGATCTAATGAATCTCAGAATATATTTGTAGCTTCTTGAATGGACACTCCCAGCCAACATACAAACATGCACTGAGTGTCTGTGTGTTGAGTAGCCCTGGGTCAGCAACTCTGACCCTAGCAACCTGCTTGTTACACCACTGCCATAATTATTACTGGCCCAGTGACCCCAGAGCTGTCTGCCTGAAATATCCAGCCCTCTAATGGCCCACATAGAGAAATAATAAGCTTCCTTTGCACCTTTAAAGAGTCAAAAGCACATTACAGCTTATTACTCTAACTGGGGTAAATACAGCCTTCCCTTCAAGCACAGCACTGAGCTGGCTTATTATAAAAATAAACCAAGTTTATTAACAAAAGGACGTAGCTTAAGTGATTCCAAATAGAACAAATACAGTTAGAAAGGGTTACAAACAAAAGTAAAAATACGCTTTCTAATGGCAAAGACTTACCTTCAGCAACTTGCAATCTTTGTTCAAGGCAGTTTTCTCACCAGTCTTCTATTCCCAAAGGCCTCAACCCTCCTGGTTGAAGGAACCATCTTTCTCAGCCTGCAAGAGCTCTAGGCCTTTGTATCCCTCAAGTGATGGAGGCCAACATGATTTCTTCTCTTTCCTTATATCTCCCAAACTTACTATTTTGTCTCCAGAGTCAAGGTAACTTCATGCTGTTCTTTTCTTCCTGTGGACTTACCGTCCCCCTGCAGTTCGTGTGTAAATGGAGCTTCTATTGTTTTTGGTCACACCTTACTTAATTTTACTGGAGATGCGTAGATAGCTGCCTTACCTCCTGTATGAGAGGGAACCTGTTTCTCTTCCTTTGTCTGGTAACAGACTCTAAAGCACAATATCAGTGAGTATTCAGAATTCCTCATATAGTGGTAATCCCTACATTTAACAGTGATATGAAATGCCAATGTGTTATTAGCTTTCATAAAATACTTGAACTGACATACTTTTTATAATACAGTAACATTGTCTGCAAGCAGTTGATTCAATTGCTTATCATTGAGGTTCAGACCCCCAGAAGAGACTATTTTCCACACTCGCTAGGTTGATGGCTTTGTTTACCTTTTATGTAAATGTACCTTCATTGTCTCTGCCTGAGGATCAGGCTGATCAGGCAAACAAATACACGTTCCTTTGTCTAGGGCAGACTGAGTTTAGGCACTGCTTGCCAAACACATTTTAAAACCATAGTTCTAATACAGAGCCATAACTCTCTGTGCACTCCTTGTACTTTCATTACCCAAGAATATTAATGACCAGTCAATTAGTAGTTTTCCAATGATATATGACATGCCACCTTTTGGATCTCTATCATGACAACAGTGTTGGTGTAGTGAGTGTGACAGGCTTGACAAGTTGCTGACAGAGACAAGTGAACCATCAATGGTTCCTTTCTGTCACAGACACACATTAACCCACAGCTGCATTGCACAACATGCAGTCTCACTGATACCAAATGAATTGCATGGGGATGCAAGTTGGTGCCAAATTTGGCCCCATATCTTCAAATCAGACCAGTGGGAAAAGTTATAGACCACTCCAAAGGGTGGGATTGGAGGGGGAAAACTCCACAAGGACTGGATTCTCAGTGGATCAGTAGCTACTGGACCTCTATTGATTTAGAGGGCCCTTTTGGGCATCAGGAATCCCTGTTTAGCTCTGACAGGCATTGGTGTGTGGAGCTCTTCAGGAATAAAAAAGATTTATCTCAATGAGTTTGTCTCTTACTTAGCACAGAAAAAGAAGAGAGTTTTTTTCTCTCTCACACACACATGCAAACGGATTCTATAAACCTGCAGGGTGTTATATTTATAAATACAAATGGACTCAGAAAAGAGCTGCTCTTAGCTATCTTAAAACTCTGAAGTTTCCTATAATTTAAAAGATTAAAAAGAGCAATACATTTAATCTCCTGGAGGTTACATGTTAAGATGTAAATGTACCATTTAAAATGTGTGAGATCCCACGGTGAGAATATATTCAGTGCTTAAACCAACACCTATGCCTAACAGCATGCAGATATCTTCAGATTGTCACAGTTTTTAATGATGGGTGCTTTGTGCAAATGTGTACAGACAAGTAGCAATTAAGACACTTCTGGGCTGCTCTGCAAGAGCTGTTCAACATATGGACACTGTGACTCAAAGCAGGTTCCACTTGATTACTGAGTGTTTTGCTGTATCCTTGGAAATAAAATCTTGAGCACTTTTTTTTCTTCCAGAATATCTTTAGCAAAAGGAGTGTCCATTTGACCATCTCTGAATGGTTAATCAGAAAAGTGACTAAATTTGTGAAAACAAATTTGCATGTTTAGGGCCTGATCTAAACTCCACTAAAGTCAGTGGCCATTGTTTCATTAACTTCAATGGGGTTTGGATCAGGTTCTTATAGCAGTGATCCCTAATCAACACCTCTTTAAGATGGTTAATTGCATTTCCGGTATGGATCAAATTGAGTCACCTGCTTCATATTAGATGCCCAATGCAGCCATAGCCCCAAAACACTTATGTTTGGAGAGAACCACATTACCAACTTCAATGGCAGGAAACTTTAATAAATATTTTAGATTACTGAAGCATCTCTCTGACATTATGGGCCAGGTCCTCAAATGGGTGTAAATCTGAGTTGCTTTATTGACTGCACTGGAGCTACATCAGTTTACACCAGCGGGGAGTCTGGGCTGCTGTAATAAGAACTCTGAAGAACTATTATTATTTAAACTCTAATGTTAAAGAAGGGAGAAGGGGGTTCAAGGATTACATATTGTATATATCCAGCACCCTCCTCCTCCACCAGGCTTCCATGAGCTAAAAGTAAGGTAGGAATTTGATTTGTAAGTGGCTGGGATTCTGAGAAGGAAGCCACTTAGAAAGAACCAGTGGAGTGAATGTTGGGAGAGGGTGTCCAGGATGCAAGACAGGTGCGAAGATCCTGTATGACTGGTGAAATCAGTGTAATAATTCTATGTAGCTTTGAGGAGAAGACCACAACAGAGAGAGAGAGAGAGGTCTGGCAAAGCAGGGGCAGGTAGTTGAGAGGGAGGCTTATCTGATGATTTTATCAAGTTACTTGCTTTCCCATTGTAGTTCATTCCAAATTACATTATACTGTCTTGGCAGGTGTCACCAGGTGGCACTGTTACACGTAATTTTCCAAGTTCTTTTCTGCAGAGTGTGAGCAAATGTTTAGTCTTGGGAAGACATGCTGAGTTGTTAGTTTTATCATGCAAAGTTCTGTGTTGAGGCAGTGACCCTTAGGGAGGGAGCTGTGTGACAGCTGGAGAATTTGCTCTCTGCCTAGGTCTCTGATCAGTGTCAGGTCTTGAGCTGGAGTTGCTCTCTGGGAAGTGGGCACTGGTATTAGGCTGAGATTCTGAGAAGAAAGGATTGCTCATATGCTATCTGACCAGCTGTGTTCCTGGATTGAGGTATGTGTGTAAATAAAACAAATTATACACAAAATATACTCAGACTCCATATCATGAATTTCTCCTCCCATGGGAAGTTGACTTGGCCCTGGTCTACACTACGAATTTAGGTCAAATTTAGCAGTGTTAGGTCGATTTAACCCTGCACCTGTCCACATGACCAAACTTATTTTGTCTATTTAAAGGGCTCTTAAAATCGATTTCTGTACTCCTCCCCAGCGAGGGGATTAATGCTAAAATCGACCTCGCTAGGTCGAATTTGGGGTAGTGTGGATGCAATTCGATGGTATTGGCCTCCGGGAGCTATCCCAGAGTGCTCCATTGTGACTGCTCTGGACAGCACTCTCAACTCAGATGCACTGGCCAGGTAGACAGGAAAAGTCCCAGGAACTTTTAAATTTCATTTCCTGTTTGGCCAGCATGGCAAGCTGATTAGCACAGGTGACCATGCAGAGCTCATCAGCACAGTTGACCATGAAGTCCCAGAATTGCAAAAGAGCTCCAGCATGGACCGAACAGGAGGTACTGGATCTGATCGCTGTATGGAGAGAAGCATCTGTGCAGGCAGAACTCCGTTCCAAAAGAAGAAATGCCAATATATTTTCCAAATCTCCAAGGGCATGATGGACAGAGGCTACAACAGGGACACATAACAGTGCCGTGTGAAAGTTAAGGAGCTGAGGCAAGCCTACCAAAAAACAAAGATGCAAACGGTCGCTTCAGTCAGACCCCCATACATGCCACTTCTATGATGAGCTGCATGCAATTCTAGGGGGAGCCCCTACCACTTCCCCACCACTCTCCATCGATATCTGCAAAGGGGGAGTCTCACGCAACAGGGATGAGGATTTTGGGGATGAGGAGTAGGATAGTGCACAACAGGCAAGCAGAGAAACCTTTCTTCCCGACAGCCAGGAACTGTTTATCACCCTGGAGCCTATACCCTCCCAAGGTGGGCTTCTGGACCATGAAGCTGGAGAAGGCACCTCTGGTGAGTGTACCTTTTTTAACTATAATATAGGGTTTAAAAGCAAGCGTTTTAATGATTAATTTGCCCTGAAGACTTGGGATGCATTTGCGGCCAGTATAGCTTCTGGAAAAGTTTGCTAACATGTCTGGGGTGGAGCAGAAATCCTCCAGGGACATCTCCATGAAGCTCCCCTGGAGGTACTCTCTCTGTTAGCCTCAGGAGAGTGATATCATTCATGGTCACCCGGTTGAAATATGGGAAATTTGTTTAAGGGGACATTCAGAGGTGCTCGATTCTGCTGGGCTGTTTGCCTTTGGCTGAAAAGAAATCTTTTCCAGTGTTAGCCAGGTGGTGTGGGGAGGTCCGTTCATGCTGAGCTGTTCACGTTTGGTGGACAGGGATCTTCCCTGATACTAGCCATGCAGTGGGGGGTGGGGGGACGGGTGGGTGAAGCGATCATCCCAGAGAATTGGGTGGGGGGGGAGGGTTGCGTTGTGCTGCACATTCACCCTAAAACCACAGCCCCTCCTTTTAAATGGCCAACCCAACTGGCTTTGCTTGGTATGGGAAAGGAGGGCACTGCTGTTTGAAACCGGTCCCACATGTTATGAAGGTTGAAGAAACCGAAACTCTTTGACTTACCATGGCTGCCTGCAAGCCGAATTCTGTTGCCCAGCCGAGCGTGTGTGATGTCTCACACCAAACTGGCAGGTACTCAATATAAGAGGCAAAATGCGACCTTGTACCAAAAGCACATGTGCTATGTAATATGAATTGCTTGATTCAGTGTGAAATAGTCTTTCCTTTGTTCTCTAAAATGTATCTTTTTAAATACTACTCTCCCTATTTTTCGTCCCGCAGCTGAAAATGTTTCCACGCTCCCCCTATCATCTCCATCCCAGAGGCTAGCGCAGATTAGAAGGCGAAAAAAACAAACTTGTGATGAAAGGTTCTCAGAGCTCATGCAGTCCTCCCGCACTGAAAAAGCTCAGCAGAATGCATGGAGGCAAACAATGGCAGAGTCCAGGAAAGCATTAAATGAACGCAATGAGAGGAGGCAGGAGCGCGATGAAAGGAGGCAGGAGATGATGCTGAGTCTAATGGGGGAGCAAACTGACATGCTCAGGCATCTGGTGGAGCTGCAGGAAAGGCAGCAGGAGCAGAGACCGCCACTGCAGCCCCTGTATAACCATCTACCCTCCTCCCCAATTTCCATATCCTCCTCACCCAGATGCCCAAGAATGAGAGGGGGAGGGAGTCTATGGGCACCCAGCCACGCCACTCCACCCCAGAGGATTGCCCAAGTAACAGAAGGCTCACAATCAATAAGTTTTGAACTGTAGTGTGGCCTTGTCCTTCCCGCCTCCCCTCATCCACCACCCCACCCGGTACTTCCCTTCTCACCCACCCCTCCTGGACTACCTTGCGAGTTTTCCCCCTCTTTGTGTGATGAATTAATAAAGAATGCATGATTTTGAAACAATTACTTTTTTGCCTCTGAAAGCGGTGATCAAAGGGGGGAGGTTGCTTGGCTTACAGGGAAGTAGAGTCAACCAAGGGGGTGGGTTTTCATCAAGGAGAAACAAACAGAACTGTCACACCATAGCCTGGCCAGTCATGAAACTGGTTTTCAAAGCTTCTCTGATGCGCAGGGTGCTCAGCTGTGCTCTTCTAATCACCCTGGTGTCTGGCTGCACATAATTGGCCACCAGACGATTTGCCTCAACCTCCCACCCCACCATAAACGTCTCCCCTTTACTCTCACAGATATTGTAGACCACACAGTAAATAGCAATAACAATGTGAATATTGGTTTTGCTGAGGTCTAACCTAGTCAGTAAACTGTGCCAGCGAGCTTTTAAATGTCCAAATGCGCATTCTACGACCATTCTGCATTTGCTCATCCTATAGCTGAACTGCTCCTTACGACTGTCCAGGGTGCCTGTGTATGGCTTCATAAACCATGGCATTAAGGGGTAGGCTGGGTCCCCAAGAATAACTGTAGGCATTTCAACATCCCCAATGGTAATTTTCTGGTCTGGGAAGTAAGTTCCTTCTTGCTGCTGTTCAAACAGACCAGAGTTCCTGAAGATGCGAGCGTCATGCACTTTTTCCGGTTATCCCATGTTGATGTCGGTTAAAAGTCCCAAGTGATTCACCAGTGCTTGCAGCACCATTGAAAAGTACCTCTTGCAGTTTACATACTGGCTGCCAAGGTGGTCCAGTCCCAAAATAGGGATATGCGTTCATCTATCGCCCCACCACATTTAGGGAACCTCATTGCAGCAAAGCCATCCACTATGACCTGCACATTTCCCAGAGTCACTACCCTTGATGGCAGCAGCTCAGTGATTGCATTGGCTACTTGGATCACAGCAGCCCCCACAGTAGATTTGCCCACTCCAAATTGATTCCCCACTGATCAGTAGCTGTCTGGCGTTGCAAGCTTCCAGAGGGCTATCACCACTTGCTTCTCAAGTGTGAGGGCTGCTCTCATCTTGGTATTCTTGCGCTTCAGGGCAGGGGAAAGCAATTCACAAAGTTCCATGAAAATGCCCTTACGCATACGAAAGTTTCGCAGCCACTAGGAATCATCCCAGACTTGCAACACTATGCCATCCCACCAGTCTGTGCTTGTTTCCTGGGCCCAGAATTGGCATTCCACTGCATGAACCTGCCCCATTACCACCATGATGTCCAAATTGCCAGGGCCCTTGCTTTGAGAGAAGTCTGTGTCCATGTCCTCATCACTATCGTGATCGCGCTGTCCTCGCCTGCTTTTTCAGGTTCTGCACACACTGCAGGATAATGCGCAAGGTGTTTGCAATGCTCACAAAAGCAGCAGTGAGCTGAGTCGGCTCCATGCTTGCCGTGGTATGGCGTCTGCAGGAGAGCAAGGTTGCAGCAGAAGTGGTGGATGACAATGGATGCCATGAGAATAGCTATTTATACAGAACAATGAGAGGACCTGCGAGGTGGATTCATGGCACCAGGAGAGCAGAGTTGCAGCGGAAGCGGTGGATGACGATGATGGTTAGCAGTCCTACTGCACCGTCTACTGACAGCAGTATGGCATCTCCACGGAAAAAAGGCGCGAAACGATTGTCTGCTGTTTCTTTCATGGAAGGAGGGGCGACTGACGACATGTACCCAAAACCACCCGCGACAATGTTTTTTGCCCCATTGGGAGCTCAACCCAGAATTCCAATGGGCAGCGGAGACTGCTGGAACTGTGAGATAGCTACCCACAGTGCAATGCTCCAAAAGTTGATGCTAGCCACGGTAGTGAGGACGCACTCCGCCGACTTAATGTGCTTACTGTGGACATATGCAATTGACTGTATAAAATCGATTTCTAAAAATCGACTTCTATAAGATCAACCTAATTTCGTAGTGTAGACGTACCCTTGGAAAGCCCCAGATATAAGCCTCTCCCCTCTGCAGAGCAGTAGCATGTGTCAGAATGGGACACTGGTACCAGAAAAAGGGACAATGATACATTTATTTTTATTTGAAAGTTCCAATGAACGCCCAAGGTTTAAAACTTCTAGAAATGAGTGTGAAAGCTTGCCTTCTGTAAATGCCTGTGGCTGAGATTTAAAAGAATTTATAGGGAGAAATAAAGGATGATTTTAACTGAAAAGAGTTTTAATAGCCAGACTAAACCAAATTAAAACACCTCTGCCAGTTCCATGGCCACTAAAATGTGCAATCTCAGCATGATACAAAGGGAAACCCACATATCTTTGCATTGTTTAAATGGTGACTAGTGGATCAAGGGAGACTTAAAACCTTGTAGGGGAATTTTTACAACCCCAGGGATTGTGAATATTTTTCTGACTTTGATGGTTTAAAATTAAAAAAGACCTTCTGATCAGGAAATAATGACTGATGGATATGTCCTCAGAAGATGGCACTTCCTGGTTTAAATTTAATAAATAGGCATAAATGGGTAAAAATCCACATAATCCTCTTCTGTTCCAGTGACCGTCCCAGAGCGTAATGAATGTCTTTCCTTCCCTGGTGTTTTCCCAATTTGGTTCACAAAACTGAGTTACTCTGGGGTTATTTCTGCGTCTAAATGCTTTAAAGATTGACCTTTTAAAAGAAGTTTAAGAATTCCTCCCACTTCCTGAAAATGTCTTCTCTCAAGGATGCCAAAGTACTTTGAAATAAAACAGTATGTGGAAAGCCCTTAAATGCTGTTATGCTGAGAAGGGGGAGGGTTGCCTCAAGGTGGTGTGGTGGTTCATCACTCTTCTTGCACCTGGAACCATGGTAGGCTCTTTGCAGAACTTATGGTTAATATAGGGCAAATGAAAAACAAAGGGTTTGGAGAAGAGAGGCCAAGGTTTATAATAACAAAAGCTGAAATAGACGTCAGAATATCTTTCCCATCTAGTTAAGGTACTGGATTCGGACTCAAGACATCCAAGTTCATTTCCAACCTTTGTCAAAGACTTCCTGTGTGATGTTGGCCAAGTCCTTTAAACTATCTGTAACTTGGTTCCCTATCATTTAAGTGGGAACAATACTATTTCCTTTGTCCATCTTATCTATTTAGATTGTAAACTTTTTCAGGCAGGGACCATCTCTTATAGTGTGTCCGTACAGTGCCTAGCGTAGTTGGGAGCTCAAGGCACTACTGTAGTACAAACTAACTTATGATAATTGTGGTTGCTGAGACAGTTAAGCACCCATCTTGGTTCGACTTAATCTGACATTTTTACTCTCTCATCTCTCTCATACATGAGTACAACACAGTATAACCTCTCCAAGTTGGCCCATGGGCCCTACCAAATTCACTGTCCATTTTGGTCAATTTCACAGTCAGAGGATTTAAAAAATTGTAAACTTCATGATTTCAGCTATTTAAATCTGAAATTTCAGAGTGTTGTAATTGTAGGGGTTCTAACCCAAAAAGGAGTTTTGGAGGGGGTCACAAGGTTGTTGTAGGGGGTGTTGGGGTTCTGCTACCCTTACTTCTGCACTGCTGCAGATGGCAGCGCTGCCTTCAGAGCTGGACGGTGGAGAGTGGTGGCTGCTGGCCGGGAGCCCAGCTTTGAAGGCAGAGCTGCCGCCAGCAGAAGTAAGAATGGCATGTTATAGTATTGCCACCCTTATTCTGTGCTGCTAGCTGCAGAGCTGGGCCCCCACTAGCCGCCATTCTCTTCCTGCCCAGCTCTGAAGGCAGCACAGAAGTAAGGGTGGCAATACCATGATCCACCTAAAATAACCTTGCAACCCCTTTGCAGGTCCCTCTTGGGTCAGGACCCCCAGTTTGAGAAATGCTGGGCTCCCCTGTGAAATCTGTGTAGTATAGGGAAAAGTACACAAAAGACCAGATTTCACGGGGGTAGACAAGATTTCACGGTCCATGATGCATTTTTCATGGCTGTGAATTTGGTAGGGTCCTTCCCACGGGGATAGTTTCCATTGCAGATGGTCACAGACCCTTTACCAAGGACAAAGAGAAGAGATTGTATAGTGAGTTTAGGGATTTGATGACTACTCGAACCACATTTGATTTTCATGTGAATCCAGCTGCTCTGGAATTGTTCAGATTCTGACCTTCCCCAAAGATATTTGTCTCAGTCACCTGTGAGCACTAATTGGTTGGTTTAAAACATCAGTGTTGTAAACATCTCAACCAGTTTCCTGTGAAGCCTACACTTTGGTTACTGGGGCAGAAAGTCTGAGGGGAGGAAAAAAAATCTCTCACTGAGTGAGAGTTTCCCTGTGACTGAAAGTAACCTTGTTAAAGCAAATTCTCAACTGTGTAAAGCCAGTCTGTCTCAAGGAACGCTATGTCTGGCTCTTCTGTGGCTGCTCCCTCAGTACAGTGCCTAGAAACTGAACATCTGGAAGCTTAGAAAAGCGCCATGGGAAGCGTTAATAGGGAACACGGTAGAGTCCGATTTGAACCAGCTGCAAACCAAACCAGCAGGGGAAAAGAAGGGGGTGGGTGTGTGCCCAGTCCAGAAAAGGCCATGGAGTGGGCTGAGCTGGAGTAGGTGTAATTTATATTGCTTGAGAAAATGACAATTGATAAGCAGATAACTTGTATGAAATCAGACTTCTTTGGAGGAAAAACAAATCCTCTCCTACCTCGTATTTCTTAGTGACTGTTTCCACAGCAACCCATTATGAGGTGATAACAGGCTTATGATTTGCTGGTGAATGGGCGTTACCTCCCGCACCCCCACCAAGGTGTGTGGTTCTCTGCATGCCTCAGAGCTCTGCTCTGTCTGGACTCCCTCTTCTCCATTTGTAGGAGACTAAGCGATTTCGGCCAGTAGATCCATGATATAAAGGACAAATGGCCATTTTTCCAATCTGGAGGGGAAACATGTTGGTCATTAGGACTACTGTGACCTTAAGGGAGAATGATTGACTGAAATGGAAGACTCTAGCATAAGGGAGACCTCCATCTCATATGCCAGGTTAGGGAAATATCGGCATGAATCACCAGTTTTCTTCTCAGTACAGACTGGGCTTCAAATAAGTATCTTCTTAGTTTTGGGAATGGGGAGTGCAGGACTCATGCCTGTGTAATTGTGTCTAATTGAGGAACACAAGTATTGCCAGACTGGATCAGACCCAAGGTCTGACTAGTCCAATATTCTGTCTCCAATGGTGACCAACACCAGATGCTACAAAGGAAGGTGTAAGAACCCCATAGTAGGCAGATGGAGAATAATGTGCCCCCCCCCATTTTAGGTCTCCTTCCCATTCTACTAGAGATTGGTTTACACCCTAAAGTGTAAGATTTAATATCCTTTTCACAAAATTTGTGATCATTAGTTATGATGTTCTGGATACCCATATAAATGTCCAGTCCCTTTCTGAATTTTGGTAAGTTCTTGGTCTCTATTTGCTATAACAGTGAGTTCCACAGTTTAATTATACTTTGTGTGGAAAAAGTATTTCCTTGTATTGGTTTTCAATTTCCCACCATTTAATTTCATTGACTGTCTCCTTGAGTTTTTTGGGTTATGATATGGGGCTAATAGAAGCTCCTGATCTATCTTCTCTTTTATTCATTATTTTATATACTTTTATCATGTCTCCTCTCACCCTTCCATTTATATTGATTGTTAGGAATTTTGAAGAAAAAAAAAGATCATTTCAGAGAACAGCTGTAGGATAGAAATGCGTGCATACAAGGCACATGTTATTTTTGATTGCTTGAGAGAGAGAGCTGCATAAGACTGGGTTTATTTGGAGGTAACATAGTTATTTCTATTAGGTTTAGTAGTCTTTTATTACATGCTTGTGCTTTTATTTTATAATATATTGTAAATGTACTATCTTTAATAGCACTGTTGTTCCTTCACCAGTGGTCAGAGGTGTTAATTTGTAATGTCAAAGTAATATTGCTATCTTTTTGGAGATTATTAAATAAAAGCATTTTAACAATGAACTGTGTTCCCGGTGCCATTACGGATAGAGCCAAATCTTGCTCACTGTGATTGCACAATTAGTTCCATTAAAACCAACAGGAGTGGTTGTGTGAATAAGATGATCTTTGGCTCATGCTGTTCACTTCAGCTGGACTTGAAGCTATGTAACGAAAGCTTATGCTGCTCTGATAGAGAAATGGGAAGATTGTGGATGTTTATTTAAAAACATTTGGTGATTTTCTCCTTTCACAGTAATTATAAGATCTAAAGGTCATGTTTAATGTCTCCATATGACAAGATCGAATTACAATAAAAAGAATAAAGCCAAGGCATGAGTAATTTGGCTGCAGTAATCAACTATAAAAGTGAAATAGTCTTCACACATCTCCACTTGTTGGTAATAAAGCATGTTCTTCTGAAGGCAATTATTTTGTTATCCTTCTGTCCTCATTAAAAATTAATTTTTAAAATAAATTGTTCATTCATTGACGTGCAAATGCCTTCTTAAATGGTGAAGTAGAGTCCAGTCTATGTGGTGGAATTAATGTGTTGTTGATTATGACTTAACGTAAACATTCAGATTTTCCTGTAGAAGAGACTAACAATTGTGAGTAGGAATGCTGTGTACCGAGCCACTAGTATGTCTAACATACATCGTAAAGCAATTGTGTGGTCTAGTAGCCAGGACACTGGTGAGGGTGTCAGGAGACCTGGGTTCTGTTCCTATCTCTGCCACTGATCCTGCATGATAGACTGCTCTCTCTTTTCCCTCCCAGTCTCTCTCTCTCTGTCTTGTCTGTTTAGATTGAAAGTTTTTTGGAGCAAGGACTGTCTTGTATTTGTACAGCTCCTAACACAATGGCATCCTAAACTCAGTCGGGCCAATAGGCACTACTGTAATGCAAATGACAATAATGGATGCATCACTATGGTAGACAGCAGGACTTGCTTACTTGTTCACTGTATTCAATAGTTGAGGGTCAGCACTGCCCTTGGTGTTGTACAAGACTCAAACTAGTAAGTTACTAAAGAGGTTGTCTTTGTCCTACATGTAGAACTCAATCCTGTAGCCCTTACTTGTATGAGCAACTACATTTGAAGTGGCCTTCAAGACCATATAAAATCACACATGACATCCAAGATGTCCGTTGTTTAGCAGGAGTTCAGAGACTCTCTGTGTCTGTGAAAAAGTTGCAGAGATATTTTCTAATTGCAAAGGGGTATCCTATAAATCTGCAGGTAAGAGGAGGAAGGCTGGTCTTGTGGCTAAAGCACCAGTCAGGTGTAACAGGATGGTCTGTCCCCTTCAAGGGCAGCAGAGGGACTGAGGCCAGCCAGCCCTGTTTCAAGGCATGGTGGCCCCTTTAAGAACAGGCAGTTCTGGGAAGGATCACCATGCCAGGACAGGAAATTGGGGGGAGAGTGCTGCCTCAGCCATGTGACTACCTGCTGAGGATTATAAAGCAGCCCTCTTGGCTCAGTCACATGGAGCCTGGCATCTGGAGAGACCTGCAGGAGTCTCTCCTATGGCTGAACCAGGACAGTGGTGGCCTGGGGGAGTCTGCCAGGGTCCAAGCATAGCCCCAGGATGGAGGGCTCAGAGACCCTGCAGTCTATTCTTGCTGACTACTCTTGTGATTTCTCCCTCTGTCCCCCATGAGTGACAGGATTTTGGCTGGAGCCAGACCTGCAATGATTCAAAAAGCTCCAGCCTGCTAGCAAATTTAAGTTCTGCTGGATTGGGGGGAACCTGTCTTTCCTCACTTATCCACCTCCAGGGTAACCAATCAAGGCTGCTGCAGAAAGCAGGCATTACCCCATCCCCTCTCCTCAGTAGCCTGGCAGCATTCCCACAAAAAGGGAGAAGGGAGCAGAAAGAGTCCAGCAGCTCTGTTCCCTCCTCCCTGCCTGTGAGCAACAGGTGGTGGATGGTTCCTCTGAGGGTGAACAAAACCCTGCCTCCCACAGTCAAGCAGGGAGTGAGGGGATGTGTCTGCAGCCCCCCAGGCCTGGAAGAGGGGAGGGAAGAACCCCAGGAGAAAAAAGGAAATGGGAGCAGAGCTGAGGAGACAGGAGTGATTTGGAGATTAGGAAACAGAATTAATTGATGGACAGGGACAGGCAGAAGTGGGGGTCAGAGCTCCTGCAGCAGGGGCCAGAATTACTATACCCAACCCATTTGGGACAGTGGGCAACACCAATTCTCACGCACTGGAGATGGGTATGGGGAGTGCAAAAATCATAGACAAACCAAACCCACTCCACAACATAGCTTTAAAAAAAGAAAAAAAAAAGCTCATGATTTTTCAGACTGACTCATGATTTGTGAACCTTTGGCGTTGTCATGAGAGGAGGAGTCTGAGCCCAGGGACTGAGGCTAGTAACAGACTTAGGGGAAGGTCTCCCCAGAGAGGCCAGGGGTTGGGGTGGAAATAGCAGAGTTCCCTTGCTCAGAGGAAGAGCCAAGAGTGACAGGACCTGAAGCAGAAAGGATGTGAGCCTGAAAGGGCCAAAGGAACTGTGTTTACAGGGTGAGCACCTGAAAAATTAGACCCCAAGAAGGGAAATGTTATGTTTATGTTTAAAATTCCTGAATTGATGTGAGTGGATTGGAGTGGAGAGCCAACCAAGAGGGAAACTGATGCAGGTGGTCTCCTAGGCCATGCCAGAGGGTGGCAAGCTCTGTGACTGCACCCTGCATTACCCAGCTTTGCTACAGGCTTCTTATATGACCCTGGGCAAATCATTTAATCTCTCTGTGGCTCATTTCCCCCTCTGCAAAACTGGAATAATGATACATCCCTTCCTCACAGGTTGTTGTGTGGATACATCCATAAATGCCTAGGAGGAGCTAAAATTATAATGGTGGGCCGTTTAAGTTCTCGGGGAAGAATCTACAATGGCTGTCCTTTTACTCTTGCCTGGCATTTCACCATTAAATATTGTCTGCTGGCAATGGAGCTGTCACTAACAAATAATATTGTGCTTGGTATTGGCAATGCACTTTGCAAATTACAAGTATTGTTTTATTTCATGAAAGGTCTGGATTTTGTGTGGAATTTGAATGACAACAGAAGCATTTTGAGGCATAAAATGTCTCAAGTTTTGAAGTTTGAAAACATAAAAGGACAGATTATGGGCGTGAAATATGCAAACTTCCTCATGTTTCAGTGGGAATCCAGCCGTTTTATGAAGAGTTGAATTTTATGGCTACAAAGTGGACTAGAATAAAAAACTGGGTATTTTTTTCTGCCAGACTTATGGGGGGAAATATTCATCATATTCACATATCACTCCAATTTTGCTTATATAGACAGAAAAACACAGAGGCAACCACTGCTTTTTCCCTAGAAAAGGATAAGAAACTGCTTTTAAAGATCTTACTTTGCTGGGTGTACAAATAAAAAGAGGGAAGGAAAGTAAATAACAAAGAGTGGTGAAAATTAAATGGAGCAAGGCTGGCATTGGTGGAACAACTGTGGTAGATCTGCATCTTGTTACTGTGTGCCTACACATGCAAAAAGTAGCTTGAGCTAAACACTTGATATTGGATCTTTGTCCTAAGAAAGATCTATCAACAATTTTCCAAGCTTGCAGCCATCTCTATGCTTCAGCAATCTGAGTGACCAGGGTGCTACAATGAGCACTCTGTCACAGGGACCATGACTTCAAAACCAAGTTAATCCCAACCAGTTTCTCAACTGTTTTTGCTGGCCATTTCTCCTCCACACATGTGTAGTTAGTTATCTTTAGCAGAGTGGCCACTGGAATGACTCACTATATATATTACAGTTCTTGGTATTTTGTTACCAAGTAGATTTTACTGTAGAAAAAATAAACTGAGGGACAACTGGCAATTCCATGCAGTATTTCAAAAACTGTTTGTTATGGTATTGTGGCCACTACCCATACGCATTTGAGTCTGATTCTCCTCTCCCAGCAGTTTTATACCTGTGTATTTCAACTGACTTCAGCATAACTACTCCTGATTTACCCCTGTGTAAGTAAGAGGAGAATCAGACCCTCTGTGTTATGTCTGGCACCTGCTTTCCCCCTTTGGTTTTCTGAAATAGAAAATTTGAATATTTGCACCACGCCAAGTACTGCAGCTGTCACTAGCTGTAAAACCTGTTAGAATATGTACAGGAGTACATAGCTTAATTCCTGGATTTTGCTGGACCAATAAAACTTGTTGTACGCTGCAAATGGCTTCCTCTGGTATTTCTTTACATCAGCTCTGAATACCACCCACAAGTTCTGATCATGGTTTTGTTAACCCAATGTTAGCAATTCTCAACTCATTTATTTCGCACGCTTCCTTTCCATGCAGTAGAAAACACGTTGTGCTCAGTTCTGCCCCCTGTTGTCCGCACACAGCTCCTATCGACCATGTAGGGATTTGCACAAATGTATCTCAGGGCAGACGCCCACTCACTGAGCTCAGTTTGTAGTTACAAAAGGGAGAGTATCCCCATTCTCTTCCAATTTTCTCCATTTCCCAGAGTCTTTATACGGAGTAACTGGTTATTTTCTATAGCATCAATTTTTCCCATAAAACATGGCAGCTGTCCTATTTCCAGAGATCTGCTGATGTGGTAGATGATGCTAGTCCACAAATATACTTTAGTATAGTAAGGCGCTACTATGAGTTGATGATGATGTTGGCAGACCAAAATACTCATGTTAATTTCATCTCTAATTAATAGTCAGGGAGAAAAAAAAATCAAAGTCTGGCAAAAGAAAACATCCAAAAGCATCAGACAAAATACCGCATCTTTATTTTGAAAAATAGAAAAATTTAAAGCAGGAACAAATGATTAAATTCTAATCCCATACATTCAAACCAGGAAAGGCTTAGATGATTAGCAACTTTTCTGAACATGACAGGTGTTGACAGCTTAGTCTTTTTTTATTGTCTCAGTTTTCTTTGTATGCAGAGAGAGAACTTACACTACAGAAAGCATTAATGTCTTCACACTTTCTTACATTTTTAACCACATAATATATGTAAAACCATTACTAGATGAGTCATTGCTTTCACAAGGTTAGTGTGTCTGTTTATAGATCTCCCTGTGTGTGTAATTTCAATATTTGCATGAAAGGAAAAACAGATCTGCCTTGAGCTGGTATTGGTGTTTATTCAGTATTACAGTCACTCTTAGGGGCACGGAAGTGCTAGGTCCTGTACAAACACAGAGTAGGAGAGACATCCTGGCCCACTGAACTAACAATCTAAATAGACAAGACAGACAAAAGGTTAGAGAGAGAGAAAATAGTATCTCCATGTTATAGATGGGGAAACGATTTTGCCTAGCAATGAATTGTGGAGTCGTATTATTCAGTATTTGGACATGTACCAAGTATTCACAAAGTATTGTGAATTTTGGCTTGAATAATTATAAGAATATATTGCTCACTATCCTGATTCTTAACATTTTCCCACCAACAGCAAACAACCCATAAGATTAAATGTATTTGGCCAGCCTGTTTGGCAAACACTTCAGAATAATGAATATGTTAAAATAAATTTGCTTTGTGAGAGATTAAAGTACCAAATAAGGTGCTAATTTCCTAACAAACATTATTCACAATAAATAATTCAAACAGCTCTGATGTTTCCTCATTATACTGATCAATTTTATGTGTGGTGTGGAATGAAAAATTTAGAGGAAATGCAGATATGTCATGAGTCTTCCTTTGTATCCTTTAACTAATTCAGTAATTTAAAAATAATTTAATTTAATTCAACAGCATGATCTTCCTATATAAATCTTCCACCAAATTAGTGGCATCTGAAATCTACATAATCCTCCCTACTTCAGATCAGACAGCATTTTATCTACAAATGCTGTCTGCTTTAGATAACATGCAGTTTTCTAAAATAAGGGTACCTTACCCCAGGTTTCCAACATCTCACTGCACAGTACACAGTGGGCAATAAAAATTATCCATCTATAGCTTGTTTTAAGTTTTCCTCACTAAGAACTATGCCATGTAAATTAATTAGAGTAGGGTTGCTGCCTGGTTAACTGAGCACCTGATATACTGAAATTGTAATTTATGGGTTCTGCCTGTAGATAGTGGTGCATTGAACCATCATCAGTTTGCACAATTTTTTCCAATGGATGGGCTATAGGGAGAATGCCATTATTTGGAAACCAATTTGCAAGCAACTACGTGTATTTTTGCTGGCTTCTTTCTCCTTCCTCTATTTCTTGTTTCTGCATCTTGCAGTAATTGCATAGATTTCAGTAAGGTACAAAACTTTCTAACAATGTTCCCAAGGTTTTTATTAAATTTTGGGTCACGTCCTTAGCTGGTGTCTGTTGGTATAGCTCTAAAGTTGAAGGAGCTGTCAATTTATACCAGCTGAGGATTTGGACCTCAGTGTTTGAACTTTGCAATTTTTCTAGAATCCTTTTTTTTTTAAAGCAAACTTCTGGGGTATTTTAAAACGGACAAGTTGGCAGGTCAGGAGATCATTTAGTAGGATCTGAAAATTATTTTAAATGATGTATAATATATCTAAGTTGCAGATGCTGAGATAAGTAATGCAGATCAATGAATAAAGTGGTAAGAAATAACAATACTTTTCAGAATGTCTGTGTGTGGGAAAGTAAATCCCAAATGACCTTTAAAAGCTATCAGCAAAAGCGGGTGGGAAGGGGAAGACGAATAATGCAAGCACACAGCTTATTAAACTTTCCTCATCCATTTTCTTTCACACTGAAGCTAAATGTTCACCAACTAATGTGATTCCATACAGGACTACTGAGTAGATGGTACACTGTTGGAATTACTATTTATTTGCAGGAAGACTCAAAACACTTTAAGTATGTGGAACTTGAACTGCTTACTGAAGTCTTTTCAATATGACAAGGTGTTAGGAGGTTTTCATGTGGTATGTGCCTGTTCTAAATGTTACTTGTCCTCCTTATATGTACAGTTTCTCCCTCAGACAAAATATTCAGTTTCATCCCAGGGTAGAACAAACAAATATTTGGTGCCAGTTTGTTCCTACTGTTCTCTTATAACCATTCAGAGCATGCTGAATGACTGAACACAGAACAATAAAACCAAGCACAACCCAGGATGCCTTATGAATGTTGAATGGTCCTCTGCTAATTCAGAGCTGGCTTGTGCTACCTGGCCTCAAGCTGAATGGTGCCTTCCTCTATAGAAGACCCATTGATATCATTGAGGCATGAGTTACTGTACAATATAATAGTGCCAGATTCTGCCACTAAGCTGCTTTTTTCAGAGATTTTTCTCATCTGCTAGACGCAAGTATTAAAACAGTACTTCTTTTGTAACATGCTGTGTTTGAGTTTGACTTTGATTTCACAGTGATATAAGTTAGGAGTAACTCCACTTAAGTCATTAGAGTGATACTGGTGTAAAATCAGTGTAAAAGGGAATAAGATGAAGATCCCACGTCCACAACAAACTCTTCAGGGAAAACTCAACATGCAGAAGGCACAAAGAGGCCAAGTTAAACAGTAATCATCTTACAAGATTTGTAGACCTAACATCTGTGGTGGTAGTCTGAGGCCTTAGATTTTGTTCTTCTTTGACATAATTAATTTACAAGCAAATTAACATATGGAAGATACAATAAAGGAAAGAGTCACAGATATATATTTGTCATTCATATTCTGGTATGTGCACTTCATTCCACTGTTTAACATAAAATATGTTCTATGCAAACCTGGTTAAACCAATAAACACCTGGAAAATCAACAAAAAAGAGAATTGGTAGAATTGATCCTGCTACTTTATTTTTAGTTCAATCCAGGGCATCTAAGTATAGCTGGATTCTCTGGACTTTGTATATGCTGGAAGAGTACAGTCAGAAAGTGTTATTTTTCACCTATACATTTTATTAATCTAATTATGATAGAGATGAATAATTAAACAAAAAGAGTCTTTCATCTGAAACAGAGTTATGCATATAGGCAAACCATAAAGTAATGCATGCTGGAGGAAATCATTTGAATTACTCATGCCCCTTCTAAATGAACTGTATCAACTCAAGGAAAAAGGCCTTCAGGCCAAACTGAAGTGTTGCTCATCAGAAAGGAGAAACATGCCAAAGAACAGGTCAGGACATTTGATGAGAATACAAGTTTGGTTGATAAAGGTGGTATTGTTGATGTAATATACTTAGACTTCTGTAAGGCATTTGACTCTGTGCCATACAACATTTTGTTCAAAAAACTGGAAAAATATAAAATTAACATGGCACACGTTAAATGGTTTAAAAGCTGGCTAACTGATAGGTCTCAAAATGCAGTTGTAAATGTTGACCCATCATTGAGTTGGCAGCGTTTCTAGTGGGGTCCCACAGGGATTGGTTCTTGGCTCAATGCTATTTAACACTTTTATCAATGACCTGGAGGACAACATAAAATAATCACTGATGAAGTTTGCAGATGAGCCAAAAATTGGGGAATGGTAAATAATGAGAAAGACAGGTCACCGATAGTGTGACCAGGATTGCTTGGTTAGCTGGGGGCAAGCAAAAAAAATGTGTTGTAATATGGCTAAATGTATACATTTGGGAACAAAGAACGTGGGTCACATAGGTCACACTTACAGATGGGAATACTATCCCGAGAAGCAGTAACTGAAAAAGATTTGGGGGTCATGGTGGAATATAAGTTCCCAGTGTGACGCTGTGGCCAAGATGGCTAATGTGATCTTTGGTGTCACTCTGCTGTGACAGAATGCTGAGAGTCAGCCACTGACCCAGCACTCAGGTCATTTAGGCACTAACTAGTTCCCCCAGAGAAGCCCTAATTGAGGGGCAGATGATTTAATTACCTAATCAGACTCTGGGCTGATGGGCCAAAGGGACGCTAAATCTCTGGCTGGTGAGATCTCTGGAGAAAGGGCTGGGGATCAAAGGACACTGTGGTTAGAAGTGCTCTAACAGGGATTGTGACCGTGGCTTGGTTGTGAAAACATCAGTAAAACTCAGTGGTGTTGACAAGCAAGAGGTGTCCAAGGCTGTTTGCGAAGGACCCCAGGGCAGGAGAGGACCTGCCTTGTTACAGATACATAAACAATGGGATCTTGAGCAGAAAGGTTATTTTACTTCTGTATTTGGCACAGGTGCAACTGCTGCTGGAATACTGTGTCCAGTTCTGGTGACCACAATTAGAGAAGGATGCTGATAAATTGGAGAGAGTTCAGAGAAGAGTCATGAGAATGATTCAAGGATTAGAAAACTTGCCTTTACAGTAATAAAACCAAGAGCTCAATCTGTTTAGCTTAACAAAGAGAAATGTAAGGGGTGACTTGATTACAATCTATAAATACCTACCTGGGGAACAAATATTTCATAATGAGACCCTCAATCTAGCAGAGAAAGGTATAACATGATCCAATGGCTACAACTGACAATTCAGACGGGAAATAAGATGTAAATTTTTGACAGTGAGGGTAATTAACCATTGGAACAATTTACCAAGGGCTGTGTTGGGTTTTCCATCAGTGACACTTAAGTCAAATTTGCATGTGTTTTGTTTTTTCTAAAAGATCTGCTCTAGGCATTATTCTGGGGAAGTTCTGTGTGTTACACAGGAGGTTAGATCTGATGATCCCAATGGTCCCTTCTGGCCTTAGAATCTATGAATTGTCTCCACTTTCCATCAAAGGCATATTGCCCACTTTGTGAAAGTGATGTGATGTCTTCGTATCTAATTTGACTCCTCACTAAGTCTAGACGTCCAGGTAGCATCAGTTTCTAAAAATGCCTTCTCACCTCCAGCTTGCTAAGAAACTTTGTCCCTTCTTCCCAGATGAGGACTTGGCCACATTGATCCCCTCATTTATCACCTGCAGGCTAGATTACTGTAACTGATTGTATCTGAAGCTGAATTTGAAGATGCACAGGCTACAGCTGGTAGACAATGTGGCCGCCTGCCTTTCCAGGGCTTAGGCCACTAGTGAGCACATCATTGCTATGCTCAAATCCATCTACTGACTCGCAGTCAGATTCTGATGACAGTTTAAGGTCTTGGTCCTAACTTTCAAAGCAACTAATGGATCAAGCCCGAGCCATATCAAAGGCTGAATTTCCATCTGTGAACCATTGTGACAGCTGAGCTCCTCTGAAATAATGCCGATGTCAAAGCCCAGGATGAAGCATGGGAGAGCTGGGGACAAAGCATTCTTGGTCAAGCAGTTCTGGCTACGGAACAGTCTTCCAGAGGAGGTCAGGCAAATCCAGACTCTTGTCATTCTGAGGAAACGTAGCAAAACCTTCCCTTTGAAAGAATAGAATCGTAGGACTGGAAGGGACCTTGAGGTGTCATCTGATTCTAGTCCAGTCCCCTGCACTCATGGCAGGACTAAACATTATCAAGACCATCTCTGACAGGTGTTTGTCCAACCTGCTCTTAAAAATCTCCAATGATGCAGATTCCACAACTTCCCTAGACAATTTATTCCAGTGCTTAACCACCCTGACAAGACGTTTTCCCTAATGTCCAACCTAAACCGCAATTTGCTTGCTGCAATATTAACCCATTGATTCTTGTCCTATTCTCAGTGGTTAAGGAGAACAATTTTTCTCCCTCCTCCTTGTAACAACTTTTTATGTACTTGAAAATTGGTATCATGTCCCCTTCTTCAGTCTTTGCTTCTCCAGACTAAACAAACCCAATTTTTTCAATCTTCCCTCATAGGTCATGATTTCTAGACCTTTAATCATTTTTGTTGCTCTTCTCTGGATTTTCTCCAATTTGTCCACATCTGTCCCAAAAATGTGGCACCCAGAACTGCACACATTATTCCAGTTGAGGCCTAATCAGCGCAGAATAGAGAGGAAGAATTACTTCTCATGTCTTGCTTGCAACACTCCTGCTAATACATCCCAGAATGAGGTTTGCTTCTTCTTTTTTTTTTTTTTTGCAATAGTGTTATACTGTTCATTCATATTTATGATCTTATTTCAACTGTGTGAGACTCACACTATGAACACTCTTTTTATTGCCAAACTCATGCTACTCCACCCCAAAAAGCTACTCTGAAACCAAACAAACAAAAAACTCTTCCCAAAGTGTGTTTTTAACCTGAATAGGGACACGTGCCAGAAAGTCCATTAAGCCCATTAAGGACTTGGCTATTATTACTGATTTTTATGTGGAAGATGCTCAGATACTCCAGTGATGGGTGGCAGTATAAAACCCATATATATATATATATATATATATATATATGGAATAGAATGGAAAATATTAGAATATTAGAATACTATTATGTAAATGAAAGCTATGCCCTCACCTGGAATACTATATTCATTCTGGTTATTCCGTCTCCTAAAGGATATATCAGATATAAAAGGAATTCAAAAACAGGTGACAAGAATTATACAGGACATGAAAACCCTTCAGATGGGAAGACCTAGAACAGCTTCTCCAAGAGAAAGGTATATAACAATGAGTGGTATTGAGAAAATAGATTGGCACCTTTTAGTCACTTTCTCCTAATACAAGAACAAAGGGACATTCTGTGAAATTGATATTTGGCAAGTTCAAAACTGGCAAAAGGAAACAATTTTTCAAATAACTCAGTGCTAGTGTGAGGGGTTTCTTGACACAAGGTATCCTTGAATTGAAGAGTTCAGCAGGATTCAAAAACATTAGACATTTATATAGATAACAAGAATATCAGAGGTAAAATAGTAAATATTTTTCAAAGACTGTCAAGGGGATTTAGGCTCCTAAGTGGCTTAGGCACTTTTCAAAATTTTGCCTTATGTTTATAATAATGCTTACTGGGTGTAAAAGCCTTGTCTTGCAGTAGCACATTTCTGGAGACCATATTTGGCCTAATCTTCTGAACTACTCTATCAGAAAAAAAACACTGAGTTAAATAGGGAGGCGCATTGGGCAACATTAATGCACCTTTGTATTTCTGTTTTTTATAATCTTAACAGTCATGTAAATTGCTACCGTCCTTCTTATTCTTTAATGAATCAAATAATGTTGCTGGCTGGTTAGTCAAAACATAGCCTGCAAAGCACAGAGAGAACAGCACTGGACCTACAAGAAGCTGAGAAAAGGATTTATTTTTTACTTTGCTCATTTCCTCCACCCCCCACCCACCCCCTCACCCCAGCATGTTCTGTGGCGGTGATGATTCACCTGCAAAACTACTGAAGCATATAGGTTTTGCAATATATTTTTTCTATCCATTCTTTGTTCTTGTCTACTCTTGCTGTGATTTGGCATCTACTTAATGATACCTGTTCATTTTTATCTGGTTCTGTAAATTATATTGTACTTACCAGCCTAACCAATGATTATTCCGTGAGTGAGTGAACCTGCTATTTTAATTTTTTTTCTACTCAGTAAGTGTCGTTACAGGTCTGGTCTATTGTAGTGGCTTCAGTTGACATTTTCATATTTCTCTCCCCTTCTATTCCCCACCATTGGACTGTAAGAAAGAAACAAGGAAATTAACTGTTGTGATTTAAAAAGATGCCGTTTGAGCTCACTCCTACAAGGTGTTGCACATTGTTCCTGATCCAGCAAAGCAACTTTAAGCATGTGAGCAATCCCATCGACTCCGGTGGGCCTATGAATGTGCTTAAAGTTAAGCATGTGCTTAAATGCTTTGTGGGATCATGTAAGAGTGGTCAGCACCTTATAGGATCAAGTCCTTTTCCAGTAGGAACTTCTTGGATTCTAATGGAATGTGGCACAGGAAATCAACACCTTACAGCGCTATAATTGTTTTCTTAAAATGGGGCTGTTGCACAGTAATTTATTTTGTTTTTCTGTACCCATGAAAATAAATTCACATGAGAGAACTCTGAATTTCAGTGATATCACTCTCTAAGTACAGTTCCTCAAGGCATTTTTCATAAGCAAAGTTCCAGCACCAAATTACCCTGTCTTTTATTTCCAGAAAAGTGAAAAAATCTTATGGAAAAATCCTGTAGATTTTAATAGAAAATGCTAACCGTTCTACATGTGCAATCGTGTAGTTAGATAAATGACACCACTAACTATTTCCAGATGCAAAGTTGCCTCTGTAAAGTTGAAAAGACATGAAAAGACATTTCCGCTAAATACATTCTCCTTTACACCTGGAAACCTCAGTAACCTGCTCTTTTATTTCAGCCGTAGTCTCCCAAACAAGATTCAAAAGGCTGAACATTTTCTTGTGTTAAATTGTACTGTAAATGACCAAAGTCATCTTCAAACACACCTTTCACATATATATAATTTAAAGTAAAGTATTGAAAAGAAGAAAAGGAAAAGAATGATCAATTATTAAAATGCACAAAATGAACCTCTGTTCATATGCCTTAAACATATCTTGGGTTTACAGAGACACAATGTTTTTGTGTAAATATTTCTCTGGTTTTTTTTCAATACAGCTAAATTAGTCTTTTGAGCAAGGGGTTGTTAATATCACGCAATCTTACACTCATTAAATGATATTTCCTCTGAAAGATCCCAAAATACCTTACATATTATATTATGGCAGTATCTGGTAGTGATTCCATAGTTAGTGTTGCATTCTAAAATGGAGTATAAATTCCTATTTTCTCTAAAAGTAGTTGGACATTTGTGGTGAAATTTTGGACAGGATTGTTTTAATGCCTTTTGAATTTCCTATGAAGTTTTTGTTAGTTTCTTCCTTCACAATTCTTTGAAATATGGCTTTGGTTGAAGTTTTCCTCTGGCAGACCTATTTTCATTGTTGACAAATAAGTCTTTAAAAAAAAATCTACACAAAACTTGGTAGAGAGTTGGATCCACAATATATCTGACCCACACCAATAAAAAAGTAAGTATGAGAAGTTAAGCCACTTATACGCATCCTCTTCTCCTTCACTCACAAGTACACACCTCCCCATTACAACAACTACTGTACACCACAGACCATTTGTTGCGACCTTAACTCTGCTTCTCTTTGGTCCTTTTTGCATACATCCCTTTACCAGGGGTTGTTTTTTTAATCCTAACACAAGTAATTGTGGCTGTTTGGTGGAATAATTGGTTGTGTTAGGAGGGGGTGATTTGGAAAAGGCTTGTGTACAGATGGATGGTTAAATGGAGTAATGAAAAGTTAGCATCCATACAGGGGCAGCATTAAGGTTGCTGTATGTGATCTGTAGTGGAATGTAGTTGGGGAAGGGGTAAAGTGTGTGCCTGTGGGTGAAGGAGAAAACGACGCATGGCTTTCTTCTATTTCCTTGATTTTGTGGGTGTGTAGCAACCCTACCTGCTTCACAGCAAAAGTTTTTTTGTCATGTATAATTGTTTCAATCACCACTGAAAAGTACCTACCTCTAGGGTCAAATGTAACAGCTGTTTTTTAAAGCAACACCACATGACTATTTAGGAAACTAAGCAACAGATCCTGGTCAGCTGACTTTATTAGGAGCAGAGTCAGGCCTAAAGTAGAGAATTTTGTATACGGCTGAAATTGCAGGAGGAATTTAGAAAGGGATACTGTAATTTCTGAGATTGTAGTTTGGCCAGGATATTCAAGTTAACATGCTTTCTTCATATTTTCAAAATGTACTATTGATTCTTCAATGATCAGTAGAAGTTAAGAGGAGTTTAGTTTTACAACTCAACCAAATGAAGTCACTTCCAACATTATATTGCCTCTTAACCCTCTGCCAGAGCAACAACAGGGAAAAAACACCTCCTCCTGAATCACCACTGCTCCTTGCAGTATTGGAATTTTCCTTGCTGCTCTCCCATTCACATACTGCCCAAACTCAACATGGCTTAACTTGTGAGACCTGAGAAGATCACTGCAGTTGAAAGAGGTAAGTCTTCGCCCTAGTACCTACACCTGTAAAAGACCTGATATAACATCTAGTAATATCTGATCATAACAAATTATGTAACTTTTTCTAGTACAGGGACTCTTCCCACCTCTAAACTAATTAGCAGCATTTCCAGGAAGTGACCTGCTTTGTGACTTCGCTTTGTGTGTGACATCTTTTTCTTAAGAAGTATCATGCTTGGTCTGTCTTCGGGGAGAACTGACTAAACATATAAATATCAAAATGAGCACAGATGAAGCAATCTTGATAGGCTGGAGTGAATTAAGTCCTATATTAGTCAGCAAAGATCAAGGCAGCACAGTCAGACCTGTTGCAGTTACAAAAGAAGAAAGCTGGTGTTAAATTGTGGGCTCATTAAGGCTGAAAGGCACCGTCGGGTGATCTTCCTGCATCAGATATTTTGTAACTTATTTATTTTGATCTATAAAGTATGTTTAAAAAGCACAGCTCCAAGATCTACATCTGTTACGTACATTAAAAATGCAGGGCCAAATTTGTGGAAGGTGTAAATGGACTACACTCTGATTCCAAGGGGTAGGTGTAATTTTGGCCAATTCTGCTGGTTGCATCCGTGCATTTACCACTTCACTATAGAGCAGCGGTTTTACAGTATTCCAGTTTCAGTCAGGGATCCAGACATATGATTCTACCAATATTTCATTTAAAAATAAACTTGATGGTAGGGACCCTGAGCCCAACGTTGCAGCTGCAGGATTCAATGGCAAGGCTTCCATTGACTATAGCTGCAGTAAGTTTTTGCTCCATGTTCTGTGAAGTTCTGGGTGCATTTGTCACTGTGTGAGGTTATCAATGACAAGAGGATTGAAGATTTTGTTAAGTGTATCTGAATTAAATTAAATTCAAGTGAATCCTGAATAAGATGGTCCTGTGATTAGGGCACTAGGCTGGGACTTGAGAGATCTCAGTTCATTGCTCTACTCTGCCAGAAATTTCCAATATAACTAGAACTGGCTGGAAAACTGAATTTTAGTTCTTAGAACATTTTTCATTTTCAGAAATCTTTCATCCCAAATTGGGACAAAAAGCCAAAAACTCAAAAATGTTCACAGAACTGAAATCCTGCAGTATTTTGTTGCAGAAACCCTGAAATATGGTGTTTCTGAAATGAGATATGCTCCCTGGGATCATCATCAGCTGCCTGCCTGGCAGGCTGCAGCAGACCAGGGACCCTGGAAGTCCAGGCGGACTGAAATTGACATGATTCTTGCCCCTTTCACTGCTGCCCAACACTGAATATAAGTGATGAAACTAACCAGACCTTTGTTAATTTGAATGCCACCTCCCAAGCCCTGAGGCTCCTGGCTCAGTGGGCTGTCATGCATCCAAGCCGAGGAGCTGGCAGGAACCCAGGCAGGCAGCTTTTAAAATCTGAGTGACAGGCAGAGTTCCATCAAACTCCTGCCTGGGTGCCATGGGAAAATCATATACATTGAATCAATTCCATTGTTCAATTTCAAAAAATCAGTGAATTTCAACAACAAAAAAGATTTTGGAATTTTTCCAAGCAGCTCTGTGTGTGACCTTGGGCAAGTCACTTAGGCCAAGGTTTTTAAAGGTATTTAGGCACTCAAACTGATTTGGCAGCTGATGGGATTTTGGCTCCTAAGTGCCTAAATCTCTTTTGAAAATGAAATTTATGCTGCTAAATCAGTTAGGCATTGCAATTCTGAGTGCAGCAATGCCTAAATACCTTTAAAAATCTGGACCTCAACTTCCATCTGTAAAATGGGGACAATAATCCTTCCCTACATCACAGGGATGTTCTGGTGAGAAACACATTTAGAATGGCAAGGCCTTCAAATACTGTGGAAATGGGGGCCATATAAATAGCTTAGATAGTAGATACAATTATTCAGTGAAGGTCAGGTAGTCATATTGTTATACAAAATCAGTGTGTAACATCAGGTTTTAGTGCCTTGCTGTAAGAGTTCTATGAAGAATATTACTTTGTGCATTGTATGTCTGATATGTACCCTCTCACTAGCTCAGGGGTGGGCACACATTTTAGCCTGAGGGCCACATCTGGGTATGGAAATTGTATGGCGGGCCATGAATGCTCTCAAAATTGGGGTTTTGGTGCAGGAGGGGGTGAGGGTGCTGGCTGGGGGTGGGTCTCTGGGGTGGGGCCAGAAATCAGGAGTTCAGGATGCAGGAGGGGTCTCTAGGCTGGCGCAAGGGGTTGGAGTGTGGGAGGGGGGTGAAGGCTCTGTCTGGAGGTGCAGGCTCTGGGGTGGGGCTGGGATGAGGGGTTTGGGGTGTAGTAGGGTGCTCCAGGCTGGGACTGAGGGGTTCAGAGGGCAGGAGGGGGATCTGGGCTGGGGAAGGGGGTTGGAGTGCAGGATGGGGTGAGGGCTCTGGCTGGGAGTGCGGGCTTTGTGGTGGACCAGCGGTTTCGGGTGCAGGAGGGTGCTCTGGACTGGGATCAAGGGGTTCAGAGGGCAGGAGGGTGATCAGCGTTGGTGCTGGAGGTTGGGGCATGGGTGGGGGTCAGAGGTGCAGGTTCCAGGTGGCGCTTACCTCAAGCAGCTCCTGAAAGCAGCGGCATGTCCTTCCTCCAGCCCCTATGCAGAGGCACAGCCAGGTGGCTCTGTGTGCTGCCCCGTCCTCGGACGCCATGCCTGCAGCTCCCATTGGCCACAGTTCCCAGCCAATGGGAGCTGCGGGGGCGGCGCTTGGGGTGGGGGCAGCAAGCAGAGTCCCCTGGCTGCCCCTACACGTAGGAGCCAGAGGGGGGACATGCTGCTGCTTCTAGGAGCTGCGTGGAGTGGCCCCTGACCCCGCTTCCCAGCTGGAGTGCAGGAGCGGACAAGCCTCAGATCCTGCTCCCCAGCAGGAGCTCGAAGACCAGATAAAATTGGCTGGCGGGCTGGATGTGGCCCGCGGGCCATAGTTTGCTCACCCCTGCACTAGATATAGCTTTTAATACACAGTTGAAAAAACAGAAATTAATACAAGTGAACAGTCATTGTTTTTAAGCAGCACTGCATTTGTGTGCATTAAAATGTCTGATGTTAGTTTTATCAACAATAATTATAATAAATAAGGTATTTTTATAAGTTTTTTTTTAAAGTACCTCTTTCTGATCCCTATAGCATAGGAAGCTAAATAGGGTGATTTCCCACTATCAGGCAGGGAAATGCACCGGGCTATGAACTGAGGAAATGTGGATCACATGTGGTTAGTTGTTTTCTATAAAGAAAACCCAGTTGATGTAAAATATATTATCTTTTCTGCTTATGAATCATTTTGAGGTCTCACTTATATGTGTGAATCATATGTCACTTATTTCACTTCGCAAGTCAGCTCTGATTCCACATATGACTTATATTTGTTCACCTCTTTTTTTAATCGTGCCACAGGTGGTTACAGAGGGTTTTCTCCCACATGGGTTTTATGGAAAATGAAGACAGATAAGATGGAGTATTCTTTTTTTAATTTGGGTAACATGTTGTTGAAGCCAAACTTAGAGCTAAATCCTGATTGCCTTACTCGCATGAGTAGAATCATTGGCTGAGACACACAATTCCCATTGAAACTAATAGAAACTGTGTGCCTAAATGCCTTTCATGGTTTGAAAATCTCAGCCATTAGCTTCAAAAGGTCTACTCAGACTAATAAAATGAGTGGGATTTGGCACTTACTAAAACCATGATCCAAAGTTGATGGGAATCTTTCCATTGACTTTAATGGTCTTTCTGTCATCCAGCGCCTGATCCAGAAATAATAACTTCAGTCAAACTTGTTTTAGTAGTGAAATCAGAGCAAACAGAATGAATAACTTTCCATCCTGTTAATAACATGGAGAATATAAAATGGAGAATACAAATACTTAGGTGTGTTTTAGGACATTCTGGATAAGTATTGGTTTGAAGTGTTCTTGCTCTAAGAATATTTATTAATTTGCAAATCACTAACTAGAGCAACTGGGCCTGATCTCAACTGGAGTAGTCTGTGCTCAGCACCGCTGGAAATCAGCCCCCTTGTTCCCACCTGTCAGTCCTCCCCATTACAAGATGGAGCTGTTGTCTTGTTAGTTTTCCTGTCAGAAACTCTTCTAACTTTCATGTGGAACAAATATCATAGGAATGAATAGGGTCTTATCTAGAGCCCATTAAAGTTAATGTGAATCCTGAATGGGCATTGGACCAGACTCTAAAAGATAGGAAATGCTGTTGGTGTTTTATTAATAATTATTATTATTATTATTCCCTTCAAAACTGATTATACCACCATACCAGTAAGGTGTCTGGATGTAGCAGGCTGAATCCTGAGACCGACCTCTCATTGCCCAGCATTAGGCAAAAAGCCCTGTATCTGCCAGATTCGGTCACTTCCTTGGTCTGATGGACTGGAATGTTTTGTCTCATTAGAATCTACTATTTGTATTGTGGTAGCACCTGGGTTGGCTCCCATCAGGATCAGGGCCACACTGCTTTGGATGGTGTACAAATATAGGAAGTCCTTATCCCTGCCCCCAGGGATTTATGGTCTATGAGTCTGACCCAGGTCCTGCAAATACCTGTACACATGTCTAACTTTACACATTTGAATAAAATTCAGTGGGAATTCTTACATGCCCAAAGTTACTTACAGGAAATATTTGCAGGATTCAGGACTAAGAAAGGCATTTATAGTCTAAGAGTCCTCCAGGTAGAAGGAAATACAAACTCCTTGACTTAAATAAAGCCAGAACAGTAGCTGTCTGCCACAGCCTATACTCTTCTATGTAACAAGTAATTCTCTTTTTGCAGCTATCTACCCTCTTCCATTATCTAGCCACAGGAAAAAATAACCCACATCATTATTCTTTTAGGATAATTGAAGGCTACAGCTTTATTGTAGCTCAACATAATCCAAGCAATACCCTTTTTAAGACTTTTTCACAACTCTCAAAGAAATGATGACAAAAAAGCCCACCTGCTCTAAACAGTAGTTGTGCAGAGTTACCACTGCCCCCTTGAGTCCCTAAACCAGTTTCTCAAAGGTGGGAGGAATCTACTTTATCTTGAGTGTCCCTATAAAGCCAAATGTATGTCCATCCCCTACAATCCCGATATTATAACACTTTTATTGTGAATTCTTTAAATCAGGAATGCCAGCTCGTACCACTGGGGGTGTAGAAAATGTTATTAATGCCTGAGAAATGAATCCCACATTCTTCTAGTTAGAAATGAGCCTTTAGGGAAGCAGAGATCTGAATCGAGATCATCATAGTGGGCTAAGCAAGACCCAGATCAAAAACTTCACCGTCAATTACTGGCATTTAGAATAGACCTCTGCACTTAGGGCTCATCTCTGATTTTAATACAGTACTCCTGGGCTTATAACTTCTTGTAAATTCTTCAGTTTGGATTTTACTCCCACATTTGGCCCTTTGTACAGTTGATCATGAGATATAAAAAGGGGACAAAACCAGGGGTGAAAGTAACATAGAGGACTTACCGGTACAGGGGCTGACTCCAGCCCCCAGAAGGGGTGGGGCCTCGGGCGGAAGGGGTGGTATTGCGGGGGGTCAGCTGTGTGGCCCGCACAGCCCGGGGCTCCAGTGGCAATTTAAAGGGCCTGGGGTTCCGACCACTGCTGCGTTAGCGGCAGCAGCGGCCGGAGCCCTGAGTCCTTTTAAATCTCCGGTCCCAGGGCAGCTGCTCCTTTTGCTCCCCACCCCACCGTCGGCGGCCGGGAGGGGCAAAAGGGGCAATGACATTAAAGCACTGTGGCGACACTTTAATGTCACTGCCCCTTTTGTGCCCTCCCCCCCAGTGGCAGCCCTGCCGGTAGGCACCTGGCAGGGCCACCGATGGGGGGGGAGGGGCGCAAAAGGGGCAGCACTTTAAAGTCAGCTGCGTACAGGTCAGGACTGGTTGCCACTTTTTATTGGTACACCATACCGGCCCATACCCAGCTTACTTTCACCCCTAGACACCCCTTTACCAACCCTCATGGAAAAAACCCCAAGACCAATGTTGCAAAAACATCTCCCCATTGAGTAATGGCTCTGTTCAGTAATCTGAGATTTTTGCCAGTCAGGAGTTTTATAAAGAGGTCTTACAGCCCGCAAAGGTCCAGCATCTGATTCTAATGAGCAGAACACAATGAGCAGAACACCCCTGCTTAGCTTGATTGGCTTCAGTGGGACTCCCCACGGGCATCAGGGTTTGTTTATACAGGACGGATTGCAGAATCGAGCCTCAAAGCTGAAACAAAGTAGTCCACTTTGGGGGACAGAGAAATCTCAATTACTTGAAATCAAACTAGCACTGGCTCCTACGGAGGCATCTCCTGCTAGATATTGCTGATGCCTTCCCAAGGCAGCATTCAACAGCTTCTCACATTAGTCACTTCTGCCAAAGGGAAAATGTACATTTCATCTCCTAGATCCTTCATTTGAAATGTTTATGAACTATCAAGATTTGGCAGATGGTTTGTGGCACTGAAAAGGAACATGTGAGGAAGATCTAAAGGTTTATCTTTATTTCGCAGGGAGTCAAGGTTGCAATAAATAATTCCTTCCTCAACTGATAAGAAAAGAACTTTAGAATCAGTGGAACATCCCTACAGGATATAGTTTAATAGAAAATGATAGCTTTGTTATAGAACCATCTATAGGATTTAGTAGAGAATTGTATCCCTTCTATAGAACTCTATGGAGTAATTCAGAAACCTGCAGAAAATTGACCCCTGTGCATTCGGTTCCTCTGATGGAAGGAATTGTAGAAGTTCAAATATTATGGCAGCTGGTCTTGGAATGGCATTGTGGGGCTCTACTGGGCCTGCTCACGGTATCCACTGATAGCCTAATCCAATGGCAGACCCTGCCCACTGAAATTCAGTCAGCTGGAGAATAAATTTTAAAAACAGCTATGGCCCAAAGATATTGGGAATTTTTCTCCCTATCTGACAGTTCTATTCTGGAGATTAGCTAGCAACAGCAAGAAAGGTGCTTTGGGCCTAAAAGAGAGACAAGACAGCTGAGATTTTCAAAGGAATCCAGAAGTTTTAATCACATATAACTGTACTGAAACATGTGTGGCTAAACCCTCTGCACTCCTTAGAAAGCTCAACCTACATTCTTTAAAAAAATTTAGAACAGCAGTTGGGGGGAGGTTTCCTGCCTTGACCAATGGAAAGGCCCTTAGTACTAAATAATAAGCTGACAAGCTCCAATTGCCCTGCCCCCTGTCTTCCTGACACCCCAATCCTTTAAATTTAAAACCCAATCCAGAGCGTGAGCCCATCTTTTCATCTCAATGTGTAGATGGTATAGAATTTAAAAACTTGCTAGCTAACTTTAGAGGAACACCTGATTTTATAGACTACTTAATATATGTTACCCATCAGAGAGTACAGTATACAAAATCTTCCCTATAGCTAGGCCAGGATAACATGTCCATCAGCAAGTATCACTCATCACCTCTGTATTTGTATAATCTTAGGCATTTTATATTTATTAAGTTTCACTGCATTCAGTGAACACATTAGTTGTGTGCAAACACAATAATGCCCGAGTTGTGGATTGTCAGGTCATTAATCTCCATTCTGCGCTCAGACCGTCAGCCACATGAGAGTGAGTCATTCTCCGCAAACCTCCTGTTGCTTGTAATGTTCAAGCAAGTTAGAAAAGCCGTGAGGTAAGGGAGTCAGGCCAGAGGAGGCAGAGAGTTCTTGGCTGCTTAAAAAGTACTTGTGAAAGGAGAAAATGAGTGGTACTGTTGGGACTTTTGAGTTTGGGGGAAGTGTTCTATGGTTAGAATTTGATGTGCATGAATTAATATCCCTAGAGTCTAGTTCCATGACACGTTAAATCCTAGTAAACTGGCCAAGTTGGGGATTTTTTTAATCCACTGCAGTGTCGCTTTCCCTTTTATAATAAATTCTCTCTGTTGCCTAGGCAACTGTGTACTGCAACATATATTTCTTCCTCTATCTCATTTATCTGAATGCTACAGTATGTCATGTGTCAGAGTTCACAATGGTGTAAAAACGGACTGCAGATTCACAAAGACTTGTTCCCTTTGGCACAGCTGCTATTGATTGGAGTGGAAGAAGGATCAGGCCTTTATTTTGTGAACTTGGGGAAATGAATGAGAACTGTGTCAATAAATTAAACTTAGGATCAAAACTGAAACATGACATTGTAAATCTCACAAATTTCTGATGAAACATTTCTGATAATGATGTAATTGTAAACACAGAATTCCTGCATGGTTTTTAGCAAAGTGCCTAAACATCTTAACCCATTGTGTTTCTCTGTTATGGAATTCCCTTCAACTTCACAAACCTAACATACAGTGTCAAGACGAATCTGGCTTTTTAAAATTAGCTACAATCCCTGGAGTTCTTTCGGGAACAAGACAGAGGGCATGTCTGCACTACACTGTTTTAGCTATGTCATATCCCAGGAGTATAGCTTCAGCATAACCCAACAGAAGGTTTCTTTCTGTGGTGTAAGAACACTACCTCCCCAAATGATGGTAACAACATCAGTGGAAGTGTTCGTCTCTTTATATAGCTGCATCTACATTAGTGATTAAGGTTGGCATAGCTACATCAGTCAGGGTACAGTTTTTTCACTCCCCTAATGCAGGGTTGGATTAAAACCTTTAGAGGCCTTAAGCACTGAAAAAATTATGGTCGCCCCCCATATGTAACTCAAAATAAAAACAATACTATACTGTAAAATAAAATTTTATTTTTCGAAATGACATACTTACATGTATGTTGAAATTAAAATGTTAAAATAGCTTCTTTCTAGATTTTCTGATTGCAAAATTCTGGATAAGATCATTGAAGCTGACTCGACAAAGCATGTCTGCTTCCATACACAGTAGGGAAAATGAATCAAGTCTGTCCTGACACATTGTTGTTCTCTGAGGGTTTTTTATTCTTTTCAGCTGAGAAAAAGAGTGTTCTGCGGAGCAGTTAGTAATCATCAATGTTAGAAAAATCCGTAGTGCAATCTCTATATTTGGAAATACAGATTGTATTCCGTCTTTCAATATTGTGTCATGAAGATCAATGTGACTGAATTTCATTTTTCCTGTTTCATTAAACTTTGCACACATATAACAGTGGAACTGCCGTACTTCTCCCCAGAGATTCATGTTCAAGTCAACAGGGTATGAGTCAACTAGCTTTTGGGAACCTTGTGAATATTGTTCATCAGATAAGTCCATATCATTTAGAAAAGAAAATCTACTTGATACTTCTTTGTACACTTCACCTCTCCTCTTCATATGAGCTTCAAATGTATCAATTATAGCGTAGTAAATAGATACGCAAAATTTGTCTCTAGGATTCAATGCTTATTCTGTTGCACTGCTATCATTTGCTTGTTTTTTCCTGATTCACTTGTGGGACTGGGCTTCTTTGTAGTTATTATCAGGCAAGATATCTTTTGATAGGTCTTCAAATCTTTCGAAATCATTCCTCAAAGTGCGTAAGTGGTCTGCTAATGATTGACAGAGGTCTGCACATATTTTCAAATCCAATTCTTTTTCTTGGAGAGCTTGACTTGCGTGGTGACAGTGTTGTAAAATTTCATTCCACCTGGTCAACATGAATACAAACTCTAGTTCTTGCATCTTGTTTGCAATGTTTTCTGCCTCTTGTATAGTTTCTCCTTTTTGTGATTGGTCTTCAGCTATACTCAGAAGAATACATCAATAATAAAACATAAATTTATTACAATACATGACAGGATCTGATTTCCTCGCATTATTTCGATCTACGTTAGTAGGACACCCCCAGGGTTTAGGTGGGGTAAGTAACAAAAAGAGAACAGAA
This sequence comes from Lepidochelys olivacea, assembly GCF_965140295.1. Taxonomy (NCBI): domain Eukaryota; kingdom Metazoa; phylum Chordata; order Testudines; family Cheloniidae; genus Lepidochelys; species Lepidochelys olivacea. The sequence goes on from NC_140419.1 coordinate 42,256,887, forward strand.
AAACGAGGGAAGAGTATGTAGTTGAGTGTAAGAAAGTTGAGTGTAATGTTCAAGCAAGTAAGAAAAGCCGTGAGGTAAGGGAGTCAGGCCAGAGGAGGCAGAGTGTTCTTGGCTGCTTAAAAAGTACTTGTGAAAGGAGAAAATGAGTGGTACTGTTTGGACTTTTGAGTTTGGGGGAAGTGTTCTAACAAAGTTCTGATTTTTCTCATCATGACTATTTCCATGCTTTTTTTGAAATATCAATTTTTTTCCAAAAACAATCTCTCTTTTTTTTTGGTGCCCCCTGCTTTGCTGGTGCTCTAAGCACGTGCTTAGTCTGCCTATTGGGTAATCCAGCCCTACCCTAATGTATGTAGCCATGTTGATCTAACTTTTGAGCGTAAATTTAGCCAGAGTGAGGGCTCAGATTTCTAGGCAGTTGTAATCACACCTTTGGGTGTATGCAACGTATTTTGTATGGTTTCAACTTAGGACATATTTATACCTGATGCATGGAATTTTTGAAAGATATCTAAACTCCTAGGCTCCTTTTGAAAATCAGAGCAGCTGAAATCCCATTGAGTTCAATGGGAGTGCATGATTTATATGTAAAACAGTTAAGATGTACTACTGGCAAGTAACGGCAAAGTCTTGGACGTGACAAAGATCCAACAGTTGTGAGGTCAAGAAGAGAAACTAAGATATAATGGTGAATGTTGGTGGCCATTCCCGAGATGGTTTGAGAGAAACTTTCAGTAGGGCCATCAGTGAACACCTCAAGATAGAGGGGCTGAGGAGAAGCATCTGAGATGGTAAGTTCTGATGTTTTTGTTTTGCACACGTAACACACAAATCTCAGACCAACTGATTTGGCATCTGACCCTGAACTGCCATCTGAACAGCTCCATCAGAAAATGTTGCAAAGCAAATATCTGAGTTGGAGTATTGATTTATATGCCACATTGTTTTGAGATGACCTGAATCCCTGCTTTTGCAAATGATTGTAGTAAAGAGGAACAAAAGAGCCAAAAGTCAGTATGGTGAATATGTCTGTAAAAGAATACTGCCTCACTTTACTTTTTCTAACAGAAATGGTGTAAGACAGTGTAGATTATTTTAGACAGACATTAACTATTTGATTATTTTTTTACAAACAAAAGAATTGTTTTTATGTTAATTTAATTTGGAAGCGTTATTAATATTGCTAATTAAGAACTGCCATTATCTTTTCTGAAATAACTAAATTGGTTAAATAAAATCCAGTGACAGGAAGAAAACTTACTAACTATAACATGCTTATGTTTTGAGATGATGTTAAGAGAATCCTTGTGTACAAAGTATATTAACTCTAGGGGGAAAAGGAGCAAATACTTGACACGTAATAAAGGGCACTTGCAAACGGTGGTTTTGTTGTATTCAGTTCTCTGAACATGCAATTGGTATATATAAGATTTTGTGCGATAACAATATTCTATACTTCCATATTTTTGCTGGGGACCAAAGGGGAAAGGTGGTTGTTTCCTAAAGAAATTATTTACTCATAACTGTTTAAAAACTGTATAACTACCACCGAAATAAATAAATACTGAGCTGTTTAAGATAAAATGTCCAGTTTGGGTATCTCTGGTCAAGTGACTAGTGAGAATTTAAACTTCACAAGTCTCTGGTAATCAGCATCTAATTTTGATAAGATTGGTAATTACCCAGTAAAATTAGGTGGTGCTAGAGTAGGCTACCAGTTTTAGCACCTGTTACAAAATATGGAGCCAAGATATAAGAGTGTTCTTGTTCTTGCTGATTTTTGACTGGAGATGGAAGAGAACACAAGGAACTCATTCTCTTTGATTCCCACAGCTTCTTTTTGTTATTTAAAAAGATCTTTTTTCAAAGTCTGTGTCTTTTTACCCACACAAGAAGGCATGCTCTGTGGTTCAGTAGTGTCAGGCCCAAAAGCCAAATACAGACATGTTTTCAAAATCTGGATCCTAAACTGGACCCTCCAAAAATGTGCAGAAGGATAATTTGGAGCCCACAAAATATCACAAAACAGGTTCACACCACACAGTCACAATCCCTTCCAGCTTCTTCTTTGCTCCAGGGAATGGTGCTATAGTTATTTATTGAACTTAGCAGCAAATGGTGACACCAGTTTAGTTAGGCACAAGTTAGAGGAATTTAGAGCCCAGATCTGGAAAAACATCTGTCCCCTGACTCTCCCTACCCATTTCCTGCCAGCTTACTACTCTGTGCCCAGATCCGAGGTCTGGTGGGAGTAATGGGAGTTGCTACTCCTTTTCACAGGTATGTAGTCTGAGTCTATGGGCTGGTCTACACTACGTCATTAGATCGACATTCCCCGCATTTGGTCGAATTTATAATGTGCTTGTTTACACTACAGAGTCCTTCCCACCGACCTAAAGGGCTTTTAAAATCAACACCTGTACTCCACCTCAACGAGAGAAGTAGCGCTAGATTCGATCTTCCTGGGTTGAATTAGGGGTAGTGTAGACCACAGCACAGTGTATTTCAACTTGTTTGGCCTCTGGGAGGTGTCCCACGGTGCTTCAATGTGTCCGCTCTGGACAGCACTTTCAAGCCCACTGCACTTCAGCCAGGTAAGCAGGACAAGCCCTGGTAACTTTTGAATTTCATTTCCTGTTTGATCAGCATGGAGAGCTCACCACCACAGCTGACCATGGCTGCCCAGGTACACAAATGCGCTCCAGTGTGGATGGAGCATGCAGGAGACACTGGATCTGATTGCTATGTGGGGAGAAGAGTCTGTGCAGGCAGCGCTCTGAACCAGCTGAAGAAATGCTGACATCTATGCCAAAATTGCACAGGGCATGGAGGAAAAACACTACACCAGGCACACACAGCAGTGCCATGTGAAAATAAAGGAGCTCAGGCAAGCGTACCAGAAGACAAAGGAGGTGAATAGTCACTCTGGTGCTGAACCACAGACAGGCTACTTCTATGAGTAGCTGCATCTGATTCTAGGCAGGGACCCCAACACTCTCTGTGGATACCTCCCAGGGGACCCAGGCGGCTACGGGCAATAACAAGGAGGACCCTGTTGATGATGAGGAGGAGGAGGAGGAGGAGAATGCGCAGCAGGCAAGCGGAGGATCCATTCTCCCCGACAGCCAGGACCTCTTCCTAACTCTGGAGCCAATCCCCTCCCAGGACCCACTGGTGCGGGACTGTGATGGCAGGGAAGGCACCTCTGGTGAATGCACACTTGTAATAACACTACAGGAATTAAATGCAATTGTGGTTAATGTTTAATTTGAGGTAAATAATTGGGCTACGGTGGCGGCCGGTGCAGCCACGCAAAGCGTGCTCCCCGGAAAAGCCTGTTTCTGTGCCAAGAGTTTCCACACTAAAAAATTTCCCCAGGTGTGCCCTCACGCCACCTACCCTTTCGTCTGTTCTTACCATGCCTACCTGCAAACCGAAATCTGCTGCCCAGAGCTCTGCCATGTGTTGTACCTAACTCGCAGGATCTTCTTTTAAAACACAAAATTTGGTCGAGTACCTCAAGGAATGTATTTACTGCTGTGAATTGTTTCATTCATTGTGACAGTTAACTTTTTCTTTTCAACATTGTATGCTTTTCCTTGCAGCTGCAACATTTTCTCTGGGCGCTTCCTCCACTCCAGCACAAAGGCTGTCCCAGATTAGAAGGTGAAAAAAGCAGACAAGGGAAGACAAGTTCTGTGATTTGATGCATTCCTCTGAGGATGACAGGGCCCAGCTGCATACATGGAGGCTCACACTCTCAGAGAGCATGCTCATCGACCAAGAGGGCAGGAAAGCAAGCAGGGAACAAGAGCATAACACACAAGAGGAGATGTTGTGGCTTATGGGGGAGCAAACAGACATGTTGAGGCATCTGGTTGAGGTGCAGGAAAGGCAGCTAGACCTTAGAGTCCCACTGCACCCAATGATGAACCAGCTGCCCTCCTCACCAAGTTCCATATCCTCCTCTCCCAGATGTCCTAGAATGCAAAGGGGACGGGAGGGGAGCTCCGTTATCCCTTGAACTCAACTCTGGGAGATGGTTCATGGAGCAGAAAGCTCTCATTCCCACAGATTTGATTGCTAGACAGTGCAATTGTAATAAGCTGTGTCCTTGCACCTTCCCCACTGTGTTATCAGGCCCGTAGACCCTGGTTATTTTTGCTATTCATTGCTGTCCCTGTTCAGTGTTTGTTAGCATAATAAAAATGCATGAATTGAGTTCGAGAGGCTCTTTATTCACTGTGCACACTGTGGTTGATGGGGGTTTAGTTTACAGGGCAGTACATGCGAAAAGGGGGGCAGGTTCGTAAGGAATAACACAGAGAACTGTCACATCAGTGTTGGCTCATTCATGAAACTGGTTTTCAAAGTCTCTGGGAGACGCAGTGCACTTCAATGTGCTCTTCTTATTGCCCTGGTGTCTGTCTGCTTATAATTGGCAGCCAGGTGATCTGCCTCAACCCCTCCACCTCACCAGAAACTTTTCCCCCTTACTTTCACAGATATTATGTAGAACACAGCAAGCAGCAACAACAATAGGAATATTGCTTTTGCTGAGGTCTAACCTAGTGAGTAAACTGCGCCAGCACCCCTTTAGACGTCCAAAGGCACATTCTACCACCATTCTGCACTTGCTTAGCCTATGATTGAACTGCTTCTTACTGCTGTCCAGGCTGCCTGTGTGCAGCTTCATGAGCCATGGGAACAAGGGGTAGGCTGAGTTTCCAAGGATAACTATTGGCATTTCAACATCACCAATGGTAATTTTCTGGTCTGGGAAGAAAGTTCCTTCTTCCAGCTTTCAGACAAGACTGGAGTTCCTAAAGATGCACGCATCACGTACCTTTCCCGACCATCGCACGTTGAAGTCGGTGAAATGGCCCCTGTGATCCACTAGTGCTTGCAACACCATTGAGAAGTAGTCCTTCTGGTTTATGTACTCTTTGGCAAGGTGGTCTGGTCCAAGATAGGGATGTGCGTTCCACCTATCGCCCCACCACAGTTAGGGAACCCCATCGCGGCAAAGCCATCCACTATGTCCTGCACGTTTCCCAGAGTAACTACCCTTCTTAGCAGAAGTGAATTGATTGCCCTGGCTACTTGGATCACAGCTGACCCTACAGTTGATTTACCCACTCCAAACTGATTCCCATCTGACCAGTAGCAATCTGGCATTTCAAGCTTCCACAGGGCTATCGCCACTCACTTCTCAATGGTCAGAGCAGGTCTCATTTTGGTATTTCCACACTTCAGGGCTGGGGAAAGCAATTCACAAAGTTCCATAAAAGTGGCCTTGTGCATTTGAAAGTTCTGCAGCCACTGCTCCTCATCCCATACCTGCATCACGATGTGGTCCCACAAGTCTATGCTTGTTTCCCTGGCCCAGAAGCAGCGTTCCACTGCGTCAGCTCGGCTGCTGCTGATGCCAGTATGTGTGAATTGCTCCGTTCCATGGCTTCCAGCACAGCTATTTGAGTGGTATCACATTCTTCCATGCGACTGCTCCTGGCTAGGCTCTGCAAATACCGCAGGACGATGCATGAGGTGTTTGTGACGCTTCCAACAACAGCGTACAGCTGAGCGGGGTCCATGCTTGCTCTGCTATGGCATGTGCATGAGTAACCCAGGCTGAGGTGTGAAAATGATTGTTTGCCATTTTTTTCAGGGAGGGATGGAGGTAGGAGCCAAGTGCATCATGGGAGGCTGACGATATGTCCCCAAAACACCTCACAAAAATGTTTTTGTCCCATCAGGCATTAGGAGCCTAACCCAGAATTCCAATTGGCAGCAGGAACCTTGGGCTATCTGCCCACAGTGCATCACTCCGTGAGTCGATGCTACCCATGGTAGTGGGATGCGCTCTGCCGACGGAGTGTGTGCAGTGGGGACATACACCACTGATTTTATAAAATCGGAGGCTACCGGTCGACTTTAATAAATTCAACCTAATTTCATAGTGTAGACAAGCCGTATCCCTTAGGCACCAATTCAACATAGCCTTAAGCATGTGCTTAAGTCAACTCCTTTTCATCTGAACAAACCAGACCCCAAGCAGGGCTGTTGTGATTGGATGAGCAAAAAGGTATGGAGCCTGCATAAAAGGGCCTGGAAGAGGGAGAATATAGAGCATAGCACTACAGACGTGCCTCTGGCCACAAGAAAGCACCTGGGTGATGAACAACCATCTTCCACATAGACCTGAGCTGGCTTTAATCTAGCTAGCTCTGGAACTGGAGCATTGAGCCATGGCAACACGGGCTAGCCACCTGAATAATTGCCCACAGTTCTATGCGAGCTTGTACAGTGCAGACTACTGTGGCTTTTCTGCTCTGGTACCTCAGTTAGCTAAATTAACACTAGCTCAGGTATGTCTACATGAGCTGTAGTCACACCACATGGATTGTAGTACAGACATATCTTGAAGCTCATGCCTAAGCCTAAGCATTGATGTAAGTGCTTGGCTCAGTCGCAATGGACTGCTGAATTGGGGCCTCAGTGATCATTCCAGAGTAAAAAAATTAGAGGTTTAGTTTAAAAAAAATGAATACATTTGTGTGTCTGATAACTGTGTGGAAATCAGTCTGTCAGTGCTGTGCTCATGAAATATCTGATCGCTTTTGCAAAGTCTTCATTCATCTTTGATACAATTACCTTGTGTCTCCCAAGAAGGGCTAGTCTTTTTGCTCTGGTATTTACGAGAAATGTGGGGACAGTGTCTGCTGCAGTTATCTTGACCGTGTTTTCAATGTGTTATCACTTTGTTCTCAGCTATTTACTGCAATGGCATTCACTCTATTCGGTTATATGTTTCCTTACAAAATCTAGTCTGCTCTTGGGGATTTGTGCTATACTCCATCTTTGTCTCAGTTCTCAAACAGTTTTATCTCCTTCCCCATTTCCAGGTCTGTAATTCAAGTAGCTGGTAGAAAATGAAGGCTTTGCATTATCCAAACTTGATTTGGTTTGCTGGGAGTTTTTTTTAAAGTTGGATAAAGGATACCATCTACTTATAAATTGAAATTCTCTTTATTCCATTTTTTGCAGAAAAGCCAGTTCTGACTGGAAAGTTCCCTGTTCCAATTTTATTTTTCCTCGTGTGTGAAGTTGCCTTAATTGATGGTGTGGTGGGTGGAATTGTACTCACTGTGACTGTGTGTGATGACTGCACCTTTAAGGTCTGGAACTTTTTATGTGATAGCGTTCAAAAACCATGTCAGTTGACAGTGGGGCTGGATTATGGCATGGACATGTGGGTCCTCAGATCCCAGAGTGTGACTATATCAGAATTTCACCTTACAAAAAATACTAGCCCTGATGGCTGTGAAGAAAATCTTAGAAGTGGAAGCAATGCAGTGATGCCTGCCTGAGTCTGCAGACAGCCTGACACAATCTCTCTGAGAAGAGTGAGCTGCTCCATTCTTCTGAATAGGGTCTTTTATTCCAAGGCCAGAGATGAAAGTAAGCCGGTATGGCGTAAGCCGACCATACTGGCAAGGGCAGCTTCTCCAGGCCGGCAATTTAAAAGGGCCCTGGGCTCCCAGCAGCGGCCAGAGCCCCATGCCTTTTAAATTGCAGCCAGAGCCCTGGGGCTCCCGGCCGCTGCCACAGCTACAGCTGGAGCCCTGGGTCCTTTAAATCGCTGCTGGAGCCCTGGTGTACTGGCTGCCATTTAAAGGCCCCAGGGATTTAAAGACCCCACCCCTTCTGTCTGAGGCTCTGCCCCTTCCTGGTGAGTGCTCTCCTCCCCCACCCTTGCTCAGGACCCTGGTCCTGCGTACTGGTATTATTTCTCCCAATATGGTAATACTGTGGAAGTTCATTAGTGTTCGTTGCAACATGTAGCAAATCGGGAGTATTATGAAATCATGTAAGCTAATAGCCATCAGATTGCAGTCTTCTACACGGGTGACAGTCACCTCTTTGGGTGCTGAAGGCATCTAATGGAACATTGAAAAAAGGTGGGTTTTTTTTTATATGTCTCCATTAAAGTAGTCAAAATTCCTTAACACCACAGGAAGCTCTATTTTTGCCCCCTTACTGGGAGGGACCTTCACCATTCCTATAATATCTTGGGGTGTTGAGAAGACACCATCAAAACCACAGATTTCTTCCCTGATATGTAAGTCCACTGGTCTCAATTATCTAAATTCTCTTTTCACTCATATCAGTTTTAAAATGGTATAACCCTTTTGACTTCAGTAGTTACTCCTGATTTACACTGGCATATATGATAACAGAAGCAAGTCCAGTGAAGTTAAACCACAGATAAATTTGGGCCATTCAAAGTGGATTAGATAACTAGTACAGGAAGATCATCAAACACACATACTCTACTGAGGACTGCTGCAACAGCCACAGTGACCATGGTTGATGGCACGATACCAGGCATTGTAGAATGAAGTTCCCAGATCTGGATCAATCAGAAAATCCAAAATCTCTGGGGTCAGCCCTACAGGTAAAGTCTGATAAGGTCGAGGCATGAATACTTTCACCTTTTGATGGAGAGTGTGAGAATAACATATGTAGGCCTGTTTTTTGTCTATCCTGGTGACGTGGCCGGAGAGCATGCAAACACCTCTTTTGAATGTAGTGAGCCATTGGAGGAAGGCCAGATCTCTCTGAGATTATGGCATTTTGCACAACATGGAACCTCTTTACGTTCAGGATTTGTCACTGGCAACACGTTTGGAATGCTTCTAATGACTCCAAGTCTGCCTGTAGGAGGGGCCAGGTTTCTGACATGTTTAGCAGTACAGGCAGTACACAGGTTTGATAGGTCCTGAACTTTGTCTCAGTGCAAAGATGTTTTTGCATTCATAGCTGACACATGAAGTTCATTCAGGAGGATGTCCAGTTTACTGTGACCACTTGAAGTCTGCTTGCAGCCTAGGTAGATGAACTTGTCAATGTTCTTCTTAATGCTTGACCCCACCTGCACTGAGGTTTCTGGTGGCCCAGCTCTGAGGTTCTGGACTATGGTCTTCTGTCATGAGATGTACAATCCCATAGTGTGGCTGGTGTTTTGGAAAACTTGAAGGACAGGACTGAAGTTCTCTGGTTTCTCCACAAGCAAGGCAGTGTCATCACCATAGTCTTGGTCAGAGAACACTTCTTGACCAACCTTGGTTCCGATGTGTGGAGCAGCAAGTCCTAATATCCAGTCAATAGCTTGACAGAATAGTGCCTGAGTGAGAATCATCCCTGTCATACACTTGAGGTTGTGTAGAAATGTGATGAAAGCCATGGACTAGCATGCACTCTCGCACTGTTACTGCTTCATATGGCATATGTTGACAACAAAGCAACTTTTGATTTGGTTGACAAGTCAGCCCTTTGGCTCATGCTGCAAGATGTTGGCATCCCAGTGATCTTCACACTGGTACCAGTGCAAGTGTGTGCTTTGGTACAGGAAGATGAGCAACCAGAATTCATGATTAGGTGTAATTAGTTAGTAATTGTGGTGTGCTACAAAACCCATAATTGAATGTTGCTACCTCAAACTAAGGAGAGTTCATATTATCTAATGAACAATACCATGGCTGAATCTGTATCTACAAGACAAATTGCCATTGACATCTATTTCTTCTAACCTTTATCAGAAAAGAGCACAATAAAATTCTTGTATTAAAGTGAGAACACAAAGCCAATCTTTCTGGCCATTGAATCTGGTCAATTGGAAGTTGATGACTGGCTTCTTTCCAAAAAGATCGGGCTGAGTCAGTCTCTGCTTTGAAGGGATTTCATAGCTTGTCATCTTAAGTCATTACACCTAGTTATGAAGAAGCAGTTTCTTGGTGTTTTCAGACACTTTTGTGCCAAGATACAGATAGCTAAAATAAGGTGTCCCTTTGTCTGCTGTATATCCATAACTATATGCATGTACTCTATTTAACATACAGAATATCAATTATATACTAATGTTAAATTTGTACGGTTAAGAACACAAAAGACAGGAAATGAGCAACTCAAAGTTGGGCACAATCTTAATTCTGACCCCTTTGTTTATCTGTGTCAAAACATTGTCCTGTAAAGAACAGATACTAACTAAACTACCTACTTAGATGGCATATAGGTTCATGCCAACAAATTTTCAGTATTTCTTTTTCGTGTTAAATTTCTTTTTATCCAAGTGCAAGCCAAGTTTGAAGAAAATAACTCTAGTTATTTTAAAGGGCTGAATAGAGCTGCTCGAAAAAGCTTTTGTCCAAATGTGGCCTTTGTGAAAAGTTTTTCTTTGTTTTTTTAAATAAACAATTGTTTATCATAGAAATTTTCCTTTTTTCACAAAATGTTCTACAATATTTGTTTCCAGTTAATAATTTTAGTAAACTGTTTTTCTTACTAGAAACCAGGATTTTGGTAAAAAATATAATGGAAAATATTATACAAAATGGATAATGGGCCCATTTTAAATCCTGTGAAAGGGAAACAACCTCAAAATTACTTGTAAAAATTAACTGGTTTTTTTCCTACTAACTCCACTTTTGAATTAGTTAAATCTGCAAGCTGAAACTTTGTCCTTCTGTTTTCAGATTTATTCAAAGCTAGTGTGAATGTATGGCTATGTAAGATCATTTCAATCTTTTAGCCTATCTCAAAAGAGGGTGTGTCTAATGTTGGAGATGAAACAAAGTTTGAAAATGCTTCCATCTCAGGACAGTCTCAAAGTTGGCTAAGACCATTCAGTTTTAAACAGTAATCATTTTATACTGAACTGATTTTCTATAAACTTCACTTGGTTTGTAAATCCAAATTTACAATAATTTGGAGAATTAAAATCAAGCCAAGTCTGAAGCCTATATGTGCTTGATTCCAACTTACTGAATGCATTAAGTGATAAATATAACAGTAAGAAGAGAGACCATATTTTAAGACCTAAGCAGAGGGAGCCAGAGTTAAAATGTGTTTCTTCTCTGACAAGAAACCCTGTTAAACTGGCACATTCTCACTGATTTCCATATTAAATTGCTCAGTTTGCAATTTAAAAGACAATGCTACCTCCTAGTTCCACAAATTAATGTGGTGCTCCAACTGTCAAGTTCTTTCCAACTCATCCATCACGTCAATAATAAAGATTCTGGTAGGCTCTTCCAATCCAGCTGTGAAACCCTGTTATCTTCAGATTATCTGTGGCACCTGTACAGCCTAATTTGAGGCTAGTAAGGATACCCAGGTGTTGCTTAGGGCATTATTTGGCTTGCAGAGTTTTTATTATAGGTGAAGCTGGTAAATCCACCTATTTTGGGGTTGCCTAAGACTTTCCACTAGTTGTACTTAATATAACTTGATTTTACCTTCTTCAGAAAATACAAAACAACAAAAAACCAGCACTGCCCCCACAACATAGGAAATAACATACAAATAACCATCTTAAAAGAAAGTTATAAAGTCAAGAAGTCCAAAGTTGGGAAATGCCAATTTACAGTTGCCTGTGAAACCCTAATTGTGACCCTTATGTTTATGTATTATGATATAGTTTTTAATTACATGATAACATGCTCTTTTCCCACAGGGTCCCTGCCTCATTCAGTGTACAGGATGGAGGCACAAGAGGGCAGAACTAAGATTGTACAGACAACTGTAAATCTGGCATTTCCTAACTTTAGAGTGCTTGACTTTGTAACCTGAATAACTTTCTTTTAGCATATTTTTATATGTAATTACTGTGTATTAGCAACAAGATGGAAAGAACCCAGCCTTGTTTTGGGCCTACCTCTAATCTTCTCACAAGGGGGGGGGGGGGAAACCTAGTTCTTTTTTCTATCTGTCTAGGTTTATATGGTCCCTCCTCACATAGTACATAATACATCGAAGGTTACCTGAATCTCATTACCACAGAATGGATTATTTTTAACTTTCTAACTTAGTGAAGTTTTATTTGGAAAAGAAAATGAACCAGGAAGTCTCTCCAGAGGATTGTAAGAACATAATGCTAGCCATTAGGAGCAGTACAAATTGCCCATCATGAAGAGAATGCTGGTGAAAAATTATGATTAGATATTTTCACACACCAGTCCTGCAAAACAAAATGGACACCAAATTAAAAGCAAAAGCTAGAGTGAATGCCATGGGATAGGAGAGTAACCTTCATCTTTTTTGGAAATTATCCCAAATTAAAGCCTTCCAGTGTTTAAAACCTAGCTCTCTGGAACTGACTTTGTGTTGTTTGTGCAGTGCCTATTACAATGAGGTCCTTATTCTTCTTCGGATCCATAAGTAGTACTCTAATATAACTAATAATGACATCGGAAAATTAATGCCATCATTGTTTAAGTGAGATAGCCCCCGAATTCCATGTGCGTGGTGTTAAGGAATTGTGCTGATTTTGCTGCATTTGAACAAAGGTTGTTTCACCTTTTGGGGACTGCAATTAATGTGGCTCTGATCCTGCCATGAACTCCACATGGATAGACCCCTATTAAAGTCAAAGGGGGTCTATACAGACATAAGCTGGGGCCTAACTATTAAATCTCTATGGTTGCAAAAATAAATACTGCCTATAGAAATGTGGTTGATGATAATAAAGAGAAAATTAATAATTTACTGCTTTTATCAGAACAGCAACTGAAGGGTCTGAGGCAAGACGAGACAAATAGGATGAAATTATTTAAAAAAATAATTGGTCTAACTTCTGTAAAAACAATAGGCCAGATCGGCTGCTGGTGTAAATTGGCATAGCTCTGTAGATTTCACTGGAGGCTCTGCTGATTTATGCCACCTGAGGATCTGGCCCAGTTCAGTATAGCGACTGTAACTCAGGGCTAGTCTACACTGGCAACACTACAGCACTGCCGCGGCAGCCCTTTAACGTGGCTTGTGCAGTCATGGCAAAGCGCTGGGAGAGAGCTCTCCCAGCGCTCGAAACAAGCCATCTCCACAAGAGGCGTTGCTCCCAGTGCACTGTTTACACTGGTGCTTTACAGCGCTGAAACTTGCTGCTCTCGGGGCGGGGAGGAGAGGGGGTTCCCACCCCTGAGCGAGAAAGTCATAGTGCTGTAAATTGCCATGTAGACAAGCCCTCAGACACTTTACTGCCTCAGCTCTGCTGTATTTGTTAACTTTTGTGTTCCGCATCCTCTCTTTTAATATATATGAAAGAAAATAATGTATGCCATCAGCAAGTCTGGTTATCTTTTATCTAAAGTTACTACCATAGGGAGAATGAAAGGAAGGACAGCCCAGTGGTTAGGGGACTAGCCTGTGACTTGGGTTTAATTCCCTTCTCCACCACATGCTTCTTGTGTGACCCTGGGCAAGTCACTTAGATTTTCTGAGCCTCAGTTTCCCCATATGTAAAATGGGGAATCTCACACTGCCCCACCTCACAGGGGAACTGTGAGGATAAATACGTTCAAGAGCATAAGGTGCTCAGATACTATGCTCACAGGTCTACAGAGAAAGCAAAATTCCTGAACACTGCCACTCAGTTCCTAGTGTAAACTTAATCAAAGTATCTGTCTTATTATTTACAATGATATTTACGACAAATATGTGTACGGACAAATGTATTGTTATGGAGTCAGTATATTTACCTTTTTTTACCCTCCCTCTTTGGACCAGATAATGAAAATGAAACAGAACTTCTCCCTTTGTATCTCATGAGCAAAAGTGTGTGTGTCAGAAAGCTTTCTAAGCATCTGATGGATGACCTCCCTTAATGCTTGAACTGTTCCTTCAACCAAAGCTGAATTGGAAATCTCAGTGAAATGTGGATGTTGCCAGTTGTTCTTTTTTAATTGGCCTCACAGCTCAGTATAACCCCCTTGGGGTTTAAAGAGGATGGCCAGAGAGCATGGTCCCTTTAAACCTTCTCCTGAGGCGGAGGAAGTGCTGGTTGTGGCAGGGGCATTGAGAGAGGGAGAGCAATGGGGACTCCAGATAAGAGGGTCTACAGCAAGCAGGCCCTCATGTAGTAAAGTAGCAAGAACCAGCCATAACCCTGGAAGGAACAGAACAGCTGGCCAGAGATGCCCCAGGACAGGAGCCAGCATGAGCACCGTGCCAGGGAGGAATCACCCAAGAAAGACAAACCAGAGCCAGACGCAGTATCACTATCACCCAGAGCTACCTGGGGCCTTGAGTACTGGGGCTTGTGACTTTGCATTGGGAATAAGGAAGGAGGCTATAGTAGCTAAGTGGGAAGGTTGTCATTCTGTGTGAGTTTGCAGAGAGCGGCAGAAGAGGGCACTGGAAGGGTTTGTTAAAGAAAGTTCACTGGCACCAAAGACAAGCAGGAGTACCCAAGACTCGCTTATGGACTGGAGCTCTGCCCAGGATTCCTGAACTCTGAGTATAGATGTATTGCTCAGTGTCTGCCCTTTCATATTGTGGGACCACTGGCCTGTGGGTCCTTTCTCTGTTTTACTGCTCCCCCTGTCTTCCTCTGTTGTTTTTCTCCATTCCTTCTGTAAATAAATATTTCCCTTTCCTATAATCATTGTAGTGTGTGTGTGTTTAGTCTAGGGGCATTGGAACAGGTGCACTTGGGGTGGAAGGGAGTTTCCCAACTGTGTTCCTGCGGGCACCTAAGAGCAGACTCCATCTTGGCCACAAGGGCTCTGTAGTTACATCCATTTAACTTCTAAAAATAAATGGTAAATTGCTTTAGAAACAAAGCAGAATGGTTTCGTATTAAGCTATGTAGAATGAGAAATTAGAGTCACAACTTTACCTTGGTGTCTACATTTACAGCATGTAACAGAAGACTAGTACATCTCTGTTTCCACTAAAATTATTCTACCAAATTGGTAGAATGTTCTTTAAATGCTTTAAATTAGACACAGAGCCAAAGTGTTCTCTTTGTCAATGGGGTTGCATGTGTGTTATTGAGAGCAAAATTCTGCATTCTGTAGCATGTACATCATTTATATTATGGAAAGAATTACCTACTAATTTGGTAGAATGCCTGAAGTCTATCAAAGCCTATACCGTGTATTGAGATATCAAGTGATAAATCTATTTATCATACACCTGTGACTACCTCATCTGTCCTTAATCCATCTCATCCTGGATTTTTACTTTAACATTCCAATCACTGGGCAGCTTTGATCAGATACCATTTTTTAAAATTCAACCTGCCAAAGATTTGTTTCTTCCTTGTCCCTAAGCATTTTAAATTTCCCTCCCCAAAAAAATCAATCTAGCCCAAGATCTGGGATGGGCAATATTCAGCCTTGTATTAATAACAGCTTCTCAGCTGATTGCTTCTCTTCACCTAAAAATGTAATGAATTTAGGATCTGAAATGAGAGCTTCATCCCACATACCCAGCATTTTGATAGGACTCAACATTTTTTT
The DNA here is from genome assembly GCF_965140295.1 of Lepidochelys olivacea. Lineage (NCBI taxonomy): Eukaryota > Metazoa > Chordata > Testudines > Cheloniidae > Lepidochelys > Lepidochelys olivacea. Next base: position 42,272,186 of record NC_140419.1, read on the forward strand.
CTAGCCATAAAAAGGAATGAGACATTGGACTTCAAAAATTGTGACATTTTATGTATTTTAAAAAAAACCTCTTGTAAACATAAATCCTCAGCTGTTATATAACTCAGGGTGCTGACATGTATCACAACAAATTGCTTTGGCTGACTAATACCTCACAGAAATGATTTCCTTGCTAAATGAAGCAGCCCCGGCTGGTCAGTATAATTGCTGCCCAACACTGAATAGCAGCAGTGGAACTGATCAATCTGAGCTGTTTCACAAAAAGAAAAGGAGTACTTGTGGCACCTTAGAGACTAACCAATTTATTAGAGCATAAGCTTTCGTGAGCTACAGCTCACTTCCTCAGATGCATATCGTGGAAACTGCAGCAGGCTTTATATATACACAGAGAATATGAAACAATACCTCCTCCCACCCCACTGTCCTGCTGGTAATAGCTTATCTAAAGTGATCATCAGGTGGGCCATTTCCAGCACAAATCCAGGTTTTCTCACCCTCCACCCCCCCACACAAATTCACTCTCCTGCTGGTGATAGCCCATCCAAAGTGACAACTCTTTACACAATGTGCATGACAATCAAGTTGGGCTATTTCCTGCACAAATCCAGGTTTTCTCACATCCCCCCCACCCCCATACACACACAAACTCACTCTCCTGCTGGTAATAGCTCATCCAAACTGACCACTCTTCAAGTTTAAATCCAAGTTAAACCAGAACATCTGGGGGAGGGGGTAGGAAAAAACAAGAGGAAACAGGCTACCTTGCATAATGACTTAGCCACTCCCAGTCTCTATTTAAGCCTAAATTAATAGTATCCAATTTGCAAATGAATTCCAATTCAGCAGTTTCTCGCTGGAGTCTGGATTTGAAGTTTTTTTGTTTTAAGATAGCGACCTTCATGTCTGTGATTGCGTGACCAGAGAGATTGAAGTGTTCTCCGACTGGTTTATGAATGTTATAATTCTTGACATCTGATTTGTGTCCATTTATTCTTTTACGTAGAGACTGTCCAGTTTGACCAATGTATATGGCAGAGGGGCATTGCTGGCACATGATGGCATATATCACATTGGTGGATGTGCAGGTGAACGAGCCTCTGATAGTGTGGCTGATGTTATTAGGCCCTGTGATGGTGTCCCCTGAATAGATATGTGGGCACAATTGGCAACGGGCTTTGTTGCAAGGATAAGTTCCTGGGTTAGTGGTTCTGTTGTGTGGTATGTGGTTGTTGGTGAGTATTTGCTTCAGGTTGCGGGGCTGTCTGTAGGCAAGGACTGGCCTGTCTCCCAAGATTTGTGAGAGTGTTGGGTCATCCTTTAGGATAGGTTGTAGATCCTTAATAATGCGTTGGAGGGGTTTTAGTTGGGGGCTGAAGGTGACGGCTAGTGGCGTTCTGTTATTTTCTTTGTTAGGCCTGTCCTGTAGTAGGTAACTTCTGGGAACTCTTCTGGCTCTATCAATCTGTTTCTTTACTTCTGCAGGTGGGTATTGTAGTTGTAAGAAAGCTTGACAGAGATCTTGTAGGTGTTTGTCTCTGTCTGAGGGGTTGGAGCAAATGCGGCTGTATCGCAGAGCCTGGCTGTAGACGATGAGACGACCCCTCAGACAGAGACAAACACCTACAAGATCTCTGTCAAGCTTTCTTACAACTACAATACCCACCTGCAGAAGTAAAGAAACAGATTGATAGAGCCAGAAGAGTTCCCAGAAGTTACCTACTACAGGACAGGCCTAACAAAGAAAATAACAGAACGCCACTAGCCGTCACCTTCAGCCCCCAACTAAAACCCCTCCAACGCATTATTAAGGATCTACAACCTATCCTAAAGGATGACCCAACACTCTCACAAATCTTGGGAGACAGGCCAGTCCTTGCCTACAGACAGCCCCGCAACCTGAAGCAAATACTCACCAACAACCACATACCACACAACAGAACCACTAACCCAGGAACTTATCCTTGCAACAAAGCCCGTTGCCAATTGTGCCCACATATCTATTCAGGGGACACCATCACAGGGCCTAATAACATCAGCCACACTATCAGAGGCTCGTTCACCTGCACATCCACCAATGTGATATATGCCATCATGTGCCAGCAATGCCCCTCTGCCATATACATTGGTCAAACTGGACAGTCTCTACGTAAAAGAATAAATGGACACAAATCAGATGTCAAGAATTATAACATTCATAAACCAGTCGGAGAACACTTCAATCTCTCTGGTCACGCAATCACAGACATGAAGGTCGCTATCTTAAAACAAAAAAACTTCAAATCCAGACTCCAGCGAGAAACTGCTGAATTGGAATTCATTTGCAAATTGGATACTATTAATTTAGGCTTAAATAGAGACTGGGAGTGGCTAAGTCATTATGCAAGGTAGCCTGTTTCCTCTTGTTTTTTCCTACCCCCTCCCCCAGATGTTCTGGTTTAACTTGGATTTAAACTTGAAGAGTGGTCAGTTTGGATGAGCTATTACCAGCAGGAGAGTGAGTTTGTGTGTGTATGGGGGTGGGGGGGATGTGAGAAAACCTGGATTTGTGCAGGAAATAGCCCAACTTGATTGTCATGCACATTGTGTAAAGAGTTGTCACTTTGGATGGGCTATCACCAGCAGGAGAGTGAATTTGTGTGGGGGGGTGGAGGGTGAGAAAACCTGGATTTGTGCTGGAAATGGCCCACCTGATGATCACTTTAGATAAGCTATTACCAGCAGGACAGTGGGGTGGGAGGAGGTATTGTTTCATATTCTCTGTGTATATATAAAGCCTGCTGCAGTTTCCACGATATGCATCTGAGGAAGTGAGCTGTAGCTCACGAAAGCTTATGCTCTAATAAATTGGTTAGTCTCTAAGGTGCCACAAGTACTCCTTTTCTTTTTGCGAATACAGACTAACACGGCTGTTACTCTGAAACCTGAGCTGTTTCATTTAGCAAGGAAGCTTTGAGGGTCACAACTCTAAGGTAGCCCTTCACATGAGTGGTTGGGGAGCTGGCAGGAAAGCAGGCAAGTTTTGAAACCTGCCTATATTCCATTGGAAGATTGGTTGAAATTGACACATTTCCACAAAACATTTTGCATTTGATAAATCAGGATTTTACAGTGTAAAAATGTTCCACTGGAAATTTCCCGACCAACTCTAATAAAGAGAACACCTCCTTCTTGCCGGTCTTTGGAGTGTAGGAGCTCTGGAATGATGTGAGGAACATGCTGTGAGTGTTTCCAGTCCTTTTGGCTGAATTAACCTGTACAGGGGACAATGTGGTCCCTGAACATACAACTGAACCCTAATTCCAACCAAATAAGAAGGCATCAATGAGACTGGTGAGAAGACTATGATATAGCAAATTAGGGAGTGCTTCTGATTTATGGAAATTCATTTTAAGCACAGAGAGGGAGGCAAAAGTGCCTTGTAAATGTTGGTCAGAAAATGTGTACAGAACTGAGCACCCAGCTTTTTAGCCAAACTTGGGTGCTTTCATTTTGGGGTCCTACAAAGATTGGAATGCAGAAGCATGGTCAGAAATTGAGACTGGGTGCAGTGTGGGGCACGGGTAGCAACCCTACCCAGCTTGTTCTGGAAGACTATGTCTCCTTTATAGGTTACCCTTGTTAGCCAAAGCAGGTGGCTGGTTTAAATACTATCTCTTTCCGTGTATAAGCATTCTGTAGCCTCAGAGATTTTAACAAAATATAGCAAGGGGGTGACTGCGTTGTTGTATTTTTAAACTAGCAAATGGGTATCACACAATTTTTCCACATAAATTGCCTAGTTGAGTTGATGGGAAAAGGGTCATTTCCTCTAGAGCCATGATGATATTTTACAATTTCAACTGCAGGATCCCAGAACATCCTCCCAAAACACTATCCATACAGTGTGTGTTGTTTAAATCAGTTGAACATTATGGTCCAGATTCTGATCTTTGTTATACCAGTGTAAATTCAGAGTACCCCCACTGATTTTATTGGAGTTGCTATGATTTGAGGCTGGTGAAATGAGTTCACAATCTGGCCTTTTGTGTTCATGGCAACTGATGGGAATTTCACAAGGATGTGCTATTTATCATATGACTAAAGCCCTTTCCTTTCAATCAAAGCTTGATAAATGATTTATCGTAGTAAAAGAAGTGTAATATGCAGCATTGATCTCAGTAAGTGAACAATGATCTTTCTGAGGGGCTCTTGGACTCGACAAAATGACAAATCAATACTCAGGGTGCATTTGAGGAATCAACACATCTCTATTAAATACAAGGTGTTGTGGCAGTTTTCTAATAGGGACGTAATTCCAGTAACATTAATCAAGCCCTGGTAGAAAGGAGTGATTCAGAGAGACACTGTGCTCCCTCAGGCTGTCGTTGTGGGGGAGGCATTAGGAGTCTAGGAGTGGAATTTATGTTGGGGGGATGGTGGTGGTTCCAATTCAAATGTTCAGGGATTTCCTTGGCAGTTATAGGAAGGTTTTATTTCCCTTGCAGGAGGAATTGATGGGGAACCTTCAGTAAAGGTAGAGAGTCATAGGTTTGATGTGTGGGCTTGAGGAATGGCTGCTTGAAATCATTAGGAGCTATCAGGCGAGTGGGATGATTTGCCTGCTGGATCTGTCAGATCATCTTAAGGAAATGTTTTTTAAAAGCAATTTTGAGGATGACCACGCTGGTCTTGTATGTAAGGTGGGACATATGGGTTCTATTTCTAGCTCTGCCACGCTTTGTAATCTATGCTCTTGGGCAAACGATTTAAGCCAAGTCTGTTGCTCTGGGGCGGCAGTTGGTGTTTGATACTAGGGTGACCAGACAGAAAGTGTGAAAAACTGGGACATGGGGTGGGAGGTAATAGGCACCTATATAAGAAAAAGTCCTGAATATCGGGACTGTCCCTATAAAATAGGACATCTGGTCACCCTATTTGATACTGTCCAGGATGGGTGGGCTAAGTACTACAGTGTCCCTCAGAGATCCTCCCCCTTGCCATAAACTATCCTCAGCCTAAATTTCCTCCCATCCCTTTCTCCCTCTGCTGTTATTTGTCCTCTTTTTTGATGCCTCTCCTTGCTTAGCTCACTCTCAGCCTCGCTCTGATTCACAAGGGTGGTTATACATTCACAGCACTGAGTAGAGGGGGCAGGTTCTCAACCTCATCTCCCCTCAGCAGCTCAAAGATATGGGGAGGAGCCATGCTGAGTGAGCACATCAGCTCTCTTCCTGCTCACACCATCAACTAATTTAGATCAGTGGCTGGAGGAGGGAATGAGCTCAGAAACTGCTCCCTGCCCCCAAAGCTCTGTCTGCTGGTGATTGGCCACACTGCTGAGCTGGGCTGTAACCTAAGTAAGTAGGCCTAGCTGCAGGGCAAAATCCTCCCAACCTGAAAGAAAAGGAGAAATGAAGGTCCACGGCTTGACATTGCCCAGCTACCTTAAGGCCCCGGAAGGGACTGATAGTGAAGCAAAGTATAACAGTAGAAGAGAACTGGATGGTGGGGGTAGTCAGAATGAGAGTGATGAGCAGAGAGTGAAGAATGAGGGTAAGGGTTGCTGATGGGGAGCATCTGAAGTGGGTGATGCAGGATGGGGAGTGACTAATGACAGATGAGGATGTGCCCGGAGAGTGGGATCATGGGTGGTTGGTGGTAAAGAGGCAGGAAGGAGACAGGGATGGGGAAGCTCAGAAATTAAGAGAAGGTAACACAGGGCAAGAGAAGGGAGGGACTATTCTAAATCACTGTTAGAAAACGGGGCTTAGGGCACACAGCCCATGAAAACATTGATGGAAAAGAAGTGGAGAGGATGGGAGGAAAGAGAACCAAAACAGCCAAGGGAGACCTAGCATGTCATGTATTTTCTCTCACTTTATACACAGCTAATACTTATAAGAGTCTGAATCACTGCCCTCCCCAGTGCACGGATTGCAATCAGATTGCCTGGATTGAGGATTTATGCGCCCTGGGGCCAGATTTACAGAACTAGGCGTGCCCACGTTTTGCTCTTTATATGGCAAATCCATCCATTTCATAAAGAGTTGCATCTACTGTTTCAGCTCATCTGGTTGTGCCACCACTGCAAGGTGGTTTAGGTCTGGTCTACGCTACAGGGATAGGTGGAATTTAGCCACTTTAGGTTGATTTTATAAGCAATGCGGCTACACAACCAACCCCGTTCCACCAACCTAAAGGGCTCTTAATATTGACTGCTGTACTCCTCCCCGACGAGGGAAGTAGAGCTAAAACCGACTTTCCTGGGTCGAATTTGGGGTAGTGCAGATGCAGCTCTGTGCAAATCGATGGTATTGGCCCTTGGGAGCTATCCCAGAGTGCTCCACAGTGACCGCTCTGGACAGCACTTTCAACTCCGATGCACCAGCCAGGTACACAGGAAAAGCCCCGGGAACTTTTGAATTTCATTTCCTGTTTGGTCAGCGTGGCAAGCTGAGCAGAAGAGGTGACCATGCAGTCCCAGAATCGCAAGCGAGCTCCAGCATGGAGTGAACTGGAGACACTGGATTTGATTGCTGTATGGGGAGAAGAATCTCTGCAGGCAGAACTCCAATCCAGCAGAAGAAATACTGATATATATGCCAAAATCGCACAGGGCACGGTGGACCAAGACTACACCAGGGACACACAGCAGTGCCACATGAAAATTAAGGAGCTCAGGCAAGCCTACCAAAAGACAAAGGAGGCAAATGTTCACTCTGGGTCAGAGGCCCATACATGCTGCTTCTATGATCAGCTGCATAGCATTCTAGGGGGGGAACCCTACCACTACCTCACCACTGTCCATGAACACCTGCAAGGGGGAAGCCTCACGCAACACAGAGGAGGATTTTGTGGATGAGGAAGAGGAGGAGGAGGAGGAGGAGAATGCGCAGCAGGCAAGTGGAGAATCCATTCTCCCTGGCAGCCAGGACCTTTTCATCACCCTGGAGCCAATACCTTCCCAAGGCGTATTGTTCCCAGATCCTGAAGGCGGAGAAGTCACCTCTGGTGAGTGCACATTTGTAACTACATTACAGTCATTAAAAGCAATTGTGTTTAATGTTTGATTTGCCCTGAACAATTGAAATGCATTCGCAGCCAGTACAGCTACTGGAAAAGTCTGTTAATGTGTCTAGGGATGGAGTGGGAATCCGCCAGGGACATCCCCATGAAGCTCTCCTGGAGGTATTCTGAAAGCCTTTGCAGAAGGTTTCTGGGAAGGGCTGCCTTATTTCGTCCTCCATGGTAGGACACTTTACCATGCCAAGCCAGTAGCAAGTAGTCTGGATTCACTGCAGCACAAAGCATGGCAGTGAATGGTCCTGGGTTTTGGTCACATTCAAGCAACATTCAGTCTATATCTCTCTGTGTTAGCCTCAGGAGAGTGATATCATTCATGGTCACCTGGTTGAAATAGGGGAATTTTTGTAAGGGAACAGTAATCCCCTCTGTTTGGTGATCCCCGGCACATTAGACCCTGGTCATGATCGGCTGTTTGCGCTTGGCTAAAAAGGATCATCCCGGAGAATAGCCACGCAGGGGCGAGGAGGGATGTGCTGCACATCCACCCCAAAACCTGCAGCCCCTCCTTTTAAATGGCAACTGCAGGCCCTCCTTTTAAATGGCAAAACCAACCAGCATTGGTTGCTATGGGAAAGGCGAGTGCTGCAGTTTGAAACCATTCCCACATGTTATGAACGCGGAAGAGCCAATCCCGCATACCCTTTGGCTTACCATGGCTGCCTGGAAACCGAATTCTGTTGCTCAGCCATGTGTGATGTGTCACCATACTGGCAGGTGCTCAATATAAAAGGCAAAATGTGACCTTGTACCTAAAACACATGTGCTGTCTGCTGTGAATTGCTTAATTCACTGTGAATCGGTCTCCCTTTTGTTCTCAGAAACGTATCTTCTTAAATTCTACTCTCCCTTTTTTCCCCCTTGCAGCTGCAAATGTTTCTATGCTCCCTGTATCAACTCCGTCCCTGAGGTTATCGCACATTAGAAGGCAAAAAAAACGCAGTTGCGATGACATGTTTTTGGAGTTCATGCAGTTCTCCCGCACTGATAGGGCACAGCTGAATGCATGGAGGCATTCAGTGGCAGAGGCCAGGAAAGCATACAGTGAGTGTGATCAGAACATGCAGGAGGAGATGCTGAGGCTAATGGGGGAGCAAACAGACATGATGAGGTGTCTGGTAGAGCTCCAGGAAAGGCAACTAGAGTACGGAGCCCCACTGCATCCATTGTGTAACAGCCTGCCCTCCTCGCCAAGTTCCATACCCACCTCACCCAGAAGCCCAAGAACGTGGGGCAGGAGGCTCCAGGCACCCAGCCACCCAACTTCAGTGGATGGCCCAAGCAATAGAAGGCTGTCATTCCAACAGCTTTGATTTGTAGTGTGGCTACAATAAGCAATGTGGCCTTGTCCTTCCCTCCTCCCCCACCCCACCCGGGCTACCTTTTACTAATCAGCATTGTCAGTGATCTCAATTTTTTTTAAATAAATAAAGAATGAATGAATGGATGGATTCAAAACAATTGGAACTTTATTTCTTTTGCCAGCTGTGGTCAAAGAGCGGGGCGGGGGGAAGTGGGATTGGCTTACAAGGAAGTACATTCACCAAAGGGGGTGGCTTTGCATCAAGGACAAACACACAGAACTGTCACACCATAGCCTGGTGGGTCATGAAACTGTTTTTCAAAGCCTCTCTGATGTGCAGCACGCCTAGCTGTGCTTTTCTAATTGCCCTGGTGTCTGGCTGTTCATAATTGGCTGCCAGGCGATTTGCCTCAACCTCCCACTTACTCTCTCAGATATTATGGAGCACATAGCAAGGAGCAATAACAATGGGAATATAAGTTGTGCTGAGGTCTAACCTACTCAGCAAACCACGCCAGCACCCTTTTAAATGTCCAAAGGCATGTTCTACCACCATTCTGCACTTGCTCAGCCTATAGTTGAACTGCTCCTTACTGTTGTCCAGGCTGCCTGTGTACGGCTTCATGAGCCATGGGAGCAAGAGGTAGGCTGGGTCCCCAAGGATAATTATTGGCATTTCAACATCCCCAATGGTAATTTTCTGGTCTGGGAAGAAAGTCCCTTCTTGCAGCTTTTCGAACAGCCCGGAGTTCCGAAAGATGCGAATGTCATGCACCTTTCCCAACCATCCCACTTTGATGTCAGTGAAATGCCCTTGTGATCCACCAGTGCTTGCAGCACCATTGAGAAGTACCCCTTGCAGTTTATGTACTGTCTGGCAAGGTAGTCCAGTGCCAAGATAGGAATATGCGTTCCATCTGTTGCCCCACCACAATTAGGGAACCCCATTGCAGCAAAGCCATCCACTATGACCTACACATTTCCCAGAGTCACTACCCTTGTTTGTAGAAAGGTATGGATTGCCTTGGCTACTTGGATCACAGCAGCCCCCACGGTAGATTTGCCCACTCCGAATTGATTCCCCACTGACCGATAGCAGTCAGGCGTTGCAAGCTTTCACAGGGCTATTGCCACTCATTTCTCAACTCTTAGGGCAGGTCTCATCTTGGTATTCCTGTGCTTCAGGGTGGGGCAAAGCAACTCACAAAGTTCCAGGAAAGTGGCCTTATGCATGCAAAAGTTTTGCAGCCACTAGGAATCATCCCATACCTGCAACACTATGCCGTTCCACCAGTCTGTGCTTGTTTGCCGGGCCCAGAATTGGCGTTCCACTGTATCAACCTGCCCCAATGCCGACATGATATCCCAATTGCCACATCCCGTGCTTTCAGGAACGTCTGTGTCCATGTCCTCCTCACAATCATCCTTGTGCTGGTGGCTCCTAGCCAGGCTCTGCACATACTGCAGGATAATGGGTGAGGTGTTTACAATGCTCACAAAAGCAGTGCGCAGCTGATCAGGCTCCATGCTTGCCACGCTATGGCATCTGCATAAAAGGTGTGAAACAACTGTTTGCCATTGATTTCAGGGAGGGAGGGAGAGAAGACTGATGACGTACTCAAAACCACCCGCGACAGTGTTTTTGCCCCATCAGGCATTGGGAGCTTAACCCAAAATTCCAGTGGGCAGCAGGGACTGTGGGATAGCTACACACAGTACACCATTCTGTGACTCATTGCTAGCCATGGTATTGAGGACGCACTCTGCCGACTTAATGCACTTAGTGGGTACATGCACAATTGACTATATAAAATTGCAAAAAGAAAAGGAGTACTTGTGGCACCTTAGAGACTAACAAATTTATTTGAGCATAAGCTTTCGTGAGCTACAGCTCACTTCATCGGCTCACGAAAGCTTATGTTCAAATAAATTTGTTAGCCTCTAAGGTGCCACAAGTACTCCTTTTCTTTTTGCAAATACAGACTAACAGGGCCTGTATAAAATCGGTTACTAAAGATCAGCTTCTATAAAATCGACCTAATTTTGTAGTGTAGACATGCCCTTAGAGACCAACTTCAAGTCTTTTTTTTAAGCCATTGTAAGGAAGTTAGGCCTTACCTACACATACTTGCTGGAGCACATGTTCAGAACTGTTGCTGTGGTTTTTTTGATGCCTAGTTCTGCAGTTGACAGACAAATGGACTTAGCCTTGTTGCCAGGGGAGAGTTTTCTAAAATTTTAGTGTTTCTGCCTAACCCCTCAGAGGATCTTTGCTAGACTGTATCTTGCATTGCAAGCAGGGCACACTATAGCTAATGAAAACATGGAAATGAATTGCACAGAATCTAACTGGAGTGCTTGGTAAGATGCCCATTATGCATTGTTCCATGGATACTCTGAGCAGTATTTCCTCCTCCCTGACTTCCACTGCACAGCCAGGGAAGAAAGATGATTGATAGCTAATCGAAGGGCCTATCCAAGGCACACAGGATTCCTGTTGACTCCATTAGATATGCCTGAATCAGAACTGTTTAATGGGGAAAATGAGGGGAAAATCAGAACTAACCCGGAAGGGCACAGTTTTCAAACTTGGTTCCCCAAAGTCAGGCACCTGGTGCCTAAGTACAGAGTTAAGTGCCTAACTTTGGACACCTGCACTAACTGACAATCAATGGAAGGCTAGAAAACTCTGCTTTTTATCTGTGCGTATACACATCTTGGACTGGTAGCAAAGTGAAGGTGCGAATGAATGAAATTCAATGCATGTTCAATTATTTTCTTTGCTTCTGGTTTAGGTCAGCCCCAGTTCCCACCCAAGGTGCCGGAGGTTCCACAATTTCCGGGGCAGGAGGGCCTCCACCCCCCACCAATGTGACCAGTAATAGAAGACTGCAACAGACACAAGCTCAGGTCGATGAGGTGAGCTGCACACAACGGGGCACTGATGAGATTTTATTTTTTAAGACGATTAAATGACTGTTTGCCCAGTTAAAGATCCTGTCGCCTTTATTCAATTGAAGTCAGGGGGTCTATGGAATGAGATTTATGTGAGATAAGGTTTTTAATAGGCAGATTGCAGAAGAGCTCATTCATAATCTTTATACCCCTAACAACTCTGCTCACAAAACAAGTATGACTTAGATGTTACCTCTGTCATTGTTTGCAAATAGCCAATATAAATATAAATCCTTTCTGGGATTATAAAGACATAGGCCCTGCCCCTGCAAGCTATTCCTTATGGGAAGGACCCTGTGTCTGAAAGCCTGGATTAGTTTCCAGGGTCAGGCTGTAGTTAGCAATAAGGGCTTTATTTAATTTATTTGGTTACTATTAAAAATGAAATTCAGGGAAAGACAAACAGTTGAGCAAGTCCACAGAGCAACAGCTCCAAGAAGTTGCCAGCTACTTTTTGAATGATAGTTCCATATGAGACCTAGTTCCAGCATGGATTCCCTCTTCATTGGGATAATTCCCCTTAACAATCTTACTCCTCGTCATGGATCCACAGGATCAGTGCTATGACCCCTCACTTTGGAACAGCCTCTGGGAGGACTCCTTCAGTGAGCCAGACCTCCTACGGGCCTCACTGTTCCTTAAGACTAAGTCACATGGCTTCACTGCCTCCGTAGCCTCGACCTCTGGGCCTTCAGCAGTCCTGCTTCCCACCATGAACCCCTTTCAGCGAGTCCCACTGAGGCGGACTCCTGAGATACACTTGTAAATCTTAAGGAGCAGTGCATCTCCGACAGCATCTTCAGTGACCTTCATGCAGTGTTGTCAAAACAGAAAGGTTTATTAGTCAACAGGAACCCAGCGTAGAAAGCCCTTGGTTAGCATAGAGAAAAGAAAGTGGCTCTGGGCTAATCAGAGTGGACCGTTCTCCTTAAAGTGGTATGTCCCCATTGGCTTCTGCTCTGAGTCTGTACCCTCTTGTTCAAGTTAACCAGGCCAATCCTACCTGGCCCCTCTTCAGTCCTTTGTTCTCCAGTTGGTTAAACACAGCTGGCTTCCTACAGAGGAGGGAGGGGGGAAGGGGGAGTGGACCATCCATGGTCATTAGTTGCTAGGTAGCAAATGTCCCAAAGTTTGGCTTTGCCATTGTCTTCATGGATTCCCCAATGATATGGGCCAAACTCAAGACACCTAGGGGCCATTGACAGCTTTGTCATAGCTTCCCAAGAGTAAATAACCTTTTCCCATGATTCATACAAAATATTACAGAAAATTCTCACTCAGTCACACTCATCATGCCAGCATTCATTTACCACCATATTCACTGAACTAGTGAAGCTAATCCTGGGTGCAACCCATCGAGCTAATCTTGGGGTTTGATCATGGATAAGCTGCTGACTTGCACTATGGCCAGTTATATAGTGCAGACTTTAGATGTGTGTATTAAGTACAGTACGTAGAAGACTTCCTAGGCCATGCTCCATTACCTAACTGAACACCACATAGTTAGGAACAACTAGTTGTAGAGAATTCTATCTTGCTCTCTGTGGATCCTTAATGCCAATTCAGATGTACAAACACCAAAAAATATCCATTCAACTGGTGTTGGGATTGTCCCCAAATGCACCTCACAAGTATAGGAAAGAAGTTTACAGAAATCATCCAACCTGAGCTTCTCATTATACATACAATTAATGTTATATTTTAGACAGAGTTTTCTTCCTTTAGAACCTTCTTCGGCTTCATGTCCTGGATGCTCCTTTGCTGATATTTGGGGCAGATCAGAATAGCGTCCAGCTACAGAAAAGCCTAGGCCCAATTCTTCTCTCCCACTGGTTTTACAACAGTGTAATTATATTTACCTTAATGGAGTGACTTCTCATTCTCACTGTGGAAAGTGAGAAGCGAATCAGGACCACTGTGTCCCAGCCTTTGGTAGGACCCTGCCTCAGTTAGAATCATAAAATAAACTTCTCTATCTAAATAGACTGCATCATAAGGGTGCTGTGAGCATTTACATTGCTCAGAATCAAAGCAAATGACCCTACTTGGGAAGTGAAATATGATTAGTTTATTGCTTAAAAGGAGCTACTTCAAACACATGAATGGGGTTCTTCAAGCAGGAGAATGGAAATGGCTTCCAATAATAGACTGGCCAAACCAAAAGCCTAGAACTCTCCAAAATTCTGAAGACCTGGTTCTGAACTTTGTGGCCTGAGACACACTTTAGTTCTGATATGTTTAACTCAGGCCTACTGGAGTCAGCTTCGTAGTGAAGAGGAGTTTGAATGGAGAGAGAGAATCAGGCTAATTGTCAGGGAAGTCACTACCTGGTGAGTCTGGTAAGTGGACAGCAGGTGACCATCAATCCCAGGGTGCACTTGAAATGTCCAGATTCACTTCCATGGCTAGTTCAGACTTGGGATAGAAGTTGCTGTAGGTTGGTAGTCCAGAGAAGACATTTAAGGGAGCAGGCAGAACTCATGTTTTATGTGGTGGGGGAGCTCAGCCAACTGATAAATCACAGGCTGACAAGAATCAAGGAGGCAAAACTCTACTGAGATTTTCAAGATAGGATATATGTATCAAGCCAGATCCCTTGAATTTAATGGAACTGTGTTTATTTCCACAGCTGAGGATCTGACTCATTATGCTTTACTTTTATCTTGCCCTCTTACTGCAGTCTTTTCCTAGGAAATGTTTTTGTTTCAATGTGTCTTGTGGTAAAGCATCCGATGAAGTGAGCTGTAGCTCACAAAAGCTTATGCTCAAATAAATTAGTTAGTCTCTAAGGTGCCACAAGTCCTCCTTTTCTTTTTATGGATACAGACTAACATGGCTGCTACTCTGAGACTATCCTTTAGGTGGCACCAAATACTTGCACTATGGAAATCCAGCAGAGAAGCTATGGTTTTACTACAGTGCCATTTCATTTCACAAGGACAGGAACAAAACTTTACTTGCGAGTAGACGTGAAATCTCACACTGACTTCAGTGAGGCCAGGATTTCATACTGAGAACCTAATTCTGCTCCCACTGGAAGATAATGGGAGTTTTGCGTTTGACTTCAATGAGAGCAGGATGGGACCCACTATCTTTTGTTTTCTCTTGTACATAAATACAAGATGCATCTTATAACTAAGCCAGCATGTAGGGTTTCACTGTTTTTACTGTGTCCAAAGTGTGTGTTTGACTCTTGATTTTTACTGCTAATTATTATTATTCTGAACAGATTGAATTAGATTAAGTACAATTGACATAGTCTGCAGCATTAATAATTTATAAGGAATTGCAGGCCAGTCTCACATTTACTGCTGCCATACGTGGGCACAACTTTATTGACTTAAACAGAAACTGTGCCTATGTAAGACGTTGATGAAGTTGGATCAGGATTTCTATTTTTAAGCATTAATTGGCTAAAAGTGCCCAATCAATGTAAATATATTTCAATATGTATAAAATAACTGAATTACTATGCCTTTCCCAGTACCTACTGTGTGTCTCTTCCAATCTATGCTCTTTTGGGCATCAGGCCCATACTGGTCTCCATGGTGAAATTAACAAAGACTAGAGTTTTTCTATCCAAAATGTTCTCCCCACCTGCAATACCAAACAGGATTTCAGACTACAATCTGAAGAAGGAAGATCACCTTGTCTGCGAAGGAGGTTGTGGTAGCTCCTATTAGAAACTTTTATCAAGCCTACTTCTATGGTTATGATAGAGCAACTATGTTGTTAAGTCATCAGCAGTGAAAATAATGCCTTTGGGCTTGTGTTCCTAACCAGCACTATGAGCCAGCATGTAATGCAAATGTGTTGGTGTCTGCCCCGTGATAGGTATATCAGCCAGTTTCCTGTAACAATAGCTGCTTTGCTAACTGGGTTAAAGCACCAGTGCGTGCATGTTCCTCAAAAAACTTCATGGAAATAACTAGAGTACATTTTAATGTCTTAGTATTTTATAGTCTGTAAGGACACTTGAGCTCAGCATGATTATGTGCACCTTACTATCTACCTAGGGCTCCTAGGATAAGTTTGAGTAGCCCTGTTATAGAGGAATTGTCTATATAATAGCAAGCCATAATTTTTACCTTGATAGCAAAGGGACCTTTCCCATTTGCCATGAGATTTCAGTCCTATGAATA
Organism: Lepidochelys olivacea; assembly: GCF_965140295.1. NCBI lineage: Eukaryota > Metazoa > Chordata > Testudines > Cheloniidae > Lepidochelys > Lepidochelys olivacea. The sequence continues at coordinate 42,287,648 of NC_140419.1, forward strand.
CAGCCTTTCCACGTATGGAGTCTGCTAACTGAGGGTTATCTTTTCAGGTGGTGGACATCATGCGAGTGAATGTAGACAAGGTTCTAGAAAGAGACCAAAAGCTTTCAGAGCTTGACAACCGGGCAGATGCATTACAAGCTGGTGCCTCACAGTTTGAAACTAGTGCAGCTAAATTGAAGAGAAAATACTGGTGGAAAAACTGCAAGGTAAAGACGATAGGTATTTCTTGTTAAATCTGTTAAATGTTAATTGTTTACTTTCACTTTGCTTTAATGAGCCCTTGTAACAGTAGGTTGGATTTAAATTACCCTTTTTCTGAATGCTGAAAGGTAAGATATGTTACTCTTTAAACCAGTAGGATAGTCTTTGTAAGCTATAGTGACTTTGAATAGAGATAGACTTAACCTACACTATCTTTGTGCTATCTGAAATTTGAATCATAATTATGAGGCTTCAGCCAATTTCTAGAGACAAGAATGAGAGAACATAGGTATTACAATACAGAATCAATCCAGTGATCCATCTAGCCCAGTATCCTGCCTCTGAAACTGGCGAGCACTGGCAGCTTTGGAAGAAGGTACGAGAAACCCTGCAATAGGCAGCTATGGAATTAGCTTTCCCAAGGGGAAGTTTCTTTCTAACTTCCCCCAAATAATTAGAAGTTCGCTTCCATACTGAAGCTTGAGCAATTATATCCCTTTCAAAGCTCTTGTTAAGTTCAATAGTTACTATGTAAACTCCAGCCAACTTTTGGATTTCACAGACTCTCTAGAATGTTTTGTAAAAGTTGGGGGTATCATAAAAGTTTTTAGATTTTTTTTTGCAAGAATTTCCCACCCCACCCTCATCTCACATAATTCAAACCCAACTGTTTCTTTGGGGAAAAATTTTTAATTTAAAAATCTAAGTGTGAGAACATGTGACACGAAAACTGAAGAAATTGATACACATGCAAAAACCTCAGCCCCAACATAATAAAAATACACTTGAAAACATGCACAAAGCCAGTATCAGCATAGCATATATGAAGAGTGGGGTGGAAAAGCCTTTCTCTCCTTGTGGGGGTTGATGAACCTCTTTCTCATTCATGGAGGTAAGCTTCTGGAGGTAGAAGACAAGGATGACCCAGGGCCTCCTCAGGCCACCATGGGAAATGAAGGCAGAAGAGAATCTCTTCAGCTGGGCCAGATTAAGGCTAAGCAAAGATTGAATTCACCAAAATCTTGCTCCTACCCCTCAACAGACTCATCCTCTCCCTGGAACAAGGAAGACTCCTTTTCCTTCCCATCCTGAAACCACCTACTTCTCCACTCCAGTATCATCATTTCCAGCCCCCTGCCTCAACCCTCCTTCTCCCTGTCCCCATGCCAAACACCCATCCATATGCCTCCCCAGTGCAAACCCCAACCCAGTTGCCTGGCTTCATTTCTGTCTCCCCTAGAAACCTGTGGTGCTACTGGCAATTCACCTCCTTCTCAAGTAAGACCAGCTGTCTCCAGGGCTGGAACCTGACCCCCTACCCTGACCTCCCAGGTCCTCCCTGCTTCCCCTGAAAAGAAAGTAAAGTAAAGAAAGCTTCCAGACTTCAGGAGCCAGAGGAGGAGTAGAAGGAGAGGAGAAGTGGCCAGTACCAATTGTTGGCTCTTCCTTCCTGTCACACATTAGGGCCCATCTTGACTCTCACAAAGTGTGTGCTTTTCAATCACGTTAGCTAATCAGGTTATCTTACCATGATTAAAAGCCCTGTTGAGATACTGGTGAATACATCTGAAGCCATATTAGCTGGCCACGTTATACAACACAGCTACAACACAGCCAGCGAACACAGCTTCAAACGTGTTAGACTGTATCTTAATAGATGCTCTCTCTCAGATTGTCTCGGTTCTAGGAAATGCTACATTAGGGACCTATAAAAATTGATTACAGGGTATCTGTGCAATGATTAAGAACACTGGGACAGAGTGAACAGCCCACCTAAAGATAAAACCAGGAGCGACCTTTTATAATGCAAAGACCTCATTTTTCTTTCTTTAACTCTCTTTATAGATGATGATCATCCTTGGTGTAGTATGTGCAGTCATTCTTATTGTAATTATAAGTAAGTAATTTATTTTTTATGTACAATATAAATAGCTCTGTGATTTCCAATGTCCTCATGCGAAGGAAATAAAACATTTAGGAAGATAGTCTGACTCTGAATATTCCCTTCAAGTGTCCTGTTGTTATAAGGAAATATACTATGAATTTCACTGAACATTAATTGACTGTGGGTTGGAAACATCCAAGTTTTAATGGCACCCACTCTGTTATACTACATAGTTTCTCCCAGTTTAAATATCACCATTTCAGGATTAGGTAAACTTTTATGCAATCTCAAAGAGCTTCAGCCCTACTCTCATTAAAATCCATGACACAAATCCTATTTACCTTAGTGGGAGAAGACTCAGTCGTGTAAATTAGCTCACTGTTATAGAATCTGGACAGCAGGCCAAATTTTAAGTTACATAGGGTTGCTTAATGTGATTTTTCAAAAGTGCCAGTCAATGGCAGTTAAGCATGTAGGTGCTTTTGAAAATCTCATGAGGTGACTATCTGCATCTTTAGATATCTAAAACCTGGCCCAAAGCTGCCTTGAGTTCTCAGTGACACAAGGAGTGTCTTGTATTCTGCATATCTATATAATACCTGGAAATAGAATATGAACAATGGGTCACAATCGTATAGGCGGCAAAGCAGGGATATCATAATGACAGGACTCTGTGTTCAGATTTCATACATAGATAGAGACATTAGTATCAGAAAGGAAGGATTGCAAAGTCTTTTCTTTTTTAATATATATATTTAATATAATATATTAATTTATATTAATCCTAATGTCTCTATCTGTGTATGAAATCTGAACAGAGTCCTGTTATTATATATATATATATATATATATATATTATATATATATATAACTCTATGTGTTAGCAACAGCTGTTATGAATGAAGTTGTTTCTTTTATGTAACTTTAATATGGCATTAGATATTAAAACTGGGCGTTTGTTCAGTCAGACAATACTGCCAGTAATCTAAAAGAGATTTAACAGCAAATTGTGTTATAGGCATGTACTAATACCTTCTTCTCAGATTACCTACTTCACCTTCAGTCTGTGTATGTTTGCTTCTGTTATACTTACAAATGATCAGTAAACATGAGTTAGGTGCATGATGTAACGTGTGAGTTATATAAAAGCTGGCACCAATGTGACCCAGAATGATTTTGGGTTTCATAATTCTGAAGCTACAAGAATGGAAATGGTAGCACAGGTAGTGGAGGCTTAGCCATGCCATGTACGTGCCCACTGGTTTCAGTGGGTTTGTACTCAACACACTTAAGCTATGTCTCTGCAACCTCAACTACATTGCTATTTATACTCACGCTAGCTCAGCGAGAGCTAACACAAGTATATGTATGCGAGCATGGGAATCACACCCCTAGCTTGTAGTGTAGACATAGGCTATGATTTGTGGTTGTTTATATAATTGTTAGTCCTAGTGGAATACTTGAGAGAATCAATGCTTTAAGGCTCAGGGTCATACATTTTTTCATAAATACTTCTTTGCACTCCAGCTTGTTGTTGTTTCCAATCTGGTACCGCTTAGAAGTCCCAACTTACTTTAGGACCCCACTGTGCTAGGCACTGTTCATACACATAGTGAGAGTCCAAGCCCCAAAGAGATAACAATCTAAATCAGTGGTTCTCAACTCTGGTCCACCGTTTGTTCAGGGAAAGCCCTTGGCAGGCCGGGCCGGTTTGTTTATCTGCCGCATCCGCAGGTTCGGCCGATTCTGGGGCTCGGCTTGTGCTGCTTTCTGCAGCCCCCATTGGCCTGGAGCAGTGAACTGTGGCCAGTGGGAGCTGCGATCGGCCAAACCTGCACACCAGGGGCTTTCCGTGAACAAGCGGTGGACCAGAGTTAAGAACCACTGATCTAAATAGACAAATCAGATGAGGGGTGGGAGAAAGGAAAATATTATCCCCATTTCACAGATTGAGTACTGAGAGGCAGAGAAATTAGGCCCTGATTCAAGACAGCATTCCTTTCAGCACAGCACTTAAGCATCTACTTAAATCCCATTGAAGTCCATGGGATTTAAGCACTGATTTAAAGTTAAGTGTGTTCTTAAGTGCTGTCCTGAATAGGGACCTAAGTGACTTCTCTGGTGCTTAAAACACAGTGTCTGGTGCAGTCACATCCATTTCACTGGGCTAAATGTTGCTGTGTAGTGAGAGCTTTATCAGGCTATGATTGAAATCAATTGGAGTTCTGCCCTTGATTTTTATGAGGACAGGATCATACCTTCGATGATTAACCCAGCACATTTATCCTGCAGCTCAGACCACCACCCTTTCCAGAGCTGCCCATTCCCAGACACTGCGATACCAAAATACAAGTTGTTATTGTAATAACACCACAGTGTGCTCCTTAGGCAGGGTTGTGCTAATGTGCTTGCCTGTTTTCTGATTGGATATGTTCTCTGACTGAAGTCCAATATTAACTATATGATAACATCTGTTGTTTTCTTTTTCCTTCTTTCCTTCCTAGTTTATTTCTGCACTTGAAAAGGCAACGAGGGGAAGGCTTGGCATGGCTTGGTTCATCTTTTCTGATGTTCTCTTATTGAACTCTGCTTTTTAATTCCTGGTGTCTTGGGAATTTTGCCTGTTATAATCCGTAAGCATTCAGTGTAGTGTGTTTGGTATTATACTGTTTCCACATGAAACTGTACCAGCTAAATACTGCCAAGTAATTCCATGTGTTGTCTTATCATTGTGTCTTAAAATGCATCCACAATGACCTTCAGAAACTGTAATATATGAAAAGCATCCTACACTTTTCAGAATCATAAGAGAACAGTTATAGGGAAAGTCCTTACTTTAAAAGGACACTGTCATGTAGTTTAGGCCCAAAATTAAGATTTTTATTAAATAGTAGGGCCAAAATCGTCAAACTTGACGGCCTAAATTAGGCTTCAAAATCCATATCTAAACATACAAATAAATGTGGCCTGATTCATCTAGAGCACCTGCTAATTCTGTTTTAGTCAATGGGAGCTACAGATGTTTAATGAATCTGAATGTCAAATTATTTGTATTTAGGTGTCTAAATATGGACTCTGGAGCCTAATTTTAGGCACCCAGGTTTGAAACTATTTGGTCTAGGTTTTGTACAACTATAGGAATGCTTTCCTGGATTTAAACTTTCCATTTGGTTGTTTCCTATACAAACCCTGTGGCAGCATGGTAGTGTATGAGAACCAGAAGGAGAACTGGATGAGAAGCAAGAATGACACTGACAAGAAAACAATCATAAATAACCAAAAAAAAAAAAACCTTAGATTGTTAATAAGCCAAGATGGCAGCCCTCAGATTTATGGTTAATGTATGGCACTTGAACCCCAGTTTTCCAAACACTTATGCCCATGTTTAACTTTAAGCACATGAGTAATCTTACTGAAGTTAGGAGGCTCTGCATAGTTACAGGGATATGCCCATATGCATCAATTTGCAGGATTGGGGTGCCTTTTTTCATGGAATCTCACCAAATGAACCATTTGAAAATCAAACAATGGGAGATTGTGGGTGCGAATTGTGGCAGGGAGGACCCATGAAAGAACAGTTCTTTTATAAAGTGGGCCATGGAATGAAAATGTCACAGAACTGCTGATCTGAGGCATTGTTATTAGTAACACAAGTAAGGCAATCTATACAGTCTTAAACTGACAGCATCCCCTTTTTAAAAGGGCTCTGTTGAGATATTTTTTATACTTTTTTAAAACTCACTGTTTATATTCTCAAAAAAAAAAGGACTTGTGGCACCTTAGAGACTAACAAATTTATTTGAGCATAAGCTTTCATGAGCTACAGCTCACTTCATCGGATGCATGAGCTGTAGCTCACGAAAGCTTATGCTCAAAAAAAATGTGTTAGTCTCTAAGGTGCCACAAGTCCTCCTTTTCTTTTTGCGAATACAGACTAACACGGCTGCTACTCTGAAACCTGTTTATATTCTGTTTACAATGGCCCTTGTTGCTTATGTAAGTTTGAAACTGAAATAGATTTTCATTTCAAATTTTTTCCCATTGTCCACACACACACACACACTGGTCTGTTGTTATAGGGTTGCTCACAAGCAGTGAGCTTCTGGCTTTGTATTAGGATTTTTTAAGCACTGAATAATTTGTTTAGAAGAGGGAGGGATTACTATCCAGAGAGAATGATATTGGTTTTTGTTTTCAAACAAATGTAACAAATACAAATAAAGATGTGTCAAATTTGGAGCCTAATGATCCTGACAGGAGCCACGTAGAGTGATAATTGATAACTTTTCCTTAGGATTTTGAAAGGGTAATTGTTGGCATAAATAACAGAAGAAGTATTTGGTTTTTGGTTTTTGTCTTTGGCTGCCATAGACAAAATTTGTAAATGTATCGATACACCTGTAAATATTTTCATTGTAAACCATCATTAAATATGGTGTTAGAGAAAACCCAAAACAGACAGTTAAGCCAATCAGTATATATACACTAACGTGACATTGTAATGGACGTACATACAAATTGTGCTTAAGCAGAATTCTGAAGAGAAAATAAGCAATGGCTAGTTGAAAGGCTCTAGTTACTTTATTTTTTGCTGTCTATTTATTGCTTTATTTTTACATGTTCCATATGACAGAGAAATAGCAGATCCCCCCAGCCTTAATGAAATGGAAATGTCATTTTGAAAGCTACTAATGTATTACTGGGCTTAATGATATGTCCTGCTTACTTCAATCTTGTGAGGGAATAAATGCACAAACTCCAAAAGCTCATTGACTAGGGATAGAACGTTTATTTACTCTAAAGTAATTAAGGGCCTGATCTTGTGAGGTGCTGAGTGCCATTCCCATTGACTTGGCAGCCTGCAGGATAGGGGACTTGCAGAAAAAGGCTAAGCAGTCCAACTTGAAAACTTTTTTTAACCAGCAAAACAATTGTCTGGCTCTTGTAAAAAAATAACTGCCACTCTAACATTTAGTAGTACATTACTCCCTATGTAAACTGATTTATTTCCATGAGACTGCTAAAAGCTTGTATAGAGGAGGGAAATTTGCACTAGTGTAATTATGTCTATGTCGCTATACGAGCAAAAACCGCTAATGCGGCCACACTGCCTTGGTGCAAAACATGGCTTGCACTGGTGCAGAACATCTACACTGAGAGTAACTAAATAGGGGCAACCCCCCATCCTGAATACACAGGCCTAAATTACTGCTCACTCTGAGTAAAGATAGCAGAATTAACCTCTCTAGGTTCTCAGTTAGGGGTACTCATACCCTGGAGAACGCAGAGGTCTTCCCTGGGGTACATCAGTTCATCTAGATATTTGCCTAGTTTTACAGCAGGCTATATTAAAAGCACTTGTGATGTCAGTACAATCTAAAATTTCATATGCACACTGACTTGTTTATACTGCTCTCTATATAAGGCTATGATTTTGGTATGAGTATTTTTATTAAAAGTCATGGACGGGATGCAGGCAATAAATAAAATCACAGAAACGTACACAGAGCTGGTGTTTGGGGATAGCAAGCAGGGCAACTGCCCAGGGCCCCTTGCCACGGGGGCCTTGCAAAGCTAAATTATGGGCAGCAGGCCTCAAGCTTTGGCTTCACAAGTGAAAAACAGGCTCATGTGTCACTCTGAAATGTAAGTACAATATTTATATCCCAATTGATATATTTTATAATTATATGGTAAAAATGAGAAGGTAACAATTTTCCAGTAATAGCGTGGCAGTGACATTTCTGAATTTTTATGTCTGATTCTGTAAGCAAGTAGTTTTTAAGTGAGGTGAAACTTGGGGTATGCAAGACAAATCAGCCTCCTGAAAGGCGTATTGTAGCCTGGAAAGGTTGAGAACCACTACTCTAGGGAAAGCTGTAGATCTAAAGGTTAACAAATCCCAGCTAGGGACATTGCGGATGATACTAAACTGGGAGGAGTGGTAGATACGCTGGAGGGCAGGGATAGGATACAGAGGAACCTAGACAAATTGGAGGATTGGGCCAAAAGAAATCTGATGAGGTTCAATAAGGATAAGTGCAGGGTCCTGAACTTAGGACGGAAGAACCCAATGCACAGCTACAGACTAGGGACCGAATGGCTAGGCAGCAGTTCTGCGGAAAAGGACCTAGGGGTGACAGTGGACGAGAAGCTGGATATGAGTCAGCAGTGTGCCCTTGTTGCCAAGAAGGCCAATGGCATTTTGGGATGTATAAGTAGGGGCATAGCGAGCAGATCGAGGGACGTGATCATCCCCCTCTATTCGACATTGGTGAGGCCTCATCTGGAGTACTGTGTCCAGTTTTGGGCCCCACACTACAAGAAGGATGTGGATAAATTGGAGAGAGTCCAGCGAAGGGCAACAAAAATGATTAGGGGTCTGGAACACATGACTTATGAGGAGAGGCTGAGGGAACTGGGATTGTTTAGTCTGCAGAAGAGAAGAATGAGGGGGGATTTGATAGCTGCTTTCAACTACCTGAGAGGTGGTTCCAGAGAGGATGGTTCTAGACTATTCTCAGTGGTAGAAGAGGACAGGACCAGGAGTAATGGTCTCAAGTTGCAGTGGGGGAGGTTTAGGTTGGATATTAGGAAAAACTTTTTCACTAGGAGGGTGGTGAAACACTGGAATGCGTTACCTAGGGAGGTGGTAGAATCTCCTTCCTTAGAAGTTTTTAAGGTCAGGCTTGACAAAGCCCTGGCTGGGATGATTTAATTGGGGATTGGTCTTGCTTTGAGCAGGGGGTTGGACTAGATGATCTCCTGAGGTCCCTTCCAACCCTGATATTCTATGATTCTATGACAGAACCAAAGTAGGAATTTTAGGGGAGGGTGGAGAAGGGGAGCTGGGTAGCTCAGGCACATTGTAAGATCCCACTAGAAAATCCTGACTGACTTGTATTTCCAGGATTGCAGAATGTGCACTTGCTCTCCCTTTGGGCCTTGTGTGGAGGTGCCCTGTGTCTCCTAAGTAGTGTACTGTAATGTATACTACTTAGGAGATACATTACAGTATCCATTACTTAGGCTACATCTCTTAGGAGATACATTGCTTGCTAGAGCTCAGAGCTTATCTACAAGGGGAGAAATTAACCAGTTTAGCTATTTTGGAATGACATCTATAGCTATTCACATATAAATGAGCTATTCTGGAATAACGCCCCCCAGGTAGACCATCTGTTCCAGAAGAAAAGTGATTTATTCCAAAATAATTACTTAGCTTTGAAAGTGGATTAATTATTCTGGAATAAAGTCATTTTTTATTTTGGATTAGAGTGAACCCCTGGGCAGATACTCTGGAATAACTATGCCGATCAGTTTCCTCACATGGAGAAGCCCTCAGCAAATAATTCACAGTGAACAGTTTATCCACAAAATGTCTCTTCTTGTGTCTTGCAAAATGCCTGCAAACAGTTAAAAATGTCCTCACCTTTGGTAATTAAATATATTAAATGAATGTTTTTAACGCTATGGATTCATCATGAATAAGTTACTTGTGACTATTTGACCCTTGCTATTTGTGCTGTACTGGCTACTTGTGATTGGTAAGATAAGTCACACAGTAATGTTTCTATTCCATGACTGGATGAGTGAGCAAGCACCTCCTTCCCTGCCCAGCTCATCTTCACAGCTTACAGAAAGGAACTGCTGAATGGCTTCCAAATGCGGGGATGAAGTTGCTCAGTCAGTGGTAACATAGAATTGTGCAATGCTATATTCTTCTGCATTGTGGAACCCTATAGCTGTAGAATGGTGCAGGTTACAATCTATGGAGCTGTAAAACAGAAAACCCACCGCACCCACCAAATCGCAGTTGCACATCTCATTAGTGTTGGAGCCATGATTTATTTATTTTTTCTACTCACCATGTCTTTAAAAAAAAGGAAATTTAAATTTAAAATATAAGTCAACCCAGAACTACAGCTGCCTATGTGAACGTCCAATAAGTGTTATGTATGAGCAAGGATGAATTATTGCTGGTTAGAGTGTAAAGGGCCCAGTTATGATTGCTCTAGCACGGTGGTTCTCAAAGTTTTGTACTGGTGACCCCTTTCACATAGCAAGCCTCTGAGTGTGACCCCCCCCCCTTTATAAATTAAAAACACTTTTTAAATATATTTAAAACCATTATAAATGCTGGAGGCAAAGCGGGGTTTGGGATGGAGGCTGACAGCTCTTGACCCCCCCCCGTGTAATAACCTCACAACCTCCAGTTTGAGAACCCCTGCTCTAGCACATATGTGCATGGGTGGGGCTGGTAAAAGGATTCACGGGGAGCTTCTCCCCCAACCACACCCCAGTAATTCCACATAGGAGGCAGCCATAATTTGGCTGTTTGTGAAGGCCACCGCCTTGGGGATTGAACTGGTGACCTCCAGTTCTGAATGCATCCGATGAAGTGAGCTGTAGCTCACGAAAGCTTATGCTCAAATAAATTTGTTAATCTCTAAGGTGCCACAAGTCCTCCTTTTCTTTTTACGGATACAGACCAACACGGCTGCTACTCTGAGTTCTGAAAGTATGAGTCTGTACAGTTTGAGCTAAAGAGTCAGGCTCTGTAACCGACCATTGTACCAAACCCTCATCTTCTGGGGGTCAGGCAGAGGGGGACTTGTAACACATGCTGACCCTGACCATTGGATTACACATACTCAACACGGAAGAGCAACTGGCACTGTTAGCAGGGTACACCACACCAAAGGGAGGGTGGCTGGAGAGGGGTGTATCCAGGGACCCTTCCCTTACTACCGTGCACCTGTTACAGCAGCTCTGTCCCTATTCCATAGCTGTTACAGGGGGTGCCATTGAGGCTGTTCCAGTTATTACCCCAGCGGTAGTATTTGCTCCTGTTCTGCACAGACATAATATTTCCAAGGATCCCTGCTTGGACATTTCACTTTCTCCCCTTCTAACACAGCTCACCTTGCATTATTTTGGCACTAAAATATAATATATAGTATGTAAAATGTGAGTGATTTAACATTGCACTGGGAACCCAAATCTTTGCACTTCCTCACTTGTCTATCTAAATATGTTGCTGTAACATCGGTGTCTTCACTTAATAATATTAGGCAAGGGTACTTTCAACACATTGTAAGTGGCATAATTAAAAAAATCTTGTAAAGATCCTAACTATAGCCCTGGCCCCATAGGACTAAGACCTATTTAAAGACACTGTTTAATCATTTTTAAAACCAGCATTTTTAATTCCTTGGGATCTTGTATAACGTTAATCCTATAGCAGTTCAAGGCTGATGAGGTCTTTTCTAAGCATGCAGAGCTCTTGGCACTTTTTTTCTTTTTTTAAACCGAGGTCTGGAATGAGTGATTAAAATACCTACAATGAGTGAACAACACTGTAATAATTACAGTAGGAAAGAAATATAAAAATTAAAGTCCAGTACATGTCTAGCTTGACAGCCAGGGAAATTCCCACAAACCTATCAGCAGTCCAGCTCTGTCCTCAAGATGTGCCGTCACTTGCATGATAGAATTTGTATTGAGCTCAAATTGCAATTTCTTTTTTCAGTGCCATCATTTTAGGGCAAGATTGTGGTGTTAAGCCGCTGTCCTTATTTGGGTGACAGGTAAGTAGGGGCTATGAAATGGTGATCTTTCCCAGAAGTATATCTGCTATGGCAGGCAGAAAGCCTCCAGAAACTCTTTGGAAATATTGGCTTCAGTGGCCCCTTCTTCACCCTTTTACAGGGTGAATTGGCCTCTGTTCCACCCACGTGCTAACCTAGTGCTTCTAATCAATGAGAGAGGTGTGTGTGTAAAGCCCCACCCTCTTCCTTACTCCCCTCTTTGAGAATCTAGGTCCACCCTCTGCATTAGGAGCTCTATCTTACCAGTTGCTAGGCACACTGGCTCTATCCAATATTAAGCCTGTGATTCCACATGTCCTTGTGCACAGCCATTTCTCCTATCACCTGTACAGGGGTATAGGGCTTTAATCCATCGCCCATTGAAGTCAGTGAAAAAATTCCCACTGAGTTTACTAGCCATTGGATCAGGCCATACAGAGGAAGTGGAAGCTCTTTGTACTTTCCCTCCCTTTGTCACCACACAGAACTGGGCACAGTGCAACACTAACTGTATTCAATTTAAAAGCCAATAGTTTAACTAGCTCTGTACAGAAAAATAATTGTCAGTATTCTTCAAAGACTGTTCCCTACATAGGCACTGCACTAGAATTTGTAAAGGAACAAACCAACAACACTCAGAAATCATTCTTTCCTCCAAATTGCCTTTCCCAGAAACACTTCCCGTTCCATTTCAAGAAAGGTTCTTTCTACAACTAATTTCCTGTCTATAATTCATGAAAGCAGTTCTTCGCTGGTGCACTTAGTGGCTTTCTTTCTCAGCTGTGGACCTGTGGACTCAGATCTGTGTGTGTTTAAGGAAGGAAGCCTCCCAAGGAGCTTTTTTTTTTTTCTGTTGTGTTAACGTTGAAAAGCTACATCTTACAATAAAATGGAAAACCTAAAAAAAAGGTGGCAGTCTAGTTACATGCAGTTTTGCTGGAGTAGACACTTGGTTATTCAACAATGAGTCACTTCTGCAGTAACCTCATTCTGTCATGACTTTATCACATGCACTTGCTCGCAAAAGCAACAAAGCCAAATGCTGCACTCTTTTAAAAAATGAAAACATTCTCATGGCTAATTCATGATTCTCAAGTAAAATAATGAAGCCTTTGTAGGTTCAATAAGTGTAACCGAGTAATGAGGCCTTCAAAGGAAAAACACTTCAGAGGATATTAAAAATAATTATGAAAAAGTCTGCTCACCCTTTAGCTTTTACCCCATTTTCCTGCTTCCCTGCTACCCACACTCCCCATTAGGATAACCACATGTCCTGATTTTAGGAGCTTTGTCTTATCTAGGACCCTATTATCCCCACATAGAACCCTATTACCCCCCACCTTGTCCCAATTTTTCACACTTGCTATCTGGCCACCCTAACCCAAATACTCTTCGTTCCCCATCTTCTTCAAAAGGCAACAAAGGTCATTCAAATTTCTGCTTTTGGAGCATCTTGTGTAGGGGCAGATTTGCAAGAGTGTGTTGGCCTAGCTTCACTCCCATTGCACAGGAGTTCCCTGAATGGTTTTTTCACCATTCACTTCAGTGAATGCAGGATTGGGCCCACGCAGAACCCTTTAGAAAACTCCACCCATAATGCCTTCAAGTCTTCAAACTGGTTTCTTATTGGTCCTAGGAGTGGGATAAAGGGCAGAATATGGTCCTGCACCTTTATTTGACAAGGAAAAATGGAACAGGCATGATGCTCCCTGTGGACTGATGGTTATCCAGCCACTTTTTTTAAACCATTCAACACATCTTGAATTGTTACATGGTCATTTTAATTGACCTTTTAGTGCCTCAAATAGCAGACCAATCATCAACATTGACAGAAGAGGGAGTAAACCGCACAATGATGGCACAGTAATGATAGCACAATAAGGGCAAGGTACTAAACTAGGACGAGCTGTGAACGTCAATGACATGAGTAAAATAAAGCAAGTGGAATTAAAAAATACTGAAGGTTATTGAATGATTTTGTAGCTGACTATACATCAGTGCACCTCACCTACATAAATACAGGGTTCTTGCTACATGATTTAAGTCTGAGTCACATAAAATGGTTTGATGTATAATATAATGGGCACCATTTAAAACAGCCATTAGTGCAAATAGGAGATGAATTTACCTCCTCAGCATTTGCCATTTAAAGCATAGGGAATATGACATATTGCAGTAAAGTGAAAAATTGCAGTGTGATAATTGTCTTTTTTTTTTTTAAAGCTACCCATTTTGTGTCTAGAAAGCGAAGCCATGCATGTGCTGTTTGAATTCCAGCAGTGCCCTAAGTCCCCAATGAAGATCAGGGCTCCATTGTGTTCGGTGCTATACAAACACATATGAAAAGTCTCTGCCTCAAAAAATTTACAAAACCTTAGTCTGCCAGGAACAGGAATCTGTTTTAGTTATAGAAGAATTATTTTTTTAACCACTAGGTTAAACAATGGTTTCTGCTCCACCTTCTACACTTTTTTCCATTGCTAGTTTATGCCAATTTACCTCGATCAATCCATAGACCAAAGTTGGGGGAGGGGATGCTGATGGCGGAGAGTGGAAAAAAAGTGCCTAGAATTAATTAATACCCCCAACATGTATATATGATCCCTTGTTTTCTATCATGTGTGGTGAAAAGAACTTGAAAGAGTTAAGAGCCTGTAATATTTTAATCCATCTTCTGAAGTTAGTTTTGTCAGCCAATAAATTGCATGTTTTTCTAAAAGAGAAACCAGTAACAACACCTGATGTAATCTTCTGTCTATGATCAATAGGATATCTTGGATTTAACGGACCCAGGAATTTACAGATTCACAGCATGTCATTGCTTCCGGTGTTTTGGCTATTAATTATAGTATTGATCTGAAAGGATACAGCAGTTTTTTTCATTTGTCACTGTATTGTTGGCTTGGTCTGAGGGTTTAGCTGTAGGCTGTTATTAAGATGGTCCTGCCAAGTGTACAGGGAGACACTATGATATTTCAAATAATTAAGTACAGACTTGTATGGTGTTCTAGGGAAATTCAGGGTTCAAGGTAGAGACATAAGCATAGTGAGTTTACATTTAGCTGTTGTTTTTTTTAAACCAAAGGTCTGTTATGAAAGAGCTTGGTAGGCATAAAAAAAATCCAAATATTTAGTTTCAAAACCCTATGTGTTTATGAAAAACATATTGCTGTAGTAAGACAGATATGATAAGCCTGACATGTTCTTGTATGAGTTCTCTTCCTCCCCCCACACTTCCCCAATAAATAAGAGGATTAAAAATAACAAAGAAAATATGGAAGTGCCTGAGAAATCAGCACAAATTTGCATAATAAAAATCTGACTCATATTTTGGGATGACAATTCCTGTGATGCCACCAATTGATTTTCAAAATGAACCACACCCACACAGGAATATTTTGTCTAGAAAATTATCTTAAGAATTTTGCCTTACTGAAAGGATAGAGCCTAACACCTCTCATTTAACCTGTGACTTGAACAATCCTCTTATCTGTGGCAAAAAGATTTCCCAAGAGAAAGCAATCAATTCCGTAGAATCTAAGCTTTTGTTTAACAATACACTAAGTCTTTAGCCTTTGTGGTCATAAAAATCACTTTCCAAATAAGAAAGAGCAGATGTAGAGGGGTTGTGCTGCAAGCTGTCCCCAACCCTTGTTTAGGTTGATAACAATGAATTTATAATAAACTCCCTTTTTTTTCCCCTTTAGAATTAGTGTCTGTTGTATTTGGCATAGTGTATACAAAACTACCCAGGTTTAATGCAGTGTTCATCAAGAAAGCAAACTTTATGGCCAGCTAAATAGTATTATTTGATGCTTTTCATTTATGATCAAATGTATATAGAAGACCCAATCCTGCAAGGTGGGGAACATCACCTGACCACCTTTCTGCACCCACTGAGTTCAGGGTGACTAGAGGACTCATTAGTTCATAGACAGGTCCAGAATGAGCCACACAGAAGCTCTGATTGAGAAAAGTACCCCTGTTCAGGAAAGCACTTAAATATGTGCTGAAAATTAAGCACATGTTTAAGTGCCTACCTGGATCAAGGTGAGAAGGACGTATGTGTACAATGGAGTTTAAACAAAATAATTCGTTATGAATTGCATTGTGCTATTGTACACCTACTTCAATAGCACCCAACCCTATATTAGCAGAATGCTAATAATCACAAAGAATTTGTTTCCATATTAAGAAATGTTGTTCCCCACCTAATCCATCAACCTCATGTGAGATAGAATCCCATAGTCCCTGTAATCTTGGCAGGACAGAAAGAATATTGCCTATTACATTGCAATTGAACAGATTGCTAATGTAACTTTCTTAACCACTTAAAACTGATTTATTCTACAGCCTCTGTGATATGCTTTTCCTGTTATAGTTATTTTTCCTTGTTCCCACTGACTTACTGGCGAGTAATTTACATGACCACTTACCAATGTAATGTTTGATTTGGCCCATAGTATTTTTCATCTGTGAAATATATCATCTCACACCAATATTGTGTGTGTTATGTATTGAAAATGTGCAGCTTTTTCTGTTAGACTACCATTCTAAAGTGCAAAAGAAAAGAAGGCAGCAGTGCTGTTTGGAAAATTTTTCTGTTCAATGCCAACATAGGGCCAACTTCTGTAGTGCACTGTGGCCCCTTTGCACCACTCCAGCATACAAAGAGACATATAAAAAGCATGAACCTATTACCCAGGGAATACCTTCAACAGCTCTAGTGCAAGGGGAATGCCAGGAATATGCCAGCAGAGTAATGGATATGGTCGGAGCATGCTATACTTTGGCTAGTCTCATTTGCTATAACAGCCTCCATTTCAAGCCATTACAATTTAGAGCAGCCTCAAATGGTGTCAGTGGTCTCCAGTACCTGGCCTATTGTTGCAATTATTTTCCTGTTTTGTATTTTTTAAGCTTGTCAGCACATCTGAATAGTTTAGAGTAGTTTTGCCCTGCTGAATCATAAAGGCTCAGTGTAGACATTGGTCCTTGCAATATATATCCTGCATTTCAAGTTGAACGTTATTAGCACCGAAGTCCAGTCATCTTTGCACAGGAAATATTTATCATCTCCTTCCCCACATCCTCCCCAAGAGATACTAAGGGAAATTTCAGAATAGAAATATTATGTGATAAATTAAGCTCAAGTCTCTCTTTCTGGATGTTCAGAAGAGAAAGAAATAGGCTTTGTATTTTAGACAGGTAATGAAAAAGTTAATGTGTCTCTTACCATCCAGCTTCTCTATAAATGTTCCAGTTTTTCTAAAAGGTTTTGTTGTATTGAATGTTGGGTTTGATAAATAAAGAAGCAATTTCCACTAGACACAGATTCATACAGTAAGCCACCCCCCAGTGCTGCCTGTGGGACACTGACTTACCATAAAGATCAGGGCTGTCTGTGGCTGAAAATATTCCCTGGAAAAGTGTATATTCACTTGGCCAAATTCTACCCTTGGATGTGCTCAAAAAAGCCCTTTGGATGGCAGTAAAAGCTCCGCAAGCACATCCAGTGGCCCATTGTCTTTTCTGTCCCAATATTATGATCAGATTAGAGTCAAATTTGGGGCTGGTGCAAGCAGCTGTATCCCCACCTACTTCAAAGAATTTGTACTGACGTCAACAATTGCTTTGTGTACTAAGTTATACCTGCTTAGGCCAGGTCTGTCTTTGAACCAAGATCTCTCTGCACATGTAGAGTGTGATCCTTTGCCTTCTAAAGTAATTGGAGCAGCTCCCATTTACTTTAGTGGTGAAGGAACAGGACTACAACACCCATTAAAGTCAATAGAGGTTTCATATGCATTACAAGCCTGATCTTGAACTGTTGAGGCTGGTGACAAGACTCCTGTTGATGCCAGCGATACTGTATCAGGAGTGGGATAGAGCGAAGAGGACTCTTCTTGTATAGTTTAGTGGTTTGTTTAAGTCACCAGTTGACAGGCCAGCACTCCTTAAACACAGCTGAAAAGTAATAGGAGATTAAAAACACCTTTCTATCTCTCCCCATTTAATCCATAGAGTGCTGTTTTCCCTAATTAGTAGAATAACAGAAATAAGCATTCAGTTGCCATGTCTAGGAGAAACTGGTGCCTAAACTCCAGACCTAACCTTTAACTTTATTTCTTAACGGCCCCCACAGTAATGTTAATTCTTTTGTACTGCAGGTCAGAAAGGATCTCTGTGCTCTGAGTGGCATCACTTACTTTGTATACTCTACTGTACTGAGCAAACAATTGTTTGTGCTGCTAAGAAACATTCATCATGTCTTATCATAGCTATTTTGAAAAACTGTTGTAGAGACCAGTAATTTTTCTTCGATTGCTTTACCTGTAGGTCAGTGAAACTCCATTTCTGACTGAGAAATTATGCATGCAGACACTTTTGTTTATTTTGTTTTGGATGCTAAATTAGTGATATCGTTTACAAAGTTTGATATGACTACTTTTTGTGTATAGTGATTTTTGAAGTGGTAAATATATTTTCCAAGAGTACTGTATACATTTGTAACATGTAGGTTTGTGCCAATAAATTTTTGTTTAAGATGTTTGTGTATGTTTTATATGCACTATACACTTGACATTGCAGTCCCTTCCTTTTCCTTTGATTTAAAGGGTTCTTGGAATGCTGAAAGTAAGGATCTGAACATTCACATTGGATTTTGATTTATAGAATCTAATAGGGAAAGCTCTACTGCATAAATACCAATGTAGCAAACTGTGTGTGCAACCATATTTTGGGTGAAGAGAGATTGGAGGTAGTGACACAACCACCAGATATTGTGGGTCAGGGAGAGCTGGGGGGAGAATACACTAATCTTGCAGCCACATGTATATATTATTTATTGCCCTTTCAATTGCAAAAGACTTCCTTTAACACAGTGCATAGTTAGCCAGTGGATCTTATGACCACAAAATATTATTGAGGCCAAGAGTTGAGCAGGATTCAGAAAGGACTGGACATTTATATAAAAGAAACATTCCCTGGGCAGAGGTTAAACCATACTGTCTATTTCAGAATTTCTTGTACCTTCCACTGAAGCAGCTGATACTGGCCATTGTATAGGATACGAGACTGGATGGACCACTGATCTGATCCAGGCTGGCAATTCCTATATTCCTCATTACTTGTTTAGTATCTGAACTCTTTGAAGGAGAAAGCAACAACAGGATAGTAACAAAGGAAAAAAACGGGTGGACCTATGTCCTCCCCTTTCCTCCTCCTCCCAGGGATTGCACCTATATTTTAAGTCAAGGCACAGTACATAAACATCACAATACCTCCTGCATAGTTCTGTTCCATCATTCATAGTGATGGGCACAATGCGCCATTACAGCTGGTTGAAATGTTTTGACCAAACCTTTTTTCAGAGGAAAAAAAAGCAAACCAAACTTTTAGTGAATTTGTATCAAAATCACTTAATTTTATTCAGTGATCATAAAAAAACCTGAAAAAAGCCAAAACATTCTTTTGACATTTTCAAAATGAAACATTTTAATTTTTTTTGTTTGAAATGACTTTTAATAATTTAATAATTTCCTTTCATTTTATTAAAAACAATCAAAAACATTTTTAAAATGCTGAAATCAAACACATCATTTTACCCACAATTACTTTTTTAATTGCCCACTATGTGAAAAAAATCCATTATTCACCCAGCAAATCTCCTTATATTTTCACCAACAAATCAGTTTAAAGTTTGCATTTGTAACAGGGGGAAAAAAGCAGACAATGCCAAGATGTATCCTGGAAAGAATATACTTTATTTTAAAACTTGATTTTCACAGGGAATTCATCTAGCAATGAATATGGAGCAATATGGAGGGGAAAGCCCAAAGGGAAGCATTAAAAAAGACAACTCAGGAAATGAATAAATGTATGTGCACTGGAGTATGAGTGACTGTATGGGACAAACTATGTCAAATGGTGGCTATGGATTTTGTTTTGATGAGCACGCTGGACTAACGGTTAAAAGAGAATGACTATGGGTCAGATTGCTGGTGTGACTAGGTGCAGCCCCACTGAAATCAGCTGCTATGCCTAATTAAACCACAGGTGATTTGTCCCTGTGGCTCATTTTCCCCTCACAAAGAACCCTATCAAACTATAAAATAAAACGTTTAAAGCACAGATGGGTTATATAGGGAGGAAATTCAAGTTAAGTTTATGGGCTTAGTAAAAGCCTCTCCTATACAGGTTGTATGTAAGTTGTATGCTGTTCAGCTAGCAGCTTTGGTATTACATGTGGATGTCTAGAGAAAGGAAGGAAATGGTGGAAACCACCCACCTGGAGAAGGATACATATACTAGTTCCAACTGGATTCTTCAGGCACCAACAGACAAAGCAAGGGTTTTTGGATACATAGCCCGGGTTTAAACTGGCTCATGGCCCTCTTCCTGATCCAGCAAATGGACAGGACCCCTGGTCCACAGCAGGCCCCAATCCTTAGGGTAGGGTTGGAAGGACTGGGCCTGCCAGAATCCATGTTAGGGTTGGGGTTAACTCTGGTAAGCTTATTAGCATGCGTGCTGGTTCTTTTATTGTTTTTAATACGGGTTCTCTGTAATGCTCTTTACCTTAAGAATAAAATAGGCTTGCATAGGAAGTACTGCATAGTAACTTAGAACTGTTGACAATCACTCTGTTATCAGTTTTGGAAGAGAAAGCAAGCAGGTGGGCTGGGGCAACCTGTCTGTGCCAGGAAATACAGAATGAAGGCGGAGAACTGTGTGGCTTGGAATATGCCAGTCAGAAGGGAGAGAGATATAGGTCTTCCCCGAGAAAGGCAACAGCTGGGGAACTGGAAGCCAAGAGTGGGTGCCCTTGTTGAACAACTGAGGGGAAATTCAAGTTCAGTTGCCCTAAACTGTGATGAGATCCATTTGACTTGGGTGTCACTCAGACATGTCAAAATGGAAAGAGACCCCATAAGTAGGTGGATTCCTGAGTTAATATGCGAAAGAAAGCGAGTGAACAAAATACTTCTGAATGGTGGTGACTAAGCCACGATTTTAAAAAGGTGCTGAACAGCATACAAATGGGCAGAGGTAGCAATGTTATCGCCAACAGCTGCAGTCTGAAATGAGAAACCGTGCAGCCTCAGGACCTTCGGTAAGGTGTGTGCAGAGACAACTCTGGATGGTGACGACTGTTGACACAAATACTTCTATTTTCCTAGAACTCTCAGACAGCTACCAAGAACATTCACAGAGCCAAGCCTCACAGCACAGGAGCATCTCTCAGTGCGTGGCACAGATGGCTATCATCAAAAGTGTTTATCCGCCACAGCAATTATGAATAGACGGTATGCATGATAAGAACACTTTAGTATGGGACTTACATGTGCTTTGTAGAGCAGCTCTCAGGCAAATACTTCCCTACTGCAGAAATCATCCCAGAACCCGTTCTATTTCTATCTCAGCATCTGAACCGGCTAACCCTCACTTAGTAGCTAATAACTGCCAGTGTTGCTGAATCACCCGGACAAATGCAGATATACTTGACTTCATCATCTTCCTTTTGGAGACTGCCATATTACAGAACCAGGTAGATGTTCTCTGCTGAATGGAATCACCAGATAACAAAATTTCTAGAAAAAAGAACGGGAGTACTTGTGGCACCTTAGAGACTAACAAATTTATTAGAGCATAAGCTTTCGTGGGCTACAGCCCACTTCATTGGATGCATAGAATGGAACATACAGGAAGAAGCTATATGTATATATACATACAGAGAAGGTGGAAGTTGCCATACAAACTGTAAGAGGCTAATTAATTAAGATGAGCTATTATCAGCAGGAGAAAAAACTTTTGTAGTGATAATTAAGATGGCCCACTCAGACAATTGACGAGAAGGTGTGAGGATACTTAACATAGGGAAATAGATTCAATATGTGTAATGACTCAGCCACTCCCAGTCTCTATTCAAAGCCAAGTTAATGGTATCTAGTTTGCATATTAATTCAAGCTCAGTAGTTTCTCACTGGAGTCTGTTTTTGAAGCTTTTCTGTTGCAAAATTGCCACCCTTAAATCTTTTACTGAGTGGCCGGAGAGGCTGAAGTGTTCTCCTACTGGTTTTTGAATGTTACGATTCCTGATGTCAGATTTGTGTCCTTTCTTTTGCGTAGAGACTTTTCGGTTTGGCCAATGTACATGGAAGAGGGGCATTGCTGGCACATGACTGCATATATCACATTGGTAGATGTGCAGGTGAATGAGCCCCTGATGGCATGGCTAATGTGATTAGATCCTATGATGGTGTCACTTGAATAAATATGTGGACAGAGTTGGCATTGGGCTTTGTTGCAAGGATAGGTTCCTGGGTTAGTGTTTTTGTTGTGTGGTGTGTGGTTGCTGGAAAGTATTTGCTTCAGGTTGGGGGGCTGTCTGTAAGCAAGGACTGGTCTGTCTCCCAAGATCTGTGAAAGTGAGGGATCATTTTTCAGGATAGGTTGTAAATCTTTGATGATGCACTGGAGAGGTTTTATTTGGGGGCTGAAGGTGACAGCTAGTGGCGTTCTGTAATTTTCTTTGTTGGGCCTGTCCTGTAGTAGGTGACTTCTGGGTACTCTTCTGGCTCTGTCAATATGTTTTTTCACTTCAGCAGATGGGTATTGTAGTTTTAAGAATGCTTGATAGAGATCCTGTAGGTGTTTGTCTCTGTCTGAGGGATTGGAGCAGATGCAGTTGTATCTTAAAGCTTGGCTGTAGACAATGGATTGTGTGGCGTGTCCTGGATGGAAGCTGGAGGCATGTAGCTAAGTATAGTGGTCAGTAGGTTTCCAGTATAGGGTGGTGGTTATGTGACCATCACTTATTAGCACAGTAGTGTCCAGGAAATGGACTGCTTGTGAGGATTGGTCTAGGCTGAGGTTGATGGTGAGATGGAAATTACTGAATTCCACCATGATTTCAACCCTAACCCTAAGTTTTTTTCTCCTGCTGATAATAGCTCATCTTAATTAATTAGCCTCTTACAGTTTGTATGGCAACTTCCACCTTCTCTGTAAGATATATATATCTTCTTACTATATGTTCCATTCTATGCATCCAATGAAGTGGGCTATAGCCCACGAAAGCTTATGCTCTAATAAATTTGTTAGTCTCTAAGGTGCCAAAAGTACTCCTGTTCTTTCTGCAGATACAGACTAACACGGCTGCTACTCTGAAACCTGTCAAAAATTTCTAGAGATTATCTTATAATTGAAAGGATGCTATTGTTACTAGATAACATATTGTACAACTCCATATTATTTACCGTATTACCTCTTGTGTGTGTTGCTTAGCATTGCAGGCTCCACAGTTATGCTTAGGAAGTTTGAAGTCACATATAGTAACAATTTATAGTATTTTCTCTATTTTATTTGGTCTGATTTAATATTCCATTCTCACACAGTTGTAGGTTTATCGGCCAAATAGTCATTGGTGCAATCACAATTAGACTCATGGGTTACATCAAGGATGTATTTGCCCGATTTCCCTTGTTGTCTTTTCTACTGAAACAAGTCATATTGATTTCTCATACATCTTTCCTGTTGACAACTAGGCTGCCTAAGCTTTATCTAGGGCAGACAATCAGCTAGCAGTCTCTTTTCAGATTACTGTAGTTTGTTTTCCTCAAAAATCTCCAAGTCTGGATATTTTTCAAAGGATTTTGATGTATAGGAGGCAAAAACAAAAACATGGTCAATCTTGAGCATTTCTTCTGGATGATTGTTCAGTCCTTTCCCTTCACTTTAACTGCAAAAGCTAATAAGAAATGTGAACCAGCTGTGCTCTTATTTTTAATGGCTAGTGTCATTGCCTAGGTGATGCATAATGTAGCAGCAAAAACAATGAGGAGTCCTTGTGGCACCTTAGAGACTAACAAATTTATTTGGGCATAAGCTTATGTGGGCTAGAACCCACTTCATCAGATGCATGGAGTGGAAAATACAGAAGCAGGTATAAATACATGAAAAGATGTGAGTTGCCTTACCAAGTGTGAGGTCAGTCTAACGAGACAAATCAATTAACAGCAGGATACCAAAGGAGGAAAAATAACTTTTGAAGTGGTAATGAGAGTGGCCTATTTCAGACAGTTGACCAGAAGGTGTGAGTAACAGTAAAGGAAAATTAGTATTGGGGAAATTAGGTTTAGATTTTCTAATGATCCATCCACTCCCAGTTGTTATTCAGGCCTAATCTGATGGTGTCCAGTTTGCAAATTAATTCCAGTTCTGCAGTTTCACGTTGGAGTCTGTTTTTGAAGTTTTTTTGTCAAAGAATTGTCACTTTTAGGTCTGTTATTGAGTGGCCAAGGAGATTGAAGTATTCTCCTACTGGTTTTTGAATGTTATGATTCCTGATGTCAGATTTGTATCCATTTATTCTTTTGCGTAGAGACTGTCCAGTTTGGCCAATGTACACGGCAGAGGGACATTGCTGGCACATGATGGCATATATCACATTGGTAGATGTGCAGATGAACGAGCCCCTGATGGTGTGGCTGATGTGGTTAGGTCCTATGATGGTGTCCCTTGAATAGATATGTGGACAGAGTTGGCACCAGGGTTTGTTGCAGGGTTTGGTTCCTGGGTTGATGTTTTTGTTGTGTGGTGTGTTGTTGCTGGTGAGTATTTGCTTCAGGTTGGGGTGCTGTCTGTAAGCAAGGACTGGCCTGGCGCCCAGGGTCTGTGAGAGTGAGGGATCGTCCTTCAGGATAGATTGTAGATCATTGATAATGCACTGGAGAGGTTTTAGTTGGGGGCTGTAGGTGACGGCTAGTGGCATTCTGTTACTTTCAAATTAACCATTTCAAATTAACCTGCTTCACAAATGAGGGCTTTATCTTGTCTTTAAAACCAAACAGGAGTCTAGGAAGGAGGGATGGAGAGGGTAGATGACTGCAGAAATTTCCAACAGCCTTTCAAACAGCCACTTCCCAGCTAAATAACAGAGGATCAATCTGAAAGCTATATGGGCCAATGGAAGAGGAACAGCAATTTAGTTTTAGAGGGAGATGTATAGTTGCAAGTGATCTAATTTTGAGTACACAAGGTATGTGTACCCTCTTGTGGACAAGTGAATAATTTCAAAAACAAAGCTGGCCGGTAAATAACTCTCTTCTGTGCTATTGTAAAGTTAGAGCCAAATTCTACCCCATTTGCATAGGAGATACTGTTTTAAATTATACACCAATTCTTTTTGTAAGAGCTTATTTCACAAAGGACACAACTGCTGTGATAGAGTGATAGTTTTAAATTACAGCCCACCTGAATCAGATTCAAAATAGCACCCAACAGATTAAGGGCTCCTAATTTGGTTACTGATTCCATGAGCCAGTCCATTGCAGGCAGTGAGTTGTGTAACTGAGACTTTCTGATCCTTCCTTTATGTTCCTCAGTCACTTCAGTACAGTCTTCAAATCCCTCAGGTTGTTGTAGGTTGTCAGTTCTCTCTGGACTCCTCCAATACTTTCTCAGCCTTCTCTAATCCCTTGTTTGCTTTGTCCCACCCCCTATGTTCCCTCATGCTGAATCAAATTTCTGTTTTATGTCATTCTGCTGGTTAGTGCTATTATCTCCCAAGCATTTGCTTTCCCTCCATCTCCCACATTTTCTCCAGACCACAGTCATGACCTCCTCACTCTCCCAGGGCTCGCTCTCCTATGTGATAGCATTTCTCCTCCTATATTCTCTGTTTCTATGCCCAAAATTTCTCAGATTAGATCTACTTGACTGTATTCATTAGCTCACTTTGTTAAAGGAGCATTGCAGGTGAATAGGCTACAAGTATAACCACCCCTTCCCTATAAAAAATAAAGTTATGACTTTAAATTTCTTGTATCTGATGTGGCACCCTTTATTCTTTTATGGTCCTGCAAGAATGAACCCTGCAAGAATGAACTGCAGAGATACATGTTTGTCCTGCCAGAATAAGAGTGATACATGAATGCATCCATTTTATGAATGGACAGTGACTCATAACATCATGAGTCATATGTAAGATGTTGCCTGTGGCTTCCTGGGACATAAATGCCCCAGTATCACCTGCCTTAATGATAATGACCTTACCATTCAGAGAGAATTACCCAGCCCAGTTGTGGATGAAACTTGTGTCCAGCTCAAAGACACACCATGCCTCCCCTTCAACATATGATTTAACAACCCACTATAAATAAGCAGAAACTGAAGGGTGGAACAGAAAGTTAGTGTCCTTCAAACAAATCAGAAGGGTGTTCTCAGACTTCATTTAACCTGTTTTAAGACTACTGTTTAACAAATAAATATGAACAATTTATCCTCTGCACCCACATCAGCTTTCATCTTTTTTTCCCCTCACAGTTTAATCCTAATCTTAATCCTCTGTAAGAGCAACAAGTAGCAAAATAGAACACTGCTGATCAGCTGCCCTGTTGTATTAACACATGAACTGGCAACTCTATCATGTCTTTAAAAAGTAAAAATTTAAAATCTACAAAAAGCACGGGTGCTGATAAGTGCCCATGATGGCATTGTGTAGAAATGTGGCCTACTTGCAAGAGCAGGGGCCTGTAGCTCAGGAAATGTGGGTTTTATTCTCCACTTACTCCTTGGATAAATTACTAATGACCTGATTTTCGAAATTGCTCAGCATCCACAAAAAAGCCATCTTTACCCCACACCATTCCACTTCTGCACTCAGCACAGGACTGGTCCAACTGAGAACTGGAATCATGAAGTCCTACAACAGGAAGAGAGAAAGGGTTTAGACAGTAACGAGCACAGAGCTGTTTGCTGGCATTCTGAAAGCCTTGTGCTGCCACACCTGTGTAGGTTATAAGATGGTGGAAACAGTGTATAGCTTAATATCCCTGTTCAAGAATGTACTTATTTATAAACAAATTACCTTAGAATACAGTATCCTGTGTATGTAGCGTATCTCTCTCAACTAGGGAGACCAGATAGCCTGATTTTATAGGGACAGTCCCAATATTCAGGGCTTTGTCTTATAGAGGCACCTATTACTCCCATCCTCTGTCCCCATTTTTCACACTTGCTTTCTGATCACCCTACTCTCAACAAGGAATTGACCTGCTACCGGCATTCAAATTACCTGGCTGTGAGGAAGCCTTTACAGAAAGCAAATGCTAAGACATGGATGCAAGCATATTGTTTGTTTGTATTGGACTGCTGGCATGTGCTTTTCATGGGCCTACACCTTAACCCAACTTGAAAACTGAAGCTTAATCAGGCTATGGGAGTGCACTCTTTATGTGGTGTATGTCACCAGGATGTCTGACCCTAGTGCTCCATGAGTTGCTCTTGCTGTTCAGGTGGAATTTAAGATATCAGTATAATTATCTAAGTAGCTTAAGGAAACTGTCTATTTGAGAGCCCACCTCCCTCTCTATTTATATTGCCACAGCTGTGATCAGTAGGTGCCCAAGCTGACCCCTGCTTGGTATAAAAGAGATAGGTACTCAGCTTGAAGGGTCCTGAGCTATGGAACGTGCCACCTTCCTTTGGTCCAAAACAGCCCAAACTTTGCTGACATTCAGGGCATGCTATAAGGCCCATCTCTTTGTATAGGGAGGAAGCAATAAGCTCAAGGACTGATCCTTAAGGGAGTAGAGGTATTGTTGGGAATTTATTTGGTTGTGATCCAACATATTCTTTAGGTTGGAGGTGGAAAGCAATTGCTGGCTTTGTTTTTGAATTGATTTTATTTTTAATTTGTGGCAGAAACACCTGGATAGGTGCACCCACTGAAAGGAAGAAATACAAACATTTAAAACTAGATACATGTGTTGAAATTTACACCTCCCTTTCATATGCTATCCCACCTTGACTAGTAACCACTTCTCTGTGTCACACTCAAACAGCAGGCTGTAGCCACTTTCTCCTCACAGCTCCTTCTGCTAAAAGAAAGGTGCCAGTCCAGGTTCCAGAACATTCTCTGACCCTCGCCACAACTTCCCTCAAACTCCCTTACTCATAACTCTTAAGTGTTTCTTGTGAAAGTCTGTATATTATTGTTTGGTCTCTCAGCAATGAGTATTGTATGGGGACATTAAACTTCTACACTGCCCATTCATTAACCAGAGACTAGGGATATTGACATGTTTTTTCTCAAAGTAAGGATTGAAAATCAGTTGATGAGATTAATATTGAAGAACATCCTACTTTTAAATTAGCCCTATTGAACTACATAATTAACCATGCACACTAAAAGCCACAATTTGTGTAATTATTTGATGCCAATTAGTAATAGTGAATGAAAGACTGTCGCTGCCACAGAGGGAGAGAGAGAGACAACAAAGTGAATATACTTGGTGCTAAATTAAGAGCCCACTGGTTGCTTCTCAGATGACTGAGGCTTTGGAAACGAAGACTGCCTCTACTCCACTGGGTTACTATATTTTCCCCACAGTATTAAATAAAAGGACTAAGAAATTTGCTGGTACCCAAAAGCCATCAACATCTTTCAGTGAGTACATAACTGAAATCTTTCTGTAGTGCTGAATGAAGCCAGCAACAGCTACCAGATTATAAACAATATCCAGCTAATAATGACAGCGCAAGGCCGGAAAAACAAAATAAAGCATGGTAAATTACCAGCCAAGGGAAGAGTACAAAGAGGCTTGACTTTCAAAAAAAGGCTATTAAAATGTTCTTCAGGGATACAGGAAAAATATTCCAAAACCTATCAGCTTCCACTCTCTACCCACAAATGAATAATGAGGAGTGCAAAGCTTATATAATTGGCTCTAGAAGCAATATCTTATTGCTCCAATTTTCTGAAAGGTAAGATTATTGTTCCCTGAGTCGGAGCTCTCTAATGAGCCTCAGATAGCTAATATTATTCATATTAAGCTGCCTCTTTTTTTCCTTACACTTCCTTTCTTAAAGAAAGTAGGCTTTGTCTGGTTGGTTGTAGTGGTAACATTTAACTCTGACACTCCAATATTATGAACAGAGGGTATCATTATGCTGTTAATCCATGTAGAGTGTCTTGCAAAGTCAATAATATTTTCTAAAAAATTATTACAAAACCTATTGATTTAAAAAAATTGTGGGTGAATTTGTTTCTCATTGAGATGAGCATCCAATAGCTCTGCCCCTGTGAACAATGAACAATTCCCCTGTAGGTTTTCCCATACAACTCCAGGAGTGAACCTCTGAACCTAGTTTGGGGCCTGATCCAAATCCTTTGAAACCAGTGGGTGTTTTCCCCTTGTATCCAGCAAAATGTGGCTCTGGTCTTTAATGCAGTGGATAAACAGAGTCAATTGTGAGCAAATCAGAGAGTTTTAAAATGTGCTTGGCTCATCAGAAATTCTGTTTGGCAGGGTGCAACTGTATTTATTAATTTAAGACATTTTAAATTGGCTTAGATTATGTGTGACTTCTGTGATGCCTGAAAAGCTTATTAAAATCCATGTTTTGTTTTACATCAGTGCCTATCAAGCATATCACTCTCCTGTAATAGCTGGATTCTCCGTGGAAACCTGAAGGATGAATGATTTTGTCACAAATACAACAAAACACAGCCAGTCAAAATATTCATTCACTCCTACTGAAAACAATATCAAAACTCCCCTTAATGTTAGAAGGAACTGAATTCAGATTGCTGCCTGCTTGAACTACCAATGAAAAACTAATTCAGAGAGCAGAACAATACTAAATCAGAAACTGAATTTAAGATGGATTACTCTGCAGCAGAGTCCCCCTTCATAACTGTAGAAGCACCTCTTCATGATTTTAAAACCAGGTGTTTTCCCCCCAAAAGTATAAATTGATCTATATTTAGCATTCATAGTAGATTGCTACTGATTGTCTGATTTCAGTTATTACATATCCTATAATGAGAGGTGTAGGTGTGTCAAAAAAAAACTAACCAGCCTACAACTCACCAACAGTTTATTAGTAGTAGAGATTCTGTTATCAGTTTAAAATTGAAAACAAATATTGAAGATTTTTGATTGGTGCTTTTGGGGCGGGGTGGGGGGGAGAGAGGAAACACCGAGGGGAAAAAAAATCAGAAATTGGCAAAGTTCCTTTTAAGGGCCTTTCAGTAGAATTCAATTTTTTTCATGCTCACTGTTTTAGACTGCTATGTTGGGGGGATCAAAGCTGGTGGGCATAACAGCCACTCTTCATTTAGGACAAATGTATGAAGCTATTAATGTCCCTTATGGAATAAGATTGCTGAAACAATAGGAACCAGCACTCAAAACACAGGCCACATGAAAAGCTGGTGAGGAACCTGAGGTATGGGGATAGAGGGGTTTTACTGGGGGCTGGATGGAAACACATGGAACTGTTTGTGTGTTTGAGAGAGAGAAAAAAGCAGCCAAAAGCACCAGAGAAGTAAGGACACATCAGAGACAGCTAGAGAAGCATTTGTAGTATAACCCTGAGGAAAAAGCGGAGAGAGAGACCTTTGGGGCAGATCGCTGCCTGGAAAAGGGCTTTGAACTGTGACCAAAGAAGCTGTCCTCTGGTGGTTGATTCCTGTGATGTTCAGGGAAACAGGCCTTTTTGTACATTTTTTTTATGAATAAACAGGATTGAATCACAGAAATACCTGAGTCCATCATCAGTTTCTCTCTCTAAGGAAAATAATACACAATGTCCCTAATATCAGCTAAACACTCAGGTAAAAAGAGGTAACAAGCCTTTATTACTCCCTGCTCACACTCTCCACAGTTGACTTTGTGGTCATGGGTTTTTTGATGCAGTTACACGCAACATAGGAATGTAGAATGCAAACAAGAAATGTAACAATATAACATGTGAGTTTGTTACTTAAACCTGCCTACTGATCTCCATCCTTCCCCCTTGGGTTTATTACCTTCATTTACTGTATTACATCTGAATTTAAGCCCCAAGTCTGCAAACACTGAAGTATGTATATATTTTTACTCATGTGCAGTCTTATTTACTTCACTGGGACTAAACAAGAGAGTAAGTTGCTTATGTGCTTATATGTTTGCAGGTATGGTGGGAATCCAAATTATTCTTGCAAGGATTTCTGCTTCTGCATATTAGCTTACAAGGAAAAGGATAATGATTTTTTTAAAACTGCTAGTCTGATAAGCTCAATCTTTATTCTTTCTGCCCTTACATCATCACCAGTAATGAAGTCTGGAGCTATTGGCTATTTAGGTGATAAGTCATGAGTCAAAATGGACTCCAATTTACCCTTTCATAGGTGTATTAGCTCTTTGGTGCTGGCAGCAA
Organism: Lepidochelys olivacea; assembly: GCF_965140295.1. Taxonomy (NCBI): domain Eukaryota; kingdom Metazoa; phylum Chordata; order Testudines; family Cheloniidae; genus Lepidochelys; species Lepidochelys olivacea. Next base: position 42,318,533 of record NC_140419.1, read on the forward strand.
ACACCTGTTTTAGTCTGTAAATAAACATCGCTTGAAGACACACAGGCATGTTATATTGAGTAAAAAGGTGACACTTCAAGTTTTTTCTGACCATAATTATTTTACCCATCTGCCAGTCAGGGTTGGCAGCAACCAGGCCCAGGTTCAGTATCTACGGATTCCTTTTCAACAATACAACACAAACCAGCTCGAACCCCCACCCAGTGACCTGGAACAATTACATACCACCCCCTGGGCACCTCTAAGAGGCAATACTTCCCCTCTCGCAAGCACAGCATCTGAGTGTAGCAAAAAAACCCTTAATAAAAGGAGGGAAATAATGCAGCATTAATTTGGGGAAACACCGCAAACACGGTATATAAACATAAACCATGAGCAAAAGACCTACCACCAAGTAAGTTGGACAGTGTTCTTTTCCCCTCAGATTCTTAAGTCCAGTAATCCAAAAGTCCCTTTAATGTGTCCATCCCTCCTCTGCAACCCACTCACAGTTGCTGTCCTTAGACATTGCAGGCCCAGAGTTCAGAGGTGCATCTCCAGAGTTCAGCTCCCACCCTGGGTGAAGGGGGAGGGAGTAAGGAAGCACCTTACTCACTCCACTGCTCTGGTATTCATTCACCCCCACTCTCTGCAGGGCTCTGCTCCGACACTCTTGGCCAGCTGCGCCGCTGGCCGCGCCTCTCCACCAGCTGCCCTGCTGGCCACCAAGATGTGTTCAGGGCCCCCACTTAACATACCTCTTAGTGATTTCAGCTGTTAGCGGGGAGCTTCACTGCTGGTGCACACTAGGCAGTTTCTTGAATCAGAGACACTGTACCAAAGCAGATCTAATATTTAGATGTAGGTATCAGTGAGTTCACCTCTGCTGTGTGTAACAAGACTCTCAATTGAGTCTAAATTAGCTGTTATTACACAGTGAAAAGAGGCAGGGCTAAATAGTGTCTGAGGCCTTTAGGCAAAGCCCACACCACCAGGTACAAATACCTATCTTGGGCAACGGATGGTGAGGGTTCCTTTGAGGATCCCTCGGCTACTGACATAGACCCCTGCATATCTGATTCTAGTAGGGCAGCTGGGATACCTTCCACCTGTATGTCTCACTGTCCAATAACCTAGATGTATCATCACAGAGCGGTCTCATTGATGGCACGGTGTGTGAGCAATGGGCCTAAATACTTCTGACATGGGGTTTAGGGCTGAAGAAGTGGCGCTCTCCCTTGGTTCAGCTGATTGAGACTGAAATCTCATCTCCATTCTAGGATACATCATGGTAGTATCTTCTTCCTCAGACTCACTCTCAGATGTGCTGAGTAGGGGTAGGTTAGCTGCAGGGGGCCCACCGTCTATGTTGGATGGTGGCTTTGGTCTAGCAAGTTTGCTCTGCCCAGTTGCCATGTTGTGGTCCACTTCATAAGGGGCGCCTACCAACTCCCCCACAAGGAGTAAAAGGTTTCTATGTACTGTCTTTATCTGCCCTGGCCCCACTTCGGGTTTAATCTTATAGACCGGCAGATCTCCCATTTTCCCACCACCAAGTAAGGTATTGTATTCCATCTGTCGGCTATCTTGTGTTTGCCAGCAATACCCAAATTTTGCAGCAGAACTCTATCCCCCAGCTGGAACTCCTCCGAACGACCCTAGCATCATTCCGATGCACGTTACTGTCTGAGTTTTTCTGAGCTGCAGACATAGCTAAGTGATAAGCATCCCGCAGCTTTTCTTTTAGTCAGGATACATACAACTGATGAGACTCATGGCTATCTCCATCCTCTGGTACACCAAAGCACAAGTCTATGGGTAATCTTGGTTCTCGCCCAAACATAAAGAGATATGGCGTGACTCCCGTAGCATCGTTCTTTGTAGCGTTGTAGGCATGCACCAAAAACGCAACATGCTGGCTCCAGGTTGCCTTCTGCTCTGGCTGTACCGTCCCCAACATATCTAACAGAGCTCGATTAAACCTCTCTGGCTGAGGATCACATTGAGGGTGGTAAGGTGTTGTCCTAGACTTTTTAATTCCTGCTATCCTCAGCACCTCCTTCAGAAGGTGACTCTCAAAATCTTGCCCCTGGTCGGAGTGTATCCGAGCTGGGAACCCATACACTGAAAAATATTTGTCCCACAATTCTCGAGTGACAGTGGTGGCCCTCTGGTCATGTGTGGGATATGCCTGTGCATACCATGTAAAATGGTCAGTCACTACTAAAATGTTCCCTATGTTCCTCTTGTCCACTTCTAAAGACAAGAAGTCAATGCATACCAGCTCCAAAGGTTTGCTGGTGGTGATGTCCTTCAGACATGCAGCTCTAGGGGGCAGAGTCTTCCTTTGAACACATTGAGCACATGTCTCACATTTCCTGTGAATGTCTTCAGCCATCCAGGGCCAATAGAACCTACTATGAATAAGTTCCAGGGTCTTCTCCTTTCCTAAATGTCCAAAGTAATCATTCAGGGCCCTCATGGCCAGGGCTCTGTACTCTTTTGGAAGCACTAGTTGCATTTGTTGCTTTTCTAAAGGGTCAGTGGTAATTCGGTGCAGCACTCCCTATATCAGTCTTAGCTTGTTCCATTCTTTCAATAGTAGTTTACCCTCAGCGTTAGGTGGGATAATAGCAGCTGGGCTTCGCCCCTCCTTTTTAGCAAGTAGTGTATCATGAATTTCAATATCTTGCAGCTGGGCTTCCTGCCAGTCATTGAGCATCGGCAATGGAGATTGGTCCGACACGATATAGTTCATTGAGGCAGAAGGCACACTTTCAGGGGGCAGGCCCAGAGCTTCTGCAGCACACCCATAAAGCCTCTCATGGGCCTCTGACTCTCGACGACTCACACGGCAAATAGCTCTCACTCCATCCATAGGTATCATAGCAACTTCCGATGCCTGCAGATGCCGAGACAATGCATCTGCATCTACATTGTTTCTCCCTCATCGGTACTGAATGCTGAACTCGTAACTAGCCAGGGTGGCCACCCATCTCTGCCCTGTAGCATCCAACTTAGCACGTGTTAACTCACAAGTCAGTCGATTGTTGTCTGTCCACACTTGAAACTGAGCACCATACAAGTAGTCTCAAAATTTCTCAGTGATGGACCATTTCAAGGCCAAGAACTCCCACAATGCCTGTTCTTGCCTCTCTGGTCATAGGTTTGAAGTCTACTGCTCTGCCCTCAAGTGACCAACTGTCAACACCACCCTTTAAATTCCTTGGGAATTTTGAAAGTCCCCTTCCTGTTTGCTTGGCAATGAGTGCAGTGGTCTCAGCACATCTTTCCAGGTGACCATGGCTGCGCCACGCACCAGGCAACCCCCGGCTTGGAGCAATGCCGAGCTGCAAGACCTCATCAGCATTTGGGGAGGGCAGGCTGTCCAGTCCCAGCTGTGCTCCTGCTCTAGAAATTATGAAACGTACGGACAGATATCACGATGAATGATGGAAATGGGCCATGACAGGGACACAATGCAGTGCAGGGTCAAAATGAAGGAGCTGCAGAATGCCTACCACAAGGCGTGGGAGGCAAACCGCCACTCCAGTGCTGTGCCCATGAGCTGCCGGTTCTGCAAAGAGCTGGACACGATATTCGGTAGTGACCCCGCTCCACTGCGAAGAGCCCCATGGATACTTAGGAGGCTCGTGTACCAGTCGAGATTGGACCGATCTAGGAGGAAGAAATCTTGGACAAGGATGTGGAGGAGGACGGGGACCCAGAGGCAGAGGATGACTCAGTGTTCAGACATGCATGCAGCCAGTAGCTCTTCTCTACCCCAGAGGTGGCTAGCCAGACTTGGCAAAGCAGTAACAGGAAAGGAGGCCTCTGGCAAGTGGCTTTGATGCTGGGAATCGCTGAAGCAAGTTGTTGGGGGAAGAAGGGTTGCAGAAGGATGGCTAGTTTTCTGTGCACTGAGCTTGCAGGGAGGGATTTGCAGAAGGCAGGCTTGTGTCTGTGTGATGCCCGTACCACCACATGCCTAGTCAGAGTGGCGGAACATGGTGTTGATAGACGCCCACACTTCACGTGAATCTGCCTCGGAGATCTCCATGAAACTCATATGGAGATACTGGGCAATCCGCTGCCGCAGGTTCTTTGGCAGAGCTGCTTTGTTTCTTGCCCCATTAAGGGTAACTTTCCCGCATCACTCTGCCTTCACTGGGGGTGACCATAGCTGCACATAGGCGAGCTGTGTAAGGGCCAGGGCGTAAGCTGCAGTCTTGGAGAAGACCCTCCCTTGATTCCCTGATCACCCTCCGCAGCGAGATATCTTCCATAATGAACACAGCTTGTGGAAAATGTGGGGATGGTAATGATTTTAATGCCCCCCTACAGTGCTGTCTCTCCCCAAGAGCCACGTGCCCAGTGTACAGTACTATCCTGGAACACTGAATTCCCATGCCCCAGTGGCTGCTCATCATTTTGGGGGTCTTGTGGCTCATGTGTGCTTGTCTTGGGTCGGCCAGTTAGTGATAAGTATGTGAATAGTGGTTGTGTTTTAAACCACTGATACAGTGGTCTGTGTGTTGCAAACAATAGTGCTTCTGTAAAATGTTGCATTTTGGCTTCACAGATATGGCCTTGGGAACCCAGCCTCTCACTCTGTTATCGCCATCTGAACGGCTGCACAGGAGTAGGAAGTGGCCACAAAAAAGTAGAGGACCTTCTATATGATGTCATGCTGCATGCTGTGGCAGAAAAACAAGAATTGAAGGAGTGGCAGGACAGCGAGAAGAGGGAATGAAAGGAGAACGCGGTGCACCAGAATGAAGCGGCTCTTAAACGTAATGGAGAGCCAAGTGGACATGTTCCAGGTGCTCCGAGTACTGCAAACCGAGCAGCTCTGCGTCTGCCTTCCCCTGCAGCCGCTATTGCAAAACTCTTTCCCATGGGCCCCCAAGATACCAACACAATCTTGTCAACATCCTTGCTCCAGTCAATACCTGCTGCATTCTACACCTGCCCCATCACAGTCCAGCCTTGCAGACTCCCAGTACCCACTGCACTCAACACCTATTCCTCTGCAGTTTAGCCCTGTTGAAGTACAATACCTACTGCACTATGCTTCAAAGGACAAGGTTGCATATGATACCTGGACATACTCAAATTTTTAACCATTCCGGGACCCCACCTCCTCCTGGGGCCCTCCCTTCCACCATCCCACACAGTGCTGATGTGTTTTTTTGTTTGCATCTCTCCTCCAGTTGTTGTTTTTTAATAAAAGAATTGTTTTGGTTTTAAAGCAATCTTTATTCCATTAACTGAAAGCAAATATAGCCCTGCAAAGCAACAGGCAATTTTCTTAAACCTTCACAGTGCATCATCCACACCAATCACAGTCACCTCCTAGCATTACAAGCACTGCACTCTCGAGCATAGCAACAAATATTAGGTTTCAGAGTAACAGCCGTGTTAGTCTGTATTCGCAAAAAGAAAAGGAGTACTTGTGGCACCTTAGAGACTAACCAATTTATCTGAGCATGAGCTTTCGTGAGCTACAGCTCACTTCATCGGATGCATGCCGTGGAAACTGCATGTTTCCACGGCATGCATCCGATGAAGTGAGCTGTAGCTCACGAAAGCTCATGCTCAAATAAATTGGTTAGTCTCTAAGGTGCCACAAGTACTCCTTTTCTTTCAACAAATATTAGTGGCTTTCAGCTTCAAATTGCCGCCTCAAGGCATTCCTGATCCTTATGGCCCCATGCTGCACCTCTCTAATAGCCCTGGTCTCTGGCTGTTCAAATTCAGCCTCCAGGCACTAAGACTCAATGGTCCAGCCCTAAGTGAAGCTTTCACCCTTCCCTTCACAAACATTATGGCGAGTACAGCACGCAGCTATAACCATAGGAATACTGCCATCGGCCAGGTCCAGCCTCCCATATAGGCAGTGCCAGCAGGCCTTTAAATGGCCAAAAGCACACTCAACAATTATTCTGCACTTGCTCAGCCTGTTGTTGAACCACTCCTTGCTGTTATCAAAGTGCCCCATGTATGGATTCATAAGCCATGGCATTAAGGGGTAGGCAGGGTCTCCCAGGATCACAATGGGCATTTCAACTTCCCCTACGGTGATCTACTGGTCCAGGAAGAAAGCCTTGCTTGCAACTTCCTGAACAGGCCAGTGTTCTGAAAGATGCGTGTGTCATGCACCTTTCTGGACCAGCCTGCATTAATGTCTGTGAAACGCCCATGGTGATCCACAAGTCCCTAGAGAACCATTGAGAAATACCCCTTCTGATTAATGTACTCTGTGGCTAGGTGGTCTGGCACCAGAATTGGAATATGCGTGCCATCTATTTGCCCCTCTGCAGTTAGGGAAGCCCATTTGTGCAAAACCATCCACATAGTCACGCAAGTTGCCCAGAGTCACAGTCTTTGACAACAGCATGCAATTAATGGCCCTGCACACTTCCGTCAACATGAGTCCAGTGATTGACTTTCCCACTCTGAACTGGTTAGCAACTGATCGGTCACAGTCTGGAGTAGCCAGTTTCCACAGTGCAATCCCCTCATGCTTTTCCAACAGCACGGCAGCTCTCATTCTTGTGTCCTTGCGCTGCAGGGCTGGGCGAGCTCATCACATAGTCCCTTGAAAGTGACTTTCCTCACCTGAAAGTTCTGCAACCACTGCTCGTCATCCCAGACATGCATGATGATGTGATCCCACCACTCACTGCTTGTTTCCTGAGCCCAAAAGCAGTGAGATCAATGTCAGACACCTCTTGTCTTTGTAGTTTAAGGAATAACTCCACTGCCAGTCATGATGTGTTAGTGAGAACGAGAAGCATATTTGTCAACAGTGCAGGATCCATTCCTACAGACTGAAGAGCCAGAGCCATTCCTACACAAACCGTTGAAAGATGGTGCCAAACGCAGACAGAAGCACAGGGATTTCTGGGATGCAAAGCAATGCATCACGGGGCATTGGGACAGGACTCAGGATGCCCTGAGACCCGCTCCACCTTCCCACAACACTTAGAAGCAAAAGAGGAAGATATGCTCTGTGGGATAGCTGCCCAGAGTGCACTGCTCTGAAAGCCGATGCAAGTGCTGCAAGTCTGAACACGCTATTGCGTAGGCAGCTGACAGTGTGAACACACAACAGCGGTTTCCCTTCAGCGCTCTCTGATCTCTGAGTGGCGATGTAACTGCCGGTGAAGAAACTCTGCCAGTGTAGACATACCCTAATAAGAAGGGTTACCAAAAGCTGTAGTTCTGTTTACTCAGGTTAAATAAAAGCTTAGTGATTTTCAAAGTCCAGAGGGCAGAGGTATTCAGTGCAGTTGTGAAGAGATATGCAGGGCCCTGAAAAAAGAGGAAGAGCAGCCAGGATCACCCTGTGTTCACAGTCACAGAGAGAAAGCTTTGGGGAATAACAGGCCTGTTCTAGACACCCAGAGACACCAATGTTGAAGAAAATGTGTGCTCGGGAAGGGGCAGGTTGTGACACATGGTGATGCGTGCCAGATAAGAACATAGGCCCTAAACCTGCAATGCATGCTGATGGACTGCTGTGCCTAGGTGGAGGTCCACTAACTTTAGTGAGATTTTGTGGGTACAGGGGTCTGCCTTTCAGGATTGTGGGGCCCTAGATAAAACTTCAAACAGGATGCGATACAGAACTTTGACAAGTCTTATGAGAGGAAAAACTGCTTGGGGATGGTGTAAATGTGTGATAATTAAATAATACATTTCATAAAGTGGAAAACTTTGAGATGAACATATGCTAAACACACACTAAAAATGAGAGATTGATTTTAGCCTCAAGAGTAACTTGTTCTGGTGCCAATAATAAACTAGCTCCTGATTTTAAAGGAGCAGAACTCTTTAAGATTCTCATAGTAATGTTAACTCACCGCATTGCGTGCATACAGTATTTCTCTTTTTTCTTTTAAATATTTATTGAAATGTACAAGAAACACCATGTAAAACAATACCCTGCTTTTAACCATAAAACACAGAAAAGACAGAGCAAAATTATCTGTTTCTTGGTTGGGTTCTTTAAAACTTAGGCAGGTCCCCGCACGGCCCCTGGAAGGGTGGGGCACAGGGCTCCACGTGCTGCCCTTGCTGCACCTCCAGGTTCCACCCCCGAAGCTCCCATTGGCCGCGGTTTCCCGTTCCCGGCCAATGGGAGCTGCAGGGGGCGGAGCCTGGAAGCAAGGGCACTACACCAGCCCCTCTCCCCCACCCCCGGGCCGTGGTGCCGGCCGCTTCAGAGAGCGGCACCACGGGGGGCAATCCCGCGGGCGGGATCCAAAGCCCTGAGGGACTGGATCTGGCCCACGCCCGTAGGTTGCCGACCCCTGGTCTAGGATGATGTACCTGGTCCCACCTCACCGCAGGGGGCTGGGCTAAATGCCCTCTCCCGGTCCCTTCCACGTCTCCATTTCTATGATGTGAAGGTCTCAGCTAGGATGGGGCTAGGCCCAGTTCAACCAGCTGGCAACGGGCAGCGCTTGCCCCAAAGGGCAGCCTTGTCTTCACTGCTAAAAGTGTTGTGTTTTTTTTACCCCCCTCAAGGTAAGCGAACATGCACGTGCTACCCCACGGTCGGAACAGGGGGCTGAGCAGCTGCTCTCGTTTTACCAGGTCAGCCCTGGGGGCGGGGGCTGGTCACCTCTTGGTTGACTGCAAGATAAAGCGTCTGACATACGTTAAAATGTCACGTCTACGCCGGGTTTTTTCCCCCCGCCCGGAACAGGGCGAGGGGAGACGGAGGCCCCCAGCAGCGAAGGACCCTGCCCTGGTCGGCCACTAACGGAGCCTTCCTCCTCCGGTCCTGGCAGCCGTTGGGACGGAGCCCCGCCCCTCCGGCCAGCCCAGGCGGAGCCTCGACTCCTGACGCGCGCATCGATTCCGTCCCGCCTGCCCTCGACGGCCCCCGTTGACGTCAGCCACAGGGTCAGGTGGGGAGGAGTCTCACTGCGTTTCTAGCCGTGATACAATCGCTGCCCTAGTCAGCCGTGCTGACGGCTGGGTAGTATCCTGCCCAGCCCAGCGGAGGGGTGAGTCTTTTGGCCCTGCGGCAGACCGTCGCTCCGGAATGGGGGGGCTGTTACTCCGAAAACACCCGTGCCTCATTTGTAGTGAAACATGGAGTCACACGTGAGGCTTATGTAAAATGAACGACGTCTGCCGGAGCCAATGGGGTGGCGGGTGCCCCCCTGCCGCATGCAGAGGCGGTGCCTCCCCGGCCAATCGGAGGCGCGGGGCGGTGTCTTAGTCACGTTTCTGGGTGTATGAAGTCGGGGCTTTGCTGGGTTAGCAGCGTTGTGAGGAGCCGGGGCGCCTGGTGAGTGACGGACGGACGGACGGTGGGTCCCGTCCCCCCGTTATGTAACCGTGCCCCCGAGTTAGGGGGAGTATCCCGTTCTCTGCGCCTGAGGCGCGGCGGGCCTGGCCTGTCAGGGGGTGCGGTACGGTACGGACCGGGGGGTCGGCTGCTGCGCGGCCCCGAGCACAGGGAGCCCCCTGCCCTGTATGAGAGTGGGGGCGGGAGGGGCTGGTTGAGGCGAGCGGATTGGGGTTCCGGGGGGGCGGGGCAAGGACGGTTATGGGATTGGGGGTGAGCGGATTTGGGTGTGGGGGGATGGGTGAGGGCAGTTATGAGACTGGGGTGCCGGGGGGATGGGCAGGGTTATTATGGGATTGGGGCGAGGGGATTGGGGGTGCGGGGGGCTGGGCGGGGCCGGTTATGAGATTGGGGGTGCAGGAGGCTGGCGGGGCCGTTTACGGGATTGGGGGCAAACGGATTGAGGATGCAATCAGCTGGACTAGGGGCCGGGTGAGTGAGGGGAAAGTGGGTTTGCAGTGGGTGCATATATGGTAGTGTTAGAGAGATAAAGATGTGTATATAAGGAGGTGTTAGTTGTCTATACAGAGGGGTGTGCACTGAATGTCCCTATTTCCCTCTGATGTATGGCTCTTATCTAGTTCCTCTTCCATGGTGAGTGGAAAGTAATTGCTCTGGCACTGCAATGAGGCTAAGATCCTCCCTGTACTGTGAGAGGTGAGTTCCCAGCTAGACTGTGGCACTGCAGGTGGTTATAATCCTTGGAGTCTGGCATTAGGAGGTAGGATGATGGGACAGAGGCATTGTTTAATCACATTTAGGGCTTCACTTGCACTTAAACTGATGGTAAATGTGACCTTAACATCTAGCTGTTGCTGACTTTCTTTGTTAAGCTCTGCTGTGTTATACTGGATTCTGCTTTTTCCAATAGGAGTATTATACAATATTGTAGCTGAGTTGTATGTTGTAGGTGGCATTTATATATGTTAATGATCATAAATGCTTTTAAATGTGCGTAATACTAGATAAATGATAAATATCAACTCAGAATGCAAATTAGATAGAGATTTGCATGCATACACTGAAGATTTAGCAGCCCGCAAGTTAAATTCTATTTGTTAAAATGTGGAGACAAAAGATTGTACTAGCTAGCTGAATCTCCATTACGGAATTAAATAAACCATATATGAGGCAAGAAGATGCTTTGTTTTATGTTGCTTTTTATGCATGTAAGCGAACTGTCTCAAAGCTATGAGATGTTATTACTCACCTTAAATGCACATACACTGTCTTTGTAAAACCATACTAATGGCTAAACTTCACTTAATGTAACTATATGGACAAAACTGGTATTGATTTCTTTTAATAACGTTTAATAATTGGCAGTTAGTACTTCACTGAATAAATTATAATTTGAGAGAATTTAGCGACAATGTGGTCCTGCCAACAACAGGATCTCTAAAAGATGGCTTTATGGCAGTGGTTTTCAAACTTTTTTTCTGGGGATCCAGTTGAAGAAAATTGTTGACGCACATGACCCAACGGAGTTGGGGATGAGGGGCTCAGGGCTGGGGCTGAGGATTGGGGTGTGGGGGTGAGGGCTGCAGCGTGGGGCCAGTAATGAGGGTTTCAGCGTGTGGGAGGGGGTTCTGGGCTGGAGCAGGGGGTTGGGGTGTGGGAGGGGGTCAGGGATCTAGGTGCAGGCTCTGGGGTGGGGCTTGGGATGAGTTTGGGGGATCCAGGTTTGGGGGTGGCTCAGGGCTGCAGTAGGGGGTTGGGGTGCAGACTTATCTCCGGTGGCTCCTGGTCAGTGGTGCAGCGGCGGTACTAAGGCAGGCTTCCTGCCTGTCCTGGCATGCAGACCTTGCTGCGCCCCAGAAGTAGCCAGCAGCAGGTCCGGCTCCTAGGCGGAGGTGTGCAAGCAGCTTCCCATGACTCTCGTCCACAGGCACCATGCTCCCCGCCCCCCCCAGTTCCTGGCCAGTGGGAGTGCGGAGACGGTGCTCAGGGTGGGGACAGCGCGCGGAGCCCCGTGGCCCCCCTGCCTAGAAGCCAGACCCACTGCTGGCCGCTTCCGGGGCACAATGTAGTGTTGAAACAGGTAGGCACTAGCCTGCCTTAGCTGGGCAGCACTGCCAACGGGACTTCTAATGTCCCAGTCGGTGGTGCTGACCAGAGCGACCCAAAATTTGAAAAATGCTGCTTTATGGTATATTCTAACTTGGACACCAAGACAGAGTATTTGGGACTTTAATAACTGTTTTCAGCTGAGAGACTAGATTAGCAGGATTTTAAAGAACTATATTTTTTTAATTGTCTTAAGACCTGTGCTAGAAAAGTGACTTTCTAAAATAGATATGTAAAGTTCTAAACTCCACAACCTTACATATTTAATTGCTTGATTATTTTTCATTAAAAATGGTCATACAACTTTACATTATACTAATATTGTCATTATTTAGTAGATTACATAGGGAAATAGAAAATGTTTTTAATACTGGAGTAAAATGGAAGGTTTATTTAAAGTGAACACCATCAACTAAAATACCACATTTCTTTCTTCTGCTATTGTTTCAAGATTACTATTATTGAAAGTTGAGAGGAAAAAGTTAGTTTGTTTTTTATGTTGCTCATTTGATAGCTCTCTGTGCACGTGTGTATGTATATAGATAGGCCCACACAGGCAACAGGGAAATGATAAAAGTGACTTTCATATAGCAAGTAAGGAAAGAACATAAAGAAAAAGAAAAACCAAACCAATGATTCTAAAATCAAATTTGGCATGGAGTCAGGAGTAGTACCTGAGGCTGTTAAATACATTTTTAAAACTGACAAGATTTCAAGTTGTCAGTGTTCCTTTAGCCATCGAGACTGTTTATGACATACCTGTTTAGTTAACATTTCTCAATACTACTAGTACCTCTGGGAATTGGCTTCCATCTCTCAGGGATGAGGAAAATAAATGCAGAAGATGCTAATAGTGCTGATAGTGGTTGCCATCTGAGCACTTACTGAGATATCCAAATCCTTATCTATATGTGTAGCAGCCATACTAAGGCTTAATACATGGCATAGCAGTGTCAAATTAAGGTCCTGTTCCTGAAAAGACTTACACATGTGCTAAATTTTATGCACTCAGGCCCTGAGTCTGCACCATTACAGATTTTAGCCTGGTTATGGAATATGGCAGGTGTGGCCAAACCATGGCTTGTGAACCACATGCAACACTTTTACAGATAAAATGTGGCTCATGGAGCTCCCACTACCCCCGCCCCCATTTTCTGCCTACCAGACTGGGATGAGGTTGTGGGATTAGGGGATTCAGCCAGAGACAACTGATGCCTGCTGGGGGGGCACAATTTAAAGGTTCTACACAGCTTGAGTCATGCCCTCCCAGGCATACCTTCCCTCTTACCCTCAGCAGCCCCTGCCTGCAATTCCCAGGTGTTAGTTCCACCTTGAGAAGCAACAGCAAAAGTAGCAGTTCTCCCTGCAACTCCCAACTCTTTGCCACTGCCTCTCTCCAGTTTGCTGGATCTAGCAGCTGCATGCGGTGGGGAGAGGAGGGCAGTGGCACCATGTGATGGAGCAGGGCCAACAAACCCTGGCAAAAATCTAGGGGGCACATGACCCCCACGTGTTCCCCATAAGCCACCTCTGGCTTCTGCCCAGCAGGGAGGGTAGCTCAGGGCTTCAGCCTCGCAGGGTGCACCTGCCAGGGCTCAGGGCTTCAGCAGGAGTTGTACTGAAGCCCTGAGCCAAGGCAGGCATGCTCTTGCAGGCCCAAAGGTCTGAAGATTGTTGTATGTGGCTCAGAGGGTCAGTAAGCTTGACCATCCCTGGAATATGGCTAACAGCTGTCTGCCTTACGGTGTGTTGTAACTAGGTCCTTTGCCACAGATGGATTTGTAGTGTAAGTGAACCTCACAGGAACATTATTTATTAGCTTCAAAGAGAAGGCGGGAGTGTTCTACCACTACTAGTTATATCATATTTCTTTTACCACCATTGTGTTGTAATGCCATATGTCAAGTGGCCTTGAGCTACTAACACATTTACAGTGTTGGAGCAGTTTGAGTGGTTTACCATTGTTTAAAAAAAATTCCTGTGCTTATAACTATGCATATATTAAAGACAGTTTTGTAAGTGCTAAAGAGCTAGGTATTTTTGATCTTTTCTTTTTAAACAGATGTACCATTCAGTTTGATTTCTCCTGTTTATGAATAGCGGCTGTTTCTGCTGAAATCAGTAAACTAGTTTTTCATCACTCTTTATTTATTTAGGTATTTGAGGCCACTTTATTGTTTTCTCTATAGATCTAGAATTATTTTTATCTGCAAGAAAATGAAGTTAATGAGAAACCACATCAGAATACCACCCAAATACTGCAGTACAGCTTTTTAAAAAGAATACATAAGTAAAAATCTAGAGATGATAGTGGTGCAGGACTGAATACCGCTGCAGGTTACAGTAACATTTGGAAACTTTGAGTACTTTTGATAATGTTTCCTATTTACTTGGATGGAAACATTTCTGTCTTAAACTCTTGAAAGGAAATATTGCCATCAATACTGAATTAAGAACTTCTGTTGTGAAATCCAATGTATTCTATGACATTAGGCTCTTTTATTTGAGGTGTGGGTCAGGGTTTTGCAGGATCTGAAGTAGGGAAACTTTGGTTTTGTAAAAAGAAAAGGAGTACTTGTGGCACCTTAGAGATGAACAAATTTATTCGAACATAAGCTTTTGTGAGCTACAGCTCAGTGCATCCGATGAAGTGAGCTGTAGCTCATGAAAGCTTATTGCTCAAATAAATTTGGTAGTCTCTAAGGTGCCACAAGTACTCCTTTTCTTTTTAGTCTATTAGTAATTCATTTGAATTGACCGTAGTTTCACTGTACTCATAATTGCCCATTTTAAAAGGGAACAGCATGTTCTCTTTAATGCATTGTGTAATACTGGGCACAAGCTTCTTTACTGACAATGCTTGGTTACCTAGCAATTATGATACATAGTAACAAAACAGCTGTTATGTTTGAAGTTTTGTGCTTCCAAGTTTTGATTCTAAAGTTCTATGAATCCATTCTGAGTGTCTGTAGGTTACCAAGATTTCCAACTGGGTTCTGTAGGGGAGTGCTGAGGATCATTTCTATATTTGCCCTTTGTTTCTTTTCCCATTCTATCGTTTCGGTTTCTTATCACCTTTTCTTTGTCATTCTTAGGCCATGTCTACATGAGCAAATTTACATAGCTGTATCGAGGAAGTGTGCTGCTGTAAGATTGCTTGTGTAGCTGCTCTATGCCGATTGGAGAGAGCCCTGCTGTCAACATAATTAAACCACCTCCAACTAGTGGCATAGCTATGTCGGTGGGAGAGCATTTCCTGCTGACATAGCGCTGTTCACAGTGGCACCTCTGTTGGAGTAACTTCTGTTGCTTCGAAGGGGTGGTTTTTTCCCACATTCCTGAGCCACATAAGTTATACCGACAAACGTACTAGTGTAGAGGTAGGTCAAGACACAGAAACTAAGGCTATTTCTTTCAGATCCTAACCTCATCCATTTCAGTTCCTCCGCCTCCCCTGGGGTCTTGCAGCTTGTAAAGCATTTTTTTACTAATAATTTTCTTTTGGCTACAGTAAAGCTCTTTACACAATCCGCTGAAAAAATAAAATTTAGTAGGCTCATGTAATCTTACACATTTTCGTTACTTGCTAGCTGTTTTGAGTGCTGTGGCTGTTGACATTGTACCTGACTACATTGTGCTCTTAAGCTGACATAAGGGCTGGATGAATACATTGATTGGGCCAACAGTATGAAGTCCATGTACTAGTTAGTCTAAATATGTAATTATACAGTTTGTAAAATTGGTATTTACTCACTTTGTTTCAGGAGCTCATTGTGTCAAGGGTTACTTAAGTAGCATGATTCATTGACTGTCTAGACAGTCACCAGGAATCAGGTGGCCTTTACATGCTAAAAATCCTCATGCAGGCATTGTGGATGCACTTTATACACTTTGGTTTAACAATTTATGTAGTTAAATTACTTTTGTTACTAGTAATATGAGAAGTCAGGTTCTTCTTCAAATATGTGTTGCTGTGGATCTGTAGGTGTGCATATGCCCTCAGGCATTCAAGCTCGGAATCTTTTGCATAGCCAACTTTCAGAAACCAGTTTCCCCTACTTCCAGGAGGTACGGGTGGAGATTGTAACTAACAAATGGGTGCTAAACATTCTTTTCTTGTCTTCTACCTGCTACTTTATGACAGGTGTCGGAGTAGCAGCCGTGTTAGTCTGTATTCTCAAAAAGAAAAGGAGGACTTGTGGCACCTTAGAGACTAACAAGTTTATTTGAGCACAAGCTTTCATGAGCTACAACATCCGATGAAGTGAGCTGTAGCTCACAAAAGCTTATGCTCAAATAAATTTGAGCTTATGCTCAAATAAATAAGATTATAAATAAATAAGCTTATGCTCAAATAAATTAGTCTCTAAGGTGCCACAAGTACTCGTTTTTCTTTTTGTTTTCTATAGCTCCTAGGTGGAAAATTCTTCAGGAATACAGGGGCAAGAGTTTCTATTCCCATTATTTCTTCATTTTGAATAAGGGGGATCTTCATCCCAGCCCAAAACTGAGGCATTTCCTGATCCTAAATCATGGCATTTCCCTACTCTGTGTTGCTGGGAAAATTCTTCCATGGGTCATATTGAATAGAATTAACACCCATCTTGTGGAACCCATTCTCTCCCAAGTTTCAGTATAGAAAGATATCCGTCTGGATGGGACACTATAGACATGATCTTCACAGCCCATAAGCTTCAGGAAAAGTGCCGAGAGCAAAACCATGGTCCTTGTTTGGTATTTTTTTGACTCAGCTAAAGCTTTTGACTCTGTAAATCATGAGGGACTCTAGAAATGCATCCTGCAAAGGTGTTTTTCTTATTTTCATTTTTGGTCATTCAGCCTTTTCCTGATGGGGGTGCTGTCCAGAGTTGTGGAAAATGGTAAGATATCAGACCCATTTCTGGTCACCAGTGGCACCGAACAAGGTTGTATATTGGTTAACATGCTTTTTTCCATCATTTTTTTTCAGCTGTGCTTATGGATGCATTTCATGCCATTGACAGAGGGGAATTTATCCAGTTCTGCAGTTCAATCTACAACACTTGAGCTTTTATAAAAGTGGCAGAATTACTTCTTAAGGAGCTTTTATTTGCTGATGACCGAGCTGGTTGCTCAGTTGATTGATGACATTCAATTTATACCTGATCATTTCACTCCTGCAGTCAATTGTATTCGTTTCACAATCAGTCTAAAGACAATTGAAGAATTTACCAACCTGTGCTGGGGGATGCACACATCTACCCAGTTAAGGTCAGCAGTGCTTTCTCAGGTCTGTGGAGAATTTTTTCTGCCTAGGGAGTATGCTGTGTCAGAATGCCGCAGTTAAGGATGAGATTACTCATTGCACAGCCAAGGGCAGCTCTGCATTTGGAATGTTGTCACACCATGTATGGAATGCTATGGGTGTCAAAATAAACACAAAGTTAGATGTTTGTTAGGCAGTTGTACTTGCAATGCTTCTATATGGTTGTGAGACATGGATGCTACATTAGGAAACTTGTTCTGTTCCATATGAGCTGTCTTTGGTCAGTTTGCATGGTCAGGTGATGGGATAAGATCCCAATATCGAAATCCTTCATCACAGTCAGCTATCTGGCATTCAAATGTGCTCATAAAAACTCAGCTGTACTGGTCTGGGCTCCTAGTTCACATGGCTGACACAAGAATACCTACAGCTATGTTTTATGGTCAGCTAAAGCAAGGCACTCGTTCTTTATGGTAGTCAGTACAAATGATATAAAGTCACACTGAAGTCAAACTTCAAAGCATGTCAGATTGCCTCCAGCAACTGGGAAGCAATAGCCCACAGCAGAGCAAGGTTGCAGCAGATTTGTCATGTCATTAACCACTCAAACTTGAGGAGAATGAACAGTGCCCTCCATAGCCTTGGCTTCAAGATGTGGTAATGCTTGCCTCCATCATACCATCACTTCAGACTCAGGATTGGCTTGTAACTTTTTCAGTTTGCGTTCCACATTGCCATCAACTAAGTTTGAAGTAGTACCTTTTACTTATGGTATGGCCTAATGATTATCCGTAAGGCTGCGATTCTGTCATAGAGGTTGCAGAAGTCACAGATTCCATTCTTAGCCCTCTGCTGTTTCACCATTTTATTAATGATCTGGAAGAAGACCTAAACTAATGACTGATAAAGTTCCCAGATGACACACAATTGGAGGAGTGGTAAATTATGAAGAAGACATGTCACTAATATAGAGTGACCTGGATCGCTCAGTAAGCTGGGCACAGACAAACAATATGCATCTTAATATGGCTAAATGTATGCACCTAGGAACAATGAATGTAGGCCATATTTACACAATGAGGGACACTGTCCTGGGAAGCAATGACTCTGAAAATTTTTTTGGAGGTCATAATGAATAATCGGCTGAACATGAGCTCTCAGCTTGTGGCCAAAAGGGCTTATGTGCGACCTTGGATGCATAAGCAGGAATCCATAAGTAGGATTAGAGAGGTTATTTTACCTCTGTATTTGCAACTGATGGGGCTGCTGCTGGAATACCATGTCCAGTTCTGGTGTCCCCAATTCAAGAAGGATATTTGATAAATTGGAGAGGGTTCAGAGAAGAGGATTAATGATTAAAGGATTAAAAAACATGCCTTGTAGTGATATGCTCAAGGAGTTCAGTCTGTTTACCTTAACAAAGAGAAGGTTAAGGGGTGACTTGATCAGTTTATAAGTATCTACACAGGGAACAAATATTTAATGAGCACTTTAGTCTAGCAGAGAAATGTATAACATCCAATGACTTGAAGTTGAATCTAGACAAATTCAGATTAGAAATAAGGCATACATTTTTAACCGTGAGGGTCACTGACCATTGGAACAATTTATCAAGGGTTGTGGTGGATTAATTCTCCTCTCTGACAATATTAAAATCAAAATTAGATCTTTTTTCTAAAAGATGAGCTCTAGGGGTCCCCCCCCCCAGAAAGGTCTAAGGCCTGTACAGGAGGTCATACTAGATGATCACCATGGTCTTGGACCTTGGTCATGACCTTGGAATCTATGAATAACCTTACCCTGAATAAAAATAAATGAATGAACAAAAAGGCTGTTTTGACTTAAATGTGAGCTTAAATGGTTTATAGTGAAAAGTACAAAATCTATTGAATGAGTAACCGTAGAGTTACAAGTATATAGCCTAATGTTTGAGGGCAAGGGACTATAACTTAGGGTACATCTTCACTACCTAAGCTAAAGCGCTGTCACAGCACCAGCGACTGTGTAGTTGCGGCACCAGCGGCAGTGTTTTTAAAAAAAAAAAAAAAAACCTACCTCTGCGAGGGGAATAGTTGCCAGCACTGATGCACTGTCTACACTGCCACTTTACAGTGCTGAAACTTTCTCGCTCAGGAGTATGAACACTCCCCCCCCCCCCCCGAGTGATGCAAGTTTCAGCACTGTAAAGTGGCAGCGTACACAAGGCCTTAGCATGGGACATATGTGGAGATTATCTTTGGCCTCTGTGGAAATGTGCCTGTGAACAGCAGGGCTGGCCCTAGACGTTTTGGTGCATGGGCTCCAATTCCTGCCGCTTCATGATTGCAGGGCGGGCTCAACCCCGCACTTGTGGGCCGGCGGGAAGTGGAGTGACCCAGCCCGCTCTGCTCCCCTGGCTCCCAGCCTTCGGACTTACAGGAGGCTCGGCTGGGAGCCGGTGGAGCGGAGCAGGTGGAGTCACTCCACTTCCTGCCGCCCCGTCAGTGTAGGGTGCACCTGACCCCTGCTGCAGCCCCCTGGGATGTAGCTCAGGGGAAGGGATGCAGCAAGGGTGGGGCTTTGGGGAAGGGGCGGGGCGGGGATTGGGCTGGCTGCTGGAGCAGCACACAGCTGCATCAGGCACCAGGAAATTTGGGACACCAATTTGGGGCAGTTTGGTGTCCCAAATTTCCTGGTGCCTGATGCAGCTGCATAGTTTGCATATGGGTAAGAACGACCGTGGTGAACAGGTTGCAACAAGCTTGTTAGTCATGGGCAAACTTCTCTGTGCAGTGCTATTCCTAAGAGAAAAAAGGGAACAAAGGAAAATGTTGAATGTAGTGGTGATGACTAGGATCTAAACCTATTGTTAAAGGGAAATAAGAAGGCTCGAGAGGGAGAGAGCTATTGGAGGGTGTTGGGAAGTCTTGAATAATCAGACCTTTTGTGGAGGTGAACAGTGATGGTGAAGGAGGAGCAAGAGAATGGTGCTAAATATGTAAGAGGAGTGAGATAAGCACTGCTTATTGTTGGCTAGGGGAGGGAACATGGTCCTGCTGGATGATAAAGGATGAAGTGAAGTAGTGGGAATAACTAGGTGCTGTGGGGAGGTGGAAGTCAAACTCTGCTTCAGCTGGATTAGGTGCTGAAGGATTGATCACAGGTAACTCAGAAGGTGGGTTTTGGACTCAAGGACTCAGCTGCTGAGGTTTGAGGCCTCCTACTCCCTTCAGTTCCACCAGAACATAGTTGAAGGAACTTTACATTTCCATTCTACTGTCCTGACAGCAGCATGCTGATAGTGAGTGGCTTCTGCTGAGACCTCCTCTTTCATGGTTGTAGATCATGTTTCCCAAGAATAGCTACTGCAGTTGTGAATGCACAGCAGTGTGTCAGAGCAAGGGGCTAGTAATGGCTACAATGGGTGCCAAACATTATGTATGTACTGTGTACTTTTACTCAATTGGATTATTTAGCTGAATGCAGTTCAACAGTTATCTGAAAAGTTTTTCTCTTGCAAAGACTCTAGTTCAAGGTTCTGAGTGTCTTGCACGAGTTGACTTTCTCAAACACCGGTAGAGTAAGAAATGCAACTTTTTCCATGCTTCAGGGTGTTTGATCTCCATTTTTATTGTAGGAATACAGATTCTTTAACTTGGATCTTGGCAGGTAAGCAATTACATAAATGCATTAGAAATAGATTTTTCAAACATATGTATTTAAATCTGTGTCTGTGTCCTGTTGATTTAGGATCTAAAACGGGTGTGAGGCATTTTTGGCTTTTTCGAATTTACAAAGGAAAACAAATCAGTAACTCTTCATGTACAGTTTAAGAAAACAATACTGTAGTTTTATTTTCAGATTTCAGTTGTCGCTAAGCTAAGGAATTTTCCCTATTTCCTCTGGTTTACCTTTGAATCAGTAATACGTAATGAATATAACTGCTCTCTAACTTTACAATTCATGTTTTCTGCCATGTATGACTAGGCTTTTATTCCACTAATTACGGGGACTTGTTAAATAGGCAGGGTTTTAAAGTCTTCTTCTGTAGTTTATTTATAAAACTATATTGGGTTTGTTGTTTTTGCAGGAGAGTATTAACTACAGTTTCAGACCTTGATTTGGAAAGATCATAATTAGCACATTCATTAAGGTGAGTGTCTTACTTATGCTCTCCCCCAAGAAATGATCTGAAGTGTATACCTTCTGCTTTCTTGCTTACTCTGAATTTATATCGTGTGTGTGTGTGTGTGGTAGATGTTGCTTTGGAGCTGTTACTTATTTATATAGAAAGCTTTTTAAGAAATAGGAACTGCAGGAGAGAGAGAGGTAAAAGTCATGAAGCACATGGAAATGAGCTGGCTTCTGTTTCCTTTCTAGAAAGTGGAAGCCCTCTAGTGTTACATCTTAATACTAGTTGCTAGATCTGCTGCATCTTGTTATGCAATAAAGTGATTTTCTGTTATTTCCAATATTTTGGGTTTTCCTTTCAGAGGTTTTAAGGAATTCCAATGCCAAAGGTGATTTTGGGAACCGTGAATGTAGATGCTAATTTGGTCTCTGGGATTGTGGCTCAGGAGAAAATGGGCACAACTCTGCTCCCAAGGCTTGATGTCATAGGGCATAGTATGCTTTTATGGAGAGATTCTAGTTTCTAGTGACTTCAGTGCTAGTTTAGATGTGGATTATCTATACCTAAATAGTCTTTGACACACAGATTTCATCACAGAGCCTTCCCTATGCAGAGAACTGTTGTGATAGTTAAAAGGTTACTTTAAGTATAATTTTTTTAGTTATCTGTAAACAGTCCAGTGATGCCTATGTAATGTATAAATCAAAATAATATAGCTGCTTACTGAATTAATACTGTCCTAGATAGGAAATTAGAACTGAATTATAAATAGGACTTCTGATTTTCAGGCTTTGTTTCATTTTTGGAAGTTTATTTTTTGGCATATTTTCAGTTTTATGAAGATATCCAAAAATGAGGTCTGGGGTGGGTGAAAAGGGTTGGGGTGAGGTGTAAAGTTTTTTTTGTATATACCCCCTAGTACTGTTTCAAACATAACTATGTTAAAGTGCACGATTGGATATTGGCAGGGTTTACATATACCAATTAATGAGCAGCACATAATGCACTTCAGAAATTGTACCCCTATATTCTGCAGTACTGCCCCATGTAGAGAGGGCTTTAAATACAAGTCAGGAAGCAGAGACATTGTCTATATGTAGGGCCCTACCAAGTTCATGGTCGATTTTGGTCAGTTTCACAGTCATAGGCTTTTAAAAATCATGAATTTCACAGTTTCAGATACTTAAATGTGAAATTGCATGGTATAACTGGGTGGGTCCCAACCCAAAAGGGGGTTGGTGGGGAGTCGTGGTGTTGCCATCCTTACTGGTGCGCTGTTTCTGGCAGTAGCACTGCCTTCAGAGCTGGGCGGCTGGAGATCGGCAGCTGCTGGCTGGGTGCCTGACTCTGAAGGATCACCGCTGCCAACAGCAGTGCAGAAGTGAGGGTGGCATGGTATGGGGGGGTTCTCACTTTTTTGGGGAGCAGGGCTAGCCTTATATGTGAGCGACCGCCTCACCCAAGGTGCCATGGGGGGGGGGCCTTCCCCAGGTTGCCCCCCCCCCCATACACACACAGAGCAAGACCAAGGCACCTTTAACTCCCAAGCACTGGGCCTCTCTGCTCAGAGCCAGGGAGGGGCAAGGCTGGGTGCATCCTGGACGAGGGCTCCTATCGTATGTTGGGATCTAGCTGCTGGTCCTGGACACGCTGGTGAGGGATGGGACGTCCTCTTCACCTGCAGGGGCATCTTCCCCCCTGGGGCCAGGTCAGACCCACCTCCAGGAACCTCCCCCAGCTCTTAAGGCAGTGTCTCTGCCAGCAGCAGTGCAAAACTAAGGATGGTATGGTATTGCTACTTTTACTGCTGCGGCGTTGCCATCAGAGCTGGGGTCTCAGCCAGCAGCCACCAAGCTCTGAAGGCAGCACAAAAGTGAAGGTGGCAATACTGTGACACCCCCTGTACAATAGCCTTGGGACCCCCAGTTTGAGAAATGCTAGTCTCCCCGTGAAATCTGTATAATATAGGGTATAAGTACAACAAAGACCAGATTTCACAGTCCATGATGTGTTTTTCACACCTGTGAATTTGGTAGGGCCCTACCTATTTAAATTGCACTGGGAAAGGGATGAAATCACCATGATGAGTAACTATTTCCTGTGGTTTTTCCAGTGTTCATTAGATAAACACAGATTTATTTTTATTGGGGGGGGGCGGGTTACTGATCACTTGTTAAAACCTAAAATCAGAAGCCCTAATAACAAATCACAGCTGAGTTATTTAACAATCGTTTTATTTTCCTCTAAAAAGTAGGAAAACATTACTTCAGAAGATGAAAGCTTAGTGCATGCACAGACTGAAGAAAAACTAAAGTTTGATAAGGCTCCATTGTACATTTTGGAGAGGGCAGTTCCTTATAGATCAGTTCATGGAGTGCTTTCCATATGTAAGAAGTTGACACAGGTAAACAAGGTTGATGTTGCGGGGCTGGGATGTGTGTGATGAAACAATTATTGGATGCGGTGTTCTGAAAGACTTTGAAGATGATGCAGTGAATAGGGGAAGATAGTGGAGAGCTTCAAATAAGGGGTGATGTCGTCAGGGCAATAAGCAAGGAAGATGATCTTAGAAGCTTCATTTTATGTAGGCTGGAGAGGGACAATGTATTAGAGAAGCTGGAAGGGAGGAGATGGGTACCTGTACATGAGTTTTGGCTAGTTTTATAACATTGCTGAGCATGTAGAATCAGAATTCTAAGTGTATTGGTAATTAAAGAAGCTTACTGTATTCATCAGTCATATCACATACATACCTAATTATCCTTCTGATCATTTGATCTTTATCTGTTGCTACAAAAACCTTAACTAGTTAAGTTTTTAAAACTGACAGTTTACTGTGCTGTTTTTAATACTACAGGTGTGACTTCTGTTCTCTTTAAAAGGGGGATTTGGCTTGGATCCTGTGATACAGGTGTGTCACCTAAATCAGGTTCTTGGCTCTTCTCTATTTTATGTTCTGTACAATATGCATAACTCAATCTCAAAAGACCATGATTTGGTCTGAATGTTCTTTAGCTCAACATTCCTTTCGTACTGATGGAACTAGATTTCCTCTCAGAGAAAAGCTCCTCTTAGGTTGCCATATTTGAATGCTTTAATTTTCTCTTCTCAGCCACAATTCGAAGCAGAGGACAGTCTTTTTGGGGAAGCAATTAGCCAAATCCCATCATGCTAAAATATACAATAAGGGAGGCCAAACATGGATGGAATTAATCTGTTCACAAGATTACCTGCTATGTAACCTATAAGTATAACATAAGACATTCTATACTACTCTTTAGTAAAATCATTAATGTTATACTTAAAAAATGTCTGTAGTCTTTTAGAACCAAAAAATAAAAAGGGCCCATCCTGTATTTCTTGCACATCCAAAACTCACATTGACTCATGTCACATGTTGCAGAATGGAACATTGTGAATAAGTTTTTTTTCCTTAAGTCTGGCCAACATTGTAGTGTACTTTAACAAACAGCAGCTGTAAAGACACAGCATTTTATTAGAGACTTACTGATATATGCCGTTTTTCAGCGTATTTAACTAAAGGTTCTAGTGCTAGTCCTTTTTTTTATTAAACCATTAGTCTTGGGTATTCAAATGCAATTTTTTTTTAGTCTCTTTTGAAAATGATTTAGATATTTGTTGCATTTAAAATACTGTTTGTTTTAATTATTCTGCTACTTGTGACGGCCATGTACTGATTATACTTTCCAACATAGCTGGATGTTTTGGGTTCAACAGGAAATCTGGCAAAACCCCCCCCACAGGTTTCACACAATCTAGAGTCTTACTTTCTCTAAGATGTGCTGAATCGGATTTTAATGTACACCAAACCAGGACTTGAAAAATCCCCTTGCTAGTGGGAGGCTTTTACTGATGAATATGAAGGCTTAAGACTTCCATTTCTGTAGAATTTAACCTTTCGTTTAAAACAACAAAAGACGTGAATGCCCCATATGGTTGTAAAGAGAACCTTTCAAAGGGGATTGAAAACTAAAGAATGGGTGTTGACTTTGTCAATAAACAGGCAGCTCCAGTGCTTTTGCTTCTGAGGCTATGTCTACGCTACACAGCTTTTAGTGGCATGGCTGTGTCGCTACAGCCGTGCCACTAAAAGTCACGCAGTGCAGCCGCTGTTTGTCGGCTCTCCTGCCAACAAAAAACTTCCACCCCCAAGGAGCAGCGTTTGCGTTGGCGGCAGGAGAGAGCTCCTGCTGACGTAGTGCTGTTCACACTGGCGTTTGTTGGCAGCAAAACTTTTGTCTTCCAGGGTTTGTGGGTTTTCTTTTCTTTTTTTAAACACCTCTGAAAGACAAAAGTTTTGTCATTCAGTTGCGAGTGTAGACATAGCCTTAGTTGAATGTACGTTAGCCTTAGAATAAAATGTATATCTTTTCATTAACATTATTGCTGTTGTGAGCCTTTGTGGGCAACGGTTAAACTGACAAGAATTGTACAAATTTTGTATTGCTGCAGAGCATGAGGAAGGGAGAAGAAACAACTTTTTTTTTCCAGCGTTTATTATTTCAGGAAACTGTAGGTTTTGAATTGCAGGCCTCCTAGCGTGACGCCGACAAGAAATATGGATAGCGAAAATCATTAGGCCAGAAATTTGAAATCCGAGTGTCTGAATTTGGACTCCTAAGCAAGTAGCCTAGTTTTTCCAAAGGTGCTGAATATACACATCTCCTGTTGACTTGGGTGTTTGGTGGTGGTGGTAAAGGCCACAATGGTGGTTCTTAATTTGGAGGAGACATTTTTTTTAGCCTGTGCAGACTTAGAGTCCTACCATGCTACTGCTGAACCAGAACTCTACATACTGTTTAGGTGTGTTCTATCTAGTTTAAAGATATTTGTATTTTGAAACTTTAAATAATTTTGCTGAAATCCAAGTGTATTAAAATGTCTGTATGCTTCCTTTGCTGGATGAGAATTCCTTCTTTGCCAAGGGGCTATGTGTATAGGGTTGGCATAACTGTGAGCAATATGTGGTATTTTTTGTTCTCAAAACTATAAGAAAAGGACATTGTTAGGGGGGCCCTGGTATTTCTTTTATATTTTATAGTTTTAGAGGTGTCCAGACTCTAATGGATGAGGATGACCAAGAGGAGTGCATGTGGGAAATTCTGGACCTAGGTACTTCATTCTTTTTGATGCTAGCTGGGAGGGAACCTGATAACACTTATGCCAACCTTGATTTTAAAAAGCAGGTAAGGAATGTGTGTAATTGTTCTGATTCATTTGAGTAGAAAGTTAAATTTTAAATAGTTTATTCAGAAAGCTATTTTTGTTCCAACTGTGTTTTAATTTATCTTTAATTTCCAGAAATGTAAATATGTAAGTTGTGTGAATTAGGCTTTACTCACTTCCTTAAAAGACTGAATTTTCAAGCATTAGGGTTTCTCAGTGTAGATTGCAGCATCTGCTTATTGGTCTGGATATTGCTGTGAATTTTTAATGAATTCTGATATTAAACTCTTCATTAAGCAAGTAGTAAGCTTTTATGCTCAGGGCGACTTGAAGACTAGATGTGGAAAAAAAACATACTAAGGAAATAAATGTTCCTGGATTACTGTAAGTCTGCCAAATACTGCTCTGCATTTTCCTTGTGCTGAGGTCTGAGAACACAAGTATTTTGCTGTCTCTTAGCTGGAAAGAATGTCACAATTAGGATAATCTGCTAACTCTTAGCCCTCAAATAAGTTTTAAAACTCAACTGTTTGTATAGTTTTTTTACAGATGCACTGGCAACTTGTAGATTAATACTGAAGTGACTTCTCACTTTTGATGGCTATTGTCAAGTTAGCATTCTTTTGCTACCAGGTATGAGGAAGCATTGCCTGCTTGCCCAGGGAGCCTGTGTTCAATGTAAATTTTCACACCTAATTCTTTATGCAAATAGTACGGAATGGTCAAATCATTGCCAGTTGTTTGCCATATAACAATTCCAAAACAATACCAGTTGGCAAAGCAGCCCTCTAAAAGAGGACTTCTGGAAACATTTCACATTAATCAAAATTACAGTAGCAAGCTCTAAAATCTATACTGTCAGGAATGATCTCTCTGATATCTGTACTCATGTATGTGGTATGACAGGACCCGTCCTGGTAAAAACATTATCATAAGGTGTTAGAAAAGAAGGCAAAATCTTCATACTTAGATTTATAGAGAGTTGATTGTGTTCACTGAGGTACATCACTAGTACTTCTGTGGTTTGGGGGAATTGAAATTAATTTGCTTTTCCTTTTTACCATATAAAGATCCATAATTTATATGTTGGCACTTTGCCAATAGCTCTGGGTGTAGGGGCTTCAAAAATATTAACAAGAAAGTGGTTGTATCAAGGCATCCCGTAGTACTCATCCCGTAGTACGAAACCAATCACTCTTCACGATGTTAGGTTGTTACACACCAAAATGAACATTGCTCAAATTAGTAATGCAATGGCGATACAACTCAAATTGCATCAACTCCTCAGTACTAAGCCAATCACTCTGTGCTGATAACGAAATCACACTGTAATTCCAATGCTGTTGTGAATTGTAGTCACACTTCATGCGGTAACTTAAGTATACTGACTCAAGATATCTGTTATAGTGAAGACAAGCCCTCTGGTAGACTTCTCTAGTTACTGGCTTCCTTCCTACCTTATACTCTCTGGGAGGACTTATGTAAAATAAATAGTGATGGAATGATTTACCATAAGAGGAGCCTGGACTGGTTTGCTCTTCGTGACCCAAAGGCATGACTATAGATAAGTCTGGCTTACCTTCTCTAAGTAGCTGACCTGATTTTACACCAGCAGTAAGCTACCCTGTAACAGAGATTGATGTAAATGCATCTGCCAGTTCTTTAGATTTCAACCCTTCCTCCCAATATAGTTTCCATGTTAAGGTTGGAGGCCTACAAAAGATCTCTTTACACTTTGGGAGCCTTGAAATGTGGTGTTTTTGTTTTGTTTTTTTTTGTCGTCTCTTCTCCTCTTCCTTTCCTCCTCCTCCCCCCCCCCCCCCATACTCTAAAGGTGTGATTAGGTGCCTAACTCACATTGAGTTCAGTGGGAGCTAGATGGCTAAATACCTTTTGTGAATTCCATTCAAAGTTTTTAAGTTGGCTTATCCTGGCTGCTGTGGTTCTTGATTTCCAGACCCATGTATGGCAATACTAATCTGGTTTCTACATGAGGTTGTTATACAGAAAGGCTTTTCTTGTTGGAAGACTTTTTTTTTTTTCCTCTGCAGCTTCTCGGAGAAGTCCTTATTTAAACCATCTTGTAAGCTTTTTGTCTTCTAATTACCATAGTTCATAAAGGGACTTTGCCTCCTTTGTACCTTGGAAACCAAGCCCAAATTCCAGGACATCAGTAACCGAAGAGGACTTAAATCTTATTTCTCAGAAGTCTTCATTAAATTATATACTAGTTTTTTCCAAGGACACTTTTGGACATTGTGGGAAAGGTCTTAAAAATGGATCCCATGGAAGCTGTGTATGTCATTAAACCAGTTCCTTTAGATTTTTGTTGTGTTGAATGACCAAGTAAACGAATGAAACTGGCCATAATGAATCTAGCATGACAAGGTTGTAAAATGATCTTGTGGCCAGGTCTTATTTGCTGAGACATACAGGGCAAAACTTTTACTAGTAATTATTGCCTTAGTCAAATTACTGTAAACAAATTTTGATTTTCTAGCAGCAGTACTGGTTTAGATGTCATGATCCTAAATGCTGGAAGGACAAATGGTATAGTGAATTAGGTCGACATTACGTATTGGACCGTTCCTTAGATCTGGTGCTTGATTTGTATTATAGGCGCCCACCCACTTAGAGTGTCCGCTAGAGGTGAATTGTCTAGTCTCTTTGATCCTAGGTAACCAACAGAAGATATTTTATTATATGTCAAATGCTACTGGGAGTTTCATCTAGGAGCAAACTTCAGTGTGACTTGAGACCTTGAACAGATTTTTTTTTTTTTTCTTTAGTAACTTCTAGCTAGTAACTTAAAGACCATCGGTCTGAAATGAAGGAAGAGAAATTCCCCTATCCTGTAACATTTTTCTTGCCACACTATAGACCAATGCAAAGCTCCTCTTCTTCTTTTTCCTGGTGTTTCAGTTTAAGTAACTTTAGGGAGACACAAGTAGCTGCTTATTTTGGCTCAGGAAAAACTGCTGAAGTAAACTATAGTTCAGAATTTGTGCTACTATAACAGCTCTCCATCTATTGATCTGTCTGTCGTATGAATGAACAGCTCAGTATGTATGAATGAACAGCTCAGTCATCAGCTCAGTCATGATTGGTGGATCTGAATTGCATAAATTCACTGTGCTGGTAGAATTAAAAAAAAAATAAAAACAAAAAATACGGCCTTGTGTTACTTGCAAAAGGCTGTTTGGGTTTCCAGAAAATATTCTAGCTGTAAGAAAATATTTATAGTTATCAGTAGTGACGGCTAAAATAAATGCCCCTAAAAATACTTCCTCTTCCAACTAAAAACAGATCTCTTGTGCACATCTTTGGCTGAATGAGAAGAAGAGTGATATTTGCTTCTGAGAACTTGAAATAAATGTAAAATGTCTGGAAAACCAAAAATTAGGAGGGTAAGAAAATAGTTTCAATTGTTAAAACTACCTGACTGTTGTAGGTTTGTTCTTTTTCTTTTGAGTGTTAAAAAGCAAGGCACTAAGTTTTGCCAGTACTACCACTAAACTTTTTCGTTCTGTTGTACTCAACAATCTGAAAACCATCAGATTGGAATTGCAAACAAATAGTAGGTAGTGTTTATATGTTTTAATGGTAAAAATGCCAAACACTGAATCGCCCATATTTTAGGTAAGAATAAAAATAATTTGCATTGTCAAGTATTACATTAATATTGTTCAGAGTACATTAATCTTGGAAAAGTGCAAATGACCGCTAAGCATATTCTTATGGAACAAGTGTTGCTGTCTGTGGACCAGAGAAATCTAATTTCCTGATCTTGTTTTGCCTATGTGTTTTTCTGGTGTTTAGTTTGCTACTTAAGGATGACTGCTATTTGGTGCTTTTTACCTTTTGATGGCAGGTCCTTAATATGTTTGTTATTGCTTTAATAATGTTTAATGTTGATGTTGGTTTTTAAAATTTGAAACTGCTTTAATAGCAGTTCTTTTTCTTTCTTTTAGAGGTAAATTTCCAAAGCACTACTTGACATTTTTGATTGTACTTAATCTTAAAAGGTCAGTTTAAAAAATTCACTTCTGTCTGGATTTTTTTTCCTTTTGACACTTAAGATTATTGTAATTGAAAGAAATGAGAGAATTCTTTTTCTCTAGGTTATCCTCAACATGCACTAAATACGTAGTCAATTCACTGCTTCCACTGGATAGTCAGTCTCCTCTGTTTGTGGGTCTCTCGTGCAGCAACAGAGGAAAGAATTTTTTAAAATAGGAAAATGAGATTAGTATAGTTCATTGTGTTAAGTCTTCAGCAGAAGCAGTAAGATACAGTTCCAGCCAGTAAGCATGACAGAAATGATATAGACTAAGTAATGATTAATATTGAAATTTTTGAAAAGGCTGTCTTCTAATAAAAATTTCACTTTATTTCAACTTCCTTTTCCCCTGTGAATTTTATGCCAAAATGAATATTTGTTATAATATTGTTAGCCTTGAATTAATTACGGAAATGTATTGGTGTGTAAAATGTTTAAAGGTGTCAAATTCTGGGATAAAAATATTAATAACGAAACTCTTGAAACTGCAGCTCTAATAATCTTTTTCATTATTTCAGTTTTGATTGGTCAATAATGGAACTTTAATATTGATCAAACTGAAAAAAAATTGATTAAAACAAATTGTATTTCAGCATAGTTTACTTTTTTCTCTCTCTCCTCTCCCCCCAACCCCCCTTTAGGCTTTTGGATTCACACTTCAAGACTGGCAATCTTGTATGCAGAGCACAAACATGAATATGGCTTGTCTAATTCTTGTTCTGTGCAAATACTCCTAATGAGTGTTCAGTGGACTGTATTAAGATCAGGGGGTTCTCCTCTAGCATTGAGGAGCAGAACCCACAACAGCTTGAAATCGGTGGAAATATTTCTCGGCAGTCAGACTCATCAAAGCAGCAATACAAAATGAGTGGATATTCTGAATTTGCAATCAACCATAGTCAAATGATTGCTGAGGAGACTGGTGTTCAAACCGAGCCTGAACGACATCCAGATACTTCTCAGGAGGACACTGAGATGAGCAGTGGATCAAGTGGTAACGACTTCAGTGGAAAGTATATGAATGAAAACTACTCTAGTGGCCATGATTCTCATGGCAATGAATCTGATGAAAATGCGAAAGATACAGCAATGCTTGTGGAGTCTTTACATTGTCATAAAAGGTGATATGCTGATTTTTTTTTCCCCACTCATGTTTTTAAGATTCTAAAATCTAACCATCTTTCATGTTAATACACACAATATAATCTGTGTTGGGCTGTGTTCCTATGCTTAATGCTTTTTCCATTCCATGCTGATTTATTTATTCATTCATTACTGGCTCATACGATAATAGGGAGATGGCAGATTGCTTCTACATAGTTTCTTTCCTCTACTTGAAGAGAATAATGCTATGGTGAAATACTTTTGAAAGTAGAGCCATATGAGAACATAAAAAGAGGAAAATATAGTAAAAATCCTGCTGGAAGTGCAGCAAAGAAGTTTGTCTTCCTATTTTCTGCTAAGGCAAATAAAATAGATCAGTGAGGTAAGGCTTTTAACTGCTTGTTTCACCATCTCAAATCTCCGAATCTTATTGATTAAAAACAGTAATCTGATTTAGATTAAAGTGGTCAAATTGTGAGTTCAGAATAGAACTTCAGTTTAAAATCAAATTTAGAATGTGTCTTTCCCATGCATAAATCTTGTTTACCAAGTTGAAAGCATGAAATGAAGCATTAATGATATCTTGTGGCTTTCTTTTTAAGTCCTGAGTATTATTATTTGAGGAGACTGGGGAAGAAAACCATTGAGCGGTGATATACATCATACCTTTTTTTATGACTGTCTGTTAATGACACTGCTGCTGGACACTCTCTAGCATTATTAGTCTACTCTGTAGTGATTTAGCGGACACACCAATCTACCATAGAATTACATCTTTTTAAGCACACATAACATTTACACACAAGCTAGTTTAGCTGAAGCTGCTCAATTGGCATTATCGCCAGTTTCATTGGTGTAAAGTTCATCTGTTAATTAAAAGTAACAAATAGAAAATGGAGATCTCAAAGCTGAACACAACTTATATTTGACTTTAATGTCACTGAGGTGGTTCTTTTTCAGCTCAAATGCATTTAGCCTGATGATTGCAGACTCCGAACATAATCCATCTACCAGTGGATGCAGGTAAATAAATAAGTATTGTGCATTTTAAAATAAGTTGTTTTTTTTGTTTAAAACAATGACGGAATAAAGCTATTTGATGTAATTGTTATGAACAAAAAATGAATTAATTTAAAATTTGGTAAATCTAGTTCAGGATCTCTTGCCCTGTGGTTGTGACCCAAAAATAAGTTGCAAGAATATGTCAAAGGTCACATGGGAGGCCCTAGTTCAGGTTTGGGTTCTCCACCCGGGGCAGTTGGAAGACCCTGGGGTTGTGGGATTGCAGAGCCTATCCTGCACTCACCTCACAGCGATGGCTCCAGTCCCACAGGACTGGCTGGATTTAGTTCCCTGCCCTGGGCATCTGTGACCTAGTGCGTGTGGTTTCAGTGCTGTTCAAGTTTGGCCCAACTGTCCTCCCACCCCCGTTATGAGGGGGGGTGGCCGGCTGGGCTAAATATGGGTGAGTATTGCTGCAACCCCATGTGCCAGGTTTCAACTCCATTCACACAAATTTGGCCCCATCAGCCCATCTGTCAGGTGGACTGGGCCAAACCTGAGCGAAGCTGTGACTCTGGAGGTCGCAATGCACAAAACCAGGAGACTAGCTCAGCCAGTCCCATGTAACAGGAGCCACCTCAAAGGTACTTAGTGTATCAGATGTTGTGGGCAAAAAATATTTAGTAAGACAGGTGTTTTTGCACTAGAGGTATTTACTGGGTTGTGACAGGCCATCAAGTTTACAAATGGGTCATTAGCCCAAAAAGGTTGAGAACCCCGATTTAGCTAATGTCGCAAATCCTAAAGTGTCTTTGAAGCTAAATACTTTTACAAATCTGTTTAGTATAATTTTAGAACTAGTCTAATGACATGATAAATGTCAAAAGGCTTTGGTTTTCTAGAAGGTATGGTATCCATTTAAATATCAGTGTAACTTTTTTGTTTTAATTTTATAGCAGTGAGCAATCCACTAAAGCCAAAACACAACAGGAATTGAGGAAAACATTGCAGGAACTGAAAGCACGCCTTCCTCCTGGAAAAAGAATCAAAGGAAAATCTAGTGTGCTGGCAACATTGAAATATGCACTTAAAAGCATTAAACAAGTTAAAGGTAATGTCAGCTCCAGAACTAGTATCTGAATGTGGATCTCTTTATAAAGTCAAGTTCATAATAAATGAAAGATCATAAAACTAATGTAGTTGTAGCATTTTAATAATTTGGGTTTGTGACTCTGCCAAAAAAGGCCAAGGGGACTGGGCTGGGTTAGCACTTACAGGAACTATTTTTTCAGATATTAAAAATAAACCTAGTAAAATGTAGAGTGCGACTCTTTTATTTTAAAATACATTTTTGGTATTTAGTTACAATTTGTGTGGTATATTGATTATAGACAATATTCAGCAATGCCTTCTATCCAAGGATTGCCAAGTACTTCACAAATTGTAATGAACTAAGCTACCCAACACCCTTATGAGCTACATAAACTTCCCCAGATTACAGATGAAGAAACTGAAACAGGAAGAAGTTAAATGCTTTTTCTCGTGGTGGAAGTGGGAATAGAACCTAGATACCATGTTCTGTACTTAACCACAAGTTCATGCTTTCTGTCCAGTCAGTGTTAGCAGGCTCAATGTTAACTGGTCACATTTTGAAATGTGAAGATAAAAAATTGCCTTAATATTCTTATGTAGCCAATGAAGAATATTACCAGTTACTGATGATTAATGAAAGCCATCCTTCTGGTCTTGATGTGTCATCCCATACGGTGGAGGAAGTTGAGAACATTACTTCAGAATACATCATGAAAAATGCAGTGAGTATGCTGACCCATTACTGCTGTGTGTATGTAATTGGTGAGTGTGGTTGGAATTCTTAACTGTAACATTTCTTTAAAAAAAACAAACAAAACAAAAATTGGGCATAATGGATTAATGCCTTATTGCCAGCAGCTTTGATGGTTTTGTTGCTGGTATTGGACACTGCATTCTGAAGAATTTGCCCTGTGATGGGAAAGAATTGATCATGCTGGATATTGCAACTAAACAATTATCCCATATGCTATATAAGTAAAAACACCTGAAAAGAATGCAAAATACTTTAATCCCAAATAGTGGGTTAGCCGTCCCTGACTGCTACTTTATCTGTTACAAAGCATCCACTCCAGAAATGAGGGTTTTGATCCTGGCATATACTTATGAATCTGATGATTAAATTATCTTTGGCAGAAGTTCACTCTGGAACTTAAAGTATGGTGGTAAATACTAAACTGCTTTGGCTTATGTGTAGAGAAGTAGTGCCTCACAGACCAGGAAGCTAATGTATCTGGTGAGACTGCACCTAGGTTACCATGTTCAGTTTTGGACACTTTCAGTACAGGAAAGCTGGCTACAAATTGTAGAAAATTCAAATAAGAATTTAGGAGGACAGAATTAAAACAGTGACTCTTCAAACAGCATGGGGCCTGGTCTACGCTACAGTGTTAGGTCGATGTAAGGCCGCTTAAATCAACCCGATTAGATCAGTGTATAAACTACAGCCTTGTCCGCCTATGTATGTGCCCTACTACCCAGACATCATAACTCCACCTCCACAAGAGTCATAGGGCTTATGTTGGTGTAGTTATGAGTAACTTGCATCTGTTGGCTGTCATTATTGTCAATTTCATGGCTCTGCTTCCCTGCCAGGAACAGGGCAGCCACACAGGACACCACACATGGATCTTTCCGGCAGGAACCTGACTGCCCCTGCAGGCTCTCGGCTCCCCCTGCCAGAAGCCTAGCTGCCCCCTCTGGGTTCTCTGCTCCCCACTGGGAGCACGGCTGCCCCTAGAGGGGAGCTCTGCGCCCGGAGTCCTGACCACACTGCCACTGTTAATTCGGTGGAAGCTCCTGGTGAGGATGCGCACCACTGACAAGAAGAATAGTGGGCACCTGACATTGGCCACTGTCAGTAGACAGGGTGCTGGGCTGAATGGACCTTTGGTCTGACCCAGTATGGCCATTCTTGTGTTCTTAGTGTGGACATGAAGTCCTGCAGTAATTACTGTAAGACAGCATAACGTAGGTCGACTTAAGTTTACAGTGTAGATATGCCCTGGGGGTTTTCCTTACTATTTGGACTACTTCATGGGCTTGGAAGCACCTGCTAACATCAGGGCAGATGTCATCATCCCTGCCCTAGACTTCTTGCAGAATCTGGGATAGATGAGGTGCCTGACTGAGTTGGGAGACTCCAGGCAAGCCCTTCATTGGGGATAAACCAGGAGATGCTGGGCTGGTAGGAGAGGGAGGAAACCCCCTTCCCCAGCTTCTCTATTTCTTTCCTAGGATTTTCTGAGGAAGGTACATTCCCCACCCCTTCCGAAGAAGCTGAGGTGGAGGCTGTGGGCCCGGAGGGACCACCCCACTGTAATCAAAAAAGAGTAGGGGTAAGAGGCACACACGGTTTGAAGGGTTTGGGCTCTCCTGTAGGAGAGAGTTAGGAATGAGAGGCAGCGGAGGAGCTGAAAGAAAAATGTTCCTCACCACTATCTCAAGAACTGAGATCAGGGAGAGGTATGTGCTGGAGAGGCAGCAGGGATGCTCTGATCTGACCGCTTTTGAGAATGCAAGAGTTGAGTGGCCAAGGCTCTATACTGTGGTGGGGGGGCAGCATTTACCTCTAGCTGCCTTCCAGAGAGTACAACAGAGGGCTTTGACCTCTCTTTATGTGGGCCTTTGTAGTCCATGCAGGTGGCAGCTGATTGCCCTGGGTTTGTGAGGGTCTAACAGCAATGAGGGAGAAAAAATGTTCTTTAAGTTCATGTTTTAAGGCATAAACCAATCACTACCTGATGGGGGTTAGAGGAAGAAACTTCCCTTATGCATCAGTGATTCCATAATTGTCTACTACAGAATTCTTCATCGCCTTCTGAAGTATTTCATTTGGCTATTATCAGGATACCGGTCTAGATATCCCTTTTGGTCTGATCAGGAAAGGCTATTTCTGTGTTCCTATGAATAGTTAAAGGTGTATAAATAGCAGATGAGATGGTATTAAGGGAAAAAAATGTAGGCTGAATGTCAAACGTTCATTCACACTGAGATCTATTCGACTGTAGAGGTTTCCAGCAGCAGAGATCAAACTTTTGTTCTCAAGATGTATGAAACAGAACTGGACAAAGGTATCGATGCACGTGCTGTATAGAACAATTATCTATTTCAACAAGATAGACATCACTAGGCCATCTAATAGATTTCCGTTTATTAACTTTTGTGTTAACCACTTGTCCTTAAATTAGTGTACTAAATTACTAAGCACTGGGCACATTCATTTGGCGGTAGATGAATGTATTGATTTGTGTCATCTTTAAAGCACTTAAATAATTTAATTTTTATAAATGTAAAATATGCCTGGGATATTAACATTTATGAAGGCGGAACTGTAGTGACCAAGTCCAGCTGTCTCTGTATCCAAAGTAACTTCTGCATTATGATAGTCAAGTCCATATAGTAAGATTCTACAACCAACTGCTAAAACTACATCAAAGTACATATTAAAACCATCACCTAAAGTGTTTATACCAGCTACATGTACTTTTCAGGCAGTTAAAAGAATTTGTCTTGAGATTTGATGTCTCATACAGTACACTTGGTTTAATCATTTGTTATTAGTTAAAAATAGACAAGATGAATAATACTTAACATCAAATTAGCTTGAACTTCCAAATACCATTTTTAAACCACTGTATATCAGAGAGAAGATTAAAAATGTTCTCTTAATTGTCTAAAATGTTTGAGATTTTGTTATTGCTTAGGACATGTTTGCTGTAGCTGTTTCCCTGATTACTGGGAAAGTCTTGTACATCTCTGATCAAGCTGCCTCTATTCTCTGCTGTAAGAGGGATTTCTTTAAAAATGCCAAATTTGTGGAGTTCTTGGCACCTCAGGATGTCAGTGTTTTCTACAGCTCCACAACCCCTTACAGATTGCCATCATGGAGTATTTGTAATGGAGTTGGTAAGTACTTTCAGCATTGAATACATCTGTTTTTCAGTAACATGAACATTTTGGAATACAAAACTTTAAACTGTTTATTGCAACTTGTTATGAAATCCATTTAATATTTGTTTTTAGAGTATTCCACACCAGACTGCATGGAGGAGAAATCATTTTTCTGTCGCATTAGGTAAGACCAAATATTAAAATTAGACTTGAAGTATTATATACTGAGACCATGCATATCAAAAAGTACTCAGTCATTACGAGTTCCGGGTAGGATGTGATTTCTTAATTCACTGTCTTTTTCCTGATCTGAAAGCAAGGCAAATCATAGATAACCAGAGGCCATGCATAACGTACATTTTAGAGATCGTTATAGAAAGTAACTGCATCTCATTTGTTAATGCAGTGTAGCTGAGGCTGTCTATCCCAGGATATTGGAGACAACGAGGGAAGGAGGGGGGGAGGGAATCTTTTTTTTTTTTATTATTATTAGACCAGCTTTTGTGTCTCTCTCCAACAGAAGTTGGTCCAGTAAAAGAGATTCCCTCACCCTCCTCATGTCTCCGTTATTAATCAGTTTGGAATTTTACCTTTGCACTTAGGTACAAATGAAACTGATCTTGTTAAGTTTTCCATCATTGAAGGGTTCCATTTCATTTAATTCAGTGGATATTGTACATTCCACTCAGTCCATCTCTGCTCAGTCCTTCCTTTGATCCTGATGAAGGGCAGTTCAACACGCATTATTAATTTATTACATTAGTGTCTTAAGAATGCCATTGTGATTGTTACTTGTCTGTATGGTACCTGAGGATGATCCCTGTACCAGAGAGTTAACAGTCTTGATGAAACAGAAATGAAGTGGGTGTGAGACAAAAGGATAAGACATCAATATGCCAAAGAGCTTAGAAGCCCCAACTCCTTGACAAATGGCTAGTTCTGCCACCCCCATGCAGATGAAACACAGCAGTTCAGAACACTGCTGTTTTTGGGCTTTTCTCCTCAGTTTTTTTCTTTTAAGTAGTGAGCTCCTTCCATTTTTTTCTATTTTCTGGGCACTCACTTAGAGGACAAGTGTTCTCCCTCCTCCCACCATGGGGACTACTCTCTTTGCTGCTCCCTTCATGCTTCCTACCTCCTTACCCCTCTTACCCCCCCCCCACCAAGAGAAAAAACAGGACAGTCAAGGAAGCAGAAGGCCAAATACAAAACATATTTCATTTATACTGAATACCTGCAGCCTGTTGCAGACGAAGAATTATGCCAGCTGTGTGTCTGGCACAGGAAGCCTCGTTCTGCCAGGGCAGGGAGCATTCATGATGTAACATAGCATGGTCTCTGTCAGAATGAAAGCTGGCATCCAGGGCAGAAGCCTTGTGCTAGCTCTGATCTATTCAGTCTAGACCATAACTACCTTAAAACTCCTGAAGTCTTTGGAAGAGACTGCAGCCAGTTAAAGATACCAGATTCCAGTCATCTATTTGACTTCATGAAATGGGTCCTTTCATACCTGATGTTAGTGGGGAACTTTCCTGGCTTCTGCACTACCCTGGTGAAGTGGGCTAGCGAAAGGATTTGAGTCCTCGCTCCCACTTCCTTTACCTAGTGGTCTCCCTGCCCTTGAGGACTCCCCTTCCACTCTCCTGTCTGGCAGAGTCCTCATAACCCCAACAAGGCTGGGCTCAGGATTCCTGGGGGGCTTGACCCCCAACCCTGCTGTGGTCACCTAGGACAGGGGCTAGGGTGTCCCCACTCCGGGGTACTCTCTCTGCCCTGGGCACTTCTCTGACCCACTGACCATTACATACAATTTAAAGCAAATGCAAGTTATTTAATCGGCAGTTAATTTTAAAAAGAATAAAGGAAAATGAGGAAGGTTAAAGGAAACACATCAACCCACTCTATGGCAGGGAACATCACAAACAGTGTCTCTGGAATGTCCAGGCAGTTCAGTCTGTTCCTTGTAAGTCCCAGGCCTTCTTCTCAAGCCCTGGCTGTGCTGTAGGGATGCTGGGGGTTGGACACTGGCTCTGGTGATGGCCACACGCTCTCAGGCTCTAAGTGGTAGGATCCTCTTCCCAGTGTTGCCCCCGCCCTGTCGGGGTTATGATCCAAGCCTGGCCTGCAGAGCCTCTTGGCTGAGGCATCTCCCTGTGCTGGGCCCAGCTGTTCACAGCACTCAGCTCTCCCCAGCTGCTCACAGCACTCCGCTCTGGACTGCTCCAGCCCCAGCTCCACCACTCTGTCTCAGTGCTGCTGCTGCTCTGCCTCCAGCTCCCTGGGCTGCTTCTCTGGCCCCTCTGGCTCTGGTTGCTACAGCTCTGCTCCCAGGACAGATCTGCTCCGTAGGCTGCTTCTGTGACTCTGCTCCCAGCATTGACCTGCTTCCTGGGCTGCTTTTTCTGGCCCCTCTGGCTCTGGTTGCTGCAGCTCTCCTCCCAGGGCAAGTCTACTCTCTCTAGGCTGCGTCTCTGGCTTTGGGGCTGCAGCTCTGCTCCCAGGACAGGGTCTGCTCTCTCTGGGCTGCTTTTCTGGTCCCTCTGGATCTGGCACAGCTCTGCTCCCCAGCTCAGCTTGGGCCCCTGCTTTCTCCTTAGCTCGGCCCCACTCTGTCTGACCCAGGTATTTCCAGCTCACACAGAGGACAGGACCTCCCTGGCCTCCTGACTCCCTGGTTAGCCAGCCTGCCTGCCTTGTCATTCAGGCTGACCTGGAGCATTGGCCTCTCCCCATTGTTCCTGGGGACTGTCAGTCTCAGGGTCCTGATTTCCCATAGAGCCTTCCCCTTTTAGTACTAGGAGCGAGCCAACCAAAACATCCCCACTGAATGTTGGTAAGGGGGCATTCTGCCATTACCTGTCCATGGGGAAAACAGTCCTCTGTCCAGGGCTGAAATTTCCAAAGGTGATTAGGGGTGTTAGCAGCACAACTTCCATTGACACTTAAGAAAATTGTGTGGTCACATTCCCTAATCACCCTTGAAAATATTCAACCCAGGCCTTTAAGAGGACTAGACTCCTTCCTTCGGGTTGCGGTCCCCAGACATAGGACAGAGCACACTTTCTCTTCAAGAGCGTGAACGAAGTGAACGCTTCTTTCACGAGCCAAAATGGAAAAGAAGCTGTGTAAAAGCCTCAGGAAGCCAGCAAAAATCTAAGTGTCACAAAAAGAGATTTAGGAGGCCTCATATCTCCTTGTTTCCCAAGGAATAGAGAACTATTGCTGTTGGAGGCCAAAGAATTTGACTGACCAATAGGAATAGGCTTTTCTGGATCCTGGCCCCCTCAGTTGAAACATTAGAGTTGTGTGTTTCAGACTCTGCTTTCTCAAGGAAATCCAGCATTGTGAATTTTATTCCAGGTCTTGAAGATCGTTCTGATGCGGGGGAAAGAAAATGAGACCCTCAGAATCCATTATACATTTTCTATAAGATGGCTTCACTGTAAGATCTAGTTATCAAAACATCGAAGTTTCAGGTTTAGGAGGGGTACTGAAGCTGAGCATGTCGTCTTCAGTAATATCAAACACTCACATCAGTAGATCCTGGAAGGATTGACAAGCTGGCCAAACAACCTAAATACACTGTTCCTCCTGTGGAGGTTAAGTCTTGTGCAATGGGTACTGTCCGGACTGTTCCTACCCTCCAAGGCCATTTCTCTCTGTAGAGTCTTAATTTCTGTATTGAAACATATTTCTGGTCAAAATCATTTTTATGGAACAACCAGGTAGTATTTATTAACCAACACAGCATTGTTTTCAGGAATGCCTCTAGCATTCATTTTTTGGAGTGAATTTCTTTTTTCTTTCTTTTTTATTTATTTAAAATTTAAAAATAACTCTTAGGATTTGTGATTCTCCCACTCATGTTGGAATCCAGTGCATTCATAAGAGAAATTACAGAACATGTGAGCTGTCAAGAGGCTGGTTGTTTACCTCAAAAGAACCAGTCCCAAATCATCAGAAAATCACATTTTATTTCCTTCTGTGTCATATGGCTGAGGAAAGTCTTCAGTCCTCTACTTCCAGATGTAGCAGATGCTGTATTACAGATCTGTACAAGGCATAAATCGAATCAGTTTTAGTAGGGATTCTCTTCCATTCCACCAGATAAGTAGCAAGTCTTAAGCAGAGAGATCCTCAATATCCATTAAAAAGAGGTACAGGAGAGAGGTTTGGGCCTCATTTCTACATTCACAGGGCACTGCAAGATTGATTTCCAGGCATCTCTGAGGCATGCTTCAGCCACAGAGTTGGTCCCAAAGTAACTCTCCTTGTTAGGTAGCAGGGCAGGGCTCATTCTTTTTGCAGCCAACATTTTTTCTTTCCCTCACTATTTCACTTTTCTTTGATAGTTAAAGCTGAGCGATTGGAAAATTTAACAGCTAATTTTTACCACAATTAACGTTCTCTTTAAGAACTGTACTTATTATTACTGTGGAAGAATTCTTTTGGCCAGTTGGATTGCTCACCACCACAGAAGTACACACCTGATCTGCATAAAATGAAAACAACCCTGTAGTGAGAATTAGTAGAGATGGCATTTAAAGAGGGGAAATTAACAGATAAGAAGTTTTCTGTTTAAGTGTCTTCAAGCACAGAATATAATAAATTTGTATATTTTTATTTGCCTGACAGGTTCTTTGAGCCTTTAGAGGGTTCCTTTTTTCTAGCTCTTCTCAAGCATGAGGAATAGAAACTTGGTAACATTGAATATAGCTAGATAGTTCCATATGTCAACTAAAATATTCCCTGAAGAGCTGTCCTTTTTGTCTCGGATAATACTTCAAAAGTACACAAATAACAGTTTTGTTATGTTGTAGCTATGAACTTCTGATTTTATTGATGCTGAGCTAGAAAAACTACTTTGAGTACTAGAGGTTTTTGTGCGGGGTTTTACTAAGTGAAGGTCATATTAGCATACAGCCACTGTGTAAATATAAAATTTAATTCCTTTTTGAAGGAAAGACCAGGATTAAGGCAAGAGAAAGATTCCGTTATTATAGAGTGATGTTCACGTGACTTAATGTGAACATCAAGTATCAGAGGGGTAGCCGTGTTAGTCTGTATCCACAAAAACAACGAGGAGTCCTGTGGCACCTTAAAGACTAACAGATTTATTTGGGCATAAGCTTTCGTGGGCAAAAAAACCTGCACTTCAGACACATTGAGTGAAAATTACAGTTGCAGGCATAAATATACTGACACATGAAGAGAAGGGAATTACCTTACAAGTGGAGAACCAGTGTTAACAAGGCCAATTCAGTCAGGGTGGATGTGGTCAACTCCCAATAATTGACAAGGAGATGTCAATACCAAGAGAGGGAAAATTTGCTTTTGTAGTGAGCCAGCCAGTCCCTATTCAAGCCCAAAATAATGGTGTTAAATTTGCAAATGAATTGTAGCTTTGCAGTTTCTCTGTCTGTTTTTGAAGTTTTTTGTTGAAGGATGGCTACTTTTTAAATCTGTTGAATGTCCAGGGAGATTGAAGTGTTCTCCTACTGGCTTTTGTATGTTACCATTCCTGATGTCTGATTTGTGCCCATTTATTATTTTACATAGGGACTGTCCAGTTTGGCCAATGTACATGGCAGAGGGGCATTGCTGGCACATGATGGCATATATCACATTAGTAGATGTGCAGGTGAATGAGCCCCTGATGGTGTGGCTAATGCGGATGGGTCCTCATGCCCAAATAATCTGTTAGTCTTTAAGGTGCCACCGGACTCCTTGTTGTTAATGTGCAAATCATTACAAAAAACAGTGTTGGGTTTTTTTTATATAAGATGACAGAATAACTTACTCTCATTACAGTTAATGTTCAAAGGCCCTAG
Organism: Lepidochelys olivacea; assembly: GCF_965140295.1. Classification (NCBI taxonomy): domain Eukaryota; kingdom Metazoa; phylum Chordata; order Testudines; family Cheloniidae; genus Lepidochelys; species Lepidochelys olivacea. Next base: position 42,361,469 of record NC_140419.1, read on the forward strand.
TCAGTATTGGGTCTCCCTCTAGGTACTCTCCAAGAAGACCGTGAGATGAGATTTTTTCCAAAGTTCTTAAGGGAGTTAGATGCCCAACTCTCGTAAGCACTTTTGAAATTTCTGTCCATGAGCTATTGCACTGAAGACCTCACTGAAGACTAAATTCTGTGCAAAACAAATAATTAATTAGTCTTTCTTTTCATTATTAGTGCAGGAAAAGAACATGAATATATCTGCTACCACCCATTTCGTATAACTCCTTACCTTATCAAAATACAAGATACTGAGAATGCAGAAGATCAGCTTTGCTGTGTGTTGCTTGCAGAAAAGGTGCACTCTGGCTATGAAGGTAATAACACTAAGATGCAGTGATTTTTTTATCTGTAAAAACCAAAAGGTCTGCTTTATTAAAATAACAAACATTCAGTTTTATGAAATTACGTGTAATTTTTTTAGGAAAAATTACTTTGTCTGGTAAGAACTGTCCTGAGGTAACTAGATCAGGGTTGCCACCCATTTTTCGTGTTATCAACATGAGTATTTAAGGGGGAAAATACTCAAACTTTTATTTGTGGGTTTTCACATCTTTTCGTGAACAGCAATATAGGGCTTTCACAGCCAAGTCATGATTATGTGTTGTTTTTTTTAAAAAATAACTATATAAATGCAGCAGTTGAGGTAATTGCTGAAGCTCATTTGGAGTCCTTAAATAGAATCCTGGCCCCACTGAAGTCAAATGGAAGTCTTGCCATTGACTTCATTAGTGTCAAGATTTCATTCTTAATATGTATCCTCAATTGCCTGCAGAGGGTTGGGATGTGGAGAGAAAGATGACATCAACATTGTTCTTGAAAAGGAACATAAACAAACAGCAGAGAAAATAATTGCAAATTGAAATATCAATTTTCTGATTATGGATAAGAGAAACTTCTTTGTACATGTTTTGCATGAGGATATATTTATTCACATGGCGTGAGATTTGTCTCCTTACAGGAGGACCACAGAGCCCTTTGTGGTAGGGAAGGCCTATAAATGCACAAGTGTGCTGATGCCCAAATAAGGATTTACTTGTACATTGGGTATGTGTAATCATAAGGCAGGTGTGCACCTAACTGAAGTTATGGCAACACTATCAGGATTCATTTTATGTTTTTTCTGAAAAACAGTATGGCAAAACATATAGGCCCACATTTTCAGTTATGTACTTTTAATTTTAATCACAATGGTCTTAAAAGCAACATCAGAATTGCAATGTGTAACTGTTAAGCTTGAGCCAAGTCATAAAACCATCCTAAAATGAAAATAGTCTTCTTGGGTAGACGTTTTCTATAGGCATGTTAAGAATCTGATTCTGCTTGTAAGAGCCATTCTGCTTGAAACAAATCACACTAGCCTCAAAGGTCAGATCCTGGTCCCTGCTGCATCTGCATTGTACCAGCACACCAACACAAAGCAGCTGGTTTAGTCAGATACTTAGACTTCCCAGTGTAGAGGGATCCCTGAGTGATGTGAAGTTAGAATATCTGCCTTTATGCTCCCTCTTGTAGTCCCTATTATGCCAGGCTTTTTGGGTCCATTTCCAGAGTGCAGCTGCAGTCTAGCAGTTCCTAGATGCCACAGTGGTCCTTTCAGGTGATTGCAAGTGGGTGAAAGTAATACTAGCTTTGGGGCTATCCTCACCTGTGTTGGGAGCCAAACCAGGCTCAGGATCAGGTCGTGGCATATTAAAGCAATGTACATTGTCTTTTGGTCTCACTACCCTCTTGGGTCCTGTGTGAGGTGAAGCTCAGCCATGCCCAAGGAGTGATCCAGAGATCAAGAAACACAACAATTTTGAGTTTGTATCTAACACATTCATCTTGGAGGTAAAATATTGCTATAAATTGTAATATATGGGTGATCAGGACTGCGCTCTGTCATTAGGAGGGTGCAAATGGATGTGAGCCAGTTAGTAACACTGAAGACGGCTGTCTGTTGAGTTAAAATTTATTCCATGCTGACAGAAAGATCCAGGTATTCTAAAGCAATGTATGCAGATGAAAAGTGCTTTCAAGCTATTTTTCTTTCTTTTTTTTTTTCCCAGCACCCAGAATTCCTCCGGATAAGAGAATTTTTACAACTACGCACACACCAAGTTGTTTGTTCCAGGATATAGATGAAAGGTGAACAACTGAAGCTATTTTTTTGTTTTTATCTGTCCTCCACAAAATATCCAATAGCTACACAGCAGTTTTAGCCCTTAACTAACTTCCCTGTTTTAGGAAACAAGCAGATATCTTACATTGCTGTCAAATATATTATTTATGTATGTGTTTTGTGACATATAAAAAAAAAGCCTGGCATACTAAGGACTACAAGAGGGTGCATAAAGGCAGATAGATATAGATACTCACTCACTCTCTCACTCTGTGTCTCATTCTTAAAATAATGAATTTAACCAAGAAAAACCAAAAATCCCTGAACTTTAACTGACCTTATATCTATTATAACGTGAATTCACAGTATGGATTTCGTTAACAGCTAATTTTTAAGTGACTTTTATTGCAGTTGAAAATGGAAAACATACCTGCCAGCTAATAAACTGCCCGCTAGTAATCAATCGCTCTACCCACCTATGCTGACGTGGGGCGATGTTGTCTCTGCAGAAGAGTGCTTTTAAAACCACAAAACTTTACATATTAAGTAAAAGGAGTCAAAGAATTAAAGTTAGAGAACATTTTAATAAATAACTGTATGCCACACGCATTCCCTGCTGGCACAGTTTCACAGTGGACACACACTATCCAATTAGATAGCAATCCATTCTCTTCTATAGTTTTACTGAGTCCTTGAGGGCAAACACTGCAGAGGAATCAAATGATTTTCCCGTGTTGCAGCATTTGTTGCAGTTGAAATTGAGATCTCTGCAGTTGTTTCTGCTGTGTCTGATTCTGAAAAACCTGCTTTGAGCCGTATGAAAAGTTGAACTGGTGAAATTTGAAGAACGTAGAATCTGCTTAGAGTAATTATCCACATTCCAGGGGTGAAGCCAAATAAGGCATCAAGCCCCCAGATTGGAGGTTGTGACTTTATCTGAAAAATATATGGCACACATGAAGCATCAGCAACTATGGTGGAGACTAGGTAAATCTCTTTACCTGGAGAGAGACTTGCATGTTTTATGTACAATATAAACTAATAACGAGACGTCCAATAACTAGGCTTAATCAATTTATTAACCAGATTATTAGAGTTTAATACAGAAAGGAAAAGTACATATATGACCAACCCCTGTGGTAAACAGCAGTTGCCGTGATCAAACTGTCTCAAAATTCTGTGCTTACTCCTTTTGTATTTATACCTACTGGGAGGCATTTCACAATTTTTTGCCCTTTTTCACTTTACCTAGTACATCTTATATATTTTCTATGGCATGTTTATTTTGATTGCATAACACCTTTCCCTTTATACTTATAGTTGCTACAATAACCACTTCCCATGTTTTAATAAATACCTTTTACTTCTAAGAACTGATTTTCCAGTACTACTGTGCAGGCAAACTGGTAGTGCATAAGAAACCAATTTACATTCCTGGTTAATAGCTCTGTTTCTGAGAGCTCAGATTTTAGATGGCTCTGTTTCTGAGAGCTCAGATTTTAGATGGCTCTGTTTCTGAGAGCTTAGGTTTAGTAAAATTTTGTCTTATATGGTAGCTGTCATTGCAACACCAGTGCTGTGGTTTCACAAGCTGTATTTATTCACTTTGTCTTTGACTGACTTAGCTGCAAAGTTTATATTGATTTCAGTTTAGGCAATAGTCCCATCTCAAAGCACTCTGGTTCTGAACTACTACTGTGAATTATTCTGAGTTTGAACTTAGTTTGGTCAGCAGTGTTAAGTGCTGTGCACAGACTTTATCACATTATGCCATAGTGGCTCTGACAAACACATAGGTCAAAGAGCTCTGATCTTTCTGCTGAGGTGGTCTGTGGGAGAAAAATCTTCCTCAGATGGGATGAGATACTTTTCCAGAGAAGCTACCTAATATAAATTTTTGGGACACAGATTGTTCAGTATTCTGGTTTGTGGATCTTATAAAATGTGAAGCATTAGCTACTTTGTGGGATTTCCATTTACTTGTTATCATCTTTAAGGTGCAGAAGTGAGTGTAATTTGACTTTATGAGCAGGTACTTGCTGGAGAGAGGGGTTTTGCTGTATCCTTTTTGGTGTTTATCACCTCAAATGTGTCTAAAGGAAATAATTTTATTTTTGAGTACTGCTTAAATGTCAATTGGCCCTCCTCTTTTCCTCAAATTCCTCCTCCGCAGGGCATGCGCTTGTTTATTTCCATTTGGACTTCTTGGATTTTTTGGCTTGGCTGCCATTTTACCTGAAGCCTGAAACACATCTATGTGTTTGCCCTTCCTAAATTTGCTAGCTCCCTGGTACCTGTGAGTATAGGTGCTGACCCCATTCTGGTTTGTGGATCTTATAAAATGTGAAGCATTAGCCACTTTTGTGGGATTTCCATTTACATGTTATCTGGAGCACCCACAGGAAAAAAAAATTAGTGAGTGCTTGGCAGCCAGCTCCCCTTCTCCCCTCCCACAAGTGTCTCTCCCCTGCTGGCAAGGAGTGGGGAGGGGGCACACCTCGGAGGAGGGGTAGGGAAGAGGCGGGGTGAGAGCTTGAGGTGTGGCCTGGGCCTGAGCGAGGGTTAAGCACTTAAAAGCGAACAACTGTGCTTGTGAGGCTAAGCCTGGGAAAAGAGCTGGACTCATGATGCCTCTTCAAGAAGAGCTTTTCCAAAAGTGCATTTCCAGGAGTTAAATTTAAAAGGAGTGGGAATGACTATAGGAAGAAGATCATCTTATTTCCTTGGCCCTGCGAACAGCACTCCCCCCTCCTTCGTGGCTGATGCTCTGAGGTCTTCCGTCCTCTTAGTCTAGTTTAACCAATGGACATTTTTGAACTGTGGTACTCCACATTGTAGAGCAGAGTAGGGCTGCTGCAGCACAATGAACTTAGGATGGTTTTAAGACTGTTACAATAAGTTCCGCAGCCCACATAGCTGATACATTTTTATTAATTTTAGGACCATTGACATTTTCCAAACTGCAAGTGAGATGAATGCTTAGGAAGACATGCATGTGTATGCAGTTTATTATCAGTCTCTCAGGAGTCAAGTAGACTATGTAAAACAATACCTCAACTTTAGAGCTTCAGTTTAAGAGTATAGAATTAAATATTTATAATAGAGATCCTGCTGTCAACTGAAAGTTGTTCATAATGTAACACTGAAAGTATGAACAGACTTGCACAAAGTAAGTAAAGCTTACATGATGACCAGTGTCTGTTTAGGGGTTGCAGAATCAGAATTTGTCTTAATTATGCAAGTAGATCTGCATATTCAATGTGCTGGGTAAAAAGTAGACCCTTCCCTGTAATTAACTGTCACTCCTACCATATGTTACAATTACATGATGCTCAATAGCCATGTTACCTTTAAATATGAACTTTAATATACTGACCAATATGTGCTTCTCTTGAGTCTAATTTAATTCCTGCATAAAATCTTTAACTCACAGTAAAGGTTGATAGTGTATAATAATCCTTTCCTACCAGTTACATAAGTGTTACAATTTAGATATTGGGGGGTGTGTGTGTGTTAGTTAATGACCAGATAAGGTATCTTCTACACATATTCTGTTTCCTTAATACTTCATACTTTCTAGTAACAATATACACATTTGAATCCAAGTAAATTTTATAATAACCTTAGCTCTTAACCATCCATTCAATTTTTAGAAATGCTGTTAATCAGCTCATGGAGGAGATATTGTATGTGGAAATAGATAATGATACTAACAGTTCTGCTATGTAGAATGTACTTGACAATACCTTATTTGTTAATATGTATCTTGAAATTCAGATTAAAAATTCTTGCCTGATGACTTCTTGCTTAATGGTAGCCAAACTTGCATGTTTCTTCATAACTAAATTAGTGGTAAGAGTTCAAGTTGCTAAGATGAGTAGGGCAGGTGTTGCACTCCAACACACCACATAAGGTAGGGTTAATTAGATTTTTTTAAAATTTTTATTTGAAAGCTAGCTGAGTGTGTCTTCCACCTGCCTACTTTCAAGAAAATGAAACCAATTTCACCCCCATCTCTTTCAACCTGGTCATGGGATATTGAAGTCTACCCAAAATGAGAAGTCATTGAGAGTAGATTGAAACCTTCATAATACACTTCCTTTCCTTTATGTGCTTGTAGCCTTAAAGTACTTTAAATATCCACATTGTAAACTGTCATAATTAGCATACTCATTTAAAATGAGCAGGCAGCTCACCTCTGAGAGGTTATCATTTCAGGCTGTCTGTAAACTCAGGAAGACATTGCTTGATCAGTTATGCTCAGGTCATGTTTTCTCTGCAGCACAACGGCTACAGACCTGTTCTTAAATGAATGCTGAGATTTGGGAATAGTTGAGGTCTGTCTGTGTGCTCCAGCCCCTATCCCAAGGAGGTGCACTTCATGCTTTTGGAAACGCTGACCGAACATGTTGGAGGGGAGTTCTCCTATGGACTGTCAGAAGTACACTGCTGAAAGCAGTGCCTGTGCTGTAATGCTTCTAGGCTCCTTGGGAGCAAGGACCATGCTTCCCTGGAGTTTGTTCTCTGCTTGTCAGGCACTTTGTCTCTGACAAAAATGCAGATGTCTGAAATCCCAGATGTCAACTCTTGATGTCTACAAAGGTAGTTGTTTTTGTATCTTGCCAATAACTTCTTATCCATCAACTTCTTTGGCATAAGTAGGAATGCTGCGAGTAGTACTAAGATGTTTTTCAAGGCACATGTGGGAATTAAGCACCTAGTTGCCAACTGTGCTTTGAAAATCTCCCTAATATGCATATTTTAACTAGTCTATAAATGAGTTTTTGTTGCATGAACGTAAAAGCTTTCTTCATTGGAACAAAGTCATTGGTAAGTTATGGTGGTCTAATAAAATTCTAGACCAGCTTCTAACATTTTAAGTCTTCCTTAATTCCTTTTAAATACCTAAACTACCAGGCTGACTATGTGGCAACTCTTCAGAAAATTAAACCTTTAATCTGTGAGGAAGAGTGGACTTCTAGTTCAGGCACCAGACTAGTTCAGGAGATCAGTTCCTGGTTTTGCCACAGACATCTGGTATGACCTCTCTGTCTCAGCTCCCAATCTGTAGATTGAGGATACAGCCCTATTTCAGAGGGGTTTTGTGAGAACAAACTCATTAATATTCATTAATGTTAGGGAGGTACTCAGATACTCTGGGGGTAGGTGCCATAGGTAAGTGCTATAAAAATTAATGCAATCTTCTCCAAAGGGTTGTCACATGTTACTATGGAACTGATATGAACGCTTCCCCAATGCAATTCCACATAACTTTTTTTTAATTTAAAAAATAAAAAGCTAAAGTTTGGAAAAGAGTTTCAAATAAAATATTTCAAAATAGGATTTTTTGTGCATTTACTCTACTTGACTGACTTTTTCTTTTTTAATTTTTTTTTTTTCAGAGCTGTACCTCTTTTGGGATACCTACCTCAGGACTTAATAGGAACCCCTGTTTTATTGCATCTTCACCCAAGTGACAGACCTCTAATGCTAGCAATTCACAAAAAAAGTATGTTATCTCTTACATTGGCAAATAGGGTAGATTAGTCTAAGAACTCTACAAAATACAAGTTAGAATTCAGAGACCTTAAAACTTTCAAGGAACTAAAGGGGAGACAAGCTGGTAGGTTGTATAGAATTAGTCAATTTTCTGATTATTTGTTTTGAAAGCAAAGAAAAACTAAACTATACATTTTTATTTGGTTTACAGCTGAACATTTAACACTAGTCAACAACAAAACAGGAGAATTATTATTAAAGTTCTTGCTCCTTAGGGTAAAATCTGACTCTTGTAGACAAAATGGCCATAATAAGTAAATATGTTAGCCATTTATCAGAAAGATAATTGTCATTTTTGAGTGATCTTTTTTTTGATTAATGAATTGACAGAAAAGAGAATACGAGCCTCTTGGTCAGTGTCAACTCTTTTTGCATAAATTTTGGAATACTTTTTCAGTTATTTTTTCTGGGGACATTTTTCTTGATGCAGTTAGTGTTGCTACGATGGCATCAAGTATTTATGTACAAAATGCATTTACAAAAATATATATATTTAGGTCTTCTATCTAGTGAATAATTTTATGTTGGAGAACAAAAATTCAGTATTGCAAATAGTCTGATTTATTTTCATTAAAATGTGTTTGTAGATGTTGGTATGGGCAAGGAATATAATTTAAACGTTTATAAATTTAAAACATGTTCAGTGAAGGTTGGTTTCCTCTGGTGGCCAAACACTTGTAATTTTTCCTTCGATGTGAAATTACCCCGAGTTTGGCTACTGGATAAACCTTATGTCTGCCATAAATATATACATATTCAATTTTTTTGTTGTTGTGAAACTATTGTAAACATTGAAGAAAAGCATATTAAATATAATTTCCACATTAAATATGGAATATAAAACTGACATTTTTTCTAAAACTTGCATTATAGTACTTCAATATGGTGGACAGCCTTTTGACTATTCACCAATCAGATTCTGCACTAGAAATGGGGAATACATAACTATGGACACCAGCTGGTCTAGTTTCATTAATCCTTGGAGCCGAAAAGTCTCATTTATAATTGGAAGACACAAAGTTAGGACGTAAGTAGACAAGTTATTAGATTCTCATATTTATTAATGAGGGTGGGGGGTTCAAGTTTGCGTAGCAGCTCTTTTTAAATTAGTGGAAGAGAGCTGTACAAAAATGACTAACTCAGACTGCTTTTTTTATCTTGGTATTTGGGTTTTGTGATTGTAAGTGTATATTATAATACATTAAATGCTTTTAACAAATTTGTAAGTGCTGCAGGTTTTTCCAATATTGTCAAGAGTTACTTCAGAATGGAGAAGCCATGTTCAGAGTAAGGTTGCACATTTTATCAGATTCAAAGTTTTTTTTAGATGCAATAGAATAGGAACAAGAGTCTATTTAATATATATGAGAGATTAAAGTTGTGTTTTACATGCATTTGGAATATTTTGGGTATGATAATTTTTACAGTGGTCCCTTAAATGAAGATGTATTTGCTGCTCCCACCTACACAGAAGATAAAATCCTTCATCCTAGCATTCAGGAAATCACAGAACAAATATACCGGCTGTTGTTACAGGTAAGGTCTGGGGTTTTATATGGTGCTGGGGTCTTGGGTACTTACATGGCCCCCATTACTGCAGTACCAAGAGTCTTTTATCTTTAATACATTCGTCTTCATAACATCCCTTTGTGGTATCCGTGTATTTACCCTATTTTACAGATGTCATTTGTTTAATTATCTAATTCTCTACTGTGTAACACGTTCCTTTACACAAATTTACAATCAAAAACTTAACGCCCTTATGATCCCATCTGCATTTTACACCAGGAATCTCACAACCTATGCCAACAAATGTACCCAGCCTTTTATTCTCCCCATTCAGTAGTTTAAATGATTACAGTTTACTTTTTAAGTACAAAAGTTATATTCCCTCCCTCCCCCGCCCCATCACCATAGCAGCGGTAACAAGAATTAATTGCATTGTAGTCCATTCTCCCAATTCAGACAAAATGGCCTGTTCAGCATCATAATGAGGAGATCAAAATAACACTTCTCTTTTGGGTGGAAAATGATCTTCCTGTATGACAAATTAGGACAGAGGTCCCCAAACTGTGGGGTGTGCCCCCTGGGGGGAGGCAGGACATGGAGGAACATTTCAGGGGCACAGCTGGGGGCTGGGCCAGCTCCCATGGGAGAGTGGGGAGGGAGCGCCACCCAACTTTGCTCCTGGTCCCCAGTCCTGCACCCTGGAACCCGGCTGCCAGCCCCAGCTCTGGGAGGGATGGGGGAGTGCAGACAAGTAAGTAGGGGCATGAGGTGAAAAGTTTGGGGATCACTGGATTCGGGCCACATAAATTCATATGCTCCACTAATGTGCTCCAAATCAAACACGTGCAGTTCCCCAAGTATCCAACAGATACTGGCACTATTCCATGCATAAGACTGTCAATCTATTACACGGGGTAGAGTTAAGGTTAATTATTTAATCTTAATGACTTTTCCAGACTGCAAGACACTTAGTTATTTAAAACTACAATTTGCTTTTAATATCCCATGATGGAGTGAGTTATAGCTTTATCCTTAATTTTTGAGGGTTTTTTGTCTGATAATGGTTAGGTTTTTAAACTGTTATAAAGTTGATTTCTTTATTTGGCTGATGGTGTTATCTTTTAAACTTCTTTATTTGGAATTTTTAGAAGCTACACAATAGTCCCACTCAGTCTAACCATAAAGACATTAATAGACAGTATTTTATCTTTATCAAAAGTGATATAGGTATATTTGACCAGGTAGAATACTGTCAGTGTTGCATTCAAAATCATGCTGTGGTTTAACTAGCTATGGTTTCTTCATTAGAAGTCAAATATACTATCCTTATTAAAGTATATTTCAAACGACCCCAACCCTGCAATGAACTTTGCTTTGTCCAGAGTCCTATTGACTACTTTGGGTGTATCCCTGTCTGGGGTCTTAAGAAAGCATGCAGCTATAGTATCTTGCTAGTTTTTCTCATTCTGAATTATCAGTATGTGCTTAACTTTTGTTAAAGTTGATGGCTAATATTTGCAGCCTGTACACAACAGTGGATCTAGTGGCTATGGAAGCTTGGGTAGTAATGGATCACATGAGCATTTAATGAGTGTAGCATCATCCAGTGACAGCAATGGGAACAGCAATGAGGAAACGCTAAAGGACAAGCATGTAAGTTTTAAATTTTATTTTTTAAATGAAGTCTTTTTGGTACAAAACTTGCTATAACTGAAAATGATTTTTACTGTTACTGTGGTTTCAAATTCTGGGCTAGGACCGAGGCTATTGCTGCATTGTGGCTCTGGCCAGGTCCCTCCAGCAGAAATGTTGGGGAGATGGTTGGTCCTGGTTTGAGAGGAATTCCTATCCAGGACCAAAAACAGTGGTGGATTAGCCAATGGGGCCTGTGCCCACGGACCGTGGAAAAATGGGCGCCAACCTGTTCCATCTGCCCTCCCGGCGCTCCTACTGGGGAGCAGAGTTGGGGCACAGGGGCTTGCCCCACTCTGCCCGCCTGGTGCTCCTGCCAGGGAGTCAGGGAAGCCCCTGACCCTGCTCCCTGACAGGAGCACCGGGCAGGCAGAGGAAGCCCCCATACCCTCACCCCATTTCCCCAGCAGGAGTAGGGAGGAGACAGGGGCCTGCAGGTGGAAGGAGTGGAGCAGGGCCCTACTTGCTCTGGCCCAGGGCCCCACAAAAGCTTAATCCGCCTCTAAGCGGGGACGTAGCTTTATTAGTTTTGCACAACATTTTTTTTCCTTAATTTTGTAAGGGAAGAGCTAGTTGGGTGGCTTATCTGTTTATAGATGGAAGAAATGAGGGGGAGGAAATCTTTGTATTTGTCTTCTTCCTGTGAGGATTGTGAGACATTCTACAGAAGAGCAGTGAACTTGTATCATGTGTGGATGGCCTAAATTGAGGAAATAACCCCCACTGCATTGCAAGTGTGAGACAGTTGTCTAGGAGTGGAGTAGTTTGGCTCTTTTGAATGATTGTCCATATGGTTTCCACTCATGTACATGGGGAAAAGATTCTTTTTGAATAGCAGTGTCCTTTGAGGCTGTGCCTGGGCCTTGAGATTGGGTTCGTTTGCCAACAAGAAAGACTGATGACACTGCCCTATCCCTAGTTAGAGCCTAGCAAATAGTTGGTGGATTTTTGGGTTTTTTTTTTTAGTTCAGGGGTTGAATCAAAAAAAGTATGAAAACAACTCATTTCAGTTCAAACTAAAACTGAATTTTTAGTTTTTCTTGCCAAAATAACAAAACCAAACCCCTTTGTTTTGGGTTGAGTGCAGCATTTTTGTTCAGTCTGAAATTTTTTTATCATTTTAATTTTTCATTTTGGGTTGTTTTTGGATACTTTTACCTATAGATCTTTTTATTAGCTAAATTTCATAATGAACTGATATTTTGAAATGACAAGTTGAAATGTGGTGTTTGACCTTTTTGACTCTTCCATTTTTGGTTGAAACTATTCACTGAATTGGACCTGAATTCACAAATAGTTTTGATGCCCTCCCACCCCCCCCAAAAGAGGAATGGTCCTGGGCCTTTTTGCTGGCCAGGGCAGACGATGTTTTTGGTGCCCACCCGGAGAAACTGAGCCAAAAAATCCAGCTCTCTGACTGGTACAGAGTCCTTTGGAAGATGATGCCCAGGGCGACTGCTCTGGTTGCCTGGACCTAGAAGCATTTTTTGGGCAATTTAGCATTCACTGAAAAATTTTGCCCAGCTCTAGTATTTGTGTGTTTTTTGCGTTGGGCTGGCATTCAAATCTGGACTGCAGAAGTTTGCAGATTCTTCTGAAAAATATTTTAAAAATTTATTTAATATAACTTCTTAGTGATACTGCTGTTGTGTTACAACTCCTGTGGGCTTTCGAGTATGTCATTGTCTTTGTTTTCTACCGATCAGTACGAATATTGTGTGCAGGAAAAAGTATCTTAGTGTTCACTAAAACCTTATTTAAAGACTTCTACCTTCCCCGTCTTGATTTAAAGAATTTTTTTTCTAAACATCCGCATCAGAAATACAGCTTTTTGTTGAAACTATTCTAGCAAGTCCAGAGGCAGGGTCAGAATGATACATTTTGTGGGGATAGACTAAGAATTTTTAATTAATGCTTTTTAAAAAGGCAGGCGGATCTCTTTTGAAGTGCTATATTAAGCATTTTTTTTCCAGAGACCATAAATGAGACTGCGTCTGTTGTGTAGAATATTCTTTTTCTAATCTTCCTCTGCCAGCTCAGTTGCTAGTTTTACATGGCCCAATGTTTTGGGGAAAAGTGTTTGTTCCTGGTAGTTTGTGGTCCCCTAGCTAATGCTGGAAGAATGAAATGCAGTCTGAGATGCGACTATGCCAACTACAGTGTGTAGTTAAATTATGTAAGGCTTTGCTTTGCTTTCTCAGTCAAGGAAAAGAATCGTAGTCACCAGTCCTTTCAGTGTTTGTACACAGCCCGTGGAAACAACCTTCCCAGCTCGGGTCAACAGGTGAGGTTTGTGAGGGTGGCACAAGCACTCTAAAAATAGCTTTGTGGACAGCAAAGCTCTTTGAAGTTGCGACTCAGGCTGGAGCTTGGGTTCTGAAGCCTAGGGAGCTCAGTGAGGACCCAATATGTATGAATAAGCCAAAATTTTCCAGTGACGACTTTCTCTTCACACACCCCTTGACACTTTTCAGGTGACATGTCAAGATGCACATACGGCCAGAAATGAAGGGCAACACGTTTTCACTGGTAGAAGAGTGAAGCTGGAACATACGAAAAAGTCTTTTGGAGGTAAAACAGCATGAGTTTGCTTTTTTTTTCCCCCCTGTAAAACAGCAGAATTTCAGATTTTTTTTTTTGTTCTCAAGTCAGCTGTGTTAAAATAACTAAATACAATTTCCAGGCCAAATATAACTGTCAGACTAAATACTAACTGGGAAACAACAGAACGTTCCTTTTATTTGGTACTTTTTGTGTTTATGGATGTGAGTTCAGTGTTTGAGAATTGTATCTATTTGGAATTTTCCAGTTAATTGAATATTTTTGTGATAGCTATTAAGTCTTTGAAAGTTTTTCAAGTGTGTTCTAAGATAACTATTTGGATTATGCTATGTTATAAGTAATTTAATTATCATTCTCTGTCTTTCTCCTTGCATATTTGTTCTGTTTCTGTAAGTAGTAAATTCCTTCAAGCAGGGACTTTATTTTGAACTGCAACATTGTTGGTACATAATATAGGTGCAGTTGTAAGAAGATGTGTAGTGAGAACTTTCCTGGATCCTGTCTTCATTGCACACTATTCTCTTTAGCCTTACTGGGGAGTATTCCACCAAACCATCAGTAATTGCATTTTTTAGTGGGTATTAGATCATGTCAGCATAGATATTGTAACAAATGCCTCAGCCCAACAATTCTGGTGTGACTCAGAGAAAATATCATGAGGCACATGAATTGAGCTCGCAGTTTTTAAAGTGAAAAGCTAAATTTAGGAAGGGACAAAAGGTTACAAAAACAACTAAAATATTTTCTTTCTGCTTGTAACTCCAAAAATTAATAGATACTTTCAACTTATCACTCATAAGATTTAAAATTTGGACATACAAAGAGTTTGGCTGTTCCCCTGCTTCCTTTATACTGTACATCCACCATAGTAGTCCTCAGACACCATAAATTCTGAGTTGATTATGCTGACTTAAGTAATTACTGAATACATTGTATATAGTTATTTTGTACATGGGCATTGTAATGCAAATTTAAATTTCAAGTTAAAACTATAAGGACTATTGGTTTTCCGCTAAATGTGAAAAACATTTATGCAGTATTCTGTTGCATGTGACTTGCACAAACATTTTATTGTAATATTTACTGGTTTTACTATATTTTAATGAAGGATAACTTCTGAGTCATTGAGGGAAGACATAAATTAGGGATTTACATCTGCTTTATTTTAAGAGTTATGAAGGGTTAACTTGTAATAAGCATAAATCTTTATACAGAAAAAACAAATTGTTCCAGTGTTCGGATGGAAGATATAACTGAAAAGGATACTGTAGCCATTGCTGCTCATAAGAATGTGATTACAGAGGAACTGGCTTGGAAGGAACAACCTGTGTATTCCTATCAACAGATTAGTTGTTTAGACAGTGTCATCAGGTAGGCTTCCATCCAATGTGTATTGTTGGTGTGTAAACTGTTTTTAACCCCTAAGTTTACAACATTTTTATTTAACTTTGTTAAACACTTATTATATAGGTACTTGGAGAGTTGCAGCATACCTGGCACAGTAAAGAGAAAATGTGAACCTTCATCAAATGCTGCTTCACTGAGTTCTGATGATCAGAAGCAGAAAACAGCTGATAATGTCATAAAGCCATCAGGAGGTAAAAATTAATTTTTAAAATTAGGATTTAACAAAAACGTCAATTCTGTGCAGAACATTCTCAAATATAGATTTTATTTTATTTTTTTTGCCGGGGGGGGGTTAAGGGGGAAAATGCCTGTGTTAGATTTTAACAGTCTCATGTCTAACAAGACAATTCAGAGTAACATCTGGGTTAGTCTGTATTCGCAAAAAGAAAAGGAGCACTTGTGGCACCTTAGAGACTAACCAATTTATTTAAGTATAAGCTTTCGTGAGCTACATGCTCAAATTGGTTAGTCTCTAAGGTGCCACAAGTACTCCTTTTCTTTTAACAAGACAATGTGGTAGTGAAATCAAAATTCCAGATAACTCTAGCTGAGGGTAACTTCTGCACTGTCAAAGACAATTCTTAAAATTTCTTAGTTTCATCATCTGTGCACACTGAACAAATCACATTAGTATTAGATTTTTAAAAAGCTACATAAAATTGTGAAAATTCATGAATGTTTGCAGTTTTTGTAGTTTGCTAATCTGTTTTTGGTTAAGATTCCCTTAATTTGCGAGTTTCTGAAGGCCTTGACAGCTAATTACAATAGAAATAGCAATAATCTTATTTTGGTTTTGACATTTGAACAGCTGTGATTTTTTTTTATGGTAATCATACAAGTGCATTGAGCATATTAATATACATAATATAAGTTTCCTGGGGGTCAAAGCTAAAGCAAATCAATTAAGAGGCAAGCATTGGATATGACAAGTTATAAGTAATTATACAATTTTAAAGTAACCAAAGATATGTTGTACTTTTGATGGCTATTGCATCTCCAAGAACTAGATATAAGGTTGGCATAATTGTTGGAAAAGGGATGGAGGGAATAGAAAAGGGAGGCAGAAGGACTACATAAATAGGCATGACAAATTTTGATTTTGATTTTTTACAATTTTGACAGATTTTTTTTAAGCATTTGTTTTGATTTTTCTTTTTTTTTAAATGTTCATAATTGTTGGAAGTTATGAGGGGGGTCAAATTATTTATTTAATGACGGTAGACAGTGAGATTCAAAAAGCTAAAGCTTTATAACCATTAAAACACAAATTGTCAACATCACATGTCAAAATATATCCTTAAATCAAATACTAAGTTCTCAAGCAGCGTTCTTCTTACTTTGCGTATCTGTAAATTTCAGCTGTTATCGATGGAAATACTTTTCTATATGTGTGTGTTAGAGCATAATAGTATGTTGTCTTGAAAGTTGAGGTAATATCTGATATAAACACGTTGGCCTTTGCTGAACTATTGGGAATGAACAGAATCTGAATAACTTCACTGTCTTCTCAAAAGCAATTCAGTCTTTGGCATTTTATGACTCAGGCGATTGATTTTTTTCATTAGCTTATTTCATGTTTCATCTAATGAAGTTTTATTAACTTTTTCTCTTCTAAAGAAAGAGTGCTGTTGAAAACTCGTATAGATCCTGCTGTGTTGAAGACATCTGATAAATCAAATGGTCCTCCGGTAGTTGGTGCTCACTTAACCTCTTTGGCTTTACCTGGGAAACCAGAAAGTGTTGTATCCTTCACCAGTCAGTGCAGCTACAGTAGCACCATAGTTCATGTTGGGGACAAAAAAACACAACCTGAATTAGGTACAGTACTTACTGTTGAAATGAATAGCTTAATTTAAGACATTTTACCACTGGTTGACAATGGAATAGCTAGTTACAAAGGGAATGATGTAAGTTTTTTGTTGCTATAGAATACTTATGGACAGACATCTTATTTTAGAGTTACAGTTACAGCTGATACAGCTTTTTATCATAAAGTCTTAATTTTAAAGTTGGCAGAATATTTTGCCTCATTTGCCTTAAATATTTTTTCATTTTTATTCTAGAAATGATAGAAGATGGTCCTAGTGGAACAGAACTCATAGTTAGTCAACTTCTTGTCCCTCCATCCAACACTATACATGTAAACCAGGAAAAGGAGCCATTTAAGAAACTGGGACTTACAAAAGAAATCCTTGCAGTGCATACACAAAAAGAAGAGCAGAACTTTTTGAATAAATTCAAAGAAATCAAAAGATTCAAGATTTTTCAATCCTGCTGCAATTACTATGTACAAGATAGACCCATAGGACGTCCTGGTGAACGTGGTAAGGCAATAGTTGTCTTTTGAATTTTTTTTAACCATTAAAATGATCTGTGAACAGGAAAACGCATATCTTAGATGTTGCAGGTTCAGAAGCTATTGTTAAACCATGGATCGCTTTAAGGGTGGTACAAATGCAATTGTCAGTTTTTCTTTGCGTAAAGTTAGGCTTCAGGGGTCAGTGAACCCTGGATATAAAATCCTGCCCCTTCCAGGAAGCCCAGAATGGAATGGAGAAGGGACACTGATCTGTAGGGCACAGTGGTAGGAGGAATCAATAGAAGAACATTATATGTAAAATAGGCATGGATAGTTGTATCTTTTGTATTGGTAACTGGCATCCATTACAAATTGAAGATTCTTTGCATTTGTATTTAAAGAATCTGTAGCTGGGTGGCCAAACTTACTGGCTTCCAAGCCGCATACAACAATCTTCAGAAGTATTGAAAGGTGGGGCACACCTGCCAGGAGCTGGGGCTTTGGTCTTCAGCCCCACTCCTGCTGAAGCCCTGAGCTGTAGCAGGTGCGCCCGCAGGGCTGACGCCCCGAGACACCCTTTTTCCCCCTTCCCCCCGCCCTCTCTGCTGGACAGAAGCCCCAACCCCACTGCAAGGCAGAGGCCCTGAGCTCTTTCCCCGCCCCCCAAGTCTGGTAGGCAGAGAATGGGGAGATGTCAGGGGCTTGCAAGCTGCAATTTTACAATAAAAGAGCTGCATGTGGCTCATGAGCCTCAGTTTGGCCGCTGTTGATCTATAGCATAAAGCATAAAATTGGTAAGTCCTTTTAAAAGTGAGATGTTACGCTATACCTGTGATGGGATGTATAAATCCCACACAGATGAGGAAGGCCTCAGAGTCCAGGTGGTGGGGCTAGCCCTGTCTTTCCAGCCCTGTCAATCGTGGATGATAATGAGGAGGCTTTTAAACTGCAGTCACCTGTGGGTGAAGAGCAGGATTGCCCTAAGCAGCAGACTGCAGGAGTGACTCCTGAAGCTGTGGATGGAACCTGTAGCCAGGATACCTTCACCCTGACCTAGAGGAGAGTATAGCAGACCTCAGAGGCCCAGCCAGAGCAATCTCCCCAAAACCCCCTACTTTGGTGCTGGATCGCTGGTAGCACTATAGACTTGCCAAACACACCCCCTTACTGCAGCTGCAGGGAGGAATTATCCCTGAACATCTTTGGGGTTGTGACTTTCATCTGGAGAGACTTAAGAAGGCCCACAAAGGACAGAGCACTCCCTCCCCCCACTTGCAAATAGTAAGGAACCACGCAATGTAGATAACTGGGCATGGTTAGGTTCTCCCACCCTCACAGTGGGCAACCACCAAGGATTCTGTTACTAGGTCCTTAAAACATAAATCAACAAAACATACAGTCGAACCTCAGAGTTACAAATACCTCAGGAATGGAGATTGTTCGTAACTCAGAAATGTTTGTAACTCTGAACAAACCATTGTTTCAAAAGTTTTACAACTGAACATTGATTTAATACAGCTTTGAAACTTTACTATGCAGAAGAAAAATGCTGCTTTTAACCATCTTAATTTTAATGATACAAGCACAGAAACAGTTTCCTTACTATGTCAAATCTTTTTTTAAACTTTCCCTTTATTTTTTTAGTAGTTTACATTTAACACAGTACTGTACTCTATTTGCTTTTTTTGTCTCTGCTTCTACCTGATTGTGCGCTTCCAGTTCCAAATGAGGCTTGTGGTTGACTGGTCAGTTAGTAACTCTGGTGTTCGTAGCTCTGAGGTTCTACTGTACTACAAGTTGCCATGACAAGTGAGGACAAAATATTTCATCAATGAATATCTTGTTTGAAAGTTAGCAACTGAGAATCAAATCCATAAAAGTAATGTTTAAACTTATGTATGGAATTGTTCTTCACTTCTACAGTGTATATGATCAATATTTTAACAGAAGATTCAAATTCTATTAACCTCTTTATGGCAGGATGTGAACTTCTACAAATTGTGCGCTAGTGCATTTTACATTAATATTAAAAACAAAGGGGGAGTCTCATCCCAAGTTTTGGAACTGATGGATAAATTCACTTATAAGTAATCTTGTGATGGTGATGAATGAAAATGATCATGCAAAGATGGTCATATTATGGGGTAGGGAACTAATGTATTGAACTGATTTTAGATCAGCAGTGTCAAACTCAGTCTGAGAGGGCAGAATTCCATTTTTAATTATGGCTCCTCTATCATGGTGGCTATAGACATCTACATACTGTGCACAGTCCACAGCAAGGTGTTTAACACCACTGATAATTGAGACACTTTCTTCCCTGCCTTCTGGCAAGTGTGCATCAGAATTGAGATTTTCAAATATGTGAAATTTATTAATTTCTTTCATCTATCAATCCAGTTGACTACTGACACCAGTTTAGTTCGTAACAAAAAGAAATTTTTAGTGTAGTCTTCCACATAAAATAAAGCAACACTCTCTTCTACTAAGATCTTTTCCTCAAAAAAAAAAAAAAAAAAAAAAAAGGAGGGGGGGACTCCAAACTCCACCCCCCGTTCTCCTAATTTTGCTACATCTTTTGTTTTGGATTTATTCCCTCTTTTGTCTGCACCTCTTTTGCTTGCTTGAGAGTCTTTATAGTTTCTTCCTAAATTAAAGGTGTGCATGTCAGTGATCCTCTAAAACAGAGGGCTAGAATTGCCTTTCTGTAGTTGCTGTTTTTATTGGCCAGAGAGAATTCTAGAGGTACTCGCTCCTCAAAAACTGAAGTCACTAAATCAGAACTGTTGGCCAAAGAGGCGAAGGACTGCATTTTGGGCACAAAGTGCACAGCTTTTTCCCCCTCCTCTTGATTTTCCTCTCTCTGCAATTGTGCTAATACAGCTGCTCCTGCCAAGTTTCTGCGCCAGAGGTGGAAAAGTGAACCTGACTCCTCCCTAGTTAGTTCCATTCTGTTGGAATAGAGCAACAGACACAATTTTCAGCAGCTTCTGAGGATGACTTGAAGGGGACACTTCACAATTTGATGTAATTATTTCCCCACTGTGTTCCAGGTGCTCGTGGGCAAAGAAATGGTACTTCTGGAATAAATCAGTCCTGGAGGAAAAGTGGAAAGAACAGGAAATCAAAACCAAAACGAATTAAACCACAGGAATCCTCTGACAGTACAACTTCTGGACCCAATCCCCCTCATCAGTTCCCTCTGCAAGGTCTAAATAGTACAGCTTGGTCACCATCAGATACTTCTCAAGCTAGCCATTCAGCCATGTCTTTCCCTGCTACTATGCCTGCATATCCACTCCCAGTTTTTTCAGCAGCAGGAACTGTGCCACCAGGTCCTGAGGCTCGCCTTTCTGGTTTCAGTGATTTACCAGACTCTGGAAATAACTGTCCTATGCAGCCATCGCAGTTCTCTGCACCTCTTGTAACGCCAGTGGTAGCACTTGTGCTCCCCAACTACATGTACCCTCAAATGAACAATAATTTACCCCAGATACTTTACAATGGCCAGCCTAACTTTTCTGCTGATCCTACTTCCTCTTCACAGTCAGTGTTTTCAACACAGCCGCCGTTAGCTGCCCCAAATCCTTTCCCTCGACAGACATTCTTTCCAACACAACCATTCCATTATAATACACTAGCAGAAAGCAAAAAGGCTCCTGCCATGGAATCACAAAATGATCCATCCCGTTCCTCCACGCCGCAGTCTCTTGGGCCTCAAGATCACACCTCACCACCTTTGTTCCAGTCAAGGTGCAGTTCTCCTCTACAGCTAAACCTTCTGCAATTAGAAGAAACCCCCAAAAGTGCTGAAAGTGGAGCTGCTGCTGGTTTACATCGCTCTTTAATTGAAAGAGGAGCCACAGACAAACCCATAACTGATGATAGCAGCAGAAAAGGATCCTCTCCTGTAAGTATTTGCATATAGTTTCCAGAAAAAAATACATCTTTACACTTTGAACATACCTATTCTTCATAGTCCCATGTGCAGAAAGTACAGTACATTTGGCAAATGAAATGAGGAAATGAATTAATATATGTATCTTTCCACCATTGTAGCTTTTCCTTGGTCTACTTGGTATAGTAAAATTGTACAGACCATCAGTCAGTTTCCCCTTTACCTCACCTTCCTTAAATTTCAAGGATCAACATGTGGGGGGTGATTTTGTTGAATTTAAACTCAGAAAATCTGAGGATCTCTGTTGGAATAATGTTTGCTATACAGGATTTAACAACACTGAGGTAGGCTACTAGTGAGATGATTTGGACCCCTGTTAGCCCTTAAAAACTTGGGTATGTGCGTGCACATGTGCACACCCCCCCCACATTACATAAGATATGTATACTGTTGTGTACTTATGAATCATAAAATATTATGCCGTTAATTGTAGTAAATTACATTAGCCGTATTAACCTATATGGAATCCCTAAAAATAGTTATTGGGCATTTGGATTTTCTGATGCAGTTGATGCCAAATACATTGATGCTAATGCATATGCCCTGGAATTCCTATCTCCAAAATGTTTGGACCTTGCCATTGTCCAGTGTTTTATTTTCAACACTAAGAATCTCTGATGCATTTTACTTTAGCATTCAGTGGGAAATCCTAGTCTATAATGCAAAGGAGTTAACCAATAAGTACAACTTTTTTGCTTCATATAATTGTCTTACAGTGGCGTTTGTGTGTTTAAATTATGCTCTGTGGAGCTATAGCCATTTTCCTTGGCATATTAAGCAAGATCCAGATACCCCTGTGTCGTTGGGGGGAGAGAGAGCGCACAGTGAATGCCATGTGATTTTTATAAGCCTTAACTAGTTTAAGCTGAGCATGCAATATTTTCCTCTTAAAGGTTAATTAGATTAAAACCACTAAAAAAAAAAAAACCTAATCCATATTTAGGGTTGGTCAAAATTTTCTGAATTTAGATCTTTGGATGATTTTTTTTTTAACTACTCTACCCACAGTGGATCATAAAGCTTATTATTTTAAGGGGGTTGCTTTCAAGTAGTAAGACACATAGTCCGGATTCATTTCTAAAGTACAAGGTGTGCTTACTAGATGTTTTCCCTGTATCAAGTTTTCAACCAATGCTTTAATGTAATAGGTGCACCTCTAGAGAATACTGTGTGAGAAACTTGAGAGGAAAAAGTTAATTGTTGACAAATACAAAGCATTGTACTTTGGAAGGAATAATTTGTATTACTCATGCTCATGGTTGGGTTTGAAAGTAACTAACTACATGGAAAATGACCTAATATCACTGAACAGCTCAATGGAAACTTCTGTACAGTGTGCAGTGGTAGTCAAAAGCAAACAAATGTTAGAATGTATAAAGAATGGGATGAAAAATAATACTGAAAATGTCATTATCTGAGCCAATGGAATGACCTCATGTGGCGTACTCAAATGATCAATCATGATCACTCTATTAGAGAGAGAGAGCAGAAATAGAAGGGTCCAAGAGATAACTATATGGAGAAGGATTGATAAAATAGGGACTGTTTAGAAAAGACCAATAAAAAGGGAGATGGCATGAAGAAGGTAAATTGTGTGTTTTCATTTATCCTTTCTCCTAATATAAAACAAGGGGACATTAACAAAAATGAAACGCAACAAATTAAAACTGACAAAAGGAAATACTTGTTCTTCGAGTGATTGCTCATGTGTATTCCACAATAGATGTGCATGCTTGCCATGTGCACCAGTGCCAGAAGTTTTTCCCCTAGAAGTACCTGTAGGGGGGAGCGCCACCTGGAGTGGCACCTACCTGGTGCAGTATAAGGGGAGCTGCGTACCCCCCCCCCAGTTCCTTCTTGCTGCCAGTGAAGGTGTCAGAACTGCTCTGCTCCAGCTTTGCTGTAGTTTGTCCCAAGAACTGTTCCTTCGTTCAGTGTTAGTACCTGTAGTTAGTTAGCCATTCAGTTAGTTTAGTTAGTCATTGAGCCCGGGACAGGACATGCCCCGGGGTTTAAGTCATACGGCTCTTCTAGGCGTTCTATGCCAAGTAGTGACCTGCATGCAGACTGTTTGCGCTGTTTGGGAGAAACCCATATCAGCGAAAGGTGCAAGATTTGCAAGTCTGTTTAAGCCTCAGCTGAGTGCACAAGGGGCCAGCTGATTTCACTCAATGGCTTTCCAATCGGATCACTTCGTGCATCCGCTCCTGCTATGAGCTGCAAGGTGTCCCCCGCCACCCATTGTGAGGGCACATTCGACTTGGGCGCAGGCCTTGTCGGCTGCCTTTGTGGCCCATGTCCCCATCCAGGACTTCGTAGGGCCGCCACATGGTCGTGGTCTTCGGTTCACATGTTCACCTCGCACTATGCGATCATTTCTCTCTCTCCTCCCCCCCCCCCCCCCCAAAAACCAGGGATGGGCAGGGTTCAGCAGGGCTGTCCTCCGTCCTGGAACTTGTGAACTCCTACTCACCTCCCAGCATAGCTTGGAATCACCTATTGTGGAATACACATGAGCAATCACTTGAAGAAAAGACCGTTACCTTTTCCGTTACTGGTGTTCGAGATGTGTTGCTCATGTCTATTCCACATCCCACCTTCCTTCCCCTCTGTCGAAGTTGTCTGGCAAGAAGGCACGCAGCTCCCCTTATACTGTGCCAGCAGGCACCAATCCATGGGTCGTGGGGGGCGCTCCCCCCTACGGGTACTGCTGGGGGAAAAACTTCCAGCACCAGTGGACGTGGCGAGCACGCACACCTATTGTGGAATAGACATGAACAACACATCTCTAAGAACACCAGTAACGGAAAAGGTAATTGTCTTTTTATATGATCCCTGATTAACCTATGGAGTTCTCTTACCAGTAAATATCATCATTGAGGCTGAGTGTAATATCTGATATTTTTTTAAAATCATTAATTAGCTGAGGATATTTAGTTAAATTAGATAGGATTAATATTAATTTTTATGCTAATTTTAAAAAAATCTTATTTTAATACATAAATCAACTGCTAACTCAAAAATTGGAAACTTCCCCACTGGGCAGTTTATTCTATAGTTGTCTGTAGCAGGTTTTCTTGCATCTTTTTTTTGAAGCATCTAATGCTGTCCATTTTCAGAGACTCTGTTGGACTAGATAGATCACTGGTCTGAACAATTCATATGTGTAACTTTTTTTCAGACTCTCTCTCAATCTCCGTCAAATTCTTCATCTAACATTCATCTTAATTGTGTTACGTTACATTTCTTAAAGAAGAGAAATTCTGAACTCGATTGACTTGAAACGGGGACTGATGTACGAATTACATTTTTGATATCTTGCACTTTGGCAAGATGATAGAGTGGAAAATTCAATTTTCATAAACAAGCTATTTCTGTGTTTATGCTAGTCATGAAAATTAAACTTACGCTCTCACCCGGAAATGTAGAACATTCAGTATCATCTGCTATATTTGAGCTAATTTTCTATTTTTAATATATTCTGTTCAGTCAAAAGCTTGAATCTCCAAGTATCTTTGACCTATATTACAAGAAAACCTTTACAATATAACTGTTAGGCAGCTTTTCAGTTATACCTGCTCTGAGATGTAGATGTTGAGGTAGAAAATGTTTCCTAGTGTTTGACTTAACCACAACCTGTTCATCTTGTTGACGCTTTCACTGTAAATTTTTACTACTTGTCTGAGCTTCCTAAAATGTTCGGTCCATATTTTTTTCGTAAACCTTCAAAACATAATTTTATTGTACCTGCTGTGAAATTTTTTACTGTGAGTTCTTTTCAACATGAAAGAAAGCTAGGTAGAACTTTCTATACAGCTCTGTTTTTGCTGTTAGAATTAGTCCGTACAAATGTCACCTCTTTTGCTAACTCCTCTGCCCAACCTCAATTTTTAGTCACCCCACTAAACTTTGGGATGGTCTACACACAGGTTTCATGCCCAAAGAAACACCCATATAGTTATGGCATGCGTCCGTTTTGGATCCAACTGTAGATGCACATGTCCTGCCCTCAGCTTGCATATCAGCAGAGGCAGCATTTGCAGTTTTACAATAGAGACAGAATGTGATGCAAAGGAGCATCTGAAGTACAGTAGAAGACAACAGCTATCTCAACCCTGACTCTAAACTCTGCTGCACTGACACATCCTCAGAATCGATGAGGTGTTCAAGAGTAGCACCAGAACCAGTCCACAGAACATGACTTTCTTCCCCATCCCTCTTTATGAATCCGTCTCACAGGAAACTATTGGAAACAGAAATGGCCTCATCTAGAAGTTGTAGAAGAGGTTCCCCAGGAACATGGGAAGAGGGCTTCAAACTCCTGGTACTTCATCCTGTCCTAGATTTGAGGATACTCAACAAATAAATAAAATATATATGCTTAACTTAAGACATTATATATATAAAATGTCTTAAGTTACGCTTGCTTCCATTGCTTCACGCTCAAGACTGGTTCATGGCTCTCGACTTGCAGGATCCTTCCACATCTCCATCCATCTGGCCCACTAGAAATACATAAGGTTCACAGTGGGTCCCAACCATTATCAGTACAGGATTCTGCCTTTTGGACTCTCCATAGCATCAAGAGTGTTCACTGAGTGCCTGGCTGTAGAGATGGCACATCTAAGAAACCAGGAATCCCCATCTAGGCAACTGGCTGATAAGAGGCAGGTCCCAGGAAAAGATTGAAACAGCCCTAGATCACATTCTTTCCCAGTTTTCCCACTTGGGACTCCTGGTGACCTACAAGAAATTGTCCTTTTCTGTTGGTAGAGATAATAGCTCTAATCAACTCCAGATCAGCAAAGGGGTCTGCTGCAGGACAGGTTCTGGTCTCTTTAGTTGATTAGTGCATGACGTGTGGTCAGATTGACAATAGCATGTACATGCCTTGAACTTTTAGGCCATATGTCTGCATTTGTATATCTGACACTTAATCTGTGGACTCCACAACAGTGGTCAAGGACCACCTACTCCTATCCAAGCATCATATGAGCAGATGAGTTATAGTTTGTCCTCATGTCCCACAGGACCACATGTGGTGGCTAGATCCACTGAACATGAGTGAATACTCTTTTCAGTTCCTCCCCAATGATTATGCTAGTTACAGATATCCAGAACAGGCTGGGGCACCCAATAGAACCACCTTCAGATGCAAGGCTCATGGTGTCAAAATCATCTGAAGCTCTACATGAATTTGTTGGAACTAAGGGCTGTCAGGCTAGCCTGTGTAGCTTTCCTGCCTGTTCTTCAGACTCTGTGGTGCAGACAGATGGCACATTGGCAGAACACTATATATAGTGGCAGTGCACTATATAAAACAGGAGGCCCTCAATCATCCTATCTCTTTTTGGAAGCCATGAATTTCTGGGAATGGCGTCATCAGCATGGGACAATCTTGGTAGCTCAAAATCGTCCGGGAGTCAGCAATGATCTGGCGCTCTTTTTGAGCTGGAACTTAACTAGTCTTGAGTGGTCACTGCAGAAATCCATTCTTGACAGGATATTCCACCAGTGTGAGACCCCCTACTGTAGACCTCTTTGCCACATTCAACCGTGTCAAATATAGGGATTTCTGTTTCAGAGGGGTTGTGAACCCAGCCTCCCTTGTAGAAGCCTTTCTTCATTTGGTCTCAAGAACGCCTATGTTTTCTCACTGATTTCCCCCACCCCCCTGATTTGCAGGATAATGTCCAAGATACGATGGGAAAAGGCTATAGTTATGGTAGCCCTTACTGGCTGAAGCAGCTTTAGCTGCTGGATCTCGTGCATGTGTCCAGCCAGCCTCCCAGTATGCCTTCCCATATGTCCAGACATACTGTCTCAGAATCTGAGTCAAATACTTCACTCAGACCCACAGTCATTACACCTAATTGCCTGGACGTTGATTGGATGAGTAGGACTGACAGACTACTCCTTATAGGTTCAGGAGATTGTTTTACAAAGCCAAAAGACCTCCAGCAAGAGGACTAATGCCTCAAAGTTGAAAAGATTCCCCCCACCCCCCATCTCTGCTCTGATAGTCATTTTCAGTCTTCTCTGACTCTACTGTCAAGGTTTCTCAAGAGCCTTCTTCATCCCTGCTCTCTAATTAGAGTCCCAACTCCCCACATTGTTTTCCTGCAACTTATGGAACCTCCATTCAAACTTCTCTCACAGGGATTATTATACCACCTCACCATCAAGACTTTCACTCCTGGTCATCACATCAGCATGGAAAGTCAATTAGCTCCAAGCACTTATGACCGGAACATCCTTCAACAGGGACACAATGGTGGTGAAATTGCACCTTAAGTTCCTCCCTAAAGTGATCTCAGAACTCCGCATGAACCAGTTTGACCTTACTGCTTTTCTTCCTGAAATTTCGTTCTTTGCTGGAGAAAAGAAGCGTCCTACTTGGGATGTTTGCAGGGCCTGCTTTATCTCAACAAGACACAGCCTTTCAGGACAGGATTCTCAGCACAGGACTCTCTCCCCCCCCTCTTCCGCATGGCTATATCCAGCATGTTGAAAGGTCAAGCCTAGAAATGTCAATACAGTGTATTTCCACCTGCTATCAGTTGGCTAGCGAGCCTTTTCCTTTGGACATTTAATGCACACTCCACCAGGGCACAGGCAGCAGCTTCCTATTGCTTCAGGAACATGCCAGTCCTTGAGATCTGTAGGGCAGATGCCTGGAGTAACCCACTAACTGTTGAGCATTATGCACTTGACATGGCTGCCCAGGCAGATGCCAAGTTCAGACTAGCAGTACTTCAGTCTCTGTTTGACTGATATAGACGAGACTCTCCCTCACACTGTCCAGGTACTGCTGCCAGTAGATACTGCTTGCTGGCCACCTTGAGTGGAGTTCCACACTGTCGCATACTCAGAACGGTTGCTTACCTTACAGTCACAGGCTTTTTGAGATGTAGTCAATGTGGATCCTATGACCTGTCCCCTGTTTCCACTTTTAGCACTCCTCAGCAGTATAGGCCTTGAATTGCAAGAGAACTGACGGAGTGTTGTGCCCACTCTTCCCTTATACAGATGTACAAGGAGGTACAGAGGTGTGTGGCTCCAGCACAAATGGCTTGTGTGCCTCTGGTCTTGTGCACAAAGGATGCATGTGAACTTATAGTGGGATCGACACTTCCTACAGCGTTGAGGAGCCCCGATTAGAAAAAAAAAATACTGTTACTGTACTATAAAAAAGTACAGTTATTGGTCCAATCCCCTAGAGTGCACTAATTATAAACCAGTATAAAGATGCTTATACACATGTAGCTTCTTCCCCTAGGGAACCGTGTGTAGATAAGCCTTATCTTTTTTCCCTTTTACAGCAATGGTGATAGCTATTGTAGCAAATGTCACTTTTTTTTATTTTTGAGTTGTTACAATAGGGACGATTCCTAGTCTTTCCTGTCCCAGTAGAATCTAGATGCTTCAGAAGAAGTCAGATGGCTCCAGCAGAGTGACATACATTAATACTGTACCTTTGACAAACTATTTCCTTACATTGAAGAGAGATGTTTAAGCTTTAACTTGTGTTGAAAAAGAATATGTAGTTATTTGACTAAAAGATTACCCGACAAACCTATTAACCCACTTCCTTCTACCTCCTTAATTATCAGTCAGACTACCTGTGTGTTGTGCAGCTGGTCCTTTCTCTATGAAAAGGTACTTTTACTTACTTTTATGTAAAGAACTGAGTTCAGTCTGTCCCATATATTTAACATAAATATTAGTGAATAAATGGTCATGATTTCCTTTTCACCTTCCTCTCACCCAGATTGATTCTCCAGTGGGAGCTCAAAATAGCGATGCTCTCTCTACGTACAGTGATTTACTTCATATTTTACTTCAAGAGGATGCATGTTCAGGCACTGGCTCAGCTTCATCAGGAAGTGGTGTATCAGCAGCTGCCGAGTCGCTGGGATCTGGATCCAACGGCTGTGGCATGTCAGGGAGCGGAACAGGTGATGTTTACTGGTTGAATATAATCATGCCTTGTGAAACATTAAGAGCGGGATTGTGAGCTATTACAGATATCACTTTGACCCCAAGTGCTTTACAGTAAAATCATACTCTTCTTTTTAAACCTAATTTACGGTCAATCTTATGATATTTAAAAATTTCATATAGCTTTATTTGTCTTGGACTGCTGTAATAGCCTGTTGAAAATGGAGAAACGTTGACTTCTGTTTAAATGTTTTTCTTTGGGCTGCATTTGGAACAACTAACATATGCTATCTTAGTTGTAGAGAGGCTGTGAGGCCAGGTAGGAAGATGTTTGAGGTAATTGTGACAGATCAATAATGTGTTTTGTTTTTTCCTTCATTTTCTATTTAACAGGACTAATTTAAACTGAAAAGTATTTGTTTCTTTAATCAAAACTAAAGATCTTAGAATTATAATTAAAAAAAGCTTGTCGGTAACATTGTCGTGTGTTCAGATAATAGTGTGATAGGGTTCCTTTCTTAGCTGCAGTCTTTTCTGGGTAATAGCCCAAAGGAAGATGAATATGTATTCTAGTTACCTTTTTTTTTTTCATTCCAAATTTTCTACTCCATGTTCGGCAGCAACAGCTATTGAGGGAATCTTCCCTCTGTGGGATGTAGGAGGTCAACACAGATGACCTACTCAGAGACTTTTAAGGGGATTCTCTATTGTATACCTCCATCAGGCATTTTGATTGGCTAAAAGGGTTTGCCTGTTATGGAAGAAAATATGGTTCAAACAGTGTACTTAAATGGAACATTTGACATTTATTATAAAAGCCACTTTTTTATTTTTAAAGGCAGTAGTGAGACAAGTCATACCAGCAAATATTTTGGAAGCATCGATTCCTCAGAAAATAATCATAATACAAAAAAGAACGCTGAAATGGAAAACAGTGAACATTTCATTAAATATGTCCTTCAGGATCCTATCTGGTTACTGATGGCAAATACAGATGACGCTGTTATGATGACTTACCAGATACCATCCCGGTAACTCTAAGTCCTTTTATTCCTGTATGAGCTGCAGAGATGCTAAGGGGGAGAAGAGATGAACTGCTATTTCAGTAAAGATTATCTGACCCTGAATGGACTAAGCCGTTACGTCATTCTGCTTTTCAAGCTTGGTCTCTTTTTAGTGTGTTTTCTGTTTACTAGCCTGAAAGATGGATGTATTTGATAGCTATAGAAACAAGGATAAGTCCAATTCAATAGTATTAATATGGTCCTAAACTATGGTGTTGGCTGAGGATGTTGTTGTACAGTTACTGACTGACAATCATATACATACAAATCCTTTTAGTCTGACTAGTTACACTTCTATCAGTTGGCGTGCATGGTGATTGTAGTATGCAAATCACTGTACTCTTGCTATTTCACTGAAAACCTCCACATTCAAATACTTGCCTCCTGTCTAAATCCTTTCCCTACCCTATAAACACACACATCCCCTGCTCCTCACAAAGCCCCACTCTCTGCACCTTAGGAAGGATAAGGACCCACAAGCAGTGAGTAAACCCTTAGTTTAAAACACTTGATTTGGATTCTCCTCCTTTATCTGTCTTTCAGTAACTGCAGTTTTGATAAGGTAGGTGTGATCTCCTGTGAGGAGCGAAAAGAGGTTGAACTTTGACCTAGATTTATAAAGCCTGGGGTGGTGGTTAACTTGAGTGTTCCCTATTAATGTGATATAAATCTAGACTTAGTGTATGTCTACACTACAAATGCAACTGTGGCACAGCTGTGCCAGGAGTGTAGACCTTACTACAGCAACAGAGGGCGTTTTTTCTGTCACTGTAGCAAATCCACTCCCTTAAGAGGCGGTAGCTAGGCTGACGGAACAAGTCTTCGGTCAACCTGACTCTGTCTATAGTGGGGGTTAGGGCAACCTAACTCCATTGCACAGAGCATGACATTTTTCACAGCCATAAGTGATATAACTAGTTTGAGCTAAGTTTTAGTTGTAGACCAAGTCTTAGAATTTTTGAGTAGGAACAGTTGCAAAAGTATATTGTTTCAAATATTATTCCAGTGAACAGTGTCTAATAACCAGAGATTTAAACCCACAAGCATAGAGGCTGATATGAAAGACAGTGGAAGTGTGACACCTAAGTGAGAAGCCAATCTATTCCTATTCCTGCTAGCAGGAATAGGAAAAGGTACTGGGATTCCTACCAGGGTGCTGTCCTTGGACTCTGCTTTGGGGTTTCATCTTCCATATCAGCACCTGACTAGTAAATGTTGTTGAAATTTTAATTCAACGCCCCAGAACCAAATTCCCCACCCACTCTGACTCCTGGAAAGGAGGAGCGTTTTCTGTCTCTCTGTCACTTGTAATTCTAGAGTTGCCTGACTGTGCGGCCTATTGTAGAAGAACAGGTCTCCTTTTTTCTGTTCTAACCCCTATCAGAAATCCAGACTCTTTTGAGCTCTCCTCTCTAGTAAATACCTCTGGTGCCTGTATCTACCCTAGCTCTGAGCTTTCTTAAGCAGCAGCAGAGTGCAACTGACAAGGTTCTTGTCAGTTTCACAGATGCTGCCAGCAGGTTTCTGAAGAGTCACTCTGAAAAGGGATAGTCTGTTTTCCCTGCTGCACTTCAGGAAAGCAATGAGCTATCAGCAGAGGCACAGGAGTGGTTTGTCTGCAAACTTGAAGATGCTGACACAACCATAACATCTTTCAGACTTACTTTTGGTTGTAAGTTTAACATAGATTTGGGGTTAGGGATGGGGGGGCTTAAAATGTTAGCTTTCCACAAGATATTTGTATGTGCAAGCCAGATAAAAATTAGACTTTAGGTCCTTAAAACTGTGCAGTTCAATTTCTAAATACATTTATTTTAGAAATTTGGAAATGGTTTTAAAAGAGGACAAACAAAAACTAAAGCAAATGCAAAAATTCCAGCCAAAGTTTACAGAAGAACAAAAGAGAGAGCTTATTGAAGTTCATCCATGGATCCAGAAGGGTGGACTTCCAAAAGCAGTTGCTAATTCAGTAAGTTTAAATCGATTAATACTACTCCTTTTATTATGTAAGTCTTCATTTGCTGTTGAGACTCATTTTTATAGTTGCACAGAAAACTTGATCAACTACATTGAGAGACCGTTTAATTCCAATTTTTAGGGTAACTTCTTCCCAGGCTACGGGGAATGACAGTCCAGAACATGTTTGCAGGGTGGTTGTTGCTGTGTTGGTCCTAAAGAGACATGGTGGGTGAGGTAATATCTCTTATTGGACCAACTTCTGATGGTTAAAGAGAAGCTTTTGAGCTACACAGAGCTCTTCTTTAAGGCCTGAAGCTCAAAAGCTTGTGTCTTCCATTGACAGAAGTTGGTCCAATAAAAGATTATCCAGGTCATGACTGACAACACAGTAGCCATGTTTTACATCCGACAGCAATCTATCCCCTTCTTTTGCCAAGAAGTTTTTTGTCTCTGGAACTGATGCATTTACCACTACATTATCCTAGCCACCTTACGCCTGGCAAGCTTGCAGAAGTTTTTAGTGGACCATGTGCCGTTCCCCTCTGTTATCTGGACTGGTGATCTGCTAGGTCACCCCAATCCTTGACTCTGGGAGCCAGCCTTACCGTGCTAGGCTGTGAGAACCCCCACTCCTGGGCTGTTTACGCACAGCCTCTAGCATGTAAGCTGCTCCTTGGATTGTGCAACCGAATAACACTAGCCAATATCTCCAGACCCAGACACAAGACTAGGAACCTCAGTCTTCCAGTGTCCAGTTATGCCTGCTGGATGCTGCAAGCTTATATGTTTGTCAGTTTAACAAAGAAATTGATATGTACCAGGCTTGTTAATCCAAGGGGAGTCTCTCTAACACACTTCAAACCAAACACACTGCTTCAGGTAGAACAGGGTCAGGCAAACTTTTTTTTTTTTTTTTTTTTTGGCTTGAGGGCCACATCGGGTTTCCAAAATTGTATGGAGGGCCAGTTAGGGGAGCCTATGACTCCCCAAACAGCCAGGCGTGGCCTGGCCCCCACCCCCATCCAACCCTCCCCTGCTTGTCGCCTCCTGACAGCCCCCCAGGGACTCCTGCCCCATCCACCACCACCCCCCATCCCTGACCGCCCCTGGACCTCCACCTTAACAACCCCCCACCGCTCCATCCAACCCCTCCTCTCATTCCCAACTGGTTCTCTTCCTCCTCTTCCCCCACCCCCCCGGGACCCCTGCCACATCCAACCACCCTTTCTCCCTGACCACCCCCAGAACTCCTGCCCCCTGCTGCCCCATCCAACCCCCCCTCCTTCCTGACTGGTCCCCCGGACTCCTGCACCTATTCAACTCCCCTGTTCCCTGCCCTCTGACCGCCCTGACCCCTGTCCACACCCCCACCCCCTGACCACCACTCTCAACTCCCCTGCCCTCTCTCCAACCCCCCCCCCCCCCGTCCCCTTACTGCGCTGCCTAGAGCACCGGTGGCTGGCGGCGCTAGAGCCGTGCTGCCCAGAGCACGAGGACGTGCAGTCGTGCCACTCGGCTGGAGCCAGCCACTCCACTGCACAGCACAGAGCACCGGGTCAGGCTATAGTTCTGCAGCTGCTCTGCTGCCCAGAGCATTGTGCTAGTGACGCAGTGCGCTGAGGCTGTGGGAGAAGGGGAACAGCGGGGGAGGGGGAGCAACAGGGGGTGGGGCCAGGGGCTAACTTCTCGGGCCAGGGGCTCAGGGGTTGGGCAGGAGGGGGCCGTAGTTTACCCACCTCAGAGGTAGAATAAACAGATTTATTAACTACAAAGATAGATTTTAAGTGTTCAAAAGTCAAAGCACACTAAGTCGGATTTGGTCAAACGAAATAAAAGCAAAACGCATTCTAAGCTGATCTTAACATTTTCAGTTGCCCTTACAAACTTAGGTGCTTCTCACCGCAGGCTGGCTGGTTGCCCTTCAGCCAGGCTCTCCCCTTTGATCAGCGCTTCAGTCGTGTGGTGGTGGTGTCTGTAGATGTAGGTGGAAGAGGAAGAGCATGGCAAACGACTCTCTTTTATCATGTTCTTTCTTCCCTCTTGGCTTTTCTGTGCCCCCGCCCCCCCTTCAGAGGCAGGTGAGCATTATCTCCTTGCAGTCCTGAACTGACCAAAGGAAAGGAGGTGACTCACCCAAGAGTCCAACAGATCCTTTGTTGCTGCCTAGGCCGGTGTCCTTTATTCCTGAGGCTGGGCTGGGTTTGGTTTGTCCCATACATGCCCTGATGAGATGTGAACTACCCCTCTGCTCTTGGGGAGTTTTTGCCTGGGGCTATTTTAAGCTATGATGACCCATTTTCAGCCTCATAACTATATACATGAAATTACAATGTATAACGTCACTTGCATAATGACAGGTTTCAGAGCAGCATCGGTGTTAGTCTGTATTTGCAAAAAGAAAAGGAGTACTTGTGGCACCTTAAAGACTAACCAATTTATTTAAGCATAAGCTTTCGTGAGCTACAGCTTATGCTCAAATAAATTAGTTAGTCTCTAAGGTGCCACAAGTACTCCTTTTCTTATAACATTACTGTAACAACAATGCTCAGTGCATCATGAGCCTTCCAAAGACACCTGACGTGACAAACTTTGCATTGGATACCACACAGTCATATTATAAGGATGAACATGGGGGTGCAGGGGGTTCCCTTGAGGACCAGAGTATCACAGACCACCTCTGCAGATGACCACAAATGGACTGTCCAAGATTCCATCATATAGAACAGGTTCTCAAACTGGGGGTCGTGAGTCATGAGGTTATTACGTGAGGGGTCATGAGCTGTCAGCCTCCACCCACAAGCCCTTCTTTGCCTCCAGCATTTATAATAGTTTTTAATTTATTGGGGAGGGGGTTCATACTCACAGGCTTGCTGTGTGAAAGTTTGAGAACTACTGATATAGAACATTGATGTGCACAAAATAATTCTTCCTTTGACCTTATCTGCATCTACATCAGAGGTTAGGTCAGCTTAACTAATTTTTCACACCCCTACATGCAATGGCATATTATCCATGGGGCCATTGCCTAGGTGCCCCGGCAAAGTGGGCACCTCACCCCCAGCAGACAAGCGGCAGGGTTGGGGGCCAGAGCCTCTCCAGCTGTGCTGGGAGTCTGCCCACAGCAGCTGGCTGAGAGAGAGCCTGGCTGAGAAGAGACAGCAGCCTGCTCCCTGCCCAGGCTCGGCTTCTGGGGAAACGGCTGAGTGAGCCGGAGCTCCCCCTTTTCCCCCCCAACATGTTTGGCCCCTGTCCTCAGAAGCCAAGCCTGGGCAGGGAGCAGGCTGCTGCCCTTCCCCAGCCAGGCTCTGTCCCTGGCGGCAGCTGGTGCACAGAGAGCATTCTGGGGAGCGGGGCTCTGGCTCGCTGGGCTCCGGCTTGCTAGGCCCCTGTCCCAGAAGCAGAGTCCGCGGAAGGAAGTGGGCTGCCGTTACTGTCCCCCACCTCCCAGCCAGGCTCTCTCCCAGGCAGCTGGCTGTGCTGCACAGAGCAGCCACTGAGCAGCTCCATCCTGCTCCCTGCCTGAGCCTGTCCGCCAGGAAGGGCAGGAGGTAGCCAAATGTGCTGACGGGGGCAGCTGGAGGACAGAGCAGGTAACATGGGGGGCAGGGAGGAGACATGTAGGAAGGTCACGCGTCCTCCCCTTTAATTGGTTCTCTTCTCCACGCCCCCCTCCCCCCAGCTTCCCGCTGGTATGAGGAGGCACAAGTCAGCCCAGATAGCTCTGGGCAAGCGGGGTGCGAGAAGCCCCAGTGCCCCGAACCCTATCCCCCCACAGAAGCACAGGGCGGCAGGGGAAGCCGCAACACCCAGTCCTGTGCCTCAGCCCAGGTGCTGGAGGAGCTCTGGCTCCCTACTGCTGCCTCAGGACTGGGGGAGCACTCATTCCCCGCTGCAGCCCTAGGGACCTGGTGGGAGGAGGAAGGGGCAGAGCTTCTCTGGGCTTGGGGCTGCAGTGGTTGGAGGGGGGCAGATAAGAGCAAATGGGGGCTGCAGTGGGGCTTGAAATGGGCTGGGACAGTGTGTGGAACAGGGGTTGGGGGAAGGGGCAGAACAGGGGCGGGGCTATAGGCAGAAAGTGTGGGGAAAGGGCCCCACACTTGCTCTGGCCCAGGGCCCCACGAAACCTTAATCCACCTCTGCCTATGTGCCACAGCTATGTCGACCCAACTTTTAAGTATTGGTTCACTTAGTGAGAGATCCTCATAAAGCATTATTGTATTTCTTTCGAAGGAGTGTATTTACTGTGAGGACAACACACGAAGCTGTTTTTATACACCATATGACGAAGAAATCCATGAAATGGAGCTTAATGAAATGATTGAAGCCAGTGAAGAAAACAACTTGGCTACCCTGAGTCAAATCAGTGAAGAACAAACCTAATATTTGGCACTATTTAGAAAAGCAGCTGCTTTAAATTACTATGATGCATCAGCATGTCTTAAGGTTTTAAAACTTGTTTCTAGTCAAATGAATCTGGTTTATAAGACAAATGGATTTTTTGTTCTAGAAAAGTCATTTGTGAATTAATCTCTTTGAATGGGGCAATCCCTTATCTTTCCAGTACACTGTTGAGGACAGTGCAGTTTTAGAAACAAAAATCTTTATTTTAAAAAAAAAAAAGACTCTCACTTAAATGCCTAAAGCTTTTCTATAAATTGTAGAAGCTTTCATGAAAGCCTATAGATCTGGTAATCAGGTTAATGAGTGCTGTAAAATACATAGTTTAATGGTGTTTTCTTCAACTATCCACTTAGTAATGATGCAGCACTAAATTGAGTTTACATTTTGAAATCACTGTTAATTACTGAATTACTCCACTATATTGAAGAAAAATGTTGATACTCTGCAGGTATTTTGATTCACAATTCGCATCCTTTCTCCAATTAGTTGATCCCATCTTCTTTGTTCCCATTCATGTTGTTTAAATGCTGGGAATATTTTAATAGCATATTACTAACGTCAATATCTGTTCATAAAATTTTTAGGTCACAGATTAAAATTGTGAATGTATGGGAGAACATGAAGGAGAGCCATGAACTTTGTAATGTTTTGTTTTCATGACCATTGAAACGCTATGAACTATTCATTACACTGAAATAAATTCTCAGAACGAATATATCTAGTATATGTTCAAAAACTTGAACTGCAGAAAAGAACACTGTCTCTCTACCACTGCCTGTTACTTAAAGATTGGTATAAGTTTGTGTACCCTTCTTTCTAGTTTGTTCCTTCATTAAGTTGGCCTTTCAGTCTTTCAGTTCTGGCTAAATA
Source organism: Lepidochelys olivacea (assembly GCF_965140295.1). Classification (NCBI taxonomy): domain Eukaryota; kingdom Metazoa; phylum Chordata; order Testudines; family Cheloniidae; genus Lepidochelys; species Lepidochelys olivacea. The sequence continues at coordinate 42,398,817 of NC_140419.1, forward strand.
AATATTAAACATGTATGTGTTCAGAGGGTTTGACTTTTCTCAAAGTCAAAATAGTTACAAAAACCTTTTCTGTGTATAATAACAGTACTCATTTCATTATATTTGGTTACTGAGTGATCTTCAGCTATGTGGGTAGAATCCTTTGATGTCAGGAAGTTTACTTGTAGTACCTCTGGAATAGTATGGATCTGGATATTTGTGCGTTAGGTGCAGAAGCTGTTCTTTTATACTACTTGGCAATGAGAAGAGGACAAAAAAGGGTGGATTTGCCAATAAGTGTTGAGATAAAGAACACTTAAGCTTAGAATACTTCTGGATGGCAGTACTGAGTCTGAAGGGTAGCAGGGGGAAATGTATAAAGAGATTCAGCTGCAGTCAAATTAAAACATTAGTTTCAATGTGTCTTCACTTAATGTGTTTACAATTACTACAACTGTATTTCTGGTGGTTTTCATCTTTATAGCTTACAGGAAGAACTTACGAAACTCATAGAATCACAACTTACTAGTGACCATTTCACTTTAATGTTGTATGAAACACTCACCAGCAAGAGCTCATACTCCCATTGTTTTTAATAGTGAAAAGATAAAACTTAAATCTGTGTCAATATTAACTCAAATAGGAAACCCAATTTAATTTTTCAGTGTTTATAAAGTCCAATGTACTAGATGTTTTGTGCAGAAATTAAGCTGTGCAGATATACCAGCATATTGCGCATATGCCATTATTACATGCAGAAATATATTATTTTAATTGGACCAGAGTGATTGCACTCTTAAAGCTTTATTTCTCAAAGTGTACAAACAACTTTCAGGGACTTCTCAACCACTTTGTACTCTGTTTTTCACTATTAGCATGCTTTTCTGGCTAATTTTTTTTTAACGAATGCCTTGTAACTGACTTAATGAAAGGGAGGGAAAAGGTGTATTTAGAGCATTTTGTGGATGTGTTTATACAAAAACTTACCCTTGCATTTTTTTAAAGTGTGTGCATTTACAAGGTAGTATTTAAAATATTTCCCTGTAACTTTAAAATGACAAATCTCCACTTCTAGATAGGTTGGGAAAAATTATAATTTATGTTGTAATATGATGTGACATAACCTTTTGTCAACAATGTTTTCTGTACACAGTGCAATATTTTGGTTTTGTCACTTGTGACTAATCTTTGACTTTTTGCATTTTAGAAAACTGATAAATAAAACATATATTTTTAGCTGCCTTTTTATTTATTGACCTTTTATAGCTGGGGGTAACTATATGCCAGTTATACCTAACACATGTAAACTACTATTTCAAAAGTGAAGATTATACAAATTACTAATAGCTTACTGTACCAAAGCAGATAAAATTAAATCTTTGCTAATGTCTCAGAATAGTAAACTTAGTGTTCAAAATGGAAAATGCAACCTTTGCATGCTGAAAATGTTGGCTTAGTGGTTCTGAGACTCTGGACAAAGTGACTGGCAGGGGAAGCACCCCTGACTTCAGTATGTTTGAATGTGAATTAATGGGCGTTAGCTGTTCAAAAACACCAGAAGGCGACATTCTCCTGCTTGTTTTTTGTTAAATGTCAACTAGACTACTATCATTACTTGTTCTTTCGCCCTCCTCTAAATCCTTGTAATGAGCAGGTGAGGAAACCAGAATTCCAGTTTCACGCCCTGAAACTGTCATGTTTAATCACTATTAGACATACCTACCTTTGTGGTGTTAGTAATGCTGTAAAGTATTAAAACCCAATGCTTCAAGCTAATTTACTTTCCGTGTGTGTGTGTGTGTGTTTCTATAAGTTTGAACTTTAGCTCATGAAAATAATTGTTTATAATCCATTTCTAACTACACTTTTGCATTCGTGTGCCCTCACACAATGCTGCAATGTTTGAGTTTGGAATGCTACTTTCAAAAAAAAAATTAGTTTTCACTGGAGTGAAAATAGTTCTGTTGGCTTTAGATTTGATTAAAAGCTTTTATAAAACCTAAATTTCGGGCCTACCACAGGAAAACAGATTAAAAACTATTAGGCACAGTTTTTTAGAATTGTAGATCTGTTTTTCACAATTACCACAACTGCATGCCAAATTCTAAGCCTTAATAATAGAGGTGCTACAAAAGGCTCTATGAAAGGGGTAGACATATAAGGTTTTTCATAGAACCTTAAAGCAAAGGGTAGTTCTACATTGACCAAAACGGAGTGTGTATTTGTCTACTGTATAAGGGAATTCTGAAGTGCTATAGTTCTTCGAAAGAAACCCATTGTATCAGGGAGAATTAATATGGTTTCCAAAAGCTACACAAAGGTGAAAGTCAATTAAAAAAAAAAAAGTGCAACTTGGTTTATCTGTTTGAAAGGGTGAGGTTTAGGGGTCAATTGCGCTAGATTGAGCTCAGTGCTTTCTTTTAAAGTAAATTGAGCTTTCCTAGTAATAAATAAAAATTAATTGTGGAGACCAAAGTTAGCTTATCCAGAGTTAGTACAGTCCATACAGCAACAGTGCAGGATTCCCCAGATTACCCCATTTAGTCAGGGACTTGCTTAGGTGTGAGGATAAATTGGCCTACTTTGAGATCTTCCCTGAAACTGACAAACGGGTGTGCCAATTATGGTGATGGCTTTTGTATTGTGGGCATTTGTGGACTGAGATTACCATCTTTCACGCAGGTTGCTGAACAGTAGCCAGATTGATAACTTCGGGTTCTTTGGGTAACAATCACAGGCCTTTTTATCAGATATATAAAAATGTTCTATAATTGGGAAGAGAGAGTAGTGATTTGTATTGTGGAAATGTGAAAAGTCAGATACCATATTAAAACAGAGATCCAGGACACATTAAAGCAAGTAAAAAGTCATCCAGGAATGAAAATATGAAATTATATTTTACCCAGATATTTTCAAAATCAAAATTTTCAGGATTCAGTAGAGACTGAAATATTTGTACTAGGCTATGAAGTCAAAGAATAGTAACTTGCGCACACTGAGCATGTGTGCAAAACTTGTGCTCAATTTCAGTTAATCGCTAATCCTTTCCTGTTTTTTCCATAGACTTTTACCGCAGGTGAGTTTGGTGCCTGTTAACTTGTTAGTAGTTATTACTGTCCACGGAATGTGGAATAACCCATTTTTTTTTACCCGGAGTGGTGTTCTGACAGTGCACGCTGCTGCTCCTACAACCCGACCGTTTCTTTGTGACTGCAAGACAGAACTCAGTGTATCTGAAAAGCAGTAGTTGTGATGTGGACACTGCTGGATTTGGAACATGAAGAAAATATCTTTTAAGACAACTCGTCACAGAACTATTTGTGACAGAGATTTAGAAAGGGAAATAGAAGCAAGGAATCCTGGGTTCTGTTTTTTTGTCTGCCTCTGGCACAATATGACTTCAAACACTTTGGTGCTTTGCCCAATCTGTCCCCTCTGTTAGATTAATACTGACAATTTACCTTCCTGGTGTGTTGAGATGGAATTGCTGCTGGAAAAGTGCCATTTAAGGATCAGAAAGCAGGCACTATATATGAAGTTCAAACTAACTTTCAGAAAAGGCCTTTTTTAATTTGAAATGATGGTCTCTGACTACCATGTGTCCTTTTTCTGTCCCTGATCTAGCAGAGAATTTAAGCATGCCCTTAGGTGCTTTGCTGAACAGGGAAGGATTTAAGTCCCACTGAAGTCTGTGTTAAGTGTTTGTAGAATCAGGGCCTAAATTTGCAAACTTACTCCTTTGGAGCCAGAAAATTATTACTGTTCTCTGACCAAAGCACTAACTTGGCAATGTACCTTTACAAATTCAGGTTTCAGAGTAGCAGCCGTGTTAGTCTGTATTCGCAAAAAGAAAAGGACTTGTGGCACCTTAGAGACTAACCAATTTATCTGAGCATGAGCTTTCGTGAGCTACAGCTCACTTCATCGGATGCATTCAGTGGAAAATACACTGAATGCATCCAATGAAGTGAGCTGTAGCTCACGAAAGCTCATGCTCAAATAAATTGGTTAGTCTCCACGGTGCCACAAGTCCTCCTTTCCTTTTTACAAATTCAGACTTTGCAAAATGCCTTAAAATGTTGACGTGTATACTAACCTTTATTTGCAATTCTGTGGACGATTTGATGCTAACTCTGCATAGGAGTCACTTACAATTAAAATAAATACACAAGTGTACAGTGGAAGAATGAGGAAAATGCACTATAAGCTGCATAATTTGCAAGTAGGTAGCGAAGGGGAAGAGTACAAATGTTTAAAGAAGCAACAATGCAATCAAATACCAAGATTTCTCAAGAAGCATTACTTTCCTGAATACATACTATGGTTAAAGTTAATATACCTTTTCCTTTCGATGGGCTGCTTTCCAGTATTCTCTCTGCTTCTGATGCTATATCTGCAGTTTTATATACTAGAGTGTATTGATTGTTAGAAAAGTTGGTGTATGTTGCTCAGAGAGTACATTATCTGGTACTCAAAGAACAAAGACCATGGGTAAGACCCAGAAAAAGATGGTGCAAAACACTGAAGGAGGAGAAATTTAGGAATGAGCTTGGAAGACACACTCAACAGGAACGCTTGGAGCCAAAGAACAGAAGCTGCCCACCCTGACAGGTGAAGAAGAATTCTTACAGAAGTGTGGATTGTGTTGTGTGAGAGGTGGGTGTACGTCAAAAGTAGTACATCTGGCATGTTCTCCTCTGACAGCATTAAAGATGGGTGGTTTTCTTTACCTTGTAAACTATTGGGAATAATTTAAGCTGCAGACTGGAGCAATGGCCTGTTGGAATATTTCTCTCTGTGGCCTATAGATGTCACTGTTCACACACATTTGGATTTGCTGGAGGCTGTTTTGCTCCACTTGTTTCATTTGTTCTCCTTTTCCTACTGCTGCTTCTTTTGTATTACCTGATTTAGTACTGCTGGATTTTGGGGGAGGGGGATGGTTACTCTTCCTTTTTTGTGCATTTAGAGCTAGATTCTCCTCATAGATGCATGGCCTGAATTTAAAATGAGTTCAAATGAAATATTACTTTAATTGAACATGGAAATGTTGATTCAATTCATGTTTCCACATTCCAAATAAAAATTTATTTTTGTCTGCCCCATGCTTCAAACTACTTCAAAACAGAACAGTTTTAGCCAACAGATAACTGCTGGGGATTGGAGGACTTCAACTCTGGCTGCTAAATATTAGGAAGACGTACATATTCAGTAATACCATTTGCCCATTTTCTGTGTGTGCAGTTGCCAAATTGGTCTGTTCTGGGTGAGACAGCTAAATGGGATGGGCTCCACCTCTTCAACAGTAGCATTCAACAGTATGCCACATCATACCTAGCTTTCAGAAAATATCCTGTATGCAACAGTGTATCCATCACTTACCAATGTAGCCTCAAAAATACCTTTGATCTGCTGCTGAAGGAGATAATTGTTGAATAGTTTACCCCTCCACCCTGCTGGGGTTGTGGCACTGGACAGCATTTCCACTGGGAGTGCACAAGGTGTATGAGAACAATTTGCCAGTGCCCCTGGCTTTGAATACTGTCTGGTTTTTACTTTAATGGAGTTAGTGAGAGAGACTTACACAGTAGTTTGTAAAACTGAGCCACTGGTTACTTGTATTTATCATGGCACTTGTTAAAGGAACTGAAGTGTAGAATGGTCATTCCTGCCACTCACTGAAGGAAGAGTTGATGTGATTGAATTCATCCTCCCTATTAACTTTTTGTTTTAAGACTTCAGGTGTAACCAATGGCTTACAAAAGATGAGCACACTAGTTCCACCTCTATCAACAGTACAGAGCTTTCCAAGCATTTCACAGTACATGCTGTCCAACCTGCATCTGTTAGCTGCAAAATAACTCTGGAGGGAGAAGGTTTAACAATTTAGGGCATTCAGAGGGAGCCGCTTACGTGGCAAGTCATCAGGCTGCTGGTTCCAGTCCAATGATCTCTTACATTTGAGGAAGAATAAAGGTTTCTCGGTGCTGAATCAGCCTGACTAAGCAGGTAGTGTATCCTTGTGTATCCAGGCATAACACAAGTCCTATGAATCATTGAATAGTGTGATGGATTCAGAAGTGAGACCATTTTTAGGGACCTGCTGCCAGTGAGACCAGACTCTGTCCACCAGAGGGACCTTTAGGCCAGGTTGACACTACCACTTTGGTATAACTTGCATTGCTCAGGAGGGTGACTTATTCACAACCTGAGCAATGTTAGTTACACAAGCCTAAGCACCAGCATAGTGGACAGCATTATGTTGGCGGGAGAGCTACTCCTGCTGACATAGCTACCACCTCTTGCAGACATGGATTTATTATATTGATAGGCTCTCTCCTGTTTGGCATAAAGTGTCTTCACCAAATGCTCTACGGTGGTGCAGCTGGGCCAATGTAGCACTTCTAGTATAGACTAGCCCTTAATGTTGTGTTGCATTAAGGTCTTGTTACTATTCAGCAAAGCATCAGGCAGTGTTTGCCTTCAGCTGGGGCACAAAGTACTTTATGCTTTGACATGTTTGTATGGTTAGGGTAGCAAGTCGAACAAAGAGGTGGGTGGGGGGGAATTCCCTGACACATCTAGTAACCACAGAGCACACTTTTCTCTCTTTTCTTCATTGTGTGTTTTTAATACATTAACTAATATGCACAAGTATGAGTACTCCTGTTTCTTTATGCTGGCTCATGTTAATGATTAAATTATTTTTGGTGTTACTGCTGAGCCAACTTAAAAATCATACTTCTGACCCAAAAAAACCCCTGGCCTTTTTTTGTTTGTTTGTTGACAATGCTTTGCCAAATGTACAAAAATGTACCTCAGTCCCTGGAAAAATCATGGAGCAGGTCCTCAAGGAATCCATTTTGAAGCACTTCAAAGAGAAGAAAGTGATCAGGAACAGTCAGCATGGATTCACCAAGGGCAAGTCATGCCTGACTAACCTAATTGCCTTCTGTGATGAGCTAACTGGCTCTGTGGATGAGAGGAAAGCAGTGCGCGTGTTTTCCTTGACTCTAGCAAAGCTTTTGACACAGTCTCCCACAGTATTCTTTCCAGCAAGTTAAAGAAGTATGGGCGGGTTGAATAGACTACAAGGTGGATAGAAAGCTGGCTAGATTGCCAGGCTCAATGGGTAATGATCAGTGGCTCCACGTCTAGTTGGCAGACGGTATCAAGCGGAGTGCCCCATGGGTTGGTCCTGGGGCTGGTTTTTGTCAATGTCTTCATAAATGATCTGGAGGATGGTATGGATTGCACCCTCAGCAAGTTTGCAGATACGAAACTGAGAGGAGAGGTAGATAGGATACAGAGGGACCTAGACCAATTAGAGGATTGGGTCAAAAGAAATCTGATGAGGTTCAACAAGGACAAGTGCAGAGTCCTGCACTTAAGATGGAAGAGTCCCATGCACCGCTACAGCCTACGGACCGAGCGGCTAGGCAGCAGTTCTGCAGAAAAGGACCTAGGGGTTACAGTGGACGAGAAGTTGGATGTGGGTCAACAGTGTGCCATTGTTGCCAAGAAGGCCAATGGCATTTTGGGCTGTATAAGTAGAAGCATTGCCAGCAGATCGAGGGATGTGATCATTCCCCTCTATTTGGCATTGGTGAGGCCTCATCTGGAGTAGTGTGTCCAGTTTTGGGCCCAACACCACAAGAAGGATGTGGAAAAATTGAAAAGAGTCCAGCGGAGGGCAACAAAAATGATTAGAGGGCTGGAGAACATGACTTTTATGAGGAGAGGCTGAGGGAACTGGGATTATTTAGTTTGCAGAAGAGAAGAATGAGGGGGGATTTGATAGCTGATTTCAACTACCTGAAAGGGGGTTCCAAAGAGGATGGATCTAGACTGTTCTCAGTGGTAACAGATGACAGAACAAGGAGTAATGGTCTCAAGTTGCAGTGGAGGAGGTTTAGGTTGGATATTAGGAAAAACTTTTTCACTAAGAGGGCGGTGAAGCACTGGAATGGGTTACCTAGGGAGGTGGTGTCAGGCTTGACAAAGTCGTGGCTTGGATTTAGTTGGGGATTGGTCCTGCTTTGAGCAGGGGGTTGGATTAGATGACTTCCTGAGGTCCCTTCCAACCCTGTGATTCTATGATCAGTTTTGGGAGTGTCTGAGCAACCAGAGTAGTATGAGGTGAATGATATCCTAGCAGAAGGAATGGAGAGAGATGAGAGCACAAGGGGAAAGAAAGCAAATAGCATAAATGAGGAATTGCCACCTTGCCTTGCTAAACTGAGATTCAAACTACCTATGCTGATTACCACCCATTCACTTCCCTGGCATATCAACAAGAGCACACTAGTATCAGAGGAAAGGCAGAGAAAAGGCTTCTTTTTTGAAATTAGAGCTGGTCAAAAAATCCCTACTGCATTACATCATAGGGAAACTGAAATGTTTTCTTTCCCCTAAAACCTCAATAAAATTTGATTATAAATAAAACTGAAACTTTAAAAATAAAAAAAAAATTTTTTCAAACAATATTTTTACCACAAACTAAAAAGTTAATTACAATTTGTTTTTGTTTTTTTCCCCAAACAAAAAGCCAAAAGCCTTTGATCAATTGTTTTGGTTGTGGTTTAAAAAAAAAAAAAGTTTGACCCAGCTCTACTTGTAATCTAGTTGTGGATCCAGAGGAATGACCATGATTACTAACTCCATTAGTTCTTACAGAAAGACTTAATCTTTGCATTTTCTCAGACACAAAGGAAAAAAATATGTATTTTCAGTCTAGATTAACTTTATTTCGTCATATCTAAATTAAAACTAATGATTGGGACCCTCCTTCAAGGTTATGTCATGGTATCATCTCGTCCTGACGGTAGCCCTCTGGGGGAGGGGACCTAATTATTACCTGTCTCTGTCTAATAGTAATGGGGGATGAGAAATATAGATAGTTGGGTTTGTGATGATAGGCAATTCACCATATGGTTCTGCCAACGGGTAGCAAAGGTTGCAGACCTCTTGACACAACTAGAAAGACTTAAATGAGGTGCGGAGATGGAGCTGGTGGTCGTGGTACATATAGGTAGCCATGACTTAGTGAGAACCTGGAAGCCAAATTTCAGCTGCTGGGTGAGAGATTAAAGTCCGGGACCTCCGTGGTAGCATTTTTGTGACCACTTAGACAGGGAGAAGTGCAGGATCTCAATGCATGGATGAGATGATGCTGTTGGGAAGAGAATCCTGGAATATCAGGTTGGAAGGGACTTTAGCAGGTCATCTAGTCCAACCCCCTGCTCAGAGCAGGACCAATCCCCAATTTTTGCCCCAGATCCCTGAATGGCACCCTCAAGGATTGAACTCACAACCCTGGATTTAGCAGGCCAATGCTCAAACCACTGAGCTATCCCTCCCGCCAAAGAGGGGTTTAGGTGTATTAGGAACTGGGAAACCTTTTGGGAAAGGAGGAGCCTACACAGGAAAGATGGGCTCCACTTCAACCAAAATAGAACCAAAGTGACAGTGTGTAATATTACAAAGGTCATGGAGGAGTTCTTAAACTAAGGACTGGGGGAAAGCTGACAGATGTGGAGGAGCATATAATTTGGACAGATACATCCCTCAGGGGAGGATTTATTAAAGGGGATTCTCTATATCTTAGTAAAGAGGAGAGGACAAATGTTCATAAAGTACAGATCAGAACTGAAGAGAAACAGTTAAATGAAAAAGAGCCCCACTCAATTACATCACATAATGGCAGACAACTAACTATTGACAAATTTTATAAGTGTTTGTATACAAATGCTAGAAGTCCAAATACTAAGATGGGTGAACTTGAGCACCTGGTATTGAATGAAGATATTGATATAATAGGCTTCATAGAAACAATGACAATCAATGGGACACAATAATACTAGGGTTCAAAATATATAGGAATGACAGAGTAGGCTTGCTGGTGAAGGAATGGCACTATATGTGAAAGACAGCAAAGAGTCAAATATAGTAAAAATCTTAAATGAATCAAACTGTACCATATAGTCTCTTTGGATACATATTCCCTGCTTGACTACTAAGAGTATAACAGTAGAAATATAATACCGAGCACCTGACTGGGACTGTGATGGTGATTATGAAACACTCAGGGAGATTAGAGGCTACAAAAACAGAAAACCCACCAATAATGGGGGATTTCAACTATCCCCATACTGACTGGGTATGTTACCTCAGGATGGGATACAGAGATAAAAAATGTCTAGATGCCATTAATAACTGCTTCTTGGAGTAGCTTGTCATAGAATCATAGAATCATAGAATATCAGGGTTGGAAGGGACCCCAGAAGGTCATCTAGTCCAACCCCCTGCTCAAAGCAGGACCAATTCCCAGTTAAATCATCCCAGCCAGGGCTTTGTCAAGCCTTTGTCCTGGAATCCACGTGGGGAGAGGCAATTCTTATTTAGTACCTCTTAAGCCTGCTAAATAATCAGTGGGGCCACTGAATGGTCAAGGTGCAAAAGGAGCACTCAAGGAAGATAAGGCCATTGAAGAGAAGCTAATGAATTTCTCTGGCTTCAGCTTCCAGCCATTAGTTCTTGTTCTGCCTTTCTCCGTTAGATTAGAGCCCTTTAGTACCTGGTATTTTTTCCCTGCAAAGATATTTATATGCAGTAATTGTCATCTCTCAATCTTTTTTTGATAAGCTGAACAGCTGGAGCTCTTTAAGTCTCTCCCTATAAAGCATTTTCTTCAGTGCTTGAATCATTTCAGTGGCTCTTTTCTGCACCCTCTCCAGTTTTTCCACATTCTCTTTAAAACATGCACACCAGACTCTACACAGTATTCCAGGGTCAGTATCACCAATGATGTATATAGAGGTACAGTCACAGAGAACGAATGAGTGTCTTTTTTTTCTACTGTGTCCAAGCCCTGCCCATGGAGCACACAGCCTATTCAGCTTACATTTAAAGGTAAATGAATTCAGTGGGCCCAACTACTTGGGCAAGGACTATCTGTGTAAGGGTTTTTGGGCTCAGGCACTCCATAGCAGACCATGTATAAATAGTATATGGAACCATTGTTCAGGTGCAGGAAAGCAAGGTCAGATTCTCAGGGGAAGGAAGACCTTGTAATTAAGGTACCGGCCTGACACTCAGTGGAGGTTGGGGGGTGTGAGGGGTGGGGATAGATCTCAGATATGCAACTTCAGCTACAAGAATAGCGTAGCTGCAGTCGACGTATCTTAGATCGACTTAGAATCACTTACTTCGCATCCTCACAGTGTGGGATCGACGGCTGCTGCTCCCCCGTCAAATCTGCTTCTGCCTCTCGCCGTGGTGGAGTTCCGGAGTCAACAGCAGAGCGATCGGGGATCGATTTATTGCGTCTACACTAGACGTGATAGATCGATCACTACCTGCCGATCCAGCGGGTAGTATAGACATGGCCTTAGGAGGTCTTGGTTCAATACCTGGCTCTGCTGAACGTGTCCTATGCAACCTCGTGCAAAGTCTTAGTGCCTCAGGTCCCCATCTGGACAGAGGGAATAATTGTTATTTTTCTCACACCCTTTGTCTGTTTAGATGTTATGGGACTGTCTTTTGCGGGTGTTGTACGGCACCTAGCACGATGAGGCCCCATCTTCACTGGGGCCTCTAGGCATGACTGTAATACCAACAATGAGTAATAGAAAGGCTTCCTGAAAGAAGTGAGTTTTGAGGGAGAATTTAAAGGAGAAAAAATATTTCAGATGTCAGGATTGAGTTCCAATAGTTCCTGTATTTTTTTCATAGAAGGCACTCTGCCTAAAAAATAAACCATGCATATAAAATCAATTATAAGGGTTTATATTCCTTATCAGAACACTTTTCATATCTTTAAAAATCTTAGTCCTTGATATTGTTGGACTAACTTCTGGGAAGCTTGAAATGAAATCTATTTGGATTTGTCTTTTTCTCCTGGCTGTTTGTGTTCATCCTGGTCTGTTTCTCTAGGGCTGCTTATGAGTACTGGCCTGCTGACTTTTGATTTTTTTTTTAATTCCTTTGTTTTATTTTTAATTAAGAGAATTAAAGCATCTGTTTCGAGGGAAAAACTGGAGAATTACACACATTTGCTAATGTAAATAAGGAAAAGGTAGGTCAAATTTAGAATATAATAACCTTGATTGTGAACCTTTAAGTGATGGCTAAGTTCTACATCCTGCCCAAGATACAGTTGCTCAAAAATATTTGATGGTATTGCCACTATGTTTATAAGAATGTTTGACTCATTAATCATGAGCATTATCATGCCTAGCTCATTAATCATCAGCACTATCCTGCTCTACCAGGGGCCAATTCTTCCCTGCAACAGGTGTGAGTAACTAATATATACTGGAAGGGGAAGAGAGAATGAGTCCATCCTTATCTAAGCCTTCAACTGCATATCAAACAAGAGATCCTCTTTTTGTGGGCTGCTTCTCTTTCCTTTTACAATGGGGTGCGGTGTCAGATCAGAGAGCGTGTTTATATTACTTTGGAGTGGAAAAGAATAAAGGCAGTTTCTGTGAGTGGACTTGAAAAGGGCTGCATTGATTTTTTTTTTTTTCCTCTTCCATCAGAGCTGCTGGAAACCTCCTTCCCTCCCCAATGCTCACCTCTTCCTGCCTTTGTCAGGAAAGTGTTACATCTGACACCTTTCCAGTAAGGTACAGAAATGCAAATTTAGAAATCCAGCAACACATAATCAGAGGATGTAAACTTTCTGTGAACCTAATTTGTGGATTTAAAAAAATCCCCTACTTTAGCACATTTCTAAAATGCTTTTGACACTTTTGGGGACTAATTGTATTGCTTGGGCCTAGCTGATTTTTCTTAGAACTAAAACACTGTTGAGAATTATGAACAGAAAAGTAGATTTCCCTCCCTCCAGGAAGGGTGGAGTACACACACTTGGTTTCTGTTGTTATTATTTATACCCAGGCGTTCTGGTTTTATTAAAAGAGCAGACGCCCTTAGTTAACATACCTAAAACTAAAACCTCCTCCTGCTGTTTGTGTATTTCATTGTGGACACAGCTTCTCCACTAACACAATCTAAGAAGCACACTGGGGACTTGCATGGCTACGGGGCTAGTATGTCACTCCCTCAGTGCCCCTAAAAACAAATATGCAGCAACAATCACTAGAGTATTCAGGTTTCAGAGTAGCAGCCGTGTTAGTCTGTATCTGCAAAAAGAAAAAAGGAGTACTTGTGGTACCTTAGCGACCAACAAATTTATTTGAGCATAAGCTTTCATGAGCTCCAAGGTGCCACAAGTACTCCTTTTTTTTTCTTTTTTAGAGTATTCAGTTATATTATTTGACAGTTAAAAAAAGCCATCAATGCACTGCTGTAACATTCCAGAGTGGGCTAAATATGCACCAGGCAGTGCTTTCTTTCTTCAGCTGCAGCAAAATGCAGAAGGTAGGGCATGTGGGTGAGAGAGATAAATACAGTGAGTATGTATAGTTAGGGAATCACAGTATTTACCACCTAGCTTCCCTTCTCCAAGGCTTTATAAGGGAAAGCCTTTTACCCTCAATCTACAGTGTCATTTACAAAGGGGGGTGGAGAATGACTATTGCTAGCCACAAAATCCACTGCTGAACCGAAGCTGGCATTTTTGATGTTGTCTCTTGGCCATGTTTCCATCGTGGAAGTGTCAGGATTTGCACTTTGCTTTCACAGGGGCATCAGAAGAGCCCTAACCAAGAGTCTCTTTCATCTCATGGAAATGAAACCAAGCTGAGCTGCTGCTGCTGCTGCACTTCCCACAGACTCCGGAGCACTTCCCCTGCTGCCTGGGAATCTCCGCACAAGCTGTACACTTGGAGGAGCTTGAGGACAACCACTGCCAGAGCGGCTTGTTGGATGTGTGCAATCGATGGTGAAAATGCTCTGAGATGGATGAACGCACAGGACTTCACCAAGTGTCTCGTGATGACTTAAATCTCTAAACTCAGGCAAGTGCATGCAACCTAAGCTGAATTATGTCTTATGCTTGCTTTAAGCTGCAGGGGGCGCTATGCACACCACTTCACTGCCTTAGAGCAGGTTAGCTTTCAGTCTTCCCTTTCCTACCCATCCTGAGAAAGATTAGTGCAGGTCTCCCATTCTGTGCCCTGCTGGCTGGTGATCCCTGGCCTAGGGCTTTAAAATACTCAACATTTTGGTTGGTGATGGGTTGAGGAAACAGCCTGTGGTTTTACCTTCCCCTTGAGAAAATCTGATAAGAAAACTGTTTGCTAGAGGCTAAAAGTAGGGCCAAATGTTTTTAATGTTGCAGGATAATACACATTTATCTTTATAATGCATTGTTATCAGTACTAGTGAGCAGAGGCTGAGAGTAAAATTTTCAAAATGAATGTATTACTGGAGGGCAATGGCTTTTTTTTTTTTAAGCAAATCTGGGATTGCATTCACTCTGTGAAATGCCAGTTTCCAGGAGATGTCATTTTGTGCTTTGGGTGTTACTTTTAGTTGAACTGTCCATGCCACTGCTTCCATTTACACATCAAAACACCACCCTCCCTCCCTAAAGCAGAAAGGTCTTTACAGGCAGTGCTCTCACCTCCCTTTTGAGGAGCATTGCCCTTCTTGCTAGTTCAAAGGCAGGCGAGAATTTTAGCACAACTGGGGAAAACAAACAACTCTGTACCCAGCTGTGAATGAAAAAACACCCACATCAGATAATTTAAAGAAAGTTACAAAGCAGAGGTCTACCAATAATTTAGATATCTGATTTTATTGTTCCATAGGGTCGTTAACAAAGGAAAGTTACATGTCTTAGTCCTCATGTACTTATTTTGCTTCCTCTCCTAGATGGTTCTACGCTCAAATACCTCCATGTACTAAGGAAGCAACTTCACAATACTTTTCCTGTAACGATGACAGCTCTGTGAAAGGTAATATCACAGCATAAATAGCCTATATCTTCCAAAAATAGGAACATTGAGGTGTATGACCTTGTATACAGGAATGTTGATGCTCCAGAAGTCACTGGAAGTATTTCCTTTTTGAAGAAAATTTTCAATTCTATTTCACACACTTCTTTTCAACACCTGTCATTCCTCAGCAGAAAAAACGTACAGGTAAAGTCAAGCCACAAGTAAAGCATCTGCCTAGTACTTAAGTTATAATTACAGCTTTACAAAAAGAGACTTACTTGGGGAAATCAAGTTAAGAGCAGTTTCTTTAGAATGGCATTCATGTAACCATGCCTAGGAATTTTAGTGTCCTAAAGTCAAACAACAACACAACTACATTGCTCCCTTCAATAATATCCTAAGCATCTTTCAGTATTAAACAAAAGAAACATTCAAATTCCAATACTTGAGCTAACAATGCTTAGTACAAGAACTAAGTGCTAAATTACCAGCAGTGTGTCCACAACAGATACAAATTTAACAGCAAACAGTATGGAACTGGATTTTTAATTTTAAAGTGGTTAGAAGTGTATCACACTCCAAAATACATGCAATCCTTTGTGAATTCAATATTTTTTATTAAAAAGATTAAAAATAAAACATTTGACACCCTAATATACATAAAGTCACAATAAACTCAGATGTGCTAAAAGCAAAATGTGCATAAAACACTGATTTCTAAAAGGCACCCTGCCACCAATATTTTCAATGTTTGTCTAATTCCAACTGATCTCTAGTTTACTCTTCCTTCACTGAAGGCAAGATTCTAGATCACTAAATAATAAAAATTCTAACCACACCAATCCCTTTCAGGGATCTTTACTATCACTATAACTCTTAAAATTGTGCATGCACATTTAACTCCTATACCTCTCATTGAGTGAGCCACCAAGATATAAAATGTACAAGGGCTTTTTCTTAATAGAAAAAGGGAGTGATATTTGGGCCATTTATAAGGGCCCAGAGAAAGAGACAAGGCTGTGAAATACTGCTGTGCATCCACCAAAGAGCTTTGCTACAAAAAAATCTCTCTTCCTCCCTCCCCACCCTCACACCCCAAACTCTCCTAAACAATCCAATTGTTACAAAACATCTCACACACAAATAGATGAAATGTTACACGTTTAACAATTAACCTGTCAGGGTCTGACAGTGTAAGAGTGCCATCTATGCAGTCCCAATATACAGTAATGTTAGACACACAAATGCACCCTCTGAAAGCCCCTGTCCATTCCAATGGCTGTAAGGAGAACACAGTGCTCAAGTATTCTCCCATTATTAGGTAGATCTTTGTTGATTCCTGTACAGTTTCTTTATTTACCAAGGTCTCCACATAGATTTGGAAAAGCTAGGTGAAGGCACGTTGTGTGTCCTGGAGCTGTCCAGTCCAGCTGGGGAGGCCGGGCTTTGCTCAGCCTCTGTCTCTTCCAGATCCGAGCAGGTCTCTTCACTGGAGGAAGGGGAAAGAAGAGCTGAAGGGGGGCTGGCCAGGCTCAGAGCAGCAGGGGACACCCCCGTTGGCTGGGAGAGCCCCTCACTGCCAGGCCAGGGACTGACGGAGGGTTCTGACAAAACATCCGCGATCAAGTCCTGGAAACTGCCTTCGTTGAGTGGCATGGACTCCAGCAGGTGGTTCAGCAGCTCGGCAGCGACGGTGGAATCAATCCCCGGGCAGTTGGAGACGAAGGTATGAACTTCATGCATGCACTGAATGTACCCGGCTGCATACCGCTCGCTAGCCTCCCGGTGCAGCTTGTCACTTTCTGCAGCAGCAGCAACACCCATAGGGAAACACACATAGCTGGAGTCAAAGGGGGGAGCCCCTTCCCTCCCCCCAGCACCCGCGATCTCTGCCCATGCCAACCCCTCCCCCTTCACAGCACGGCCGGCACGTCACTTCTCGGGATGCTGCAGCCCCCTCGTTAGAGGGAAGCGGCTTCCCCTCTCCCCCCGCCCCGCATCTCCCGTGCCCGAGGGGGACTCACCGAGAGACCGGCTCTGCAGCACGCCCTGCACCCGCTTCACGGTCAGCTCCAGCACCTCGGCGTTCTCCATCTTCGCCTGAAACTGCCCGCCGGGGCGCGGCGAGAGAGGACAGCGATCAGCCCCGCGCCAGGGCCCCCCGGCTCCCGCCGCGGCGCCCCCGCTCCCGCGCCCTTGCCGCAGCCCTACCTCCGTGTCGGCCAGGATGAGCCGCAGCTCCTGCAGGCTCTCGTTAATCCGCGCTCGCCGCTTCTTCTCCACCAGCGGCTTCCTGGCCTGGGGAAGGAGAAGGGGAAACACACATTGCACCGACTGCCGCATGCCCCCTGAGGCCAGGCCGCGGCTCCAGTGCCCCCGCCGGGGGTCCTGCAGCCCCCGCGGGTCCTGCAGCCCCTACCCGCCCCCGCGGGTCCTGCAGCCTCTACCCCCCTCCCCCCCCGCGGGTCCTGCCTGGGACCCCTTCGGGTCCGGCTCACCTTCCTGTCCCCCCCTCTCGCGTCACAGAAATCCTCCTCCTCCCGGCTGGGCCGGCTCTTGCTGGGCCGAGAGGACGGGGCCATGGCAGAGCGCGGCGCAGACACCGCGGGCTGGGGGGAGGATGGGGGAGGGGCGCAGGAGGCAGCAGCTGGCAAGCGGTGCACAGCGGCGGCCTTCTGCACCGGCCGGCCCGCTAGCGTCCCCACTGCCCTCTCCCCCGCCCCCTCCTGGCGCCGCCACTCCCCGGCCCTACTTATAGCCTCTGATTTGCATGTCAATGAGCCCATTGGTCACGCCGAGCCGGGAGAAGCCCCAGCGTTAGGCAAACTGACCAATGAGAGACGGGCGCTTTGTCTATCCAGGGGCGCTCTGAGCCTCCGCCAGTGCAGCGGGAGGGGGGCGAGAGGGCTGGGGTAGGGCACGATGCCCCAGGCTGGATGGTGTTGGTTGGGGTCCTTCCCTGCCTGTTTTTTTTTTGTTTTGTTTTTTGTTTCCTGTGTACTGGGACTCACTTAGGCTGTTTGTCTCGGTGTATTGGGAACACACAGAGAGTCCAGCTGTACCCAGGGTTCAATCTCAACTCTAGGGGAATGGTGCTGGGCTGTAATCCCCGCCCAGGGCTCTAAGGGAGGCTCAGACGTGTGATAAGGGATAGAAACACTGGCACCAATTCACATGTTTCATGGGGGAGGGGGCAATTTCCAGTTCCCACCCCATCTACATGGACCTCGGGTCTCCCTGGGCCAGGGATTCTTACCTGAACACTGCATGATCTGGTGCTTCCAGGAGTCAAGTTCTTGGTAGACTCCTCTGTACTCCACCCAACTGGAATAGACTCCTGATGCAACACCCTTTGGCCCCGATGCCCGTCTGTCTGGACAGAGCAGAGGGTGACCGGGCCACGTTTGAGTGATGATGTGACTTTGTGCCCCAGGTTGCAATCCCACTCCCTGAAATTTGCCCCACCCACCGTTCCATCTGGCCAGAAAGGTGACCCAGTCAACTTAATGGGATTGGCACCATGCAGCTCCAGCGATGCTCCAGACCAGACCAGTAGCAGCTGTACTGATTTAGTATGGGACCACTGTTTAAAAATGGGCCTTTGGGGGCCTTCCCAGGTCTGAAGTCTATGGAACTTTGAGCAAATGCAAAAACATTGGGGGGGGGAAGCATTACTCCCCCATGTCCAGTAATTGGAACCATTAGCTGAGAAATGTAGAAAGTAGGACAGTGAAAAGTTTATGTGCACCACTTTCCAATGTATACCTTTTGGACAGTGTAGTATCTATGATATACGTTACACTCACTGCTTCACTTATGTAGGGCTAATACCTGATACTCCAGTCTAAATAAAAGTGAAACATGTTTTTTTGTTTCTTTGGAGGACTAACTTCTGTCTTGAGGTATTTGTATGTAATGCCCAAATAAATCAGTCTAAGGGCAGAATTCAAGCCTTCCAATTTAAATAGGAGAAGTTGAATAACTTCACAAGAGGAAAGATGAGATTTCAAAGGACCCCCTTATTACATTTCTTTCCTTTGAGGTATCTCTCTGGAGAAGGGGCAGCCTGCATGAGTTATGGAGGAGACAAAGTAAATAGAAAGGAAAACTTTTTTTTTTGTATATATAGTGTCAAATATGCATTCAGCAAATTCTGAGGAACATGGAAATATGTTCTGAAATTCTAATTTCCTCTTCATTTTGGGAAAATTAAGAAAGTAATAAAAATAATTCTCGAAATCTTTCATTCTTTTATAGTGTTTATTGGGGAAACAAGGAGTGGTCAATAAAATACCACAGTACAATCCCTGTGAGAGACCGAAACAGATCTACTGTTACTGCAGATTATTGGTCTATTATTTATAGGGGTTTTTTACTATCCTTGGCACTAACATAGAGTATCAGAATCCCATAAAAGACTTGCCACTGTTATCAGCAAATCTTCCAGGATATACCATGAACGTTTAACAGTTATCATTTTCTAGAATTCATGCTACATACCCAAAGGCGATGTTGTTCTTTTAAATACTTGAATTATTTAGCAATTAGCATGAACCACTGTGTGTGTGCTTCAAAAATCAGACTGATCATCAAGATAAAAGTTGAAACCCTATAAAGAATCACGATCCAATGTATTTGCAACACGATGAAAACTTCCTCCCTTCCTTGTTGGATTTTGTTGCCTCTTCTGTTCCTTAACCTAAAGAATGAAATAGTCTGGCTTTGTGAATGTAACTTGATGCTGATGACAGTTGGCAGCTGCAGTCCCCTCAACAGACTGAATCAAATAAAAGCATTAGGTCTTGTCCCCAAGGAGAGCGACAGGTGTTCGCTCTCCCTTCTTTGTTTCCTTCTTTTTTTCCCTTGTTGGTAATGTATGTCATATTTTGACTCGCCAAGATAATGAGACGCATCTCCTGTGTGTGTAACCAACATCAGAGCCAGGCACAGATAGACAAATGCATAGATATATGCAAGTATATGTATCTGCCTGCCTCTGTGTACGTGTTCTGCATAACTCTCTTCATTTCTGCTCTGTACTACTAGTGTTATCTTGCCATAAACCACCCCCACAGTGCATTTTTAGGGTTTTCATGCTACTTTCATTGTTGAGTTCATGAATGCTGCTAGCATATGCTATTTTTGTAAGCATGCCAATAGGGGAAGGAGTGCTCATACAATGCATGGCATATACACTCCCTTTGAGAAAGGCATAATTGAAGATAATGCTGTAAATACCCACTGACGTTTCTCACTTACATCCCTGATCACTTTTTCTTTGTGACTGTATTTATTATAAGCACAGACTTGTTTCCTACAGGGAGACATATGTTCATACTTGTGTGTGTTAGTGTGTGCATATGGCTCTTCCTTGTATTGGTCATCATTCACAGTTTGGCACAGTTGACTTGTTCCATATAGTCTATTGCATACTGTCCTACTCATTGAAAAAGAACACGATAGCTCCTACGCAGTGTTGTTGTAGCCGTGTTGGTCCCAGGGTATTAAATAAGGTGAGTAAGGTAATATCTTTTATTGGACCAACCTATGTTGTGAGAGAGACAAATTTTCATGCTTATATAAATCTGTTCCATCTTGTATTTAGTGCTGATGCTCTAAGGAAGTTTCACAGACATGAAGAAGAGCTCGGTGTAATCTCCAAAGTTCATCTCTCTCACCAACAGAAGTTGGTCCAATAAAACGTCACGCACCTTGTCTCTGTGATTGCCCTTAGTCAGATTCATTAATACATTTAATGACAATGATACTTAAAGACCACTTTTCATCTTCAAAATGCTTTACAAACATTAATGCTCAATAGCCATATAACATAGGAGTTATCCACATTTCACACATATGAAAGTTGGGGCTATAAGGTTAAGTAATCTGCTCATGGCCATAAGCGGAAGTCAGTATCAATTTAAGAGCTTCTGGTTCCAGATGTACAGTTAGGCTACTCTTTTTCTCAAGTTGTGGTTCACAATAGATTTTTTTTAATGCGTGTATTTTCATGAGTATATTTATTTTTGTTGTTCTACTTCTGCTCAACTCTCCTCTTCCTCTACCAGTGAAAATCAGGCTATGCCAAAGTGCTCAGTATTGGCCTAATTGACTCCAGGTGGAGCAGAATTAGGCCAGTTCTGAGCACTTGGGAAAATCTCATCTGAATCATCTATGAGAACTTTGGTGCACATCAGGCTAAATCAATCCTTGCTGTAGTTCCACTCTACCGTGTGCACACATGCATTGAGTTCAAACAGGATTAGTCTGATTTTGACACAATTAGTGCAGAGTGTTCACAAATGTCATTTTGGGCCAGGACAGACACAGTTTATGCTTATAAACACATCTGACCGGCAATTTTATAGTACTTCCCATTTTAGTCATATTTAAGATAATAGGAAAAAAAGGTAGTCTGCAGGGAGGAATGGTACAAAATAACCATGGATACGAAATACGGTAAAGTAATTAATTACTACAGTTTCCCTGGGTAGATTTTAATTTTGATACAAAGTGAGCAAGGTGTAGTAAGTAGAAGAAATGTATAAATCATATAATCTAAAGCATTTGATTTGTAACAAATAAGGAATCCAAAAGGTCACTACAAGCAGGTTTTTCTTTCAACAACATTTAGCTTTTCTTAACATTTGTAATCTGCTATATTAAAATATTAAGTGACTTTTTCACCTATCACTTATTTCAGTGACGTTATACCTGATTTACATCATTGTGAGAGTAGTCTCAGTCCCCAACTTTGTCAGTACAAATAATTTATGGTCTGTTTCTATTATCACTTAAACTGGTATAATTCAGAAATCACTCCAGTGAAGTCAACGAAGTTGCACTCACATAAAACCAGCATAAAACCAAAATCAGGCCCTTAGTGCTGATCTATTAAACTAATCTGAAAAATTCCTAGCTAATGGGATGCTGCGTGTCAGAAGGATCACCAAAGAAACTCCTGAATTCTACTCTTGATTCTGACACAGACTTTTGCTTCTACCTTTGGCAAGCCACTTTACCTCTCAGTTTTGCCTTCTGTGAAATGGGGATGGGATAGCACTAACCTTACTTGTAGGGCTGCTGTGATACTCAACTAATTTGGAAATTATTTTTATAATGAAAAACACTGAAAAAGTGCTGAGTATAATTTCTCATTCTTTCTCACATCTGCACATTTAGGAGCAATGAGAAATAGCAAGTTCATAGTGAAAAGTCTGATTTCCAGGGTGCTTGAGAAATCAAGAAACCTAAGATAGACAAGTGAGACAGGTTTTTTTTTCTTTTTTTTTTTAATAGCTCTGTCACGCTTTCCACAATTGCAGCAGCACAAAAGTTTTGCATGTCCAACTAATTGGAAGTTGCACCCCAGAGGACCAGAGAAGCTGTGGAGAAAAGGAGAGGAGATACTAGCAAAATCTGAAAAGAAGATATGAGACAAACCAAAAAACATGGAGAGAGATTTGTTTAATCTATTTCTGATTTACGGCCTGGTTCAGAGCCCATTGAAGTTGGTAGGGGTATTACATTGACTTCAGTGGGCTTTAGAGCAGGCCCTTAGTGACATCCATTTATCTACATCCAGTCGGCGTGGAAATCCTAATGATATCAATGGAGATTCCATGCTTGGAATGATTGTAAAGTATATGCTCTTTAGTGAATTAGCAATAAAACAAATAAATGAGCCAATCTGAAATCTTTTAAGAACCCTCAGTACAATCGATAATAGTTTAATATTACCTTACATTTTAATTTAATTTTACAGTTGACTTGAACTGATGATAACATTGCACTGAAGTGGCACCTTTTCTGGAGTGGGGCCTTCTGTAACCTCTAAGAAAAGTTACAGGTAAGACAAAAGCTGTACCAGCTGTCAAATGCTGGAGCTGATTTTGCTGTACCTTAAATATATAGAGAGAAATACAAGAGTATTACTGTGTTTGTCAGTTGGCACTATATGGACGTTTTTGCAGGATACCTGCTTCTTCTATAGGAAAAATGTGACATTCTTGTGCCACTTTAAATGGTAGAACAATTCAAATCAGGTAGAACAATTCAAGATAACCTCATACATTTGAATGTGAGCATCGACTTGAATCAAATGGAAGAAGACTTCCTCAACACCACTTCTAACTCCTTTCTTGTAGGTGGGAAATTCTGGATGAAGTTGTAGTACACAGTCCATTTATTACCTATCGAAATTCTTTGCAGGCTGTTTAATAGACCAGATATTACAGCTGATGGATGGATGGCTAAGTTTACAAGCTTACCACTTCTCTCTCCCATATGGAATGTCAGATCTTCCCAAAAGCATGGAATTATCACCTACTAGAGGTTGTAGCCCACAAAGATGTAAACCTTAATACTACTGCAGTTAAGGGAGAAGCTCCTTGTAGCTAAGCGAGACAGGCTGTGATTTGGGAGCATTTTTAGCGGCATGTGCATTTTTATACAAATTCAAACACAACTACTTATACAGAATATACTTGAATATAAAATATATAATTATTGTTTTCAATTATTTTAAAATAATGTATTGTAGTCAATGAACCCTGGCATCAAGACACCTTTATGTAAGGCTCATCCTACTGCCACTGTCATGGAGCCAATGGTATTAATACTACAGACTAAGGGGTAAGGATAAGCGATAGCTCATGGAGAAGTACATGATTCCATTGGATACCCACATGTCTCATGTACATTTTTAGGCATGAAGTGCAGTTGAAGGGGCTCTAACCACTGGAAAAATGTATGCCTGATATTAATGCACCTTTTGAGGCATGGATGGGGCACAGTCTGAACCTTCAGAGGGTAACCAAAATTCTTCATTAATAATATCAGCATAGCACAGGGCAAAACAATGATGCATGTAAACTGTAAACTCCTCAGGAGGTAGTTTTTTTAATAGGTTGCAACACTGCAAAATCCAGTGGTTTTTGGAAGTGAGTATTGTGCAGTCATATAGGCGTTAAGACATGTCACCGTTGTGAATATGATTAGCACAGGTTAGTAACATTCATGGTGGATAGCGTAAATTGTGGTAAATGTTAAGTTGATGCTCAGTTGCTCCCTAGACATCATTTTACTGTCACTCAGTGGACCTTTATGCTAACAAGTAAAAACTGTGCAGGTGGTAGAGATTCCAGACCTTTCACCTCCGGCATTTGGTGTTTAAAAGATGGCTCCCAACACAAATGAAATGAGCAATATGGCCTCAGCCTCATTTCCACTGAAGTCCAAATCACTAAACCATCTAGTGTGGAGCAGCCTAAGAACATGGAATAACAGAGGGTTGTAGGGTATGAAAAATGTGCATTAGAAGAGCTGTATGGAGAAGCCTGCGGTCCCTGCCAGGCTGATACTGGGTCTTTCTAGTGCTATCAGTCTCTCCACTTTCAGCAGTGTGAACATTAACCCTAACTGATATAATCAGAATAAATTTCCCTGCTTTCCATTCAGCTACTCTTTGAGTTTTTTCCATTTGTTTTTACAAACCGGATTGGCTGAGTGTTTTTGGTGTGGGCTGTGGGGTCCTCTGAGCTTTTCAAAGCCACAAAGGTTGCCCCACCCATCTCATTTGCTTGGATACAGTTTTAGCAGCAATCATGGTGTTCACCAGATGGTACACAGAAGTCTCAATAATGAGTGGCATTCAAAAGACTGTCCTGTCCATTGACAGGAAGTCCTGAGATTGTGTTCATTTTTTTTTATCGTTGATCAGAGATTAGTTTTACCAACAATCCTTATTCTCTGGCATTTCAAAGGGACACCTGATGTTATAAAAAAACAGCAAAAGCCTTAAATACAGCAGGAAATGATAGTGCCTGAGCACTCGGGGAAAGTAACTTAGCACAGGGGTTCTCAACCTTTTTCTTTCTGAGGCCCCCCAACATGCTATAAAAATTCCACGGCCCAGCTGTGCCACAATAACTGTTTTCTGCATATAAAAGCTAGGGGTGGTGTTAGGGGATATCAAGGAGGGCAATTGTCCAGGGCCCCACACCATAGGGAGCAACACAAAGCTAAGTAGCTCAGGCTTCAGTTTCCCCCCACATGGTGGGACTTTGGCTTTCTGCCCTGGGCCCTAGCGAGTCTAATACCAGCCATGCTTGGTGGACCCACTGAAACCTGCTCGCGGACCCCCAGGGGGCCCCGGACCCCTTGTTCAGACCCACTGACTTAGCGTACTACAACTATGTTTTAAGTTCTAACCCTCATCAAAAAGTGCCTGTTTGGGATCTCGGAATCCTGCAGAAATCTTTGTTAAGCCAGTCATGTTCCATTGGTTGTCTTGTTTGCCAGAGTGCACAAAACAGGGAGTGAGTAAGGGGGAAAAGTGGAAAGCAGAAGGAAGGGGGATGATGTGCTTGAGCAGCACCTGAGGAGTTGGGAAGATAATGAGGGTGTTTAGGAAGCTGCTGGCTGGAATGCTGAGGCCAAATGTTCCAAGGCACTTGTGAGTGACATTCAGTTGTAGGAACAGTTTATTCTGTTTGTGCGATCAAATGTCTTCCCAGTATAAGGCTTCACAATATTTACAATATTCGCCTAGACTGGTGAAATATTTGATTACCCTTTACTTAATTCCAGCAACTCTTGGCTCCTTATCATGCTAAACAAGTTCAATTCAATGAATTAAGGAGGAAGTGGTTTAAAAAACTTTTGTGCGGAGCTAGATTCTCCTGTTCCTTATCCAAACTGACCCAGTCAACTGAGACTCACCAGCACCCAGAGGCTGCTGTTTTGGCAGATGAGACAAGGGATCAATATCCCTCAAGCACTCATACCAGACAGTTAGAATCATAGAATATCAGCATTGGAAGGGACCTCAGGAGGCCATCTAGTCCAACCCCCTGCTCAAAGCAGGACTAATCCACCCACAAAATCATCCCAGCCAGAGCTTTGTCAAGCCTGATCTCTAAGGAAGGAGATTCCACCACCTCCCTAGGGGGTGGCATGGGAGAAAGCAATAAGATGCTATCAGGAGCAATGAAGGCTGACATCAAAGGTAGAGCAAGTTTGGTAAGGGCTGACATCTCAATACCATTTATGAAATGACAGGCTGGGAATCATAGAATCTCAGGGTTGGAAGGGACCTCAGGAGGTCATCTAGTCCAACCCCCTGCTCAAAGCAGGGCCAATCCCCAGTTTTTGCCCCCGATCCCTAAATGGCCCCCTCAAGGATTGAACTCACAACCCTGGGTTTAGCAGGCCAATGCTCAAAACACTGAGCTACCCCTCACCCATGAGTTATTCTGACCCACTTGCAGGATCTGTGATTGAAAAGTTCACTATGGGTACTATGTTCAGAAGGGCTCAAGTAGCTTTTGAAAAGAGCTCGGTATGTGACTACTGAGCTTTTATTTTATTTTTTTAAAAATTGACTGTAAGTGTCACAATGGGAGCTGCTGGGTGCTGAGCACTTTGGAAAATTTGGTCCTTTGGTGCCTTAATAGGAGTTTTAGCTCTTCCGACAATCTGATTCCAGTTGTGGGTGCTGAGCACTCGAAAATCTGGCTCAATGTCTCCCCACTCCTGTTCACAATATGGCAGTTGGCCCCATATCCCTGCAAAAGCAGATCAGAATAGGATTTTGCTTTCACTAATGCAAGCTGTTACACAACCCTGCAGGTATTTCACTATAGCAGCACTTAACCTAGCTGGTTAACAAAGACAATGGTAGGACTCTGTCTGCAACAGCTAGTTAATCAAATCCGTCTATTCATTTTTGAGCTCACTTATTGTTAAATTGGTGGGTGATCTGTAAATTATTTCCACTTTGGGGAGGGTAAATAATCAGCTAAGATTTATTTTTTCTTTCTGTGGATCATCCAAGATGTCAGTTTAACCCCTATTCCAGTGTACTATCTGATAGAAATACAGATTACCTGGCAATTGATTACTTCAGGGTTTTGCATGTGTGAAGTGCCAGATTCTTTCTGAGCTAGCAGGGTATGAATTAATGGCAACTATTTACCCTGTTATGTCTGCCAGTATATTGTCAAAGTTTGCCTTGAGGCCTAGATATTTGGAGATGTCTACGGGACACAGTAATCCAGGTTTGGAGAGAAACCAATGCTGCAGTTTAGTTAGGGCAATGGGGTGTGATTGTGAGAAGGGCATTTAAGTCCTCTTTAAAGGAGTTGAAATTGAGGAACTCTGGACAGCCTCGGATTGTAGAGATTGGAAATTCATTTGAGCCCAAACTTGGCCTAATTACAGAAAATATACCTATAGTTCAGGCTTTCCATTAACAGTAGCTATTTACATTTCCCTTGGGAATTAGTCTTGGAGGTAGTGCTCTTGATACTATGGAGGAAATGGAGGAGGTCCTCTCATTTTGGTTGGGGAAACATGTCTTCTGGGGTAAAATATGTGAAGTATGGATAGGTCTCTGTCTGTAATAACAATTAATTCTCCCAAATGAAAACTTTAATACCCAGTTAAGGCACAACCCAGTCACACAAACCTGTAAGGGCACCAAAAAATAAAAAAAGTCTCCATCAGAGACTTTTTTGTTATGTTTCTACAGTGCCAACCACAATGTGGTCCTGCTTCATGATTGGGGTCACCTGGCATTACCGCAATACAAATAAATAATAAAGTTAACGGGTAACCTATAACAATGATTAATATCTGTTACTGATAGACTCTGAACTTCTATGAGGAAGTCCCCTTCCATCTCTAACAGATAAAGAAACACTACAAACAGCACCGTAATTTACCTCACACTGTTATGCTAAACCCTATGACCTCATACTTGGCCTACCAACACATGCCAGATCACATACTTAGTGCACAGATGTTATCATTGCTGAGGTCATAATTAAGGTTTGCTATAATACTGTGAGTTAAATTACTGTAACTCTGTTCTTTTTCTGCCTGTGACTTAAAATATGGTCTTTGAAATATATTATAAATTGAATAACTTGACAGTGTTTATGAACAAACTGTATTTTTAAAATAAACCCTTACATATAGTATATTTAGTCTTCAGATTTGGCTTGATTTTAAATCTTAATGAGATCTACTAAACAAGCCAAGCTTGATGGTAATGCATGCAAATTGTACAAAATAATATCCATGCCTAATGGCACAATGCTAATGAAATATCACTGTTCAATACCACACTTGTTTTTAATCACCTCACAAACAATAGGAAAAAATCCTTCTCTCCCCCGCCCCTGGGTAGATCTATAAAGTTCTGCATTGAATTTATAGTATTCAAATTGATAGGGAAGAGGCTTGTCCTCTGCAAACTGTGGCAGATTCAGCATTTAAGTGGCTAAGTTAGATTCTCTTATACTCATTTGTTAAGACTCCCTTAGATTTCCTTACATGTACACATTCCCTTATTTCACTTTTCACAGTAGAAAAATGTGCCCAGCCAGAACACTGAGATGCTAATTTAAAATACCACTGTTGCCAATATAGACTGCCAATTAATATTCCCTAAATATTAAAGAACAACTTTCATCCTGTACTAATAACTGCCCCCACTCTCAGTGCCTGAGAAAAAGATGAGCTTTACAATATGATTGATGTTTATCAAATCATTTAGATCTACTTATGCTCACACAGTGATTGAATGTAAGGGAGGCTAAGTTGGTGTTAAGCTGGAGGCTAAGCATGCTGAAGAGCTAGAAGGTATAAAATAGATTAGGGAATGGCCTATTTTAATTAAACCCCACCTTCCTGCTGGTTGCTTTTCTTGTTATCCTCCTTTTTTTTTTTTTTACCCCTTGGCATGTGAGTCACACCAGCTTTGCCTGTTAGATGAGGATTCAGAGATCTAAGTTCACAAGTGGTGTGTAAATTAGATGTTGGTAAATGGATGAGTCTCTATGGAAGCCAGCCTAAGGGAGTCCAGAGAGAGGGATGTATGTGTATCATACCTGTTGGGGTGCATGTAACATGTTGGGGAGGAGGAGTTGGGAATGAGGTAAATTATGAATTCTAGTTTGCATAGATTCATCTCTGAGGCCTGCTCACAATTTTTCAAATGGACATACTGCAATTCGAGTAAAAAACTACCTCATATGTAATGTGAGATGATGAAGAATATCAGCTGATTTATGACTGTTGCATACCATAATTTGATATTATCACAGCTCTAATGTGTGGTGGTGGTTGTCAGCTACAGAGGAGATGGGAACAAAGGATTTTCCACTGGGTCTCCTTGAATCTGACAACCTGCCTTGAAAGTAGCCTACATCTGTTATTTCAGGGGGCTGGGGGAAGAAATATAATGCATATAATTAGTTGCTGTATGGAGGTGGGGAGAATGCCTCTGGGTGTCAGAAATGTTCTGAATGCAGAGACTTGAAAAATATCCCACATTACATCTGGAATGTTAGATCTCAGGTGCTCTCCATCTCTCACGGCCACATCCTGCCCTATAAGCAGAGCCGTCAGCCGATCATACCAAATAGGAAAACTTTCTTTAGCATTCAGACATATTGCCATGTTGTGTATACTGGGGGGGCTGTTCTCTGGATCCATGGCAACTTGGTGGTTATGAACACATGGCCCTTATTAGTGTTTGCTATTTGATGATGTTATTGTAGCACTAAACTTGGATGCCTCTGCTCCAGTCCTGAAGCAGTTCTTTCTCTTTTGTAAGTTGATTTGTCAGCCTTTGTCTGATATCCATCCCATCAGTTCTTTCCACATTTCTGGAAAGGGTCATTGCATTACAACTTCAGTCACACCTCCACACATATGATGTAATTGATGAATTCCAGTCTGGCTTCAAGAAGGAGCCCTTTTGAAGATTTGCAATGATCTCTTGATGCAGGCGGGCTCCGGCATATGTTCTATATTAATGCTCCTTAATCTGTCTGCTGGTTTTGACACCATAGACCATGGTGTCTTTTTGCAATATTTAGAGCAGATGGTGTGGCTGTCTGGAGTTGGTCTAGCTTGATTCATATCATAGCTGCTAATTTGCTAGCTACACATTCCATTCCTCTAAACACTTTTCTGTCTGCCGCAGGACTCTGTTACGGGAGCCTTGCATTTTAATGACCATATACTCCATCTTGCTTCAATAATTTGCTGGTATGGACTGATTTATCATTGCTAAGCTGATGACGCTCACCTCTAGCTTTTCTGGAAGGTTTCTCTGTCTCCTGTTGTACATTTTCCACTTTCCACCTCAGAAACAGTGTCTCCAGCCAAGGAGGAGATTGGACATAAGAACATAAAAATGGCCATATTGGATCAGACCTATGGTCCATCTAGCTCAGTGTCCTGTCTTCCAACAGTGGCTGATGCCAGATGCTTCAAAGGGAATGAACAGAACAGGAAAATTATCAAGTGATCCATCCCATGTCGCCCAGTCTCAGCATCTGGCAGTCAGAGTTTTGGGGATACCCAGAGCATGGGGTCACATCTCTGACCCTCTTGGCCAGTAGCCATTGATGGACCTATCTTCCATGAACTTACCTAATTCTTTTTTGAATCCATCATAGTTTTGTCCTTCACAACATCCCCTGGCAATGAGTTCTACAAGTTGACTGTGTGTTGCATGAAGAAGTACTTCCTTTTGTTTATTTTAAACTTGATGCCTATTAATTTCATTGGGTGACCCCTGGCTCTTGTGTTATGTGAAGGGATAAATAACACTTCCTTATTCACTTTCTCCACATTCATGATTTTATAGACCGCTGTCATACCACCACTTAGTCGTCTCTTTTCCAAGCTGAATAGATGCCTCTGTTCATGGATACCTCTGTGGTGCAGCAAAGTCCCCAGTGATTATCTTGAAGGATTTGGTGATGATTGATGCATGGTATTCCAAGCTCCTGCCACACCAAGAAGAAATAAGGGACAGAGCTCAAGACCTGAATTCAGATCCTCCCCTTCCCCGAATTCAGATCCTATCCTTTATAACTATAAAATACAGACTATATTGGTACTATTGTACTATCTTACTGAAGTTCAGTGCTGATCATCAAATAATTTTCGGAGTGTGAATTCTTGCTAAGAGACTCAGTTTTCATTAGCTCCCTTTGCTTATCTGTGGAGTTGCCTTTCTAGCTGTTAGGTTGTACAGCAGTCCCATTTATTTCTGAGACTGCATTAAAAATGTGGGTAGTATCTTGATCCAGTTCTCTGATTTGAAAGTTTTTACATTAGCCAAACCCTTCTTTTATGATCTGAAAAAATCACTAAACTTTGGCCCATGCTCCACTGTCTGATATAGAAATGCCATACCCAATTATTAAACCAGAAGACTTTATGATTGTACACTCATCTGTGTATTAATATACTGTTAGCAAAATTATGGTTCTCCATAGTACATGAATGACAAGTATACCCTGTCACAGTGTATTTTAACAGTATAGTGCTACGAATAGTAGCAGTGCAATATATAAATAAAAAGGAAGCTCATTAGAACTCTAATGGGCTTCAGGTTCATATGTAACAGCTGACGCAGAGGGGAGTTAGATTTTTAATTTCCATTCAGCAACTGCAGTTTAATAGCTCTTAAAGAAACTGTAATCAGAAGAAAAGATGTAGAAATCTGAAGTACAAACAAATACACTAGAAAAGACAGTAAGTGATAAAAACATTCATTGAAATTGTATATTATCCAAAAGGGACCAGATTTTTATCTCATTGATACCAGTGTAAATCTAGAATTATGTCGTTAATTCAAATGGGGTTTTTCTGGATTTATTCTGGTGTAAATCAGAGCAGAATCTGGCCCTAGATGTCTGCTTCACAGAATCTGTACCAAATATTGTGAAGTTTAACTCATGAAAGAAAAGTTGAATTCTGAGATCGATTCTCCTAAAATCAGGGTAAATCCGGAGTAACTTCACTGAAGTCAATGGCGTGTCCCTGGTATGAGAGGAGCACCAGATCCAGTTCTAAACCTGGCTGAGAATAGCAGTGAGTGAAAGTTGTTACTGAATGCTCTTCAGTAGCCCGGGTAAATGCTTAGCGTGTTGTCGGGAGATCATTCTACAGACAGGCAACTGAGGCAGAAGACCAGTGGTAGAGGCTGGAACAAAACACAGTTCCCCTGACACCATGCATTGGATTACACAGCCTACAAAATGAGTTGGCGCTCTTAGTCCAAAAGACAAGGTTCCACGTCACAAGACCACTGTAACCCCAGATGGTGCCCTTGTCAGAAGTCTCAGCAGACAGACAAGTATTGAATAAGGCATTGAGGCTGATTTTACCCTCTAACCTTTCTAAGTGGTCCTTCCATATCTGGGTTGTGCCTGTTCTGTAGATTAAAAAGGAATTCTGTTCCTCGGGCTTTCAAGCCAACATACATGAGTAGTACATTCAATACGCATTTTTGAGAGACTAAAAGATAAATAAAATCCAAGCTTCCTTTATAAAGATGTTATTTTAATATTGGGAATTGGTACAAATAACTTGAGTTTTGTTTTCATGGTTTATACAGTCACTGGTAGAATTGTACAAATAACCCATTTTTCTGGTTTGGTGGCATACATTTGTTTGCAGTTGACCTGAAATTAAAACATAACAGGTTTGTTTGGGGTTTTTTGGTGGTTGTTTTGTGAAATGAATAAGTTGTAACAAATTAGTTTGGAGGTCAAATGAAATGTTTTGTTTACCCAAAATTTTGTTTAATTTACATTTTACAACAAAAAATAACTTTCAGTTGAAAAGCTGAAATGTTTAATTTACCAAATGTCAAAATGAAGTATCTTGACTCAGAATTTTGTTGTTTGTTCTTACTGAAACAATTTGGCAATTTTAATAGAAATTCTCATAATGTTTTGACTAATCCAAATCTGAATTTTTGGTGGAAAAAAGGTTTTTTGTACAAATGTTTTTTTGCCCAATGGTAGTCACCTATACTCGGGAATGAAAATCCATCGTCTATCAAATACTTGGAAATAATGTAATTAATTTGTCTATATTTGTACAAATTTATATAATTCACTTCCAAAATGAATTAAGCTAAAATGAATTAAGGCCATTTTACTTCTGAATGAGAGGATACACTCAAGTTTAATGCAAGTTTAATTAATCGACTTTAAAGTCATGCCTTTAGTTAATTTGGATTAATTTTCCTGAATGTCCCCATGTAGACAAGCACTAAAACTACAGCTATTTTAGATTTTAGGAAGTTTGTTCATATGACCACTATACCTGCATTTTGTCATTTTCGAGGTAGTCAAATACTTTCTATCATTACATTTGCTGCCTGTAATTCATCATACAAGCAACAGCACCATAATAAAAGCCAACAGACAATATGGTTGCATTACTAAGCTTTGACATGGGAGCATTTGGCACTTGGCCATACTCTCGTCGAGGCTCAGCCATTCTTACATTAAGGCTGTAGTTCTAGCAGCTGATTTTTGGGTGTCTTTGTTCAGTTCTCACATTCTCCTTTTTAATTTTTCATCTTCCTTTCTCCTGTACCATCATCTGTCAATTAAAATTATATACTTGTACCTTCAACCATCACCACTGTTGCTGCTACACTTAAGGGTAAGAGCCTGTTCCATTGGAAGGGTCTATTTCTTTTCCCCTGGAAATCAATGGGAGATTTGCCATTAGTGCCAGTGGCCCAGATTATGACACCCTTGTTTACAATGAATAATATTTTACCACATGATCAGTCCTACTGAATTCAGTGGGATTACATATGGACTCAAATACCATTCAGTGTGATTAAGGGTGAGTGGCAGAATCAGACCACATAGGAACAGGATTGGGTCCTTACCTCTATTCACAGTAGCTCATAATTGTCTTGAAATATATACATATTGAAAATAACTCTTGTGATGATGATTTCTAAGCACAGGAATTATCTTGGTGATTTTTACCTTACACTGAATTAAACATTATGAAGGAGAGAGAGAAAATTACCAGTCAAACGATAAAAACACAGTCATTAAAAATTGTGCATTTTTTTAAATCTAAGATTATATCAAATAGTCTTCTCTACTCTGCCCTGGCAGGGAGGCAGAATGAATGAAATTATAGGTATTTTCCATCTATAACATGTATTGAATAATTAATTATTATTTCTATTAAAGATTGCCACAATGTGCTGGACACCGAACAAACACATAGTGAGAGACAGTCCTTGGTCCAAAGAGTTTACAATGAATAAGACAGATGAAAGGCGGGAGAGAGAAAAGAGGTGCAGAGAAGTGAAGTGATATGTCCAAGGTCATAGAGCAGGTGAGTAGCAGAGCTAGGAATAGAATCTAGGTCTTCTAGGTCCCAATCAAGTTCACTATCTAGAGATCACACTGCTTTTCTTGAGAATACTAAATGAAACAGTAAAACTACAGTTGTGTTCTCCATGCCTGTGAGTCCCTCCCTTCTTTAGATTTTAAAATACAAAAAGGTACCTGTACACAAGCTCTGTGTACTCTGACAATTAGTCATAACTCACAATCCATAAAGAAACACCACCTACCAGCATGTGTACAGAAGTTGTCTACAAAATTTTTCTTCGGGCTAAAATTTGGCTTCACTCAGCTGTTTTGTTGGTGTTGCAATCATTTCATTAAAATAAAGTTGGCTGGAGTTTTGTTTGTTGGCGTGTCCAGGAGATAATCTTGACATGATATCAGGACTTTGTTATGCTCTAGCAAATAAAATGTACTAGTCTTTAAGAGAAAATTAGATGCAGCCCTTTGGAAGAAAGCATGTATCAGAGGAAATGGTTTTGTGTCTCCACAATGAAGCTCGTGTAGGCAGCTACTATTTATTAAAATCCCAGCATGTCAAATTCTTCTGCACATGGCATTTTCCCCTTGAAGTATAGCGGATGTATCAAATGTTTGTCCTAGTAGCCCAGACATCATATGGTTTATTATTCTTGCTATATTTACCTTCCAAGACATTTCAGATGCGTGAAGCATACTGCAGCTGTTGCAGTGTGACATAATATAAATATAAAGCAGGTGTTAACAGCATCCTGTATCGCATATGTCAAATATAAGTTATATAGTTATAATAACAGTATAATATAATACTGTTATTCAGTGACTTAGGCCAGGCCACAATGTATTTTTGCAGATATTATGTTCATATAAATTTACATTGCCATACAGTGATGTTTTCCTGCAAGTCATTCTCAGAACTACAGATGAGCCCAACCTGAAAAAAACTGGGATCTGCATCCAGACTTTAAACATCTGAGGTTAAGGTTTTAAAGCAATCTACGAACTTTGGACACATCTGCCATTAACTTTAAGATGTCTTTGGGGAAGTTCTATGGCTGGTGTTATGCAGGAGATCAGACTACGTGATCATAATGGTCCCTTCTGGCCTTGGAATCTAACAAACTATAAATCCCCTGGGTTGCTTTGGAACTCTCTACCTGGGTTATTTGGAGTTGTTTCGATCAGGTTGATCTGTAAATTGAGCACAAACCGTAGGAACCTTACCTAGTTCATGGTAATATTTTGATCTTCTGTCCTCACTGATCCTAACACATACATTGATTGGTCAACCACTGAAACATATCAGTAAACAAATGTGGCTGAGAAAGATGGTGACCGTAAATGGAAACAATCCTGTGCTCCTACCTCCCATAACTCGCTATGCTGCCATTCTCACTAAGACACACTTTGTCTCTGACATCTTGGTGCAAAATTCCATGTATTTAAGAGCAGTTAATAAATCCATTTGAAAGAGAATAGGGTTTTGTGAAGAATGAATCTGCACTGATTACCAGATCGAAATCCCAAATCCCTTGAATTTTGAGGGTGGGGAGTGTTAAAAATTCAAAGCAGCTCCAGAACTCAATTTTGCTAATGGTCACTATTGGCCAGATTTTTAGAGAAGCTCAGCAGGCTGTGGGAGATGGCACATAACCCAAGATGGCAATAGTTAAAAGGCAACAGAAAGTCACCACGTTACAGCAAAGACCTGCATACTGTGGGTGCTTGCTGGAAAGGGCTATATTAAGAGTTAAGTGATTACTATCCTATGCTGAAGAGGCAGGAAGGCTGGGGCTGCCAGGGAAGAAGGAAAGGGGGAAGAGAGCACTTGTGTGTAGCAAAACATGGTGCTCTGATATAGGTTACACCTCATGAGCCCCTGGACAAATTGGCAATGGGAGGTGGATTGGGAAATTACCATAAATCAAATGCAGTGCAGTTCTGGGAGGTGAAAAAAATGTCTGGGCTAAGCCAGTCTTTCAACACATTGCACAAGAGCACACATCTATTAAAGGTGCTGTGAAGTAAAAATGGTTCTTCCGAGTGGCCTCTGTGTATTCATGCTTGTGGAGCTACCCCACTTCTCACGGAGTGTGGCACTATCCAGAGAAGCCATGCCCACAGGGACTACATGACAGGTCCATCATGGCACTGAACTTTCACAGTGGAGAAGCTAAACTCTTATGAAAAAATTGGCCATAAGTGTCACAGTGGGATCTACTGTGTTCTGAGCACTGGAAATTGGCCTCACTTGTGGACACTGAGCCTTTGGGGATCTGGCCTTGTCTATCATGGACTGAGCCAAAAACCCGCATCAGAACCCCCTGACCTGTGAGGGAGCGTGTGCTAAGTTCCTATCTAAATCCAAACTCCACAGGTTGGGCTCATCTCTGGTTTAGGTAGGGCCAAACCTTCAGTTACTTACTCATTCCTTTGTCCTTCCTCACTTGGATAAAGACTCATTTATCCAGTACCATTTTACCCAGACGTGACACAGCGCTGGCTGAGTCAGGCATAGGTAAAAACTGAAGGCAAAGCTTCAAGAGGAAAAGGAATGGGCTGCTTGTGAAAACTTCTCCCCAGTTGCTCCATTAGCTGTGGTTTTATAGCCCTGCAGAACAGGTGCCAGCAGTTAAATTCCATAGATCTCCAGGGCCATCTGTACAGAGGCCCCATGTCTGCATGCTGCAGTCTCTTCCCCTTCCATAGGGCTACACTGATAGGATTTCTGCAGTCGCTATCTACTTCAGGGACCTTCCTGTAGAAGGGAGACCATGGAATCTAAATACAGGTCCTGGTCATATTATGTCCCCTCCTTGAACTCCTTGGGGATAGAAGAGCTGGGATAAAGCATGTTGCCCTAGTCCTGGACTACCCAGGCCTTGCCAACCCACCCTCTCCTCACCCACAGATCCCCAGAGCTGCAGAGAGGTGACAATAAGAGCTATTCTCCCCTCCACATCCCTCCCTTCAGGAGCCAAGAGGAGTTTTTGGCTTCAGTAGGGGGTGCAGCTCATACCATATTTTTACGTGGGGGGGAGGAGAGAGTGGAGAATGCTCAGAAGCTGAGAGGGTTTTGTTCCCTTCTGCCTCTCTGTGGGGAAATAATGGTTTGTCTCTTCTCTCCCTCTTTCCTTGCCCCCGCCCTTCAAGGCCTAGGAGAGCGGGAATAGCCCCTAGACCAGCCCTCCACCTACACCTGGAAGATGGGGGTGGATGAAAGGAAATGCCCCTCCCGCCCTGGAAATGCCCCTCCCCCCCAGGCCTGGGCATGAGGGAATGAAGAACCTCCATGATTGCAGGAGGACCAGAGATGCCCTGGGGGCAAGCTGTGGGGCGGGAATGATATGAGGCTGGGGGAAGCAGAACAGTAATTGGTTTGGGGATGGAACACAGAATTGATTTAAGGCTGTGTGGGGGGAGGTTGCAGAGCTGTTATTTGGGGCTGGGGCACAAAAGTAGTTGGTGTGAGGCTGAGGGCCATATAGAGCCTCTGTTGCTTAGTATAGGCCAGGCTCGTGTGTATTTCAGTTATGTGAGCTTGGGGCATCTTGGTTAACATATAGTTCAGTTTTTGAGTGTGGGGGAAATCAAGTGCTATTGTCCCTGTTGGGACAAGAGATTGACACCAAATGTGCCGGTGTTGCTCTGACCGAGACCACAATCAGGCACAATTAGATAAGACGGGGGAGATGCTCCTACCTACTGCCAGGAACGTCTTTCGGGGTAAAGACTCTGTTAGGGTCCTAGGTACCACTGACCCCTCTCTAAAGAGCTGAGAATCTACAAAACAATGTGTGGGTGGTGCAAAGCTGAAGGGGCTTTGAGGGGATGGGTAGTGCAGAGGGGCTGTCCATAAATTATGTAATGTATGAGGGAGTGGGCGGGTCCTTAATTTTGCATGTTTGTTTCATTGTTACAAGAGGCGGTGAGTCTTGAAAATCTCCAACAAATGTGTTATGTAAGTTATGGACAGCCCCAGAGCTGAGGTGACGAGGGCTAAAGCCAAAGAGAGCAGCAGCCCATCTAAGGACCTTGGGCGTGGGCCTCCCCAGCCAGCTATCAAAGCTGAAATCACTGCAGCTGGCTCAGGAGGTAGAGCCCCCAGCACATCCTAGGCAGCACTGACCTACCTACCAGAATCCTTGGGCCTACACCCACCCAGGACTACAAACTGACTGAGGAGCTGGGGAGAGGGAAGTGGCTAGAACATATCAGCCTGAGGAGGACTGAAGTTGTGACTGTAAAGGGATGGGAATCTTATTAACTGCTAGCTTTCCCAAGTCCATTCTGTTGTTCCCCTTTTCCTCCAATAACATTATCTCTTTTGAAAATCTGTCCCTTAGAGCATGCCCAGAAGGGCTGGGAACAAATGCCGCCATCTAGACACTGCTATGACATTGCACCTTAGCTGTGACCTGGAGAGCTGTGCAGTCACTATTGACTGAGGACGAACAAGCATTTTGGTGGTGGTTTTTGCCAGCTTGATTCACATTCAGACTCTTTCTGAGATTCATCTGGTGTGAAGCTGCCAGTTGCCTGCTGATTCTAGTTTGGTTTGGGTCATGTACAGACATGCTAACGAAGGGATTGCTTCTTTGCTATCTCTGCTCAAAGGAATGCAATGTCTCCCCTTCCTTTACAATGTGTACATACCACACTTTACCATGTGGAGGTGCCAGATGCAAAAAACCACTGCCATTCTGGTCTAATTTTAGAGCTGGGGAGGAACATAAATAAGAATTGATGGTTCAAAGAGCATTGGAGGAGGGAAAAGTGGTGGATTTTCCATGATAATCCATTTGACTATTTTCTGAAAATTCAAGCCCTCCCAGTCTAAACAGCATGAGCTACTGGGGAAAGAGGGGAAGGGGAACTTCCAGGAAACAAGTTTCAGAATCTTAAGAATAGTTTTATTTTTCCACAGGTAATTCTAATAATATCCATAAGCTTGAAACAAAATCTCTCCTAACTAAACAATATTTTTCTCTATTGCACGTGTGTATGCTGGCTTATTATTCAAGGGTTCCCAGCAGTGCTGGGTTGCTAGAATTGTTATCCCAGTCAAATCTGGTGTGTACAAAGAATGCAGGATTAGGCCTTTAAAGGGTGATGTGTGATTGATTCATGTATTTTCTTATGCTCTATTTGTTTCTCTTACAATGTGGCTGTTTTCATGTTTTATTGCCATGTGTCTAGCTATCTCTTTTTGTATGTTTTTGCCTCATTACTGTTTATATTAAAAGTACAGTAAAGCTTTCAAAAAAGCAAACAAGAGAATTCATATATTAATCTCCTCCCTCACCTGACCATCCGCTCTTGCAATGTCCCTTGAAGCTACTGAATATTGCCTGAGATATTTGTTGAATTTAAGAGTATAGGCATCAGCCTTGGGCATCCCATTAACATTCCTTGAAATGTACATGAAACAGCAGCAGAGTAGGGAGTGTGGGTGGAGGATCAGCTATGAGGCAGTTAACTTGCTTTGTGCAAAGTCAGGTACAGAGACATGGATGCTGACTTCTAAGGGCTTGATTCATTTGCAGATGTTCTGAGCCTTTGTGGTAGGGAAGGTAATCAGATCTGGGTTTACTTATAGTCTGCTGATTCAGCAAGGACTCTGCAATACTGAGAAAACTAATTTAAAGCAATTAAAGTTTTATGCTGCACCACCAAGCTTTGGAAAGCTGCATGGGCAACAGATGCTGAGGAAGTGTACGAATGAACTCCTCTTTTTGTTCACAGATGATTTCTATGGAATTATTTAACTTCCATCTGCAATCATATGGTCTCTGCAGTGACCCCAGTTGCTGCATGGGCATGGGCATGGTAGGCTTTTCAGCCTGTATTCCAAAACATTCAGATTGTTTTAAAAAATGCAGGTCAGAATCTCAGCTGGTAGAAACTGGCATAGCACTGCTGAAGTCAATGGAGCTATGCTTATCTGTACTAGCTGGTGACTGGGCTTTGCCTGCCCAACTTTACTGCCTGAAGCCATTCCCCCATCCATCAAAAGGTTTCATATCTTTTCTGACCATTCAACTTTTCTTCTGCTTTCTCCTTCAAAGCCCTTCCTTGGCTGGCAGACTTGTCCGTTCCTAATGTCACTCCTTTCGGACAAGGTTAGACTACCCCCACTGTCAGGGAGTAGCAGTTGCTAAAACTCGGATGTTTATGGGAGCCTGCATGCTCCTGCTCACCCCTCTTCTGGCCTGTCTCTGGCATTATGGGTAAAATCCTTCCCTGGCCATCTCTGGGGAGCAGACATGTTGTTGCTTTAGTGCTTTTACATGAGTTTGCTGGAACGAATGTGAAGCTCAATCTCTCTGGATGCGGACTGAGATGCTGGAGCTCTGACTCCCAAACTGAATGACACAGCCAGTGCTGCTTGCCGTCCCCACACAGAGTCCCCCTATGTCCTGGCTTGCACTCGGCTGTCATGTCATTGCTTCTGACTGCACAACCAGGGCCCCAAGTGTCCTCTGCAAAGCTGCCCTCCTGACCAGGGCAGGTTTCCGGCATCATGGCTGGCAGGAACATGTATGTAATGTACTTTGCAGCACCTCTGAGCAGGAGCAAAGTCCAAGCTTGGCTAGTGTTTACTGAGAACCAGATGGAGAGCTAGACATGTCCCTGTAGAAAAGCGGCAGCACATTGGCTGGCTGACTCATTCAGCAGTATGGACTGGTGTTTTGGGGGAGAAGCAGTTACAAGCTGGTGAGGTAGATCAGCACCAGACGAGCAGTCCTTTGCTCAGTGATGGGCTTTATTCTTGAGGTGCATTGATTACAATAAGAGAGACCAATGATAGCAGGTTCGTAATACCTAGAAAACAAGCAGCCCATTTTATAATCCAGCTTTTAAGGACTAGAGCTCCTCCAGATTCTTAGCACCCAGCCCTCTTCAGACTAGAAAATAGTTGGCTTTCTAAACTATCCTGTATTAACTGTCACAGCTTCCCTAGGCTCTCTCCCTGCCTTACACAGCAGCACAGAGAGCAGGATTCATGTATTCTATTTTCCAAAAAGCTTGCAAATTGTACGCTCTTCAGAGTAGAAACAGTCCCTTCCTCATTGTTTGTAGAGCATCTTGAGCAATGTTGCATCCAGCTCTGGGTGCTACTGTGTCACAAATGAATATTTTTCAAATAGCAACCCTACTACAGCGTGTGTGTGTGTGTGTGGCACTGTATTTGAGCCTTGCTTCTGATACCCCCTGGTACAATGGGCTAAATGGACCTATCGGCTGTCTGGAGAAACGTCAGTCCCTCCTGAGGAATTCTGGGGAACTGGCTGAGTGAAGCCCTCCATTATACCTGCCAGGAGCTGGGTTAAGGTGACCAAATGTCCCAATTTTATAGGGACAGTCCCGAAATTTGGGGCTTTTTAAAATATGGGCTCCTATTACTCCCCCACCCGCATCCCGATTTTTCACAGTTGCTATCTGGTCACGGTAAGCTGGGTGCAGTTCCAGACTCTGTGCTGGATGAAAGGTGCGAGACTTGTTAATTTCTCCCAGAGGGATTGGGGTTAAAGCTCCATGGTTGTGAAGCGGAAGGTCTATGGAAGTACTTTAATCCTGAGAGGGACTGAGTGCCTGTATTTCCCACTGAAGCCAGTGTGTCTCTCTGACCCTGAGCCCTTTGTCAGTGAGCTGAGCCCAACAGTGAGGAATATGTAGTAAACATTATATAGTTATCAGAGACACTGAGACATGGATCTTGGTCACACTTTGTACCCTGCATCTAGCACAAGGGAGGCTTGCTCAGCCCATCCTGCAGCCATATTCCAAGCCTCTGCCAGTAACAGAGTAATTCCTGTCTATTGGAAGAGCTCCTTTCTCTGTATAGGGCCTGTTTGTGAATGAGGGTCATTTTTCAGCTCTGAGATCACACATGGCGAAAGCAGTTTTGTGTGTCTGTCTCACTTGCTAGCTGACATTAGTTTTGATAAGCTACTATCTTATGGGAAATTAGTGTAAGCCCCAGGGAGGCAGGATTCAAAGTTCTAACAGCCTTGCTGCAGCTGTCAAGGGTGGAACAGCAAACAAACAAAGAAAAAAACCAACAACCCAAAATCAAATGAGAGAGAATCATCCTGCCATCCCAGCCTCCTGTTTGGATTTAATTCCCAAAAAGCTCACAGAATTGAGCAACATTTTTAGTCACTATAACCCAAGATGGCAATAGTTAAAAGGCAACAGAAAGTCACCACGTTACAGCAAAGACCTGCATACTGTGGGTGCTTGCTGGAAAGGGCTATACTAAGAATTAAGTGATTACTATCCTATGCTGAAGAGGCAGGAAGGCTGGGGCTGCCAGGGAAGAAGGAAAGGGGGAAGAGAGCACTTGTGTGTAGCAAAACATGGTGCTCTGATATAGGTTACACCTCATGAGCCCCTGGACAAATTGGCAATGGGAGGTGGATTGGGAAATTACCATAAATCAAATGCAGTGCAGTTCTGGGAGGTGAAAAAAATGTCTGGGCTAAGCCAGTCTTTCAACACATTGCACAAGAGCACACATCTATTAAAGGTGCTGTGAAGTAAAAATGGTTCTTCTGAGTGGCCTCTGTGTATTCATGCTTGTGGAGTCACCCCCCTTCTCACAGAGTGTGGAACTATGCTCACAGGGACTGCGT
The DNA here is from genome assembly GCF_965140295.1 of Lepidochelys olivacea. Classification (NCBI taxonomy): domain Eukaryota; kingdom Metazoa; phylum Chordata; order Testudines; family Cheloniidae; genus Lepidochelys; species Lepidochelys olivacea. The sequence goes on from NC_140419.1 coordinate 42,441,462, forward strand.
GACAGGTCCATCATGGCACTGAACTTTCACAGTGGAGAAGCCGCCACAGCTCCCCTGAAGCTTCCATCTTTTCTAGTCTGCTGGCTGTGGGCCGAAGGACCTACACTCCATACCCCGAGAGCTTTTTCTGGTTTGTGATTAAACACTCCCTGTTAAACTTTCGGTCTGGTTTCAAATTTTATTTAGCTGAGGTAGTTCCTGTGCTGTTTAGATTCCGAGCCTGCCACTGTCTTGGTTCTGGGGCATCATGTCTCATCCAAAAGGCCCAGAGAAAAAGCCCAGATTTTTATGGTGTATCTCGTGTCCCTCCATCTTCTCAAGAGTTGGTGGCACATAGCCATTAAACCGTTTGCAGAGCTCATGTAGCTGTGGGGAAGTAGTGTGGTCTAGTAGTAAAGAGCATTGAGAGATAGGACACCTAGTTCTGGTCCCAACTCTATCCCTGACTTTCCAGAAGACCTTGGGTGAATCATTACCTTTCTCTGTGCCTTAGTTTCCCTGTCCTTGAGATGAGGATGACGGTTTTATTCATCTTTGAAATCTACAGCTGAAACTAGACAAGTGCAAAGTATTATTAATGTGGATAGGACTAAAGAAAGGGGTTAGGTAGGTCTTAAAAAATCTTCATTGACCAGTTTTAGCCTACTCTGAATCGTTCTACTCCCCCTTTTCTCCTCTAGCAATGGCTTCCTCTCAGTCGCTCCATGAATACTTACCATTGGTGCTGTAAGAGCCCTCACTGCTATGCCTTCAGTCTAAATCCGCTTTCCTCTCTTTGCCTCATCAATTCTCCACCTCATGTATGATTTCACATTTTCTGTTCCACTCTTATCTATGCCCTTTTCATTCTGTCTCCTTCTGCTGCCAGAAGGAGACAGAATGAAATTTTGAATGAAATGAAATGATTTAATTCTGTAACTGTCTTATACATAGTAAGGTCAAATGATTGGGGATGTATTGTTCATGAAAGACCCTGTAGAAAATAAAACTTGATTCTATGGTTGGGAGTCTTTGCACTGTATAAGTGCCTATCATGGAGTACAATGATTAGGGGACAGTGCTGTTTAAACTAAGTACCTATAGGAAAGATATACTGAGGAACAATTTCCTAGCATTTGCAATTCTCTGCCCCAAATAAATCCATGTTGCTGAAGTTCAAGGATAGAAGACAATTATTTGGATTGTAATGAGGATCTCATAAATGTAACCATAGTGTTTTAGGCTCACATGCACAGAGCTGAACTGATTGTTAAATTTAAAAAATGTATTTCCGCTTTCCTTCATGGCATTCTGGAATGGGTGAGTTCTGCCTTTTTGTTTTAGGTGTTTATATGTCTCCCATCCCTGAAATATTTGAGCACCTCCCAAGTATTTAAAAATAGAAACAAGTTTCTCTCCTTCTTCCTTTCCAGCCCATAAGAGAGAGAGAGAGAGAGAGAGAAATATCTTGATTAGTTTAGGGTATGTAACGGGCTGTGTTATGTCTGTTGAGGGAAGGCTAAGCCAAAGAACTGATTTCTGTATGCAGCTGTGAGTAGAGCTGAGCAAAATTGGTTTGGAGTTTTTTTTTATTCCATAGCAGAACAGAAAAATGAAAAATCAAAAATTTTTGTTTCAGGTTGATCCCAAACCATTTTTTTTTGGTTGTTTTGTAATCTTTTTCTTGATTTAAAAGACATCTAGCTAAATTTCCAAACAAATGTTTCAATATGAAAAGCTGAAACATTTTATTTTGAAAATGTCAACATAAAACGTTTTAACTTAAAACAAAAATCATTATTTTTTGGCTGGAACTATTTGCCAAATTCAACCCGAATTCACAAACCGTTTGTTGACCTGAAACTGCATTTTTTGACAAATATAGGAGTTGTCTGAAAATTTTTGCCCTGTACCAGTTGTGAATGACTCATTCTAGGAAGGGTTACCACCTCAGAGGCATTTTCAGGGCCATGGCTCTGTATTCCATCGAACCAAATTCCTGGGAACAAAAGGGGATGAGCTTTAGTGGACCATTAGTGTTTTTTCTTTTGTATTTCTCGGCTTCTGTGGGGCTTATTTCAGTTTTACCAGGTGAAAACCACCTTCCCCTATAGCAGCTTGCTAGGGGAACCCAGGTGCAGTGACTTACTTTCAGCAGGACATACTTCATTCCCATGAGCAACCCTGGGGCCCTAAATGATTTGAGTTCCACCTGCCTGAGAGACTCTCTCTATCTTTGTGGATACTGTGACGCTAGCAGCCATTTGAGGCACATGAGCTAAGACCCGTTAATAAAACTTGAGGGGGTAGGTGGCACCCGGATCTCTGTGAGAGGTCCGTGGTTCTGGAACTTGCTTCCCACCTTTGTTCACCAGAACCCAGGTTTGATTCCTTTAAATGCTGCAAAGTACTTTGGCTTTTCCTGCTGGTGAGGAGACTGTGAGATAAAAGAGGGTCCTGGTTGATTCTGTAAGGGAAGGCAAAATGGAAGTCATGCTGGGATTGTGGGAAAGTCTGGGTCTGAGAAGGCTTGTTTAAAGCTTTATTTAATAGACTAAATTCTATACTTTTAAATACATATAGGGTATGGAGAACTTGTGAGACTGCTGTGAAAGTCTGTATAAATTTATAGTAAAAGGGAAAGGGTTAGCACTTTACTAGGTTGCTACTAAGTCACTAAAATGCCATATTATAGCATTTATGAAGAGGTAACAAGCTGAGTTCCTGGTGTTCCCCCACTGTAAAGAATTTTACAACTGTATCATTTAGCCCTGTAGTGCAGGGAGAGGATGTATGTGTGTGTAAGGGGACTGTTGCCCCCTTACTAACATTCAGTGGGGGTGTTTTGGTTGGCTAGCTCTCAGTACTAAAAGGGGAAGGCTCTATGGGAAACCAGGACCCTGAGACTGATAGACCCCAGGAACAATGGGGAGAGGCCAATGCTCCAGGTCAGCCTGAATGACAGGGCCAGCAGGCTAATCAGAGAGTCAGGAGGCCAGGGAGGTCCTGTCCTCTGTGTGAGCTGGAATTGCCTGGGTCAGACAGAGTGGGGCTGAGCTAAGGAGAAAGCAGGGGCCCAAGCTGAGCTGGGGAGCAGAGCTGTGCCAGACCCAGAGGGACCAGAAAAGCAGCCCAGAGAGAGCAGACCCTGTCCTGGGAGCAGAGCTGCAGCCCCAAAGCCAGAGACGCAGCCTAGAGAGAGCAGACCTGTCCTGGGAGCAGAGCTGCAGCAACCAGAGCCAGAGGGGCCAAAGAAGCAGCCCAGGGAGCTGGAGGCAGAGCAGCTGCAGCAGTGCTGAGACCGAGTGGTGGAGCTGGGGCTGGAGCAGTCCGGAGCTGGGTGCAGTGAGCAGCTGGGGAGACCGAGAGGGACCCTGGGCAGCGGGCCCAGCACAGGGAGACGCCTCAGCCAAGAGGCTCTGCAGGCCAGGCTTGGATCATAACCCTGACAGGGCAGGGGCGACAGTGGGAAGAAGGGTCCTACCACTCAGAGCCTGAGAGCGTGTAGCCACCACCAGAGCAAGTGTCCAACCCCCAGCATCCCTGCAGCACAGCCAGGGCCTGACAAGGAGGCCTGGGACTTACAAGGAACAGACTGTGAACTGCCCGGACGTTCCAGAGACACTGTTTGTGATGTTCCCTGCCACAGAGCGGGATGATGTGTTTCCTTTAACCTTTCCCATTTTTCCTTCTTCTTTTTAAAATTAATTGTTGATTAAATAACTTGCATTTGCTTTAACTTGTATGTAATGGTCAGTGGGTCAGAGAAGTGCCCAGTGCAGAGAGAGTACCCTGGAGTGGGGACACCCTAGCCCCTGTCCTAGGTGACCCCAGCAGGGTTGGGGGTCGAGCCCCCCATGAATCCTGGGCCCAGCCTTGTTGGGGTTATGAGGACTCTGCCAGACAGGAGAGTGGAAGGGGAGTCCTCAAGGGCAGGGAGACCACTAGGTAAAGGAAGTGGGATCGAGGACTCAAATCCTTTCGCAAGCCCACTTCACTGGGGTAGGGCAGAAGCCAGGAAAGTTCCCCACAATAGCGGGACTATTCCCCCGCTTACATGTGCGCACGCATGTGGAATGGGGATGGTATAACAGAGTGCTGTCATGACAAACCACAGGAAAAGTAAAATTATGCTACAATTAAAATATCAAGCGTAGATCTCTGAGGTGGGTCCCCTCAGAGTTCTTTCTGACTAATGTTCATCTCAGGGGTTAGGGGACTCAAGGAGGTGGAGGGTATGGCCTCCAAAATGCATGGCTCTCAGGGATCCACTGGGAAAGGCAGAGCTAACTGTGCAGTAGAGTTGCTTCTCCTTGGTATTGCCCATTCCCCTCCCCCAAACCATCTCTCCATTAAGAGCTGGGCTGTCACTTGCTCCCCTCACCACATGGGAGTTGTTACTAGGAATAGCTCCTGTATGAGCATCCACTTGGCAGTGAGGAGAGCATGATATTGGTAACAGCTGCTCACTAGTGTGTTGAGTCCCCAGAATCATGGAGCTCTGACCCCTGGTGTGGGGGGTTCCATTCCAGAGACTACCAAGAGGAGAGAGGAACGGGCACAATGGGCACTACCCCCAGCTGTCTCTTACAGGTATTTGGGCAGTTCATCAAGTATAGACCAGGAAAGTTTCCCAATCTTGTAAGGTCACGCCAAGCTCCCACAACATTTTCAGACATTCAAATTTCTGTGGCTCTGTTGCTGTGGGCTTTGAAGACTGGCCACCTGGTCATGGTGGAATTCCAGTGCAGGACATTTTGTTGGGTCATGTTTGTCATGCCACATTTGGCTAAGCCATTCTAATTGTCCCAGACATTTTTTCACACTACGGGATATATAGTGGGATTCATTATACCCAACTCCAGGTCTCACACAAACCACTGGAGACATCACATCATGATGAACAGTCATGTTCTGATACATCCATGACCAAATTTCACAGACAAAATGTCATGTGTTTCACTAGGAGATGGTTTAAGGGTGAGCCTGGCTCTCCCCATGGGTAGACCAACAACACAAGTGAAATGTGGAGAAGGTACAGATGCAGGACTAGCCTATGCTTATATATTATCAGTGTTTATGGGATAGCTCAGAATGCAGGAACAAACTTTGATTTAGGTCCCCGAAACAGCATTGTTTCTATTAAACCAAAAGACTAAAAATGAAATGACTATGAACATATACATGGTATAATGGGAGATATATGTATGTGTGCAGCTATACAATGAACAAAAGCTATTTTTTTAAATTTTAGCCTCCTTCCCCCAAATTAGGCATGATGGTTAAATGTTCAAAATCGGTCCCTTCATTTGTGCACCAGTAGTTATTGTTTTACAAGTCCAATCACTTGTGACTGCCGAGGATTTAGATGTCTCACAACTTGTCTTGTAGAAGTGGTCAGGTTGGTGTGTGTCTATGTTCTATTCTTTGTAAGAATTTGCATATGCAAAATTGTAGGTGCAAAATATGGAGGATGAAAATTTGGCTTTTAACTAGTTTGTTCATTTTATGTTTTTGGCCAAAGCAGAGCCCAGCAGGAGATAGAATCTTGTAGTGTCTTTCAGCTTCACCTGTTCCAGCCCATTGAAGTGGAGCTTGGACTGGTTGCACTGGCGATACCATCTGGCCATTCCTGGCCAGAAAGATGGCTGTTCCCATGTGAAGCCTTGAGGGTATGAAGTGAAGGAAAATATAGGGATCGTCAGGCCTCCCAGAGGGTTGAGTATGTGTATGTTTTGAGACAAGACCATATAGTAGGAAGCATACAGGGTCATGGGTTCAGTGTGATACATGTACCTCCTGGGTACCTGTTAAAGGATCTGATCTTGTTCCCTTTGAAGGCAATGCAATTGACTTCAGTGCAAGCTGGACTGGGCCCACTGATCACTTTGATGGGATGTCCTCCCCACACTTACCCTAAAAGTGTTAAGGCAGGCCAGAGGGGCTGATTAGCTTATTAGGCAGCAAGTTGCGGGGAATAGAGACTAGGAAAGAAGTCTTAATTAGAAGAAGCTCACCTGTGCAGGAATAGGCGGGGCTTATATAAGCTAGGAAGCTAACAAAAGAGGGGGCTTCTGGGAAAGGCTGCAGACACTCCCTGGGAGGAAGGAGCAGTGAAGCTGGCAGACCCAGAGAAGGAAGGGAGAGCCAGAGGACTAGGAAAGGGCTCAGGGACATGCAGCAAGGGTGGAAGAGGCCTTGGCTGTTGATTAGGGGGTCCCTGAGCTGGAATCCGGAGTACAGGGTGGGCCCTGGTTCCCCAACCAGCCATTGTGGAAGTGGCACTGGTGGGGTAGTGAATAGGAAGACTATCTGGGAGACAAGACTTTTTCCCTCGGAAGGGGAAACCGCAATAATGGCTTAGCTGGAGGGTCTGCAGATCCAGATAATGCGGCCAGGAGGATGTGCTATCCGTGTGACGAGTGGATCAACCTGTCACAATCATACACATAGAATTGCTACCTGTTTGGATTTGTCCTGCTGCACCCAAAGCATTGCATAAATATGTGATGATATTGCCTTACAGCTACATGATATTGCCTTACAGCTATTGTCTGGACCAAACCCCAGCTCCGAACACCTGCAAGAACAGCTGCATAGGAAAGTCTGAATCCAGACCCAAACTTAGCAGCTGGTGCCTATCTTTTAAGGTCCAGTTCACAAAAGCTCTCCTATTCAGGACAGCACATCAACACATATTTAGATCCCATTTAAATCAGTGGGACATAAGCTCACGCCTAAATTTAAGCACATGTCTTAGTACTGTCCTAAAATGAGCCAAACTAAAACCTTGGCTCTGAAAACTCCCAAACTTTAGGGAAATTTGGATCCAACTGTGGCTCAGTCTCATCTTGAAACACAACATTGCAATGTAACCTCACTATTGCTGTAATGAAATAGCACCATGTTAGGGCACAACAAGCAGCATAAATCCACGACATGCCATCAGAGCTCTGCAATGCACTAAGGGGATTCTTTACTAACCTAAGTCAGCTTGTGACTGTACTTTATCTGACAAGCTTAATCAGTATCTTACAGGATGTGGGATATATGTGTCAAAATAGGGCGTCTCCATCGAAATAGGAGGTAGATGGAAACATTGATACTGATGGTTTAGCATCAGTGGAGCTGCACTGTTGATGGCTGCTGCTGTAATATGGGCACTAATTTTTCTAGCATAGGCACACCCACTGTGTGATTTGGGACAAGTCACTTAACCTCTCTGAGCCTTAGTTCCCCATGTGTAAAATGGGGATAAGAGTAGGGTGACCAGATGTCCCCTTTCTGGGGACTTTTTCTTATGTAGGTGCCTATTACCTGCCAGCCCCTGTCCTGTTTTTTCACAGTTGCTATCTGATCACCTTAGATAAGAGTACGCAATACACTTTGGGATCCTCAGCTGAAAGGGCTAGTTATGTACAAAGTAGATGATTAATACTGTTGTTGTAATATATTAAGCTTTATAAAGTTAAATGATTTGAAATAAATGTAGAATCATTTTGCTACACACAAATAATATACACCTGTATGTGGGCAAACTATTGCAAATCATTTGCCTTCCTTTAAGGAACATCCCCTTTATTTCAAATGAGTATCCTGCAAGAGATTCTTCTATCTCCAGTTCTCATTGGGTTTCAGTATGCCAAGTTTTCCACTCCTACTTCCTATTTAAAAAAAAAAAGTTTCTCTCTTCTGTTGCTAATCTTTTTCAGTTACAATAACTTTAGGTGTTACTCATAACAGTAGTGGATATACAGTTTTCAGATAAAAGTTTTTTTTTTAAATTGATGGTATCAAAACCTATTATCAATATTTTCATGACATTAGAATATTCAGTTTAAATAATATTTTTAGTTAAATATCCCCCTGTGATGTTGTGAACCCAAACTACTACATCAGAAAGTGAAACTGACTAGAAACAAAAGGGAAACTGACCAGCTTTGACCCTGATCCTGTATATGCATCTGCTACCCTGGATGCCTACACCACATGGAGCCCCTGGGACTTGACACCAAGGGACTGCAGTAGTGGAGCTTGATGCAGGATTGGGGCCTTATTCCAAACTCTCTGAAGTGTACAAATATAAACAATAAGCTGTACAGATGCTTAATATTCTTTCACTTCTAATAACTTGGGGTGGTATTAGTAATAATAGTAAGGAATTTTCATTGCCTATGTTTATTTTATATTGATATTGTCTCCACTGGATGAATGGATCTGCTCTAATTTCCATTCTACTCAGTCGGAGTCTTTCCATTGACTTCAGTAGGAGCTGGGCTGGGCCATGTTATCTATATTCCGAGCCATTGGTGAGGTTACCTTTCATCTGGAAGGCTTGTTCCAGAATGGAGAAGCAATGACAAGTGATCAATTTAGGAAGAAATTTAGGCCACTGATAGATTTGTACAATTCAATGTTTCCAAAGGAGTTGCTTCAGAAACCACAGTTTCAGCATTGTGCCTGCATTCTATAATGGACCCTCTTTTCATGTAAGCCAGTTGTTACTCCTGCCATCCCTGTGCTACCATTTCTAATGGCTTTTCAAGAGGGCTGGATAAAAGGGGAGAGCTTCACAGAGATGCTAAAACCCAAGGTGATGACTTTCACTCTTTCAACACATCATCAAACAGATCAGTCTGCATAATTAGTCCCCTGTTGGGGAGGGGGTGTCATTAATTAGTATGCAGAGTGTTTGTTTAAGAGATCCCTTGCTCTTTTAACTGTAAAGAAGTTTTAACTGCCTTTGACTTGAAAAACTGTGACCAAATGTTGTCTACAAGTTGAGCAGATTCCTCCCAGACTTATTGGTAGGATTTGCAGGGAATCTTACCTTCTGGTCTTTATATCCTGTCTGGAATTTGCTCACTAGTATAACCTAAAGAATTTGTCAAGGTTGATGGGCTCAACATCTGACCTTTTTACAATCTCATATGTTAACAAGATTCATTTAATTCTTCAGATTTGCACATGTGTGCAGCGAGCTGCTTTTTCTGAACAACAAAAACTAACAGCCAAGCACCTAGGAACAACCTTACAAGAACAGATCATTGTGCATGCCCAATGGAGAGAAGAAAAGTAGACAGGGAAACTTCAGTGTTGAACTTTCAAATACTTATTTATACTTTTTTTAAAAAAATGTAGATACAAAGCACCAGACAATATATTTTTGTTAATAAACAGAAGCCACTATCTACTTGGCTCTTTATAAAACACTGTCTCTTCAAGTGAACATGTTATAGCCTAGTTTTAACAGGTAATACAGAGAACGCTGATTAAATGTATATTAATATTAAAAATTTGAAGACCAAGCTTTTAGAATGAATGTTGCATTTCCAGAAGGCTAGCGCTAAATTCTCCTTTTTGTTACTTCCACTGCACTGAAGTAATGGGTGTAGCCTGTCCTCTTTCCTTCAAGGACATGATCTCAGTAGTTTAAGTGAGATCTGAAAGAAATGTGGGCAGAAACCAAAATGCAAAAGACAGTATTTCCTTAGTTCTGTTTTATTAATTAGATGTTAATTATTTTAATAACATAAGAAAATAAGAAAGTTATATAATTAATGTACACTAAAAGCCCAAAAGAGGTTCTATACAATAACTTATATGTATTAAATAAATACAAAATAATAGCAGCCTTCTATAATGCAGGCTACGTTTAGGTTTACTTCGGCTTGAAGTACCCTGGTCTTTAGTACACCTACTGGAACAGATTTGCTCCACAGGTGTTTTAAAGAGGCATATCTATAAGATACATATAGAAGTGTCTAAGATTAGAAGGGAAAATATAAAATACATTTTACCATGGTCTCCACATATCTAATGATCCCATACTAGGGTTATTATGAGAAAAATTTGGCCGTAGGATCTGGCTGGAAGGTGACACATCAGGCTGACTAAAGAGAGATAGTGGTTGTGGTTGAAATGAATTTTTCAAAGCTTGTTTTTCCTCCACAGGATAGAACTGGTCCTGAGATGGACTTGACCCTGAGGTATTCCCCTTATTGCAGATAGGGGATTTCTGCACTGTGTGGGCCTGGTGAGCTGGAGGCGAGGACCTTAAGGCTGCTTTGCAGGTCTCCTCGCTGGATCTGGGTAAGGATTTCAGGAGATGATTTAATAATCGTGCCCCAAGAGTCTTGTCCATCCATTCACAGGTCAGGAGGAGGTTGTGAACCTCATGCATACACTGAATATATCCAGTGCTGTACCTCTGCTGAGCTTCGAGACTCACTTTGGAATCTGCTGCATTAGAACAGGAGACAATTCAAGTCATTTAAGTGCACAGGGCTAGCAGTACATTACGTTTGACTAAACAAGCATTCAACAAGTTCTTAATATATTGCCTCTTCTGGAAAACTCCTATAGAACTTAACTGAGAATGATAGCCTTGGTTACTATATAACAGCTATGGGCTTGAAACCATCCTGTGTGATTCCATAACAGGGTTAGCATTCTAGTCTGGATTCTATAGGATAGTTTAAAAATTCTACAGAAAGAATATAACTCTCTCTTGAATTCTATAGGTTTTAAATTAAATTGCTATAAAGCCCCTATTGATTTAACCCCTAATCAGTTCTTTAGGGCTTTTCCATAAGGATCATTGTGGTTGGAAAAATAAAATCAAGCAGTAAAAAGTTGGTCACAACTTCATTCCAAAAAGCAGGGTACCACAATTCTGATTTCATTGCTGTTATAAATTGTGGCACAAGGCTAAAACGAAAGAGAATATCACTGATGGAAAAAAAACAAACTTAACCCATCTACTGAAAGGCATTGGCTTTAGATTCCCCTCTAGTGGCAAAGAGTAGAAACTAGAAGATATGCCAGTAATAGACATAGGTGTCATCAGGTTTGAAAGAGGTTTTTGCAAAAAACATTACGTGATTAAAAATGCAGCCCCCGCCCAGGGTTGGAAATAAATTCCACATCTGAAAGATGCAGTGAATAAAAGAAAAATGCAAAAACAAGAAACTCACCCATGATCTTGTTGTTTTGGATATTCTGGAGATGCTTTACTGTCATTTCAAGGATATCTGCTTTTTCAAGTTTAGATTGCTATTTAAAAAAAAAGTAGGTCAGTAAAGAAGAACTGTTTTGTATGATGCTGGGCTTGTTTTTTTAGAAAATAAAGGGGGGTGGGGGGGAAGACATGACAAACTCAACACTTACGTCCAAACAAAATGCACCAACGACTGCTTCCTTCAGTTGCTCCAAGCAGTTGTTAATCCTTTCCCTTCGCTTTCGCTCAATCAGAGGCTTCCTTAACTGAAAGGAAGATATTAAAAAAGAAAATAGGATTTATGAGGTGAAATGTCAAGGTTTTATCACAATAAAATCTGCTCCCACTGCACTCACTGGCAGAACTCCCATTGGGGACAGTGTCGGGGACAGATTGGGCCCCTCATTTTTAATCCTTAAGAGCCACATTCTACATGTGGCATCAGAGGATCCAAGGGTGATGTGGTACGAAGTAGGAGAGACATTGTATGCTCTATAATCTCATTACCACTCTGCCAGTTTAACGCTTTCTTATGCATATTAAGCTTGAGTCTGCTCTCCTTAAATTGGTGTACATTAGAAGTAATTCAACTGAAGTCAGCAGAGATATACCAATGTAAAATCAGTGTAAAGTGAGAAGAAAATGCAGCCCAGAGTGTTAAAAACACCCTGTAAACATCTTTATAATGAAAGGAATTATTTTTGGTCTATCATTTTTGCAGTTGTGAAGCACCATCTACAGTGAGTGTTGTCTAAATAATAGTCCACATGCTTATGTGCAGTATCCATACACCACACATGTCAGGGTAGGTGTAAATCTGTATATAAAATGACCTACCTTCCTTTCCTCTTTGGTGTTGGAAAGTTTCTGCACATTGCTGGCCATAGCCGTGGCAGTCATTATAATCCAGCTTGTCTGGCCCTAAATGCTGGGAAGCAAGGGGGAAAGAAAGCACTTGGGTAGCCGGCTGTTCCTTTTTCAGAAGGGTTCTTTGCTTCTCTTGCCTCTCCTCTGTAAGGCTGCCTGTATTTATAGCCCAGAATTAACATGTGAATAAGGGCATTCCTTGGCTGGACTTCTTTTCCCACATGAGGGGTCGAGACCAGAGGCTTGTGGCCATCAATCAAGGCTGACAGGTCACTGCTTCTTTTCAATGGCCAACTTGCCCCCACAAACAGCGACAGATGTCCTGCCTACAAAAGCTTTGCTTTGCAGAAAGCTTTTGTTAAGAAGAAGAGACTCAAAATGGGAGCACTGAGCAGATCACATGGCTCCTTGCTCAATTGACACAGATTCCCAGGGAGCAACTCAACTGGTTACAGCCTATTGTTACACCTGGGAGAATTTCTTCTAAATTTCTGGGCTTTTTAATCTATTTTATCATCATATTGAATTGATTGCACTTTTTACTTGCAAGATATGAACCCCTCCTACTGTATATCCAAACGGAGGCTTTGAAACACAAAACAATCTCCACTGTTAGAAATAATAATGCATCCAGTGGTTATTTTATGTCTCTGACAAATATCCTAACAAGGCATCATTACCTTAAAGTCAATAGACAATTGCCTTTATGGAAACTATGCATTTACATATATGAAAATCCCTCATGGAATAGTCCTGCATTATGTAATATGGGTGAAACCAATAGCATTCAATAGAAGTGTAATCCAGCTGTATAAAAGTACTCTAAAAAGTTTATAAAACAGAAAATAACCCTTTCTATTTTTTAATCATCCTAGAATTTAATATTTCAACTATCTATAGACCTTTGTTGCTTTTCTACAGAACAGTTTGGGTTTCATGCCTATTAAATTCCACAGGATTTTTCCATAAGGGTAACTTTATTGACTACACTATTGAAAGTGTTATTTCATCTTCTGAAATACTAATGCAAAAGCATATTTCTGTTTAAGGAACACTTAGACATATCTCCTTACTATGTGTTTATATTTTACCTTTATACTTTTTTTAAAGGAAAATCTCAGGGGGTTTTCATGAACAAGCTCTTCTTTTCTGATTGTTTTGCTAATAAGCAGGATTTGCTAGTATCCTGTCGAGTCTGATAGATTATCTCTTTTAAAGAGGTGTTGAATGTATCACTTTATTTTAGCAGACAGGAAAGTCTTGGGTAGCTTCAGAAGAACTAAAAGCCTCTCCCCCTTCCACTGTAAGGTCTTCCCATACCTCCCCAACCACACATCTACAAAATGATGACACTGAGCGCCAGGCTCCCCCAAGGGTGGGTGGGGGGTCACAGACCCGTGAGAACAAAATACACGCTGCTTCTCTCTCTCCTAAACAATACATGGGTGTATGAATTTATAGATGTACATATACATACTGTACCGTCTATCTAGATACTCTGTTTACAGCTCTGCTCGTTGTGCATGTGCTTGTATTGGTGCTGTGTCTACATAAGTGTTATGCTACCCGTGGCGGCTCTCAGTTTATCAAAATACAGCGAGGCTCTCAGAGTATTTCTTGATGAAAGGAGTGCCCTGCTTCATAAAGGACTGTGGTGACATCACTCTGTGGGAAAGTGGGACATTGTTATGCATTTTCTCTGATATACAAGAGAGGGTGTGTGTTAAGATGGGCACCAGGCTGCATTTTTTAATCCCAAATAAGGGTGACCACCTAACTCTGCAAGGGTAGCAGTGAAAGGTGGATTATACCAGGTAATCCCTATCCATAGAAAATGAAAGGGTGTTACACTGCCCCCTGATGAGATACTCCTGTTAGGTCCTCAGTACTGCCATCCCCAAGTATTCAAAATCATGAGCCAGGTCCCCCAAACCACGAGCATGTCTTTCTGATTTGAGGGCTTTCAGGGCTCACATTTTCAAGCTTTTCTCCACGGTTAGGAGAACTAAAAACTTACCTAACCAAAAAAAAAAAAAGAGCTGAGATTCTGACATAACTACATAACTCCAGGAGCTGGGGCTTTAAGAAGAACAACATATGTCATGAGACTTGCAATTAGGGTGACCAGATGTCCCAATTTTATAGGGACAGCCCTGATTTTTGGGTCTTTTTCTTATATAGGCTCCTATTATCGCCCATCCTGATTTTTCACACTTGCTGTTTGGTCACCCTACTTACAATGAAACCATAAGAGCTGGCAGCACTGGAGTCTGGTGGATGGATAGCCGCTATAAGGTTCATTCTTGACCATCAGTTACAGTTTTTTAATATGATTAAGTCCCAGAAGGTCATGTACCCTCCTGCAACAGAGTGTATGTCTCCTAGGAAAGCCTGGCCCAGTGTCTGGGGAAGGGAAGTGATCTGCCCTGCCCCGCCTCCCCTCCCGTCCTGCTCCTGTGCTGGATGGGGAAGCATTGCAGAGCTGCTCAGGGTGTGGAGGTGGGGAATTCGTGTAAATGAAGTTGAAGGACATCAGGCTGCTCAGCTCCTATTCCAACCCCCTCACCCATACAGGGAGTGGGAGTTAACATTGACCTCACCCTGTACTGCCTTACCTGATTCCAGCAGGGAGAGCAGAAGGGGCTGGACTCTCCTGATATTTTTATTAAAGATATAACCAACTGCATCAGATTGGGAGGATGAGAGAGGGCTGCTGCCTCTCCCCTGTCCTCAACCTGACTGCCTTTGGAGGGGTTCTCTGCAATCCAGTGGGTCTCTTGTCATCTTTCCCTGGATGAGCTCTTTATCTGGTGATTTAAATGAGCTCCATTGATCTTTGGCCTTGTGGTCCCTGTAAGTCTTTTCCCTGTCTGACCATCAGACTCGTTCCTTGCTCCATCCCTTTCCCAGTGTTGTCCTCCTGTGCTGGATCCAAACCCCCAGAACTCAGGGGTGTTTCCAGTCCAGACCTGTTTCTGGCTCTTGCAACTTGAGTGCCTTTCTAATCATAAACACACTTCCAGTTGCTGACAGTGCATCAACAATTCCCTCATCCTTCCCCCGTCACTTTCATGCCATTGCCAGTGCAGAAGCACAGGGCTCTTGTATAAATAGCCCTGGCCTCCCATGCATCTCCTGCGATCTGTCAGGTTTGAGGAGGGGCCCTATGGCACAACAAGAGGGAAGCTAGAAGAGGATCTCCCCAGAGATTTCCTGTGGGAATCCAGGCTCAGTGAGGAGGATCAGGAGTGAGGGTTAGGGTTGCCTCATGTGGAACATTAACAGGAGAGTGAAAAGCTGTAGGACATGTCTGTCCCCTGTTCCCCTCCAGTGTCCCACACCCACTGTGATTGCACCTGTGCTTTCAGTGCTGTCACTCTGAATCTACTCGTTTCTGTGGCCTTTAATTACATCCCCAGGACCAACCTCCCAAGGAAGTGATTAAAGGGGCCATTTATTTTCAAAATCAAAACCTGATGCTGTCACAGCAGGGTTGCAGAGTGCTCACGGACAGTGACAAAACAGATCTGAAAGAGGTGGAATTCTGCCTCTTCTCCCTTCGCACCCCTGCCCTTTGCTGCCCTCTTCTCCATGGCATGGGTCATCATACCCAATACTATCAACCCCTGGCATTCAAACCTCTGGGGTCGGACTCCACAAAATCCCAGAATTGGCCTAACAATGATCTGTCTCCTTGTTTTTCACCTGCCTCTTGATATTGGAGCCTTTAGGGGGAAGTCTCCCCCTCCTGATCTACGTGGGATCATTTCAGGTGCAGAGCTAGATCTCAAATGCACACACAGAAATGCAGGCCTCCCTGCTGGCTGCTTGGAGGGGATTCCCTCACCCTCTCCTGTCCCCTGGGGAGCTGCCATTGTATCCAGCTCCATCCCCCTCCCTCTTAGCACTGTCTCATCCCACTGCCTGTCCTGCACAAGTTCCTGTGCCCCTTACAACCTCCCCACAGTCTCCTGTGCCCCATCAGCTCCCTGTATTTTCCCTCCCATTCCTGAGGGGTCAGAGCATGGAGTTGTGTTGACTAGGTGCATTATGGACTCATCAGACTCCTTGTACAATGTCATTGCCTGACATATTATGCCAAATTTTGACCTCGAATAATGGCTGATGTGAAATGCACACGTTTTACGTGATGGGAGTGAAATGGATGCAAGAAGTGTTTACTGTTCGTTATAGCAATAAGTCTGGAACAACCATTTTATAGTTACACAAAAACCCTAAACATTTTTATTAATGAAATAGGAGGAAAATGGGGTGGGGGAGGCATTTCAGGCATCCTTAAGAAAGTTCCTTGGATATGGGACATCTTATGAAAAACTGGGACTGTCCCAGAAAAATATAATCTCTTAACCTTTAATGGTGGCCATAATTTTTGCAGCTGCAGCCACAACGGGGCATGAGAATATGAATATTTGCACACTCAGCTGTAACTTCTTACCTACATGTTTCTGTATATTGCTATCATCACTAGCTATATTTCAGTATATCTCTTCCTTCAATTTGAAAATCTTTCCAACAGTGGTACCAGTCAGGAAGGCAAAGTCTTGAAAACTGATATACTGCTTCCTTGCAAGCAGGAAAGAGATGCTTATAAAAGGACAGTTAGACTATGATAGGCAACACATGTAATCAGTGGTGCTATCCAAAGGTAAAACATGCTTAATCATGTGCTCGTACCCAAGTTTGGGTCAGAGACTAATGTGGGATTTTCAACAAAACTTAGCATTGGCCTGACTCTGCTCCTGTTGAAGTCCATGTGAGTTTTACCAGGCTGCTTTTAGATCCAAATGATGGGTTTTGAATATGGAAATGGATTAGCCCACACATACTGCAGATGCAGTAAATGAGGCCCAAGGAAAATGTCACCCTAAATGTTATCTGACCATTTGGGGCCATATCTGTTCCTCTTGTAACTCCTATGATGTATATGTTTTTCTGTTGGAGTGAGTTTGACCCATTGTTTTGTGCAGTGTGCTCTGACGAGTAAGATCTAATATTTTAATCTCATATACCACAGCCTTTGCAAATGACTTATGTTTTTGGTAGGAGCATTTCAAAATTGGTTTGTAAGACGGCATTCAAAATGTCAATAAGGGCAGCTTTAGCTGTAAGCAGTTCTTTGGCATTTCTCATTCAGGGTTCAGGTCTTTATTTTAGAATCAAAGAGCTGTGATGGCTAAAAAGTAACCCTTCATTCAGGGACATCTGTGCCTGGGATTGTCTGGGAAATATGCAGGCAAATGCAAATGTTGCTATAGTATTAAAGGAAGTATTTTGCAATTTTCTTTTTTACTTTTACATTGCACGCTGCCAGATCTGACTGAAAAGGTAGATTCTCCAGACTAGGCAAAGCCTGTCTTTCCACCTCGCTTTCCCGAAAAGCAAGGGGCAGCTCAGCTTTGACTGCTCTTTTTTTGCTATTTGTCTAAATTTCACACTCTTTCACAAGAAAACAACTTTTAACATCTGTTCCCGCATTTTTTAAGACAGAAAGAAAGGGTCTTGAAAATGGAAAAAGTGTGGCAGATGTTGGCAGGTTCCCTCCAAGGCAGATGTCTTGCTCTGAAAAAAGTTTCTTTAAGAATTCATGGCCACAGCCCCTCTTTGACTTAGGACACGCGACTGCCTAGCGAATGAAGGGACGTGGGAAAGCTCTATAGAACAAAAGAGCTTATTCAAACAAACCTAATAGCCATGAACAATCTAATAAGCAGCAGAGAAATGGACAGCAAGTCTATAATGGCACAAGGGGAAGGTTTTTAACCCTTTCTGCTTTCCTGGGATAAAACAAGGGCCTGATCCAAAGCTCGTTGAAATCAGTGGAAAGACTCCCACTGACTTCTATGGGCTATGGATCAGGTGCTAACTGAGAAATGAATTCCAGCGACAGCTCCCTTGCACGATGTGAGATGTTGTAATGTGTAGCCAAATGAGAGAATCATGGCTCAGTAAGGTGTTCTTTCTTTCTCTTCCATTTCCGGTATCATTCAGCTGCCATATATGACTCTCTGCTGGTCCATGTTCTGAGTTATCACCAACTATTGAGAACTTGGTGCTGAGCAAGAAGTTGTCTTCTAGAAGACATTTCACAGAGTGGGTTTAGTTTGCGATTAGAACTGTAGATACACAGACATGAGCAGGGACAGGTCTCAGGAAAGAGCGTGTTTCCCTTTATGGTACACTGATATGTCAGAGGCTGTAAGTGTAAATTAAATACCTTGTGATCACTGTGTCCAATAGGCTGCCTGGGCCACCCACCTATCAGATTGCAGGGTGGGCTGGAGGAGTCCAAGCCATGAGGAAATCCAAGCATTCTTGTTGCTTCCATAGGTCATTGGATGTGCGATAATCAATGATGTCAGTGTCCAGATGGAGAAGCCTGGTGGTTATACTTAAGTAATAGTCTTAATTTCCTATTAGAACAACAGCTCATTCAAAAGTGGTCACTGTGGAGGGCTTGCTTTTCATAGTGTGGTGTTCGAGATGAAGCTATTGGTGATGAAGAACTTTTATTTCTCCAGAATAGTTCTATTTGAATGTTGTATCAGCTGCTTAGGTGCGCTTTTCTCTACTTAGCTGGGTTGTATGACTTACCCAAGGCAATATGGTGAGTGGTTGGTTTGGTGTGGATTCGAACCCTTCTCATTCACAGCCCTTTGCTGTAATCTCTGGAGCATAGTGCACCCCAGTGGCAATGTTTATTTTAAGGAAAGACTGTGCAAGACTGCAGCATGGGAGTGTGTAGTCACAGAGTGCTGTATTTCTGCTGCTCGATAGCAACACTATTCCACATCTGATGTCTCATACAGACATGACGCTTTGCTTGTCAGACTAATCACAGACACTATACAATTCGGTACATGTCTGATCCATGTCACCACACATTCAACCACTCCTCCTATGTTCTCCAGAATCTGTCTGCAGAGTCTCAGGGTGTTTCAGCTGGAATCAGTTCTGTGGTGTATGGGATGCTCCTGGCACCTGGCAAGGACTACTTCTTGATACCTGAGCAAAGTAATATCAGTGGAAGTCTGAAGGCAGGGACTGGGCGCAGGCTGGTAATTTTCCCCCAAAGATCTGCTGGTGACATTTGGCAGCGGGTGGCGGGGGGAGGGAAACAGTTGTCAAACAGTATGAGACCCAGTGATCTCGTTATAGCATTTATAAAGTGATAGGAATGGAGTTTCTTTGCATTTGACAATCGCAGAGGGACATGATCCAGAGATCTGAGCACCCCAGTTGGAAACAGGAAGGTGTGAGTTCTAATTCTGGCTCTGATACAAGACTCTCACTATGGCCTTGGACAAATCACATAGGCCAACGTTTTCAGTCTCCAGTTCCGAAGCAAGGTACCTAAGCAAAGAGGCCTTATTTCCACAGGTACTAGATGTTTACCACTTGCTTAAAAAATCGGGCTGCTTATTTTGGTATTTAAATATGAATTTAGGAGACTAACTTTAGACAAGTTTGAAAACATCGGCCTTAATTTCGCAGTCTCTGTATTCCCATCTGTAAAATGAGGATAATTAACAGGAAAGATATAAGGGATCATGTTTAAGTGCTAAGTATTATTAAAACATACCAATGTACATCTATTTCAAAAGTACTTGATCCAGTTCCCTCTTATTTCTGAGCATGAATGAAATTCTCAAACATATCCAGCTATTAAGGGCTTACAGTTAGACTCAATTACTTTCTCTGTGCACTCCTTTTCTCTTTCTGTATCTGAAGTTACACGTGTGCCCATCTCAGTGTAGCAACTACTGTATTCAAAGAGGGATTTGCATAGATAACATTGATAAATTATGTTGTATTAATTAGAGCAGGGATTGATTACTGAGAAGTTTCATTTAGTACAGACTTCTTCCATAGGAATAGATCTTACAATCTTAGTATCATCATGCTTAACTGATTAGTTGCCCAAACATACTAACAGACTGAACTGGGACTGGTGTCATGGTGTGTTACATTTAATTTAACCCTTTTGGGAGGAGACAAGAGAGGTTCAAAACTAGGCTGTTTTAGCAGGTATCTCACTGTTCCAATGTGCATCCATAAGCTAGCTTGAACTGCCATGCCTTGCTACAAAGCAGTGAAGGGTTAAACCCTGGGAAGCTGATGAGGGCTGAGGCAGGTGGCAGGCTGTCTTTGCACAAGGCTTATTCTGTTTGAATGCATGAAATCTGTCAGGGTAGTAAACACACCCGTAAATCAAAATTCTTAACAGAGCCCTAGCACGGTACTTCCAAGTGGATCCTCAGGGGATGTGTTTGCACAAAGTGAAAGGGCTTCTGTGCAGCACTAAGCAGATTTAAAGGGTGATCAAGCAGGCAGAGCAGGAAGATCTGAGCTATAGGAGGTATGATAATATCTGGACAAACAAGAACACTAGGCCCCCTCAAAGCAAAATCATGTGAGAAGAGAAGTAATAAGAGGATCTTTCCTAAGCTATGAGCCTTTAGAGAGGAGGGAAAGTTTGGTGTGAGCAACTGGAAGTTTGAAGACTTCTTCCTACTTCTTCTTGTCAGGGTGTCTCCCCACTGGAGGAAAAAAGGGTGTGCTTTGACCTTGTGGTAGCTAACACATGCTAACCAACACATGGTAAAAGCCTAATGAAGACAAGGCCTTAACTGAAGGATTTATTCATGCACTGGTGCTGGGCACAGCTCAGGAACCAAGAGGAGACTGCTTGTTCCTCCTGCTGCGGGCGGGATTAGTATCTACAAGTTAGATACTACTCAATAAGAGAGACTGTCAAAGAAATCATAAAAACGTACACTGTAAATTAGAGCTGGTCCAAATTTTCTAGTTTAAAAATGAATAAGTAAGTTGGTTAAGTAAAAATAGCTTTTTAGGGGAAACAAAAAATTCACAGAACAAATAATTTTAATGACTTTCAATGGAAAACTAATTTTTAATAATAAACCTTTTCTACTTTCTGTTAACAAACAAACAAAAACAAACCACAGAACCCAAATGTTGTTGTTGTTGTTATTACTCTTTTACCAAATACCTGAGAATGTTTTGGGTTTGGATTTTTGTTGTTGAAAATATGAAAAAAAGGTGGGAAATTTAGATGAAAATGGGAAGAAAATTCCCTGCAAAAAATACTTGGTATTTTACCCCAGCTTTGGACACACGCTCAGAACACAGTGCCCATTCCAGCTGCACAAAGGCGCCTTAAGTAGACAGCTGAGAATTCCCCTTATGTAGAGGAAGCCCAGAGTGATGTAAAGCCAGTGTTTTGTCAGAACATGCCCATCAAGTATCACAGGGGTAGCCGTGTTAGTCTTTATCCACAAAAACAATGAGGAGTCCTGTGGCACCTTAAAGACGAACAGATTTATTTGGGCATAAGCTTTCGTGGGTAAAGAACCCACTTCTGAAGAAGTTTTTTACCCACGAAAGCTTATTCCCAAATAAATCTGTTTGTCTTTAAGGTGCCCTCAGACTCCTCATTGTCTTCATCAGAATGTGTCCTTGTGCCACTGCCTGTGTGCAAACTCCCTGTCGGAACACGCCATTGTCTGCATGTGGGCATTGGGAAAGTGATGCTGCCCTTGCCCTCTCCTGTCCTTTTCCCACAGTTTTGGGGTGTGTGTGTGTGTGTTTCATTTTGCCAAGTGCACTGAGAGGGGAGATATGTCAACAGCCAGATTCACTCTTTGCTCACCTGGGGTTCTGCAACAGATTAGAATTTTGATAGATGGGGCTGAAACCCCCCGCCATCCCCGGCCAAAAATAATCCACCCCTTTCTGTTTGCCCCTGGGTGAGGGAGGGCATAAGCTACAGACCATTCCAGGACAACCTTGAGGCCGCTCTGAGTTTCACTTAATTGAGTCTAGGGGCAAAAGATGGCGTAAAGCCTCCTTTGCCCCGCACCCCAGTTCTGAGCGCTGCTTCGGTGCACTCAAGGGTCTGCCCCACAGGTTTGTTTATGAATCTACTTGCGATTCACAATACTCACTAGAGGCTTGTGGAAAAAGCCAGCAGTAGCTGGTATGCACTCGCTCCTCTGCACTAACTCCCTGTGTGGACACTCCTACTGGGTACTGAAAGTGCCTTTGTATGAATTAGCTTAATGCACTTTGGAAGTATATTTTGCTAAACTGACTTAGAGCGCTCTCAGTGCACGGTAAGTGTCCAAACAGGGAGTTAGGGCGGAGTAGTTACATTCACACACTAACCTCCCTGTGTAGACAAGACCTAAAATACTGTTCGGAGATGTATCGCTCTTCGAACAAACTCTGACCTGTTATGTATATAATATGTGAGTGCTGACAAAATTATTAAAAATGTTTATCTTAGAGAGAACATAAGAGCTGCCATATTGGTCAGACCATGGTCCGTCTAGCCCTGTCTGTGGCCTGTTCCAAAGTTTCAGGGGGAGGTAATAAAACAGGACAATTATGGAAGTGTCCACGAGCCCATCTTCTACTCCACGAGCCCATCTTCTACTCCCAGCTTCTGGTAGTAAGAGGTTTAGAGTAGCCCCGAGCATAAGGTTGCATCCCTGATCATCTTGTCTAATAGCCACTGATGGACCAGTCCTCCATGAACTTATCTTTTTGAACCCAGTTATAGTTTTGACCTTCATAACATCTTCCGGCAAGGAGTTCCACAGATTAGTTGTGCGTTATGTCAAAAAGTACTTCCTTTTGTTTGTATTGAATCTGCTGCTCCTAATTTCACTGGGTGACAACTGGTTTTTGTACCGTGGAAATGGGCAAATAACACTTCTCTATTCACTTTTACTACACCATTCATGATTTTATAGACCTCTATTATATCCCCCTCTAGCCATCTTTTCTAAGCTAGACAGCTCTAATCTTTTTAGTTTCTCCTCTTATGATGATTTTTTTTACCGCTGCTGTGCATTGAGCAGAAATTTTCATAGAACTATCCATGGTGACTCCAAAATCACTTTCTTGAGTGGTAACAGCTAAATTAGACCCAATCGTTATATATATATATATATATATAGTTGAAGTTATTTTTTCCAATGTGCATTACTTTGCACTTATCAATGTTGAATTTTATTGGCCATTTTGTTGCCCAGTCACCCAGTTTTGCAAAATCCCTCTTTGCAGTCTGCTTTGGACTTAACTATCTTGAATAACTTTGTATCATCTGCACATTTTGGCACTATACTGTTCACCCTCTTTTTCAGATCATTTTTGAATGTGTTGAGCAGCATTGGTCCTAGGACAGATCTTTGGGGGACCCTGCTATTCACCTCTCCCCATTGTGTAAACTGGCCATCGATACCTACCTTTCCCCCCTATTTTTTCAGTCAGTTACTGATTTGTGAGAGGACCTTCCCTCTTATCCCATGACCGCTTACTTTGCATAAGAGTCTTGAGTGTGGGACCTTGTCAAAGGCTTTCTGAAAATCCAAGTATATCCACTGGATCACTCTTGTCCACATGCTTGTAGACCACTCAAAGAAGTGAATGTATATAAATAGTATGGTCCATAAAGATGAACTGGATTATTTATCACTGTGAAATTAGGGTGAACCAAAAAGATACTACATGTGTATCTTTGGCTGTAGGGAAAATGTATGGGTCAAATCATACCCTTCCATGATCGTATCTGTGGGCAGGGACCCTGGAAGGTTTTCCTCATGGAGTTTCCTCCAACCTCCTCTGCTGAGTGTTGGGGTTTGGCCCTCTTCTGTACCCTCCAGACAGAGCAGTGTGTGAAGCCCCCAAGCTCCACAGATCCTCTGACTTCAGTGGGTGTTGGATCAGGCATCTCACATTCAAATGAGCTGGGTGGCTTTATCCCATTCACAGTTTGTCCAGATTCTGAAAATAGGAGGCAGTGTGCTAGAGTTCAGCACAGCTGCCA
Organism: Lepidochelys olivacea; assembly: GCF_965140295.1. NCBI lineage: Eukaryota > Metazoa > Chordata > Testudines > Cheloniidae > Lepidochelys > Lepidochelys olivacea. The sequence continues at coordinate 42,465,179 of NC_140419.1, forward strand.
GTTTCTAAGCGATAGAGCCTCAGGAAAGGGACAGAGCCTGAGATTGGCGGTACAGGATGGGAAAGGGCACCATGCTGTCCCTCATTTCCATGAGCAGGAAATTCAGCCACAAACAGCCTAAGAAAAAAGGACCAAAGCAAACCCTTCTGGGTTTTTTGTATTTGTATTTCATCCAGCCTTTGTTCTGATGCATTTGGGCCACTCCCTGTGATTTGCTTCTCTTCTAGGCCTCACAAACCTATGTGAGTAATGACAGGTTTCAGAGTAACAGCCGTGTTAGTCTGTATTCGCAAAAAGAAAAGGAGTACTTGTGGCACCTTAGAGACTAACCAATTTATTTGAGCATGAGCTTTCATGAGCTACAGCTCACTTCATCGGATGCATACCGTGGAAACTGCATAAGACATTATATACCATTATATAATACCATTATATAATGTCTTCTGCAGTTTCCACAGTATGCATCCGATGAAGTGAGCTGTAGCTCACGAAAGCTTATGCTCAAATAAATTGGTTAGTCTCTAAGGTGCCACAAGTCCTCCTTTTCTATGTGAGTAATTCATTCGAGTTACACTGGAGGGAAATCTTACTCCCAATACTTGACATATGCAGAGCCTGCCCTCTTGTGGGCTTACATTGATACTACATATCTGTAGAGGAATGCTATGATCGTCTCTGCTGATTTCTTCTAGTGGAGGAAATTGCCTTGTAAAATGACACTGGGCTGCCTATTTGTAAACTGTATCCCTTGCATACGATAGACTATGTTCTCCATACTAGGCTGTTATCATTCACATTATCATTAAAGAAAACAGATATAGAATTGCAGGTTATGACTATTATAGCTAGGGTTTCAGGAGTGCTGGCACTTTCTCAGAGAGACAGTATTACAAGTGCAACAGCAAACTGTCCTGATACGAAGGTGTGACAATCAGGGTGCAGACATCTCCAGGGGAGAATAAGTCATCTGAACCCCAAATAAGCAGTTGAATCCACTGAATTTCAATATGTCAAGTAAGATCTTTTATGAAAGCATGTAACGTTCTGAACTTGATGGTCATTAGGAGATATGTGTATAGGTTATGGTTACCAATGCATGCTTGTGTATATGTGTAGAACATTGTAATTGTAACTAGGGTGTAACTACAGCATCACCTACCAACAGCGTAGGGAAACAATCAGACAGGGAGGGGCACCTCGCAAGACAGTTGTTCACATGAAACTAACTCCAAACACCTAGCATCTCCCATTGGTGTAGGTACTCTTAGAATCATAGAATATCAGGGTTGGAAGGGACCCCAGAAGGTCATCTAGTCCAACCCCCTGCTCGAAGCAGGACCAATTCCCAGTTAAATCATCCCAGCCAGGGCTTTGTCAAGCCTGACCTTAAAAACCTCTAAGGAAGGAGATTCTACCACCTCCCTAGGTAACGCATTCCAGTGTTTCACCACCCTCTTAGTGAAAAAGTTTTTCCTAATATCCAATCTAAACCTCCCCCACTGCAACTTGAGACCATTACTCCTCGTTCTGTCATCTGCTACCATTGAGAACAGTCTAGAGCCATCCTCTTTGGAACCCCCTTTCAGGTAGTTGAAAGCAGCTATCAAATCCCCCCTCATTCTTCTCTTCTGCAGGCTAAACAATCCCAGCTCCCTCAGCCTCTCCTCATAAGTCATGTGTTCCAGACCCCTAATCATTTTTGTTGCCCTTCGCTGGACTCTCTCCAATTTATCCACATCCTTCTTGAAGTGTGGGGCCCAAAACTGGACACAGTACTCCAGATGAGGCCTCACCAATGTCGAATAGAGGGGAACGATCACGTCCCTCGATCTGCTCGCTATGCCCCTACTTATACATCCCAAAATGCCATTGGCCTTCTTGGCAACAAGGGCACACTGCTGACTCATATCCAGCTTCTCGTCCACTGTCACCCCTAGGTCCTTTTCCACAGAACTGCTGCCTAGCCATTCGGTCCCTAGTCTTTAGCTGTGCATTGGGTTCTTCCGTCCTAAGTGCAGGACCCTGCACTTATCCTTATTGAACCTCATCAGATTTCTTTTGGCCCAATCCTCCAATTTGTCTAGGTCCTTCTGTATCCTATCCCTCCCCTCCAGCGTATCTACCACTCCTCCCAGTTTAGTATCATCCGCAAATTTGCTGAGAGTGCAATCCACACCATCCTCCCGATCATTTATGAAGATATTGAACAAAACCGGCCCCAGGACCGACCCTTGGGGCACTCCACTTGATACCGGCTGCCAACTAGACATGGAGCCATTGATCACTACCCGTTGAGCCCGACAATCTAGCCAGCTTTCTACCCACCTTATAGTGCATTCATCCAGCCCATACTTCCTTAACTTGCTGACAAGAATACTGTGGGAGACCGTGTCAAAAGCTTTGCTAAAGTCAAGAAACAATACATCCACTGCTTTCCCTTCATCCACAGAACCAGTAATCTCATCATAAAAGGCGATTAGATTAGTCAGGCATGACCTTCCCTTGGTGAATCCATGCTGGCTGTTCCTGATCACTTTCCTTTCATGCAAGTGCTTCAGGATTGATTCTTTGAGGACCTGCTCCATGATTTTTCCAGGGACTGAGGTGAGGCTGACTGGCCTGTAGTTCCCTGGATCCTCCTTCTTCCCTTTTTTAAAGATTGGCACTACATTAGCCTTTTTCCAGTCATCCGGGACTTCCCCCGTTCGCCACGAGTTTTCAAAGATAATGGCCAATGGCTCTGCAATCACAGCCACCAATTCCTTCAGCACGCTCGGATGCAACTCGTCCGGCCCCATGGACTTGTGCACGTCCAGCTTTTCTAAATAGTCCCTAACCACCTCTATCTCCACAGAGGGCTGGCCATCTCTTCCCCATTTTGTGATGCCCAGCGCAGCAGTCTGGGAGCTGACCTTGTTAGTGAAAACAGAGGCAAAAAAAGCATTGAGTACATTAGCTTTTTCCACATCCTCTGTCACTAGGTTGCCTCCCTCATTCAGTAAGGGGCCCACACTTTCCTTGGCTTTCTTCTTGTTGCCAACATACCTGAAGAAACCTTTCTTGTTACTCTTAACATCTCTGGCTAGCTGCAGCTCCAGGTGCGATTTGGCCCTCCTGATATCATTCCTACATGCCCGAGCAATATTTTTATACTCTTCCCTGGTCATATGTCCAACCTTCCACTTCTTGTAAGCTTCTTCCTCCCCAAAAGGTGGTAGCTAGGCTGACAGAAGAATTCTTCTGTTGACCGACCGCTGTCTACACTGTGGGTTAGGTCGGCTTCACTTTGTCCAGGGAAAGACAATGGTGGACAATTAAATACAGTTAATGGAAAGACATTGAAATTGAAAAGAAAACCCAGGTATTGGAAAGCTAAGGGAGAAGGGCATTTCCCTACTTTTTGTAATCATGAATTATCATAGTCTAAGGCCTGGTCTATACTACGTGGTTAGGGCGATGTAAGCTGCCTTGTGTTGACCTACCTGCGGAAGTGTCTTCACTTAAATTTTGCTCTCGCTGATGTAAGTACCTCTCTACACCGATTTAATAACACCACTTCCCCGGGCGGTGTCGAGCCAAGGTCGATGTAATTAGGTTGATACAGTGTCAGTGTAGACACTGCATTGCTTACATAGACTCTTACTGGCTTTCAGGAGCTGTCCCACAGTGCCACACGCTGACAGTACAATCAACACAAGAGCTCCTTGCGAACATGTGCACTGCCAACACAAGGAGCCAAACGTGCATGCACACAAGCAATTTAATAACTGCACTGGCTGTGTGCTAACATAAGTTGGGCAGATCTAATTTTGTGGTGGTGAGATGGCCACTCAAAACGCTACAGGGGCACTCCTACAGCTGCACCACTGGAGCTCTTCAATGTAGACACTTACTGCAGTAACGGGAGGGCTTCTCCCATTGGCGTAGGTACTCCAGCTCCCCAAGAGGTGGTAGCTAGGTTGACAGAAGAATTCTTCTGTTGACCTACTGCTATCTACAGGTCGGCTTAACTATGACTCTCAAGCATGTGGATTTTTCACACCCCTGAGAAACCTAGCTATGCCAATGTAACGTTTCAGTGTAGACCAGCCTGGAGAGAGAGAAAAAAAACCTACTGCAAAGCCTGTTAAAAGGGCATGGGTTTGAAGTGAAAGCTATCCAGAAATGGAAAGCCAGCATCTAAGCGGGGTGCTGTCCATGCAGCACTGGATCTCTTCTATGACAGGAGGCATACTGGGAAACTGTTCAGAGCCAATAGTTAACTTGTATTAGAAAAGGGAATTTAGCTAATATAGAAGTGTAGAGCCAGAGGTTGCCTCTTTATATTTATTTTCTGTGTAACTTGTTTTTTCTTACTATTTCACCTCTGAATCTGTGATTTTTCTTTCAAATAAACTTCTTACTTTTACCCTTAGCAGGTCTTTTTTGTGCAAACTGGATGGAGTGTGTGACCCCAAGTGAACAGGTAACTGGGGGCAGGTTTCACTCCTGTGGGGGTGGCGAACCAGAAGGGAAAAGTCTGTGTGTCTGGTAGTTGAGAATTAGGGCATTGGATTGGGGCGACCTGGGGGCAGAGGAGATACTGGGGTCACCCTGCAAGGAGTAACTAAGTGGGTGGATGCCAGGGTGAGACCTTTATACTTGTAGGCTGGCTACTAGTTTCAGAGTTCTAACCCATAGCAGCATAGCATTAAAGTACCCAAAGTTACAAGGCAGGCAGTGGCGGAACCTCTTTCTGGTCAGAGTGTTCCCCAAAACGTCACAGAAGGAAAGGTAGGAAGAGTAGTAAGAGGCCAATATGGCACCATCAGGAGCTCTTTCATGATTTGAAAATCAAAAATAAATCCTACAAAAATAGAAAAATGGACAAATTGCTAAGGATGAGTACAAAAGAATATCACAAACACGCAGGGACAAAATCAGGAAGGCTAAGGCATGAAATGACTAACACCTAGCAAGGGGCATAAAAGGCTATAAGAAGAGCTTCTATAACTATGTTAGGAGCAAGAGAAAGATGAAGGAAAGTGTAGATCCTCTCCTTAGCAGGGAGGGGAGTTAATAAAAGTTGACATGAAGAAGGCTGAGGTGTTCAATGCGTATTTTGCTTCAGTTTTCCCTAAAAAGGTAAATTGTGACCACATACTGAACATAATTAATATTGTGACCACATACTGAACATAATTAATAACACGGGAAAGAAACACAAGCCAAAATAGGGAAAGAACAAGTTAAAGGATAATTAGATAGATTAAGTTAGATGTCTTCAGGTGGCAGGTCCCAATGAAAGGCACCCTAGTACCTAGGAACTAGTTGAAACAATCTCTGAACTGCCCCTGTTTATCTTTGAGAACTCTGGAAGACGGGTCTGGTCACAGTGGACTGGAGAAAGGCAAACATATCACCTATCTTTTAAAAAGGAAATAAAGAGGACCCAAGGAATTATAGACCAGTCAGCCTAACTTTCATACCTGGAAACATACTGGAGCAAATTATTAATCAATTTGTAAGCACCTAGAGATTAATAGGGGTATAAGGAATAGCCAACATGAATTTGTCAAGAACAAAGCATGCCAAACCAATATAATTTCCTTCTTTGACAGGATTACTGACCTAGTGGATGGGGGTAAGTAGTAGATGTGATAGAACTTTATTTTAGTAAGGCTTTTGACGCAGCCCTACTGGGTTGGGAGGGGCAAGGAGGATGTATCTAGTGTTGTCTTGCAGGGGTCTGTCCTCGGTCCAGTACTAGTAAATATTTTAATTAATGACTTAGATAATGGCATGGAGAGTATGCTTATAAAGTTTGTGGGTGACACCAAACTAGGAGGAGTTGCAAGGACTTAGGAGGACAGGACTGGAATTCAAACCAATCTTGACAAATTGGAAAATTGGTCTGAAATCAACAAGATGAAATTCAATAAAGACTACACGTAAGAATAAACAAATCAAATGGACAAATACAAAATGGGGAATAATTGGCCAGACAGTAGTACTGCTGAAGAGGATCTGGGGGTTATGGTAGATCATAAATTGAACACGAGTCAACAATGGGAAGCAGTTGGTAAAAAGGCTAATATCATTCTGGGGTATATCAACAGGAGTGTGCTATGTAAAACACAGGAGGTAATTTTCCTGCTCTACATGGCACTGGTGAAGCCTCAGCTGGAGTACTGTGTCCAGTTCTGGGCGCCACACTTTAAGAAAGATGTGGACAAATTGGAGGGTTCATAGACAGCAACAAAAATGATGAAAGCTTTAGCAAACCTGACCTATGAGGAAAGGTTAAAAAAACCTGTGCCTGTTTAGTCTTGAAAAAAAGAAGACTGAGGAGGGACCTGATAAGCTTTCAAATATGTTAAGGGCTGTTATAAAGAGGATGGTGATCAGTTGTTCCTCATGTCCAGTAAAGGTAGGACAAGAAGTAATGGGCTTAATCTACAGCAAGGAAGATTTAGGTTAGATATTAGGAAAAACTTCCTAGCTATTAGCTGTGCTACTTGCTTCTAAGGGAGGTTGTGGAATCCCTGTCACTGGATCTTTTTAAGAATAGGCTCGATAATCACCTGCCAGGAATGGTCTAAGTATACTTGGTGAAAATAATTAGATTTGTAGTCTGTTGGTATTAACAAAAACATTATGATTAATAATGTTTATTATGGTGGTACCTGCAGCCAGCTTGAGAATGGGGCCCCATTGTGCTGGCCACTGTAAAAACACAGAATAAAAGACAGTCTCGCCCTACCCCTGATAACTTATAGACAAGACAAACAAAGGGTAGGAGAAAGAGAACATATTAGCAGAGTGATGGTTTGCAAACGTCATGCTAGGACCACAATTTTCATTTGTTTTATTTAAATCCTTTGGGTGTTTTTGAAGGAACTATGTAATTGGAAAGACTGAGGAAGGGAGAGGGCAGGAGAGAGCTTCACCTGTTACAATTAAAATAATTGATGCCTACAGTAGAAGATCTGTATCTTAAAAAGAGCTGTAGAGCGTGTTCCACTTCTAAAATGTGTGGTATTACACAGGAAACCAGGTAGCCCAGTGGTTTACACAGAGGGTGAGTCACTTGCTACCTATGCCACTGTATTTGTTAATTGCAAAATGGCATTTTGTAACTTTATTCTTAAATAGTTTTTTTTCCAAAACAGAGAGGTGCACGTACAGTATTTTGCTAGTATTCCACATCTGTAGGTATGTCAGTATAGGAGGCAGGTACTGAGGTCCTAGTTTTCAAAAGTGTGGGCCTAATTTAGGACACCCATATCTGCAGTTGGGTGTTCAAATGGTCACTTACGTATCCAAATACCCTGTCAGGTGCCCATGTGCTGATCAGAGCATCCAAATGCGGAACCGGGTGTCTTATTAGCATCCAAGTTTAAAAATGTGGCTTCCCTTTGTCACAGTTCAGGGCTGCTGCACCTGTAGTTCCCGCTCCATGATCGACCAAGTGTACCACCTCTGGGCTTCTGGTTCCTTAGCTGTCATCTTGCTTGGGTGGTGACTCCAACATTCTTTCCCTCCTGACTGGGTTTTTTCCAGGCTGCACAGCTTCCTACCTACATCCTCAGAGATGGATAACGGTGTAATTGTCACAGTAAAGCTACCACACAGCTCTTTCTAAGCAAGCACATTTATTCTTAAGGTAAAAAGCGTTACAGAGAACAGAGATTAAAAACAATCAAAGAACCTATGCAAATTCTAACAAGCTTGCTAGAGATTGTCCCCTTGACTCCAATGGGGGTTCGAGCCAGTGAACAGTCCTTCAAGCCCCATGCAAAGGTTTTTCATAACTTCTTTTGCTCAGAACCAGAACACAGACTGGGCCATGTCCTTCCACCCCTTCCCTTAGACAGAAGGACCTGTCTGTCTGCTGGATCAGAAAGAAGGCTCTGAGTCAGATTTAACGCAGACTGTTTAAACAGCATCCTTTCTTTGTCTGTTAGTCCTTGGAGAATCCAGATTGACTCAGTACATATATGAGCCTTTCTCCAGGGGTGGGTAGCTCTCTGGGGGTGTTACAACCTGATTGAATTTGCCTACCCTCCCCCTCCGCCACACACTGCTCTTAGTTCCTGGAAGGCTGTGATCCCTCTCCCCCATGGAATTACATACAATCCATGGCCCCCAATGGTACATACAGTCAATAAGGTTTGTCCAGGAAAATGCCATCTCTGTCATACCCTAGTCTAACATTGTCTATACAAATGAAAAGGTAAAGGTACCACCTGCACCAAGCAAGGCACTAAAACTTGTCACAAATTAGAAGAGACGCGGACTTGGAATTGTACATCACTGCATCTTCAGAGAGAAGCACAATTGTGACAGTTTTGGGAACAGAGAAAGGGTTGAACAGCTCGTGAAATAGTGCTCAGAACTGGGTATGGGGGAATTCACAAACACTCACGGATTGTGTCTATGTTGCTAACTCCCAGAAGCCCTGCAGAGTGGTGTTTGGTGAGTTTCTGAAGCTATTGTATGTTCACAAGCGATAACCAATAATGTTCAATAAGCTCTAAAGATCCCTCCACACAGAGGCGCTTGGCAGTGTGTGTCCAAAAGCAGAGGAATTCTGTATAGCGACCATGGGCCAGATTTTCAGCTAGTGTAAATCAGTATAATTGTAGCTGTGCTGATTTATGGCATCTGAGGATGTGGCCCAGTGTATGTTTTGGGACAGCTGTTCATACTCCGGTAGAACAAAGTGCAATTTTAGAATGTATAACCTAACCTGGGGCCAGACTGTGATAGCTTCATTTGCACTGAACAGTACTGTACTCCATGCATAGTCCCCTTGAAATTAGTGAGGCATTTGTGGGAAAAGGTGCAACTAAATCGAGTAAGAGTCTCATAATTCATAACTGGGGGCTCTGGCTACTAAAGAAAGGGAACCTCACACCATTCAAAGGAGCAGTACTTTCAACATTAAGAAGGAGAAGCATCAGAAAGTCTTCTACTATGGTACTCCTGGAAATGCAATTCCCTGAAGATGAGGCTAGACAGACTAATAGCTCAGCACACCTATATTGCACTGTTTGATGGAAAGTAGCTGCTGTTTTACCAGATCCTTCAATTTCTTCAGTTCTCAGGATCCAAAGCCACTTAGCATCAGTTGGTTACACCAATTTCAGGAATGGACTCCGGTTAAAAATAATTGTAATACCTATGCATTTGTAGTATAATTTTCAGCTTTTAAAAATCCTGAAGTACTTGGGTGTGTGTGTGTGTGTGTGTGTGTGAGAGAGAGAGAGAGCGAGAGAGAGAGAGAGAGAATCACACGCCTACCACCCTCAGCCCTTCGGATTGAGGAACATCTGTCTTTGCTGACATTGCTCAACAGTGACCTGTCTAGCCAGTTGTATGGCAGAGCTCACAGGCCCTGGAGGAAGTCCTATCCCATCCTCCTCACCCAGAAAGATGGTGGTTGCAACATGGGGGTCTAGTGACTGAGTTAAAGTAAACACTTTGTAAGTGGAGTCATGGTGTGTTTTCCCAGTCAGGAGGTAGGGGGAAAGGCCATGTGAAGTGGTTGAGTGAACTGAAGAGACCCTTGTGTGCTAAGCACACAGAGTAAGAGAATATTGTATATTGGAGGTTTAGGGGGAGTATTTAAAGCACTTCTTGGATGTTTCTTCATATGGTAACACAGCATTTACTTATCCTAACTTGGCAGCTCTAAACCTTCTCACGCATCCCATGTGTGCACTATTGCCAGGTGCCATCTAGTAATGTACCTCACACATCCTGCAACTAATACTAATGGTTTTATACATTTAGCTTCACTTTTCCAGTGAGTCCTATGCACCTGTCCTATGACTCTACCTTCATCAGTGCAGCCAGGAGAATGTAATCAACATTCCCAAGGCCTTGGGCACATGCTAAATTTCCAATTCATTCTTGGTTTCTCAAGGTCTTGGGAAAATAGTTTCGGAGGATGAGTGATGCCTTTTAAAGTGTGTGAGTAAGACACTGTACAGATTATACATTATGTGAGACAAATGTATCCTGGCTTGGGCACATGCCAGTACTGTTTTCCTTTTTTAAATGTATGTGTGTGTGTGTGTTGGTGCACTGCCTGATCCCAGAAACAGAATACGTTGTCTGCATGAAATACGCGATGCATTGGTCATCATGAATTCTGTGTTTTGTGGGGGAGTGCCTCTAACTGCATACAGATGAAGGCCCTGTCCTCAGCCTCTCTACAGAGGATTCATCAGCTGTGCATAGAAGGGGGCCAGCAGTGCAATATGTTTAAAAAGCAGTGCAAATTAGAACCTTGTTTTTCCTCTTCTATAGAGCTTAGAATGGTGGAGCCCCAGAAAAACTAAAGAAATAGAAGTCCTTAGCTCATTTTCTCACAATTAACTTCAGTGGAATTACACCAGGAATTAATTTAGCCCAGTGTCTTTCCTGGAAAGAAACAAGGTGACCTTTGAAATCCAGATACAGATTGGATTGTACATAAAAGATCTCAACAATAGGTTCACATTCTGCTCTTCATAGTAGTTTTATGTCCATATTTTATGGATGGAAGAAAGGTAAAAGCACAAAGTTTGACATACTGGAACTTCATACCCATCTGCTTTTGTTGTGTTATACAAATACTGTCTGGCTTTTAGTTATTTCTCTCTCTTCGTGCCTCCCAATATGCTTCCAGTTTATTTATTTTTAAAATTTGCTCACTTCTCCCAAATTTAGCTGCAAGACTTGTCATCACGTTGCATGGAGGAGGGGGGCGAGGGGGAATTAAAATTGCTAAATTCTCTGCTGATACTTACAGAGCAGAGTTTAATGAAGTCCCAACCCTTCAGGGCATCATGATGCTGACTTGAGGGAATTACACATAACTTCTTAGGATGGCATAAAGTGATGATGAGATGGTCTCAGGCTAATGGACAATTTGCACAACCTTTTCAAAGACTGTCTGAAAAGGAAAAAGATTTAGAGAGTTTATTTATTTATTTTTATAAAAGCTTCATTATAAAAAAGTTATTAAAAACCCTTAATGTAAAGGATTTTCCCCCAGCTTATTTTTAAAATTCGAAATTCTGATCCTGTCTGGCCGGATTCTATGGATAATTGGAAGATGCCTCTTCCATTAAGAGCTGAGAGAGCTCCCAACACATGTTTGAACCCTCCAAAGAGACTGCCAGCAAAACTAGCCAAGATCAGATTGGCATTCTTTGCATTTCTAAGGCCAAGCACATGCACAAACCCATACGCTTTCACATGTGTACATGTCCAAAATTTTCTAAATTTAGACTTCTCAAATCAGATTGTCTCGTAATTAGGTGGCCTGATTTCCAGAAGTGCTGCGGGTTACGTTGATGGTGTACACATAGAAAAGCTAGACAAAAATAATAAAAACACTTTTGCTGGAAGGTTGCAATGTAACGCTACTTTATTTCTTAGAATCCTGAACAATAACACACAGTAAACAGAGAGATAAAGCTGCTCTTTCCTAATATAGAGAGGCACAATTCACTCCCCTTTACTATAGGCTGCATGGCTGCAGCCTGACTTTTGCTAGGCCCAGCTTGCATGTTTCCTTATAGAGTGGCCACTGCCATATCCCCAGAATATCGCACATTCCTGTACTTCTGGGAATGGGTCGGCCTGCCTCTGCCGCTGTGATCTCACATGCATGGTGTATGCGAGGTCACACTGGTGGAGATGGAGCAGTGCGCCCTTCAAAATGGCATTCCCTGTTCATACTACGTCCAGTTTTGACTCAGTACCAGACAAGGGACAAAACCATAGAAAAATATTAAAACCGGATGAATGGCTTAAAACCAGATGAATGGCCAGTCTACCAGGGAGCCCCCTACCCTGCAAGTGGACTGAGGGGAGAAAAAAACTCCTGAAATTTAAAGTGATGGTTTACAGTTGTAACACATATGTTGTTACACCATACTGAACTGAATTCACTGGGAGCAGCTGAAGGTTCAACACTTTTCAAAAACAGGCCGTTTATTTATGTGCCTAAATTTGAAGTTAGGGGGTGATCTTTATACATTTAAAAAAAGAAAAGAGCCCAAGTGCAATTTGTTCTTTTTCCTTGGTAGTTTTCTTTAACAATAGCAACAAGAGAAAATCAGGGGTGCAAAAAAATTGTGAAGAGGCCTTAAAATAGGTCATCCCTACAATTTTTTTGCTGCATTCCCCAATATTTTGAAAATGTTTCAAAGAAAAGCTTTTGGGTTCCCCCTCTTCCCCCTTCCAAAGACCCAGTCGTCCCAAAGTTACAACTAGCGGGCTGCTGGCCTTTTAACTCAGCCATGCAGACAGAGTATTGTTATCAAATGGGTGTGGATTTCAAAGCTTAATTAGAACGATTTAAATAGGAAAATTATAAAGCTCAAGCAGTTCCTATTTTCCTTATTTATTTTTTAATGAACAAAAAAAGTTAATGCCACATCTGCATTATAGTGTAAACGTAGAGCTCAGATGACAGGAAATAAAAAAGACTAGAGTTCTTATAGTTGTATTAACTCTTGTCTACTACGTATACTGGGTTTAATTCTTCTTTCATTTAGTCCAATTATATTGGTGTAATGACACTGAAGTAAATGGACTCACTCTTGATTTAGGGCCTACTTTTGACAGGAACCTCAACCTCAACCATTTTGCAGCCTCAGTTCTGCAGGTTCAGATAAATGTAGGTGCACTTTTGTGCAAACAGAAATCATTGATAAACTTCATTTGCACCTGTAAAATATGTGTGAATGCAAAGCGTGAGGCTGCTTCTCAAAACAAGGCCTTTACACCAGTGTAACTGACAGCAGAATTCAAACAGTCTAGCTAATGCCACCAAGATGTGCACATAAAACCAAAGGAACTACATTACATTCCCTTTGTACCCTTGTCCTCCTTTGAGCCCCATTCCCACCCCATTTTTGGTTGCTATCATGCGTATTGTGCTATATGATATTTAGATTGTAAACTCTATGTAGGGTAGAGGCCAGGGCAAAAATTTCAAAAGAACTGAAGGGGCAGATTTTGAAAACAGTGTTTAGGTGCCCGAAAATGCAGACAGGCCTCTAGAAGGATTTTCAAAAGTGCCTAGGCACCTAGCTCCCCCTGAAATCAAGTTAGCTATGTGCATATATGCTTTGTTGAATCAAGACCTCAGTCATTTGATCAAATAGCCATTTCTTTTGAGCATTTGACCAAATCAGCAAACCTTTCAGGCAGTGCTTAATTTGTAATGAAAGAGGTGCCGAGGCGCAAGCGATTTTTTTACTTTCATAACGGATGTGGCAAATCCAGTGTTGCCGAGGCTATGAACTGCGAAGCCTAAAGGTGCCAGGGCTCAGCTTTTATGCCTTTGGTCAAAAGACAAGGCATTTAATCTCATGCCTAAATTTTGTTCCCTTAACAAATCAACCAAAGGAATAAATAAATTAGACTTAATTGCATTCTGTCAAACAGCAGGGAACATCTATCAGCCAGTAATTGCGGGTGTTGTGAGGTTTTGTTCACACTGACATTCCACTGTCTTTACAAAGATATGGAAGTTCCACAGACTCTCTCATGGCGTTTGCATATTTCTTCACATGTTCTTTCATCATGCTTTCGCTCCTACCATGGCCAATGGCAATGTAAGATCTACTGACGTGCATTTTCAGAGCTGAAAAGGTACATTGGCTCATCATCTCATTTCTGCTTTTTAATGAGCTTTTCTACAATCTTTTCAGTATGACGAAGCCACATTTGCAATATACATTTCAGTCAGCTTTCAAGAACATGACCAATCAGCCTTAACTCTGCATTGCCTGGATTTTCAAATTTAAAGTTTCACTGATATCTTATGCAAGAAAAACCCTTCTTAGTTTTTATTGTTAAGAAGAAATGATAAAGAGAGAGAATAAAGGGGAAAAATTACAAGTAACTGAAAATAAAAATTAAAAATGAGGTGTTCTCTCCTAAAGTATGGTAAAAGAACTTCAGCATGACCAGCACAAAGCCTGTTCACCACTTAAGACCTATTTTGAGAGTTTGCCCCAGACTAGAGAGGGGCAAAATTTTTGACAAGTAGATTTTTTTTGTTGAAAAATTATTATTTTTTTTTTTGGTGCTTCAAAACTATTTGTGAATTCAGGTTGCATTTGATGATGAGAAAAATTGATTTTTAAAAGTAAAAATGTTTCATTTAAAACATCTTACTTTGACTTTTTGATTCTGAAAAAGTGTTTCAAATTCAAATTTGGCCAGTTAATGATTTTCACCCCAAGTTTTTCCATTTGACCAAAAAAAAAAAAAATGGAAAAAATTGATTTTGGTTCAAAGTAAACTGGATTTTTGGGGCATTTTTCAGTTTGGTCTCCAAAGTGAAAAACTCCTTATTCATTCAGCTCTAGCATAGACCTTTTGCTTGGCCCTCTGTGCTTGGGTGAATTTTGTGATGAGTTTTCTGATCAGACTTAGTTCCTTTTCCGCTTGCATGTTCCAACTTGTAAGTAATTAAAAAATGTTTCTTCTTTTGGTGTATTAACTTGTGTTCATATTTGACATTTCAGTTCTTGTACAGTTCATTTTTAAATGTACCTTTGAATTCCATGATGGACCTACCGAGATTGCAAGCACTCAGACATGTTGCATGATCAGCAGAAACTAACTGCTTCTCAAATATGTGCTCTGCTTACACACAGGAAATCCAGTCATATGGTTCATGGCCAGTAATGTTGACTTTACTTCATCTTATCGGCTATGTGTACACAGGAGAACTGAAAAGGATCATTGTGACATCTCTTGATTGATATAAATGGGTATATATTCATACTGAGGGATTTGATCAAAACAAAACTTTCTACACAATGCCAAAATATTATGCAGATGTTTAAACAGCAATGAAAATAAAAGCCAGATTCCAATGTAATGAACATATTTTCTAACTCTTTCATCAGTATTAATGGTTCCATTACGTCCCTGCATATTTTGCACTTTTGGGATCTGGAGATATGTATGCTTTGACCATTTGATTGAATTAATGGTGCAACACTTAATTATTTTGCCTTCTGTTGCCCAGAAACTGTATTCTGATAAGAGGGTTTAAAGAGTGTTATTTTTCAAAGAGAGTTCCATTATTTCATGCCTAAGGATTTGATAGAGAACTCTTCTAATTTTCAGTATAATAGATTCTCACGGAAATGGGTTCTACACTAATTTTTTTTAAAAGCCATTTTCTACAATATTATAAGGTTCATTAAAATGGCAAGTGCCACTAGGATGAAAAACTGTTCTTGTTGCTTTGCAGTGAATTAATTTATAACAGAATTTCAGCTATAATTCTGTTACCAGTTACTTTTCTTTTGTTGGCCAGTTTTATGTGCTGCGTGTACTTCCAACAGTATTTCAATTTTATTTAATTCTGATTTGAAATCTAAAGTAGAATGGAATAAGTTATAGTATTCCAGGGAGCAAGGTTTTCCTCTTACTGGCAACAATGATGTTTATTTATGTTGTTATACTGTAAATAGTTGTTTTCCCCTTTCCAATGAATGGAAAGATAGCATGAAGTGTGACAATAGAGGTGTCTTTAAGAAAAAATTCCCTGGCTGGTGCTGACATTGAAAAGAAATAAGAATAACCTCAGCAGCAGCCTGGAGTACGAAAGGGAAGAATCAATCAGATTCATGACCACTTGCAGAGCCCTGGCAATTCTGTTTAGTTGTTTCAGTCAGGGCCTGATCCAAAGCCCAATGAAGACAATAGAAAGACTCCAAGCTTCTTTTTATTCCTGGTCAGATAGCAGAGGATCTTCAGCACCAGTGAAGAATTTCATAGTCCAAAAATTTTTCACCAAATTGTTTTCCCCTAGTATAGCCATCAGGAAATACCAGGGTGAATTTTGGTCTCTGTGTGATATTTATTTATTTATTTGTATTACTGTAGCATGTAGGATTCTTAGTTATGGACCATAGTGCTAGGTACTGAACAAACCCAGAATAAAAAGACAGTCACTGACCCAAATTGATTTCAGTAACTGAAGCTTGCTGGGGCTCATGCGTTTTTGAATTAAACTATAATATTGAATCTTATGATATTCTACTTGTGGCACCTTAGAGACTAACCAATTTATTTGAGCATGAGCTTTCGTGAGCTACAGCTCACTTCATCGGATGCATACTGTGGAAACTGCAGAAGACATTATATACACAGAGACCATGAAACAATACCTCCTCCCATCCCACTCTCCTGCTGGTAATAGCTTATCTAAAGTGATCATCAAGTTGGGCCATTTCCAGCACAAATCCAGGTTTTCTCACCCTCGCCCCCCTCCCCCCCACAAACTCACTCTCCTGCTGGTAATAGCCCATCCAAAGTGACCACTCTCTTTAAAATGTGTATGATAATCAAGGTGGGCCATTTCCAGCACAAATGCTTCATGTAAGAGAACACTTACTTCTAGAACCACAATTTACACTAGAAAAAGCAATAACCATTGCTACTCAGATTGAGTCAGCTACAGCTGAAGCCAAAATAATGAGCGTGGATACAGGAGACACAGTCCAGGCTGTGACTCCTTTGCAGAAAAGTTCGCTACCTCTGCAGACACACAATCGCAAGAGGAAAACTAATGAAAAACCACCAAATCAGCAAATTCAAAATACAGTAAAAACATGCTTTCGCTGTGGATCCCCACAACACCTTGCAAGCTACACAGGATGTCCGACAAAAGTAGCTCAGTGCAATCATTGCAAAAAGATTGGACATTTTGCTAAAGTATGTCGCAGTAGCCAGTTCAATTAACAGATGTTACTATGCTGAGCATGGACAAAATCACAACTGCACATATTCCAGAACAGATAAAGTGCACGGTAAATGTTTCCAACATACCCGCAGGCAAACCACACTCTATTCAGCTGATGTTGGACACTGGCTCAGCAGTATCTATACTACCTGATTCCATCTATCTGCAGTACTTTAAAGATGTGCCTCTTACTGAACCCAAGCTTCACTTGCTGTGCTATTTGAAAAACCATATTCCACTACATGGCTGCCTGCCAGTAATAGTTACTTTTGGTGATTGCTGTGTAACTGCAGAGTTCTACATTGTTAGTCTCTAAGGTGCCACAAGTCCTCCTTTTCTTTTTATTGTCCACAAAGGCACTCCTATCCTTGGCAGAGATTTATTGGCTACTTTAAATATCAGGGTAGTTAATGGACAAATTGCTCTTCCTCAGCAAAGCACTCTTGCAGTACACACACCAGTTTCAGCTGGGACCCAAAACCAGGTTGAGGAGAAACTCGGCTGTGCTTATTACAGAAGTTACAGCGCTTACCATTTTCAGTCAGGGAAGCTGTTTCAGAGGAACTTAGAAAACTTGTTCAAAAGGACATTATTGAAGAGATTGACCCCTCGGAATGGGTTTCACCTATAGTAGTGACGCAGAAGAAGGGTGGATGCATTCGCCTTTGTGTGGACTTAAGGGAGCCAAATAAAGCTATTGTGATTGACAGCCATCCTCTACCTCACATAGAAGAAGCATTTGCAGAACTCTGTGGAGCAAAGATGTTTTCTACTCTTGATTTGCAGAGCGCATACCACCAGGTTATGTTGCATGAAGATAGCAGAGACCTCACAGCATTTATTACATATGAGGGACTATTTCATTTTAAACATGTTCCATACAGGTCTCGCATCAGTCCCAAGTGCCTTCCAAAAAATGATGTCATTGATTCTGAAGAATCAACATGGAGTTCAGTGCTATCTGGATGATATTATTGTGTTTGGAAATACTTCTGAGGACCATGACAATAACCTGCAGTCTGTACTAAACTGCATCAGCACAGCAGGCCTCCAGCTCAATAGGTCCAAATACAAATTTAGGCAAACTTAACTCTCCTTTCTGGGGCATACAATTTCACAGGCTGGACTAAAACCTGATCCAGATCATATCCTGGCAATTTAAAATGCTCCTCCTCCAACAGATTTGCAAACCTTACGTTCCTTCGTGGGTCTTACCTCCTAGTATGCAAAATTCATTCCCAATTATGCTTCTGTCATTGAACCGTTACGGGAATTACTATGGGGAATTTCAACCTTAGTGTGGACAACAGATATACAAGCTAGTTTTGAAATGGTGAAAGACTTGATTGTACATAGTCCAGTACTTGCACTATTCAGTCCTGCATTGCCCACAATTGTAACTACTGATGCTTCCGATTATGGACTTGGGGCTGTTCTCACAAAACTGCATGAGGACAACACAGAGAGGACTGTTGCATTTGCTTCAAGGACACTAAGTAATGTTGAGAGAAAATATTCTACAGTCGAAAAAGCAGCACTTGCTTGTGTCTGGGCTACTGAAAAAATGGAGAACTTACCTGTGCGGCCGCATGTTCAAGTTGCGCACAAACCACAGCCCTTTGACGTTGCTCACCATGAAAGGACTGGGAAGAGCAGGATACCGTATTGCTCGATGGCCTGCAAGACTACTCTTTCAATTATGAACTGGAATATAAGCTTGGAAACCAAGATGTGGTCACTGATTGCCTTTCCTGCCTGCCTTTGCCTTCACCGGATGGTCCACCAGAGGATGAGGATGTAATGGTTGCACTTATTACAAGCACTCTTACTGCAGTTACAAGAGAACAATTTCAAGCTGCTTGTTCAGTGTGTCCAATTCAACAAAAACTATGGGATTTTCTGACCAAGAGATGGCCCAGTCACCCTAAAAACCTTGACCCAGTTTTGCTGCCTTATTTTAGACTTCGGGATTAACTTTCTTTGTTTGATGGCTGTGTGCTATGAGGTACACACCGGCACCCTGTACCAGAAGAATTACAGTCAAAACTCATACACCTGGCACACAATACTCATCAAGGAATTGTCCAAACCAAACAACAACTACGGGATCTGTATTGGTGGCCAGGGATGGATTCTCAAACTGAAGCACTCATAAAATTCTGTGTCACTTGCCAAATGCATGATAAGACAGCAGTGACATGTACCCCTCCATTACAGCCTGTTTCTCTTCCTGAATCTGCATGGGGAAAAGTGGCAATTGACATTGTAGGACCCCTTGATACTGCTCCAATTGACTGTCGTTATGCCATCACTTTAATAGACTATTTCAGTAAATGGCCTGAGGTAGCGTTTACATTGCAAATCTCTTCTGGTACAGTAATTAAGTTCCTCTCTTCAGTTTTTAGCAGGGAAGGTAACCCCAAAGAACTGGTTTCAGATAATGGTAGTCAATTTACTTCCTTAGAGTTTGAAACTTTTCTAGCACAGAGGAACATTTTACACGGAAGGTCATCCCTATATTACCGTCAAGCCAATGGGGAAATCGAACAGTTTAACAGAAGTTTGAAAGAGTTTGCAAATGGCTAAACTGGAAGGGTGATTGTGGATATCCTTCACTACTGATTTCTTGCAAGCATACCGGGCTACATGACATGCCACAACGCAAAGATCACCTGCAGAGTTACTGCATGGGAAACAGATGAATACTAAACTGAACATTGCTGGATTGTTAAAGGCACTACCTGATGCCCCAGATTAGGATGATGTGAGAAAAAGAGTTGAACAGAACCAAGCAAAGTCTAAGGCTTTCACAGACAAGCGATGGGGTGCTAAGGAACCAAAGTTTGAGTGTGGTTCCTTCGTTAGAATACAAAAACCTGGAATTTTACGCAAAGGGGACCATAAATTCACAGCTCCTCTTAAAATCATAGAGAAGGGACCTTACACCTATCAACTTTCTGATAAGCAGGTATGGAATGCTTCTTATCTTGCACCTGCCTATGCACCAAAAGGAGATTATGCCAACACCCAGTCTGCATTGGATGACTTCACCGTAGTACCAACACAACAAGACATTGCTCTGGAACCGGGGCTTGAGAGACGGCCTGTCAGACCCAGACGACCACCTGTCTGGACTAGAGACTATGTTATGTAGTATCTCCAGTGTTTTCAGTGAAATATTTCTGCCAACAGTATAGTGTCTTGTTTCATATTTGTTCCTGTGGTTAGAACAATAATGTTTATTTTAATTGGGAGAGTTTCTTAAGAGAGGAGGGAATGTGGTGTTTAGATGTTGCTTGTAATTATTAGAATTACACTGGCTGCTGGGAGTCTGAAAGGACAGGAAACAGGAAGGAGGGGGAGGAGTTGAGAGGCTGGGAGAGAGCTACAGAGGGTGCAGCAGCAGCTTGGTAAAGAGGTTTCCACTTTGAAAATAAAGTCCTTTTGAAGCTTGTTAGTACCTTGCCTGGTTGGTACAACAGATTCCTACTAAGGAGCTTGATTACACAAACTGCACTCATGGTGGTGAACATTTACTCATGCAGATAGTTTCATTAATGTCATGGGGATTATTCACATGAATAAAGTTTACAAAGCTGAGCCCCAAATGTAGGAACCTGCAGTGCTAGAACCTGGGACCAGGGGACCTGCTGATCTCTACATCACCCTAGGAGGCTTGTGTTGGGTTTCTGTGGAAGGACATTGTGAGGCTGGGCTTGGCAGGAAATACTTCTCACAAGGAGCTGAGTGGCAGCTCCTTGAAGCCCACTGATTGGCTGGCTCCAGTATTTAAGCCAGGAAGCCATGATGGGGAGCTGTCTGAGCAACAGTGTAGACTGTCTGCCTCTGCTTCAGCCCTTGTATGTATGCAATCACAGAATCTGGCGTCTGACCCTGCCTGATGCCTAACTCTTGGTTTGCCCTCTGACCTTCTGGTACCTGACTCGTCCTCTGACCACCCTCGTCCCAGTCCTGACACCAAGGCATGAAAATAATACAGGAATAGGGCCACACAGGCAGAAATAAATACATTAAACCGGCCACCCTACCTTCAATGGTCCCTTACGATATGTGCTAACTGCTTGTGCTAAACAATCTGTTCCACCTTGTATTTTGCTGTGATGCTGGGAGTACCTTTCCCAGACCTGAAGAAGAGCTTTGTGTGGCTGGATAGATTGTCTCTCTCACCAACAGAAGTTGGCCCCAAAAAAGATATTACCTCACCCACCTTGTTTCTCCAAAACCACATGGCTGACTATAGAACAACAAGATAAACCAATGAGCCAGATGATCAAATTCATTTAGGATTTGATTTTGCATTGTGGTAAGGGGAGATGGCACCAAGCTGAGAGGTTCCAAGTGGTGATATTCATATCACCTGCATAAAACCAAAGTAATTAGGCTTTATGTGGGTGTAGGACAGGGAGAGAAATCCATCCATCCATAATCATTTCAACAGGAGTTCTGCTTCAGTAAGGACATCTGAATCAGGCCCATAGTTTGTAGCTGTTCGGGATGGAATCAAAACACTGTGTTTAATCACAGAATGATTCTGAGATGAATCAAAGAATTTTGGCTCCTTAGTCCTCATTTATACCCTATGTTATAACTAAATAAAACAATTCGCAAGAGCAGAATGAAACAAAAGATAAATATTACCTGGGTAAAATGAAGGCCGTGGTGCTGCCTTGTGCCTGTCTCTAATACTTATTTCTTAGTACTATGTATATTATCTGTTTAAACTTGAATGTTTTAGCATAATTATAAGCTAGCAAGTTTAAATCAAACATACACGCCCTTTCCACTTATGATTTGAAAGCAATTACTTCCATCTCACAAGTAGGGCATACAAACTGCTAGCATGGAGCCACAGCTTTAGTTCTGTGACATATGGGGCTGGAAAAGCTTTGCAGACTGTCTCTAAAGTGAAGCCGTGCTGGCCACAATGTCACTGTTCTGCTTCTCATCACCCCATTTGTTGGATTCTCTTGTGTATGGAAGCGGAAAAAACAAAGTGAATTACGTGCTTGTCTGCTCTTTGCTTCAGCTTTATTTCCACTATGACATTCATACTAAACTCACCACTGATGATCCAGTCCTGAGAGGTGCCCAGTATACTCAGCACCTACTGAAGTGAGAGGGAACAACCTCACAGGTGGCACCCAGCACCTGACAGGATCTGACCCTTCCATTTGAAATGGAGCTCAGGCTATGGTGCAGGAAAGCATCTCTAGCCAGGACATGTGCTTAACTTTAAAGTAAATGGGATTAAAACATTAAGCACGTGCTAAAGTGCTGTCCTAAATAGGGATGATCTGAACTGTTTTCCTGAATCAGAGGCAGAATGCATGACTCTTCAATCAGGTTGATCCTCAAGTAGGATGAAACACGTGGAAAAGACTGCTTTGCCAAGCACCTCACACATATTGTATGAGATCTTTCAACATCAAAACCAGTGTCAGAAATCTCTTGTCTTAATTAGCTCAGTTAATAGGAAACACCATTGCTGCTGTTGAGAAAGCCGAAGGGAGGTTGAAATAGTTACTTATCTTTATTTTCCCACTTCTTGACCCACATTAATGTTTTCCTCGGTGTCAATTTCCATTGTTAAGAATACTTTTTTTATTTCTCTCAACATATACCAATAAAACCCAGGGAAATTTAACATTGGGAATCAATGAAGAGAATGAGGGTTTGAGGAATGAAGAGAGGTAGGTGGTCAAAAGAAAAGATTGTATCCAAATAATACATAAAGGGATCAGAGCATAAATAACTATTTAAGGGTTCAAAAGATACAACTCTGACTGTGAAATAATAGAGTTGGTAGACAGATAGAGGTACAGTTAGAACACAAGTGATAGCAAACAGAACTGAAAATATAACATGAGTAGAATGTAGTAGAATACAATGGCTCATCAGACCCTCAGCTGGTGTCAGACAGCAAAACTCCACTGAACCCATTCAATGAATGGATAGATTTGTCTCAGAACTTTTGATTATTTACCAAGCAGTGCTACGGGCAGAATTATGGTTGTTCAGATTGCTATAATTCTGCATTTCCATTCTTGCCAATGTTTGTGGGGTATTATCTTAAGTGGACCCTGATTTTGAGGGCCAGATTCTTTCCTTCACCAAGATTTATGTGGTGGAGAGAAGAGGGGAGAGCTACCAGAGATCTGACTATGGTGTCTTGATTCTCAAGGGGGCTATGCAAATACAGCAGATGTGGAGATTATGTCAGCATGCTAACATGTAATTTTCATGAACTTTTGTTGGGGTTTCCCTGAGAACTTTTCCATTTGGTTCCCCAAGAGCTCAGCTTGACTCTGTAGTGGACTGTTAAACTGTATTATAGTGTTCAGCCACTAGGTGACACTGTGTGAAAAATACTTTATTGGAACAAACCTCAGACATACCTGGCAGAGCATTAAAGGATCTGCTGTGTATAAGCAAGCTCTGTAGCCAGTCCCTATTTGGTACAGGAAAAGCACATGGTGTCATGAGAAAACAAAGAATAGAAATAGAAGGGAAACAGCAACAAAGGTTGCAAACAGAAGAAACAAAGCAACAAAGGCTGCAGGATCTCATCAACATGTCACTCTTCAATGCCCCAGCGAACTTCAGATTTGACAAAGCTTCACAGTGGATAGACTGGAATAATATTTTGTAAGATTTCACATTGCTTCTAAGCTCCCCAAGAAAACTGACATTATACAGAGACCTCCTTTAATTTATGGTATGGGGAAAGCAAGCAGAACATATCTTTAAATTCTTTGACTTTACTGAAGACAGTCACAAAGGTGACTATGAAAGGGTTCTGGCTATGTTTAATGCATACTTTATATTACAGAGAAATGTGGTTTATGAAAGAGCATGTTTTCACCAAAGAATTCAAAAACCAGGGGGAAATGTTGATTGATTGATAAGAGCTTTGCATATGTTGGCTGAAAAGTGTATTGTCACCCTCAGTGCAGGTCCAACTGTGGTAATAATCCCAATGTAGGTAAGGCCCTTGGGGTTGTGACATTTTAACCACTATGTTATCCTGACTTGCATTGAACAGCATAAGGTGACTTCAGTGATTAAAATGCTGATGGCCAGCGGAACTGCACTTGTACCCAAGGTGGGAAATTTCAGTGAAAAAAAAAAGCTAGTTTAGACACAGCTCATATTTAAGAAGCAGAGATGAACCTGAACCAGCTCCCGAGCCGAACACCCAAGCACTTTGTGTATATGGCATGCATGTGTGATGCAGTTTGTGGGATGTGTATCAGTTAGGTTCTATACTTACTGATATGGCAACCTGTACTAGTGTAATCAAAAGGACAAGACAATTCTTCACCCTGTGACCTAGGTCTTATGCCATGTTCAACTGTCATCAACATCCCTTCCTGATCAGACAGCAGATTGCGAAGTAGTGTGATGCCATCACTGGCATCTCTCCTTTCCTCGTTATGATTATTACTTTTTATTACAGAAATGCCAAGTGGCTCCAATCATGGTCAGGATCCCCTTATGCTTGATCCTGTTCAAATGTAAACTAAGGCAGTCTCTATCTAGCCCAAAGAGCTTACAATCTAAAAATACGAGTGGGGTAGTTGGGATATAATCAGATATCAACTTTAGTTCACAGATAGAATTTTGTGTGGGTTAGGCATTCATTGCTTTTTGATGAAAAGTCTCTTATCATTATCATTCCTGATAATCTAAGGAAATATCTTTGTTACGTTTTCTTGTGTGGTTTGGACATTAAAATAGAAAGTCTCTTTCTTTTTTTTCCAGATTCTTCTTTCAAGGCTTGAACTCCACTTGGTCTGTCTTTAGTCTCCACCTCTAGTTTGTGGTCATTGTTGATGCTACATTGGGTGAAAGTCTGCCTTAGCTTTGTACCGTTTCATGGTAGTGAAGTAATCTGTTAGTGTGATACTTCTGTATGGGGTTCTGTAGCCGTCCAGGTTGTTGTTTTTCAATTGTTCATCCCAGCGATTCATACATTGGGTGTTTTAGGTATTAGCTTAGAGCAGCATTTTCAAAACCTCTGAAAGCTGAACCCCTTTAGGAAAATTACTTGCTGCATGGGTCAGAAGGTTAGTGTTGCTGAATTCAAGGAGTGCTGATAAATAGGAGTGAATCAGGCTTTCAGTTGGATTTAATTTTTGATCCCTTAATGCATTACAGTGGAGGGTGTGTTAGCTGCATTGGGTGAGATGGCCCCAGGAGTTTAGTGGGATGATAGTGGAGTTTCTATGGGTTGAATAGGAGGAAATGCCACAGTTCTGCCCCTCCATTATTGCTGGAGTTTTGGGTACATGGAGTGTTTGTTTGCAGAACTCCAGATGTGAGATTTTATTCCAAATGTTAAAACTGGCTTTTATGTTTGGACCAGACTTCCCTCCCACGTAGCGGAATGGGATAACTTGAATAACTTTAGCAGTAGTTTAATTGGAGGATTGTATCTATCTAGTGGTATCTCTATCACTGACAATTTTCAAATCAAGATTGGATGTTTTGGTAAAAGATGTGCTCTAGCAATTATTTTGCGGAAGTTCTATGGCCTATGTTATACAGGTCAGACTAGATGATCACAATGGTATCTTCTGGCCTTGGAATCTATGGTTTATTTATGGCACAGAAGGTTCACAGAGCTTTTTCTTCAATCTGAATCTTCCTGATGCATTTATCTTGAGGCTCAGGTATGTATAATTTAGGTCATATTCCATTTCTATATCTCTGCAATAAGATTTTAGTGTTCAAGGGCGTTTTTTTAAAAATATCATGGTTTGGGGGTTTTCAGGCTTCACCTGAGGCCCATGTACTCTAACAGGTGTAAGTTCCTATCAAAATTATTGTATGTAAGTGATATGACCAGCTTATCAATATGCAGTATGCACTTTATCTCAAAGTAGTTTAGTGAGAATCCTGGGGTTGGAGAGTACTCCAAAAGGGTTGATACAGCAGGTTATTGATGTATGATAAGAGTCAACTGAGGTTAGATCTTTGTTTTACTCCCCTTTCTTGCCTGAAGATTTTGGTTTGTATGTTGTTTATTTTTACTGTGCATTCATGGATTAGTACATGGGTTCAAATAAATCAAATGTTTTCTCCCCAATTCCATTTTGTAGCAATCTAAAGGTAAGTCCTGGCTGCCAAATAAATTCAAAAGGTTTGTGGGATCTTTTTAAAAAAATCCATAAAGCAGGATGCTATCTTGCCCTGTGTTTTGTTTTTTATATGCTTGTTACCAAGAAACTATAAGGTAATGGTGTGGTTCACAGTTCATTTCTAAGACAGGAATCAAATTTTACTTTAATGGGTTACATTACTGCTGATCAGATAGTATATTATGGACATACTGAGGATGCTACAAAATAGTTTGCTGATGTTGCTACTAACCAGGACCACCCCAAAAGATGGAGGCGGGCAAAAGGGATAGTTTGCCCTGGGCTCTCCAACCCCTGTTCCTGCTGCTTCCCCTCCACCCCACCCCGGGCCTCCCTCCCCTCTGTGTTTTTGCACTTTTTTTTAAAAAAAGGGTGGGTGGCTTCTGTTTCAGATTTTGCATTAAGCGCCCCCAAACCTCTGTGAAGCCTTGCTATCTCTGTTGCACCTGTAGCTGTTTGGATTGGAGACTGGGGGGTGGGGCGGGGGGGAGATGGTGTGTGCTGTGGCTGGCAGGGGTAGGGGGGTGATGCTGTGGAGGGCATGGTGCTGTGGCAGTGAGGAGGGAAATGGGGGCATGGGGGTGGTGCTGTGGGGGGCAGGGGGTCATGGGGGGAATGAGTACTGGGGCATGGGTGTGAGGGGGCAATGTGTTCTGGGAGACATGGGGGTGGTGCTGTGGCTGTGGGGGGTAAGAGGAAGTGCTGTGGCTGTGGCATGGGGGTGGTGCTGTGTGCTGTGGCTTGGGAGAGCATGGGGGTGGTGCTGTGGCTATGGGGGAAATGGGTACAGAGTTGGGTTAGCGTGCGTTGTGGCTGCGGGGCATGGGAGTGGTGCTGGTGGGGTTAGTGTGTGTTGTGGCTGACGGGTATGGGGTTGCTGCTGGGGGGGTTAGTGTGAGTTGTGGCTGGGGGGTATGGGGCGGTGCTGTGGGGGATTAGTGTGTGCTGTGGCTGGGGGTGGTGCTTGGGGGTTAGTGTGTGTTGTGGCTGGGGGGTATGGGGTTGGCGCCAGGGGGCATGGGGGCAGTGCTGGGCGGCATTAGTGTGTGTTGGGGCCGGGGGGGCGGTGCTGGGGGGGGTTAGTGTGTGTTGGGGGTGGTGCTGGGGGTTAGTGTGTGTTGGGCCTGGGGGGGCGTGGGGGCGGTGCTGGGGTGTGTGGGGGCAGTGCTGGAGGGGGTTTAGTGTGTGTTGGGGCTGGGGTGTGTGGGGGCGGTGCTGGAGGGGGTTTAGTGTGTGTTGGGGCTGGGGGGCGGTGCTGGAGGGGGAGTTAGTGTGTGGTGGGGCCGGGGGAGGTGCTGGGGGGGGGTTAGTATGTGGTGGGGCCGGGGAGGCATGGGGGCAGTGCTGTGGGGGTGGGGGGTTAGTGTGTGTTGGGGCTGGAGGGCATGGGGGTGGTGCTGTGGGAGTTAGCGTGTGTTGTGGCTGGGGGGTATGGGGCGGTGCTGTGGGGGGGGGGTTAGTGTGTGTTGGGCCTGGAGGGGCGTGGGGGGGTGCAGTGGGGAGGCTAGTGTGTGTTCGGGCGTGGGGGCGGTGCTGTGGGGTGTTAGTGTGTGTTCGGCCTGGAGGGGCGTGGGGGCGGTGCTCTGGGGGGGTTAGTGTGTGTTGGGGCTGGGGGTGGTGCTGTGGGGGGGGTTAGTGTGTGTTGGGCCTGGACGGGCATGGGGGCGGTGCTGTGGGGGGGTTAGTGTGCGTTGGGCCTGGGGGGTATGGGGGCGGTTAGTGTGTGTTGGGCCTGGGGGGGCGTGGGGGCGGTGCAGGGGGGGTTAGTGTGCGTTGGGGCGAGGGTATCTGGGGGCGGTGCTGGGGGGGTGAGTGTGTGTTGGGGCGAGGTAATGTGGGGGCGGTGCTGGGGGGGTGAGTGTGTGTTGGGGCAGGGGGGCGTGGGGGCGGTGCTGGAGGGGGGATTAGTGGGTGGTGGGGCGTGGGGGCGGTGCTGCAGGGGGGGTTAGTGTGCGGTGGGGCCGGGGGGTGTGGGGGCGGTGCTGGGGGGGCGGTTAGTGTGGGGGGGGGCGAGGGTGTGTGGGGGCGGGGCTGTGGGGGGTTAGTGTGTGGTGGGGCCGGGGGGGCGGTGCTGGGGGGCGTGGTGTGGGGGGGTTAGTGTGTGGTGGGGGCGGGGCTGGGGGGCGTGGTGTGGTGGGGCCGGTGGGGGGGGGGGTTAGTGTGTGGTGGGGGCGGAGCTGGGGGGGTAGTTAGTCTCCTGTGCCTAGGGAAATTCGCGGGTCCAAGGGTCGCTCTGGGCGAGACGGGCAGGGCCGGGCCGGGCCGCTCCCAGCTGGGCGGGCAGGGCCCGTTCCGGTAGCCGCGGGCCGGGGCGAGCAGCCGCGGGGCGGGGAAGCTGGGAGCGGCCGCAGGAGCCCAGCGGGCGGTGGCGACGCTCATCCCGCCGCGCCGCCGGGGGCAGCAGAGCGGCCGAGGCCGGGAGCTGGGCGCAGGCCGCCGCCGCCGCAGCTGCAGGGCGGGGAAGGGCCGCTGCGCAGCGCAGCACCGCGGGGCGAGCGAGAGACCGTCAGGCAGCGCCTCGCGTCGTCCGCCTCCTCCAGAGCCGCCAGGGTGGGAGCGGGCAGAGCCGGAGACGCTACAGACCCGCCGCCCGGCCGCGGACCCGACCCCGAGAGGAGGGAGGCAGCTGCCGCCAGGCCCCGTCCGCGCAGCCGAGCGAAGGTACCGACACGCCGCCACCGCCTCTAGCTCCTCCGCCCCGGCTGGGCTCTGCCGCCGAGCGCGGGCCCGGCCCGGGAGAGGCGGCGGATTGGGGCTGTTGGAGGCCCTGAGGGCAGGACTGTCTGGCGCCTCTCCCCCACCCCTTAGGCCCCACGGAGCGGGGAGGCTGGTGTGGAGCCCTCCCCGGCTTAGGCCCCGTGGGGGTTTGGGGAAAGGGGGAGGCTCCTGTCGAGCTCTGCTCCTCCCCGCCCTAGGCCCCGTGGTGGGGCGAGGGGGAGGCTGGTGTGAAGGTCTCTGTGGTCTTTTCCTTCCTGAATATCTGAGTGAGGAACTTCCCCTGTGGGCAGAGCCAGGTGGTTTGGGCACGGGCTCTCCTCTCGCTTCCCCCAACTCCGCGTGGGTCCTCTCCTCTATAGGGACAGGCCCAGTGAGCCAGTTCCGTGTCTTCAGTTTGAGGACAAAAACTGGGGGGAGGGTCTCCATGCCTCACTAGCTGCTGCTGTCTTGGCTTGATGTTGACACGCATTGTTTCCTCTTCAGATCTGGGGTTTGAACAAACTTCCTGTTACAAAACCAGTGGAGACAAAAATCTGCTTGTCAGTGTCTTGTGAGAAAATGATCTGTCTTAATGAGACCAGGATATGCTTCACGTTTTTAGCTGCGGAGTATGAATTAATTAGGAGTATGAATTCTTGTCGAAATGAAGAGAAATTAGTGGTCTTGTTAGTGAGTTGATCTCCCAGCGCAGTAATGATGAGGAAAAAGAATAGTATAAGTGACTTTCACCTTTGCAAAAGTGCACCACACGGAGGCCCAGAGTATGCCAATATACAAAAGATAAATGAGGCCTTTCAGTAGTTGGGCTGTTCTAATATGTACAGCTAACAAGCTCAGTGCCTTTTTTTTTTTTTTTTTTTTAGTTGCTTTGTACTGAAATAGTAAATAGTGAGGCTGAGCTTGGGAATGCTGCAAGGGCAGGTGATAGGAAGGGGCAAAGCCCCCTTGCATCTTGACACATTTGGTAAAATTTTTTCCCTGATCTGATAGAACTGTTTGCTCCTTCCTGCTTGTGAAACTCTTAGTTGACTTCTTGGACACTGAGAAAATAAATGAAAAATTAACTGCCATGAAATGACAGCAAATTTCCATTAACAGTTTCAGTCAATACATTTAATTCTTACTTGCTTGTTTTATCACTTTGTAGTTGTATATCACTGTTATATGCTGCAGAATTGCTGTTTTGGTTAGCTTGCAAAGCTGATATTATTCAGTAAAATTTAGGGAAATGTGTGGTGGTTTTTTTTTTTAAGAGTTCATCCTCAAGTGGAATCCATGATTGAGCCTGATAATCACCTTTGCTTAGAATGCTCAGTCCCTTTCAAATTAACGGATTTGAATCTAGGACATTTCATTACAAATTTGTTTTAGTTTTTAGCAGTCATTAATGAGAGGTTTTTAGCTTTTACTGGTGATATAGCTCTGTGTAAATCTTGAATTGCTTTGTATGTGTGGATTGGTTTTAGGCCTATTCTGAAGAGGATGAATGGGCACTAATGTTGTTTATATTTAATTTGTATAGTGCCTTTCATCCTGAAGGTTCCCCAAATGCTTTACAAACTTAACAAATTGATATACAAACTGTAACAGGGACCACTTCATCCATCACTGAAATGGAGCCACTTCTGGGATGTAAAACGGCTACTGTTTAACAACGCACAGCAACACTGCACAACATTTTAGGATGGAACTGAAGAAGAATACTGTTTCCAAATGAAACCCCAGGGAGAATTTTAGGTAGGCAAACTAATTACCTAAGTTAGAATTTGGTTAGGACACCACAGTATTCATCTCTACTTCAGTTACATACTTTATTTATATCTTTATATTACAGGAGACTGACTTTTGTGTGTGTGTGTGTATGTGTGTATATGTATAAAAATATTCCGATGTGACACAGTTTCCAGCACTAGGTCCTGATCCTACATAGTCGTAGTAGGATTCTATGCAGGAATAACTCTGGGTATGAGAGTAACTTGGCAGGACTGAGCCTTTACTTTGCAAAGGGCTCCCCTAAAATCTAATGTGACCTAACATTTTTGTGAAAGGGAATTTTTTTCTCTAGTTTTGTCTAAGGGTACGTTTTTGCCTTTTTTAACTAATTTTTATTTCTATGAAAAAATGGTAACCTACTTGAAAATTTATTTAAAACCTGTATTTTACCTTAAGAAAATGACATGAATTAATTAGCACAGCCAGTGTAAGGGAAAAGATTAAACTGTGACTTGGCCACTTTTCAATTTCTTTAAGGCAAGAGACATATCTTTTAAAAAATAATTACGTAAAATGTGGATCTAAAAAGGAACTATTCCATTTACAACAAAATATGTGAAAATTATTATTATTTTTACTTGTCGTCAACTCCAGTGCAGGGTCCTATGTTTCCCTTACAGCAGTTTAGGGTATCATCAGGAAATGCATCTCTGTATAGTGTTTAGGTGTTTATGAGGTCCTAAACTGTTACAGAGGAAATGCAATATTCTGAGCTATTCACAGCCAAAAATATTCTTGAGTTCACTTTTAAATACAGAGAGTTTCTCATTTAACAGATGGGTTCAAAACAATGTATATTTTCATTATAATACATAGTGATGCGTATTTATGCATGGCTTTTCTAGTTAAAGGGGTTAAACAAAATAATATTGTGTAAATTAGAATAAGCAAAATAGTTATTTGTATCAGAAGTACCATTTGACAGTTTATTCAGTCTTCCTGTGTAATGGTACAAAACTTATCTGATCTTTAAAAATAAAAATCACAAAAAGATGTCCACAGCCCTACTTGAGCTTGTAAGATTGTCTGTCATTGACTTGCTATTGTAAGAGAATTGTTTGTTACATTTAGTTCAGCAATAGTCTTGTGACATGAGAAGTAATTGAGCCTGTCAGCCAGCACATAGTTGTTTTAAGATTTTTTTGTGAATTATACTGTAATCTTGTTGGTTGCATTATGATAGTTTAGGATTTCTCTCATAGAAGATAAGTACCCCAGCATAAGATGAGATTGTATTTTATCTTAAATTTCTGGTAACATTATAAACTAGGCACAGACAACGGTGTATTCCCAATGGGGTGTAAATATGTCAAGAAAACTCCACCTCTTGGAATTCCGTGATTGCTATTGTAAAATGTTTATTCAGGAGGGGAATGACACTGATCTTTCACATTGTCATCAAAGTTATTCTGTAGCTTCTCATTAGGTAACTGGTGCTAGTCAAACTAGACCTTAGTTTTATGGTGCTGTGTATTGTGCGCTGTCTGTTTGGTTCTTCAAGTTCTTTTTGAAGGCTAGAATTACTAGGCTGTAACCCCTCCCCACAGTTCATTCTGGATCATGAGAGTTTTTGGGGGTGGGGGAGGAGAAAGAGATGACTATTTATGTATAATAGAATTAGATGCAGAGCTGAATAACTTATGTTTTAAACATATTGAGAGCAAAACTTTTATTTAGGATCCTCTCTTTAAAACTTAGTAATCACTGTAGTACACTTCTGGGTTTCATAAATTGTAGGTAAATTTAGAGAATTTTCTGCCATAAGTAGAATTCTGGTAATGACATTTTAATGTGATTAAGGTTAAAAGAGTGATTATGTGATTGAACATATTTATTCTGAGGGTCTTTTCCAAGACTTCTCTGCTGTTTCTACAAACAAAAATAAGGTTTTATCATTGTCTGCACTACAGCATTTATAGTAATAGTTGTAGAGAAGCCAATAACATTGTCAGCTGTGCTCAGATTCCAAAACTTTTATTTTGCATGGTATATGTACAAAGGAGAATCACATCTTGACTTTCAAATATAAAGTAGTTAAAAAAAATCTTGCAAATGTCTATAAGGAAATTGCAAAATGAATATGGACCATGTGATGTCATGTTTAATCACACTTCTCAGTAATTTACATTTTAATACCAGATATAATAGCAATCCTGACTACGGGATTTGCTATCCAGGAGTGAAAGCTTGGTTTGATTTTAGTGTGGGTGTCCTTTGTATCTAACTTGAATCCATAAAAAACCCTAATTTTCCCCTGCTGTATTATCTTCCACCATACATTGCTGTGGCTAAAACATATATATGCATGCAAAGCTTGATATTTTTCTTAGATGCTCCAGAGCATGCACTATTTGAGTAAGAGAATTATTTTTGCAAATTACCTATTTGGTTAGGCACCTAACTCTCTGTGCACAATATTATGACTTTTTCTTTACATGTTTTAATTGCCCCCACTCTCTCTTCAAACCTCATAGTAACACTTACGTTGTACCTATTGCATAGTAAGAGTTGTCTGTATGTTAATGAAACTAGGTTCTACTCTAATAGGAAGGAGGAGAGCATAATAAGAAACACACCAAAAATAAAGGTGAGTAAGGTGATGCAGTATTGGCTTGCCTTAACAACCTTGGCCAATTGTTTAAAAAATGGGTG
Organism: Lepidochelys olivacea; assembly: GCF_965140295.1. Classification (NCBI taxonomy): domain Eukaryota; kingdom Metazoa; phylum Chordata; order Testudines; family Cheloniidae; genus Lepidochelys; species Lepidochelys olivacea. The sequence goes on from NC_140419.1 coordinate 42,498,236, forward strand.
CGTAAAGTTAGCTTGCTAAATCTATATATAGATACCTAAATAAATGGCCTAAATTTAAAAAGTTACTGAGAATCCAGTAACTTAAATTGGAGTCATTTGAGTTGGGTCCCTTTGTATCTAAACAAATTTGCACTCGTTATATTACCTCATAATGAAATAATGTATTAACTTATCACTTATTCAAATACCTTCTATAAAAAGATGAATTTAGGAATGAACCAAACAGGAAGCAGATTCACATTCAGTGTGTACAGGAATAACCATGTTCATTCCTCAGAAATGATTGTGACTTTTTTTTTTTAAAGAAACATCAATTCAGGAAGTAAGTTTCTTATTTTAAATAACTACTTTAACCTTCATTCAGACTCCATAGTTTTGAGTGTTTTAGCTAGTACCCTATGTGTTCACAGAGCATTATAAAAGTGTCCTGAGCTATAGATTTTAAACATGTAAAAAAGTCTGTGTTTTTTGGATATAATTCAAACTTAGTGCCCTCTTGAAAACCTGTAAAAAGGGGAATGACAATTTTTTGGGGGAAATAGCTAACACTAGCTCACCTGTTCATGTAATGGTAACGTTATAATGCTTCCAATAAAATGTCAGCTTTGATGGTGAGTTATTTTTAAAAGCACATTGTGTTATGCTGTTTTTCCCCCCATAAAAGTCTCTGCTGAAAAGTTTAATTTAGCATTTTTAGCTGTTTCGGAAAACTGAAAAGTTTTAATTGATGCAAAGATATTTAAACATATCAGTTGAGAGCAGTGGAACTCTGGGAACACAGTAGTAAGATATTTTTCTAAGTGTAAAAAACCTACCTTTTTTGGCTAGATTGAATTCTTGAATTCTTAAAATCTTAAAATGTGTTTGAGTGCATATTTTTTTTACGTGTTCTGTACACAAATTACTCCATATGTGAAATAAAGTGTAACTTTAGTGCTTTTGGTTACCGCCCTGTTGTATATCACTTTTTATCAGCATTGCTAACAAATACTACAGTAGTTCATTTTGTTATTAAAGGAAGTGTGACTAGCAGTTTGTTAGTTAACTAATGGAAAAGCAGATTTCAAACTCGTAATAAAGGAGCGCAGTTAGGAAAGAGTAGAACGGAGACTCAGTAAAGGGCTTAAAATGTCTACTTTTCCGGTGTGTTGAGAGGATGAATATTTGTGGGGGAATAATACATTTATTTCCATACAAGTTCATCCAGTTTCACGTCTTCACAGATTCGACATTGGTGAGGCCTCATCTGGAGTACTGTGTCCAGTTTTGGGCCCCACACTTCAAGAAGGATGTGGATAAATTGGAGAGAGACCAGCGAAGGGCAACAAAAATGATTAGGGGACTGGAACACATGAGTTATGAGGAGAGGCTGAGGGAGCTGGGATTGTTTAGCCTGCAGAAGAGAAGAATGAGGGGGGATTTGATAGCTGCTTTCAACTACCTGAAAGGGGGTTCCAAAGAGGATGGCTCTAGACTGTTCTCAGTGGTAGCAGATGACAGAACGAGGAGTAATGGTCTCAAGTTGCAGTGGGGGAGGTTTAGATTGGATATTAGGAAAAACTTTTTCACTAAGAGGGTGGTGAAACACTGGAATGCGTTACCTAGGGAGGTGGTAGAATCTCCTTCCTTAGAGGTTTTTAAGGTCAGGCTTGACAAAGCCCTGGCTGGGATGATTTAACTGGGAATTGGTCCTGCTTTGAGCAGGGGGTTGGACTAGATGACCTTCTGGGGTCCCTTCCAACCCTGATATTCTATGATTCGTTTAATGAGCAGAAATGTAATTCTCTATTGATACCTATATTAAGGCAAATTATCAAAAGTGATAATTATGAAGATAAATATTCCTGGAAATGTAGAGCATGAAATCTCCAATTGCCGTTGGTGAGTAGAAATCTTTCTCTGGCTAGTAGTGGGGCCTACACAATCAATTTAAATCTAACAAAATACATTTCTGCAGAACTTGTTTACACTTTTCAAAAGAAAAAAGTATTTTAGTCTTTATAACTATGGAGAACCTTTCAAATATAAAAGGATACTTTTCTGTTTTCCTGAGTCTTCAGTCATCTTCAGTATAGCTTTTTTCTTTACTAATTTGATCCAATAGCTCACCTGAGAATGCTTGCTACTTTCTATTGGTGAATGGATTTTTCAAGCCTTGGTCCTCCGGCTAATAGGTTCTTTCTAGTATTCGTGTTTGGAAGTGCAGAGGAGACACAAAAATCCCCTCCCTCCCACTCACCATCCCCCCGCCAAAACCCCCTGAAATGGAACTATTAGTAAGATTTCATACAGTGATTAGTATGCAGATATGAGTGCTGACAATACTTCAATACATCCTGCTACGATGGAATCTCTGACTGTAGATGTGACTAAGCAGTTTCTATGTAGTTGATGCTGCAATTGTATATAGGAACTAAAATGCAATGACATAATCCGATGAAAACAACATGCACCCCTCCACATACTAGTTCTTTCCTTTTAAAGGAAGGTGTCAAAGCCTACAGTAAGGAAAAGCTTATAACCTGTTATAGCTTATAAAATATACCTGTATTTAATATCTGTGCCGTATGGAATATCATCTTTAATAAAATATGCTTCACTTACAGAGTATAATTCAGTTTTGTTTCTAAAATGTGGATGATTTTCTTTCTCTCTCAAGCAGAGATGACCCATGTCTTTTGATAGTGTGTGTGGGGGGTGGGGCAGGGCAGCGTGAGGGCAGCCAGCTTCAGCAGTGTTACTGAGCATGCTCAGTACAAGCCAAGCAGCGAATCTGGGGCGGGGTGGAGCACGTGACCCTGCATTTCCCCCCACACCACAGGCATCGCCTCTGCTTTTAAGTAAGGAATTAACATTGTCTTAAACTGAGTACAACACAAACTGGCACTGAGAGGCTTTTCAACACACCATACGAATGAATTGCACTCTGAACCTGCAACACCTGCCATTCCAGTCCTAAACTTTTCTTGAGCAAAGCTTGGCAATAATTCAGAATTGTTTATGGGGAACTATAGGTAATATCCATAGGGGATATGATCAAGACTAACACATTTCGTTCTTGACACACATAGATGCATTAAAAGAATATTAGGGATGCCAAGGCAAGCACTCAGAAGTTAGCAAATGGCAGAAGTGGTGTTGCCTGTACAGTCTTAATTCAAACCCCCATGTGCTTATTCAGCCTGAAACAGTCTCTAGTGAAAACAAAGTCTTACAGCTAACCTTCACTATAATGTAATAAAACTTGGTTTCCAGTGTTGAAAATTGCCGATCCAATAATTGCAATAGCAGATTTCAAATGACGTGATAGAACAGAAGACGTTTGGAGATGCAGCTAACAAAAATGCTGCTAGTTTTTCATGTTGATCTGTCTGGAACGTTGGAGCTGATCAAAATATCTTTCTGTGGTAGGGTGGTTGCTGGAAATGAAGGCTGAGATTAATATTTTAGATTGAAGGTTTATAGATTAGGTAGTGGATGTAACTTTCTGGTTCTGTCAATTCTCCTCAGTTTTGCGAGCGTTCAAATAAGGTGTAAGATTCCTCTAAACTTGCACTTTCATGTGGCATTCCACACGTGCTGCCTCGCCTTAGCAAGAGCGTCATGCAAAATCCTCATTAGTGCAATATTGTCTCTGCTCTTACCCAAGCTTATTTTTAGAGGCAGAAACAGAATGAAATTTACAGTCAAACAAGAAATTGATGGACCAAACTGAAATTAAAGCTCCATGCTTCTGTTTCCTGATGATTTTTAAATGCGTAGACACCTTTCTAAATGTATAGGCAATACGTGTCTGTCTTACATTTAGTCCTAACTATTTAAATAACTTGACCTATCACACAATTATCTGCAGGTTCCATTCTAAACAAGATATGTTTAATAAAACTAATGGCTACCATTGTATTTAACTATCTTCCTTTTCATGAGTTACCTTTTCCTCAAATTACAGTGGAAACTGTCAGTCAGATATGGAATTTTTTATAACTGTAGGAAGAATAAACTATTAATTGCATACTACGTAAGTATTTGCATAGATACAATTCCATCATGAAATCTGTAAGAAGAATAGAATAAGGCTTGTGAAATTCTTTAAAAATGGGTTTTGAGAAGAGATTTCTAGAATGTATTTTGAGGCATACTGTGCAAATTGTCAGATGAAAGCTCTTTTAGTGACTTGAGAGAACTGAGGTAAGCCTTCAGGGACAGAGATGGTGGCGAGTGAAGAATGATAGCGATTGTTGGACTCAAGATCCTAAATTTGTACCTTTCAAACACAGGACTGATCTATCGCTCCTACTGACCTAAAACTTGAAGTACCTTCTTAAAAATATGATAGAACTTTGTAAACAGCTGTTGCTCTAAAAATTATTCAGATTTATAATCTCTTAGAAAAGCACTACATTGAAACATCAATATCCACTATTGTGGAGTTGTGGTAAGAGCTGCCCAGGGAGCCCGGGCTGCTATGAGGAGTCCTGGAGCCTCCACCTGCCCAGTGCAGGGTGCCCTGGGAGTGGCAGGAACATGGACTGAGGGCTGCTGTCCAGCACCACGCCCCCTGCCCAGGGCAGTTGGAGGGTCCAGGGCTCTGGACAGCGGCCTGGGCTCGCTGGGCAGCTCTTGTAACAGCCTAGGATGACCATATGTCCCGTTTTTAAGCCCTTCCCTGGATGTCCCAACTTTTTTGGCAAACAGGGAATTTATACCATTTGCTCTTGCCAATGGATCATCAGTTGGCAAGAGCTAACAGGACTAAAGGCCAGTTTTGCCAAAAAGGGGCTTGGAAGGGCAAGTGGTGGGGCTTGGGCCAGCCCTGCCCCATGCAGCGCAGGAGCAGGGTGGGAGGACCCTGGGGGAAGAGGAGCAGCCAGGGTGGCAGGCCTCGGGGACAGAGTTCCAGCACTCCTGCAAGGGCCCCCAAATTGGCCGCGGTCCCTGTCTGTTAATCTGCCACTGCTAACTTCTTGTCTCTGATGCAGGTCATATCTACACTGCGAACTTGCCAGCATGCCTATGTCAGTCAGGCACATGATAGATGTGATTTGTTACTGAGATAGCTGTGCCGGCAAAAGCTCTTAGTAGTTGCCATTATACTGGTAAAGTGCAGTTACTGGTGTAGCTATACCAGCAGAGCGCTCCACTAGTGGCATAGTACTGACTTGGCCATAGAGAGGGAAGCTGAACACCTCTTACCATACTGTAGATTGTGGTATTGTTGAAGCATCCATGGCTGTGGCTCCAAGAAAGCTCCTTGCTCCAGGGGACTGACAAGCTTTCTAAAAAGGCACTGGTGATAGTTCTCGTGTCAGTAAAAGCAATATAATCTCCTTACTCCCCCAAACAAAGCCAATGCTAATGCAAAAAAAGTTAATTACATTGCACATATGTAATACTCTCTACTTCTTTTCCTTTTTGAATGTTGATGTTAAATAAATCATCTCGTTAGAGGGAGACCATTAGGCTTTAAAAAATGAGTTAATAGTTTTTCTATACCTGTCCCAGTCCCCCAACTTTTGTTGTTTCACATCATTTTCCTGCTTTAATATTTTTCTCTTCTGTGTAGCTGAGTAAAAGCTCCATACAAAATGGGGAAAACTTTCTTAATACACAGTACTGACTGATGGGATTTACAAACCCCCATGCTGAGGCTGAGGCAGGGGAAGGGCTGGAGCAGTACTGGGCTTGGAAAGACTGCCTGTTGGATAATGCCAACTATGCACCGGTGGAGAAGATCCGTGTAAAGCGTGCTTCAACAGCTCCAGACAATGGAAGAAGGAGAGAGGGCATTCCCTGGAGGAGCACCATTCTGCAGCAACAGGTGAAGAAGCTTCTACCAAGGGGATCCAGCTATGAGTCCCATTCCCCTCCCCATATCCCAAGATGCTCTCCAAGAGGCAGGGAGAACCACAGGCAAGGGGCACAAGAGGGCTGCAGGCATTTGCCCTAGACTTGGAGTTTTGAAGTAAATACTTTGTCAGCTACAACCACATCCCAAACTGAGATGCAGTGTCTGGTAGGAAGTGGCCTGGGGAAGGAGAGCAAGCAAGCTGCTGCATTTTCAGGGCCCTGGGCTGGAACCTGGTAAAGAGAGATCATCAGGGTCCCCTTACCTGGCCCAGAACTATGACTCCTGACGCCCAGGAGAGTAGATCTAGGGGTTATCGGCAAAGAGAACATTCCAGCAGGACCTCATCTAGAAGACTGGGACACCCTGACCTGATAGAAAGACTGAAGTTGAAGGCCCAGACCTGTAGGCCTACTGACCAACCAAATGACCCCACTACACTGATCAAATGCATAAGTAACAAACTGAAAAAATGGAAGCTTTCTCTAAATCTTTTACTTCTAGTAGTGCTTTTACAAGTGCTATTTGTAAAAACTGCTAACTCTCTTTTAATGTTGTAACATTGAAAAAATTCTATTTTCCTAAGAGCTTCAACACAAAGGTAAAAGATTCCCCCCCTCCACCCCATTATGTTTAGTATACCTACCCAGAGAAGCCTGTGGGTGCAAACTCAATTTAAATGTTTGGGGGGGACGGACATTTAGTAGGCAGGATTCTGAATAATTTCTAATTCCTAAAGTAGGATGTAATTCATTCAGTGTCTCTTGCTTTTGTGATCATCCTTTGTGTGCTTCCCTTATTGATATAATGTGCAAGATGGGAGCTCAGATGTGTGTATTACACCTAGTTAGGAATACAGTTCCTTTTAAAAAAAATTAATTTGACTTCATTGTTAGACAAACATAGGCACTTCCTTCCCACCTGTGACCAAGCATCATTCATATTGTATTTGTATTTCTGTATTCAATTCTGCAGTTATTACATTTATCATATTTTGAGGCATACATTGTCATTAAAAAGGTGATAATTAAAGAATAATAACTGAGAAAATTACTTTTCAAAAGCTAAATTCTACCTTTTGATATACATGTTCAGCCCCCCCTCTCTTTTCAGTTAAGTCAACATACATGTACACTTGTATTGGATGGCAGGATTTGGCCTTAAAGTTTCTGTTTCTAAATCAGTATTTTGGCAGCACATGTCAAATTCTCTGGTTGTAATTATATATTCTTCAGTAATACTTACCTCTTGCTTGTATAAGAGACGTGTTTATCATGTCCGTTAGAAAAATGAATTGTCTGTTTAGTGAGATTTCAGTCTTTATTTGGGAAGATATAAAAATATCTAATAGTGGGCTTCCGAGCATGGATTTTATAGTATGTCAACCAACAAAGGGAGGATTATTTTTTCTGAGTCTTGTGTGTTTGGTCTTCTCTTGCTGTTGGGGAAGGGATGTGAGTTGAATAAACAATGGAGGCTATTGCAGTCAATTGGTTGGCATAGCCTCTCTAGAATGATTCTAGTCCAACTCTGTAGCTTGGTATTGGAAGGATCATCTAGCCCAGGGGTGGCCAAACTGTGGCTCATGAGCCACATGTGGCTCTTTTACCATTAAAGTGCATCTCACAAGTCTCCTATGCTGCCCCCATTTCACCAGACTGGAGGGGGGAACTCAGGACCTCTGCCTTGCAGTAGGGTGGTGGGGTAGGGGCTTCTTCCCAGTGAGGAGGGAGGTCTAGGGGCTTCAGCTCGGCTCTCAAACTTCTGAAGATCATTGTATGTGGCTCGGAGGGCCAGTGAGTTTGGCCACCCCTGATGTAGTCTATTTTTATGGAGCAAGAGGTTGGGAGAAGATTGCAAGTTCAGATATAAGTCTACATTTCAGAATTAGTTCATTCTCCAGCTCTTTAATGAACATGGGGAAAGATTTTTGGTGAGAAATGTTGCATCTTTAATTGTCATATGGGTTATTTGTTACTTTCAAGAATATTTACAAGGATTAAATAATATTAGTATGTACAAAAAATGCTTCTACTATTTGACATGTCTGTTTACTCTGGTAGTTTCACTTTGGAACTGAATTACGCTAAGTCGAATTAAGGATACTTGAATTCTGAGTGATGGTGTTCACATAGGAGTTTAATGCAGCTTAACTAACTTATTTCAAATTCACACCTTTACTTAATTCACTTTAATTTTCATCGATGTTCCCATATAGACAGGACCTAATAAAGCTGAGAAATTCTGCCTTTTTATCCAAACTGTAGAAATAGATACTATGTAATTCAGCTGAAGACAACTTTGAAGGAACTTTTTACTTAATATGAAGCCTGAAAATAAAAGGATTAAGTTACATTCAGGGGTTAGCTAGGAAGTTATAGATGGGTGAAGAGAGAGCTGATAAAAATACAGTGACTTTCACCTTTAATTAATTTAATTAATCCTGTAGTAATTCATTAACAAAAGTTTTTGACATGTAATAGCTAGCTGGATTGTGTGAAATGGATTGTTTCAGTTCGGTATCTAGCAGAAAGGTATTCAATTTGCAAAAACAACCATCACCATCTCTACCTATTTTGGCAATATCAGAAGTGTTGAAAACATAGAACATCTTATAGTTTCTTTTACACTAATTATGTCCAAAAGCACACTTCGACTTTATGACCTTGGCTGTAGGCTTCTACCACTGTCTCCAAATATAATTATTATAAGTCCTTCTAAATTTAAAATTTCTGCCATATAATTATTGTTGGAAATACAAACTAAAATTAAATAAATGCTTGGCAGAGAGTTATGATTTTTTGCTGACTTGCCTCCATATATAGAAGTACTTTTTTCAGCATTGGAAACAACATACAGTTCAACAGAAAAATAAATTGGACTTCATAAGCAATTTTAAAGTTTACCAAAGGCAGGTTTTTTGAGAGTACAGTATGTGTATAAATCTGATTTTTAGTACCAGTCAATCTGCCTCCTGGTGTTGTAGAAAATGTTACTATTGCATTGCTGTAGAATAGTGTAGTACAGCATATAAAAAAGTAAATACTTTAAAATGCCACAACTTTACAATTTATTATTATTATTATTGTTTTAAAAGCTGGTGTCTCAGGTAATTCTGCTTAAAGGATTTGAAGAAAGAAATGTGGCCCTAAGAAAACTAAGGGATTGGCAAGACAGAGTTGCTGAAATCCTTTATGATGCCTGATGTGTGTGTATATATAAGTAATCAGTTGAAAGGCAATTTTTTTACATTATCTGTTGATGTCAGTCTTTCCTTCAAACTACCATTCTACATAGAATGGAATGTTCTTTAAGATACAAGGTGTGCAGTTATTTTGCAGTAAATACTTGGGTACGGTGAACTTTTTGGGAACTCTCGGGTGATCTGACATGAAGTTGGAGTTCTCAACTTTTGGTTTGTGACACTTCTTCTAAGATCCACTCTTTTGGTCTTTCCTGATTGTTTCTGTCTTCATCAGAGACAAAGCAGCATCTGTTACAGTGATGGTGGTTCATAGCAAGAAAGTCTGTTGGTCTCAGAAGAGAAAAGAGTGGTGTAAGGGTAGAACAGAGTTAAAATTACTGATGCGTATACAGCCCACCATAGTGTTCTCTACCTCTGCTATGCCCTTCCTGCTTCCATTTCACTTACCCTGAGAATTTACAATAGAATCAAATAATATTTTCTCTCCCCTTCCACCATAGACTTGTGAGATTCATTTCAGTTCTGACTTTGATGCTATTCACTATTCTAGAAGGTAAGATAATGTAACTTGTGAAACTCTCTCTTCTGAATCCCAGTGGAGGAACTGTAATCTTTCCTGAGCAGTGACATGTTGGTGACTAGGTGGTTGGTGTGGATCCACACTTCATTCAATATGGCAATTTAACAAACTCTGCCTACTAAATTGTAATACAACCATTTCTCAACTGGACTGGAGCTATAGTGCTCAGAGGAATATGAGAGGGAGCTTTCTCCAGTAAAAGACTCTTTGAGGAAGAGATTCAGTCTCCTGCAGATTTTGTCAGAAGAAAAGGAAATTTTTCTTTTGTGGTTTTAGTAGAATATCTGGCATTCCAGAAAATTTACACTAAAAGTTAGCTATCAGTCCATTTCAAGTCTTTGTAGTGGTCCCATCAGTGAATAATCTGAGTGACTTCCAGATTGATTGGCGTGACAAGGTCCATAGTGGACTTTGCTTTGTGAAGTCTTCAGTTTTTTTCCTGTCCCCGGTTACAGGAAGCTCTGCTTTGAGAAGGATATTTGGGGGGGGCAGATGATGATTGATTAAGCTTTTTTTTTTTTTTTTTTTACCATGACCAGAACATTTACTACAAAAGGTAGATCTTGCAGAATGACCTTAAAGGTGGTCTAATTCTAGATTAGTCTATTATCTTCTGAAAGCTTGTTCCACAGCTGGATCCCCTTGCCCCAACATGTCTCATCTGGCCTATATGACCTGTATTGCCCCAGAGGAGCACAATTGTCTTGGCAGTTTAGAGCTGGCAATGTAGTTTCTTATGTACCTGGTACTTAATCCATTTATGACGGTCAGAGTTTGGCTGGCCTTTTAAGGGTAATTGGATTCAGCCACACATTTGATGAATTAGCTTTTGACCTCCTCCCCCCCATCCTGATAAGCTAGGTGATTTCTTTAAAAGGCCAGTGAGAGACAGGCAGAGAGCTGGAGCAAAGACAAGACCTTGTTGGGAAAAAGGGTGTTGAGACCAGTTGGAAACTAGTATAAAGCTCCTGCAAGGGACCCTGAGAAAGCAGGGGAACAGCAGAGGAGATTTTCTTACTGACCTCTCAGTCAGAGAGAGAGTTGGACAAGATGGGCAGATGCCCATGGAAGTATTCCAGCTAGGAGAGGCCTAGGAGCAGCTGCTTGAATTATTTTGAACTCTTGAAAGCCTTTTGTGAGTTTTTGAATTGAAGAGAGGAAACCGAGGCAGGATACCCGGACCGAGGCAATTGGAACATGTTGCAATGACTTTCAAGAGAAGGATTTGACGGTGGAAGCAGACTGGGGGCCAGCTGAGGGACTAGAATATAGAGTACATTCTGTACAAGTTGGTGTTTTTGCATTGTTTTGTTTTCATATCACCTTTAGATACAGAGAATTGCAGTAATCTAGTCTGCAGGTGACAAATATATGGATCACGGGGTCCAGGTCCGAATAGGGGAAAAAAGAGCAAAGTTTCTTAGCAAAATGGAGGTGAAAGAAGGCATTGTTTTTGGTCATTGGCACTCTAGCTGATAAGTAGGCTTGGCAGGATTTGAGTTTAATCAGTAACTGCCTGTAAACATAGATTTCAGCTGACACACTGAAATCTCCAGGAAAAAAAATCATTTGGTAATAGTTGTCCTTCCTGCAGGGATGAGGTGTCACTGGATCTGTAGAGAGCCCTTTCCAGCCCCACTGTCGCAGACCCCACTCTGTCACTCACCAGTGAGGGGTGCCAGAGATCTCTGCTTTGTCCCATGATGTCTGCAACCTTCTCACACGTTTCACCTGCAGGGATTGGGCATCATTGGCCCTGCAGCTATGTAAGTAGCCCTCTGGAGCTTTGCTGTCATGGCCCCTCTCTCTCTCTCTCTCTCTCTCTCTCTCTCACAATCATTAGCCAGAAGTGTGGGAGCCATCCCTGGGCAGGAACTGTTCAGCAGTGGGATGCCCCCCCTCATGCCCCCAATCAGGGGTTCATCCTCCGTGTTGTCTTGGGTCCCTCAGCTGTACAGGGAGCCTCCCGCAGTCAACACTGCATCCATCCTAACCCAAACCCTACCCATCAAAATTGTTAAAAAAATAAAATCTTAAAAATAAAAATAGATTAAAATAATCTGAATTAGAAAAAAAAAATTGAATTCTTACCCTGCTAATTGTCTTGGGGTCTAGGCTCAGTGATGAGGCAAGCCAGGCACAGAGCTTTAATGGAAGAAGTGGGGTAGCCTCCTGGCTGGTTGTTTGGTGTGTGTTCTTCCATCTGACCAGTATCACTTCAGTCTTGTTTGGATTCAACTTGAAGCAGCTGCTTTTCATCCAGGAGCTGATTTCTTGTAAGTATATTAACTCTTTAATGGCATTAGTTACATCTTTGGAAAATGAGATACAAAACCAAGTGTCATAGGCATATTGTTGGCAGTGGCTCTTGTGAGTACATACTCTCTCATTGAGTGGGCTTGTGTAGATGCTGATGAATAGGGAGACATAAAGTTGTATCTTTTAGGACCTTATCTGTAAGAAGTCTCAGGGCAGAGGAACAGTTACCCCTTACCAGTGTCTGAGCTCTGCTGATCTGAGCAGAAAGTTGATCTTATGTCTTCTCACCTGTTGGAAATTTTCCTCCCGCCTCCTTCATCGTTCTTGCATCCTTTCTCTAGGATTGGCTGAGGAATTGGTATTTCTATTTGAGGAGGGCAAGCGAGATGGATAACTCCATTTTTTAATATAAAAATGGATCCGCTAGTAACTAGTTTATGGAATATGCGGGATACTATGTTTTTGGATCTAGGGCGTGAGGCAAAAATACAAGATTTGCAGAAAAGCAAAGCTGCTACCTGAGATATGTTGCCAACGGTAGATTCAACAAGTAATGCTTGTACAGCTGCTCCTAATTTTGGATAAGGAACTCTGCTTAAAAAAACCCAAAATTTAATTGACCAATTTGCCATTTCTGTTCTCTTCACTGAGCAAGGGCCACGACAAAGTAGATAGAAGGATTTCATGATATTAACAGGGCCATGACTCCAAGTCTGAAAATAGAAACTTGTACGTTAACTGCTGTCTCTTGCTTCCTACATTAATCAGTATATAACTTCCAATGAGACGTTTCTTTCAGAGGAAATATGTGGAAATATGTCATCCTTAAATTATGTACCTAGTTCAATCAGTTTGTGAGTTTCATTTTACAAGTGTCAACTACATCTTGGGTTGATGAGAACAAGTTAATTTCAGAATGGCTATTTTAATTTTTACATTGTTTTCACATGTCTGTCTATGCCACTGTAGCATAGACAATACCTTGGGACGAGGTTTTCTTGCAAAAGCAGAAAAGTAGTCAGAACAGGAGGCATTAAACTATGCTTTAACATATCAGCTGTAACATATCTGCTGTCTCAGCTGGTCTTAGTTCAGTGTTAGTCATGTAGTAGCAGCATCTTCAGCTCTCTAGTGTTAAGTTTTTTCATGACTGGTTTGCCACAGAGTTGTCTCACTTACATTGTTGACACTAAGCCCTGGTCTATACTACAAACTTATGTTGGTATAACTGTGTCGCTCAGGGGTGTGGAAAACCCACACCTCTGAGCATCAGTGTAGACAGCACTGTGTTGATGGGAGGGCTTCTCCTATCGACATAGCTACTACCTCTCAGGGAGGTGGAGTACCTAAGCCGACAGGAGAAGGTCTCCTGTTGGCGTAGGTAGCGTCTTCACTAAGTGCTACAGCGACATAGTTGCACTGTTGTAAGTGTAGAAAAGCCCTGTCATAAATATAAAGGGAAGGATAGGGAAGGGTAAACACCTTTAAAATCCCTCCTGGCCAGAGGAAAAACCCTTTCACCTGTAAAGGGTTAAGAAGCTAGGATAACCTCGCTGGCACCTGACCAAAATGACCAATGAGGAGACAAGATACTTTCAAAAGCTGGGGGGAGGGAGAAACAAAGCCTCTCTCTCTGTCTGTGTGATGCTTTTGCTGGGGACAGAACAGGAATGGAGTCTTAGAACTTAGTAGGTAATCTAGCTAGATATGCGTTAGATTCTGATTTCTTTAAATGGCTGAGAAAATAAGCTGTGCTGAATGGAATGTAGATTCCTGTTTTTGTGTCTTTTTGTAACTTAAGGTTTTGCCTAGAGGGATTCTCTATGTTTTGAATCTGATTACCCTGTAAGGTATTTACCATCCTGATTTTACAGAGGTGATTCTTTTTACTTTTTCTTCTATTAAAACTCTTCTTTTAAGAATCTGAATGCTTTTCCATTGTTCTTAAGATCCAAGGGTTTGGGGTCTGTGTTCACCTACGCAAACTGGTGAGGATTTTTATCAAACCTTCCCCAGGAAAGGGGATGTAAGGGTTGGGAGGATTTTGGGTGGAAAGACGTTTCCAAACAGGCTCTTTCCCAATTATATACTTGTTAGACGTTTGGTGGTGGCAGCGATAAAGTCCAAGGGCAAAAGGTAAAATAGTTTGTACCTTGGGGAAGTTTTAACCTAAGCTGGTAAAAGTAAGCTTAGGAGGTTTTCATGCAGGTCCCCACATCTGTATCCTAGAGTTCAGAGGGGGGAAGGAACCTTGACACCCTTATTATGCAATATTTTTTCTTTTAGACTGTTTTTATAGTTGCGAACTTGCAAAGACTAAGCACTCCAGAGTGTTGGTTTTCAGGCTTCATGCAGCCTCATGCCTTAATCTGGTTTGTCCCTTGAAATGACCCTACTTTCTCTCAAATACTAGTAATGATCCTGTCATTTTTCAGATGAGCTGTGCGGAGAACTATATTGCAATGAACTTAAGGAAATTTAGGTTGAATATTGGGAAAAATTCCTTTACTGTGAGAGCTACAGGCTGTCAAATAGTCTCCCTGAAGCACTGGTTCTCAACCTATTTACCATTGTTGGCCGCATATGCAGCTCTGTTTGTTTTGTGGGTTGCATCCCCACAATATATACTACCTGTATGGCCATGAGGATGTCACATGGGCTGCAGCTGTGTGCTGATATGGCTGTGCGTTGAGAACCCCTGCACTGAAGGAAGTGGTGGACAACTAGAATGGACAAAGCACTAGAAAATACTATGTATAGAGTTTCTGGGTTTAGGATTTAATCAATAAACAACCACAAAGTCAGTTTTCACAGTTACATTTTTTTAAAATAAGTATTTTAGCTATTTTGAAATTTCCTTTTTTCAACTTTGGCTATGGTATTATGTCTCCATATTTGTTGTAAAATTAAATACACTTAAAGACAGGAACTGAAAATGTTCTGTTGCGTGTAGCTTTTCCTGTATTGGTGAAAGAGCAGTCTTTGAAATTAAAATTATATCTGAAAGGAAAATGTTGATTGAAATGCTGTGGAATTCTCAAAAAGAAAATTAACCAATAATACGCATCTTGAAAATGTGCATAAAATAAACACACAATTCCAGAAAAAGAATAGCAAAAAATGGAACCCCTAACTGTAGGTAGATACCTGTATGCGGCAATGGAATGGGCTAAGTGGTCTAATACATTTTTTCCATTTCTAATGTCACTGATTTTGTGACTCCCATCTTAAGGGAATTGTGAAGGCTTCTAGGACTAGCCTTTGGTTACTGTAGCCAAAAGAAGCTGCTCTTACCTGGTTTATAAGCTCCCAAACATCATAAAAAACAGAACACATTTGAGGAAGGTTTTAGCCTTAATACTTTTTCTTAGATTGGGACCTTTGATTTTCAAAGCTTTCTCCTGATACAATCAGATACATTTTCTAAATAAACGATCTTCAAAGTTATAAATTGCCTGCAAAGGCTAATTTCCAGTTTCTTTTACTGTGACTTGCATTACAGTATTAAAGGTTTGAAGTAAACTTTTCAAATTGCACGATGTATTGTAGGTGTTGGTCATCTTTCATGTTAAGATTTTTGAATAGCCTGTTTGCTTTTCATATTTACAAGGGAATGGGTGAGGACTTTATGTGCCTGTCTGTGTACCATATGTAGTACAGCATAAAGGTTTTTGGGCAAATGAATGGGTGGAGTGACTTTAAACTGAATATCAGGAAGAGAAGCTAAGTCATAAATCTGTGATATTTTCCTTGAATATTTACAAAGATTTGGGATTTGGGTTTTAAATATTAAGAATAATAGTGGCATTCGAGTATGAAATTCATCCATAAAATCCCTCAAAAGTTGTGATCTATCTTTTTACTGATCTAAGTGTCTATGAAAATGTGCTCGTGTGTGTATTCAGTTGCCATGGGCAAAATGTGGGTTATATTTGTTAGGTAGGGGAACCTCTGACACTGAGCTAATGAAGCCTAATAAAAATCTGTGAATTTTCTGCGTCATGGTATAGGTGATCTTGTTCCTCATCTGTCAAACAAGTAGAATCTTAGTCTTTGGTGACTGGAGAGAGGAGTGTGGCTAGTGGGAAGTGTAGGTATGGTTGTGAGCTGCATTGCTAATCTGATTTTTTAGTCTTGTGTTGAATTTACTAAGTTTTTTTTTTTTCAGACTCACTGTAGTAAATGTGAAATATGTTTGTAAATAATGCAAGTACGTGATTAGTGGTTGTCAAACATCTGAGTATGAATTCATCTCGCTCAACATGCCTAAAACAGATGGCAGAGGTAGGAAACTATAGACTAGATTAAAGTAATGAAAACAGATTGTTCTAAAATGAAATGTAAAACTTATCAAGCAAGTTAGTATGAGAAAAAGGATTTGTGTCCATCTCAATAAGTGCAGAAAACATTTAATTTGGTTCTGAGAGATCAAATATGCCACTGAACAAAACTTTTACTGTAAAAGTAGAATAGAAGAACATGGGTGAATTTGATCCTGTGAGACGTTTCCTGTGATTAGCACCAAAATGTACTTGTGATTATACTCTTCAACATGAATTTCATGCAGGAGCAATCCCTGTTATCCCAAAACTGGCAAAAATAAGTTGTGATTGTTGTTCAATCAGCTGAAAAGCAAAGACTGAAATTTGACAAAATTACATTATCTTAAATGTAGCACAAGATGAGCACTTTAAGAAAATGGTTCACTGCTAGAATATTGTGCAAGTAATAATCATGGAAGGTGCAAAATTGAATTGAGAATTTAATTAATTTTTAAAAGACCTGAACTCTGGTCCATCCAGCTCAGAATCAGTGTTTTAGCCCATTCTTATTGTTTTGTTTGAAACATCTTTCTAGCGTAGGTGTTTATAAATAAATAAATAAAAGTATAAATGTTGATAAGTGTATTGGTATTTGAGAGAATATGAAAAATGATAGGTCTAAGTAATTAGTAGACTGGAGTGACTGAAGTATTTGGGATTTACATATAGCGCAGCAAGCTAATTATTTTGACAATGCACATTTGTGTTTGAGGAATTAATATACTTATTAACTGAATTATATTGTATATATTGTTTCATTTAAAAATCTAAAACTTTCATTGTTTTTTTAACTAAAAAGTATGCTTTCTAATTGAAGAAAATCATGAAAGATTGTGTTGGAATCAATAATTTTTCAGAACATATTTGAGCTATGGAAGGTTAACAGATTATTCGTATGGATTATTTGGTTGGTTGTTCAGTATTGCAATAGTCAATATGTGGAACTAACACTGACTATCACCTGAGTTACATAATGGTCTTTCTGCTTCCTTGTTGATGAGCTAACCTTTATAAACTACATCAGCTTTCACCGGCTCTTAATTAAATTTCTGCTGTGGACCAGAAACTGGCTGGATGTGAACATTGTTACAAACAAAACTTAGGTCATAATATGTTAACAGCAAATAATAAAACAAGTCTGAGCAGTCAAATCAAAACTCAGTTACTAATTTGACATTCTGTTCGCAAACAGGGTTTATGTTTGCAATCTAATAGTAGCAGATTCCTGAAAGCCATCACTTGCCTTTGTATCCCCTACCTCCCTGTAAGTCTTCTGTTACCCTGGACACTCTACTTAGTTATTAAAACATTACGATCGCTTTGAACCCATCTCTTCAGCTCCACTTCAAGTTCTGACCAGTACAATGGCTTTCTTAGGCTTGGTCTACACTACAGAGTTAGGTCAAAGTAGGGCAGCTGTCTACACTATAATCTTGCTCCTGCTGATGTAAGTGCCGTACTACACTGACATCATAACTCCATCTCCATGAGGGGCATAGGGCTTATGTTGGTGTAGTTAGGGTGATGCAGTATCCCTATAGACATTGCCTTACTTACATTGGCTATTGGCTAAAATTCTTGTCAATTTCACGACTCCCTGGTGGAGCCATGAAATTGACAAGAAAGGCTGGTAGGTTTCCTACTGTGAACCCTGTGTCTGGCTCAGAGCTAGCGCTGTTGCCCCTGGGGTGAGTGGGAGGCTCCTGCAAGAGCCCAGCTGCCCTCAGGCTCTTGGCTACCTGCTCCCAGAAGGCTGCTGCCTGGGCTGCCCTCTCCTTCCTGGGAACCCTGCTGCCCCACAGGCTCCCAGCTCCCAGCAGGCTGCTGCCTGGGCTCCCCTCTCCAAGCCTGGCTGCTGGCATTGAGAGCCCCAGCTTCCCACTGACCTCCCCTGAACAGAGACAATAGCAGTGTGAAAATGAAAAGAATGTCAATTTCTCTGCTGGTAGGCTCTGTGCTGTGAAATTGAGCCTTCGTGGGGCTCACAGCTGGGGCTGCCACCCTGGGGCGGATGGGGGGCTCCAGTTGTGAGCCCTGCGTGGCTATCAGTGCCCCACACTGAGCTGTCAATGCCCCACTTCAGTTGTTGCAAGCGCTCCTGGTGAGGACACACTGCACTGTCAGAAGGAGGATAGTGTGGACACCAACAGCCGATGGAATTACTGTAGTGTCTGTAGGTCGACCTAAATTAAGTCAACCTAATTTTGTTGTGTAGAAAAACCCTTAATAGCTGTCACTTACCATTTTTCATTTAAAATTCTGTTCTTTGATTAAAAGAGGATTTTTTTTAAAATTTACCACCTTTCAATTGGTAACACTGCAAATAATTCATTGCTGCATGAAGCAAAGTGGTAAACAATAGTATTTGGAACAGTTTTAAAAAAAAAGTCCTGATTGAGGCGTTTGGGTTCTACTGCACAATAAATAATTGATATTAGTGTTTCTACTTTACAAGCAGGATGCTAATATTATGCATTGGATGGAGTACAATAATCTTGATGAGGAAAGTAGGCACTTCCAGCCCTAACAGCCACTGTACATGCCTTTCTTGACTGATATAGATTAAAAGATTTTTAGTGACTTATAAGAAGTATCATTTATAAGCTGTATGCAGTTAATTCATGCCGAGCATTATAGTTGAGTATTTTCTGATTTTAATGTTGTTTACTTTTACATGCTAGTGTTTCTGGTGTTATTCTGCATGGATTGGCTCTATGTCTGATGCTGTTCAATATTTTTATCTGTGATCTGGAAGTAAATATAAAATCACTGCTGATAAAATTTTTGGATGCCAAAGATTGGCATAATACAAATGATAAGGATATGGCACTTTCATACACAGTGATCTGGATTGCTTCTTAACTGGGCTTGTTCAAAAATGCATTTTAATGTAGCTAAATGCAAGGTTGTACATCTGGGAAAAAAGAACGTAGTCCTTAATTACAGAATTGGAGACTATATCCTGGATAGCAGAGAGAAAAGGTGAGTGAGGTAGTATTATTGGTTAACTTCTGTTTGTGAGAGACAAGCTGTTGAGCTTACACAGAGCGCTTCAGGTCAGTAATTCTGAAAAAGATTTATGGGGTCATAGTAACTTAACATGAACGCCCAGTGTGATGCTGTGGCAAAAAGGGTCAATACAGTATTTGGAAGTATAGACGGGGACAATAAAGGCTGGGAAAGGAGGTGATTTTATCTCCATAAGACATTGGCAAGACACATTCTGAAATACTGTGTATAGTCTGGTGACAATATTTAAAGACTTGAAAGACTGGAGAGGGTACAGAGAAAAGCCACAAAAATTATTTGAGGTTTAGAAAAAATGCCCTTGGCATGGTCTAGACTAGAGGTGGGTAAACTATATGGCCCGCAGGCCCCTCCTGCCCAGCCCCTGAGCTCCTGGCCCGGGAGGCTCACCCCTGGCCCCTCCCGCTCTGTCCCCCCTCCCTCGCAGTCTCAGCACACTGCTAGCACAACACTGTGGGCAGCCTGGCAGTGCATTTGCAGAGCTGCAGCCTGACTCAGTGCTCTGGGCAACGCGGCTGTAGCACCGCCAGCCACCAGTGCTCTAGGCAGTGCGGTAAGGGGGCAGGGAGCAGGGTGGTTGGATAGAGGGCAGAGGAGTTGGATAGAGGGTGTCAAGGGGGTTTGAATGGGGCGGCATGGAGCAGTTAGGGGTGGGGGGTTCGGGGGAGTTCAGGGGACAGGGAGCAGGGGGTGGTGGATGGGGTAGGAGTCCCGGGGGAGCCGTCGGGGCAAGAAGCGGGGGGGTGGATAGGAGGCAGGGACTGGGCCACGCCTGGCTGTATGGGGAGACACAGCCTCCCCTCACCGGCCCTCCATACAATTTTGGAAACCCAATGTGGCCCTCAGGCCAAAAAGTTTGCCCACCCCTGGTCTAAACACACAAGTTACACTGGTGTAGATAATATCTATTTGGGGTGTGTGTGTGACTTTCTTGTTACTGACATAGCAATGCTGATAAAAACCCTAATGTGGATGCAGTTATACCAATATAACTGTACTTATACTCCACACTATAGGAGTTTACAAATATAACTATACTGACAAAATCCTCGTGTTGTATTACAGTGAGAGCTTTAAAAGAGTTAAATGAATTTGACGTGTCTAAAGATTGAGAGGTGACTTGAATATTGTTTATAAGATGTTCCAGGGGAGAAAATACTGCGTACCAAAGGGCTCTTTACTCTAGTGGAGAAAGATGTATCAAGAACCACTGGCTACAAGTTAAAGCCAAAGTCAAATTAAACATCCAGCACAAATTTTTAATAGTGTAGGTGGTTAACTATTGAGATCACGTACCAAACGATGTGGTTGATCCTCCATCTCTTGATATCTTCATATCAAGGCTGGATGCCTTTCTGGTAGATATGGTTTAGTCAAACATAAGTTATTGGGCTCCATACAGGAGTAATTGGGTGAAATGCACATCTCGTCTTACACAGGTCAGACTAGATGATCTAATGGTCCCTTCTGGCCATAAGATCTGTTACTCCTGGGGGAATTCTGTGCCACTGCACAATGCAGAATTTGTTCAGAAATTAGTGTTGTATGCAGAATTTCCTTTTTCCCGTCCAGAAATGGGCTGCTGGTTGCCACTAGGGGATGCTGGACCCAGCAGAGCCCAGATTGCAAACAGAAGACACTGCTGGGGGGAGGGAGATGGATGGGTTCCATTTCCCAGCATGCCTTGAAGAAAGAAGATGGTGTGCAGGAAACTCCTCACAAACATCAGGCTGTTTCTCCCTCTGGATTCCTTGGCTCTGTGGGGGAGAGGATGAGAGTGTCTGGGCTGGCAGGGGACCATAACTGGGCTCTTGGGGGAGTGAGTGTCTGGACTGGGGGGGTGCCCCTGCAGCTGAGCTTTGGGGGAGAGGGGGTAGAGAAATAGGAACTGGTTTATTGTAGGGATTTCTTCAACTCTCTTCTTCCAGGGAAGTTTTTGTGTGTGTCTGTATTGCTACAGACATACTTGCTGACAGGTATTTTGAAATAAATTCCCAAAATAATTGAAACTGGTGTGATTAGATAGTGTTATTTTGGCAAATAAAATACACAGAATTTTTAATTTTTTGGTGCAGAATTCTCCCAGGAGTAGGCTGTGGACACGAATTCTTATTTTGTGAAAAAAAATTAAAAAACCTGTTGTATAAAAGATTGATTCTGGGGATAAAAGAAAAGGCCCCCCCAACCTTCTGTATTTCTGCAAAAATGTGTATGGGTAGTAGTAGCTGTAACATGCTGACTGTATTTCATAGTGCATATGCTGTTCTGTTCTGACCAATATTTCTGACCTTCTTGTTGGCTGTGGATACATAGATAAAAAAGTGATACTTGACACTGGCGCCTGATGCAAGATTGTAAATCTTTTTTCTGTTTTTAATATTGGCTTAACCATAAATCAAAATTAATATATACATATATAAAGTAATAGGTACTTTAGGTAAATCAGTTTTATAGAGGATAGAAACTAATTTACATTACAATCCCATGTTGGTAATAAATTAATATCCCTTCTCTTAATATCCCATAGTACAGATTTTAGTATGAGAATTTATCAGCCTATCACTGGCAGCAGATACAGCGTCTTATTGAAAAGTCCAAAAATTGTTGTGCACGTGTATTTTATCCTTTTAGACTCATCATTGTCATCTTTTCTTGTGTTTAAGTAATCTATATATTTTTAACATTGTTTCTAAATAATTGACTTGATATTTGTAGTTCTGCCTTATTTAAATTATGCTGATTTTGTTTAATTTTTAACAAGTTGCTACCTCTTATCCGCTCACACAATAGCAGAACGTTTTCTGTGCTTACTCATTGGGCGTTAGGTCTTAACGTATCTGTGCAATTGTTATCAAAAGGTGCTTTTTCATTATGGCTACCAAGAGAGAACTTATTTTTCTTGGCCTGCTTCCCTCAGTAATTACATATTAAATGGAATATTACCATTTCACTTCAACCTCTTCACCTCTAAATGAATCAACATAAATCTATTTGAGTATTTGACACTGTTTTGGTCTATGGTACATTTTTAAAAAGTGACAGACAAAAGACATTGTTAAATTAGAAGCCCTACGATTGAAAGAATAAAGTTGTAGGTGGCATTAGAATTTTAGACTACTGTAGCTGATTACTTTCCAAATTTGTGAAAGTAGGAATTTTGTACAACTATATCTTACTTAATGTAATTGACTTGTAGAAGTCATGGGGAAACTTGACAAGTTTGAGAGAGCTTTTTTTCCCCTAGAGCATGGCAGTCCGGGATTTCTGATCTGACACATAACCAAAAATGCAAGTGTGACATTCCCCAGAGTACAATCTGGACAGTTGAACAGCTATGTCCCTTCAATTCTCCAGCTTTCACACTGCTCAGCAGTGAGAGCAGCCGCTCCTGTCCTGTTCACACATGGCCTAGTCACACACAGCCTATCACATGCAAAATCACTCACAGCTAAATGATATGAGTGTTTCTAGCCAGCCACTTCTAAATTGGATTGCAGATATAATTTCCAGCAAATTCCCAGTTCCAGTCTTGTCTCCAGAAATGTGCATCTTGTACTGCCCAATTCTTTCCTTCTGTGAAGTACAAGCTCTGTCATTTCATAAATAGAAAATGATATGCACAAACCCTGTTATCTCAAATGGAGGCTAGAGATACTTCAATCCAAACATGCATTGGTTTAGATAAAATAATAAAACAAATTTATTGACCACAGAAAGATAGATTTTAAGTGATTACCAGTAATGAGGTATAAAAGTCAGAATTGGCTACAAAGAAATAAAAGGTAAAATGTAAACTAATACCTAACTGAACAAGCTAATTGAATTCAAAGCAAAGGTTTTTCTCATCACATGCTTTTACTGGCTGAACTCCTTCAATCAGGACCATTCACTCAGTTTATCTTTCAAACATTGTTGATGCAGTGAATAAAAATGAGGGATCTTATACCATTTCTCTTCTTTGAGAATCCCCTCCAGCTTGAGTTCAGGTCGCAACAAGTCTGTTTTGAGTGGGAACCCAAAATGCCAATATTTTGTACAATTTGCCAACATGTACATTTCTCATTTATACCTTTCTTCCTGTCAAAAATGTCCCCTTAATCAGGTGATAGACTATTTGATTATGCTGAAACCTGGCTGAGGTGCTGACTAGCCTTTTGTCTCTGAGCAACTGGTTTGGGCTACTTCCCCAGATTTAGAATATGCTTTAGTAACATCGTACGGTAGAATCTCGTAACTTTACATGTAAAGTATGCATGGCAACATTGTAAGGACAATAATGGTCACTGAATTATGAGTTTTGAAATACCTCACAAATGGATACTTTGTACAGATTTTTTCATAGTTTTGTAACAATGGTGAACATAAGGGTACAGTCTGTCACAGCAAGACGATTTTTTTCTGCCTTCCTCTGTTCTCCAATGTTCCTTGAACTTCATCCTAGTGTCAAGAGAGTTGTTGAGGTCCACACTAGTAAAGTTTGAGTGTCTGTAATCCAGCTTTCTAAGGAGTAATTTAATAGAGATGCCAGTAAGTGAAGATGTACTGTACTACTATTTGTACTTTGTTCTCAGAATGTTTTTCTTAGTAATCGTCATGTAATCAACTTATTTTTAATTTAGTCACTCCTTGCTTAAATAACTTCCCTTATTGGGTGATTACACTGTTTCAGTGTAGCTCTTTCTAACCCGTATTTGAATTAGCCTGTAGGAAAGTGCATTTTCTGATATTTCAAATGAGAAGAAAAAATGTTTAAAATTAGGGAATATAGTCCAAAGTAGAAGTCTTGTGATCAATTTAATATACCAAAGAACAAGGAAAAGAACTGCATGTCAGTGTTCTTGCATTTGTTCTAGTTTTTCTTCAGAAAGAGAGACAAGTGTCCCTGTAGATGGACTTTTTCAAGCATCTATTTTTTTTTTAAAGCAGCAAGGCAATCTTAAACCTTTCAGAATATAATTTATGTTAACCATAGTAGTTTAAAATTGGCTACTATTTAACGTGTATTCCCTAAAGCTGTTACAAACTATTTATGATTTAAAGCAGTGGTTCTCAAACTTATTTGATCAGGCCCCCCCTCTTTGTGTCTCTAGTTGTTTATGCACCCTGCTACTCAGCTCTAAAGACGGAGTGTAGAGCAGCAGCACAGAAGTAAGGGTGGCAATGTGAAAACTGATGTTCATCAATATCACTTTTCAAAGCAGACTTAGTGCCCCATTGCAGCCTTTACTTTTGCACTGCTGCTGCCATCCTGGGGACTGACCGCCAAAGCTCTGCAACCTCCAGGTGAGGGACTGCAGGGGTAGGAGGAGAAGGAAAGGGGAAGGGAGCCTGGGTTGTCTCCCAGTGGAGGGGAGGGGGAATTCGAGCCCGGGTGGTGGTGGGGATCCAGCTTTATCATGTCCAGTAGGAACTGGGCCAAAAACACCAATGCATTTCATATGTAGCCATTCTGTGGCAACCGTTTATAGACATTATTTGTGTGTTAATTTCAAACCAATGACTTAGAGCAGTGTTTCCCAAACTTGGGACGCCACTTGTTCAGGGAAAGCCCCTGGTGGGCCGGGCTGGTTTGTTTACCTACTGCGTTCGCAGGTTCGGCCAATTGTGCCTCCCACTGGCCGCAGTTTGCCGCTCCAGGCCAATGGGGGCTGCGGAAAGCGGTGTGGGCCGAGGGATGTACTGGCTGCCGCTTCCCGCAGCCCCCATTGGCCTGGAGCGGCGAACCGTGGCCAGTGGGAGCTGCAATTGGCCGAACCTGCAGACGCGGCAGGTAAACAAACCGGCCCGGCCCGCCAGCGGCTTTCCCTGAACAAGCGGCATCCCAAGTTTGGGAAACACTGACTTAGAGGGAAAAGATACTATATCACATTCTTAGTGCGATGTTTAGCTTTTGGAGAATTGACTGTGCCCTGTTTTTGATATCTGCTTGTACTACACAAAAAAAGGTTACATTCTGTATTTTCTAAATTTGAACCCAATATCGATACTTTTAAACATCTTGTTTTTCATTTGGCTGGGTCAAACTTTTCTCTTTCTACCAGATCCTGTTAGGTGAGTGCAGACAGTAAAGTGTGCTTATGATATTGTGGTAAGTGCTCAGTGGAAGGTTACTCGTGGCCTCAATTCACAAATGAATAAATATGTCCGGATTACTGAGAATGGGAGATGAAGCAAAGCAACATGCTAATTCAAAAGATAAAGCTGTCCAGGTGCTTATTAGGAGACTAACTTTTTGGAAAAGGTCTGAAGGTAGTTTTTAAAGTGGCAAACAAATCTGTTTAAGTAGTCTGCAAAAACAAACAAAAAAACCACAACCCAGATGCTGATACTGGGAAAATTGTTATAATTTGATATGGTTCAAGTGGCTGATTGTGGATGAATATCACATGGCAGTTCCTTTGGACTTTTCCTTTTTTTATTAGGCAGATGTGGTATGTTGCAATTTTTCCCAGCCTCACACGCACACTGTTGTCGAATATTGTAGCTTGCCTTTTAGAGAACTTTCGCCAGGTTAGCAAGAGAGAGAGATCCTAAGTGCTTCATGTTACAGTTGAAGGCACCTGGACTTGTATTTCTCCTCCGTGGTCCAGCAAGGACACCCACTTTCAGGCTTCCAGCTTCCTGGCTGTTGCCTCTCTTGGGTGGAGACCCACATCTCACTTCCTTCTGACCAGGGTACGTCTAGGCTGAACAGTTTCTTGCCTTCACTGTGCATTTCCCAGTGAAGACAGTGCTTAAACATACCAGCTTGAGGTGAGGTTTTGTGGCCTGCAATTTTCAGAAGGTCAGACTAGATGATTGTAATGGTCCCTTCTGGCCTTAATATTTGAATCTTCAGAGACTGATAACACAGTGATTACTATAATTGGAAGCTACCACACTGTTCTTTCTAAGCAAGCTTATTTTATTTTTAAGGTAAAAAACATTACAGAGAAAACATTAAAAACAATAAAAGAACCTGCATGCATGCTAATAAGCTTACTAGGCATCAGCCCACCGTAAGGGTTCTTTGTGGTTACAAGTTCATGAGAGCTTCAGCTCAGAACAGGTACACAGTCTTATGAAGCCTTAGTAGGCCAAATACTTCCAATTCTCTAAGGATTGGGACCCTCCGTGAACCAGAGGTCCTGTCCATTTGCTGGATCAGGAAAAAGGCCCTGAGTCAGTTTAAACCCCAAGCTTTTATCCAAAAGTCTTTTCTTTGTCTGTTGGTCTCTGGAGAATGAAGTTTGAACTAGTATATGCATATCTCCCCAAAGGTGTGGCTTCAAAGGCTGATAACAGAGGAATACATGAGCATCCCCTCCCTGCTAGAGGAGGTACATATAATTCCACAGCAACACATACACAATTTCATTTTTAATACAGTTTATCACAAAGGTACTAAGCTTATTCAGTGAAGTTTATCTTAATTCCATAAGGTTTGTTCAGGGTATTTTAGGATATTGTCAGTCTGTCACAGTTCATATGTTTTTCACAACTTCACAACTGTATCTGTTATGTTTCTAGAATATAGAGGGATACCCCGGCTTCTTTAGCAAGATGCAGCACTGGCTTTTTCCACTCTCAGGAGACACAAGTGAGGTTCCCACTAGTGTCACTCTATTCCTGCAACAGAAATAGCACAAATAACTCATTTGCTTAGTTTTATATAATACATAAAACACCTTGCAGCAATGATCTCTCCCGGCACCTGCTGTGACGGAGGGCTTGGATTTGCTTGCTATTGCCAGTTGGCTTATTTTTATAAATTGCTTATCAAAAACTCATAATGAAACTTCTCTATTTATGGATAGAGTATATTCAAATACAAATAAGCTACATTTGGGGAATTTATTGAATTGTCCTAATTTTTTATCCTCAAATTTTCAAATTGAAATTCTTGCAAATATACCCCAAAATCATGTATATGTCCATGTACCGTATTACTGATATGGAGCTCGTAAAACAATGACAGGTAAGTCAAATTGCAGGCCTTCCTGCAAATGTAGGGGCTAGACCATTTTAAATAAAAAGGTGAAGGCACTATCCTCTAGAGGGAAGTTTATAAAACCCACTCATTCTGTAAACCTAGAAATTGGATTTATCTGACTGTTTGCCTATAGTTAAATGAGTTAGTGTAATTCTTTGTGAGAGTTTTTATTCTGAAAGCAGTGTAATTGTGGGCAGAAAAATAAGTATATAACAATATTATCTTTTGATTCAATAGAGCTTCTTCCTACATTGTGTTCTGTCATAACTGCTTATTTATGATAATTTTTTTTTTAAATTCTACGTTTAGTAACACTTATTTCCCATAGCTGTCTTGGTTCTGGAGCTTGATTTCAACTCTTTCTCTCACATCTTCAGCAAAACAGTTTGGATCAAATTCTACCTTCATTTACACCTGTCCAACCTTAATTGAAGATAAAGGGGTTATACAGGTGTAACTGGTGGATAATTTGGCTTTTTTTGTATTTATTACCAATAGTGATACACAACCCATAAAAAATTCAGCTTGACTTTTAGATCCCAGTTTGTGTTGACAGAGCTAGTGTTTGGGGGAGGAATCTTTTAAACTGGTAAACTGAGCAGAATCTGTCTGGAAGTGATTGAGACAGATATGGAAAGCTATGATGCCACTTGTACATAAGCAGTTTTCAGAGTGAAATCATACTTTAAGGGCATACTTTAAATGCTGCATGCAGTTTATAAAAGGAGTGTCATCCTGCCCCCTCTCTTGCCAAATAAAAATCCTGGAATACCTGTAAATCCCTAATGTTTGAAAATAGCATCATTTTTATTAAATAATAGTTGATAGTCATGTTTTCACTGAAGATGGTACTGTATTGCACTCACATTTGGCAAAATATTGAGACATTATTTAATTTTATTGTCTTAAAGTAATTTTTCATCAATAACGGGGATGCTATTATCTCTTAAGTTATCAATTCTCTATTCATAGATACTCAATTTTTCAGCCTTTTATCGGTGCTGATTAAGATGTTTTGAGATATGGTGGAAAGAGTAATTTCACCACATCTAAATATTGGCCATATTGCTTGCATAAGTTAAAAAAGTGAAAATACTGTATTTGGAAGTGTGTGAGATCTGATCACTTCCATTATACTGATGTTTTGCTACTTTCTCTTCAAGAGTAGACTGATTTAAATACTACTTACTGCAGGAATGCATCTCCTCATGAGCAGCTGTATTTCTTACCCAGCAGCATGCAACTGTTATAGTAAGTTTTATAATCACATACCTAGTTTACATATTTATGGGAATTTTCTTGGCTAAAATCTTAAATAGATCTGGTATCCTATGACATTCAGTTCTTCAAATGGTTGGCCTCATACCTGACATAACTGGCTCATGTAAAAAACTAAACTTTTGCAAATTTATACTTCTAATTTACAAGTAAAGGTACTTGAATGGTTAAAATCTTACAACTGAAAAGCTTTTAGTGACCTGTGATGGAAAGATTAAACTAAAACATATGGAGTCCGTAATGAGTGAATGTACCAAATTTCAGTATTCTAGCTCTATGGCCTATGGGAGGAACTTTTATTTAAGTGACATGTAACAAGTGTTTGTATTATATTAGATGAGAAGCTTTGTTGTAAATTAGATGCTAGTTGTTTTTTTATACTGATCCATGCTGGCTGGTTATCGTTCTCATTGGCAGGTGGAGATAGAAAATAACTGATGTTCAGGGTGACATCCTTTTTTTGTAATGACATTGTAACCTCTGCTTTGTCAGCTTCAAATGTCTTTTGTCTTCTATAGAAGTAACCCATCAGCATTTTTCAGTGTGGGATTTTCTGTTCACTTGTAGCTGGTCTAGAGTTCTGGAAGTACAATTTGTGAAATCATTTCAGGGGAAGCTATTGTGGTGTGAATGAAGATAAACAAGTTTAGGAACTAAAGCTCTGGTATTGGAGCATTTATTCTCTGAAAAGTTGTTTACTTTTGCACTAGAAAATCTTTCTGCTTCCTATTTAATTTATACAAAGGTATGAATATATTTAATGCAAGTGCTAACTATCCCTTGGAAAAGTCTGGTAACTTAGGGCAGAGGGCATTCCTCATCTTTGAAAGAACTGTCTATGTTAATGTGATCTTCAGTATGACAGAGTATGACCCTAAATGCTTTGTTTAATCCTTGGTACTGGTAATAAAATTCTGTTGCCAGCAGCCACCTATGCATTCACTTGAAAATAAGTTTCAGTACCTAGCAATAATAAGCTAGGACAAATCCTGTTGTTAGTGATTTGATTTTTCTTGCCAGCATAATTTGGAATAACCTGTATATTTTTATCTTGCTAGCATGTGACTTTGAACTGTGCTATTTGTACAGTCCCGTGGTCCTGAATATAATTCTTAATATCTGTCTGAAACACTGGATAGTAATTTTGGTTTGATCTCTTGGATTCTTTGTTCCATTTTCTAAAAAATTAGAAACTCAAATAGTGTACAATTTAGTGATGGTTTTGTGTTCTAGTTTAACCGAATTACACTGCAGACTATACTGACGCCTTTATAATGCTTTCTGGCTCTTCATATATGCTATCACTGTTGACCCACTGTTTCCACCTTTGATAGTCCTTTTGTTTTCTGTTTCCAGGTGAAGTAGGAGCTGCAGAAGGAAGACCTGTACAGTTTGCAATAATGCCATTCCCCTTTGGCAAGTCCCACAAGTCTCCTGCAGACATAGTGAAGAATCTGAAGGAGAGTATGGCAGTTCTAGAAAAGCAAGATATCTCTGACAAAAAGGCAGAAAAGGTATATTTCTGGTACTTTTTATGGGGTTTAATCTTTTGCTAGTGAAATATTAAACTTTAATTGGGGGAGGGAAAACAGAATTTACAAGATTTATAAATTAACATATGTGAACTAAATAGAAATATTTTGATTTCCCTTCACACACTAAAGATGAAGAAAAGTTGTGTATTTTGTTAAACTGGTACTTCGATCTTTGTTGACCTTGGATCCTTCTGTCTTTGGCCACTGATACGTTTAGAATTAACTTCTCTCTAAGCAACCAACTTAGAAGGAGTTAATTCTCTATGGATCTAATTTTAATGGAAAAAAGATATACAGTTGTTGACTATCAATAGCAACCCTTGCACATAAGGGGAAAATTCCATATTAGTGACCTCACGCCCGCTGACATTGAGCAACGACCATTACCCTGAAGCCACGCGAGGAATACACATATGGTACCAGAATACAAATAATAATGGCCTGGATATTAAAGAAAACTTCAGTTGAAGTTGTGAATGTTTAGTCTAAAAGTACACCAATACCTCTACATGAGAATCTTTGTTAGGCAACCTTCTGTGTTAAGAAACTGTTCCAAAATAGCCCCCAACATATGCAATACAATTCTACAATTGTATAAGAAGATCGCCTTTGTTAAGCAACCAGTTGTTGTCAGTTGTTTGAGCTGATGACATAAGACAAGTCACACTGCATCTTCTTTATTAAATGACACCTGTGGAAGGTCCTCCCTAAGACCCCTGTCTCCTACAAGAAATCAGCTAATAAGTAATGGTTATGTTGTGTATCAGTGTCTGAAGTAATGTATTTTATTTGTTTCAAATAAAGTTTGTTATGATTTGGAACTGTCATGACTGATGAAGTTACGGACTAACTCTGACCCATGTAGCAACCTGATCTTAATCATTACTCTTGTCCTCTTTCCCTGTTTCTCTTATTACCTATTACATCTTGTTTCAGATTATATTGTGAACATTTTGGTACAGGAACCATGTGTTTGTACAACACCAAACACAGTGGGTTTCTAACCCTTATTTTTGGAGCCTTTGGGGTGCTACTTCAGTGCCAATAAGTTGTTAATAAACAACGGTAAAAAGTATCTGAAGGTCTCCTGGTGAGATGAATAGCATGGGAGGCACATACAGATCAATAGTGGATGGAATTAAGTGTTAATTAAAAATTTCATTATCGTGTAAGAGAAGGATTAGTGTGTTTTCCTAATTAGTGTTCAACCTGCATTGTTAGATAATTTTCTTTTTTCCAAAACAACTGCCAAAGGACAAGGCTATCTAGGAAAATACGAACAAGCCATCAGCCACCTAAATAACTGCTTAAGGAAGTACTCTCAAGTAAGGTACAAGAACCATTTGGCCTTCCCTGTACAATGCTGGTGCAAGAAGTTCATCTGGAAAGACCTTAACTTGAAAGAGGCAGTAAGTGAGTGGGTAATATTCTACAAAGGGAACCAGTATTTAAAAACAATAAAACTCACAAATCCCAAAGCCATAACTAAAGATGAAATTTAAAATGTTCTGCAAGCCAGCTTGCAAGCAAAGTTGTAAATCAGCATGCAATTTTTATTGCTCTGTACATCAAAATAAACATCTGTTATCTTGGCTAATATGGGATATTGTTGCCCATTATTGATGGGAAGTGTGAAGTAAATCTGGAAATTTTTACACAGAGGATGTAGTGATTGGATATTCTTTTTTGATTAGGAGATCTCAGAATATACTTTCAAACTCCAGATCTTTTAATAAATAATAATAATAAAAAAAAAGTAAATTTGTTCTCTGTACAAATAGTATTCCGGGTAGGGGAAGTCCCTCAAGCACATAGTAGAGATAAATGGTGACTGATCTTTCATTAGAATGATTCATAGAGAGCCTTTAAACTTGTATAATGGATGTAGGGTAATTTCTGAAAATAGATCAACGGTAACCTAAAGAAAAGAAAGTGATTACAATTTACTTCAGTGATTAGTACTCTGGGCTTATTTAAATTTTCTGTAGCCAGAGTGTAAACGTTTTCAGGTAGAAACAACAAATTGTTTGGATGTGAAACTAAATTTGAGGCCTCTTCAATGAGACTATGTAAAGATATTTATGTTTGAAATTATGTATATGCTGCATTAAATGCTCACAGAATCGAAGCCTTGATGCGTACATACTGTATCCTGAACATAGAATGTGTAGTGCACTGAATTTGTAGGGGAAAAAATTGTTTGAAAAATAAGCTGTACATGTTATCTGCGGATACAAACCAAAGGGGTATTCATCACTCAGATTATTTTAAACTTGGTATGTGTTTCAGGATATAAAATACTGACTTTCAAATCCACGCTATACTAAAATGATAATTGTCCTTCCTCTGCAAAACTCCTTCTCTGGACTCAGTGACACCAAGAGACACTTATCTCCTGCAACATATTGCTATAGTTCTTGAGGTCACTCACATCTAAATACTCAAAGTGAGGATATAAAAGGGCTCAAGGCCACAAGCACACTTAATTCCTTTCCTTATTCTCTCATTACTATTCCTTTTCCCTGTTGGTAGTTTTAGCTTAATTTTTTAATGATTTAGTTTTACTATTTTTAACAAAAATATTTTATTGGCAATCTGCTTAGTGTAACTGTGTAGTTTACCTGAGTATCATCATGGTTTAGCTTATGGATCTGAAACATTGTGGATCACAACTGAAACTCAAAGACCTTCCTATCTAATTTGAAATGAGGTAAGACAAGGCAGGTAACAAACATAGGAGGAAACTGCAGAGGGCATATTTTAAAGTTACATAGGTGAGTTGTTGCACAAGCTGATAGTTCCAAATTATCAGATTTTTTTTCCTGTCATATAAACATATCGGTATTTTGTTGCACAACCCAAACATCACTGTTCGGTTGATTTCTTGTAGATGCCTATGTAATCAAGCATTATGCCTGCTGCCCAGTGGGAAAAAGTTGATGAATGTGCATTTACTATCTGAAATGTCTGGGACAAGAGCATTCACCAAGAGACTTCTCAGAATAGGCTAGCTTTATCCTGTGGGCCCACCTGGGACAAACATACAGGCTGATGATCTTGAAAGCCCACTCTCTTGCCTCTGAATCTGAGACTAATCATGCTTGGTTTGAAAACAGGACATTTGAAAATCTGAAGAGTCAGATCCCTGTGGATTTGTGTTTTGTTAGATTATACTACCCAAATAATTGTATCCCCAAATAGGAAACAGTTGTAGAGCTGTTTCCTCTGTCCTCCTGGAGTGTACCATGGCCAAGGACTCCAATGATGCATCATAAGAGATGTAATCTGGCTAGGGAATCGTGCTTATTGAGAACTGGGGACATGAGGCACCACAGCAGCATTTCCAAATGGAAATATTTTGGTTTTCAATGAAAAATTGAATTTTTTTTGAGAAAGCAGTTACTTTTTGTAGAAAAAAAATCGTTTGGTGGAAAACCCCTGTTTTCCGTAGACCACCAGTTTTGATGGAAAACTTTTGACCCAGCCCTACATATGGACAATATGCTTATTTTTTGTGTTGGCCTAAGTCAGCCCATATTGAAAAAAATGTTTGTGCACATCTACATCTTAATACTTATTCATCTTCATTTTTAAGGCCTAGACTGCAGTTTTCATCCTCTCTGCAATATAATCTTCCAGTTACTCTTTTAAAAGATCAACACCCTTACCTCAAGATGAATGGAAGCTGGTTATCTCAACATGTATCATGGAAGATTGGCCTATCAAGAGGAAAAAAAGGCTTATTTTTCCCCCCTTAGTTATTTCTGGAAGGTAGTTCACCATATCATAGCTCATAATTCTGTGCTACCAAAGGGGTAGCAAAATCACATCTCTCTCCCAGATTTCCAAGCTAGTACTACTTTTACCCTCTTTCTCTGTCTTTATCTCTTCTTCTGCTCCACTTTTCACTCTTCTTGCTCCTTTCAGGGACCTGCCAAATAGCCATAATGAACACAGGTGTATGTCCATTGTATTAGTGTTGATTACCTGTGGTGTAAAGGATATCCTTATCCCTCTAGGATAAGTGAATTTTTGTTTTTTTTTAATACTTACTTTTTCTTCACTTAATTTTAAGACAGGTAAACAAATACATGCAATTTCATATTTTCCCTACACTTGGCCATGTGAAATTTAAAATATGTGATCTAAAGATTACACAATGCAGTACAATAGAACTGGTTTATAGTGAAGACAAAGGGAAGCCCTGCCTTTTTAATGGATTGCAATATGAAAATTTCACTTCTGGTTAAAACGAACCTATGTTTATAGGGAAATTCTGTGCAAGAAAAGTTTTTGCAGTACAAAAGAATTCCACTGTAAATGTACTTATTCTCTTCAGCTCTTATGGCTGAGACTCCAAACACAAAGTTTGAATATTTCTGCTATTGCACTGCATTAGCATAGTTTTTGTATTTAATATGTAGCTTATAATATTTCCCATGGAGCAGTAGCAGGAAATATTACTGTTACTATGACATCATATAGTCCTGTTACTATTCTGATACACCATTTTATAAATTGATGCTCTTGGAATGTAGGATTGTAAAGAGAAAATTTGAATAGAAGTTTTTTCAACTTTAAATGATAACCCTGACATTCCATTAGGAGGATGATTTATCTTTATTACACATTTTGCCTTTCTTTCATTCTCAGAAGATAGAAAGAGGCCGATTATAAGATGCTGGACAGTGTATGCACACGTTCACACAAAGCATGTGCTACATGATCAGCATGGAAGAAATTGTGAGAGATACAAATACATGAGACATTAGAGATAGTGTCACATCTTTTTCAATACAAGAGTAGTCTTCCTAGTATCTGAACACAATGTGTTTCATTATAGCTCAGAGTTCACGGATTTTTTTTTTTAGGGTAACAATTTATTCTCCACAATTTATTTCTGAATGTTTTATAGATTTGCAGTACATACTAGAAGACTCAAAATTGGCTAATTAGACACTAAATCTTTTGAAAAGGAAGCTGACACTACCTCTCTTGACACTTTCTTTGGTTTTCATCTACTCTGATTACATATGCTTGTGCCACTTTGCTGAAATGCAATCCATTCACTTCTTTCAGTCAGAGGGAGCAGCCTGCTGACGTAGATAGTTATTGGAGGGGGTGAGAAGAGCAGGGAGGAAGAGTCTCTTCAGAAGATAGAAAATTGTTAACTCATGACTATAAACTTTAGACTAATCCTTGTACATCTCAATGTGCTATTAATAGTTTCCCCTTGACCATGTATGTTCAGAACAGTGACAGAGGATTTTACTTTTGTTACCGTTTGGATGAGGAGAGAACTTTTTCCATATGTTTGGTTCCGTGTTCAAACATTTCCTTTAATATAAATTGGACTTAGCTCTGAACTAGAACATTAATATGTATTTTATTTTCATCTTTTCCCCCTCTTTGGTTTGCCTCAGCATTTATTTTTATACTGCCAATTTATTTGGTTTGTGACGCACGTGATTGCTGTTGTGAAGGTAAATATTTATGCATGTAATAAACTTGTTAGACTTGCTCTTCCCTACTTTCTGACTTTGTATCAATCTACTCTATGGCTCCAGTCTTGGTCCGCCCCCTTACCTTGACTCGTCATTTGGGAACTGTTTGTCTAGATTGTTGATCAAGATAGGTGAGGTAATATATTTTATTTTACCAACTTCTGTTGGTGAGAGAGACAAGCTTTCCGTCTTACACAGAGCTCTTCTGATTCAGAGTTCGAAAGCTTGTTTCCCCCACCAACCGAAGTTGGTCCAATAAAAGGTATTACCTCACCCACCTTCTGTCTCCAATATCCTGGAACCAACACCGCTACAACACTGCATATGTAGTCCATATCGCATTCCCCCTCCCTCTTCTGTAACTTCCTATCTAAGACCTTGAAATCAAAACCTTCCCTTCTTCTTTAGGTAATGACTCCTTAAAATGGCCAGTACTGTATATATGTACAATACAGGATGCTGTTGTATCGGATCCTAATTTTCAAAGTGAAATATAATGTCATATTGACTACAAGTCATAAATAAAGCTTTTATCCTAGTTTCATTCAGTGAGCTAACGTCTTACTTTACACTGAGTCACTGTGAAATGCAGATATATAAAGTCTGTTCACAGCTGAAGGAAAAGTTAAAGATTAACATCTTAACTGGTTCTCTGCCTTGTATGTTTCATGGAGCTGTTGATCAGAGGGAGAAGTCAGTTATACAAGTTGTCAGAAGTAATAAGTTAGAGAGTATGCACCTACACTAAGGAATCCGGTTCTTTAATGTTGCCTTTACAAATGGGTCTCTACTGAAAAATTGGTGTAATTTTTACCTTAAAGTATAGATTAATAATGCTGATCCAAATTGGTGGTCGTAATGAGAGATTGTGCAGAAATGCATACATTTTAGTGGTATTTCCAAAACACACGTTTATAATACTATAATAAGAACCTAAAATAAAATATTCAGTAACCTCAGTATTTTCCACCAGTTGCTGCTCTGTAGAATTCTCTCTTTTGAGATAACATATAGTAAATGCAGATGCAGAGCTATAGCTCGTTAGCATTTGTGATGATTTTATAGCATAAAAGTGCAAAGACAATGTATTCTGTCCTTAGCTTAGATATTTAACATATGAATTTTCACCCTTAACTTTTTTCTATCATTTCTATTAAGATGGTGCTTCTAAGCCCTCTTTCTTCATGAAAGATTTTGCAGTTCAAGAACTGTAGCTATATGAACCCTCTAAACAAAATATTTGGGATTTGCATGGCTTAACTGTGGGGGAAACCTGAAGGGCTGCATGTGTCTATGTAAAATAGGCTCATGTGTCTCCACTGCTATTTTGAGAGTAAACCATAGGGATGTTTGTGGATATTGAAAGACATACAACCTGTTCTGGTATAATAAATGATTTCATACCTTGTATTTTAATTGATGCCCTAGTTTACTGAAGTGAACATGTTATTTGTTTCTTAAACCTCTTTTCCTTTATTTATATTTTAGTTTCGGACATTTACTCCACTGATTCCCAAATTTGGTCAGTTTTTCCCAACTTTTTTTTTGTCAAACAATGCTCTGTGCTCACTCTTTGCCAGCATTTAGTTAGAAAAGTTTACCTGGCTTATTCTGAGAAAAATGACAAATTTTCTGATGGCTGAATGTTAACCTTACCTCTCACTTGACTTTCTTCAATTTTCAGATCAGTTGCTTTGTATCTTTCAATTTACACTAGGGACTCCTTACCCAAAGGATGGAGCCATGAATGTTGAACATTTGTATAGCCCTTTCTGTTACATAGGAAAATCTTGTCAGTACTTCTGTAGGTGGCAATTCCTTTTCTTTGTACTAATATCTTAGTTAATTTTATTTTCACTTAGCACCCTAGTGTAGATATTTAGCTTACACTATAAACCTGTCTTAATGTCTATTAAGAGAAATTCGACAATACTATAATAGAGCTCTTCCTTGATCCCTGTAGTTGAATCAGTCTTACTTAGTATTGGCTTTAAATACAATGAAACTGATCTTCAATGACCACACAAATTACCTGCAAAAATTAGTTAGATAGTAGCGCGAGTATAGTTAAGGTTAAGACGATCTTACTGCTTTCTAGTAAAGGTGAAGCAAAATTGTACTTACTATGTGTGGGAACGTAGTCGCTTTAGGCTGAAAGTTGCTTATGTCTTTTTTTTTTTTTCTCCAGATAGTGTTTTGCCTAGGTTTCACTCTGACCATAATCCATCTAAAAGTGGCACTGATAATCGTGAATGATCAATTCCTCTAGCATATGATATGTAGGGGGACAGAGCTGGATTCTAGAATGAGCTTGCCTTCTGGTTCTATTGTCTATAGAGTTAGATCAAGAGGAACTTATGGAGAGGTAAGAGTCTCTTAGTAGTCAAGTTTCAGAGTAGCAGCCATGTTAGTCTGTATTCGCAAAAAGAAAAGGAGGACTTGTGGCACCTTAGAGACTAACCAATTTATTTGAGCATACGCTTTTGTGAGCTACAGCTCACTTCATCGGATGCATGAAGTGGAAAGTACAGTGAGGAGATTTTATATATACACACAGACCATGAAAAAATATACATTGTAAGGAGAGTGATCACTTAAGATGAGCTATTACCAGCATAATACTCTGGAGAGCAAGCATATCCTGAAAAGATAATGATGAATGAAAACAAATCCACTCTGCAACTGCCATCTTCAGAGGTCGCCTGGAAAGCAGGAGTGTCCATTGTGTCTCTGAGTGTAGTGATTTTTGTGGCATTTGTACCTTGATTCAAAGACTGTCTTATTAAGCATGTGCCAGCCTCGGGTACTAGAACATTCCAGCTAATTATTTTCTGTTCACAGTCAGCAAAGGAGCTATCTAATGATTCTGATTGACACAGTGTTGTTGGTTGTAGCTTCTGTGACGCTGGCTGACCAGGTCATGCTAAAGTATATTCAGGTCAATTCACTTGTGTAGATCAAAGTAATGGTTAGATTATAAGAGTGTATTGGGCAGGGGTTTTCAAACTGAGGGTTGGGAGGGTGATTGAACTCAGAGGCTTGCTGTGTGAAGTGGGTCGCCAGTGCAAAAAGTTTGGGTGTTTAAACTTAATGAAAACTATTGGAACATTCTTTGCATTGTTTTCACTTATCTGTTCTTGTCATAATGTAATAGCAAACATTTATATTGTAAATACCCCTGTAACTAAATAAGTCATCAATAGACATCAAAGAAGCATTGGGGAACGCTAATGAAGGACTTTATCAGAAAAGGTGCAAATTTCAGAATAAGTGGGCATTGTGGTGGGGACCTGAGGTCAAAGACTCAAAGTGCATTCCACACTCATCAAAGAAAAGCCCATGTGGGTAGAGACACTGTCAGTTTGCTTTCTGTGTGAAGATACTGTAAATATGGATTCAAAGAAAGATCCTTTGTATCTGGACTGTTTGGATTCTAACAGGGCCGAATAACGGAACGAGAAGATGGAGATTCCCAGAATTATTCTGGGTGGCAGTTTTACATCTGCGCCATCATATGGAGTTACAAACTGTGATTTATCTGTTATATTTTAGCTGCTTTAACCTCTCGTTAACTCTCTTTTCTTTGCTAATAAATTTTAAATTAGTCTATTATAGATTTGGTTGCCAGCATTGTCTTTGGTGTAAGATCTGGGATAAATGACTAATCCCTTGGGACTGGGAGAAATCTGATGTGGTGTGCTTTTTTTGTTTTAATAACCTTTTATCACAAAGTTCAGTTTGTCTGGGTGGCAAAAGGGACTGGAGGACTGTCTGTGACTTTGAGTGGTATAGTGATTTAGGAGTTCACATTGGTTACTGGCTTGGTGAAATTTAATTACAGAACATACCATCAGTTTATGGTGTCTATTCTTTTTTTTTCTGACAGTCAGCCCTGAGATAGGCACTCATAGTAGTGAGCCACTCCAGACAGCGTGACAGCTTCTATTCAGGGATCCTTTAGTATCCTTTATCCAGACTTTAGTCAGTCCCAGTCTTCAGTTTCTGTTTTGCTAATTTGTCACAAACACCAATAGTGCATACTGATATGATCCTGAGCAAGCTGTATCAAACTTGAGTTGCTATGTCTTGGCCTTATGATAGACTATGCTAAAGGTTTGTGTCTGCAGCAGGCAGATAGATTAACATAGGAGCCCTAACACAAATGGCACAAAATACTCAAAACAAAAAAACCCTTCAGCTACATCTACATCTTCTCAGCCATCTGTGTCCTCCAAGCCACAGTTTTGATGGCTTGGTAAAGAGTCTCAATCATCCAGTCAATAAGATTTTACAGCTGCAACACCTTACCTTACCTCCCTTCCACCTTTTGGATGCCACCTCTCTTATTTTTAGGCTGCATGGAAGAACATAACATTGGACAAATAGGTTTGGGAAGGCATAACATCTGGTTATGCTGTCTATTTCAAATCTGTCCCTTCTGCCCATTCTCCCTCAGAAAGAATAGAGGGTGGAGGACAATTTTGGACCTCAAGTCACTAAACAGATATGTAAAATAGAGGAAATTCAGGATGGTGACCCATGCAGCGATAATTTCCTCTTTAGAATTAGGAGGTTGGTGTGTGACCCTCAAGCTACAAGATGCATATTTTTATGTCACTATTCACCCTTCACTCAAGAGGTTTCTTAGTTTTCTAATGAACGATGAACACTATCATTCTGCCCGAGGGTATTCTCATCGATTCTGGCGGTAGTTGCTGCCCTCCTAGGTCTTTTGGATATAATCAGTTTCCCATATCTGTATAATTGGTTGATTGGGGTAGATCGTATCAGGAAGTGTTGATGTCAGTAATGGTGGTGTGTGGTCTGTTTCACAACTTGGGCCTTCATATCAATCTTGAAAAGTCTATTTGACTCCACTACAACTTTTAGACATCCCATAGACAGAGTAAAGACATCAACTTTTAAGGGCTTGTCTACACTGCACAGTTTTGGTACAACCATACTAGCAGCTCTAGTTTAGAAACGTTAATTACCCTTAGCAAAATAAGGTATATCAATATAATCACCTTTATACCAGCATAACTGCATCCACATTAGTCTAAATAGACTTTAAGGTCAGAAGGGACCATCATGATCATCTAGTCTAGGGGCTCTCAAACATCATTGCACTGTGTGACCCTCTTCTGACAATAAAAATTATTACACAACCCCAGGAGGGGGGACCGAAGCCTGAGCTTGCCCAAGCCCTGCTGCCCTAGGCGAGGAGGCCAAAGCTGAAGCCCAAGGGCTTCAGCCCCAGGCAGCAGGTGGGTGGGCTGGTCCTGTAACCTGAGCTACACAACCCAGAGCTGAAGTCCTTAGGCTTCAGCCCCAGGTGGTGGGGCTTGGGCTTCAGCTTTAGCCCCGGGTCCCAGCAAGTCTAATGCCAGCCCTGGCGACCTTATTACAACAGAGTCGTGACCCACTCTGGGGTCCTGACCCACAGTTTGGGAACCACTGATCTAGTCGGACCACCTGCAAATTGCAGGCCACAGAACTTCACCTATCCACTCCTGTAATAGACCCCTAACCTCTGGCTGAGTTACTGAAGTCCTCAAATCACGGTTTAAATGCTTCAAGTTACAGAGAATCCACCATTTACACTAGTTTAAACCTACAAGTGACTTGTGCCCCATGCAGCAAAGGAAGGTGAAAAACACCCAGGATCTCTGCCAATCTGATCCGGGGGAAATTCCTTCTTGACCGCAAATATAGAGATCAGTTAGAGTGACCCTGAGCATGTGGTCAAGTCCCACCAGCCACACACCTATGCAAAAATTCTCTGTAGTAACTTAGAGACTTCCCCATCTAGTGTCCCATCACCAGCCATTCGAGATACACACTGCTAGCAGTCACAGATTGACTACATGCCATTGTAGGCAGTCTCATCATACCATCCCCTTCATAAATTTATCAAGCTCAGTCTTGAAGCCAGTTAGGTTTTTTGCCCTCACTGTTCCCTTTGGAAAGCTGTTCCAGAACTTCACTCATTTGATGGTTAGAAACCTTCACCTAATTTCAAGCCAAAACTTGTTGGATATAAACTGGCCATCATTTGTTCTTGTGTCCAAATTGGCACTTAACTTAAATAACTCCTCTCCCTCCCTGGTATTTATCCCTCTGATGTATTTATAGAGAGCAATCATATCTCCCTCAGCCTTCTTTTAGTTAGAACTTTAGTTAGTTAGAACAAGACAAGCTCGAAGTCGTCTCCCATAAGGTAGGTTTTTCCTAGTAGCCCTTCTCTGCACCTGTTCCAGTTTGAGTTCATCTTTCTTAAACGTGGGAGACCAGAACTGCTCACTGTATTCTAGATGGGGTCTCACCAGTGCCTTGTATAATGGTACTAACACTTTTCTGTCTCTACTGGAAATACCTCCCCTAATGCATCCTCGGACTGCATTAGCCTTTTTCATAGCCACATCACATGGCAATTCAGTCATCCTGTGATGAACACCAATATACCCAGGTCTTTCACGTGCACTGTCACTTCCAGCGGACGAGTCCCAAGCTTATAGCAGAAATTCTTATTAGTGAAAATAGAAAGGTCATGCAGGGTAGAGACTATTAAATTTCATCCCATTTCTATTACTCCAGTTTAGAAGGTCTTGCAGATCATCTTGTATGATATTCTAGTCCTCCTCCATATTGGGAATACTTCCCAACTTTGTGTCATCCACAAATTTTATTAGCATGCTCCCAAATTTTGTGCCAAGTTCAGTAATAAAAACGTTAAATAAGATTGGTCTCAAGACTGATCCCTGAGTAACTCCACTAGTAACCGCCCTGCAGCCTACAGTTCACCTCTCAGTATGACCTGTTGTAGTCTCCCCTTGTCAAGGTTCCTCCCCCACTCTGAACTTTAGGGTACAGATGTGGGGACGTGCATGAAAACCTCCTAAGCTTACTTTCACCAGCTTACGTTAAAACTTCCCCAAGGTACAAATTAATTTTATCCTTTGTCCCTGGATCTCCACTGCCACCACCAAACTCTAACTGGGTTTACTGGGAAATGTTGTTTGGACACGTCTTTCCCCCCAAAATCCTCCCAACCCTTGCACCTCACTTCCTGCGAAAGGTTTGGTAAAAATCCTCACCAATTTGCATAGGTGACCACAGACCCAAACCCTTGGATCTGAGAACAATGAAAAAGCATTCAGTTTTCTTACAAGAAGACTTTTTAAATAGAAGTAAAGAAATCCCCTCTGTAAAATCAGGATGGTAGATACCTTACAGGGTAATTAGATTAAAAATGTAGAGAATCCCTCTAGGCAGAACCTTAAGTTACAAAAAAGACACACAGACAGGAATAGTCATTCTATTCAGCACAGTTCCTTTCTCAGCCATTTAAAGAAATCATAATCTAACGCATACCTAGCTAGATTACTTACTAAAAGTTCTAAGACTCCATTCCTGGTCTATCCCCAGCAAAAGCAGCATACCGACAGACACAGAC
This sequence comes from Lepidochelys olivacea, assembly GCF_965140295.1. Classification (NCBI taxonomy): domain Eukaryota; kingdom Metazoa; phylum Chordata; order Testudines; family Cheloniidae; genus Lepidochelys; species Lepidochelys olivacea. The sequence goes on from NC_140419.1 coordinate 42,541,219, forward strand.
CCTTTGTTTCTCTCCCTCCTCCCAGCTTTTGAAAGTATCTTGTCTCCTCATTGGTCATTTTGGTCAGGTGCCAGTGAGGTTACCTTTAGCTTCTTAACCCTTTACAGGTGAGAGGATTTTTCCTCTGGCCAGGAGGGATTTTAAAGGGGTTTACCCTTCCCTTTATATTTATGACACCCTTCTAACCACTTTTTTATGCACCTTTCAGTTCTTATATTAATCCCCATCTTCTCCAATTTAACTAATAATTTCCCATGTGGATCTGTATCAGATGCCTTATTGAAATCCAGGTAGATTATATCTACTGCATTTCCTGTGTCTGAAAAGATCAGTTTACTAGAGAGTTGTACTGCTTTAAATATGTCTATTTCTCTATAGATATAATTCTGGTGATACAAGAGCTGTGTGTAAGACTGTCCCGAATTTTCCCTCACTCCCTAAAACAGCTCCAGTCTGCAAGCAAATGCAATCGTGTTTTCCCTCTGACTGGTGAGCAGCAAGGTCTGGAATTTGTTGGTCTGACTGTTTGACTCAAGATCATCATTAAATATGCTGTAACCTAGAGAAGGCTCTCCTTCGAACACTGAGAACTGCAGTTGACTGTAGTACATTGATGAAGAGGTAACTTACCTTGTGCAGTAACTGGAGTTCAAGATGTGTCCCCCTGTGCATGCTCCACTTCAGATGCGCCTGCACCTTTGATCAGAGATTTTTGGTAGCAGCGTCTGTTCGGCCCACACATGTGCTCCACACATCTTTATGCACTGCACCAAGGCTATATAGGGCTGCGCAGGTGAACTGGCCTCAGCTCCTTCTCCACTGCAAAGTCCCATAAGGGACACATTGAAGCACAGCAGGAGGGCAGGCAGTGGAGCACCTACAAAGACATGAATATCAAAGAAGTCAAGTTACTGCAGAGGTGAGTAACCACTCCTTTGAGTAGTGTCACTGTGGGTGCTTCACATTAGGTGACTCCTGAAAAGTACCCACCTCAGGAGGCGGAAGATTCGGAGCAGCGTTCAATATGGAAGAGAGAACTGCATTACTTGCAGCAGCATCTGATCTTGCCACAGCTACCAATACATAACTAGCAAAAGCATGAACAGAGAACCAAATTGGCACTCTACAGATGTGTGCTATTGATATACCCTTAAGTAAGGTTATAGATGCAGACAGTGCTATTGTAGAATGCTGTTACTCTCAAACCCTGAGTTCCGTTGTAACAGATCTAAATACAACTGGCGATGTCCTCTAATTTTTGTTTCAAAATTACTGAACCCTTGTTTCTGTCTGCAATGGATACAAATAGTGTAGGAGAGCTTCTAAATTGGTTGTTCCGATCTAGGCAAAAGGCTAATGCCCTCTTGACACCTAGGAAATGGAATATGGCTTCTTGACTAGTACATTGTGGTTTTTTGGAGAGGGTGGCAAAGAAGAGATGAATGGTTTGATTTACATGAAATTCTCAGGACACCTTAGCTAAAAATCTTGGATAGGCCCACAGCCACACTTACTCTGTGGTGAATACTACAAATGCAGGGGTCTGACATTAAAGTCCCCAGTTCTCCACTTCTAGCCTCCAATTCTCAAACCCTTTGGGTAGAAGTGATACCTATCCAGAAGGCTGTCTGCACTGATAAATCTATTAAAGGCCATGTAGCTAGTGGCTCAAAAGGAAGTATCATAAGGCAATTAAGGACTAGGTTCATGTCCCAGCTAGGAGTAGGATCTCTGATCTGTGGGAAGCGATTTGACAAACCTCTTCGGAATCTTGCCATAGTTGTGTGAGGGAAGAGTGGAAAAACCTCGTATGGGTGTGTGAAGAGCTGTTATGGCCACTAAGTGAACCCTAATGAAATTCGTAGAAAGACCCAATGTTTTCAATTCCAACAAGTAATCCAATACCATAGGAAGAGGAGAGTGAGTCAGCGAAATCTGATGACTGCTACACCAAAGATAATATTGTTTCCATTTCTGGAGATATTTCTTGTAGATTCTTTTCTATTATTTCATAAAATGTGTTGTACCTCTGACAAACAAGATATCTATAGTCCTGACAACTGTTGAGGAACCACGCTTGGAGCCTTAGAGTATGTAGGTTGGGGTGACCTGTTCGACTGGCATCTTGAATCAGTAAAAGAGGACTGATCAGAAGACACCACAGAGGGCAAGAAGAGAATCTGATTAGATAGGGATACCAAACTCGTCTTGGCCATGTTGGTGCAATCAATAGTACTCTGTCCAACTCTTGTTTGATCTTGTTGAGAACCTTTAACAGTAATGGTGTCAGTGGATACACATACAAAAGACCCTTCATCCAGGAGATGAGAAAAGCAACTTCTAGGGATTGGGGTCGAGAACCCTTCTTGAACAATACCTGATGCATTTTGGTCAGGTCCGTCCACCACTTGAGTGACTGTATAACCCACTGTAGAACAGACAGTAACCTGCCTATCCTACTTTTGCTTGGTTTGTAAACCATTCAAAACCATCCCTGTAGACCTTGGAGATGTAATCTGGCATGTTGCACTACAAAGACACAAGCTGACATATGTCCCGGCAATTGAAGACATCTCTGTTACCTGAATATTAGTGATGAGATTTGCTAGTGCAAGAAATCTACTGGAAGGAAAGCACACTCTGCTTCTTCAGACTTGTATCAACTGAAATGGAAAAGTTCTTTTCATATTGACTGATATGGAAGCCTAACAGCATAAAAGAGACTCGATAGGCACACAGTTTGTAGAAATATATTTACCTGAGCAATTTGTTAGTGATGAGAGTGTTTCCAGGTAATGTTTTCTGGGTTGATCACATGCACGAATCCATTTTACAGATTGGGAACAATTTGCCGGCTCTTTATCTTCTCTTTATTATTACTGAAATGGTTTCTGTAAGTGCAAGATTGAGAGGATGAGAAAAGGGAAGATGTTTTCATAATTTACTGTATTGTCAACTGAGTCTCTTGCATCTTGCCTCTAGGTCAGATTAGTTATATGTGTACCAAATAATAGTTTTAATCCCCAGAGTCTCAGGATTTTTTACAGGTGATGTTGTGATTTTTTTCTTTTAAATGAAAGTTTGCAGTTGATCAGAACAAAACACTGTGAGGTTTACAAAGACAAGCAGAATTCTTTTAGCTTTGAAAGTCACTGTATCTACTCTTTATTTTGTTTCTTCAGGCCACTGAAGAGGTTTCGAAAAATCTGGTTGCCATGAAGGAAATATTATATGGCACAAATGAAAAAGAGCCACAAACAGAAGCTGTGGCACAGCTTGCTCAAGAACTGTACAACAGTGGTCTTCTTAGCACCCTAGTAGCTGACTTACAACTCATTGATTTTGAGGTAAGAAAATAGTTACAAAACTTCATGAGCCACACACATGGTAAGTTGCATTCTGACCATCGGAATTCCTATTTAATTTGAGTAAGAGGTTCACTTCCTATCTACGCAATTTTATTTTTTCAATGCTGTTAATGATCGCAATTGTATTTTAAGATTTAATTAGGAAACATTGCTATGTTAATCTGGTAAATTAACCAGATGCATGAGATTAACTTTCTATGAGTTTGGAAGGATAGATCACATAAAAATGAAAAGTAGATGAATAGCTCAAATCTTTATCTCAAAACTCTAATAGAGGTGTTTCTTAATCTTTAATGTAATTTAATTGCTGTGTGAGAGAGAGATTAAAATCCTAGATAGTATTAATGCCATAATGCCCATAGTCTTATTTAAATCTCTTTTGAGTTATTACAGTATAATACCGAGTCACATGACTATTCTTCTTTATCCTTTCATTAAAAAGTTTCCATTAATGCTGTCACTAATTAGCCATTTTTAAAATCTTTAATACTCCTCTCCCTATAGGAAACCAAAGCATATTTTTTTACATTCTCCCTAATCATTTTTCTGTTGAGACAGGAAAGTCAGATTTTATTGATCACTCCAAAATATAAACATTAATTTTATCTTTCTGTAAGTTTTTATTTGTTGCTCAGCACTATATATTTGAGCACTTCATACACAATAATTAATGTCCCTTCACAACACCACTCTGAGGTGTGGAAGTAGTATCATCATCCTCATTTTATGGCTGGGGAACTGAGGCACAGTCCAATTTAGGGCTTGTCTATGTGGTAGCGCAGTGTGGACTATGGGATCTGAATTGTAGAGTGCACTAATTTGTTGTGCTCTGACTGCTCCGTGTAGACCATTCTGGCGACACACCGACACCCCTCTGCTATGTAGACAAGCTCATAGTAACTTTCCTACAAGTTGATTAAGACGTCTATGGCAGAGCTAGCAACAGAGCCCAGAACTCTAGTGTCTTGACTAGGCTATCCTGCTCATTAAAATTGCTATAAAATTGTACTGTTCAGAAAAAAAGTTGGCCAGGAAGCAAACACAACAGTCTAAAGCGATGTTGTAGTGTTACATTCCAGAATTAAGTTTACTTTCTTCCCCAAACCCCAGAATATTGTTTGATTCTGTTACCGTTTGGTCCTTTAAATCTGACATACGCTGAATTTCCTATAAAGTACATTCCAGAGTAGATTCATCCATACATGTCTCTAGATAACAAAAACCCAAGGAAATTCAGAGTGAAAGCAATTGAGGTGGTCCCTGGTTATTGAGGGAAAGATCTTGAGAAATCCCATCTAGATTCTGCTGACTTTTAAGATCTTTACCAGTCCAGTTTTTGGTCGTTCTGGTAATTCGGAAAGCAGTCTTCTGGTGATGGACAATGGTTGTGTACAAATTGTTTTTATTAGATCTGTAATGGCATGGGATTGCGTAGGATTGTTCTGTATTAGAGGTAGCTATATGTTTCAGTCTGCGGGGGCTGCTGATTGTTGGTAATAGCCTCCTATTTTTGGACTCCCAACTGTTCTGTTACTTGAGAAGGATGTAGCTTTTCCTTGCTGAGATAAATATTAGAGAGACAAGGTGGGTGAAGTGATATTTTTTTATTGGACCAACTTTTGTTGGTGAGAGAGACACAAGCTTTCCAGAGCTCTTTTTCAGGTCATGTTAAGAGCCACTCATGTTGGACTACAGCTGTGGTTCTCAAACTTTTGTATTGGTGACCCCTTCCACATAGCAAACCCCTGAGTGTGACCTCCCTTTCAATTAAAACACTTTAAAATATATTTAACACCATTATAAATGCAGGAGGCAAAGTGGAGTTTGGGGTGGAGGCTGACAGCTCACAACCCCCCATGTAATAACCTTGAGACCCCCTGAGAGGTCCTGACCCCCAGTTTGAGAATCCCTGGACTATAGCAATGCTCTTTAATGCAGAATGTGGCAATATGCTTACCTAATGTTGTGGGCTGATGTCAGCACACCTGTGCTTCACCACCTGCACTAACTTTCCATCAATTACTGAGCACAATTCAAGATCTTGGTTTTAGTCTCTTAAGCTGTGCGCGGCTTGGACCTTACTATTTTTTGAGACAACTATATCCAGAGCTGAAAACAGATGAGAAATTTTTTGCTGATGTTTCTTTGCTCCTTCTGGTGGTATGACAGAACCTGAAGTCGTTTGTGCATGCATTAGTGCACATTTTTGACTAAGTATTTGTTTGACTGTGGCTTGTTCCTGGGGGAGTTACCTTTATAAATTGGGATGATAGAGAGGGATTTTTTTTTGACTGTTGCGCTCTGTCTACATTGTATTTGACTCTAAATACCACGGTGGTGGGACCCATAACGTAAATAAAATTATTTTAGGTCCTCATTAAGAAATTCCCCTGAAACATCCAATCCTTATGCTAATATTAACATTTGTTTGGAATTATGTCTATATGTAGAAATGTTTTTTCACGTAAGGCAATCAACAAAACTGTTCAAAGAGCAATAATATGTCAGTCAGTTTCCTGCTGACTTGTATTAAAGTATCTGTCGGTGGGAGTAATTGCATCCTTTGAAAAGTTTTTTTAAAAAGACAGAAAAACAAAACAAAACCTGTTGGCATCAGGGAGATAGAATCCAACAGTCCTGGCACACTTTTACTCTTCACCTCTGGGAATCATGACTGTTGGCATGAGAATTCGTATGTGTCCTTGTTAAATAGACCCTTACATCACTTGGACGTAATAGATGCTTCTAACAATAACTCAATTTAGATTTACTGTGTACCGTCACCAGCTCAATTATATGAATAAAGAGGGGGAGCTGTTGCTGGTGGTAAATAGGGGGAATAATGAGATTCTGGGCAAAATTGTCAGTGTTAGTGGATGAGACTTGATGGCTATATTTCTCAAAACACTGCTCTACTCATTACCAGAACAAAGGGTTCTGATGCTGCTTTGGGCAGGCTTTCAATAGAATTATAAATCCGAAAACAAGCATTTACAAAACAAACTAACACTTATATCCTGACAACAATACTGCAGCAAACTCTCCATGCTAATTAACAAACAAAAATGTCATTTTTTAAAGACTGTGATCTTCCTGGGTTTTTCTAAAAAATGGATTTATTTTCTACTCATGGAGCATCCATGGCCACAGCATCAGGAGTCCAATACTATAATTAAAACAAATCTAAAATAATAAGCTATAGTTCTGTCATATCTGTTGGAAGCCTCCATAAAGTGTAAGGTGTGTTTCTTTAGCTTAAAGCTTGCTACACACTGATTCAGATGTTGCCAGGATAAGTTCATTCTGCAAACAAAGATCATCAATAATGGTTTGCTTCTGGTCTCAGATTATAAAATTCAAGTAACCATGATTAAGAGTTACTTAACAGATCTTTACTGCCCGGTCAGGACCTGTAGCTAGATCCTGTTCTGCCCAAGATGGTAACCAGCTCCTTGAGCGGCATATAGAAACAAATAACTCCAAGTCCTCTTCAAGGGTAATTCGAAGTAGTGTTTACACACACTGTTAGGCACTCCTGCTAACTGGCCCAAAGTAACGATGAACTGAATATGATTCCAAAGATACAAACAATACTGGCAAATGGTTGATATGTGGATCCAATATAGGTTGCATGCAGAGCTCCTGTCATTCTTTCCAGTGCTTGCTGCTACCAACCAGCTTCATTTAATCTAATCTAGGTTGAATTTGAGCATTTTGCTCTTACCCATATCCAAACGTTTATCAAGTATTGAGAAAACTGTGGGGGGTGGGGGAACCCTGTGATATCCTAGATCGTACGATATGAGGAATATGCCTTTATGTTATGCTTACCTTTGACTTTAATTATAATTGTTATTGTTTTCCATCATAAAATGAAAACACACAATAAAAAATTGTACATTGTAGTGCAGTCTGCATGTTGTTGGTATTGCAGCCCAAGATGTGTCTCAGTCTTCCCTAGTAGAAGGACCTGCACACATACACATTGAAAATCAGAGGTGACAGAGTGGAACATGGAAGAATTCCATCTTACTCAGGGCTATGGCATTGTTAAAAATGGCCATAGTATTCACAAAATTTTGGTACAAAATGAATCCAGAAAAACTCAAGGAATATCAGATGAAATATAAAAGGGTTTTTATTGTTTTAAATATTATCAGTAGGTTATTCAAGCTATCCGAATGTAAGTTGATACAATGATGTACTGAATGCTGTGACACATTTGAAATAGGTGTAGAAAAACGAAGAATTTGGGGAACTTTTTTGTTAAATGGTCATGTTTATGTTTATGTATATTAATGTATGTATTAACTCTTGCGATACATTCTTGTACTAAATGTTATATGCTTAATTGGTTACTTTTTTGACAGGGAAAAAAAGATGTTGCTCAAATTTTCAACAACATTCTCAGAAGGCAAATTGGTACAAGAACTCCCACAGTGGAATACATCTGCACTCAGCAAAATATATTGTTCATGTTATTAAAAGGGTATGTACAGTATTTGGTGTAAATAGTTTTATACGAAGTATTGGAGTGTTTTTTTCAGGTAAAAGTAGGATAGTGAGTGGTGAAATGTCCCTTCTTCCTTTGCAATTTATTTAAATAATTTTGCCACAGGGCCTGTAACTTCCCTTGAAGTAACTTAAGTTAAATGGCTAATTTAAGCAATAGAATATCAAAATATGAATCCTTTAATGTGAAGGGTGGCAGGGTGAGAATTGAGAACTAAAACTGCGCTAAAAACATTCTTGTTGGGGTAATGTAACAATAAAATCTGTTCCTCTTCACTGAAATTACTTCATTGTCCAAAGTTTAAGCTGTTATTCCTGATCTTAGTTATTTACCAATTGTTTGAATGATTGTTCTAACCTCTGGCTAAATGAACTTGCTGTCCCATCCTCTGAGTTACTGTGTGGCTCCTGCTTCATAGCTATTGGGTAATACAACTACAGAGATATCAACCAGCTCCAACTTGTCTAGATTACTATATGCCAGATTGCTGTTTCCACCTCTATTCTTGTATTACCTGCATTGTTACATCATAGAATCGTGCCACATCAGCTATGCTCTAGCAAGTCTGCAGCTGCATACCAAAATAGAGGTGCTCTTGAAAACAGAAATTTAAGTAAAAGCCTTGTTTCTTAAATTAGGGAACAAACATCCCCCCCCCCCCACCTCAAAATGGACTATTTACATTTCTGTTATTCTGTGGCATGAATAACAGAAAATATTAGAGGTTGCAATCCCATTTTATCATTTTGGGGTAGGAAAGTTCACTAATGACTTAAATAAAACCATTTTTAAAATGTTAACATTTCAAACACTAATTTTGTATTGGTAGCTGTAGCATGTATACTGATGGATATTGTTCAAGTAAGCTCTCGTACATCATGATGTACAGTATACTCCTGATTATCCAGATAGACTGAGGGACACTGATTTTATTTGGATAATTGTGAGTTCGGATAATCAGGAGAGCAGGACCCATTCAGCCATTGAGCAGTGGGGTGCCCTCCCCTACAACTGGGAGCTCCTCCACAACTGGGGGCTTGTCTTGCTCTTCACAGTACTGCTCTATTTTACAAACCTCCACGTTATCTGGATCCCTTCCTTGTCCCCCAGCATGCTCGGGGGACAAGAAAGGGATTTGGATAACATGGAGGTTTGGGTAAATGGGGGTATACTGTAGCTGTACTCAAATACTACAGTGATTGGCATGGTATAAGAATCTATAGAAAAGATAAAGAATTAGATTAAATAGTTAATCCCTTGGAATAGTAGTTTGCCACATCATGTTGACAGCAATGAGATGTTAAAATAACAGGTTTTGTTTTCTGGATGTTTAAACAAAAAATCTGCTCTTTAGTTTTTCCTTAAAGTTTTTGCATTACATAGTAATTAGAGATGCTGCCAAGTCTGAAACCTACGAAATGTGTGATGTCATGTTTATGTCACATTGTCTCTTCATTCTCTTTATCTGTGCTACTTGTCTGAGCCAGCAGAGTACAAAATACATACAAAATCATTGTTTTACAACGAGAGCAGGAACTTTGCACATTTTAATCCCTGTCTTCCTTATGAACACTAAGAACCCCCTAACAGTTTAGAGGAGCAACAAAATGTGTGCTTTTGTATCTTTGCAATTGTAAAGAAATCCAGTGTTCCACAGTGAACTTTTAACTTTTCCTATGCTTCAGTCTCCTTTTGACAGAACCCAAGATATCTTAAAGAATCAAAGGGCAAGATTAGTATTATTAACTGTAGTATAATAGTAAGAACAAATTAATTATATTAAATTCTTATACATGCTTTCTCAAAGTGCTTTACAAAGGAAGGCATAGAAACTGAGGCACAGAGAGGTGAAATGACTTGCCCAAACTGTCAGACTGTTCAGTTGCAGAATCTTCTCCTAACTTCAAGTCCAGAATCGTGTTCAGTGGACCACACTGCTGATTTTTAGGACAGCATAACCTAGAACCGCAACCATGAAACATTTTTATGTGTGCATGAGTAAAAATGTTTGAAACAGGTGTTTATGATTTATAGAGGTACTTACTGATCTCTTGTAAGTCTTACATATGATGCATCTGGTATAGCCACATTTACATAATTTTAAGATATTATGATGAATGTGAACCAACCATTAGCAGAAGGAACTAGGCTTTGAAAAGTGTGAAAGGTATATGATCTGCCAGAATCCTGTTGATTTAAATATGTGGAGGTACAAGAGACCCATAGATTTCAGGTGACTTTACTTTCAAATTTTGACAGATTGTACTTGCAGTGCAAATGCTTATTCTTTTGACCACGTGGAACGGTCTGTTTGTTCACTTATGAAGTTCACCTCTTAAAAAGTCATACTTGGTATTCCATATAAAATGAAGTTTGGCAGTATACTGGGAGTTGTGAATTGTCCATACCACTAGAGGGCAAACTTCTGCTGTCCCAACCTACAGAGCACCTACTGCACATTTAGAAAAGCCTGCTATGAGTCAAGTTCCACCTGCAGTTATGAGACGAGGGTGTTGATTTTGAGTCTGAACATAAAGTTATGTTTGTTATGCTGTCCCATTTTATACAAGTGATTCATACGAGCAATGGATTGATCATCTGATTTTGGTAGTGTTTTGTAGAACATCTGAAAGTGGAATTTAATATTGAAATGTTTAAGTTGACTTGATAACATCATATAGCATATTGTTAATTATATATAAAGTTGCAGTACTACAATACCACATTTTAAAGGTATTTATATAGACTTCTCATTTTGCAGGTACGAATCTCCAGAAATTGCTCTAAATTGTGGAATAATGTTAAGAGAATGCATTAGACATGAACCACTTGCTAAAATAATCTTGTGGTCAGAACAATTCTATGATTTCTTCAGATATGTGGAAATGTCAACGTTTGACATTGCTTCAGATGCGTTCGCCACGTTCAAGGTAACTTGCATACCATATCTAAATAGTTACAATAGCATACATTTCTCCAGCATCTCAAATATATAATCCCAAATGTCAGGTATAAGTCACATATGGAGAGAGAGAACAAAGTTTGTGACATTCTCTGTAAAGGGGCTGGATCAATTGAACATTTCTTCCTTCTAAGCACATGGCGATAAGATATTGCTTCAGATACATGTGCAATGTTCAGGGTAACATTTATTCCAGAATTAAAATTTAATAATTTTACTTAGATTGTAAACTCTTCAGGGCGGAGAGGGACTGTCTTATTGTATAGGGTCCTTGCATGATTTGGGACCTCTAGGTGCTAACACTATACAAATAATGAATAGCATAAGTGGACCCTTTGGTGTTGTAGAGCTCCTCTGGTAGTATAGTGGCTTATGTGTCATCCCTGTTGCAGGAGTAGGCCTGGGTTTCCCTGTGCCCCAGTGATCCAAGCAGCTGTATCAGCCCTTGGAGCTGTTGGAAGCCAGCACAAGTTAAGAGCCTTCAAGTTGCTCTGATTTCTCTATGAGAACCAGAACAGCATATAGCCGACCCCTTTCTAAGTTGTGCTATGAGTTTTCACAACCCAACCAAGGATCTACACCTATATTCCAACTTTTTTTCTTTATTTCCATAGTATATCAAAATCCTTCATTGGATTAATTAGACAAACTCTTCAGAGGCATCCAGAATGAATATTTATTATTTGAATAAATATTTCTTTTAAAATCCAAAAATATTGCTTAAACATAACATACTTTTTCAGGATTTACTTACGAGACACAAGTTGCTGAGTGCAGAATTTTTGGAACAGCATTATGATAGGGTGAGTACATATATTTAATTCCTCATAACTTTTTGATGTTTGATACAGAATAATTTTAATTTGACTGAAAAAGTTGATACTTTTTTTCATTTTTTGTGTCGTATTGCTTGGGTTCTTAGTTAAGAATTACCAATGACAGTTTTTACATATTGCATTCATCAAATTCGGTTTGCATTTTTTTGTGCCATAGTGTTTTTAAAATAGAAATTTGTTTTAAAATTCTCAGCATTTCAACATCAAAAACTTAAACTCAGATTTTGAGTAGATCTCGCTTTGTGAAACTGTGTTTTCCACTAGAGGGAGCCCTTTCCCATTTTCTCTGTTGTCTGTATGAAAGCTTTTTTCACAAAGGTATGTGATAGTTTTGCTCCATCTGCTGGCCAATTCTGATATTAATAAAAGCTTAAATCGTTTCATAGTCTACAAAATTGTATTGCTTAAAGAAGCAATTTATTATACCTTCATTATATGGTAGTCCAAATGTTTAAAGTTCCCAAAATAGCAAAGAAATTAAGCTTCAAAAAAGCTTGTTAGAATTTTAAACACCTGTAATGTAATATTGCAAACCTGGTTTCAGTAGAATTCTAAGTTTTTATTTACATACCTATTAGGGATCCCCCCAGTTTAATAAATTCATTCAGAAGCAGAGCTTGTGCCACTTGTAAAGTTCCTGATTTTTCTCTCCATTTAGTTCTTCAGTGAGTATGAGAAGTTACTTCATTCAGAAAATTATGTGACAAAAAGGCAGTCACTTAAGGTAAGGTAGTTTTACTTTGAGTGCCCTTTTTTTTCCCCAGGACAATTACTTCAGTTTCATGGTGAATCGATTTAAATCACAATGGCTTAAATAACTGGTTTGAATCCCAATTTAAAAGAGTAAAAATAGTTGATTTAAATAGCTGTTTTAATAAGATTTTATTTGTGGACTTGCCAAAGAGTTTATTTTCATCACTTGTTAGCATGGTTGAATCAAAGCAATCTGAGGTGCACAACAACACAGGGGCCCCTGTGGCCACATCCTTGCAGCATAGCCCTATCTTCCACTTGGAGTGATGGCGGCAGGGTTAGGGCTGCAGGGGTGGAGCCCAAGGGAAGCATGGACAGCAGGCAGAACCAAAGACTCTGGAGCAGCGGTAGGGGCCCCCATTTCCCCACAGATGTGTCAGTTGGGGCTCCCTTACCTATCCCAGAGGCACAGATTTGATAGCAGCAGGGCTCCCCCAGTACTTACCCCACAAATAGGGATGAATGTATCTGTGTGAGTGATATTTCTTGACTGAAAATTTTGTAGCTAGAGACTACTTGATGTTGACTGTCAGCCAGGTGTCTTCAACCACAGTTCTCCAGTTTGAGGATGCAAGAGAGATCTTTCATTGTTTTTTATGAAGCCTGGCTATTATTCAATCTTCTTATATTGTAGAAACTCCCACAGGCCTAAATGAGATGAGGGCCCATTGTGATAAAACACTGTACAAACACACATGAAGACAGCACATTCACCAAAGAGCTTACAGTCAGGCTTTTGGGTGGAACTGTCCAAGGAATGATTTAGACTGGTCTGTACACAGTTTTTACTCTGGTATAATATATATCATCAGGGATGTGATTTTATAAGATATAGATAAAGTAGTACAAGTAAAGCAATGTGATGCCATTACACTGATGTGAACGTTCCTTATACTGGTACAGTTTATCCCCTTTTCTGTGAGAGAATAGATTTACCAGCATAAGCACTGATTAGTTTTAGACTTATTTCTGCAAAAATACACTTAAATAGATATAATCACTAACCACAGCAACATCAGCATAGATATCTATTGAACATCCGTGCTGGTCAGCTGTGTGATATGTTAATCTTCCATAGGGAAGTATGAGGTTGGAGTGAAGGTATTGCACAGTTGTCAGGAATCAGTTACAGTGCATGTTGAAGGTGTATGGGACTTATTTATAGATGGGCGAGTGCAGTGTGTGGGCATTGATATGTTAAAGAAAGACACATTAACTGGACACACGTGCTTGCTTCTAAGTGTTTGAGTCAGCATAGGCGCAGGAACTAGGAGTGCCGGGTGTGCTGCAAGTTTTATGTGGGGCCCCAGCTGCTGGCCCTGCACCCGGGACTTTACTCCCTGGCCACCCTCCTGGGGTCCTGCACCCGGGGCTGGAATCCCTGTCTCTGTTCCTGGGGCCCCATCTGGTGGCTCCACTCCCAGGCTCCTGCTCCCGGCCCTGTGGTTTGGGCTCTGGTCTTGGGGCCCCAGCTGCCAGCCCGTGCCCAGGGCTCCGCTTCTGGTCCCGGACGCAGGGTCCCGGCTGCTCCCTGGTGGCCCCAGCCTTGGCCCTTTAGTCCTGCCCAGGTCCCCTGTTCCTGGAGACACGTCCCTGCTCCCAGCCTCAATTCTGGAGGGTGGGGCGTCATGGACAGGGATAAGTGGGGGCATGAGGTAAAAAGTAAAAACTTCTTTCAGCACCCCAACTATTATGTGTTCCAGTACCACTGTGATTAGGGTGGTTTCCTGTTAAGCAACCATAACTGTTTATTTTTTCTCTTTTGGAATTTTCTTTTCTTTTGTTATTTTTTAACTGTGTATGGTGTTAGTAGATTATAAGAGACAGGTTCCTTTTCCCCCACAATAATGTTATGTATGTTTGCATGGTTGGGTGGTAATTTCAGACTTGGAACATGTGTAGAAGGTCAAATCAGTGTTTTCATTTTGTAATCATTTACTAGACAATTTTTAACATTTTTCAGAGTGGTAAAAAAAACAGATGTAGTAGAAAAGATCAATTTCCGAAGATTAAGTATTCATTGGGAACCTCAAAAGTGCAACAAAGGACTAAAAAGCGGAGTTGGTCCATTTAACCACAAACTAATATAATTGTCATAGTGCTAATTACTGTTTATATTGTTTAATTTTCTTTTTATTTTAGGTTAAAGTTTGCTTTTTTAAAAAGAAAATGTAACTTTTTAAATTAAGATGATGCAAAAATAAGCAAAGACTGTAATCATTAGTGACCACCACCTGAAAAGTACCTACCCAACATCATGCAGGAATGGTAGAGCCATGGATAGAGCCTGGTTCCTCCTATATACCAGTCTCAGTACCTTAACCACAAAACCGTGTTGTACTGTATCAGATTTTATAATTAAAGACTGTTATGTCTGTGTCAGTGCTTTGTAGAGATGGCCATGTAAGGATAATCCTGTTTTACAGATGCCAGAGCCAGGAACACAGATTTGGCCTGATCTTTATGCAAAGCAGCATGGCTACATGGATGACTCTTCTTTATAGCTGTTATAGTAGAGATCGTTACTATAACTATAGTTATAGTAGAGACCGAGCTTTTATTACCAGCTCTGGTAGAAATGATCTTGTGCAACCTCTCAGATCCTCTTTTACCTCATCTATAAAATTGGGAGGAAGGATGCCACCTTGACTGTGGATAGCTGACTTATGACATCGAATTATCCATTTCAGATACCAGACTGCTGAGCATAGATATGGTACAGTAGCTAGTTATCACCTAGCAATGACATTCGTTACAGGGGTACTGAGAGCCCCTTCTGCTGACATAGCAATGTCCACATCAGCAATTGTCAGTGAAATTTATGCCGGCCAGAGGGTGTGTTTTTTCATTCCTCTGACCTACAAAGGTTTTACCGACAAAAGTGGTAGTGTAGTCACAGGCTAAGGGGAGACAGAAAAGTAGGCAGTTTTTCAGCCATGCTGAGAGAGAGAGAATGGAAAAAACACCACATCAAAATACACTGGACTGGGAATCAGGAGACCCAAGAGTTGGTTACACCTCTTTTTTTGACAGACGTCAATTACTCAATGTTCTTCACAACTCCTATGAAAAAATTGTATTTGAACTCATAAGATTTCAGTAATACTTCATTGTTCTGTCACATTTTTCCACCCTTAGTTGCTTGGTGAATTGCTATTGGACAGACACAACTTTACAATTATGACAAAATACATCAGTAAACCTGAAAATCTGAAACTAATGATGAATCTTCTACGAGACAAGAGTCGCAACATTCAGTTTGAGGCCTTTCATGTCTTTAAGGTATGGTATCAAAAATCATAAAACTCATTGAATAGCTTCTGTAGTATGCCTCATTTACACAGGTAGTAAGGTTAGTCAATAATGATGGCAAACCTCAGATCTGTCTGCTCTGAAAAATTACTCGATTGTTTCTTTTGCTGAAAAGTACTTATTCAGGAAATGCTAAATGGTTTTGTATGGTTATTGTTAGCATAACCTTCCTCTTAAATTCTGTATGAATTGAGCATGATGAAGGGGATGAATGCATGCTATGATTTGTGAGCATAACTCAGAATCATTCTGAGGATTTTAAACAGGTCTGTGTCCTGCTACATGATACTATGGAGGGTACATGTAGTATTTCTAATCAACTAATCAGTTTTGAAAAATCTAAATCACGGGTTGTCTGTTAAAACAAGTTGCCTTTTTGATTAATAGTAGACATAAACTAATGATTAGTAATGGGTTGAGGAGTTAGCTCCATTCAGGAGTAACCCTGCAGAAAGGTTTTAAACCATCTCTAGTCTCTCTAACTATGATGCTAGATATATAAAATCATGCACTTGCTACAGAACTCAATCCTATGAGGTACTGAGTGCCTGCAGCAGGATGTCCAGGCAGCTCCCATTGACATCAGAATTGGGCCCTCAGAGTCTACCTCAGTAACATATAAAACTGGTTTTCATTTCAGATTAATCTTCTCAAATATTCCATTTGTTTTTTCATGTGCAGATATTTAGGAGAGAAAACATTCATAATTTTAAACTTGGGCTGTCAATTAATCGCAGTTAACTCAAGTGATTAGTGCAAAACAAATTAACTAGATTTTAAAAAGTCACAATCAGTTTTAATCGCACTGTTAAACAATAATAGAATAACAATTTAAATTTATTATAAATATTTTTGGATGTTCTACATTTTAAACATATTGATTTCAATTACAACACAAATACAAAGTGAACTGTGCTCCCTTTGTTTTTATTACATTTGCACTGTAAAAAAGGTGAACAAAGTCTAGTATTTTTCAGTTCAACTCGTATAAGTACTGTAGTACAATTGTTTTATCATGAAGGTGCAACTTAAAAATGTAGACTTTTTTTTACATAATTGCATTAAAAAATAAAACTATATAAAGCTTTACAGCCTACAAGTCCACTCAGTCCTACTTCTTGTTCAGCCAATCGCTAAGACAAACAAGTTTGTTTGTTTATGGGAGATACTGCTGCCTACTTATTTACAATGTCACCTGAAAGTGAAAACAGCCGTTTGCATGGCATTGTTGTAGCTGGCATTGCAAGGCATTTATGTTCCAGATATGCTAAACATTCACACGCTCCTTCATGCTTTGACTTGTAGGGTCTAAAGTTTTACATAGTTTTGTTTTTGAGTGCAGTTATGTAAACAATAATATTATATTATTATTATATTAATTATTATATAATTATATTATGTATTATTATGTAAACAATAATAATTTTACATTTGTAAGTTGCACCTTCACAATAAAGATTGTACTACAGTACTTGTCTGAGGTAAATTCAAAAATAACTATCTTTTTACAGTACAAATATTTGTAATAAAAATAATATAAAGTGAGTGCTGTACACTTTGTATTTTGTGTTGTAATTGAAATCAATATATTTGAAAATGTAGAAAAATATTCAAAAATATTTATAATAAATTTAAATTGGTATTCTATTATTGTTTAACAGTGAGATTAAAACTGTGATTGTGACTATTTTTTAATCTCGTGACTAATTGCAATTAGTTTTTTAGTCGTTTGACAGCCCTATTTTAAACCATTATCATCTCACTTTTTATTAGCTAAGTGTAATTTTAACTGAGCCTTCTGTTTCCTGTACCTATGCTAAAATCCCTCTTCTTTTGTTGCAGGTGTTTGTAGCCAATCCTAACAAGACACAGCCTATATTAGATATCCTCTTAAAGAACCAGACCAAACTTATTGAGTTCCTCAGCAAGTTTCAGAATGACAGGACCGAGGATGAACAATTTAATGATGAGAAGACCTATTTAGTTAAACAGATCAGGGATTTGAAGAGACCAGCACAGCAAGAAGCTTAATCTCCAACAAACCCCTAAAATATTAAACCCAAATTCAGCATTTGCGGTTAGATATTCAGCATCAGGCACTCTTATCAATTCATGAGGAACATTACTGCTAATCTGCTGTTCAGTGAACGGTTTTTGTTTTTTCTCTCCTTTTTTAGTCCAAGTTGAAAAACATAGCTGCTGCTTTCTTGCACAATGTGGACTTCCTTGATATTTGTGTCATTTCAGAATTCAAAGACACTGCTTGGTTTAGGAGTCCTAGAGAAAGAGATACTAGATTCATGAAAGCAAACATAGATGATAGTTTGGTTTAGGAAAGAAGGTATTAATGTAGTTAAGCAACAGGTTGCATGCTTGCAAATCTGATTAAATCGTATGTTTGCACTTACCTTGTTTGAGATATGAGCACAATGTGACCTGTGCATACATGGCACCATAGTATAAAATTGTATGCCTTGATTAAAAAAAAAAAAAAAAGTGCAGTGCTTTACTTGTAATCAAAGGGGAAATGTATCTAAGATGTGAGCTTATTGGGATAAACAGTTGTCTTGCAAATAAACTCAACTTAGCAACTTTTAAAAGAGTGAAATCTTAAGGTTCATAAGGAAAATGTATATAATATGCCTTTCACTGCTTTATAGATTTTTTTTTTGACATGATTTTCTGAGAATTGAGTTGTAAACTTGGAAATATGTTCTAAGGGTTTTGTTAATTTTACTTTGAAGATATTTCAAACAGTAGAGCTAGCAGTGACACTTCGCATTTCATTTCAACAATGCTTGCTGGTTTCTTTTGTATATAACTCCTAGGCTGCTCATTTCTTTAAAAATATGATTTAATTTGTACAGCAGAGGAATGTTATTGTATTAGTCTGTAACTATTACTTAATATTGAGTTCTGCAAAATGAATGCTCATATGTAGCTGAATACTTCAGATCATCTGAGAATGCTGATTTAACATTTCTTAAATACTGCAGCATCAAAAGGAAAAAAACAATTTATTTGTATTCACTTATCTAATGGGGTGCCATCAATTAGGTTAGGCTAAAATATAGAACTGGAATCCTTTAATCTGTATTCTTACTGGTTAATATTGGCCTTATTCACTTAAATTAGCGCTGTGTTCTGCAAATGGTCAAGATTATGATAAACTAATATTGATTCCTTTTTCTTCTGGGGAGTCTATAGAGACCACCTTTCCTTTCTTGGAGTAGATATCTCAGTACAGTAGTTGTGAAAGTGAATAATTTCCCCTTGACTTCAAGAAAAATAATTTCATAGGTGGCCTACTTGTAACAAAATGATTTAATTTTGTCAAATCCTGTTCTTTAATGCTGCAAACTGTCAGTATTTATAAAAAAACAAACAAACTGATTTTGCACCATGTTGTCTTTCGTTACTGTGACCATAACAAAAAACATCTACTAAATATATCTAAACAATGTTATTAAAATTATATCTATTCATCTTATAATTATGCTAAAATCACAACCAACGTATGAGTTGGAGTTTGAATGTTCAAATTCTGCATGGCTGAACCTGATTGAGAATGCCATAAAACTTCTCATTGCTTCCTTTCCTCTTACTAATTACAATTATTTTCAATTAGCAAGATGAAAACCCTGATTGACATTTTAGCTAATTTTGAAGCCATTGTGAGGGAAATCAGATAATAGCTCCAGAAAATTGGGTGTTTTCACTCTCGTAATATAAAATAGCTCTTAACATTGTCATTGATCTATTTAAGGTTCTTAATCTGTCCATAGAAAACTGATTCATATTGTCTCTTGGAAAATAGCAAATTAATCTTACTGAAAATGAGAGATCTCTATTTTTAAAATCATTTCTGTAGGCAGGCAAAATTGGCCATTAGATGGTGGTATAGTTCAGCACTAACAGTCTTATATTTTGGTTTATCGTAGTTGAGTGGAAGAAAACATTATTTGCCAAATTATTCTCCATAACACACAAGGCTTCCACTTTAGAAAAATATAGAAATGCTAAAATTTATATATGTAAAGAAGTGAAGAAATTTGGATTGGGGTATTGGTTTTTCTCTCTCTGACTGGGGAACAGTGGATATGATAAGTTTTTTAACATATGAAAGCATTTGAATGTTGGCGTTCAAGAAAAAGTTGTATTTAAATTTAAGATCATTTTGACATGCTATTCATATTAAATTCTACTGTACTGGAAGTAATTTCTTCTCATCTGCGTGAAGGCTTAAAGATATTACTAAAAGTTATTTAATGTGAGGTTGTTGTTTTTTTTAAATATTGATGTATACAGTTGTAATTCTACTTCCATGAAAGTATTTCATTTCTCCTGAGGAAAAAATGCATTTCTTACCAGAAAATCTGGCTGGCCCCATAATTTAAATTGAAATAAAATTTTGAAGAAAATCCATTATGTGCTTTATTGTGTTTGAAAATGTCAAGTTTCATGTGGATCTGAATACTCACCTCTGTAGTGCCTTAAAGGAGTACATGCTGCATCACTTCTGAATCATAAGTTTGCAAATGAAATAGAATTACTGAAGGTAGTTAAATCCAAAGCAGACTGTGAAGAGTTGCAAACAGATCTCAAAAAACTAGATGACTGGGCAACAAAATGGCAGATGAAATTCAGTGTTGATAAATGCAAAGTAATGCACATTGAAAAACATCATCTCAACTATACATACAAAATGAGGGGGTCTAAATTAGCTATTACCACTCAAGAAAGATTTTGGAGTCATTGTGGATAGTTCTCTGAAAATGTGCTCTCTGTGTGCAGTGTCAGTCAAAAAAGCTAACAAAATGTTATGAACCATTAGGAAAGAGATAATAAGACAGAAGATATCTAATGTCACAATATAAAGCTATGGTACGCCCACACCTTGATTACTGTCTGCCATGTTGGTTACCCCATCTCAAAATTATATATATATATATATATATATAAGAAATGTAAAAGGTACAGAGAAGGGGGTATGGAACAGCTTCCATATGAGGAGAGATTAAAAAGACTGGTACAATTCAGCTTGGAAAAGAGACAACTAAGGGAGGATATGACAGAGGTCTACAAAATCATGACTGGTGTGGAAAAAGTGAATAAGGAAGTGTTATTTACTCCTTCTCATAGCACAAGAACCAGGCATCACCCAATGAATTTAATAAACTTAAAACAAACAGCAGGAAGTATACTTCACAAAATGCACAGACAACGAGTTGAACTCGTTACCAGGGGATGTTGTGAAGGCTGCTAAAACTGTCTCTAATCCTTTTGAATCCAAGTTAAGTTCATGGAGGATAGGTCCATCAAAGGCTGTTACCTAAGATGGTCAGGGAGGTAACCCCATGATCTGGGTGCCCCTGAGCCTCTGATTGCCAGATGCTGGGGCTGGACAGAGAGAGAGGATGGATCACTTGAAAATTGCCCTGTTTTGCGCAATCCCTTTGAAGCATCTGGCAGTTTGCACTGTCTAAAGACAAGATACTGGGCTAGTTAGACCATTGGTCTGACCCAATATGGCCGTTTTTATGATCCGTTCTTATAAAAGAATGATCCTAAATGGCACTTTCAAAGCCACTCTTGAGAAAGGTGCAAAGGAGTGCTGCACAAAAAACACAATAACTGCTTCGCATTAGCAAATGGTGGCCTGGTTTCTCTGTTACTTTGTTTGTTTGTTTGTTTGTTTCAATTTTAGGGCCTGATCTAAAGCCCACTGAAGTCAATGGGGGTCTCAGGCTTTGAACCAGGCCTTTAGTGTTTCTTTCAGCATTGAGTTAACAATTATACGACATATTTGGGGATTGCCTTGTGACAATTTAGGGTTTATTTCCACTGACCTCATCACTTCTTATTCCTAGTTGGTTCTTTGGTTTTTGTAGTCTCTATACTTAAACATTTTTTGCCTTTGATTATGTCCATTTTTCATGCCTACCACTATCAGCTAGAGGAGGCTGACTTGCCAGTCTACTGAATCAATGCAATACAAATAAAAACTGCAGGGTTTTTGATGCAGATATATATAGCTATTCTCTTTAATTATTGGAAAATCTATTTTTACATTGTTTTTTTCCATGTGCAGCATATTCATGTCACATTAAAAGAATTATTCAACATGTTATAACTCTCGATCAATAATCTACACACACTTGATCCTTTTAGGTTATATTGGTTCAATTTTAGGATAGATCTTTCCCCTTAAAATGCAGTATATTATAATACTTTATAGACTAAGATCACAAATTAAAGGAATGACATTTAAAAATGGACAGGTGTCCTCTTAGGTGCCTGGATGAAAATTTCCATGTAAGTATTTGGATGAGATAGCTAAGGGGGGGTGGGAGAGGACGGGAGATTGAGGTTTTTGTATTAACTTTAAAATGTGTGTTCTCCACAGATTTTTACTGAATGAATTGCCTTATGGATTGGAATTGCTAAGAATCAGAATAAAATTTGCATGGAACACATCACAAATGTGAAGCTTGTTTCTGATTCTTTCATAGGTAAGAAACTTTCTATTATGGATGTCACCCAAGCTTTTGGATACATTTTGGTTTTGTGCATTTGTCATACATAGCCTCAGCCAAACTTCAGTATTTACTACTTCATTGGGGAACAAAGGCCCTTTCAACGAAGGCCTAGTTAGACTCAGGATTTTTGTTCTAGTCTCCTGCTTTCCGGTCCTTAGCTGTTCATTATTTTTATTAAAGTTCTATAGCAGTAGTAGTGGTAGCCAAATGGCAAGTCTTCTCTCCCTCAGTGGTCAGTATGTGCCACCGACTCCCACTGCCTCAGTGACCAAAGCCTTTTCATTATGTACATTTGTTCTGAATCGCAGCCTGTGAAAGAGCTCCAGCATGGAGATTCATCTGGACTTTCTCCTGCTGCTATTCTGACTCACAGCCAAGGCCACATTCTGTTTTCTCTGGGTTGTCCTTTATTGTAGATGAGTGGAACCCAAACTGGGGGTGCGCCCCCCACAGGGAGTGCAGAGGAACATCCGGGGGGTGGGGGGAGGGCGTGACAGGGCCCAGGGCAGCCCCCACAGGTGGCAGAGAAGGAGCATCACCCAGTCCTGCTATGCTCCCAGCTCTGCCCCGGCTCTGCTTCCGGGCCCGGCTCTGCTCCCAGCCATGGCTCAGCTTCCAGCTGCAGTCTGGTCTCTCCTTTCCCTTAATGGAATCTGTTCATGCCCCCCTAGGAGCCAGGGTCGGCAGCTGGGAGCGGAGACGTGGTCAGGAGCCGGGGCCGAAGCCTGGGCTGAGAGCAGAGCTGCAGCGGGAAGAGGGAGCACAGCTGGGGCTGGGATCTGGGGCCGGCACTGTGGCTGGGGGAAGAGTCAGGCTGGCCGGTGCTTCCTGCCCCAGTGGGGGCTGGCTTGGGCCCCACTGCACCCCTCCGAACGTTTCTCCGTACCCCCAATGTTGACTACATCTCTTGCCAAGAGACCTGCATCTAACAACGTGACATTGTTCCTTTCATAAAACATCAAACATCATTAATAAGTTAGCACAGTGTACATCTGAAGTATGAGGAAAACCAAGGTAAAGCTCAGCTTGTGAATGACAGGATACTGAGTTTTGCTGCTTTACTAACCATCGCAGGGAAGGATTCTAAGTAGAGAGCCAGAAAATACCCTTGTAATTTGTGCCCAGAAGCTTTGGTCAGGAGCAGAATGGTTGTTTTTATCTGCCAACTGCAAAGTTATTTGAAGCAGTGAGATTTTAACCCTGCCCAGGCTGCATATACTTAGAGTTGGAGGATCAGATCTTTTCTAGTATGTCAACCTTTCAGGACAGTGTCCAGTGGAAAGCATACCTTAGAATCTATATGCAAGAAATTCAAGAAATGGCTCAGCTGGACTCAGTGAAAAGAGAAACATTATTTTCTCAGGTTCTTGCTCAATATTGTCCAGATTGGAAATGTATTGCATATAAGTGTGTCTATGCATAGGTAGTCCATAGTGCAAGAATATTCTTCTCATGTTGTTCTGTATTGCTAAATGATAACTGCAGGAATGTAAAACCAGGCAATTTGTGTCTATGAAGATTGCTAGAACTGAATGAACTTCCAAGTGAACAAAAACTTCCCTGAAGAAGCCATTCCAGAACATTTAACTGGTTCCAAAATACAACCAATTTTAATAAGAGCAAGTTATTCACAAATTATACATAGCCTTTTGAAATAGTTCAAAGTAAAGTTCCTACAAGCTAATATTGTGAGTAGAAGTTCTTTGTCTCTTCAAGTGTGCAATGAAAATATGTCTAGTACCTTATAAAGGATTGTTTGGTTGATAGTGACGTTTAAAATCCAGCCTTACTTATAAATCAGCACCTCCTGGCCCCTATTAATTCTGGTTAATCTTTTCTGAATTTCCTACCATGCAGTCTTTGAATTCTATATCTTTCTGGTATCGTGATACCAAGTGTGTGCTCCAGGTGTGGTCTTGCCAGAATAATACTGAGAGAGAGTTGGTTCTGTTTTCATACTCTGCCTCTGTGTAGGCAGCTCAAAATTGCCTTGATCTTTTTGTGCTGCCATGTCATATTGCAGACTGTGATACAGGAGGGTAAGGGAGCAGCGATAGAGGGGAAATATATAAGCCCTAGCATAATTAAGGCGTGGTTCCCTGTAGACTAGGGAGGGTTGCTACAGGTTAATTGGAGCATCTGTAGTCAATTAAAGCCCTGTCAGGAACCTAATAAATCCCCCTGCTTCAGGCAGTCAGGGTAGGAGGAGGGAGAGAGGACTGGAGCTTGGAGGTGTGTTGTGAGATTTGAAAGACCAGAGAACCGAAGTAACAGAGATCCTGCCCCGGCAGGGCATGGAGACTCCCTCCCCCAGCGTTTAAGGACCGAGGGTAAGAAACCCGCAAGGGTTGAGAGGGACTGGGATTCAGAGCAAGGAGCAAACCTAGACCCCCTCCCCATTTCCCTCCACCACCTTCCCGGGCCACTAGCGGGGCTCTTGGCACTCAAGAGCAGGGGTAAGGGGTGATGTCTTACCTCCCTCTCCCCTTCTCCCCCCCCCCCCAAGAAAAGCTCAGCACCCACCATACGTGCATAGGCCATCTTGTCACAAGACTTAAAACAAAAAAATTCTAAATCCTATATTACTGCGCATTACTTTCTTTGATATTGCTCTCTCCCATTCAACATATGTTACAAATTAATATACTGGGTAAAATGATACGAATCCTTCTAAGTTGAATCTTTTTGTATTTATTTATTATTATTTTTTGGCACATTTTAAACCTTCATGAGAACTAGGTATTATTCCTCTGTCCTAACTGATGTTGCCAATGTCTCCAAATGTAATCTTACCTACGAATTTTACTAATGTCAGTTTACTCCCCTTTCTGGATCATCAGAGAACATTTTAAATATGACAGGACAAAGTACTGCATCCCTGCTGTATCCCACTTGATGCATTCCTCCATTCAATAGTTTGGTGTTTATCTTTACCCTTTGTTTTTGTTCCTTCAGTCTCTTTTCATTCCATGTAACTGTTCTCTAATCCCAAATTTGAATGAACTTTGTGTATAACCTCTCATGAGAGAGTATATCAAATGCTTTATTAAAATCTGCATTTTAATGTGTGTGTTTCAATTTCCTAATTGACTTCTAAATGAATATTGATGCTTTAAAACAAATCTATTTATATAGTGTGGCTCTCTGTATTTTTCCCCAGTTCATTAACAGGGACAAGCAGTAATAATTTATACTAACATTGAAGGAATAAAGATTCAATAAACACTTGTAGTATAATTCCATGTATATGTGTTAATTTGCTCTACAGTAATGTAATGAGAAATAATAGTCTCCTCTTGAAATAAGGCTGTTATCTGAGTTTACGTGCACACACAGGAGGTGTGAACATCGGAATCAAGCTGTCTGCCTTCATTTGCCAAATTACCCAAAGGAAAGTGGTGTTGTTGGAAGTTATCTGACTAATAATTTGCAATGTAAATGTCTGATAATGAAAGGGATGATTCCACACATGACAGAATTCAGATATTCTCTAATAATACTTTAGTGGGAGGAATCTGTGTACAGTTCTTTTTAAAAGCCACTACAAAATTTCTAAACCCAGAGAAGCTAACTGAAAGAATGTTTTAGAATCTTCCTTGTATATA
This sequence comes from Lepidochelys olivacea, assembly GCF_965140295.1. Lineage (NCBI taxonomy): Eukaryota > Metazoa > Chordata > Testudines > Cheloniidae > Lepidochelys > Lepidochelys olivacea. The sequence continues at coordinate 42,567,107 of NC_140419.1, forward strand.
TGTAATAGGCTTTGCAAACTTTTTAATTGGTTCATAACAGTTATCACAGGGCTATCACCATGGTTCAATGTTCTTTGATATGGCTCTGCAGCTCATCGAATGTCTATTGTCTCCAAATATATAGTACATTATATATTTAAATAAATGTCTAAAAAGTTTAATAAAACATTGGTATGATTTCGGTTACATGTTTGTCTTCCATTTACCGGGTGCTGCAACGACAAACCTGTGCACTACATTTGTCAGTCCATAGTATTAAAACACATATTATTAGCCTCTGAGTACGGGTAAGTGGAAATAAAGAAATATACTATTCCAACAATTTTTGTTTGCCTGATCTAGATCACACTGTGTACAAAGACCAATCTCAGCTGATGTGGGCAAGAAGATGGTCTAGATATCTCAAAATATTCAGCTTCAGGTATGAATCAATAACCAATAAAGAAAATGACTGTATCTCTCAGACTAAATGTACTGCAGATTCTACAGGGAAGATAGATCTACGATATGCCAAGTAAATAAATATTTTAAATATCATGAAAATATGTACTATCAGTTTGATGCATGTATAGCATGTAACTTTTGATAGTGGAATGGGAGGCGAAGTTTAGCTAGACTCCAGAATCTGAACTTTCTTCTGAAATAGCCTATGTAACTATTCTAAGGGATCAAATCTATTTCGAATTTTGTATATTTTAATTAAAACAGAGATGAAAAGTGTGACTTTAATAAAAGGAGAAATGGGCTGCTATTATGGGGATTTAATGAGCTCCCCTGCCATTTCCTTTTTCTTTGTCATCTTCTCCTCTTCCTTGTGAGAAAAGTGATGTGTTAGATGGATAATAGTCAATAGGGCTGAAATTCTGGTACCCACCACGACTCTCCCCAAAGCCCAGGTAAACAGGCTTTGCACAGGGAGGACAAATATTGGGACTGAGAAAGATGGAATCCTCCTTTCTCCCACCCAGAGGCTGGACTTGAAGCACTTGCCTAGCCAGCCTGTGTCCATTACTATATCCTGTGGTCTAGTAGCAGACATAGCTTTCTACACACGCACTGTGCAGGATTTGTGGTCAGTGGGTCTGCAGAGTTAATGGATCCACTGACCCCTACCACTTACCCAATTGCCCTACAATAATTTACCCTCTACATGTCTATAGGGTGAGCCACCACGGAGCTTGGCTCCATGGTATGCAGGGGGCTTGCAGATTCTGGATATTTTGAGCAGTTTTGATATATCCATGACCATATGTAGAACCCAACTGCTTATTTTTTCTTTTGGGATCACTCACACAGGGCTTTCCATGGCCCCACACTAGATGTGGGGAGTTTTACCTTAGAAGAAAATTTTGGAGGCAATTAAAAATATGGATAACTTATTTACTACCTTGTGTGTCATCTATGCATTCATTCTCCCCCCTTCCGCACCTCGTCCATCTTCTTGGAGACACCTGCATTGGTATATACCATATTATCTTGCTAAAGGCCCTATCATGAATGAGCTATGATTTGTTTATGCTTTTTGGTTTGTAGATTTCACATAACAAAATTATTATTCTTATCTCTATTTCAGCGAGATCACTCAGCACAAGGATTTTATCCCTGTGCATCACTGAGACGAGCACAAATGAACAAAGAAGAAAAACTAGAGCCTTGTCTGACCACTCTGGAAGAAAGAGAGTAGGCGATGGATGTGGTTTAATTAGGCTGCAAGTTTATTCTCTTAAAATATCTGGAAGAACCTGGCAATGAATTTAACAGTGCAGGGCATCATCATTCCTTAATCATTTCTACATAATCTGCAACCTGGTCCCAGCCATCCCAATGCTGGTGCTCCGCTGCCCTTCCTTTGTCTGAGCTAAAAGGGGGCTCTAAAAGGAGGCAGTCAGCTTTCCACTGTACCAGATGTAGGGCCCTCAGCTCCCGTAAAAGATGCTTTCATTCAAATCTTCTTTTGATCCATTTTCTCTGATAACTGAATCCCTTCCGTAAGGAGTACCTGTACTGGACATCTGCCATGGGTTTTAAATACTAAGTTACAATGTTAGAACCTAACTCCTGAGTCCCAGATGTTCTGTGGGGAAAGTGAACCTTCCTATCCACACTGGCCTCCACCAATCTGACTGTAAGGGGAAAATATCCTTACTGGACCCTCAGGAAAAAAGGGTGACTAGGGTAATGCCCACAGTGGGTCATGAGGAAAACTGGTCCTTTTGAAAATTTCATGAGTGCTGACAGAGTTCCCTCCCCATTCTGAACTCTAGGGTACAGATGTGGGGACCTGCATGAAAGACCCCCTAAACTTATTTCTGCCAGCCTAGGGTAAAACTTCCCCAAGGCACAAACTCTTTGCCCTTGGAGGGTACGCTGCCATCACCAAGTGATTTAACAAAGAATTAGGGAAAGGACTGCTTGGAGTTCCTATTCCCCCAAAATATCCCCCCAAGCCCTTACACCCCCTTTCCTGGGGAGGCTTGAGAATAATATCCTAACCAATTGGTTACAAAGCAATCACAGTCCCAAACCCCTGGGTCTTAGGACAATAGAGAAATCAGTCAGGCTCTTAAAAGAAACAGAACTTTTTTAGAAAGAAAAATGGTAAAAGAAAGGGAAGCTAATCTCACAGGGCAATCAGATTTAAAACACAGAGGATTTCCCTCTGGGCAAAAACTTTAAAGTTACAAAAAGAAAACCTGGAATACACCTTCCTCTCAGCACAGAGAAAATCACAAGCCGAAACAAAAGTAAACTAATGCATTTCCTTGCTAGTACTTAATAATTCTAATGGAGTTGGATTGCTTGCTTTCTTGATCTCTCTCCGGCAAGAACACAGAACAGACAGACAAAACCCTTTCTCCGCCCCCCCACTAGATTTGAAAGTATCTTGTCCCCTTATTGGTCCTTTTGGTCAGGTGCCAGCCAGGTTACCTGAGCTTCTTAACCCTTTACAGGTAAAAGGATATTGTGCCTCTGGCCAGGAGGGATTTTATAGTACTGTGTACAGGAAGGTTGTTACCCTTCCCTTTATATTTGACAGGTGCAAGCCCAGTCAAGGTAAGAGAGGGTTTTTTGGGGCTGGATGGGGTATTAATACCCCCCCTTCTGGTCAGCAAGACAGTGCTCCTCTCCCCCAACTTCTTCCAGCTGCTTCCTGCTCTTTCTTAGGTTCATATATCGCAAGGCCAGAAGAGGGACTATTGTGATCATCTAGTCTGATCGCCTGTACAATATAGGCGATAGAACTTACCCACGATAATTCCTAAAGCAGATCTTTTCAAAAAAATATCCGATCTTTATCTAAAAATGGTCAGTGATGGAGAATCCATCACTACCCCTGGTAAATTGTTCTAATAGTTAATTACTCTCTCTTTTAAAAATGTACACCTTATTTCCAATCTGAATTTGTCTAGCTTCAATGGCCAGCCATTTGACTGTTACATGTTTCTCTGCTAGATTGAATAGCCCGTTATTAAACGTTTGTTCCCCGTGTAGGTACTTATAAACTGTAATGAAGTTAACTCCCTAACCTTCTCTTTATTAAGCTAAATAGATTGAGCTCCCTGAGTTTGTCACTATAAGGCATGTTTTCTAATCATTTAGTCTTTGTGGTGGTGTTCTCTGAATCCTTTCCAATTTATCAATATCCTTCTTGAATTGTGGACACCAGAACTAGACATAGTATTCCAGCGGTTGTTGCACCAGTGCCAAGTACAGAGGTAAAATAACCTCTCTCCTATTCAAGGTTCGCCTGCTAATGCATCCAAAGGTCACATTAGCCCTTTTGGCCACAGAATCGTACTGGGAGCTCATGCTCAGCTGATTATCTACCACACCTCCAAATCTTTTTCAGAGATCTTGCTTCCCAGAATAGAGTCCCCCATCCTGTAAGTATGGCCTATGTTCTTTCTTCCTAGATGTATACGTTTACATTTAGCCCTATTAAAATGCATATTGTTTGTTTGTTTGCACTCAGCGTACCAAGCATTCCAGATCACTTTTATAGGTGACCTGTCCCTTTCATGATTTATCACTTCCCCAGTTATTGAGTCATCTGCAACCTTTAGCCATAATTTTTTTTATGGTTTCTTCCAGATCATTAATAAAAATGTTAGGGTCAAGAACTGATCCTTGCAGGACCCCATTGGAAACAAATCTGATAGATGAGGAGTCCTTGTTTACAATTACAGTTTGTGGCCTATCAGTTAGCCAGCTTTTAATCCAGTTAATGTGCAATGTTAATTTTATATCTTTCTAGTTTTTTTTAATCAAAGTGTAATGCAGTACCAAGTCAAATGCTTTACAGAAGTCTAAATATATTACATCAACAAAATTCCCTTTATCGCACAAACTTGTACTCCCATCAAAAAAAAGATATCGTTAGTTTGACAGGATCTGGTTTCCATCAACCCATGTTGATTGGCATTAATCAATTATCGAGTCCTGTATCAGCTGTTCTATTATCTTGCCCAGATTGATGTCAGAATGACAGGCCTATAACCCAGGTCAGCTCATTTTCCCTTTTTAAATATTGGCACATTAGCATTCCTCCAGTCACGAGCCTTCTATCAATTCTTGTTTTCTCAATAACTCAGTGAAAGACTTCACTAAGATAATAATGTCCGGATTTACATGTTAAACTTCTTTCCTGTTGTTCTGCTTGCTTGGCTTTTGGTCTGCAAGAAAGCTGATTATGATAGACATGTTCCTATCAGTAGATACCTGCATAAAGTTTGCTTTCGGACACAGAGTGCATAGCCTAATGATGAGCGCACAAATTAGACTTTCACTTTAGATAAGTACATAACCTGGTATGGTGCCAGAAATCCATCCCACATTAACAATGCAAATATGCTAGCGATATGCTAAAATTGCTCACCCAGCCCATTTCTCAATAGACCTCTGTGTTTACTCTGAATATATCCCTAGTAGAAATGTTGCAGGGTCATTACAGGATGAATGCTCAAGAAATGCAATCAGTTGCAATCTTGCCTTATTTAGCTCATCATAGAGTGATTCAGTAATAGCAGTTTCATAAAGAACTACAGCAGTGTTCCTTTCTGTAAGGAACTTACAGATTTTCTGAGACCTAACATTTCACTGTATTTCTCCTAGTTCCTCGATGTTGTTTTTGGCTGTAGTATATGGTTTCATGTGGTGCTATTCTTAACATATATTTCTTGCGGCTGATCTTTAAATTTGGCTTCTTCCTTTCCTAGCAAATCCTAATCCTAAAATGTACAATGTATTAATAACTCTCTCATTTAGTTAAGGTGAAAGACGAGTAAGTTGACAAGTTTGGGATCCAAAGGTCTCATATTTGTTTGCCATTTCCCCACATCCTATTTTTAGTAGCTGTCTAGCTATGTATTTCTACTGTGCCTATCACCTAGATATTTTTAACCTGCTGAAGTATGTGAGCAAAGACTAGAGACAGTTACTCTCTAGTCAGGCACTCAGACACTATGAGGATGGGTACAACTGAGAACCTAGTTGGGGAGAGAAAGCATAGCTGATTATTTGTCTCCGCTCCTTCCATTAGTTTGCATCTTTTTGAATGCTTTAGGGGAAGGGATCTTTGGGTGAAGAAAGTTCTCTGGCCACGTTGAGGCTATTTTAATGGGGGATGGTCTGTGTAAAGAGGTGCGCTTTGCATTGTGATATAAGGTCTTTAGTCAGTGTGGTTCAATTCAGTAGGACTACTTGTTTCCTTAAAATTAGGCATGTGTTTAAGTACCTTGCTTAATTAAGGTCCAACATAATGGTTCTCAAACTGTGGGTCGCAAAGTGGGTTGCAACCCTGTTTTAATGGGGTGGCCAGGGCTGGCATTATACTTGCTGAGGCCTGGGGCTGAAGCCAAATCCAGAACCTAAGTCCAACTATCCAGGGCCAAAGCCCAAGGGCTTCAGCTGTGACTGATGGGGCTCAGGTTACAGGCCCCCCACCCGGGGCCGAAGCTCTTCGGCTTGGGTTTTGGTCCCCGCACCTAGGGCAGCAGGGCTCGGGCAGACTCGGGCTTTGGTCCTCACTCCTGGGGTTGTGTAGTAATTTTTGTCAGAAGGGGATCACGGTGCAATGAAGTATCAGAACCCCTGGTCTAAGGGAATTGAGGCATGGGCTCATCCTCATTTCTGGTGGTAGGGAGTGTCACAGTTCAGGACAACTGCAACTGTTTTCCCCCCAAGGTTCCCAGCTCCTCAGCTGTCATCTCTCTTGGGCAGAGACCCATGTCTCTTTCCCTTCTGCACAGATCCCTGCCTGTACTGTGATATTCTCAGCAAGTCAGACTGCCTAAACAGGCCAGGTCTTCACTTTGCTTTCTCTTCAGAAGGCTACAAACAATGTAGTTGCCAATGGTTGAGTTACCACACGGCTTGTTAAAAGCAAGCACATTTATTCTTAAGGTGAAAGCATTACAGCAAAAACGTTGAAACAATAAAGAACCTACAACTTACCAGAGATCACAAAGGCTCTGGTGGGAGTCAGTCCTTCAAACCTCATATAGGGGTTTTTTCTGTGGTTACCCATTCATACAGTCTTAGCTGAGAACAAGCACACACACACATTAATAGATCAGTCTTTTCTTTATGCAGTTTGAGCCTTTGATCTTGACCTCATGTGACAGGTCATCAGCAGACAAAGGCCCACTCCTCAGAGCATAGCTTTAAAAGGCTGGGTTTTTGCATAACCTGGGGTGGAGAATTTGCATTCACCACCTCCTAGATTTTTCCCGGGAAATCCACTTTACATGTATTGTCCCAAAAGATCTTTTATACCACATTGTACAGTATAGTCCTTTGATCCAGTACCACACTAACACATAACCTTTGCATTTAATACAATAGACTCCAAAGATACTTAAACTTAATTCAATAAGGTTTTTCAAGGATATTGCAGGAAATTGCCATATCTATCGCAGGGAGTTCCACTAGAGAATTTTGCCCTGTAGCTGTAGCATCAGCTGTAAGATGGTGGATTTGATGATCTAATAGTTAATTTATACCTCTAACTTCCATAATATTATCAAAACTTCCTTCTTTCTGTCGGCTGTATCAATTCCAGACAGATGAAAGCACATCCTCACCCCAAACCTACCACATCTGCAAAAGCTCAGCAGAAGCCACCTAATTATCAAGCCACATCAGTAGCTTTTGTGAAAACCACTAATGCTTGTATGTAAAAATCTGTGCGCACATGTGTTAAGCATATTAATAGTCCATAGCGTTTTTATTAGGATATGCAATAGGAATCATGTACACTTTTTTGTGTATTTTTATTTTCACTTACTCAGTATGTTCCTATTAATCACTTGAGCTTCCTTCCCATTTACCTACCTATCTTTTTTGCATTTTCCATGTGCTTTCTCTGTCCTGGGAACTAAAATTGAGTGATAATCAACAGATGCTGACCTGAGAGTTAAAAAGAAACAGTAGCCTGAAGTATCAATAAACTATAACAATACAGATTAGAGAATCTGAAGATAATATAAATTCAGACAACAGTAGGGAAGAACAGAAAGATAAAAACAAACTTAAAAATAAAATCAAATGTTATTTCTAAGCCCATTACTTCCTCAGTTTTCGTTTGTCTTATGTAATATGGGTATTTTCTCTGATAAAATCTAGTGTGAGGACTGATTCTGGAAGGTACCAAACAACTTTAGAGAGGTGCTGGGAGCCCTTGATTCTCATTGTAGGCCCTCTCATGAAAATGCTAAACTCTTTAAAGACCAGAAATAGTCAGGACTGTGGGTTTGCATCTCATTTGCAAGACATCACTTCTAGCATCACAATGCTTCTTTATAGTGTGCTTGGACATTGGGACAGTCCTGATTTAGAAGGGGAATGACACTTTCTAAATTGCCATTACCATGTCCTGCAACAACTTTGGCTTTCCTTGGAGGCCTCCAATAAATATTGATAGCCCTGACTCTACCATGTAAGATCTAACAAGATCAATCCTAAATGAACAAAACAATTTTTGAAATTCAAGGTAGAAATCAATGTCTTGCTGTGGAGAAACAGGTCACCTTTCTTTAAAAATAAGTGGTCACTCTTCAGAGACCTATTCCAAGACAGTGGCTTTAATAAACATCTTTTAAAATGTTTCTTTAAAAAAACCATTAGAATAAATATTAAAATGTTTTTCTGTGGACCTCAATTGAAGGCCAGTGAAATGTAAATAGGTCAGTCAAGAGATCCATAAAACTATACAAGGGTAAGTTACATGCAAACTTAACAGAAATATGCTGGGGATATTTCTGGTTCCACAGATTCTGATTGAAAAATTGAAAGTAAGAGTTTCCTGTGCTCATCCAAAGTAGCAGAGAAAATGGCATGTTTTGGTGACTGTTCTTTCTGCTGTGAGCATTATTTACCAAACAGCAATAATTGGTGCAGATGATTATAAGGACTGGTTTTAGTGAAGTATTTTAGTTTGATTTTCAGCCAGATGAGAACATCTGAATAAATCAAATCTGTTTTGTCTACTCATAATGCCTTGGGGGTAGCTCCTTCCAGTTCCTGACCAGCCAAAGAAGAGTCTGCCCTCAGAAAAATCTATTCCAGGAGTTACATTGAGCCCAGTGAATGATGGGACAAGAGTTTGGGAATGTATTCAGTGTCATGTGCATGCTCAATTAGTGTAGATGTGATCAATACAGCTCTGTCTTGCAACTCACGATTGAGCATCAGTGCCTTGAATTAAGGTGCTCCCTAGGAGCTAGGACACACTGCTATTTATATGTTGGTTGATTACATAACTGCTTACATAAGTTGTGTCTATAATGGAAATATAGTGGACACTTGCACTCTTAATATTCTCCTGTAATGAGTACTTGAAATTATGGTCCATCTGAATCTCTATCTGACGATATTGTCTTCCATGTACAAAGATAAATGTGTGTCTGTTCCAGCAGTGGCATTAGAAATTTGGCATTTTTCATTTTCCAAAAGAACTGACAATGTATTTAGGATGGTGTCTGACATTTCAGAGTTTTAAAGGCTTTCTCGTGTGTGGCCTTTGGACTGACAAATGTTTGATTATTTTTTTTTAAATGTACAGTAAGTATAATTCAGTTGGTCTGTTAGCAGCTGTAGTGACAGAAAAAAAGGAATATAATTCAACTAATAATTGCACCCCTGACCAAGACAGAATACAATTTGAATGAGTATTTGCCACAATGATGCTGTGCAGCTGGAGTGTCTGATATATTAGAGATGGAAAAGACCTGTTAAAGCCATGTAATCTATCCTCCTACTAATATGGGGCTATTATTTTCTAGTGCTGCATTTAAATTAGTTTTAAAGAGTAAGCACCAGCATTTTCTTCCTGGCTTTTACCAGCCTCTCTTTTTTTTTTTTTACCTGTAAAATTGTCGGCATAGTTATTTAGACATCCAGCTAACGTAAATGCAGGTGTAAATATCTAATTGCTCCTGCAGGTCAGGTAGCCAGCCATCCATGGGACAATGATTGTGCCCAAATAATTACACGCACGCGCACACACACAATTATGGTACAAATTAGGTCTGCAACACAGTGCCCCCATATTTGCCATCATAAAAAGGGAGACCAGCTTTTGCAAATCTGGCACTATCACAAGATACTGATACCTAGAACCCCCAAATACATTTTTCTGTATGCTACTGCTGCTTGTGTGTGTTTGTTTTACGTTAAAGGCAATTGGGAAGAATCCTGCCCTGGCCAGAGGTAAACTAAACACATTAACAGCTCTTCGTCGTCTCTAATTTCTGTAATTCTGATTATTAATAGTTTGGCCAAATGGAAATGTTGCTTCATTTTTTTCCTCATATATTTCTCTCTACTACCAAACAAACAGACTTTTATGTAGCTCTGGCATTCCAGAATAATCTCTCTCTCACTCAGAGTTTGACTCCAACAACACAAGGTTTTGAGGAAACAGTAAATTGGGTAAGTGACTGCATCAGCTACTTAGCTGCATATTAAATATGCTGGTGTTGCAGAAATTTGAAATCTCTTTTTATACTGACCACAGATCCAGTCTTTATAAATAAAGGATCTTGTCAGCGCAAAATATTTAATCAAATTCATCAAGGCAATAATTGCTCTATGTTTTTATTTACTTTTTTAGTAAAGTTTGTAGTACTTCAATCTGGTCATTTGAATCTCTATTTTCTAATTTGAAAAAATTTTCTATTGATGTATCTGCCATATGAATAGCAAAACGATACTTTCATATCTATATTTTTATGAAAAATTTCTATGAAGAGAGAGACCTGGGGAGTGTGATGGGTTGGGTCACAGAAACCCCCTTGGGACTGTCACCTGATATGCTGAGACTACCTCTGAGCCTGTTTTCCCTGCCAGCTTGGGACTCCAGAACCCTGCCTTGTTGAGCCAGACACGCTAGCCTGCTGCCAACACAGATTCAGGTCTGAACCACTTCCCCCAAAACTTAATGCTTTAACTGAAAACCACTTAGCAGGTATTCCTGTCTCCAGCACCCAAATACCCAGTTCCCAGTGGGATCCAAATCCCATATAAATCTGTTTTACTTTGTATAAAGCTTATACAGGGCGAACTCATAAATTGTTCGCCCTCTATAACACTGGTAGAGAGAGATGCACAGCTGTTTGCTCCCCCAGGTATTAGTCACTAACTCTGGGTTCAATAATAAGCAAAAGTGATTTTATTAAATATAAAAAGTAGGATTTAAGTGGTTCCAAGTAATAACAGACAGAACAAAGTAAGTTACCAAGCAAAATAAAACAAAAACACATAAGTGTAAGCCTAATACATTAAGAAACTGAATACAGATAAAATCTCACCCTCAGAGATGTTCCACTAAACTTCTTTCACAGACTAGACTCCTTTCTAGTCTGGGCCCAGTCCTTTCCCCTGTTAAAGTCCTTGTTCCAACTCAGGTGGTAACTAGGATAGTCTTATGGCTGCAGCCCCTTTGTTCTGTTCCACCCCCTTTTATAGCTTTGGCACAAGGCAGGAATCCTTTGTCTCTCTGGGTCCCCACCCCTCCTTCTAAATGGAAAAGCACCAGGTTTAAAATGGATTTCAGTACCAGGTGACATGTCTTGTGAGATCCCAAGCCTCCATTCTTCCTGGCCTGACGCACAAGAAGGCTTGCAAGTAAACAGAGCCATCTACAGTTAATTGTCCTGGTTAATCGGAGCCATCAAGATTCCAAACCACCATTAATAGCCCACACTTTGCATAATTACAATAGGACCTCAGAGTTATATTTCATATTTCTAGTTTCAGATACAAGAATGATACATTCATACAAATAGGATGAACACACTCAGTAGATTATAAGCTTTGTAATGATACCTTACAAGAGGCCTTTTGCATGAAGCATATTCCAGTTACATTATATTCACACTTATTAGCATATTTTCATAAATCATATGAAGTACAACGTCACAGAGAGCTCTTATGAGATTATTTTAAAAATTAAGTTGATAGGTAATGAAAAAACACTCTATGCCCACAAAAGAACTTATTCTTATTAGTCTTTAGACAGAAATTTGTGGAAGAAACAGGGAATGAGGCCTATCTATGGATATCTTGAATGACAACTCTGAGGAAGCTTTATAAAATATAAGTAACACAGTGAAGTCTAGCATATTTCTAAGGGAAAAACTTGTTCTTCGGGCACTGTGTCATTCATAAGGCTGTGATACCAGAAAGCATTGTTGTGCAGGGGATTTGTAGGTGTGTGGAGCCAAATTTCTTCCCATACAGGGCAAAGCTGTGCAAATGTCATAAGATTTCATTCTCTGAGTTTTCCTGTCTCCTGTACTTTTCCAGTGTAGAGGACAATCTAGTCTTATGTCTGCAAACCATAGGAAGCACTTAAAAAAATTAGGGGTAGTTGGTCACTTTCTTCATGTGTCCCAAAAGTGGCTTCAGTGTGTTCAGGGCTGTGCTTCCATCTTGGAGAGCTCAGTAGAATCAAAATATTTCAGATCTGGAATTATTATTATTGTTATTGTTATTCTGAGAGTTGGACTGGATAAAGTGAGGCCGACTAGTAAGGGTGTGGCTGATCAGAATGCTAGATCATCATTCCTTCTGACCAGCAGGCTAAGCCCCAGATCTTGTGGCTAACTAACCCAAAATCTAGGTGGTTAAAATTAAGAAATACCTGATTCTGATTTCTCATATTAGAAATAGAAGAGGAGAAATAGACTGTCCCCTTGCATTAAAGTCTCGTCTCAATTTGCCTGCCAGTGAAACAAACAAAAAAAAATGTTCTTACCTGAATCTGATTTATTTATTTTACTGTTTGGCATGGACAGGAATTAGCTGTCCACTAGAGACTGCATTGTATTTGGTAAGCATTCCTTGTAATTGCATGTTGCTTTGATTTGTTTTTAGGATCATAAAGGTGAGATGGACCACTCAGTGTGGTGGCAACTTCCTGATGAACTGTGGCTATGCACCTTCTCAGATTTCCCATTAAGAGCTTTCTCAGGTTACCTGAGTCTTACTGTTTCCACCAGTTTGCAAGGGATGAGTCCTTTTGTAAGAATGTTAAAATACCTAACTAGTAATAGTAAAGCAGAAAGAAAGGAAGTTACCTCCATGATAACTAACAATTTCAGAATAAATGAAATCTCTAGTGTAATATCAAAAATATTCTAGGATCCACATCCTGCTCCCATTGAAGGCAATAGCAGCAGAAACAGGTTCCTAATTTCTGTGTCTAACTACAGAGAAGAGTAAATCATGAAAAATGCTTTTAAAGGTGTCCAAATAAAATAAAAATGAATCATTACCAATCAGTTTGGAAGGTGTCTGTTTCCTACACAGTTGAATTGAAAGAATTGGCTTCAACTTTTGAAAATGTTATGTCCTGTCTGATGCTTGTCATGCTACCTTGCAAACAGTATAAATATACAAATGTAAAGAAAACTGTGAAGACACTGGACATTAGGAAGCTTCAGAGTTATAAGTGAAGATCTATAATGGAAGGGAAAATGGATGATTTGATAATGATTAAATCAAATGCTAACTTAAACAAATGATTTAGAATTGATTTAAATTACTTTCTAATGGCGCTGTGGTATCTCAATCCTACTTTACTTTCAGTTACATAGAATCCTTTCTTTGCAGTATCATCAAAATGGCATCACTTCCTGAAAGAGAACAGACTCATTCACATACTGAAATTAGAGATGGATACTGACCCAAAATCCTGAATTGGAACAACCCAAACAAGTTCAGATCCAGATCTAAACTTTGTGGCCCAGGCCCATCCCTAAACAGATACAGGTATGAGTGTTCCTAAGAACTGGGGTGCATATTACTTTTTTAAAAACAAAAGCAAGTAAATGTCATAGTTAAGGTTGCAAATCATTTCCTTGCTAACACAGCATTTTCAAAGGCCATAACTTACTAAAATATTTACCTTTGGGGCATCCATTTTCGATATTTGATCTTTGTACAGAGGTGAATATTTTGGAAAGTTTGAGCAAAAAGACATTTTGACCTTTTAGTTATGAAAAGGAGAAAATACATTTCCTGTTCATTATTGTGACTTGTATATGTTTGGAATCACTCCAAACAACTGAATGCATCCGATGAAGTGAGCTGTAGCTCACGAAAGCTCATGCTCAGATAAATGGGTTAGTCTCTAAGGTGCCACAAGTCCTCCTTTTCTCAAAACAACTGAATCTTGAAACATGGAATTTGGCATGTGACTAGTACTTAACGTGCAGTATCTGTTCTGGTACATTTTAAGAAAAATAGTACTGCGGTGACAGACCAGTGAACATTTGAAAATCCTCTCTCATACAAATACAGCAGAAATACCATTAAGTTTTAAGGTATAATGTTAATTCCTGGAAGTGCTTCACATTCTTGTAACACAATTTGAAGGTAAGATCCAGGTCTTTCCATTGACTTCAAGAAGAGCTGGATCAGCCCCTATCGGTACGATGGGATGCTTAGTCCAATAAACTGCTCCAAATTAGCCAGGATCTTACAAGTTGGCAGGGAGGATGGAGAGGAAAAGAAGCAGCTTTGGTTTTCTGGACTGACATATTCGACCTTCTAGATGGATTAAGTTGTGCAGGGTTTGTGCTGAAGGAGCCTGGTAGGGGTAATATATATATTTTTGCCAGGGCTTTCCCTTTCTCTCTCTGCTGCTCAGCACTGGTGAAGAACAGGTGCAGATGGGCTTCAGCTGTGTCCTATACTATTGTAAATAGAAACGAGTCTCCACTGGCCCATGTTTCTGGAGATGTGCTAATTCTGGAGCAACTTTCTTCTCTTTATTGATGGAGGCCAAGACAAAATTTAGCCCATAATGTATATTTGGAGAGGAGAAGGGAAAAGACCCCTTTTCCATGCCCTTACTTGAAATTTGAGGTGAAAGTGTAATTATGATTTCATCTGTGATGTGTAATTGTAGCCCCACCTGTGTGTTTGCACCAGTTATCCCTTTTATTTTAGTACAGTAGAACCCCGCTTATCCGAGCCTCCGTTATTCGGCTCTCTGTAGTAACCGAACCACCAGTGCACAAACAGGAACAGTGTTTCTCATCCTTTTTGTTGCAATTGCCCAGGACCCCAAGCCACAGGGAGCCGTGAAGCGAAGTTACAAGCTGCAGCCCGAGCCCTGCTGCCTGGGAGGGTCAGCTAGTTTCAAAGCAACTCCACAACTTAAAATAACCTCTCTGCCCATTCTGCTGATTATCTGAATTTTTGATTATCCAATCTGGCCCTGGTCCCAGTTGCATGAGATAAACCGAGTTCCCCTGTGTTTGCATTATTTACTGCATGCCTTGTGGAAAAACCTGATGTGTTCATCATTATCCTCACCATGGTCAGCACCGCCAGTGGTCATCATCATGGTGTCTCCCCCACCAAGGCATGCAGGCCATGATACAGCTTTTATAATGTGTTACACTGACACTAGCTGGGGCTCATCCATATTTATGAAGTTTTAATTTCTTTTCCTTATTTGAACCTCCACACCTCACTCCTTTTTGGGTGCCCCATTTTTCATAGGCTAACTTGCTATTTCTCTTCTACTCATTAACGATTATGTCACCTTATCACCACAGTAACAGATAAGAGAGTCTCTGACAGTTCACCCCAGCTAGTCATGTTGTGGTGTCTACTGATCTCTAATAGACATTATTATCCAAACTTAGCTGATATTTTCAAAACATCAGCATATCACGGACATAGACACCAGCTCAGCAGGTTTAATTATTAACTTACTTATGTTAATTTATCTTTGCAATAAAGCTAATTTATCGGAAATGCTAATTTGGCTATGGTAAATATTTTACAAGCCTGAGCCCTGTAGGCCCTGTGTTAAAACATTAATTCTTATATTTTACCTCTATACCCTAACTACACTTGATACCTTTTATCCTTGGCTACAGCACTTAGCTTTTTGATTTTTCAGGGCACAGTTACAACAGCTGTAACGCTTGACCCCCAAGGACAGCCAGCAAAGGACAATCTCCAGAATCCATCATCATCATCATTGTCCAGACGAATCAAGGACTGCAATTAAGGAAGCAGTGGGGCACAGCAGGGAATGGCATGGCCCTGAAGGAAGATGCAGGATGGGCTCAGTGTTGGGGCACAATGGGTGATGGCCCGGCCCTTGAAAGTAGAGGCGGGCTGGGCTAGCATGGGATGGCCTAGTCCTGAAGGAAGAGGTGGGGTGGGTGGCTATGCTGGGACAGCAGGGGATGGCCTGGTTCCGTGCAGGAAGAGATGTGGTGGCCAGGGTCAGCTCCGCCCTCACACCTCTGCACAGGGCTATCCTGGCCCCAGGCCCAGGCATCCCCCGAAGGGATGGATGGAGTTCCCTGCCCCAGGTCATGCTCCTCCAGCTCTCTGACCCCCTTCTGTCAATTAGAGGGTGGGGCTCAGAGGGAGCTAATGAGCCTAGCTGCTCAGGGGTGCTCTTCTCATAAGTGGAGAGGGAGCAGTTTCGCTCCTTTCCACTCTTCCTGTGCCTGGGAAGAAGCAGAAGAGGGTCAAGAGCCCCTTGAAGCCAACCCAACAGCCTCCACTTCAGTGTTTTCTGCAGGTGGGGGGTATGACTCAATAAGGTGGGAAGTGTTGAGGCAGGGGGAGTACAGGGCTCACATTTAGGTTGGGGAGAATGGGGTTGTGACGGTGCACCCCATAAGGCTTTATGGAAATATGCTTATGAATGTATATGTGACATGCTACATATGCCATGTAACACATCTATGTAAAGGTTATGATCTACTGAATATATTCATCCTATTTGTATGCATGTGTCATTGTTGTATTCAAAGTTATGAATATTGGCTGTATAGTTGCTTGCTTTTAAATAACCTTAGTAAGGCATTTGATCAGCTTCTTTAGAATGGAATTTGCAAGTTAAGTGCCCAATCAAGAAGCAATTAATGCACAATGGATATTGGAAAGCTCCAATCCACATAAGAAGTCTACATGAGGACATTCAAGGTAGCATGTGGACAATGGCTGCTGCCTATAAAAACTGAGTCATGCATGAACATGTGACTTGCCCATGTGACTCCAAACCTCCATCTTGGAGCTGGACTTTGCATAGGAGAGAGGAGGGGTTCTCCACCCACAAGAGAAAGTCTATTTAAACCCCTGGGAGACCCTTCCATTTTGTCATCAGCTGGCTCAAGAGAGAGCCTCTTCACCCCCATGTATACCTGAAAGAAACTGGAACAAAGGACAATAATTACATGGGGTGTGAGTGATTGCTGGACCCAGACTAGAAGGAGACTAGTCTCTAAAAGGAAGCTTATTGAAACATCTGAAGGTGAGATTTTATCTGTATTCAGTTTTCTTACTGTACTAGACTTAAACTTGTGTGTTTCATTTTATTTTGCTTGGTAATTCGCTTTGTTCTGTTACTACTTGGAACCACTTAAATCCTAACTTCTGTGTTTAATAAAATCACTTTTTACTTATTAATTAACCCAGAGTATGTATTAATACCGGGGGGCAGGGTGGGCACACAGCTGTGCATATCTCTCTATCAGTGTTATAGAGGGTGAAGAATTTGAGTTTACCCTGTATAAGCTTCCACTGTGGGCCAGGGAAGACCTAGTCAGATAGTAACAGATCAGATACAGCTAACATCAGTGGACAGAGCAGTCCGCAACAGTAATTGGCAGGCCAGAACAGATTTGGCAGAAACACATCAGAACTGTCAACAGCAGTCGAGCTGAGAGGCCTCATCTGCACCCACTTGACCACTACCAGGTCAAACAATTTGTGAGTGTGGCTTGGGTGAGTAAGGATTGGGCTTTACCCAACAGTGTTGGGGGGTGGGGTGGGAGACCCAACAAGCAGCCACGAATAATAACTGAAGCTCTGAGGACTGCCCCACTTCTCATCTGTTTTGTGATTTTGCTTAATTTCATTTTAAAGTGTATTAAGATGGATTAGATGCAAAGCAATGTTTCATGTCCTGCTAATTAACTTGATTTTAAAAAACACCTTTTTTTTTCTATCTAGACTAGGGTAGGGAAGTCATTGCAAATTGTTAAAAAGAATTGAAAGCATCCACCTCGACATCAGCTTTCATTGTAAAGTAACAAGAGCTCTCTTATATGTGTATTTCCATCCTGTCACAGTGACAACTAGGTTATATTAATTTAAATACTCAAAAAGTATGTCCTTTAGTTATGTCTGTGAATTTCTTGTTTGTATCTTCCTAGCTAAGTTTTGCCCAAAGTGCCTAAAAGTAATTATTAATTGAGACTGAATATCTCATTAAACTAAGAAAGAAAAATTTACTCAGGGAGACTCACCTAACAATCTGAGGAAAACACTTGGAGGCAAGAGCCATGGCAGTATGTTTGGGGGTGTAGTCTGTGTTAAGTTTTCCCACCGGTCTGATCAAATTGAAACTGGCCTGTGACCTGTCAATCTCCGTGGAGGAAAAGGATATCAAGGGGGAAAAGAATGGGGATAAAAAGGCAACAGATAAGTGTCCACCCTTCTTTCCTCATCCCAATTAGTCTTCCATTGAGCCACTATTCTTTTAGTCTGTTCCTCCCTTCTGTCCCCCTAGCTTTTCCTCCATTGCATCATTCCGCAGACTGGCTAGCGCAGGCAGCCAGTGAGGGAGAGCAATACATGAAGAGAAAGGATGTTCTCGTATGTTAAGGCACTGCCTGGGCTCCCAGGGAAGCACAGTTCTATTCCTGGCTCTGCCACAGGCTTCCTATGTTATGCTGGGTGAAATCTGTCATCATCATGCATAGATGTGTGGGTGGGTGCTAAAGTTGCACAGGGAACCTTGATTCTGGCATTTCCTAACTTTTGAGTGTTTTGCTTGTGCAACTTTAACAGTCCTTTAACATAGCTATTTTTTTGCAGTGAAAAAGTAAAAACAATTCAGAAATTTAGCTGTCTACGCCGCAATTAAACAGCCCCTTGCCTGCACTCTGTGAGCCCGAGTCAGCTGGCATAGGCCAGTCATGGGTGTCTAATTGCAGTGTAGACATACCCTCTCAGGCCAGACTATCCTGTGGCCTGCTCCAGCATTTGGAATGAGGAAACAAGCCCTCTCTCAGGGACAAGGAGTTTCCTTTCTCTCTCTTCCTTCCCTCTCCACTCTCTGCAAAGGGGAACCAGCCAGTCCTGACACCATTTCAGAGTGCTGGCAGGTGCAGAAAGAGCAGAGAGGCCCATGATGTAAACATCAGTCTTTCATGTACAACAGCTGTTTTTAACACAATGCTCTTCCCAGGGCCCCATGCTGGGCCCTTGTGACCCAATCCCCTCAGCTGCTGTGGAAGATGGGGTATATCAGTGTTGTTTCATTGACTTTTACAGCAGTTTTGCAGCTGAGGATCTGGCCCTACAAACATAAACTTGTCATTTTCATTTAGGGAAACATATAACTCAGTGCACAGTCTCCAGTTACAGGTATATTTCAGGCTAACAATAATTACAGGATGCAATTCCCTATGCAACCTAGAGCTCCATGCTTCTAGATCTTCCACTGAAAACTCAGACAAGTCTGACTTAACCCACATTAGCGCATTAAAAAACCTGTCATACCTATTAGTATTCAAAGAAACTTTACAGGTGCAGTGTTTTCAGCAGATAAATATACACATGAAAACCTTATTGCTATTTCTACTTTATTTTGCTTCATACCTATTTGATATTTTTTCCATGATGTTAACTTTGGATTGTCTGTAAACAGTCCTCCCACTCTGGCCAATTTGTTTCCTCCAATAGTCTAGGAGCTACTAATGGATAAGAAAATAATTCTTTATTTCCTTGAGAGAGAGAGAGAGAGAGAGAGAGAGAGACGGACCATTTCCACTAGGCAGGCCTGGAAGTATTATTCACAAGCCAGACCACAATGAATGTCTGACTATGGATCAGACTATCAGCCAGTGTAAATTAGTGTAATGCCATTGTAAGAGGCAATGGAAAGGAGATTTTTATTTATTTGTAGCTTTATCCCAAACCCAGAGGGTTGCAAGCCTTTGCCAAAGGATGAATATGAATTTCTGGAGGGCATCATTTCTTTTATTAGAGCACATTACTCTAAAGATGTTACATTTTTGCCACATTTGTCTTCAATAACCCGCTCCCCAGTGTTTTGTGGATTAAAATGTCCCAATGTACTAATATTTTAAATTGACAGCCCTGCGAGTACAATATACAATTTGCTACAACGACACGCAGCAGCCTTGATCTATACAGAGTGGTGGCACACATTCTCAATCTCAGCTTTTGCTGTGTGTTTGACACTCTTGCCTTAGCTAGAGTTTTCCGTTGTAGACATTGTTTGCATTTCGAAGATGAAAGACAAGATGATGGGGGGAAAGAGACTTTTTGGAAAGAAAAACCTTTTGTGCCCGCTGTATAAATCACAAAGAAGCAAAAATGGCACAAGTCCAAGTTTTTGTTTCTCTTCCTTTATGGGTCACCTTTGATGCTGTATTTGAGGAATTATGTTATGTTCTGTGGAGTTTTTTGTGCTACAACTCTTCAGCACCAAAATAGCAGCTGAATAAAATTCCTCCTCTTGTTTGTCATTCCATGAAATATGAAGGTTCTATCCCTGTCTATTGGACTTTATCATGACTGGACCTTGACCTTTCAGACTACAAATAGATTCTTCTTGGCTTACTCTGTCTTAAAGGTATACTTCCAATTCATTTAGTTTTCAGTAGATGAGCTGCTGTCCAATCTTACTGTGGAGGATGATAAGAATGAAAGTTGAAACAACATGTACTTGATTAGGGTGCAATCCTGTGAAGGGCTGAGTAGTCTCAACTCCCATAGTTCAGGCGTTGAAAGCACTCAGTACCTTGCAGATTGAGTCGTTAGGCAGGGGCCATATCGAAGACAAACCAAATGGAATTAATGCAATTTTGTTTCTGAAATGCTGCCCTCTGTTGCAAATTCAATTTTAAAGCTTCCACAGAGCTTAGATATAGGATAGAGGGAGCCTGTTTTGTCCAGCAGTGTTCCTCCGGGAATACTTGCTGAGAACTTGGCTGGTAGTATTTTTGTTGCTGTTGAATATTCCTATCATATTTCAGTAGCACCTAAGGGTTAAGGCCCCAGACATGATACCAATAAAACAAAATGTCTAGATTTGTATTGCTACAGCTTTTACAGGTTCTTGAATTTCTGGTTAAGATGAACTGTAAATCAAGGTTTCGATTGACTTCTAAATATTTAATAAAACTAGCAGAGAATTAAAAT
The DNA here is from genome assembly GCF_965140295.1 of Lepidochelys olivacea. Taxonomy (NCBI): domain Eukaryota; kingdom Metazoa; phylum Chordata; order Testudines; family Cheloniidae; genus Lepidochelys; species Lepidochelys olivacea. The sequence continues at coordinate 42,587,819 of NC_140419.1, forward strand.
AATTTTAATCCAGGGGGCGATCCAAGTGCAAAGAGTTATCTTGTTTATCTTTGCACTGAGTGCAGCATTGCTTAGCCTCACAAGTTCTGAATGTTTCACCTAACAAAGTTACACATTTTAATTACACTTGTGGTTTAAAATTCAGTTAAATTAATTAAAGTCAGTCTGTTCCCTAGAAGAACATGCTGATCTTGGGTATGAAATCTTCTGGCTTAAGAGGAATGTTACAGTTACTGATTACAGACATTCTTTCACGCAAAATGCAGAGGGTTCCTTGGCCTATTAATTACAGAGACACACTCATCCTGTTCTCTTTGGTTCAATCCACTGGAAAAATTCAAAATGACCATTTGCCATATATTGATCTATATATAGACAAAGCTATGCTGTGTGTGTGTATATTTCCCACAAAGGGAAATATATATATATATATTTGTAAAAAGAAAAGGAGGACTTGTGGCACCTTAGAGACTAACAAATTTATTAGAGCATAAGCTTTCGTGAGCTACAGTATACAGCCACTGTATGCATCCGATGAAGTGAGCTGTAGCTCACGAAAGCTTATGCTCTAATAAATTTGTTAGTCTCCAATGTGCCACAAGTACTCCTTTTCTTTTTACAGATACAGACTAACACGGCTGCTACTCTGAAACCTGTCATATATATATTTATTTCTCTTTGTGGGAAATCTCAGAACAAAGACTTGGCAATAAACACCACTTTCGTTTGCAAATGGGAGAGACAGCCATTGATGTCAATGAAGCTAAGACAATTTACACTGGCTCCGGATCTTGACCAGTCTGTAACCTGGGTGTACAGTCAAAGAGTAGAGAATTTGCTCAAAGAGAACCTAGGCATTTTTGCATTTCTGCCTAGATAATATAAGTCAAAAATCCCTTACCATTTAGAAGAGAATAATCAAGGAGAGACCAGGACTTCAAGTATGCATGCATGGCAAGAGGAAGAAGTGGTGTTTAAAGGTCAGAGTGCTCTCCTGAGTCTGAATAAGAGGGCTGTATTGAAAGGGTAAAGGAAACATTTAACAGAGAAATTTCAGCTCCTATGTCTCCTCATCAGGTGCGGCACAGAAGAGGTAGAATAAGAGTGAAAACTGCAATGCTGGCTAGGTGTTTAAAGCAAAATGGAAAATAAATGAGCCATTGCTTTTTATTTTAATGAGGAGGAATGGATTTGTGCTCTTTTTAGCTTCTTTATGGCATAAAAGAGCAGCTGGAATATTTTTCATTAACCAAAATGTTTTTTTCTGCCCTTAAAAACAACAAAAAGCCTCCCAACCCCAAATCAATGGAAAATATCAGGAAAGTCATTACTGTTTTCCTTGCTTTTGGTGAAGGACTTCGTTGGGAATCTCAGACATAAGCCTTTAATCTAAGAGGTGGGATGTTATATTTTTTTACAAAGACACCTTTTCTCCCAAGTGCTTTTCAGACATTTGAGTTATATAGGCATTAGCAAAAATTACAAAAATTTGTAAACAGTCTGTCCAAAAAATATTAGTCTGACTAAAATACTGAGTCTGGCTAAAACCATTATTAAAATCACTTAGGTTTCATTTAGATGGCCTGTCAGTTATCAGACTATAGGTTCTTTGATCATCCACAGAATCTTCCAGGGAAAGCAGAATAGGCCTGAATTTCTAATTTTAATAAAACTTCAGAAAACCAAAACTTTCCGTAAACACGTTTAATAAAGGAAAGAGTACAAATACATTTTTAAATTTTAATTTACAGGGCACTTTAAAAGCATGTAAGTGGCAACTCCTGTGAGATTGTTGGAGGAGAAGATTACCAAAAAGATTCTCCCTTTGGCAAATGTTAAACAAGCTGCACCAGATCTTGACTGGCTCTTGTAGGTGAGCATTAAAAACAACCAAATCAGAGGGTGAGCTGCCTGGATCAAGATTGTAAAAGGATTTATAGGTCAGCATGGGCATCTTTATTCTGATACACAAACGTGAAAGTAGTGGTACAGCTTATATAATAAACTGCACAGTATGTGTCACTGAGAACCCTGAAAATACTGCTAGTAAAAGTCAAAGGTTTGGTTAGGACTAGTTCACGCCGTACAACAATCCATATCACAGGGACACACTATAGTAACTTAAAAGTTTATCATGTTGACCATGGGAGCTGCATGCTGAAAAGTCTGCAGCTTTTGTAAATTGTACCGTTTGGAGAGAGATCATGGGACTTCAGTCTCTAACCAAGCCTTTTCCCAAAGGAAGGTCTGCAGTGTTTGGAACAGATTTGGGATGCATAACAAGAAGCCGAAGGTGCCACAACCAGATAAGATATCTTGAGACACATCTCCACCCTTTAAAGCATTCTCTTTAGTCATTGGGATCTTTGCCTCATTGCTATTTGAATTTTCTACTAATTGCTGCTGTGATTAGTACCAAATTGGCTAAAGATATCCAAAATGTCCAGACTTTTAATAGGTACTGTACTAAAAATATCCTTTCTAAACATATTAAACTGCGTGATATCAGGAAAGTTCACTTTTGATTGAGATTGTCCATGATCTGTAACTACACATCTGCTTCTGAAGACAATCAATTATGAAATTTAAATTAAATAATGTGCATACTGTCGGGGATGGGATAGAGTTGACATAAGTGCTCTGTCACCTAGGCAATGGAACTTGCTGCTATAGTAACCTGAAAATGGCATTACTCATTAAATATGAATTTTAAGAAACAGAAAGCATTGAAGTTACAAGAAAGGTGTTTAAATCTCCTCTGTATAATCAAATTAAACCACCTACCGTACTTTTAAAATATTTACAGGAAAGGTCAAATAAGCCCATAATGAAAGGTTTTATTCCAGACAATTTGATTTCAAACTGTGCACTGTAAAACATGGAGCCAATCGTCACACAGCAAACTGGTGCATACGCAGTTACATGCTGCCATGCACATCATCTCTGGCACCCTGCATCCGACTCTACTCCCATGGCTCCCAGGTCTGACCAATATTGCTCCTCCTCATATCAGATGAGAGGTTGTCACTGGCGAGTTACTGGAGAAAGTACGTGCCAACTCAAGCCTGCCGCTGCACAATGACCTTTTAAAACCACCAGCTGCACGTTTGCTGTCACCCATTATGGTCTCATCCACCACGCGAGGATGTTAGGGTGGAAACCCTCTGGCGAGAGGAATGGAATCCATTATAATCCCCAACCAGTCCCTCGTCGCCGACCCCACAATCTGCCCGCCTAGTTTTGACCTGCCCCGTCGCCAATGGTCCCTGTTGAACAGGTTCCGGACCGGATACGGTCTCTGTGCAGCCAACCGGTATCTCTGAGGCCTTTGTGACCTCCCTTTGTGCAGCTGCTGACTATGTTCACCGGTGGCCTAGAAGAACTGCATCACGCCACTGAAGATGCCATTGCTTGGCTAGATGATGATGCACATGCTAAATAAAATAACTGTAAAATACATTTCTTTTGCACAGAAATGCAACACAGCTGCCTATTGCTGTTTGTTTCATCCACTGACACTTAGAACTCATGCAATTAGCTGAAACAGAGCATATTGAATTGCTTTTTCAGTGCTTGTATATTGGCACTTCTGGCTACTAATTACTGTGGCATTATTCCACTTGACCTGATGATTTAACTATGAAACTATCCCTTCCGTTCAATAAGGGATTACCAATATGTCATAGAGCTTGGGCCAGCCATCTTAAAACACAGGTTGGCAACAGATTGTGCCGAGAAGGATTCCAGTGTTCTCTCCCGTCCTCCCACAACTTGTCTTTATTATTAGGCTTGGAAAGATTAGATTTTTGTCAGTAAATGTCAATTTCACCAAATACACACCACCCCCAACAAAAAAATATTTCCATCTATGATAATCAAAAATTTCAGGGAGACAAAGTAAGAAAAATGCTGCTTGAGAACTTAGTAGAGTTTCACTGAAGGATATTTACTTTGTATATTTTGATATGCGATGCTGACAATTTGTATTTTAATGGTTATCAAGCTTTAACTTTTTGAATCTCAAAGGCTACTGTCATTACATAATTATTGTCTGATCCCTCGCATGATTTTCTACAACTGGCCATTTAAATAGATAAAAATAAAATAGCTTAAAAATAAACATTGATATTACCCGTCAAAATGATAAAAACATAAACATTGGATTCTGCCAAGCCTATTTATGATGGAGACTGTGCTGCATTGAAAGGAGTCTTTATTAGTATACAAGATCTTCTGGCTGCCGATGGAGCCCTAGAAGATTATCCCTGAAGACTGAATTCTGCAGAGCATCAGGACCTGAAGAGGCTGTCTGCAAGATTTGTCCTCTCTCCCTCTGGAAAATAAGTCCATCTTGCAATTACAGATCCTAGTTTCAGAACACTCCTCTCATTTGTATACAATCTTTGATATTAAATAACAGAAATAAGGGGCGTGTTAATGACTCTCATAGTTAAGGTTGCATGAGTGTTTCCATTATTCTTAATCCCTTTTTGAGTTTCTCTCGGTTTTCCGAAATGTTCACTTATCAGGGAGAAGTTTCCTAGATTTGGCATTTGCCTACAAGGATTTTTTTTTAAAGTTTGTATAACAAATAGTTCAGCTGCTTGAGAACAAGGAGAGTGATAAGTAATTACCATTATAGACAAAAAAAAAAATCTTGAAACCTTTTTTCCCCCCAACAAAGCTCTCCTGGAGGAATGCCCCTTTGAGTTTTTGGATGACAATTTGGCTTTAATCGGTGTGCCAGGTGAAAGTGTTTGTAAACACCGCTGTATATCTGAATATGAATGTATGCTGGCAGGTCTCTAACGTGCCTTGCACTGTGCCACAACTTTCAATAGACTCAAATGTCTAAATCTTCATTCAGTTCAATTAGCTTGCATACGTGGTATTGGTGGGAGTAGATACCGCCATAGCTACTTTCCCTGTAGCTACCATACTCTAGTGCAGTGGCTCTCAAGCTTTTTTCACATGTGATCTACACTCCACCCATGGTTTCTTTCCAGACCTCACCCCAAATCCCACTATGCATTATATTAGGTGTTCTATGAACATGCCACAGGGCAGCTTCTGCCCCAAAGAGCCTGAAGTCTAAAAAGACCTAAGGAGAAAAACAAACAAAAGGATCACGATACAACGTACATAAAAATAGTTAGCATTGTGATAGGTACATGTCTTGTAAGTTTCCTTTTTTTGAAGAAAGAAGCTACATAGGAAAACTGCATGGTGAGTTATCACAATACATTTTATCATGTCCCCCACCCCCGCTCCCCTGGCAATTATACCTATGAACCCTATCAGTTGGTCAGTTCCCCATAGGGGGATCACTGGGTCTCTAGAAGGGATTTGAAGGAGGGAAGCACAGAGATTTTTCCAGTCCTGTTTGGGGAAGACTGTTCCATGCTTAATGGTGGCATGAAAGAGAGTGCAGAGCGAAGGGAATGTCTGGTCATTCAAAGATGGCACAGCATCATTATTGGTGGAGGAAGTAGTTATAATCTACCGTGACTTGGGAACCAACAATTTCAGAGCCCCTTGTTCCCTCTTCAACTCGTAGATGCAGTTGCGTCCTGGAGAATGCTCTTGCTGGCTGTCTTCAGGAGTGAACTACTTAAGAGGGTGAGTGACAGGTATTCTTGGTGAAGGTCCCTTGGTTCTGGCATTCATTCCATGTGTCCCACCCAAATGAGTATTTGGTGATTTTTAGGATGCAGTTGAATTTGTGTGCTCTGGATTTTATTCAATTTGGGCTGCCAGCAAAGAGACACTTAAAGGATAGGGGCTAGATTGATTTCTGCTAACTGCTGGTTTTAGCTTCTTTGAATTTTTGTGATATGTGCTCACAATATAAATAAATGTGACTCTCCTTTGCCCTGGAAGCTTTGTGTCAACCATGAAATACAGAGATCTTATTGACTATTAATTAGGTGCCTGAGGAGTATGGAGAGAATGCTGCACATTGCTAGGAGAATGCACTTAGGGACTGATGATTATTCCTGAGTGATCCAATTTTCAGTAGCTTTCGGTACTTTAAACAAGATAAAGGCAATTTTCCAAGTGTCTGAATGAAAAGATTGCTCACTGAGTCATTTCCCCCACAGGACGGTGACAGAGTGAGAGGATGCTCAGACGATTGTTCAGCTCTCATTGTTAGTAGGGTAAAACAGACATCACATCTCCGAAAGGCTGGCCAGGATGTCAATGATCACAATCGCATGTAGGGTGTGTTTTCAGCATTAGGTTGCAGTATAGGGAAACACTTGAAGGAAGGCAAAAAGGCCTGTGTGTTTAAACCCCCAGTTGTGGTGAGCGGGGAAATAACAGTCCTAAATCCTATAAATGTTTGATCAATGAATTGACACTAGTTACAGCTGTAGGTAGCTAGAGGGGTTTTAGGGATTCCTGCTCCACCCTTACAGTATGTTAGTAACTACTGGTGTGGTGTCCTGTAATAGTCCTTCACTTCCACTAATAGCTGTAATGAGGACTTAAATGTCCACTTCCTGCCATGTCAGAATGAGCCCTCCTGAGTGCAGTACAAAATCTGGAGACATTCCTCAGGATCTGCCATTCGGTGAAGGGGAGCAAACTCATTTTTGGGTTCATCCCTGTTGTAAAAACACTATAGTACCTATCCCAGGGTTGTGGAAATCAGCACATCACCTGCTGCAGGCTCGATGGGATTGATCTTTCCTCCCCAACTAAAAATTGCTGGAGAGTTGTTGTTGATATTCTGTTTCGTGCACCTGCTCTCTTCAGGGTAGGTGTTCTGTAAGGAAGCATTTTACCCATGCGGAGCTTAGTCACTTTCACTCATAGCAGCCCTAAAGCAGAATTGCAATGCTGCTGTCCCTCACCAGTAGCCAGCTTGATAAAAGAACAAATACAACAAAAAAGAAAAGGAAATCAGGAAATGCTATATTGGATCACACCATTGTGTAGCAAGTCTTGTATATGCTGCTCCAAAAAAATTGAGTTCACGGCCTGGCCTCAATATAATGCATCTGGTCAACTCTACAATGTTGTACATAGTGGAGAAAGTTCTTTCTGATCCCATACAGGTGATCATCTTACGACCTGTAGTATGAGATATGATTGGCATTGTCTTCACTAACTACAAGTGCACATGTATGGTTGTGTATAAAATATCAGTACAAACTTCCATATTCTCATAAAATTATCCAGCCCTTTTTATGGGCAGCTGAAGTGGTCATATTCCAAACCTTGATGTTCCTAGCATTCAAAAGTCCATGATGATTAAGGGCACATTCATTTGGAGACCAGTATCTAGCAGTGTAGAAGATCAGTGCAACCAGGCTCCAGCTTTTCAGTCTCCAGGAGTTAGACTTTATTTATTCTTACCCTTTAAGAATAACAGGTATGTAATTTTCTCCTAAGTATGTAATGCTAATAGATCCCCACTCTGTGCCTTCTACTGTGTCTAACCATCAGTTCCATTTCTGAACCAAAGGTAGGAAGCACAAAAGAATGGAGCTTTTGGGGTCACCGTACTATCTCAGCACGGTCAGGCTTGTGCCACCCACTGGGGAGGCAAATTGATGAATCTAGGGCGATTAAACTATGAGTATGCTCCCTGGTTATGAAATCTAATAGGGTGTCATTTAAGAGTGAAATTATATTCTATATTTGATGATATACTTAAATTACAGGTAATTTCCCTGTCTCTTCCAATTAAACAAGTTAATTACAGGTATGTATGTTGCAAAGAACAAAGCAAAGATATGGGTGCACTTTCTATCTCTGTGTGTACTCCTTTAAAAAGTGCATTATGGATCTTTACCAGGAACCCAGAGGTTTTCTATCCCAGCTAATGTGTAATCAATATATCACAGGAAGGTAAAATGAATAAATACAATCAGCTGATTACTGAGCACTGCACATTTTTACAGTGCAGCATTTAGCAGAAGCCACTGTAGGAGATACAATGGGAAAACTGAATTATTTAATGGCTCTAAAATTCACACTTCCTTCCATCCTTGTGATACGTATGGTTGCTCTATGAAAACAACGCCATAAAAACCAACCACTCAAACAAAAACCCAAGCTGGTTCAAGATATATTAAAGATTGCTTTCCGATGCTGTCTGTACTGCTTTAATCCTTTAGATGGATTCCTTGGTTTCTCCATTAGGTAGTGCATTTTAAAAAAGTGCCAAAGAATGGGTTGCTTCTTCAATAAAAGTTTATAAAGTCCTCACTGATCCATTACTTCAGAAGTGCTAGCATGCTGGTGTATTTGATGAAAGATCGGTCAAGTTAATTGTTCCTGGGATTCAACTTAATTGCATACAGGCGATTAGAAACTTTGTTTTGTGGCCTAATAAAGTATCGGGGGTGTTTAATAAAGTGAAGGGGGTGGCAATTTTAAACTGAAACCTGCCACTGAATAATAGAAATGATGGTAGGTTTCAGTTAGATCTTTTATATGAAACACCTCTTGGTCTCCCATGCAAGAAAAGGAACATTTTTTTTTTAACTATGCTACTGATCAACTTTAGGTTAAGTTTGTATCAGCATTTATATTTAAAAAAACTCAGACGAGTGGGCTTGTAGCTGGAGTGTGTTTCTTAATGAAAAATTGCTGTACCCTGAAACTTGGCATATGATGGCCAGAGTGATTTTTCTTAACACATTTAAAATAAATGACTTGGCTAGTTATATAGGTATATAAACAAAAAAAGAGGAGGTTTATCAGAAGGACATGTGTCAATTGTATTGAATGAAAAAGCTTTGATTTAAAATAACTGAAGCAGTTAAGGATTTTAGAACCTAATCTGTTCTCGGGAAACATCCAGTGACCTATGAAGATTGTTTTTTGTTTTATTTTTAATTCACTGTACTGTAACTGAGAAGAAAGCACCTCCAGCTGGACCACCATTTCTGTGTGGGATGGAAATGATATATGTGTTCCTGCTGTCTTCACAAGAGCTTCTGACTAGCAAACTGGTTTGGGGTCTGTGCGTATTCCCATTGACTCACCCGCACAAATGATGAAATAAACCTAGTGGAGCCGTGCTGACTGACTTTGGCTCCATTCAGGAACCAGGGGGAAAGAAGGCTGATAATGCAGACAGTGCATAATGTGTAATGAAAGAGGTGTGGGGGCTCAAGCAATTAGCTGCCGGGGCTTAAGCAATGTTTTTACATTCATAACGGATGCAGCAAACCCAGGGCTATGAACTGCCACACCTAGAGGTGCTGGGGTTCAGCCCCGGCTCAAATTAAGCCCTGGATACAGACTCCATAACTTCCAACATAGTGGTTCCCCCCCCGTCGTGTTGGAAACTTGGGACTTTTACACAGTTTGTTGGTTTCAGTCTTTCCAAATTGCAGACATTATCACAGAGCCAGCAGGGGAGGCAAGGAGCCTGAACTGCCCACTCAGCCCTAGACATGAGTCCTTCATAACTAGGGCCCTACCAAATTCATGGTCATAGCATTTTAAAAATAATAAATTTCATGATGTTGGCTATTTAAATCTGAAATGTCACGGTGTTGTAATTGCAGGGGTCCTGACCCCAAAAGGAGTTGGGGGGGGGAGTCACAAGGTTATTGTAGGGGGGTTGCAGTACTGCTACCCTGACTTCTGTGCTGCTGCTGGCAGCGATGCTGTCTTCAGAGCTGGGCAGCTGGAAAGCGGTGGCTGCTGGCCAGGAGCCCGGATCTGCCAGCAGCCGCAATGCAGAAGTAAGGATGCCTGGTGTGGTACTGCTACCCTTACTTCTGCCCTGCTGCCTTCAGAGCTGGGCCCTCAGTCACCAGCCACCACTCTCCAGCCACCCAGATCTGACAGCAGTAGCGCAGAAGTCAGGGTGGCATGGTATGGTAAGGTATTGCCACCCCAACTTCTGCGCTGCTGCTGGCGGGGGGCACTGCCTTGAGAGATGGGTGCCTGGCCCACAGCCGCCACTCTCCAGTCGCCCAGCTCTGAAGGCAGAGCAGAAGTAAGGGTGGCAATACTGTGACCCCTCCCCTAAAATAACCTTGTGACCCCCCCTGCAACTCCCTTTTGGGTTAGGACCCCCAATTTGAGAAACAATGGTCTCCCCCCATGAAATCTGTATAGTGTAGGGTAAAAGCACACAAAAGACGAGATTTCACGGGGGGGAGACCAGATTTCATGGTCTGTGACGTGTTTTTCATGGCCGTGCATTTGGTAGGGCCCTATTCATAAGAGAGAATGGATAGATTATCTGGGAACATTGGCTTCAGCCACAGTATCTGTTCTGTGAACTGGGGACTCGACCCTTCAGTGCGGTCAATCTGGTGCATTGGCTCAGCATTCCTGTCAGTTTAAAAAAAGCATGAACTATTGTACACAGGAGGCAGCCAGGGTAGCTCTGTTCTTTATCGATAGCATTTGGGTTGCATAAGAAGTAAAGAAACGTTATCACTATAGGGAGTTTTTGTGCTAACAAAACACTGTATTATGCTACTTTTCATTACATTTCTCCCTAGCAAATCAACAAACTAATTCTATCAGGACTTCATTAATTAGCTTCAGAAACCTCATGCTTAATTCTTTCACCATCCTTCTCAAATGTGAATGTTATAAAACCTCCATTACTTCTCTCCCCAGTTCTGCAATCAGATCCATGTCGGCAGATTCTCCCCATATGGATAAAATTGGAGGACTGGTGCTTTAGACTGTAAGTGTTATGGGGCAAGAATCATAATTTCATATATGTTTGTATGGAGCCTTAGGCTGTGGAGCCCTGATCTGGATTTGGGTCTTTGGGTGCAATGGTGGTATTCATATTTAATAACAATATATGAATAAGAAGGTTGTTCTCTTAGTGCCTGGCCTTAAATAAATCAGAGGGCATTGTGTGAACGATCACTGTTATTTATCAGCATTTCTTGTGAGATTTAGCTTTATTCTTGTTTTGATCCCTGAGTTTTGAGTTTGATCTCTGACTTCTTGTGTGGCAGAAGGAGACATGTTGGATAGTTTCTTTATCACTTGAGTGGGGATAAGTAAAGCAGCATTGTTACCACTACAGGGGGTTCTTTTATCAACAAGAGCATTTATTAGTATGGCAGCAGGGCCAAAATAATTGCAAAAGGCTAAATTATTGGCAAGGTCAGAAATTTTATTCAAACTGCGCAGCCTAATGGAATGAACATAGGGCTGGGGAGAGGAATTCCTGAACTCTAAGCCCGGGTGAATCAGCAAGGTCACTTAGGGCAAAATTTTCACCTTTCCCGCCCTCGCCCTCCCCCAAGTGCTGACTTTTTTGAGTGTCCAGCTTGAGATGCCTGGGGCCTTTAAGTGCACAGCATCTCTGAAAATCCAGGTCCATGATATCTCAAATTGAGCTCCCAAATGGGAGGCTACTTTGGAAAACTGTGGCCTTAAACTTTTTGTGTATTAAAACAGGGATCCTGATACATTTACCTGCCTCCCGGAGTGTTGTGAGGTTTCATTAGTTAATGTCTGTATAATGTTTCAGAATTGTAAAATGGTAGCTAAGTGCTAAGTATTATGATTGTTACGATTCAAGTTTTAATCACTGCCAACAATTCCTTCTGCAAATGAAGTTCAGCACTGGGTTAGTCCAAAATATTATCTAAAGCAGCAGCATTCAGCTATTCACAGCCAGAAAGTCACTCTGTCATCAGCTGGAGCCCCAGAGAGCCACAGAATTAATCACATTAGATTTTTTTAAATGTGCATAACACATTTATTATAAAATAAATGTAACACTTAGGCTATGTCTACACTACAAGCTAGGAGTGTGATTCCCCTGCTCGTGTACACATACTCTCATTGAGCTAACATGAGTATAAGTAGCAGTGGGTACGTACTCAGCCCGGCTAAGCCATGCTGCTGCTGCCCCTACTCATGCTACCCCAGCTCCACTGTATTATTTAGACTCGTCCTTGCTCAGTGAGAGCTGGTGCAATTGTGTACATGAGCAGGGGACTCACACCCTAGCTCAGAGTGTAGACATAGCCCATAAGGGACAGCAGGGTAAGCTCACTTCCACCTGAAAATGCTGGGAGCCTATTGTTAGAATCATTAGAATATCAGGGTTGGAAGGGACCTCAGGAGGTCATCTAGTCCAACCCCCTGATTAAAGCGGGACCAATCCCCAATTATGTTTTTTTTGCCCCAGATCCCAAAGTGGCCCTCTCAAGGATTGAGCTCACAACCCTGGGTTTAGCAGGCCAATGCTCAAACCACTGAGCTATCCCTCCCCCCTGAACTAACAAATGTTACTACCACTGAAGAGATTAGAAAGTATATTTTTTCTGATTTCTTTATTTAGCACACTGGCCAGCATCTGCAGTTCTTTACTCAGCACTTTGTATACAAATGGTTTCAGTATAGCCACTAGGAAATGAATCAGTTTCCCCCTGTTGTTTGTGTAGGCCTGTAGCATGCTGCAGCCCAGAGCTGGCTTTAAATGAGCTCCGGTCCTGCCTTGTGACAAAGTCTGACAGTTAAACAAAACTGAAATAAAACTGGTGAGGGTTTTTCTCCCAACCCTCCTCTGCAGCCTGGAATGCAGGCTGCTCTCTTTTTCCCTACCACAAGGAAAGGCTAGCAATGCCTCCTCTTCCTACCAGTATCTCTCCTACTCTAAAGGTAGAGGCGGATGATAAGATACATTTCTTCCAGAGAGGGGAGCCCTGCTCTACCCTACATTACGAGGCTCCTGATTCCAGATATGTCTACACTGCACCTGGGAGGTGTGATTCCCAGCATAGATAGACTCCTGGTAAAAATAGCAATGTGGTACGGCACCCGCTGAGGCTAGCAATCTGAGTCCAAGTCTGCCGAACCCCCTGGGTCCAAACAGTAACCTGGGTTTTTCCCAGAAACCACCTGTTTCCCCAGAACCACTTTCTCTTTCTGTGTCTGCTTCTGCCATGCTCTAGATCTACATCTACTGCAGAGCTCTTGTAACACGGTAGCCTGGCCTTCTGAGACTTCCCCCACTGGCTCCTGAGGACCAGCATACCAATGAGAAACTCTGACACAACATGTGAGGAAACATCAATTTTATTTAAAAAAAAATTGGGAGGTGGGGGGTAGATACAGGCAAGTTAACTTCCCTGAAAGTCTTAAGTTTGGTGAAATTGATTAGTTTCAAGTTGAGTGTCTCTTTAAGACATTTATAAAATGGACGAAATGAAGGTTGAAGTATTTGACATTTTCACTTGTTAGTTTGATACGGGCAGAAATAATGATTGCATTCACCTGTCCCTCTGCACCTGTTGTTTTAGGAGTTGATCCTGCAAAGATCCTTATTAGCCTAACTTCAGTGCTAGGCAAATTGGTTGAAACTATAGTAAAGAACAGAATGATCAGACACACAGATGAACACCATTTTTGGGGGGAAGAGTCAACATGGCTTTTGTAAAGGGAAATCATGCCTCACCAATCTATTAGAATTCTTTGAGGGGGTCAACTAGCATGTTGACAAGAGGGATCCAGTGGATATAGTGTACTTAGATTTTCAGAAGGCCTTTGACAAGGTCCCTCACCAAAGGCTCTTAAGCAAAGTAAGCAGTCATGGGATAAGAGGGAAGGTTCTCTCAGAGAACAATAACTGGTTAAAAGACAGAAAACAAAGGGTACCTTCACTATAATGGCAGTTCTGGTCACCCCATCTCAAAAAAGAGATATTAAAATTGGAAAAGGTACAGAGAAGGGAAACAAAAATGATTCGGGGTATGGAACAGCTTCTGTATGAGGCGAGATTAAAAATGGGATGTTTCAGCGTGGAAAAGAGACGACTAAAGGAGGATATGACAGAGGTCTATAAAATCATGAGTGGTGCGGGGAAAGTGAAAAAGGAAGTGTTGTTTATTCCTTTACACAACACAAGAACCAAGTCACCCAATGAAATTAACAGGCAGCAGATTTAAAACAAACAAAAGGAAGTGCTACTTTACACAACACACAGTCAACCTATGAAACTCATTGCCAGGGGATGTTCTGAAGGCCAAAACTATAACTGGGTTAAAAAAAGAACTACAGAAGTTCATGGAGAAAAAGTCCATCAATGGCTATAAGCCAAGATCGCCAGGGATGTAACCCTGTATACTGGGTGTCTCTAGCCACTGTTTGCCAGAAGCTGGGCATGGACAACAGGGGATGGTTCACTCAATAATTACCTGTTCTGTTCATTCCCTCTGAAGCACCTGGCATTGGCCACTCTCGAAAAACAGGATATTGGGCTAGATGGACCATTGGTCTGACCTAGTATGGCTGTTCTTAGAGACATCCTGATGAAACTGATTGAGTGGTTGCCTTAGGAAAAGATGAATAGTTGTGATCCTTTAAAGACATATGCACATGTTTAACTTTACTGGCTTGACTTTATGTGGTTACTTGCAGTGCATAAGTCTTTGCAGGATTGGGGCCATACATTGCCATATTTTTTCCTGAGGCCAATACCACATCATCCTTCTGAGGATGTCTAATCTTATCAAACCTGAGCAGAGACCTGTATGAATATGGTTCAAGTGCTACATATTGAGTAAAGCTGGTCCAATAGTGGTTGTGTTCTAGAAAACAAATCTCATAGATAGTTGACGTTTGAAATGTGACTACTGGCTGGTGCAGTAATCATCTGTATATGTATAAGAATGGATTTTTAACTTGTAACATTCAGAGCTTGAGTATGCTCTTCAGTGGTGCACATTACTAAACATCTTGTCAAATCAAGCCCTTTCCCCAAAATATAGGAAGATATGTGCTGCACATTGTTAGTATTTTTTATACAGCACCTGAAGGCATCCTAGGCACACAAAGGCAGAGGTCCCTGCCCTGAAGACCATGCAACCTAAGGTCCAAGTGAAGTGACTGCAGGATGAGGGCCTAATTTTAGACATGACACAAGTAGTGAGTGTAATGGAGGGGAAGGAATACGAAAAGATAAGGTTTACCCTGATAAAATCAAGTGTTTGCTCATTTATGCTAAGGGCACATCATGTTTGTTCCATTAGACTTATTTATTAATGGTAAATTAACTCACTTCTTGTAGGCCAAAGGCAATACAGGATTGATTTTTGGTTTTAGGGGGGATTCGCATGAGGAGAGGATGTTATGTGGAACAGGGATCGGGGCATCACATATAGGGGTGCAGCCTGTATCTGAAGAATCTGGTCTGTATATACCTTTGAGTTATCTAATGCATATTTATACCATAGATCACAATGCCTCCATGAGAAATATTTTTCCTAAACTTACAAGCCTGAAAAGAGAGTAAAATAAATGCATAAAACCATGAACAACTAGCATTCTCTCTTACATGGAGAAAAGCAAGGTTAGGCAGAGTTTGTGTCCTCCCCCATTGTCTCTCTTGAATCTAGGATGTTTTGTTATAGAAGTGCTAAGTTTTATTATTTATTATTAATGTAGCACATCTGGTATGCAAAAGTCTCTGCAATCCCTAAACAATGGAGGTGATCAAGTATGAACTCCAGCCTTAACTTTCAGCTGTTGGGTTTGCCAATTTAAGCCAGCTGCTACACTATTTTAACATTTAGGGCTAGATTAGATATTCTTACATTGACTAGTATCCTACTCCATGAGTGGTCTCATGGGAGTTGTTAAACTACTCTTGGGGCAAATCGTTAGTAAACGCCAGGAAAGGTACCAGGATCTGGTTAGTGATGGATGCTTTCCCAATACGTTTAAGAAGTGCATGACAATTTTTGTTTTTAAACTGGAATACTGAAGTGAGAAAACAAAGCCCAGCTTCCACTGTTGTGTGTTGTATTAGGACTAATTCAGGGCAAGTGTGACTCTAGCCATGATAGGGGAAAGACTTTATCCATGTAACTGATCCAAATCTTTGTCATTTGTACGCAGAGGGGAGGGGAGTGTAAGTAGGAGGGAAGAAAAGGGCACAAAGAGGAATGGGATAAAGCGTTCCTTGGCTAAGCGGTTACAGACGCTGTAACTTTTTCATGCGTCTGATCAGCTCCTGCAGCGCAAAAGGCGCCCTGCAAACCCAGCGCGCTGGGAAAGGCTGCAGGGGTGTGTAACTGGTGCGTTGCACGGAGCTCCTCTTCTCCCCCCATCCCCTGGAGCCACAAACCCAGGGGCGCCGTTTCCACCCAGAGAGGCCAGTTTCACAACGCGGAGCGGGTGCCCGGAGGGGAAGCACGGAGCGGCCCTTAACTCTTGCAGGGACTGGCTTGCGGCGCCTGCGCCGGTGCTGCCGGGGGTGAGCGGCGGCGGCGGCGCGAGCGGGCTGTCCCGGGGCGCAGCGCCGAGCCATGGTGAAGATCAGCTTCCCGCAGCCGGCGGCCGGGCTCAAGCCGGAGAAGGCGGCGGAGGGCGATGGGGCCCATTCGGAAATTCTCCTGCCTCCGTGCGCGGTGAGTCGGGGCGCTCTCTGCCCCGGGCCCGGGGAGCAGCAGGGCGCAGTCCGCCGCCAGCCGCCGCGGTGCCCGGGGAGCCGGGATGGCCGCTCTGTGGGCGGCCCGTGCCTTGGGCTATGGGGCTCCCCCCATGCACGGTGAGCCTGGCGCTGGGGGCTCCAGGCAGGGGAGCGCCCCCATGCACGGTGAGCCTGGCGCTGGGGGCTCCAGGCAGGGGAGCGCCCCCATGCACGGTGAGCCTGGCGCTGGGGGCTCCAGGCAGGGGAGCGCCCCCCTCCCCCGCCCCCATGCACGCTGAGCCTGGCGCTGGGGGCTCCAGGCAGGGCAGCGCCCCCCTCCCCCGCCCCCATGCACGCTGAGCCTGGCGCTGGGGGCTCCAGGCAGGGCAGCGCCCCCCTCCCCCGCCCCCATGCACGCTGAGCCTGGCGCTGGGGGCTCCAGGCAGGGCAGCGCGCCCCCCCCCCCCCGCCCCCATGCACGCTGAGCCTGGCGCTGGGGGCTCCAGGCAGGGGAGCGCCCCCCTCCCCCGCCCCCATGCACGCTGAGCCTGGCGCTGGGGGCTCCAGGCAGGGGAGCGCCCCCCTCCCCCGCCCCCATGCACGCTGAGCCTGGCGCTGGGGGCTGCAGGCAGGGCAGCGCCACCCTGCCATGAGCAGCGTTGGGTGTCCAGATGCGTTTTCCCATCGCCTACCCGGTTCCTAACCCATCCCTAGTCCAGCTTGTTTGGGGGGAAGGTGCTACAGAATGTATCTGTGCTTGCTTCCTCTGTGTATGGTGAGTCTGGGGAGCCCCGAGTTTCTCCCCCTTCAGCCCCCCGTCCCCCTTGTGCTTTGCTAGTCTTGGTGGCCAGGGGGCTTGTGGGGTCATTTTAGGCCCCAGAGCCGGAGCAGCGAGCTTGGAGCACAGAGAGCGCGTGCTGGCTCGGTAAAAAATGTGCATTGCCTCCCGCCCTGGTTTGGGTTTCTTATTTTGCTACAGAGCTTTTAAAGTGAAATCCTGCTTGCGAAGGCGGTTTACCTCTTCCACCCCCCTGGGCGGTAGTGGCCTGGTAGAGTCGGGGAGCCCGGAAATGATGTTTACGATGGCTCGGGTCCCTGCTTTTGCTTCGTTTTAGGCTTCCTTGATACCACCCCGCTCCTCTGCTGCAGTCCTGCTGCGTTTCAGTTGTGTTTGATCTTTCCTTTGCACGTTTTCCCTCTTACCTAGAAGGAATGGCTGTCATTTCCCTTGGAGATTTAAATAGCCCTGACTCCAAAGCCTGCCTGGAACATAAATAAAACAGCCCCCTTTACCATTTGGGCTTTTTTGTTGTTGTTGTTGTTAGTTTGTTTCTAGATAGTTGAGTCTGTATGGGGAGATCTCTTCCTCCTTCAACTCCCCACAACCCAACCCAACCTATCCCATCTCCAGATATCCTGCTGAGTCCTTGGGGTGGGCACTGTCTTTGTCCCTGTTAGTTAGGAAACTGTCCTTGACTCTTGTGAACTGCAGCCCCCTTTGTCTGGATGTTAGATGGACTTGGAATGAAAAAAACATCAGCAGATCTTGGCACACCGTTGACTTGTCAGGTAAACGAGTCCGGATGTCCCAGTAACATGTGTTCCACCCACCCCCATAGCTGGCCTTACTTACGTTTGCTATTAAAGGGCTGCCCATTGAAACAAGGGCCCATTCTTTTCTGCCTGTTCCTGAAGTCATATAATGCTGAATTTGTGACATCAGCCAGTTCCATGGCAACAGATTGTGATGACATAGGTACAAGATTATAATTGTACTGCTCAATCAGGGAGAAGCTGGGATGTGAGAGGGGGAGACATTGGGTGTTTGCTTGATGGTAGCAAGGGAAAAACAGAGGCATTGGGCAGCTTTTAATATTAATTATACCCATTTTTCACCTCCCTGCCCACACCAAGTTTGACCGGATGTGAATACTCTGTAAGCTTTTTTGGGGGGGGGGAGGGCTCAGTGTAGCTAATGCTTGTGATTTTCTTGCATGAGCAGACACTCTGAAAGAGTCAAAGCTGTATGGCATTGTGGACATTGATTTGTCCTAGGGTGAGAAATGGGCACATTGAGAGGCAGCTGTGCATCCTATTGTAGGGAGTGGTCCTGCTTGGGCAATAAAAATACAAGATGAGACCAATAAATACAAACATTGCAGCAAATAATGCCTTTTGGCCCTAGGCATACACTTGGGTGGAGGTGATCTGGGGCTAATTGTTCCTGGATGATGATCAAATTAAAACATCTTTTGATTGAGGTTTATCATTAGCGTGGAGAAGAGAGTGGAAGAAATGAAAATCTGGGGTCTTGGGGAAATTCTGGGGTCTTGGCAAGATTAGGAGCAAGGGGGAGGAAGTAGTGATAAAGTGTAACTAAGAGTATGGCACAGTTGTGTTCAGATTGTTCAGTTTTTCCAAAATAGGAGTTGATGTTCCTGTCTTGAATTTACTTTGCTGGCTTTGATTTACTTTTGGTGATGGATGATTGAGAAAGGAAAGGTCTTGCACAGAGGCGACTATTGGGATGGACACAAAGTGAGGCACCAGCTAAAGGGAAGTGGGGGAGGGGGGCGCTGTGCCGCGCCTGTGGAGATTTGTTTCCTGCCAGGCACAGAGGTGTATGGGGGTATTATTACCTCCTGGGAGTACAAGGTTGTTCTTGGGATCCTGGGATCTAACTGAGGCTGATGTGTCCCAACCAGGGAATGCGGTAATGTGGTAATCGGCAGTGCTTATTGCATGCTAGTGGCTGTGTATATGGTACCTCTCAGTTGGAATGAAGAATTATTCCTACATGAAAAAGATTCCTTTCCATATGTGACAATATTGACTTCAAGTGCTCCTCAAATCACATAAACTATTATGTGCTAATCCTGCAAGGTGTTCCTTGCGGGTGGACCCCCACTTGAAGTTAATAAAGGTCCATGCAGGTGTGTGTGTGGAGGGTCTGCCTGAACTGAACAACTCACAGGATCAGGACCAGCGTAAATGACAACACCATCTGGTTTAAAATGCTTGTGAAACAGATGGTGGCATTTAAGCAACATTTTACACCTCTTCACAAATCACTGAAAGTGTGTGCAAAGTTTGATTATTTATTACATCCTGATATCCCACCGTGTTGAGAGAAATTGTGATGTATCCATGCTGTTAATATGAAACTGGGTGTTCTGAAGTGCATTCTGGCTCTGGAAAGTGTCTCTGTCAAAACAAGATTGTGGAATTCTCTATGAAAGTTCCATTTATAAAGGATTATTAAGAGGTGATTTAGTAAATTATTTAATTTTTAGAGTCTAGCAGGTCAATACGTTGATCAGAACTATGATCTTCTCTAACACCACCTACTGATGTGCTTATAACTATACATAAAACATATTGTTAGTGTCTGTGTAACATGCTTATAACATCTATTAATTATTAACCCTTTATAAGCTATGTATAAATGGAACCTTAATATAAAGCATGACCATTTATGGTCTCTCCCTGGTTTCCAGATCCAGTTTGCTCAGTTCACAAATAAGAGTTATTTCTCTTTCTCCTCCTCCTTCCTCCAAATTTCAACCCTGAAAACTCAACCTAGAATTGAAAAATCAAGCGGGTCTCTTTTGGCTCGCATGTCATCTGCAATAAAGATTTCTACAACTGGAATTTAGTAATTTTGCTGATGTTGCATGAGTCAGAATAGGATTCATCTTTCCTTCCTCTGGTCTTTGAAAACAGGAGTTAAAAAGTAGCAAAAGCGTACTTCAATCAGCAGTGTTACCAACACCAAGCATTCAAAAATCATGAGGTTGGCTTAAATCACAAGATTTAAAACAAAAACAAATGCTGGGTCATTCTTCTTTGTCTTTTGGTTTCTGAGCCTTTAGGATGCACTTGGGTCATGTTTTCAAGCTTTATTTTTTCCTCCAGCCCCGAAGAAATATACTATTTTTTTAAAATGAAAGCCGGGACTCTTGAGCAATCTCTGGAGTCCAGCAGTTGGGGCTTTAAGAAAAACACCAAATATTGCAAGATTTGTGATCAAATTGAAAGTTAGGTGCACCAAGTCAGTGAAGTAAGCAGAAATGCTAATGAATGGACATAGGGAACGTGTGAGAGAGTGGTATTTTTATGATGTCACTTTCCAGACTAGAACCATACTTTAAAGGATTAGATACTTATTGATACTATCTTGTGTGTGTAACACATGCTAACTGGACCAAAAGGCGGCATATTTCTTTGTGTGCGTATGTTGTATAACAGAACAACTTTTACGTACTCAGTGGGGTTTATCATTCAATGCTGGGTTTTCTGTTGGCAGCAACAAGCATTGTGCCAAGTTCCTGCTCTTTCACCCTCTGTGCTCCAGCTGCTTTGTGTTAAAATGACATTGGTGATGTAGAAACAAGGTTCTGTGTGCTCTTTTTCTTGTGACCCCAAGAACTTCAATCCCATCTGTAGGAGATGGGGCTGGAAAGTGATGGAATTTGGACATCACTAGTCTGTGAATTTGGGTAGATGCAAAGATGTGACGGGGAGAAAAGCAGACCCTTGAGATTCTAATACATTATAAATAGGGGTCTACTTAAATTATGGAGAAATAACACATTTTTTGTGGGTTGGTCATGGCATAGATAGCAAATTTTGTGGATATGTAATGCAAATTTTGGTATTTATCCTGTGATTGACCCATGAAAAATGTGTGATTTCTCTTCAGTGTTTCTCAAGCTGGGCCCCCCAACCAGTTTGTAGGGGAAGGAGTAAGGGGGCCACAGTATGGCTACCCTTTCTTCTGCACTGCTGCTGTTGGCGGTGTTGCCTTCAGAGCTGGGTGCTGGGCTAGTAGTCGCCACTGTCTGCTCTGTCTTCAGATCTGGGCGGCTGGATACTAGATTTCACGGGGGAGACCAGATTTCATAGTTTGTGATGCAATTTTCATGGCCATGAATTTCGGAGACCCCTAATTACAAAAAGTTAGTAAATGAGGAGTCTGACAGCAAGCCCAAGTGATGCAGCATTGTACTTCCCTGCTGCACAGTTGAGGTGATTGATTTCATTTGGAGAGACGTAATTCAAACTCAATCAGAAAATCCACATAATTTTGAGGCAATCACAATATTTGATGATTTTGTAGTGAAAACAGTTTACTTGTCATTAACGTAGCCTTGCTGAGTGTGGCTGCAATAGTCTTTGAGGTTATGTAGTCATTTGAATGACTTATATTCTCTTTTATTCAAAAATATTTCAAGATACTTAACTGCTTTCAGTGTGAGTTTTAGTCAGACTACAAGATTGATTTTTGAAGTGGAAAAGTACAGTTATATATGCAGGTATTTTCAAATACACTGATGACAAAACAGCTTATTGTCTTTTGTTTGTGTATGATCAGACACACATGTAAAGTCAAAAGATTTGTCTAGTCGGACTTTAAAAAAGGCACTCAAGATTAACAGACCTAAACCGTGATGGCCACAGCTCTCCACCCCAGTAGTAGTGGGTAACTATCCTACAAGGATGGTGTAAGATCTGGAGTAATGGGTTTCTTAAAAATCTCTTATGGGAAAGTGGGATAAGGGGATTTGGAAGATAGCGTTGCCAACTTTTGACTTGCAGAAAACCGCACACCCTTGCCCTGCCCCGCCCCTCCTCTGAGAGCCCGCCCCCCCCCACTCGCTCTCCCACCCTCCCTCAATTGCTCATTTTCACTGGGCTGGGTGAGGGCTCCAGCTGGGAGTGTGGGAGAGGGCTCCAGGCTGGAGGGTGGAGCTGAGGGGTTTGGAATATGGGTGGGGACTCTGGGCTGAGGCTTTGGGGTGGGGCTGGAGATGAGTGGTTTGGGATGTAGGAGGGTGCTCCAGGCTGGGATTGAGGAGTTCGGAGGGTGGAAGGGGGATCAGGGCTGGGGCAGGAGGTTGGGGCACTGGGGGTGCGGGCTCTAGGGTGGGGCTGGGGATGAGGGGTTGGGGGTGCAGGAGGGTGCTCCGGACTCAGATCGAGGGGTTTGGCGGGCAGGGGATCAGGGCTGGGCAGGGGGTTGGGGCGCAGGAGGGGGTGAAGGGTGCAGGCTCTGGGTGGCATTACCTCCAGCAGCTCCTGGAAGCAGCGGCATGTCCCCCCTCCAGCTCTTATGCAGAGGCATGGCCTGGTGGCTGTGTGCGCTGCCCTGTTCACAGGCGTGCCCCTGCAGCTCCCATTGGCTGAGAGGAGCCGGAGGCTACATGTAGGAGCCGGAGGGGGGCGTGCTGCTACTTCCAGGAGTTGTGCGGAGCCACAGCAGGCAGGGAGCCTGCCGTAGTCCTGCTGTGCCGCCGACCAGACTTTTAACAGCCCGGTCAGCGGGACGGCAATAGGGCTCAATATGGCTCTGGTAAGACTAGACTTCAAATACTGTGTTCAACTGTAAAAGCGACAGAGAGTCCTGTGGCACCTTATAGACTAACAGACGTATTGGAGCGTAAGCTTTCATGGGTGAATACCCACTTTGTTGGATGCATGTAGTGCATATAGTAGCCACTACATGCATCTGACGAAGTGGATATTCACCCATGAAAGCTTATGCTCCAATACGTCTGTTAGTCTATAACGTGCCAAGAGACTCTTTGCCGCTTTTATAGATCCAGACTAACATGGTTACCCTTCTGATATTTGTGTTCAACTGTTGGCTTTTAATTTCCCAGGGAGATAGATGTCAGTTGAAGGGAATGCAGAAAGGAGTCGTCAAAATCATCAGGGGCTTGAGGGATTGATTTAAGATGAAAGATTGAAGAGCATTGTTAAATAATGATTAGATCTGTGAGATATTCACCAACACCTTTCAAATATTTGTAAACACAGAGAGGGAGCAGAAATACTTAGCATGGACTGAGGGAGCTGGGGATGTAGGAGGGGGATACAGCTGGGAGTAACTGGATGGAATTAAGGAAGGGGAAATTTTTAAATGTAAAAAAAAACAAACAACCAATTCTTCCTGACACAAAATGGGCAATATGCTAACTTGGTGTGGGTGTAGGGAATTATCTAGCATTGGAAGAGCTAGCAACCTCATCCCTTTCCTATTGACATCAAATGGGAATTTTGCCATTGATTTAATGGGAACAGGACTGGGACCTAACATTTTTAATTGGTATTCATGCTTTTCATCTTGAGCCTGGTCCAAAGTCCATTGAAGTCCATGGGAATCTTTGTTTTCTTCAGTGGGCTTTGAGTCATGGCTGTTCGGTTCATCACTGTGTGATGCTGGAAGTGCTTATTGTGCGGCCATGTCTGCTGCCCTGTGATTATCCTGAACCCCTTGCTGGAGCCAAAATCCTTTCCTCTGGGCTTCCCTTATGTCAGATGGACCCTCCTTTTGTGGCATCCCGATTTTCTCCCTGAAGAGTTGCTAGCACCTACTGTAACAGCTCTGATGATGATTACAACTAGCACAAGAAGAATAACTCTGCCTGTTGGAGTAACAGGGTGTACTTACTGTGAGCATGAGTTACCTGGCTATTAAGGCGTTAACAGTGAAAAAAGGCCTAAATTCCTTTTCTGTCAATTATGGGGCCTTGGGGATTTTCTTCCTGGGTGACTGTACTTCTTCACTCCAGTGACTGCCATAACCAATAAAAACAATGAGGAGTCCTTGTGGCACCTTAGAGACTAACCAATTTATTTGGGCATAAGCTTTCATGGGTTCTAGCCCACGAAAGCTTATGCCCAAATAAATTGGTTAGTCTTTAAGGTGCCACAAGGACTCCTCGTTGTTTTTGCTGATACAGACTAACACGGCTACCACTCTGAAACCTGCCATAATCCAATATCCCAATAAAAAACAAAAGGTCACTTTGAAATGCGGAAGGTTAGCTCCTCTGTGCCACAGTGTGAGGTGAGCTTTGTCTCCTGTTGTGGGGACTGAGCATCAAGCCAACACATCCACTCTGGTTTCTTCTCCTTTCTTTTTTTCCCTCATGCTCCAGACAGGGAGGGTTGGATGTGGCTCTGCCCCTGAACTTACTAATAACTCTGTCTCTCTCAGCTGAGGGGTTCACCTGAGGTTTATAGAGTTGCTGCTCTGAGGGTGGCTAAGTTTCATATGTGACGTGATGTGTTCCCAAGGAGCTGTGATTCCTGCCATGGGACCAGTTAGCCAACATCCCTTGTTTTCTTGGTGATCTGTGTAGAGTAGAGGTGGCAAAGATATATGTTTAAACATAAGTTTTTCTCAACCTGCACTTCTCTTGGCCTCTCCAGTTGTTATAGAAGTTATTTCTATGTCAGGAAGAGGTTTCTCTTTTGGTTTAAGCCTTCAGTGGAGACTCAGAAGAGCACTGTCCAAGCCACGTTGGCAGAAGTGCTTGTCGAAGTGATTCTGGTGCAGGTGACACTAGGTGCTAGGGTATGTTGTGCAAATTGGGACTATGAGTTTACCTGAATTGTGAGCTGTATTGAAAAAAGTATGTACAAATTCTTAAGATGTTTCAATAACTTAAATAACAAATGTTGATGTGAAAAGGTACAAAAGGGAGATAAAATAACTGTATTAGTCAAAACAAAAAGGCCAAGTTGATATGATTCAAGGACTATTGAAATTATGCTTGTTAAAAACAGGAGATGTGGAGCTATAAATTAATGAGCCAAAATTGGTATATTGGAATTAGGCTTAACTAATGGACAAAATAATGAGGGGATAGATTGTTCCGCCCATCACTCCCTTTTTGGGTTCTTAAAACAAAGAGCTTTTGTGAGAAAAACAACAACCCAGAAGGAAAGAATAGATGGAGGCTACTGGAGCAAGCTTTGCCATCATGCCTGCCATCCCCCCCATGTCTCCTGCAACCCTGAGCCTTTGTCAGCCTGATCCTGAAAGGTATCTTAATGAGACGAGGCCAGAGAGAGGGATCCAGATGACATTGCCACCCTTACTGGATCCAGCTGACTCCCAATTACTACCCGAGATAAAACGGGATTGGATTTTAACAGCAGAGCTACAACAGCTATAGTCCATCTCAACTGATTTCTTCTCTTACCTAGTTATTACCATCTTTAAAGCCATCTAAGAGACTGTCAAACAAGGGTTTGTTTTCCTTCTGAAATGCTCTGCAGCTGAAGGGAAAGGGAACAAGAAATGTTGTTAAAATGCATACCTTACTTAATGCTTTACATTTCAAATGCTTTAACTGTTTGTCCTTTTCTGTATCTTTAATAAAGGTTAACAGGAATTTTAATGGAGTGTTTGCCATGGTACTACACAGGCTGAGGTCTCTGCATACCAAGCCCTAGACCTTGTTTAATACTGTTTTCATGTTCAGTAACGGGTTATGTTAATGCCTTTAGCTCATATTTTCCATCTAAATTAATACATTTTCTGTGGTGATGGGCACATGATAAAAACCTAGATGGCTACAGGGTATGCTTTGCCTACTTGTAAAAGCTGCTCAACACCAGGTCAAAATTAGCAGTTCCACGGTGTTTAGCCAAAGTCATTCTGCCAGTATGGTTCCAGCCCTCATATCCTGAGAGTCAGGCTCTGGTGTGTGACTTCCATGCAGGATGGCTTGTGGAGCAGCAGTGCCGGGGGTTAAAGAATTTGGGGGCCCTGTGCACTACAGAAATTGCCCTCCCCCAGTTCTTCCACCCCTTCACTCAGTTTGGGCTGGCATCCAGCTGTCATGATGCAGGTGCAGCCAAGCCAAATCTTAACAACACTCTGACCCCGTATGCCAGGTCATGATCACCCTCACTCAAATTTGGCCTGTCTGCCACACCATCGTAGCAGAGGGATGGCTAGGTCAAACCTGAGCAGCGCTATGAGCCTGTAGGCCAGGTTGCAATGCCGCCCGCTCAGACTGAGTGGTCAGGGGGTCCTCTGAGATTGAACCCAGTGCAAGTGTACCGAGTGCACATCTTAGTCCCAACCTGGGGAGCAAAGAGAAGGGGATGTAAATAACAACATATAGTAGAGACAGTAACACAAGTATGTGACATCTAAGTAGGTTTATTTTGAATATACTCATCTAATTTTATTTACAAGCATTAGAGTCGAGTTCAAGCTTCTGAAGTTGTTTGTACTTTCACCATGTTAAAGTAAATTAGATGTTGCTTTGAAGATGTTTTGTTTTTCTTTATCCCCAAGTCTTACATATCCAGTAGGGCTGAAAGAACTTTCTCTTTATTTTGCTGCATTGGTCATGAGACCAGAATCTGATATTTTAAAAGAATCATGGTCTCTGGTTATCAGTTTTCCAGTGCATTGGGGAGAGGGGAGGGAGGGCAGGCAGAGGTGGGAGGATTGGAAAGGCATTGTTTGAGAAATGGCAACAATTTCCTGCAGGATCCGCTCTTGTGGAATGATAGGATATTAACTGGATTTTAGACATTGTTGCTGGATATTCTAATCAAGGATAATATAGGCTGCTGCTAAAACTGGAGGAGAAAAAAGTTGTTAAAAAAGCTATTCCTAGCAGAAGTGCTAAATAATACTAGGTTTAGAAATGTGGGAATCTTTTTCAGCAAATGAGATGTAGGTTGAGGTGTTGGAGGATTTCTGAGCCTGTGAATCTTGGTTTCTTAAAAGTGAACCCTCAATCCGAGTACACTCTTTTAAAAACTGAACAGGATTCCAAGTCAATACAAAATTGTAAATACGTGTGTTTCTAGCATGAAAATGGATCTTCCATTTACCTCCCTTCCTTACTGTACCTTTCCCCTTGAAAAGTTGGTAGTACAATAAGCATTGTGGCAAAGCATGGGGATATAGTTAAGTGTCTCAAAAAGGGATAGTCATTTTAATAAGCATGAGTGGAATGACTGTGAGAGAGAGGCAGTAAGCTTATCTCTATGTAGAACGTAGAGATCCAGCTGCCTCCCCCATGCCTGCCAGGGCACTTAAGAGTGATTTGTTTTCTTTTTCAAGTTTGAGACATTCCTTCTGAGATGCAGTAAGCTCTCTGCCAGTCTGTCTGAAGACAGTAGTATAAGAACATAAGAATGTTCATACTGGGTTAGACCAATGGTCCATTTAGCCCAGTATCCTGTTTTCCAACTGTGGCTGGCGTGAGATGCTTCAGAGGAAATGAACAGAACAGGGCAATTTTCAAGTGTGCCATCCTCTGTCATCCAGTTCCAGATTCTAGCAGTCAGAGGTTTAGGGACACCCAGTGCATTAGGTTGCGTCCCTGACCATCTTGGCTAATAGCATATCATGGATTTATATAGTGGCATTATGATATTTTCTGTCTTATTACCTATCCATTTCCTAATGGTTCCTAACATTGTCTTAGTTATTTTTGACTGCAGCTGCACGTTGAGTGGATGTTTGCAAAGAACTATCCACAATGACTTTCAAGACATTTCTTGAGTGGTAAGAGCTACTTTAGACCCCGTCACTTTGTATTTATAGTTGGGATGATGTTTTCCAATGTGTATTACTTTGCATTTGTCAACATTGAATTTCATCTGCCGTTTTGGTTTGTTTTCATCTGCCAGTCACTCAGTGTTGTGAGATCCCTTTGTAACTCTTCACCATCTGATTTGGACTTAACTGTCCAAAGTAAGTTGGTATCATCTGCCAACTTTGCTACATCACTGTTTACCCCATTTTCCAGATCATTTATGAATATGTTGAACAGCACAGGTACCAGTATAGATCCTTGGGGGACATGGCTGTTTACCTCTCTCCACTGTAAAAAATGTTTAATCCTACTCTTTCATAAGAATGGCCATATTGGATCAGACCAAAGGTTCATCCAGCCCAGTATCCTGTCTGCCGACAGTGGCCAATGCCAGGTGCCCCAGACGGAATGAACCTAACAGGTAATGATCAAAGTGATCTCTTTCAAAGTGATTCCCCCGTCTTTTAACCAGTCCATTAAAGGACCTTCCGTTTTATCTCATGACTGCTTATTTTGCTTAAGAGCCTTTGGTGAGGGAC
Source organism: Lepidochelys olivacea (assembly GCF_965140295.1). NCBI lineage: Eukaryota > Metazoa > Chordata > Testudines > Cheloniidae > Lepidochelys > Lepidochelys olivacea. The sequence goes on from NC_140419.1 coordinate 42,616,078, forward strand.
CTTGTCAAAAGCTTTCTGAAAGTCTAAATACACTATATCCACTGGATCCCCCTTGTCCATATTTGTTTGACCCCCCTCAGAGAATTCTAATAGATTGGAGCGGCATGATTTCCCTTTACAAAAGCCATGTTGAAAGTGTTCCACAACAGATGGTGTTCATCTGTGTGTCTGATAATTCTGTTCTTTATTATAGTTTCAGCCAGTTTGTCTGGTACTGAAGTGAGGTTTACCAGTCTGCAATTGCCAGGATTGCCTCTGGAGCGTTTTAAAAAAATTGGTGTAGCATTAGTTATCCTCCACTCATCTGATACAGAGGCTGATTTTAGCGATAGTGATACCACAGTTAGTAGTCTGCAATTTCATATGTGAGTTCCTTCAGAACTCTTGGGTGAATACCATCTAGTCTTGATGACCATGATGGGATGGATTAAGCCTTCAGGCTCTGCCACACCCTGCCCCAGAAAAGGGCAGTAGAGATGTCCTCCAAGATGTCTAAAGCGGCTGTGTGTGAAGCGGCCAATCAGGGCCCAGCAGGTCGGTATAAGAAGAGCTGCAGGGCCAGAACGAGTTCAGTTCCTTGCTAGAGGTGGAGGAGGGTGGATGATGCTCCAGGCTGGCTACTGGGACTCCACAAGGACAAGGTCCTGAGATAAGGGTGAAGAATGTGCGGGAGCCATGGGGCAGTGGCCCAGGGAATTATAGCAGTAACACAGTTTATTTAAAGGGATGTTGCAGACAGCTGCTATCTATAGGGTCCCTAGGCTGGGACCTGGAATAGAGGGTGAGACTGGGAAAGTGGCCTGGACTTTGAGGCAGCCCAGAAGGGGAACTGAACTGTAGTGGCCCAGCTGAAGAGCTTGGGCCGGAAAGGCCCTTAGAGGGCAAAGACGCTGCCTCCAGGGAAGGAGCCCTGGGGCACTGCTCTATTCCGGAGCGGGGACAAACTGAGAGAGACATTACAGAGGGCACTGAGAGAGGCCCCTGTTGGATTTGTACCCGAAAAGGGGTTTGTGTAGCTTTTATCTGTGAGACTGACTGTTTATGACTCGGCCGGAGGGCTGAGTCACTGAAGACCCACCACAAACAGAGAGAGTGCAGGGGCACACACTCCGCCAGGGAGCGCTCACGAGAGGTGAGTGTGACCCCGTTACAGTGACTTATTACTGTTTAATTTATCAGTTTGTTCCAGAACCTCCTCTATTGACACCTCAATCTAGGACAATTCCTCAGATTTGTCATCTAAAAAGAATCACACAGGTGTGGGGATCTCCCTCATGTACTGTGCAGTGAAGACCAAGGCAAAGAATTTATTTAGCTTCTCTGCAATGGCCTTGTCTTCCTTGAGTGCTCCTTTAGTACCTCAGTCATCCAATGGCCTCACTGGTTGTTTGGCAGGCTTCCTGCTTCTGGTGTACGTAAAAAGATTTGCTGTTAGTTTTGAGTCTTTTGCTAGTTGCTCTTCAAATTTGTTGGACTGCCTAATTACACTTGACTTGCCAGAGTTTATGCTCTATTTATCTGTTCTATTTTCCTCAGTTTGATTTGCCTTCCAATGTTTAAAGGATTCTTTTTTGTCTCTAACTGCCTCTTTTATTCTGTTGCTTAGCCATGGTGGGTTTTTTTGGGTACTCTTACTGTTTTTATTATTTTATTTTGGGTATACATATAGTTTGAGTCTCTATTGTGATGTTTTAAAAAAGGTTTCCAGGCAATTTGCAGGCATTTCGCTCTTGTGACTCTTCCTTTTAATTTCCATTTAACTAGTTCTTTTTGAACTTAAATGCTGTTGTGGTGGGTTTCTTTGGTGTTTTCCACCCTACAAAGATTTCTAAGTACTATATCACAGAGTAGTCTCTGCTGGTCTACAAGTCCTGTGGTTCTCTAAGCCTATGTTACAAACTATAATCAAAATACATTTATCATGTTGTATCTTGTTGAAACCTCTCTCTCGCTTTCTCTGTCATTATTTTCTCTGACCATTACCTTCATGACCGTGCATTGTTACAGCTGGAGTAAGTAGCTGAGATAGAAATGCTTATTAGAGATTTCTATCTCAGCTACTTATATGGCTCCTGTCATTGGGGTATTTGAGCACTTCCCAAGTATTTAGAAATAACAGCAGTCTCTCCTTTCCCTACCTGTAGGCAAAATAGCTTGACAAGTAGTTGGGTTTTTTTGTCGTGGTTTGTGTGAGAGTGGGGTATGTGTCTGTCTACTTGTTTGAGAAGGAATTGTTGCAGGAAAGCTAATTGAAAGAGATGGATTGTGTATATTTTCTGAATACAATGAGGTTAATGGTTATTCAGTGATCTCATCTGGACATGAATTCTCTCCTTTGGCTGGGACCAGCTCCCATGACATTTCTGCCTCTTGCGCTCCTGAGCCACTCACTAGTGATCAGCGTTATTTTGGTTCTAGTAGAACACAGCTGTTTGATTGGCCATGCCCACTGAAGAGGAAGCCATCTCTTAAAAGGGACATGTAGAATATTAGGATGGAGGAGGTGAATCAGATTGTGTTCAACCCAATTTTAAACTCCGAAGTCAAATCAAGCCTTTTCTTTTCAATCCCATAAAGGTGTTAATTGGATCGCCACCTCTCCATGAGGTCTGGGAGCCATATAATAGCAACACTGCTATTGCTGCTCTCCCCCACGCACTCCCCAATTTGTTTATTAAGTCTTTTTCCTCTGTCATAAAAATATACGGTGTATACCTATCTTTCTGTCTATCCATATGGCAATGACTTGTTCAGAAGTCCGGTGTTTTGATTATTATGATACACTGCTGCTCAAGTGAGGGCAGTTCTTCTAGTTAAGAAAATACTAATTGTAGATCAGAAAAAAATCTAACTGGGTCCTTTCTAAGGAGGATGCATTGTCTTTAGATGCATTTTTGCAAGTGATCTATTCTTGTGCTTACTGTTTGTTTGGACAGGCATGAGGTTACAGGAAAGATTGATTTTCCTTTGTGAGACTGGTGTTTTTTTCCTAGTGCTACGCATGCTAGCTCACAGAGTCATCAGTTTTGACAAATACTGTTCTAGCTTTAAAAAAACAAACAAACAACAAAAAAACCCCGTCCCTGATTTTATTTCCTTTGCTGTCTAGATCATTAGTGAGCTATCACCTAATCCCCTAACTCTGAAGACTCTTGCTAACAAACCTGAGAAGACTGAGTTTGTCTCACTGGGTTCTTAAAAACCGAAAACAATTCCTGTGTGTGGTAAACTTTCTAGTGCAAGACTTATTTTGTCAAGCTTTTTTAGATACTGTTGCAGTCAGTGTAACTTACACAGAGAATTACAGAAAGGGTCTGTCACAGGGTAGCTGGCCCTTGTAACTGAAGCACATCCAACTCCTCTGTGACAGAACAAATGCTCCCAGTTTGGCCAATGAAGAGGGCAGAGCAGCACCTGGGGGCTGTAGAAGGTTAGGGAGAGTCCCAGTGAGTTGGAGAGTCCTGGTGAAAGTCAGGGCATGTTTACACTGCAGCCCTAAGTTGACCTAACATAGTGTGGCTGATGTCCACACTACCCTCCTTCTGTCAGTGGGGCGTGTCCGTGTCCTCACCAGGAGCACTTCCACTGAATGAAGAGTGGCAGTGTGGGGGTCTGAAAGCCAGGGCTCTCCGCTCCACACAGATTCCTGCCAGGAGCCCAGCTGCCCCCCAGGCTTCCCACTCTCATCCAGTAGCAGATAAATTGACTTCCAAGCTCTCTCCTGTTGACTCCGGTACTCCACCAGGGTGAGAGGTGGAGGCGGAGTTGATGGGAGAGTGTCAGCTGTCGACTTACCACAGTGAAGACGCCATGGTAAGTAGATCTAAGTATGTCGACTTCAGCTAAGTTATTCACGCTCCCCCACCCCCAGTCTAGACCAGGTCTCAGTGTAGTAGGGCACTTACATCTGTGGGACAAGGCTGTAGTGTGTACACTGACATAATTAGGTTGATGTAAGTTGCCTTATCCTGACCTAACTGTGCCGTGTAGACCAGGGTTCAGTTAGGAGGTTGGAGCAGAGAGCTCCCCATGGAGGGCCTGCTGAAAGCTCTCTGCAGGCTCTCCCTGGGAGGGAGGAATTGGATAGGAGACTATATGTTTGGGACTTGAGAGAAGTCAGGAAAGCAGTGAGAGGGGTTTGCTGGTCGCCGTCCCTAAGCCAGGGAGCCTGGGCCAGAGAGCTGGAGAGGACTGAAGGCAGGAGCAGCAACAGAGGGATTTGCCTGCTGGGTCTGAGGTGGAGCTAGGGGCTGGTGAGGGCAGAAGAGTAGTAGCGGAGGAGCTTACCTGCTGACATGTTCAGGGCCAGAATGCTGGACCCAGAGGAACCATGAGAGGGTCGGGGGAGTGAAGGATGCTTCCCTGGCAAGGATGCTTCCAGCAGAGAGACTGTAGGGATTATTGCTGGGAAGAGTGGGGTTTTGCTCCAGTCAGAACGGCCGAAGTGCATGTCCTGGTACAAGAACTGTGCTGGAGAGCTGGGGTGTACCTGGTGGTGGGCACCGGGGTTGCACTGGAGAGCTGGGGTGAGGTGGGAGATGCCAGGGCATGGTAGGGGAACACTGGGGCTGTATTTAATGTGTTGGGACTATGGAGCTGGGAGGAGTGTTGTGCACGGGGGGCTTTCTTTGGTAATAAATTAACCCAGCCAGGGCTGATGGCTCTAAGAGACTGGACTGTTTCAGGGAACACTGAAAAGGGAACCTGAGGCAGTCATGCTGGTCATACTGTGGCCTGCCGCAGGAGCATGATCCAAGTGGCATGGCCCTATGACAGGATCATGGGAAAGATTTCTGGAAGTGAATAATGGTTTTTTGTGTCCAACTGAAGACATATTAAAGATTTCCAATTTTCACAAAGCACTGAGCTCATTATAGTCTGAAAATCTTGTTCCGTTTATTATTTGTATAACCCTATCTCCTAGGAGCCCTAGTCATGGGCCAGGACCCCATTTGCTGGCACTGTACAAATGCAGAACAGAAGGATGGTCGCTGCCCCGAAGACTTTTCACTCTAAGTAGACAAGACAGACTGGGGTGGGGCGGAGAAACACACAAGCAAAGTGAACAGTGTGACGGCAGCAATTGTCGTGTTCCATAATTTTGCGGTGTTTTTTGGACAGAGGGCTCTGCATGCTGCCCACACCTGCAGGCACTGTCCCTGCAGCTCCCGTTGGCCACGGTTCCCAACTGGGAGTTGTGCGGAGACAGGGCAGTTAGAGAGCCTGACATAGCCCTGCTGTGCTGCCGACCAAACCTTTAACAGTCTGGTCAGCGGTGCTGCCTGGAGCCGCTCGAGTCACTTTTTGACCAGGCATTCCAGTCGAAAACTGAACGTTTGGCAGCCCTAACCCCAAAGGACCAGAGGCCCCTCTTTTGGCTGCTTCTGCCTTTAGCAGCTGAAGCCTCTGGCTGGCTCCACTTTGCCGCTTTCTCCTAAATCCACATGGTGGGGAGGAGGGGAGATGCCCTGAGACCTACTGCCCCCATATTGTATTAGGGAGAGGGTCTCCCTTATACAGTGTTGGGGGTAGGAGTGGCCCCAGCTGGGCTCCTTTTTAGTGTGTGTCAGGTTGAGTGTTGAAAAACAGAGGCATCCTAAATTACTAATCATTTTTGCAAATCTCAGCCTATATCTTTACAGAAGCTCAAATTTGTTCTTAAATTGTATATTTATTTGGACCTGAAGTGTGTACTAATGGGACTTGGAGTCTAAGGGGAAAGCATTGCTAACTTCACTGATACAACAAAGCAGTGAAATGCCCTATTGCTCATGTACAAAATTAAAAATTCCCCCAAGATTCAAAAACACTAGTAGAGATGAATAACTTCAGAAGGGGGAGGGATAGCTCAGTGGTTTGAGCATTGGCCTGCTAAACCCAAGGTTGTGAGTTCAATCCTTGAAGAGGCTACCTAGGGATCTGGGCCAAAAATTGGGGATTGGTCCTGCTTCAAGCAGGGGGTTGGACTAGATGACCTCCTGAGGTCCCTTCTAACCCAACCTTCTATGAACCTTCTTATCTATAAATGCAAAACCCTTTTGATGATGGGAGGTTTTTTGGCATGTTGTCTGTTTCCAAACATGTCAAGACTGCAGAGCCTTTTCTTCTTTTGCAAAATTCATTAGCGCATCATAGTAAGTCAATAACCTACTTGGCTTTTGTTTTCGCATTGCTTGGACAGTCAGACCAAAAATGGCTGGTCTACACTGGGAAATTAGGTCGACCCAGCTACATCGCTCAGGGGTGTGAAAAATCCAATGATGTAGATCGTGTCTATACTGAAGCACTACTACAGGTGTGCTGCTGTAGTATTTTAAATGTGGACAAGCCCTCTGTTGGAGTTGTACATGATCCATTGTGGCATTTGTATTTGAAAGGAGATTAGCAGGCTTTCTCAGTGGAAGGTCTCCGCAAATACGGGGAGCTGCCTGATCTGTATTTATCTTGCTTTTGTGGCATTGAATCATTTGTTTCCTTGTTTACATGTACTAGATAAGGTTTTTTTTCACCTTTTTTAAGGACAGATTTCTCAAACCTGGGTGCGCAAAGTCATGCTCTGAAATCCATACCTAAGGATCTAAATAAAACTGGCCTGATTTTTCAGCGTTGTTGTGTGCCTGCAATCCTGCTGATTTATGAAAATCAGGCCACTTTTATTTGAATGCTTTAATATGGCCTTCGGAGCCTTATTTTAAGTACCACAACCATTTATTCTCTTCTGTCTTCACTTCTGTTTTACTTGGGGATTGGAAATCTTGCTAAGAGTCCTACCAGAATAGGCTTTGTTAGTGCTGCTAATACCTTACATGGTTTTCCTCCTGGGAAACCATGAGGGAAGCTGGAAGAAGTTCATCTGAAAGCCATTATGCATCTGCCAAAGAGATATATTTATATTAATGAAACAAGTATCCCCTACTCTTCACTAAGGGGGAAAATAGAACAGCCCCTTGGTTCCCCGAATCTTTGACGGAAGGACAAGTTGGGGAAAAGAGAGGGCTGAATACCCAACCCCTTTTTACTGATTGGAGAGAATGAAAACATGATCACACAACTCTGAATGTCACATTAAGTTCCATATTTAACATCCTTCTATCTTTGTCATCTAGCAGCAAAGCCGTGTTTTAATTCATTAGCCGTTAATGTTGGTATTCTAATTCACATTGCTGCAAAAAGGCTAGAAACAGGCAGTTAAATTTTATTTCTAGTCACATGCGGTTGTATTGTTTAAAGATGTGATTAAATTAATTGTGTGACCTTTTTGCCTTTAAATGTGGTAGTCTGTTAATTATAGCAGTTTCTTTTTGTCTCCTGCACCTCTGTGTCAAAAAACCACTGTTTGTGTTCTCAGTGGAAATGCTGCATTTGGGGCCCTGTACAAACATCTTGTATAAGTACTTTGCGCAGGAAGAACTGGTTGCCTTGGAAACTATGATGCAGTATTTTTCGTTTCTAAATCAGAGCATTAAAAATGCTTCCCGGTCCATATGATGTCTGGATTCTTTGTTTAGCTACAGGAAATGATGTTGTGGACCCTTCATAGTATTGCTGTACTATGGCACCTCTGATTTGCACCCCTGGCGATATTCAAGACACTGTCTCCTGCTTATATGTCACTTCCCATTTCTGTTTATTTCACTGGCCTCTCCTACCTGCTTATAACCATTTCTGATTATAGAAAGCAGGAGCACTTATCCTAATGTATCAGGAAACCTTTTCTTAGTGTGGGAAATTGTTGAAGTGGTTCAGAAGAAATTTCACCTACTATAGATCTTAGCCTTCTTAAATTTGCCTTTTAAAAATGTTTACCCCTCCTCACCCATTAATTCATCAGCCCATTCCTTATCTGCACCCCACTAGATTTTCTTCCTTAAGATCCCTGTATGTAATTTGCTACCCATCTCTGACATCAAACCTTGGACGACTACTCCACTGTTAGCTGTTACCTTCCCCCCCAGAAGTACTTGGTTTGAGCTTCTATGGTGTAGATGACTCCTTGGTACTTAACTGAACTTTGTAATGCCTCTAAATATGGAAAGCACTGATACTGAATGCACATTGACATTGCCAGAGTCTCATGGTATGAAGGTAATGGACTGGAGGATTGGTGGAAGGGAAGTATCCTTTGGTGTTGGAAGAAGGGGATTCGGGGGGGGGGGTGTGGAGCTTTGGGACATTTTTTTTTCCCTTAGGAAGATGATCTAAAAGATTTTAGTAAGTATGCTAGAGCTTTTCTGTACCTTTTCTGAGGTCTGACCATAGCTACTATATGCACTGCACCGTGGCTAGAAGACTCACAAGAGTTAAGTATATTTTATTTCTTCCCAAAGTAGTCAAAGGTGTTTTTCATACAGACCTTTTAAAACTCCATTAAGTGGTTGCTAATGTTGGAGAAATTGGACACATAATGATGATTGCAAATCCTGGATATGGGTAGCTTGACCCTTTTATCTCTTCCCATAATTGACACTTTGGTTGCCAGAATTAGAAAATTGCACCATTGTGTAAATCTGTATTTGTTTCCAGAATTTCATATTTTGCTGTGTGCTCCCATGGTTTGCAGTCTGTCTGGTGTTTATAGTTCTGTTACCATACCTTTCACTTCCAGAATACAGACTGTTCTTTTAAAACAATAAACAACTGTCTGAAGATAGCCAGCATTATTGTAGATGCTGCTCTGTCTTACAGATTATCTGTTGACTGTAGAGTTTCCTTTTAAAGCTTCATCCCACTTCAAGGTTCTACTCCTAAGTTTCTACCTTCAATTCAGTTTAGAATATCAAAATATCTTATATTATTTCGAATCCCCCAAATGTGCCCCACTTTTGGGATGCATATTTAGAACATTTTTTCAGGCAGTCTCTCTTACCCATTAAACCCTGATAAATCTAGGACAAAGGATGCCAAATCTGAATAGCACGCAAATGTAAAAAAGCAAAGGAAATAGTTGGTATAGAACTAGACAAGTCCATTAAACAGCTGAATACAATTAAACAGCTAATTTTAGTATTGCATTATCAACAGGAATATGTGTTTATTTTAAAGTAATTGCAGATCACACCAAAATGAAAGGGGAATGTCTTGAATCCCCCGCAGAAGATTTCAGGGGAAAGTGATAAATAATGACATTCTTCTATGTAATTAGATGCCATTCTGGTGGAAACAGAGTGCTGTACTAAAAAACAATATGCTTTGAAAGGCTGAATGCCCTTAACGCTTTTTCTGGGGATGTTGTTACAGTCCCATGTTTTGATCTCTTGGCAGCAGCTGACAAAATAAGGCAGATAGACCTATTTTAAAAGCCAAAGAGACAGGTACAAGAAAAGGGCAGGAGTTAAATCCATCTCAGCTAGAGGACTCTGGTAGGGTATGATTTATGAGAGGTGTAAAGTGTGACATGGCACAACTTCCGTTCCTTCATTTTCATTTATCATCCCCATCACATGGTCATTAGGAAGGAGAGATCGAACCTGATATCTTTTTTTCATAACCCTGATGCAGTATTCATAAGCAAAGCTAAAGACCAGGCTAAACGGTTGCCATTACTGTGCTTTGTTAATGATACTCTAGGCCAAGGATTGCAAAGAATGCTACACACATTTAGGGGGTGATGTTCAAAGGCACAAAGGACACCTAGGTGTACAATTCCCATGGAAAGTTAGTAGGGGTTAGGTTCCTCACTACCCTTTGTGATTCCGAGCTTTGACAAGTTTCCTCTCCTGGTTCTGCTTTTTCTCACTTCAACCTCAATCCCAACATTTTGCCTTCACAAAGCCCAATTTCAGCTCCATCATTCTCCCACCCAAGGAGGATTGAGTCATGTTAGAGCCCTTCTCCATCAGGCATCAGAAACCTAGAGTGCATGGCTGCCTTGTAATGTGAGTTGATGAATGTTCTGTCTCTACAATGCTCTGCTGATCCCCTGTTAGCAGGAACCTGTGTTGGACTTTGTATTCTGTTCCTCCTTTCCCTTTATGCATCCTTCCCTATTCTGTATTGCAGATGTCCTTTCCTTCCGCAGCCTTGTGTGTGGTGCAAATGTACAGGAAACATGCCAGCCCCTCCCCCCCGTTCTGTGATGCAAACAGCCACTCACTTGAAAGTATGGCTAACGAGAAGGGGTAGTACAGATTTGCTGCATGCCCCCTCTTAGAGCTCAGAAGGGAAGCATGTATGACTCCTTGATGCACTTGTAAGGAAATGGATATTATTTACCTTCCTGCAACTTGCCAGCTATTCCTGTGTTGATGGGGAGCTTCATCCCCATTTTCAGTTTCCATTTCAAGCACGCAGATTGGTGCACACTGTGAGTTTGTGCATGTGGCATGTGTGTATTAGTATTGTTATGACTATTTATTGGTATTGTGGTAGTGCCTAGCAGGCCCGGTCATGGAGCAGGATCCCGTTGTGCTAGGTGCTGTACAAACACAGAACAAAAGGACAATCTCTGCCCCAAAGAGCTGCTTATTTTAAAAATAATTGTAGCTAGATATTTATTTTTTGGGCCAGGTACATGCTGCACTTGCCTTACTTTGTCAGCACCCCACCCTAGCTTGTTCCCAGGACTTCCCCCTCTCAAATAGCTTGGCACCACCCCTCACCTTAAAGAACTCCATAAGGTCCAACCCATCCCAGTTGCAGGAAGCTTCCCTATCCAGCTGATTCTCTCTGTTCCCCCCTCTTCCCTTCAGTAATAGGAAGCACTCTGACCCCACTCTTCCAAGTGCTGCAAACTCAGCCTATTCAACTGTCTAACCCTCCCATCCCAGATGTGTGCTGTGGTTTATGGAAGTCTACCTGAGGCCCTGCATGTTGTATCAGGCTCTACAAAACCTAGCACCAGCTCTACTTGATTGTTTCCCCATTTTGATACTCTTTAGATCTTGGATCTGTCACTCACTGTGTTCACAGATTCTGTCCAATGCCTAGCCCAACCGAGCCCTGCCTTTTTTGGCCCATAGGTGCAACTGCTATATGTATTCATAAATAGTTAAACAGGACACTGTTGATCTTGATCTTTTCTCCCTTAAACCTGCTGCCTGCTTATTTAAAATTAAAAGAATAACCCCAAACAGAGAGGATTTTTGTATCTGCCTTAATTTTAAGCACTCTCCCAATCAACCTGTAAGGTGACTTCATGTTCACGGAACCGCCCTGACAGTAAATCAGAGATGTTCAGGATATCTGCCATTCTGTACACGCATGCTGCTCCTCTGCTCTGTTCTTGTGAGCAGGCAAAGCACTGAACCATACCAAAGAGCCTGTTTTATCAGAAAACAGGAATTCTTGTATATTTCAATGCCCTGTCTGCTGGCAGGGATTTAGAAATATTTTCAGCGCATGCATGCCTGCAGATCAAACCAAAGTCAGCGAGGTTGATTATTCAGGTCCACTAGCTTAGATTGCCTTGCTCTATCCCTGTGCTGTGCAGAGTGTTCACTAGAATACTTGGGTAAAAGCCAATAGACACAAGCTCCCTTGTTTAGTAATGGACTATTCCCTACCCCCACATGGGAAAATGTGCTTGTGCTCCTCTCTGCTCCAGACAGTGAGCAGTGCGAGTTTACTGTTAAATCCATAATGCAGACATATCCCAGATTAGCTGGTTCTTTTTTCACTAAGGCTGCCCTGGGCTCTGCTGTGTTTAAATATTCTTTGTCAGTACTTAAATGTGTGGTTTGCTCACTACAGTGACCTTCATTGTACTACTAGATTGTGTGCCTTGTGTTACAATGTTAAATTAGCATTATCAGCATGTAGTGAAATCCCAGGGACATAGGGGACAATGATGTAATGTCACACATCAGATGCTTCTCCTGTGATTTACACTGGTTAGAGCCCTCATAGCACACACTCTGTGTTAGTGTTGAACTCTTATCCCCTTCCTGTGGTTTGCCTTTCCATTAAGCTGACACTGTCTCAGCTTTCTCCTGAGCTTGGCTTGTTCAGAAGGATTCTCCCTCAAGGCCCTTCTCTTGCTGCCCCTCGGTCACTCTTTTTCCTCTCAGACTGCTCTTGGGCTTGAGCTAATGAGCAGCATCTGGTCTGACGTGTAGGAGTCAGCAAAGTAGATCTTGATGAACAGAAATTTGCACACGAAATATTGAGACACATTTTTAACCTTGTCAAGTTATAATATTGACCTCCCAAGAGAGTGGTTCTTTTTGTGGAAGACCTTTTTATATTTTATTATTTTTAAATGCTTCCCAATGCTAGAACTATGAAAGGTGGGGAGGATGCTAGCCCTGCAAAACTTGCAGTAAAGAATAGGTGAGTATGATATGTTACTGGGCTTCCCTGTGGTGTATTGGTTCTCTTTGAGATATATGCTATGTCTAATTCTGAGATGGACTGACTTATTAAGATTAGTTAAAGGAAAAACAGCTTCCATGTTAGGGAGTCAAACATTCTCAGGGCAAGAAGCTATTAATGAATCAATTGTGATGAATTTTTTTTAAAGAGAGTCTAATGAGCAATTTCCATTTGTAATACAGGAAGTGGCTATGTTGCTGAGAACATACATACTTTGTGACTCTAGTAGTGTGACAGCCCAATAGCAGTTGTGGATGCTTTTCTAAAGCGTAAAGATGTGGTTAAAGCAGGTTGTACACCAGTTTTTCCAAGAGCTTCCTTTCTGTCTGTCTCATAAGTGACTGCCTCTGGCCCAGAGGCTCAAATGCAGATTGTAATTTAAAAACAAATAAGTGTCAGTTTGTTCATGGTGACAAATGCTGCTTCTCATCTTACACGTATTTAATCTGCTGGGCTGAGATGATCCGTGGGGCAAATGATCTTTACAATGTATTTTGTGATGGTTAATAGTTCTCCTTTAACTGAAAGGCAGCATCTTTAACTTTTGCTTGCTGAACCTTGCTCTACTAGAACATGATGGCTGGTGAGGCAGTTTCTTTCCTCACGTACCCTTACTTTCTTCATTTACTCTCTGGCTTTACTCTTCCATGGTTTCTTTGCTTCTCCTGGCTCAAGCAAGTTTTTTTTTTCTTCTGCAAAATTCCAAGCATTTTTATCTTGCCACAAGGATGCTTTGCAGAGATCTGAATTCCATTTTCTGTTGTGTCCTTGTGCTAGAGAGAGCAGCCTGCTGTACTGTTCCTCTCACAGAGCAAGTCTGCTCTCGCTGCACTGTGAAAAGGCAAATGAGAGGGGAGTTTGCCCAGTTCAATTGATTTTTCAGGTGAAAACAATCTTTAAGTTAAGAGTTTTATGAGCTTTGACATTTCTGAATCCTCTCCAAATGCTCATACCCCAGCTCATCCTCTCCATGCAGTGTTAGCATCCACATGAGGCAACTTGCTGAGAGAGCTGTGGCTGCACTTTCTGTTACAGGAACCTGGCACTCGTTTTCAGTAATTTACTCATAAGCGTTAATATCTTTTTTTGCTGTAGTTGCTTGAGTAGCATGACCACCATTTTTTTAAAATCCACCCTCACTCACTCTCTCTGCGTCATGTCTGTGATCACTAATATTCAGCCAAGTCTATTTTTTCACGGCCGTTGCCATGTGGCATGTTTTCCCCACCTCAGCATTGCTGGTAGAGATCCCTTAACTTCCTTTATGAATGTGATTGTTTGGGTTTGAATAGTCACTGCTTTGAACTGCTCTCTCTGTGATGGGAGAGAGCTTAAGTTTTCTTCAACTTTCTTACTCTCTCGATGAAGAAGGAGTGAAGAATTGATTATGCACTGATCCCACAGCCTTGGGAGTTGGCAATGTATTGCGAAGTTGTATGTGTTGTGGAAGCCGGGGCGGGGGGAAACAAATTTAGGTTAGCTTCTCCTAGAGCTGCTTGGGGATTGCAGTTCTTCTGACACCACTCACATTCTTGTCTTTGCAGATATACCTGTCTGAGTAATAATAATTAAAATATCTGTCCCGTTTCAGCTGGGAAGTAATCGTGCAGTGAAGTTGTGTAAAAATGAGGTTAACAGTGTAGGATCAGATTATTTGCTGGCTGGGATGGTAGAGGTGGGACTATCAGAGCCAGTCATTTTCCTGGAGACAAGTTAATACAGCCTAGAGGCTGCTCTAACATACACCAGATGGTAACTGTCCTTCTTGCCTTCCTGACATGCCCGTCTGCACTGGAGGTTGTGGAGAGGACGGTGTAGGAACTGGCAACACTGTCTCTACATCTCATCTGGCCTATGCTATACCAAGGGAATTTCCAGCTAGGAAGATAGTCTGCCTGAGCAGAACAAAGGGAACAGTGGCCAGAGCCAGCTGCTTCACAGGAAAGTGCTAAAGTCCCTGAAGTGGGAAATTATTGAATCGCCTATACTTAGGGAAAGTTTCTTCCTACCTCTGTCAGAGATTGACTAATGCCCTGAAGCATGAGTTTATTTCTCTTTCAAACTCTTTTCTCTTCTGTTCCAAGCCCCATGTACCTTGAGTGTGTGTTAAAGGTGTATTGGAATATGATTTGTGGGTGCTGGGGTAATGTTTTGAACACAGATGGTTGATAAAATCATTGCACCCCTATCATTAGGCAGCTCTTTAAAACAACTGTATCCCTGTCCTCTCTTTTATTTACTCCAAGGACTGTCCCTGAAAAATTCAGCTCTTCTGATGATTTTCAGACTTCTTAAAAGAAAGTTGTGCACAAATATGGGCGCAATGCACTTACATTTATCAGGCATTTTATTCCATAACTTCTAGTTATATAATTTTCCTGTTTGCTTTGTTGTTGTTCCTTATCACAAATAAATAAAAAATGGTGAATCTCTGGAATCTGACCAGCTTGCTCAGAATAATATGTGTATAAGAAAAGGTATGAAATGTGTCCTTGTCATCCCTACTGGAATGATATTGTCACATAAAATAAGCAGGATACCCATGTGAGATTACCTTGAAAGACCCTGATCTGCATTTATTAGCTGTGCTTCATAATACCGTGTGTGGGCTTTAAACAATATGTTGTTCTCTTCTGATCTCCTCCTACCTCATCTGACTAATGTTTTTGTTCTTCCTTTTCACAGGAGGAGCTGCCTCCCCCAGTGCAAACCAGG
Source organism: Lepidochelys olivacea (assembly GCF_965140295.1). NCBI lineage: Eukaryota > Metazoa > Chordata > Testudines > Cheloniidae > Lepidochelys > Lepidochelys olivacea. Next base: position 42,631,102 of record NC_140419.1, read on the forward strand.
AGGTCGTCTCTCAGTGGGTTATGCTACTTGACTATGGGTCTCGTTGTTTTGCTCATGGGCCTTGTGTTTGCATCCATGTATGTCTACAGATATTTCTTCATTACCCAGGTACTATACAATCTGAAAATTCCAGTTCTCTTGCCTCGCCGCCCCAAATAAATTTAAGCAGCCACAACACATGCCTCGTTTATTTTTTTAAAAAAGAAACTTTATTTTGGTAGCACCTACCTGTCCCAGCCTAGATCAGGGCCCCATTGCACTAGGCACTGAACAGACATACAATAAGAGACAGTCCCTGCTCTGAAGAGTACATGAAAACTTTCCAAAACCAACAGAACTTTTTCTTGCAGCATAAAACAGTAGGACAATTTCTTTTTGATTTTTCTGTACTGTGTCACAACATAACTGGCTTTGCTTAAGCGATCTATAGCCCTGTCTTGCGATTAGCAGTTACATTTGATATAGTCCATTCCATCATTCACTACACACAAAGCAGGAGCTGTATGTGACTTTTATACACGAAGTTGCTTTAAGATGATTTTCAAAATTATGAGACTGATTTCCAGCAAGTAGATTCACATGCATTTGTCTACATTTGATTGTGCATGTGCAGAGTAGTTGCATAGGCAAATATATGTAGCTAGTTTGCGCTTATATGCAAATGCACATGGCTTTTGCCGATTCCTGTTGGGCTATGTGTGTGTCCACGCCTACAAATGCACTGACTTGGGTGGACACAAAATGGGCATGGTTCGATACAATCTCACCTGTATATGGAATAGCAGGAATACACAGTCCAGAAGCCTTTTGTTATTCCAGGGTAAATGTAGATGTCCCATCACTCCTATGTCACAAACGTAACTTTACTAGTCTTAGTCATAAGCCATTTTTAAAGAGTGTTTTGCCAGGAGGGAGCAGAAGAGGTTGGAAAGAACAGGGAGCTTAAGAGACTCTCTCTCTCTCTGTGATCTGTATGTACAGCACCTAGCACAATAGGACTCAGGCTTCTGGCCCTACTGCAGTACACATAGCAAATACTAGTACTAAAGCACAATAGGAAATGTTATTGGCAAATCAGTGTGGGTTTTCCATGAAGCCTGCAGAGATTAGGTGCCTTCTGTTAGGTGCCTCCTTCCTAGTCTAAGTACACAGCAGTTAAACAGCAGCTGTTCAATACACTGCAAAGAATATACATGTAAGGGCCCCTTTAAATATGCATGGGTGGGGTGGAAATTGTTTTCTGTTCTGTAGGTCAGATTGCCCTCAACTCCAGAAAGAGATTGGTGTATTATTTATATTACAGTAGTGCCTAGGGGCCCCATTGTGCCATGTACTATATAAATACATAGTGAGAGAGACCGCGCCTGCCTCAAAGAGCGTAAATCTAAATAGACAAGGGAACCAGGCATAGACACGTGAAATGACTTGGTCAGGGTCTCTCAGCAGGGTAGTGACCGAACTTGGATTAGAACTCAGACCTCCGGAGTTTCAGTTGAGTGCTCTAGCCACTTGGCCACACTGCTTCCCAATATAATGCTATTTAATGTGAAAGCTGGGATTTTTTTTTTTTTTTTTTTTGAAACCTCTTGAATGTTCAGCTCTTCTCTATCGTGGCAGAGGTAATTTAAACAACACTAATTGAATAGAACGGTTTTATCTAATGAGTCCCTAGAAACATTTGAGGACAATGAATTAATCATCTTCTTTGTTGAAAAGGTGACTTGTAAAATATAGCTTTTGGTGACTATTAGGATCTGTGTGCTGGGTGGGCCAACCAAAATTCAGTTGATTTCGGGAAGGAGGGAATGTAGCTTATTTGTAGACACGGTTCTAGGGCAAAACCTGCCAGCTATTTCAATCTTGACTTGAAAATTTCTACGCCATTGGTGGCCAGTTGCTGCTGCTTGTGGTAGTGCCCTGTTACTTTCCAAACATACAAGAAGGAATGGCCCCTGCCCTGAGATGCTCACAGTCAATGAATGAGACAGACAAGTAAATGGAAGTCAGGGAAGAGGAACAACAAAGGGATTTTCTATACAAATCATCTAGTCATTGTAGGCAGCATATTCAAAGTGGGATTTTGAGAGAGAGAGATCTTAAAAATCTAGGGGGCAGAGGCTTGTGGTTAATTTAGGTGGGGTCAAACCACACATAGGAGATGGCATGGAAGAAAGGACAGCTAGGTGATTGCCCAGGAGACTGAGAAATGGCTGGATAAGGGTGAGAAGCTCAATAAGGGAGGGTGAGGGGAAGTTGCAGTAAATTAGTGCCCCAGATTCAGATGCCCACTCGGGTCACAATCGAAGTTGTCCACATAAAATAAGAAGCCAGATCTGTGTATGATTGATGGTTTCTGCTCAAAAGAGACTCGACTGAAGGACATTGATGGAGCTCTTGTGGGGAATTCTGTACATTCTGTGCTTGTGCTGAAGCAGAAAGGAGGACTTCCCCGCCCCCAATCATTTTCATAAGCGCTGAATTCACATACTTTGTTTAAAAAAGGAAAATCCCTTGCCTTCATTTTAAGAGGCAGAGTGCATAACTTTCTTGCTAGCTGAATTTCTAGCCAAAAATACCCCGAGTCATAGCTGTATAGGGGCTTTGTGATGAGGACTGCTGTCTATTGAACAACTGTTACCAAATTAATTCTCTGAGGACTGCAGGATCTGTGTGTCCAGCTTTTATTCACTCAGCAATTTTGTCTTTTATATGTTCCCTTGCTCAATATATTGCCTTGCTGCAAAATTAATTTCTAATCTTCATTTTCAGATATACAAGTAGGTTATCTCCATCTGTCTTTATAAATGAGCTTTAAATCTCGTGACAGATTTCTGACATTTTTTTCACATCTTACTCGTAGACACAATTGCTGGGGTTATTTTTATGTTGGGATTGGTTTACAAAAAGCCTGATGTCACATAACATTTAAGCTGACTGTTGACTGGGAGGTGGACAACATCCAGTATCCCTGCTATCTGAACAAAAGGAGGTGATCTGCTTGCTGAATAGCACTAAGTGTAAGATGACCCATTCAGTGTTTTACATTGGACATCTTAATTGTGTGCTGCATGCAAAAGCAAAGGATAGTTTATATCCAATAACAGAGAGAAGCCCACTAAACATTGACTGTGGAGCTTACTGGCATCAAGGCTGTGTGTGCAAGGTCTCTGGTGGTTACAGTTTGCCCATCTGGTCATGGAGATCAGACTCCATCCTTTTATCCTACTTTTGTTGTTGTAATCCATGGGTTAATGAACAAACAGGGTCCAGTGGTGCCTGCTTGTAATGAATTTGGGTAGAGTGAAACCATATCTACAGTAAAGTAGAAAATTCCAAATGGTTTCAGTGCATTGAAGTGTGCAAACTGCAAGTCCAGTTAGAATGAACCTCTCTGCTAATGGCAACCGTAGCTGTTCTATGGAGAAAGATAACACTGCTGTAAACTCTGTTCCATTTGGGTTTGTACGGTGGATGGGAGGGTTCTGCTGCTTCTATCGGACTAGAAAACAGCTACTAATGAGGGATGTTTTTGCACTGCAGTGACCCAACTAATAAAACACATTGACAGACTTGTTCCTAAATGTTCACGGGGACATGTTCTGTGAAACGAGCTTAGTGGCATTTCTTTGTGCCCTCCTTCAGTGCCATGTGAAGTGTTGTTTCTCTATGAGATTTGTAATGGAGTGTGTGTGTGTGCCATCTCCACTTTGTTCTAGTTTCCACAGCTTCCCCGGGAGAGCGTGTTCCACTGTGGGGTCCTCTTTGAAGACTCTCTCTACTCGCCATTTAAGGGGAAGTTGGAGTTGCATGAGGATGTAAAGATTTACATTGAGGAGAACTATGAGCAGATCAACATCCCAGTGCCCCAGTTTGGGGGCAGTGACCCTGCAGATATAATCCACGATTTCCAGCTGGTGAGGAATTTCTGTAGGCAATGGTTTTTCGTTAGTATAGTTAAAACATAAGAGCTGCCATGCCAGCGCTGACTGATCATCCACCAGAATCCTGCCTCCGACTGTGGAAAATGGCAGGAGTTTAGAGGGAGGCACAGAAAGTATTGATCACCTAATTGTGTAATACTAAACCATGTAGGAAATTTGTTCCTGATCATTGATGTTCCTAATCATCTGTTGGTAATCGTGTTATGCCCTGAAGTATGAGAAGTGATATTGTTTCCACGTATAACCTTATGTGAAATGTCCCAATCTGTTTGCCTCAATATCCCTGAGCACTGAGTTCCACGGACTAATTTGGTACTCAAAGTAACTTCTTATCTCTCAGATTTTTACTTTCGATGTTATGAGTTTGAGTGCATAACTCAGCTTTGGTTTCTGAATGCACCTTTAAGACTTAAGGATGACATCGAGACCATATTCCTAAGAGTTGCACGCTCTGGACTCCTGTCTAAGTGCCTCCAGGTTCCTGTTGGAGTTCCAAGGACCCCCACTATTTCCAATGCTTTACCTGCTGAAGGTACGGTCACAACGACCATCCTTTCAGCTGAGTGTTACTGGGCAGGAATCCTTCAAGTCCATTGGCATCAGTTCATAATTGACGAGAGGTTTCTGTCAAGTGCTGGATTGCATAGCTTCTTTCTTGAGGTTTAAGTGAGTTGCTTCTGCTTTACACCCAGCCCCAGCAGCAGGGATAGCACATAACTGGACTTTGAACCTGTATCTCTCAGAAGGCCGTGCAAAGCCACCACTGTTAAACGAGTCAGATGACTAGACTGTACAGATGGGATCTCCTTTAAATCCCATAAATTCAGTAATGATCCAGCTTACTGACCTCCCACGTACAGTATATAAGGCTAAATCTTTGAAAGTGTTTGGTTCCGCCGTGCCCTGCTTGAGTGTGCAGATCAAACCACAGTGCAGAGAGAGACCAAACAGGTGTTCGGTGGAGTAATGGGAGAAGTCAGGCTCAGGAATGTTCTGGGACCAATGAACCCCTCTGATATTCATGTTTCTCTGTAAGTACTGCTCAAATAGCTCATGCAGCAGGGGGCGCAGTGATGTCAACTATCTGAAGTGTAATGACTTGGTGTAAACCCAGGTTGCTCACACGCTCACCTGCATTCCATTAGTGTGTGTAATAGCATAATGTAGTCTTCAGTCGATCCTGCTGGTGGATGATGCCACTGCTCTACCCCATTTTATAGGGTTTTGTCATTTTTAGTTCACTCTCCCTTTGGACGAATTAGAAAGATCTCTCTGTTTTGGATCTAGGGGTTGACTGCCTATCATGACATAGCCCTGGATAAATGCTATGTCATTGAACTGAACACCACCATTGTGATGCCACCTCGCAATCTCTGGGAGTTGCTGGTTAACATGAAGGTATGTCTGGGTGCTATTTTTAATAGACTTCTGTTGAGTTAGCTCCTGTGTGTCAGTTAGAATTTTCCCTTGAAAAGCAACTGCTCTCTCTGTGAAAACAGGCATCGGATACAGCTATATTTCTGTGTACAGTTAATGTTTCAGAGTTTAACTGAAACCTTATTTTTTTGCAAACAGCGTGGTAACTCGGACATATATAAATTTGTACAGGATGATTTTTATCCTTCCTGCTTAGGTTTGTATCTGTGAAGAACAGAGAGGAAATGCTCTGATACCTTTTATAGATTATATAATTGTAGCAGGTTTCAAGGACAGTTTAGTTTGTTTCCCTGTTATATTCTCTTATCGCTAAATGTAACCAATCCCAAGGATAGAAAAAACCAGAAGAGACCAGTTTATGTATGCTGACAGCAGAGTCTAAGGAAAAGAGGGACCCAGGATCGCTGACTGCATAACAAAACAATAGAGAAACAGAAGAGCTAATATTAAATCTAGTCAATGAAAATGCCAGCTTGTCCTTGCTGATAGCTAAATAACAGAGGCAATAACATGCTTTTTCTTACATGGGATTAAAGGTCTGACATTCAAGATGTGAGTGAAACTATATGCAAATCGGGTATCTGTTTGTAAATGTCTGTTTAGCTGAATAATCAGTCATTTGCCTGAGTGAATGCTCGACTTTTATGTGCATTTGCACATGTGTATCTTTAAAATTATGCCCTACATGTGTTTTAAGTGTAGACCTAGTTTTGCCCAGCTTTAAACCCTTCCCTTTTGGGTGAGCTCCCGTCTTGGTGACCTATTGGATTGATAAATGTTAGAACACTCCCTCCCTTCTGGGAAGCTCACTGTGTTTTGGGTCCCCCTGTCGTAAGCATGCCTGAGCTCCTCTCAAGCTAGTGATTTTTTTTTTCAGAATCCTTACTGAGGGAACTGGATGTCTCAGGTTGGTCCTGGGACTGACAACCTTTTACCTCTGGTCTGCTGATTTGAGTCCAGCCCAAGTCACCATTGCCCAAAATTTATAATCTGATGACTGTTTTGTGATCTCTGTGAAACGAGTTTGAGGGTCCCAGTCTGGTTCCTAGACTGATGTCTTCATGAAAGTCAGTACAAGCAGCCCTTTGAAAATAATTGGGTAACAATGTCATGACCTCCTAACTAAGTCCTGGGATTGAGGAACAATGGTGCTCGATCATTTTAGCTCCCACAAATAACTAAATCTAAAGACTGAAGAAACTAGATTGACTGACTGACTCTCTTTCCCACACATTGGGGACAAGAGGAATTCTGATCTCCATCCTTGTATACTAACATGATAGGTTTTGCTGGTAATTGAACTCGTCATTTAGTCTCTTTCCCTTCCTCTAACGCAGGTGGATCAATAACCTAACTTTTATAGAACTGATGTGTTAGCATATAAGAACTTCCACTAATTGATTGATACTGAAGTATTGCAAGAGAGTTTTATTGATCCAGTAGACTGTGCCTGTCCAGCAGCACACACTGTGTTAAGATGGCCTGTTTCCCATTCATTAGCTAAGGAGATAACCAGTTTTTTTGGCCAGTTGTAATTAAAGGCCTAGGATCTGAAAACTTGCTCTCCTTGCTTGATTTTTTTTTCTGACCACATTGAAATTGGCAACTATCAAGTTTGTAGAAGTAAGGGTTGATGGTGAGCAGAGGATTTGTTAAGAAGAGTTAATGTAGACTTGATGAAGGACTTAAATTAAAGGTTACCATGCATGAAGGACTTAAGTTAAAGGTCACCATGAATAAAAAATGAGTCTTCAAATAAAGGCACAGCTAACTTTGAGTCTGTATTCTAAAGCTCCCAAGCAAACTGCATTTATAATACAGATCATTTTCCTCCAGATCCCTTTCATTGCCAGTACAGCTGTGGCACAAATACCTGATCATTCCTCAATGTGAAATCACGGCTGTCTCTGAAAATATATACAAACACGTGTATGATTATTCTCTGACTGTTTTGAAGAAAAATTGATAGATGCTAGATGGATCCTTCTCCTTTCTAGGAGTTGGAAGGCCTACCATTATACTGCAAAGTGCAATTTATAAAGATGGTGTGTATGGGGTGAGCTGTCAGAAATTATTTGAAATGGTCACTATCTAAAGCCGTCAGACCAGGGAATAGATACAGTAATCCTGGATATTCTAAAGAAATCAAGAAGTGGGAAGAAACATGGAAGGCCAATCAAGCTTTTGAGGTGTGTTCAGTGTCTGAGCAGTGTTTCTTTTTGACCTTTAAAATGAATTTAAAATATGGGCCTTGATCTGGATTGAGGCTTGGGGGCAATTAGGCCCCAAATTGTGCTTGAATAATGGCTTAAGTTTCTGTATCCTAATGTTTTAATGATATCAGTATTTATCATAACTCCCTCCACCCAAACACTCATTTATTTATAGCCCTCCATTCATTTTGCACCCTGATGCCTTGTGTATACCCCAAACCATCTGGTTTCTGATGCTTTTGATCAATTTCCCACAATGAAGTGGGAACAACGATTGGGTGGATGGGATGTATAAAATCCCAGCAAATGGAGCTTCAGACCCAAAATATTTTGATACATCGATTTCAAAAAGAGTGAGCTCTTTCTGATGCGCTATGAGGAGGCAGTTCTATTTGTTTTCCTGAAAGGGGGTGTAGCTTTATTATATCCTTTCGTATGGGTTTGTTTGTTTTTGTTTTATTATAATAGATGTATAGCTTTGCATTAGAGTATTTTTGGCAGTAATGCAAGGAACATACCGGCCACATCCTGTATGAGCTAAATCAGGTTAGCATACATATGTTTGTGACCTTTAGCATAGATAAGTGACCTGCCAATTGCACTTAACACGTCCACCAGAAAGAATGTGGAAATAACCACCACCAAACTGGTTCAGGCGAGAAATAACAGATGTGAGAATGAGCTAATTGTCATTAATACATTTGAATATGCTAGCCTATGGAGTAAGTGCCCCCCAATATTACGTGGGTGAGGAAATTAAGTTTGGACATGGGGGGGCACAGAGTGCTCAGGATCTATAAGAGAGGCAAGCCATCACGTTGAGTTGTTAGTTTTAGGTTAGGTTTTCTGTAGCTTTCCAGCTCTTTCACTTCTCCTGAGTTTTTCGTCTTCCACTTGAGAATTGAGGAACCTGGACCATCAGACTCTTTTGGCATGCTGGATATGAGGTTGGTCCTTTTATCTCTTACCCCCAGGTTATCAAGGAAGGCTGTGACTATGTTAATCTTGGAAGTTCATATGGTAAATATTACCACATAACTCTAGAACAGTACTATTTCCTTTTTCATTCTGGTTGATTTGTTTTCCATTTGATTACTATTCCAGTAATTACTATTACTGTTAGTAAAAGTCTTTAAGGCTGCATTTTGTTCTCAGGGTATGTCTACACTAAGGAATAAGGTCGAATTTATAGAAGTCGTTTTTTTAGAAATTGGTTTTATATATTCGAGTGTGTGTGTCCCCACAGAAAATGCTCTAAGTGCATTAAGTGCATTAACTCGGCGGAGCGCTTCCACAGTACTGAGGCAAGCGTCGACTTCCAGAGCGTTGCACTGTGGGTAGCTATCCCACAGTTCCCGCAGTCTCCGCTGCCCATTAGAATTCTGGGTTGAGATCCCAATGCCTGATGGGGCTAAAACATTGTTGCGGGTGGTTCTGGGTACATATCGTCAGACCCCCGTTCCCTCCCTCCCCCCGTGAAAGCAAGGGCAGACAATCATTTCGTGCCTTTTTTCCTGAGTTACCTGTGCAGACGCCATACCACGGCAAGCATGGAGCCCGCTTAGGTAACCGTCACCCTATGTCTCCTGGGTGCTGGCAGACGCGGTACGGCTTTGCTGCACAGTAGCAGCAACCCATTGCCTTCTGGCAGCAGACGGTGCAATACGATTGGTAGTCGTCCTCGTCGTGTCCGAGGTGCTCCTGGCCACGTCGGCTGGGAGCGCCTGGGCAGACATGGGCGCAGGGACTAGATTTGGAGTGACTTGACCAGGTCATTCTCTTTAGTCCTGCAGTCAGTCCTATTGAACCGTCTTATGGTGAGCGGGCAGGCGATACGGACTGCTAGCAGTCGTACTGTACCATCTTCTGCCAGGCAGGCAAGAGATGAGGATTGCTAGCAGTCGTATTGTACCATCTTATGCCAGGCAGGCAAAAGATGAAGATGGCTAGCAGTCGTACTGTACCATCTTCTGCCGAGCAGCCATGAGATGTGGATGGCATGCAGTCCTTCTGCACCGTCTGCTGCCAGCCAAAGATGTAAAAGATAGATGGAGTGGGTCAGAACAAGAAATAGACCAGGTTTGTTTTGTACTCATTTGCCTCCTCCCCTGTCTAGGGGACTCATTCCTCTAGATCACACTGCAGTCACTCACAGAGAAGGTGCAGCGAGATAAATCTAGCCATGTATCAATCAGAGGCCAGGCTAACCTCCTTATTCCAATAAGAACGATAACTTAGGTGCACCATTTCTTATTGGAACCCTCCGTGCAGTCCTGCCTGAAATACTCCTTGATGTACAGGCACACCCTTTGTTGATTTTAGCTCCCTGAAGCCAACCCTGTAAGCTGTGTCGTCAGTCGCCCCTCCCTCCGTCAGAGCAACGGCAGACAATCGTTCCGCGCCTTTTTTCTGTGCGGACGCCATACCAAGGCAAGCATGGAGGCCGCTGAGCTCATTTTGGCAATTAGGAGCACATCAACCACCACACGCATTATCCAGCAGTATATGCAGCACCAGAACATGGCAACGCGATACCGGGCGAGGAGGCGACGTCAGCGCGGTCCCGTGAGTGATCAGGACATGGACACAGATTTCTCTGAAAGCATGGGCCCTGCCAATGCATGCATCATGGTGCTAATGGGGCAGGTTCATGCTGTGGAACGCCGATTCTGGGCTCGGGAAACAAGCACAGACTGGTGGGACCGCATAGTGTTGCAGGTCTGGGACGATTCCCAGTGGCTGCGAAACTTTCGCATGCGTAGGGGCACTTTCATGGAACTTTGTGACTTGCTTTCCCCTGCCCTGAAGCGCATGAATACCAAGATGAGAGCAGCCCTCACAGTTGAGAAGCGAGTGGCGATAGCCCTGTGGAAGCTTGCAACGCCAGACAGCTACCGGTCCGTTGGGAATCAATTTGGAATGGGCAAATCTACTGTGGGGGCTGCTGTGATGCAAGTAGCCCACGCAATCAAAGATCTGCTGATATCAAGGGTAGTGACCCTGGGAAATGTGCAGGTCATAGTGGATGGCTTTGCTGCAATGGGATTCCCTAACTGTGGTGGGGCTATAGACGGAACCCATATCCCTATCTTGGCACCGGAGCACCAAGCCGCCGAGTACATAAACCGCAAGGGGTACTTTTCAATAGTGCTGCAAGCTCTGGTGGATCACAAGGGACGTTTCACCAACATCAACGTGGGATGGCCGGGAAAGGTGCATGATGCTCGTATCTTCAGGAACTCTGGTCTGTTTCAAAAGCTGCAGGAAGGGACTTTCTTCCCAGACCAGAAAATAACTGTTGGGGATGTTGAAATGCCTATATGTATCCTTGGGGACCCAGCCTACCCCTTAATGCCATGGCTCATGAAGCCGTACACAGGCAGCCTGGACAGTAGTCAGGAGCTGTTCAACTACAGGCTGAGCAAGTGCAGAATGGTGGTAGAATGTGCATTTGGACGTTTAAAGGCGCGCTGGCGCAGTTTACTGACTCGCTTAGACCTCAGCGAAACCAATATTCCCACTGTTATTACTGCTTGCTGTGTGCTCCACAATATCTGTGAGAGTAAGGGGGAGACGTTTATGGCGGGGTGGGAGGTTGAGGCAAATCGCCTAGCTGCTGGTTATGCGCAGCCAGACACCAGGGCGGTTAGAAGAGCACAGGAGGGTGCGGTACGCATCAGAGAAGCTTTGAAAACCAGTTTCATGACTGGCCAGGCTACGGTGTGAAAGTTCTGTTTGTTTCTCCTTGATGAAACCCCCCGCCCCTTGGTTCACTCTACTTCCCTGTAAGCTAACCACCCTCCCCTCCTCCCTTTAATCATTGCTTGCAGAGGCAATAAAGTCATTGCTGCTTCACATTCATGCATTCGTTATTCATTCATCACACAAATAGGGAGATGACTACCAAGGTATCCCAGGAGGGGTGGTGGAGGAGGGAAGGAAAATGCCACACAGCACTTTAAAAGTTTACAACTTTAAAATTTATTGAATGACCGCCTTCTTTTTTTTTGGGCAATCCTCTGTGGTGGAGTGGCTGGTTGGCTGGAGGCCCCCCCACCGCGTTCTTGGGCGTCTGGGTGTGGAGGCTATAGAACTTGGGGAGGAGGGCGGTTGGTTACTCAGGGGCTGCAGTGGCAGTCTGTGCTCCAACTGCCTTTGCTGCAGCTCAACCATACACTGGAGCATACTGGTTTGGTCCTGCAGCAGCCTCAGCATTGAATCCTGCCTCCTCTCATCATGTTGCCACCACATTTGAGCTTCAGCCCTCTCTTCGGCCCGCCACTTACTCTCTTCAGCCCTCCACCTCTCCTCCCGGTCATTTTGTGCTTTCCTGCACTCTGACATTATTTGCCTCCACGCATTCGTCTGTGCTCTGTCAGTGTGGGAGGACAGCATGAGCTCGGAGAACATTTCATCGCGAGTGCATTTTTTTTTCTTTCTAAACTTCACTAGCCTCTGGGAAGGAGAAGATCCTGTGATCATTGAAACACATGCAGCTGGTGGAGGAAAAAAAAGGGACAGCGGTATTTAAAAAGACACATTTTATAAAACAGTGGCTACACTCTTTCAGGGTAAACCTTGCTGTTAACATTACATACATAGCACATGTGCTTTTGTTACAAGGTCGCATTTTGCCTCCTCCCACCGCGTGACTACCCCCTCAACCTTCCCCCCTCCCTGTGGCTAACAGTGGGGAACGTTTCTGTTTAGCCACAGGCAAACAGCCCAGCAGGAATGGGCTCCTCTGAGTGTCTCCTGAAGAAAAGCACTCTATTTCAACCAGGTGACCATGAATTATATCTCTCTCCTGAGGATAACACAGAGAGATAAAGAACGGATTTTGGTTGAATGCCAGCAAACATACACTGCAATGCTTTGTTCTACAGTGATTCCCGAGTATGTGTTACTGGCCTGGAGTGGTAAAGTGTCCTACCATGAAGGACGAAATAAGGCTGCCCTCCCCAGAAACCTTTTGCAAAGGCTTTAGGACTACATCTAGGAGAACCGCAAATGCCAGGGCAAAGTAATCCTTTCACATGCTTGCTTTTAAACCATGTATAGCATTTTAAAAGGTACACTCACCAGAGGTCCCTTCTCCACCTGCTGGGTCCAGGAGGCAGCCTTGGGTGGGTTCGGGGGGTACTGGCTCCAGGTCTAGGGTGAGAAACAGTTCCTGGCTGTCGGGAAAACCGGTTTCTCCGCTTGCTTGCTGTGAGCTATCTACAACCTCCTCCTCCTCCTCATCTTCTTCGTCCCCAAAACCTACTTCCGTATTGCCTCCATCTCCATTGAAGGAGTCAAACAACACGGCTGGGGTAGTGGTGGCTGAACCCCCTAAAATGGCATGCAGCTCATCATAGAAGCGGCATGTTTGGGGCTCTGACCCAGAGCGGCTGTTCGCCTCTCTGGTTTTCTGGCAGGCTTGCCTCAGCTCCTTCAGTTTCACGCGGCACTGCTTCGGGTCCCTGTTATGGCCTCTGTCCTTCATGCCCTGGGAGATTTTCACAAAGGCTTTGGCATTTCGAAAACTGGAACGGAGTTCTGATAGCATGGATTCCTCTCCCCAAACAGCGATCAGATCCCGTACCTCCCGTTCGGTCCATGCTGGAGCTCTTTTGCGATTCTGGGACTCCATCATGGTCACCTGTGCTGATGAGCTCTGCATGGTCACCTGCAGCTTGCCACGCTGGCCAAACAGGAAATGAGATTCAAAAGTTCGCAGTTCTTTTCCTGTCTACCTGGCCAGTGCATCTGAGTTGAGAGTGCTGTCCAGAGCGGTCAGAATGGAGCACTCTGGGATAGCTCCCGGAGGCCAATACCATCGAATTGTGTCCACAGTACCCCAAATTCGAGCCGGCAATGTCGATTTAAGCGCTAATCCACTTGTCAGGGGTGGAGTAAGGAAATCGATTTTAAGAGCCCTTTAAGTCGAAATAAAGGGCTTCATTGTGTGGACAGGTGCAGGTTTAAATCGATTTAACGCTGCTAAATTCGACCTAAAGTCTTAGTGTAGACCAGGGCTCAGTGTCCTTGTCATACATCCTGAGGGTCCTTGCAAAACTGTGTTATGGGACAAGAATCATATTCTTTTCTGATCAGATCAATTGGCGAGCCCATAATCTTTATTACATAAACAATAATATTAATCCGCTAAAAATCCGGCAACAGGACCTCACATTGGATCATCAAACTGATTTTATTTAATTTTTGAAAAAAAAAATGTAATTTCAGAAAGGGACATACCTGCCTCAGACGTACATAATCCAAGAGGAGATGATTGTTACAGAGCATGTCAGTGACATGGAGCAGCTTGGCTCCTTTATCTATCGCCTGTGCAGCGGCAAAGAGACTTACAGGCTGAAGCGGAGGACTGCTAGGAGACGTAAGATCCTTGTGGTACTTGATTGTATTAACCCTGTTTTCCACTGTGTCACAGCTGCTGACAGCAGCAATTGACTCATGGTGATGAGCGGTACAGACTCTTTTGAATAGCCACAAGCTTTTCAAAACTTTCCCACCGTTGCAAACACCAGTTCAGATCCACCCCTGTTAGTGACATTGGAAGCTCCTGTGTAATTGTGTACTGGCTGCTGCAGGAATTTTTAGCAGTGTGTGTATTAGCCTAATAGAAAGGTTGATAAAATGCTCATAAGAGCCATTTACATGAGAGCTTCTGGAACTGAACTAGTATTAGGAATGCGGGGAAATTTTTCAAAAATATCCCTAATATACACACCTATTTCAGTGGTAGCTATTGAGAGCAGATAAAATCTGCAAATAGACTTTAACTGAGCCCTACTGTGGGGCTTATACCGCCAATAAAATAGTGAGACTGAAGAACTGGTGAATAGGGAGCACTGGACATTGTCTATGTCGGGATTTATTTCAGAATATTCAGGTATTCCTGATTAACTATTCCAGTTTGGAAGTGGATTAGGCTAATTTGGAATAAGGCATACTGATCCCAGAATAAAAGCATCCGCACACCAAATTAACCAGAAATAGATAATCTGCTTTAAAGTGACACCTGACCTTATTCTGGATTTATTTTCAGGTATAGACAAGCCCTTAGACTATTTTAGTCCCTAAGGTGATGCAATGAAATTCATCTGTGAGTGCCTTATATTCAAAGCTAATGTAGTCACAAAAGCTTTTTAACCCCAGCATTTTTAACTTACTCACTATCCAAAGTCCTTATTCTCCTACAATTGTAATATATGTTAGATTGATTGGATCAGATTAGATTTTTGAGAGGCAGGGAAAGAGGAGGGTTGCAAGCCTTTTAGTATGTTGGTTAGAATCTCCATAGCTTGAGGCTCCATTTATCCCAGGGAGTCTCAGCCTGGTTCTTGCCTCACCTATCAGTTAAAATATTTATTCTACATCTTCTTTTGGAACAAAACATACTCATCATTTCCTGCTTCCTTTCTCTATTAACCTACTGCACCAACCAGGGTAAATGGGTACTGTGATGATACTATGATTCTAGAAATGCTGATAGATATAGATACAAAAATAGGTAATCACGGGCTTTGTTGCAGCTGTGTGGAATAGCTGCCATGCAAAGCTATAATGGAAAATAGGTTCTGCAGTGCAGAAAACTGTTAAGATATTAGGGATGCTGGCATGTGCAATACTTGTTTTCTGAAGAGGTTCAAACTTACTCCAGGACAGTTGAATAAACGGAAACTTAACCTGAGGTGGCAAGGATTTAAGCACTCATTAGCTTCACTGGGTGCCCTGTCGGACTGTCTCTTGAGTAAGACTATCTGGGATGATTTAATTGGGGATCAGCCGTGCTTTGAGCAGATGGATGGACTAGATGACCTCCTGAGGTCCCTTCCAACCCTGATATTCTATGATTCTATCTCTTGATTTTTGAACTAATATTAAGAAGCTGTGCACTGAAACCAACTTTTCCACACTACTCCCTATCCCTTTCCCCTGCTATTCTAGCAAATACACTGGGTCAGTAAGGGCTTCACTCTGGTGCAGGGATCCACCCACTTGGTTCTCACTGCAGGACTGTGGCCTAGGTATGACATTTGTTTTCTGCGGGAAGTGAATTTGCACAGCTTTCCTTGGTTGATATACAGTTGTTGCTGTATTTCAGCATGCTGGAGTTGTTTGCATGTCGTCTGATTTTTTTTTTCCCCGCCTCATCCCAGACACACCTACATAATGCAACGATTCTAACTTGGCTTTTGTTTTTGGTCTCTCTTAGGTATCAATCGACGTGAGGCTGGAAACTGTAATCACATTCGGCACTTTGAAAACACTTTTGTGGTTGAAACTGTTATCTGCAAAAAGTCATGAAGCAGCTCTTCAAATGTAACCTTCTGCTTTGCTTGCACACACGGATCCTCTCCTTAGAAGTGATAATCTGTCTTACTTTTTTACTCTCTCCCCTGCTTGGGCAGCACTAACTTCTCAGATCCCTTGTGATTATACATTGGACTCTATTGTCTCTGTACTGTATGTACTACTTACTTGGGACTCTTCGTTGGGCTTAAATTTACACAGTAATCCAAAATGCGACTCAGAATAGACACAGCAGGACAGGAATTCCATCCTGGAGGATACGTGCTCTGGGAAGTGCGGGGATGGAAACGGAGGGTAAGAAATAGCATGCCGCATAGAAATGTTTCATTCTGCCGGAATTAGTGGATGGTTTCATGCAGATGTAATGTCGGCACAGAAAAGCCAAAGTAAAATAATGCCATTAAAGGCAGGTTACCATTTGGATGTAATAACTAGCAGAAGGCTGTTAGATGCGGTAAGAAAACAGGTATGAGGTTTGCAAATGCTGCATCTAGGGAAGTTCTGCCAAACAAAGTAGTAACCCTAAAGTGTAAATTCTTGTTCCAAGTCATCCAGTGAGTGTGTCTGCTAAGAGCCTATTTCACAAACAACAAATGGAGCCTTTACACACTGCTTGTGCACATTGCTCTGAAATTATCACAGTGTACTTTTCTGAGCAAGGACTATCTGATTCGGTACCCATTGACCAATCTGCACCCCTCAGCTGATCTGCAGGCAGGGGGGTGGGGAGAGGGGAGCGTGGATTCTAGAAGGAGCCAAAGGAAAAAGAGAGTGACTAAATTGAATGGAGAGTGATTCAAGCTTCATTGCTTCATGACCACAAAGCAGTGAATGGTACACAAGTATATATGCCCCAGCACAAATAATGGGCCCATCTTTGGGTAACTTTTGATAGCACACTGTGATATTTTCACCAGGAGGACACTGTTCTTCAGCATTTAGCCCAACATACTGAGCACAGACATTTATCTTTTTATACTGGGCAGACAGGCCTTCTCTTTCCATATATTTTCCTGAAGTAAATAAAGGGACAGAGCCTCAACTGGTATAAATTGTCATTGCTCCATTGCAGTCCCTTTAACTGGTTGTTGAAGTCAATGGAGCGATGAAACTTGACACTGGCTGAGAATCTGCCCCATACAGGTCTAACTACTATAATCCATATTTTAAAAAAAAAATTCCATACTTATTTTCTATCTGAACATTTCCACTGGTTTCACACTATCAGAGGCTCGTGGTCCTAACCCATTTCACATGTCCCCTCTCTGTCTCACAGTCTGAGCTATGGGGTATTCCCCTTCTCCATGGGGCATGGAGGCAGACCAGCTAATTGGATGTATGCTAGGGGCAAGGAACAGCCCAGCTCTTCACTGGAATTCAGCAGAGTTCTCTGCCTCCACTTCTATGCAAGTGGCATGTTAAGGGGGTCTGCTTGTTTGGGGACTTTGAAGATCTTAATGTAATAGTTAAGCAGCTTTTTCAGTTTTTTGACATTCGTTTTCCTTCCTTTAACCTGCCAGGATCTGTAATGTGTCCCTAGCCCATCTTGCAAGCACAGCCAGTGACCCCAGCTGCAGAGCTTGTAGAGGTAGCTGCATCAGCATGAACAGTCTGTGTTTTTGAGAGACTTCTTTTGCATAGTGTGAAACAGTCCTCTTTTTGTAGCGTCACAAACACTGGTGTGGGATATTTTTATGCCAGTAAGTATTGTCTAGCCATGTGCAGTCTTGCAGAACTACCTGGCCTGTTAAGAGAGACCACTCAACACCCATATAGTTTTTTTAAAAATGCTGATCTACAGATGTGATGGAATCCCAGTATAGACATCGGAACAAGACCAAGATTTGGTTGATCAATATACTGCATAGAAATAGTGTGAGCTGAACTGCATGTCTCTTGATCGGCAAAAAAAAAATTGTAGGGTAGTTATGTATTTTTCTCTGCTCTATAAATCCAGTTCAATTAAGTAGGTCCTTGAAATGCAGGCCTTTTTTTTTGCTTGTGTGAATGGGGTGGATTTCGAATTGGCACAGTCTTTTTAATTGGTTTCCAAATCTGGACTTGTTCCCCATCTGTTGAAATGAGCTTGATGATGTTTTAGAAAGAGGAAAGATAAAGTAAAAGCAAGTACAATCATTAACTCCACAGAACCAAAAAAAAAGATGTTTTGTGACAGACAACTTTAAAGTAGTAATGCTGTGAATTAATTATACGAAACCAAAAGCAAAAGTTTTAGGCAAGCATGCAGCACAACGGTAATTTGTCTGTCCTGAGATATGGAGGGTTATTTATATAAACTTATAAAAAGGAATGGTTAAATTTTAACCCATCAGAATGCAGACTTTTTAGACTTACTCAAATGTTTACGCTTATGGAAAAGGAAAAGTCCTGGACAATTCACACAGCTTAGTAAGGTATGTTTCCCCCAACAGCAGTAGGGTGTGTGCTTTATGTAGAATAGAATTTTGTGTTTTGAAAATTTAATCTGTTTAGTCCTAACCCTGCTTTGCAAAGTGGATCACTAACGTGTACTGGGAGCGGGGGAGGGAAATGAGCACCTATCAGTTTGCTTGATGGAAATACAGCAAATTGGTAAATTTAAGCCCTGCATTTATTTTTGCTTTTAGGAATGTCAGCCAACCTGCACTCAGGTAGAAATACAGACTTTTTTTCTCTTTCTGATTCTGCATGTTTTAGCCGGTCATTAAATATGCTAACTATGTGCAATCCCTAAACTTTAAGAATAAGGCCTTAGTTCTTTAGCGTGAACTAAAGTAATCACAATTCATAGGATCAAAACAGCAGTTGCCTAGTAACAAAACTTAAAATGCTTTGTATATTTTGTCTGTTAGAGAAATCTGACCTGTTAATAAAATCTTTTACCTCTGATTTCTTAGTTGTTTCTTCTTTATTTAAAGGGTCAGGTTTTTCTGTGATGCGGTTGTTGAGAGGTACCAGATTGTTAGCTATGGAAACTGAAATCACCTATTTTGTCCCAGAACAGATCAAGCACAGATAGCAGCACTGGAAACTGCTATACCAATGTGCCATCATCCTTAGTTTGGAGGGATCACCTCTAGGGATGACTGAGAAATGCAGTCACCAGTGGAGTAGGAGCGAAGGTAGGAGCTCAGTTGGCTCTGTCTGACATTTAGGGAGCACCTGACAAAGGATGACTCCTCTTTCACCATCACCCAGGGTGGCCCAGAAGATGGGGGAGAGAAGAGAATCTGAGAATCGTGGAGTGGCAACCAATTATGTCTCCCTGATAGTCTGCCCCAGCCTTAGGAGCTACTCTAACATGCCAGCTGGGGAGAACATTACTCTAGCTTACTTTCCCATCTTCAGCTCCTGGAGCTGGAAGGTGAGTGGCATAGAAGTTGGCTGTGCTGGCTCTGTGTACTCCTGCTGGGGACTTCTCCATACCAAGGGAATCCTCAACAGGGGAACTTGCAGGTATTTTCGGCTCCCTTCTTCCTGCTTGCATAGTGCAGAGGGACAACAACAGAGCAGAGAATCTGCCTCAAGTGTTGATTGTGGCCAACTGACCTTTCTGTAATATTTCGCCTCAAGTTTGGACATTGCTCCTCTTGCTCTCTAATCATTCTTACTGGTCTTCTCTGAATTCTATCCAATTTATCTCCCAAGTGAGGTGTCCAGGATTGTACTTTACTATATTGTTTCTCTTTCTAAATCCACATTCTGGTCAATTTTTGAAGTACTGTAGTTGATTTTTTTTATTCTCTTCCATTTAGATTCTTTTACTCTGCTCCTCACCAGCCTATTCACCACAACTATGAGAGTTCGGTAGAAAAGATGCATCTTATAACAACTGCAGTCTCCAAAACTGGCTGCTCTTCGTGACTGACCATGACCAGACATCATCAAAGGCTAAAATGTTATAGTTTACAAAAATAACGTGGATTCCTTGTGGCACCTTAGAGACTAACTCCTCGTTATTTTTGCTGCTACAGACTAACAGAGCTACCACTCTGAAACCTGTCACCATAGTTTACAAAGTTAGCTTTCTGGCATTTCTCTGGATGAAGCTTTCTACTGCATTCCTTTGCAGTCAAATGACAGGAAATTCCTACAGTTCTGAAAAACAGAACTATTAGTGGAAGTTGAAGATCTGGGCTATGCATTGTAATGAGAGATTTTTACGGCAAATATCAATTTATTGCCCTAATGTGAATATTGACTGAGGAGAAGCTGAGGTCAATATTTATCTCTTGTGACAATAAATCTCAATCAAAATAAGAAATCAGTATATTTTAATTGTTTTCATAGCATCTGGAAATCTCTCCACTGTGGCCATTACTTCCTTAAATCTTATGCCTGGCAGAATAACATTTGAAGGATAAAGGAAGAAATTGTGGAAAATCCTATTACAATGGACTTTTAATGAGTCTGTCAAGAATATGTGAGAGTAAATAATTCAAAAGACAACTACTTTAACAAATTCAACCAATCGTTTTGCCCAAAGAATATCAGCAAGCAAATCCTGATGTCTGAATTTATTCC
This sequence comes from Lepidochelys olivacea, assembly GCF_965140295.1. Classification (NCBI taxonomy): domain Eukaryota; kingdom Metazoa; phylum Chordata; order Testudines; family Cheloniidae; genus Lepidochelys; species Lepidochelys olivacea. The sequence goes on from NC_140419.1 coordinate 42,651,539, forward strand.
ACAAATGCATTTTTAATTTAATTCTCTATACAAGTTAGGAATGTTGTAAATTTGAATTGTGTTGCTTAGTTGCGATTGGTCAGATGAGTCACATGGTTGCACAGGATGAGCTTCAGTATTCACTCTTATCCAAACATTTGTGCCTGTGAACTGGACCAGAAAACAAACACAGAAGGGAGGTGTGAACATGGCCAAAGGGAATGCTCAGATGAATATCCATAGTTTGTTTTTTTTTTAAACAGCATTGATTTGTCCCTTTTGTCTGTGAGCAGAGGTTAGCCCAGGCTCTTTACTTTGTGGAGATGGTCTGTGCAATTCCATACATGGCAGGGGAAGAGGTGCTCCATTGCTTGAGCCTCAGACATGTAGGGTCCAGCACAGGATTGCTCCCATCTCATGAAATCATCAAATGTATTTATGGGAAACCCCCTCTTCGCAACAAGTGGTGAATGGAAAGGTGGGATAAATCCAGTTGCGGGGAGTCCTGCGGAGCCTGGGAAGGAAAAATCAATTTGATGAGGAGGCAGCTAGGAAGGAAAGAATCAATTTGCAGGAGACTGAGAAGACGCACACAGAGTGGGGGCAGGGAGTCCAGAGGATGGATTGAGTGAGCATTTGGAGGTAGAAAAGGATGGGCTGAGTGGGGACCAGACTATGGATTGATGGGCCTGGTAGGGTGGAGGATATGCCGAAGGTCAGAGAAATGCTAAGAGGGTAGTGGTGGTGGTGGGATTGATTGGAGGCAATGGTTTGAGATGGAGTAGAGCATCAGTTGAATGGTGGAGCTGGGGGGCAGGCAAAGAATGTGGGCCAAGTCTAGAGGGTGGATTGGAGGCTGAGGGGGAGGACAGTATAGGGGTTTGCCTTGGGCAGAACTTGACTGGAGGATCTGGGGAGGCTGAGAACTATTCAGGTGGGTGGGAGGAGGGAACTGGATGATGGGCATAGAGCTGGGATTGGGAAGCCTGCAGGAAAAGAAAATACATTGGAGAGTCGAGGACAGAAGCTAGATTGTGTGCATGTGGCTGGGGGAAGTGAGTGGAGAGGCTTGTGGGGAAAACAATGGATTTGAGGACAAAATTAGTCGGGGGCAGAAGACTGCTGAGGTTGGAGGGACAGAGAATAGATGGAGGACAAGAGGTGGATGGATTGGGGCTGGGGGTCCTGGATGGCCTGGTAGGGTTGGGGGTAGGTTAGTGGGGGTGGAGGGGGTGGGGAAATGGAGAAGGCAAGGTAAGAGCGGTAAGGACAGAAGGTAAGAGATTATGGAAGATAGAGGGAGAGAAAATATAGATAGCAGGACAGACTATGGACCATGGGGGATCGAAGGGCATGAAGTGAAAAGAATGGGGCAGATGGGATAAGGGGAATCCGGGAAAACAATATACTCTGGACTGGGGTCCATGGGTTGTGAGAGCTGGGAGTGATGCAGGCTCTAATGTCAGAGAGGGGAGGGAAAGAAGCAGGACAGAAAATTGGGAAGGGAGCAAATAAAAGAGAGATTTACAAAGCAAATGTGAAGTGTTACAGTTTGGGCACCTTAACTGAGCATTTCCCTACCATAACATGTTTGGTTTTGTTTTAAATGTTACCTTACTTGTGAGTTTCCTGCATTTGTAATGGTTGATCTGGGGATCACTAGTATCCCTATAATGTGTTACTCACATATGTTCAACCTTAACTCCAGTTTAGAATAGCTGCTTATCTGGGAATGTGAGCAGATGAATGGTGTAACACAGGGATTTTGATTGGGGTTATGCAGGGAAGCTATCAATGCACATTCCAGAAGCTTTTCCAAAGTGAAAAGTAAGTTGTGGTCTGAGTAGCTTCTGTGTCTGGAGTGGGAAATGATGTCCTAGACTGATCTGTTGAGCAGCTGGAATGGTCAAGTAGTTGCTTGGAGGCTCCATTTTCACCCCAAGGGAATGAATAATAGGTCTCACTGAGGTTGTGGACTGTTACTTGAAGGGCAGCATCTCCAGTTTTTGGGAGAGGGGTAAAGGTTGGGGCTTCAAAGGCAGGGAGGGTTGTGGCTGCTCCCTGCCCACAGCTCTTGGAACATTCCAATACTGCCATGCAAGTGGTATGGCCCAACTGTCCCATGCTATCACTGATGGTTAGGAGCTCCCTCTGGCTGCCCCTGGGAGCAGCTGCAGCCAGTCCCCCTTCTGGCTGCTCCCTCCTGAGGGTTCCCGCAGCATTTCTAGCAGATTGTGGGTTGCTTGACAGTTCCCTTGCAAAGCCCCCTTTCCCCCCTGGGGCTGTCTTCCAGGCTACCCTCAGCCAGCTAAACTTGGCAGTAACTTCACCTTAGCAGGAACCTGCTGGAGAGGTGTGTCTGCCTCACCCTGTGCAGGCTTGATGCTTTTGGACCCCCACCCCCATTAAGCCCCTGACCTGTGTTGTGGGGTATTAATGTGTGGTCCTTGCAGAGCTAAGGAAAGCTTCTTTGAACCTCTCTTCCTCTGAGCCGGGGTGTCTAGCAAAGAGGGGCATTTTCTTGGGGGCAGTGATGCCATCTGACAGGGTGAGCCAGGCCCTACTGAAGCCTATACCAGCTTGACAAGGATAGGTTGAAGCTGTGGACTCAGCTGGGATTTGTCTCCAAGGCAACCTTTTCGACCTGTCAAGGTCATCCCCACACCTGCCTCACTGAGGACAAATATACAACTGGAGATGCTTGCTGCTATGCTTCCAATCTCCATAGCTAACCACAAAAATTGGCCTGGATCAGCATTTTAACCTTTCACCTGCTAAGGGACCGGACAGTTGGAGGCAGTTGGGCTGTACCCCTCACCACGGGAATGTGCAGGTGCTGGAGGGCATATGGAGAGGAGGTGGTATAGCCCTCCAAACCTACCCTCAATGTTAAGGGTCCTTGGGATGGACTAAAGCCATTAGAAAGTTCACTCTGTTTTTCTTTTCATTTGGCACCAGTTCCCAGAGCAGTGCTGTCACTGAGATGAGCACGTCTGGATGACTGACTTTGTCTATTACCCAGTGCTCTGAGTTGGTTGCCTTTAAACTCCATGGGCCATCTTGAGTTTCATCCGATCCAAGGAAAAGCAGCCTTCCAACTGAGACATTTCAGTTGCAGGCTGCCAAGAAGGCTGTGCTCCAAAATTGACCAAGCTCTTTTTCTTGGATTCAGCCTCTAGCAAAGAATCCTCCTTTGGCCTCTCTCTTGCTGAAGTAGATGAGCATAAACTAGCTAACCAACAAAACAAAGTATTTTATGTTGACTTCAGCCTTCCTCATACCACCCAGGGTTGTGCTTGTACTTACTCTGTTCCTGTGGGATCTCGCAGACCTCACTCTCCAAGAGTGAGAATCCTGGGGTAATGGTATCTCTAAAATAAGGGAAACGACCCCCCTCTCTTCCATTTGGGGGCTCTGCCCTGTGAGGGAGTGCGATGTGTCACAGATATCATCTATTGCCTTGTGTTTATCCTGATTGGGGACATGCTGCTATGCGTGGCTAACAACACAGGTTGACCCTGATCAGCACCTCAACCTTTTACTCCATAAGGGAACTGCCTGGTGGAGGCACTTGGGCTGTTCCACTCACCACTGGAGTGGGTGTGTGTGTGTGTAGTGGGCCTGGTGCAGCCATCTCACTTTGGGCTTTCCTGACAGAAGGCTTGGGACCTGAGAGTGGGAGTCCTGTGAGGATATTGTTCTCAAAGAAACAGTTACATGGGTAAGTAGTTTTCCCTTGTCCATTTAAATATGAATGTGCTGATGCAACATAACTTTAATTTGGTGTTTCCTGAATAAACTTAAGTGTATCTTCATTTAGTGATTTTTTTAGAACATTCAAGCTTGGTTCCCTATTATGGTAAATAGCCCCTGGCTACTTTTAGACTCTAACTCAATTCTACTTTTTAATTTGTGTCTCTGCCTGATGGAAACTGCTTTATCTGAACTAACACCAGGAACATGGAAAAGGATAGGAAGCAAATCTACCATGATTGTTTTTGAAGCATTCAACAGGACAATTTAAACACTAAAAATAAGGGTTAATAGGGTCACAGCTAAAAAACAATTTGTTTTGCCCTTTGATTAATAGATCCACCAGATGTTGCAATAAGAATTGGAGATTGTCACTTCCCCCTGCAGTGCAATGCAAAGTGAGTTTAAAGCTTTGGTTTAAGTTTTGCACTGCGATTAGTATCAGCTTAAAAACTCCAACTTGGTTTGTAAGCCTTTATATAGAGCTGCAAAATTAGATAACTGTTCAGCAAAGTTAATTTTAAGACAAAGAAATTTCAGCAGTGTCTCTTAAAATGTGAGCTCACAGTGTTTCTTTCAAGTCCTTCACCGGTTTATTCTGTCAATCGTGTCCAGTTCAATACTGACTTAGATTTCATTAAATCTAATATGTGGTCTCCATTGCGATATCTCTCTTGATTGTCTAGATATTTATAAAGCACCCAATTACCATCATATAGAAGTGCTATTCAATCCTAAAGAATTAGCATATGAAAAAGGACTTAATTAATTGTCAGAAGTCTGATGTAGGATTATATCAATGTAGCATTTCTCCATGTATTGGCATGTTTGTTTCCCCCAGTTTTGCCATCTGTTTTCAGGGTGAAAGATGTGGGTCCTTCAGGCAGTTTGAAGAATGTACATTTATTGTGTGGCAAATAATTAACCTGTGAAACTGCTGTCCTAATACACACACGTAAAAATTGAATAGTCCGTGATGTTTTAGGTTATGAAATTGAAAATTATTCTTCTTTGGAAGTATAAAGGATCTATTCAGTTGAAGAGATTATGTAGTGACGAAATGCAAGACAATTCCCATCATCAGATCTAATATTATCCACTCTACATGAGAGACAAATCACCATCTGATATTCCACATCAAGGCAAAACTAGTGAAATCCTGTTCTCCACACTAAGTGTTCATTTTGCACATTGAGGGGCCTGAACTGTTCCAATTCATCTCAATGGTTCTGATGCGTAATTATGATATTTTAAATGTCAGTATTGTTAACTATTGCCCTGCTGATCAAAACTCCCAAGATGTAAGAAGGCCAATCATATTTTGAAGATCTATACAAGGTACTGTGAGAAGCATCTCATTTTAGTGGTATGAGTATACAGAGTTAGTGGTATTCTCCCAAGGTCTGCTCGCAAACCCATCTTTTTCCCTTTGGGCTCCTGTTACAAATGATACCGATCTATGTGCTGTTTGTGGTGATGGCCTTGATGCCCCATTGAAATAAGTACTTACAATGGAGACTGCTAGGCAGAAGAAAGTTTGGCCCTCCTCGCCCCCTCTTCCCCCCCCCCCCCGAGCAGAAACAGGAGAGAACTGGATGGACACTCAAACATTTCCATGGATGGTACTGAGACATAACTTACTGAATTCTCAGCTATTTCACTGGGCCCAATTATACATTGGGCTGAAGGGTAACACTTGTGATAAAAGCTGTATGTCACATGTTTTGGTTGACACTGATGCTGGCGCTCACCTCCCCAGTTAGTGTGACTCAGAGGATTTTTAGCGTAGTTGAGTTGTGGCATCCTCACAAGGTTAACCGCAGTCATGTAGTGTAGCTTTTTCCCCCTGAAGTTGAATTTACTTGTCCTTGGACACAAAATACAAATAATAATGTTCTGCTTCCCACTTCCCCGTCTAGGGAATTGGCAATACTCTTTCCCTATCCAGGGATCTAAACACGGTTGGATGGGGTGGAGTTCATCTTTGTATTTTTCCGCACAGATTTTCTTTGACCAATTGGGAAACATTATTTATGTTGTTATCCTGATCTGAATCTTCAATGTCCCCAAATATTTCACATACTTGAGGCTGAAACCCATATTCTGACTATGAATACTTACTGTTTGACCCATATACCACTAATGATATGTATCTTTGCCAAATGACATCTCAGGTGACAACATCCCTAACTACAAGGTATTTAAAATGTGCATAGGAATTGTTTAGGGTTGCTCCAGGGGGTTATAATTAGGTGTGATATGATGAATTTAAGGAACACATAAATTAGGCTGCTGTTCAGGAGATGCTTTTTTAACAGACTTTTCTAAAGGAAGTGGTGAAATCTCATTGCTTAAGAGACAACTAGACTAAACAAGGAACTAGAGAATGTACTGTATTGAACAATCCTCTAGTGGCACGAGCATGGGCTTAATATGTGTTCCCCATCTCTAAATTTGATGATATCTTGATTTTTATTTAAAAAATGACTAGAAAGGCAACTTCTGCTACAATGACCCTGAAAATATTATAATTAAATAAAGAGTATTCCCAAAAATAGTTAGGGGAGAGCGCTAATTGAGCCTCTCCATTATTATCTCTGACCGCTCCCATGGTCCTGAGGCCCTGGCCTCTGTGTCCCTTCTGTTGCTTCAGGGCTTAGACACTACCTTGGAAATCTAGTTTGGTCTCACTTGTTGCCTGTGAAAGATAAGCAGGTAAATGTTTAACAATGATCTAAATCAGACTTTGCTGCAAGAGTTGTCGGTTGGCCTGTATCATTTTGGAGCTGTGGACACTTTAGAGGTAGGAGATCATCAGAGCAGAACTCTGTCTTGGTGACAACATGAGACCCCCTTCTGGTAATGCCTGACTGACTTGCTCCAAGCCAGTTGTTCTCAACCTATTTACTATTGTGGGCTGCATATGCAGACCACAGTGTGTTAACTTATGTGGGCGGCATCCAATACTACCGGTATGGCCCTGGGGATGTCACATGGGCCTCTGTGCTGATTGGGCTGTAAGTGGCCCATGGGCTGCAGATTGAGAACCACTGAGTTGTCCAAGCACTAACTCTGATGCCATTCTCAGGAAGCCTGTGATGGTGTTTTTAGAAGAAATTCTCAGTCACTTTGGGTGTCTCTGGAGCTCCTGGATGTCTGAAATAAGTGTTCACATGGGAAATAAGTGTTCATTCTGAGCAGAAATTCACTGTAAAGAGGCACTGACCTTTTATTGTTGCTCTCTAGGAGGCTATTTCCATATAAAGTCTCTTCTGATTTCCAATGGGTTGGAGTCATTTCCTCAGAGACAGAGGCTTCAGGCAGTTACTGGAACCCCATGAATACCACTTGCCTGTGCCCTATGGGAGTATGTTAAATCCTTTCACACAGCCACTCGTCCTAGGCATAGGGGTTCTCATTATAAAGGTGCATGTTTCACACTGCTACACTCATGCACTACACCTGTCAAGTGTAGGTAACACTGCCCTCCTGTGGCCAAACATATGCACATACGCTGATAAATGACTTGGGAAGAGTAAAAAATATTGCTCGGGCATGCAGGAGTGAAATCAGAAGGCCAAATCACACCTGGAGTTGCAGCTAGCAAGAGATGTTAGGAGTAACAAGAAGGGTTTCTTCAGTTATGTTAGCAACAAGGAGAAAGTCAAGGAAAGTGTGGGCCTCTTACTGAATGAGGGAGGCAACTAGTGACAGAGGATGTGGAAAAAGCTAATGTACTCAATGCTTTATTTGCCTCTGTCTTCACGAACAAGGTGAGCTTCCAGACTACTGCACTGGGCAGCACAGCATGGGGAGGAGGTGACCAGCCCTCTGTGAAGAAAGAAGTGGTTCGGGACTATTTAGAAAAGCTGGACGAGCACAAGTCCATGGGGCTGGATGCGCTGTATCCGAGAGTGCTAAAGGAGTTGGCGGATGTGATTGCAGAGCCACTGGCCATTATCTCTGAAAACTCATGGTGATTGGGGGAGGTCCTGGACAACTGGAAAAAGGCTAATGTAGTGCCTATCTTTGAAAAAGGGAAGGAGGAGGATCCTGGGAACTACAGGCCAGTCAGCCTCACCTCAGTCCCTGAAAAAATCATGGAGCAGGTCCTCAAGGAGTCCATTCTGAAGCACTTAGAGGAAAGTGATCAGGAACAGTCAGCATGGATTCACCAAGGGCAAGTCATGTCTGACTAATCTAATTGCCTTCTATGATGAGATAACTGGCTCTGTAGATGAGGGGAAAGCAGTGGACGTGTTGTTCACTTTGACTTTAGCAAAGCTTTTGACACGGTCTCCCACAGTATTCTTTCCAGCAAGTTAAAGTAGTATGGGCTGGATGAATGGACTATAAGGTGGCTAGAAAGCTGGCTAGACTGTCGGGCTCAACGGGTAGTGATCAATGGCTCCGTGTCTAGCTGGCAGCAGGTATCAAGTGGAGTGCCCCAAGGTTTTGTCCTCGGGCCGGTTTTGTTCAATATCTTCATTAATGATCTGGAGAATGGTGTGGATTGCACCCTCAGCAAGTTTGCAGATGACACTAAACTGGGAGGAGAGGTAGATACACAGGAGAGTAGGGATAGGATACAGAGGGACCTAGACAAATTAGAGGATTGGGCCAAAAGAAATCTGATGAGATTCAACAAGGACAAGTGCAGAGTCCTGCACTTAGGACGGAAGAATCCCATGCACCTCTACAGACTAGGGATCGAATGGCTAAGCAGCAGTTCTGCAGAAAAGGACCTAGGGGTTACAGTGGACAAGAAGCTGGATATGAGTCAACAGTGTGCCCTTTTTACTAAGGCCAATGGCATTTTGGGCTGTATAAGTAGAGGCATTGCCAGCATATCGAGGGATGTGATCGTTCCCCTCTATTCGACATTGGTGAGGCCTCATCTGGAGTTCTGTGTCCAGTTTTGGGCCCCACACTACAAGAAGGATGTGGAAAAACTGGAAAGAGTCCAGCGGAGGGCAACAAAAATGATTAGGGGACTGGAACACATGACTTATGAGGAGAGGCTGAGGGCACTGGGATTATTTAGTCTGCAGAAGAGAAGAATGAGGGGGGATTTGATAGCTGCTTTCAACTACCTGAAAGGGGGTTCCAAAGAGGACAGATCTAGACTGTTCTCAGTGGTAGCAGATGACAGAACGAGGAGTAATGGATTCAAGTTGCAGTGGGGGGAGATTTAGGTTGGATATTAGGAAAAACTTTTTCACTAGGAGGGTGGTGAAACACTGGAATGTGTTACCTAGGGAGGTGATGGAATCTCCTTCCTTAGAAGTTTTTAAGGTAGGCTTGAGAAAGCCCTGGCCGGGATGATTTAGTTGTGGATTGGCCCTGCTTTGAGCAGGGGGTTGGACTAGATGACCTTCTGAGGTCCCTTCCAACCCTGATACTCTATGATTCTTACCTTTCCCTGTACGTCACAATTTTTTTTAAGGGTGGCTCGCTAACAGATAATACCACAATGTACAGGACCATTGCAACAAAGTGCAGGGCTACAGCAGATTTCATAGCTCCCTAGCTCGTAGTTTAGTGGGTTGTTTAATCATCTGTTGGAGACAGCAGGAGGAATAGTCCCTATAGTGTAGTGATAATGTGCAAGAATACAATAAGCAAGAATGAGTGTAAAAATAAGACTGAGTATGTTTGCCTCTTCTATCAGCAGGTCTGCTCCAAGGATGGTCCAGGAAGTGGGAGTGAGATCCAAAGAATGCTAGCCAAACAGAAATACAAAAGGGCCTAGGGTGAAAACTTACTACTTCCGGGAAATTAAATCCTTCACCCTAGATAAAGCTCCTCTAACAGTGTAAAGGTGGTTAAGCACTGGAATAAATTATCTACGGAGGTTGTGGAATCTCCATCATTAGAGATTTTTAAGACCAGGTTAGACAAACGCTTGTCAGGGGATGGTCTTGCTAATACTTTGTCCTGCCTCAGTGCAGGGACTGGACTAGATGACCTATGGAGGTCCTTTCCAGTCATAATTTCTGTGATTCTATTGCTAACCTCAAACATTCAATTGGTTAGGCCCCAGAAATAGGAGATTGGTTTAAAAATCATGAGATTTTTAAAAAATACATGTTGGATTCTTTTTATTTCCTTTGATTTGAACCATCGGAGGCCACATTTTCAGGCTTTTCTCTGCAACCATGAGGTATAGAAAGTTACTTGTTTTTCAGTGAAAGCTGAGATTTACAGTTGATCCTTGACTCCAAGAGCTGGGTGCCGTAAGAAAAACATCAAGTAAAGTGAGACTCCTGATAAAATCATGAGAGCTGGCAATACCTGAAAAGACGTAATGGCTTCCAGGCCCAGCAAGAGACTTCCAATGTTTTGGGATAAGGACCCTGTGGAGGTTCAGGTAGGTGTCAGCATCTGTGGGAGGAGAGGTACCAGGTCAGGGTCCTTTGAGATTGGGAACTTCTCTTCACATGTTGTCCACTGGGCATCAGAAGGGAGTTGTGAGGGGAGCTGAAGGTTTTCTTCATTCTCATTCCCCTTGAGTAACAGGATGGAGGTTAGAAGGGGGAATGGAGAGCTATTTAACTTCTGCATCTGGCTAGAGGCTCCAGCTCTCTGATCTTAACTCTGGCTGCCCACAGCCCTTCCTACTCCAGCTCTTCTGGCTCTCTTGTAGATTTTCTTGAAAGTGCTTTGCCTACTGGCTGTCATTAGAGGATTTTCTAGCTGCTGGATGGGCAGGAAGGAGGAAATTTCCCTCTCTCTTCCCTGGCCAGCCACTCAGCCTGCAATGGATGCATCTGAGGAGGACACAAGATCAACAGCACTGGTCCCCATCTCACACTTCAGTTTCTAGTCCTCAGAGGGGACACAGAGACAAGAGACCTATAGGGAACAGAAACATTAAGGCAGCAAGCTAGAAGGGAAAGGACAGGAGACAATACTGGATGGATGTAATTAACAGGGATTTAGACTTAAGGGAGGGGGGGAAACAGAGAAATAGAGGAAGAAGCCTTCCAGTGAAGGGACTCTCTCCATGTTTGTTCAGCTCCCAGCACAACAGGGCCCTGATCCTGACAGAGGCCTTTGGATGCTACCATTCAATACATGATGAATAATGATACTAACAATAAGATGAGGGAACTCAGGAAGGAGAGAGAAGAGAAACCCAGAGGATGAGTGAGGGAGTTGCATAGCCTCACAGACAGTGGATGAGCTGCCCTGTGGTTGCTGTGTGTGGGGGAGGGAGTACGTTTGTCATCTGCCCCTGAGGACACAGAGATAAAAACATGCTTCATTTGCCATTGTGGCAATGAGGGTAGGAGTTGGCATTCACACTTATGCAATTATGACCTTGGGCTTTTTGAGGGCCTGGTTCTCGAGACACCCAGGAAAGACTAGTTACCCATCTGCTGTTAGCAATGGGTGAGAGGACAGCATTGGGTCTTTTCACCCCTGTCCTTGCACAATGGGAAGGACACTGTGTAGGAACTCCTTATCCTGGTGTCCCTTTGTTCTTTTGTTCTCCCCTGGCTTCTCTAGGTCTACCCTGTAGGTCTTTCCCTTTTTCTCTCTCCTGCTGCCCTATTGGGTGACCCCCTCCCACATACTCTCTCTCCCCTTCGAGTCCTCATTTCTCCTTATCTCCTCCTAACCCAGGGTCTGAAAGCTGAATTGCTCAATGTTTGTACAGAGGCTAATGGAATGGGAGTCCTGGTCCATGACTGGGGCTCCTAATTACTATGGTAATACAAATAATAATGGTGATAAGTTAACCATCATCTGGTTGAGTTCTCACCTGACAGAGAAGACGGTTCAGCTGTGGCCATCTGTATATGCATTACTGTTTACTATCACACAGTGGCAGTATAAGAACTCAAAGGAGATGTCTCTAATGCAAATCAAATACCATGTAGCACAGAGTAACCGAAGCTGCAGTGAAGCACCTTCCGTTATGGCATCTGCTGCACAGCAAACCTGAGAATTGTACATGTTTTCCCAAGGATATGCAGATCTAGTGAAGGGCGTCATTTTGCTATTTTCACCAGTGAGCCAAATTTTTCACAATGTAAAATAAGCAAATGCTGCACGGAGGCCTGGCGTGCACTACAAAGTGAGGCTGACATAAGTCGCCTTGCATCAACCTATTGGTCCAAGTATAAAATTTGTCTCCAGACGATGTAAGCACCCTGTTACTGCGGTGCAGTGACACCACAGCCCCCAACGGCATGGAGCTATTGTCAATCAGCGGAGGTCAACGCAGTGCAAGAGTAGATATCGCATGACCTATGTCGACCCTAAGTGTCCTCCAGAGGTTTCCCACAATGCACTGTTCCCTGTGACAGTGACCAATCTGGTCACAGTTATAAACTCCACTGCCCCAGGGTCATGGAGACTGGGAACTACACCCCTTAGCATATTTTTGAACTGTCTTTTCCTGATTGCCCGCCTTGGTGAACATGCCCAGCAGCTCTCCCTTTTTATGTGCAACTGCCCAACCAACCACGCCAGCTCCGCGCTCAGAGGTACTAGGTGCGCTTCTGCCTGGACTAGACAGGGTATTGCATCTCTTGGGCCTTTGGGATGAAGCAACTGAGCAAGCACAACTATGGGCCAGTCGTAGAAATGTGGACATCTATGAAAAGATTGCGCAGGGAATGCAGGCAAAGAGGTGTGACAGGGATCAGCAGCAGTGCTGTGTGAAAGCAAAGGAACTGTGCCAGGCATATCGCAAAGCCAGGGAGGCCAATAAATAATGGATCTGGTGCTGAGCCACAGACCTGCCACTATTACAATCAACTGCATGCCTCATTTGACAGAGACCCCACAAGTACCCCACAGACTACCGTGGGTACTTTGGAGGAGTCTGAGACAGAAACCTCTGCCATGAACAATGAGGAGGAAGAGGGAAGAGATTCAGCGGCGGGACCCAGTCATGCCACAAGCTAGGCCTTCCACCACAGTCTAGCCAGTCCTGCCAGCTGAGCATGAACAAACCCAATGAAGGGAAGGGACTTTGGGTGTGTGTATGCAATGTTTAAATTTAAAGATGGTGCCTGAGTTAACGACACAGGCGTAGACTTTTCATCAACTTTGTTTTATTTATATGAAAAGAGGTAGCAGTATAACAGAGGTAGATTTGGCAGCTGCTTTTCATTCCCCTGTTGGGTTAGGTGGGGCATGAAGAGCAGTTTGTTTATCATTGTAATCTCCTGAGAGATCTTGGTGCAACTTTCACACTGATACTCTGCAATCCATCCCTGCAGCCTTATTTCTTCCTCTGTGGTAGGAGACTGACTTTCCCTGGCACCATTCAGCTGGCACCATTGCAACAAACAGTCTAGTCGCATACAGCCTTGGGCAGCTTCAGGACACCAGTAGCAGCTATGCTTTCTGTGATCTGAAAGGAGTGAGACTTCAGCTAAAACCACCACTACCTGTGAAAATTTGTGCCAGTGTTCAGCACCATCGGCCTATACTTGTGCTGATGGAATACGGGCTGAAATTATATTGTTTCATGCAACTGAAATTTCTCCCCCCTGCCCTGGCAGGCCATACTCACCCTGGCAGGGACGGGAGTGCTGGGCAGAGACATTCCAAAGCTGAAGTGTCAATAAGCATGTCTTATTAAAAGTTTCATGGGAATAAGGGAAGCATCTTTTTTCCCTTTCCCTTGTGACTGTAAATCCCACAATACTTCTATTTTCGTCAGTAACTTCTGGTTTTGTTGCCTTCAGGGTTGACCCGTCCACACTCACGGAATGCTTGACTCTGAGGAGGAGGAGGAGAAAGAGAAGGACTAAGGAGGACTGGTTCAGTGCGATCCTGCAAGCCAGTGCTTCGTTGGACCATGAACAAAGGGCCTGGAAGGCCAGCATGACAGACAGCATAGAGAAGGAAAGGGCAGACAGGAGAGAGGCCCAGGAGTCCCATCAGGAAAAGGAGTGGGAGATGCACCAGGACATAATGGGTCTTCTGATGCAGCAAACAGAAATGGTTGACCTACAGGTCCCCAAATCCAAGACTCAGTCCCTAGAGAATGCCATGGTAGCAGCTTCCTATGCTTCCCAACATACCACGTGGTGTCATGGGCCACATCCTTATCCCTACCATTCCAGGACGTCCAGTGAGCTGTAAGAACAATGGTTGGTATCTGTATAGTCACAAAGGATGACATTAGTTCACTGAAATGGTTCATTGCTGCCTTTCCAATTTTAAAGTTCCACTCCAGTCATTTATGTTAAAAGTTTGTATTGCGTTGCCTGCAGTTTTTGCACCTTGTTTTTCTGCACTTTTTTGCCACTTAATAATTTTATTCTCCAGAAATAGAAATGTGTGTCTCTCACTTCACAACACTTATTGCATAATGCCTAGCACTACTCAGAGCACACAGTACTTGTAAATTTACAGCAAGCACCACAGAACTTCTAGGTTTGAGAAAGCACACATAGGCGTCAACTCTGTGGGTGCTCCAGAGCTGGAGCACCTATGGGGAAAAGTTGGTGGGTGCTCTGCACTCACTGGCAGCTCCCCGCCCCGCCCCGCCACCTCAGCTCACCTCTGCTCCACCTCCTCCCCTGAGCGTGCCACAAGCACTGGGAGGGATGGGGGAGGAGGGGGAATGTGGAGCGCTTGGGGAAGAGGCGGGGCCAGGGCGGGGGTTTGCGGAAGGAGTCCAATAGGGGCAAGGAGGGGGCGGAGTTGGGGTGGGGACTTTGGGAAAGGGGTTGGAATGGGGGAGGGGCAAGGGTGGAGTTGGGGCAGGGGCAGAAGGCGGGGGGGTTGAGCACCCACCGGCGCCGGGAAAAGTTGGTGCCTATGAAAACACTCCTATTTATAAACGTACAGCAAGCACTGCACAGTTCCTAGCAGCACCCAAAGTTTCCATTTATGCAGATCCATCCATTGTGTCCTGCACATTGCCAAGCATGTCAGTTCTGTGTAGCAGGAGATGATTAATGGCCCTGCACACTTGCATGACAATGGCCCCCACCGTGGATTTTCCAACTCCAAAATGATTTCCCACTGACCAGTAGCAATCTGGTATTGCAGCTTCCCATAGCGCGATTGCCACTCGCTTCTCCACTGTCAATGCAGCCCTCATTCTGGTGTCCCTGCTCAGCAAGGCTGGGGCAAGCTCAGCACACAGATCTAGGAATGTGGCCTTTTGCATCCAAAAGTTACGCAGCCATATTTCTTATCGTGAACCTGCATTACAATATGATCCCACCCATCTGGGCTAGTTTCTTGGGCCCAGAAGTGACTCTTCACCAGCTGCAGCTGCTCTGTGAATACCAAATGCAAAAATTGTGGGACATAGATGGTATTATGGGATGGAGAAAGTAGCGTGCTGTCAACTTGACCCCTAGCTCCCAGAGAACTCTGAGTGACTCATGTGTACCCCACAACACATTGTGAGAAATTCCCAAAAGGTTTTGCACCAGACAGTGGTGTGAGGCACACAGGGATACCTCCTTATAGAGTCCCGCCCTGCTTGTGAGTATGTGCAGCGCTGAAGCCAGCAGCCAAGTATGCCCACTCAAACGTTGGCAGTTAATCAAAGTTTGTAGTGTTGCTGTGACCTGGAAGAAACCACAAACTCTTAGCCTGAGTTTGTCAGCCTGACAGTCTTCCCCTTAAATGAGGACTCATTCTCCCCCTACATACTTGTGAGTAGGGGATGACACTGATATTGTAATGTAGCTAACAGGAAATAAAATGAAAATTTCTGTTTGTGATGTCACTGTGGGTTAACATGGAAAGAATTATAATGCCAGCAAGAGGCCTGCAAATGAGCAACAAGCAAGTCCACATGCAAAGATCCTCTTATTCATTAAAGAATGCAGGAAGACATATACAGCAAATATAAGGGTCATCTGCAGAACTACAAAACTTTTTTCAAAGATTTCCATTTAGAGCCATTTTAAGGGCCTGATCTGAAAGCACACTGAAGTTGTGGAGTCTTCCTATTGATTTCAAATGGTTTCTAGGTTGTTTTGAAGATTTCTCCTTTAAAAGATGTTAAAAATTGCTCCCTTTGAAAGAGTGTGAAAAGGAGACAAGTGACAAAAAGATAATTAAAGCATATCTGATACCTGTTTTTGGTAAAATCTGCCAACGTACACCTAAAGATACAAAAGTGAATCTAAAAACACCTGAAATTTTTGTTTACAGTTAAAAGAGCAGCTGATGCCTTATGAAAAACATTCTGCTCAGAAACAATCCTGCTTCTTTGTCCCTAGATAGTCTTTCTCTCTTCTCTTGTTCTTCCTAACTGACTACATTTGCATGAACACTGATCTTTTGTTTCTTAAGAGTTAATCCACCCCTGCAGCTTGTTCCTCATTTGGAGCCTGATCCAAAGTCCATTTGTGTAAATCAGAGACGTTTTATTGATTGCAGTTGGCTTTAAATCAGGTCCTTGAAGCTTTAAGCCTCTGTGACATTAGAATCATCTCTGTATATCAATCTCCTCACTGTATTTTCCACTGAATGCATCTGATGAAGTGAGCTGTAGCTCACGAAAGCTTATGCTCAAATAATTTGGTTAGTCTCTCAGGTGCCACAAGTACTCCTTTTCTTTTTGCGAAGACAGACTAACACGGCTGTTACTCTGAAACCTGCCATTATGCAAGGCACTGCATTTTGCCGTATGGAGTGGAAATCTATCAACTTCATGAAAAAACTCGTACAGATACAGACAGACATCATCTTCCTTTCCAAATGCAAACAGATGGACATCGTACCAAAAGGACTGAAGGTAAAAAATCCATTACAATCTACATACCCCACAGACTATGCTGACAGCTTGTGCCACACGCTCTCAAAGAAACTGCGGAATCACCTGATCAACATCCTCTACAGCAAACAGGGAAAGATTAAGAATGAGCTCTCAAAACTGGATACTCTCATAAAAAAACCAACCTTCCACACAAACTTCCTCATGGCTGGACTTTACAAAAACTAGACAAGCCATTTACAACACACACACTTTGCTTCTCTACAAAAGAAAAAGGACACTAAACTATCTAAACTACTACATGCCACAAGAGGCCACAGCAATGGTTCCCTTAACCCACCCAGCAATATTGTCAATCTATGCAACTATACTCTTAGGACAGATTCTTCTGCTGGGCGATCTCGGGGCCTCTCCTTCTGCCCCTCCACGAACATGATACAGTTCTGTTGTAACCTAGAATCCTATTTTCGACGTCGCCGACTCAAGGAATATTTCCAACACACCTCTGAACAACATACTAATCCACAGAGACCTTCCTACCAACCCTACAAAAAGAAGGATTCTAGGTGGACTCCTCCTAAGGGTCGAAACAACAGACTGGACTTCTACATAGATTGCTTCCGCCGACATGCACAGGCTGAAATTGTGGAAAAGCAGCATCACTTGCCCCATAACCTCAGCCGTGCAGAACACAATGCCATCCACAGCCTCAGAAACAACTCTGACATCATAATCAAAAAGGTTGACAAAGGAGGTGCTGTTGTCATCATGAATAGGTCGGAATATGAACAAGAGGCTGCTCGGCAGCTCTCCAATACCACTTTCTACAAGCCATTACCCTCTGATCCCACTGAGGGTTACCAAAAGAAACTACAACATTTGCTCAAGAGACTCCCTGAAAAAGCACAAGAACAAATCCGCACAGACACACCCCTGGAACCCCGACCTTGGGCATTCTATCTGCTACCCAAGATCCATAAACCTGGAAATCCGGGACACCCCATCATCTCAGGCATTGGCACCCTGACAGCAGGATTGTCTGGCTATGTAGACTGCCCCCCAACCTGAAGCAAATACTCACCAGCAACCACACACCACACAACAGAACCACTAACCCAGGAACCTATCCTTGCAACAAAGCCCGTTGCCAACTGTGTCCACATATCTATTCAGGGGACATCATCACAGGGCCTAATAACATCAGCCACACTATCAGAGGCTCGTTCACCTGCACATCTACAATGTGATATATGCCATCATGTGCCAGCAATGGCCCTCTGCCATGTACATTGGTCAAACTGGACAGTCTCTACGTAAAAGAATAAATGGACACAAATCAGATGTCAAGAATTATAACATTCATAAACCAGTTGGAGAACACTTCAGTCTCTCTGGCCACTTGATTACAGACCTAAAGGTCGCAATATTACAACAAAAAGACTTCAAAAACAGACTCCAACGAGAGACTGCTGAATTGGAATTAATTTGCAAACTGGATACAATTAACTTAGGCTTGAATAGAGACTGGGAGTGGATGTGTCATTACACAAAGTAAAACTATTTCCCCATGTTTATTCCCCCCCCCCCCCCACTGCTCCTCAGATGTTCCTGTGAACTGCTGGCAATGGCCCACCTTGATTATCACTACACAAGGTTTTCTCTCCTCCCCCCCCCCCCCCCGCTCTTCTGCTGGTAATAGCTCATGTTAAGTGATCACTCTCCTTACAATGTGTATGATGACACCCATTTTTTCATGTTCTGTGTCTCCTCACTGTGTTTTCCACTGAATGCATCCGATGAAGTGAGCTGTAGCTCACGAAAGCTTATGCTCAAATAATTTGGTTCGTCTCTCAGGTGCCACTAGTACTCCTTTTCTTTTTGCGAATACAGACTAACATGGCAGCTACTCTGAAATCTACAGCAACTAATTGTGATATAATAAAAAAAAGGTTTATGACTTCAGATAGGTGAAACAGTTAGCATTAGCTGAGGCAACATGGTTCCTTGGTTACAAAGAATTAGGGAAGACAAGAACAGAAAACATGCTATATCAGTAGAACTATCTCTAAATGGGGTATTTTCCCACAGTTCTCCAGGAGGCAACAGAACTTGTTTAAAAATCTAAACTTTCATATGCAGCTTCATGTTCTGCATAAAATTCTATCTTATTCCCACCAGTGCAGAAAATACATTAAGAATGTAGGCCCCTAGAGCACAGTCAATGAATTGTTCAGTTCCATATAGACCAATACTTTATCACAGAGAGTTCTGGATTTAAAAAACCCCAAACAATGCCTTATAATTTTAGAAATGATCCATACTGTTTTTGTTTCCCGTTTCAATCTTCTGATGCTAATTCAGCACATTCCTTCCCAACCAGTCACTCCTCCAACTCTATTACATTTTGGCCTTGTCTACACTCAGCAGTTGTATTGTGGTAACTACACTTCTGGTGTTAAATCGGTTTAACCTCCCCAGCTTATATTGGCAAGGCTTATTCCCATACATGGAGGGTGTTTGCAGGTCTGAACATTACACCTTGTGACAGGGCAAGGCCAGATGTCTATAGGAAAGTAGTGGGAGAGATATATTAGCTCCAGGCTAAACAAATCCCTAGTACCAGGATAAATGAAATGGCAGCTGCTCCAGGTCAATTAAGACACCTGGGGCCAATTAAGAACTTTCCAGAAGGCAGGGAGAAGGCTAGGTTGATTGGGACACCTGAAGCCAATGAGGGGCTGGCTGAAACAAGTTAAAAGCCTCCCAGTCAGTCAGGTGGGTGTGCGTGTCAGGAGCTGTGGGAGGAAGTTGCGCTGTTGGAGAGACTGAGTAGTACACACCATATCAGGCACAAGGAAGGAGGCCCTGAGGTAAGGGTGAAGTGGAGCTTGAGAAAGTGAGCGCTGCTGTGGGAGAAGTAGCCCAGTGAATTGTACATGTCATGTTTCTAAAAGGTCAGCTACCATAGCTGATACTATTAGGATCTCTGGGCTGGAGCCTGGAGGCTAACTTTAGCCAGGCAGGCTTTCCCAGTTATAAGTCAAATGTTTAGAGAAGTTTTTTGGGAAAGGCAGGGTGAGAGGAAGTCTTCCTAGAAGAGGTTCCCATAGTATATGTCAAGGGAGGTTTGATTCCTTCTGAGCTTGATGATCCTCATTAAAGGTGGACGTAAATATAGAATCTGTCTGTCTACATATTACCTATTATGTTGGATCATATTAAAGAAGTTCTGTATTAAAATCACAAATGAGTTTGATTCCCCAGAGTTTAAATTCCAGGGTATTACTAATTAAGAGGTCTCTTGGTTTTTGGTACTGTTTCTCTCCCTCTATGTGTGAAACTTGCAAGCTGCTAATTGTGTTAGTACATTCTAAGACAGAGTCTGTTCTCAAAGCAATTCACAGAGAGAGAGACTCAAAGCAATACTCTAACAACAGAAACAGCACCCAGAGACTCCCCACCCTTTTGTTGTATTAACCATTGTGATTAAAATAGAGATAGAGGATGCTTGGTGTGGATAATAACTGAATGATCAGGGAGGTGCCAGCCTAAGAATCCAGTGTCCATCGACTGAAGAAGGGGTCAAGTGGAAATAACCAGACGACCCCCCCCACCCTCCCCGGAGGGCAGACTGGAATCCACCCAACAGCCTCAAGAATGGGAGAACCAAAGAACAAGATAACATCTTGGAGCCATCAGGAATGTGCTATCTGCTGATTGATTCAGCAACAGCATGAAGCAGCAATTCCCATAGACTGGCATAGGAAGAAATTCCTATAAAAATAGACTCTAAAAAATGAGAACTTTGGGGTCTGATTCTGCAAACCAACTTCCAGGAGCATCAGATGAGCATCTGACAAGGCCCTGCTCCCTCCTCATGTCCAGGCCACCTGGCCAGTGGCTTGGCATGAGCAACTCTAAGGCCGGTAACTATGATAACAACCTTGCAGAACCTGTGTGTGTGTGTGTGTGTTTGTATGAATGAATGTGTGAATAAATATGAGATTGAATGGAATGTTATAACTATAACTAACTGCTTACTATGTTTCTTTCTGTATTCACAATAAATGTGGTATTTTGCCTTTTTCCCTTTAATAAGATCCTGCTGGTTTTTATTTTATTGGTATAACATTTTGGTGGAGAATTGCAAAAGGGGGAATATTGGCAAAAGACCTCAGTTATTGTAAATATTGGTGTGCACACCGCCAGCTCTAGTGAGCTAGGCATTTCTATTAGGTTAACCAGACCTGCTGGCCTCCGAGAAGGTAGCAGGGGACCTGCTGGTCTCCGAGAAGGTAGTAGAGAAAACAGATTAAACCAGACCTGCTGGCCTCCGAGAAGGTAGCGGGGACCTGCTGGCCTCCGAGAAGGTAGCAGGGGACCTGCTGGTCTCCGAGAAGGTAGTAGAGAAAACAGATTAAACCAGACCTGCTGGCCTCTGGGAAGGTAGCAGGGGACCTGCTGGCCTCTGGGAAGGTAGCAGGAGAAAAAACGCATAGATTAAGCTATGATTTCAGAATCTAGACTGTGTCACTTGCTAAGTAATACCAGCAGTGACAAAGAGATTGAAATATCCATGTTAAGATGTTTAAAAGAAAACAGGGTAAGCCAGTACCAGAGGGAGGAATGGAGTCAGAAGGAACTCCAACCTCACCTTTTGTTAAAGAAATTACACCTTTTAAACAAATCCTTCAAAAATGTGGGCACAGTCCTTGGACTAAACAAGCCCTAGCTGATGTCTGCACTATTTCGGACCTAGAGGATAGATTGGCTCAGTATATCCTCATATACAAACCTTCTAGTGCTGCCAAAAGAGATGCAGCAGCAATTTGGTTGTTGTGGGAGGCATGTAAGGATTCTTCCCTCCGCTTGTCCTCATGTAAAGAGGAAAAGGCACAAACGGAAAAGGGAGCAGACAATTGGAAGGTGCTGGCTACAAATACCCAAAGCCAGCTGAAAATAGTGAAAGAGGCACTCCAGGAATACAAAAAGAGTGAAAAAGTTAACTCTGCAGAGGCTGGAGGGAGGCAGGTAAAGGGGGAGAAGGTCCTATGTACTGCACCCCCAGGCATAATTACAAAGAGAAAAGAGAGTAAAAAAAAAAAAAATTAACTCTGCAGAGGCTGGAGGGAATTAAGCAGTTAAACTTTGTATTTCACCCAAACAACTTTTAACCGAAAATGTTAAAAAGGAAAAGTGTTAGAGAAAGAGCATTCTTGGTTTCTTTGCAGCCATTCTGAAAGAAAAATGGGCCCTTTTCCAAAGGAATGTCTGTAAATTAGCCAGGCAAAAATAAACTATCTGATTAAAATCATTTGACTGGACAATTTAGTCAAATTTGCTAAAACAACATAAGAGGGTTCTATTGGAACTTAACTGCCTCAAATGTATAAAGGGAATGTAAGATGTAAAAAACAGAGCAGTGTGGAAGGGATGTTAAGGAAAAGAAAATGTGTATGTATCTGTCTGTGTGTGTGTAAATATGTAAAGTTCTAAGGACCAGTTAGTTTTGTTTTTGTTTTAAATAATGCCACTAAAAATCCATTTGACTCTTTAATTCAAAGTTGCAAAACTGACAGACCTTTTTGCTAGACACAGGTAATTAGTGTTGTTTGGCTCTGGGATTTGGCATTTAACCCTTAAAAGGTAACTCAATGCTTTACAAAATTTAAAATGTTTTTAAGCTGTGGCTGTAGCAGGGCAGTCAAAATCCGGAGAATATAAAAAAAAAAATTCTGGATTCTTTTTGTTTGTTTGTTTTTGTAACAAAATAGCAGATGAGAGTTGTAGAAAAAAAATAAAATAAAAAAAAGACAGTGCCTCTCTGAAGCAACAGCAGAGGTGAGGTGCACAAAACAAAAAGAAGCAATGTTAGAAACACTGAGTCTTAAAATGGCTCTGAGTAATCAGACTGTCACTTTGATAAAGGTACATGAAAACTCTGTAAGCAAAAAAAGAAATAGTGACATCTTATGTAAAAATGGATCTGGATAATGTTATAGAAGTTAAACTATGGAAGGAATGTGCATTTGCCCCAGAACATGTGCAGGGTATATAGTAGAAGGGGTAAAAGAAATGCAAACATACCATGCTACTTAATTAAAATGCTATTAGGGCTCCAAAGGGAGCCACAATAGGTTGTGTTTTCTTTTTCAGATTGCTGTGTGTTTTGAAAGCAGAAGTTAAAAGTAATCAAAACTCTGGTGAAAGTTGATTGTGTCCCTTTTAAGATAGTCTCTGAGCTGCTGATGGCTTTAAATCCAAAAGCAGGAAGCGTCTGTGAAAATGCAAATGACCTAAATGATAAAGGAAGGAAAGAACGAGCAGCACAAAGGAGCTGCAGATAAAGGACACACCTGGTCAGCAAACAAATTGTCTAAATAAAAGGCATGGTATATCAAAATAATTTTAATAAATTTAATTATAATAAGTATCCCTGTAACAACGTATAGCGTATATGATTTTTGGAAAAACCCTTTAAGGTTGTATGGTAATGATGCTTCTCAGTTATTACCTGTAAATAAAACTTAAAGCTTAACACAGCAGGAAAAAACATTATAAACTTGGTCTGCTGTAAAAGAAGGAAAACTCAGGGATTTAATGACTAAACAGTGGGATAATTTCCCCATAACCCTTAAAAGATAAAAGCCATTGAAACCTGGCCTGCCTATAGAACAAAAACAGGAAGATGTGGGGGGCAATTCCTCTGTTTTGCCTGCAATCAGCAAGGGTATTTGTAAAAGAAATATTTTAAGCAATAATCTGCCACCCCAAAAGGGGTAGAAACATGTTCTTTTTGTCTTTCAGAAAATCAGGAAAAGCTGATGCCAGCTGAAAAGCAACCCAATACCATGAATCTACTGTCACAATAGAGATTGTGTTCTGTGTTCTATGTTTTGTCTTGTGTTTTGTCTTGTTGCTAGCACTGTTGTGTGTTTAAAAAAAAAAATACTGAAGACCTGCAGGAACTTAAAAATAAATTAAGCTTTCTGTCCCAGCTACAGGACGGCCTGATAGAAAAACGAGTACATGCCAATGTAGACTTGGTCCAAATTGGTCTGGGTAACCTAAAAGGCCGATGGAATCTTTAGTAATGGCTTAATACTACCACATGGCTTATCCATAAGAAAAAAAAATATTAGGAATAGGAAACTACACAGCCATAGCTATGGGATGCACTGAAATGCAGATACCTGCACTAGCTACTTTGGAACACAAAATGTTCTGGGTCATATTGGGAAATATTAAGGGTTTGATGCATTTGTTAAAAAAGAAAGAGATCATTGTTTGACACTTATCAATATGAATGGATGCAATACGTTTCCAGTATTGTAAAACCAGACTTGTTAATGGGAGAAATTGTTGTCAAAATTGCACACCAACAGTCCCTGGAGGCAAAGGTATTGAAGGTTAACCCACTCCCCATATTACACATGGGATCCTTCTGGCTACCCTGGACCTTGAGCCAGTGGGCTGGGGAGGGAGGGAAGCTATTGGACACTAGAGGTTGTACCGAATGGACTCCTCAAAAGTGGGTGTGCCTCACCTTGCCTGTTGCCCCAGAACCTTGTAGTAAAGATACATCACTAGGATCATGTATGTGGCATGAATTGGAATCACAAACTCAAATTGCCTCACAGTACTTTCTCTTGAATAGGCTACATAGAAAGTGACACTGACAATTATAAATCTTAGTGTCAAAAGGGGGATTATGTTAGATCATATTAAAGAAGTTCTGTATTAAAATCACAAATGAGTTTGATTCCCCAGAGTTTAAATTCCAGGGTATTACTAATTAAGAGGTCTCTTGGTTTTTGGTACTGTTTCTCTCCCTCTATGTGTGAAACTTGCAAGCTGCTAACTGTGTTAGTACATTCTAAGACAGAGTCTGTTCTCAAAGCAATTCACAGAGAGAGAGACTCAAAGCAATACTCTAACAACAGAAACAGCACCCAGAGACTCCCCGCCCTTTTGTTGTATTAACAATTGTGATTAAAATAGAGATAGAGGATGTACGTGGATGGATGCTTGGTGTGGATAATAACTGAATGATCAGGGAGGTGCCAGCCTAAGAATCCAGTGTCCATCGGCTGAAGAAGGCGTCAAGTGGAAATAACCAGAGGGACCCCCCCCCCCGCCCCGGAGGGCAGACTGGAATCCACCCAACAGCCTCAAGAATGGGAGAACCAAAGAACAAGATAACATCTTGGAGCCATCAGGAATGTGCTATCTGCTGATTGATTCAGCAACAGCATGATGAAGCAATTCCCATAGACTGGCACAGGAAGAAATTCCTATAAAAATAGACTCTAAAAAATGAGAACTTTGGGGTCTGATTCTGCAAACCAACTTCCAGGAGCATCAGATGAGCATCTGACAAGGCCCTGCTCCCTCCTCATGTCCAGGCCACCTGGCCAGTGGCTTGGCATGAGCAACTCTAAGGCCGGTAACTATGATAACAGCCTTGCAGAACCTGTGTGTGTGTGTGTTTGTATGAATGAATGTGTGAATAAATATGAGATTGAATGGAATGTTATAGCTATAACTAACTGCTTACTATGTTTCTTTCTGTATTCACAATAAATGTGGTATTTTGCCTTTTTCCCTTTAATAAGATCCTGCTGGTTTTTATTTTATTGGTGTAACAGCTAATCATCATATATGAGCACTTTCCATGTCAAATCAATCACAATAGTGAAGTTTCCAGTGAATGCTGTGGTAATAACTGTACTTAGGGTATTCTTTTGTTTATTCATAATCAAAATAAACAATCATGTTTGTAAGCAAACTTCCCTTGGTTTACTGTCTTCTGAAGGTTTCAGAGTAACAGCCGTGTTAGTCTGTATTTGCAAAAAGAAAAGGAGTACTTGTGGCACCTTAGAGACTAACCAATTTATTTGAGCATGAGCTTTCGTGAGCTACAGCTCACTTCATCAGATGCATACCGTGGAAACTGCAGCAGACTTTATATACACACAGAGATCATAAAACAATACCTCCTCCCACCCCACTCTCCTGCTGGTAATAGCTCATCCAAAGTGACCACTCTCCCTACAGTGTGCATGGTAATCAAGGTGGGCCATGTCCAGCACAAATCCAGGCTCTGTGTGTATATAAAGTCTGCTGCAGTTTCCACGGTATGCATCCAATGAAGTGAGCTGTAGCTCAAGAAAGCTCATGCTCAAATAAATTGGTTAGTCTCTAAGGTGCCACAAGTACTCCTTTTCTTTTTGTCTTTTGAAGACTGCTCCTCATCTGAAGGACTTTTGACTGGGACTCCCAGCTTACCTTTATAGCTGGCTGGGAATTTTTTGAAAAATGCTTTTCCACTGAAACATATCTATTCATCATAACCAAAACTTCTCATGGGAAAGGGTTGAGTCCAACAAATTTCAAATTTGTTTGGAAAAAAAAATTCAGAATTTTCAAACCATCCTATTTTGACATTGCAAATTTCAATTTTTTGGTTTGAAACAACTTATATTTCAAAACAGTTAACTTATAGTAAAAAAATTATTTTCGATGGTCAAAATTGAATGAAACTTTTCAAAATGAATGAAATAAAATTATTTTGAATTAACCTAACCCTTTTTAAAAAAAAAAAATTATATAAAGATGTTCATTGTGTGAAAAATTTCAAGATTTTAACTTTGTCCCAATTCAGGACTGGAAAATGTTTTGAACATTTTTCCTGGGATTGCAAACCTGTTTCCCAGCCAGCTCTTCTTACCTTAAATTAGCTGGTGGGCACACATGTGCAAAGGCAGCCATAAGAATGTCGAATGGGTCACTGCTGGAGGACTATCTACCTCAGCTGTTCTGTCTCAGTTTTCAACTAGATTGGGGTGAGTAACCACTGAAATAAAATACAAAGGAAAGTGGAGGTGTCAAGGTTCCTCCCCCACTCTGAACTCTAGGGTACAGATGTGGGGACCTGCATGAAAAACCTCCTAAGCTTATCTTTACCAGCTTAGGTCAAAACTTCCCCCAAGGTACAAAATATTCCACCCGTTGTCCTTGGACTGGCCGCTACCACCACCAAACTAATACTGGTTACTGGGGAAGAGCTGTTTGGACGCATCCTTTCCCCCAAAATACTTCCCAAAACCTTGCACCTCACTTCCTGGACAAGGTTTGGTAAAAAGCCTCACCAATTTGCCTAGGTGACTACAGACCCAGACCCTTGGATCTTAAGAACAATGAACAATCCTCCCAACACTTGCACCCCCCCTTTCCTGGGAAATGTTGGATAAAAAGCCTCACCAATTTGCATAGGTGACCACAGACCCAAACCCTTGGATCTGAGAACAATGAAAAAGCATTCAGTTTTCTTACAAGAAGACTTTTAATAAAAATAGGAGTAAATAGAAATAAAGAAATCCCCCCTGTAAAATCAGGATGGTAGATATCTTACAGGGTAATTAGATTCAAAAACATAGAGAACCCCTCTAGGCAAAACCTTAAGTTACAAAAAAGATACACAGACAGAAATAGTTATTCTATTCAGCACAATTCTTTTCTCAGCCATTTAAAGAAATCATAATCTAACACATACCTAGCTAGATTACTTACTAAAAGTTCTAAGACTCCATTCCTGGTCTATCCCCGACAAAGACAGACTATAGACAGACACACAGACCCTTTGTTTCTCTCCCTCCTCCCAGCTTTTGAAAGTATCTTGTCTCCTCATTGGTCATTTTGGTCAGGTGCCAGCGAGGTTACCTTTAGCTTCTTAACCCTTTACAGGTGAGAGGAGCTTTCCCCTGGCCAGGAGGGATTTCAAAGGGGTTTACCCTTCCCTTTATATTTATGACAGGAGGATTCTCCATCTCTTGAAGTCTTCACATCAAGACTGGTTGCCTTTATGGAATATATGCATTAGTCAAACACAAGTTACTGAGATCAATACAAGTTCATCTTGTATGGCTTGTGTTATATAGGAGGTCAGACTAGATGGACTAATGGCCTCTGTGGAAACAGAGAAGATCAACATATTCTAAGAAACTGGTACTTGTGAAAGCGTCTGCAGTTGAAGTTTTGTTTATTGTAGCCAATCTATATTTTTGGGCTTTTATTTTAATTCCACTGTTCTTTGTCTTTTTCCATTTGGCTATTTGGTTTATGAGACTGTCTGTATTGGATACTGCCTCTTTTGAAGGTTCTTAAAAGGTATGAAACATCATTCATTTTCTCTCCAGTGACAGGGTGAGAATGGCAGAGGCATGAAAATTGAGGCACATGGAAACTTTGCTGCTGAAAGTTGCCAGGTAACCTGTCCTAAGCCTGCTGGTGATATGTGTTTACACAAGAGGCAATGAAACAAACTACCAGGATTCTTCTGTAGTGGAAGAGGCAATCAACTATGAGAGCTGTGGTTAAAGCTTAGAATTGAGATCTGCCAGTGACAGTGATTACAAATCAGGACTGCTAACTAGAGCTGGTATCATGATTTGTGTTGTGTGGTAGGTCACCCAAGCTATACATTATTGTTTCTGTTCTCTGATGGTATTTGAATCTTTTTCAAATAAGAGTACTGAATGACAAATAATGCAAATCCAGTATATCAGACAAATAATAATTCTTGCTAAAATACATTAAACTTTGCAGGTTTGAGAATATGCTGAATATCTAATAGTTATCCAAATTATTATTTGTATTCATAGAGGTTGGAGGTCAGAAGGAACCATTAGATTGTTAAGTCTCACCTCCTGTATATCACAGGCCATTACATTTCACAGAGTTACCCCTGTATTGAACCCAATAACTTGTGTTTAACTAAAGGATAACTTGTGTTAACCATCTCTTCCAGAAATGTGTCTAGTCTAGATCTGAAGACATCAAGAGTTGGAGAATCCACCACTTCCAGCGTTCTGATGGTTAGTCATCCTAAAAAAAAAGGGGGGGTTAAAATTGGTGCCTAATTTCTAATTTGAGTTTGTCTGGTTTTAGCTTTCCATCATTGGTTCTTGTTATGTCTTTCTCTGATAGATTAAAGAATAGGCTTGGTGAGATAGGTCTGTTTTATGTCTTGATGAGAACTGGGTGGCTGGGACCTTTTGGGTCTTTGATCAGCTCATGTTTGAAGCCTCTGAATGGTTAATCCCTCACTTTTAGCAACAGGATGGAACTAAGCAGCAAGGGTTAGTATATTAGTTAGCTGCTAGGTTAACTCCTGAGCAGGTGAATATGAAAATCAAATGGGAATTTTGGAAGAGTATAAAAGGCATTCTTCTTAGATACAGTTCTGTGATCAATACCATGATGGCCAGCGGTGGAACAGTGGTTGTGTCCTGCAGTGGAAGTACCATGTTTTCTTTACTGCTAGAAACCAGTAGTGCAAGTTGATGGTTGCAAGTGGATGAAGTGCAAGTTGATGGTTGTGTTGGAAGAAAAGGTCTGTTGTTTGGAAGGATAAGTACTGATAGTGCAGAGAATGAGAGGATGAGGAGTTCTTGAATAATCAGATTCGAGATTTAATGGGAAACCAACTTAATTTTAAAAGTTCACACTGTTTCAAAAAGTCCTTTGAAATTCCTAACTTTTCCCAAAGTTTACCATAGTCATGTCTCTTAGAGAAGTTACATACAATTCCACAATAGCACATCAACAATTACAGTTTTAATACTATATATCCCAAAGGTATTACATTTAAGACAATAAGGCTTAATTTAATTCGGTAAGTTTTATCCAGGAGATTGCCCTATTTGTCACAAGGATGACTGGATCTTTAAGGATCTATCTATAATGTGTAGGGAAATAAGCTGTATGATCACAGGGAACTTCAAGCTGAGTGACATATGTTGGAGGTCTCCTGTTGCGGTGGCAGAACAAACTAGATCGTACATGAAGGGCCACATCTTGGCTGGTGTAAATTGCTCAGGCTCTGGGTCATATCAAATGATGACGGGCAAAGTTCAAGTTTCATAGTTAGGGTACTACTTTCAACACCCAAAATTTTGGTTACTTATCTAATGCTGATCTGAATTCATTTGAATTTGCAGAATTTGCCAGAAATCTCATGGGAACAGAATCTTTTGCAGACTCTCTGAGCACGATGCACTTTTTCTTGTGATACTGTATTTCATCACCACTGGTCTAGGTCCATCTAGAATCCTGAAGAATAGAAGTGAGTGAATGTGAACAATAAAGAATAAATGTTAACCAAATCTTTCAGACTAGAGCTGGCCAAGCTTTAGGGCATGTCTACACTAGAAACTTAAGTTGACCTATGTTAGGTCAACTTACTGCCACTGCAATAATTACTATGGTGGTTCATGTCCACACTACCCTCGTTCTATTGGTGGTGCATGTCCTTACCAGGAGCGCTTCCACCGACTTAAGAGGGACAGTGCTGGGGGCTCAGAGTGCATGCAGCTCCCTGCCCAGAGCCCAGCTTCCCCCCTGGCTCTTGATTCCCCACTCCCTGCCACTGGGAGCCCAGCTACTCCCCCGGGCTCTTGGATCTCTGCTCCTTGTGGAGCCAGGAACTTTGGGGCAGCCACCAGGAGCCAGGAATGGGGAGCTGGGCAGGCGTAGCCTGGCTCAGAACTGGGAGCCAGGAGTGGGGAGCCCAGACAGCAGCCAGGCTGGGGTAGCTGGGACTGGGGGACAGCCTGGCTCTGGGTGCAGGGGAGAGTGGCAAGCACAGCCCATCCAGGAGCTGGGGAGGCAGTCGGGCTCTAGCTGGAGCCGCCCTGCACACCCTGGGGTGACAGCCCACCTTTTTGTCAATTTCACAGCTTTATGCTGTGAAATTGACAAGAATGACAGGGGACAGCCATATAAGTAACACAGTGTCTACATGCATTGCTCTAACTACACTGACATAAGCCCTACGCCTCTCATGGAGGTGGAGTTATGTCAGTGTAGTAGGGCATTTACATTGGTGGGAGCAAGGATGTAGTGTGTATATGGACATAATTAGGTAGACGTAAGCTGCTTTATAACGACATAGCTCTGTAATGTAGACAGAATCTTAGTTAGGAACAGTACTTGTTATAACTTAAGTCTCAATTCTGGGCAGTGAATCATTTCCAAACCAATCCTGATTTTCTTCAACTGTGTTCGTTACTGGTAAATATTTGCCAGAAAGTTTCCTTGACTAACTTTCAGATTACAGGCTATTTGTGAATTCTTTATTACAGCTATTTCCTAGTATTATATACCACTGGCATTCTCTATAAACACAAAAAACACCATATCCTCTTTCAGCAGGTATGAAAAGGCATGATTTATTCAGATATAAAGTATCAATTGTTGAATAAGCTCTCTCACATCTAGGAGTCCAGTTCTCCAATGGGATTATTCGTGTGAGTAAGGGCTGCAAGATCAGATCCCAGGAGCCTTTTAAGCATACAAGATTTAATCTGAAAAATGGTGTGTGTGAGAGAGACCAAGTAGAAGGTAGATAGTAATTACGTCTATCTCTTATTTTAATAAGGCCCCTTTATAATTCTTGGGAGAAACAGTAAGAATCTTGCTCTGCAGCTAAATATTGACTTGGGTTACAGAATTCTAACATAGCAGCTTTCCATTCAAAGTACCCTAGCACATAAAGAGAGAGTTCAGAAAGTATGATTAGTCAGATGTAATATCACATTTGTTCTAACCATAAATTCCGTTGAAGTATGGCCATTTCTCTCTGTCAAAGTAGAATGAAACCTTTTTTCAATCCCAAAGGATAAATCAGAAATCCTGACGAGTTAAGGTGAAATAAATAGACCAACTCCTGCTTTCAGTTTAAATCAACTGTGCTAGTCTGGTTTAACACCAGTATAGCTGTGAGCAGAATTTTCCCGTGACAGGGTTTTTCTGAGACATGTCAGAAAATTTATGCTACATGTCAACAAGATTTTCCTTGTTAGAACTTGCACATAACTCATGCAAGTCACATCTGAACGTCAAATTCACACATCACACTTACATTGCATCACATCACACTGACTGACGTAACTCCAGGCTGCAACAGTTCTATAAAGAGAGGAAGCAGAGTTTCTAGTTCTTCAGAACTATCTAGACTGTTTCATAGTTTATAATAGAGATCATATTGTTTGGGAAATAACAAGAATGGTCATGAAAAGTAGAGAAATATGTTGGATGGATCTCTGACCAGCAAAAACAGTCTCTTAGGCATGTTCAAATTGTCCTACATTAAAGGTTAACTACAGTTAATTAGAAAATATTAATCCTTTGGTTGTCATCCTATGCTAATTTTAACAATTATATTGTTGCTGTGGAAGGTATCTGAGAAGCCAAATGGTTACTATAAGCAGTAGTAATCTTCTTGCTACCTAAATGTACTTTAAACAGGATTAAAATTACAGGGAGTTGTGTATGAATCTGTTGGAACTAAGTGGCAACAGGAAATGAAAAAAACATGAACTATAGATGAAGAACAGATTGGGTTTTGCTTCATTTACCAACATGGCTGCTGGATACTTTTATTGTACACACCTAAATACTCAGATTCAAATCCTTAAGAACAACATTACATCAGTTGAAACACTATTTAAAAGAAGACTGGTGACCTTTAACTGACCTTTGAGATCTAAACAGCAGCATGGATTGAAATCTTTGTAATTTTTTAGTCACCTTTTCAATAAACGTATTTATGGAAATTTTCAGTTGAAATCTGATAAATAGAATGGATGACCACAAATGAATTTCATTTCTTCAGGCTGGAGATTTCATAACACAGGTCACTAGCTCATAGAAGAAATTGATGTAATGTTTGTTCATTGTTACCCCTTATACATGTACAGTGAACGGACTGTTGAAAGGTTGGGTTTCTTTCCTTACACAACAGCCAATAATGCATGAATGTATGACATTTTTAAGATTCTAGCCCAACAGGACTATGGATATCAATTACTTCAGTCAATGAACTTTTTAAAGTGAGATAATCTATTTCTTATGAACACAGGCATTGGTGAACCTTAGTCCTTCCTTTCTGTGTAATTTAGCTCTTATATTTTTGCTATCAGTTTAATAGGGCTAAATAGAAACCCAGTGCGCACAGAAAAAACTGAAACTGAATTAAGGTACTTTACCCTACAGAATGTAATCCACATGGCGGGGGAGGGAGGGACATGCACTGTGCAATGTGAGAAAAGTCCATCTTGCACCTGTCGCACCAGATTGTGATCTCAGCAACGTTGTTGTAAATCCTGAACAGGCATGATTCTGTTTTGACTTACACCTCTGTAAATCAGGAATTCTGTTATACTCACTAGAGTAAGCGAGAGGAGGGTCTAGCCCAATTACTCTGAATTTACTGAAATCAGAATATGTCTCACCTTGTACAGCTGAGTTGGATCGTCTCAAGATGATTATAATTTGGTAAAGGGCAATGAAATGAGTTTGTGTGACAAATAATCAATAGATAAGGTAGATTTAGCGAACGGAAGATTTTTTTATTGCCTTGTTTGTTTAGGCTTTGGTAATACTATACCTCTCTCAGGAGCCTAAAGAATTTTTTCCCCCAGTGGGCTGTGTATGTTACTAGTTGACAGCATTGGGTCCAGGGGTATTCTGGCCCCGCATCTCTGAATGGTATGGAAGTTCCTTTCAGACGCTGGTGACTGCACCACTTTAAACTTGACTTTCAAATTTCATTCCCTTGTTTTTGTTTCTGATTTTATTAATAAACGTGGGTTATAGCCAACTGTTAAACAACAGTGGAGATCTATATGAAAAGGAGATGCTAAGGGGGAATTGATGAGTCAGGGCCCTGACTGAGAGAGAGATTGGGTCTGGGATTTTCAGAGCTGTCTAGGGGCTTTAGATACACAACTCCCATTCATCTCAATTGTGATCATGTGTCTAAATCCCCTGCGTGGCTTTGAAATTCTCTTTTAGCAGCCTTGCACCGTATATGCTAGGTCTCCATTTCAATATAAGCAGGGTCTGTAGAGACGGAAAGCTGTTACAAAACACAGGCTGGATTTGAAAGGCAGACCTTTAGGAGATGGTGAAAATTGCTACCCAAACATCAGCCCATGTGAAATGGAATTGGTGGTCTCATTTCCAAATGGACACATGTGCACATCCCCAAAAAGCGTGGGCTTGATTCAGCCCAGGGATATACAGGTTTCTATTAGCATACCCCAGCAGTGTAGCTCTTTGGTGGGGAAAAGGTGCCCACAGTCCTGCTCCACAGTGAGTGATTGTAAAGCAAGGAAGGGGCACGCCCGAGACATGCTAGTTCAGAGCAACCTCAACCCACAAAGTTCATATGGAGTTCTGGATGCAAATATAGGGTCAGATTATGCAACCCTCATTCATGCTGAGAAGTACTTTACACATTGAGGAGTTCCACTTAAGTCAATGTGATTATTTGCAAAATAAGTCAATGTGAGTAAAGCAGGCAGACCTAAATTTGTGCCTGCGATGTGGATAGGCAGAGGATCTCTGGCTCCAGGGCAGTCAGTCTGGAACCTTTGCTGACACTAAACCCACACAAACGCTTTTCAAGAAAACAGGAGACACCACTCATGGTTGGGATTTGTGTTACCATTTATAGGAAATAGTTTCAATTCTTATTTTTTACAAACACCAAGACAAAACAAGACGCAAAAGGAACAATTAAGGAGGTGGTTCTTAGTACAGGTTTCACTGTAATTATATTTTCAAATAAAAAATTCCACCTATATTAATTGAGCCCCCACAGTTCCTATTGAAGTAGCTCTCCAGTAGGCAACACTTTCAGGTAACCATTTGGTTTTCAAATACAGTTTTGTTTGACTGTTAGTTAGAACTACTTTTATTTGGCAATTTATTTTTGCTGGTCCTTTGGATTGTGGCTTAAGAGAGAGAATTCAGTGAGCATCAGATGAAAACAATCTTCAAAATTAGCTAGAAGTGGTCAGTTTTCAAAAGCTTTCCCCTTCTGCTCCCAGAATGATTGAGACGCACAGCACTTTGATTAACTAACGTTGATTGTTTTCTGACTCCCCTGACGTGGGGATTTCAAAAACTCCTTAAGGACCAAATAATAGCAAATTGCATCCAAGCAGCAGTTGAGGTTAGCCCAGCAGAGGCTGATCTGTACAAAAGAGCGTATGATTTGCTGATGATTGCTTGTGATGACCCCTTTTTTTACCAAATAATACAAGAAGAACATCACATGGAAAGGGGTGAAACAGACGACAAATGTGGCTAGGTTTGCCATGGCTATCTTCACTGATTTACTTGTGTCAGTAAGGGGATCGTCTGGCCTTCTGCTCCGTTTCAAGTATATGATGATCTGAACTGTGCAGAAGATCATTGCTATCAGGCTGCCAAAAAACGCA
This sequence comes from Lepidochelys olivacea, assembly GCF_965140295.1. NCBI lineage: Eukaryota > Metazoa > Chordata > Testudines > Cheloniidae > Lepidochelys > Lepidochelys olivacea. Next base: position 42,686,270 of record NC_140419.1, read on the forward strand.
GTCTCCAAGGTGACAAGCACAGCTGGGTTTTGCCATATTTTATTAGAGAAGCCATAGAAGCACGTAGTGGGTGTGTTATCATAGAATTGGTAAGTAAAAGAAGTTCCAGCCCAGACACCCACACAGACGATAGAACAGACTATAGCAGCTTTCTTGGTGGATCTCAGGGAAATGGCTAAGAATGGATGTCGGATGGCGATATATCTGTCCACACATATACATGCAGAGATGAGAATGCTCCCATACATGTTCGCAAAGTAGAGGCTTTCCAGGAATGAGCAGAATGCAAACCCCAAGTTCCATTTGTTCTCGGAACCATAGGAAATGATTTTAAAAGGAAGGGTAAACAGCAGTAAGGTATCCAGAGTAATAAGTGACACCAGGTAGATTATTGATTCTGTGAGCTTCCTGATCTTACAAAAGGCAAACCACAAAGCCATCACATTGAACAGCAATCCTAGGACAAATGTGGGAATGTACACAGTTATCTGGAACAGCTGCACATAACTTTCGATGGAGCTATTTGCCATATCTCCAGTTTTACTGAAAAAGAAGGAAACATACTCATGTTCACATTGAAAAAGTCAGAATATAGATTTTAGAGCCTGATCGAAAGCCACTTGAGGTCAGTGGAAAGACTCCCTTAATGAACATCATTTTGTTTTAAATATGGGGACCACTGAACATCTTAGTGCTAGATCATACCCTGTAGGGCCAATCCTGAATGGCGTGGATCTACACTACCCCAGGGGGAGCTTGAGGGCAGACTGTGTTTTGGGGAAACACAGACTCCTGGAGTTCAGTGGTGTGCAAAGTCCTCCACCCTTAAAGATGGTGCCTCCTGTTGTCCCAGTGTGTGTAGCTAACTTTGTAGTTTGTTGGAGATGGGGTCAAGTCCATGACCCCACTAACTCTTTGGAGTGATGCGAGCCTGTGGTGGGTGATTGGAGAACCCTCCCTGTGTTCCCTGGATGTCAGGGACTGTAATTGGGACTAATCCTTGCACTAATCCTGAGAGAAATGGTCAGGAGATTTCAAGTGGGATAGTTTTGGTTGAAATTAACAGCTCAGAAGCAAAATGAGAAATAAGAACATGTGTTTTTTAGCCACATGTTTGACTTACCATAGGCTATATATTACTCTCCGTATACGGCAGTCCAAGCTCCCAGGTGGAGACAGTGAATGTGTAGCAGATCCTTCCTCAACAAACAGGGTGTTAGAATCCACACAGGACTCTAACCACTGAGCTGCGGTGGTGAAATATTCCACTGTTTCTTGATGAATTGAAACTCCAGTTTGATTCAACGCTCCCAGACTCTTCTGAAAACAGAGCTCTTGTTTGTCTCTGCAATTCCAGTCTCCTGCAGAAGCTGTTGTAAATGCAAATGTTTAATAACTCCCTGTCCTTTCTTCAGTTATTCAAAACAACCATTTCCTCTAACAAACCCTCTTTATTAGCTCCGTGCCGCTGCTTGACAAAGGTATGTGACTTCAATATCGTCAAATGCTACCCAGAGATTGCTGCTACCTCTACACTTCCAGCATGACTTTGAGTTCAACACACTTTCATTTCAGTGTCACCAATGTACTGTAAATAAAAATGTTCCTGTACTTGAGACCAAGTTACTTCCCCATTATCTCACATGCCAGAGCACAACAACATGACTGGATAGAGATTAAGATCAGCACAGAGGAAATTTACTTTGTTACATGCAATTTGTTCTATTAGCCTCTAGCAATTGCAGCTGGATTGGAAAGTGGAGAGGATGCTTGCAATTTACCCCTGCAAGAAGACATTAGAATGTGACATAAACTACTGTGTAAATCAATAATCAACATTAATTTAGAACTGAACAGCAGCACCTAAGACATACCTTATGTAGTTAGTCAATGAGTTACAAGCAGGATTGTGTGTATGCAATGGATCATTCCTATAATAATATTACTGAGTGAAATTCAGAGGCATTCAGCCGCCCAGCATGCCCTACTTAAGTCCTACTGAAATGTGCATAGACCTTTATACTGTCTCCCTGCACAGAGGGGAATTTCACCCAAGCTGCTTAAAGACACTATCCATTATTAACCATTGTTTTGAAGAAGACATGTTGGGCTAGCTTTTCAAAAGAACTCTGCACACAAGGCAATATTAGGTTGTGAGCTCTTTTGAAAATCCGGTCCATGGACTATGGAAAATGGAGCTGGGTAAAATAGATGATAGAATTTTTATGACATTCTTCAACAGTTGGTTTAGCTCATTTTGACAGCCTTGAAATATTTTGTGAGAATTAGATGATCTCCCATTATGTATTTTATTGACTGCATATTGGCTTTTGTGCTAGCAGGAGGTTTTAATGAAGAAATGCTATGACCTCATCTCTGTTAGAATTACAATGAAATGCTGTTTCCTTCTGAGAGAAGCCCAATACGTGCAATAGCTGTATCCTCAGCATGTATGTCAACTATCCGATCCCCACCCTTCAGCCTCAAAGGGTGTTCCTTTCCTCAGTATTTGATTAGCTACTTGCTGAAGCAAATTAGCCATAAATTTCGGGTACAGCTCCCTCTGGCTTGCTCCAGGCAGAACAGCTGTGTGGAAAAGAAGCCCAGTGATGACAGTTATGCTGATGGTAAATCTGAAGCTAAGATCATGCTGATGAGTTTCCATGGTTCCACTGTCTATGAAGTCTCCCTTGCTTATAGAGGAAGGATCAGGAAAGGTCCCTTAGTTTTTAGAGGTTTCAGAGTAACAGCAGTGTTAGTCTGTATTCGCAAAAAGAAAAGGAGTACTTGTGGTACCTTAGAGACTAACCAATTTATTTGAGCATGAGCTTTCGTGAGCTACAGCTCACTTCATCGGATGCATGCCGTGGAAACTGCAGCAGACTTTATATACACAGAGAATATGAAAAAATACCTCCTCCTACCCCACTGTCCTGCTGGTAATAGCTTATCTAAAGTGATTATCAGGTGGGCCATTTCCAGCACAAATCCAGGTTTTCTCACATCCCCCCCACCCCCATACACACACAAACTCACTCTCCTGCTGGTAATAGCTCATCCAAACTGACCACTCTCCAAGTTTAAATCCAAGTTAAACCAGAACATCGGGGGGGGGGGAGGAAAAAACAAGAGGAAATAGGCTACCTTGCATAATGACTTAGCCACTCCCAGTCTCTATTTAAGCCTAAATTAATAGTATCCAATTTGCAAATGAATTCCAATTCAGCAGTTTCTCGCTGGAGTCTGGATTTGAAGTTTTTTTGTTTTAAGATAGCGACCTTCATGTCTGTGATTGCGTGACCAGAGAGATTGAAGTGTTCTCCGACTGGTTTATGAATGTTATAATTCTTGACATCTGATTTGTGTCCATTTATTCTTTTACGTAGAATTTTACGTAGAATTTTACGTAGTATTTCTCTACTGATCAGGAATGCTCCTCAGAACTTCTGTTAAATTAGTAAGTAATCTAGCTAGAAATGTGTTAGATTTTCTTTTGTTTAATGGCTGGTAAAATAGCTGTGCTGAATGGAATGTATATTCCTGTTTTTGTGTCTTTTTGTAACTTAAGGTTTTGCCTAGAGGGATTCTCTATGTTTTGAATCTGATTACCCTGTAAGGTATTTCCCATCCTGATTTTACAGAGATGATTCTTTTACTTCAATTAAAATTCTTCTTTTAAGAACCTGATTGCTTTTTCATTGTTCTTAAGATCCAAGGGTTTGGGTCTGTGTTCACCTGTGCAAATTAGTGAGGATTTTTATCCAGCCTTCCCCAGGAAAGAGGGTGTAGGGTTAGGGGAGGATTTGGGGAGGTGGGGGTGGGAAGAAAGACGTTTCCAAGCGGGCTCTTTCCCGGTTATATATCTGTTAGACGTTTGGTGGTGGCAGCATAGGGTTCAAGGACAAGGCAAAGTTTGTACCTTGAGGAAGTTTTTAACCTAAGCTGGTAAGAATAAGCTTAGGGGGTGTTTCATGCAGGTCCCCACATCTGTACCCTAGAGTTCAGAATGGGGAAGGAACCTTGACAGGCAAAGAAATGAGTTTGCTAACTCCTGTGACAAATAATCAATAGATAAGATAGATTTAGCAAATGGAAGATTTTTTTATTGCCTTGTTTGTTTAGGCTTTGGTAATACTATACCTCTCTCAGGAGCCTAAAGAATTTTTTCCCCCAGTGGGCTGTGTATGTTACTAGTTGACAGCATTGGGTCCAGGGGTATTCTGGCCCCGCATCTCTGAATGGTATGGAAGTTCATTTCAGACGCTGGTGACTGCACCACTTCAAACTTGACTTTCAAATTTCATTCCCTTGTTTTTGTTTCTGATTTTATTAATAAACGTGGGTTATAGCCAACTGTTAAACAACAGTGGAGATCTATATGAAAAGGAGATGCTAAGGGGGAATTCATGAGTCAGGGCCCTGACTCAGAGGGAGATTGGGTCTGGGATTTTCAGAGCTGTCTAGGGGCTTTAGATACACAACTCCCATTCATTTGAATTGTGGTCATGTGTCTAAATCCCCTGCGTGGCTTTGAAATTCTCTTTTAGCAGCCTTGCACCATATATGCTAGGTCTCCATTTTAATATAAGCAGGGTCTGTAGAGATGGAAAGCTGTTAGAAAACACAGGTTGGATTTGAAAGGCAGACCTTTAGGAGATGGGCTGATGTTTGGGTAGCAATTTTCACCATCTGAAATGGAATTGGTGGTCTCATTTCCAAATGGACACATGTGCACATCCCCAAAAAGCGTGGGCTTGATTCAGCCCAGGGGTATACAGGTTTCTATTAGCATACCCCAGCAGTGTAGCTCTTTGGTGGGGAAAAGGTGCCCACAATCCTGCTCCACAGTGAGTGATTGTAAAGCAAGGAAGGGGTACGCCCGAGACATGCTAGTTCAGAGCAACCTCAACCCACAAAGTTCATATGGAGTTCTGGATGCAAATATAGGGTCAGATTATGCAACCCTCATTCATGCTGAGAAGTACTTTACACATTGAGGAGTTCCACTTAAGTCAATGTGATTATTTGCAAAATAAGTCAATGTGAATAAAGCAGGCAGACCTAAATTTGTGCCTGCGATGTGGATAGGCAGAGGATCTCTGGCTCCAGGGCAGTCAGTCTGGAACCTTTGCTGACACTAAACCCACACAAACGCTTTTCAAGAAAACAGGAGACACCACTCATGGTTGGGATTTGTGTTACCATTTATAGGAAATAGTTTCAATTCTTATTTTTTACAACACCAAGACAAAACAAGACGCAAAAGGAACAATTAAGGAGGTGGTTCTTAGTACAGGTTTCACTGTAATTATATTTTCAAATAAAAAATTCCACCTATATTAATTGAGCCCCCACAGTTCCTATTGAAGTAGCTCTCCAGTAGGCAATACTTTCAGGTAACCATTTGGTTTTCAAATACAGTTTTGTTTGACTGTTAGTTAGAACAAAATTGCCTACTTTTATTTGGCAATTTATTTTTGCTGGTCCTTTGGATTGTGGCTTAAGAGAGAGTTCAGTGAGCATCAGATGAAAACAATCTTCAAAATTAGCTAGAAGTGGTCAGTTTTCAAAAGCTTTCCCCTTCTGCTCCCAGAATGATTGAGACGCACAGCACTTTGATTAACTAACGTTGGTTGTTATCTTGGTCTCCTGAGGTGGGGAATTCAAAAACTCCTTAAGGACAAAATAATAGCAAATTGCATCCAAGCAGCAGTTGAGGTTAGCCCAGCAGAGGCTGATCTGAACAAAAGGGCGTATGATTTGCTGAAGATTGCTTGTGATGACCCCTTTTTTTACCATATAATACAAGAAGAACATCACATGGAAAGGGGTGAAACAGACGACAAATGTGGCTAGGTTTGCCATGACTATCTTCATTGATTTTCTTCGGTCAGTAAGGGGATCGTCTGGCCTTCTGCTCCGTTTCAAGTATATGATGATCTGAACTGTGCAGAAGATCATTGCTATCAGGCTGCCAAAAAACGCAGTCTCCAAGGTGACAAGCACAGCTGGGTTTTGCCATATTTTATTAGAGAAGCCATAGAAGCACGTAGTGGTTGTGCTATCATGGAATTGGTAAGTAAAAGAAGTTCCAGCCCAGACACCCACACAGACGATAGAACAGACTATAGCAGCTTTTTTGGTGGATCTCAGGGAAATGGCTAAGAATGGATGTCGGATGGCAATATATCTGTCCACACATATACATGCAGAGATGAGAATGCTCCCATACATGTTCACAAAGTAGAGGCTTTCCAGGAATGAGCAGAATGCAAACCCCAAGTTCCATTTGTTCTTGGAGCCATAGGAAATGATTTTAAAAGGAAGGGTAAACAGCAGTAAGGTATCCAGAGTAATAAGTGACACCAGGTAGATTATTGATTCTGTCAGCTTCCTGATCTTACAAAAGACAAACCACAAAGCCATCACATTGAACAGCAATCCCAGGACAAAGGTGGGAATGTACACGGTTATCTGGAACAGCTCCACATAACTTTCGATGGAGCTATTTGCCATATCTCCAGTTTTACTGAAAAAGAAGGAAACATACTCATGTTCACATTGAAGAAGTCAGAATATATATTTTAGAGCCTGATTGAAAGCCACTTGAGGTCAGTGGAAAGACTCCCTTAATGAACATCATTTTGTTTTAAATATGGGGACCACTAGATTCCACTGGTCCCACTTAAACATGCATAGACCTTATACTGTCTCCCTGCACAGAGGGGAATTTCACCCAAGCCGTTTAAAGACACTATCCATTATTAACCATTGTTTTGCAGAAGACCTGTTGGGCTAGCTTTTCAAAAGAACGCTGTATATAAGGGAATATTGGGTTGTGAGCTCTTTTGAAAAACCGGTCCATAGACTCTATGGAAAATGGAGCTGGGTAAAATAGATGATATTCGTCAACAGTTGGTTTGTCTCATTTTTACATCCTTGAAATATTTTGTGACAATTTGATGATCTCCCATTATGTATTTTATTGACTGCATATTGGCTTTTGTGCTAGCAGGTTGATTTAATTGAAATGTAAGATCATCGTGGGATAGCTTGTGGTATCTTCACTCACACTGAGAAGTCCTTTACTGTGCTATTGAATAGTTGAGAAGTAAATTACTAGTTTGTGTGAATAAGGGTATCACAAGCCAGTCCTATGCAGTATTCAATACTGCTTCCAAGTGAAAAATGTCCATAGTCATTAATACTTAGTTTCTTCAAGGCAGGCACTTGAATCTATTTAGTACTTGCAAGAAACTTTACACTGGGATTCTCAGAGATGAAAAGCATTAGCTAATGAACATTGATGGAGCCATTTACCCAGCTGACTCTACCACTAATGAATATTTTTCATTAGATATAGTGTCTGGGAAATCCTGGATTCTATGTCCATGTCTATCCTAAACAAGATTCTTGTTGCTACCCTAGATCTACCCAGAGAAAATCCTGCTATTTTAGGAAGGGATTTTACACCAAAATCTGTTTTATGTTTCCACAGAAAGAAAATATGTTAAAATAAATGGCAAAAGAACAACTCCATTCATTCCTGAAAAGATACCCCTTTGCACTATGATCAAAGCAAAAATAGCTACGGTCTATTTAATTTACAGATGTAGTAGCAGAAACATTATTAGACATAAAAACAGTTGTTACAATAAGCTTAGGGTATAATATACTGCATTCTATCACCTTACCTCTTAGTTACCTCTCAAAGAGGTCATTAGCTTGTCTCCTTTGAACTTGTAGATTTCTCTCTGGTTTAAGCAGGGGTGTTAACTGCATACAGAATAACTTCCAGTCTGTAAACCAGAGGAACTTGTGTTCTGCTTTTCCGCTTCTAACTATGTATTTCCGTTTTAATACTGCTTTTAGTAATAGCCTTTTACCTACACACATGAACACACACACACACTCACGTATAAACTGAAAAAGTTAACTCCTTTATGCTTGCTGGGTTAGCTTCTCTGTGAGTCTCTTACAGTAAATGAGATTCCATTATTATTGGGGGAAATCCTGGCCCCACTGAAATCGATAGCAAAATGCCCATTTTCTTTAATATGGCCTGGATTTCAACATTATGTTTGAAATCTGTCTGTATAGAGTGGCATGTCATAATGTGCTTGAAGTTAATGATCAGAGATTCCCAAAGCAGACTACGAAGATGATCATAAAAATGACATTTTAAATGAGTAGGATATTCACAGAAATCTTGAACATCTATTACATGCATTTATTTCTAAGTGGAAAATTTGGCATTTCTGAATGACTATTATTAAAGCCATTTATAAAGCACACTCATGAGTTACAGGAAGTTTGTTCGTAAATGAAGAGTCATTTGTTGGTTTTGGTTCCACAGACGAATAGCTTATTTTCTATCCGCTCACCTTTTAAGTGTGTGTGTCTATCTCTGTGTAGGGTAGTGGAAATGTCAAAAGTGGAACTGAAGAGATTAAACCTCTGTGGCCACATAAAATGAATGCATTCACATAGCACGATGCTGAGCTTGGTATAAAAATATGGGCAGATAGAACTTAAAGGTGACCTTCAAGGGAAAAGAAAAGGGGAGGAATGGGCCCTTCTTTTTTGCTAGTTTAAAAGATTCTCTCCTAGGGGAAAAAAAAAGGGCGGTTTTGCATATTTCCCCCCCTTACAGTTTTGCATATTTTTCCCTCTTACAAATTTGAATTTTTTAATTTCTATTTCCCTTTTTTGGTTGGAGGACTTCTTGGATGACACGGAAATGTGCACAGGGAGCTTTCCCATCCCTTGATGGTAGGGACAAGGATGCTGATACCAAAGAGAACTCTTCTCTAAAATGTCCTAGGTAAATAGGTGTTGACAAAACATCCCAAAGAAACAGGACAACAGTATTAGAAGCTCTGAATGCGCAATGTTTCAGCTCTCAGTCAGTTTTTATGTTGGTTGTATCTGCTAATCTCACTCCTTCTCCAATTGTCACAGATTCTTCATGGGTAGATATTAAGACCTGAAATTTGAATTTAAAAACAAAACAGGAAAAATCTTATTTTTAATAATAAAAACAAAAGCCAAAAGCCCCAGCCCCCTCCTTCCCATATTTTCCTCCTTCGCTGGTAGCTTTTAAATTCTCTTGGACTGCCTAAAAATCACATATGTCTAGAGCTCTGGATGGTTTTGATAAAGCCAAAAGACACATGAAACACAGCTGGCTTCACTCCCAATGAAGACATTGTGTGTCAAAAGGTTCATGAACCTGAGCCTAGCTTTGAGCAAAACTAGGTTTGGATGGTTTTGCATCAGAATATGGCAAAATATGCAGCTTCAACATAAAATGCAGGTGAAACTTGGTGTCTTCACCAGTAGCAGTGCTAGGATTTGGGACATGGGACTCAGATGTCTGGCTTGCTTCATGGTTTAATGTGCAGATCTTATTGGTGTGAACATCATCATGAGAGCAGGGAACTTATGCTTTCAACAACCAAGATTGTAATTAAAAAAATGCAACTATTGCCAAAGACCTTTTTTTTGAGAGAACTTAATTTTAAAAAAGTTTTTTAAAAATTCCCCCTTTCAGTAATGATCTGGCCCATAAAGGGGCATTATTTTAGCCTCTCAGCAAACTCCAAAGCCGCCCCCGTACCTTGAGTGCCTACTAACCCCACCTCAAAGGCTCAGGTAAGCAAGCACTTTTCCATAGCTGCCAACATTACAAACATTTTTGAAGGGGCTGCTCGTCTGATAATCCAGGCCCTGAGCAGCCAGAGAATACACGCATATTCCAGTTAATTTTACTTTGTCTTTATGTGAATAGCATTTATCAAGGCCTCGGCATTATGCCGTTTCTGTATACCAACACAGCAGAACATAACTCTGTTACTCGCAACCCTCAACCCCACATGCAGCTGTGTTTCCCCTTATTTCGTTGTCTTGTGGTAAACCCCAACCAGCTGCGGATTCCCTTGGGTGTGTTCAGGGACTGGTGGTTGGCTTGCTTCCCCCTCTGGTCTTTTGAAGGGGCATGTCCTCTCTGGCATCTTTGAGCAGGGGTCTTACCCCTTCTCCTTCCCTTCCACTCTCACCTACATACTTAGGGTTTCTCTAATCTCTCTTTGCCTTTGATTTTGCCAGTGAATTAGGATCTAGAACTAATGAGCAGAAGTTTGGGACAGTTCCAGGAAAATTGTTACTGCTAGAAAGTGTACGGTCCATGACTAAGGGTACTCAAGAGGCAGAATGAAGATGTGAGACCATTAGTCTGTTGACTATGCTGCCTTTCTTGTATTGAGCTGCTCCACCAGGTGGCAAGAGGTCACACTGGGTGCTTAACATATTGTAGGAATGGGATTTACTGCAGACAGCTGGCTGAGAAGGAGTTTGCAACAGCTGTAGACTATGGCTGCACTACAGCTTAAGTTGACATAAATTATGTCACCCAGGGGTGTGAATTAGCCACTTTCTAATCACACAAAATGGAACACCCTAGCCCTGCCCCTTCCCTGAGGCACTACTCCTACCCCGCCCCTTCCCTGAGGTCCTTCCCCCTCTCACTACATTTCCCCTCCCTTGGTGGCTCGCTCTCCCCCACCCGCACTCACTTTCACTGGGCTGGGTCAGGGTGAGGGCTCGAGGGTGGGGCCATAATTGAGGGGTTAAGGGTGTGAGATGGGGTGAGGGCTCCGGCTGGGGGTGCAGGCTCTGGTGAGGGACTGGGGATGAGGGGTTTGGGGTGCAGGAGGGGCTCCAGGCTGGGGGATGGGGATGAGGGATTTAGAGTGCGGGAGGAGGCTCTGGGTTGGGGTGTGGGAGGGGATGCGTGCTCTGAGGTGGGGCTGGGGATGAGGGGTTTGGGGTGCAGGAGGGGCTCCAGGCTGGGGGATGGGGATGAGGGATTTAGAGTGCGGGAGGAGGCTCTGGGTTGAGGCAGGGGGTTGGGGTGTGGGAGGGGATGTGTGATCTGAGGTGGGGCTGGGTATGAGGGGTTTGGGGTGCAGGAGGGGCTCCAGGCTGGGGGATGGGGACGAGGGATTTAGAATGCGGGAGGAGGCTCTGGGTTGAGGCAGGGGGTTGGGGTGTGGGAGGGGATGCGTGCTCTGAGGTGGGGCTGGGGATGAGGGGTTTGGGGTCCAGGAGGGGCTCCAGGCTGGGGGATGGGGATGAGGGATTTAGAGTGCGGGAGGAGGCTCTGGGTTGAGGCAGGGGGTTGGGGTGTGGGAGGGGATGTGTGATCTGAGGTGGGGCTGGGTATGAGGGGTTTGGGGTGCAGGAGGGGCTCCAGGCTGGGGGATGGGGACGAGGGATTTAGAATGCGGGAGGAGGCTCTGGGTTGAGGCAGGGGGTTGGGGTGTGGGAGGGGATGCGTGCTCTGAGGTGGGGCTGGGGATGAGGGGTTTGGGGTCCAGGAGGGGCTCCAGGCTGGGGGATGGGGGATGGGGACGAGGGATTTAGAGTGTGGGAGGAGGCTCTGGGTTGAGGCAGGGGGTTGGGGTGTGGGAGGGGATGCGTGCTCTGAGGTGGGGCTGGGTATGAGGGGTTTGGGGTGCAGGAGGTAGGTCTGAGTCTGGGGGGGCTCAGGGCTGGGGGGTTGGGACTGGGGGTTGGGGCATGGGCTTACCTCAGGCAGCTTCTGTTCGGTGGTGCAGCGGAGCTAAAGCAGCCTCCCTGCCTGTACTGGCACTGCGCCGTGCCCTGGAAGCAGCCATCAGGTCTGGCTCCTGGGGGGGGGGGGGCGGGGTGGTGGTTAGCAGGCTCTGTGTGCTGCTCTCGCCTGCAGGCACCACCCCCCTAGCTCCTATTGGCCTCAATGCAAGTGGGGTTTCAGGTGGGTGGATTTGTGGTGTTCAGGATGTTGGACCACAGGACCTTTATTGAGACTGGTGGGATTGAATAAAGGCTGCGTATGTTGATTTAGGCTTCTTGCTTTTCACACACACACACATGTTTTTTGTCTGTGTTTTGTTTCCCTTCAGTAAAATATCTTTGGGAGAGAATGGTTTATTTTTCCCAGAGATGAACTCATAGAATCATAGAATATCAGGGTTGGAAGGGACCTCAAGAGGTCATCTAGTCCAACCCCCTGCTCAAAGCAGGACCAATCCCCAACTAAATCATCCCAGCCAGGGCTTTCTCAAGCCTGACCTTAAAAACTTCTAAGGAAGGAGATTCCATCACCTCCCTAGGTAACGCATTCCAGTGTTTCACCACCTTCCTAGTGAAAAAGTTTTTCCTAATATCCAACCTAAACCTCCCCCACTGCAACTTGAGACCATTACTCCTTGTTCTGTCATCTGCTACGACTGAGAACAGTCTAGATCCATCCTCTTTGGAATCCCCTTTCAGGTAGTCGAAAGCAGCTATCAAATCCCCCCTCATTCTTCTCTTCCGCAGACTAAACAATCCCAGTTCCCTCAGCCTCTCCTCATAAGTCATGTGTTCCAGTCCCCTAATCATTTTTGTTGCCCTCCGCTGGACGTTTTCCAATTTTTCCACATCCTTCTTGTACTGTGGGGCCCAAAACAGGACATAGAACTCCAGATGAGGCATCACCAATGTCGAATAGAGGGGAAAGATCACGTCCCTTGATCTGCTGGCAATACCCCTACTTATACAGCCCAAAATGCCACTGGCCTTCTTGGCAACAAGGGCACACTGTTGACTCATATCCAGCTTCTCGTCCACTGTAACCCCTAGGTCCTTTTCTGCAGAACTGCTGCCTAGCCATTCGGTCCCTAGTCTGTAGTGGTGCATGGAATTCTTCAGTCCTAAGTGCAGGACTCTGCACTTGGCCTTGTTGAACCTCATCAGATTTCTTTTGGCCCTATCCTCTAATTTGTTTAGATCCCTCTGCATCCTATCCCTACCCTCCTGCGTATCTACCTCTCCTCCCAGTTTAGTGTCATCTGCAAACTTGCTGAGGGTGCAGTCCACACCATCCTCCCGATTATTTATGAAGATATTGAACAAAACCGGCCCTAGGACCGACCCTTGGGGCACTCCACTTGATACCAGCTGCCAACTAGACATGGAGCCATTGATCACTTACCCGTTGAGCCCAACAGTCTAGCCAACTTTCTATCCACCTTACAGTTCATTCATCCAGCCCATACTTCTGTCAAAAGCTTTGCTAAAGTCAAGGAATAACACGTCCACTGCTTTCCCCTCATTCACAGAGCCAGTTATCTCATCACAGAAGACAATTAGATGGGTCAGACATGACTTGCCCTTGGTGAATCCATGCTGACTGTTCCCGATCACTTTCC